>NC_091249.1:75265000-77890000 GCF_042477335.2 Ovis canadensis
GCTCTGCCCAGCAAATGCTTGCTGAATGAATGAATGAATTAGATAGCTGATAGAAATCCTTGGGAACTGTTATGAATATTACCAAACCAACTTGGATCTGCGGCTCCAATGCACGGGAAAGCCAGTGTACTGACACGGCGGAGTGGTAGTGAAGAAAAGAACAGCACTCACTCACTACCAGGTGCCACAGTAGGGAACTGGGAGACAGGCCTCAGAGGTCCACTCCAGTGCAGTCGCTGATTAGGCGTTTCTGCAAGGGGAGGAACATAGAGGTTGGAATTAATTATCCTTGTGACATTTCTTAATCGTAGTTTCAGGAGGTCAGGATATCTCTGGTTTATGATTCTCGAGCTAGGTGATCCATGGCTCAGGGGTCTATTAGCTCATCTTGCCCCTCAAAAAACTACCTGAGTTTGTACATTAATAATGATATCTACAATAGTAATTTTGGTATATTAACATGTTACTGACAGCAGCAATTTTAGTTATCTGACTCTAGTTGATTAGTTTTCAGTTAGTACAGGCTTGAGATCAGAGAGGACAAGAAAGAGAATAAAGTTTGGATAGAGAGGGAGCTCAGTTTTAGGGGGACTCAGTTTCAATTGTAAAGGCACACATGCAGGAGTTTTGAGCAAGGTTCTGCCCAACTGAAATCTGTTGCATTGTGACCCTGTCCCTGAGTCCATGTCCCAAGCCCTTAGAAGGGACAAATTTCCTAATACTCTCCCCCTCAGTTAGGCGTTGCCCTTGTTCCTCATAAGTCAGTGGGGTTGTCCTTGGTTGGAAGGTTACTGGCACAACAGCCAAGGTCTGTTTAATTCAAACTATCTTGAGAGCCACTTTGGAGGCTAGTGAAGGGGCAGGGAAGGAGTCAGGAGGAAGGGTAGGAAAAGTTGAGGAGAGCTGTTCAAAGAACAGGCTTTAGGCCAGACTGCTTGGATCCACCCAGCTCCCCTTGGGCAGCTCACTGGAGCGAGACATGTCACAGGGTGCTGCATCTGCGCTGACCTTCAGACATCACGGAATCCATCCTGCCTCAACATGTAGCAGAGCAATGAGGTGTAGAGTGAGAATCTGGCAACAGCTGAGGCTTTGTCCTTTCTGCTCTGTTTCAGTAAACAGAGGAAGAGGAAATAAGTTCACCAGACGCCTTTCTTGGGAGGAAATAGAGATTCCATCTGTATCCCACCCCTACAACTCAGGGGTGGAGAGAGTGTCTGGTCCTGACCATTGCTACCCTGTGGGCTCCTGGATAACCCTGGCCTCATCAGCAGCTTCTTAGAAACACAGATTCTTGGGCTCTTATCCAGACCTGCTGAAGCATAATCTGCATTTTAATGAGATCCCAGGTATTGTGCATGTTTATTACCGTTAGAGAAAAGCTGCTTTTGTCCAGTAATTCTCCAAGTTGGCTGCACCTAGGAATCATCTGGGGGTTACTTTAAAAAATGTTGCTGCCTGGGTCCCACTCTGCGGTGCAGCCTGGGCCTGGAATCCTAGGTCGTTTGCTTAAGGCTCTCCTGGTGATTCCAGTGTATAGCCAGCACTGAGAATCACAGCTCTAGGCAAAGGCTCTAATGAGATGAAAATTTGGGGGAATGAAAGCAATGCAAATTTGAATGGGGCGTACCACCCTGGGTACTCCTGTGGCACCTTCCCCAGCCCTGCTGTGCCTGCCCAAGTAGTCCAACCTCTGCTCCCCTAGGCCCTGTCAGGCCTCCAGCTGCTTTCATGGTTCAGAAGAGTGAAGTGAGAAAGGGGCTGTGCTTTTGCAATGCCACCCAGAGGTGCGAGCCTGAGCGAGAGGCCAGAAACCTGGATTATCATCCCATTTCTGCTGGGTAGCCTTGGGCAAGGTCTGTCCCTCTCTGGGCTTCAATTTCTTGATCTCTAAAATGGGCTAGCCAAAGGGGATTGAAATGACTTCCAGAGCATTCCTACTAGTTTTCTACAGGTATGTATGTATGTGTTTTTAAAAATTTATTTACTTTTGATTGAAGGATAATGGGTTGACAGTATTGTGTTGGCGTCTACCAAACATCAACATGAATCAGCCATAGGTCCACCTACGTGTATGTGTGTTTAGTTGCTCAGTCAAGTCCAACTCATTGTGACCCTTTGGACTGGACTGTGGCCCAGCAGGCTTCTCTGTCCATTAGATTTTTCAGGCAAGAACACTGGAGTGGGCCACCGTTTCCTCTTCCAGAGGATCTTCCCGACCCAGGATCAAACCTGTGTCTCCTGTTTTGCAGGCAGATTCTTTACCAGCTGAGCCATCAGGGAAGCTCAATCTACATGTAGAGACAGACTCTCAAAGTTGAAAGGGACCTTGGGAATCATCTAGTTTGATCTTACTTTCTAACAAATGGAGAAACTGAGGCCCAGTAAAGTTAAGGGCATCAGGAAGCTTGCATAAGCCTCTCATCCTCATCCATCAGAGGGCAGACAGAATGAAGACCATAATCACAGAAAACTAATAAAAATGATTACATGGATCACAGCTTTGTGTAACTTAATAAAACTATGAGCCATGCCATGTAGGACCACCCAAGATGGACAGGTCATGGTGGAGATTTCTGACAAAACATGGTTCACTGGAAAAGGGAATGGCAAACCACTTCAGCATTCCTGCCTTGAGAACACATGAACAATATGAAAAGGCAAATAGATATGACACTGAATGATTAATCCCCCCGGTCAGTAGGTGTCCAATATCTACTGGAGAAGAGTGGAGAAATAGCTCCAGATGGAATGAAGAGGCTGAGCCAAAACGGAAACAATGCCCAGGTGTGGGTATGTCTAGTGGCAAAAGTCAAGTCTGATGCTGTAAAGAACAATACTGCATAGGAACCTGGAATGTTAGGTCCATGATCAAAGTAAATTGGAAGTGGTCAAACAGGAGATGACAAGAATGAACATCGACATTTTAGGAACCAGTGAACTAAAATGGATGGGAATGGGCAGATTTAATTCAGATGACCATGCGGGCAAAAATCCCTTAGAAGAAATGGAGTAGCCATCATGGTCAACAAAAGAGTCCACAATGCAGTTCTTTGGTGCAGTCTCAAAAACAACAGAATGATCTCCGTTCGTCTCCAAGGCAAACCATTCAACATCACAGTAATCCAAGGCTATGCACCAGCCACTAATGCCAAAGAGGAAGAAGTTGAACAGTTCTGTGAACACCCATAAGATCTTCTAGAACTAGCACCAAAAAGATGTCCTTTTCATCACTGGGAACTGGAATGCAAAAATAGGAAGTCAAGAGATACGTGGAGTAATAGGCAAGTTTGGCCTTGGAGTACAAAATGAGGCAGGGCAAAGGCTAACAGAGTTTTGCCAAGAGAACGCACTGGTCATAGCAAACATCCTCTTCCAACAACACAAGAGAAGACTCTACACACAGACATCACCAGATGGTCAACACTGAAATCAGATTGATTATATCCTTTGCAGCCAAAGATGGAGAAGCTCTATACAGTCAGCAAAACAAAACTGGGAGGTGACTGTGGCTCAGATCATGAACTCCTTAATGTAAAATTCAGACTTAAATTGAAGAACGTAGGGAAAACCGCTAGGCCATTCAGGTGTGATCTAAATCAAATCCCTTATGATGATACAGTGGAAGCAACAAATAGATTCAAGGGATTAGATTTGATAGAATGCCCAAGGAACTACAGATGGAAGTTTGTAACATTTTATAGGAGGCAGTGATCAAAACCATCCCCAAGAAAAATAAATGCAAAAAGGCAAAGTGGTTGTCTGAGGAAGCCTTACAATAGCTGAGAAAAGAAGAGAAATGAAAGGCAAAGGAGAAAAGGAAAGATATCCCCATCTGAATACAGCATTCCAAAGAATAGCAAGGAAAGAGAAGAAAGTCTTCCTAAGTGAATAATGCAAAGAAATAGAGGAAAACAATAGAATGGGAAAGACTAGAGATCTCTTCAAGAAAATTAGAGATATAAAGGGAACATTTCATGCAAAGATGGGCTCAACAAAGGACACAAATGGTATGGATTTAACAGAAGCAGAACATATTAAGAACAGGTGGCAAGAATACACAGAAAAACTGTACAAAAAAGGTCTTAATGATGCAGATAACCACAATGGTGTGATCACTCACCTAGAGCCAAACATTCTGGAGTGTGAAGTCAAGTGGTCCTTAGGAAGCATCACTATGAACAAAGCTAGTGGAGGTGATGGAATTCCAGCTGTGTTATTTCAAATCTTAAAGGATGATGCTGTTAAAGTGCTGCATTCACTATGCCAGCAAATTTGGAAAACTCAGCAGTGGCCACAGGACTGGAAAAGGTCAGTTTTCGTTCCAATCCCAAAAAAGGGCAATGCCAAAGAAAGTTCAAAGTACCACACAAGTGCACTCATTTCACATGCTAGCAAAGTAACACTCAAAATTCTCCTAGCTAGGCTTCAACAGTACACGAACTGAGAACTTTCAGATGTACAAGCTGGATTTATGAAAGGCAGAGGAACCAGAGGTCAAATTGCCAACATCTGCTAGATCATAGAAAAAGCAAGAGAATTCAAAAAAAACATCTACTTCTTCTTCATTTATGCTAAAGCCTTTGACACTGTGGATCACAACAAGCTGTGGAAAATTCTTAAAGAGATGGGAATACCAGACCACCATATCTGCCTTCTGAGAAACCTATATTTAGGTCAAGAAGCAACAGTTAGAACTGGACATGGAACAACAGACTGGTTCAAATCAGGAAAGGAGTATGTCAAGGCTGTATATTGTCACCGTGCTTATTTAACTTATATGCGGAGTACATCATGTGAAATGCCAGGGTAGGTAAAGCACAATCTGGAATCAAGATTTCCGGGAGAAATAGCAATAACTTCAGATGTGCAGATGACACCACCTTTATGGAAAAAAGCAAAGCAGAATTAAAAGAGCCTCTTGATGAAAGTGAAAGAGGAGAGTGAAAAAGCTGGCTTAAAACTCAACATTCAAAAAATTAAGATCATGGCATCCGGTCCCATCACTTCATGGGAAATAGATGGGGAAACAATGGAAACAGTGGCAGACTATTTTGGGGGGGGGGGGGCTCCAAAATCACTGTGGATGGTGATGGCAACCCTGAAATTAAAAGACGTTTGCTCCTTGGAAGAAAAACTATGACAAACTTGGACAGAGTATTAAAAAGCAGAAGCATCACTTTGTTGACAAAGGTCCATATAGTCAAATCTATGGTTTTTCCAGTAGTCATGTATGGATGTGAGAGTCAGACCATAAGGAAGGCTGAGCTCTGAAGAATTGACGCTTTCAAATGGTGGTGCTGAAGAAAACTCTTGAGGGTCCCTTGGACAGCAAGGAGATCAAAACAGTTAATCCTAAAGAAAATCAACCCTGAGTATTCATTGGAAGGAATGATGCTGAAGCTGAAGCTCCAATACTTTGGCCACCTGATGCGAAGAGCTGACTGAAGATGTAGATAACCCAGAGCAATGGAAAATAATCTTTGCCTATAGACAGTCATTTTTGTCCTGTGACTTGTTAAATTGACTTCTCTCACCCACTATGGAAGAGGCTAATTTTGCCTCTATATGTACTTTTATCTCAATTTGTGATCCATATTTGTGTTTGTTCTTTGGACTCTCCTTTACACTGGCTGTAACATCTCACAGGTTTGTGCATTAAAGGAGTTAAAATAAATCACTACAGCAAGCTCATTTCACATCTGTATGAGAGTTATGATTTTACCTTTTTAAAAGTTTGAAAAGAATTTAATAAGAAGAATAGCCAATATTTAAAACCAGTTCAGCTCAGTTCAGTCGCTCAGTCATCTCTGACCCTTTGAGACCCCAAAGGGGTCTGCAGCACGCCAGGCCTCCCTGTCCATCACCAACTCCCGGAGTTTACTCAAACTCATGTCTATTGAGTCAGTGATGCCATCCAACCGTCTCATCTTCTATCGTCCCCTTCTCCTCCCGCTTTCAGTCTTTCCCAGCATTAGGGTCTTTTCCAATGAGTCACCTCTTTGCATCAGATGGCCAAAGTATTCAGTTTCAGCTTCAGCATCAGTCCTTACAATGAATATTCAGGACTGATTTCCTTTAGGATAGAATGGTTGGATCTTCTTACAGTCGAAGGGACTCTCAAGAGTCTTCTCCAACACCACAGTTTCAAAAGCATAAATTCTTCAGCACTCAGCTTTCTTTATAGTCTGACTCTCACATCCATACATGACTCCTGGAAAAACCACAGCTTTGACTAGATGGACATTTGTTGGCCAAGTAAAGTTTCTTCTTTTTAATATGCTTTCTAAGTTGGTCATAACTTTTCTTCCAAGGAGCAAGCATCTTTTAATTTCATGGCTGTAATCAACCATCTGCAGTGATTTTGGAGCCCAAGAAAATAAAGTCAGCCACTGTTTCCCCATCTATTTGCCATGAAGTGATGGGACCAGATATCATGATCTTAATTTTCTGAATGTTGAGTTTTATGCCAACTTTTTAACTCTCCTCTTTCACTTTCACCAAGAGGCTCTTTAGTTGTTCTTCACTTTCTGCCATAAGGGTGGTGTCATCTGCGTATCTGAGGTTATTGATATTTCTCCCTGCAATCTTGATTCCAGCTTGTGCTTCATCCAGTCCAGCATTTCTCATGATGTACTGTGTATATAAGTTAAATAAGCAGGATGACAATATACAGCCTGACATACTCCTTTCCTGATTTGGAACCAGTCAGTTGTTCCGTGTCCAGTTCTAACTTGCTTAAAACCAGAGATCCAGGCTAAATTTGGGGCTGAAACTCAAAGAGACTGAAACCATTGGGATGTCATTTCAGGGGCTCCAAAGAGCTCCAGTACCACAGTCCTTTATGTCCTAGAGCAGAAAGGAATTCATCGAGAGGTGCAATGATAAATAAGAAGTGACTCATTAGAACAGGACTGCTGTGGTTGTGGGGATGCCATGCCCCAAGAGCTTATTGGGCTACAGTTTTATAATCAAAGGAAAAGTGGGGAGGGGAGAAGAACTTTGTTTTTCTTGAGTAGATGTCACATTTCCATCATCAGATCCTCCTCCAGATTGGGCGGGAGAGTTTTTTGTCCCTACATGGTCAAGCTAGGTCCACAAATTATTGTTTTTTTATGTGTGCAGAGAGCATGTCCTGGGGATCATTGACTTACTGGGCTCACTGGGAGGCATATGGGTCTCATGTCACTAGTGTTGTGTTGTTTGGGGGCAAGTATCATGCATCTACTGTAAGGCTTTGTTGCTAAGCAAGCCTGCTTGGTTTCATGGTTAAGAAAATCTGCTTTCTTGAGTAATCAATAACTTCCAGGGGTCTCCCATATTTTTTCTACTTAAAATCCCCTAGTGCAAATAACTATTAAATCACCTACTTTGTCCCTTCACTCTGTCCCTATCATAACCAGGTGGTAACAAAAGTGAGAGTCACATGGCCTGTAGGGGCTGTGGAGACTGCAGAACCCCATCAAACACAACTCAGTTTCAATGGACTATTGCCCTGTGGGAATGCACAGAAGTGTTTTCAAATTCTCTGAGTCTTTCAGGAAAGCTGGAAATACATAATTTAATGAGAAACCACTTGCTTTTATTATACACTGGCAACCAAGTATACACGTTACTATATCTAAAATAGGTAAATAACAAGGTCTTATGTGTAGCACAGGAAACTCTATTCAGTATCTTGTAATAAATGATAAAAGAAAAGAATGAAAAAGAATACAAACATGTATATGTATACACACATATGTGTGAGTGTGCATCTGAATCACTTTGCTACACACCAGAAACTAACACAACTGTTGTAGTGACGCATTCCGGGAAACAAACTCACTCAGGACAATGCAGATAGTGGAGTGCAGTTTATTACACTGGCGGGCCCAAGGCAGAGTCTCCTCTTAGTCAAGGACCCCGACCAGTTTTTGTGAAAACTTTATATACCCTAAGCGTGCTTGCTCAAACCCACCTCCCCAAATTCCTTGAAACTAGTCTGGACAAGGTAAAAGGGAGACAACGATCAAAGTTAACCCATGATTCATGTGTCACAAGACTAGATAAACAGTGGATATTTATCAATAGGCCTGTGGTCATATCCTGATAAACATAATGGAATTTACCACTTTGTTCTGTTACAGAGATAATTAGCATATTCTTTTAGGCAACGGAGAGTCCAAGTACAAGTCCTGAGGCTCTTTTATCCGGGGGTCTGGTTTTCCATTGGTTTGCCATTTCTATAGACACCAGGCACAAAGTTCAGAGTCCATTGGGAAGGTGACCATGTGTGTAGCCTAATGTTCGCAGCCTGGCCCAAGACGGAGTCCAGCTCTGTCTCCTCCTTCACAACACTGTAAACCAACTATAGTTCAATTTAAAAAAAAGCAAAAATTCTGAGAAACACCACATAGACAAATGATGCTTGAGGCTTGTGTTGCTGTCTGTGACCTCTTCACACTACTATGAATTTGAGGAGGTAAGCATTCCTCACTCGGAGAAGGCAATGGCAACCCACTCCAGTACTTTTGCCTGGAGAATCCCATGGGTGGAGGAGCCTGGTGGGCTGCAGTCCATGGGGTCGCGAAGAGTCAGACACAGCTGAGCAACTTCACTGTGACTTTTCACTTTCACGAATTGGAGAAGGAAATGGCAACCCACTTCAGTGTTCTTGCCTGGAGAATCCCAGGGACAGGGGAGCCTGGTGGGCTGCCGTCTATGGGGTTGCAGAGAGTCAGACACGACTGAAGCCACTTAGCAGCAGCAGCAGCAGCAGCAGCAGCATTCCTCACTAAATCTGAAAATGAGCAGGACCCTCCAGGACATTCCTAGGTATAAAAACCTTTCCATGTTTACCATTTCTTGTCTATACAGAAACGTCGTTAGTGTACTAGACCTTCCCTGAGTTCCAAAGGGCAGATTTAATCAGTTACTAATCAGGAAAGAGAGGGAATGCAACAACAAAGGAAAAACAAAGAAAAACAACAGTTCAGTGAGGAAACAGAGTCCTAGCTCCGCAGGGTATGTGCACAACAAGGTCATCTACACCTTTATTGACTATAAATTGCCACTGGCCATCTACCGCAACAAGAATTAAATCATGTGCCTCTGACCTTCAACACACTCTGAAAGTTTAGAATGGAGATCAGGAATGAGGTGGGGTGCTGAGGGGAGGGGGAGACTGGCAGGACAGGTCGTCAGAGAGTTAGATATTTTCAGAAGCTGATTTTATGAGCTTTGTTGATGTTGTTGTTCAGTCACTAAGTTGTGTCAGACTCTTTGTGACCCCAATGGACTGCAGTATGCCAGGCCTCTCTGCCCCTCACTATCTCCTGGAGTTTGCCCAAATTCAAGTCCATTGAATTGATGATGCCATCCAACCATCTCATCCTCAGTTGCCCTCTTCTTCTGCCTTCAATCGTTCCCAGCATCAGAGTCTTTTCTAATGAGTGGGCTCTTTGCATCAGGTAGTCAAAGTACTGGAGCTTCAGCTTCAACATCAGTCCTTCCAATGAATATTCAGGGTTGATTTCCTTTAGTTTGACTGGTTTGATCTCCTTGCTATCCAAGGAACTCTCAGGAGTCTTCTACAGCAGCACAGTTACAAAGCATCAATTCTTTGGCTCTCTGCTTTCTTTATGGTCCAACTCTCACATCCATACTTGACTGCTGGAAAGACAATAATAGCTTTGACTAGACAGACCTTTGCTTTTTAATACACTGTCTAGGTTTGTCACAGCTTTCTTTCCAAGAAGCAAATGTCTTCTAATTCCATGGCTGCAGTCACCATCTGCCATGATTTTAGAGCCCAAGAGGAGAAAATCTGTTACTGCTTCCACTTTTCCCCCTTCTATTAGCCATGACATAATGGGACCAAATGCCACAATCTTTGTTTTTTTCAACACTGAGTTTTAAGCCAGCTTTTTCACACTCCTCTTCTTGTATCTTCTCACATCTAGAAAAGCACTAAAATCCTTCACGGCAATGACTGTTCCTTAGACTAGCAAAAGCTTCAAGAGACTAGCAGAAATCTTCTGGAAAGATATGTGCATGACTGCATGTATTCCCCCTTTACCAAAATCTCACATATACTGACCTTCCCTGCTGCTTCTTTGGAGCAGTTTCTCAGGGCTGAGGTGCTGTACCACGGGCTGCAGTCCTCATTTTGCCCCCAGTAAAGCTTCACTTGAAACTCTCACATTGTGCACTTTTTCTTTTACGTAGACACCTTTGAGTTGCTCTTCAGGAAGCAAGGTTTGCTTTGTTTCCACTCACTGTGTCTCTGCTGCTGCTAAGTCACTTCAGTCGTGTCCAACTCTGTGCAACCCCATAGATGGCAGCCCACCAGGCTACCCCATCCCTGGGATTCTCCAGGCAAGAATACTGGAGTGGGTTGCCATTTGCTCTCCAATGCGCTGTGTCTCTAGCCTTCCACAATCGCATCCAAAGCCCTTCAGGTGGAGATGTCAGTCACTCTAATCCCCAAGGATAGTGCCTGTTTGTTCATTGAGAGGTTCTCCTAGGTGGCCAGGAGATTTGGCCTTTAATTGCCCAAGACCCCACTGACATCTAACAAACTGGAAAATTCTTAAAGAGATGGAAATACCAGACCACCTTACCTGCCTCCTGAGAAATCTGTATGCAGGTCAAGAAGCAACAGTTAGAACCAGACATGGAATAACAGACTCGTTCCAAATTGGGAAAGGAGAAAGTCAAAGCTGTATATCATCACCCAGCTTATTTAACTTATATGTGGAGTACATCATGTGAAATGCTGGGCTGGATGAAACACAAGCTGGAATCAACACTGCCGGGAGAAATATCAATAACTTCAGATATTGCAGATGACACAACTATTTTGGCAGAAATTGAAGAGGAACTAAAGAGTCTCTTGAACAAACTGAAAGAAGAGTGAAAAACCTGGTTTAAAACTCAACATTCAAAAAGTTAAGATCATGGCATCTGGCCTCATCACTTCATGGCGAATAGATGGGGAAGCGATGGAAACAGTGACAGACTTTGTTTTCTTGGGCTTCAAAATCACTGCAGATGGTGACTGCAGCCATGAAATTAAAAGACACTTGCTCCTTGGAAGAAAAGCTATGACCAAACTAGACAGCATATTAAAAAGCAGAGACATTACTTTGCCAAAAGAGGTCTGTCTAGTCAAAGCTATGGTTTTTCCAGTAGTCATGTATGGATGTGGGGGTTGGACTATAAAGAAAGCTGAGCGCCAAAAATTTGATGCTTTTGAACTGTGGTGTTGGAGAAGACTCTTGAGACTCCCTTGGACTGCAAGGAGATCAAACCAATTAATCCTAAAGGAAATCAGTCCTGAATATTCATTGGAAGGACTGATGCTGAAGCTGAAACTCCAGTATTTTTGGCCTCCTGATGTGAAGAACTGACTCACTGGAAAAGACCCTGATGCTGGGAAAGATTGAAGATGGGAGGAGAAGGGGACGACAGAGGATGAGATGGTTGGATGGACTCGATGGACATGAGTTTGAGCCATCTCCAGGAGTTGGTGATGGACAGGGAGGCTTGGCGTGCTGCAGTCCATGGGGTAGCAAAGAGTCAGACATGACTGATTGACCGAACAGAACTGATTGATATCTTGTGTGATGGAGTGTGCCTGAGGCTGAGGGAACGGAGTCTTTAGGAGCTGGAAGGAAATGGTGTAGGGCTGCCCTCTGCAGTCCTGCATTCTTTGCCATCGCCTAGCTTTGAGACTGAAGAAGGAACCCTGAAGGACTCAGAGACACAGACATCAATTATTGGACAGGGAATCTTATAAATCAGAGGCAAAGGACCTGGAACGATCCCCCACCGAGTACCAGTGGCAGAAGGCATGACACAGCTGCAATCTCCACTACACAGGGGAGGAGGAGGCTACTAGTTGCAGTGGACATGACATCAAAAGGGCTCCTTGGATGCCAGGGGGACTTGTAACTCACCTTTACTACAGCTCTTTCGGTACACAATCCTTGCAGGCAGTCACTGTTTCCTGTGAATTACTGAACATGCTGGAGCTGTTTTGGTTAAAGGACTAAAAACATTATTAGCTTGATCACACAGGCTTCCTAGGTGGCTCATTGGTAAGGAATCTGCCTGCCAATGCAGGAGAGGAAGGAGACATGGGTTTCAACCCACTCCAGTATTCCTGCCTGGAAAATCCCATGGACAGAGAAGCCTGGTGGGCTACAGTCCATGGGGCTGCAAAGAGTCAGACACAACTGAGCACGAACATGCAGCTGATCATGCAGGTAACTGTTGATTAATCACCTTATACATACATATAAGGGAATATTACTTAGCTATTAAAAACAACCATTTGCAGCAATACTGAGTGAAGTAAGTCAGACAGAAAAAGACAAATATCTCATGATATCCATTATATGCAAAATCTAAAAAAAAAAATGATACAAATGAACTTATTTACCAAACAGAAACAGACCCATAGACTTAGAGAAAGAATTTATTGTTACAGGGACTGGGGTGGATAGCTTGGAACTTACATGTACACATTGCTATATTTAAAATGGATAATCAACAAGGACCTACTGTACAGTACAGGGGAACTCTGCTTAATACTCTGTTATAATCTAAATGGGAAAAAATTTGAAAAGGAGTGGATACAATATATGTATAACTGAATCACTCTGCTTTACTCCTGAAGCTATCATAATATTGTTAATCAACTTTACTCCAAAAGAAAATTAAAAACTCTTAAAATAAAATAACTTTCACTTTAAGAAGGGGAGATAATCATGCAGATAATATAAGGGTGAGGCAGGGCCAGATTGGGCAGGGGATATACAGAAGCAAGAGAGGAGCCATCGTATGGGGCCTGACCATACAAGTGGATAATAGAGTAGTGGGGCCTTGACAGGTGCAAAGAAGAAGCAGGAACACTGCTGGAAGAGAGTTGTACAGCCCCCTTCTGGCTTCCCAGTGAGGCTCCAGGTCATCCACCACCTACACGTCCACCAAGGAGCACAGTCCCAAGGACACCTCTTAGACCTCTTTGAGAACAGCTTCAGGAGAAGTGTGTTCTAGTTTTGTTTGACATTGGGAACTTCCCCAGTGGTTCAGTGGTTAGGAATCTGCCTGCGATGCAGGAGTTACAGGAGACTCGGGTTTGATCCTTGGGTTGGGAATATCCCCTAGAGGAGGCATGGCATGACATAGCATACCTTGGCATGGCAACCCACTCCAGTATTCTTGCCTGGAAAATCCCAGGGACAGAGGAGCCTGGCAGGCTACATACAGTCCACAGTGTCGCAAAAAGTCGGATGGAACTGACGTGACTTAGAATGCATGCATGTGACATTAGACAAGGCCTCTCACTCAGGGGGCCTGAAATTGCACTTGTGTATAATGAAGAGGTTGTGCTAGATGAGAGAGGGAAGGGGTTATCAGAATGGGAGGAAAGTGTGCAATCACAAAAACGTATTAGAAGATTAGGTGAAATCTGGAGCTTAGTTAATACATCAATGCGAGTTCTTAGTTTTTATAAAAAATACCCTTATATCTTAGCGTTAACAATGTGGAAAACTAGGAGAGAGTTTTGTGCTATTTTGGCAACTTTTCTGTAACGTAAAATTAATTCCAAAATAAAATATTTCTTTTAAAAGATGATTAGGTTGTTTTAAATTCTATTCATGCGTTCATTTATTCAATAAAGACTGATTGCCTATTATGTGTCAGGCACCGGGTACACAATACTAATGACCATAAGCCACGGTTTTACCCCTTGTGGGGTTTACAATCTAGTAGTAATTTGGCAGGAATAGTATATCTACTGCTTTTTAAAAAAATCTAACCTGAACTACAAAGTGTAATAGCTTAAGGAAATCTTGGCTGATGAGATATATATAAGTAGAATCCTTGCTCTATCAGTTCTTAGTCATGTGACCTTGGCAAAGCTCACCTTATCGTGTATGTTTCTTCAGTGGTAAAATGGAGCAAAAAAATAGAGTCCCTATTTTACAATGCTTGGTATGCATTAAACCACTTAATTGTTAGTTATCATTATAATAATTATTAAAAAGACAGTGATTTGTAACGCTGCTATGGGGAAGCGTAGTATAGATAGGGAGCAAGACATTTTTGTCAAGAAAGACTTGGATGTGAAAATATGATGGTGCTTCCAGCAGTGAAGGTAACAGCGGTGAGTTCAGAAGCAACAACCCCGCCCCTCCCTCGCACTCTGGCCCATCCCAGTCAAGTTTCGCCCCTCCCTCGAGTTCCCCCCGCGATCGCTCACTCATTCCCCGCCCCCGCCCCGCCCTGCCCCGCCCCTTTCCTCTCCTTTCCTCTTCAGGCACCGCCTTCATCCTCTTAGGCACCGCCTTCATCCTCTGAAGGCGAGGCCTGACGCCCACGCGTGAAGCGAGGGTCTAAACGAGGAACCTCTAGGGGGCGGGGCCGGGAGAGCTCTGTCCAATCCCCGGCCCCGAAATCTCAGATCCGGAGGGGGCGGGGCACATTGGGAAGTGGCCTCATTCAGCTTTGTATAGCAATGCACAGCTTTGCATAACCAATACGGGCAGGTATTTAACAGAGTCATCGCCTCCACGAACCTGCAGTTAACCAGGCGAGGACCCACCCTTTACGATGAGCCCCCTGTTGCAGGCTCCCTTCCTGATCTCCCTGGGCTTGCTTCTTGCCGGCCCAGCGCTTCCTGCACGCATTCTCCAGAACCGGGTGAGTGCTCTCTCCTTTAGGAGGCTGCTACCAGCATCCCTGCCGAGCTCGGGCTGTGCGGCTTAGGGTGGGATAAGGAGGTGCCCTTTCCGGTCTCTAGAATTACTTTTTTGCAGTAGAACTTCCCAAAGTCACTAATCGTGGGACTCTGAGTGGGTCCTTTTCTCTCTCCGCGTTTCAGTTGGGTTTCGGTTTCCCTGTCTGGACAGAGGGTGGACTGTAAGGCCTTGCTCTGCTCCAGACTGTTTTGGAAGGATTTATCTCACTCTCTTCTGTACTCTCCTGTCCTCTTTCCAAATGTCTGAGTAAAGTTTTGTAGAATTGCAAGACCAATTCTCTACTCCCAGGCCCAGAGACTTAGTCCCATTTACATGTCCCCTCTTTTACCCCATGAGAAGGCCTGGCACCCAACTGCTCCCCTCTGTACTTCTCCGAGGCGCTGACTGTTCTGGTGGGTGGGTGGTTCTGAGAGGCTCTTCAGGCCAGAAGGTCCAGACTTGCTCCTCTGGCAACAAAGCTGCAGCCCTGCTCTTGGGCTTGAGTCATGGAGAGGGTCCAACCTACAAATTTCCCCCTTGTCGTCTCAGTCACTATGCCCGAGATCCTTGGGAAAGGGAAGTTCTGTCATTCTGGGAAGTAGAGAAGCCTAACTCCACGGCTTCTGCTGCACAGCTAGGGGTCAGACACTTGATATCTTTGGCAGCAAAGAGAGAGGCCCAGCCTAGGTACCCTCCCTCCAACCAGCTTGGAAATGTTTGTCAGAGCCTGGAATAGGGCGGTATAGGGGAAAGAGGAATAGGACTAGGAGACTTGGCTTCTGATCCCTCCTCTGTCTCTAATCCATGGGCGTGGCATTTGGGCTCCTTAAGCTTTGGTCTCCTCTTCTGTAAAATGGGCTTGATAACACCAGCCTGCCTTTCTCAGTGGTTGTGGATGAAGGGAAATGCTTCCCTGGATGGAAAAGCTCTTAAATCTTAAACTCAGAAAGTGATAGAAGCCAGTGTGCTCAGTCTCACTCTCCCTGAGGGCAAAGAGTCTATTTTGCCAGTTGAACGGAGGAGCCAAGAGCTCTGTCTTTACTGTCCCAGAGAATTCACAGTCAGTCCCTGAGTGTAGGTTGCGGATGTTTCTCTGGGCTCCAGAACTGGCCACTATGGGGTGGAGTCTAGCTAAGGCTGGAACTCTCCCTGTGTCCCCGCTCTCCTGCATATCTTGGCTGTGGATGCCACCCCAGACCAGAGTGTCTTAGGTTGGCAGTTTTGGAGAGGCCATGAGACCTCAGGGAGTTAACCCATCTTACCCAGCCCCAGGGAGGATGGTGCTTATCTGAGATTCCACAGTAATGGGTACTTCTTTCCATGCTTATCTTCTATCATCTGGGTTTTCTCCGGGCTCATGTGATTTGGAACCCTGACCCTGAGACCCTGGGCCACAGGAAGTCTTGGGGTGACAGTGAGCAGTGAGTATCAGGAAACCAGACTGAGTTCCAGTTCCTCTTCTAGCATTAAGTGGGTCTCATGGCCCTAGGCTGTGGTGAGCCTTAGATAACAGGGGAGAATGTCTTGAGCCAGATTGGGCATACAATAGGTGCTTAATAGACTCTCTGATACTGTCTGATATCATTTACTATGCACATACTATGTGCTGTGTGTTGAACCATGTGCTTTTTTCCCCTAATAAGCTTATTTTAGGGGAATAATTATAGACTTGGAGAAAAGTTGCAAAGGAAGTATAGAATTCCCACATACCCCTCACTTGGTTTCCCTTGCTAACATCTTTTTACCACGGTGGGGCTTCTGCAGTGGCTCAGTGGTAAAGAAACCACCTGTCAATGCAGGAGACACAGGTTTGATCCCTGGGTCAGGAAGGTCCCCTGGAGGAGGGCATGGCAACCCATTCCAGTATTCTTGCCTGGAGAATCCCATGGACAGAGGAGCCCAGCAGGCGACAGTCCATGGGGTCGTAGAGTCGGACACAACTGAAGCAATTTAGCACACACGTACACATGTAATGGACTTCCCTGGTGGCTCAGATGGTAAAGCGTCTGCCTACAATGCGGGAGACCTGGGTTCAATCCCTGGGTTGGGAAGATCCCTGGAGAAGGAAATGGCAACCCACTCCAGTACCACTGCCTGGAAAATCCCATGGATGGAGAAGCCTGGCGGGCTACAGTCCATGGGGTCGAAAAGAGTCAGACACGACTGAGCAGCTTCACTTTCACACAAGCATTACCATGGTACGTTTGTCAAGACTGAGAAGCCAACAGAGGTACGTTACCACTAGCTCAACTCTTAGACTTACATTTGGATTTCCCAGTTTTCCCACTGATGTCCTCTTTCGGTCCTAGGATCTAGTCTGGGGCACCATATTGCATGTGTTGTCCAGTTGCTCCAGCCTCCTCTGGTCTGTGACAGTTTCTCAGTTGTGTGTTTTCACGGCTGTGACAGTGTTGAGGAGTTGGGACCTTGAGAATTTGTATTCTTTCTGTTTACAAATGTCTTACCGTAGTAACCCTGTGAGAAGATGTAATTATGCCCACTTATTAGATGGAAAAATAGAGCCTCAAGAAGGGTCACCTGACCCCTGTTCTCAGCTAGTAAGAGTGGCTACAGTGTGGTTTTAATCCAGGTCTGTGACTTGCATCCATATATCTGCATCCACAGCTGTACCTTTGCCCTCTTCCTATGCTGCTTCGTCCCTTATGTTAGCTGGGCTGGGATGACAGATATCTGGTGCCAGGTCTGCCCTTAGTGGGCACTGCTAAGGCATCATACTTCCTTTTCCTGATGAGCCTGGACTTGACTGCAGAATTCATTATGACAGAAGCCTCTAGTCAGTCATTGAGAAATCACTTTGTTAAGTCTCCCCAGGGACTGGGGTAAGGAGAAGCAGGACACTTTGGACACTTCAACCTGGAATCAATCCTCACGATGAATCAGGCTGCCTTGGCATCTGTGAAAGCGGCTCCAGAAAATGGCCAGTCCGCCTACCCACCCTCCGGGCCAACTCTTAGTCCCAGGCACTCTTTCATTTGATATTGGCCTCCTAACTGGTCTCCCCTTACCAAACAAGACCCTCTGCAATCCATTCTCAACCATAAACCAGAGCAGGGCACTCTCCTGCAATGGCATTCCATTGCATTTATAGGAAATCCACCTCCTGATGATGACCTATGAGGTCTTGCATTTATTAAACAACCCTGCCACCACTCTACCCTTATCTAGGTGCCTTGTCCATTATATCTAGCCCACTGGCCTTGTAGGGCCCAGAGCAGTTGAGTGTCTTCCCAACGCAGGGCGCATGTTCCTTTGCTCATGTTCCCTCTGCCTGAATCTTCTTTCAGTACATGCATGGCTGGCTCCTCATCTTGCAGGATTATCCCTTCTCAGCACCCTATTTAAGTGAGTCCTTTGTTACTTTTAACATGACCCTCTGTTTGTTTCATTTATGGCACCCAGAGATCACAGTGGGTAATATTTATTTACATTAGACTGTAAGCTCCTCACTGCAGGGCAGGCACATCTCTAATTGTTTACCTGTATGAATAGCACTTGGCCCTGGGTCTGTGATCATTGCTCCATAAATATCTGTGGAATGAACACTGAAGGAAACATTTGTTACTACCTACCCTAAGGGGCTGTGGGGAACACAGGGATGAATCAGGCCTTTCTTAGTCATGGTCTGATGCTTCATTCCAAGGAACTGAAGCCCATTCCAAGAAGCTCAGGTAAAGGGAAGTTTATTTCAGGTATACAAGGAATCTCATGGAACTAATGGCAGGAAGCAGGGGCTGGGATGTCTAATGGCTATCATTTAGGGGGCCAGCTCATGCTTTGTGTCTGGCACTGGGTTATGAGCTTTATGTGTTACATGCTGTCACCCTCGCAGCACTGTCACAGGTCTGAGAGGAAAGCAGAAATGACTCCACTTAAAAGATGAGGAAACTGCGGCTCCAAAGGGGAAACTGGCCTACAGAATCACATGATATGGTGGTCAAGCTAGGGTTTCAAGCCATGTCTACTGACTAAAGCCTTGATGTACCACATGTCTCACTCTAGAAACATGTTCTTGGCCACTCTCCTGCACTTCCTATTTAGATAGGAGGCAGGGGAAGGGGTGACACTATCTGCTCTCTTTTCTACAGACCAGCAGAGCCCTTAGTTCTTGACCCTTTGACTTGGTCACGAGTCTGTGTGCTGGCTCCATCTTAAAGTTTTTGACCCCATGACCGCTCAAAGCCCAAAATCTCTCTGAGTGATTTTGCCTCTGTCTCACTTCCCAAATTGGAGGCAGAGAGAATCTGTCAGCCTAGTCTATGTTAGGTATTGTCTTCTGGTCCACCTACCTGTGGCTGTGTTGATGATGGAGGTTGACTTGGGGATGTGGGGATTGGCAGGTTTTCCTTCTAAGATGGGATGTGCCTGGGGGAACTACTGAAAGTCTCTCGTAGATGGCCTTCAGATGGGATGTGCATGGGGGAAATACTGAAAGTCTCTCGTAGATGGCCTTCAGGGAGCTGGGAAAAGTGCGAGTGGGCAGGCAGAGCCTGCAGGATGTGGGGAGTGTGGTCATAGACAAGGTTCCATGGGAGTGGGGAGTCAGTGGTCATTTGTAGTTAGACATGATGGTGGAGTCAGGAATCAGGAGACCTCTTGGGGGATATGGAGGAGGAGGAGGAGGATATGGCTCAGCAGACGGGAGGGGGATGACTTGGGGTGTGGGACCAGGCAGGGCATGAGCAGTGAGATGGGAGTGAAAATGCACTGGTTAGGATTGGGAAGTTTGTTCACTGGGGATTGTTCATCAAGTGGCCCCCAGGGTATCTTTTCATGTGTGTCCTAGTCCCTCCCTGACTTAACTGTCCCTCCTTGAGGGTGCGGTGTTTCATGCTGTTATGTTCCCCATTGTTTTGTATTCCTTATTGTTCCTGGTCCTGGACTGGGCCCGAGGTGTGACGTGAATCAGGTTCTGGGCATGGGCTGTAAAGGTGAATCCTCCAAAAACTCCCCTCTGAGAAGATGCCAAGACTAGCAGGAGAGGTGGGTGGAGCAGGGAGGTGAGGGATCAGAGAAGCTGGATATGGCTAGTCACCTATTCTGAAGTTCAGGGTCTGTGATATTGTCCTCTATAGTTCATGGCACACATTTGGGAGATTGTCTTTTAAGTCTTTTAGTAGAGTCCTGCCTACAAAATGGGTAGGACCAGAGTTATCCTAGGTTTACAGATGTGGAGTTGCAGACGAAGCTCAGAGCCAGCGGGTACCTCATCCATGGGCACATCGTTAGTAACTGCTCTGTTAATTCTTCTAACCTTTTGTCAACTCTTTTCTTTCCTTGCTGCTATATGTCCTTGGCTCTCCCAGCTGGGTAGCTTTTCCTGGGATAACTGCGATGCAGGGAAGGACCCTGCAGTGATCAACAGCCTGACTCTGGAACCTGACCCCATTGCCATTCCGGGGAACTTGACCATCACTGCTGAGGCCAAGACCAGTGCTGTCCTCAGCGATCCTCTGAAGGTGAGCCCAGGGTCAGGGAGGCACTGGAAGGAAGGTGCTGTGGGCCAAGGGCAGAGCCCTGAGGCATGTACACTCAGGGAACTTAATACTTTTGGAATCCTGGAATCCCAGAGCAGCAAAAACAACATAGATTTGTTTAAATGACCTTTCATAAGTTTGCCTTTTGTATTTTTGTTTCAGAGTAACTAGTTCATTCATGCCTGCTGTCTGTTTTGGGGGTGGATATTTGTTTTCATACAAAACAACAGAGACTTTCTGTGTATCCATGGCAATTATATATGTCATAGTCCTTTCCTCATTGCTACCTTTATACCATATGCTTATATGCCTTCAGCCTGTCCTGGTGCAGATCTATTCTGGCACCAGTTTCCACTGGACTCTTTAAAAAGTTGTCTGATTTGGAATCTGTGTCCATGAAACTGTCCTTTGACTTGGTTAATCACAGCCCCTACCTCATATGTTTCTGAGCTATTATTGAATTAGTAACATGGAGAGTGCTTTGCACAGGGCCTGGCACACATGACCAGCTCAGTACACATTCAGTCAGTTCAGTTTAGTCATTCAGTCGAGTCTGACTCTTTGCAACTGCATGGACTGCAGCAGGCCAGGCCTCCCTGTCCATCACCAACTCCTGGAGTTTACCCAAACTCATGTCCATTGAGTCAGTGATGCCATCCAACCATCTCATCCTCTGTTGTCCCCTTCTCCTCCTGTCTTCAATCTTTCCCAGCATCAGGGTCTTTTCTAGTGAGTCCGTACTTTGCATCAGGTGATCAAAATATTGGAGTTTCAACTTCAGCATCAGTCCTTCCAATGAATATTCAGGACTGATTTCCTTTAGGATGGACTGGTTGGATCTCTTTGCAGTCTAAGGGACTCTCAAGAATCTTCTCCAACACCACTGTTCAAAAGCATCAATTCTTCAGCTTTCTTTATAGTCCAAATCTCACATCCATGCATGATTACTGGAAAAACCATAGCCTTGACTAGACAGACCTTTGTTGGCAAACTAATGTCTCTGCTTTTTAATATGCTGTCTAGGTTGGTCATAACTTTTCTTCCAAGGAGTGAAGTGAAGTGAAGCCACTGTCATGTCCGACTCTTTGCGACCCCCATGGACGGTAGCCTGCCAGGCTCCTCCATCCATTGGATTTTCCAGTCAAGAATACTGGAGTGGGTTGCCATTTCCTTCTGCAGAGGATCTTCCTGACCCAGGGATTGAACTGGGGTCTCCTGTGTTATAGGTAGACTCCTTAACGTCTGAGCCACCAGGGATGTCCCAGTGGCTCCTTACTTCCAAGGAGTAAGCGTCTTTTAATTTCATGGCTGCAGTCACCATCTGCAGTGATTTTGGAGCCCAAGAAAATAAAATCTGTCACTGTTTCCATTGCTTCCCCATCTATTTGCCATGAATCGATGGGACCGGATGCAATGATCTTCGTTTTCTGAATGGTGAGCTTTAAGCCAACTTTTTCACTCTCCTCTTTCACTTTCATCAAGAGGTTCTTGAGTTCTTCTTCACTTTCTGCCATAAGTGTGGTGTCATCTGCATATCTGAGGTTATTGATATTTCTCTCAGCAATCTTGATTCCAGCTTGTGCTTCTTCCAGCCCAGCGTTTCTCATGATGTACTCTGCATATAAGTTAAATAAGGAGGGTGACAATATACAGCCTTGATGTACTCCTTTTCCTATTTGGAACCAGTCTGTTGTTCCATGTCCAGTTCTAACTGTTGCTTCCTGACCTGCATACAGATTTCTCAAGAGGCAGGTCAGGTGGTCTGGTATTCCCATCTTGTTAAGAATTTTCCACAGTTTATTGTGATCCACACAGTCAAAGGTTTTGGCGTAGTCAATAAAGCAGAAATAGATGTTTTTCTGAAACTCTCTTGCTTTTTCAAAGATCTGATGTGTGTTGGCAATTTGATCTCTGGTTCCTCTGGCTTTTCTAAATCCAGCTTGAACATCTGGAATTTCATAGTTCACATACTGTTGAAGCCTGGCTTGGAGAATTTTGAGCATTACTTTGCTAGCGTATGAGAGGAATGCAATTGTGCGATAGTTTCAACATTCTTTGGCATTGCCTTTCTTTGGGACTGGAATGAAAACTGACTTTTTCTAGTCCTGTGCCATCGTGGTTATCTGGGTCAATAAAATCTTTTTTGTATAGTTCTTTGTATTCTTGCCACCTCTTCTGAATATCTTCTGGTTTTGTTAGGTCCATTCCATTTCTGTTGTTTATCGTGCCTATCTTTGCATGAAATGGTCCCTTGGCATCTCTAATTTTCTTGAAGAGATTTCTAGTCTTTCCCATTCAATTTTTTTCCTGTTTCTTTGCACTGATCACGGAGGAAGGCTTTCTTATCTCTCTTTGCTCTTCATTGGAACTCTGCAATCAGATGGATACATATTTCCTTTCTCCTTTGCCTTTCACTTCTCTTCTTTTCTCAGCTATGTGTAAGGCCTCCTCAGACAACCATTTTGCTTTTTTCATTTCTTTTTTTTTTTGAGGATGGTTTTGATTACTGCCTCCTGTACAATGTTGCTAACCTCCATCCATAGTTCTTCAGGCACTCTGTTAAATCTAATCCCTTGAATCTATTTGTCACTTCCACTGTATAATCATAAGGGATTTAATGGGCCTAGTGATTTTCTCTATGTTTTTCAATTTAAGTCTGAATTTTGTAATAAGGAGTTCATGGTCTGAGCCACAGTCAGTTCCTGGTCTTGTTTTTGCTGACTGTAATAGAGCAGTCCAGTGGTCATGTATGGATGTGAGAGTTGGACTGTGAAGAAAGCTGAGCGCCAAAGAATTGATGCTTTTGAACTGTGGTGTTGGAGAAGACTCTTGAGAGTCCCTTGGACTGCAAGGAGGTCCAACCAGTCCATCCTAAAGGAGATCAGTCCTGGGTGTTCATTGGAAGGACTGATGCTAAAGCTGAAACTCCAGTACTTTGGCCACCTCATGCGAAGAGTTGACTCATTGGAAAAGACTCTGATGCTGGGAGGGATTGGGGGCAGGAGGAGAAGGGGACGACCGAGGATGAGATGGCTGGATGGCATCACTGACTCGATGGACGTGAGTCTGAGTGAACTCTGGGAGTTGGTGATGGCCAGGGAGGCCTGGCGTGCTGCAATTCATGGGGTCTCAAAGAGTCGGACACGACTGAGGGACTGAACTGAACCAAACTGAATAGAGCTTCTCCATCTTCGGCTACAAAGAATATAATCAGTATAATAAACCTATAATAAGTTGAGAATATCATAAGTCAAAAATGCATTTAATACACCCAACTATGTAACATCAGAGCTTAGCTTCACCTACCTTAGCCATTCTTGGAACATGCATATTAGCCTATGGTTAGGCAAAGTCATCTAATACCAAGTCTATTTTATGATATCATATTGCATATCTCATTCACCAACTCAATGGACATGAGTTTGGGTAAACAATGAGAGTTGGTGATGGGCAGGGAGGCCTGGTATGCTGCAGTCCATGGGGTCAAGAGTCAGACATGACTGAGCAGCTGAACTGAACTGAACTGATGGCATATCTCATATAATTTATTGAATACTGTACTGAAACGAAAGCCAGAATGGTTGTCTAGGTGCAGAATGGTTTAAATACATCAGCTTTTATGATCACATGGCTGACTGGGAGCTGTGACTTCCTGCCACTACTGAGCATCACAAGAAGAGAAAATAGTACTATATATTGCTAGCCCTGAAAATGATCAAATTCCAAAACGGGAAGTACAGTTCCTACTGAATGTGTATTGCTTCTGCACATTGTAAAGTCAAAAAACTTTAAGTTGAGCCATGGTAAGTCTGTACTTTATTACCAGTCATAAATTTGGGCCATTGAACTTTAAAAAATTGGACTCAGATTCCCACTGTCCTTTCCCTTCCTCCTACGTTTCTCTTATATAATGTATATGCTTCTGATTTGGTTCCTTTATCTTTGCATAGGGTATATGCATCAGTTCAGTTCAGTTCAGTCGCTCAGTCATGTCCAACTCTTTGCGACCCCATGAATCGCAGCATGCCAGGCCTCCCTGTTCATCACCATCTCCCGGAGCTCACTCAGACTCACGTCCATCAAGTCCGTGATGCCATCCAGCCATCTCATCCTCGGTCATCGCCTTCTCCTCCTGCCCCCAATCCCTCCCAGCATCAGAGTCTTTTCCAATGAGTCAACTCTTCTCATGAGGTGGCCAAAGTACTGGAGTTTCAGCTTTAGCATCATTCCTTCTAAAGAAATCCCAGGGCTGATCTCCTTCAGAATGGACTGGTTGGATCTCTTTGCAGTCCAAGGGACTCTCAAGAGTCTTCTCCAACACCACAGTTCAAAAGCATCAATTCTTCGGCGCTCAGCCTTCTTCACAGTCCAACTCTCACATCCATACATGACCACAGGAAAAACCATAGCCTTGACTAGACGGACCTTAGTCGGCAAAGTAATGTCTCTGCTTTTGAATATACTATCTAAGTTGGTCATAACTTTTCTTCCAAGGAGTAAGCGTCTTTTAATTTCATGGCTGCAGTCATCATCTGCAGTGATTTTGGAGCCCCCCAAAGTAGAAGAGTCCTAAATGCAGTACTTGGATGCAGTCTGAAAAACGACAGAATGATCTCTGTTCGTCTCCAAGGCAAACCATTCAATATCACAGTTATCCAAGTCTATGCCCCAACCAGTAACGCTGAAGAAGCTGAAGTTGAATGGTTTTATGAAAACCTACAAGACCTTTTAGAACTAATACCCAAAAAAGATGTCCTTTTCATTATAGGGGACTGGAATGCAAAAGTAGGAAGTCAAGAAACACCCGGAGTAACAGGCAAATTTGGCCTTGGAATGCGGAATGAAGCAGGGCAAAGACTAATAGAGTTTTGCCAAGAAAATGCACTGGTCATAGCAAACACCCTCTTCCAAAAATACAAGAGAAGACTCTACGCATGGACATCACCAGATGGTCAACACCGAAATCAGATTGATTATATTCTATGCAGCCAAAGATGGAGAAGCTCTATACAGTCAACAAAAACAAGATCAGGAGCTGACTGTGGCTCAGATCATGAACTCCTTATTGCCAAATTCAGACTTACATTGAAGAAAGTAGGGAAAACTGCTAGACCATTCAGGAATGACCTAAATCAAATCCCTTATGATTATACAGTGGAAGTGAGAAATAGATTTAAGGGATTAGATCTGGTAGATAGAGTGCCTGATGAACTATGGAATGAGGTTCGTGACATTGTACAGGAGACAGGGATCAAGAGCATCCCCATGGAAAAGAAATGCAAAAAAGCAAAATGGCTGTCTGAGGAGGCCTTACAAATAGCTGTGAAAAGAAGAGAGGTGAAAAGCAAAGGAGAAAAGGAAAGATATAAGCATCTGAATGCAGAGTTCCAAAGAATAGCAAGAAGAGATAAGAAAGCCTTCTTCAGCGATAATGCAAAGAAATAGAGGAAAAGAACAGAATGGGAAAAGACTAGAGATCTCTTCAAGAAAATTAGAGATACCAAGGGAACATTTCATGCAAAGATGGGCTCGATAAAGGGTATATGCATACTCCTTATTAAATGAAAGCTTCTCAGTACTTTTGTTGGAGAAAAGGTGATAGGCCTCTTTTTACAGATAAGGGACACTGAGGCTCAGAGAAGGATGTAACTTGCCCCAGGTCAAGGCTGGTGTCCTTATCTAATGTTTCCTGTTCCTGAACTCTTTCTGGCAGGGAAGTAGAATTAGTGTTTGAAGTTTAGCAGGGGAGTACCCCAGGACTTTCCTTTTATCAGCAAAAACCCTGCCTAGTAGAGCTGCCCAGACTCAAGTACCATAAGCCTGAAGGGCTTTTAAGGTCAATGACTTCCCTCCTTGTTACTGGGACCCAAAGAAGAGTGACTGGTTCAGGCTCTGCAGTGGTAGGAGAGACACTTCCTCCTTGTCCTTGCTGAAGTAAAATTTCTTCAGTCAAAAGTTCCATTTGGAACCTGGATGAATTTGATGCCAACTGCTAGTCAAAGCTTTGGTTTTTCCAGTAATCATGTATGGATGTGAGAGTTGGACTATAAAGAAAGCTGAGCTCTGAAGAATTGATGCTTTTGAACTGTGGTATTGGAGAAGACTCTTGAGAGTCCCTTGGCCTGCAAGGAGATCCAACCAGTCCATCCTCAAGAAATCAGTCCTGAATATTCATTGAAAGGACTGATGTTGAAGTTGAAACTCCAATACTTTGGCCACCTGATGCGACGAACTGACTCACTAGAAAAGACCCTGATGCTGGGGAAGATTGAAGGTGGGAGGAGAAGGGGATGACAGAGGATGAGATGGTTGGATGGCATCACTGACTTGATGGACATGAGTTTGAGTAAGCTCCAGGAGTTGGTGATGGACAGGGAAAACTGGCGCACTGCAGTCCATGGGGTCGCAGAGAGTCAGACACAGCTAAGCGACTGAACTGACTGATTGCAGTTTTTAGAAGTCGGATGCCCCAGATTCTGTGAGCCGTGGGCAAGACTGGAGTCTGTCCAGGAATGCCTTTTTCGTTTGATGTGTTCCACAGGGTTTGGCATAACTTAGAACTCCCTTCTTTGAGCTCTGAAGTTCCAGGGTCTGGGACCTTGGTTTCCCCGTCCTCAGGAGTGGTAAATGCCACCATGTTTGGCATGTACTTATTTCAGGCTTTCAGACACGTGGTGTTTAGGCCTGATGGGTTAGCTTTCTTCTCTCTCTGAAGTCTTGTACCTGCAGTGCCTCTGCCTGAGCCCTGTGTTTGAGGTGTAAGTGCCTCTCCCCAGTCTCATCAAACGGCCCCCCTTCAAGTCAGTGCCT
This sequence comes from Ovis canadensis, assembly GCF_042477335.2. Taxonomy (NCBI): domain Eukaryota; kingdom Metazoa; phylum Chordata; class Mammalia; order Artiodactyla; family Bovidae; genus Ovis; species Ovis canadensis. The sequence continues at coordinate 75,292,038 of NC_091249.1, forward strand.
CTCTACCTACAGCTACTATCCCTGAGCTAGAAGACACCAAGAGAAAAGTCATTGTTTTCAACTTGCAAGACACTTTACTCTTAGGATGTCATATCTGGTAGGTCTCTTCAAGATCATGACCTCCAAATATTCCATGGTCAAAATGGAGGAGCAGAGGCCTGAGAGGGGAAGGGACTTGCCCAAGCACCCTGGTGGGTACGGAGATCCTGATTCCATTACCTGCCAATGCCTCTGTCTGTCCTGTGTTGCCAGGTCCTGTGATACAGGGGTTTATTTAGGTTGAGCTGTGGAGGTGCTAAGGAAGTCCTGGACTAGAGGGATTGATGGTTCCCTTGTTACTCAGCCTTGCTTACTTTTTTTGGCCACGCTGGGTGTCTTGCAAGATCTTAGTTCCCCAACCAGGGACTGAACCTGGTGCATGGCTGGAAAGCACCAAGTCCTAACCACTGGACCATCAGGGAACTCTCCTTGCATTCTCTTCTGAGCCATATGAGCAGGCAGACTGAGAGCAAGGACTGGAAAATCAGTCATGGTTTGTAATCCCCCAATAGCAGTAGCAGGCTTGGCTATTGCTTAAGTTCCAGGCGCCCCTACCTAGTACTTCCTGTGCTATGCTGGTCCTGGCTGGGGGACACCTAGCACCTGGTAGATGCAGCCCCACAGGCTTCCACTCCTGTTGGAGGAGCCCAGGCAGGACTTGGTCACTGGTGGTCCCCTTAGCTGGGTGTTCTTGTTCAGGGCAGAACTGGCTTAACCATTTTCATTGGGATGTTGGCAAAACCAGGAATGGCACTGGCTAAGAGAAGTCCCATAGGAAGGAATGTTTGGATTTCAGGCAGTGTGCTATTTGACAGGCATTGTGTCACTCATTGGGACCTTGTGAGAGGCTGACACTCTATGAAGATCCCATTTTGGAGATGAGAGAATGGAGACAGAAGAAATTCCCCAAGGGTACTATACTAGGGCTTCCCTGGTGGCTCAGATGGTAAAGAATCCACCTGCAATATGGAAGACCTGGGTTTGATCCCTGGGTTGGGAAGATCCCCTGGAGGAGGGCATGGCAACCTACCCCAGTATTCTTGCCTGGAGAATCCCATGGACAGAGAATCCCATGGACCGAGGAGCCTGGTGGACTACAGTCCATAGGGTCGCAAAGAGTCGGACACGACTGAGCAACTAAGCACTCACAACACTAGGAAGTGGCTGAAGTGGCATTCACTTGCAAGCCCTTGGCTCTTCTAGGCAAAGGGTTCATTGAAGCAGGCTTGGCAGGAGAGGAGAGAGCTGGGCTGGGAGGGGGCTGTGTGTGACTGGGGGTGGGGGTAATATGTGGGGCAGCAGAGTGGGAGGAGGCACATTTGAGTCTGTCCACTCAGGATACACGGGGCGTGGACTGCTCTGTCCTGGACCTGGGCCCTGACATGTGGGTAGTCGGAATGCTGAGTTCAGAGCCTGCAGAGCCAGCCTGAGCCCTGCAGGCTCAAGGGGAATAAATGCCTGTCCAGGACTTGCCTCTTCGAAATGGAGCTACTAGATGAAGTGAGCCTGGAGGCTGGGATTCGTAGAATGCTGTGATGTTACAACTGCAAGTGATTTCCTGCCATTAACACCCACAGAGAATCAGACTTCTGCCCTTTGCCGACAGTTTTCTCTGATACCCCGGGGGGATGCGAGAACATGGTCCCTAAGGGACAACTCATTTGGTTCTTAGGCAGCTAATACTTAGTGAATGCTTAGCCCATGCCAGGCACAACTGCTCAGCCCCAGCCTCCAGAAGGGGAGCAGAATCATGGCCGTGTGGAGGTGTATAGCACTCAGAGGTCTCCTCGCCCAGCTTCTCTTTGGGTGCAGGAAGTCCTCCAGCTTCCTTAACTGGGTCTAGGACCCCACCTCTTCCTGAAGTAGTTCCATCCCTTGTGACCTCACTAAGATTGTTAAGATCTTCCTCATACCAACCCCTAAAGTGATCTCCCTGTAAATTCTTATTATTTTCAATTCTGTCCTCTATGGCTGCATGGAGGAAATAGGATCCAGGAATAGCAAATAGGTTTCATCTTGGTAAGCAACTCCATTCAGCTGGTGGTAGCTGCCTGAGGTCCTAGGAAGGAACAGGTTCTGAAGCCAAGACTGGGCTCGGAAGGGAAGTCTAGAAGCAATGCCGTAGTTAGCCAATTAGCAGTTACATGACAAGTGCATTTTGCCTTCAACCAATGGATAGTAAATACCTAAAGAATGCTAAGACAGTGTGTTCAGTGCAGGGGGAAAACAAAGTCACATTCGATTATTAATGGTCTGCTGTGGGCACAGGAAAGGATAATACTGGGGCAGGCTCCACAATATTGTCATTTCTGGATCAGAGTATTGCCAAGATCCCATCCAATTAAAAACTCTGTGTTAAAAGAAAATGCTGACCTTTGAAAGAGGCAGAGCAACTGGTTCATCTGCCTTGGAACTGTACATTTTCTGCAACTCTCTTACCAGGTGGAATTAACTGTGGAGAAGCACATAGCCGGCTTCTGGGTCAAAATCCCATGTGTGGACAACATTGGTAGCTGCACCTATGACAACTTCTGTAATATACTTGAAATGTTAATTCCCATTGAGGAACCCTGCCCGGAACCACTGCACACCTATGGGCTTCCCTGTCACTGTCCTTTCAAAGAAGTAAGTACAGGGAGGGGAGAGCATTTCCCTGTGACTGGAGTAGAAACATGGCATTGGGAGACATTCTCTTGCAGACCTGGACATCTGTGGGTGTAAACTGACCTGATCTCTCCTGAATCACTTACCTTTTGGGGGCCTCGGTTTATCCATCTGTGAAATGGGAAACTTGATGCTCGATCTGACCTCCAGTGCCCTTCTGCTATTACATTCCATGCTCTACATGACTCTCAGGAGAGTGGGAAGAGGGGCAGTTCGAAGCTGCAAACTTAGAGGTCACTCCAGGAGAGAGTCCCGTCTGTAGGCTCCCACTGACCTGCAGTCCATTGGCTTTCCCACAGGGCGCCTACTCACTGCCCAAGTCTGACTTCATGCTGCCTGACCTGGAGTTGCCCAGCTGGCTCAGCACGGGGAACTACCGCCTGCAGACCATCCTGAGCAACAACGAGAAGCGGCTGGCTTGTGTCAATATCTCCGCCTCCCTTAAAGGCAAATAAGATGGCACCTGCCACTGCAGAATGAAGAGGGTGTGAGGAAGGCATCCTCTTCCTCTGTCTTACGTTGGCTAAGGCCAGATTCTACTCTCTGTCCTTTCTCAAGCCCTCTTCCACAATGATGATGTTCCCCTGCTGAAAGTCACCTTATGCCACCTACAGAGGTTTTAACTGTGGGCCAGCAGCCCTGACCTAAGGTAGGATGAGCCTGGTGGTTTTTGACAGCCCAGGACACCTACTGGGGTGGCTGTTGCACTTTCAGCCTCACCCTCATATGGCTTTCTCTCTAAAATCTTAACTCATTTTCTAAGGAGGCTAACATGTTTTATGACCCCCACATTCAGAGTGACCTAATCTTGGTCTCCTGAAGTACCTTTATGATTTTTCTCATTGATTTTTTATGTGTGTCACTGACCTAAAAGCAGAATGAAAGTACTAACAGTTTTCATTTTACTCCCACTCCCTCTTACAAGGAAGGGTCTGAAGGAGTTGATCTAAATCTATGCCTCTGTTAACTTGTATAACTTAGTGTTCTTTTTCTAGACTTGCCCAGTTAACAGTGGGGCATAGCGTATCCTGGAGAGGCAGAGGCAGGGCATGTGGGAGAACAACTGAGAATGCTCTGTATTTCAGGTAGTCTGCAAATTCAGGTGCTTTCAGGGCAAAGCGCGGGCCATCCGTGAGTGATGAGGGCCACGAGAAGCATGTTGTTTCCAGGCATATCTTGCCTTTGTACAACAGCACTGATCTAAGGCAGCTGCTGCCCCATCTCGAGCTGGGGCCCTAATCAGGGATATGGAGTCTAGGCTGAGTTAGAAAGGGTACTTTCAGTCTGTAGGGGCAGTTGCTGTCCAACAATTGCCAGTGAATTCCACAGGAGACTGTGGGCCCAGCATTATGAAATATTCTCAACATTTTTCCTCTCAAGAGGCCAGAAATCCAGACTTTTATATGAAATCCATTTTTAAATACTGACAGTGAATTATTTTTTAAAAAAACACTGCACAGGCAGAAGGGGCCAAACAGACTTGTCAGTAGGGAAATCTGGCTCATGGGAGGCCAGTTTGTGGCCTTGGATGTAAGAACACACATGCCTTGTCCTTTTAACCTTGAGACAACTCCAGCACCGTTTCTCCTTCTGTGAGGCTGAATCCACAGTGCCTGACCCGGTAGGCTCCTCTGATGCTGGGGGAGTGAGGTGGCCGCAGAGCTGAGAAATCAGGGCCTCCTGCCCTGGCACAGAGTGTTGTCAGGGTGAGGGAGGCAGCTGAAGAGGTGGCCTCCCCAGCAGCCATTCAGTGGAGCAGGGATCCATGATGAGAGGGGGACTCATATCAGGTGCCTGGGTTTATTCATCATCCTGTCCTCCTGTGACCAGCCTCAGGTTCGGGGCTCACACGAAGCCTGGAATGGTAATAAATCTTTTTGACTTGCTGAGAATTCTTCCTTTGTTGTGGCTGCATATTTTTTCCCACTGATCACATCTCAGGGTTTCCAGAGCTCGTTTACTGGGTTGCTCCTGCTGGAAGAGTTCAAGCAGTGGGACGAGGGCTGAAGCAATGTCAGGGACTGACTCTTCTGTTCCTGTCTCGTGTGCTGCTTGGTGTCTCTGCTTCATTCTGTCCAGCATCATCAGCTTCCTTGTTTGTTTTTGACCTCCCCCCTCACAGTATGGCTTCTCCAGCCTTTATTTCCTCTCTTGACTCTTTGGGCATTATTCTCACAGACATATTTTAGTTCCCATCCTTGCATGGAAGGACGTTCAGTTGTTTGGTTAGTCTTTGTGTTTGCTGTGCTTTCGGCCCAGATGCTCCTCCGTCTTGTTGAGGGGTGGAGAACGGGTGAGGATCTCAAATCAGAGAGCAAAGTGAACTTTTTAACAAATGGTACTGAGCCAAATGGAAAGCCATTTGGAAAAAAGTTGAAATTGGATCCATACTTAATGCCATAGGAAAGAATAAACTTCAAATGAGTCCAGGGTCTAAGTATTAAAAATGAAGCCATACAAATACTAAAAAGAAACATGGGTAAAATGTCCAGAGAAAATAAACACTGATAAAGTTGACTGCATAAGAAATAATGTGCTTGGCAAAAGACACAGTCAAAAGACTGGAAGAAAATATTTATAGCACAATCATAGACAAAAGGTTAATAATATTCCTACTATAAAGAATGAAGTATCAAGGGATCAAAAACCTGATAGGAAAACTGGGAAAATAAATGAACAGATAAACACTCGCATAAAGATATAAAAATGACCCTTAAACATAATAAGATATAGAAACTCACTTCAAAATCAGAAAAATGTAAATTGAAACAATATTAACATAACATTTGTCAATTTCTTGGGTTGGTAAGAAAATAACCACACTACCACAAACCACTAGGCAAGGCTGTGTGGAAAAAGGTCCCCTCAAAATAGCTGGTAGGAATACAGACTGGTTCAGTCCTTCAAGAGGGGAATTTGTCAGTGTTACTGATCATGTAGGCTTCCCTGGTGGTTCAGAAAGTAAAGAACCCGCCTGCAATGCAGGAAACCAGGTTCAATCGCTGGGTCAGGAAAATCCCCTGGAGAAGGGAATGGTAATCCACTCCAGTATTCTTGCCTGGAGAACCCCATGAACAGAGGAGCTTGATGGGCTACAGTCCAAGGGTTGCAAAGGGTTGGACACAACTGAGTGACTAAACACACACACACTGTTCATGTAGGAAAAATATACATGTGTCTGCTCATATGGACATAAGGAAAAATGAGCTGGAAACTAATGAACTGGTTATTTACAGAGAGTGGAAAAAAGAGGGAAATGATAACAGGGTATAAAGGATGAAGAGGATGGGATGCTTCTGAGTATATCATGTTGTATAGCTGACCCTTAGAACCATAATAATATTTCTGAGTCCCAAATCATAAATCAAGCAGGAGATAAGGGAAATTCAACATGGAATATAAATAGTAACAAAATATATTTCAAATAAATAATACAACAACACTGAAGTGAGTGGGAAAACAAAGTTCCAGTATTTTGATGGGGCACTGTAAAGCAACAGAAAAAAGGAACTGCACACAAATACTGTATATACTGTAGTTTGTTTTTCATAGGAATAGCGTTAGCAATTCTAAAAGTATTTCCTGTGTATATTAGGACTGAGAAAATAAATGTGGATAATGAGAGCGTGGAGGCATACTGAAAGGACACAGGAACCAACTGGAGGGAGCTCTCAGTGGCCAAGTCTTGGACAACTTGAGCAAGAAAATAAATAATGACAGTAATAGGTTATAATCCCTTGAATGAAAACAAACATCCATGAGTCTGTACACAACAGAATCTCAACTAAATGTAGAAGGAACAGTATTAATAGGAAAAAAAAATCATTAGGTAAATGCTACTGCCAGAATTGTTGCAGATAAGGAACATCTATGGATGCTAAAATTACTGGATAAACGTATGATGAGAAACAGGATTTGCATAGTCTCAAGATACCTCCTCACAGGATATGGTTACAAAGGGGGAAATGTAGTGGTGGAGAAACCTGGCAGACAACACTTACAAGTGATCCAAGTTAACATCACCAGTAAGTAATAAGACAAACTGACATCATGCACCTCCCAATACGGTGTACTGATAAAGGACAGTGACACTTCTCTGGTATTGCCCAAAATGTGTAATCTCAACTTTATCACAAGAAAGATCACACAAACCTAAATTGAGAAACACTACAAAGAATGGCCAGTCCTCTTCAAAAATGTCAGGGCCACGAACAGTAAGGAAAGACTGAGGAACAGACAGATCAGAAGAGAATAGGAATTGTGAGATCTAGGATTAGATGCTGGATTAAAAAAAGAATCAGAAATAGGATTTCACCAGGGTTAACTATTAAGGTTTAATAATTGTGTTATGTTTGGGTAAGATGTTAACATTAGTGAAAGTTAGGTGATTTTAAGTTCTTTCAAAATAAAAAAGCTATGACAAAACTAGACAGCATATTAAAAATCAGAGACATCACTTTGCTGACAAAGGTCCATATAGTCAAAGCTATGGTTTTTATAGCAGTCATGTATGAATGTGAGAGTTGGATCATAAAGAAGTCTGAGTGCCAAAGAACTGATGCTTTCAAACTGTGGTGCTGGAGAAGACTTTTGAGAGTCCCTGGAACAGGAAGGAGATCAAACCAGTCAATCCTATAAGAAATCAACCCTGAATATTTATTGGAAGGATTGACGCTGAAGCTCCAGTACTTCGGCCACCTGATGCGAAGAGCCGACTAATTGGAAAAGACCCTGATGCTGGGAAAGATTGAGGGCAAGAGACGAGAGTGACAGAGGATGAGGTGGTATGATGGCATCATCGACTCAGTGGACATGAGTTTGAGCAAACTCTGGGAGATAGTGAAGGACAGGGAAGCCTGGCGTGCTGCAGTTCATGGGGTCACAAAGAGACACAACTTAGTGACTGAACAACAACAACAATAAGATAAAAAGTTGTAAAAGTATATTGCAGAAGTTTCTCCATGACAACTGAGAAGTGTTACAAAATAGAAGCTTATTAGGGCTTGCTAGAAGCTTATTAGAGTCCGGGTCAGCGGGTGAAGTCAGGGAGGGTTTTCCTGAGGAAGTGATAACAGATCTGACAAATGAGTAGGAGTTAAGCAGGTAGAGACAGGAGGAAGTGGAGGAAACAGTATATGTGTAGGCCTGCAGCAAGGTGAAGCTGCTTTTTGGAAACTGGACAAAGGCACGTGTGGCTGGAGGGGAAAGGTGCCAGAAGAAGTGAGAGAGGAAGGGGAAGAGCAGATCACAGGGCCTGTGGTTCACGTGTGGGTGTCCCTGACCAGCAAGTCCAACCTTCTAAGTTATGGTCCACTTGAACATTTTTCCTTAAGAGGGTCATATCACTGTAATTTCACTTCCAAGAGGTGTCAGCATGCCAAGTAGAGGTTCTGCTCCCCGACTGCCCCAGGTTTTTTTTTTTTTTTTAACCTTTAATCTTAGATCAGGGAATTGCTTGAGGGGCTCCTAGGTGGGTTTGAGTTTGGCACTGTGTCTGGATGCTATTTGCTAGTAACAAATCTTATGACTCCTTAGAGTGTTGCCTATTAGTTTCATTCCCAGGGTCACAGTGGCTTATGAATCACTCATGTCACTTGTGTTGACTTGGGAGCCAACTCTTGATGCTTCAGTTTCTGATGGACAACTTCCACTGCCACCCCCATGTAGGGCTCGTGTTGCTTAGCAGTCTCAATCTGTGATCTATAGCCATCCCAACCCTCTCATTCCTCTTTCTTTCTTTCAATGGGCTTGTTGAAGATCCAAATTCAGCTTCTCCTTAAAATGGTTCTGTGTAACATTCCCCTCAAAGCCCCAACCACAGTCCATCTCAGTCATGTTAAGACAAATCACGTTCCTGGAGACAAGAAATGCAGTGGGAAATGATTCTGAAGGTTCTGGGGGTCAGGAATCCTCCTATAGCCTCTGTATCCTCCCAAATATCTCTGTTCCAATGACCAGGTCCCTGTTTTTGCCAGGGAAGCACATGGCAGCAGAAAATTCACTACACGTTGCTGAAATTAGAAAGGCCAATTTGTGTCCTAACAGTGATCTCAGTGCTGGCTGCGATCAGAAACTGTTTTGTACCAGTCATGTGGTGGCCTGAGTCTCGTTATCTGGTAACTCACTTCCCTAATCTGAGTTTGCATATCATTCTATTCTGCACTCAAACCTTAGTGCCAGGGTTGGCTACCCACCATCTGCGGACTGTTCAGTGCTACAAGGAGCAGAAATTCTTGCATTCATTTTTCCAGAGGTTCTTTTGCAACCCAGAGTCTATTAGTTTCATGGGGTTTGCGATTGCTCTTAAAGTTGCATGCAAAATTTAGTGTGTGTGTATATATATATATATATATATATATATATATATATATATATATATGTGAGTTGTATTGGAAGGGGAATCCATGGCTTTCATTAGCTTCAACAAGGTGTATGACCCCTCCTCCAAAAGTTATAAACCACTGTCCTATTTGCATTTTATTGTTCTATATTTTATAGTAAGCCTTCTATATATGTTATAAAGCATCACCTGCTCTAGGCTCATGGTCTGGGTCCTCAAAGAGCAAAGATTTTATTATTGGCATATATTAATAGCTGTCTTATGTCTTGATAGGATGGTCCACCCTACCTCCTCTTCCTTCATGATGCCATAGCTACTTCACATCTCCAAGAGGTTGTTCCTTGACATCTGACCACTGCTAAATGAATGAAGGCGCATTGCAGGGTGAGAACTCTGCCAACTCCAGCTGGGGTTCCTGTTATTTAGGCCATAGACCCCATCATCAAATGGAAGGCAAGGCTGAAAAGTGATGTTACCTAGAAATACTCATTATTCTGTAGACTTATGCTTTGCATACTTTCCGTACAATAATATAGTTTGCTATAAAATGCTTTTAAGAAGTGGTGCTTCCATTAGAGTGAAACAGATCATTAAAAGTTTCCCTCACATGAAGTTTCTTTAGTTATAAAATCAGCACATTATTGTTAAAAACGTAACAACACAGGTAAGAAAAAGCAAAAGCATAGGACTCCCCTGGTGGCCCAGTGGTTAAGAATCCAACTTGCAATGCAGGGAACACAGGTTCGATCCCTGATGCAGGAACTGAGATCCCACGTGCCACAGGGCAACTAAACCCGTGTGCCACAACTACTGAAGCCCATGTGCCCATGCTCTGCAACAAGACAAGCTACCACAGTGAGAAGCCTGCACACAGCAACTATAGAGAGTGGCTCCCGCTTGCCACAACTAGAGAAAGCCCATGCATGCAGCAATGAAGACCCAGAGCAGCCAAAAACAAATAAATAAATTTACATCCCAAAACCCACCCCAAAACAAAACCACCACCAACAACAAAAACCTATAAAATTTCATTCATAATTGAACCCACTTGGAGAAAATTCCTGTAACATTTTACTGGGTTGGCCACAAAGTTTGTTCATAGTTTTTCTATAACATCTTCAGAAAAATGGGAATGAATTATTTTGCAAACCCCGTATGTTGCACATATCCTTCAAAACTATTTGACTATATGCATACATGCTTTTTAAAAAAGAACCAAAATGGCATCAGGTTTCACATTCTAGTTTTCACAGCTATATAATGAAACTTATATATTGTACAACTGAATAAAATTTGACATATATACATACCTGGGAAACCATCCTCACATTCAAAATAGTGAACATATTATCCATCACTTCTGAAAGTTTTCTCATGCCGTGCTCACCTTTCTCACCTTCAAGGAACCTGATTTTCTTTCTGTCCCTATAGGTTAGGTTGCTTTTTTTTCTTTTTCTTTTTTTATGAATAGAATGATACAATTTGCCACCAACCGAAAAAAAAAAAAAAAAAGCAGGGAATACAGGTTCGATCTCTGGTCCCGTATGATCCCACACGCTGTGGACCAGCTAAGCTTGTGCTCCACAACTACTGAAGTCTGTGCACTCTAGAGCCTGTCCTACACAAGAGAAGTCACCAAAATGAGAAGCCCAAGTGCAACACAAAAAAGAGCAGCCCCTGCTCACCACAACTAGAGAAAGCCTGCAGAGTAATGAAGACCCAGCACAGCCAGAAAGAAAAAAAGATTCATCCATGTTATTGTGTGAATTGATAGTTTGTTCCTATTTATCACGGAATTGTACTCCATGGCTTGGATACACCACAGTTTATCCATTCACTTGTTGATGGACATTTGGGTTGTTTCCTTTTCGCTACTATAAATACAGTTACCATAAACATGTGGGTACAAGTCTTTTTTTTTGGCTGTGCCCTACAGCTTGCAGGATCCTACTCCTCAACCAGGGGTTGAGCCTGTGCCTTTGGCAGTGAAAGCTTGGAGTCCTAACCACTAGACTGCCAGGAAATTCCTTTTACAAGTCTTTTTATAGGTAGAAAATCCCTTTCCTTTCAGGTAAATATCTTGAGGTAGAATAGTTGGATTATATGGTAGGTGTGTCGAACTTTTTAAGAAACTACCAAACTGTTTGCCAAAGTGGTTGCACCATATCCGTCCACAATAGCAGTATATGGGAGTTCCAGCTCCTCTACATCTTTGATGAGTATGCTCAGTCTTAAAAATTTTAGTCATTCTAATGGGTGTATAGTAGTACCATGTATGGTTTTAATTTGAATTTCCCTAATTATTAATAATGTTGGGACATCTCTTCAATGCTTATTTATCATCCATGTATATATATATATATTTTTGGTGAAGAATGCATTCATATTCTTTGCCCATTAAAAAAAAGTTATTTTCTAATTGTTCAGCTTTAAGAGTTCTTTATGTATTCTGAATGTGAGTATCTCATTAAACACAAGCTTCTCAAAGATCTTCTCCCAGATGGTGACTTTTCTTCCTATCCTAACAGCACCTTTTGAAGAATAAAGATTTCAATTTTGATGGAGTTCACTTTAGTAATTTCTTCTTTTATGGACTGTGCTTTTGGTGTTATATCTAAGAAAGATCTTAGCCCAAGGGTCACAACATTTTTCTCTCTTATATTTTCTTCTAACAATTTTTAGGTTTTACATTTACATTTAGATCTAAGATACATTTTAAATTGATTTTTTAATATGTGATGTAAAGTATGGATCCAAGGTTGTTTTTTTTTTTTTTTTCCTGTGGAGGAGATCATAAAGATTTCCAATTCTTGCACAAAACTTCCTTGAAAAGGTGATCCTTTTCCTACTACCTTGCCTTTTCTTCTGAACCTTTGTCAAAAATAAGTTGCCCACGTATGTGTAGAGTTATTTCTGGATTCTCTATTCTTTCCACTGAAGTATTTGTCAATTTTGGTGCCAACACCATGCAGTTGTTTTTTTGGTTTGTTTTTGGCCACACTGTATGGCATGTGGGATCTTAGTTCCTTGACCAGGAATTGAATGTATGTCCCCTGCAGTGGAAGCACAGAGTCATAACCACTGGGTCACCAGTGAAGTCCCAACACCATGCAGTTTGGATTACAGTAGCTCTGCTATAATTTTTTAAATTAAACAGTGTTAGCTCTTCAACCTTGCTCTTTTTCAAGAAATATTTTGGCAATTCTAAATGTCATTGCATTTCCATGTGAATTTCAAAATCAGCTGGCTAATTTATAAAAAATTAAACTACCTTGCTGAATTTGATGAGAATTGACATCTTAACTATAATGTGTCTTCTGAGCTATGAATGAGGTGTATCTCTCCATTTTGTTGCTGTTCAGTTACTAAGTCATGTCTGACTCTTTGAGACCCCATGGAGTACGCCAAGACTTCTTGTCCTTCATCATCTTCCTGAGTTTGCTCAAACTCATCTCCATTGAGTCAATGATGCCATCCAACCATCTCATTCTCTGTCGCCCTCTTCTCTTGCCCTCAGTCTTTCCCACCATCAGGGTCTTTTGCAAAGAGCCAGCTCTTCTCATCAGGTGGCTGAAGTGCTAGAGCTTCAGCTTCAGCATCAGTCCTTCCAACAAATATTCAGGACTAATTTCTTTTAGGATTGAGTGGTTTGATCTCCTTCCTGTTCAAGGGACCCTTCAAGAGTCTTCTCCAGCACCATAGTTTGAAAGCATCAATTCTTCAGTGCTCAGCCTTCTTTATGGTCCAACTCTTACATCCGCACACAACTACTAGAAAAACCATAGCTTTGACTATATGGATCTTTGTCGGCAAAGTGACGTCTCTGCTTTTGAATATGCTGTCTAGGTTTGTCATAGCTTTTCTTCCAAGGACCAAGCGTCTTTTAATTTTGTGGCTGCAGTAACCATCCACAATGATTTTGGAGCCCAAGAATATAAAATCTGTCACTTTTTCCACTTTTTCCCCATCTATTTGCCATGAAGTAATGGGACTGATGGGTCTTAATTTCTTTTAGCAGTATTTTATAGATTTTAGTGTACATATTTTTCACCTTTCATCAGAATTAACCCAGACTATTGCATGTTTTTGGTGCTTTTGTAAGTGCAGTTTCTAATTGTTCCCAGTCACAAATTTTCAAATAATAAATCAACTCTCTATTCCTGGGATAAACCCTGCTTGGTCATGATGCATTATTCTTTTAATATATTGCTGAATTTGATTTGCTAAAATTTTGTTTAGCATTTTTACATCTATGTTCATGAAGAATTTTGTTCTGTAGCTTTATTTTCTTGCAATGTCTTTGCCTAGTTTTGGTTCACATAGTGTTTTAAACTAGCTTTTAAAAACTAATAAATCACAACTATATCATAGGCATTTTAATGTTGTATTTTGCAATGTTTGGGGGCATCACAGTATTTTATTTTGGATGAATCATAGTTTAACCTAACATTGGATATTTGTTTCCAACTCTTTACTGTTATAAACAATGCATCCAGGGACTTCCCTGGTGGTCCAGTGGTTAAGAGTAAGCCTGCTAATGCAGGGGATATGGGTTCAATCCCTGGTCCAGGAAGATTCCACATGCTGTGGGGCAACTAAAGCCATGTGCCACAAATACTGAGCCTGCACTCTGGAAAATGTGAGCTGCAACTGTTGAGTCTGCATGCCACAACTACAGAAGCCTATGTGCCTTTAGAGCCTGTGTTCTGCAATGAGAGAAGCCACTACAATGAGAAGCCTGCACACCACAACTAGAGAAAGCCCGTGCACAACAACAAAGACTCAGTGCAGTTAAAAATAAAACAATAAAATAAAAATAAAAAAATTTTTTAATGCATACATTTTTGAAGACATAAAAGATTCTTAAGATAAACCCCTGGAAGTGAAATTAGTGGGTCAGAGGGCTATGCATTTTAAGACATATATTGTACTTCCCTCCAGAAAAGTCATAAAAATGTGTTCTGCCATCTTCAGAATATAAGATTGCCTGTTTTTCCAAACCCTTACCAAAAGTAAATATTATTTTTAAAAGGTCAGTAGTCCTTGTACATGATGAAATCCTTTCCGTCACACAAACTGCTCAGTCTCTTTAGCCTAAATCAGCTCTAAGTGGTCTTAAGGTATCTGAGAAGGTAGGATGGGTGGGGGAGGGAGAGGGGGGCAGAGGGAGAGAGAGAGGAAGAGGGAGAGAAAGAGAGAGCTGATATCCTTCTAAGTAGGAGAGTCATTTGTAATGAAAGATTGCTAAGAAATGTTTTTATCCCTTAATTTACTTCTGGGATCCCATATCTCCAGGGCAACAGGGTAACTTGCTGATGGAAAGCCCTTCCATTTTCACACATGTGGTTAGAGGATAAGTTCATTTCTTTCTTTTTTTTTTTCTTCTTTCAGAATGTCAGAGCTATAAGAGCCCTTAATAGTCAATCAGTACAATCCTTCATTTCAAAGAATGTGAAAATGAGATGGAGAAGGGGAGAAACTTGCTCAAGATCCCACAGGAAATCAGTGGCAGAGCCAATGGCTAGACAAAATTACTAAGTTCTATTTTTGCTCTGTGACTCTTCACTTAGAACCATATCTAGAAACCATAGAAACTCGTCTTCACCCAACATACTTTTCTAAACCTGATACTTCAAGGGCAGAATAGAGAGAATAACTGCTTTTGCATTTATATTTATGCTTGGTCTGTTTCAAGGACGTGGGCAAATGGCATTCTTTTTCCCATTAAATGAGGCAGATAATACAAGTGGTTGAATGTGGTTTTGGTTCACAGGTACAAAAGGCCTCCAGAGAAATCCAAAAACCAGAAAAGACATAGCCTGAGAGGTACCAGTACTGACTTGTATCATCTACATTTCTCTTGGAAAGATAAAGAAGCCACTAATTAATATAGAGATGCTGGGGTTTGATGAATGTATATAACATCCACAACAGAAGGCAAACTGGGAATCGGAATATGGGAGAACTATCAGAATAAAAATAGATCATTATGCATAGACACCTGTGGAGTTGGCTACAGAATGGTTGATGGGTTGGGTCAATTCATAGAGGGCTTGGTATGTTCCAAATACACACCCCAAAAGGCCCAGGATGCTGATCATGATGTCCTTCACAATGGTGATACAGTTCATGTCTTCAGGGTAAAAGGTGATGAGCTCCAGGAAGGGAGGGATGATGAGGGCCAGGGCACTGCTGCTCACGGAGCCCACTAGGGAGATGACCAGGTCCAGGCGGGGGATGAGGATGGCTGAGACACCTGAGGGGGGGAGAAGAGGTTTAGAATCATGGAATGTTCCTTCAGGAAGAGAGCCCAGAAACAAACCATTTATTTGGAGCCTTATAATTCCCAGATGCCTGAGACACCCTCTGGAGAGGTGAGAAAGGAGCTCATTGTACACTTGAGCAGCAGATCAAGCACTGTGGCTCTGGACTTCCACATCTGTTTTAACACCAATGTACATGCTCTCCTTTCATGCTTTATCTATTGAGTTTTTCCACATATAATATTTATTGATAAGGATTCTCTATCACCCATCTGTAATGGTCTTCTCATTGCAGAGTTGGGGAAGTCTAGAACTCTAGAAGGAATGGGTCATGTCCAAGGTCACATAGAGCTGAGATGAGAATCCAGTGAAATGCCCAATATAAGGCCCTTTCTACCCTACTAGACTGCCTCTAATGTAAGTGAAAGAACTTGGTACACTGTAGGTGTTTGATAAATGCTTGACCCATACTCAGATACCGCATCTACAGTCAAGTTGTACTGATTGACACAATACAGTCACTGTCTAGAAGCAAGGATGGATAAGCAATAAGATACGGCTCTGCTGCTGTCAGGATCTCAGCCACTGGTTTTCCTACTCTTAAAAGGAACCTGATAATAAAGGAAGACAGAACATGCAGACAGCATTAGGTGGCTCACTCACTTTCTCTTCTCTTCCCATTAATGCTCTTGGATTTCCATATTTTTTTTTTTTTAACCCCGGCGCGCCCCCCGCGGGGGACGCCCCCTCGCGGGAGCGGCCCCCCGCGGGGGGGGAGCGCCGGGAGGGGGCAGAGCGCGGCGACGAGGGCTGGCTCCCTCGGCCCGGGATTCGGCGAGCGCTGCTGCCGGGGGGCTGTAACACTCGGGGAGGGTGGGCCCGCCGCCGCCGCGGATTTCCATATTTTATAAATACAATGATCATGTATCATGGATTTTTTGGGGGGGTCCAATTTTGATAATATTTGAATGAAGAAATATATATATTAATAGTTTATGTGATTTAACTTTACACAGCCATATGATTTTCCTATGAATAAATTAAGAAAAACCTCTTATGGGAAGCACTCAGACTAGCTTGCTGGTTCTTAAAGAAAACAACACCTCTTTTTGAAGCTGCTCCAGCGCATCTAATCAAAGAACGAGACAGACTCATAGACTTTTACGGTTGAGAATCCATCACCTCTCTGATGGGATGATCCTCGTCCGCAGCGCTCCTTCATTAGATATTTAATAAGTTGCTTACTGGAGGAGGTACAGAGAAGTCAGTGTCTGTTCTTTAGAAGAGCTCATGCAGATAGCACAGAGAGAAGACATGCTCACAGAAAGCTATTATGTAATGTGGAGTGAAGGAGTGCTCTAGAAGGGTCAGATCTGGTCATGCTAACCCATTGCTCAGGGCCCATCCATGGCTCCCCACTGCCTGATCTCCTTAGCACAAGGTCCCTTAGGACTTGGATCTGCTTTGTGTCTTATCCTCCCTTATGCTTTCAGTTCTCCAAAGAGGCCATATATCAGTACTGTCCTCCAATCTTTGCATACCCTGCTCCCTGTACATGGTACATTCTCCACTCCTCCCTGCCTCTTAATTATCTTTAGGTCTTAACTGAAATATTACTCCAGTGGAGAGGACTTCCTGACCTGGCTCAGGCTAAGTTATAGCACCTTCTCAGGTGCTCTTAGAGCAGCCTCCTCTTACAGTCTTAAATATCATCTGGTACATCACTGTGTACCATCTTCACGTTCACCACAATGTGCTATAATTGTTTCCCTGCATATATTTCCCACTCAAATCCTAAGCGTCATGAGGGCAGGAACCATGTCTTTTTCATGATTCATTATTGTATCCCCTGAAAGGCTGCAGTCCCTGGGGTCGCTGAGGATCGGACAAAACTGAGCGACTTCACTTTCACTTTCATGCATTGGAGAAGGAAATGGCAACCCACTCCAGTGTTCTTGCCTGGAGAATCCCAGGGACGGGGGAGCCTAGTGGGCTGCCGTCTCTGGGGTCACACAGAGTCAAACACGACTGAAGCGACTTAGCAGCAGCAGCAGCAGCAGCACCTAGCACAATGTCAGGCACATAGTAGGTAATTATGATTGCTGAATAAGTGAAGGAAAACTGAATTGACAGATGAGTAAGCGAGGAAGAAGAGGTCTTTCAGTGCAGAACAGAAGCAGCACATGTCATTGAAAGTCAGCTGTCTCCAGTGATGCTCTTTCCCTCTCAAGTGGCCTGAACTACTCAGTGCTCCTCTTCAATGGACACCTTTCCTACTGGGAATGACCTCAATACAATACACTTACAGGTTCCTGATGTCTTGGTACAGACTGGGAACCTTCTGTAACGCCTTTAAGCCAAGCAGGTGTGCTGTTTCTGCTTCCAGAATTCCAGTTACAGGGAGTACAGCATCTGGCAGTTTACTGTTGGGTCTGCTCCAAGCCTTACACACTTTCTTCTGACCATGAACTGAGACGGGATTGCCTCAACTGCAAATACAGAGTACTGGAGACTTTAAGACGAAATTTACTCTTTCTCTCTTGCACAATAATCCTACAGTTGTTTGAGATACAGATACAGAATGTACCCAAGCCTTTGTTTCTCCAGGCAAAACCTCCCTAGTTCTTTCCTTTATTCCTCACAGGCCACCATTTTAAATTTTCTTAGAGAAAGCATTTCCCAGCCCTATTCACAATGTTTCCCAAACATCTACAATGGCACCTGATATCAAATGAATGAGGAAATGAATGAATAGAAGAAGAAAGGAAGGGATGAGGGAAGGGAGGAGAAAATGACGTCCAAGATTTTAACAAAGCAGCCCTTTGAGGTTCTTCCTATAGTTAAACACCACCTTAACAGGACTTCACATTGATTTCTGATAGGAAGGAATATGGCACAGTGGAAAACACAGACTTCGGTGCCACACAACCTGCATCCAAATCTCAACTGTGTCACTTGGCAGCTATATGATGTGAGCATGCTACTTCATTTCCTGGGTCACAGTTCCTTCAGCTGGTAATATTACATAGTTAGGCTGTCCTAGTATTACATAATCTCAGTGTTGTGCCTGACATATAGGAGGCATATAGGAATGAATAAATGACACTTCTTTCTCCCACAAACCAGGTATGTGTAGATAGTAGAGATTACTGTAACATTTACTCTGTGACAGTTCTGTTAACCCATTTTTCAGCTGGAAACTTGAGGCTCAGGGAGGCAAAATATGTTGCTTGGCTGGTGGCCGAGCCAGCGATAGTGGGGTAGTTGTCAGTGTGGCTCCAAGCCACAGCACTGGGCAAAGAGAGCCCTTTCGTCCTACTCACAGGTCAGACAGACCAAGGCTGTGCGGACAGACAGGTCTGCAAACAGCGCCCAGCTCTCTGACACCTGGGAGATGATGATGGGGATGATGATCTCAGCTGGGACATGGAACTGGAGGGCATAGGTGAAGAAGATGCCAATGGAGTACATCAGCTTGACTGACTGGTACAACCTGTAGAGACAGAAACACAGCACATGAAATTCGATGTGGCTCCAAGGCAGGGCCATGCAGGATTTGCTCACTGCTTGGAAGCTGAGATTGTTAAATTACATCACTACCTAACTTCCACTGACTCAGCCTGACTTGTCATTAGAGCCACTTGGGAAGTTTATTGAAAGTGCACATTCTTGGAGATTCTCATTTAATAGGCTTGTAACTCAGGAATCTGTGCCTTCTTTTTTCTTCTGTTTTTTTTTTTTTTTTTAAGGTATATCTGCATAGAATAAAGTTCACAGTACAAAGATCATATTCCCTCCCACCTTTGATTCCCAGTCTCCAGTTCTTCCCTCCACAGGCAATTCCTCTAACTATTTTCTTGAAGCCCCTCCAGAAATACTGTAGATACAAACTTATACAGAATGTAGGTACACATACAGAAGCACCCTTTATGTACCACTGATTTTCTTTTGTTCATTAAAAATTTCTTAGATATTGTTCCCCATCAGTACACATATATCTGGCTCTTCTATTTAAAAGCTGCTGATATTCCAATTGCATGGATATACTATAATTTGTTTAATTTTTAAGATATTTTTATTGGAGTATAGTTGATTTACAATGTTGCTTTAGTTTCAGGTATATAGCAAAGTGGATAAGGTATATATATATATACATATCCCCTCTTTTTTTTTTTTTTAGATTCTTTTCCCATATAGGCCATTACAGAGTATTGAATTGAGTTCTCTGTGCTGTAAAGCAGGTTCTTACTAGTTATCTATTTTTATAATCTTTAACTGCTCCCCAATTAATAGACATTTAGATTTTTCCTAATCATCTGTCAGTAAACAATGCAGCAAAGAATATGCTTGTACATATACCTATGCACATATAGTATACAACCCCAGATGTAAAACTGCTGAGTAAAAGTATATGTGATTTAACATTTTGATAACTCTCATAAAAGGGAACCCTCACACATTGTTGTAAATTGATGCAGCTACTGTGGAAAGCAGTATACCAATTCCTTATAAAACTAAAAACAGAACTACCATATGACTCAGTAATTCCACTCCTGGGTATGTAACTGAAAAAAATTAATACTCTGATTCAAAAAGATATATGCACTCCCATGTTTGTGTGAAAGTTGCTCAGTTGTATCCAACTCTTTGCAACCCCACGGACTATACAAGCCAGAATACTGGAGTGGATAGCCTTTCCCTTCCCAAATCAGGGCTCGAACCCAGGTCTCTTGCATTGCTGGCAGATTCTTTACCAGCTGAGCCACAAGGGAAACCCCTATGTTTATCACAGCATTATTTACAATTGCCAAGATACGGAAGCATCAGATGAAAAGATAAAGAAGACATGGTTTATGTATATAATGGAATGCTGTGCTGGGCTTAGCTGCTCAGTCATGTCTGACTCTTTGTGACCCCATGGACTGCAGCCTGTCAGGCACCTCTGTCCATGGGATTCTCCAGACAAGAGTACTGGAGTGGGTTGCCATGCTCTCTTCCAGTGGATCTTCCCAAACCAGGGATTGAATCCAGGCCTCCTGCACTGCAGGTGGATCTGAGCCACCAGGGAAGCCCAACAATACTGGAGTGGGTAGCCTATCTGTTCTCCACGGGTTCTTCTGACCCAGGAATCTATCCAGGGCCTCTTGCATTGCAGGCAGATTCTTTACCAGCTGAGTTACCAGGGAAGCCCATAATGGAATGCTACTCAACCATAAAGAAGAATGAAATTCTGCCATTTGCAACAGTGTGGATGGACTTGGAGGGTATTATGCTAAAGCGAAATAAGTTAGAGAAAGACAAATACTGCACCAGTTCAGTTCAGTTGCTCAGTCGTGTCCTACTCTTTGAGACCCCATGAATTGCAGCATGCCAGGCCTCCCTGTCCATCACCATCTCCCAGAGTTCACTCAGACTCACGTCCATCGAGTCGGTGATGCCATCCAGCCATCTCATCCTCTGTCGTCCCCTTCTCCTTCTGCCCCCAATCCCTCCCAGCATCAGAGTCTTTTCCAGTGAGTCAACTCTTCCCATGAGGTGGCCAAAGTACTGGAGTTTCAGCTTCAATATCAGTCCTTCCAATGAACACCCAGGACTGATCTCCTTTAGAATGGACTGGTTGGATCTCCTTGCAGTCCAAGGGACTCTCAAGAGTCTTCTCCAACACCACAGTTCAAAAGCATCAATTCCTCGGCCCTCAGCTTGCTTCACAGTCCAACTCTCATATCCATACATGACTACTGGAAAAAACCTGCCTCTTGAGAAATCTGTATGCAGGTCAGGAAGCAACAGTTAAAACTGGACATGGAACAACAGATTGGTTCCAAATTTGTACGTATGTCAAGGCTGTATATTGTCACCCTGCTTATTTAACTTATATGCAGAGTACATCATGAGAAGCGCTGGACTGGAAGAAACACAAGCTGGAATCAAGATTGCCAGGAGAAATATCAATAACCTCAGATATGCAGATGACACCACCCTTATGGCAGAAAGTGAAGAGGAACTAAAAAGCCTCTTGATGAAAGTGAAAGAGGAGAGTGAAAAAGTTGGCTTAAAGCTCAACATTCAGAAAACTAAGATCATGGCATTCGGTCCCATCACTTGATGGGAAATAGACAGGGAAACAGTGGAAACAGTGTCAGACTTTATTTTTCTGGGCTCCAAAATCACTGCAGATGGTGACTGCAGCCATGAAATTAAAAGACACTTACTCCTTGGAAGGAAAATTATGACCAACCTAGATAGCATATTCAAAAGCAGAGACATTATTTTGCCAACAAAGGTCTGTCTAGTCAAGGCTATGGTTTTTCCAGTGGTCATGTATGGATATGAGAGTTGGACTGTGAAGCAAGCTGAGTGCCGAGGAATTGATGCTTTTGAACTGTAGCATTGGATAAGACACTTGAGAATTCCTTGGACTGCAAGGAGATCCAACCAGTCCATCCTAAAGGAGACCAGTCCTGGGTGTTCATCGGAAGGACTGATATTGAAGCTGAAACTCCAATACTTTGGCCACCTCATGCGAAGAGCTGACTCACTGGAAAAGACTCTGATGCTGGGAGGGATTGGGGGCAGGAGGAGAAGGGGACGACAGAAGATGAGATGGCTGGATGGCATCACTGACTCGATGGACATGAGTTTGAGTAAACTTGGAGTTGGTGATGGACAGGGAGGCTTGGTGTGCTGCAATTCATGGGGTCGCAAAGAGTCAGACACGACTGAGCAACTGAACTGAACTGAACTGATGTTATACACTGGAAACTTATGCAACATTGTACATCAACCATACCTCAATAAAAAGAAATAAAAAATGAAATTTTGATAGCTTTCGACGTATTGCTCATTTGTTGTCCGAGCACAATGCAGTGCTCCATCCTTGGAAAAACACAGTGTGTGAACACATGCTGGTTTGTGCCACTGTGTTTTGTAAAACTGACATTTCTATTATTAGAAGAGAGACAGGGCAATTTTTCAAATATATAAATTGTTATTTTTGTTTTAATTTGCCTGTGAACTATTTGTTCACACCCATTACTTCTTCATCTTTTGCTTATTCCTTCTTTAAGGCTCTTCTGGAGAATTTCATCACCAGCCAGGCTCAGAGAAGGTGTGAGGTCCTTATGACACCTGATGCCCATTTTTTCCAGCTGATATCCCAGAAGGAAAGTGCCCTGTCCAAGGTAGTGGCAAACCAAATTCCCCAGAATAAGAACAGCATACTAAGTTGATATCTTACTGGTATAAAATAAGTCACAATTTCAAGGAAATTCCACATTAATTATCTCATCCAGTCATTACCACAACACAGTGAAATGGGTAGGACTGGTGATATTTTTCTCATTTTACCGCTGTGGCTTCATGGGAAATGAACCACCCTCCCGCCTCCCCCACCCCGACCCTCCACCCCTCCGACTCGCCCCCCTCCTCCCCCACGGACCACCCCCCCCTCATTCTACTAACTTCCAAAAGACCAAGGCTGTGGGGGAGAGTAACAATGATAGTAGCTAATACTCAGTGAGCACTTACTGCACACCAGACACTTTTCTAAGCGTTTTATGTATTTGAAGCCAATTTGCCCTCACAGTCACTCCCTAAGAGACAGTGTGGCAGTCATTTGTGCTGCTTAGCTGCTCACCAAATACCTCTGAGTCTTCCAGATACATGGCAGAATTTCACTTCCGTGTCCTCTGGAGTGAGGCATGGTCACTTGCTTTGATTGATGAAGTGTGAACAGAAGAGACAGGTCACTTCCAGAGAAATTTTAGGGCCTTCATGGTGAAGGGTGTGATTCAATGTGCTCTTTGCCATGGCAACCAATGAAGTTTCAGGGAGTGGCTGGTTGATCAGTCTGGGTCTTAAAAGTTGGGATGGTGCAGAGCTGAGCCCCAGCCATCGCATAATGGACATGTAGAATGAGCATACAGTTAAACATTTGTGTGTGTTCAGCCACTGAGATTCTGGAGTGGTTTATTTTGTTTATTACCAGAGCATAACCTATCCTGACTGATACAAATAGGCAAGAATATTACCCTTATTTTACTGAGGATGGAAATGAGGTCTGCAAGATTAGGTAGCTTATTCAAGGTCACATGAGAACCAGGATCAAATCCCATTGCTCAGATGTAGAATCTATGCTCTTAAACACTTGGTTCTACTGACAGCTTAGTCATTCTGCACCTACTACTGCCAGAATAAGGACAATGGCTAATACTCGGTGAATGCTATACAGCAGTGCCCCAGATGTTTCTTGGATGAATGAATGAATGAGTAAATGAATGAATGATTAATGCAAGAACTTCAGTCAAAGTTCCAAGTGGGGCACAGCAATGGCAGTCTAGGCCCGTTTCTGGAATTGGGGACCTAAGTAGTTGTCCATACACAGGACCCTCAATCACTACTTCAGTTATACTTTTTGTTGTTGCTGTTTCTGTTCCCTAAGCCCTCCCATTTCATTCCTGTTTGAAAGCCTTTGAACCACAAAGTCAGACAGAATTCAGTTTCAACTTCTCATGAACAACATGAACTGGGAAAGTTACTTACAGCCTTTTCACATATCAACTTCTTCACCTAATTCAATGGAGTTGATAATAATAATGCTAACCCATAGGGCTGTTGAGAGAATTAAATGAGATGATACACAATGCCTGGATTATTAAATGTACCTGTTATTATAACACAGATACTAGCAGTCAATATTTTGTTGTTGATAATGACTCAAGGATGCCCCATTCTGCTGCTGAGGCTCAGACTCTGTGACTCCCCTCCTCTTCCCCCCAGTCCCAGATGGGCAGGGACGTACCAGCAATTGGGCAGGTTGAGGGTGATGCTGGCCTGGGTGTTCGACCCAAACTTCATGTAGCCCAGTGTCCCCAGGCAGATGTAGAGGACGATGACAAGGGACATCCCCAAGTACAGAACAAAGGAAAACTGCTGTGGATGCTTCATCTGGTTTTTGAGAGGCAGAACCTGGAGGTGAAAGGAGGTTAAGAAAGAAACGGCAGAAGGAGAGAACGCAGGTTTCCTCTCAAGGCCGGACACCCTTCTCCAGGTGGCCCAGAGTCAGGAAGGGTCCACATGCCCTTTCATCTCCTCCCACATTTTCTATAGCCAAGAGTGCCTCGTCTTCAAGGCTTGGTGTGAGGTACAGAGCAGGTGGCATCCTCCAAGTGGGGACTGACTTTCCCTTCTGCCATGAGATCATATTCTGCATTTTTCATAAGTACTACTATTTAGACACCTGGAACAAAGACTGGCTTCCATAGAGAGAACTGGGGACTCTCAAATTCCACACCCATCCTACCATGCCGACGCCTTCAAATGTGAAGATGGCTGTACCAAAGAACAGTAAGAAGGTCTTCCAGCTTGCCATCAAGGGTAGATTCCTGGGATCTGGAATCTCCTAAAAGGAAGAAGAAGGGCATTGGTTTTTCCAAGGCATAGAAGTCACCCCAAATCTGGTAGAGAGTTAGGCTTGCCTGACGTCAACAGAGAGTATTAGAAGCACCCATGAGAGATCTAAAGCTGAGTCAGCCTTCTCCACTTTTAAAAAAGTTACTTCTTTTACACATAGCATACAATTTACCATGTTAAACATCTTGAGTATACAATTCAGTGGCATTAAGAACATTCACACTGTTGTACAATCATCACCAATTCCATCTCCAGAACATTATCATCATTCCCAGCTGAAACTGTGCACCCATTAAATAATAACTCCCTATTACCCAGCCCCCCTGGAAATGCCTATTTGACTTTCTGTCTCTAAATTTGATTGTTCTAGGTACCTCATATAAGTGAACTCATATAATACTTCTTTTTGTGATTGACTTATTTCACTAAGCATAGTGTCCTCAAGGTTCATCCATGTTGTAACATGGATCAGAATTTTACTCCTTTCCAAGGCATACATTATATGTGTTTAATTTTGATTTACCACATCTTTACATGGCAAAAGGAACCCAGGGAGGAGAAGGAATTGCCCAAGGCCACTCTACCAGTCGGTGGCACAGTCCAGATATGAATTCAGGTCCTGTGTTTTCCAGTCCTCTAACACTTCTTTCCCATCACTTCTCTCAGAGCTGTGAAGTACTGGCACAGCAGCTACCACCGATCGAGAAGGAATGATTATTTTAATAAGATTCCTGTGGGCAGAATAATGTCCACATCATAATCCCTGGAACCTTGAGTATGTTACATTACTTGGCAAGAGAGAATTAAGTTTCTAGACTGAATTAAGGCAGCTAATCAGCTAAATTTAGTAAGAGATTAGCCTGGATTATCTGGGTGGGCTTGGTGTAATCACTGCTGCTAAGTCACTTCAGTTGTGTCTGACTCTGTGCGACCCCAGAGACGGCAGCCCACCAGGCTCCCCTGTCCCTGGGATTCTCCAGGAAAGAACACTGGAGTGGGTTGCCATTTCCTTCTCCAATGCATGAAAGTGAAAAGTGAAAGTGAAAGTGAAGTCTTGTGACCCCATGGACTGCAGCCCACCAGGTTCCTCCGTCCATGGGATTTTCCAGGCAAGAGTACTGGAGTGGGGTGCCATTGCCTTCTCCGGTGTAATCACAAGGGTCTTTTAAAGTGGAAGAGGGAATCAGGAGAGAACCAGAGAGACGGCAGCATGAGAAAGACACGGCCTGACAGTGCTGGCTTTGAAGAGGGAAGTGGGCCATGAGCCAAGGCCTGAGGGTGGCTTCTAAAAGCTGCAAAAGGCAAAGAAACAGATTCTCCCCACAAGCTTCCAGAAAGAAATGCAACCCTGCCAGTGAGACCTCAAGAGTTCTGAGATAATTTTGTGTTAAGTTACTAGATTTGTGGTCATTTGTCACAGCAGCAGCAGAAAACTAATATAACCCCAGAGACTTTCAAAGAAATGAAACCGTAATAGGGAATTTCACCCACTCCAGTGCTCTTGCCTGGAAAATCCCATGGGCGGACGAGCCTGGTAGGCTGCAGTCGATGGGGTCACTAAGAGTCGGACACGACTGAGGGACTTCACTTTCACTTTTTCACTTTCATGCATTGGAGAAGGAAATGGCAACGGACTCCAGTGTTCTTGCCTGGAGAATCCCAGGGATGGGGGAGCCTGGTGGGCTGCCATCTCTGGAGTCACACAGAGTCGGACACAACTGAAGCAACAATGCCAGTGGAGGTGATGGAATTCCAGTTGAGCTATTTCAAATCCTGAAAGATGATGCTGTGAAAGCGCTGCACTCAATATGCCAGCAAATTTGGAAAACTCAGCAGTGGCCACAGGACTGGAAAAGGTCAGTTTTCATTCCAATTCCAAAGAAAGACAACGCCAAAGAATGCTCAAACTACCACACAATTGCACTCATCTCACATGCTAGTAAAGTAATGCTCAAAATTCTCCAAGCCAGGCTTCAGCAATACATGAACTGTGAACTTCCTGATGTTCAAGCTGGTTTTAGAAAAGGCAGAGGAACCAGAGATCAAATTGCCAACATCTGCTGGATCATGGAAAAAGCAAGAGAGTTCCAGAAAAACATCTATTTCTGTTTTATTGACTGTGCCAAAGCCTTTGACTGTGTGGATCACAATAAACTGTGGAAAATTCTGAAAGAGATGGGAATACCAGACCACCTGACCTGCCTCTTGAGAAATCTGTATGCAGGTCAGGAAGCAACAGTTAAAACTGGACATGGAACAACAGATTGGTTCCAAATAGGAAAAGGTGTACGTCAAGGCTGTATATTGTCACCCTGCTTATTTAACTTATATGCAGAGTACATCATGAGAAGCGCTGGACTGGAAGAAACACAATCTGGAATCAAGATTGCCAGGAGAAATATCAATAACCTCAGATATGCAGATGACACCACCCTTATGGCAGAAAGTGAAGAGGAGCTAAAAAGCCTCTTGATGAAAGTGAAAGAGGAGAGTGAAAAAGTTGGCTTAAAGCTCAACATTCAGAAAATGAAGATTATGGCATCCGGTCCCATCACTTGATGGGAAATAGACAGGGAAACAGTGGAAACAGTGTCAGACTTTATTTTTCTGGGCTCCAAAATCACTGCAGATGGTGACTGCAGCCATGAAATTAAAAGACGCTTACTCCTTGGAAGAAAAGTTATGACCAACCTAGATAGCATATTCAAAAGCAGGGACATTACTTTGCCAACTAAGGTCCTTCTAGTCAAGGCTATGGTCTTTCCTGTGGTCATGTATGGATGTGAGAGTTGGACTGTGAAGAAGGCTGAGGGCCAAAGAATTGATGCTTTTGAACTGTGGTGGTGGAGAAGACTCTTGAGAGTCCCTTGGACTGCAAGGAGATCCAACCAGTCCATTCTGAAGGAGATCAACCCTGGGATTTCTTTGGAGGGAATGATGCTGAAGCTGAAACTCCAGTACTTTGGCCACTTCATGCGAAGAGTTGACTCATTGGAAAAGACTCTGATGCTGGGAGGGATTGGGGGCAGGAGGAGAAAGGGACAACCGAGGATGAGATGGCTGGATGGCATCATGGACTCGATGGACATGAGTCTGAGTGAGCTCTGGGAGATGGTGATGAACAGGGAGGCCTGGCATGCTGCGCTTCATGGGGTTGCAAAGAGTCGGACACGACTGAGCGACTGAACTGAACTGAACTTCCATAGCAGCATCATTGTGAAGATTTGGTGAGTTAATCAACATAAAGAACTTGGCACAAAGTAAACTGAATTCCTTTATCATCCATATATCCCTTGTCAACCTATCACTATTACAATTTTCATTGGTTACTTGACTGAGGTTTATCTCCCCAAGTGATTGTAGCCTCCGTGAGAGCAGACAGGTCGTCAGTTTTACTTATCACTGAATCCCTTGTCCCCTGTACATTGCTTGGATCACAGAAGGTATCAATAACTATTTGTTGAAAGACCCATTGTTATCTAATGTGACAACGACAGTGATGATGATGGTGAGTAGCTTTTATAGCCTGTGGGGCAGAAGAGTTCACAGACATCACTTGAGCAGGAGTTCACCTTTCTCGCTTTCATCTGCCCATAATGACAGTGTCTCAGAAGCCCTGGACTTTGACCCTTCTGCAGTGGTTTTGGGCACAGACCTGCATGATATACTGAAAGATCAGAGCCATGCTCCCCAGAGTGGTGATGTTGGCCAGCGTGGAGAAGATGGACAGCACCCTGAGGTTCTGGATAAACACCAGCAGGATCAGGAAGGGCAGGATCGTCAACATGTAGAAGCGAATGTCCACGTTGGGGGTCAGCACCAGGATCTTCCTGGGTTCACAGGTTTTGGAGGTCACGTGGGCTTCTTCCACCATCTGATGTGAAGGACAATGAAAGGCAGTATAATTATAGCTGCTACATTAACAAAGGAAACCCAGTTAAGTTTCAATTTCAGATAATTAACAGATAACTTTTTAGTAAAAGTATGTCCCAGATAATATACAAAGATATACTTGTAGTGAAAACAAATTGCTGCTTATCTGAAATTTCAACTTAATTGGGTTTCCTATACTTTTATTTGTCACATTTGGCAATCCTAAACTGTAGTACCCATGATTGTGACAACCGGAAACCCTTAGAATCATCAAATCTCATGGCTGAAGCATCATTCTGTCATCTAGCCCAGCCTCTTCTTATGTACCAAATAGTTTTCTTTCATATATCCAGAGAACAGGAAATGATTACACAGGAGTATCTTCTTCAACTTTAGACAGTCCTGAAAGTTAGAAAGCTAGAATTTGAGCAAAATCTGTCTGAATATTCTATCCATAATGCTTGTCATAGTTTTGACTATTTGAATGCACAAAAACAAGTATACTACTTCTATTTCATGAAGCCACGAAAGAATGCTATGATTGACTTGTAATGCCTGTTAGGAATTCAATGAAGGCAAGATTGCGACTTGTTTGCTTTAGTTATCTTCTACATGACAACCTTGAGATACCTAAAGAAAATCTCATCAACACTTCCAGGCTAAAAATTCTCAATTATTTCTGATTGGACATGACTGTAAGCCATCCTGGCTGCATTCCTCAGATGTTGCTTTGGCTTCCTATGATCTGTTTAAAGAGTGATTTCCAGGACAGAAAGAACTCCCAACCAAAGCCTAATTAGGGAGTAGCAATCCACTCCAGGACTATTGCCTGGAAAATTCAATGGATAGAGGAGCCTGGTAGGCTACAGTCCATGGGGTCACAGAGTCAGACACAACTGAGCGACTTCACTTCACCATGATCCAAAAGCTTTACTTTTGCTAATGCAACCCTAGCAGCAAGAGGTCTGCTTTCGCCCACTCTGCCCAGAAGAGACCTCTTTACCTGTTGTAAACTGTCTGCCATAAACATAAAATAAACACTGCAGAAGCCCAGTTGGGTGATGATTAATAAGAAGCTGACAGTGTACCTGAGAAAGAAAAGAAGAGGCAGACAGAAGGAGAAATGAATTATTTTTAATGCATTTATTTTTATTTTTTGAGGCAGTTATTTCTTTTGATATTATTTTTACTATTTCCTCATTTTTTAACTTTCAAGTTTAAATTTCAAGCCCACAGTAAAAGTTGAAAGACTAGTATAATTAACATCATATATCCTTTCACTAGATATACTGATTGTTAACTTTTAGGTCTAACTGCATTATGTATAGATGGAAGAATGTGTTCATCCATACACACATACACACACACATTTTTCAGAACTACTTTAAAATTAACTGCAGATGTTATAACATGTCAACCTTAAAGACTGTAATACTTTCCTTAATACTATGATATCCAACTTCAATATCCTCAGATATATAGTCTATGTTTTACTTTATTATTATTTATTTTTACTTCTTTTTTTGGCTGTGATGCTGGGCTTGTGGGATCTTAGTTCCCTGACTAGGGACAGAACCTGGGTCCTCAGGAATGAAAGCTCTGAATCCTAACCACCAGACTGCCAGGGAATTCCCAAATATTTTAAATAACCCAATTCTCTCCAAAATATCTTTTATAGCTGTTTAAAAATTTTCTTTGATTCAGGATCTAATTACATTTCATATGTTGCATTTGCCTATGTTTCTTTAGTCTTTCTTTTCAGGTAGAGCAGCCCTATACATATCTACCCTTTTTGTTTCCCATGACATTGGTTTTTTGGGAAGAGTCTAGGCCATCTGTCTTGTAGAATGTTCCACAGTGTGGACTAACATGACTGTTTCCTCATGATTCAGAAAAGCAAGCCTACCACATAGGTGATACTTTGTCCTTATATTTCATCATATTGGGAGGCACAGGATGTCCTGTGGTTCTACTGTGATGTGAATTCTAGGCCTCTCCATTATAAGTACACATTTCCTGCTTTGCAACCTGTAGGTAAAACTATGAGATGGCATGAATAGCCTGTCTTCCTCAAGCCAAAGGTTTTAAGATTCATTGATAATCTTTGCTGAATCAGTTATTTCATTGGTTGGTTGCAAGGTGTTCTGTCATTTTATCTAAGTTTATTAGCTAGCATCTAAGAAAAATGCATTCTCTTCCTCATTTTTAATCACAATAAATTCACATTAATTATTCTTTATTTAATATATTATATTCTGCCATTGTCATTATTCTTCTGGATTCTTAAATTGTCCTGAATTTGGAGATGTATTTATTTACTTTTTTGTGAGAACATTTTGAGAGTTCCACATTAAAAAAAATTTTTAATTGGAGGATAATTGCTTAACAATGTTGTGTTGGTTTCTGATGTGTAACATCACGAATCAACTGTAAGTATACACATATCTCCTCCCTCTTAAGCCTCCCTCCCACCAACCCCTCTATCCCACCATTTATTTCTTTCAAAAGAACAAAAATATGTTCCTCTACTTAGGTTCTAATGTTTAGATCGATGTTTTTCAAGACTCGGTTGTAGCAACCAATGCATCAGAATCATCTGAGGTTGGTGATTCCTGGCTCTCATGTCAGCCTTCATTGAGTCAGAAGCTTGGCAGTGTCATGTGAGACTTCAGAAGGGAGATTTATTTTTCTCTTTATAATGAAGATTTTCAAACATACAAGACAGCAATGATAATGATTCAATGACTCCTCATGAGGTCATCCCAGCCTCAACAATTAACTTTTAGGCAATCTTCTTCCATCTATTCCTTCACCCCCACTGCACACAAGCTTCTTCTGTTGGAGTATTTGAAGTTAAGGGGAAAAAATAAGCAAGGTGAGGGGAATATAGCAAATTAAAGTATTTGAAGTATTCCACCTGTAAATAATTCAGTACGAAGTTCTAACAGACAAGAATTTAAATAAAATATAACCATCATGCCCTTAATCACCCCTTACAAAATTAACAATAATTTCTTTCTTTTTAAAAATATTTACTCATTTATTTGGCTGCACCTGGTCTTAGCTGCAGCATGAGGGATCTTTGATCTTAGTCACGGCATGTGGGAACTAGATTCCACATCTGATCTAGGGATCAAACTGACCAGGGATCGAACCTGGATCCCCTGAATGGGGAGCGTAGAGCCTAAGCTACTGGACCACCAGTGAAGTGTCACAATAATTTCTTATATTATTTAATATTCCACCATAGTCAAATTTTTCCAATTTTTTTCAAAAATATTTCAGAGTTGGTTTCTAAACAAGTCTCTATGTTGCATTGTATTATTATGTCTCAAGATTTTTAATCTGCTATATTCCCCTCACCTTGTTTATTTTTTTCTCTTGGAATTTTAATTTTTTTGGTTGGTGTTGAAGATACCAGAAAATTTCCTTGTAGGATGTTTAACTTTCTAGATTCAGTTGATGAATTCATAATGTCATTTACCTTGTTCTTCTATCCCCTGTATTTCCTATAAGCTGATATTAGATCTAGTGGTTTGATAAGATTGAGGTTCTTCCTTTCTGTTTCGGGCAAGGGTATTTCAGAAGTGGCTCTCTGTACTCCCTATTGAATCCTATTACAAGACACATTATGTCTGGTTGTCCAATGTCCAAACATGAGATGACTAGAAGGGGTCAGGTGATGCCTGTGTATTCTTCCTTTATCATCTTCCAATGACCTTTCACAATGAGGATAGTTGCTTACATGGAATAGATAATTTTTAATCAAACTCCCCAGGTATCTCTTAGCACACTAAAAATGACAAATTATTGGTTTAAATGAAATAGTTTCCTAATTCTTTCTCAGTTACTGGCACTCTTTCTCATTGCCCCAGAAAAATGGCATAGTGTAGTGGGTGAGAGCTGAATGTTCTAGATTTCAGTCTGTGCTCTGCCATTAGATTCCTGGGTAACTTAAACCAAACTTATGACTCTATCTGGTCTTAATTTTCTTCCATTTGAATAGATATAGATATATTGATCTTCAAGGAGCCTTCTTGCCTGAAAGTTTTATTCAGGGTGTCATCAGAAGCTGATAACTTGGTGAGAAAGGATGGACAGTTGTGAGATCTCTGTTATTACTGCCCCATGCCTCTCCTGTCTGACAATCAGAGTGATTCCTGACATTCTCAAGAGAGGAGTTGCAGGAGGGATCTTAGCAGGTGAGGGACTGACTACTCCTTGAGGGCTCTGTTGGGAAAGACTAACATGTTAGGTGCTTGCTTGAAACTCTGCTTCTCCACTATCTGTGTCTTTGATCCTAGACATGTTATTCTATCTCTGTGAGCCTTGGTCACCCTATTTCTTCCCAATAAAGATGCACCACCTACCTCACAAGGTCATTGAAATGATCAGAGGTGATCAGATACGGGAAAGCATTTTGTATACCATAGAGTTTTTATCCCATCAGTGAACAAGCTAAATTGTAACATTCACTATTAGGAGAAGGATTAAATAAAACCACAGGATCCATCTATATGGATGGGGAACATTGTGAGACTTACAAAACAATGAAGTCAACTTGTATGTCCCAATGTGGAAAGAAATTAGAGACATAATGTTAGATTAAAGAGCAAATTTCCAATGAATATTCCAATTAATATACAGGAAAATACAAAATATATATTTGCACTAGCACACATATATCCTGCTCATGCAGAGAGAAAGTCTAGAGGAATATTTACTAACTATATATCAGTGACTTCATTTTATTTATTTATTTTTGGCCACACTGCACAGCTTGTGGGATCTTACTTCTCTGACCAGGGATTGAACCTGGGCCCTTGGCAGTGAGAGCTCAGAGTCCTAACCACTGAACCTCCAGGGAAGTCCTGGAGATTACTTCTTGAATGGAGAGTGGGATGGGGGATGGAGCTATCAGAGGAGATTCTCTATATTGGTCAATAGTTTTCAATAAAAACATATTTATTTAAAACTTTTGTTACTCAGATGGTGCGGTGGTAAAGACTCCACCTGACAATGCAGGAGACACAAGAGACATAGGTTTAATCCCTGGCTTGGGAAGATCCCCTGGAGAAGGGAATGGTAACACATTCTAGTATTCTTGCTGGGGAAATCCCATAGACAGAGGAGCCTGGTGGGCTACAGTCCATGGGGTCAAAAAGAAGCTGGACACAACTGAGCATGCCCATACAATGTACTAGCAGTAAAGGAAGAACAGGTGAGCATTTTTATCGCTGCTGTTGTTATTATTACTATTACTCCTGTGATATCTGGGCTTCCCTTGTGGCTCAGCTGGTAAAGAATCCGCCTGCAATGTTGGAGACATGGGTTCGATCCCTGGGTTGGGAAGATCCCCTGGAGGAGGGAAAGGTTACCCACTCTAGTATTCTGGCCTAGAGAATTCCATGGACCGTACAGTCCATGGGGTTGCAAAGAGTCGGAAACGACTGAGCGCCTTGCATTCATTCATTCATTTGTGATGTCTAGGATGACTACCTTCCCCACACTGAGTGTGTCCTCAGCCAGGCATTTGGGCAGGTTTGGAGACTGTACATCATGGCTTCTCCATAGTTCACAAAAGTCTTCTGCAGCCTAAAGAACGAACAAACAATGCATACCTTATTTTTTTTTTAAGTACAATTTATTCCCAAAGGGAGTAGTTACTATATGTTCATGTATTGATATGGAATATTTTGGTAATTTTCTAGCAATGGTATCATTGAGTTATTTTATAATGGCACACTTTTAAAAGTTTTAGAATTCTGCCTCTTATTTTTTGTAGTTGTCTTTATTAACACTAATTTTTAAGTGGCTAGTAGTAGTATTTAGGTGGACAGCAGCTTGGAATTGATTAGGTCAGCAAACAAGGACAGTGAGGATGTGGAAGCTGCGAGGTGTGCAGACCTAGTCAGGGGGAGGGGGAGAGAGAGGAATGAGGTGTAAGTATGGCCAAGAGAGTGGTTCTACCTTTTCTGAACTGACATTCCCTTCTTCACTTCTGAGAGTGCTGAAACATTTAAGATGCTCTCCCTGGACCAGACCCCATGCAAAGGTGATCTTTAGCCTCCTGCCCAGCACCCCTGTCAGATGTGACACCCCAGTTCTAGCCCATCCCTCTTCCCCCATCCCGCCTTTGCCAGGTAGCCCTTCCAAAGGGAGGCGGAGGCCCTCTGGAGCACTGCTGACAAAGCAAGTGGAAGCAAGTTGCCTATGTCCCTGGAGTTAATTGCATGACTGAAGGGAGTAACTTGGAGAGAGAAAGAGACCCAGGCTTGTCAGGAAACCAGAGTTTAAGTATCAACACGTCCCCCTCAGACGGCCAGGAGACCTTGAGCAAGTCTCTTTATGCTTCGGGGCTTCAGGTGTTTTTCTTCACATGCAGGCTGGGTTTTGGGGAGAAGACAGTGAGAGATGGATATGGTGATGCACTGGGAACATGGCATGATGCTTCGTTTTTATGATTATTCAATGTGCCTGGCATTTGAAATACAGATGAGGTTACATTGCATAGGACTAGCAAGTATATTAGTCTGAGGATTGCAAATTCAAAAGCAATGGGGACCAGAAAGCTATCGGTATGGTGGTGAGAATGACTGGGTGTGAGACAAAACAGGGAATCGTGGAGACAGAGGTCAAGGCTCTGGTACATGTCCTGTTCCAAAAGGGGTTGATCAGGATGTGGCTCTAGCTGAATGATGCAGGAATGAAGCCACAGAGGTAGCAGAATGTCTAACTGGCAAGAAGGTGTAGATTTTTTTTTTTTAATGTGAAATCTCCAGGTTTTTAAATGTTGGCTAAAAACAAAAAGCCAAAAAAACTGTAGAAGTCCTCCATAATATATCTAAAAGCTACTATGAGTCTGTAACCCTATATTAGAAAAAGAAAAGAAAAAAACAAATCAACAAAAACAAAAGTCAGGGAAAGGCTATACTAAATGACATATATTAAAAGGCTGTATGGTGGTAAAATGGTCCCAGCAGGCTTGAGGGAAGAAAAAGATTTGCAGATAGGTTAAGGGGTAGAGTCAGACAGGTCTTGGAATACCAGCTCTGCCACTTCCTAGCTGTGTGACATTCAGCAAGGCATTTAACTCTCCCAAGCCTCAGTTTACTCATGTGTAAAATGGGAATAATGGTGCCTACCATAAAATTTTACTGTAAGGAATAAACAAAAGAAGGCTTGCAAAACTCTTGCTATGTACCTAGAACAACATAATTGTGCAATAAATTTAATTGCTAAATGAGTAAATGCTCTTAACAGTGTTTCATGAGCTGGAAAGTACTACACAAGTTAGGTGTGACTGATACATATTCCAAATGCACCAATTTGGGTTATGATAATTTGACTTTATGAGAAGCTTCATTTAACGTCTCTACTTTGACTCACAAGGCCTTTCTGCACAGTGATGAGGACGTATTTAGATTTGCCTGCCTTGGGAGCAGCTGAGTCCTGTGGAGAGAAAATCTCCAGGCTGTGGCTGTAAGGAATTGCTAACTACTGTGAGTTGCTAGTTTATATATATGAAATTCTCAGCATTTTTTGCCTTCCACTGCATTTGCCTTTTTTTCTGGAATTTTGTTTTACATTTAAGTTTTAAATATATAAACATTGTGTTGTATATATGCTTTATTAGAGATTGAAATCACTGTGAATTATTCACCTCATTGCTAACTATGTTTTTTTCACTAAGTTGTCCCAGAAAGGACTTACTTGGAATAAATTTCCCTTCCAAGGTGTGTGTATTGGAGCTAGGGGAAGACTAGGAGATAGGAGGTGGAGAGATTAAGAGGAAGTATCTCGAATACACATGGGTGTGTATAGAGCAAATTTGCATTTCTTATTACTTCTGATCTTTCTAGGAATGGATACTTGAGCTCATAGGAGCTTGGCAAAGTGCTCCAACTAGTCAGCAGCAGAGCTGTGCCTGGAACTTGGAGTTTCCAGTAGGATTTTAATCACTCCCTTGACCGCCTCAGAGCAGCAGGGGTGGTGGCCTGGAGAAGTGGCCAGCTAATTGGAAATCGGGTCAGTGATCCTGGGAAACTCAGCACACCCTCAGTTGGAACCTGGTGCCATTTGGTGATAGAGAAGATAGGGACAGAGAAGCAGAACTCTCACCTCTGACTTAGGTGATGAGCACAGTTCAACAGGATGACCATGCAATGCACGGTGAGGATCCCGATGGCCAGCAGGCTGACAGGACCGACCTGGAGGGGAATGGAGAGGTGGGCACAGTGAATCACAGATGGACGCTCCCATACCTGGCCCTCTCCCTGCTTAGGTGCTGGGGTCCCTCTTATAATAGAGGTTTTGGGATGAGAACCCTAGGATGACAGCC
Source organism: Ovis canadensis (assembly GCF_042477335.2). NCBI lineage: Eukaryota > Metazoa > Chordata > Mammalia > Artiodactyla > Bovidae > Ovis > Ovis canadensis. The sequence continues at coordinate 75,328,969 of NC_091249.1, forward strand.
CTCGCCTGAATGTCCTTGTACCCCTAGATGCTCTGGCCTGAATGCTCTTCTTGGCATCACTGCCAAGTGGCTGTCCAACCTGTGCTAGAATACTTCTGATAACAAAGAGCTCATTACCTCCCAGACAGCCCATGCCTTTCCTCATCTGCCTTTAGTTCCACTTGAGAACCCTCATTCCTTTTCATATCCCAGCCCTTACCTCCTCCAAGATGCTTGAAGACCAAGGTTCCTCTTAAGGATTAGTTTTCTTCTTCTAGTATGGGGTTATCAAAAGAGGCACTATTGACATTTTGGGCCAGCTGATGTTTCTGTTGCAGGGGGCTGTCCTGTACATTGTGGGTTATTTAGCAACATCTCTGGCCTCTACTCACTGGATTTCAGAAGCATTCCCTCTCTTTCTCTATCCCAATTTGTGACAACCAAGAGTGGCTCTAGACATTGTAAATGTCTTAGAGTATATTAGTCACTTGGTTGCACTGAGCTCTGTGCAGCCTCATGGACTGTAGCTTGCCAGGTTCCTCTGTCCATGGGATTCTTCAGGCGAGAACACTAGAGTGGGTTGCCATTTCCTTCTCCAGGAGATCTTCCTGACCCAGGGATCGAACCTGTGTCTCTTGCATATTTTTAAAGTATTTTTATTTATTTATTTATTTAGCTGTTCCAGGTCCTAGTTGCGGCATACAAACTCTCAGTTGCAGCATGTGGGATCTAGTTTCCCAAACAGGATTGAACCTGGGCCCCCTGCATTGGGAGTGCAGAGTCTTAGCCAATGGACCACCAGGGAAGTTCTTCTGTTTTATTTTTTTAACTAAAAATTGCATGTACTTAAAGTGAACATGATTTGATATACATACACACAGAAATGATTACTAGAATCAAGCTAATGAACAAGTCTTCTCCTCACATGGTCTCCATTTTTTAAATATGTGATGAAATTAAAAAGTAGGGCTTCCCTGGTGGCCCAGACACACAAGATTAAAAAGTAGGGCTCATTATTATTATATTTTGGCCATGCTGCATGTGGGATCTTAGTTCCCTGACCAGGGGTCAAACCTGTGCCCCCTACAGTGTAGAAGCATAGAGTCTTAACCACTGGACCACCAGGGAAGTCCAAGCAGGCCTCATTATTAATTATTATTTCCCAAGTATGATCACAGGGCAGAGAGCTAAGAGGGACTCTCTCACCCTCTTTGTGTTGGACACCTGTGACTTTATAGATGTGACCTATGCTAATAGTATCAGGAAGAAACAAATGAGAGATGAAGAGTTTCACTAGAGTTCACCAGAATGTAGCCTCCATATAGCAGAAGACTGTTTTTTGGTCTTGTATACATCTATATTCCCAGAGCTTAAGAATAATAGATGCTCAATATGTATTTCTCAAATGAATCATGATTAGAGGTTCTGATGGGACTTGGAGGATAAAGAAATCACCTAATAACTCTTAGGAAGCAAAAATCAAAGGATAAAGGAGTTGTCTTAAAATGCAAAGACTGCACCGGCAAAGAGAGCCTGGCTGAAGGCCATGTGCTAATAATGTTCTTCAAAAGTTCTAGAACCCTGAGAATTCTAAAGGGGGAAACGTCCCATCTCTGTTGGAACTGATACAGATTGGAAGTCATGTTGGAAGCCAGAGTTTCAATGTGCCTGTTTTAGACACGAGCGCCATTTACACTTGGAGAGGAGAAATTTGCTTCAACTAAATTGAAATCATCTATCTATTCAATTCTGTAGAACAAACTGGAACTTTCAGCGTGCCAGTATCTACAAGTAAGTATTGTGTAAAGGAGGGTGTAAAGATGAATCAGAGAGTTCCTGCCCTTGGAGATTTCAGGTAAGTGAGGAAGCTGGGAATGTAAAAAAATGAGCATGTTCCATCTTTGTAAGTGCTGTAAGAATTCCAGGTTAGATAGCTACAAGTTCTAGAAAAACACAAGGTGAAGGAATTTTAACAGGAGACAGAGGAAGGGGATTTTAGAGGACTTCAGAAGGGGAAACCAAGAATCAGGATTTTTAAAATTTTACAGAGGAGGGGGATTTCAAAAGACGGAAATAAGGGAGATGGGAACAGCATAAGATAAGAGGACAGAGGTGGGAGGGCGCAGGAAGTGTCATGGGATTGGTGGAGCCCTTGTTACCCTCATCCTCCAAAATTTCTCACAATCAAATGGATGGAAACAGGAGTTACACACTGAAATGCCTGGAGGTGCCAGGCTGCTGCTGTCAATGAACGAAATGGCAAGGATATAATCCCAGGCAGTTGGGAGAACTGTGGCAAAGTAGATTCTGAATTAGCATGTGAGTTATGGTGAGTCTTTAAGAATAGTGGTGGGGATGGGGAACTGGATGAAGGTGGTCAAAAGTAACAAACTTCCGAATATGAGGTAAATAGGTACTGGGGATGTAATGTACAACATGACAACTGTTATATGGTATATTTGAAAGGTGCAAAGAGAGGAGATCCTAAAAGTTCTCATCACAAGGAAAAACAATACCTATTTCTATAATCATACGAGGAGATAGATATTAACTAAACTTATTGTGGTAATCATTTTACAGTACATGCAGTATGTGCGGTAAGTCACTTCGGTCATGTCAGACTCTGTGTGACCCTGTGGACAACCACGGAGCCAGCCAGGCTCCTCTGTCCATGGGATTTCCCAGGCAAGAATACTGGAGTGGGTTGCCATGCCCTCCTCCAGGATACGCAGTATACCTTAAATTAATATAGAAGTGGTTGTCAATTATATTTCAATAAAATTGGGGAAAATATGGCCTGTCCCCTCCAGGCATGTTCCATTTAGCTCCAGAGGATTGATGCCAACAGGTTCATTTCCCATTGCAAAGAGTGCTCCCAAATTGCCCATTGATAAACAATGCTAAGGCTGTAGGAGCCTGCCAACCCTTTCCCTTAAGTGGGGAGACGTGGTTCCCATCACACAGGTCCATCTTACCAATAAGCCGGCATTTTTCATGGCCAGAGGAAGTCCCAGGAGCCCTGTGCCAATGCTGCATTTCAGTAAGTGAATCAAGGTTTGCATCATCCTGTAGGGGGAGCACAGGGCAAGAAAAGGGTATGTTAGTGGAAGAAAACGTAACCCAGAGCTCGGGCTTCTTTCGGTCTCTCTAGCACCCTCTGGTGGGAAGATGGACAAAATCAGATGAAATGGACTCTCCATTTTACTCTGTTCCCAGGATCTGTTCTGCAGCCTCTGATACAGAGCTGGTGCTAGTTCAGGTGACTCAACAAATATGTACCACACTGTGCTGTGCTGTGCTTAGCCGCTCAGTCGTGTCCGACTCTTTGTGACCCCATGGACTGCAGCCCGCCAGGCTCCTCTGTCCATGGGATTTCCCAGGCAAGAATACTGGAGTGGGCTGCCATTCCCTTCTCCAGGGGATCTTCCCAACCCAGGGACTGAACCCAGGTCTCCCACGTTGCAGGTGGATTCTTCACCATATGAGCCACCAGGGAAGCCTACCACACACTAGGCTCTAAATAAAAAGTTAATAACCATTGCTACCATCCCGGATAACTCCCTGCTGCTGCTACTGCTGTGCTGTGCTCAGTTGTGCCTTACTCTTTGCGAAAGCCCCTGGACTGTAGCCTGTCAGGCTCCTCTATGGGGTCTCCCAGGCAAGAATAATGGAGTGAGTATTTCCTCTTTCAGGGGATCTTCCTGACCCAGGAGTCGAACTCAACATCTTTTGTGTCTCTTGCACTAGCAGGCAGATTCTTTACCACTTGAGTCACCTGGGAAGCCTGGATAACTCTGGGCTTCCGAATAACTGTAACCTGCCAGGCTCCTCTGTCCATGTAATTTTCCAGGCAAGAATACTGGAGTGGGTTGCCATTCCCTACTCCAGGGGATCTTCCTGACCCAAGGATTGAACCTGCGTCTCTTGGGTCTCCTGTATTGGCAGGTGGATTCTTTACCACTAGCACCACCTGGAAGGCCCCTCCAAACCCTCATGTTGTTATACTTTATTTAAATAATCACTCATTGCGTCTGAACTATCAATATCACAACCAGATATGAAGTCAAGACCTGGCTTCAATAAAATTATCACGCATACCTGTGTTATTTCATTAGGAAAAATTCCTGGAATGGTATTATTGATCAAAGGACTTTTATTTATAGTTACTTATACTTAAAAAACCCTAAGTAACACAGTATGAAGTTTAAAAGGTAAAACAAACAAAAGAAGAACCAAAAAAATCTTATATAGTGAACATAAATGTCTCTTCTATCTGCCTCTCAGTCTCCCAATTCTCTTAGCCAGAAGCAACCACTAAGGCCAGTTGTGTGTGTGTACTTAGGAAAAAGCATACATCAAATACTTGTATGTTTTATATAAATATGTTAGGACTTGGCATACATTATAGCATTGCCATCTAGAAAGCTACCAATTTAATTCTTCCTAAAACAACATGAAAGTGGGCATTTCCTGACATCCTTATCCAACACTGGGTATTGTCATTTACAATCTCTATGCCATGGATATTATCTGATCTGATTACTAAATAATAGTTTAATTGGCAATAAAGCCTTAAGGAAAGGAGGCTTGTGTTTGAGGTTATGGCAGTAAAAGTAGGGACATAGGGCTAGGAGGTAAACTTTTATTTTCTGGATGGGTTTGTATGAGGAAGGGAGGGGTGGTGGGGAGAGAGAGAAGGGAGAGAGAATATGAATAATAGCAGTTGTCGAAGGAGTGGAAAGCAGCCAGCCTGAGATAGAAACTGCTGAAGAAAGAGCAGTCAGCCTGGTATAGAAAACTGTTCCTGGAATCAACAAGTTCATGTTGGGGATGACTACCTGTTTTTGTAAAACCTGTGAAAAAGTTTGACATGGGTAAAACTTTTTAGATTCTAAAGGTTTCATCTTTAATCCATGTGTCTTCTGTTCAGTGGGGTTAAATGTGGCCCAGCACCGTGAAGGCAGCAGTGCCTGACCTCAGATGGGGAAGGGCAGTGTGGCCACTTACGACAATCCACTGGCTTCCTCTGCACGATGGATCCTCTCTGAAGTGATACTACTACTACTCTCCGAGAGTGACTTGAACCCATCATCCAAGTACTTGGGCTTGCTGGTGTTGTCCCTTGCAAGCAATGAGATCTTCAACATGGTGGGTGGGTGGTGATGGCTGAGGGTTAAGGCCTGTAACAGCCTTGAACCAGTCTCCCATGGGTTTTTCTCCAGAGAAACCAAGGCCGCAGGGCTGAGAAGCTGGCTCCCAATTCCTGAGCTGGTTCTGTCGCTGGTGACGGGGATGATGATGTTGATTACAGGCCTCGCCTGGCTTTGGGGACTTAGAGTCTCATCTCAGGATGGTCCTCAGTGCCCCTTGTGACTGCCCGGCTACACACCAGGACCTGCCTGGACTTTCAGCTGCTTCCAGTTCAGCCCTTAGTGCTTTAGGGCAAAGTGAACTGTGTGGCTGGGAGGAAGAAGACACCATTGGACTGGAGGTCCTGGTGCCTGGATGTGGGGCCAGGCTCAGGACTTGTCTCTCTTTGGTAAGGGGGAAATCAGAGCTACCTCACAATGGAGGCTGCCCAGCCAACAAGGTGCTGCTGAATTGCAGGATGCAGGTGTAGCCCTACAGAGGGTCCTATCACCTTCCCAGTGTGCGGATGGAGCGGCCTTGTTTTTAAATTGATGTATAGTTGATTTACAATATTATATTAGTTTTAGGTGCACAACATAGTGATACAAAATTTCTATAGATTATCCTCTAACTAAAGTTACTGTAAAGTATTGGCTATATTCCCAGTGCTGTACAATATGTCCTTGTAGCTTATTTATTTTATACATAGTAGTTTGTACCTCTTAGTCCCCTACCCCTATCTTGTCCTTCCTCCTCCCACCATTGATATCTATTAGTTTGTTCTCTATATGCTTGAATCTGTTTCCTCAGAGCTTGTTATATTCATTTCTTTGTTTCATCTTTTAGATTTCACATATAAGTGATAACGTACAGTATTTGTCTTTCTCTGCCTGACATTGCACCTTATAAGCATAATAACCTACAGGTTCATCCATGCTGCTGCAAATTTTCATCTTTTTTTAAAACTAATAATTCACTGTATGTATACATACACACACACATATTTTCTTTATCCTTTCATCTGTTGATGTACACTTAAGTTGCTTCCATATCTTGGTAATTGTAAATAATGCTGCTGTGAATATTGGGGTGCATGTATCTTTTCAAATTAATGTTTTGTTTTCTTTGGATATATACTCAGGATCAGAACTGTTGAATCATTTGGTAGTTCTTTTTTTTAGTTTTCTAAGGAACCTCCATACTGTCTTCTCTAGCGCCTGCAACAGTTTTACATTCCCATCAACAGTGTGCAAGGGTTCCCTTTTCTCCACATTGTCCCAACATTTGTTATTGGCAGTCTTTTTGATGATAGCCATTCTGACAGGTGTGAGGTGATATATCTCATTGTGGTTTTGATCTGTATTTGTCTGATGATTAGTGATGTTGAACATATTTTCATGTGCCTGTTGGCCATCTGTATGTCTTCTTTGGAAAAGAAATGCATTTTTAATGGTTATTAATTTTTGCCTTTAAATATTTAATTTTTAACTCTTAATAGAATCCTGGTTTTGTCACTTAACTGGCTGTGTAGCTTGGCCAAGTCACTTAACCCTTCTGTATCTTATTTTCCTCATCTATAAAATGAGTAGAACAGTACTACCAATGTCAGAGGATTTTTAGAAAGATTAAATGAGTTAAATATGTTTACAGCATTTAGAACAGTGCTTAATATTTGGTGGTGATATTTGGTCAGCACCAAAAATTTATTACTGTTAATACATTTTCAGAATGACTAGCTAGTTTTTCGAACACCATATATTGAATAATCTTTTCCCTAAAAAAGGTTTCTCTTATCATATTAAACAAATTTCTCTGTAGTCTGATCTGTTTCTGTATTTTCATTGGTTAGTCTTTTCTAATGCTAGTACCAAATTGTTTTAATTATGTAATATATTTAACAGTTGATAAGAAAGGGCCACTCATTTTACCTTTTTCATATTTTAATTCCCCCACCCTCTGCATTAATTCTTCTAGAAAACTTTAAGAATCTTCTAACTCTCCACCCCAATGCTGAAATGCAGCTGGGCATTTTACTGAGATTAAGTTAGATTGATAGATTATATTGGGCAAAATGGTCATATTTACAATCTGAGTTTTCCAATCTAAAGCATGCATTATAACTGTTTATGTAAGTCTTAATTTATGCTTCTTAGCAGACTTTATTTTTCTTCACAGGTATAGCACATTTAAAAAGCTTGTGTCTAGGTGCTTTTGTTTCCTATTGCTGTATATAGGATTCCTAATAACCCCTTTTATTTATTATTATTATTTTTACAGTGAGGTGACATGATTTAAAACATTATACAAGTTTCATGTGTACAAGAGTTTCTACTTCTCTACATACTACAGCATGCTCACCACCAAAAGTTTAGTTTTCTTCCTAACACAGTTGTAGCCGTTGATCCATTTGGCCCTCCCCAACCCCTCACCCCGCAACTGGAAGCTACTAATCTTTTCCCTGTATCTAGACATTTGTATTTTTTTGTCCAGTTTGGTTTGTTCATTTTTTTATTAGTTTTTTATATTTCACATATTAAGCAAAATCATAGGGTATTTGTCTTTCTCTGTCTTATTTCACTTAGTATAATATCCTCAAGGTCCCTCTCACAAATAGCAAAATTTCATATTTTTTTGGTGGCTTAGTAGTATTCCATTGTATATGCATATGTGTGTACTAAGTTGCTTCAGTTATGCCCGATTTTTGCGACCCTATGGACGGTAGCCTGCCAGGCTCGTCTGTCTGGGGGATTCTTCAGGCAAGAATACTGGAGTGGGTAGCCATTCCTTTCTCCAGGGCATCTTCCTGACCAAGGGATGGAACCACATCTCATATCTCCTGCACAGGCAGGTAGGTTTCTTTACCACTAGCACCACCTGGGAAGCCCTCTACTGTGCATATATACCACTTATTCTTCATCCACTCGCTTAGTTGCCATATCTTTGCTATTATAAATAACAACACAAGGGTTCATTTATCTTTTCAAATTAGTATATTTATATTGTTTGGATATACACCCAGAAGTGGGATGGATGAATCATATGGCAGCTCTATTCTTAATTTGCTGAAGAATCCCCATACTGTTTTCCAAAGTGGCTGTACCAATTCAATTCCCACCAATAGTGTAAAAAGATTTCCTTTGTTCTACTTCCTTGCCAACAAGTGTTATTTCTTGTTTTTTCAATAATATTTTCTAAAATCATTTTATTTATTTATTTATTTATTTTGGGCTATGTTGGATCTCCATTGCTGCATGGGCTTTATTCCAGTGGCAGAGAATGGGGGCTACTCTTGGTTGCGGTGTGGGGGCCTCTCATTGTGGTGGCTTCTCCTGCTGCAGAACATAGGCTCTGGGGCACGTGGGCTCAGTAGTTGTGGTTCTTGGGCCCTAGAACATTGCCTCAGTAATTGTGGCCCACAGGCTTAGCTGCTCCAGGGCATGTGGGATCTTCCTGGACCAGGGATTGAACCCATATCCCCTGCTTTAGCAGGCAGACTCTTTACCACTTAGCTACCAGAAAAACCCCTATGATAGTCATTCTGACCAGTGTGGTGATATCTCATTGTGGTTTTGATTTGCATTTTCCTAATAATTAGTGATGACGAGCATCTTTTCTTGTACCTACTGGTCACCTGTATATCTTTTTTGGAAAATATCTATCTAGCTCTTTTGGGTTGTTTGTGTTTTGTTGTTGTAGGTTGAGTCATATGAGTTCTTTACATATTTTGGGTATTAACCTCTATTGGTGATTGCAGCCATGAAATTAAAAGACGCTTACTCCTTGGAAGAAAAGTTATGACCAACCTAGAGAGTATATTCAAAAGCAGAGACATTACTTTGCTGACTAAGGTCCTTCTAGTCAAGGCTATGGTTTTTCCTGTGGTCGTGTATGGATGTGAGAGTTGGACGGTGAAGAAGGCAGAGCACCGAAGAATTGTTGCTTTTGAACTGTGGTGTTGGAGAAGACTCTTGAGAATTGCTTGGACTGCAAGGAGATTCAACCAGTCCATTCTGAAGAAGATCAGCCCAGGGATTCCTTTGGAAGGAATGATGCTAAAGCTGAAACTCCAGTACTTTGGACACCTCATGCGAAGAGCTGACTCATTGGAAAAGACTCTGATGCTGGGAGGGATTGAGGGCAGGAGAAGGGGACGACTGAGGATGAGATGGCTGGATGGCATCACTGACTCGATGGGCTTGAGTCTGAGGGAACTCTGGGAGTTGGTGATGGACAGGGAGGCCTGGTGTGCTGCAATTCATGGGGTCGCAAAGAGTCGGACGCGACTGAGCGACTGAACTGAAGTGAACCTCTATTGGATGTAACATTTGCAAATATTTTCTCCCATTCAATTGGTTGTTTTGGGAGGTGGGAGGGGGGTTCATGTTTGGGATCTCATGTACACCCGTGGTAGATTCATGTCAATGTATGGCAAAACCAATACAGTATTGTAAGGTAAAATAAAGTAAAAAAAAAAAATTAAATTAAATTTAAAAAAAAGAAAGAAAGTATCTGAAAACCGAAAGGCCCCATAGGAACCCCAACAACATCTCAGAATTCTTCAACCCAAATAAAAGATGAAAAGGTGAAGTTGAAAAAAAAATTGTTTTTTTTTTCTTTTTGCTGACAGTTTCCTTTGTTGTGCACAAGTTTTTTAATATTTGCCATACCAATTATTTTTGCTTTTGTTTTCCTTGCCTGAAGAGACATATATAGAAAGATGTTGCTAAGACTGATGTCAAGAAATGTACTGCCTATGTTTTATTTTAGGAATTTTGTGGTTTCAGGTCTTAAGTCTTGAATCCACTTTAAGTTGATTTTTGTGTAAGACAAAGGTCTAGTTTTATTTCTTTGCATGCAACTGTTTATGGAACGCTATTGAACAGACTATCTTTTCTCTATTGTATGTTTTTTGTTCTTTGCTATAAGTTAATTGCCTATGTATGTGTGAGTTTACTTCTGGGCTCTCAATTCTTTTTCATCACTATATGTATCTGCTTTTCTGCCAATACCATACTGTTTAGATCACTATAACTTTGACACATAATTTGAAATCAGGGAGTGTAATATCTCTAGCTTTATTCTTTTTTTCTCAGGATCGTTTTGGCTATTCAGCACTTTCTGGTTCCATATAAATTTTAGAATTTTTTCTTTTTCTGTGAAAAATGTTGAAACTTTGATAGAGATTACATTGAATCTGTAGATTGCTTTAGGTAATATGGATATTTTAACAATGTTAATTCTTCCAATCCATGAGTATGGAATATTTTTCCACTTATTTGTGTTTTCAATTTAATAATGTATGATAGTTTTCAATGCACAGGTCTTTCACTTCCTTGTTTAAATTTATCCCCAGGCATTTTTTTTCATTTTTGTTGAGATTGTAAATGGGATTGTTTACTTAATTTTTCTTTCCGTTAGTTCTTTTTTAGTGTATAGAAATGCAACAGGTTTTTGTATATTGGTTTTGTATCCTTCAACTTTATTGCATTTTTTTATTTCTAATAGTTTCTGGTGGAGCCTTTAGGGTTTTGTCATCTGCAAATATTGACAATTTTACTTCTTCCTTTCCAATTTGGTTGCTTTTTTTCTTGCCCAGTTGCTCTGGCTAGGACTTCCATACCTCTGCTGAATAAGAATGGTGCATCTAGGAATCCTTGTTTTGTTCCTGGTCTTAGAGGGGTGGTTTTCAGGTTTTTAATCATTGAATTTGGTGTTAGTTGTGGGCTTGTCATTTATGGTTTTTGTTATGTCTAGGTACATCCCTTCTCTACCCACTTTATTGAGGGTTTTTTTTTTTTTAACCACAAATGGGTGTTGAATATTGTTGAATGCTTTTTCTGCATCTATTGAGATGATCATATGGTTTTTAATCCTCCATTTTGTTAATGTGATATAGCATGCTGATTGATTTGCAGGCATTGAATCTTCCTTGCATTCCTGGAATAAATCCCACTTGATTATGGTGTATAATCCTTTTGATATATTGTTATTATGTGTCTTGGAAAAGGTCTTTTTGCATTAAAGTAAGTAGGTTTTCTCTCTACCTCATGGACTTTTATATCCACCTCCTTCCCCATGTTTGGCATTGGCATTCTTTGGCATTGCCTTGCCAAAGAATGCTCAAACTACCACACAACTGCACTCATCTCACATGCTAGCAAAGTAATGCTCAAAATTCTCCAGACCAGGCTTCAACAATACATGAACCGTGAACTACCAGATGTTCAAGCTGGTTTTAGAAAAGGCAGAGGAACCAGAGATCAAATTGCCAACATCTGCTGGATCATCAGAAAAGCAACAGAGTTCCAGAAAAACATCTATTTCTGCTTTATTGACTATGCCAAAGCCTTTAACTGTGTGGATCACAATAAACTATGGAAAGAGTTGGGAAAGAGATGGGAATATCAGACCACCTGACCTGCCTCTTGAGAACACTGTATGCAGGTCAGCAAGCAACTGTTAAAACTGGACATGGAACAACAGACTGGTTCCAAATAGGAAAAGGAGTACATCAAGGCTGTATATTGTCACCCTGCTTATTTAACTTCTATGCAGAGTACATCATGAGAAACGCTGGACTGGAAGAAACACAAGCTGGAATCAAGATTGCCAGAAGAAATATCAATAACCTCAGATATGCAGATGACACCACTCTTATGGCAGAAAGTGAAGAGGAACTAAAGAGCCACTTGATGAAAGTGAAAGAAGAGAGTGAAAAAGTTGACTTAAAGCTCAGCATTCAGAAAACTAAGATCATGGCATTCAGTCCCATCACTTCATGGCAAATAGATGGGGAAACAGTGGAAAGAGTGAGAAACTTTATTTTTGGGGGCTCCAAAATCACTGCAGATGGTGACTGCAGCCATGAAATTAAAAGACACTTACTCCTTGGAAGAAAAAGCTGTGACCAACCTAGACAGCATATTAAAAAGCAGAGACATTACTTTGCCAACAAAGGTCCATCTAGTCAAGGCTATGGTTTTTCCAGTAGTCATATATGGATGTGAGAGTTGGACTATAAAGAAAGCTGAGCGCCGAAGAATTGATGCTTTTGAACTGTGGTGTTGGAGAAGATTCTTGAGAGTCCCTTGGACTGCAAGGAGATCCAATCATTCTATCCTAAAGGAAATCAGTCCTGAATATTCATTGGAAGGACTGATGTTGAAGCTGAAACTCCAATACTTTGGGCACCTGATGTGAAGAACTGACTTATCTGAAGAGACCCTGATGCTGGGAAAGATTGAAGGTGGGAGGAAAAGGGGACGACAGAGGTTGAGATGGTTGGATGGCATCACTGACTCGATGGACATGAGTTTGAGTAAGCTCTGGGAGTTGGTGATGGACAGGGAAGCCTGGCGTGCTGCAGTCCATGGGGCTGCAAAGAGTCAGACACAACTGAGCAACTGAACCGAACTCCCCACGTTTGGGAAGTTCTCAGCTATCATTTGCTTAGTAAACTCTGCTCCCTTCTCCTCCCAGGATATCCATTATCCTAATATCAACCTTCGTGAAAAGCACTGGAGAGTTCTTATAGAATTGCATCTGAACTGAACTTAACTGAAATATCTTATTTCCTTTTCCTCTTCTACAGGTATCATTTCTAGATTTCTATCTTCAAGCTAACTTTCTCTTCTATAAGGTCTGCTCTATTACCAATGCTTTTTAATGCATTTTTCATTTCATTTACTATGTTCCTCAGCTCCAGAATTTCTATGTGATTCTCTTTTAGAGTTCCAGTCTCTTTGGTAAAGTACTCCTTCTGAGTTCATTAAACTACCTTTTATGTGTTTTCTTGTAGCTTGTTGAGTTTCTTCATGACAGCTATTTATCAACTAGATTGCAATATCCCATCACTTGTCTATGGAGAAATATCTTTCTCTTTTTTTGGTGGTATAATGTTATTGTGGTTCTTTGTGGTTCTTGATGAACTGTCTCTCTACCTGCACACTGAAGCTAACCTTAGAAGTTAAGAGTCCTTTCTTTTGTTTTCAGGTAGGTGGCACCATAACTCAAGGTTTTGGTCTCTCTTAACTTGAGCTGCCCCTGGTTATATTTGAGTTGGCCCTTTCCAGTCTTTGCTAAGAGGTGTGGCTCTCTGCCGGAGAAGGCAATGGCACCCCACTCCAGTACTCTTGCCTGGAAAATCCTATGGACGGAGGAGCCTGGTAGGCTGCAGTCCATAGGGTCGATAAGAGTCGGACACGACTGAGCGACTTCACTTTCACTTTTCACTTTCGTGCATTGGAGAAGGAAATGGCAACCCACTCCAGTGTTCTTGCCCGGAGAATCCCAGGGACGGGGGAGCCTGGTGGGCTGCCGTCTATGGGGCCGCACAGAGTCGGACACGACTGAAGTGACTTAGCAGCTTAGCAGTGGCTCTCTGCCTTTGTTATTGTTCTTGTGGCTCTGCTGTCCTTACTGCCTTGCTTCTGCCAGAGCCACTGTTGTCACCAGGATGGTGGACTCTTCCCTAGCATCTGTGATCCCGAGTTGCAGGTTTTGCGGCTGTGGTGGTGGGCGTGGAGGGGGCTCAGTGAGCTGGGGTCTTGCAGGTGCCTCTACTGTATCTGGTGTTGTAAGGTTTGAGGGCTCCACCATTGCAGATGAAGTGGAGGACAGGCCTCCTGACCACAGCTGTACCAGCAGCCATAGGTAACTGGGTAACAGTTACAATGGGGCCTGGGACCCTATCCCTCAAGCTACTGAGGCATGCATGACTCCAGCTCATCGCCTTCATCTGCAGATACACTTTCCTTTCTGCTGTTGGGTTCTCTGAAGATGTGGACTTAGCTGCCATGGTCAAAAGACCGGGATTACAGGCACCAACTCTGCTGTTCCCTTGGCTCTGTCTCTTCTTTGTGTTTCTGTCTACCCACCTTTAGGTATAAAGGTGTAGAATGTGTAGATGTGTAGAATTCTCCCTTGTCTTGTGTGTTGGGCAGAGGCACCTTTATTAAGTTGTGTATGTTTGACTGGTTGCAGAGTGAAGGGAAGAGAGGGTAGCTCCCCACTCTTCCATGTTGCTGATATCACTCTACTCATTTCATTTTTTGATGACAATCAGTATTCAGGAAAGGTGATGGTTTTGCAGATTTTGTTTCATTACTTCTATTTTACCGATTCCTTTTGTGTCTAAGAGTATTCAGTTAATTTTTCTGAGCGTTCCAGTTAATTGTACTGCAAATATTTCTTTCTTTCCAAAACTTATATTACTTTTTTGTGTTAATAACATAATGACATCAAACATCCTTTTCTAATTTCACTTTGCTGAAACTGCTTTTAGTGCTTCACTGTTAATTATGATGCTGCCTCAGAAATCACCCTCCTCCTTCTCAGATCATGTTGTTTCTTATGTTTTTATAATACTGAGTTTTCTTTGAAAGTCAGAATAACATCATGAAATTCTATTATTTTTTCTTCCCTGATCTCTAAAGCTACATACTGTAACAGATTTATTAATGTCAAATCATTTTTGCATTCATAGGGAAAGCTCCATGGTATACTGTTCTTTTAGTATGCTGCTGGATTCTATCTGCTATTTTTTAAAGATGCTTGTATTTATGTTTATATTTGGTTATTTTTTTAATGTGTGTTTTGTCAGATTTTGATATCAAAATCAGGATATTTTTGTATAAAAAGCAGGGAAGACTTTCTTCTCTCTCTAGGCCTGAAAAGAGTTTAAACAGCATCAGGCAGGATTGAAGGGTGGCTGGGAAATCCTGCTTTGCTCCTGATTCACCATACAGTCTCCAGAAACCCCTCCTCAGTTCATAGCTGATGTATTACTTATAAGGAGAGGCTGTGGGGTTTCTAATTTTTCAAAATGTGTAATCCACTGGACACATTTTTTCAATTTTTACTTTAACCATCATCATTCAAAGGTTTCTCCTGGGGTTTACAAAGCAGTGAGGAGTGTTGCAGTGCAAAGGTTTCAGTCCTGACCCATTTGTTACTACATGTTTGATCGTCAGCAAGTTACTCAGTATTTCAAAGCCTATTTTCATAACTAGGAAATAAGAACAACAACACTACACACCTCAGAGTTTCACTGTGAGGATTACATGAGATAATCACATGCAAAACACTTAAGACATGTTCACTGAGGGATGGAAGAATTTTCTCTGATCCTTGATTCAAAAGCAAGCTCCAAAAATTAAAGAATCAGTAGGGTGGTAGGAAGGCAGAAGGCTGTGTGTATGTGTTGTATTGAACAATTAAAAAAATTTAATACCCCCAATACTCACACAATTTTAATAGCTGGTATCATTAGTGTTGCTGACAACTACTAATAAGTTTCCCCAGATTGCTTTTATTGCTTATATCAGTGTCACTAAATTTATTTTTTCTTTCCAAGATTTAATTTTAGCCAGATTTTTCTATGACAAGATTAACTTGATTCTCTTATACAGTAGGGGCTTGTCCTTGGAGAATGGGAATGACCATTTTTTGATAACAGAGAAAACAATCTTTAACTTAGCAAGGTTAGGTAGGGTAATAGTTGAGCAGAGTGGAAGAAACAAGTTCAGAGAGAAGAAGACCACTTTGCAAAGGCTTTGAACCAGTCAGTGGCAGTACTCTGGGTCTTTTACATTTCTGATGTAGATATGACACCCAGCTCTCTGGCCAGGAGGGCTGTGGACCACTGCATAGACCATGAGTGTCCATCTCCCAGCAGGTACTCTGCAGACTATGGGATCTGGGTGGGATCTTGTGTTCATGAAGCACTTTCTGGAATTTAGCAAGTAGAAAGTAACACACCAAAAGAGAAGACCAGGACTTGGGAATTGGGGTAGACACTCCCCTCAGCCCTCCATACCTTCCCTAGACTGCAAAGGTAGGATAATGGATAAAAATAAATAGGAAAGGGCTTTTGAAAATGTTCTCTTAAAACTGAGGCTGAAATAAGCATGGGTCACTTTCCAAAACCACAAAGACTATAATGAGAAACATTCTTACCCCTCACTGAACTACAAATCTGCCTACAACATGTCATTTATCTAGATCCCTTTCCTCAATTTTAGATTTTAGGGGGAGGGAGGGAGCAGTCACCAACAGGAAGGTTGAAGTGATGTGTTGGGTTGATGGGCCCTTGGTTGCCAGCCAATGTCGGACATGAGAAAATGCACGGGAATGTTGAGGCAGCAGGACTGAGTGGAGGAAGGGTCAGATTCAGTGCTGGGAGACCCAAGTTCTACTCAAAATCCAGCTCTAATGGTGTCACTGATGGAAAGTTATGCTCAGGACTCCAGAGCAGGTAGTGTCCCCCTGCCTTTATAAGGACCTATATGGTACTAACTCACTCGATGGTCTGTCATTATTCCCCAGTGTAGAGCAGACTAGCTTGAGGATGGAGAGTCTTCTCTCACCTATTAGTGTCTCCCCTTTAGAGTAATGTGTCAGTTAGCTTTAGCTGCATATAAGCTTCCACATCTTATGGCTTAAAACTAAAAACACTTATTATTTCTCATAATTCTGTGGCTAATCTGAGTAATACTTATGGTCTGGGCCAACATGATTGGGGATAGATATAGTCTAGGATACTTCACTCGTGTGTCTAGGACGTTGGTAGGCTGGCTGTTCTGGGAGATGGGGCTCAACTAGGATGATTCATTTCTGCTCCACACAGTCTCTCATCCTTCAGTAGGCTAGCCCTGGCTTCTTCACCTGGTGCTCTTGGCTCCACAGAGCATGATGATGAAAGTTCCAATGCATGAGCCATCACCAGTCCTCTGCTTGCATCCCATTCACTAATGTCCATTGGCCAAAGCAAGTTACATCTGTATCTCTGCCCTTTGAATCCTGTGATGGCCTTGATTCAAAGGGCAGAGATACAGATTTTACTTCTTGATGGGAGGAGCTGCAACACCACATTGTCAAGAGGAATTTGAGGCCATTTTTGCAATCTATTACAAGAACCTTGAACTTTGCTTGGTGTGCAGTGGGTAAGCAAGAACGCTTATTGCAAGAATTAAGAGGTTAAGAAAAACAAGAATCTAGAGGTAAATAATGAAATAGTGTCATTGTTTAGCTCCTGCCTATCCCCACCCCCACCCTCACGCCCCCTCCCGCCCCCACCACTGGCACATCTACTTTCATGAGGACTGCTTTGTTGAGATCTTTGAACTGGGCCAAAACTTTATCTAGCTGTCGAGAAAGTTTATTGCCCTTGATTTAAATATGATGGCTCCTTTCTGTCTGACAGCTGCAGTTCTCACTGGACCTCTGGATCCTACCCACTTTGATGCTGGAGCTATTCACACTTTGCTGGATTATGGATTATGTCCACTGGAAAAGGGGATACCCTTTGTCTACCAAATCACCATAGCCTTAGCAGGCTGCCCCTTCTTCCGTCAGTCGCTGCCTCTTGGATCCCCCCTGGTGGCTCCCTCTTGCATAGCCCCACTCAAGGTAAATTCATCATGTGAACTGCCAAAAAGTTGGATGGAATCAAGAGCCTTCAGAGGGAGAGCTCTCAAGTGTAGGGAAAAGCTAGAGATGGAAAGAAAAGAAATGAACACACAAAAAATTTTAAATTACCACCTAGACCTTGTCTTGGTAAGTCCGTGCTTGTTTCACTGTGACTTAGCCCAGAGAAAGGTAAAGCCCCAAAATACAGATAATGCACATAAAAGAGATTTGTGTCATTAAACATCGAGGTGCTGGTGGAAAGAAGCAGTGCCCTATTCACTGAATGAAAACAGTGGAGTTGGAAAAGGTGAGAGAGTCTCCTGACTGGATCAGCTCATCTAGGGCCTGGTAGGTCCCCATCACAAAGCCCACGAAGCCCAGGATGCTGATCAGGGTGTCCTTGACGATGGTGACGGGGCTCAGGCCCTCTGAGTAGTAGGTGGTGATCTCCAGGAGGGGTGGGATGATGAGGGCCAGGGCACTGCCACTCAGGGAGCCCACCAAGGAGAGGACCAGGTCCAGGCGGGGGATGAGGATAGCCAAGATGCCTGCAGGAGATGATACAGGATAGATGGAACTTCCTGGGCTTAGCCAAAGTCTTAAAGTTTGCTTTAAAAATCCTCTAATTAAAACATATACCAATTGTTTCTTACACATACAGCTACATAAAGAAAAGCTGAAACTCCTATAATACCGCCAACCACATTCACTAAAGGTTACACATTAAAATTTTAGTGTGTCTCCTTTCAATCGTCTTTCAAATACAGATATTAATATTATTGAAAAGAAAAACTTTCCCTCTTCTCATCTAGGTTCAGTGTGTGGGGATCTGCGAATTTAACTGACAACAGGCAGATTAACAGGAGGAAAAACAAGGTTGATTTAGGGTTAGGAAGCCTTCATATGGGGTTTCCTAGGCCACGCAGTGGTAAAGAATCTGCCTGCCAATGCAGGGGATGCAAGAGATATTCGATCCCTGGGTCAGGAAGATCCCCTGGAGGAGGAAATGGCAACCCACTCCAGCATTCTTGTTTGGAATATTCCATGGACAGAGGAGTCTGGTGGGCTGCATCCATGGGGTCAAAAAGAGTCAAACATGACTGAGCAACTGAGCGTATACACACACACACACACACACAGCCTTCATATGAACTGGGTCCCTAAACAAAGATAGGGGTTTACATACCCACTTCAAAAGAGGAATTAAAGTGGGGGAGAGCTTCCATGTTATTTAATTAAATTACTTAGACTTTGATGATGGTTAGTCGTTCTGATTGAAAGTCTCCCAGAAAGGGGATTTATGGTGCCTGTATTTTTCAGAATATTCTGCTTAATTCACAAAGGACATTTAGATAAGGTTTTTTTCCCTGAGGCTGCTGTACTAATGCTTTTAGTTTAAGATAATTTTCATGCCACAGAGGTACATTTCAAATCTCTACATGTTTAATGATTAAGCTCTTACTTAATAAATAACACTAAATAACAGTGCTGGGAACTGTCCCAGCTGTTTGGAATATATCAATGTACAAAACAGACAAAGAAACCCCTTGCCTTTGTGGAACTAATGTTAATAATTAACAGGGCTACAAACACCTCTTACCTGCAAAACAATTAGAATGAGTAATAACTCACAGGAGAAAGGGGATCTTCAGTGGAAACAAGATCACAGGGTTCCTTTAAAGGAGTATCTTCTCCAAGATTTACATACATGTCCTAAAATGTCTAACAAAGAAACACTTAAAGCTAAAGATCCTGAAATTATATGATTTATAATATATATGTTTTTTGTATGATGTTTTATAGGCCTGGGCTTTTACATTTTTTATTTTACTCGATGGACAATTTTCCTGATTACAAACAAAACTCAGAAGCCTCCCCTAGGTCTGCTAGGATGGAGTGTGGTATAACAGCCCAAATCAGGACTGGAAGGCAGGATTCTCCCTGTGTGGCCTTGAGTTAAGTCTCCAACTGTTTCTCAGCTTTTTTTCTCATCTGCCAAATGGGGATGGTGTCTATCCTGTTAGGTATTATTGTTCATACTGCAAATGGTTTTAAAGTCTTAAAGAAGTTAATTCATGCAAAGCACTCAGAAAAGTTATTTTTATTATTACTTCACTATTACATTATTATTTGTTTTTCTTTTTTCTTTTGGCCATGCCATGTGGCATGCAGCATCTTAGTTCCCTGATCAGGGATCAAAATGGGCAAACTCTGGGAGATGGTTGGGGACAGGGAGGCCTGAAGTACTGCAGTCCATGGGGTCACAGAGTCGGACACAGCTTGGCGACGGAACAACAACAGAGGTTAAACCTACAGTGGAAGCATGGATTCTTAATCATTGGACTGGCAGGGAAGTCCCTACTTTATTATTTTTACTTGTTTGCAAGTAATTGTTTGCATACGTACTGATTGAAAAGAAAGTGAAAGCATTAGTCGCTCAGTCATATCGGACTCTTTGAGACTCCATGGACTGCAGCCTGCCAGGCTCGTCTGTCTGTAGAATTCTCCAGACAAGAATACTGGAGTGGGTTGCCATGCCCTTCTCCAGGGGATCTTCCCAACCCAAGTATCAAACCTGGGTCTCCCACATTGCAGGCAGATTCTTTACTGTACTGATTGGGGCAAATGCAAAAGCTTAAGGAATTGTTGTCTTCATATCTAAGGCAAATTCACTGATCTTTCTGGAGTCTCTAATATTCTGTACACTGGTGTCCCTGCCTCCAAGGACAAACTGGGAATGAATGATTTCAAAGGAAGAAAATCAGTGTCCCGTGATTTATATGGACTGGTCTAGCACAACAAGAATCACAATTAAAAGGAGCCTTAGGTACAGTGGGGCCAGGGCACACACAATGCAGGAATCTCTGTCTTCACCCCCACTAAAATACTAAAGGTGAGGGGCACCCTGGATCATAGGGCCTAGAGCACAAGGAGGGCTGCCACTGGCCACCATTTTCAACCTCTGTCCTGGAGGTAAATTGTGATGGGTCTGGACTGAGATGACTTGGGTTCAAATCCCACCTCTGACACTACCCAATTGCTTCTCACTCCCTCCTTCAGCTTTCTCATTTATAATGTAGAGTTTATCATAGTCCTAATTCACAAGAGTTCCTGCAAAGACTGAAGAAAATATTATGAAATATAGGAGAGAAAGAGCTTAGCTCAGAGGACAGCACACAGTAGGTGTTTAATGAAAGTCAGTTCTTTTGCAATTATTATTTGATAAGTTGTTATTCCCTCAAGCTGGATACCAGTAAATCTATCTAATTAGGTAGATGTAAGAATGAAGTTATTCCCTCAAGCTGGATACCAGTAAATCTATCTAATTAGGTAGATGTAAGAATGAAGTTATTCCTCAAGCTTAAATAAAATGAATTACTACTTCGAGCCTTAGAATGGCCCCAGAAATACAGTTACAGTATGCAATTATTGCTGGTTATTGTGACTATCGTCTACCATCTGGCTGATTCCTGATAGCCCTCTGGAAAAACCAGGCGCTCTGCCTTCCACTCACATGTCAAGCTGACCATGGCGAGGCGAATGAACAAGTCCAGAGGCAGTGCCCAGCGCTTCGACACATGGGAGGTAGCGAGGGGAACGATGATTTCCGCAGGGACGTAGAACTGCAGGGCGTAGGTGCACAGGATTCCAATGATGTAGAGGATCTTGACTGACTGGTACAGCCTGCAGGACAAACCAGAGCAGTGCTCTCAAGGCCAACATGCTCTGACACCTGGAATCTTTGTACATTAACCTCTGACTTTGGAACAGTCCTGTGGGCAATTGTTTCCTTGTCTGAAAACGATGGGGAGGGACCACCTACAAGAGTAAGTCACAGTAGAGCATGCAGTGGTGAGAGACTGAATCATCACAGATTCAAATGGAAGCAGTTGAGAGGGTTACCTCTAAAAAGAATCTCAGATATGGGTATAAACAACACCTTCACAAACCATTACCACTTGATGCTGGATTTTAGATTTTAGGAAAGAGAAGTTCAGGCCAGGTACCTTGCTCAGGGAGATACAAGTGATGAGTAGTGAAGACCTGGGTCTAAAAGATCTGCTCCTTTGTAATCTCTGTCTGTTCTTAGGAATTCTCTGGATCCCTCAAAACTGTTGGCATATCAACAAATACTTCAAGTAGGCTGAAAGAACTGCAGAATCCCAAATCCTTGGAGGTAGAGGTAGTTTACAAAGAGGGTTGTGTGGGGTTGAGGGATAAAAGAAGAGGCAGGGTTACTTAGAGGCCTCAGGCTAGGGGCAGAGAGATCACATGATGGGGGGTGTTGAGTGTTATTGATGCCTTTTATGACCTACGGAGGTAAGGCTTTTCCCCTTTAGTTCAGTAATGTGGTAGATACATCTGGCCTGTTTAGTAAACCTGTCTGTGTATACTCAGTCCATTCCTTACAAAGTCTCACTTCCATATTTCTGGGTTTCTTACTAGTTCTGTTGCCTGGAACACCCTCTCTACTCCCTCCATCTGTGCAGTCCCCACCTATTTCTTTGAAATTCCCAAGGAAGCACTACATGCCAGATGCCTTTAGACATATCCAACTTGATCCACATGATAACTCTGTTTTTTAGAAGAGGAAAATGAGGGTTAGAGAAGTTAAATAAACCGCCCATGACCATAAGCTAAGGGTTGGTGTAACTGGGACCTGCACCCAGGGTGCTGCAGTTGTCCTTGTTTGGATGGAGCCACCTCATTGGACAGGATGATCCCCTGTACTCCCACTCCAATGTACTTTTTCTACTGGGGAGTCCTCAAGACCTCTCCACTATGCTGGAGGGCTTCTTTTTCCATTCCTAAGTTACATTTGTGTACATACACTATCCCTTTCCCCATTTCCATTGGATCTCGAGCTGAAAAAATCATGAAGCTCAAAATTATAGTCTACTCACATCAATACCCTTCACATCCCCATGTGTCTACACTGGCATCTGCATGTAACTGGGATATAGTAATTGCTTGATGAATGATATTGATCAGCTTGGGAAAGGAGCACCATTTAGATAACTTAAGCCTCCAAGTGACCCTTCAAAAGACAGGTATCTTGTAATGAATGACATGCCTCAGTGTGGGAGAAAATGATGCACAATGTGATCCCTATCTATCTATTGAGATATTGCATTATTGAAGTCTGGGTCAGCTAACTGTTGTATCAATTGGGTCACTTAAATATGAACATTTTCCAGATTCCAATGGTCCTCCCTCATTAGCTCTTGTTTTACTACTTTTTCATCCTAGCTACTCTGCAAGACTTGGTAGTACAGCCTTAGTAAATGTAAGTGGAGCTGCCCACTGGCTCCTCTCTCTGCCTCTTGGACTCTGTGCCCCTTCCTTTCTTTCCTTAGGTGACCAAGGACTCTGACTTTCCCCCTATCTTCCTAAATCATCCTTCCTTGCACTAAGCTATCAAGGCCTCACTCAACATGGGAGACTGTTGTTGAAGAAGAGCTCCCTGGACAGGGACTCTAGAGCCTAGGGTTCCAGTTACAGCTCTGCTTCTCCTTGTAGATGCCCTCCAGACCTCAGTTTGCCTTCTGTGGAAGGGAGGAGAAAGTGACCTATATGTTCCTGTGCCCACTGGCCCTGAGTCCCCACCACCTGAGACCCATGGAGTTACCAGCAGTTGGGCAGGTTAAGGGTTATGCTGGCCTTGACATCATCTCCAAACCGCAGGTAGCCCAGAGTCCCGACACTGACGTAGAGGGCAGTAATGATGGACATTCCCAAAGACAGGATGACTGGGAAGCGGCGGGCATCCTTCATCTTATTTTCCAAGGGCAGAACCTAAAGAAATATCACAATGTAAGAAGAAAGGAGGAGAAAGAGGAACGTGGGCATCAAGAGGAAGGCATGCCATTTCTGGGAGTATGTACACAAAATTGGAAGTAGGAACATTCACAGAAATTTGTACACCTACACTCATAGCAGCATTTTCACAGTAGCCACAAGTTCGAGGCACCTCAAATGTCCACTGATGAAGGAATGGATAAACAAAGTGTGGTCCATACACACAATGGAGTATTATTCAGCCTTTAAAGAAAGGAAATTCTGATATATGCCCCAACATGCACAACTCTTGAAGACATAAGCTAAATGAACAACGCCAGTCACAAAATGACAGATACTGTGTGATCCCACTCATTGAGGTACCTGAAGTAGTCAGACTCAGAGTCAGAAAGTAGACTGGTGATTCCCACAGGCCAGGGGAGGGTTAAGTGAGGAGTTATTGTTTACTGGGTACACAGTTTTGGTTTTGCAAGATGAAAAGAGATGGTGATGATGGTTGTACAACAATACGAATATACTTTACGTCACTGAACTGTACACTTACGGATCAGGAAACTCAAGCAGGGGCTCTGTATCAACCTAGAGGGGTGGGATGGGGAGGGAGATGGGAGGGAGTTTCAAAAAGGATGGGATATATGTATACCTATGGCTGATTCACGTTGAGGTTTGACAGAAAACAGAAAAATTTTGTAAAGCAATTATTCTTCAATAAAAAATAAACTAATTAAAAAAAGTTAAGATGGTAAATTTTAGGTACATTCTACCACAATTAACAGAAAAAAGGAAAGGCAGGCTTGGAGTCACAAAATGATCCTGGGACCATTCAGAGCTGGAAGAGCCCTGCAGGTTGACTGGACCAAGGAGATCAACTCCCTGGGGTGGCCCAACCTGGCCAGCAAGTGTGCTTTGTTTGGCCATTGTTCGCAGTTTCATTAAGATGCTGTAAGCAAACTATGTCATCTCTCTCTCACTGATTAAAAGCCCTGGACAGAATATATTAACTAACTAGCCATGAACTCTGAAAAATACATAATAGAAAGTGAATTGCTCAAAACCAGTAAAAATGGCCATTAAGGCAATGAGTTTCCTGATTTTTTTTTTCTTCTTTTATCTCCTAGTTAAGGACAGCCCGAATCCTAAAACTATGTTGTAGATGCAGACGGAAAAAAAATCAAGCAGAAACCCTCTTTCTGGCTGCAAGACCTAAAATAGGGGACCCTGTGGGACCAACAGCATGGATAGAATTCCTATTATTCCTGCTTCGTTTTTACTCTCCAATCCGTGCCCCCAAGGCAAGTCTCAGGCACAGAGCAACAGTCTGCTATACCAGTGATTGCAGTGGTTACAGAGGCACCTAAAAATCTGAGACACACTAATTCTCTTGGAGCAGAGGAACAGGGAAAAGGTGCTTTGAGAGTTCAAAGAGTAAGAGGGGAATTGGATTGGCTACATAATTTGTGGGGCCCAGTGCAGAATGACAATGAAGAACCACTTGGTCAAAGGTCAAGAATTTCAGTATGATGAATGCAGGGCATTAAACCAAGAGTGGAATCCTTCTAAAAGGCAGGGCCCCATGTGACTGCACAGGCTGCACACCCATGGAAGGAATCCCTATTACCCTTTCCTCCTCTCTTTACTCTAGATACTCACCCTTGGGTGAGGTCCAGTCACAAGAACTGGATAGACGTGTAGGGAAGCTGAAACCCTGACTTTCTAGCCAGAGGATCAGAAAAAGAAGCTGCTGAATGAGTGTGCAGTACACTGGTGAGTGTGCAGGAAAACATGGAAAGGAGGGAGCCAGAGAAAGTGACCCTCTAAATCTGTGAATGAAGTCTGGGCTCAGCCCTGAGCTGTACATGTGCAACTGATGTGAAGCATCAAAGGAAAGCTTTTGAGAACTAAACTATCGTGGGGACCACCATCTGGTCTCTGGGTAGTATAAAGGCAAGGTGAAGCCAAGTATCACTTCAAAGTGATAGAAAACTAGTCTGATATTAAAAGCATGTGACATGCTTATTGAACACTGAGGTTAATACATGGTCTGAACAAAACCAGTGTGAGAAGCAAACTGATCAAAGATTTATACTAAAGAAAGTACAGCTGAAGCTACCTCTGTTCTATACCTTGCATCCTTGTCAAACCTGTAAATAAAAACTATGTATGAACAAATAAATAAATAAAACCATGATCTCCTGAAGATGGATCAGGACTTGTGGTCTGAATCTAATCAGATTGATTGCTTGCTAAAATAAAAGGTCAATATTCTTCAGAGGATTTTACCATGCTCCAGAGTCTCATAAAACAATATTCAAAATATATAAAATATAGTCTATAATTAATCAACATACAAAGAACCAGGAAAATCTCAGCACTTCTCAAGGGAAAAGATAACAGATGTCAATCCTAAGATGCTCAAATTGTGGAAATATCAAAGACTTTAAAGCAATTATTATAACCAACTTCTGTGAAGGGAGAACACTATTGAAAAAAATCAACAGATAAAAGTTCTCAGCAAAGAAGCTGAAAGAATAACCAAAGAACCAAGTTGAAATTTTAGAACTGAGAACCCCTATTGAAGGGGCCCAATGTAAATGACAGAACACAGTCAGTGACTTCTCCCCTCTCTTGAAAATAGATCAACAGGAACTATTGAATCAGAACATAAAAGAGAAAAAAATGATTTTAAAAAATGAATAGGGCCTCAGAAACTAGTGGGACATATATCAAAGTGTCTAACATTCAGGTCACTGGAGTCCCAGAAGGGAAGGAGATAGAGCTTGGTACAGAAAAATATTTTGGAAAAGATAATAGCTGAAACTTCCCATAGTAGGTAAACGACATGTATTTACAGATTCAAGAAACTAAGTGAAAATTAAATAGGACGAACTCAAAGAACACTTATCCAGAAAATATAATACAACTGCTGAAAACCAAAGATTTCTAGAAAAGTATCTTGAAAGTAACTGGATAAAAACATCACAAAAGAGAAAATAGGAAAGATAAAACAGAAAACAAATAACAAAATGCAGACCTTTACATTAATTGCAAATGGTCTAGCCATACCAGTTAAAAGACAAAGATTGTGGTTGCCAGGGCTGAGTGAAGAGGGGAATGGAGTGTGACTGCTTAATGGCAATAGGGTCTCTCTTGAGGGTGATGAAAATGTTTCAGTATTAGAGAGTGGTGACGACTGCACAATATTGTGAAGGCACTAAAAGTCACTGAATTATATACTTCAAAATGGTTAAAACAGTGAATTTTATCTTGATAAAAAATTAAGGGGATGGAAAAAAGATACATCACACAAATACTAATTAGGTCAAAGCTGGAGCTCTAATATGACATGATTTTAAGACAAAGCTTGTGCTATCAAGGTATTTCGGTATTCATGAGAGGACAGACACATTGATCAATGAATCAGTATAGAAACTCCAGAAACTGACCCATACTGATATACCAATTAGCTTTTTACAAAGATGCAAAGGTAATTCAAATGGAGAGCAGTCTATTCAACAAATGATGCAGGAATAATTGGGCATCCTTTAAAAACTGAACTTCAACATATAAACACTTTTAATGAAAATTAGAAATGGATCATATATCTAAATGTACAATGAAAACAAAATATTTAGAAGAAATAATAGAAAAATCATTGTGACCTTGGATTAGACAAAGCATTTTAGAGAAAACATGAAAAGTAAGATCCATAAATAAAAAGTTTTGATACGTTGAACTTTATAAAAACTAAAACTTTTTCTCTAGAGAAGACACTGTTATAAGAATGAAAAGATAAGCTACAGACTAGAGAAAATATCTGCAAATTGCATGTCTAATAAAGGATTTGCATTTGGAATATACAAAGAATTTTTAAAGCTCAACAATAAAAGACAACAATTTAGTTTTTAAAAAATTCACAAAATATCTGAATAGGAACTATACTGAAGGCAATATACAGCTATCAAATAAGCCCATAAAAAGAGGCTCAACATTACTGGTCATCAGTAAAATGCAAATAAAATTACAATAAAATACCACCACACACCTATTAGATTGCCTTAAATTTAGAAAAACATTACAAATACAGATAAGAACCAGAAAAGATACAAAGGAACTCTTTACTCTTGTACATCTGGTGGTAATGCAAAAATGGTACAGCCATTCTGGAAATCTGTTTGGCAATTTTCTATAAAGTTAAATAAACATACATTAGCATGTGACCTAACAAATCTATTCCTAAAGAAATGAAAACATACATTTACACAAAACCCTGTATACAAATGCTTACAGTAACACTACTCATAATCATCAGAAACCAGAAACAACCTAAATGTCCTTCAACAGGCGATAGATAAGCAAATCATGGTACCGCTCATGCAGTGGATGCTCAGGGGTAGAAAGCAATTAGGTCCTAATGCATGCAACCATGTGGATGACCTTACATGCAGCTAAGTGAAAGAAGCCAGGCTTAAAAAGTTACATACTATCTGATCCCATGTGGATGGCATTCTGGAAAAAAATAAAACAATAGAGACAGAGAACAGAAGGTAAATGCCAGGGGTTAATGGGAGTGGGGGTAAGTGGACTACAAAAGGGGCAACACAAGGAAGCTTTTCATGGTGGGGGAATTATTCTGTGTCTTGACTGTGGTACATCTATGACTCCACATTTCTTGAAACAGCAATGTACATCAAATAAAAGTGAATTGTACTGTATGTAAATTAATAGCAAATGTAAAAAGCATAGAGGCACAAAGAGACACAGACTACTCGTTGCAAAATAAATGAGTCACAGGTGAGAAATGTGTAGTACAGAGAATACAGTCAATAACTATGTAATATCTTTGAAGGGGAATATAGTCAGTAACTAAGTGATATCTTTGCATTGTGACATTATCATAACTAGATTTATCATGGTGATCATTTTGAAACCCACAGAAATATCAAATTTGTTGTAAGTAACAGGAACTAACATAGTGCTGTAGGTCAAATGTAATTAACACTATATATGAAGGTTAAAGTGAATCATAAGTTCTCATCACAAGGAAAAAATTTTTTCTATTTGATTAATTTTGTATCTATGAGATGATGTATGTTCACTAAACTTACTATGATAATCATTTCATGATCTACATAAGTCAAATCATTATGCCATATACCTTTAAACTTAAACAGTGGTATATGTCAATTATATCTCAAAAAACTGGAAGAAAAAAATTATACACATCACTCTCCTTTTTCAAGTGTGGAAGCAGAGACTGTACAATATTTCACTGTAAATATACTATACTTTCCAAAAAAACCCTTTTTTATGTTTCATAAAAATCCTATAACTTAAATTGTACACCTCCATTTATCTTGATTTTTAAAGATTAGGAAGTGTATGTTGATATGAAGATAAATGTTTAATAAATGTATTGGGACAGGAATAAAACTATATCCTGACCATTCTAACCCCTCTGCTATAACAACCTACTTTCTCCTGCTGGTGAAAACTGACCCAAGTGAAGTCAGAGGTTAGTTTCTCTCGTGCACACAGAAATCCAGAGCTCCCAGCTTCTGTTCAGAAGGCCACCCACAGCACCTGGGAAAGTCTATCTCAATTCAAACCTTACCACACCAATGCTTTCAAATGAAAAAATGGCTGTTCCAAAGAAGAGAGAGTAGGTCTTCCAATTTGCTACCAGTGGCAACTGGCGGGGGTCTGGAATTTCCTATGAGAGAGAGAAATATGATAAGACATGTATTCTTACAGCATGTTTGGGCTCCCTTAAGAGGGAGAGTATTCTGAGAGTATACCTGAATTATAAGAACAAAAAGTTGAATGTCAAGAAATTCATAAAACTTCAAAAGGAAGCAGGCAACAACTAAAGTTGATTTTAACACTGCCCAATACCAAAGAGCCAGAGGGAAGAAAGATTGAGGTATTATCAGAGTACTGAGTATCAGGATCTCATGAAGGGTGTCTAATTTATCAGAATTCTCCAGAAGAAAATCTTATACAACACAGGTTAGCACTAGTCTAAAGTGCCCAAGAACATTTTGCATGTACCAGTGGATACAGATGCTGGAAATCACTGTGACTACAGTTACAGTGATATTCTAGGGAGCCCAAAGTATAGTAAGTTAGCTGAGTGTTAAAGCTCCCTTTTCTTCTTCAGTGAGCTATAAATAGAAGGAAAGTGTGTGGAATAAATATTTTATTAAAGTACCTTGTGATCTACTGTGACAGATCAAAATGACAGAACCATTTCTCTAACTGAGCAACCTCTGGAATAGCCCAAAAATTAATCAGAAGTAGCTGTTTCATTGGGGAATTCAATTTTGTAGAATCTATCAATATTGCTTTAAGACTCATCTGTGTTTATCCTAAAATATTTGGCTAATCTGTTCCCTTTACTAAATTCTATGGACAATATAACTTTTTTCTTGTGACTTCTGAAAGAAGGAAACATCTGAAAGGTATTAGGTATAATACCTTTCAGATGTTTTATAGATTATACTACCTGGGCCTTTTAGGTTTAAATTTCTATGTAGTCTTGTCTATTATAAAACAAAAATTAGAAAGGATAGAAAAGTAGGAAATTAATGGAAAATCAATACCCATAACTCAACTTCAAAGATGTGTGATTTACATCATGATAGCTTCATTTGTGGTCTTTCAAGGCTATTTATACCTCTACAACTAAATATTAGTTGTCATTGTTTGTTCTTGAACTTCCTAGGGATAATTTTGGAATTACTTGGACCTGCAGCTTAGAGGATGTAAGACTAGTTCAATAAAGTTTAGCTCTGGTAGAAAATCCTGCTTTTTATTTGCCTTCTGCTGCTCTCCAACTGTTATAGAAATGGTCTGTAGTTCACCAATCAAGATATTTTCCTGGCAAAGGACAGTTTTTCTCCTAAAACCAGGATTTGATATAAAATGAGTATTGGAGAAGCTACATGAAAGAAGAGATATCCTGAAGAATGAGAGTGCACAGAGACATCTTTGTGGAAGAAATCCTACAATAAAGTGAGTTTTAAGCTGCAGACTGAAGTGCATACATACCTACCCTTAGGGATGGCCCCAAGTGTCAGTCTATCATTGATAAAAATGCTCTGCTCAATGGAGGAGTCAGAGTGTGGTATGCTAACCTGGACGATGTACTGGACAATGATGATCAAGCTGATCAGCATGGTGATGTTAGCCAACAGGGAGAAGATAGTCAGGACCCTGAGGTTCCGGATGAGAACTATCAGTACCAGGAAGGGCAGGAAGGTGAGCATGTAGAGTCGAGAGTCCATGGTAGGCGTCAGAATCACTGTCTCGGAATGGCAGTTGTTGGTTGTGCTATTAACTGCTTCCACTACCTGGGAGAGGAATGGGAAGAGCAATATGGCCACATGATTAGCTCAGTGCCTGGCCCATCATCAGACCCTCTCACAAACAGCTGGCATGTCTCACACGCCCAGGTCTTACAGTGAGTTAGAGTGACTTTAGGACTTCTTATTGCAAATCTTTTGCATCATACTTGCTCAAAAGAAGCTGTAGAAATAACTTTAATAAGCATAAATGCCTAAACTTAGAGTGGCTCTTCATTGGCTTTTGGCAACCTGGAATCCATTCCTCTTGATTTTGATTTATTTTTGGTGCATTTTCTCTCATCTGAATACAGCCTTGGTGGACTGTAAATCACAATCATGTGGCAGAGCCAAAGGACTGGCCCTTGACTCAAGCAGGGGCACTCACATCTCTCCCTGGAATCTGAATCTATACCAAATGACAAAAGGCAGACCTGGAAAAAGGGCAAACATTATTTCTGACAGGGAATCCCTGAGGAGAGTGCGCATCAGTTCTACCATCAACGTCTCCCTTGATGGCCTGGTTCTTGTTCCCATCCTTTTCTGAAACCCATTTTTTTAAGTGTTCTCTGTCATTTTGGATGTTAGCCAATCTTGTTCCACTAAACTTATTTTCTGCTTAAGTTCTACTGAATCTGTTTCTTCTGCTTGCAACTGAAACAGCTCATTGTTGTTTCTTAATTAGACTAACACATTTTGGGTGAGAGAACTCTTCCTTGTGAGCATTGGACCATTCATTGCAGATATTTAACATCCTTGAATGCCACCCAACAGAAGCTATTAGCATCCCCCAGTCATTGTGGCAAACATGGAACAGCCCCTGTACACTATCCCCCTGGCAAAGTGGGGGTAGGTGGGAGGGTCCCACCCTCCTTTGGAATCAGCATGACTCAATGGATACAGTCTTATTGCGCAAGCAACACAATTCATTGCAGAACAATTAGAAACTGGAGTTAGGCAAGAAGAAAATGAAGAAGCAATGGTAATCTCAGTACCCATAGGTAGCATGGTAATGCTTTGCAATATATTCATCTACACATGTTCTGCGCAATATCACAGATTACATATATTACACACATCCTTTTTAAAAGACCGTAATTATACCATATACTCTTATTTTGAAATCTCCTTTTCATTTAACAACTCATGAATACATAGATCAATTGTCAAGTCTTGTTTTTTTTGGATTCCTTACTATAATAGGAAAAATACTTGGAAAATTAGCCAGGTATTCAAAGCCTGCCGTAAATGGACTCATTCAACTGTGAAGGCTCTTCCTCTCCTAAGGCCCACACCTTCTTCTATAACCACTTGTACTGCCTTTCCTGACAAAGTCCCATACCTTCCTGCCTCCAGGTGTTTATTCCTCCTCCCACCTTGATCGCCAGCACTTCTTCAACCTACCTTTCAACGCCCCAGCTCAGATGCATCTTCTCAAGGGAGCCTTCCCTTGCTCCAGCAATTTCTCCTGCTCCCATACATTTCTGCACCTTAGTCCACAATTAAGCATGCCCAACTTCAGGGTATTAATGGAGTCCTGATCCAGCACCAAGATATTATATTGATATTTAGCTTTATTCATATGCCTCAGAGCACATCCCCACTTAGTCTACAAAGTCCTTGAGACAATGCTCACCTTGTCTCTAGGCAGATGACTGACAAAGTTCTGCTAATGAAAGACTGATTTCTGAGCAGCAACGTGGCAATTAAGAGCCTTCAAATCAAACTCCCTGATCCAGTGATTTTTTATAAAATATACATTTACTAAAGAAATAAACAGGTATACAAAGATTTGTACAGATTATAGTAGAAAAACAAAGGGAAACAAAATATCAGATGATAAAAGATTAACTCTTCAGTGTGATTGAAAATTATAAAACTATTAAAAATTATTCTAAAGACTTTCCTGGTGATCCAGTGGCTAAGACTCCTCGCTCCTAATGCAGGGGGCTTGGGTTCCATCCCTGGCCAGGGAACTAGATCCCACATGCTGCAATGAAGACCAAAGATCCCATGTGTCACAATTAAGACTCTGTGTAGCCAGATAAATGAAAATTTTTAAATTATACAAAAAATTTTAAGAACACTGAAAAATGCTAATCAATGAATGCTCCTTTTAGACAACAACAAGACTTCCCTGGTGGTATAGTGGATAATAATCTGCCTGCTAATGCTGTGGACACGGGTTTGATGCCTGGTCCAGGAAAATCCCACTTGCCATGGAGCAACTAAGCCCGTGTGCCACTACTACTCAGCCTGCATGCTGCATGCACTGACCTGTGCTCTAGCGCCTGAGCTCTGCAACTAGAAGAGCCACCGCAATAAGAAGCCTGTGGTCTGCAACAAAGATTAGCCCCTGCTTCCCACAACCAGAGAAAACCGGCATGCAGCAACAACCAAAAAAAAGAAGGAAGAAATATACAAACTTCCAATAAATATATGAAAAGATTCTCGAACTCCCTAGTAATAAATAAACACAATAAAGGGCAACCAAAATGTCATTAAAAATAAAACAATACCAATGAGTGTTAGATTAAGAATACTTTTGTTTTACTTTGAGAAGCAGTATAGCATAGTGTTTAAAAGATAGAGCTGTGATGTTAAAAGGCCTATGTTTTTAACCTTTGCTCTGTGACCCTATTTATAGAAATTATAGAGTTCATAGCATCAGTTTTCTCACCTGCAAGATGGGAATAACTGCAGTACCTACTCTGATAAGACCACGTGTGCTTAGTCACTCAGTTGTGTCCAACTCTTTGCAACCCCATGGACTGTAGCCCGCTGGGCTCCTCTGTCCATGGGGATTCTCCAGGCAAGAACACTGGAGTGGGTTGCCAGGCCCTCCTCCAGGGGATCTTCCCAACCCAGGGATTAAACCAAGGTCTCCCGCATTTCAGGCAGATTCTTTACCATCTGAGCCACCAGGGAAGCTCCTGATAAGACCATGGAGAGAACTAAATGAGGGAAAGCTTATAAAATGATCAGCATTATACCTGACACATAATAGAAGCTAACTTTGAATTCTTACTATTTTTTCCTTCTATTTTTCTTTTCTTACATTTCCAAATTTCTGATACTACATTAAGGAAAAAAAAATGCCTAAAGAACAGTGTTCTTTGTTAAGCTTATTGATTGACTAAGGATGATCTCTTTTACTACTCATATTATTTTGCTCAAATTGCTACGACATAACCTCTAGGTCATATTGAAAGAATTTCTTGGGGACAAAAACTGTTAAACCATAAAGATGAAGCAATTAAAGGTAATAAAGATGACCCAAAGATTAGGCATCATTTGAAAAGAGCTGTTATCAGTTTAAGAAGAGTTAAGGATGATTAAGACAACTCTTGGACAAAAGGTACTGTGGGAAAGTAACCACTTACAGAAATCTGCAGATATGTGAACTGGGGAAAGTCTGTGTTCACTGATAACATCTAGTTTACCTTCCTTTGTATGATGAGAATATGCGTGTGCATGCACGCTCAGTCCTATCTAACTCTGCGACCCCATGGACTATAGCCTTCATTGTATGGTGAGAATATGTGTGTGCATGCATGCTCAGTCATATCTAACTGTGCGACCCCATGGACTAGACTACCAGGCTCTTCTGTCCATGGGATTTCCCAGGCAACAATACTGGAGTGGGTTGCCATTTCCTTCTCCAGAGGATCTTACTGACCCAGGGACTGAACTCTCCTTTCTTGTATCTCCTGCATTGGCAGACAGATTCTTTACCACTGTGCCACCTGGGAAGCCCCATGATGAGGACACTAGGGCCCAAAGAGAAGAAGCCATTTGTTGAACAACTAAAAAGAGAGGACCCTCCTTTTGCAGATCTTTTTCCCTCTCACCTTCTCTAGAAGACTCTACCTGTTTTAAATTATCAGCCAGAAACACAATGTACACGCAGCAGAAGCCCATCTGGGTGACTATAAGAAAGAAGCTCACGATATACCTGAAAGAGAGCAGAGAGAAAGAAAAAACTTGTTATAAAAGAATAATTGACTTGTCATTTCCACTTCTGTCCTCAGGGGTTGGTGATCCTAGACCAGCACCCTTGGTCCTGCCACCACAATCAACAATGGGGTAGTAAGAAGGGATGTAACAATAGTTCTTTCAAAAACATGTTTCTCAATCACCCCCACACTCTCAGCTCAGCAAGTGGTAAAATTCTTCATTGTCAGAAACCTTGCCCCATACCCAGCTCTGTGTTGATATTAACCGATATAAGGCAGTAGGGTCAGCTTATTAGCGATCATTAAAACTTTTTCCTACCAGTGCCAGACACCACATTAGGCACTAAGGATACACAGACAAATAACACATGGCCCTGTCCTGTACTGGTTGAGAGATTAGTGGATGAGATAGACCAAAAATAATAATAATAATGATAAATAACATGGTCTTTTTATTTTTATTTATTTATTATTTTATTAACATGGTCCTAAAGGCCATGGTAAAAAGGACAATTTACCTAAATTAGGGAGCAGACAGCCTTTTTAGAAAAACCAATACCTGAGCAGAGTCCCTTGGAAAGAGGAAGAAAGAGGAGAGAAAGAAAAGGAATAAGGAGGAGGAGCAGATGGTGAGGAGGAAGTGATTAAAAAGCGTTTCAGCAGAGGCATTAGGCAGAGTTCTACAGCGGCCATGTGGAGAGTCCACTTGGGGGCCAAGACTGCAGGTGGGAAGACCTGATAACGGAGGTGAAAGAGGGCAGCCACTTGGACAAAGCCATGGTTATTAGAATGAGAGAACAGAAAGCGTTTTAAGAGACACCAGGTAACAAAAACGTAATCCCTGGTGACCACCTACATCCAGGGAAAGGAAAAAGGAAACGACCTAAGGTAAGTGCCAAGTTTTTTGGCCTGGACAACAAAATGAACAGGGAAACTCAGAAGGAATAAGAGGTTTTAGGGAAGGAGAGGAATGGCACATTCAGTACTTGAATGGTTAAGCTTGAGGTTCCTACAGGAGACATTCAGCCGTATACTGGGATCTGAAAATGCTGATTTGTCCAGGAAATTGACAAATTATTCATCCATGTAATGGATCAAGGACAAAATACCTTTATTCAGGTAGTGGATAAATCCTTGAGAAGGTGAATCAGTATTGGAAAGTGTACAGAGAAAGAAGAAAAGGCAGCATTCCAAACCCTAGAGAATATCAACATTTAAAAGGAGAATAGAAACAAAAAAGCCTGCAAAGTAATGGCCAGAGAGGTAGGTGGGGAAACTAAGGTGAAAAGGGGCTTAACAGAAGTCAAGTGTAGAGAAAACGTTCAAAGAAGAGAACAGTCAGTTGTCCCTACTGCCTCTGAGAGGTTCTCTGGGGGCAAAGAAAGTGTATCAGGGATTTCTTTTAGGACATTGGTGGAAAGGACTTTGGTAGAAGTTTATGACAGGAGAGCCAGGGGACGCATGAAGGAGGTGTGATGGGGTGTGTGGAAGCAAAGTCGGAGGGCGAGCTTTTCTTTCATGAAGTTAGGGTATGAGTTCCAGTGTTGAAGGTGCCCCTTTTGTTCCTCACTGTAAACCCAGTTACAGTGGGTTAAAGTACAGTGGTTAAAGTACTTCCTAATACACTGCAGGTATTTAGTAGTATATATCTGCTAAATAATCAGAAAATGAGTATGAGATAGAGGGTGGTATATGGTCCAGGGGGCTTTATTAATTTATTTATTTTTAAGATGGAGATATAGGAACACATTTAAACGTTGGGAGGAAGAATTCATAGTTCAAAAAGAAGTTCAGGTTATAGGAGAGGAGATAATTAATGGAGTGGTGTTCTTAAATAGAGCAGGAAAATCTACCTTATATGCTCAACAATGAGTCGAAGGATCTGAGGGGTTTCGACAGACAAAGCCTCCTCTTGGGTTACACAGTTGGGAAAATCCTGGTAATTATCCCATAACCTTTCTAGTCTGCTCATAGACTGAATTTATAATGCAATGTGTGAAGGGGCTTTGGGTCAAGAGAGGCACCAGACCCATGATGCTCATGGGCAAAGCACACCTCAGGTAGTGCAATTTGGAGTATCACAGTTCAAAAGAGACTTTGATAATCTAGAGATGTGCAGAAAAGAGTAGAGAAGGTGGGGAGAGGTCTGAAAATGAAGACAAAAGAGTAGACTTAGTCCCAAGTACCACGGAACAGAGGCTTACCAGGTGGCTCAGTGGTAAAGAATCCATCTGCAATGCAGGAGACATGGGTTTGATCCCAGGCAAGATCCCCTGGAGAAGAGCATGGCAGCCCACTCCAGTATTCTTGCTTGGGAAATCCCATGGACAGAGGAGCCTGGTGGGCTACAGTCCATGGGGTTGCAAAGAATTTGACATGACTTAGTGACTAAACAAGAAAAACCAGGGGACAGAAGGTATTGATTTTCTACCATCTCTGAAAGCAAAAAACGTGAGAGTTGCAGGAGGAAGACTTGAGCTCACCAAGGGATCAATGTCTTGGTTTTTTGGTCTATTTTCTTCTCATTATTTACTTTCTCCCTAAGAGATCTTTTCTGTCCCCTGGCTTCATAGCTAATGACTTCAATTCAGTGTCTCCTGCATGAAGATAGGTTCAAACCTATACATATAACTACCCACTTGATGCAACTGCTCATATATCCAAAACAGAAGTCACCAGAAGTCTACCTTGGCACTTTCCTTTCCCCACAACCCGAAGATCCAAATAATGACCAAATTCACTTTTTTCCATTCCCACTGCTGCCAGCCTGGACCCAGCCTTCACTGTCATCTGCCACCAGGATGTTGTCAATAGCCCCTTCATGGGCCTAAGTATACTTTTGCTTCCCTACAATATATTCTCCTAAAGAAGCCAGATAGACCTTCAGATAATGCAAATATGATTAAAACAGGAAAGCCTCTGATTAAAACCCTCCAAAGATTTCTTGGTTGCTTTTAAGAAAAGAACAAGACCTTAAAGAGGGTCTAAAATGTAGACCTTAACAGGGCCCTGAATCTTCAGCACCATCTCCCTATCTGCCATCAAGCCACCTAGTCTTTCTTTACCCTGAAACTGTCATATTCTCCCTCTTGCTTTAGGACCTTCATATTTTGGTCCTTTTCCTGGAAAGCCCCTCAGACTTCTGCCCACTTTCCCCTACGTAATTCTTTACTCCTAAGAATGCCTTTTATCCAACCTTATCTCAACTATTTCATCCTAGGAAGTCTATCTGAACCCACATACCTCTTCTTACCTGCTTGAGAGCAACTAGTACTTCCTTCGTTCATGGTACTTGTCCCAGTGACTATTAAGTAACTTGTGTCTTAAACTGTTTAAGGTCTGTGTTTCCCTTGGACTGTGGATTCTGCAAGGGCAAAGCTTTGTTTGCCTGGTTTTCCACAGTATTTCTAGGGCCTGGTAGGCAGCTGTAACTAAATAAATGTGGTTTAATAAAAAGATGAATGAAATTAAAGTTGGACAGCAAAGGAATGAGCCCTCTGTATACATAAGGAATAAGGCTGGATCAGGCAGACTGCCACTGAACTCCTTTCATGTGAAGTCCACTGTTCTGTATCACACGAGCTAACTTTGCAGGGAAGAGGGCAGCCCCGACAGTCACATGTTCTTCATACTTTGGGCAAAGCAAGAATAAGATACCTTCCCCAGTGTGCGTGGTTCCGGAGCCAGGCGCTGGGGTTGGCTTCTAGTCCATGCATCACTGTATCCCCATAATCCATAAAGGGCTTATTGAACCTG
Source organism: Ovis canadensis (assembly GCF_042477335.2). Classification (NCBI taxonomy): domain Eukaryota; kingdom Metazoa; phylum Chordata; class Mammalia; order Artiodactyla; family Bovidae; genus Ovis; species Ovis canadensis. The sequence continues at coordinate 75,367,337 of NC_091249.1, forward strand.
CAGAAGAGAGTGCATACAGTTACCAGGAGGCAGTTTAGCCTAAGATCACATACTGAAATGTCAGGAGACATATAGCAAGGCAGAACCCAGCTGAATGGAAAGAAAACTGGGGCAGGCACCCGAGTTCTAGTTCAGACTTTTGACACCTGGTGGTATTTCCCTAATGGCTTGTTTTCCTCACCCGTCAGTTGGGGCGGTGACTACATAACCAGGGTAATAACACACATATTGCATGGGTACAGGTGTTCTCATCTCCATGATTCTATTGGATCCTCATGACAATTCTCTGAGGCTCGGTTAGGCACGGATTGTTTATGTCCAATTTACAGATGAGCCAACTGGATAAGCACAATGGTCTGACTGAGAACAGCTAATGAGTCACACAGCAGAGCCTCCTTAGGTCCCTGCCCCAATTGCTTTTCTGTTTTTCTGGGCCTTGTTGAAGGAAATTAAGAAGTGAAATCTTATTACATGGGATGTTTCTGGGATGTCCCTGAAAACCAAGTACTGAGGGAGTTGACAAAATGCTATTTTCCTCACCTGTGGCAGAAGCGCCGGGCACACCTGATCAGGATGTGCATACAGTGGCAGGAGATGAGCCCCATGGCCAGCAAACCGAGTGGGCCCATCTGGAGGACAGGCCAAGGAGCAAGGGAAGAGAGGAGAGAATGAGTTTGTGAGTAACACGGAGAGGAGAGATTTGGTAGCGCAGATACTATTCAGGAATCAGAGAACTTTCTAGCAAACTGGTTTGCGAGCCCTTTTTAGCAGTAACATTTATTCTCTCTTTTCTTTTTTCTTTCTTGAAGTATAGTTGGCTTACAATGTTATGTATTCTTTCAAATGTGATCTCAAGTAGCACTCCAATAAAGTGCAAAAAGCAATTACAATGAGGTGCTGTGGTGGGAGTAAGGGACTCAGAATTCTGATCCTTGTGGGTTCTGAGTGTCCCTGAGAGCTAGTGCTCTATAGAGCATAGTTGGAAAACAAGCTATGGTCCAACCCTAGCATTGCACAAGGGAGGAAACTGACACCTGGACTGTGGATGACTGACTCGCTGCTGCTGCTGCTGCTGCTAGGTTGCTTCAGGTGTGTCTGACTCTGTGTGACCCCATAGACGGCAGCCCACCAGGCTCTGCTGTCCCTGGGATTCTCCAGGCAAGAACACTGGAGTGGGTTGCCATTTCCTTCTCCAATGCATGAAAGTGAAAAGTGAAAGTGAAGTCACTCAGTCGTGTCTGACTCCTAGTGACCCCATGGACTGCAGCCCACCAGGCTCCTCCACCCATGGGATTTTCCAGACAAGAGTACTGGAGTGGGGTGCCATTGCCTTCTCCAGACTGACTCGCTGAGGCCACTAAAAGTCTGTGACAGAGCCAGGATTCAAACCCAGGTTAGATGTCTAGACTCCAAGTTGCATTTTAGAAAGATTGCTCACTGTAGGCCCACGTAAACCCTGTCCTCCTACTCCCAGCTACCATCCAGTTATACTGAACCCACCTTCAGCAGCCCCTCTTACCAGGATGCCTGCATTCCTCATAGCCAGTGGGAGTCCCAGGACCCCTGTGCCTATGTTACCTTTCACCAGGTGAACCAAGGTCTGGAATGCTCTAAAGAAGAGGAAAAAGACATTAGCATGTGGGTGCACAGAGGTGAGGAGATCCAACAGGCATCCTATTCCAGCATGCCATGCCTGAATTGAGCTGGTCCATAAGTAGACTCCTGTCTGTATCTCAGTCCCCATGGTCTTTTCTGGCACTGTGGATCTCTTGTAGGGTGACCAAGCATCCCAATTTGCCCTGCACTATCCTGGTTTTAGGGGCTTCTCCGAAGTGTCTGCCTACAATGCAGGAGACCCAGGTTCAATCTCTGGGTTGGGAAGATCTCCTGGAGAAGGAAATGGCAACCCACTCCAGTATTCTTGCCTGGAAAATCCCATGGATGGAGGAACCTGGTAGGCCACAGTCCATGGGGTTGCAAAGAGTCGGACATGACTGAGCGACTTCACTTTCTTTCTTTTTGGTGGCTCAGTGGTAAAGAATCTGCCTGCAGTGCAGGAGACGCAGGTTTGATCCCTGGGTTGGGAAGAGCCCTTGGAGGAGGGCATGGCAACCCACTCCAACATTGCTGCCTGGAGAATCCCTTGGACAGCGGAGCCTGGCGGGTTACAGTCCATGGGGTTGCAGAATCAGACATGACTGAAGTGACTTAGCATGCACGCATTGGTTTTAACAGCTCACACTTAACATATGCCATTAGAACACTTACTATAATATATAACAGACATTATGCTAAGGATTTCAGGTTATTATCTCATTTAATCTTCTTGTGATGATGAGAAAGTAGGTTATTACCTTTATTTTGCAGATGAAGAAACTGAGGAATAGAGATTTTTAAAAATAGACTTATCTAAGGATGTGTGCGTGCTAATTCGTTTAAGTTGTGTCCAACTCTTTGTGGCCCCATTGACTATCTAAGGATATTCTGGGTATATATACCCAGAAACTGTCTCAGAGTCTCTGTTCTTCACCCTACTTCTACTGGGCTGTCTCCAGGAAAGGATGAGTTAAAGAGACAGCCCCATTTCATAATGGAGGGAGCTAAGGTTCAGAGAGGGCCCACGGTCACAGTACCATTAGCAGATACAGAACTGAACTCAGAAGAAAGGAGAAAGGGGAGGCAGCAAGCAGAAATCATGTGACTTCTGGTAAAGAAATCAAGTGACTTGGGCCCCCAGATGGATATCTGCTGGGACAGGGTAATTTTGGGTTTGGGCTCCAGAGGAATTTTTTTTTCCCCTCAGGCCAGGACATCAAACTGGGGAATGGCAAGTCTCCTCCCACCTCCAACAAAACAAAACCCAAATTTCAGAACTTTCTTTAAGACAGAATGCGAAGGTAGTCCAGAAGACAAGGTATAAACCATTAGGGAGAAATATATACTCTCTTTGATGGTGAATTAACAACCTTCATAGCTCTTTGAAAAAGAAAGTGAAAGTGAAGTCACTCAATCGTGTTCGACTCTTTGCAACCCTGTGGACTGTAGCCTACCAGGCTCCTCCGTCCATGGGATTCTCCAGGCAAGAATACTAGAGTGGCTTGCCACTTCCTTCTCCAGGGGATTTTCCTGACCCAGGGATTGAACCTAGGTCTCCCACATTGGAGGCAGATTCTTTAACCTCTGAGCCACCAGGGAAGCTAGACCAGGTTAAATTGAGTATCGGGCTTACAAGTTGAGAAACTTCAGCACTTTCTCATGAGAGCCTTCCAGTAAGGAGACTTATTGTGCAAAATGGCAGAAGTACTCTGGAAAAAGCCTGGTCTCCTGGGTTGGACAAATCAGGGATTAAAACCCAAGGCTGGACTTCCGTGGTAGTCCAGTGGTTAAGACTCCATGCTTCCACTGGAGGGGGCTTGGGTTCAATCCCTGGTTGGGGAACCAAGATCCCAACCAGATCTTGGTGTACATAGCCTGGCCAAAAACAAACAAACAAAAAACCCAAGGCTTTTTAACTAGCCGTGTTATCGTAGGCAGCATGTCTGTTTTGCTAAGCCTCTATAAACATTAGGAGGAATGGTATTTTTTGAAAGACCTCTCCCAAACACTTGTATCTTTATATTAATCCCTGAATCCTGTAGCTTCCTGAGGAACTGCCCATTGACTTGTTAAGGGTTAAAGAGAAAAACTGCGGGGGAAAGAAGGAGGGTGGGAGAGTCTTTGCATGCTTTTCTCTCACCCTGTGGGTGTCAACATCGCTGACAGAGCACTGCGCCCCATGGCTCTCCAATGATGGGTTTGTTTGGCAACCACGGTCAATGGGTCACTTGGAAATTTCTATCTAAAGGACTTAGGAAATCAGAATTTAACTTTAGACCACTCAGGCAACTTAATAATGTGGTGAACTGTGCAAAGCACTGGGCTGGGAGGCAGGAGACCTGGGTGCTAGTCCTAACTCCTTTGGTGACTCTGGAATATCATTATAGTTGTGGCAGTCAGCTTGCAGGTATTGCACTTGGGGGTTTCCTCCACGATGTCCTCCCAACCTGGGAGGAGCTGACTGTTATTTCACAGGGGAGAGTCTAGAGTACTGAGAAGTTCTATCACTTGCTCTGGCTGGTAAGTAGCTCAAGTGGGAATTCAAACCCAGGTGAATGTACTCCACAGGTACCATACTTACTTGACCTGTTTATTACCTCCCTCCAAATTAGGAGCAAGTTCTGACTTGCTTTATATTTTTGATTCTTACATAGCTAAAATTACCATTAAACTATGTTTTAGCTCAGGAGATAAGAGCTAACTGGTTCCCTCAAGGTCTCTGATTGAGAAATACCCCACCTCAGGGACTTCCAACCAGTCCATTCTAAAGGAGATCAGTCCTGAGTGTTCATTGGAAGGACTGATATTGAAGCTAAAACTCCAACACTTTGGCCACCTGATGCGAAGAGCTGACTCATTTGAAAAGACCCTGATGCTGGAAAAGACTGAGGGCAGGAGGAGAAGGGGACGACAGAGGATGAAATGATTGGATGACATCACCGACTCAATAGACATGGGTTTGGGTAGACTCCGGCATTTGGTGATGGATAGGGAGGCCTGGCGTGCAGCGGTTCATGGGGTCGCAAAGAGTCGGACATGACAGAATGACTGAACTGACCTGAACTGAACAAGGACTTCCCTGGTGGTCCAGTGGTTAAGACTTTGCTTCCAATTAGAGGCTTGAGGTTCAATCCCTGGTTGAGGAACTAAGGTCTCATACATCCCATGGTGTGGAAAAAAATTTTTTTAAATAATAAAAACTCTGAAATACCCCACCTCAGCAGTGGATGGTCCCAAGTCCTGAAGGGCTCACTCTCAGTATTGTGAATTCTTAGCAATTCCCAGGACTAGTCCTGGGGCAAGTGAACCATGTCATAATGTCGGTCATTGTGTCCATCCCTGAATCGTCCTGCAGGGTGGCATGGGAGCAGCTTTGCCTGCCCCTTTATCATGACTTCTCCCTCTTTGCTGTACACTGTCCCATACCCCTACAACATTCAACCTTTCAGATTTAATTTCCACAGCCACCCTCCTTAAATTCACAGTGCCACCAGTATATCCCTGTTTTGCATATGGGGATAAACTGAGGCTTAGAAAAAGAAGGAGCAGACCTTCTTGGATGCATATGTCCTTTCTACTATACCGACAGAGTCAACGTTTTCTTCATAAAGTTGCAGGATCTTTACCACCATGCCCATCAGCCACTAGCCACACTGCTTGAAGGGTGGAGAGGAAGGGAGCTGGAGCCTGTAGCTTGGTTTCCCTGCTTTGAGTACATCCCTCCTTGTTGTGGTTTGAAAGCCTTGCCAGAGATCTCCCCTTCCCCCCACACAGACCCAGGAAGGTGGAAGAAACTAGACTCTTCTACATACTGTGCTTCTGATGTTGTCACTGTAGTTCTCAATTGAAATAGAGGCCGGGTAACTGCAGGGAGGAGGAAATGCTTGGTTGTCTGTGGTTTTAGCTCAAGGGTCACCTTCTACACCAAGAAGCTGGGGATTCTGCCTCCCTCCCAGACATTATCAGGGCCAGCCAGAAGCAAAACTGGCTCTAGGGCTACACTTCAATAAAAATAAAATAAACTGACTTTAGGGCTGTACTTCAGTTAAAAACAAGCAAACAAACAGACAGACTCTAGGGCCAGTCCTGGATTCCAATCCCATCCTATCAACGAGCCAGGGCGTGGCCTGGGGTAAGGTGCCTTAGTTTCCCCATGTGCCTGTGTTGGGGGATAGATCACTATATCCTGAGGGCTTTCTGACAGTCTCCCCTCCTGCCCCTTTAAGTTCTCAAGTTGATTCAGCCTCTGACTGCATTTCTTGCAGCCTTGGTCTCCCCATGTGCACAGTGCATTGGGGGTCAACACCCTTCTCGGGGTTCTTGCCACTACAAGCTTCCAGACTGGAAGACAGAAATGGAGATGGCAGTAAAGAGCACTCACGTTATGCCCTTGGTCGTCTCCAAGCTGGGTGACTCGGAAGGGCTTCCATCCAAGAAACTGGAGTCTGTGTTCGGCAGCTTATTGGCACTTTCAGGAGGGGACCTGAGGTCCAGATTGAGGTCAACAGCTTCCTGGGGATCCCTGGCACTCTTTGCCATGGACATGGCTGTTCAGAAAGAGAGGGCTCCCGGTGATGGAGGGGGAGCACTGAGCAGGAAGGTGTCCAGTCAGGTGCAAAACCCCAGCTCTGCGGCTTGCGCCTTTTTGCAGGCTCCGGCCAAGTGGGAAAGAGGCCCCGCCCACCTCCCCCGGAGGGTGTGCCTCCTGCCTGAAGAAACCCAGGGAAGACGAACAATCCCCAGACTGGGGAGGGAAGGAGGGGAGGGAAGGGGTCTGGGAAGGGAGTCATTCCTGCTTACCTAACAACAGTAGTGGCAACAGCAACTATAATACTGATCATTTTGAGGACTAATATTTTTAAGCATTTCTCTAAAGGATAGATGCTCTTCTAAGCACTTTCCCTATATTTTCTCCCTTAGTCCTATACATTAAATAGTGAGGAAATCAGGCTCTGAACTAAAAGGACCTGCCTAAGGTCACCTAAGTAAAAAAGTGACAGAGTAGGGATGAGAGCTCAACACATCCATCCAGTTTTTTAGCCAATAACCCATGTCTACCTCCAAGAGAACACCTACCCTTCTCCACCTCCACAGGGGCAGGAGCCCCACTTCCCACTGGCTGCATATCTGCTGTAAGGCATCCTTCTAGGAGCTCCCCTTTATTAAGCTGGGAAAAAAAGGAACCTCACTTACTCACCTCTAACTACTTCTTAGCTTTTGTGAGGATTCAGGGAGAGAGGAGGATTCTTTCAGAAAGGGTCAGAGAGGCAGAGATTCCTCAACCCTGAGGGAATGAGATGCCTAAAGTCACGTGACCGTCAAACAGAACTGTGCGGCTAAAGAAGGCTTTGGAGGTTTCTCTTGTGTTCCATTCTCTGTCATTATCTCTGCTTCAGTGACAGATGAATGGGCCAAAATTTCCTCCTCCCTCAAAATTACAGCACTTTGCTCAAGCCATACCATTCTCTACATAATTATCTCATGTGCCACGAGCTTTATTTAGGTGATCCTACAGCCAACTGGTAGCATCTGAAACATATTTGTCTGGGTTCCTCCCTTACATGGTACCCTTTCCAAGGTCCTACATGCAATTTTGAATTTGTAATTTTGTGATCTTTTTCTTAAGGAGGCTCTCTCCACTGGTAACTGCTATCCCAACCCCCTTCCCAGTGGTATAAACTTCAGACTCCACAAAGCCTATCTACTTCTCTGGGTAGCACTGTTATTTTGTTTTTACAGATGTGGAAACTGAGGCTTAGGGAAGTAAAGAATAGCTTGCCCACAGCCACGGCAAATCCTCAGCAGACCCCAAACTCTAAGCTTTGACCACTACCCTGAACGTTTGGATTGAATCCTGGCCCCACCCCTTCAAGTTTCTCGCCCTGAATCAACAGAAACACTCACCACGGTTTGAGAAACATCCTCTGTTCACTCATCTGGCACCATTACGTGGCAGTGCTCCTGGCCTGCGTGCGGGCAGGACGCACCCTCTGGTCTGCTTGTTGCTGTTGTTCAGTCATCCAGTCATGTCTGACTCTTTGTGACCCCATGGACTGCAGCATGCCAGGCCTTCCTGTCCCTCATCATCTCCTGGAGTTTGCCCAAGTTCATGTCCATTGCATTGGTGATGCCATCCAGCCATCTCATCCTTCTGTCTTCAGTCTTTCTCAGCATCAGGGTCTTTTCCAGTGAGTTGGCTGTTTGCATCAGGGGACCAAAGTATTGGAGCATCAGCATCAGTCCTTCCAATGAATATTCAGGGTTGATTTCTCCTTGCTGTCCAAGGGACTCTCAAGTCTTCTCCAGCACCACAGTTTGAAAGCATAAATTCTAAGGCACTCTGCCTTGTTTATTGGTCCAGCTCTCACAACCATATGGAAAGACCATAGCCTTGAATATATGGACCTTTGTTGGCAAAGGAATGTCTTTGCTTTTCAACACATTGTCTAGGTTTGTCATAAATTTCCTGCCAAGAAGCAACTGTCCTCTAATTTCATGGCTGCAGTCACCATCCATAGTGATTTTACAGTCCAGGATAGCACTGAGATTCCATCTCATCCACCGATAGACCTTTGTTCTTGCTCAGGCCACAGGATCAGTAAGACTGTCAAGAACCTTGAGATGTTCAGATATATGACTAGTTTCAGGGACTTCCCTGGTGGTCCAGCGGTTAGGACTCCATGCTTTCACTGCGCTGGCCCCATGTTCAATTCCTGGTTGGTGAAGTAAGATCCCACAAGTTGTGCTGAGGCAAAAAAAAAAAAAAAAAAGACTAGTTCTTGCTTTTCTCTCCAAGTTGTGAGAAGAACCCTGAGTTAATCTTCAAGCTATTGAAAACAGGGCTGACTGAATAATCAGAATTTGGCTAGGTCCCTTCCCAGATATCACTGCTTAAAAGAAAACTTGCAGGGCACTGCCTGCAGTCTTTCAACTTGTACTAGCCGTCAGCCAGCAAGAGGGACTCTTCCAGGATGGAGCCTCCAAAATACACCTTTCTAACACTGGCCCAGGCATAAGTAGCTCTGGCCTCCACTACAGCTCTACCATAAAGTTGCTGCCATCCTGGGAAAGGTACTGCTCCTCTTCCCCCCTTGGAGAAATAGGTACTAGATTAGAGAGGACCTCCGAGGAACTGAGGACCCCAGGGTCTGGGCTTTTCATTCCCAGTGGATGCTGAGATGCAAGCCCAGCTTCCCTTGGGTTGGGACCCAGACACCTTAAGTGAGGACAGTCTAAACTGCTTGATGTCTCCATAGAGGGTGGAACAAATGGGATTTAAATAGTGAAAATTTTTTATGACCCTTTAGAGTAAACAGAGAACCCTTTTTTCAGTTTTTTATGGCAGCTTGGAAACTTGGAGTATTATCAGAATCATTTAGGGAGATAATAAAGTGCACAGAGATCCAGACTTATTGAAGTAGGGAGAATTTGGGCCTTTGTATTTTTACCAAGTTTCCCAGGTGGTTCTCATACTGGCCAGAGTTGGAGTTCCACTCAGGTGGTGCAGTGGTAAAGAATCTGCCTGCCAATGCAGGAGATGCAGGAGATGTGGGTTCAATTCCTGGATCAGGAAGATCGCCTGTAGTAGGAAATGGTAACCCATTCCAGGATTCATGGAAAATCCCATGGACAGAGAAGCCTGTTGGGCTATAGTTCATGAAGTTACAAAAGAGTCAGACATGACTTAGTGACTAAACCACAGTGCATAGTAGAAACTCCAAAGTTAAACAAACAAAAAATACTCTTCAACTTACATAGTTTATGTGTTTCAAGACTTTGGGGTTCCTTATGTAAATCAAATTTCCAAATGAATTTTCAGGCCTGCCATTCCAGTTCTACAAGGATTAGGCCATTAGCCAGTGCAATCGCCCACTGACTGCACCCCTGAAGGAAATTCAGGAAGCATTCTGTACTTTGACTTGGGTCTAGATACTTAAGATGCATATCTAAAGAATAATTTCAATGAACTCAGTTTCTCATATCTCCCAATCCAAAGAAAAATACTAAAAATTTTAACTTGGAATGTGTATTTTTTTGTGATTAGCAGTAGTCTTTTGATGTTTGTGTATGTTTTTTTCCAGCAGGAAAAACTCATATATCCTGGCTCCTCCTCCCTTATCTCTTTGGATCAGTTCCTCAGAAGTATCTGAGAGGCTGTCTCCTGGGCTATAGTCCTCAGTTAGGTCCCAGAATCAAACCTAACTCACAGCTTTGACATTGTGCATTTTTCTTTCAGTCATCAGTTCTGGTGACCATGAAAGGATTCAGAGAAGGCTTTTCTCCTTGGACTGAACTCTATGAGGGTCCAGAGTCTTGGTACTAGCAGAGGCCCCTCATGCCTGTCTGCCTCTTTTGGTGTGTCCAGACAATTTGGGTAAAACTCTCCTGGATCTTCGATCTCCTATTATTGGCTGGTGATCCTGTTTTATTTGGTGGTGGATAAATTCCTCGCTGTGGGGAGTAGGTTTTGCTTGATCTTAGTTTTGGAAGAGAATGTGGATTGCCTCAGTTGAAAAACACTGAGTAGGTTTAGACTGAGTGATTAGGTAGGAGATTGGCCTGTTGATTTCCTGTTGAATTGGCTACTTTAATTGAGTCTGTCAGAATAAAAGTGGAAATGTTGCACAAGTTTTCAGCTCTGAAGAAAAAAAGGGACATCTCCTCCTGGCCAGCAATGACTTTCTCAGGCAGTGAGAAACTTGCAGGAGTGGTGGAGGTAAGTCCTCATACCATGTAGCAGTCCTGTAGGGAAACCCAGTATTTAGTTTTTAAAAAAGAACTTGTTCCTCTGGGGAACCACATTTAACAGCTGGCCACTGAATGATCTGAGCACCCACTGTGGTCTTAGACTACCAGAGGGAAAAATCAAGACAGGTAAAAGAGCTGCAAGAACTCTACAGTGACACCTAGAGGAGTTAAGCTCACAGACAATACACTGGTCCACCACATAATTAGTACATAATTAGTAGCAGGTTTGTCCTGACAAACCAACAAATAGGAAACAAAGCTTTAAAAAAAAAAAAAAAAAAGGAGCAACAGATTGCCAGTTTCCAACTATCCATCCAACTAACACTCCAGCCCAGTTCACGTAAGTTACCTATGGAAATTATCCTTTCAAATACTTAATTCAGACAATTGTTATTCAATCGCTCAGTTGTATCCAACTCTGCAATCCCATGGACTGCAGCATGCCAGGCTTCCTTGTCCTTCACTATCTCCTGAGGTTTGCTCAAACTCATGTCCATTGAGTCAGTGATGCCATTGAACCATCTCATCCTCTGTAGGCCTTTTCTCCTCCTACCCTCAATCTTTCCCAGCATCAGGGTCTTTTCCAATGAGTCAGTTCTTCACATCAGGTGGCCAAAGTATTGGAACTTCAGTTTCAGCATCAGTCCTTCCAATGAATATTCAGGACTGATTTCCTTTAGGACTGACTGGTTTGATCTCCTTGTTGTCCAAGGGATTCTCAATAGTCTTCTCCAGCACCACAATGTGAAAGCATCAGTTCTTCAGTGCTCAGCCTTCTTTATGGTCCAACTCTCTTCACTTGTTAAAGAAACTGAAATATATCTGTATATGCTAACATGGAGGCATGTTCAGGAAATATTATTGTGAAATATGAAATGCTCAACACATTAAATATATCATTTTTCTAAAAATAAGAAGGAAACCACATATACACAGAATCACAGACTAACATGCAAACATAGAAAATACACATACAAACATATACACTGCTTTGGTCTGAATGTTTGTATCCCTCTGAAATTCATATATTAAAATCTTAATGCCCAATGTGATGATACTAGCATATATGGCCTTTAAGAGATGATTAGGTTATGAGGGTGGAGGCTTCATGAATGAGATTAATACTTTTGGAAAAGTAACCCAAGTCAAAATGAGAAATCACAATCCACAAGAAGGTCCTCACCTGACCAAGCTACTACTCTGATCTTGGTGTTCCAGCCTCTAAAATTATGAGAAATAAAATTGTGTTATTATAAGCCACCTCATCTGAGGCATTTCATGTAGCAGAGTGAATGGACAAAGACATACACATTATATCCATGTTCATATATGCTCAAAAAAGGTCTGAAAGAATTTATAATAGTTCCTTCTATACTGTAGAAGTATAGGTGGAGACCTATGGGTGGAAATTTTTGTTTTAATTTTAAATGTTTTGATTTTCAAAGACATACATGCTATTTCTGCAGCAAAATCAAATATTTTGAAAATAAGAATGAAAGTGTTAGTGGCTCAGTCCTGTCCCACTCTTTGTGACTCCATGGACTATATGTAGCCAACCAGGCTCTTCTGTCCATGAAATTCTCCAGGCAAGAATAGTGGGTAGCCATTCCCTTCTCCAGGGGATCTTCCCAACCTAGGGATCAAACTTGGGTCTCTCACATTGCAGGCAGATTTTTTACCATATGAGCCAGGGTGTTATAGGCCAATATCTTTGATGAATATAGATGCAAAATGTCTCAATAAAATATTAGCAAACTCAGTCCAATAACACATAAAAAATATCATGCACCTGACCAAATTGGAGTCATCCCAGGGTCACCAGGATGGTTCAATATACACAAATCAATTGTTGTGATGTACCACATTAAAAAAAAAAAAAGATGACAAAAACCACAATAATCTCAATAGATGCAGGAAAAGCATTTGCTAAAAATTTAACATCCATTCATGATAAAAACTCTCACCAAAGTGGGTAGAGAGGAACATATCTCAACATAATAAAAGCTATTTATGACAAACCCACAACAAATAGAATACTCAATAGTGAAAAACTGAAAACCTTCCTACTAAAATCTGGAGCCAGACAAAGATGCCCACTCTCACTACTTTTATTCAACATAGTATCTGAAGTCCTAGCCACAGCAATCAGGCAAGAAAAAGAAATAAAATGTATCAAATAGGAAGAGAAGAGGTAAAATTGTTGTTATCACATACGGAAAACCCTAAAGACTCCACACAAAAGTTACTAGAACTGATAAATGAATTCAGCAAAGTAGTAGGATACAATATTAATGTACAGAAATCTGTTGTATTTCTTTACACTAACAATAAAATATCAAAAAGGAATGTAAAAAAGAAACAAACCCTTTTAAAACTGCATAAAAATACTTAGGAATAAACCTGACCAAGGAGATGAAAGGCTTATATGCTAAGAACTATAAACCATTAATAAAGGAAAATTTACATGGAACCATAAAAGACCCCAAATTGCCAAAACAATCCTGAGGAAAAAGAACAAAGCAGGAGGCATAATCCCCCCAAACTTTAGATAATACCCAAAGCTACAGTAATCAAGACAACATGATATCGGTACAAAAAACAGATCTATGGATCAATGGGACAGAACAGAGAGTCCGGAAATAAACCCACACATCTTGAGTCATTTAACTTTTGACAGAGGAGGCAAGAATATATGATGGAGGAAACACAGTCTCTTTAGCAAGTGATGTTGGGAAAGCTGGACAGCTACATGTAAATTAATGAAGTTAGAACACACCCTCCTACCATACACAAAAACAAACTCAAAATGGCTTAAAGACTTAAATATAAGACATTATGCTGTAAAACTCTAGAACATAAGCAAAATATTCTCTAACATAAATTACACCAATGTTTTCTTCAGCCTCTCTCCCAAGGCAATAGAGATTAAAGGCAAAAATAAACAAATGGGACCTAACCAAACTTACAAGCTTTGGCACAGCAAAGAAAAACATTAACAAATGAAAACATAACTGGGAGAAAATATTTGGGAGAAAATATTTGCAAATGATGTGACTGACAAAGGCTTAATTTACAAATTTCCAAACAGCTCATACAATTCACTAACAAAAAGACCAAGTGACCCAATCAAAAAAATGGGCAGAATATGTAAATAGACATTTCTCCAAAGAAGACATACAGATGGCCAACAGGCATATCTGGAACAAGGTCTGACACTCGGTAAGTAAGTGTTCAATGAATAAGTCTGGAGGACTCCAGTTACTCATAAGCTTTGAGGAACTCTCTTCTGTCAGGTCATCAATTCATCATCTGGAATTGTGACACTAGATGGAGACTGAGCCATCAGGCCTTGAAAACTGCTTCAGCAGAAAGCGTGTAGGAAAGCTCTATGCCTAGCCCTCAGCAAAGGTTTGCTGTATAAAGGAAGGAAGCAACAGAAGCTCTCTACATTTATGAGGACTTCTCCTAGCTTTTGTCTCCCCCTCTCAGATGTCAAACACTCACAAGTATGTAAATACAAATCAGGCAGAGACAGACAAGGGAGTCTAAATAGCGAATAAACATACGAAGAGATGATCAACTGTATGGAAACAATGAAATGAATCTTCTTTTTCTTAAAAGGCAGGTTGGAAAGCATAAAATGTAAAACACAAAAGAGGTTTAACAATAGCAGGTGCTGGCAAAGGTGTGAGGAAAGAAGTCCTTTCATACTCTGTTCAGTTCAGTTCAGTTCAGTCGCCCAGTCGTGTCTGACTCTTTGCGACCCCATGAACCACAGCACGTCAGGTCTCCCTGTCCAATACCAATTCCTCGAGCCTACCCAAACCCATGTTCATTGAGTCGGTGATGCCATCCAACCATCTCATCCTCTGTCATCCCCTTCTCCTCCTGCCCTCAATCTTTCCCAGCATCAGGGTCTTTTCAAATGAGTCACCTCTTCGCATCAGGTGCCCAAAGTATTGGCGTTTCAGCTTCAATATCACTCCTTCCAACGAACACCCAGAACTGATCTCCTTTAGGATGGACTGGTTGGACCTCCTTGCAGTCCAAGGGACTCTCAAGAATCTTCTCTAACACCACAGTTCAAAATCATCAATTCTTCCACGCTCAGCTTTCTTCACAGTCCAACTCTCACATCCATACATGACCACTGGAAAAACCATAGCCTTGACTAGATGGACCTTTGTTGGCAAAGTAATGTCTCTGCTTTTGAATATGCTGTCTAGGTTGGTCATAACTTTCCTTCCAAGGAATAAGCGTCTTTCAATTTCATGGCTGCAATCAACATCTGCAGTGATTTTGCAGCCCCCCAAAATAAAGTCTCTCACTCTTTCCACTGTTTCCCCATCTATTTGTCATGAAGTGATGGGATCAGATGCCATGATCTTAGTTTTCTGAATGTTGAGCTTTAAGCCAACTTTTTCACTCTCTTTTTTCACTTACATCAAGAGGCTCTTTAGTTCTTCACTTCCTGCCAAATAGGTGGTGTCATCTGCAAATCTGAGGTTATTGATATTTCTCCCTGCAATCTTGATTTCAGCTTGTGCTTCATCCAGTCCAGCATTTCTCATGATGTACTCTGCATATAAGTTGAATAAGCAGGGTGACAATATACAGCCTTGACATACTCCTTTCCCTATTTGGAACTAGTCTGTTGTTCCATGTCCAGTTCTAACGGCTGCTTTTTGACATGCATATAGGTTTCTCAAGAGGCAGGTCAGGTGGTCTGGTATTCCCATCTTTTTCAGAATTTTCCAGTTTATTGTGATCCACACAGTCAAAGGCTTTGGCATAGTCAATAAAACAGAAGTAGATGTTTTTCTGGAACTCCCTTGCTTTTTCAATGATCCAGTGGATATCGGCAATTTGATCTCTGGTTCCTCTGCCTTTTCTAAAACCAGCTTGAACATCTGGAAGTTCACAGTTCACATATTATTGATCCTGGCTTGGAGAATTTTGAGCATTGCTTTGCTAGCATGTGAGATGTGTGCAACTGTGTGGTAGTTTGAGCATTCTTTGGCATTGCCTTTCTTTGGGACTGGGGTGAAAACTGACCTTTTCCAGTCCTGTGGCTACTGCTGAGTTTTCCAAGTTTGCTGGCATATTGACTGCAGCACTTTCACAGCATCATCTCTTTTTTTTAAATTTATTTTTAAAATTTTTTTACTTTACAATACTGCATTGGTTTTGCCATACATCAACATGAATCTGCCACGGGTGTACATAAATTCCCACTCCTGAACCCCCCTCCCACCTCCCTCCCCATACCATCCCTCTGGGTTATCCCAGTGCACCAGCCCCAAGCATCCTGTATCCTGCATCGAACCTAGACTGGCAATTCATTTCTTATATGATATTATACATGTTTCAATGCCATTCTCCCAAATCATCACCCCCTCTCCTTCTCCCACAGAGTCAAAAAGTCTGTTCTGTACATCTGCCTCTCTTTTGCTGTCTCGCATACAGGGTTATCGTTACCATCTTTCTAAATTCCATCTATTTCACAGCATCATCTTTTATGATTTTAAATAGCTCAACTGGAATTCCATCCCCTCCACTAGTTTTGTTTGTAGTGATGCTTCCTAAGGCCCACTTGACTTTGCATTCCAGGATGTCTGGCTCTAGGTGAGTAATTACACCATCGTGGTTATCTGGGTCATGAAGATCTTTTTTGCATAGTTTTTCTTTATTCTTGCCACCTCTTTTTAATACCTTCTGCTTCCATACCATTTCTGTCCTTTATTGAGCCCATCTTTGCATGAAATGTTCCCTTGGTATCTCTAATTTTCTTGAAGAGATCTCTAGTATTTCCCATTCTATTGTTTTCCTTTATTTCTTTGCACTGATCACTAAGGAAGGCATCACACACTCAGTGGACATGAGCTTGAATAAACTCCTGGAGTTGGTAATGGACAGGGAGGCCTGGCATGCTGCAGTCCATGGGGTCACAAAGAGTTGGATATGACTGAGCGACTGAACTGAACTGCACTGAACAGTCCTGGTTATGGTTCAAGTCTCAGGGGCTTCAGTGATGCCTCTCTCTTTCCTGGTCAGAATTAATTCTCCTTTTGAGTTCCTTTTTGAGGACTTATCTAAGGACCAATTCAAGAGAATAGTATTTATTTAATGCTGTTCTTTTTTTTCTTTTTTATAAATGATGAGTATGGATTACTGAGAAAATTAAGTCTCAGTGATCAGATTATATTTTTCTAAACATAGGTGGCTCAGCTGGTAAAGAATCTGCTGCCTGCAATGTGAATGACCTGGGTTCGATCCCTGGGTTGGGAAGATCCCCTGGAGAAGGGAACAGCTACCCACTCCAGTATTTTGGCCTGGAGAATTCAAAGGACTATGTACAGTCCATGGGGTTGCAAAGGGTCAGACATGACTGAATGACTTGCACAAACATTATTTATATATTAGATTAAGAATGTGAATTTCTGTTCTTTAGGGCCATACTTACAATAGCCAAAAATCAATTGGAGGGGGGGCTTCCCTGGTAGCTCTGATGGTAAAGAATCCGCCTGGAATGCAGGAGACCCTGGTTCGATACCTGGGTTGGGAAGCTTCCCTGGAGAAGGGAAAGTCTACCCATTCCAGTATTGTGGCCTGGAGAATTCCATGGGGTCATATTGAGTTGGACAAGACTGAGCAACTTTCACGTTCACATAAGAAAAAAAGATATGTCTTGGTTTAGATTTTCTTTTTTTAAGAAAGAGGGATGACATGTATGGGGTTGCATTTTCAGGGGTCCAGTTCTTTCCATGGTGCAGCTTGCTGGCATCTCTTCTCTATGCTGAAGAAATTCTCAGTCATGCCATTACTAATCTCCTCTGTTGAGGGGAAGCCAGCCACACCCTGTACATCATCATTCTGTCTCTGGGGACTGAACTCACTCACTAGCAGCTGCGGAAGCTGAGGATGATGCTTACCTGGGTGGTGGCCCCAAATTTGTGGTAGCTTGAGGCCCAGAGCCTTCTGCATGCTCTAGTGATTGCCAACATCCCTCCATATAGGATGAGTGGATGTGGCCATGGCATGGTCTCATATTTTGTTCTCCAAAGGCAAAACCTGCGAATGGAAGGACCATAATTACTCAGTGGTCCCCATTTATGTTGAGATCCCATTTACCCACTGTTTATCATTCTATATTTATTCATTTCAGCCAACAAAAAGCTCAATACAGAAAAACAAACAAACAAAATAAAACAGGTTCCCCGGTTGCCTACTGGTTAGGATTCCGGGCTTTCACTGCTATGGTCCAGGTTCAATCCCTGGTCAAGGAACTGAGATCGTGAAAGCCTTGAGGTACAGCCAAAAAATAGAAAAAAGAGAAAAAAAAATAGAAGCCAAACTCCAATACATGACACCACTAGGTTCAAGAAACTACTGAACTATAATAGTAACAATTACTAAAAAGGCCTTAAGGGTCTTCTACTCCAGCCACGGTGTAGACTGCACTGGCACCAGGACTGAAGAAACCTTTTTCCTTATCTATGGTACGTTAGTTGTCTAGAAAACGCTCTACATGTTCATCCTTTATTCCAGCTAACTATCCTTCTATGCTCAGTGAAGGCTCTACTTCTGAGCAGTTCTGTGGCCCATGGATTATGACGATGATGGTAGCTGTTAGAGAAAATCACTGTTCAAGTGTGTTAATCTAAATTGGTGTCTTTGAAGGAGTTGTGCTTCTAGGCTCAGACCACCTGGGGGAGCACCACCCCTAATTTTAGGTCTGGAAAGTGACCTAGCAGCACAGATTTGCAGACCAAAGTACAATTTTGGATTCTTTTTCCATGGGGAGAGAGGGGAGAGACTCTTACATACCAGAATATGCAGTGGATCTTGTCCAAAGGATGAAAAAGGAATGCAGACTGCACTGGCACCAGGGCTGAAGAAATCTTTTTCCTTATTTGTGTTATGAGTTGGTTGTCTAGAAAACTCTCTACATGCTCATCCTTTATTCCAGTTCCAGCTCTCTGAGACCTATGATTCTGTGTCTCAGAGTAGGAATGTGGGAGCATCAGCTCTGAATGATGGTTCAGGCAGCCTTGCTCGTGTGTGTGTGTGTGTGTGTGTGTGTGTGCGTGCGTGCGTGTGTGTGTGTGTGTCTGTGTGGAGAGAGAGCGAGCAGCGGGGGAGCTGGTGGTGAGGAGATCCAGAGACAGTTCTGTCAAAGAAGAACTAAAAAGGAAACTGAATATAAAAGGAGACCAGAAGGAGAAGTTGAGAAGGAAACTTGGATCTGAGAGCTGGGGGATAGGAGCTTAAGCCTTGGCTTTAGAATTTAACAGCCCTTTGCTCTCTGACAAGCTACATGGCTTCTAGCCTTTGTTTTCATTATCTGTGAGTGGATGTGAGCACATACATTCAGTGCTGATTTTTTTCCAATAATTTGTCTCTTGCTGGATTAGCTCTAGCACTCAAATGTGTCAATTAAGAGCATACCAAAGTAAATAGATTTTTAATATGATGTTTCATAGGTTGTTTAAATAGGCTGACTTGTTGGCAGGAATTGTCACAGAAGTCTTTATTTCTCCCATTTTATAGATGGATAAAATGAGGGCTACTGAAAAGAGAAGATTTAACTTTCCACATCTTTCTGTCAGATATTTTCCCCTGGCATGTTAGAGGATGAGGGAGCTGTATGGCCAGAGATGCTTAGCCTTCTCATCTGATGCCTTCACTTTACAGATGGGGAGCATGAGGCTCAGAGAGACTATCAATGATCATAGTAATAAGGTTTCTCATTTAATACTGACAATGTGAGCAGCTAGCATTTCTTAGGTATGTATGATGGGCCAGGCAATGTACAAAGTGCTGTAAATGAACTGTTTAGTTCTCACCACAATCCTACCAAGTAGGGATAATTATCTTTATTTTAAAGATAAGAAAAGATAAGAGAGACCCAGGGACTCTCTTGCTTTAGTTTCTCCATCCATAAAACAAGGAAACTGAACTGAAATAGCATGTCTGGAACTTAAGTCATTTATCACATATGTGTTCTATTTATATTATTTTTCTCATCAAGTCAATAATTTAAAATTAAATTATTTTATTTTATTTGAATTTCAGGGTAGTTTATTGTGTAGCATTATCACAGTAGCTAACTGATATAAGTAGGCTGTAATAAAATTCAATTTTAAAAAGAAGTATTATAACTCAATTCTAAGCCACCATGGATTGAACATATTAACACAAATACATTATTATGAAAGTAAATAGGGGCTTCCCTGATGGTCCAGTGGTTAAGAATCTCCCTTGCCATTCAGAGGACGCTGGTTTGATCCCTGATCCAGGAAGATCCCACATGCCATGGGGCAACTAAGCCCGTGGGCAACAATTACCAAGACTAAGTGGCAAAGCTACTGAAGCCCGCACACCTAGAGCCCATGCTCTGCAACAAGAGAAGCCACTACAATAAGAAGCCTGCCTGCGCACGGAAGCTAGAGAGTAGCCCCTGCCCACCACGGCTAGAGAAAGCCCATGTGAAGCAATAAAGACCCAGCACACCTATAAATAAATAAACATATATAAAAGAAAGTAAATAAATCTTACCCATCTCCCCACTAAGTTCATCACACACGTGTCAGAGACACCCTGAAAAACCACCGAATTAAAGAGCTTCCAGATGCAGTCCTATCTCTGACTGTGAACACAGACTCCTGGAGGCTGGTGGGGCCTGACATTGAAGAACATTACTCTTTAAGAGACATCAGCCATGAAAAGGAACAAATTGACTTTCAGGTCAATTCCACTGTAAACAAAATGACTTCCAGGCAATTTACAACAAATGGGACTCCAGAAGCCTCCAAAGGTTCTTTATTCTTTCTGGCTAAGGGGATATACTTTTGCAGCCAGGCAAGTGGTAAGTGGATGACCTTCTCCTGGGGGGTTTCCATCGTGGCTCAGGTGGGTTGGGGGGTGGTCCCCAGGAGATAAAGGCTATCTGAAGCATTCCCACACAGCTTCCTTTCCTTACCTTGTTTTTAGCTCTTAAGAAGAAGAAACATTAGCAGCTATTCCAACTCAACCTTGTGGCACTCAATAGGCTTTGGGTCCAGCAGCATTATTGGGGGTGTGTAATCCATACATGCAGTTATAAAGTACTTCGGAGTGTTGGGACTCAGAGTACTGTTTGAGGACCAGCAGTGTTGGCCTCACTTGGAGGCTTGTTAGGAAAGTAGAATCTCAGGTGGCACCCAGACTGCTGAACCAGAACCCGACTTGTAACAAGGCCCCCAAGTGATTTGTGTGCACATCGGAGTTCGCTCTGAGTTGCTGCTGGTCTGAAACCCACACTCTGCATAGCAAGCCTTCACCCCTATACTTGGCTGATCATTCAAATCAACTGGGGAACTCTAAACTCCCCATATTCCTAGATTCCAAATTCCAAAGACTCAGATCCTGTACCACTAGGGAAGGTTCCTGGGAGTCTATTATTAGACAAGGTCTCAAAGTGATTCTGAAGCTTAGCCAAGTTTGGAGGAAGTAACAGCTTGTATTTAGGGAGAACTACGTAGCAGGCAGGGGCACAAGCTCTTTACAGTTATTAATCCATTTGGTCCTCACAATAGGCTTAGGAGATAGTTTGTAGTATTAGTCCCACTTTCCAGATGGGAAAACTGAGGTATAGAAAAGTAAGGTTATTTACCAAATTTTGAAGTGATGGAGATATAAATAGAATCAGATAACTTGGCTCTAGAGCATGGTTTCTCAGCTTGAGCACTGTTGATATCTGAGGCTGTCCTGTGCATCACAGGATGTTTAACTGCATCCCTGGCTTCTATCCAGTAGTTCTACCCCCTCCTAGTTGTGACAACCAGAAATAAATCCACACATTGCCAAATGACTCCTGGGGGCAAGCTCACTCCTGCCTGAGGACACTGCTCTAAAGTTTATACTTGTATTCACTGAACTCACTCCATTGCTTCTCTAAGAACCACTGGTTTCTCACCAGTAGTTTTTCACAACAGCCTAGAAAAAGAAAAATTATTAGCCTCATTCTAAAAGCCTGACTTATCCAGGGCAACATAGCTTGTGAGCTGCAAAGCTAGGACTCAAAGCCACACAGAGATCCAGACATGGTGGATATACGGGTTAAGTTTTTGTGAGTCTTTAATGAGCAAAACTGAAGGCTAGGGATTGAATCTGTCCAATTTTTATTCCTGTTTTATTTTTTCTTTCTTCAAACCTTGTCATGGATGTCTATGGGCTTATCTGCTCAGAAACCCTACCCTCTTAACCTGAAGTGACCCAACCCCACTTCTGAATTAGCTGTGGTTTCTACCAGCACTTTCCTAACTACAGCTGATTTGTTCAGGGGTGGTACTTGACCCAAGCAGAACCACTAAATCAATTCCTTCCCTGGATTACTGAAACCAGACAGATCATCAGATTAGTCTCCTTCTGGTGCCTAAAATGGTAAAAGGTAAAACTCAAGAGCTGTGGACAGAGCCTGTTCACATCAAAAGTAAGGAATGAAGCCAATACTCAGAGCTAACCTGAGCAGGGGCGCTGGAAGCCCTAATGTGACTTGACTCCTGGGTGTGTCTGCTCCCATGCCTGACTGCCTCAGGATACTTGGGGCCTGACTGCTCCATGACAGTTCCCAAGACCTTTCTTATAAAGTCTCCTTTTTTTCCCCAGTTACTTTAGGTTGAGTTGAATGAGAGTCCTTATTACAGTTTTTTCCCTAAAACCAAAATAACTACTTGTTGTGGGGGTGGTGGGGAGCCCTTCTTAATATCAGTAATCTCCTAAAATTTTAATCCGTGCAAGCATGCCTGATAATCTAGTTCCTGTTATTTTGAATTGGAAAGATTATGTCACATGACAGATCAACCCTAAACACAGCCAATTTTTGTTGTTTTTAAAATTTTATTTATTTATTTATTGAAGTTGTATTTTGAATAAGTAAAATAATTTTGGGGAATCTGAATCAACACAGTAGATGGAAGGGTGATAACTATGGACCCAGTCCCCATATTGTACAGAGAATGACCTTTGCTGATGAGTACCATGCAAATTTGCCTCCTATGCAAAGATGGTTAGATATGATTTCAGAATAAATCTCATTGCAGGAGT
The DNA here is from genome assembly GCF_042477335.2 of Ovis canadensis. Classification (NCBI taxonomy): domain Eukaryota; kingdom Metazoa; phylum Chordata; class Mammalia; order Artiodactyla; family Bovidae; genus Ovis; species Ovis canadensis. Next base: position 75,389,768 of record NC_091249.1, read on the forward strand.
GAAAACTTTATTATCAACCGAAAAATATCCCAGACCTGTATCTCAGGAAAAGAAAATATAACTTTAGTGCCCTTGCCACTTAATTTTTAAGAAATGTGAAGCTCTCATGTAAACATATCATTACCCTGTTTAACACTTGAATTGTCTTTTTAAATTTATTTTGAAAATGTTTATCTTTTAGAAAAAAAATTTTTTTTAATTAGCCAGGTATTAGTTGCAATTTTTGAAACATACCTAAGATAATAACATGCCTATATGTAAGTAATCAACTGATGTTAGGTTCTAAATGCTTGCAATGTGATACTGAACACAAATTAACATGCTTGTTACAAAAAGTTGCTTGTCTACAGTAACATCTTCCATATCCTCTTTGTGGACATTTGTTCTGAGTTCTAAGTTGTCTGTGTGGGATTCTAACATTTGGCTGTGTCTGGAATGTAAGACAATGTAAGAAATACCTCAAGACATTTCTCGCAGATTGTTTTGTTAAACCTGCTGTAGTGAGTCTAGGGACATAAATATAAATGCTTCCTAAACAAATATTGTACAGAAAAATTATAGTGGGATAGATACATTTATTCTATGAAGTTTGGGCATTAAAAAATAGAGAATTGTTCTATTAAGAACACAGTGGAAGAAATTTTCTGTATGGCAATCCTGTACATATGTCAATATAGCTGTATATAAAAAAGCATATTAAAGTGTCAGTCGCTCAGTCATGTCAGGTGATGGCCTGGGGTAAGGAGCTTGCCTGCAGGAGGTGCTGGAAGATGAGGAGGACCTTGGCCAGCACTGAGCATTGTCAACATGGCTCAGAAGTTCAAGATGAATACAGCAGCACCAGGAAGGGAAGTGCCCACACTGCGTAGATGCTGAGGACTCACATCCAGAGGTGTGAGTCCTGATCCATCTATCCTGGCAATCCCATTGGCTGTTTCAGTCACCTACAGATAAGAAAGGATGACGTGAACACCAGCAGCCACCCACCAGTCCCTGACCCCATGCCCTCCAGCCTATTCTGCCAATCATCAGCCCTCACAAGCACCAGGCCACTAGAGGTTCCTCTGGATAATACTTCCCTTCTCTCCTAACCTTCTCTTTAGTTATTGACTGTTCAGTCTCACTAGATCAGGCCCTGTACACTAGATAAGAGCACCCAGCCCATTCCCTCAATAGGGTTTGTTATGGATTATAATTGTATGCTGGCGTGATTATGTCTAATGTTCATCTTTCCAACTGGAATATAAATTTCCTGAGGGTAAGGACTTTAACCAGTTTGTTCACTATTGTATTGCCAACACAGTGACCAGCACATGGCTGATAATCAATATGTATTTGTTGAATGAACTCATTTATTGAAAGAGTTAACTTGGTAAATCATATACAATGAATCGATGATTTATTATTGAGCAAGAAAAAAGTAAATGGAAGATTAATATCATTGTTTGAAAATGATTATTGGGTATGAATATTCAAATATGCATGAAAAAAACCCGACAAACTATTCACACAACTTTTCAGTTCAGTTCAGTCATGTCCCGACTCTTTGCACCACACCAGGCCTCCCTGTCCATCACCAACTCCCGGAGTTCACCCAAACCGACGTCCATCAAGTCAGTGATGCCATCCAGCCATCTCATCCTCTGTCGTCCCCTTTTCCTCCTGCCCCCAATCCCTCCCAGCATCAGAGTCTTTTCCAATGAGTCAACTCTTTGCATGAGGTGGCCAAAGTATTGGAGTTTCAGCTTTATCATCATTCCTTCCAAAGAACCCCCAGGGCTGATCTCCTTCAGAATGGACTGGTTGGATCTCCTTGCAGTCCAAGGGACTCTCAAGAGTCTTCTCCAACACCACAGTTCAAAAGCATCAATTCTTTGGCACTCAGCTTTCTTCACAGTCCAACTCTCACACCCATACGTGACCACTGGAAAAACCATAGCCTTGACTAGACGGAACTTTGTTGGCAAAGTAATGTCTCTGCTTTTCAATATGCTATCTAGGTTGGTCATAACTTTCCTTTCTAGGAGTAAGTGTCTTTAATTTCATGGCTGTAATCACCATCTGCAGTGATTTTGGAGCCCCAAAAAATAAAGTCTGACACTGTTTCCACTGTTTCCCCATGTATTTCCCATGGAGTGATGGGACCAGATGCCGTGATCTTCGTTTCCTGAATGTTGAGCTTTAAGTTAACTTATTCACTCTCCTCTTTCACTTTCATCAAGAGGCTTTTTAGTTCCTCTTCACTTTCTGTCATAAGGGTGGTGTCATCTGCATATCTGAGGTTATTGATATTTCTCCCGGCAATCTTGATTCCAGCTTGTGCTTCTTCCAGCCCAGCGTTTCTCATGATATTCTTTGCATATAAGTTAAATAAGCAGGGTGACAATATACAGCCTTGACGTACTCCTTTTCCTATTTTACTGGTGTGTTTTTGTAGGAGAGATTTATGGGGACTTTTAATTTGGTAATTTTTATATTATTGATTGATTTTAAGAAATAACTGCATTCTTGTTGTGTTCTAAAAAGAAAAAAATTAGCCATAAAGATTTAAAAATGAAGATAAACAATATATCTGTGTATAGAGAAGAGACTTGTGACTGCCAAGAAGGCAGGGGGGCAGGGGAGGAAACGACTAGATGTTTGGGCTTAGCAGATGAAAACTATTATCTATTGGATGGATAATCAAAATGTCCTACTGTATAACACAGGGAACTATATCCAATATCCTGTGATAAACCATAATGGAAAAGAATATATATATATATATATATATATATATATATATGTATGTATAACCGAGTCACTTTGCTACACAGCAGAAATCAAATACACATTTAAAATTTTAAAAAAAGATACATCTATAGATTCATTTCAGAGAGGTAACTGTTGTTAATATTTTAGAGTACATATTATATACACTTATACATATGCATATATGCTGTTGTTTGGTTGATGAGTCACATTCAACTCTTTTGCAACCGCATGGACTGTAGCTCGCCAGGCTCCTCTGTCCATGAGATTTCCCAGGCACATACGTATATACACACATGCAAACATATATATCTATAAAAGTGAGACCTAAATGTACTTGGTGCTTTGTAGCCTGCCTTTTTATGGCCTACACTGCTTGAATTTCTTCCAGCACAAGGGTTTGAAGACCTATTTGCTGAAAATACACACCTAACAAATATTTGTCAAGCAGCTATTTTAATAGTTCAAGAGGAACTTTTCTAGTCTCAGTGAGTTATAGGCTACTTAAGAGAAGAAATACAGACATGTCTATATTCGAGAAACTATACATTAAAGAAAATAGGATTGAATTATCAACAGCTATTCACCAACAACTTGCACAATCAAGAAGAAATAGACGGGGAATTCCCTGGCTGTTCCGGGGTTAGGACTCTGCACTTCTACTGCTGGAGGTGTGGGTCCGATGGTTGGGAAACTAAGATTCTGGATGTTGTCTGGCATGGCCAACCAACCAAACAAAAATCTCACCTATGTAAATCAACTATAATGGTTAGTCTCTCAGTCATGTTCAGCTCTTTGCAACCTCATGAACTGTAGCCCACCAGGCTCTATCTATGGAACTCCAGGCAAAACTGCTGGAGTGGGTAGCCATTACCTTCTCCAGGGGATCTTCTTGACCCAGGGATTGAACCCAGGTCTCCTGCACTGCATGCAACATTTTTTTTTTTTAAATCTGGGAGCACTAGGGAACCTGGATGTTTTAGAGTATAGCACACATACAGAAGACAAAGTATATGATAGGTGGGGGTCAGGTGAGCTGGATGGTAGAGGGGGACCACATTATCCAGGGTCTTATGAGCCAGATTAGAATATATCCAGTTCAATAGGGAGAACTTGAAGATTCTAAAGTAGTACTGCTTTGAGATAAGGACTGAATTTTGTAGGCTTTCAAAAGCAAAGGCTCATAGTTTAGGCTTTCACTAACTTGAAATTTATTCAAATTGGTTGACTGGGAAAGAATTGCTCAAAGCTCACAGTGGGCTTCCCTGGTGGCTTAGATGGTACAGAATCTGCCTGCCAATGCAGGAGACCCAGGTTTGATCCCTGGGTCAGGAAGATCCCCTGGAGAAGGGAATGGCAACCCACTCCAGTATTCTTGCCTGGAGAATTCCAAGGACAGAGGATCCTGGAGGGTTACAGTCCATGGGGTCACAAAGAGTCGGACATGACAGAGCGACTCATACTTTCACTTTCATGGTGGGATAACTCCTGCCACCTTGCATTTCTGCTCCAGGGCTTTGCCTATCTGTTTATAGAGATCTAGCACAAAGGTAAGGAACATACAGAAGAATCCCAGCTGGTCCACAAACAGGAGGAAAAACATGACTGTACCTGAGTTTTCGGAGATTATTTGTTATGAAGAGAGGGAACATGGGACCACCCACTGTGCAGGAGTTATTAACTTCTGCCTCACCTGTCTTGCCTGGGTCCCCCTGCTACTCACATCCACAGGTAGGAAGCCCTGGGGAAGCCTCAGACCTCTTGCTGCTCAGGGAGAGGCAGGAATGCCCTGCAGGCTCTTTTTACCTGTGTCCAGGTATGTTCCCAGGTAGAGCCTCTGTGTCCAGGTAGTTATGGAGCCAAGGACCTGCCTTGGCCTCCCTACCCCATTATCTGTTGCCCAATCTCACCCGCTTGGAGAAGGAAGGCTCTGGCCCCTGTAAATTCTGATTTGACTTGGACACTGAAATCTCTGCTTGGTCTTGGTCATCCCTTCCTCCACAGAATGACTGTTTCTTCTCTTGGCTCTCCAATCAATGATCCATGCAGCAGCTGAGTGATCTTTTAAAATTTATTGACCATATTATGATCTTTCTCTGCTTACAACCCTTATGGGGCCTTCCTCTACTCCTAGAATAACATTCTAGCACATGACTGGTTCCTGCCTCCCGTTCCCTTCTCTCTTTCTGTATCTCTTACCCCTCACGCAGCATGCTTCACCAGCTTCTGGAGGACTCTGAGCCCATCCCACTCCATGGCCTTTGACTGATACTATTCCCACACCTCTTCCATCAGTCAACTCTTGTTTTTCAGATCTTGACTTAAACTTCATGTCCTCAGACAGGTTTTCCCCACCCTCCCTGTAACTCTTATCTTAGTTCAGAATTATCGGAGAAGTCAATGGCACCCCACTCCAGTACTCTTGCCTGGAAAATCCCATGGATGGAGGAGCCTGGTAGACTGCAGTCCATGGGGTTGCTAGAGTTGGACACGACTGAGTGACTTCACTTTCACTTTTCACTTTCATGTATTGGAGAAGGAAATGGCAACCCACTCCAGTGTTCTTGCCTGGAGAATCACAGGGATGGGGGAGCCTGGTGGGCTGCCGTCTATGGGGTCGCACAGAGTCGGACACGACTGAAGTGACTTAGCAGCAGTTCAGAATTATACATTTGCTTCTTTTCTTATTTACTCTGTCTCTACTGCTAGATCATGAAACTCCATCAAGGTAGGGATCATGCCTACTTCATTTACCCTTATCACCGTAACACCTAGAAAGCCTGGTCTATAGTCAATACTCAGTGACACTTGTTCAATAAGTGGATGGATGAACTGATAACTGAATGAGATGCCTGTTTCTCAGTGAGTTAACTGATCTTTTAGGAAGTATACACAGGATCCTCCTGACTCTTAGTTACTACATGCCCCGCTCTAGGTCATGAATCATCTTGAACTGCCCTGGGGCCTCCATAGCCTGAGCCCTCTTCTCTTTATGCTTAACTGAACCTTCTAGTTTCTTGGCCCTGGCTGCCAAAGTCAGTGGAGCTGAAGGGCCTCCATCATCTACATTTTGGCCTCAGCATGCCTTGGCCCTAGGCTCTTTCTCTTTAGGCTGGTCTACAATTAACAGAGTTAGTAAGGGTGAGTAAAGATGCTTGCAGAGTACCTCAGATCACATGACTGATTCAAGACCTGACCTCAGGTCTCCTGGCTCCACAACAGTGATTTTCCTATCACACCCTGAGCTTCCCAGACACCACACAAATTGCTGGTCTTTGTGCTAGTGATGAAGATTATCACACACACTACCCCTTGGTACAGTGGTTTTTACCAGCAGTGCAGGAGTTCATACTTCTAAGGGCACATCAGAATTTCAGGGAAATGAGAAGTCATGTGACTTTTTTTCCATTTAGTCAAAAAAATATAGCAGTGATGAATGCTTGTTATCAAATGATTGAATGGTACAGAAGTATATATGTAAAAAGAGAAGATCTCTATCTATACCCCCTTCCCACCTCATCCCAATCTAATTCTCCTTCCCACTTCTTTCCTCAAAGTATGTACTTTTAACAGTGTAGTGTAATTAAGTCCAGACATTTTAAATATATTTATAAACATTATGTATAATAATTTATATACAGATATAAATAGTTTTTTTTAATCCTGCAGTTTAAAAAACATATTCAATATTATTTTTTAAATTGCATATGTTGAAAGTGAAAAAAGGACACCAACTTTGTAATGGAACATACCCTTGGCTGAAGGAGCACGATAGAGAGGCCTTGTTCTGGTATGCGTATAAGAAGAAATAGCAGGAGACATGGCAAAATCTGGCAGGAGAACTAACGCGAAGGAAGTCTTGTTCGTGGGATGGCTCAAAGACTCTCACCAGCAGTGGAAGTGGTGGGTATGGCTCACTAGGACACCCGTGTGGGGCACGGCCACAGACTATCATCTACAGGCTGCCAGGGCCCAGCTGCAGATGTGGATGTGGACAGAAGGAAAGGAGCTGAGTACGTATGTTAGGATGAAAAACATAGGACAAAAATGGATTTGTGAAGACAAGTCATAGACTAAGAGAAAATATTTGCAAACGACATATCTGAAAAAGGATGATTATCTCCCTTAAAACTCAACAATAAGAAAATAAACAATCCAATTTAAAAAATAGGCAAAAGACAGGAACAGACCTCTCATCAAGGAAGTATGGTGGTGGTGGTGGTTTAGTCACTAAGTCATGTCCTACTCTTGTGATCCCATGGACTGTAGCCCACCAGGATCCTCTGTCCATGTAATTTCCCAGGCAAGAATATGGAATGGGTTGCGATTTCCTTCTCCAGGGAATCTCCTCAACCCAGGGATCAAAGCCAGGTCTCCTGCATTATAGGCGGTCTCTATTGGAGGTGGATTCTTTACCGACTGAGCCACCAGGGAAGCCACCGAAGGAAATATACAGAAAGCAGAAAAACATATGAAAAGATGCTTCATATCATATGTCATCAGGGAAATGCAAATTAAAATAACATGGAGATGGGACTTCCCTGGTGGTCCAGTGGCTAAGACCCATGCTCCTAGTGCAGGGGGTCTGAGTTTGATCCCTGATCAGTGAACCAAATTTCGCATGCCACACTAAAAGATCCTTCATGTTGCAACAGAGATTGAAGATCCCTAGTGCTGGAACTAAGACCTGATGCAGGCAAATAATAATAATAATAATAATAAAAAACAAAAACAAACAAAAAACCATGGATGGGCTTCTCTGGTGGCTCAGTGGTAAAGAATCTGCCTGTCAATACAGAAGGCATGGGTTCAATCCCTGATCCAGGAAGATCCCACAAGTTGTGGAGCAACTGAGCCCATGTTCCACAACTATGTATTCTAGAGTCTGGGAGCCTCAACTACTAAGCCCATGTGCCGCACCTATTGAAGCCTGTGCACCCTAGAGCCTGTAACCCACAACAAGAGAAGCCACTGCAATGAGAAACCTGCACATCACAACTAGAGAGAAGCCTCCTCTCACCACAACTAGAGAAAAGCCTGTGCAACAATGAGGACCCAGCATAGCCAAAAAAAACCCAAAACAAACAAACAAACAAAAACCCACGGAGATATCACTACATGTATATCAGAAAGGCCAAAATGAACACTCAACATCAAATGCTAGTGACAATGTGGAGCAACAGAAACACTCACATTGCCAGTGGAATACACAATAGTATGCAAGTCACTCTGGAAGACAGTTTGGTGGTTTCTCACAAAACTAAATGGATTCTTAGCATACAATTCAGCAACTGCATTCCTTAATATTTTCTCAAATGAGTTGAAAACTTTTGGCAACACAAGACCATACATGAATATTTATAGCAGCTTTGTTCATAAAGGCAAAAACTTGGAAGCAATCAAGATATCTTTCAGTAGGTGGACAAATACACTGTGGTATATTCAGATAGAGCAAAAGAAAAAAATGAGCTGTTAAGCCATAAAAAGACACTGGGGGAAAATTAAATGCATATAACTAAGTGAAGGAAGCCATCTGAAAAGGCTACATACTGTATGATTTCAACTATATGACATTCTGGAAAAGGCAAAACTTAGAGAGACAGTAAAAAGATCAGTAGCGGCCCAGGGTGAGGGGAGGAAGAGTTCAGAGAGCACAGAGGATTTCTAAGGCAATGAAATTATTCTGCATGATAAATGATGGTAGATATCTGTCATACCACACAACTGCACTCATCTTACACACTAGCAAAGTAATGCTCAAAATTCTTCAAGCCAGGCTTCAACAGTACATGAACCGAGAACTTCCAGATGTTCAAGCTGGATTTAGAAAAGGCAGAGGAACCAGAGATCAAATTGTCAACATCTGTTGGATCATCGAAAAAGCAAGAAAGGTCCAGAAAAACATCTACTTCTGCTTTATTGACTATGCCAAAGCCTTTGACTGTGGCAAATTCTTCAAGAGATAGGAATACCAGACCACCTGACCCGCCTCCTTAGAAATCTGTATGCAGGTCAGGAAGCAACTGTTAGAACTGGACATGGAACAACAGACTGGTTCTGAATTGGGAAAGGAGTACGTCAAGGCTGTATATTGTTACCCTGCTTATTTAACTTATATGCAGAGCACATCATGTGAAACGCTGAAATGGATGAAGCACAAGCTGGAATCAAGATTGCAGGGAGAAACATCAATAACCTTAGATTTGCAGATGACACCACCCTTATGGCAGAAAGTGAAGAGGAATAGAAGAGCCTCTTGATGAAAGTGAAAGAGGAGAGTGAAAAAGCTGGCTTAAAACTCAACATTCAAAAAAATGAAGATCATGGCATCCAGTCCTATCACTTTATGGCAAATAGATGGGGAAACATTGGAAACAGTGACAGACATCATTTTCCTGTGCTCCAAAATCACTGCAGTTGGTGACTGCAGCCATAAAGTTAAAAGACGCTTGCTCCTTGGAAGAAAAGCTATGACCAACCTAGACAGCATATTAAAAAGCAAAGACATTATTTTGCTGACAAAGGTCCATCTAGCCAAAGCTATGGTTTTTCCAGTAGTTATGTATGGATGTGAGAGTTGGACTATAAAGAAAGCTGAACACCGAAGAATTGATGCTTTTGAACTGTAGTGTTGGAGAAGATTCTTGAGAGTCCCTTGGACTGCAAGGAGATCCAACCAGTCCATCCTAAAGGAAATCAGTCCTGAATATTCACTGGAAGGACTGATGCTGAAGCTGAAACTCCAATACTCTGGGCACCTGATGGGAAGAACTGACTCATTGGAAAAGATCATGATGCTGGGAAAGACTGAGGGCAGGAGGAGAAGGGGACGACAGAGGATGAGATGGTTGGATGGCATCATCAACTTGATGGACATGAGTTTGAGCAAGCTCTGGGAGTTGATGATGGACAGGGAGGCCTGGTGTGCTGCAGTCCATGGGGTTGCAGAGTCAGACATGACGGAGCAACTGAACTGAGCTGATCTGTCATACATGTGTTCAAATCCATAGAACCCAATAGAGAACCCTAATGCAAGGTATCGATTCTGGATGGTAATGATGAGTCAATGAAGGATCATCACTTGTAACAAATGGGGCTTGTGAGGCAATGGAACAAGCCCTGCTCTGGGAGCTCCAGCCCAGTTTTTACCTTGGCATTGCCTCTGGTTTGCTGTGCAACCTGGAACAAGTCTCCTCCCCTCTCTAAGCTAATTTTCTCTTTGTGTGAAGTGGGCTTGTAGTTCTCAAGGATCTCTTATTTCTTCAGGTTTTATGCATTATTTCCTGGTAGTGGAACTTTTGAATGCTTCCTAAGATAAGGGTAATTAGAGTAACCATTGAGGGTGTTTGCTAAGTGCTACGGTCTCATTTAATCTAGGGAACAGCTCTCTACTATTAGACCCATTTTACAGATGGAGTGGCTGAGGCTTAGGGAGGTTGACCAATGCCACAGAGCTGGTCAGTGGTAGCACCAGTATTCAAAGAAGGTAGACTCCTTTGCCCTCCCTCTCCAACAAACTGAAGGAAGAGCATCTAGGCTCTGCTGCCTGAAAGAGGAGAACAGAAAATATAAAATAAAAGCACTTTATGTTAGATAGGAAATGGGTCTGACCATGGACACTCTCCCAGTCACTTATCACAGAGAGCCAAGAAAGAACCCCAAGGGCATGGCAACTTCAGAGGATGGAGGGTGTGCAGATTTCAACATCACTGGAAAAGGAAAGATAGAGGACAGGCTCTTGAGGCTAATCTCTGGAGATATGAATGCTTTTAGGGGAAGATAAAATGGACTTCTAAGTTAAAGGAAAAATTCAGGTTATCACTCCATCCGTATGCAGAAAATCAGTAACTTTTTTTTTTTGAATCACAAATTTCTTTTTCTATGAGATGAAGAATTGATCCTCTCAGAGAAAAAGCAAACAGTAATTATTAAATTTTACCTACAATTTCATGAGATTTATGGAATTCCTATGAAGACCCTGGCCTAGGGAGACTCATAGGATGAGAGTAATCATTAATTAGTAATTATGCTAAAAATAATAGTGAAAGTATTATTAAGTGTCAAGTACTCTAACATTTACAAAACAATCGCATACACGACTTAAACTTTCCAATAAGCAGGCTGTCAACCTCCTCCCCCTTTCTCGGCTGCACCACGCAGCATAAGGGATCTTAGTTCCCTGACTGATAGGGATAGAGAGGACAGTTACATAGGTAGTTGTAGTAGTCTCAGTAGGGCATTATAGGTAGAGATGGAAACCGAGGGAACTTTGGGGGACCACTGTAAGTTAATGATCACTCAAGAAACCCATCAGAAGGTCATGGAATGAAGCAAGCTTGTTTAACTATAAAGCCATAAATAAAAGCAAGAGATATAGCCCAGGTCATTAAGTGAACGAAAAAAAAAAAAAAATGAGGCTTGCATTCTGCTGGCCATGGTCAGCAAGACAGTGATCCTTAGGACCAAGGAATTTAAGGGAAAGGTGGCATTCCAAAGTTGGAGACCCTCATTATACAGACACCTGAGATGATCCAACACATTTTAGTAACATATGTTACCATCTTTCTCCTGATTTGAGTAAGTGCCATGACAGTCCCAGTTTGACCTCATAAGGTCAAATACTCTCCTATCTAATTATGAAGGAGGAGCTGGTGATATAAGCCTAAAGTCTACTCAAAGAATGAGGAAGAGGGCAGTCTTTTCCCTCTTCCCCACTTTACTTTGATTATAAAAATGTAGTCTGCTTCACCCTCGGGGCAGAGCTCCGTCGCCTGCCTGCCTGCATCCCTCACAAAGCATCCCATATTAACAAATCTACTTCTCGCCTATCGTTTTGCCTCTCACTGAATCCCTCCTGTGCTTAGACACAGAGAACCTGAGCCTCAGCAAATCCAGACACCAGGTGAGTGACTCTAATCGAAAGATCGTGGGTTCAAGTCCCCATCAGAGGTGCACGGTTTCACAACCAGGGATCAAACCTGAGCCCACTGCAGTGGAAGTGCAGAGTCTTAACCACAGGACCATCAGGGAAGTCCTTCAATATCCATTTCTGTAGGTGAGAAAACTGAGGTTCAAAAGAGCCAGGGAAGGGAGTGACTGTACTTGGGCAGGTTTCTCTTAGGAGGGCCACGGGATACACACACACACACCTACACACCTTTATACAGTATTAAGCCCACTTCTACCTTTATGTTTTTAAAGAATAAGACTGTGCCTATCTGTGCATAATAGATATGGCTCATACTTCATTCTTTTTCCAACTGTGTACTATTTTGCGAAAGGCTGTATCATGGTTTATTTAACCAGTTTGGTTGTTTCTCCCGATTGGGGAGAAGGTCAACAGAAGTGGACGGTACCATGCAGCAGCTTTCAACACATCTAAGAAACCCCTCAAGGACACTAAAACCAGACTGGTGGTTGCCAAGAGATATGGGTGGGGTTGGGAGAAAGTTGGATTGGGAGCTTGGGATAAGCAGATGTAAACTGGTATATAAAGAACGGATAAACCACAAGGTCCTACTGTATAGCTCAGGGAACCATATTCAATATCCTGTGATAAACCATAATGGAAAAGAATAGGAAAGCATATATATATATAACCGAGTCAGTTATTAACGCTGTAATTCAACTAGTTGTGTCTGACTCTGTGCAGTCCTGTGGACTGCAGCCTGCCAGGCTCCTCTGTCCATGGGATTCTCTAGGCAAGAATACTGGAGTGGGTTGCTGTACCCTCCTCCAGGGGATCTTCCTGGGGCTAGAACCTATGTCTCATATCTATCTGCATTGGCAGGTGGGTTCTTTACTGATACTGCCACCTAGCGTTCACTTTAAAAAAAACCCTCAGATCTCTCCAAAATTGTCCTTAGAAGACTTCTGGGGGGTAGTAAGATCCTTGTCAGAAAGGGTATTCAAGCAGAGATCAAGGTATGCAGGAGAGGGTTAACGGGTAGTTTCTATTCCTACATCTTTTTGCTGTGTCTTCCTCTACTGCAGAGGGAAAGGGAAGTTAGTTACATCTCCTACACGTTTCAAAGTATGTTCTTTCCTTTCTGGCCCAAAACACTGATGGAGTACCCCTGTGGTGGCCCCTCAGCTGGGTGCTAGGGACCCACCGCTACCAAGATGCAGAATGTACCTTCCATGACCTTAGTTGGAAGTCATGAATATCAATCAGGGTTTCCCATACGGAAGTAAAAAAATTTTTCAACTGTGATAAGTGCTCTGAAGGAAAATTTTAAAAGGCTGAGCGTGTGTAATAAACAGGAAGGCTTCCCTGAAAAAGAGGTTCTTTTCACCTTCTTGCTGTAACTAAATTCAGCATCCCCCTAAAGTCACTGCTTCCTCTGCAGGCCTCTGAGAGAGGCTCCCCTCTCCTTACATCACGTGGCCAGGAGCCAGGGAGGATCCTTGTTCCCGCTTCTTTCCTCCTTCCTCTCTAAGACAGTTGGCTCCTCAGGAACACGGGACAGCAGACCACAGCACCTCTACTTGCTTCAGCATGCATAACCCTCAGGCCGGCCCCCTCTGCCACCTAGCACCTTCTCTCTCTCTCTCTCTCTCTCTCTCTCTCACTGTTTTTATCTCTCTCTTGCCCTATCTCTCTTCCTCCACCATTTCCCTATTATCATTCTTTTTTTTTTTTTTAATTCAGCTGTGCTCAGTCTTAGTTGCAGCATGTGGGATATAGTTCCTTGACCAGGGATCAAACCTGGGGCCCCTGCAATGGAAGTGTGGAGTCTTAGCCACTGAACCACCAAGGAAGTCCCTTGCTGTGATCATTCTTGATATGTTTATCCATATAGAAGTGTCACCTGTGCTCCAGTCTCTTAAATTCTTGACCCCTTTTGCTTCCAAATAGCTTATTCTCCACCCTACCCCACACATTCCCTTCTACCATCACACCCTAGACCTTGTCATTATCAAAACCTGTACCACTTTTTTTTTTTTTAAGTTTTACTGGAGTATAGTTGATTTATAGTGTTGTGTTCCTACACCACTTTCAAGGCCTCTGTTTCAAGCACCCTAGTTTCTGGGTGCCACACCACTCCTGCTGGTCTGTTTCATATCCACTAGTGTGTAGACCCTACCAGATTGTGACCACATCAGGGTCTCTAGTCTAATGCTAGTCTGTGACCCAGCCACTGCTCTTCATCCCCACATAGCTTCACTCCCTTTTTCACCCAGTGACTGGTCAACCATGTTGGCTCCCTGCTACACACTCCCATCCTCTTGTCCCTCTCCTTGTTTTGCAGCCATCCTCCAAAGCCACAACACTGTCCCGATACACCTTTGCCTCTGCTTTAAGACTACACCCAAGCCATTGAATGTGGCTAGAGAGCAAAAGGCAGGTTCGCCAACCAGTCACACTTTCAATTTATGAAAACCTCAGGTGGTATATATATATATACACAATGGAATGTTACTCAGCCGTTAAAAGGAATTAAATTGGGTCACTTGTAGTGATGTGGGTGAAACTAGAGTCTGTCACACAGAGTGAAGTAAGTCAAAAAAAGAAAAAACAAATATCATATATTAATACATATATATATGGAATCTAGAAAAAATTGTACTGATGAACCTATTTGCAGGGCAGGAATAGAGACACAGACATAGAGAACGAACTTGTGGACAAAGTGGGGGAGGATAGAGTGGGACAAATTGAGACAGTAGAACTGACATATATACTTTACATGTGTAAAATAGATAGATGGTGGGAAGCTGCCATATAGCACAGGGAGCCCAGCCCCATGCTCTGTGATGACCTAGACAGGTGGGAAAGAGGGGGTGGGAGGGTGGCACGGGAGGAAGGGTTTATATGTATACATATGGCTAATTCACACTGTTGTACAGCAGAAAATAACACAACATCGTAAAGCAATTATCCTCCAATTAAAAAAACAAAAACGAAACCTCAGGTGAGTCCTAGCATTGTGGGGCAAACCTATTTGTCTTATTTATGTTGCTCTTCCACTCTTTAAGAGGCTATTTCCTGAATTCAAACTTCCATTACTCTCCCTCTTTTCACTGTCAGCTGATGACATTGTTCTTATTTCACTGAGAAAACAGAAGCAATCATAAAAGAACTTCCTTATCCTCCAGCCACTAAATCTACACACTGACATGTGTCCGAACGCACAGACTAACTAGGCTTTTTCTGCCGTGAGAATAGCTGAGTCATCCTCATCCTGCCCTAGGTCTCTTTATCTTGTGCACTGGATCTCATCCCCTTTTCTTCACCTACTCAAAAGCCTTCCTCCTGCAAAGATCCTTCCCTCTCTCTTGCATCATCAAACCTTTCCATTGCGTCATTCCCATGAACATATAAACATACCACAGGACCTTTCATCTCTCATCTCTCTGTTCCCTTTCACAGTAAAACTCCTTAAAAGAGTCATCTCTACTCACTCTCTCCAATTTTTCACTTTCCATTCTGTTGGATTTACTTCATCTGACTTCATCCTTATTACTTCACTGAAACTGCTCTTCCCAATGGCAATGATGCCTCCCACTGCCAAATCCAAAGGCTAAACCTTAGCCCTCTTCTCCCTTGTCTTGACAGGAGTAGAAATTGAAGAGCCTAAGCTACTCCATCTTGTAAAAGAGCTCCATTTTGCAAAGGTACCGGGCAAACAGACTTAGACTTTGGATACTGCCTAAACTTGCTCCACTGTGCATGAGCCAATCAGCCCTTAGGTTAAACCTCCTGACTTTAAGTTCAAGAATTTGTGATTTACCTTTGTGATTTACCTTGGAAGTAATGAGTTACCTTTGTGATTTACCTTGGAAGTAATGATTTACCATGGAACTAAAAAAACCAATCAGAAATCCACACACAACCCTATAGAAGAGGGTAACCAATCAGTAGTCCTTCAGCCTGAACAATCCCTTTGTTACCCTTTCACCTGAATATTCCCTATATAAGCAGTGTAACCCAAAACTCGGGGCTCCTCTCCTTAGCTGCTGCGTTGGTAACGGTGGGAGCCCCAGCTCGAGCTTGGTAATAAAAACTCTCTTGCTTTTGCATCGGATACTGGCTCCCTGGTGGTCACTGGGAGATTTGTGACTTGGGTATAACAAAATTTTGGTCCTATCTACACACACAATTTTTAGTGCTGTGGTGATAGACTCTAACATGCTGCCTCCTTTGATATGTATGGCATTCATGCCCTTGTTTATCTCCTCCTCTTGAGTGTGAGTGGGACCTGTGCTTGCTTCTAACTAACAGAATGTGGCAAAGATGATGTAATGTCACTTTCATGATTACATCATGTCATATGAGATTTTGTTTTACCGACAAACTCTAGAGACTTCAAAGTCAACAGCTTATTTCTTGAGTGGTGGCATATAGATATTTATTCTAATATCATTCTTTAAAGTAGACATGTATTTTATAAACCTTTCTTTATACATGTCATATTTCACAAGATAAAATTTAAGACCTGCAACAAGGAGATATTAACAAACAAACAAAAAGTCCAGCTGACTTTAAAGAAGTAAGTGGTCATGTTAGGAAGCCCACATGGTTAGGAGCTAAGGGTCAGCAAAGACCTGAGGGTCAGCAAGAAGCTGGGGCCCTCAGTCCTACAAGAGCAAAGGAATTAATTGTGCCCAAAACCTGAGCTTGGAGTACTATTATTTTCCATTTGTGCCTCCAGATGGGACTAGAGCTCAGCCAAAACCTGGTTGCACCCAGTGAGCCCCTATAAGCACAGGACTCAGTTAAGCCATGACTGAACTCCTGACCCACAGAAATTGAGAGACAATAAATCAGTCATTTTAAGCAACAAAGTTTATGGTAATTTATTAGATAGCAATTTGCAGAGTCAGACACAACTGAGCAACTAACACAATAGGAAACTAATATAGCCACTTGTCTTTTTTATATGGTTTTGTCCATAATAGCATCTTACATCGTATTTTTAAAAGAACACAGTCACAATGTATTTTCATATTAAACTGGTACCATTCAATACCTTCACATGGCAAATTGTGACCACAAAATGCCTGGGTCTAAGTGAGGGTTCAGAGGAGAACCCAGATGCTCTCATACCTCTTATAAAGCCTGACCCTGACCAAATATCTTTGTCTCTCTAAGGTCCAGTTCCCCATATAAAAAATGAATTGGGGGAGGTGGCTTCCCTGGTGTTCCAGTGGTTAGGACTCAGTGCTTCCACTATAGGGAGCTGGGTTCAGTCCCTGGTGGGGGATTTAAGATCCTGAAAGCCATGAGGGGTACCCCCACAAAAAAAAAAAACAAACAAGAATGAATGGGTTGTAGCAGACCATCTCAAAGAAACGCTAAAGTGTGATATATAACGATTCTGTGGCTGACTGACTGAGGGCCCATCCAGTCATCTTTGGAGGAAGGGTGTTGCTAAAGTACGAAAAAGAAGGACTCAGAGCTGAAAGATGTGGGAGATGAATTTCCTCCCCTATTAATTTCATTGGAGAAACTGAAGCCTGGATGAAAGGGACTTCCTAAGACATGGCAGAGTCAGCCTCAGCCCTTCCCTTTGGGCTCCTACATCAGTGTTTCCTTCAGTGGCAACCAGGAGGCACTTCTCTCTTCTAAGGTCTCCCAGGTTCTTTGTTACCATTGTGAGGTAATCCCAATGCCTGCCCACCCACTCTACAGACAGGATCTCGTGGGTTTGCTCCAGATCTTTTAAGAGTTTGGGCCCAGTCCTAGGAATATTCCTCATCCAGTGTGGCCTTTTCCTGCCTCATTTCAGGAGTACCTACCAGTTGGTGTTGTCCTGTGCTGAGACAGAGATCGAGAAAGCTCTTGGCTGAGTCAGAGGTACGGGAGTGTGTATGGGTGAGATGGAAGCTGTATGCTGTTTTCAGGTAGATTGGAAGCTAGAGTTTTGGAGAACCTGAGACCAGTAAGCTCTTGGAGGCTCCGCAACACACTGATATTCATATTCTAAGAAAGATGTCCATAGATAAATCCTTAATTTTTTTAACCAAGAGATTTTTAATTAAAAGCTAGAGTCTCCTTATCTGACCATCTCCATTCTTCTTACTGGAGCAATTCTTTTTTTTTTTTAATTGCTTTTGTTTGTTTGTTTTAGTTCTTTAGTTCTCCATTTCTTTGTATAATACACTTCAATGACATTTTTCAACTAATCAACATGATGTTAGATGAAAATTTACACCTGTCAACCTCCCCTACCCCTCCTCTCAATATAATTATTTCATTTTAGTTCCTTTTAACATATCTTTGTACTTTTAAAAACTATGTAAGCATAAACTTCTTATAAACAGTTATTTGTGTTAGTTTCCTATTGCTGCTTTAGTAAATTATACATTTTGTGCATAAGACAACACAAATTTGTTACCTTGTGTTGTTGGAAGTCAGAAGTCCTAAAATCAAGGTGCTGGCAGGGCTGTGTTTTGGAGGCTCTAGGAAGAATCTGCTTCCTTGCTGTTCTAGTTTCTAAAGGCTGCCTGTATTCCCTTGGCTTGTGACCCCTTCCTCCATCTTCAAAGCCAGTAGAGTAGCATCTTCTCCCTTCTTTGACTTTCCTGCTTCCCTCCTCTAAGAACATTTGTGATTACATTAGGCCCAACTGAGACAATCTAGGATAACCTCCGCTCATCAAGAGCTTTAACTTACATCTGCAAAGCCTCTTTTGCCGTCTAAGGTAACATATCCACAGGCTGTGGAAATTAGGACCTAGACATCTTTGCGGACCATCATTCTGCATACTCCACCATACATCCTGGTTTTCTTGAAACAGTCCCACTATATGCCTGGTGTGAATACAGCTCCTTTCATTCTCACAAGCATCTCCACCTGAACAAAAAAATCAAACAAACACAAAACTTATCCAGCGGTTCCCAATCTCTTTTATACCATACACATGTAGAAAATGCTAACATTTTATACACTGTCAGGATAAAAGAATTGCTCATGACTATAGGTAACTGTCTCAGAAGTTCCAGCCACTTGGTTGCCCCTGGAGGAAAAGTACCAATATCAGTATCCCTATAACTCATTTATGGTACCTCACTGACCAACGCACACCCCACGAAAGCAATATAATACGTTTTAAAGTCTGTTCTTTGGATGTGTGTAGGGAACAAGGTATAAGGAAGGTTGGGAAGTGCCTGCAAACGAGACTCTCAACCAGGGCTGAACATTCTTGCAAATGAGATGTTCTGCCCAGTGTAGGGAACTAGGTATAAGAAAGGTTGAGAAGTGCTTGCAAACGAGACTCTCAACTAGGGCTGAACATTCTTGCAAACGAGATGTTCAGCTAAGAATCCTCTGTTTGTTCCCGTGGGAAAAGAACATTTCTTGCACACAAGGATTTCTCTGATTCCTCAAAAGGAACAGACCTAGGGACAAAATGGATTCTAAGTTGATAAAGAAGTTCCCCAAAACAAAGTCTTAGCTGCAGTAAATAAGTTAAGGTAAAGGTTATCTTGCCCTGCACCTGCACACTGTATAGTCACTAAATCATAGTGCTTGGCAACTTGCCCTGTAGATTGTTGTGCAAAGGATATAAAATAAAGCAGCTGTAAGAAGCAAAGAGTTAAAGTAAAAAGATTCAAACCACTCTGCAGTGTTGGTGTTTCATTCCATCGCCAGCAGATGTGCTCCTGTAAGAGCAGCATTTGATTCCAAGGAGTGTACACGGGTCCTCATACACATGCACTGACAATGCTCCTGTCACTGCAATCCTGCCTGCAGGTCAGTTTAGGATGACAGACAATTGGCATTTTTCACATATGCCCTCTGGTTCTGTGCCCCTGCAGAATTTCCCATCCCTTGAGCATTCTCCTATACATCAGAGTGTTGTATTGATGGTAGAGTGGTCCTACTGGATTCTTTGGATGGGCTTTTGGACACTTTGCAAAATTTTTCTCTGGGTCTGCGGAATGCATAAATCTCTTAACTTTGTAACACATTTTTTCCCCTCTAAACATACTTCATTTACCACAAAGACACTAGTGATAAAATTTACCATCATTACTCCCTTTCTAATGATCAAAAGTCACAGAGCCTGGCTCAGAGGCACAATAGAGTGTGTTGATATAGCACCAGGACTTTTCCTAGTATCTGAGTTGCTGTTTGTTCCCACAGTGAGGTCCTTGCTTTAAAGGCTGCTTTTCATTTCAACCGTGTTGCTAATTTACTAAATGGAATGCACTCTCCTTTGTCATATGCATGTTACATCTTGATGTGTTTGGCTGTTTTTAATTTCTCATTTCTATAGCAATTTCTGATTTCCATTTCGAAACTAAGAATTTTTAAGTTAACTTTTCGGCACTTGTGCCACTGAATGAATTCTCAAATTGTACTCTTATGGCTTATAGAATATTTTAATTACACTAACAATAGATGTTTACACTATGGCTAGTAAATAACTCAATTCGCCCACAGAAGTTCCATATGAACAAAGGCATTTAATCTCTGGCTTCTGACAAAATTGGGCAGACACTTCTGTGTTCCAGCCAAAGTGCAGCACAGTTTACAGTTAACTCTTTTGAACATCAGTTGTGCTATTATGGGATACCCTGTGAAACTTTAAATTTGAGTGGGATTCTAAGTACCCTTGGAGAAGGCAATGGCACTTCACTCCAGTACTCTTGCCTGGAAACTCCCATGGACGGAGGAGCCTGATGGGCTGCAGTCCATGGAGTCACTAAGAGTTGGACACGACTGAGCGACTTCACTTTCACTTTTCACTTTCATGCACTGGAGGAGGAAATGGCAACCCACTCCAGTGTTCTTGCCTGGAGAATCCCAGGGACGGGGGAGCCTGGTGGGCTGCCATCTGTGGGGTCACACAGAGTCGGACATGATTGACGACAATGTGACTAAGCACCCTGAATTCTGCCTATGAAGTAGAACTTTAACATTTTTATACCACACCATCTTAAATTCATGTAATCCAGATATGTATACAGAGACTGCGCTGTGCACCCCGGGTGTTTTTCCTCCTTAACCACATATGCTCATTCTACTTGTGCTATCTGGTAACCTCTGCATGATGTGGGACCAAGGGCTTGGAAGCAAGAGCCAAGAAACACATGATGTGTGTGACTCTGGGAATACTGCCCCTTATCTCTAGGCCTCCACTGAGAATGACAGGTTGGGCTCACTGACCCAATTGGGGGCTTTCCAGCTCTGATAATCTAGAGTTAAAGGAAGCTCCCAGGAAGAATCTCTCATTCTCTTTATGTCTAGTGGTATAAGAAAGAAGAAAAAGGAAACAAAGCAGAAAGAAAAGAAACAACTACAAGAAAAAAACAGAAGGAGCAGAAACATGTTGATAAAAGAAGAGGAAAAAAGCAAAAAGATCCCTCAATTCAGAAAGTGTGAGTATGGACTTCATTTATTAATAAGTAGGTTTCAACCCATGATATTTTTTAAGAACACCAGCTGTGGAGTTATGCAGAGCTTGTCTCCTGGCTTCAACACTCAGATTCTTGTGTGACTTTGGGCATAGTTTTTCTGTCTTCTTGCCTCAGTTTGACCTATTAAGTGGAATTAAAACTAGTGATATCATAAGATTTTAGGTGGGGAGTAAATCAGTTGTAAAGCACACGGCAAGCACCCAGGGCATCTGAGATCTTACTATCAATACCATCACTTTCCTGGGGTCACTCTGAGACACTGGGGAAAGGAATTCTTCTTCCTTTAAGGTGTCTGTAAGTCGCTCTGCCCTTTCCCATCCTCATGAGGCCAAACAACTCCAATTCCTGACTGAAAAACCTAAAGAGGCAAAGAAAGCATATTATCCTCATGCTAACCAAGTCTGAGGAGGACAGTGAGAAAAATAAGAATCACTTCTTGTGTCGGTGGGCTGATCTACAGTGTGCCAAATGCTCTGACGCCCATCAGACCCTTTCTGGCTGATAGATGAGGAGGCAGAGGCTCAGGGAGGTTAAGCCCCAAGAGGTAATGTCACCTGCCCAGAGCTATAGAAGGTCGAGAGGCTATATCTCAACAGTTGTGACATTAATAGCCTGCTCAGTTTCTCCAAGGAGGAACATGCAAGCCTGCATGTTCTCAGCCCTTCAGTGACATTCTCCACTCTCCTGCTTCATTAACTTTGGGTGCTGCTGAGTGGTGGGTGTGGTGAGATGATTAAGTATGTGGTCGCTGGAATTCTGGCTTCAGCCCTGATTAGCCATGTGAACATGAGTGAGTGTTTTTAATCTTTCTAAAGTCTACTTTTGGACTTGTGGACACAGTAGGGGAAGGAAAGAGTGGAGCGAACAGAGTAAGTAGCATCGACATATATACACTACCATGGGTGAGGCAGATAGCTGATGAGAAGCTGCTATATAACATAGGGAGGCCAGCCTGGTGCTCTGTGATGACTTTGAGGGGTTGGATGCAGGGAGGGGAGGGAGGCTCAAGAGAGAGGTGATATATGTATAATTGTGGCTGATTTGTGTTGTCGTACAGCAGAAACCAATACAACATTATAAAGCAATTTTCCTCCATTTAAAAAATAAAATAAATAAAGTCTACCTTTCCTCATCAGTAAAATGGGGATGATGCCTTATGCCTATAATGAGAAGCTGAGATACGGCTTCTTGAGCAAGTGATTTACTGAGGGAGTATTCTCAGGAAAGGAGAAGGCAATGGCAACCCACTGCAGTGTTCTTGCCTGGAGAATCCCAGGGAGGGCGGAGCCTGGTGGGCTGTCGTCTATGGGGTTGCACAGAGACGGACACGACTGAAGTGACTTAGCAGCAGCAGCAGCATTCTCAGAAGGGATGAGAGGGAAGCAGAAGTGAAGAAAAAGGGAAAGGCTAAGTGAGGATGCGGTCTCAGCTGGAGACTCGCTTCAGCCGGATCCCACGGGGAATGCTGGAGCACAACTTGCATCACTGAGCTGGTCCCACCTAAAGGTCAGGGGACTGACCTTTGGATCCCATTCCCCTTAAGTAATTGGCTGTGAGTGGCACTTTCCCCATCTGTCATAGAGTGTAAAGGAAATGGATTGGGGACTCAAGGAGTCTTGGAAGGAGAGATGGAGAGATAAGGGGAAACTGAGCAGGACTCATAAGACACACACAATCTCACCATTCTCCTTATTTTTTCCTGTAGGGATATAACTGGAATTTGCTTCAAAATAATTTAGGGTACAGGGGCATTGGGTGTGGTGGTGTTTGGTTGGGATACAGATAAATAATACTGGCCAAGAACTCCCTCCAGAGTTGGGTTCACTCCCAGCACCCAGTCACATCTGCTCTTTTGAGCACCATTTGGGGGGAGGGGGCTGTTCTGGGTCTTTTTTGTTTTGCATTGGCTTCTCTAGCTGCGGTGGGTGGGGATTACTCTTCATTGCAGGGCACAGGCTCTAGGTATGTGGGCTTCAGTAGTTGCAGCTCACAGGCTTAGCTGCCCCACAGCATGTGGGATCCTCCTGAACCAGGGATCGAACCCA
Source organism: Ovis canadensis (assembly GCF_042477335.2). Classification (NCBI taxonomy): domain Eukaryota; kingdom Metazoa; phylum Chordata; class Mammalia; order Artiodactyla; family Bovidae; genus Ovis; species Ovis canadensis. The sequence continues at coordinate 75,412,933 of NC_091249.1, forward strand.
TGTCCCCTACATTGGCAGTGGGACTCTCAGCCACTAGAGAAGTCCCCATCAGTGGTTATTCTTTACTAGATACAATGGTCTGTTTTCAGTCCTCTTTCTACATGACCAAGCAGTAGCATTTGACATGGCAGTCCTTCCCCTCCTAGAACAACTTTCTTCAGCTGGCTTCCAGGACAACACCACTCCTGGTTTTCCTCCTAGCTCAATGACCATGCCTTCATGGTCACTTTTGCTCACTCATAATCATCTTTCTGTCCTCCCCTATACTTGATTTTTGGGTTTTCTCTCATCTTTATTTGCACTCACTTCCTTGATGATCTCATCTAGTCTCTCTGCTTAACTACCATTAATTTGCTGACAATGGTGACATTTTTATCTATAGGCTGGATCTCTCTCCTCTCCACAATAATTCCAATGCCTACCTAACCTTTTCCCCTGGATGGCTAATAGGGGCTTCACACACAACAATCTCTAATTCCTCCCCACTCAAACCTATTCCTGCCATTGTCTTTCTAATCTAGTTAAAAGCAATTCTCTTTCCTGTTGCTCAGACCATTGTCTCCTCTGGCTCATATTCCACTTCCAGTCCATCAACATAGCCAACCTATTATAAAAATGTTTTCAGAAACTGACCACATTCACCTCTGTCCCTCTTGTCAAGTCATCACAATCTTATTCTTACTGCAAACTGCCTCCCAACAGATCTCTCTGTTTGTGATCAACCCAACAGACAAAGCATCCTTTTAAAACCCAAGTCAGATCATGGCGCTCCTCTGCTGAAACTCCTCAAATCTCTTCCCATCTCATTCACACACACACACACACCCCTTAAAACGGCTCACAGAGCACTATACAATTTCCACCCTCGGTGTTGCTCTGACCTAATCTTCTTCTCTTTCACTAACTCTCTCTGCTCCAGCCACAGTGACCTCGTTGTCATTCTTCAAACAGGTGAGGCACACTCCCACCCCAGGGCCATATACTATTCCCTCTGCCCAGAATGCTCTCCCTAAAAGAAGTCCACATGGCCTGTTTCTTCACCTATCTCAGGTCTTTGTTTACATTTTGCCTTCTCAGTGAGACCTTTCTTGACTGTTTTAAAAGGTTGTAGGGACTTCCCTGGTGGTCTAGTAGTTAAGACTCCAAGCTTCCACTGCAGAAGGCACAGGTTCGATCTTTGGTAGAGAAACTTAGTAAGATCCCATGTGCTGCGAGGCACAGTCATAAATAAATAAATAAAAATAAAGAGGTTGCAATCCTTCCTTCTGCCTCTAAACTCCCTCTTCCACTTTCCACTCTCCATAGCAGGTACACCTGCTGACTTGATATGTATCTTACTTAGCTGAATGTGTGCATGTGCTCAGTTGCTCAGTCATGTCCGAATCTTTTGTGGCCCCAATGGACTACAGTCCACCAGGCTCCTCCATCCACGGGATTTCCCTGGCAAGAATACTGGAGTGGCTTGCCATTTCTTTCTCCAGGGGATCTTCCCAACCCAGAGACGGAATCCTGAGACTGCACTGGAGGGATATTCTTTACTGCTGAGCCACCAGGAAAGTCCACTCGATAAATATTTACTGATAAGAAAATTAACATTTTCTCATCCTTACTTTCTTACTATTCGATTTGATTCTTGATTTCTCTAACTGTATTTAAATTTCCAAATTTTTACTTAAATAAAATTTTTAAAATATAAAGTGTATAGTTTTTCTCAGAGTATTCTTTTTTGAATATTTATTTATTTGTTTTTGGTTGTCCTGGGTCTTAAGTGCTGTGTGCAGGCTTTCTCTCACTATGGCAAAAGCAGGCTACTCTCCAGTTTCAGTGTGCATTCTTCTCATCGGGGTGGCTTCTCTCCTGTGGAGCACGGGCTCTAAGGCATGCAGGCATCAGTAGTTGTGGTGCATGGGCTTAGCTGCCCCATGACATGTGGAATTTTCCTAGATCAGGAAGATTCTATCCTCTGCACTGGCACATGGACGCTTAACCACTGGACCACCAAGGAAGTCCAGAATATTCTTTTTTAAAACACATTGTGGTTTTTTTATTTTTACTTTTTAAAAAATTTATTTAATTGGAGGCTAATTACTTTACAATAATGTGGTGGTTTTTGCCAATGTGAATGTATGGCAAAAACCACCACAATATTCTTTCTGTTGTCCTCATCTTCTTTACCTTCCCCATCCAAACGAGGTTAAGGAGAGTTTTTTGTTGTTAGTTTTGCTCAACTGTCCATGCATGTTGTTTCAGACGAAAGGGATATAGCTGTGCAACTCTGAGTGAGCTTTTCACTTTTATGATGTTTTTTACTGATGCTTTCCTAAGATCTAGCCCCATCCCCAACCCCTGTCAGTCCCTTCACTCCTGAGTTTCTTTTCCTTTCTCCTACAGTTTCTGTCTAGTCTCAGATGCTTTACATGCCCTTACATGTATTTTGGTATCTGTGGATTCTGTTTCTCTTCTGGTTTTGTTGAAAAAGAATTTGAAAAGTTTTTTTCCTTTTTGCTTTTAAAATAGTTTGTAAGAGTCAAAACAGCTATTTACACATCCATTTGCATTGGAAATCTTTATTTTTTGAGTAAACAGTGGGACCAGGGGTAGACATTTGTATAGATTGGGGAAAAGTTACCTGGCAAAGATAAGAGTTATCTGGCAAAGATATAGAGATATGCTGTTGTGTGCTAGTTTTTCTCTTTCTTTCATTTTATTTTTGGTTGCACTCAGTCTTCTTTGTGGCACACAGGCTCTTCCTTGCTAACCACAGGCTTTCTCTATTTGCACTGAGAGGGGGCTACCCTCTAGCTGTGGTGCATGTGTTTTTCATTGTAATGGCTTCTCTTGTTGCAAAGCAGGGGCTTTAGGAAGTGCAGGCTCAGTAGTTGTGACTCATGGGCTTAGCTGCCTGAAACATGTGGGATCTTAATCCCTGGTCCAGGGATCAAACCCATATCCCTTGCATTGGCAGGTGGATTCTTATCCGTTGGACACCATGGAAGTCTCTAATTTCTAATTAGGGCTTCATAATAATAAGGTTGGGCTTCCCAGGTGGCGCCAGTGGTAAAGAACCCGGCTGCCAAAGCAGGAGATGTAAGTGATGTGGGTTTAATCCTTGGGGTCCGGAAGACTCTCTGGAGAAGGAAATGGCACCCCATTCCAGTATTCTTGCTAGAGAATTCCATTAACAGAGGAGCCTGGTGGGCTACAGTCCACGGGGTCGCAAAGAGTCAGACACGACTGAAGTGACTTAGCATGCACGCAATGATAAGGTTGGGTTTCTCTGGTGGCTCAGTTGTTAAAGAATGTGCTTGCAATGCACAGGCAGGAGACCCAGCTTCGATCCCTGATTTGGGAAGATCCCTTGGAGAAGGAAAGGGCAACACGTTCCAGTATTCTTGCCTAGGCAATCCCATGGACAGAGGAGACTGGCAGGCTGCAGTCCATGGGGTCACAAAAGTTGGACAGACTCAGTGACCAAACTACCTTCAATGATAAGGCTGATAGAGTCCTAACAGTATCTGAAAACTGTGCAGCCTTTTTTTAAGAGTCTCTCTAATAACAGTATAGCAGGGTTTCCCTGGTGGCTCAGAGGTTAAAGCGTCTGCCTGCAATGCAGGAGACCCAGGTTCAATCCCTGGGTCGGGAAGATCCCCTGGAGAAGGAAATGGTAACCCACTCCAGTATTCTTGCCTGGAGAATCCCATGGACGGAGAAGCCTGGGAGGTTACAGTCTACAGGGTCGCAAAGAGTCGGACATGACTGAGCAACTTCACTTTCAGTCATCATGGGAGGAAGAATCTTAGCTACACTAAAGGACTCCCAGGTGTACATGGGGAAGGCAAATTTCCACTTGCTTCAGTAATTCCAATAAGTTCTGTCTTTCTGGGTAAAACATTAGGAGGAGCCATAGAATAAATAAAATTTGAGGCCCGGAGGTGACCTAAAAGAGGCATTCTGGACTTGGGCTCAGCAGCATTTCAAGCATAGCTCCTGGCACTGAGCAGTCAATGAACTGGGGAGTTCTACCAGGGATGGGATGAACTCATTCATCCTCTTATTTTGACTGGGCATGAATCTACATTCTTTTCTTTTTCCCTGGTGAAATGAACCAACCAGAGTAGATTTTTAAAAACATATAAATAGGTTATAGAACAAATAAAGATTTTGAACATATATATATAAAGTAGTATATGTTTATGAAATAATTTAAACAATGCAAACAGTGAAGAGTAAAAACTTAAGCAAAACCGTAAGTACTAGTATTCATGATTCTAAATTTTAACACCACGATCTGTACATGCCTATATATAGGTATTTCTATAAATACATAGCATAGTGTTTAGAAAACAACAGTAACATGATGGTAACTGTAAATCTTTGGAGAGGAGAGCGAATTTGGGAGAAGAATTTTCACTGTTTACAGAGTCACATATTGTCAAACATTTTTAATAAGGACATGTTACTGTATTACTTGTTTTTGCTGACTGTATAGAGTGTCTCCATCTTTGACTGCAAAGAATATAATCAATCTGATTTCAGTATTGACCATCTGGTGATGTCCATGTGTAGAGTCCTCTCTTGTGTGGTTGGAAGAGGTGTTTGCTATGACCAGTGCATTCTCTAGGCAAAACTCTGTTAGCCTTTGCCCTGCTTCATTTTGTATTCAAAGGCCAAACTTGCCTGGTTCTCGAGGTATCTCTTGACTTCCTACTTTTGCATTCCAGTCCCCTATAATGGGGCTTCCCTGGTGGCTCATATGGTAAAGAATTTGCCTGCAATGCAGGAGACCCAGGTTCAATCCCTGGGTTGAGAAGATCCTGTGGAGAAGGAAACAGCAACCCACTCCAGTATTCTTGCCTGGAAAATCCCTTGGACAGGGGAGCCTGGTGGGCTACAGTCCATACGGTCACAAAGAGTTGGACACACCTAAGCGAATAACACTTTCTCTTTCTTCATGATGAAAAGGACATCTTTTTTGGTGTTAGTTCTAGAAGGTCCTGTAGGTCTTCAAAGAATCATTCAACTTCAGTTTCTTTTACATCAGTGGTTGGATTACTGTGATGCTGAATGGTTTGCCTTGGAAAGGAGCCAAGATCATTCTGTCCTTTTTGAGACTGCACCCAACTACTGCATTTTGGACTCTTTTGTTGACCCTATGACTATGAGGGTTATTCCATTTCTTTTAGGGAATTCTTGCCCACAGTAGTAGATATAATGGTCATCTGAATTAAATTTGCCCATTCCCATCCATTTTAGTTCACTACTTCCAAAAATGTCAGTGTTCACTCTTGCCATCTCCTGTTTGACCACTTCTAACTTACCTTGATTCATGGACTTAATATTCCAGGTTCCTATGCAATATTGTTTTTTACAGCTTCAGACTTTACTTTCATCACCAATCACATCCACAACTGGACTTTTTTTTTTTTTTTTCACTTTGGCTCTCTCTCTTTATTGTTTCTGGAGTTTCTTCATTGTTTCTCCACTCTTCTCCAGCAGTTCATCTCCCAGGGTCCTAACTTTTTGCCTTTTCCTTGTGTTCATGGGACTCTTGAGGCAAGAATACTGAAGTGGTTTGCCATTCCCTCTTCCAGTGGCCCAGACTAGCACGGACATGCCCTCAGCCACTCCACACAACTGGACAACATGCCCAGCACCCTGGTCATCCCACTGCTCATCGTTGTTGAGCCTGTAAACCTTCACTGGCCACCAGGTGGCCTTTGCCAGGCAAAGGCCTTGCTGGAATCCACGGGAAAGGGGTGTGGGGAAGCCTGGAGTCGAGGTTGGAGGCAGCCAGGAGCGGAGGGCTTCTCGGCCCAGCTGCTGCTGGCCGCCGTGGGCCCCTTTGGCTGTCTGCATGGCCGGCTGCCGGCCAGGCTCTGGTCCCCGCTCTGGTCCCCGCCTTTCCTCTCCTCTGGCTCCTCGGCTTTATTGTCCAGGCCCAGGAAGCCCAGCCACCGAGAGAGGGGCGAGCAGTGCTTCCCAGCCTTTCATGGTTCTGCCACAGGAATTTGGGGGCTCCCGCCTCCGCCACAGTCTCTGTGAAGCTGCTTCCTTGCCATAAGTCCCCTCCTCAGGCCCTGCCACTCTACTTATAATTTTTACTGAATATTTTAACAGCTTTATTGTGGTATAATTTACATACAATAAACTGCACAAATTTAAAGTGTATAACTTGATAACCTTCAACATGTATATTCACCAGTGACACTATTACCACAGTCGAGATAATGAACGTATATGTCACCTGAGAAGTTTCCTTATGTCCCTTTATAATCACTTTCTTCTCTCCTGACCTCAACAACCATTCCCAGGCAACCACTGATGTGTTTTCTGTCAGTGTAGATTATTTTAAAATTTCTAGATTATATAAATACAATGTTTTTTTCTGACTTTTTTCAATATAATTAAGATTTATCCATTTTGTAGCTGTATCAATAATTTGTGGGTTTGTTTCTGAGTAGTTAATCTTTTTAAAGTTAAATCTTTAACTTTTTAAGTTAAATTAAAAATTTTTTAATCTTTAAATTTTTAAAGACATTTTTTTAAAGTAAAAGAGAAGCGTAGATAAGACATTCACCTCAAACATACTGAAAAGTTGTCATTCAAAAATGTTACTTAAATTTTTAAAATAGAAAGAATTGGCCTTACCTCAGAGTCCCACTTCCGGTCGCCACCACATACGTTTGGTAGAAGTTTTAAAATATGACTAAAGTTTTGAAAAGATGTATTATTTCTCACTCATAAAAGCAACATATGATCATTGAAACATCTTAAAGAAAGTCCAGCGGGTGGAAAACTGAGCCACCTTCCACAAGCCCACACCTCAGGTGACTGCGCTCTGCGACGCTGGGCTCGTGGCTGGTGCCCAGATGTCCGACGCCGGGCTCAGTCCCAGCTCCCAGAGAACCGTTGTTCCCGCAGTTTCAGCTCCCCGTCGCCAGGTGGTGCTGCGAAGCCGAGCCCACTAGAGGGGAGGCGTAGCCGCGCGAGGGAGCACGTGACCCGCGCCTAGGTTTGAGCGCCTGGGTCACGTGACGGGCCCGGAAGCGGCTGCTTGGGCAGCGGAGGGTGGGGATGGCTAGGGCTTCGAGCTGAGGCAGGAACTGGTGGACTGGTGGGCTGCTGCACCGAAGTGGGAGCCAGAGCTGGAGTCGGAACCCGAGCGGTAAGTCTGGGGCTGGCGGCGGGTGGTCGCCTTCTGCTGGACCCAAGTCGCCTTCCTCCGGGTTCAGCAGATGCTCCGGGTCTGGCACCGACCGGCCTGGGCTGCGAGTCCTGGTCTCCTCGGCTCTCCGGTGGCAGCTGCGGTGCGTTGTGGGCTCCCCTCCAGGATGAGAGGTGTTCTTCGCGCTGTCTCCTTTGACCTCCCCATCCTTTTTGACAGGTGTGGGAATAGGTCCAGAGATGGGAAGGATCACCGAAACGACTAGCTAGGGCTTCTGCTGCGCTTCCTACAATGGTCCAGACATCGCGGGGAGGTGACCCAGCAGTTGCGGGAGCCCTGCTGGGAGATGGCTGATAGCCGGTCTTTGGGTCATAGGATGCCGGAACTACCAGGACTCTGGGAAATTACCTTTTGCAATCACTTTCTAGAGCTGTTGAGGAAATCGAGGTCCAAGAAAAAGTAGGGGTTGCCTAAGGTCATCCGGTGAGTTAGTCGCAGCCTTGCGACTAGAATCCAAGTCTCCGTGAACCCCAGCGGCTCTTTGCTTTTCACCAGACTGCCTCCTGCAGAAAATTTGACAGGTTGGAAAAAAAAAAAACCAACAACACCCTTTTCCTACGTTCGTTCTTCTCCCCCTTTCAGCTTTGCATTCTCAATTGCCGCTAGATCGGCTTGGCTCTGGGTGTGGTTCCCTCATTCACTGTTCCCCGATTTTTCTGCAAACTCATCATTCTGTAGGTTTTGTTTTTAAGCATTCTGCAATTTTGTGTAAGTCATCCCAAAATATGAAATACGAAGCAAAGTATGATGCTCTTGGGAGGGTAGGCGGCGCCCAGCTGAGGTTATGGAGAATGCTAGCATTAATTTGAAGAATGTCAAGACCTTTGCTTTGTTTTTAATGTAGCTTGTCAGATTTGAGGAATGCTGGTTATTCCGATGAATGTTTTGCAGTAATTTGAGGCTTGCTGAAAGAAGATAGCTTGGTGTAATGGAAAGAACTGAGATTGGGAAATTAGGAGATTTTGTTCTAGTTCTGACACTTGCTTTGCAACCCGGGATGACTTCCATCCTTACTTGGGTTTAGGTTTCCCAGTCTGTACAGTGATGGGGTGGAATCCCTAAGGTCTCCTTCTGCTCTGACATTGTCTGTATCTCAGTCTGTTTTCTAACCAGAGAGATCCTACCTACCCCCTCCATTTGTTTCTTAATACAGTTGTCCAGGAAGCAGTTTCCCTACTTGTTTGTAGCTTGCCATGAAATCCACCTCCTTTTTTCTTACTGTTTATATTATATCTAAGCTAAATGCTGACAGCTGAAAATGATTTTAACTTTTATTATTTTAAGTATGATCAAGGGCCTCTTTGATTCTTGTTGAGAGCCTATTTTACAGTAATTAACATGATTATATGTTTAGAATGTGGTTTTTTAAAAGGTGTTCTTGAGTCAAGAGGACACCAAAGGCTTAATCATTTGCTCTGAGTTTGAGAGTGAGGTTGAGGCCTTATGCAACAGAGCCTTCTCTGATGATGATATTAAGTCCCTCTCTCTTTGTTTTCTGATTGTGCCATTTATAATTGTCTGTTCTTGAGTCCTTGTTTTGCCTTTGAAGCATGTATCTGTTCATTTGGCCTCATCCCTGTGGCAGCTTGAAGCGCTCAGAACTTTGTCTATTTTAAAGGCAGTATAAGGAGGCGGATTCCCATTTCTTTTGTAGTGTTCCAGATTCAACAGCTGGGACCAGTGGATGGAAATACCATAATGGAAGTGGATTTTGGGTGAGAATGCTGTTGCTGCTGCTAAGTTGCTTCAGTTGTGTCCGACCCTGTGCAACTCCATAGACGGCAGCCCACCAGGTTTCTCAGTCCCTGGGATTCTCCAGGCAAGAACACTGGAGTGGGTTGCCATTTCCTTCTCCAATACATGCATGCATGCTAAGTCGCTTCAGTCGTGTCTGACTCTGTGTGACCCCCGTGGACAGCAGCCCACCAGGCTTCTCTGTCCACGGGATTCTCCAGGCAAGAATACTGGAGTGGGTTTCCATTTCCTTCCCCGTTGGGTGAGAATAAGAACTTTGAAAGAAGTGCTGCTTTAGCATGTTGCAACACGGAGTATGCCAGTCCCTATCACTAGAGGTCATTGTCACTGGGCAGTTGCTTTTGGGAATGTGGTAGGCAGAGGATCAGACTAGATAAAATTTTTAAGTTTTCTCCTAACTGAGGTGATGTGAAATTCTAGGACTGGACTTGTTAGCAGGTGGGATGTGAGTTAGAGATAGTGGAGCAGCGGGTCCACTTTTGTGCATGCTTTATTTTTCTCTTTGCTTAGATAACAATTCTCATGTTAAATGCTTCTGCTTTTTCTTTTTCTTTTCCCCCTCTCTCTCCTCCCTTCCCCACCGAGTGTCTCAGTTCTTTAAGTTCTTGATACCTCTTCCAGGATCAGATGCTGAGGAGACATTACTGTTAATGATATATTCCTTCTTTCCACCCTGACTTGGAGTGAGATCCTAGAACTGGGCTGAGTGAGTGGACTTTGGTTTCTACTTTTGTTGACTCGTCCTCATAATTTCTTCCAGAAGTATGTGACTACCCCCCTAAGTCCTAGGCTGGCATTTCTCTTTTTCCCAAAGAGGAAGTTCACATTGAGTCTTAACTCAGATCTTGGAGGAATCTTGTACCTCCTTCCTTTGGCCAGGCCTAACTAGGTCTGAGCACACAAAGCTAGCTTCTATTTAATGAGTGTGTGGGGTCCATTGGATAGGACATTCTGCATATACTGAAAAGAGTAAGCTCCTGATACTATATTTGGTGCTATCTCTGCTCTTTTCTCCCAGACATTTCTCTTGGAATCCTTGACACCCAGGGCCAGTTCTCAATGATGCTCTCTAGTAGGAAGGATTCCTCTGTGCTTCCCTTTTCTGTGAAGTTCAGCATTCTGTCTCCATGGGTTACTGGGATGCTCTCAGCAGATAGATGATTGTTTCTGAGGTGAGGACCTGGCTCAGCTCTCCAGAGTGAAAGGATGGAGGAAGTCCTGTGGCACTTTATTTGTGTAGTGACTCCCTGCCTTGAACTTCCTTCTCTCTAGTAATAACATAGTTGCTACCATTAATAAGGGTCCATTATGCACCAAGCAGCATATTTAACATCTTTTTCTTCTACATTTGTAACAATATTGTGATGTAAGTGTTATTAATAACATTTTTCAGATGAGGAAAGTAAGACAAAGGGAGATTAAGGTCACATAACTAGGCTCTGAACTCATGTACTTTTTGTTATGTGGGATTCCGCCTGTAGACTTAATCCTGCCCGAGTTCTGTTCCCAGGGAGATTTTAGGAAGAGTAGGTGGTGTGTTAGAAAGAACACTGGGCTAGGAATCTGGTATGCTGGGTTCTGATCCCAAACTGTTAACCAGCTGAGGCTTTGGTGTTCTCATCTATAACTGGGAAGCTGGAGCTTGGTCACCTGTCAGTCATGCCTGGTGCTAATGTTTAGAGATTTTTATGATGGTGAGTAAAAGTCAGTTTGCTCATTCAGCTGCTGCTGTGCAGAGCCTGCTGAGGTCAGCAGCTGTTTCGTGGCTGCCCATGCACCACACTGTCAGGCAGGAGTCTCAAGTCAGGGGAAGTGATTCTGTGGTAGATCAGATGGAGTACTATCCCATGTCCTCGAAAACAAATCATGTGGATGTCAGACATTTTTACTTCCCTCCTTGTAGACCGCATATAGGAATACAGTCTATGACTTTGTTCGTGTGTTTGGAATTCCAGCAATGGAGAAGAGAGCGAATATCTAGAGAATTCACTGCTTCTCCGGGTTCTAGAAAATGTAATTGTTTTATAATGTAGTACTTTTAATCTGCATATATCACCAATCCATAAACTTTGGTAGGAGATGAGGCCTGGGGTGTACCTATCATAATAAGAAGCCTGTTAAGTGCTGAGACTGAATCAGATTGGGCCCAGAGATCGGTTTGTTTGTTTTAGCAGTTTTATTGAGATTAAAGTCACATAGCATACTATTCAACCATTTATAGCATACAGTTCAACAGCTTTTCTATTGAATTCACAAAGTTGTGCAACACAGTCATTTTCAGAACATTTCATCACCCCCAAAGAAACTCAACCCTTTAGCAGTCACCCCTTAATCCCTCCCAGCTCCCAAATGTTCCTCTTTGGCTGACTTCTTCCCCTTAGAATAATGTCTTCAAGGTTCATCCATGTGTAGCATCTATCAGTATTTCATATTTTTCTTTTTTCATTTTTTGCTAAGTAATATTCCATTGTATGGATATATCACATTTATCCACTCATCAGGTTTTTTTCCCCTCATTTTTTGGCTAATAGGAATAATGCTGCTATGAATATTTGTCTGTACATTTTTCTATGGACATACATTTTCATTTTGGTGTGTACCTAGGAGTGGAATTGCTGGGTCCTGTCCACCACTAATAGGTACATACCAAACTGAAAATGTATGCCTGTAGAAAAATGTACTCAAAGATGTTCATAGCAGCATTATCCCTAATAGCCAAAATTAGTGGGTTATATGGTAACTGTGGGCTTCCCTGGTGGCTCAGACAATGAAGAATCTGCCTGCAATGCAAGAGACCCGGGTTCAGTCCCTGATTCAGGAAGATCCCCTGGAGAAGAAAGTGGCAACCCACTCCAGTATTCTTGCCTGGAGAATCCCATGGGCGGAGGAGCCTGGCAGGCTATAGTACAGTCCATGGGGTCGCACAGAATCTGACATGACAGAGTGACTATCACTACTCTTCATGGTAACTATGTTTAGCCTTTCGAGGAACTGCCAGGCTGTTTCCCAAAGTGACTGCACCATTTTACCTTCTCATCAGCAACGTAAGAGACGATTCTCTACAATTCCTCTGCATCTTTGCCAATACTTGCTGTTACGTGTCTTTGATTCTAGCCATCCTGGTGTATGTGAAGTGATACCTCACATGTGATACTTGTTTCTCATTTACCTGATGGCTAAAGATATTGAGTATCTTTTCATATGTTTATTGGCTTTTTTCACATCTTCTGTGAAACAGCTCTTCAGGTCCTTTGCCCATTTTTAAATTGGGTTTCATTTTATTAATGAATTATAATAGTTCTTTATATGTTCTGGGCACAAATGCCTCATTAGAAATATAATTATTAGAAAACTTTTCCTATTCTGTGGGTTGTTTTTCACCTTCTTGGTGGTATCCTTTGAGGCATAAACATTTTAAAGTTCGATTAGGTCTAATTTATCTATTTTTTCTTGTGTTTCTTGCTGTCATATGTGAGAAACTGCTTAATTCATGGTTACAATGGTTTATGCTTATGTTTTCTTCTAAGAGTTTTTATAGTTTTAACCTTTACATGTAGGTTTTTGATCTGTTTTGAATTTTTTTTTGGGGGGGGGCCACGCTGAGTGGCATATGAAATCTTAGTTCTCCGACCAGGGATTGAACCAGTGACCCCTGCATTGGAAGCACAGAGTCTTAACCAGCGGACTGCCAGGAAGTCCTATTTGGAGTTAAGTTTTGTATATGGTGGGAGGTAGAGTTCCAGCTTCTTTTTTTTTGCACGTATATTTCTAGTTGTCCCAGCGTTAATTGTTGAAAAGACTTTTTTCCTCCATTGAATTGTTTTGGCACCCTTGTCAAAAATCACTTGACCTAGGTATAGAGTTTATTTCTGGACTCTCAATTCTGTTCAGTTGATTTGTACATCTGTCCTTATGCCAATACTGTACTGTCTTGAGTTTACTGTAGCTTTGTATTAAGTTATGCAGTTGGGAAGTCCTTCAGCTTTTTTCTTTTTTTCAGATTTGTTTTGGCTGTTTTGGACCTTTTGAATTTCCATATGGATTTTAGAATTGGCTTGTCAATTTTTGCAAAAAGGGAGCTGGGATTTTGATAAGGATTCAACGGAATCTGTACATCAGTTTAGGGAATATTGCCACCTTAATAGTGTTAAATCTCCTAGTTCATGAATATTGGGATGTTTTCTCATTTACCTAGGTCGTCTTTAATTTCTCTCAATGGTGTTTTATAGTTTTCATGTACAAGTTTACAGCTACTTGGCTAAATTTCTTCCTAAATATTTGATTCTTTTTGTTGCTGTTGTAAATGGAACTGTTTTCTCCGGTTTGTTTTCACACTGTTCACTGAAAGTGTATAGGAATACAACTGATTTTTGTATGTGGATCTTATATCCTGCAACTTTGCTGAATTTATTAGTTTTAATAGTTTTTAGTGGATAATATTTTTATGTGTTTACCAGTCACCCTTAGGAATGTTGTTTAGCTTTTGGTAATGAAGCGAACTGACACTTGCAGTGCCTTTCCCGCCCTCTTCTCTTTTCCCCTCCTTGACTTTCCTGTGGGCCCCAAAAGAGACCTACAAATTCATATAAATGGATTCTTCTTGTTGGAAGTCATCCTGTTTACTATACTGAAATTTGGAATAGAATGTAATCAGTAAATTAAATTTGGCCAGTCTGCTGTGCAGCATGTGGAATCTTAGCCCCCTGACTAGGGATTGAACTGGCACTGCCTACATTGAAAATTCAAGGAGTCCTAACCACTGGACAACCAGTAAAGTCCCATCACTAAACTCTTAAATAGCTGTCTTAAGAACATTTTAGATTTTCAAAAGTGAGTTCAGAAATGAGCTGCTGCTGCTGCTGCTGCTAAGTTGCTTCAGTCGTGTCCAACTCTGTGTGACCCCAGAGACGGCAGCCCACCAGGCTCCCCCGTCCCTGGGATTCTCCAAACAAGAACACTGGAGTGGGTTGCCATTTCCTTCTCCAGTGCATGAAAGTGAAAAGTGAAAGTGAAGTCGCTCAGTCGTGTCCGACTCCTAGCAACCCCATGGACTGCAGCCTACCAGGCTCCTCCGTCCGTGGGATTCTCCAGGCAAGAGTACTGGAGTGGGGTGCCATTGCCTTCTCCGCAAAAATGAGCTAACTGTTTTCAAAACTATGAGTCTGATAGGTGGAGGAAAGATGCTCTTAAAGTCTTGATTATCAGTTGTCTTTTTTTGGAAATTAAAGAAATGTAAAATAAAATAAATACAAGGAGCCATTCATTCATCAGAAATATCAGAAATAAAAATGATACTATCCATGTATTCCCTGGTTGTCCAGTGGTTAAGACTCAGCACTGTGAGGGCCCAGTTCAGTCCCTGGTTGGGGAACTAAGATCCTACAAGCCATGTAGCATGGCCAAAAAAAAAAAAAAAAAAAAGAAAGAAAGAAATAAAATCCAACATTGTCAGGGTTATGAAGAGATAGCCATGTCCATATATTGCTAGTGACACTTTAGGTTAGTTCAATCATTTGTGTAGTAAAACCATTTAAAAAACCTATTCACCTAACTCTACTCTCCAAGGATATGACTTGAAAATAAAAAATTATGTGTGGGAATTTTTTAGCTATAAAATAGTCATTAAAAGAAGGAGAAGCTCAAAATTTAACTGGGAGCTAGTGAAGCAAATTATTTTATTAATATAATGATGGACCATTATGTTACAACTAAACATCATTTGTGTGTGTACTGTATTGATTTAAGGAAGAATAGATATGAAATAAGTGAGAAAAGACCTTAAAATAGCAATTGTTGATTAGTTAAAAATAATTTTTATATAAGGGAAAAGAGCATTTATCAAGGTTATTTAAAGAGTTGATGTTTCAATTTTGGTTCGAATGTATTCTTGAATATATATATTTGTCACCCAACATGCAGACTTTTCTTAGTTAGTACTCTCTTGAATCTGAATATTTTATGGAGATTTTTTACTTTGTGTTGATGGACCACACATGTTATATAAACTCAGTTCATTGTCCTCAAGAACCTGAAGAACAAGCTTGTTTTGAGCTCTTAAATATTATATCCCTCATTTGGACAGTTAACAGGGTCTATTAAAACTCCCACAGGGCAGGAATTGGCAATTATAGCAGCAGATGGTGGAAACCAGATTTCATCACAGAGAGCTCAGGGCAGGGTGGCCAAGGAGACTAGCACTGCGTGGGGATGGCTGGAGGAAAGATGCGGAGGCCTCGGTCGGCAGAAGAGCCCTGGAAGGAAGTAACCTCCAGAGCGATCACACCCACCCTCTACAGGCTTCATTTCCTGCCTGGCAGTTCTGAGAAGGGCTTCCGCTTGGAACTTTCCAGGAATAAGATACACTATCTCCTGCAATGATCCAGTGATCCATTTGGACAGCTCCTGTTTTGTTTTGTTGTTTTCCTTTTTGGCCATCGTGCAGCTTGCAGAATCTTAGTTCCCTGACCAGGGATCAAAGCCGGTATGTCTGCAGTGGAAGCATGGAGTCTCAACCCCCTGAACCAAGGACTCAGGGAAGTTCCTGGATACTGCCTTTAATATACACACACACACACACATATATTTTTTATTTTTATTTATTTATTTATTTTTTTTTATTTTTTTAATTTTAAAATCTTTAATTCTTACATGTGTTCCCAAACATGAACCCCCCTCCCACCTCCCTCCCCATAACATCTCTGTGGGTCATCCCCATGCACCAGCCCCAAGCATGCTGTATCCTGCGTCAGACAATAGACTGGCGATTCCATTCTTACATGATAGTATACATGTTAGAATGCCATTCTCCCAAATCATCCCACCCTCTCCCTCTCCCTCTGAGTCCAAAAGTCCGTTATACACATCTGTTATATTTTTTAAAATATCCTTATTTATTTATATATTTGGCTGCGCCAGGTCTTAGTTGTGGCACACGGGATCTTTAGTTGTGGCATCTGGGATCTAGTTACCCAACCAGGGATCAAACCCGGGCCCCCAGAATCGGAAGGTCAAGTCTTAATCACTGGACCACCAGGGAAGTCCTGTGGATAACTCCTTTGAGAGTTGGCTTCCTTATGCCAAAGACCTGCCTCCCTTTACTTTCCACCTAATGATCCTGTTTCTGAGTAATCTTTGAGGCTCCAAAGGATGAATCTGATCCCTAGAACAGCTTTGAAAGACAATTTTTGTACCTCCTGAGTTTCCAGTTCTCCAGGTTGAACCTTCTCAGGACTTCCAACCATTCTTCATTTAGCTGCTTTCTTTCCCCCTAGTGACCTTGGTGCTGACCCCTGGCTATACAGCAGTTGATCATCATCCCCTTTATAGTGTGCTGCCTGGAACAGAGTACAAGATATGGCAAAAAGAAGAACAGTCTGTCATCTCCCTGGGGTTCTTTCTTGTAGTGAAACCGAGAATTGCATTAGCAGAATTGGCATCTATTGTGTTATCATTGATTTCTGTTGAGCTTATCATCAACTAAAACCAGTAAGTAGCATTATTCTCCTTTTTCAACATGCACAGTTGCCAAGCCACATCTTCCACATCCTGCAGTTGTTCACTGGACTTTTGATCTGTAGATTTTCAGCTTCTTTCTGAGCAGTCTTCTTAGTGATAATCTGCTGTGGGTCACTTCAGTTTTTACAGTGACATGAGGAGGCTTCTTAACAGTGTCTGAAATAAATTGAGTGTCTGTACCAAGAGTGGTTTCTTGGTTGATGGGGAGGGATTGGGGAACTTGTCAGTGTCTGTTTTCTGTTCCTCTTCTTTGGTAATATGCAGGGTTCACCTGGAAGGCTTCTGTTCCTCAGATGCTTTGGGTATGTTGGAAGAGACTCAAGAGTAGCCGTTGTTTGCATAAAGAATTACATTGATTCCTGGAAGAGGTGCTGAGAGATAGGTTAATATACCATACCCCCCACACCCAAATTTTTAGCATTTGGGACAAAGACCTGAGTCAAATAAGAATTGCTTCAGGCCACTGAGCAAACTAGTGATAAAAGGCAGCTTTAGCACCCAGGTCGTCTGACATGCTTTCCTAATGGCTCAGATGGTAAAGAATCTGCCTGAAATGCAGGAGACCCAGGTTTGATCCCTGGATTGGAAAAATCCCCTGGAGAAGGGAATGGCTACCCACTCCAGTATTCTTGCCTGGGAAATCCGTTGGACAGAGGAGGCTCAACAGGCTGCAGTGCATGGGATCGCAAGAGTCAGACACAGCTGAGCAACTAACACTTTCACTTTTCATACTTCTGACTTGCATAGATACTAACCTTTTTTTAAAAAAAAAAACCCAAACTATTTACTTATTTGGCATGCTGGATCTTAATTGTAGCACTCAGGATCTTTAGTTGAGGCATGTGGGATCTGGTTCCTTGATCAGGGATTGAACCTGGGCTCCTGTGGGGTCTTAGCTGCTGGACCATCAGGGATGTGTCCTGCATAGAAACTCACTTAATCGATTTTACCTGAGTAGCAGCTTTCAACTGTTCACATTAAGATACTTTATAGATTTCCCCCCACCCCAGCCTTCTTATGAGTTTAGTTGCCCCAAGAGCTTAGATGACTCCTTGAATTCTTTCACCATGTGAATAATTGATGCTCTCTTAGATGCTTAGCAAGGTTAGCTCTGGTGGTGAAGTGAGGCAGAATCCTCTCTGGGACTTTCAAGTCCTTTGCTGGCTTTCTGCCAAGCACTTTCTTCATGAGGTTATGTGGTTGAAGGAAGAAAATGAGATCACCCTGGATCACTCAGGTGCCAGGTGGGGTCTGAAGAATCCCCAGAGGCTGGACTTCTGGGGATTGACACAGAGCTGTCTAGTCTCTGGCAACTAATGTTACATGTCAGGTGGGACAGCACGTTGTGATGGCCCTTGGAGGTCCTGTCTTCTACTGGGCATCTGAGGCAGCGTATGAGATTCAGGATAGGGAAAAGCACTTTGTAGGCAGGTGGTCATACCAGTCTGCCAAGTGTCAGAAGGATTTTTATTGGTGATTTTTACTGTTCATGAACCTTTTTTTCCTTACTCAATTGCAGATTTCTGGAGGAAGTTGACTCTCTTTTATTATGATATTCCATCACTGCAACTGGCAGTGTATTCAGTAATGTTTCCAAATTCAGGCAGAGTGTCAGGATGTATGTTTACTGCTTGGCTGCTACCTGGCTGTAGCAGAGCAGGTCCCTTCAGCTTTTGGGGAGGTTGATTCTTTATCTGTAAAATGAGCAGTTTGGAGTGACCTCCAACGGCTCTTTTAGCAACAGACCCTCATATTCTGGGAGCTTACACTGCTCTTGGAACGTATACTTGTAGTGTATCTTAGCGAAGTCCTTGTTCTCTTTTCTGCTGCTTAATTACTAAAGCAAAGTCCACCCAGAGCTTACCATCTTCTCTGTCCTTCCTCTGCATGTAATAGGAAGGTTTTCTTCTTCCACTGTCTTTAAAAAAAATTGGCAGATCTGTTAAAAATGAAGACGGGTGGAAGGGAGATGTTGCAACAAGAGCCAGTGGCGGGTACCTGTCATGCTCCTAGTCTTCCTCTGAGCTGCTTTTAGCTCCGTTTCTCAATATTCATGCTGGTTGCAAGAAAAGAGTCCTAGGATGAGGGAGTGAGTATACACCAAAGAGTATAGAACATACCAGAGGTCCTGGCAGAAAGGGAACATCTTTTGTAGCTTTGGGACCTGGTGGAGAGTTTGAGTAGAATCAGGTGATCTGGACGGGATTTCTGGACTGCAGAAGGTTCTTACTGTCCTGAATGCATAGGAAAAATAGAATGCAGCTTAGGAATATTTAGGTTCCTGTCCTTTAAGAGCTTGCTTTTGGGGAAGATGGATATAGGTAAAATGTCACTATTGTCCGGGGTCCAAGAAATTAGCTCAGTGGAAGGGGTTGTCAATCCCAACCTAAGGCATAGGAAAGACTACCAAGAGGTGCCTGTCTGCGTCTCCTCCCCCTTCCCAAGCAGAACCTCGCCTTTGTTCTGTCCTGGTGTGCTGGCAAATTTAGAAACTTGTGAATGCGGCACCGTCGGTCGAGAGGCAGAAGTCAAGTGAGCTCAGCCCGCCCATGTGTACCTTGTACCTTTTTCATTTCTGTCAGTATCAGGCATTCTCCCTGTACTTAATCCATAGTGCAGCTGTCACTGAGCTCTGTGACAATGGCTGCTTCTGCCCTAGAGCTGACCCCAGGCTTGGAGCTAAAGGCACAAGCCACTGGAGGTCTGAGTGCTGCCCCTGTTCCCCCAGTGACCATGTCCACGCAGAGACTTCGGGATGAGGACTACCGGGACTACAGCTCCACCGACGCGAGCCCGGAGGAGAGCCCATCCGAAGGCCTGAACAACTTCTCTTCCTCAGGGTCCTACATGCGGTTTGGGGAAAGCAACAGCACAACGTAAGTAGCTGTTCTGTCTGCCCTAGGGGTGGGAATCGTATTCCCATGTTCTGTGTTAGTAATGTAATCCCCCTTTGAGTTATTTTTGCCTCCCGATTTTATCAGTTCCCTACTTTATGGATGAGAGTAACAGGTAAAGAGATGAAGTGAGTCATGGTGCTGAGATCTGAGCTCTTTGTCAGTTACTCTCTACTCTGTTTCTTATTTGTTCATTTCACCTGGGTTGGTCGCAGAAGGCTGGTGCTAAGTAACAGCCTGAACATAAGAAGAACTTCTAGAGAGAACATTCTTGTAATTTAGAGCCTTGGGTCATCTGTGCTAGAAGCTTCAATAACTCCAAGTCCAGTACAGACAGTCCTTTGCAAAGTCTCCCCCAGACTTCTGTCCCCATCACCAAACAACCAGGGCATTTGACAGAATAAATAGGAAGAGGGAAGAATAACTTCTCCTGCACTATGCCCTCCTCCAGGAGATCCTCCCAACCCAGAAACTGAACCCAGGTCTCTCGCATTACAGGCGGATTATTTACTGTCTGAGCCACCAGGGAAGCCCAAGAATACTGGAGTGGGAAGTCTGGGATCTTCCTGACCTAGGAACTGAAGTGGGGTCTCCTGCATTGCAGGCAGATTCTTTACCAGCTGAGCTCCCAGGGAGGTCCTAAAAGAGTCAAGACGTTGGTAAAGAAGAGGGAACTTCCCTGGTACTCCAGTGGTCAGAACTTTGCTTTCCAATGCAGGAGATGTGTGTTCGATCCCTGGTCAGGGAACTAAGGTCCCTCGTGCCTCGCTGCCAAAAGACCAAAACATAAAACATAAGCAATATTGTAACAAATTCAGTAAAGACTAAAAAAAATGATCCACATCAGAATAAATAAATAAATAAAATCTTTAAAAAGAAAAGGAAGAGGTGATTTGCTTTGTCTCCCCTTAAGAGGGCTTATACCTTATCTCTGGAAACTGAATCCCAAGTCTCATCTGGGTTAGTTTGGCCCTCTGTGGGCCTCAGTTTTTCCAAATATAAGATTGAGGACCCCCATGTGAAGCTATGCTGATTGACTCTTCAAATGAGAAGATTCAGAAGAGGGTTTTCTACTCCATTGAGTTGTCTGGTTCAGTTTTGAAATCAGCAGAGCCCTAACATTTTCTCTGGACCACAGCACCCCATCTTCTGCGGCCCTTCTGTTTATTCCTCAAGCTTTTCCATCATCCTCTGTGTGTTCCCTTGGGGGTTGGGTGTGACTCACTGAGGGATCCATTATGTCCTTGACTCACGCTGTCCCCTGTGACTGCCCAAGGAAACCAGGGGAGCTTCTCTTGGAACTCATTACTGGTAAAGCCCCCGTGGCTGCAGTCTTTCCTGGTGCATGGCATTTTCTTCAGTGAACCCCAAACTAGAGGAGACGGGTCTGCCCACATTATAAGCCCCTCTCCACCTCTAACTGGTTTTCTGCTCATAAAGGTTCCATCTCCATAGCTTCTTTCTCCTGTGGCATGCTACTGTGGATTTCCCCATATGCTTGCTGTGTTAGTTGATGGAAAAGATTGCTTAGGCCCCAACCAGCAGCAGTGAGAACTATCTTTCCTCTCTCTTCCCTAACCTTACCTACCTACATGACTTCCCCCAGGTGGAAGGAGTGTCAAATGCAGCCAATGCCATGTGATGGCTTCTCTTAAGAAGTCACTCTGGTTACTGAAAAATGCTTCTTCCAAGCTTCTCTGTCTAGTTTTCTTTCAGTTTTTGCTCCTTGTTCTGAGACCTGAGCTTGTCTATGCAGTGCTTGCCATATGGGGTCTAGGTTTTCATTTTTAGAGGGACTCCTCCAAAGTTCACAGCCAGTCATCTAGCAACATCAGGATTGGTAGCCCATAGGTTTTGTCATGCTGAAGACAATGCATGGCTGTTAGCTATTCTGAATCTCTCTCTTTTTTCACATTGGGTTATAACTAATAGTCAACGCCAAATAATCTCCCATTGTTTGCTGGAAATTGACCGATTGGAATGTTTGATCAGTGTTCTCTTGGCCTTGCTTGGGGATGTACTTTTTCTGAGAGCCCATCCTGCCCTGGTATTGTGAAACAAGGTAAGTGACCCAGGAAAACCCCTCTGTAAGTGATGGTAGGTGTCACAAACCTATCACAAGTGGTGCAGGGAAAAGTACTCCTTTGGGACGTGGAGGATTGGTTGAGTACTTGCCTGCGGCCTGGATCCCCAGAAGCGTTGCATGTAGAAATGTGCCAGGTATGATTAAGTATAAGCTGATTTGGGACCTAGTTAGCTGTACAGGTGAGAAGTGTTAGGGACAAGTTTTTGAGCTGGGTTCCTGTTCCTGGGGACTTACTCCACCATGTTATCTACTTTCCTAAAGAACAAAGTATGTGGAAAAAATACCTGGAACAAAGTACAAGAAGCAAAGTATATGCATGCACACCAGGCTCTTCTAGGGATTAGGACTCAGTCAAAATCCCCAATCAGGGATGCAGATAGGAGCCCCAGGTGCTTCCATGATAATGTGTTTGGTGAGGTTAATTTCCTAACCCTTCAAGTTATCAAGCTGTTGACTGCTTTGATGACGGCCTCAGATTTTACTCTTTCGGGCAAAGTTTTCTTGTTGCCCTATTGAGCTACATTATACTGCTCTTGACCGAGCTTTGATACTTTTTCCCCCAGGCTGGCAGGCTGAGAAACCAGTTGACTGAAACTGGTCTTCAGTAGGTTATCTGGAGTTGCCATTTGAAAGTATGGTCTTCAGACCCTTTGGGGGTCCCAGGACCATTTTAAGAAGCCCACGAAATCAAAACTGTTTTCACAATAATACTAGATGTGATTTGTCTTTTCACTGTGTTGACGTTTGCACTGATGGTTCAGAAGCAACGATGGGTAAAATTTCTGGCACCTTAGCGTGCATCAGCGGAGACGGCAATGGCAACTCACTCCAGTACTCTTGCCTGGAAAATCCCATGGATGGAGGAGTCTGGTGGGTTGCAGTCCATGGGGTCACTAAGAGTCGGACATGACTGAGCGACTTCACTTTCACTTTTCACTTTCATGCATTGGAGAAGGAAATGGCAACCCACTCCAGTGTTCTTGCCTGGAGAATCCCAGGGATGGGGGAGCCTGGTGGGCTGCCTTCTCTGGGGTCGCACAGAGTTGGGCATGACTGAAGCAACTTAGCAGCAGCAGCAGCAGCAGCAGCAGCAGCGTGCATCAAGGAGGTAACGCCAAATTATGCTCATCATTGTTTTATTTTTCACTTAAGCATGTCCTTGATGAAGCAGTCATATCACTAATTTTACTAAATCTTGACCCTTCAGTCTAGAATATTTTGTTAATATTCTTTGTGACAAAATGGAAAGTGCACATGAAAGCTTCTCTTGGAGCTCATTACTGGTAAAGACCTCTGGCTGCAGTCTTTCCTGGTGCATGGCATTTTCTCTAGTGAACTCCAAACTAGAGGAGACTGTCTGCCCACATTATAAGCCCCTCTCCACCTCTAGCTTGTTCTACTGAGTTGTCTGAAGAACTCAGTTGTTCTTCTACTGAACAACTAGGAAACTGTCGGTCATTCAGATCTGACTACTTGGCAGATATTTTCTTGAAAATGAAAGTAATGAGACTGTCACCTCAGGAAAAACTATTAAGGGACTTCCCTAGTGGTCCAGTGGTTTAAAAGTTGCCTTTCAGTACAGGGGATGCAAGTTCAATCCCTGGCTGGGGAACTACGATCCCACAACTAGAGAAAGCTCTCAAGCCACAGTGAAGATCTAGCACAGCCAAAAAAAAAAAAAACCAAAAACAACCCAGTACTATATGTTGCTGCTGCTGCTAAATCTCTTCAGTCATGTCCGACTCTGTGCGACCCCATAGACGACAGCCCGCCAGATTCCCCCGTCCCTGGGATTCTCCAGGTAAGAACACTGGAGTGGGTTGCCATTTCCTTCACCAGCAATGAAATTTGAGCTTTTGAGCAAAATCAGAAAAAATAAACTCGTATCCTGCACTGTGACCTTGACAGCTTCCCTTTTCCTAAAGACTTGTCTAATGAGATTAGGTATGATACTAATGAATGTGATTTTTTTTAATGTCGTATAATGAAATGTGCCAGCATTTGAAAGATCCATGTAGCTCAGGGAACCAGTATCTCCCGTATGGCCAAAGTGTGATGTTGGGAAATTGTGTGTGAGTAAAAGATCTATTCAAGGAGCAAGACTGCCAGTGTATTTTCACATAGTAGAGTATGAAAAGGTCAGATTCCACATTACAACTAACTCCTAAAACCTATGTGTGTCCAGTTTTGATGTAGTATCAAATAAAAAATATCACAGTTGCCTGAACAGGCTATTCAGATACATTCTAACTACATATCTATGTGAGGGCAGATTTTCTTCAGGGACTTCCATCAAAGCAATGTATCACAAGAGGTTGAATGCAGAAGATAATCCAGGTATCAAATAAGACTGAAGAGATTTGTAAAAAAAGTAAGATAGTGCACGTCTCACATTTTATTTTTTTGGAAAATAGAGTTACTTTTTGTTAAAAATTGGTTATTGACATGTAGTAAGTTTATTGTTATTTTAAATTAGTATATATTTTTAAGTTTCTTGGTTTAATTTATAAAATATATATATGTGTATATATACATATATATATCAGCAGATATAATCCATATAAGCAAAAACTATGTGGGATCCTCAATAATTTATAAGTATGTAAAAGGATCCTAAGGCCAAAAAAGTATAAGAACTATGATTTGCTAGGCTTATTTTTCCCTCTTACCCCCATAGTTAAGATTCTCTAGTCCATGGAATTGATACTGTGATAACTCATATGGTTGTGGGTAATCCCAGCTCGTGGCCATTGGTGAAAAGCTTAGGAGAAGCCACCGCAATGAAAAGCCTATGCACCACAATGAAGAGTAGCCCCCCTCTCTGCAACTAGAGAAAGCCCGAGCACATCAACGAAGACCAGCACCACCAAAAATAAATACACTGATTATTTTAACAAAGAATAATTTTGGTCAATTGCTTAGAGCCCTACTGTTTCAGAGTTGAAGTATGCTGTTCTGGTCCAGTCCTCTCATATGAGATGATAGGCCCAGAGGAGGGAAGGGAATTTTCATAATGAATTAATGGCAGAATCAGGGCTGGAGGGATCTTATCTCCTATGAAACCCAGCCCAGAGGTGTTTTGGGGAGGCCTCCAGTAGGCAGGTAGTTTTGGTGAAGTGCTTACCTTTGCCTTTAAGTGGATTAAACATTTGCCAAGATAGAAATTTGACTGGCCCATCATTCTGCCCATTATCTCCTAGTCACTGGCCCTTGATAATGGAGGAGTCACCCCTGGACCCTTGCCATCTCTTAGTTTCGTCCAGGAGAGCACTTGCCTCTTCTTATTAAGACTTGAAGCAGTTTTCTTGATCTTGCATGAGAAACTTGGGGACAGTAGGAAGGTCAAGAGATTTTTTTTCCTGGAGGTGGAGGGAGAAAGGTTACCGAGAGTAAAATTCCTTTCCATAGAGTGTAGACAGATCTTATTTATTATGGTTCTTACAAGTTAATGGGCTTCCCCGTTGGCTCAATGGAAAAGAATTCGCCTGTAATTCAGGAGACCCTGGTTTAATCCCTGGGTTGGGAAGATCCCTTGGAGAAGGAAATAGCAACCCACTCCAGCGTTCTTGCCTAGGAGATCCCATGGCCAGAGCTCCCTGGCGGGCTACAGTCCATGGGGTCACAAGGGTCAGACACAACTTAGTGACTAAGCCACCACCACAAGATAACACATGATTTGCTTTCAGTTTCTACTGAATTGCAGTTTGGAAGACACGTGGAAGCATCGTTTAGGAGGTATGTAGGTTATATGTGGAGAAGAATTTCCAGACAGTGCCAGGGACCAAATCCTGAGGAAGTCTGGGGCAGAGTGGTACCATGTTTGATCTTTTTCATGTGTCTGCCTTATTTTCCTGCAGACTTCATTGGTTTCTAGAGACTAAAGTTGACGTCTGATCCATGCAGTTTCCGCCATTGCATTAACACGGTGTTTTACACATTATAGATGATGTTTGTTGAGTGAGAAAATAATGACACACGAGAGGCTTTCCAGTTGCAGCTTGAGAGGGACTTCTCAAGGCAGAAGGATAAATTAGGTGACTGTCTGAAGAGGGCTTCTCCAGTCTTAGGACTCTATGGCATTTGACTTTTTTTTTTTTTTTTAACACACAATACACCAGGGACTGTGGGACCATAGGACTTTTACTCTGTTCACGTTACATAAAACTTTCTGACAGGGATTTGGGGCTTCTATTTTGTAATTTCCCCTGTTCTTTACTCACAGCAGTGTGTCTGTCCTTCACAGTTATGCTTGGAATCCTCTGTTGCAATTCTGGATCTGAGTCTTTATAGTGGAAAGTTCCAGGGTGAAAACCAATACACCAGGAGCGACACCATACTGTCCCTCTGGTCTAATCTCTAAGCAAGGTGAACTCAGAGATGCCTCGGGGAATGGACATTATAGCCCAGTGACTAGGAGAATGGGCTCGGGGGCTAGACAGCCT
Source organism: Ovis canadensis (assembly GCF_042477335.2). Lineage (NCBI taxonomy): Eukaryota > Metazoa > Chordata > Mammalia > Artiodactyla > Bovidae > Ovis > Ovis canadensis. The sequence goes on from NC_091249.1 coordinate 75,438,850, forward strand.
GGGTTTGCATCCAGGTTCACACTCAGGTGTGTGACCTTGAACAAGTGGCTTTATCCTGTGTAAAATGAAGTTAATACTTATCTCATGGTGTTATTCTGGGCTTCCCTGGTGGCTCAGTGGTAAAGAATATGCCTGCCATGCTGGAAATTGAACGAGATGATTCATGAAGGCACTTAGCGCAATGGTAAGTACTCAATAAATGTTACCTCTTGTTATTGTTAACCTGCCCTTTTCTGCCTTATTCCCATGTCAGATGGTTCCAGACCCTGATCCACCTGCTAAAAAGCAACATTGGCACAGGACTCCTGGGGTTGCCTCTGGCGGTGAAAAATGCAGGCATCTTGGTAAGGGTCTACATCGGTGCAAGGAAGTATTGTGACAGATTTTAGGAGATGGTGCATCTGTGTGTGTTTAATTTACTTCATATAAAACATTTTGAAATGGGAAGCTTTTCTTTTTCAAATGCAGTTGAGAAAAAGCAGAGTTCAGGTTTATTCATCTAAAGGTATATTTGAAGATCTGCTGTGTGCCAGGCACTGTTCTAGATTCTTAAGACTATTATTATTAGTGAGTGAAACAAACAAAGATCCCTGCCCTCATGGAGGCTACTTGAGGTAAGGAGGAGGTCCTGGCCATTTCCATCAGTAATATTAACTAAAGAATAACAGAATTCTGTCCATTTTCCATAGTCTTTCCATGCCCTACTCTTAGATGGACAACTCTGAACATCTTATTTTTTTCCTTGCTTGATTCTCCCCCTGATAGTCTGCCTGTCCAGAGCCATTTTGCTTTCTTTTAAAGCTGGAGATAGGGGATTTCCTGGCAGTCCATTGGTTAAGACTCTGTGCTTCCACTGCAGCACTGCAGGGGGCACTGGTTCAAACCCTGACTGGGAGCTAAGATCCCACATGGCTTGAGGCCAGGGGGGAAAAAAAATTCTTCACTGAATAAAAATGAAAATACAACATATCAACTTAAAAAAATTATATGGGAAAAGTAAAAATAAATAAATAAATAAAGTGAGAGGTAGCTCAGAGGATGGACGTGTCCTCTGCTAAAGACTGGCCTGTGCCGTTACTCTAGACAGAACTCGCCCTCTCCCACCAGCCCTTAGCCTGTCTGTTCTTCCCAGACAGTCCCAGGAGCCTTCTATTCTGCTGAGAGGCAGCAATCTTGAAACAGCGTAATCTGTGTCGTTCTCCTCAGGGAGATTAATTGTCTAGAAGGCCTGCTGAGGTTCAGAGGGTGCCCTTCCTACTCAACTAAGCTGTGAGAATGTTTGTTTCCCGAATGCCCTGCCGGAAGTTCTGTCATTGGAAGGTACCCTAGTCACGTTTTGATCATGTGCAGATTCCATTCTAACCCTGCTTGCCTGTCTCTCCCTCCCTGGCCCGCAACGCCGGGCCGCAGATGGGTCCCCTCAGCCTGTTGGTGATCGGCCTCGTGGCTGTGCACTGCATGAGTATCCTGGTGAAGTGCGCGCACCACTTCTGCTACAGGTGAGAGTGTTCCACGCACCTCTCGAGTGACAGGCTGTCCTTCCAGCTTCCGTTACCAGCGCCGGAAGTGAGCACTCAACGCACACCACTCGCGACTCTCTGTGCTAGCCGAAGGTGGCCGCTCGTTAATGGCCTTTCTCTGGCAGTTTCTGTGCCCTTTTTTAGCTTGTTGTCACCTGTCACATGGGCTTCCCGGATGGCTCAGTGGTAAAGAATCCACCGGCCACTAGAGTAGGCACAGAAGACGTGGGTTCGATCCCTGGGTCGGGAAGATCCCCTGAAGGAGGGCGTGGCAACCCACTCCAGTGTTCTTGCCTGGAAAATACGGTGGGCAGAGGAGCCTGGTGGGCTCCAGTCCATGGGGTCCCAAAGGGCTGGACATGACTGAGTGAGCACACTAACTTAAACCAGTGTGCAGAGACCATATTCTAGTTTTATGTGCTTTGTAATATGCACCCCACTGAAAAGATTTTACCAGATGATTGCTTAATTATAAGGAAAGTAACTGTCCCATTGACTTCAGACTTACGCTCCTTGAAAGCATCAGACCGAGGACTAGGTGGTGTGTCCGGGGTGGCAGATGGGAACCCGCCCAGGTCTCCGTGAGCTCCGTTGGTCCTGTCATTGTCATTGTCTGACCCCACACTGTGCCCTTCCCCGCCCTGCTTCCTCCCAGACTGAACAAGCCTTTCGTGGACTATGGGGATACGGTGATGTATGGCCTGGAAGCCAGCCCTGTCTCCTGGCTCCGGAACCACGCGCACTGGGGAAGGTAATGGGTTTCCTTCTTCTTTGCGGCTGTGGCTGCCCAGTGTGGGGGTCTTCAGATAGGGTGATGAGGGGTGGAAGGCCATGTAGCTCATGGGAAGAACATTGCTTGGGCTCAGCTCTGCCAGTGGTCATTTGTGTGACCTTGAGCTGTGTGACTGCTCCTCTCCCTTGGGCCTCAGTTTCCTCATTGGTAAGACCGAAGGGCACTGGCCTGAAGGTGGCTAAGGGCTCTTCCAGCTTTGACAGCCTGTGACCAGTGATGGTATTTTATCCCCTCTTTTTGTCAACAGACATTTGAACACATTCTTGTAAGTGGTACAAAGCAATTCCAGATATAGGGAGGATGGTTTCCCCATATTACATGGTCCTGGCTCTCCAGGAGAAGGAGAAAGATATGTGGGAGATCTGTTGAGAACAAGAGGTCAGGAATAGGGTATACCAGTAGAGAGAGTATCAGGAACTAGCAATGCACCACAGGGGCCCCGAAGGGGAGGAGCCTCAAAGATGCTCTTGCCCACTGTGCCAGTGAGAAGCGCACTTGATAGGTGCTTTCAGGGCTGGGCACTGGGCAGGAGAAGCAGGGCTTCAAGGGGGAGGTGAGGGGAATTAGAGCAAAAGGGTTAAAGGGAAAGAGATGTTTCAGGAGCTGACGTGGGAAGTGTTTGGAAATTTCTCCTTCTGGTAATTTTTCAGACACCTGGAGAGAAGTATTCTACTGTTTGTTTACCATTTGAGGCAATGGTACATTTTGATGTAGAAAACTGAAAACATCAAAGGCTGGACCCTTTTTCTTTTTAATGTTCATTTATTTGACTACATCGGGTCTTAGTTGCAGCATGCAAGTCTCCATTGCAGTGCATGGGTCTAGTTGCCCTAGGATACGTGGGATCTTAGTTCTCTGACCAGGAATTAAACCAGAGTCCCCTGCATTGCACAGCAGATTCTTAGCCGCTGGATCACCAAGGAAGTTCCCCCGACCTTTTTTTTTTAATTGAATCATATTAATGTTCTCCAGAAAAACTCCTTTTGTGATCATAGGGAGACTTTTACCTTCACACATAGTAAGCTTCCTCCTGTGATGCAGGTTCCTATAATTCTTTCAGCAAAATCCTTTTCTGTGCCTGCAGAAGCCAAGTTGCCAAGTGACCCCTGTTGGTTGGTTGGTTGTTGGCTGAGTCTTTCTTCTTCTCTCCTTTCTTTTTCTGCATCTCTGTTTTTTTCTCTCTCCTCCTCCTCTTTTTCTCTCTCTCCCAATTCCTTGCCCTCTTTTTCTTTCCTCCCTTCCTCCCTACTTCCCTCCCTCCTTTCCGTCCTTCCTTTAATAAAATTAATGTGTGCTCATGGTGAAAAAAACCCCAGCAGCAACAACAACTTTTTTTAACAAGATAGAAAAACATAAAGTGAAGAGTAAAAGTATAGTCACGGTTGCATGAATATTCTCCTGGAATTTTCTGAGTATGTGAAAACATGTACAGATTCCTTACATTTTTTACGCTAATTACCATACTATGCATTCTGACTGGAAACTCAGTGGGATTTTCTTTTCCCTTAAAGGTCTTTAGACATTTCTGTTTTGGCACACGTAGATTTAACGTATTCTTTTTACTTGCTGTGTACTGTTCCATCTAAAATGGCCTATAATTTAAGCATTTTCCCTTTGATGACCCATTAGGTTGTCACTAGCTGCTATTGTAACTGTGCTTAAACCACAGCCGGTTTTGGTACATCTCTTTTCATGTCCTCATGTGAGAGTCAACTGGTTTTTTGATCCAAGTTATAGAAAGAGACTGTGAAGGGGTCCGCTTCTTGGGCTCTTATGCTAAGGGCCCCATGTAGCTTTAGGACAAACATGATGAAATGGGACAGGTGGGCCAAGGGACGGGCAGTGGTCCTTATGTGTGTGCTCCACTCCGGCCAGTGCGATCTCAGGACTGTCTTGGGCCTGCCTGACTGCGGGTAGCATTCCTGGCATGCAGCCAGGAAGGTGTTCTTGGGAACCACACAGGTAGCACTTCCCTTACCTTCTTCCAGGGCTCTAGACCAGTGACACACTTTCTCCTCTTATGAGGGCACACTCATCCTTGTAACCTGATGGGAAGGGTCTCTGATGACTTGGGAGGAAGCACTGTTCAAACCCCCATCTTTCTGGCTGTCTTACTTTCTATTGTTTGATCTTTTATCTTCCTTTCTTCCCCACCCACAGGCACATTGTGGACTTCTTCCTAATCGTCACGCAGCTGGGATTCTGCTGTATCTATTTTGTCTTTCTGGCTGACAACTTTAAACAGGTAGGCCCTAGTGAAAAGAATGGCAAGAGATGAGTGGGCTTTCTGTTTAGGATCCCTCCCAAGCCAATTTTGTTCAGCACGAGAATTGAGATCTTAACACTTTACATAGAACAGGGTCAGCATCGTTTGATTTTATTTAAAGACCTAGGCCATCGAGAAACCTCGAGATGTCTTGCTGTCCTCTTGTCTGTATTTTTATTATTTACATATTTATTTATGGCTGTGCTGGGTCTTTGTTGCTGCACACAGGCTTTCTTTAGTTGCAGCGAATAGGGGCTGTTCTTTAGTTGTGGCATTCGGGCTCCTCATTGTGATGGCTTCTCTTGTTGTGGTTTGTGGGCTGTAGCGCACAGACTCAGTAGTTGCAGTGCATGGGTCTCATTGCCCCGTGGCATGTGGGATCTTCTTGGACCAGGTATCAAACCCATGTCCGCTGTGTTGGCAGGTGAATTATTAACCAGTGGACCACCAGTAAAGTCCTTTCTTGTCTTTAGGTACGATGTGATCAATCCCAGCTCTGACAGTTGGGTTGTTAATGATAATTAGGAAGATCTCTGAAGATGGTTCCATGACCACTGACTTCCTATACGACATTGTTCTCACACTGAGCATTTAGCCTAGAACCCCTTCCGGTGGGAGGGTCACTGGCCTCTGTCATCTGAGAGGCTGTCTCTGTTTGTCCCCTTCATTCTAGGTGATAGAAATGGCCAATGGGACCACCAGCAACTGCCACAACAACGAGACAGTGATCCTGACGCCCACTATGGACTCGAGACTCTACATGCTCACGTTTCTGCCGTTCATGGTGCTGCTGGTGTTCGTCAGGAACCTCCGAGCCCTGTCCATCTTCTCCCTGTTGGCCAATATCACCATGGCAGTCAGCCTGGTCATGATCTACCAGTTCACTGTCCAGGTAGGAGCCCAGCCTTCTCACTGTGTCTTATAAATAATCAGAGATACCAAGAGAGGAAGTGAGCATAAATAGGGGTGTTACTTACAAGCAGTGTACTTAGATTAGGGCTTCTTAACATGGGCACTGTTAACACCTGGACCGGATAACTCTTTATTGTGGGGGCTGTCCTGTGCATCATGGGGTGTTTGGCAGCAACCTGGTCTCTGCCCACTAGGTGCCAGTAGCAACTGCTCCCCAAGTTGTGACAGCCAAAAGTGTCTCTAGATGTTGCCCAGCATCTCCAGGGAGGGCAAAACCACTCCCACTGAAATCGCTAGTTTAGACTTTTTCCCAGTTAGATGATAATATATGATCATTGTATAAGATTGGAAAATAGAGAAAATATTAAGATGACTCTTAAATATTAAATTATAAGATTTATGTTTTTATTCTAAGTAATAGAAGAATCATGATATAATATAATCAGGAATATTATATTATTATTTTACCACTCCAGTTTTGTGTTTATTTGTCAGAATTCTAAATCCGGTGATCATTCCCCCTCATGTAGCCCATGTGGTTAGGTCGGTGGGGTGGTGCAGGAGAGGACATCTGTATATAAATGGGTAGAAGATCAGGCTGAGGATCTTATTTTTATTTCCATGTTTCCCTTCTATTTTATTTTTTTAACTTTGTATTTTATATTGGAATATGGTTGATTAGCAGTGCTGTGTTAGTTTCAGATGTACAGCAAAGTGATTCAGTTATATATACACATGGGTATTGTTTTTCAAATTCTTCTCCCATTTAGGTTGTTATGTACTATTGAGCAGAGTTCCCTGTGCTATACTGTAGGTTCTTATTGGTTATCCACTTTAAATATAGCATTGTGCACCTGTCAGTCCCAAACTCCCTGACTGTCCCTCCCCCACCACCCTTCAAAAGGATAACTTTAAAGAAAGATTTTTGTTTGTTTAGTCTCCAGGTTGTGTCCAACTCTTTGTGACCCCATGGACTGCAGCACTCCAGGATTCCTTGTCCTTCATCATCTCCTGATATTGAATGTAATTCCCCAAACAACTTACCAATACATGCTCATTAAAATACAGACAACACAAGTACCTATGAGCAGCATGTCCCCACCCTGAATCTCCTCCACTCTGGGACTCGCTACATGTGTTTCTAGGTCCTTTGAATGGGTTTACGTATTGTATTCCTATGTAGAGAAATACAGAAAACAAAAATTGGTGTTGTGTTTTTTTAACATAATTCTAAAAATTATTATATATAGTGTTTATCTACCTTTGTTTTTTTCTTTAACAGTGCCTCAGAAAGCTTTCTATGTTGATAAACCTGTTTTTACCTCTTTTTAAAAAATTATTAAATAGTATCTCAGAGAATGAATGTGCCATAGCTTTGTAGTTTATTTAACCAGTCCCCAGTCAGTGGCCTGTCAACTCATGCATCACCTCAGTGTTATTTCAGTATTATGATAGTATCCTTATGCTTATCTTTTTGTGAACATGTATAACTACTTCTCCATGTATTTATATAATATATGCATACAGAGGAGCTGGAGGTATACTTGCTGGAGAGTATACACTTTAGAATTTTTATACTGCCAAGTTGCTTTTTCCAAAAGCCATTTACCAGTTTTACAGACTCCTTTCCACAGTTCATAAGCATCCCATGCTAGCCACACTGGATGTATCAATCTTTTTAATTTGGGCCAGTCTGACAGGTGAACGTTACCTCATTTTCACAGTCTGCATAACAGTGACCCAGATACCCACTGATGAGGTTCCCTGGAAAACAGTGGGGTATAAAACTCAACGACTTTGTATACTGAGGAAATGACATAATGAATGTAGATAAACACTGTGGTCAGTGAGCATTCTCTGTTTTTTCCTTCAGGTGGGTGGCGCATACGGACTCTTCTCCTGTAGAACTGTTTAAAGCATAAAATAGACAGCTTTCTCTGTTCTGTTTTTTTTAATGGACTGGAAGGAGGACCTGTGAACACATGAATGACCATAGAGTTTCTTCCCCTATCTTTGGCCCATTAATAACACAAGGAAACATAAATAAATGTATGATTTAATTTTACAATTAGAGATCTCAGTCGGTGCTTAGGACATGCTGCAGCAAACGTTTGCAAAGACACAGGAAGTGAGGCCAGTTCACGTAGACACCACATTTAATTTCATACCACTGCAGATAGCTGGGCTGGTCGTTGTGATTGGAGGACAGGGATGGAAGTACAGGGTCCATAGCATCTCAGTCCCAGCTGAGAGAAGTGTCTGTCCAGAGGTCTGTCTGTGCCTAGTACAACCTGCGCTTTTGGACAAGGCAGCCTTGCTGAGGCCCAAGAGCGATTCTGAGCCTGCCTCTGGGCTCAGTGGGGAGGAGTGTTGTGACCCGGGAGTGCTCTGTGTCAGGGCTGGAGAGGGGAGAATGTGGTCTGGCTGGGTGGCCAGCAGCTTCTTGTTGACGTGGCACATGGCTAAAGCTGTCCCTCTGGTTGTCTTTGTCACTGCTCTTACTGCTGTCCCCTCTTGGTATCTTTCCCTCTTTGTCCTGATAAATCCCCCAGTGTCCAAAGTTCCTGAATTTTCTCCTAACCTTGAGCCTGTGCGTGGCTGGTGCCCTTGCGCATGTCCTTATTTATTTATTTATTTATTTATTTATTTATTATGGCAGTACCTGGCAGCTCAAGGGATCGGACCCATTCCCTCGGCAGTTGAGAGTGTGGAGTCCTAACCACTGGACCACCACGGATATCCTTAATTCTGAGATATATTTTTTCGCAGTTAATAATGTTCCTAAAATTGGAGTACATCCAGCAATCCTTATGTACATTTAACAGCCTTTTCTCAAAAAGCTGTTATAGTTACATGATAATGTGGTGCAAATGAGGAGATAATATGTTGAAAATGACCTGATTTTAATTTGTACGTTTTTTGCAAATTAAAAGTTTTTCCATTTAATTGGTTGGGGTATAAGTCAGTAGCCATCATTAAGTATGTGAAATAATAAATTTTTTCTGCTGGTCTCATTCACACCAGTATCCCCAGACATGTAATTTGAAATTCCCTCTGTGATGTCTCAGCCCAATGTATGACCCTGGGCAGTTTTCAGAAACTCTAGTTATACTATGACTCAGGGAATTAAAGGACAATCTCACCATCCTATTTCATTAAAAAAAAAAAAAGAATCTTTACTAGTCTCAGCTTCACTGAGGAACTGCAGTGGTTCTCATAAAGAGATCTAACTGGTTTCTTAGCAGGGGCTTGGAAAAGAAAGCATTTTAAAAATTCTTCATATTTTAAGGAGACTATAGGATCAATGTAATTGCTTTGAAATCTTTCAAAGAGAAACCTACTATAGAGATTAATAGTAGGTCTCTTTTCTGTTCTCTGATGTTATTCTGCCACACTATTAGAACAGGCTCCATATTTATCTAGATACCTCTATAGTTAAATCAGCTTTAATTATTGTAAATGGCAGTTTTAAAGACATTTTTAAATCTAAAAGTCAAATTCTGAAAGAATGGCAGCTTTTGTCTCTTGAGTCCTGCTCCTTCGATACCGGCCACTGGGGAATCTTGCCATTGGTCAGCCATCTAGGTACATTGTACCTGCCGTTATCAATTGCCTTGGTTTTTGTTTGCCTTCTTTTTAAAGGGCTGTTTTTGCTAATTTCCCCCCTTTGTGCTGTCGTGTACCTGTCAATAATATTTTCCAAGTACTGATTCACTGAATTTTTGAAAAAAGAAAGAGAGGAAAGTAGAGGTGAAAGAGAAAAATACTCATCTAAAAACCTACCCCCTTTTCTTCCAGCGGTATCTGTGTAGAATGTTTATGTAGTTGTATCATAGTAAATATATAGATTTTTAAAATATTTTCTATTATGTCATTAGCAGTTTTTCATGTACTGCTTACCCCACTTTGTACTTTTTGAAATAGTGCAGTAGTGTGGTTTAGTTGATGTGCAGTACACTAACAGGACAGATGTTCAGGAACATTTAGGCTTGCTGTTGCTTACCATTCAAAGGCTTTGCTCAATTTTCTTCATATTTTAATCATCTTTTCCTTGTCAGATTATATTTCTGAAGATGGGAACACCTGGTGAAAGAATGTGATTCTTTTTATATAGTCTCTAACATTTGAGTTTCCCCAAAGCAAGTAGACTTTTCTTGGCTTGAAGGAAAAAATAGAAAGGCTATACACAACCCCAAATTATCTCTCCGATGTCATAGTGTCATACTTTTTCCCTTAAGAGAATCTTAGATTTAGGAAAAGTTTGACCTGTCTGATGCTGGGGTTGAAATCATGAATTTCTGTATAGCCTTTGCTCTATTTTGTTCTCTCTCTTTCAGAATATCCCAGACCCCAGCCACCTCCCCTTGGTGGCTTCCTGGAAGACCTACCCTCTGTTCTTTGGCACGGCCATTTTTGCATTTGAAGGCATCGGGATGGTAAGAGATGCATCGTGATTCTCTAGTGCCTTTGGTGTCCTTAAGGTCCGTTTTAAGCAATGCTGAGGAAGTGCTGCTAGAAATTATCTTTAAGGTTTATTGGCCATTTAATGAACAGCATTTCAGAGACTCCACTGAAGTTTCCTAGCTCCAGTTTTTGTTTGCCTTCAAGCCTCTCTATTGCACACTCATCTCCTGTGCGTGCAATAAGCAGTGGTGGGTGACAATTTTGAATGCAGGGTCTAGAGCTGGACCAATTTGGGGTTAGGCTCAACTCTGCCAAAGAGTACCTATGTGACCTTGTGCAAGGTCTTGCCTTCTCGGATTCTTCATTGCATGCTTCTGTAAAGGGAGCCTAGTGTTAATAGTTTTTAGGATTAAATGAGACATGTCTAAAGTACTTCACATAATCCCTGACATGTGGTGAGCATTCAGTAATTTTTGTTTTCATTAATAGTATTGATATTATCATTAAATCAAAAAACATATGAAACTTTGTTGAGCTGTAACCAATAGCCTTCACTCTTAGCTCAGCTCCTCCATCATTGCTGCTATTTCACCAATTTCCCCTAAAGAGAGGAATCTGTCCCTCGGGTGTACCTAATTAGATTTTTACTTGTGTTTTTCATAATAAAGGTCCAGATTTCTTTTCTGAAGAAAGCTATTAGCATAGGGCTTAGGAAATGGGAAGACAGTTCTCCTTTCATGGAGTATCTTTTTGTCACTATTTGATTGCCCTATCACTTTACACGCTTTTTAAAAATTAATTTTCACTGGAGCTTTACAATATTGTGCTAATTTTTGCCAAACAGCAAAGTGAATCAGCTATACATATACATATACCCTCCCATTTGGACTTCCTTCTCATTCAGGTGTACTATCTAGGTTTTCTTTAAAGTATATAAGGTGAGCATCCTTATACACTTTTAAGAAAACCTCAGAGGTGGACATTTTTTGTCACAATTTGAGGAATTGCCCTGATGGTGTCAATAGAACATATTAATAAGACTCTTAACACCATGGGAGAGACTTTTTGAGTGATCATGTGTCTGTGACTATTCTGAGGTTTTAAACCTTCCCTGGTGCTTGCTCTTGGGGCTTCTCATTGCCCAAGAAGAACATCTCACCTTGATTCACAAACATATATGGTTTCCTTGTTGCTCAGGCAGAGGCCTGAAGGGCCCCATATTACAGTAGGATAAAGAGCTCTGAAGCACTCAGATCTGGAAAGAAGAGGCTGAGTGAATGTGGAAAGATGCCTGGGGACCCTGTGTTCTTAAGGAACATTGTGCTGAATTTATCAGCTCTCCCTAACAGCACAGGGCAGAAGTTGTTCTTTGCTTCATTTCATCAGCAGCGGCTCAGATGGAGAGGCATTCTGTTACCGTCATTATCTGTTAATTCATGATTGGTCCGTGTTTCTTCTTTTTAAAATAGAGATATGGCTGTTTTGACTCTAAGGCCGGATCTGAGGGTTGTTGGGCATGACCAGGAAAAGCTCTGGGCTCACTGAGCTTTCCTGTGCTCTCTTGTGTTCCTGCACCCCTGGTCCAGACTGGCTGGCCTGGAGGAGATGGGTTCCCTGCCTTCCGGCTCCCAAGACTCCCCATAGAAAGAAACCAAAGGAAAGCTTAGAAACTGTTTCTTGTTGGATTGTGGATCAACTGAAGCTTGAGCCCCTTGATCTGGTGTGGGGGATGCTGAAGGTCAGTTGGAGATGCAGAGCTGTGATGTACCCCGTAGCTGTGGGCCAACAACAGGCTCATGGTGTCTGCTGTCTGCTGGTGTGTCTGGCTGAGACGTGCTCTGTCTGGTGGCCAGAGGCCCTTGTGGAAAATGGGCATAATGACAAGATCAAAGACAGAGGAAGGGGCCAGTTAGATGTTTCCCTAAGTTGCTTTTCCTGCAACAGCCCAGCCAGGTGCGGTTGATAGCAGATCATGAAGGTAGTCATAGTCACATTTGGTCTTTTCCCTGTTCCTGTATGAACCATTCTTCATAAAATGCCTTTCATAATAGTATGGAGGTTCCTCAAAAAACTAAAAACAGAGTTGCCATATGATCTAATAGTCGCAGTCATGGGTTATACATGTCATATATACCCAGGCAAAACTCTAATTTGAAAAAAATACATGCATCCCTATGTTCATAGCAGCACTATTCGCAATAGCCAAGATATGTAAGCAACCTGTATCCATCAACTGATGAATGGATAATGAATACACACACATAGAAACACGCACAGGGATATTATTTAGCCATTAAAAATAATGAAATAATGCCACTTGCAGCAACATGGATGCAACTAGAAATTATGATACTAGGTGAAGTAAGTCAGAAAGATACTTATATATGGAATCTAAAACGAACATATCTATGGAACAAAAACAGACTCACAATTAAAACAGACTTATGGTTACTGGGGGTGGTGTAGGTGGCGGGTGGGGGAAATGGGGAGTTTGGAATTAGCAGATGCAAATTATAATGTGTAGAATGGATAAACAACAAGGTCCTACTGTATAGCACAGGGAAGTATATCCTGTAATAAACCATAATGGAAAAGGTTGCAAAAAGGAATATGTATATGTATAACTGAGTCACATGACTGTTCAGCAGAAGTTAAACACAACATTGTAAATCAACCATACTTCAATATAATTTTTTAAAACTTTTTCATAATAAAATTTTAAGTATTAAAAAACTGCAAATAAGAGGCCTTTCCTTGGCTTTAGCAAATGTTAAAATCCTCTACTGTGAGGGAGGAGGCTGCAGGGTCAGTGGTTTGAAATAGGAGTCTGAAAACTGGGTTTTGTTATACATCTCCACAGACTTCAGCCTCCGGGATCTTCTGTTAAGTCATGCCACCCCTAACACCTCAGTTTCTCTAAGTTGGAGGTTTCACTTGTCACTGCTAGTGCCCACCCCTTTTGAGGTAAGGAAACAGTTTCTGGGAACTGGAGTGGCAGTTTTCCTTGACCTGCATCTTGCATTCTTAGGACAGGTTAGCAGAGCTATGATCTCAGTCGAGGTAACAGTTGGCCTGGGCCACTGCTGGGTCTCTTCCTCATCATGCTGAGTGGGCATGATGCAAGAGGGCCTGTTGGGAGCTGTGCACTTGCATTCAAGGTGCAAAAAGCACTCCCAACCCACAGGAGGCAGAGAGCCAACCTGCAACAGGAATCCTGGCTTCCGGGCCTGCCCACGATACCTCTTGGGACTTCCTGCTTAGACAGTAGGCTCCAAAGCTCCTCCAGCTCGGCAAGTGTTGTTGTTGTTGCTAAGTTGTGTCTAACTCTTTGCGACCCCGTTGACTACAGCATCCCTGTCCTTCACCATCTCCCAGAGTTTGCAAGCATAACGTCTGATGAACAGCTTACATTTGTCTGTCTAGTGAAAAACAGATGTGCTTTGGGGAAATTCTGGGGGAATAAGGAGAGGTTACATTTTTCTGAGAATATTACTTGATTATTGTTGTTGACCATTAATGGTGCTTTCTTATCTCTCACTATTCTCCTAGGTTCTACCCCTTGAAAACAAAATGAAGGATCCTAAGAAATTTTCTCTCATCCTCTATGTGGGAATGACTATCGTCACTGCCCTCTACATCAGCCTGGGGATTCTGGGTTACCTGCAATTTGGAGCTAACATCCAAGGCAGCATAACCCTCAACCTGCCCAACTGCTGGTATGTAGGGGAGGAAGGAATCCTAGGAGCATTGGGTTTTTTTAAAAAAAAAATCAATGAGGGTCATAATGTGTGTATTTCCTCCTTCCTGTCTCTTAAATCAGCCCACTTCACTTTAGCCCCTTCTTGCCCCCAGTCTCCAGGCCAGCACCATCCTCCTTGGCTGCCCATCAAGCCTTTCGGCTGGTCTCCCTGCCTGAGTCTGACTCTCCCTCAAATCTGTTCTTCTCCTGTTGCGGTGGGAGCCATTTAACCCTCAGTCCTGTCATGCAGTCCCCTGTCGAGAGGGCACAGACACTTCCCTTAGTTCTTAACGACAAAGAGGAAACCCTGAGATGCAGTGAGGGCCACTCAGGCTCTAGCTCCAGCCCCATCTAGCTCCTTCTCAGTGAAGAGGCCTCATGCTGGGAGTCACTCTGTTTGAGAAATCCTCTAATGTCTCACCGACTGACGCGTCAAGTCTAGGTCAGTGGCCCTCCTCTCTGCTGCCACGGGGTCCGATGAGGATACTGTCCTAATTCTTATTCCATTGTGTTGTAGTTGTCTGTTTACCCATGCTGTGCTCTCCCTACATTATAAGCTTCATTCATTTTACCCCAGCCCCCTGGCACAATGCCTGGCATACAGTCAAAACCAAGTGAAAAATTTTTGAATGAAAAGGGAGGACTAAGTGCTGAGGCGGCGAGGCATTTATAAATGAGGAGAGCTCACCAGGAAGCCACTGGAACACAGAGGATAGAGGTGGTCCGCCATGTCCCAGCTCTCTATAGCCTTGGACAGGCCGCAGCTTCCCACTGTCCCAGTTCCCCTTTCTGGGAACTAAGCCTAGTCATTTCTGTCAGAATTGTCATGCAAATCAAATAACATGCGTGAGCTTGGTACTAGTGTACTGTCACCGTGGAGAAGTAGGCTGGTGCTGAGCTTTATACTTTGGATGAGTCATTCTGATGGAGACAGATGCCTCGTGGATTGATTGATCCACTGACTGATGGTGGCCACTTCTCCCAGGAGATCTGAGCCCAGAAGGGTCAAGCATCCAGTCCATGGACCTCGAACCTTTCCAGATACACCAGGAAAAAGGAGGGCAAACTTGCCTGGTCCCCAGCTTCTGCTGTGCCTGTCCCAAGACTGCCGCTTGCTCCGTGTGCAGGTGCAGGCGGAGCCTCTCCCCGTGGGCTGGGAACTCTTCTGTATCTCACTTTCTCTAAGTCATGACTGCTGTGTGCAGAGAAACACCAAGACATACTGAAATCCTTCCTGACAAGGTAAATGTCAGAGGGTGTGTCCTAAGCAGCAAATTCTTTTTGGAAGATTAAAATTTCATTGCAGACAGCAGCCGTGAGCAGATGCTATAAAGCTTGTCGAATGCCCTAGGGATCAGAATAACCTTTCAGGTCGGCCTGGTTTTAGAGGTCTGATGGGTGAGGCATTGTACAAGGACTGACTGAGGAAATTGAGAAAAATGTTTTTTCAGTAGGATCAGTGTTTAATACTGGTCACCCTGATCAGCAGACAAGTGGTAACCCTGAAGTGGGCTGTTTTCTCCCAAAAGTCTTTCTCTTTCCCTCTAATGCCTGCTTTTCAATTTCCAAATATTCATGCCCTTTCGAAAGAGAAGAGTCAAGTAGTAGCTCAGCATAACTGAAGATAAATGGATCAGGAGCAGCAGAAGCAGCCGACATAATCTGAAGCCATAGGCGAGCATCTGTCTTCTTTCCTCTGATGTTTCCACCCCAGCTCCCCTAATCTTTCTGCCTCTCTTCGGGTATGATTTATTTAGCTGTCTCAGCAGGTGGCTATCCTGAATCTAGACTTCTCAGCACTCCAGAAGGCTTTGGGGCTGCACTGAGTTTAGTTATAGAGCTGCTAGCTGGTTTTTTCCCAAAGGGTTTTTAATTATGTATTCTTGGAGCAAAAGACCTTTTGTCAGTCTCAGTTTCTCCCAGGGTGTTCTCCTGCTTATAGCATTAGAACATCTTCTAGGTGTTAAGTTCAACCACAGAGAAAGTCAGTGCACACCATGAACAGTATAATCACTTTAAAAAAAGTCTCTACTGAATTTTTACAATATTGCTTCTGTTTTATGTTTTGGTTTTTTTGCCCTGAGGCATGTGGGATCTTAGCTCCCCAACCAGGGATTGAACCCACGTCCTCTGCACTGGAAGGCGAAGCCTTAACCTCTGGATCACCAGGAAGTCCCTATAATCACCACTTTTAAAAGATTTCCAGCAAGGGAGGGAGGCCGCAGTTTCTTGCTGGTAATGCATGAGGGTCTTCTTTGAAGTGGAACTTTGCTTAGGGGCAGGATGGCCTTCTCTTTAATGGGCATGTCAAATCTGAATACTTACTGATCAGACCTTTTTTCTACTCTTCACTGTCCTAGGTCTTGGATAAGACAGACGTGTCCCGTGGTAGGTTAGCAGTCTTTCTGAGAAGCCTCCCATGAAGCAGTGGTAGGGTAGTAGCCAGCCCTAGTGGGATGGAAAGATGGCTTTTGTTCCTGTCTGTTCATTCTGTGTGATCACCATCTGATTCTAGGGAGCACTGAGTTGGATGGGAAGGATTTGAAATGCCTGTTGCATTTGAATTGTATTTTTTTTCCTGCTGTTTACTCCTTTTTTTCCTTGCTTTTTAAAAATGTTTTTGTTTTTTAATTTTTACAATGTCATGTTGGTCTCTGTTTTTATTTGTTAAAGGCTATATGCCTGTGGAAAAGATTCCAAATGTTCAAAGGGTGTACAGAAAATATTAGGTTTCCACTTGCCTCTTCAGGACCCCTGTTTTACAATTTTCCATTTCGGGGTTGACCATTGCCAGTTTCTTGTGTTTTCTCCTCAAGATACTTGGCGTATATAGGAATGTCACATGTATGTGTGTCTGAAAGGGGGTGTTTTTCCTTCTTTTTCCTTTATTTTAGACAGTGGGTACCGTACTGTCAACACTGTTCGGCTTCATGCTTTTTTCCACTTCATTGTATGTCATGGAGGTAGTTTCATATCAGCACCGGAGTTCTTTCTCCTACTTTTTAACACTTCTGTGGGAATGCCGGTTTTCCCAGGTGCCGCTAGCGGTAGAGAATCCACCTGCCAATCCAGGAGATGCAAGTGACATGGTTTGGATCCCTGAGTCAGGAAGATACCCTGGAGTAGAAAATGGCAACCCACTCCAGTTTCTTGCCTGGAAAATTCCATGGGCAGAGGAACCTGGCAGGCTACAATCCATGGGGTTACAAAGAGTCAGACATGCCTGAGCACATTGGGGTGCCATGATTATTTAACCAATTCCCTCCTGATTAACACTGGAACTCTTTTTAATCTTTCAGACTTAGAGCTGCAGTGACATATTTTTACTGTAAGTTTATGTGTGCATGTACAAGTATACCTATAGGATAAATCCCTAGACCTGAAATTGCTCATCCAAAGGAGACATGTGTTTATAACTTGGAGAGATATGGCCAAGTCACCACAGGGCCATTTTGCAGTCTCACTGCTGGGTATGTGAGTGTGCATAGCTGGCTCTGAGTGTGTCTCGACTCTCTCTGCAGGCTGTACCAGTCAGTTAAGCTGCTCTACTCCGTTGGCATCTTCTTCACCTACGCCCTCCAGTTCTATGTCCCTGCCGAGATCATCATCCCTTTCTTTGTGGCCCGTGGGCCTGAGCATTGCGAACTGGTGATAGATCTCTCCGTGCGCACCGTGCTGGTCTGTCTGACATGTGAGTAGAAGACAAGATCATTACCTTGTCTGTTTTCTCCCCAGAGGGCGCCCAGTCCCCAGGGCTTTTGTGAGGGAAGGCTTGTGTCGTAGCCAGTGTTGTGTGAGCAGGGAACTTGGGGCGCTGTCTCAGCATCAGAGTTGAGGCATGTCTGCAGAGGGACTGAATTGATTATAGGTATGCTCTAAAGCATACAGTAATGGGAGTGGTGATTTCTTTATAGAGACAGCCTAAAATGTGATGGCAGTGGTCATGATGCTTAGTAAACGGGTGCAATTATTATTCTGTCTGAAATATGGCAGAAGTTTAACAGAGATCCATTTAACACACACGCATAATGAGTACTGTAATTTCTTTGATAGCAGGTGTATCTTTGTTTATTTCAAATAATCATGTTTCCAGTGTGACAGTCTGTTCCTTGGATTGCATTTTGAGACTGCTTGATACTATTCTAAATACTTTTGGATGGTGGTCTCACTAAAATCTGTTTCATAGAAAATTTCTGTTGACTACCCTAGGTGTTTGTTTTATCACTTTGTGTTTAATTCCTCTCTTCTGACCACATACCCAGGAGTGTGAGCTGAGAGACAAGATAGCACCTTATTTGTTCTTGGTTAAAACTGGTATAATTCAAAAATAAATTATTTTTTTGAAGCTCCTGTGAAGTTGATAAAATAATTCTTGAATATATTGGTCTCTAATATCTAATTTAAATTTTAAGAGATTTGCAGTTTCTTTCCAAATTGAAATGCTTGAATCATAGATGTCTCTTTTTGGCCATGGTTAGTTTTTTTTTTTTTTTTTTTTAACTTTTACGTTTTTGGGAAAAGAGACATCTTTGCTTATCATATTGGAACTTTCCTTAAAGTATGCAGTTCAAGCCTCTGTATTTGGAGTAAAGCTGGTATTTCTTTTAATAGGTTTTTTAAAGTTATTTTTTAATTGGAGGAAAGTTGTTTTACAACGGAGTGTTGGTTTCTGGTTGCAACAACACAAATCAACCATAATTATATATGTATCCCTTCCCTCTTGAGCCTCCCTCCCCTCCCTCACCCCTCAGGTGATCACAGAGCGCCAGGCTGGGCTCCCTGTGTTATATAGCAACTCCTCACCAGCCAGTTTACACATGATGGTGTATATATGTCGATGCTGATCTCTCCATTCGTCCCACTTTCTCCCTCCCTAGCTGTGTCCACAGGTCTGTTCTTACTTCCGCATCTCCATTCCTTTCCTGCAGACAGGTTCCTCAGTACCATCTTTCTAGATTCCATGTATATGTGTTAATATACGATATTTGTTCATTGGACCAGAATGGAGTGTTTTAGGGATGAATGATGTGATAGTTGTCTAACATGCACTCATAGTCTGGAAGGTTTGAAATGACTTCATTGGTTGACTGTTAGCAAGAGCAGGGCAAACAAGAGGCTGTCATCCTTTCCTTCCACCTACGTAGATGTAGGGAGCAGACTGGCGCCCATCCCAGGATGGCCCTCCCCCAGCCACCCACAGGTACCTTCCTGATGTTACTTCTGGGGCAGTGGGTGGAAGCTCAGTGTCCCAGGTCTGCATGGAAGGAACTCACTGGAGCTGAGACCTGAAGACCTTCCTATTTAATCTTGGGGAGCTCTCCTGCTGAGGCGTTCTTGTAGTCTGGACCTGGGTAGCAGAGTGCACACCTTGGTTTCACCAGCCCCAGAGAGGTGAAGGAAACCAGGAATCTGACCCCTCATATTCTTCACTGGACAGCCCTTTGGGCTATCTCCTTAGACCAGCCTGGAAAACAGCCCACTGCCTGCAGGCCACTGCTGCCCCAAAGTGATTGAAGGGAAGGAATGTGCAGGGTACAGCTATGACTTTCGACTAAAGCACCTGAATGTGTGGTAAGATCAGAGGCTTGCACTCTCCTAGATTTTACTGTTTCTTGCTGGCAACCCTGGAGGCTTTGATCAAGCATGTATAATTCCTCTACAGAGAAATTAGATCTGAGTGTTGAGGAGACAGCACCCATGTGCACGGTGTTCATAATGTCAACTCTAAGGCCCTGATTCTTGAATCCAAGGGGTACTAGAAGAAAGGATAGGGATAGCTCAAATAATGGGCTTTGTTTCAGAGTGGTTACTATAGAGAAAGCAGGCCTGTCTGTGTACATGTGTTGTCCCTGCTGGAAGAACTGGGGCACTGAGCTGGCCCTGGCTCCTCTCACTGCCCCATTTTCTTCTCAAGTTTGGCTCAGCCTCTGGTAGCATATGTCTCGCTTCCTGCCAGGTTCCTCTCCACTGCACCCCACGGCAGCCAGCAGTCCTGACTCACAGACCTCCTGCTATCCTTAGATGCCTCTCGGTTTTCACTTCGCTCTTCCTAGCTCTGTCTATGGGTCTCACCTCCCTTCTGCAGTGTGACGCTCAGAGGATAAGAGCTGTGTTTGATCTTTAAGCACATTGGGTTGTTTTCCCCTTCTCCTGTGATCTCTTGTGACTTGACTTTTCATTGTCATCCTATTAAAGGGTGCAACCCCTTCATCTCTGAGTGCTCAGCCTCTCTTGCCTTCCCTGGAGACTTTGAAGTTATTGTGGGATTCGGGAGCGGCATTTTACTGTAGCACCAACTTAATTGCATTTATCTGACTTCATTTTGTTTTTTTACCTCTGTAACTTCAGATCCTTTGGCCGAAGGTTAATTGGTATATGATTTTAGATCTTTGATGTAACTGATTGTTTTCATTTACAGTCATAAATTTTAATGGCAGCTTGTTTGATTGCTATTTGGGCTATTTTCTTGTTTTCTCCCCAACTTTCTCTCCACCTGCTCACTCTCCATCCCCAAGGGAGCAGGAAAATCTGGTTCGGCCTCATTTTTTTTTCCACTTAGAATTCAACTTTCTCACCACTCTTCCCCATCTGCCAAAGATGACCATGTCTGCTTTTTTGATGCTTTATTGCACACTTTTGGAGAGGAAAGGAAAGAAAAATATGCATGTCAGAGATTGGTGCTCATTTTGTTACAGTTTCATATGGGACAGTAGTTTCTTCCAGCCCATATGTTTGGCCATGCAGACCTAGCAGATCACCTTATGTCCAGACCTTGTGTAGAAGGAGAGGCCGGGAGAGGCTGCTCCACCTGAAAGAGGCCGGAGATGTGCAAAGAGTAGTTCCTCTGGAACTACTAACCTGTCCTCCAGTGGTTTGAACTGATCTGCTGTGGCACTTGGCACATGACACATTTTATTTCAGTTAGGTATGAGAATGTCATAAACCTGTTATTGAAGACAGAATAGCAGCACAACCATCTCAGTTAAGAGATCTATCACAGCCTAGAATATAAAGCAGTCCAAGCAGCCAGACTCTTAAGAGAAGGAAGCTTCCAGGTCCAAACAAAGTGGCTTTCTCCACCCCTTTTGGCCTCCCACACATCTCGGTCTTGCAGCTACAAAGAGAACAGCAGCACTAACTGTGCTCTGAGCCCCCATCCCCACCACGGGGTCGGTCATGAGGCCTCAGTGTCTTCATTTGTAAGATGTGAAAGGGATCCCCTCACTTCATGTCTAAAACTCTGTCATTCTGCACTAGTACTCTGAGCTTGATTTTAAATTCCTACCAAAATATTGCTCCCCAAAAAGTTAATGTAATAAAAGCATTTGAAGATTGTCTAGATCTAGAGTAAGTGAAAAAGCAATTCCCAATATCCCAGTGACTTAAAATAACTTTTGCGTTTTATCTTCTGTGTTAATCCCCATGGGCGCTTTTTATAAATAATTGCAGTCCTCATATACATGTGACTTTGTCTTTGGCATTTTGTTTAAAATTGTCTCATGACTATACATATCTTTGGAAATATTTTTTATGACTGCACGATATTCCTTTTTATTGGTAGATCATGTTTACGAAACCACTCCTTTAACACTGGACATGTAGGTTGTTTCCCTTGTTTTTGTATTGTTTTTAAAATTTATACTCCCACTAAATGAAATTATACATTCTGTTCAAGAGTGTTATTAATTTTAAAGACAGATTTCTAGCCGTTTGAGAGCCACAGAGGTGAGCTTCACCTACACTGATGGTAATAAACAGCAGTAAGCACTTCTGGACACAGGAGCTGTAAGTTTCCAAGGGCTTTCTCTCAGTGTGCTTGTCTCTTAAGTGCTTTCTCTGCTCTGTGCGTAAGTCAACTCTTTCTGTTGTGGTCTAAAACCACAGGCTCAGAATTCCAGTCAGTTCCTTCTCTAAACATGGCTCTTGGCCTCCTGCTGCTTCAGCAGTTAAAAGATCACATTTTCAGTGCCTCTTAACCCAAAGAGAAGATGTTTTGCAATACCATTGGAGACCTCTTGACTAATCATGTGATCTGCCCGTTCTCAGGGCCAACAGCTAAGCTGTTCATGTCATAGCTAGGCTGCTGCAGGGGGCTGGGGAGCTGCCTGCCAGTGGGGAGTGTGCTATCTTTGACCCTCTTTGTATGAGATGCTCTTTCTGTGGGGGAGTAGGGAGAGGGTTCCTGGAGGAGGGCATGGCAACCCACTCCGGTAATCCTGCCAGGAGAATTCCCATTGACAGCGAAGTCTGGCGGGCTGCAGTCCATGAGGTTGCAAAGAGTCAGACACAACTGAGCAACTGAGCACAGGGAGAGGGTATTCCCAGTTGGCTGCTTCCTGAGGCATCTGCCTTCTTGGGTTTCTGTTTCTTAAGGGCTTTAACTCATGGAGTAAAGACATTCAGTGTTAGAAGAGGTTTTAGTTGCTCCCATATCTTTCCTGAGTACCTGATTCCCATCTCTGGAATTAGTGAAATCTAGTTTGCCTGGACAGGGAAGCCTGGTGTGCTGCAGTCCATGGGGTCGCAAAGAGTTGGACATAACTGAGCGACTGAACTGAACTGAGTTTGCCTGGTGTTTGGTAAACAGAGGCCTTGGATATTAGGCCCTCCGTTTGGGTCTCTCTCCCTTCCTCCTCCCCCAGTGTATTAACTAATGGGAAGTTCATTCTTCCTGCCTTCTCCCCTCATTATGTTTCTCCAGTGTCGGGCTGCATTTAGGGTTCAACTGTGTATCCGGTCAAGCTAGGACAGGAAGAGGGTCCTCCCTTTGCAGCCCTGTGGTCCTGGCTTTTTAAAATTTTGCCCTTTAAAAAATATCTCTATTAAGGACATTTGTGTTAAACATACTTATCTTGTATATCGGTAGTCAAGTCAAGAACAAGTTTTCAGGTTGCTATTTTAAAGTCATGATGAAATGGAACATTTCCATCCAATCTGAGAAAAGATTCTGATCTTGCAAGCTTCTGTTTCTGTTTTCACTTAATTCTTATCAGAGTGGAGCACATGTGACTTCACTTAGCTCATATCATGAAGTACCCATCTGTCCTCCAGGCTAATATGCAAGAGGAAAGGAGAGGACAGACCCTCAGCACTGGGAGGGGCTGGGCAGGTCCTCTGACTTGTCTCCTCCAGGTACTTGTCTCAGCATAAATGCCTGCTTTCTCTTCAATGGTTGGAGCATCCTGGGGACCAGGAGGAATAAATCACACTTCTTTAATAGTAGAAAACCAGAGCTACTTACTTGGTGGTTTAGTAGCTGAGTCATGTCCGACTCTTTGTGACACCAGGGACTGTAGCCCTCCAGGCTTCTCTGTCCATTGAATTCTCCAGGCAAGAATACTGGAGTAGGTTGCCCTTTCCTTCTCCAGAGGATCTTCCCAATCCAGGGATTGAACCTGGGTCTCCTGCATTGCAGACGGATTCGTTACCAGCTGAGCCACCAGGGAAGCCCTAGTCAGGGGCGGGGGGCTAGAAGTTACATTTTTGGCCCAACCATGTCTTCTAAGATGGAATCCTGTCCGTCAGCTGTACCACTCTGGAGCAGCACATGGTACTTCCCAGACAGTGAATTGAGGGACATATTCCAGAACACATTCCCAGGTGACTAAATCTGCATTGTGCAGTTCCTTAAAATTTCAGCAATGCAAGTGATCATCCAGTGTTAATGAAGCCACCTTACTCCATGGGTAAATGAACTAAGGCTCAGAATGGGAGCTGATTTCACACCCCAGGTCACACGCAGCCTGCTCCTGAGCAGGGATGGGTAATGCTGTTAGCTAACATTTATGAGGCCTTTGTTATGTGTGTAGTACTCCAAGTTCTTTACCTGAATGATCTCATTTGACCATCCCTATTTAGCAGTAGGGAAGATGTCTTAACTAGGTTAAGTAACTGACTGGTCAGTAGTGGTTTGGAGCCTAGGTTCTGAGTCCAGACCCTTAATCACACTCTTATATCAGCCTCTCCAAGGCTCAGATCTGATGACTGCCTCAGCTGTTTCCACCCCACTGCTCACCTGAACTGAAATATCTGGAGCCACCACTGTGTGGTTAAACATTAGGCAGAGAGATCCAGACCCCAGAGAGGGCAAGTGTCTTACTCCAGGTTACACAGCAGATCAGCTCTTGTTGTCTTAGGTTTTCCGTGATGAGAGCATCATTTTGTCATCAACCTACAAACACTTCCAACTTTCCTCCAAACTCAACCCTGACGATTTGAGGGATATCAACTCTATTTAGAAATAGCTGAAGGCTGAAACAGACTATTTTAAACTTGCAGAGCAAGTTAAAAGCTTATATCTTTGGTAGACTCTGAAGGCTTCAGAACAGTTGAGGGTATTCTGAGACAATTGTTGTGATGGTTCAGTGTAGAAGAAAGAAAGAGGAAGGGATTGCCCTGGGGTTGAAAAGCCCTGGGCAGCATAGGCAAATCTGAAACTCATTTTCCTTGTACCTCCTTTTGTTATCAGGCTTCAAAATCCTTGTCTGGAGTCCTCTGAAAAGCAGAGAGGGGTCAGGGCTGACCTGTACTGGATTTTACCTCATCATTGTGGTGTGTCTCTGGGAAAGCTAATCTGGTATCTGAACCCCTCAGTTCTTCACAGACAGGATCTTTCTGCTGATCAGCCGGATCCCCTGTTCTCCCTCCTCCGGCTCATCCTATTCTGTATTTTCTTGATCATCAGGTCTATGATGTTACTGAATCAGGGGCTTGAGGCCCTCGTTCCAGCTCTGTCACTTTCTATCATGTAAATTCTTCAGGGCTGTCTTTCCACAGAGACCATAATAATGTTGTGGAGGTCTGTACCTATGGAGCGGAGGCGAATTCAGCTCAGCGAGTGGTTGTTTCCCAGTGCCTTCTGCTAGACAGTAGACGTTCTGTGTGATGGGAGTGCTCCGGGTCTATGCTGTCCAGGATAGTAGCCATGAGGCACAGGTGGCAGTTGAGTCCTTGCAGTGTGGCCAGTGTGACTGGGAGACCGACTTCATTCAGATTTGGATAGCTAGTGACAGTGGCGTTATTGTACAGCACGGCTGCAGAGTGAGTGAATGTGAGACAGGTGACGTGGCTCTGCTCATCCCAGTTCCCAGCCTGCCTCTTGCCTTCCCGCATGGAGTGGTGTTCCAGGCAAAAAAGTGAGTGTTTCTCTTAAAACCTGGCCTCTAAATGCAGCCCACTGCTTTCATCTGGTGCTCACCCAAAGGAGCAGCAATCGATTCCAATAGTCCATTTGGAGGGTACAGTCGGCTGCACAGGATTATGACGTTCTGGCGTCTCACCACTGTGATGCCTTCCTCAGAGCAACTGGACCTCGCTTCTGCTTTATGAAATGAATGTAGGATTGAAACCCTCCAGTGTGAGTCTACTGTGTCCAGTGTGAGTCTCTTATAGAGATCAGGGAGGAGATAGATGTGCTCTGGATTACTGTCTCAATGCTCAGAACTGCTGGCCAGAGCCCAGCAACGGGGAAGACGATTCATCAAAATAATTTGATTATTAGCAAGTTAACGGTGCACTTGCCATGAGCAACGAAATATACACTACTACTGATAATATTAACTGTATTGTGTGCCTGGTGTACACCAGGCCTTTTAAGTGCCTGTGTAACCTCCCTTGATCATCACGACCTCCCTGACGGGAGCTTTTATATCTTCATCTCGTCAACAAGAAGACTGGGGAAAAGAGCCATGTGTCACTCAAGACAGAGCCAGAGTCCAAACACTAGTGCCCAGTTCCAGAGCCCATAATCCTCAATAAACCTATGAAACGTTGGCCTTCACCACTACCCGTCCCCCAAGTGGAGAGCTGAGTTAGGGCAAGTCGTAGGGTCAGTGGGCAATGGAGAAAGTCCTCTGCTTGGATTTAAACAGCGCTGTCTGACTAGCTGGCCGGTGGTAGAGATGTTGGTGTGCTGTGGAAAGCTGTGGCGTTTCCTCATGCGGTCCTCATTTCATCTTTATCATCTGTTGCACCTTCTTCACATACACCTGGGCTAAGTGTCAGGTGTGGAAGCCACCGGCTTGTCCTAACACACGAATGCAGTCTTTGTAGGGGGCTTTGCTCTTGAGGTCAGCCTGCACACAGATCTGCTTCTCTTCACTGCGTGAAAGCACTCTATGCCATGGGGCGTACATGGGATTGTTCAGAACGAGGGTCCCCCCAGCCCCACCGTTTCATTTCTTGTCTTTCAAGTAGAGAGGTTTGTGTTGGAGGTACCCTCAGGGGTAAGAAGATGAGCAGTCGCTCAGAAAAGGTCTACCTCTTTTTCTGCTCTCCATTCACTCTCCTTTGGTAGGACCAGATTGCCCTGGAATGTAATTTGGCTCCTTTTCCTCAGAAAGATGGAAGTCACAGACTGTGACAGGAGAAGCTGGGAGATCTGGGTTCCCATCCCAATTCTGCCTACCTTGCAGTGAGTCCCGGGTTAGGCCACCTCTCCAGGCATCAGTTTTCTCATCTGTGCAATGAGAAATTGAGCTGGATTATATCTTGGCTTCCTTGGAGCTCCCCCTTCTGTGAGATGGACTTGCTAGATTTGCTGATGGTGAGATGGCCTCTCCCAGCTCTGGGTGGTCCTCAGCAGGCGTGTCCTCTCTCCCACAGGCATCTTGGCCATCCTCATCCCCCGCCTGGACCTGGTCATCTCCCTGGTGGGTTCCGTGAGCAGCAGTGCCCTGGCCCTCATCATCCCGCCACTCCTGGAGATCACCACCTACTACTCAGAGGGCATGAGCCCCATCACCATTGTCAAGGACGCCCTGATCAGCATCCTGGGTTTCATGGGCTTTGTGGTAGGGACGTGTCTGACCCTGTATGAGCTGGTCCAGCCAAGCAGCGCTCCCATCATCATCAACTCCACCAGTGCCTTTGTATAGCAGGCTGGGTGCGTCCCTGCACCTGCCCACTCTACCCTGTGTGTTCCCCCAGCACCTGGCTCCAGAGCCTCAGGTAGAGTCCAGGCTCTGGGGGAAGGTAAGGTCGCTGTCTGGGAACCCCTTCCTGGCTCCTGGGTACCCTGGGTCAGGTAGGGATGAAGACACGGTAGGGTGTGGGCAGCAGATTCGCTGCTGTGTGGGAGGTACCTCTAGCGGCAGCGCCATCTCTGTTCATTTGTACTTATTTTAATCCGGAACTTTTCACCTCTTTTCCCTGATCCCACCTCCTCCCTTCACTGCCTGCCTTTCTCCTTCTGACCCCCCTCTCCAGATTATCCCTGTTGCACAATTCACTTTATCTAAAAATTTCAGTGTCTCTCACCTCATGTTTTCTCCTTGTCCGGGCCAAGCCTAGATGGAATAATGTGGGCATGCCCCTCTTTATCAAGCCAGGCCCACCTCTTAGCTCTCTCCCAAATGTTTTACCTCAGTATTCTCCTGCCTATTCGAGTCTCCGCCCAGTCGTGGAGCCTACCTAGTAGTTGAAAACCAGCCCCCAAAGCTAGAGGTTCCAGCCTTCACTCTTTCTGGCTTGCCGTGACCCTTGGCAACACCACCTCCTCTCCGGTTTCCTCGCATGGGTCACGATACTGTTATCTTAGTTGCTCAAACTGCTGAAAGATATCAAGTGCTGCCAAATTGAAAATATTTATATTTTATTTAAAACCAGCTTTTGTTTTTAGATTCTGTCTCTAGATCTGGGACTATTTGCAACTTGTTCCTTCCTCAGTAAACTCTCACTCAACTACTCCTTCTGAGAGGAAACTGAGTCCAGGAGGTGTCTACGGAGGCCCTCAGCACCCTTGGCCGAGGACCCCGGAGCTTTCAGTCAGGATCATCGAAGTGCGGACCTCTGTGGGGAGTCACGGACTTTGCCTCCCGTCGACCAACCTGATTGCCTCCTGAGAAGGCAGGAAGGACTCAGGAGATGTTTGCCGACGCACGAGGCGGAAGGGAAGAATGGCGATGTGGGGTGGGTTTCTCTCCATAGGAGGCTTAGAAAACGGCCGCTTTGTGCATTCAAACCTGTTCCCTCACCTCAGCTCCTGACGGACAGAGGGCACGGCAGCATCCAGACACCCCGACTCTTGCCATGAACGAGAAGATGAGGCCAGTGTGAAAGGCAGTTCCCCGAGTTTGCAGCAGCTGGTCCGACCCTACATGTGGTGCTCGGTTGTTTACAAGCCCTGGAGGACGGGGCGGGTGGGCAAGTGCCCAGCCCCGGGCTGCCTCCAGGATCTGGACTTCTAATGGAACCACTTGGTTGGGACTTCGGTCTCCTGTGCTCTGAACACTAATCATGCCCTCTTCCCTCTCCCCCCACCCCGCATGCCTCCCTGGGTATCAGAAAAGAGGCAGCCTCAGGGCTGACTCACCTCAAGGTCAACCTTCAGGTTTGGGGACAAACTGCAGAGAGAGCTGGGAAATGTCCATTGCGCTGTTGGCTGCCTCTTCCCTCTTGGTGTGACAGGTATCACAGAAGGCTGTTCACTGAATCTCCGTCTCTTGAGCTGTGTGTGCGTGTGTATGTAGGTACACGCACATGCTCCTGTGTAGGTAACAGGGTCGTGCTGTCGTCCACCCCTGCCAGCCTCTTACCTGAAAGTGGGGAGAACAGCACTCCTTTATCAGGGGTTTACTTTTTGTGTGTCACCAAAGCTCCTGGGGGCTGGGACCCAGCCTCACAGCCCCAGCTTTTTTCTTTCTTTTCTGTTCCAAAGCCAGACTCTCATTCAGTGACACTTGACCTACCTAATCACTGTTCACTTAGGAAGATGCAGTCAGTGGTGATCTGGTCTCCCTTAGGAAAGTGAACACTTTCCCCCATTCTTTCGGCTCTTTGGTGGTCACTCACAGGTGCTCACGTGACCAGGGTTCTAGCTGGAGGTGGCAGTGGCCCTGCCCTCTGGAACCACAAGCTTTCTAAGTAACTTCTGGTTACCAAAGTGTAACTTCAAGAACCTTTAGCTCCCATTTGCAAGCCCAGGCTCCAGCAGTCTTTCCAGAGCAGTCCTGAGTCTTGTTTCCAGCGAGAAGGCGCAGGCCAGTATTAGGGACTCAGACATGTGTCCCACCCACAGCTTCCATGGTGGAGGCTTCTGTGTGCTCAGGGCACTGCTAGAGGCAGTCCTGTCCAGGCGGCTCTTGAGACCTGGCCTGGGATGCTGGGACCTGATGACTGGACAGCACGATCCTGAGGTCTCCTGGCCCCAGGTCTATTGCTTCAGGGCCCCTGCCCAGGGAATCTGGTGTGTAGGAGAGACTGCTGCAGCCTTGGGGCTTCAGGAAACTAGCTTGGCCTGGCCTTGGCCCTGTTCAGTTATTTCTTGTGCTTTGTCTTCCCGGGCAGCCTGATCACATGGCTACTTCGGGAGACCCAGGCAAGGTGGATGCCATGGGGACCTTCCTGCTTGTGCAGCTGCACAGCAATCAGTTGTCAAGTAAAGGGTTGGCCAGACGGTTGTAGTGGAGGAAGCCCTTTCTTTTACAGAAGTAGCCGGCAATCCAGCTCAGGGAAGCTTACTCCTCTGCTCCCCACGGGGATCAGGGCTCCCTCCCTGCTTCTTTGCAGCCTCTCCCTGGGCCCTGCCTTAGTCTCTGGTGAAGAAGCCCCAGCATAAGTAGGAGACCAATCAGGGAACAAAAGAGCGAAGGCTTGCAGGGATGTGAGGCCACATCTTTCTGACCAAAGGTAAACAATAGGGCTTTCCGGCCCAGTGCTCTTCCACTCTATGTCCTTCTCCAGCCTCCCCAGGGCGGCCCCGGGTTCCATCAGCCCAGAGGTAGCTTCTCAGAGCCCCTTGTTCCCTCCTGCAGACGCCACTATCAGGAGCAGGTTTCCAACTCCCTGCGGGCAGTATACCTCTCCTTAAATGCAGGTTCTTGCTGGGAACAGCACGACCTGGCATCCTCTAGTCACTTTTTCTAGAAGTTGTACCATTCACAAGTGGCATTATTTATATTTATGTTGTGCTGCTAAGAGCCCTTCATGTGCACAGACCCTTGCCAGACGGATGTGACTGTGTGGTGTGTCTTAGCCTAGAACCTGCAGCTTGGCTCCTCTGTCACTCACCTCTCCAGTCAGATTCACTGGCTGATAAAGCTCACCGTTTACCCTCTACCCCCACGAAAGGCAAACTTTGCAGTTTGCAAAGTTGTCTTAAAGTAATGATCTCCAAACAGGTATGTTAGGAAAATCTTTTCCCCCTCCTTGTTCTCCTGCCTGGCTTTTTTTCCTCAAATCTCTTCCTTCCTAAATTGTAGAACATCATCTCTGTTTAACACTACATGTTCACCTCATGTGTTTTGGAAGTGCAGAATCTCAATTTATGTCTGTTTACAGCTCTCTCTATTCACTACTCACTGCAAGGGAGTCTGTTTTATTTCATGGCTGTTTGGATGTTCAAGTGAGCCCTGGCATCTACCTAGCTCAGAACGCAAAGCTGCTTCTCCTCAGTGGAAATAAAATTAAAAAGGCTTGACTGGATGTACAGGAGTCGGCTCCAAGTCTGCCTTACAATTTAATTTTCCAAGGTACATTACGCATCTCCAAGACCATTAAGAGGAAAGAGTACGGTTTGTATTGAAATCATGGTTAATACTTTTAGACAGTCCCGCTAGTTGCAAAGCTGTTTGCGCTCACAGCATCAGCCTGTGACATTTCTTCCCTGTCCTTTGTACCCCCGGGTCTTTCCCTGGCCAGGGGACATAAATGGTGCTGAGCTGCGGTTACCAGAGTCGCAGTGGGGAGTAATGGTGAAGTTGCCTGCTGTCAGCCATGTTCTTTTGTTTCAATCAAGGTGATGCTGTGGAAGTGGTTTTGTTTTACTGAACTTTGCTGAACAATAAAATTATGTGACTGTTGTAAACCATGTCAGGGAATGTGTGAATAAGAGGAAAATGAAAAACTGCCATCCAGCAGGTCTTGATAACTAGACAGTCCTGTGTATGTTATGTGCCTTTATGGATGTGTATGTTCTGAATGGTACATGGAGAAATAAGGATCATGCAGGAACTCATGGAAGATTTTGTTTTGGGTTCTGCACACGGATCATGTGTTAAACTTTTCCTTAATAAATGAGCTTTATTTTTTATTTTTGAGAACTTGGAGTCTGTGTCTTTGTTTCTCTCTCTCTCTCTCTCTCTCTTTTTTTCCCCAATTACTCAGATCCCTTTACTGGATCTTAGGTCAAAATGTTTCTTGGTTTATGTCACAGAACTCATCCAGGGGAGTAGTGTGAAGAGCAGACACACCTGTGGGTGGAGAGTCCCTGAGAAGGGGCAGGTAGTTACTTTTCTGTTAGACAATCCTGCTCTTCCTAAGTCTACTCCTGCTTCTCTTGAAAGCTTGAGTAGAAATTCGTAGCCCCCTCTGTGCATGTCAGAGGACCACCCAGGACAGGCGTGATGGTTTTCAGTGTCACGGTGGTTGGGTGATTGTATTGAATAACCCAGTTATTCAATTAAACACTAATCTAGGTGTTGCCGTGGAAGCATTTTGTAGTTGTGGTTAATGTCCACAGTCAGTTGCTTTTAAATAAAAAGATAATCCCCCAAATGTGGGTGGGCTTCATCGAATCAGCTGAAGGGCCTCAAGAGCATAATGGAGGTTGTTTCACTGAGAAAGAGAAAATTTTGCCTCAAGACTATAGCATTGACTCCTGCCCAAGAGTTTCCAGCCACCAGCTGGCCATGCACATTCTGAACTTGCCAGCCTGCACAATCACACAAGTTCAAGGCCTGTCTGTGTCTCTCTCTGTCTCCTCCTCTCTCCGCCCCCACCACCTCCCGTATGTTTTCATGTGTGTACATCTCCATCTTACGTGTCCTGCTTCTCTGAAGAACCCTGACTGATGTAAGAAATAATACTTGTATTACCCCCATCTTTCTTGAAGTGACGAGATAGATGTCAGGACATGGAAGAGATGATTCCCCTTCCTTTTTTGTCACACTGAAGAGGAAAAGCAAGGCCATCCAAGCTGCCCCAAGACGATTTGAAAACTAATCTTCGTGGGCTACAAGATTAAGTAAGTGAAGTCACTCAGTCGTGTCCAACTCTTTGCGACCCCATGGACTGTAGCCTACATGGCTCCTCTGTCCGTGGGATTTTCCAGGCAATAGTACTGGAGTGGATTGCCATATCCTTTTCCAACGGATCTTCCCGACCCAGGGATTGAACCCGGGTCTCCCGCATTGTAGACAGATGCTTTACAGTCTGGGCCAAGATTAGACTTCTCTAAAAGCAGAGCCCTCAAGGGGCACTGTTGAGGCACAACACTTACGGAGGAAGGTGGGGAAAGATGACTGTTTTCTGTGATCAGTGTTATTACTGGACCTGAGGGGCTCAAAGGCATTCAGTGACTGTTCCAGGACAGCGGCCAGCAAGGGACAGAGTTGGGATGCTTACACAAGCCTTGTGGTTATGGAACCCAAGCTCTTTCCTGAGGCGCTGGCTGCCTCACCCTACTTGTTGCAGCCTCAGGTGGGAGGGCCACCCTTAGGGACTGTTGAGAGGCTTAGGGAGAATGCTACATGGTACCTGGCATGAGGGGCTCATGAAACATAACGTATTAGCTGAATTGAAGAAAACCAAGATTTGGAGAGAAGCTGTTTTACTTGTATTTTTGGTTCTGTGTTCATTCATTATAATCTTGTCTTGCTCACTGGCTTCAGGCAGAGCATTCAGCCCTTCTTAGACTGTTCACTTCATGTTTTTATTCCTGCTCATATCCATACATAATGGCCATAATCCCTCCTTCCAGGTAACAAAGGCCCTCAGGGTCAGCCCACTGCACTCACACAGACATAAGCTGAGTGGACAGGACCTGGATTTGGACCCTAGATCTAGCTAGGGCTTTTTGCTAAGTAGGTTGGTTTCCTCAGACCCAGCCCATTGCAGATGTGTGCCAAGAAACCGTGTGTGTCTTCAGCCAGTACCCTTTAGATCCTTGGCCACTGATATCCTCCCACCTTTGGGAGAATAAATAGGGATATAATTTACATATGATAAAAGTCACCTGTTTTTTTTTTTAAGTACACAACTTGATGAGCTTGGGCAAATGCATGTAGTCATCTGGCCACCATTTCAGTGAAGATACAGAATGTTTCCTTTGCCCCTCCAGGTCCCTTGTGTCCCTCTGCTATCAGTCCCATCCCCATGCCACTCACCCTTGGGAACAACTCATTTAACTTTTCTGTCTCTAGTTTTGCTTTTTCTAGAATGTCATGTATATGGAACGTTAAGTGTTGTCCCCTCTGTCTGGCTTCTTTCACTTTACATAATGCTTTTTATACTTAACGTTGTGACATGTGTCCGGAGTTTGTTTTTATTTCAAAATGGTACTCTGTTGTGTGGTTGAACCATAGTTTGTTTATTCATTCTCCAGTTGTTGGACATTTGGGTTGCTTCCAGTTTCGGATGTTCTGAATAAAGCTGCTATGAATATTCATGCCCAGATCCTTGTGTGGACAGATGTATTTATTAATTCAGTTCAGTCACACAGTTGTGTCCGACTCTTTGCGACCCCATGAACCAAAGCACGCCAGGTCTCCCTGATGCCATCTAACCATCTCATCCTCTGTCATCCCCTTCTCCTGCCCTTAATCTTTCCCAGCATCAGGGTCTTTTCAAATGAGTCAGCTCTTTGCATCAGGTGGCCAAAATATTGGAGTTTCAGCTTCAACATCAGTCCTTGCAATCAACACCCAGGACCGACCTCCTTTAGGATGGACTTGTTGGATCTCCTTGCAGTCCAAGGGGCTCTTAAGAGTCTTCTCCAACACCACAGTTCAAAAGCATCAATTCTTCAGCGCTCAGCTTTCTTTATAGTCCAACTCTCACATCCATAGATGACTACTGGAAAAACCATAGCCTTGACTAGACAGACCTTTGTTGGCAAAGTAACGTCTCTGCTTTTTAATATGCTATCTACGTTGGTCATAACTTTCCTTCCAAGGAGTCTCTGCTTTTTAATATGCTGTCTAGGTTGGTCATAACTTTCCTTCCAAGGAGTAAGCGTCTTTTAATTTCATGGCTGCAGTCACCATCTGCAGTGATTTTGGAGCCCCCCAAAATAAAGTCAGCCACTGTTTCTACTGTTTCCCCATCTATTTGCAATGAAGTGATAGGACCGGATGCCATGATCTTCGTTTTCTGAATGTTGAGCTTTAAGCCAACTTTTTCACTCTCCTCTTTCACTTTCAAGAGGCTCTTTAGTTCCTCTTCACTTTCTGCCATAAGGGTGGTGTCATCTGCATATCTGAGGTTATTGACGTTTCGCCCAGCAATCTTGATTCCAGCTTGTGCTTCTTCCAGCCCAGTGTTTCTCATGATGTATTTTGCATATAAGTTAAATAAGCAGGGTGACAATATATAGTCTAACGTACTCCTTTTCCTATTTGTATTTATTACTCTTTGGTAAAAACCTTGGAGTGTAATTGTGAGGTTGTATGATTCAGTGTATACCAACTTTATAAGAAACTGGAAATTTGTTTTCCAAAGTGGCTATACCATTTTGGATTCTTACCAACAATTTTTGGAAGTTCCATTTGCTCCGCATTCCTCCCAATACTTCATATTGCGGTTTTTTTCAGTTTTACCCATCTTAATGGGCTTGTAGTGGTAGTTCATTGTGATTTTAATTTGCATTTGCCTAACCACTACTGATGTTGTGCATCTTTTTCTGGGTCTTTTTGCTATTGGTCTTTTTTTTTTTTTAATTAAAACTTTTTATTCATAAACAACATGATTGTCTGTGTGGAAATGCAAAATGCAGAAATACAGAATAAAATTTACCATTAGAGACAATTAGCACATTCACAGTGTTGTGCAGCTATTACCAGTACCTAATTCCAGAATATTTTTATCACCTCAAATGGCAACCATATACGCTTTAAACACCTTCTATCCCATCCCTGCATGCCGTTTTAAAACATACATGGGTCAGAATGGCTACCATCAAAAAGTCTACAAACAATAAATGCTGGAGAGGGTGCAGAGAAAGGGGAACCCTCTTACACTGTTGGTGGGAATGCAAATTAGCACAGCCACTATGGATAACAGTGTGGAGATTCCTTAAAAAACTGGAAATAGAACTGTAATACCGCCCGCCAATCCCACTGCTGGGCATACACACTGAGGAAACCAGAATTGAAAGAGACACATGTACCCCAATGTTCATTGCAGCACTGTTTACAATAGCCAGGACATGGAAGCAACCTAGATGTCCATCAGCAGACAAATGGATAATAAAGCTTGGTACATATACACAATGGAGTATTACTCAGCTAATAAAAAGAATGCATTTGAATCAGTTCTAATGAAGTGGATGAAACTGGAGCCTATTATACAGAGTGAAGTAAGTCAGGAAAACACCAATACAGTATGTTAATGCATATATGTGGAATTTAGAAAGATAGTAACGATGACCCTATACGTGAGACAGCAAAAGAGACCCAGAGATAACACACTTTTGGACTCTATGGGAGAAGGCGAGGGTGGGATGATTTGAGAGAACAGCATTGAAACGTGTATATTACCGTGTGTGAAACAGATCGCCAGTCCAGGTTCGATGCGTGAGACAGGGCACTCAGGGCCAGTGCACTCCCTGAGGGATGGCATGGGGAGGGAGGCGGGAGGTGCGTTCAGGATGGGGGACATGTGCACCCGTGGCTGATTCATGTCAATGTATGGCAAAAACCATCACAATATTGTAAAGTGATTAGCCTCCAACTAAATAAATTTAGAAAATTAAAATGTACATGGGATTTGTTTTGCTTAGATATGGTAAGGTACACAGAAACAGATAGAACTGTCATGAAAGATGGTTTTTAAATTTTGTTTGTTTATTTTTGGGCTGCATGGCATGTGGGACTTTAGTTCCCTGACCACGGATCAAACCTGCGCCCCCTGCATTGGAAGTGCAGAGTCTTAACCACTGGGCCACCAGGAAAGTTTCAGGATGAAGTTTTTATACTCACAGATCCATAGAAATAGGAGGCAGAGCCACACAGAAAAGTGCCATGGGTGATCAGGAGGCAGAAGAAGAGAAACAGAAGCATGGGTAGAAGCCTTTAGGGCGATTTTTGTGGGAAAGGCAAGGCAGGTTAGGGTTAGCAAGCCGAGCAAATCTGAGGTTAGATAGGTACACACTTGGAGCAGCCTGGGCTGTAAAGGTGGTCTCTAGATGTCCATAACTCCTGGAGTGATTTAAGGTGGGGACTGTGATCCATACTGATAAGATGAGTTGGGTTGGGAATTGCACTCTGGATTGGTTGATTTGCATATCAAAGGGATGTCCTCAGGCAGGCTGTTTGCTGTCTCCAGAAATTAGCTGACTCTGGGAGGGGCAATCCCTCTCTGGGTCCACAAAGACCCCAAGAAGTCAAATCATCATAAAGTGCACAGAATAGAAAATGTGATTAAAACACTCTTTCCTCCTACCCCTGGCAACTACTAATCTGCTTTCTGTCTCTATGGGACTTTCCTATTCTGGATACTTTATATAAATGGAACCACAACAATACATGACCTTTCTGGCTTCTTTCATTTTATATAACGCTGTCAAAATCCATCCATGTTGTAATGTACATTAGTAGTTCATTCCCTAGCAGCAGTCACAAAACTGCTTTCTGTTTCTTGGTTTCATTACTCGACGTAACCAGCATCTTCATCATCTCCTCTTCTCCTCCTTCACCTTCCTCTTCATCGAGTTGACCATTTTCCTTCTTTTCTTGGTTCCCTGGTTCCTTAGTTCCCTGATCTATCTTCTTTCAGTTCAGTTCAGTTCAGTCGCTCAGTCGTGTCCGACTCTTTGCGACCCCATGAATCACAGCATGCCAGGCCTCCCTGTCCATCACCTTCTCCCGGAGTTCACACAGACTCACCTCCATCGAGTCAGTGATGCCATCCAGCCATCTCATCCTCTGTCGTCCACTTCTTCTCCTGCCCCCAATCCCTCCCAGCATCAGAGTCTTTTCAAATGAGTCAACTCTTCGCATGAGGTGGCCAAAGTACTGGAGTTTCAGCTTCAGCATCATTCCCTCCAAAGAAATCCCAGGGTTGATCTCCTTGCAGTGAAGGGACTCTCAAAAGTCTTCTCCAACACCACAGTTCAAAAGCATCAATTCTTCAGCGCTCATCCTTCTTCACAGTCCAACTCTCACATCCATACATGACCACTGGAAAAACCATAGCCTTGACTAGACAGACCTTTGTTGGCAAAGTAACGTCTCTGCTTTTCAATATGCTGTCTAGGTTGCTCATAACTTTTCTTCCAAGGAGTAAGTGTCTTTTAATTTCATGGCTGCAGTCACCATCTGCAGTGATTTTGGAGCCCCTAGAAATAAAGTCTGACACTGTTTCCACTGTTTCCCCATCTATTTCCCATGAAGTGATGAGACCAGATGCCATGATCTTCGTTTTCTGAATGTTGAGCTTTAAGCCAATTTTTTCACTCTCCCCTTTCACTTTCATCAAGAGGCTTTTTAGCTCCTCTTCACTTTCTGCCATAAGGGTGGTGTCATCTGCATATCTGAGGTGATTGATATTTCTCCCAGCAATCTTGATTCTAGCTTGTGCTTCTTCCAGCCCAGCGTTTCTCATGATGTACTCTGCATAGAAGTTAAATTAGCAGGGTGACAATATACAGCCTTGATGTACTCCTTTTCCTATTTGGAATCAGTCTGTTGTTCCATGTCCAGTTCTAACTGTTGCTTCCTGACCTGCATATACATTTCTCAAGAGGCAGGTCAGGTGGTCTGGTTGGTATTCCCATCTCTTTCAGAATTTTCCACAGTTTATTGTGATCCACACAGTCAAAGGCTTTGGCATAGTCAATGGAGTATTTATTCAAATAATTTTCTTCTTTTAAAATTTGGTCTTTAGGGACTTCTCTAGTGGTCCAGTGGCTAAGACTTCGAGCTCCCAATGCAGGGGGCCCAGATTTGATCCCTGGTCAGGGAACTAGATCCCACATGCTGCAGCTAAGCATTTGCATGCCATAACTAAGGCTCAGCACAGTCAAATAAAAAAAAGTAAATTTAAAAAATATCTTTAGAAATTTGGTCTTTAAATTTAAAGATTAAACTCTTTATTTTGAAGTGATTATAAGTTCACAGAAAGGTACAAAGAGATATATAGGGGAATCCAGTGCACCCTTCACCCAATCTCTCCCATGTTGACAGCTTGCATAACTATAGTGTTGTAGCCACGCATTCTGGGAAACAAACTCACTCAGAAGGACAGTGTAGATAGTGGAGTGCAGTTAATTACACCGGCAGGCCGAAGGCAGTCTCCTCTTAGCCAAGGACCCTGACCAGTTTTTGTGAAAACTTTATATACCCTAAGCATACGTGCCCAAACCCACCTCCCCAAATTCTCTGAAACTAGTCTGAACAAAGGAAAAAGAAAGATACAATCAAAGTCAACCCGTGACTCATATGCCTTAAACTTAGGTAGTTAACGGTGGACAATTATCAATAGGCTTGTGGTCATTCCCTAATAAGCATAATAGAATGTATGATTCTATTCGGTCACACAGATAATTAGGGTATTCTTTTAGGCAATGGAGAGCCCTGGGGCTCTTCCTTCCAGGGGCCTGGTTTTCCAGTTGGTATGTTGTTTCCATAGATACTGGGCATATACCTCAAAGTCCACAGTCTGGCCCAATATGGAGTCCTGCTTTCAAGATAGAGCCTGTTCTGTTTCCTCCCTCAATAGTACATTATCCCAACCAGGAAGTTGACATTGACACAATCCATGGAGCTCATTCTTGTGTCTCCATTTGTAACACATTCATTTGTGTGTGTGTGCATGCTTGTGTATGTGTCCGTGTGTGTGGCTAAACAATTTTAGTTACATGTGGCTTTTTCCACCACGGTCACAGTGCTTAACGGTACCTTTACCACAAGACCCCTTCATGCTGCCCTTCTGTTAGGTAGTTAGAATAGGAAACAGGAGTCCAAAACGGCGGTGGCTAGAAGACAAGGAAGGGAAAAGCCCGGGAAAATAGAACAAAGGAAGGTCCAAGGAGGGTCCAAGGACCAGAGTGAGGACCTCAGCTAGAACCAGCAGCACTCCTGGCTAGCCCAGTTTACACAGGGCAGGCCCGGGGGAGGAGAGAACACGTAAAAAGAGAGCCAGAGGGCTCTCTCTCTCTCCCGCACACTGGCGCGCTTCCCCGCTCTCTTCTCTTCGCTTCTTTGGGTCCGCATGCCCTCACGCCTCGAGGATGGATTCTCCTGCTATTTTCTAAGTAAAATAGAGCTGTATGTTACGGAGCTGTAACACTGATTTGTCTGAGAGCTATAACACTGTCCAAGACCCGAAAGCTGTGACGTTCTGAGGGCTTTAATGTCCGTCACTCCAAATCTTTGTTGTGATGAGACAGAACAGAGGAGCATACACTCTCCTGATACCTTCATAGACACATCCACATCTGGAACCTTACCAACATCTGCTATCCCCTGGCAATGACTAATCTATTTGTTGGTCATCTCTGTCATTATGTTATTTCAAGAATGTTCTATAAATGTAATTATATTCTATGTATCCTTGTGAGTTTGACTTCTTTCACTCAATGTAATTTCCTTGAGGATCATTCAAGTTGATGCATGTATGAATCGGTCGTCCCTCTTCATTGTTGAGTAGTATTCCGTGGTATGGACATACCAGATTTGTCTATCAATTTACCTATTGAAATTTGCATAGTTTCCAGGTCTGGCTCCTACAAATAAAGCTACTGTGAATATCTATGTATAAGTTTCTTTGTGAAAGAAAGTTTTTGTTTCTCTGGGATGTATGTCAGGAGTGCATTGCTGGATTATATGGAAAGCTTGTTTTTAGTTTTAAAAGAATCTTCCAAACCAGTTTATAGAGTGACTGTACCATGTTACCTTTCCATCAGCAGTATATGAATGATCTAGTTTTTTGGGGTTTTTCTTTTTGCATCTTTGCCAGCATTTGGTGGTGGTGTTATTTTCTATTTTAGCCATTTATCAGATCTTGTCAATGTTTTGTTAGATTTTACCTAAGTATTTAATTTTCTTTGAAGCAGTGGTAAGTGGTACTGTGTTTTTTTATTTCAGTTTCCA
This sequence comes from Ovis canadensis, assembly GCF_042477335.2. Classification (NCBI taxonomy): domain Eukaryota; kingdom Metazoa; phylum Chordata; class Mammalia; order Artiodactyla; family Bovidae; genus Ovis; species Ovis canadensis. The sequence continues at coordinate 75,478,511 of NC_091249.1, forward strand.
CATATACATCTGTATTATATAAAAATGAAAATAATTTATGAGTATTATTGATGTCTTGTGATGTTTCTGCACTTACTTTGTAGTTCTATGAGTTTTTGGTAGGATTCTTGAGATTTTCTATGCAGATGTTCATGTTGTCTGCAAATAGTAGTTAGTTATACTTCTTTTCCGATCTGTATACTTTTATTTTATTTTATTTTATTTTTGTCTTACTGCACTGGCCAGAACTTTCAGTGCATGTGTGCTAAGTCACTTCAGTTGTGTCTGACTCTTTCTGACCCCATGGACTGTAGCCTGCCAGGCTCCTCTGTCTATGGGAATCCTCCAGGCAAGAACACTGGAGTAGGTTGGCATGCCCTCTTCCAGGAGATCTTTCCAACCCAGGGATCAAACCCACATCTCCTGTATTGACAGGAGGGTTCTTTACTAGTAGTGCCACTTGAAAAGCCCCTATATTAGAAAAGAGTGGTCCCAGTGAACATTCTAACCTTGATCTTACAGGGAAAGCTTTCAGTGTTTCACCTTTACATATGATACCAACTACAGGATTTTATAGAAGTTCCCCTGTATCCCTGTACTGAGAGGTTTTCTTGAAATCATGAATGGCTTAATTTTGTTGAATGCCTTTTCTGCATCAATTGCTATGACATTAACATTTTTCTTTTTTGCCTGTTGATATGATATATTAAAATGGATCATCTTTGAATAGTTAACCAACCTAGCTTACCTGGAATAAATCCCACTTGGTCATGGTATATGGTATATTATTTCAGGTATGTATATGTATACACACATACATGTGTACATACATATATGTATACACACGTGTGCATACATATACGCACATATGTATACATGTGTGTATATATATTTGGATTGCTTTTTACTCACCCTGATATTGACTTTTACTCTGACAAATGTAGAATCCAGAATGGTGCCTTTTTATAAAGGAGCAAAACCATGTGCTGTAACTACAATTTTTGGCATAAGTGGGCTTTTGCCAGTTCCCAGCTGCTATGTGCTACTTAAAGACTGCATATATTTCCTTAAGACAGAGCTTCTCAACCTTGATACCATGTATATTTGGGGCTGGATTATTCTTTGCTGTTGAGACCGTCTTGTGCACTGTAGGATTTTTATCAATGTCTCTGGTCTACTCACTGGATGCCACCTGCATCCTGCCAGTCATAACAACCCAAAGTGCCTCCAGACATGGTCAGACTTCTCTGTGTGTTGTTTGTGTGTGTGTGTGTTGATTGTGAGGGGTTGTTTGGAAATCACCACCCTCTCAAGAACTGCTGCTTTAATATACTTAGCCTCTACCTACCCCTCTGGAGAAGGAAATGGCAATCCACTCCAGTACTATTGCCTGGAAAATCCCATGGACAGAGGAGCCTGGTAGGCTACAGTCCATGGGGTCGCAAAGAGTCGGACACGACTGAATGACCTCACTAGTCACTACCTACCCCTAACTGGGGAGATGTCCTTGTGTCTTGGCTGTGAAACAAAGATGTGTGAGCATGGATACTACAATAGGATCTGCCTTTTTAGTAGCAATGATAACATATCTGACATCTTCTAAGCATTTACTGTGCCAACCATGCTAAGCACTTTACCTATATTCTGTCCTCAGACCCAGAGAGGTAAGGTGCTGCTAATATCTCTGCTTTTCAAACTAAAGCATAACAGGTTAAATGACGCCCAAGATAACACATTTTCTATTATTATTTTAATTTTTTAAATTATGCAAGTATGATAATACAGTTGCAGGAGATTTGAAAAATCCAGAATTATTATCATTTTTGGCCACACCACACGGTATGGAGGATCTTAGTTCCCCGACCAGGGATCAAACCCATGCCCCTGCAGCGAGAGCGTGGAGTCCTAACCACTGGACCACTGGGGAAGTCCCTAAGATCTCACGTTTTCTAAATGATGAAGCCAGGTCTGTCTGACTCTAGACCTCATGTCTTTGGCCCTTGGATCCACTGCCTTGCCACCTGATTCTGTCACTCCTCCCCTCGCATCCCTCGGTGGACACGGTATGTCTCCAGACCCCCGTCTGCACACCTAACTCCTCCCACGTTCCCACCCCAGGCTGTTCTCCCCACCCTGCGCCCCACCCATCAGAACTCCCCTCAGTGCCGAAATACTTTAAACCTTCCGGCCTTCCCTTTGTGCTGTTCTCTTAGCCCAGCCGCTCCTTCTCCCTGTGCTGAACCTGAAGCTCAACTTTAATACCCAGTTGTGATGGCTGCTGCTCTCTAAAACAGGGATCCCCTGCCCCTGTTGTACGTACGGGTCTGTGGCATGTTAAGAACTGGTGAGTGGTAGGTGAAACTGAAACCAATCCCCCCACCAATAATCTCTAGTCTTCAGTCCACAAAAGGGTAGTCTGGCTCTGTCTGCCCATCTTTACCCCCAGACACTCACTTTTTGCTGCTCTTCCCCCAAGATGTCACGTGTGTCCCTCCAAAGCACTGCTCTTATTCCTGGAAGATGCTTCTCCGTGAGGCCTTGAAAAATGCCATGTGATGGTGCGGCAGTGCAGCCTGCCCATGCAAGGAGCAGTCTCACAATTCCCTTGCCATGGGTCCTGGTGGATTCCAGCTGCCCTTCCTCCTGGAATGTGGTTCTGAGTCCTCCCCAGCCCCTTCCTGGCTGCCCTCCTCTAGCAGTGCCCAAGATTGCTGTGTAACTCTCAAGGCCCAGCCTCGGAGTTGGATACAAGATTACCAGGGTGGCCTAAGTTGAACCCTGGGGCATTGAGCAGACTCTACTTCCCCAAACCCAGACATTCCAGCTGTTAATACCACCTAGAATTATAGTGACATTCTTGGTCTCTGAACTTAGTTGGATCATTGGACCAAGCCCTCTCAGTCCCAGTTGCTCCTGTTCCTTAATCTTCTGATGTCCCATATTTATGATTAGTTTCAAAAACTCAAATGTAAGGTATAGTTCTGGAGTCAGGCATCCCTGGATTGAATGCGGGCCCTAGCACTCATGAACGGGGAGACTCCACTTGAAGTCACTACCATAAGTTACAAGCCACTTAACTTCTTGTTATTTTTTTAAATATAAATATTGTTAAGTACTCGTTTGTCTTTACTTTTAAAAAAAATATTTATTTATTTATTTGGCTGCACCAGGCCTTAGTTTCAGCACTCAGGATATTTAGTTGCAGCATGCAAAGCCTTGCTTGCAGCCCTCGAGAACTAGTTCCCTGGATAGAACCCCGGTCCCCTGCATTGAGGGGTGTGAAGTCTTAGCCACTGGACCACCAGGGAAGTCCCAAGCCACTCAATTTCTGTGTGCTGCTTTTCCTCCATCTATAAAACAGACATGACAGTATTCACACCATAAGCTTTGTTATTGTTCAGTCCAACTCTGCGACCCCATGGACTGCAGCACGCCAGGCTTCCCTGTCCTTCACCATCTCCCGGAGTTTGCTCAAACTCATGTCCATTGAGTTGATGATGCTATCCAACCATCTCATCCTCTGTCGTCCCCTTCTCCTCCTGTCTTCAATCTTTCCCAGCTTCAGGGTCTTTACCAATGAGTTGGCTCTTCGTATCAGGTGGCCAGAGTATTGAAGCTTCAGCTTCAGCATCAGTCCTTCCAGTGAGTATTCAGGGTTGATTTCCTTTAGGATTGACTGATCTGATCTTGCAGTCTAAGAGACTCTCAAGAATCTTCTCCAGCACCACAGTTTGAAAGCATCAATTCTTCAGCGCTCAGCCTTCTTTATGATCCCATTTCACATCTGTACATGACTACAGGAAAAATTATAGCTTTAACTGGACAGAACTTTGTCAGCAAAGTGATTCTGCTTTTTAATACACTGTCTAGGTTTGTCAGTAGCTTTTCTTCCAAGGAGCAAGCGTCTTTTAATTTCATGGCTGTAGTCACCATCCACAGTGATTTTGGAGCCCAATAAAATAAAGCTCACCACACCATGAGCTTGATGAGGATTAAATGAGATAAGACATGCCAAGCGTTTGTACAACACCTGTCATATAGCAAGTGCCAGTAAGAGGTGATGGTGAGGATGATTGTGGTGAACTGTGTTTTCACCTGGGTCAAGTCAGGTGGGTCTTGCCTGGGTCTCTGCCTTTCTATGCCACTGTCACGCTGTGTCAGACTCACGACGTTTTGAGTCAGAACCCCAGTGGCTTGAGGATTTCCCCGAGACACGTTTGGGGCTGCCACAGCTCTGTATCTTGATCCCAGAGAGCCCTCTAGTGGCTGATCTGCGAATGTGCAGGTGCAGGAGACAAAGGGAAGGAGGGACCTGGTGGGGAGAGAGGTAGGGTAGAGGAGGGCTGGGTAGAGAAAGGCTCTGTATGAGAAGAGCAAGGAATTTTCTAGGGAGACCCCCCAGTGTGGGATCAGACCTGAAAATGGTCTCACTACTGTGAAGTGCTACCTGTGGGACTTCAGATCCACCCCTTCTCCTCTGCAGGCCTCAGGGTGAGGAGCATTGGGAATGATGATGAACTGGATCTGTTTCCCAGACAGAGGTGATTTAGGGGACCCTGGACAGTCATTTTGAAAACCGGAATGTTTATGTGTTTTCATGTGGCACTAGAAAAATTAGTAACTTTCACTTCTTTTCGTCTATGGATATTATCCTTTTAGAGAGTGAGAAGTGAAATCGCTCAGTTGTGTCCCACTCTTTGAGACCCCATGAACTGTAGCCTGCCAGACTCCTCTGTCCATGGGATTTTCCAGGCAAGAATACTGGAGTGGATTGCCATTTCCTTCTCCACGGGGATCTTCCTACCCTAGGGATTGAACCCAGGTTGCCTGAATTGCAGGCAGACTTCTTCCCGGCTGAGTCACAAGGGAAGTCCGAAAGTGAAAATGAAAGCCCCTCAGTCATGTCCAATGCTTATGCAGTCCATGGAATTCTCCAGGCCAGAATATTGGAGTGGGTAGCCTTTCCCTTCTCCAGGGGATCTTCCCAACCCAGGGATCGAACCCAGGTCTCCCACACTACAGGCAGATTCTTTACCAGCTGAACCTCAAGGGAAGCCCTATCCTTCTAAGGTGAATAAAAATATTTTTAAAAATCTAAATACACTAAAAGAAAAATATTAAGTAAACAACAGAACAGGTGTCATTTTATCAGGATCAAAATCATCAAAGTAAAATCAAAAAGCAACAGAACTTGGCGCCGCTGGACTAGATTCTTTGTGGTTTCCTGCACCGAGCTGATAAGCTGATCCTACCTGCATACTATACCTGGCATTGTTCCCTAGCATAAAGGTCACCGTTTATTGTTTATGCTGCTATCAGCTCTTTGAACTTCTCTCTCAGAATAGGGGTATTATTTACTCTTCATTTTACTGACCAGTGAGAGGCCCGGTCATACCTGTCTGAGGCCACGTTATGGTGTGGCAGAGCTGGTTTGGAACGGAGCCCAGTGGACCCCCGAGCCTCTGTCAGCTGTGGTACCACCCACGCGCATGCCTTCTCTGCCTACCTGCATTGGGAGCTGGACAGCAGGGACCAGACCCTCCAGTCTCAGTGATGGACCGGCAAGGCCTGCACGGACCAGGTTGCCTGGCGACATTCACATCCAGCTGGGCCTCAAGGTGAGCTATGGAGCTGTGGCCACAGGTGACTCTGGGCATCAGGGGACTGGCCTCCCAAGACCTGTGATGTTAAGCCCCCTCAGCCTAGCCACTGCGATGTGGTGCCAAGGGTGCTGGCCAGAGGTCAGCAGTCCTAAACTCTTGTCCTGGGCCTTTCATTTACTCGCTCCTTAGCAGACCTGTCCACTCACTGTGCCCCGCTGTGTCAGAACTAGAGGTGGTTTTCCAAACAGTGTCCTAAGCCCCACCCCTAAGAGGTTCTGATTTTGTATGTATGGGTGGAACTCAGGGATCTGCAGGTTAGCTGTTTTGCAAGGGAATCATGGTGCTTAGTGACCTGTGGGGTCCCTTCCAACCCTAGACTCCATGAACCTTAGCTTGGAATGGCCAGTAGACAGACCCCTGTGACCTTCCCCTGACCCAATCCCAAATAGCCGAGGTGACAAAGAAAATAACAGTAAAAAAGATATTTTATTGTTAAAAAAACAACAGATGGGGAATGAAACCAGGCACCCCATCATTCACGCTCACAGTCGCCCGCACAACCGTGAACCACACACACAGACACACTTTCACCCACACAGCTCCCTCTAGCTGTAAGCATCAGCCTTGTGGGTAAGAGTCACCATTTCTCTTCCTTTTCTCTTTTGTCTCCCTAAACAACACACATGAAGAAGCAGTGGACCAGAGTGGCAGGGGAAGGAGTGGCCAGGCCACCAGAAGCTCTGGTCCCTCTCACTGCTGGCTACATACATTCTGCACGTGTGCGCACGTACTATACACGGACGCCCATGTGTGCAGACATGCGCCCACACTGACCCTCCATGCATAGGGTTGAGTCACTGCAGGTAATACTTGGATTGGCAGGTCTCTGAGACAGAGGGGCAGGAGAGGACCCTCCTGGTGTCTGACTCCCTGCTGCCACCCTTCCCTGCGCAAGAGTTGACTTCCTTGTGTCTAGGGAGGACATTGAGTCCCTATGGGGCAGCTCATCCAGACAGCAAGGTTGAAAAGTGCCTAAGAATTATTTCGAAAATGAAGAATCGTGCCCTTCTTGCCTTTGGCCCAAAGTGCTTGCGAAACTTGGGCTGAAGAGCCCAGAGTTTCATGAGGTCTGAATTCTTTAACAAAGATGGTTCAGGGCTGCACAGATCCTGGCAGGCCCTGGCTGGTAGAAAGTCACATGACTTAGAAAAGGAGGGACAAGGTGCTTGGAGTTAGATTAAAGGAGTGGGATCACCAGGAGACTGAAGCCAAGTGATGCCCCTGGGGAACCTTCGTCACCGAGGCTCATCAGTTTACCTCCGGTGCCTGGCAGGCAGGGAGCACAGGTGGCATGTGGTAGCTGCTCATCTGCTGCTCACCTCTCAGCCCCTTGGAGAGCCCCTGTTGCCCCGCAGGGCTTGTGACCTTGGGCCTTGTCTCTACAGCAGGTGTGGCACTTGCCTGTGAGGCCCAGGCCTGCCATGGCCTGCAGAGCACAGCTGTGGGCAAGTCTAAGAGGGTGCCCGTCAGGGTCAGCCTACTAGTTCAGGCTCTGAATCCCTGGGGACCATCAGGGGGCCCCACCGCCTCTTGCCTATCCCAGGAGTCAGTTTTTCCTGGGTTTCTAGGGTAATGGCTCTGGGCACCCCCTTTCTGCTGGCGGCCCTGGTGCTGTGTCTGGAGCTCTACCCTCAGCTTCCCTCCATTCTCAGGGACCAGCTGGGGTCTGCAAGAGCACATTTCAAGATTTGGCAGCTTGGACTGGGTATGGGGGCTTCCCTCCCTCTTTCCCAGCCATGCTCAATTCACTCCCCACCAGTTGGAGGGGAGGTGTCGGGTCCTCAGCCTCCTGCCTGCCTCCCTCTGAGGATAGCTAGAACATGACCTCCTCACAGCTCCCATAATCACTCTCCACCATGTCAGAGCCCTCATAGTTGGGGGGTGCCTGGGGCTGGCCCCGGCCCAGGGGGTGCCCACCCCCTACCTCACAGTCGGCGTAAGAGGGCCCGGCCCGGCTGAGGCGCATGCTCACCCCCTTGTAGCCCCCTTCTGCCAGGCAGGGCCCTCCCCCTCCCTGCTGGAACTGCGAGTGGTAGTAGCTGATGGCTGTGTACTCATTGAGACAGGGAGCCAGCAGGTGCTCCCGGGGACTGGGGGGCCGTGGGGGGATCAGATCTTCCAGGTTCTGGTTGCTGTAACGGGGTGGGAGAGGTGCTCGCTTGTTTTCCAGCTCCAGTGGGAAGGGGAAGCCCCCGTAGAGGCCACTGGGGTCTGGCATCACGGCTGGGTTCTGGTGGCAGTGAGGCGACGGTGACAGAGGGCCAGGGGTGACTTCGGAGTGGGGGTACTCCCAGCGTTCCTTCCTGGAGTAAGTTGGGGGCCAGACCGTGGCTCCGCCTGGGTACACTGAAAGGGAACACATGATAGGGTGAGCTCTGAGTTTCCCTGGTGAAGGTTCCAGCTGGCCTTAGAGCTAATGTACATGACTTAGCATGTGGCAGAGAAGAGCCAAGGAGTCAGTGGGTATGCGGCCCATCTGTGTGTGTTGTCTCTGGCAGCTTAAATTAATATCTAGAATCCAGTGGGGCCAAGTTGAAAGCCAGAGGTTTAACTCAAAGCCAGCCCATTTTGCAAATCTGTGCCACTGCTTCAAGGGTCAGTGAATAAGGGAAGAATCTGAATGGCTCCATGCAGCCAACGCCCATTCCTGGAGACAGCAGCTCCATCAAAATCCTACTGGTGAGTTTTGTCTCCTTAATTGAAGGAAACAAACATGTCTTTTGGACTAGGAGATGTGATGGTGTCTATCACAGGGAATGATTACATGAGACATGGCTTGGAAGCTTGGTGATCAGGCATCCTTGGTCCTACCTCTATCCCTGAAGAGTTGGGAGAGTTACAACAAGTCACTGTGTCTTTATGGGTCCCAGTTAGCCTAATGGCAGACAGTTAATGCCAATAACTGTTGAACTATTAGTAAGTAAGCCTGGAAACATAAAGTACTTTACAGATTCACCTCCTGTTGAGCTGAAGATGAGAGGAGGGTGAAGATCCCTCCTCAGGGTGAGCCAGGTCTGGCCCAAGGCTGCTGTACCTCTAGACTGGGTGGCTAGCTAACTAGACAACTGCCTCTCTCTCTCCCTTTCCAGAAAAGTGTAAATATACATGTAAGTGAGTTAAAGTCACTCAGTTGTCTCCGACTCTTTGCAACCCCATGAACTATACAGTCCATGGAATTCTCCAGGCCAGAATACTGGAGTGGGTAGCTTTTCCCTTCTCTAGGTAATCTTCCCAACCCAGGGATCAAACCCAGGTCTCCTGCATTGCAGGTGGATTCTTTACCAGCTGAGCCATCAGGGAAACCCAAGTAAATATATACAGAAGCTCCCTTTTAACCCCATGGGTCCTCCCCACCCCCATCCAGGGTCTGTGGGTTTCTGCCATGGACGTCAGTCCTGGGGAGTGACTTGGAATTTAGACGAGTACATCACAGTTCAGTGGAACGAGGCATAGACTCTTGAGTCCAGAGGCCTGGAGTCTGGTCCAGACCACTAGTGCACCCTGACCTTGACCACATCCCTTCGTGGACTGGATGGTGGCTGAAAACCCTCATGTCTCAGATAATGGAGTGTTTCCATCTACTGCCCTGTCCCATAGATCCCAGAGGCTAACAGCCTGTGGCTATACTGACCCATCTCCTCGCCTGACCATCTCCTCTTAATGATGGCCTCGTTGTCAGGGTGGGAAGAGACCGCAGCTGGCGGGAGTCTGGGAGGAACGCTGCAGACCATGGGCCGTTGCTTAGAGCTAGGTCCGAAAGTGACAAGTTCATTTGGAGCTGAGGTCTTGCCTGGCTCCATTTGGTCCAGGTTGTTGCAGGAGCTGGTGCTCAGAGGGTTGAGCTCAATAGCAGGTGTGGCTTGGGTGTCAACACCCACACTCCTGGCCAGGAGATCTGGGTCCTCCATGGCCACGGGCTTGTGCGACTTGCAACGGCGGCAGTAGAAGAGAAGCACCGTGGAGATGACGACGATGACCAGCAGGGCCACTATGATGATCAGAATCTCCTGCTGTCCCCAGTCCCCCCTTGTGATCTCGGGGGTGACGAGGCAGTGTCCTTCTGAGCAGCCCCTGGCCTCCATTTCACACCTGCAGGGACAGAGAAGTAGAGGATGCAGTCACTATACAGGCCTTTCCATGTCCCCTCTTTATTTATTATTTATTCGGCTTTCTTGAGTCTTAGTTGCTGCATGCAGGAGCTTTCTTTGCGGTTCACAGATTCTCTAGTTGTAGCAGGCGGGCTCTGAAGCACTCAGGCTTAGTAGTTGCAGCCCATGAGTTTAGTTGCCCTGTGGCATGTGGGATCTTAGCTCCCTGACCGGGTGCTGAGAGAAAGGACTTTAAGATAGAAATATGGGGGAATCTTGGAGAAGCCCTTTCCTTCTCTGGGTCTCAGTTTCCCCACCTCTAAAATGGGTGGGTGGACCACACCACTGGATCTCTTACACACACACTGACAGCAGGGTGGGGGGTCCCTTGGGAGTGTGTTATAAATAGAATCCCAGGCCTCCTTCCTTGGAGATCCCAATTTAATTGTTCCAGGAAATTTTTATTTTTCATAAGTCTCCCTCATGATTTTTAAAGGTTTCCAAGTTGGGAATTCATAAAACCAGTGAATTGCCAGAAGCCTCTTTGTGTCTAGGCTTATCGTGGGTGACTCTCCTTCCCTGGCAACCCCAGGGCAGCATTACACAAGGCACAGGTAGCTAGTGGTGGGGCATGAGTCCACAGTGGAGCCTGTCCCAAGGGGAATCATTGCCCCCAGGCCACTTTCTGAAAGTCAGGGGCCAGAGCAAGAGAATAAGAACTTGAGCATTTTCAGACTTCAGCAAAGACCAGAAATGCCTGAGGAGCTGGTATGAAGTAGATTCCTGGACCCCAGCCTGGCGAGTCCAGTCCACTGGGTTCAGCAGAGGGCTTGGGCGGTCTGTCTAAATAGCAAGTGCCTCCCCTCGTGAGGTGTTCCTGATGCAGGTGGTGGGAGGAAGAAGGCCTGACCCCTGGAAAAGGCCTCAAGGCCAGGTCGCTGGATTACTCGGCCCCTGGCTGCCCACTGGCCTCTTTAGGGCTCAGAGGGCAGCGGTGCTGCCAACCTCAGGGAGAGGAGCCCACAGCTGGGGGCCTCTCCTGTGCTTACCTGTCTCCTGTGTAGGGGTGAGGGCAGACACAGGGGGCTCCCTCGGGGGAGGAGATGCAAGTTCCACCTTCCAGGCAGGGAGTTGAGGTGCAGTTCTCCTTTCTTTGTTCGCAGTGCCTCCCGGAAAATTGTGGGCGGCACACGCAGACATATCCTGGGAGGAAAGGGCAAGGAGGTGAGAGGACACACTGGCCTCGTGGTCTGGTGACTGCGGGTGGACAGAGCCTCCAGGATGGAGGGGGACCTTGAGTGTTTGCAGATCCCGGGGTCCACACTTAGCTAGTGAGTGCTCCCCTCTGCCACATGCTCCGTGTTGGGCAGTGGTGCTCAGCTGGGCAAGAAAACTTGATTCCTGCCCTTAAACAACTTACAGCCTACAGGGAACAGTCATCTAACAGATACTAATGGGTATCATCATTGTCATCCTAGACAGTGCTATTCAGTGTAGTCACTGTTCTAAGTGTCTTCAAGTATTAGCTCATCTGACCCATCCATTGGCTCTGAGATTGGTTGCTGTTATGGTCCTCATCATTAGTTATTATTATTGTCCTTGCACCTGGGGACAGGTGAAAGTTGATGGCTGGCCAGGAAGCGAGGCCTGGGAATGTATGACATTGGCTCAGAGTTATACCACAAGCAAATGGCAACTGTGGGGGGGATCAAACTGAGACAGTTATATATCATATCAGTATATTAGTAATTATTATAAAAACTCATTTTATTGAAAGGAAGTGTTAGGGGAGGAAACTAGCCTAAACTAGGGACCAGGGGAGGTTTCCTGGAGGAGGTGGTATTTTAGTTCAGACCTGAAGGATGAGTAAAAATTAGCTGGGCAAAAAGATAGAGCGGCAAAGAAGGAGATGCTTTAAGCAAAGGAGAACGTGTGCAAAGATGCAGAGAGGGCATGACGTATCACCAGGGGCCGGGGCGGGGGTGAGCCTGGGCAGCAGAGGGGAGAGTGGGAGCAGGAGGGCCGGCAGGTGAAGGGTCCAGTGCATAGGAGCCATAGGCAGGAGTAAGAAATTGGGACTCCATCAATGGCACCCCACTCCAGTACTCTTGCCTGGAAAAATCCCATGGATGGCAGAGCCTGGTAGGCTGCAGTCCATGGGGTTGCTAAGAGTCTAACACGACTGAGCGACTCCCCTTTCACTTTTCACTTTCATGCACTGGAGAAGGAAATGGCACCCCACTCCAGTACTTTTGCCTGGAGAATCCCATGGATGGAGGAGCCTGGTGGGCTGCAGTCCATGGGGTCACTAAGAGTCGGACACGACTGAGTGACTTCCCTTTCACTTTTCACTTTCATGCATTGGAGAAGGAAATGGCAACCCACTCCAGTGTTCTTGCCTGGAGAATCCCAGGGACAGGGGAGCCTGGTGGGCTGCCATCTATGGGGTCGCACAGAGTCGGACATGACTGAAGTGACTTAGCAGCAGCAGCAGCAGCTGAACAGCAAGGGGAAGCTGCCACTAGGGTCTGAGCAGGACAGTGATGTGCTCAGATCTGCACTGTGTAAGGATGGCTCTGGTGTCCTGCTGGAAGATGCTAGTGGAGGGACAGAAGCAGGAGAGCAAGGAGGTGGCTGGTGCAAAAGAGAAGATGAGAGGTGGTGAGGGCTGGGCTCAGACTCATGGCAGTGGGGACACAGAACTGATGGACTCCTTGGATATCTCAGGTAGAAATAACAGTATTATCAGTCAGGCAAACATTAGAAAATGGGAGAGTGCCAGGTGTTGACAGGGATATAGGTGCTTAGGAACCCCATGCCTTGCTGTGGAAGCACAGACTGCTGCAGCCATGCTGGACAGCAATCTGACCTGACTTAGTCAAAGTATTGGTATTCTCTGGGTTTGTGAATTTCACGTGTGTGTGTGTGTGAAAGTTCTCAGGTAGGTTCACAGGATGACATGGAAGGATGCTCAGTGCAGCCCTGTTGACAGAAGTGGGATGTCCATTGCTAGGAAAGGGGAGAGGGGAAAAGTAAGCACATGCACACCTTGGCAAATTGAGCCCAAACTAAACGTAGTAGGAGGGAGGTTCAAGAGGGAGGAGACATATATATATATATGCCTATGGCTGATTCATGTTGATGTATGGCAGAAACCAATGCAACATTGTAAAGAAATTATCCTCCAATTAAAAGAAAGAAATTAGAGAAAAGAATTACTTGTGGCAGTGTGGATGGAAGAGTGTAAAAATTCAAGCATGTGAAATATAGTTCATGCATGTTGAAAGGACACTTTGAAAAACTTTAGGGACCTCCTGGTGGTCCAGTGATTAAGATTCCATGCTTCCACTGAGGGGTGAGGGTTTGATCCCTGGTCAGGAAACCAAGATCCCATATACTGTGCAGTATGGCCAGAACACACACACATACACACACACACACACACACACACACACACACACACACTTTAAATGTTTACCTATGAGTTTGGGGAAGGGAAAAGGCAGTGGAGTATAAAGGGCAGTAAGAAAGAGAAACTTAGCATGGACCAATGATGACACGGATGTGTTGACCTCAGCCTTCTATATGGAGGTCCCCATTCACCCCCTTCCCCCATCCAGAAAAAAAAAGTAGAAAGATAGTTCTTGTTGAAGGAGAAGAAGACTCTTGGCCTCCCCTGGTGTAAACATGTTGCTGCTGCTGCTGCTGCTGCTAAGTCGCTTCAGTCGTGTCCAACTCTGTGCGACCCCATAGATGGCAGCCCACCAGGCTGCCCTGTCCCTGGGATTCTCCAGGCAAGAACACTGGAGTGGGTTGCCATTTCCTTCTCCAGTGCATGAAAGTGAAAAGTGAAACTGAAGTCGCTCAGTCATGTCCAACTCTTAGCAACCCCATGGACTGCAGCCCACCAGGCTCCTCCACCCATGGGATTTTCCAGGCAAGAGTACTGGAGTGGGTTGCCATTGCCTTCTCTAGTATAAACCTAGCCAAGCCCAACTCACCAGACAGTAAAGGAAAAGGAGGAATTATTTCCCCTGAGATCTGCACCCTGAACCTGTCTCAAACTTCAGCCCTGTGACCTTGGCTGAATTCCCTTACCTTTCCAGGTATCCCTTCTGTAGTACAGTGGTTTCTTGAGCAGTAAAACAGAGCTTTACTTCCCTCTCCCCTTTCTCCCTCAAGGGGCTGCGTTGGAGAAATATACTCGGTCAACTCTACAGTGATCCATGATTGCTAGTTCAGCATGTCAGGGTCCTCTGCAGAGGCTCCTGCGGTAAGCCTCGGGGTCAGCCACAGCCTTACCTGCCCCGCCAGTCGGTGAGCACTTCCCACCATTGAGACATGGGTTCCGGCTGCACTGGTCACTGGGGAAGCAGCACTCAGTGAGGGCCCGCCTCTCCAGCAAACCGGCCACCTTCTTGCCATGGACCAGCAGCTCCAGCACCTCTCTGTTGATCACAACAGCATCCAGGCAGCCTTCAAAGCCCTGGGAGACATTTGGGGAAGAATGCGAGTGGACGAGGCCACCCAGAAAGAGGTCCCTTTCAGGCTTCAGACCCTGGCAGTTCTCTGGGAGCTCAAGGGAGGTGCTTCTTGCGCTGTCAACCAACAGGCGGACGGAAGTGTCCATCTCCTCCACTAGAACAGAGTGCCACTCGTGGTCATTCACGTGCAACCGGGAGGAAAGATTTCCATAGAAGCCACCTGGGCAGTGGTATTCCAGCTGGAGCACTCCGTTGACCAGCTGTAAAGAAAACCCAGATGACCATCAGCAAAACCAAGAAGTGCTTAGAAAAACCCTTGCTCAGAAGCTGCTAGTGCAAAGAATGTTAGTGTATTCTTACAGGTAAGAGGGGTAGTGATTTTTCAAGGCTGTATTTTTTTTAGATATTGTATTTGTAGAGCATAAAACCCCTCAAGGTGCACTTCCATTTGTGGTCTCATTTGGCCCTCGCTGTTCTCCATGGAATGTCCTGGGCAGGGGTAGCATCTCCATTTCACAGATGAGGAAACTGAGGCCCAGAGACATCTCGCTGGACCCTATCTTTTGGAGTCTTCTTCACAGGCCTCTCTAGTGTCCTACTCTCCTAAGCCTTCAGGGAAACCAAAAACCTCCCTTTCACCCTCACTCCCTTATTCAACAGTTCAGCAGTTCTTGAAGTGGATCTTAAAGATGATTTCAGGGGATCCACAAGCTGACAAAGGTGCATATAGTCAAAGCTATAGTTTTTCCAGTAGTCATGTATGGCTGTGAGAGCTGGACCATAAAGAATGCTAAGCACTGAAGGATTGATGCTTTCGGACTGTGGTGCTAGAGAAGACTCTTGAGAGTCCCTTAGACTGCAAGGAGGTCAAACCAGACAATCCTAAAGGAAATCAACCCTGAATATTCACTGGAAGGACGATGCTGAAGTTGAAGCGCCAATTCTTTGGCCACGTGATGCGAAGAGCCAACTCACTGGAAAAGATGCTGATGCTGGGGAAGATTGAAGGCAGGAGGAGAAGGGGATGGCAGAGGATGAGATGGTTGGATGGCATCATCAACTCAATGGACATGAGTCTGAGCAAACTCTGGGAGATAGTGAAGGACAGGGAAGGGTGGTGTGCTGCAGTTCGTGGGGTCACCAAGAGTTGGACACAACTTAGCAACTGAGCAACAACAACAACAAGTGAAACTATGAAGTAGAGCTGGATTAAGCAGAGCTTCCTCTGGGTGAAATATGAAGGTCTAACCCGGTGTTTTCTAGAGGTTGGCCATTTGTACACATTCTTGCCAATTTTTGCCCTGGTTGAATACTACACATACCTTTATTAAAAAGAACGTTTATTATTCCAGCAAATAGAAAACCAATGTAACTTGCCATTGTGGAAAGAGAATGTGAAAAATAAGTACATCTTATGTATGGAGAGAGTAACATAGAAAATTACAATACTGTATCTAAAGTAGATAGCCAGTGAGAATTTGCTGTGTGACTCAGGGAACTTCAATATGGGCACTGTGACAGACTGAATAGTGGGATGGGGAGGGAGATGGGAGGGAGGCCCGGGAGGGAGGGGACATGGGTGTACCTATGGGTGGTTCTTGCTGATGTATGACAGGAAATCGCAAAATTCTGTAAAGCCATTATTGTTCAATTAAAAAAAATTTTTTTTATAAGTACATCTTATACAAAACATTGTTATTAAATCACTGCTTTCACTTACCAAAGACCACAACTCCATTGATTCCCTCCATTTTTTCACTGTTTCTCCCTTCTGTCATGTCCTCACTCCTCACCTTATCAAGCTTAAAAGTCCATAGACAAATTCTTTTCCCTTTCTAACTTGGTAGATCTCACTTGGCAAATACACAAATCAGGTAAAACTCAACTTTCCCTCTACTCTGTATAGGTATCATGGAGCTGAACGTGGCTACGGAGTAACACACAGCCTTTGCTTATCGGTCTCCCTTTAATTTCATGGCCATGAGTCTCAAATGTGTCCTTCGTACTACCCAACAATTGTACAATTGTACTGTCTTGGTTGGGCTTCCCTGTTGGCTCAGACAGTAAAGAATCTGCCTGCAATGCGGGAGACCCAGGTTCGATCCCTGGGTGGGGAAGATCTCCCGGAGAAGAGAATGGCCACCCACTCCAGTATTCTTCCCTGGAGAATTCCATGGACAGAGGAGCCAGATGAGCCACAGTCCATGGTTTTGCAAAGTCGGACAAGACAGAGCGACTAACACTTTCACTGTCTTGTTTAGTCCCCTTGCTCTCCCAGATGACTATTTTCACAACTTCTCTCTCCTTAGACCCTTAATGCCTCTCTCCCCATCCTCACTCTTAGCGACCAGATGGGAAGTTATAGGCACGGTCACCATCACATCTGTCCATGTTGTCCAAAGCCAATCTCTCTATTCGTGCACTAGATCCCACCCTACCCTTCTTAACCTCCTATAGATTGGACAAGAGACCACTGACTATCTCTTCTCCTCCCTATATCTTTGTTCATTCTCTACTGGATCATTCCAGGCATCATATAGACATGCTGCTATTGCTCTAATCTTTTAACAATATATATATTTATGTATTTATTTATTTTAGTTGTGACATGCAGGGTCTTTGACCTTTGTTGTAGCATGTGGGATCTTTAGTGGAGGCATAAGAACATCTTAGCTCTGGCATATGGGATCTGGTTCCCTGACCAGTGGTCAAACATGGGTCCCCTGTTTTGGGAGCATAGAGTCTTTGCCACTGCACCACCACGGAAGTCCCTACTGCTCTAATCTTAAAAAAAAAAAAAAAAAGTTTTATTGAACCCACATCTCTTGCCAGATTGCACTTTCTTTATTTGCTTTCTCTTTGTAGTAAAATTCCACTCCTACCCACTGTGACATCATGACACAGAAACCACTGATGTCAGAGTATGCAGCGTCCTCTTTGTTGCCAGATCCAATGATTGATGTCACTTTGTATCTTATTTGACCTCTTAGCAGAATATGCCTGAGCTGATCACTCAATGCTTCCTTCTCTTTTTATATGTAATTTTATTTATTTATTTATTTATTTATGGCTGTGCTGAGTCTTCGTTGCTGTACACAGTTGTTCTCTAGTTGCAGAGCGTGAGGGCTACTCTCAAGTTGTAGTGCATGGGCTTCTCATTGCAGCGACTTCTCTGATTGCGTAGCACTGGGCTCTAGGGCGTGCGGGCTTCAGCAGCTGTGACACATGGGTTCAGCAGTCGGGCTTCTCACTGCAGCGACTTCTCTGGTTGCGTAGCACTGGGCTCTAGGGCGTGCAGGCTTCAGCAGTTGTGACACATGGGTTCAGCAGTCGGGCTTCTCACTGCAGTGACTTCTCTGGTTGCGTAGCACTGGGCTCTAGGGCGTGCAGGCTTCAGCAGTTGTGACACATGGGTTCAGCAGTCGGGCTTCTCACTCAGCGACTTCTCTGGTTGCGTAGCACTGGGCTCTAGGGCGTGCGGGCTTCAGTAGTTGTGGCACATGGGTTCAGCAGTTGAGGCTCCCAGGCTCTACACTGGCTCAGTAGTTGTGGTGCATGGGCTTCGTTGCTCTGAGGCATGTGGGATTTCTCCAGACCAGGGATTGAACCCATGTCTTCTGCATGGACTCTGTACCACTGAGCCACCAGGGAAGCCCCACTGCTTCCTTCTTAATACAAAGCCTTCATCTGGCTTCCCAGATACAATACTCTGTTCGTTGTCCTTCAGCATCACTGGTTGCATCTTTTCATTCTCCTTTATTGGATTCTCCTCTTCTCCTGACTTCTCAGTGATGGAGTATCTCAAGGATAGATCCTTGATGTACCCTCATTTTAACCTGCACTCCTTGGTGATCTTCCCAGTCTCATGGTTGTGAATACTATATGTATGTTGAAGAATCTCAGATCTTCACCTCCAGCCCAGAACTTTCTCACTAGATTCTGTTTGTCCAGCTCCACTAGTAGGTCTAATAGTTATCTCAAGCTCATGTGTCCAAGATGGAACTCCTGGTCACCCCCGCTTCCCCAATCTACTCTATCCATATCCTTGGCTAGGTCTGTTGGCAGCAACTCCATTCCTTCTGGTTGCTGCAGGTCAACATCTTACTCCTTGTTTTCTCTCCTAGCCCTCATTCAGCTTCTCCAGGGTCCTGCTGTCTTTGCCTTCAAAATATCTCCAGCATCTCAACTCTTTTTTTCCCAGTTCCACAGTCATTCCCCTGATCTAAACTGCCATCATCTCTCACCAGAATTACTCCCTTTGGGCTGGGTCTTTCCACTTCCATCCTTGTTCCTCTAAAGTCTATTCTCAGCACAGTAGCCATGAGGACCCTTTTCACATATGTCAAAACATCTTAATTCTTTGCTCAAAACCTTTAACATCCCCTATATTACTCAGAATAAAACCAATGTTCTTAACCAGCCTGAGAACTTTTTATAGATATGATCTCATCTCATCTTATTATGTATCAGACCTCAGCTTGTGCTACTACTGCTCCCCTGCTCACTTCACTCAAGCCATATTGACATCGGAGCTGTTTTTAAACATGCCAAGCGATCTCCTACCAACGACTGTTCCCTCTACCTAGAATGCTGTTCCCCCAGAGGTCTACATAACTAGACCCTCAATGAAACCTTCTCTAACCACCTTATTTAAAATTGTAACTTCCCACATTCCTGATCCCCCTTAACCTTTTTTCTTCTTTTTTAACCCCAAACACTTATCGCATTTAGACAAATTCTGTAATTTTCTGATTTACTAGGTTTACTGTCAGTCTCTCACCATAGGATGAAAACTCTAAGAGGGTTTTTTTTTTTTTAATCTTTTTCACTGATAAGACCCAAGCACCTGGGAGAGTGCCTGTTGCATAGTAATGCTTGATAAATATTTGCTAAATGAATTCAGTTCTAACTAGGGCTTCCCTGGTGGTCCAGTGGTGAAGAATCCGCCTTGCAACACAAGGGACACAGATCCCTGCTGTGGGACATCCCACACACCGCAGAGCAACACAACTACTGAGCCCTTGTTCTTAGAGCCCATGCTCTGCAACACAAGAAGCCACCACAATGAGAAGCCCCCGCACCACAACCAGATAGTAGCCTCCACTCGCCACAACTAGAGAAAGCCTGTGCGCATCAATGATGACCCAGGGCAGTGAAAATAAACAAATATTTTAAAAATTCTAAATGGGGCTTCCCAGGTGGTGCTAGAGATAAAGAACCTGCCTGCCAATGCATGAGACATAAGAGACGTGGGTTCGATCCCTGGGTAGGGAAGATTCCCTGGAAGAGGTCATGGCACCCCACTCTAGTATTCTTGCCTGGAGAGTCCCATGGACAGCAGAGCCTGCTGGGCTACAGTCTATAGGGCTGCAAAGAGTCAGACACAACTGAAGCAACTTAGCACGAACTAGCTGCCAAAATCTCCTTTCTCTTTGGGAGATGGATATGTGTGATGGAGGTGTTAAAATCAGGCAGGCACTCTGAGACTTTCTACAGATATAATCAGAAGGACTGAAAGACCCTTAGAAAGGAAATTCATTTTCCTCCATATGATTCGATGTACTTAATGCTGAGTTTGTCATCTTGAGCGCCCCCTAGGTCCAACCCATCTTGGGGGGACATTGGTCTGTTACTCAGCAAAAGTGATAAAAGCATCAGCCAGGTCTAGGTGGCCTCATGCATCTCTCTTTCTATCTTCAGAGGCTCTCTGTCATCCCACAGAACAGCCCAACGTTGTACTAGGACATGATGTATCCCCAAGTGGGGTGGTTTTAGCCATTGTAACTAGAAAGTCTAATGTTCTGACCTTCGAGAGTCACACCCAGGATCACGGTAAACCACGCAAGGATTTCTTTGCGGAAGTTTGCCTTCTTGGCCACGCCCATGCCATCCCACCTCCCCAGCCTGGCACGCCCCCAGGAAATCTCTCAGGGTGGCGGTTCCTTACCTTCAGGGAGAGACATACTGTCTTATTGCTGAACAGGAGAATTGCCTGTGACTGGAGTGTTTTCAGGCGGAAGTGTATGTGCCCATTCTGAAATTCCGGGAGACGGTACCGCCCGAAACTCTGACCGCTGAACCTCACGGCAGTACCTGTGAAAGCAACCAAAGGTGTCACCTCCACACCAAGCGGTCACCAATGGAGCACTGGAACCAACTTTGTCTCACTCAACTCTTGAGTGGCAAGCAGCGTCATTGCTCACATTTTACAGGTGAAGAAACGAGGGTGTGGGGTAACTTGTCCAGGGTCACACTGTTAGACAGGGGCCATCACCCTGCACACCTTTCTTTGGCCCCAGGCACCCTTGCCTTGGGTCCCAGCCTGGGTCAGAAACTATGAGCTCAAACCATGAAGGAAACGCAAATGGAGCCAGAATTGGTTGATATCAAAATCCTCCATAGTTTCCATGTTGAGTCTGACATCACTTGGGGAAGAAGGAGGCCAAGTTGGAGAGGATCTTGCATATATGTGTGATTTCAGGAACACTACAAAGGCTTTTTGCCTCAAGATATCTCCTTCATCATTAGGAGTGTAATCATTTGAATAAGCACATCCCACATGATATGCTGTTAAGAAGTCAAGAAGAAAGCAAATAGTGACAAATAATGTAGCTGAAACTTCCATAAGGTCCTGCATGCCCCATCCCCCATAGCAATTGCTAACACACTGTTGCATAGTGAGGGGTCTGAAACTTCACCTAAACTTGAGTTTTTCAAGCTCATTTGACCATGCGACCCTTTAATGTGGACCACCTACCGTTAGCCCTTGGACATAGCATTCTGTGGAAACCCCTTTGAGAAATGCTGTGTTATATTAAGCAATGCCCTCCCCAGATTTTGTTTTTTAAATCCACCCTCCCCAGAAGTGAGTCCACTTATTAAATCCTTAAAACCTCAGTGTGAATAAGATTATCAGTTGTCAGGGCTCCAGATTCCTAGGGAAGAGGATTGATTTGGGGGGAGGGGGATTGGGAGGAGGGGAAGAGAAGCGTTGAAGAGAGGGAACTCAGGTCAAAAGAAGGAGAAAGAGAGTTTTAATAACCCACTCAAGGGTACACAGCTAGTAAATGATAAAAACTCAGATTTGAACCTGAGCTGCCTACTCTGAATGCTAAGGTTAAACCCATCAGACTGTAGTAATAATAGTAGTAGTGTTACTGACTCAGGTTAATTGACCACCTTCTATATGTCAGGCACTTTTCTTAGCAAGCACTTAATATTTAATTCTTACTTAATCCCTACAATAGCACAAAGGCACAGAGTGGTTAATTAATTTTCCTTGGGTCACGTGGCTCACAAGTGGCATAGCTAGGATTGGAACCCAGGCAACTTGATGCTAGAGTCTATGCTTTTAGCTGTGATCTGAATTGTCTCTTGTATTCTTACCATTATTTTCAAAATTAAAAAAAGTGACTAGAACTAGGGTGCTATTCCATGATGAGATTTTGTGAGGCCATACCTGTCTCATGGTGGTCCATGGCCCTTAATCCTGTGAAAACATCCCTCTAACTAAACTGAGAGCCCTGTGTTGGGATCTCCAGCCCTGGAGTTGGGCTGGCCAGGCCCAGCAGCACTGGGTGTCCTGGGGAAGGCCCATTTCTCACCTTTACAGGAGCAGTTCTTCTCCAGGCGGTGCCTTGGGGTTAGGATGCTGAGCCGGGCTGTGCTGTACGTGGGCCCAACCCTGGGGTCCAGGCGCACGGTCTCTTGGCAGATTTGTCCCTGGCAGCTTGGCCCCTGGCAGGGCACCACGGGCATGGCTGACCTCATCTGAATTCCCACCGAGTGCTCCATCTCCTTGGCTGAGCGAGCGATGGTGGATGCCAGCTCCTGGAGCTTGGAGAAGGCTTCCGAGTGCCCCTCGAAGACCAGCAGCACATCCACGCCAGCCGTGGCCTCTGCTGGCTGAAGGCTGGCCAGGTGGATGTTGGCTCGTTTGATGTCCAGCCAGTTGCTAAGGAACCTCTGCAGGTTCCTCCAGTGGTCACTCACCAGCTCCTCCGGGGTGAGCTGGTGGAAGCCCATCCACATGGTCCGCTGCAGAGCCTCTGGCCCCATGTGCCACACGTGGACATGGACGCCAGCCACGGTGGAGAAGGTTCCATCGCTGACTGTGACGTTGAACGTGTATCGGCCCCGAGGCAGCGCGTGGGAGGCAATGATCTTGCCATCGGTCGCCCCCACTGAGAAGCGCCGGCCCACGCCCTCCTCTCCTGCCAGGCTGTAGGTCAGCGTGTCCTGCGGGTCTCGGTCTGTGGCGTGGATTTTGCCCACCATGCCGCCCTGGAACTCCTCCTCCCCAGTGGTGATGAAGATCTCCAGGGGGAGGGCGGAGGGCGGGTAGTGGCTCTGCTCCCTGACGTGCACCTTGACCGACGTGGAAGATGAGAGGGGCGGGGTGCCGCTGTCTGACACCTGTGGGAGAAGCAGGCTACGCGTCAGGACAGTGACTGTGGTCCCTGAGGGGCCTCCCTGCTGCTCCAGCGTGAGCTCAGTGTGCTGTCGCACTTGAAAAGGAAAATCGTCACTCCAGAAGCACCGAAGGCTTTGTGGAGGGACTTACAGCCCACACCAGGCAGTAAAACGTAACTCTGCCACCTTCTCATCTGACACCTCTCAGAGTCCCTCCTAAGCCTCGCAAGCCACACGGTTCCCTCCTCTTGAACTTCTCTCATTCTGTCTCTTTCTTTAGGAGGGTCATCACATGTCTCCTAGCGATTTCAGAGCACATCCTTTGTGGCCACTGTCAGCCCAACAGGTTCTCTTACTTCTCTTTACTATGTGACTGGGGTCAGGCTGGGGATGGGCATGTCCTCTTCAGTTCGGTCAACAAATATGTATTGAGTGCTTGTACAGGCCAGGCCCTCTACCGTGATCAGGAGAAAAGAGAGATGAGGACGAGAGGTGACAGACAGGGAACAGCAAGTGTCAGGCCCTCAGGTGGGAAGGAATGCTGAAAAAGCAGGAAGGGACCAGAGTGGCCAGGGCTGAGGGCCAGAGGTGAGCAGAGAGGTAACCCAGGCGGTTACTGATGTGCTGAGGAACAGGAGATTGGATTTAAGTCAGAGACATGAAAAGCCACCAAAGGTTTTAAGCAAGGTGATTATTAGAATAAATTAGAAATGCCTTTCCCTTGCACATTTCACCAAGCATCTCTACAACTTTCTGCCCAGACTTAGGCAGACAAGGGTGAAGCTTTCCTTCCCCTCCTCAGTAGCATTACCACTTTCTCAGCTGTCAGTAAGGATCTTCATGGTTTTCCCTACAGTAATATCTTGTTCATATGGATTTGCTTTGAGTGGACAAGAAAGGTATAATAATACACCTGCTTCTGGGAATTATGGTAATAATTAATATTACTGCTAAGTATTATAATATATAGGCTTTCCTTGGGCTCAGATGGTAAAGAATCCTCCTTCAGTGTGGGAGACCTGGGTTCGATCCCTGGGTTGGGAAGATCCCCTGGAGGAGGGCATGGTAACCCACTCCAGTATTCTTGCCTGGAGAATCACATGGACAGAGGAGCCTGGTGGGCTACAGTTCATAGGGTCACAAAGAATCAGACATAACTGAGTGACTAAGCACTGCATTATAACATGTAACTGACATTATCTGAGTACAAACTGTGTGCCTGTCACTTTTACATGCTTTAAATGTGTGATCATAGTTTATCTGTCTGATGAGGCAGGTATCCTGAAGTGTCCTACTTTACAAAAGATATAACTGAGTCTCAAAGAGGTCAATTAACATGCTCAAGGTCATACAGTAGGTAAAGCCAGAGCAGAATCTGCTGGCCTATACAGAGTTGGACAGGACGAAGTGACTTAGCAGCAGCAGCAGCATAGTGCCTCCCAGTGAACAAAAGTGGAAATACAGGACGAATGCAAGAAAGTGATTTTTTTTTTTTTTTTTTTAAGAAAGTGATTGAGTTACTAAGTGATACTCTGAGCCAGGCTACAGAGATCAGGAAGCTGATCTCTTGACCTATGCTTTTGGCTTTGAAGACCCTCTACATTAGCCCACATCTGTTCTCTGAGTCAAAGCCTCCCATTTCCAGCTACTTATTGGACACCTTCACTTAGATATATCATGGACTCCTGAAAGATAATACATGCTAAACAGAGCCCTCATTTTATCCCATAAACCTGTTCTCCATCCAAGTCTCTCCAGACTCATAAATGGCCCTACCAACCAGACTTCACTGGAGTCAGGAACCTGGGAGTGGTCCTGATTCTTCTCTTTTCCTTCTCTCCCCATATCCAATCCACCACCAACTCCCACTACCTGTTGCAAATCTGTCCACTTGTTCATCCGCACCATCACTCAAGGTCTCAATACCACCTGCCTCCAGCTTAGATGACTTCTCATTGGTCTCCCTCAACCACTCTTGCCCCCTTCAACTGACTGTCTCTGGAACTTAAAAAATGAGCTTCCTGAGACACAAGAAGGGTCACTTCCCTGTTGGAAACCCTTCCATCACTTCTCACTGCACCCTGATTAGAATCAACAAGTATTACCAAGGCTTATCATGGGTGACTGTACTTCCTGGTTAGCCCAGGACAGTCTTGATTTTCATTTGTTATGAAAATCAACAGTTATAATCAATTAACTGTTTTTAGTGCCTCTGTCACTCTCAGGAACATCACAGTTTGGACCTCAAATAACATGGTCATCCAAGCTATGAGGCACCCATGAGCCATCCAACCCATCCCTTCAGCTTCATTCCCCTCCTCGCTCACCATGTGATGAGCAAATGGCCATGCCTCGGGTCACTTCAAGCTCTTTCCCAAAGTGGGATTGGTCTTGTCTTATTCTTGCCTGGGACACTCTCCAGCCCCCTTTTCATGTGGCCAACTCTTCAGGTCTCAAGGGCAGCCACCCTCTGAATATGTCTCTGCAGTGCCTTTTGAGCTTCCCACCCCTTTCTTTCTTCATCTGTTTATTGTTTGTCTCCATAATTAGAATCAAAAGCCCATGGGGACAGGGATCACCCTCTTCTTTTCACTGCTAGCATGGGACCCAGCGTATGATAGGTACTCAAAGGATGCTGAATGAATGAATGCCTGGCTGGCTGGCTGTCTGAATGGATGGCTACATCACCCTGAGCCCAGAGAAGTTCACAGGATAGTAGTATCCACTAGACTTAAGGTTTAGAAAAGAGATTTGGGGGAATGCAATGAGCATGGGCATGTTTCATCAGCATTTTGGCCGCTTTTTCTTGGGCAGTTTTCCTACAACCCATCATAATATCACTGTAATCCCCTGCACATGTATATATGTTCTCTTATTGGACCCCGGCACTGAAACCATGGATAATCATTAATCAAATCCACTTCACCTGCCTTCACTAGTCAAGGTCGCTTTAAGACTTGCATCTGCATATAACCTAAACAATAAGATAGTTGCCTGAGTTATTTTCCAGGATTTGGGGAGTCAATTGTGCCTAGTGGGAATAGAACTGGTTCAGACTGGGTAGGACCACCAGCCCTTCAACAGAGCATGCCCAAGTTCTGCTTGGTGACCTTGATGTCAGAGGGCAGAAAACTCCACCCTCAGGTAGTGCAAAGTGCCTCCATTTCTGGACATGCAGAGGCCTGTAGCTTAGGAACACCTGCGGCAGAACAATGATTACCGCACCTTTTTCCAATCAGCTTTCACCGTGCTCCCCTCGCTCCCCAGGTCTCAGATTGCCCTGGCCCTTTGTTCTTTATCCATAAACACCCAGAGCCCCTTGCCTTCAAGGAGGTGGTTCTGAGACTTGTTATCCTATCACCTTGCCTGGCGGCCTTGCTAATAAACCCTCTCTTCACCGCAGACTTCATCATCTCAGCATTTTGGCTTGCTGTGACGCTGGATACACTGAACACCAATGCTCAGAGGTAGGTCTTTAACAAGACTTGAGGTCCAAAGAACTATTCTGGCCAGACTTGAGGAATTAGATCCAGGGAGAGGGAGTTTCTGTTCTGAGAGCAGGGCAGGGGTGAAGAGCTTGGAGTCAGAGTGCTGGGATTTGGAGCAGGCCAGCTCTACCACTTATTAACAGTATCACTTTAAGCCAGTCACTTAATCTCTGTGTGCCTCAGTTACCACATCAGGAAAGTGGGAGTGATAACTGCACTCACCCTAAAGCATGGTGTGGAGGTTTAGTGCAATGACGCACGTGAAGCACTTAGCCCAGTGCCTGGCACGTAGTAAGGGCTCTGTACACTTTTTTCCTAATAAGAGAAGCACTGATGGTGCTTTTATTCATTTATTATTTTTTTATTGAAGTATAATTGCTTTACAATGTTGTGTTAGTTTCTGCTGTATAGCAAAGTGAACCAGCCATGTGTATATATATATATATGTGTGTGTATATATATTAACATATATAAATGGCTATATATATACACATACCCCCTCCCTCTTTATTTTAATTTGAGCTTATTAATTTTTAGTTGGAGGACAATTGCTTTACATTATTGTGCTGGTTTCTGCCATATATCAACATGAATTGGCCAGGGGTATGTGGTTCTCTCTTAAACCTCCCATCCCACCTCCACCCGCATCCTACCAGTCTACCTCATCGCAGAGCACCAAGCTGAGCTCCCTGCGCTATACAACAGCTTCCTGCTAGCTATCTATTAGCACTGCCAGCACATGTTTCGTCCCACGGTCACCACCAGGGGCCCCCACAGCTCTCACCTCGATCTGAAGCTGATACCATTCCTGGACTCTCTTGCTCAGGCCTGCAGTAGTCACCAACCATCCATCTGGGGTCACTCGGAAGGCAAAGCCATCATTCCCCTTGGTGATTCGGAATGAGAAGGGGGGACCATTCTCTGGGGAGTCTGGGTCACTCAGAATCAGTTGCAAGACTTTGCTGCCAATGGGGGCATTTTCCTGAGAACAAGAGTGACAAAATCAAAGAGCAGAGTGAGTCCCAGTCCTTCCTCTCACATCTTTCTGGATTCCCTTCTCTAGGATGAGTCCTCGGCACTCTGGCTGCTCCCAGGTCATGCCTACATCTTGAACTGTCATTCATTCATTCTGCCTGTCTGTGAATTAGTGGTTGACTTTGTTAGTCTAGACCAGAGCTTCCTGAGGGCAGTCCTAGGTTTTAGAAACAAAGGCCATTGGGGCTGGAAGAGTCTTTAGAGGCCCTTTATCCTACAGAGAGGTGACTTGTCCAAGTCACATAACTGATAATTCATGTATATAAATTAGTGCCTGAGATCCACGTGGGAATTTTGTGATTCATAGGATCAGTTGAAAACCTAGAGATGGTTTCATGATTAGATGATCAATGGAACACACATCCAATGAGAAAAATTCAAAGACAATTAGTAATTCAACTGAGAAGAATGGATCCCCTGGGTATTGTTCCAGTTTTGTGTTTTTTTGTTTTTAATATTTATTTGGCTGCGCCAGGTCTTGGCGGCATGTGGGATCTTCAGTCTTCATTGCAGCACCCAGGATCTTTAGTTGCAGCATGCAGCATCTAGTTCCCAGACAAGGGCTCAAACCTGGGCTCCCTGCAGTATAAGCACAGAGTCTGAGCCACTGGACCACCAGGGAAGTCCCTGTTCCAGTCTTTGTTCTGTAACACAGGAATTCAGCGTGCTATAATATTTACAGTGATTGTTAACTGTCTTTTTAGCATCAAAAACCTTATCTAAAAACACAATCTTATGAGCAGAAAGTCATAGTTTCAGATTCAACAAGTAGTCTGCCCTTTCTTATAAAATCCTACTTTTATTCAGGTAGGGCAATACCTTCAGCTAAGATATGTCCTCCTAAGAGGAGACAGACTATGATTGGTTTAAGTCAGTTGTAATAATCTGATTTCCTATGCCAGTTTTCTTTTTATTTAAGGGTGATCGTATAATCCAGTTCTGACCATTGGAGAAGTCTGACAGGTGAGGGTTCTTCTTTTGATAGAAACAGATTTGGCAAAAGAAATCTCCTCCTGTTCACCTTTGAAGAAGGGTTAGGCAAGGATGTGATGCTGGAGCTGCAGCAGCCATTTTATAACCATAAGGAAGAAGATGAGTGAATTTTGAAGAAAGTAATCCAAAATTGTGATATCTTTTTTTTTTTTTTTTTGCTGAAATAACCAATTCTGGAATTGGTTTTCCCACTCTCAGACCTATTGCTATAGGATTAATAAGGCCTTATTGTTTAATGAACTTTTAGTCAAGTGATCTATTATTAGCAACCAGAGCATCCTAACTCATAATTTCCAAAACAGGTGACCCTGGTTGATGGATATGGGACTCAGAATTTTGTGCTTCTACCCACTTCCTTACCTCTCTCTATGTGATCACAATTCCCTACAGAATCCCAAGGCCTTCTCCAAATCCCGTTTATAAACCATTAGTATAGTGGAAATAGCTTGGGATCTGGAAAATCTTTGAGTTCAAATCCCAAATTTGCCACATTTTGACTATGGCATGTTTCTGTAGCTCCATTTTAAAAAATCTGTAAAATGAGTACTATCTATTCCATACGGCTGTGTGAGCCCCTGTGAGATAATGGATGCAGAAGAACCTAGCAGAATGCTAGATAATTTTTAATTGTGTAATCCGTAATCCCCTTCAGCAGGCTGTGTTGCCATTTGGGTATCAGTGCAAGGTCACAGTCACTGTTTGGGTGGACCGATACCAGTGGTGAGCACCCTCCACTAGGAAGAAAATGCAGGGAAGATGATGACTTTGGGATGATCTTAGAAGGCTGAACATACCTGGACAGAGGTGCTATAGTTGAGCTGGAAGAATCTTGGTGGGTTGTCATTGATATCAACCACTTGGATAGCGATGTCTGTGTCCTCATAGAGTGCGGGCTGCCCACTGTCTGTGGCTCGGAGCTTCAGGGAATAGCTAGAAGTCTACGGCAAGAGACCCAGGGGAGAATTAGCAACAGGGCCCTCAGTTCTGCCCCCCTGATTCATGACTAATATTTTTGGAAAAATAAGATGGAGACACTCCCTTTTGCCTGCCCCCATTGCTCTCCCATAGCATTTTAGGGCTCAGGTTCTGGTGTCAGCCAGAAGTAAATTTGACTTCCAGTTTAACTATTTACTAGCTGAGACCTTGGCAGAGTGACTGACTTGTGTGCGGGTGATATCAGGAGCCACATCCTAGGATCACTTTAAGGGCCAAATGGCATAATGTATGTACATCACATAGCAAAGTCCCTGGCACAGAGCAGGTGCTCAGTAAATGATAACTTGTTATAATGATCTAATAATCCTTGGTTAATAGTGAGAAGTTGGGCGAGTTAAAAGTTACTCAGCCCCTCTCCTGCCTCTGGCTTTACATGCCCCAGAGTCTCCACAGAGGAAAGGAATGGGGGACACTGAGGGCAGGTCTGGAGAAGCATCAGGCTGGGGTGTTGACCACAGTTCACCCTCTGGACCTTCAGCAAGGCTATATTCCGCTCTGATGATCTCAGAATGGGTCCCTCCCATGTGACTCACCTGTTCCCAGTCCAGAGCCTTAGCCACCTGTAGCTCTCCTTTCTTGGGATGGATGGCAAAGTGCCCAAGCTGGTTCCCTCCTATGAGGCTGTAAGTGATGGCACTATTTACAGGTCCATCTTCATCAGTTGCTGACACCTGCAGTGGAGGCAGGTGATGGTTGTGAATGGAGGGGCAAGAGAGACCATAAAGGAAATCTTGGCCCCTAGGAGTGTAGGGGGCACAAACATGTTCCTGGCCCCACAGGTTGTCCTTGGGCTGGCAGTCCCTAGACCACAGTCATCCTTTCCAAGAGGATATCTTCATTTACATCCTGGTAAGGATGTCAGCATGTCTTGGTTCATTCATTTATCTATCCATTCATTCATTCCTTCATTTACTCATTCATTCATAACCGACAGGGTACTAAGGTCCTGTGCTAGGGGTTGAGGAATATGCCAAAGTGAGTAAGCCCTCAGGAAGCTTAATGTGTAATTTTATGGTCAAGTCTAATTTGGAGCAAAGAATGATCAGTTTTATGGCTATAAATTTCACCTGGGGAAGTTAGACAAGGCTTTGCAAAGGCCTGATGGATAAGGAAGGCTTCTGGGAGTGGAGTCAGCATTCCAGGCAGAGGAAACGATATGAGCCCAGGGATATGAAAGTACAGAGGATGTTTGGGGAAACATCTCCTCCTGTGTGGTTGGAGTGTAGGGTGCATGTGAAAGGAGATGAAAACCTCAAATACGGGCATGCAGAGTTCACTTTCACTGCATGAAATGGGGAGCAATTACATATTTAAATGCAAAGAGGTGTTGTTTGGTGTCCCCCCATTCCTCCCTTCCCAGACTGACCCTCTGTGCCCCTTGTGTCCTCTAGGGCCTCTCCCATGCCCATTATTTCATTACGTGATCTAGATCTTATCAAACATGGCTCTGAGACATTTTGTCATGAGAGAGCTTGGTTGAGTGGCTATACGTCAGTCAAGCCTATAGTGTATTAATTGATAAAATAACCTATGCTCATAGATGACTAAAGGAAGGGGAGACAAGAACCCACCCCAGAGTCCATCCCCCCGCCGCCCACACACACACACAGGGCAAAATCACAGATTCTTACTGTCAGCACAACATCCCCCACGATGGCATTCTCTAAGACCCTTGTGCTGTACAGATGCTGGGGGAATCTGGGCTGATGTTCATTGACATCGGTGATATTGACCACGATAGTGGTCATGTCACTGAGGGAGGAAGAGCCCTTCCGGCTGCACTCGATGGACAGGAAGTGCTTGGGGCTGGTCTCAAAGTCCAGGCTCTTGTTGACGTACAGGATCCCTGAAGAAACAAGAGGTGATGGGAGCATTGAGGCAGTTGGGACCACAAAGGCAGAGTGCTGAGGGGGTCTTGAGCCAAATCCCAGGAGAGGCAACTCAACTGTGTTGGGAGAGATTGATCTCCTGCCTCATCTTCTCTGTCATCTCCTGCATCATCTCTGCCATCTCCTCCATCATCTATTTTCCCTCCCCCGTAGTCTCCCTTCTCCTCCTCCATCTCCTCTCATTTTCCTCATTACCATCTCAGCGGCAGCTTTTCCCTCATTATTTATGTACTATTTCATTGAGATTTCGTTTAAATCTATAATGTTAACTCTGTGTCATATGGAGCTATAATAACCCTTAGAACAAGAACAAGGTGTGATTTCCATTTTCTAGGTAAGTCAGCTGATGTGCCCAAAAGCTAAGTGACCTGCCCAAGCTCAGTCACCTAGTAAATGACAGAACTTATAGAGTTTTATACTACCCAGCATTGTTCAACAAATTGTTAGGGCAGAGAGTTATTATTCTGAAAACTGGAAAATAAAAGAATAAGGATTTATCCTGCTATTCCTCTATAACTGAACAGTTAATGGTAGAAAACTCTTCTTCATAAAATGATTCCAGTTAGTAAATGAATGAAGAATGACAGGACTAGAAAAAGCCACCATTTTTGCAGCCCCTAAAGAAATAATATACCTAGGAAATAATCATTAAAGGCTGTTAAAACCTCTGTTGAAAGAATAGCTAATGAGGAACTCTGTAATAGATAGATCATACTGACAGCCTCTGAGCCCACCATCAGTCTTAACCTCAGGAAAAAGAACCAATAAACCATTACATGCCTCCTAATGTGGTGCAAAGGAGAGCCCAGCATCATCTATGAAGCACTGTTGGCAAAATATTGAGCTTGAACGTGATCAAGGTCTTTGATCCAAATATCATTTATAATAAGCTTGGGGGCTAGGGGGATATATCATATGACATCATAAAGGTACAACTAGCCAATCCAAAATATTAGAAAATCTCGGCTCACTCATGACCCAAATTTTTCATTAAAATAAATAAAATATTTATCTTATTTTATTAAATAAATAAATAAGTGGGAAATAAAGAGGGAGAGCAAAATGTTAGAGATTCAAAGGGATGTTATATAGCTCCTACCAATGAAATGCAATATGTGGACTTTTGAGGCTGTTGACAAACCAACTCCAAAAAGTCATTTGAGATATAGTCTGAAAAGTTGTCTGGAAACTATATTAAGGAATTATTATCTTTT
Source organism: Ovis canadensis (assembly GCF_042477335.2). NCBI lineage: Eukaryota > Metazoa > Chordata > Mammalia > Artiodactyla > Bovidae > Ovis > Ovis canadensis. The sequence continues at coordinate 75,510,752 of NC_091249.1, forward strand.
GGGTGTGCTAATGATATTATGGCTGTGCCTATACAAGAAATCTGTATCATTTAGAGATACACACTGAAGTATTTACAAACCACATGATATCATGTCTGGGGGTTGCTTTTTTTTTTAACTGAATCTTGATCCTGTTACTTATTTATTTGGCTGCACTGGGTCTTAGTTGTGGTACACGGGATCTTCCGTCTTTATTGAGATGTGCAGGCTCGTAGTTGCAGCAGGTGGGGTCTAGTTCCCTGACCAGGGATTGAACCCCAGGCCCCTGCATTGGGAGTGCAGAGCATTAGCCACTGGACCACCAGGGAAGTCCCTGGGATTTGCTTTAAAATAACTCAGCAATGGGTGGATGTGAGGGTTAAGGATGAAACTAGACAAGACGAATGTTGATAATTAATGAAGCTGGGTGATGGGAACATGGGGTCCATATACTGTTTCCTCTATTTTTAAAAAATATGTTTAAAGTCTCCATAACAAAAATTGAAAAAAAAAAAAAAAAGGAATGCTCAACAGGCAGATGCTTTAGGAGGTAGAGCACACCATTGCAGAGGTACTGTGGGGAGGGATCCACGTGGGGCCTGGTCTGACCTGAGCAGCTTCTGAGGCCCTTCCAAGGGATGCTATGAGTCTGACTTAGATTCTTTCATGGATACGAGGATAGAAGAGAGCAGTTGTCCTAGATGTCTATCTTTATGAGACTAAGGGAAAATTCAAGGGAGCTGGGATGTTTGTGGATGGCTTTAGGAGGGAAGCAGGCAGCCTTGCCTTGGGCTGCTCAAGCCCCAAATTCTAGCAGGTGCTTTATGCCTTGGCAGCCAAGGATGGAGGGTGGCCTTAGCATCCTGGGGCTGGATGTGAGCTGGGACTGTGAAGCTGCAAAGTGGGAGGAGGGGTTCCTCAACACAGAGTCCTTGGTGGGGACATAATGGAAGGAGGGGTGTTTCCATATAAGCTGGGCCCAGGGTGCAAGAAGGGACTTGGTATCTAGAGAGATCCAGAGTGAAAAAGGGGCTGAAGGATGCCAGGGAGGGGCTGTTGTATGTGAAGAATCCAGTGTTCCCCAAGACTGTGAGTCAGTGTGTGTGTGTGCGCGCGCACGTGTTTAGGGTTGGGGTGGAGCTGCCTCCCGGCGCTGTCTCACCTGTGCGGGCATCCAGGCGGAACCTCCCCTGCTCATTCCCACTGACTACGCGGTAGCTAGTCTTCTCAGCACCCGGGCGAGTGAGGGTGGCGAGCCGCAGCACCTCTGTGCCTCGCTGGGCATCCTCTGGCACCTGCACGCTGTGCTCGGTGCTCAGAAACACGGGCAGGTAGTCCTCCAGCCCCACCACAGAGACCGTGACGGTACCCAGCGTGGAGAGCGGTATCGGGGTGCCCAGGTCAGAGGCGCGGACGGTGAGCTCCAGAGCTGCCTGTGGCCTGACCCGCAGCGGCTTCTCCAGCCGGATCACACCCGTGGTAGCCTCAATGGAAAAGTGGCCTTCAGCAGAGTCCGTGAGAGAATAAACCACCTGGGCATTGGTGCCTGGGGAGGGAGACAGAGTGCATTATTCATCCAGAGGGACCTCCCCTGGACCCTGCCTGCTGCAAAGCTTTCAGACAGAGGAGGGTCTGGAAGGCAGGGTCCCTACCTAAGCTAAAATGCTTAGGCTGTTAGCAGTGAGACCCTGTCATGTGGGGGTTCTTGACGAGGGTGGGGTCCAAGACCTCATAGAAGGTTCTTGTGAAGGGGAGGGTTATTCTGCAAACCCTTAAGGATATCTGAAGCTGTTATGTAGAGGTTAGGGTCCAATGTCAGTTCATAAAATGAAAATTTTACAAGATTGAAACCACCCATAGAGAGTTCTTTGGTTGTGATAGAACAATTCTTGATTGTGGTGGTGGTTGCATGAGTCTATACATGGGATAATATTGAATAGAAGTGCACACATGTACATATTCAAATAAGTGCGTATGGAAACTGTGAAATTTGAATAAGGTTGGAGTCTAATTATCAGTAATGTCCCTGGTGGCTCAGATTGTAAAGAGTCTGCTTGCAGTGTGGGAGACCCAGGTTTGACCCCTGGGTCAGGAAGATCCCCTGGAGAAGGCAATGGCAACCTACTCCAGTATTCTTGCCTGGAAAATCCCATGGACGGAGGAGCCTGGCAGGCTACACAGAGTTGCAGAGAGTCGGACACGACAGAGCAACTTCACTTTCTTTTTTTTTTTTTCTATTGGTAATGTCCCATGACCAGTTTCCTGGTTTTAATGTTATACTACAGATTGCTGCCTCTGGGAGAAGCTGGGTGAAGGATGCATGGGCCTCTCAGTACTATTTTTGCAACTTTCTGTGTGTCTATAATTATGTCAAAATAAAAAGAAAACAAAAAACAGAAAATAAAATATACACCCATGGAAAGTTCTTAGTAAATCAAAGCACATGGTGTTTTTCCAACTTTGTCTCAGAGGCTGTTATTTCCTTTGGTTGTGGACCAGATGAAGCAGTTGGCTCAGGCAGGGCCCATAGGGTCTGAAGAAGGCCAATATTTAGTGCTAACCCATGAGAGCCTCACCCAATGGGAGGAGCACAGGCCTTGAGCCTATAGAGACTGAATCTCACACGCACATGGGGACACACAATGCTTTTGTTGAATTTACATGAACTAAATGTGCATATCATGCACACTCTTCCATATGTGTATTTTTTCTCGAGAGAGAAGTACTGGTCAGGCTGCATTTGAAATATTGAGGTGGAATATTGGGTTAGAATAATAATAGCAGTTTTGAAGGGTTAATTGTTAACTGGTACAAGGCCAGAGGATGAATCCTAGAAGGGAGGTAGGGTTGGAAACTCAAGAGTGAAGAAGCTAGGGCTCTTTATCCAGAAAAGGAGCCTTGAGGCCGGAGCTGACAGCACGTCCCAGTCTTGGAAGGTCTAGGACACCTGTGTGACTGCAGATGGCAGGACCATGATTGACAGGTATCTGCTCCAAAATGCTAACACTGAATAATTATCTGAAGAGGGAAGGGGCTGCCTGGGAAGTTGGGAGCTTCTGTTCCTGGAGGTGCGCAAGCCCTGGCTAGTGAGCATTGTAGGGCCTTAGATATTAGATGCCTTTGCACTGACTATTTGCCCTCCCTGGAACCCCTGCGTTCCTCCAAAATCTCTCACCTCCCTCAATGCCAAGCTAAAACTCCCTTCCTCTAAGAAGTTGTAAATTTACTCTGTTGGTGTCTCATGAAGCAGGGTATTTTGATCTGTCTTATCACTACCATCATCTTCATCATTGTTCCTCTGGCTACTTTGATCCTGAGGGTATTTTTTACCTATAGCAAAATTGTCCAACTTTCTTGAATTAAATTTTATAATTGTATATGTACATATATATATATATAAACGTGTATATATACACATACATGTATAGACATAGATAGAGATCGCCACAGTGAAAAACTTCATGATGTCAGAAACTTTAAATGGTAGAGTATGAAATGAATACTCCTGGATGAATCCAACTTGCCTTGTAAATAGTAAAAGGAAAAGAATCCTAATGAAAACCAAGTCATTAAAATTAAAATGTAAAATATTAAAACGTAAAAATAAAATGTAAACTATTCCACTTCATTGCCTAGAAAACTGATCCAACAATTTAGTAGACTAAATGGAGTTTGCGCCCTAGGTTTCTTTCTTGTGGCCAATTAATCAGAGCCGAATAATTCTGATTGGTGTATTGTATTCAAAATATCCTGGAACTTAAATGATAGGATTGAAAGTGCTCCAGGTCTAAGAGGCAGGGAGAAGCAATGAGGCTGAAATGCCCCACATCAGTCTTGAAACGGCCAAAATCTTTGGTCGCCTAGCACTTAGATACGCAGTTTATGGACATTTTCTACTTGTAACTGCCTGTAGGTGCCAGGAGCCAGCATGAGGAACTCCGCCCATGGCAAGGGTCATGAGGAAGGAGGCTTGGCATACGCAAAGGCGTGATCAAGCCTCAGGAAACCCCCTGTTCCCGAGCATCTAACCCCAAAGCCAGAGTCTGTTTTATGCTCTCACCTACACCTCTGACTTTACTGGGGCTCTCCCCCATAACCGTTTCTCTTGGAGAAGGAGTAAACGTGAAGCTCCAAGGCAATAAAAATTCTTGGGCGTGACAAGAGTGTTTCAGCTTACGGACTCCTCTGAAGGTTATCTAGCCTGCCTGTATAGGTTCGTCCAGCCACATGTGATTGTTTACAGCCTCCCAACCTGAGAGGCATGAGATGTTTTAGACTTACTAAAGGCAAATTCTTTGGGGGAATTAGAAATTATTAGTATAGTGGGTTGGTTAGGAATTATATTGGTGAAGGGTTCTTCATTTGTTGTGTCAATAATTGCTGCTAATTCCCTGCTCTGGGTGGGACAAGGATGTCTTAGGTCAAACCTCTCTGCTGACAGACTAGCTTGTGTGACAGGATTATCCATACTCCTGCCACTAGGCACATGATTGTTTACTACCTCTTAACCATAAACAGCACAGAGAGTTTTGGAGTATTTTGAGAGTCTTAATTAGCATAGGGCTTTTTCTTCTTGTTGAGTCAATGATTGCCGCCAGGCCTCCATATCCTTAGGCACCTGGGAATATATTAATCAATGTATTTGGACTATAGAAAAGGAAATACAGTAGTTTTTGATGTTAGCAATACTAGACTTTTTGAGTTAATGGATTTTCTCTTTTGTAATAGATCACTGTGCTTTGTTATTAATCATTGTGTCCTTGTTATGTAAAAATGTAACTTTATCATATCTTAAGACCAAATAGATCTTAAGGGGAACAATTGGTGAAAGGATTTTCATTTGTTGGGCTGATGTTTGCTGCTAAATCTCCATGTTCCCTACCCTTATAATGAATATAACTAACATATAGGAGAAATAAGTATTAACCTTTAAGACTAATCATGTTAACCTTGGGTTAAATAAATTCCTTTCTTGATTGTAACTCACTACACCCTCACCCTATAGGAATGTAACTTTATTTGGAGGGTGGTGCCTGGTTTAAGAAAAAACACCCTTGGAAAAAATAAGTTTTTTGGTTATCAGAAAGAAAGGATCATAAAATTCCTAAGACCTTTATATGTGAAGCACCTGATTTTGATAAAGGTCAGGACTGCTGACCCCCCCCCCCCCGCTCCCCCCCCCCGCTCCCCCCCCACCCCGTGACTCTGTATTCATCCCTATGTGTAACAAAAGGTATATAAGCAAACCTAAAAATAAAGAAATCAGATCAGTTTCCGGAAAGACTGATTCCCCCATGTCGCTTCTTTCTTGCTTCCATTTTTCTGGCTGAATTCCCATCTGGAGCATGGATGCTATTCCACGTAATCCAGTTATTCAGCCTCTTTTTTTCCACTAATCTTCCTACTACACTGTCCATTTCTAATCTCTCTATATCTGTGATTAAATATGTATTTTTCCAAAGACGCCGACTCCGTTCCCACCTTTGAATCACCCTGGATCCACCGGGGCTGGACCCCGGCATGTGGGCTCAGGAGTGACAGTCCTTGCAGTTCCAGAACAAGAGAGAGAGCGCCAAACCCTCGCCTAGGGTGACCCTGTGAGCAAATGGCCTCTAATCCTTGTCTTTCTCACCTTGGTCAGGGTCCCGGGCCAGTACTACTGCCACTGGGGTCTTCACCGTGGTGTTGTCGAAGACTGCCACAGCAGAGTGGCTGGGGAAGAACCGGGGGGCATTGTCATTCACATCCTCCACATGGAGAATCACATCTGCCTGGCACGATTGGCCGCCTCCATCTGTTGCCTTGGCAACAAGGCTGTACGCATCCTTCTTCTCTCGATCTAAGGCTGTGAGTGTGGTCAGCTCCCCTGGCAAGAGAAAGGACAGAAAGTGATCTTTCTCTGAAGGCCATGATCCTAGCATGTACATTCCTGATGTCTATATGAGATAACCTCAGCACCGCCCACCCCCCTCAGTGTGCTGTCACAGAGAATAGGGGTCCTGTGTACAGATGGTTAGGAAAGAGGCTCAGTCTGTATCTTTCCACACCTGCTTGCTTTCCTAGTCACATTCTACCACCACATCCCCAATTTAAAATTCACACCAACAAGCTACAAAGAGGCACAACGTTTTAAAATGCCAGTTAGTTTCTGACACCACATAAAATGTGTTTATGCTTTGGCCTGCAGTCTCACTTCTAGGACTGTATCTGATAGAATAATCAACCAAATCAACATGTAGAGATATTCTCTGCAGCATTCTTTATAAATAGCAACATACTGAAAATATCCTGTGTCTTTCAAAAAACTACTGGTTAAATACGTTATCATTTAGCCATAGAGTAAAATATTCTGCAATGGGAAAAGTGATTATGGCAAAACTTTGTGTACTGCCTTGTTGATAGCTCCACGATACTGCTCTAAGACAAAGGAAGTCACAAAATAGTATGCTATATAGAGATTGCAGCATGCATGGAAAACCAGTCTGATAGAATATATGCCAAGAGTGCTTATCTTTCATTAGAGGCTGGTTATCATGAAGATTTTCCAGTGTCTGCCTAATACACACCTACATGGTTTGTATTTTTGAACAATGAGTAAGTGAAAGTTGCTCAGTTGTGTCTGACTCTTTGCGACCCCATGGACTATACAGTCCATGGAATTCTCCAGGCCAGAATACTGGAGTGGGTAGCCTTTCCCTTCTTCAAGGGATCTTCCCAACCTAGGGATTGGACCCAGGTCTCCCACGTTGCAGGCAGATTCTTTACCAACTGAGCCACAAGGGAACCCCATTTTGAATAATGAGCACGTATTATTTCCTTACTCAGATAAACCATTGAATTTTTTTTAAGACCCTGCTAATCATCCTTCATCTGGACAAAGAACAGTAGAGAGAGGTTAGGTCATCTCCTTGGGTGACTCAGCATGCCTGTGCTAGGGTCAGAAAGGGCAGTGCAGCTTCTTGAGATACTCACTCTCATCTGCCACCTCCCTGCTCAGCAACCTCCATAGTATCCTTTGAGCTACTGGTTCCAAGTGTCAGCAGCTGGCTTTCTGTGCAAGTCACAGAGAGGGCTCAAGAGCCCTCTACATTGCATGTCCCCACACCCTCCATTACAGCAGCAGGACAAGGACTTCCCCTTCTCTGAAGGAACCAGGCTCTGCCCTGCCTTCTCCACCAGACGCTCACAGCCAAACCTTTCCCAAGTATTCCGGTCTACTCTGCTGGACTCTGCTTCCCACTCTCTGCTTTGTCCCCTCACTGTTAATGACAATGGAAACCGTATCTACTGAATTATCGTTATGTGCCAGACTTGGGCTTAGATTTCTATGTACTTTATTGGGATCCTTACAATAGCGCCCTGGGGTTTTATCTCAATCTGCAGCATACAATCTTGAAATCATGTCTTTGATCATGACTTTTTATCCACTTGAACCCTTTAATGGCTCTGTAGGTAAGGACTTGGCTCCTGTGCCCCAAGGGGCCTCATCCTTTGCCCTCTTTCTCTCCTCCCCTTCTGTGCACCAGTTTCTGTCTTCTAGGTCCTTACTTGTGCATGTTCTTTCCCAAAACAAAGTCCTCGTATGAAATCTCTTTCTGCCTTGAATGTCCAACCTTACCACTCCCTTACTCCCTGGCTATTTCCTCAAAGAAATTTTACTTACCCCCCAACTTCCAAACTTAAGTTCTCCTGTCAAAAACTCACCTAACATCCTGAATTTTTCTTACCTCAGCACACGTCAAACCACTGACTCAGTACCTTTCCCACTAGACTGAAGAACTCGATATTGTCTTATCAATTTTTGTCCCCAGCATCTAGTGAATGCTTGGCACATAGTGCCAATATATGTTTGCTGAGTGGATGGATGGATGGATGGATGGATAAGTGAATTCTTGTTTCTTCTCTAAGGAGCCTGGGTACTGGGCACTGGCTATTCAGTGTATCAGTTCTTGGCTTGATCCTGCAGCTCAGGAAACCTACCTGTGTGAGGATCCAGCTTAAATTCATCCGCCCCAGGGCCATGCAGAGAGTATGTGATCTGAGCATTGGTGTCGGAGTCCAGGTCTGTTGCAGAAACTTTCAAAATGAAGTGTCCTGGAGGTACGTCTTCACTGACTTCGCCAGTGTAGAGAAGCTGAAATCGAAAGACAAAGAAGAGGGAGATTGTGGGAGATATGCTAAGATCCAGAGAGAGACAGAGTTACAGGACAGGATAGAAGCAGAGAGAGAGAGAGAGATGAGAGAGCAGAGATGGAAGTAGGGGAGGGGAGAGAAGCAGAGAGAGGGAGGGAGGAGAATAGAGTAAGATAGAAAATACAGGGAACATGGAGATGAAAAACAAGGAGAAAGATGATGGGAGACCTAGTCAGAAAAGCAGGGCATGAGAGAGAATTTCCACCATCTGAAAGCTCACACTCAGGGCTAGAAGTGAAAGTGAAAAGTCGCTCAGTCGTGTCTGACTCTTTGCGACCCCATGGACTGTAGCCCACCAGGCTCCTCTGTCCATGGGATTCTCCAGGCAAGAATACTGGAGGATCTCCAGGGGATCTTCTCCAGTGGATCTTTGCAACCCAGGAATTGAACCCAGGTCTCCCGCCTTGCAGACATGTTCTTGACCATCTGAGCCACCAGGACCTGCCACAACCTCTTCCTCCATAAGGGCCACATTTCGAAGAGTGTGGCCCAGGGGGGAGGCTGGAGGCCAGCGTTTTCCCAGCTGCTGGTGCTGGACACAGTTTCCAAGCAAACCTGTTCCCCCATTGCCAACTGTGCATTAGCACGGACCCCCATATATGCTCTGGGTGGAGGTTTTGTGCTTGGCAGGCTGTGTGGAGATACCACCCCCCCTCCCCCCCCACCCCAGACTCTTTCCCCTGGCTCTGGTGTGCTCTTGATCACCTCTGAGAAGGCTAAGGTGAGCTTGGCCCCAGACTCCCTCAGCATGAGGAGGATACAGGCTGGTTAGAAGGATGCTGAGGCAAAAGAGAAAGAAGGTATGGCCACTGTTCTCCCCAAAAGGTTGCCCTTCTGAGACCATCCAAAAGGTGTTCATCTTGGATCCTGCAGAGAGACATTTTCCACGCATTCCACTGATAATCCAGGTTCTCTTCTTCTACTATGCTTCTATGAGATTGGAGCATAGAACACAGAGCAAGGAAAGGTGATAGGATATATGATTTTTGTGTATCCCAAGGTATGTGTCCATATATATGTATACAAATAAAGTATGAAGAGCTGAAGTATACACATATGCACATGCTTATATGTTTGTGTGAGTTGCTGCTGCTGCTGCTGAGTCACTTCAGTCGTGTCCGACTCTGTGTGACCCCATAGACAGCAGCCCACCAGGCTCCCCTGTCCCAGGGACTCTCCAGGCAAGAACACTGGAGTGGGTTAGAGATGTACATTTACCTGTATGAATGGGTATGTTATGGATAAATGTTATTTGGTGGCTCAGATGGTAAAGTGTCTGCCTATAATGCAGGTAGACCCAGGTTCAATACCTGGGTCAGGAAGATCCCCTGGAGAAGGAAATGGCAACCCACTCCAATTCTCTTGCCTCGAAAATTCCATGGACGGAGGAGCCTGGTAGGCTACAGTCCATGGGGTTGCAAAGAGCTGGACACGACTGAGCAACTTCATGCATGCATGCATGCTTATGTGTATCTTTGTGTGTATGTATATATGTATTTGCATATTTATAGAGTTATAATCTTTCAACTACATGTATGTGTGTGAGTACCTGCATATAAGTGTACACTTATATGTATATATACTGAAGAACTGGATTTTTAATACACTTGAATTATGCTAACTTGATGTCATAAAAATTTAATATTAATAGTTTATTTGGAAACCTTGAAGTAATGCAACCCCCCCAAATTAAAAATTATTTATTGTGTTTTAAAAAATATGTTTAAAAGCAAAGCTACATGACAATGGTTGTTGATTTACGTCCTCTAAGAATGCAATTTCTCTCCTGATGTATGTGTGTGCGCACACACACACACACACACACACACACACACCACTCAATATTTTCCTTGGGAAATTTAGTGTTTAATTATATGAGGTCCTTAGGAAAGTCTCCCTTATCAAAAATGTAGCTGCCCTGTCTGTATGTTTGTGTATACATGTATCCTGGAGGAGGGTTTCTGATGGTCTGTATAATGCATGCAGATGTAGGGATATGCACATAAAGACATGGTGAGTGGTGCAGGGTGTCTCTGGGGGAAAGTCTCTTTGGATATATTTGATAACAATGAGCCATGCTAACAAATTGAGTGATAGAGTGACTTTTCCATTGAACGTACAGACTGTTTGGAGAATGAAGTTACTTCTGGATATGTTTTGCAGGAAAAAAGGATCTTTTTAGAGAGTGTGGGGAAGGGAATGGGGAGAGCTATGGACCATGAATCCTAAAGAGCTTGGTGACATCCTTTTGGGAAGGGCAAGGAATTACCTGGAATGGTCCCTGCCCCAGGCACTAGTCTGAGGCCGGCCGGGGAGAAGCAAGGGCAGGTTTGGTCAGTGATGGCTCGCCTCAGAGATGGTACTCTGAGTCCTTCTCCTTCCTCTTACCCTTTGCTCCAGCTTCCTTATCTCCACTCCTCCCCTACCCTCAGCTGGCTCTCACCTGTGAGCACTGTGGGCTGTTATCATTGATGTCCAGGACAAAGATCTCCACGGGGACTGAAGCCTGGAACTTGCCATCAGAAGCTGTGATTCGGAGCAAGTACTTGGCTGTGTGCTCACGGTCCAGGGTCTTCCTCGAGAAAATTCTCCACTCATCTCCAACTTGGCTGATGCCAAACTGGCCCAGGGGGTCTCCCTCTAGAAATATGGGACAGAGTTTCCTGAAGCCAAGCCATAGGAACAAACCAGGCTTTGTACTATAGGTGACTGCCCACCTGACACTTTTTTTTTAGGGTTGCAGGGAAAGGCAAAAATTTCCTCCTTTAACTAGGGACCTACATTTCTTCAATGAGTCAGTTATTTGGTGTTATGAAACCTCTTCCTACTTCAAAGGTCTCCTGTTAAATGGAATTATCACTGCAAGAAACACTGCTCCAAAGTATGTGGCTAAGGGGCACACTTCTTTTGTGTGCATTGGAAGACATTGGGAGAAGTTAAAGGGAAGCAGATAGCAATTCTAGACAAGAACCTTCTAGTATCCAGTATCTGTTCAATAGTGGAGGGCTGGAAGGTGATCAATAACATTTAACTCTCTGAGGTTTTATTTTACAACTGAGTACACAGGCTAACCGGAGGTTCAGATGGCTCATTAGGTTTGCTTCTGAGTCATCTTTTCTTGACATCCATCATTGAGAGGGGAGATGGATTTTCGAGATTCTAAGATTCTGGAGCTCCAAGATTCAGCTATTCCCAGAGTTGATGATACAGTGGCATTTATTATGTTATTATTCAGAGAGTTTAAGATTTTTGTGTTTTTAAAAGTCTGATATTATAAGATGATAAGATTATTTCACTAAGACTCCATGTTTCAAACAACTTTTATCCAGGCTCTGTCTCCAGGAGTCTGTAATTCTTGGTTGGAATGCCATGCTTGTTAACTCTCCGCCAGACAGCTGTGAGAGCAGAACAAACTATGACTATGGGAATGGGATGACAAGGCAGCTGAAACACAGGGAAAGGGACACTGAGAAGTAAAGAAACTCTCTGGCCACCAGATGGCTGGTTTCACCCCTGGACAGAGATTGGAGTCGTTTAGGTTTGCAGTGGTTATCTACTGGGGAAAGCAGTTTGTAGGGTCTGGTTTTAATCCCAGTCCTGATGCAAGCTTGGAGTGTGACCTTGATTGAGTTTATCCTCCTATCTGGGCTTTGGTTCCCCCATGTGTGTGTGAAAGAAGAGGATTGGGTTGGAATCATAGCCAACCCACTTAACACTCAGGTCCTATGATTGACTAGGAAGCATTTTCTACTATCCACAACTTGCCCTTGGCAGAGTACTACTCTGCAAGGATAATCACCTCACAGAATCTCTATAGACCACACAACTGTTGATCCCCTCTCCATCTTCCAGAAGCTAACTGAGAACAGTTACAGTATCTCCCTTCTATTCTATCTACTCCAGCTAAGGTAATAAGAGATCCTCGTTACAAAGCACTTTCTAATTTATAGGGAGCTATCAAAGCTTTTTCAAGTTAGATCCTGTCAGCATCCCTTGAGATGAATTAAAACAGCCATGCCAAGTCTATAACTGGAGCAGTTGAGGTCCTGGAAAGTTAAGTGATTCGCTCAAGATCACACTGTTAAGTGGCAGAGCAAGGACTTAAACCCATGTCTTAAGAAACGTCTTACTGGAATTTTTTTCAATGCATCCCACTCTGAGATAGGTATCCTTACCTGTGATATAGCAGGTGACCTGTCTGTTCTGCTCAGAGATATCAGCATCCAAGGTTTTAAGAGTGGCCACAGGTTCACCAGGCTCACCGTTCTCAACCACAGATCCTCTATAGTCTTCGGAAGCAAATCGGGGGGCATTGTCATTTTCATCTGTAATGGAGACTTCAACCAGGACCTGAGAAGATAGCTGGATGGTCCGGCCATGGTCATAGGCCACTACATAAAAGTGGTAGATCTGGTTGGTCTCACAGTCAAGTTCCTGGAGTGTGGTGATCCAGCCAGTTTCACTGTCAATGGCAAAAAGTTCATGGATATTGCTACCAGGGTCCACTGGCAATCTGTAGCTCACCTGGCCATCATCCCCAGTGTCCTGATCATTGGCAGTCACTTGAATGACTGAGGTCCCCACTGGCATATTCTCAGTGAGAACAGCCTTATATGGATCAGCCTCGAATATAGGCCTATTGTCATTGACATCCTTCACTTGGATGTTGACAGAGACCAGGGAACCCAAGTAAGTGTCATTATGGGGGCAATGAGCCATCAAGTCAATCTGGTACCATTTGGTGGACTCATAATCCATGGCCTTCCTCACCTTTAGAACCCCTGTGTTTTGGTCCAAGGAGAAGATGCCATCCTTGTTGCTCTCTGGCGTGGTGCCCTGCACCAGACTATAGATGACTGGATCCTGAGCTGCCACTGCTTTAACAGAGCCAATTTCAGACCCCTCTGGAAGGTCTTCTGATGCAGAAAAGGTATATAGAGGTTCAGAAAATTGGGGCAAAGATACTTCATTAGGAACCACCTGAAGTCGTAACAGCATGAGAGAGTTCCAGTGAGGAGGGCCCCCATCCTGAGCTTTAATTTTTAAGTCAAAGGCCCGATTTTCCAATCCCACCAGGCTCTCTTTCACCTTGACAACACCAGTAATTGGGTTGACTTCAATGACCTCTTCTTCCAAGTCCTCCACTGAGTCCACTGAGTAGGTGACGTCTGCATTCCGGCCTTCGTCTGCATCATAGGCCAGCACCTGGATGACTGGGGAGTCCTTACTGACATTGGACTGAATGGATACAGTGTACTCAGATGCTTTGAACTGTGGAGGGTTATCATTTTCATCCGTGAGGATGATCTTCACAGTGCAGAAGGCCACGCGTCCTCCTCCGTCCTGAGCCATGACCTTAATGGCAATGACCCTTTCTGTGGAATTTTCCCGGTCTAGTTTCTGCAGTGTGGTGATCTGGCCACTTGGGTTTATGGAGAACTTCTCACCTGCTAGTTTATTGATGATGGTGTAATCTACAGTGCCATAGGGACCACTGTCTTTGTCTATGGCTAACAACTCAATCACCTTGGTCCCCACTTTTGCATTCTCAGCCAATTCTGCCTCATAAATATGCTGCTGGAACTCTGGGCTGTACTTGTTGGCATTTGTAGTGTTGATATACACAGGTACAGTTGCTCGGAAGACCCCATCAGAAGCACCTACCCTCAAATTGTAAGAAGAGTCCAAGTGCTTTTTGCAAAGGTTGTACATAGAAATTATTCCCGATGAGCTGTTAATGGAGAAGTGCCTGTCCTGATTGCCGGAAAGAATCAGGTACTCCAGGCGGGAGGTGTCCCTACTGTCAGGGTCAAGAGCTTGCACTTTGAGAACCAGGTGTCCGCAGGTTGCCAGCTCACTGACATTGGCTTCGTACTGAGGTTGCCTGAACTCTGGGGGGTTGTCATTGATGTCAGACACATTGACAACCACAAGGGTTTCACCAGTGAGTGGGGGATCTCCTCTATCCATGGCCCTGACTTTCACATGAAAATGTTGTTGGGCTTCGTAGTCCAGCTCTTGAACTGTGGACATTTCCCCTGTGCTCCCATTGATCTGGAAGAATTTGGAAACATCTGAGCCATCCTCTACAATCTGGTAAGAGACATCACGGTTCTGCCCTGAATCCCGGTCAGAAGCCAATAGTTGGATCACGGGAGTCTGAGCAGGCAAACCTTCTGAGATTGAAGTGGTGTAGACCAACTGAGAGAAGGTGGGAGGATTATCATTCACGTCCTCCACCAGGACTTCCACGGTGGCCTCAGAAAATGACCCCAGAGCAGTGTCTGTGGCTCTGACTGTGAACACGTGTTTGGTCTTAGACTCATAGTCCAAAGGGCCCGTCACGGTTAGGACACCAGTCTTAAAGTCAGTGGTGAACAGCATCAAGGGCTCTTCCTCTACAATGTTGTAGATGAGCCGGAGTCCCTCTGGACTCCGGGCCTGGGTGTGGAGAATAGGGGTATAGAGTGTGATATTTTCAGGCACTCTGACTTTGTAGTAAGGCGTCTGAAACAGTGGGTTGGATTTATTTCTCACAATGACAAGTACCTCTTCCTCAGCCTGGAGGGATGGAGTTCCTCCATCTTGAGCAATGACTTTGAGGCGATACTTATTCAGAGCCTGATAATCAAAGGGTTTCCTTAATGATATGTCCCCAAGATAGGGGTCAATTCGAAAATATGTGTAATCTTCTGCAAATGCATAGGTGACAGCACCATTCACCCCCAAGTCCAGGTCAGTGGCAGACACCTGAAAGAGGACATCTCCTGGTTCTGTGCCGTCTTGGATGATTGTGTGGTAGGGCAGATGTTTAAATTCGGGGCTATTGTCATTGACATCCTCAACAGAGACTCGGACCAGAGCCTGAGCCACCCTCTGAGGTGTCCGATTGTCCCTCAGTTCCACTGCCACCTCATGAGTGTCCTGCTGTTCTCTGTCAAACCCCACACCTCTCGTCTGCAACACACCTGCTGATTGGATCATGTGAAACATATCTGTGCCATTCAAAAGGAAGTAGGACAAGGTGTCGTTCAAATGATTGCCTTGGGCACCAAGAATCACCAGTGCCTTTCTCTCCAGTAAATTCTCCTTCACTGCTGCCCTGTAGACATCCCGGTCAAACTGTAAGGTTGTGTTAGGAGCTTGTGTCCAAGAAATCTTTACTAGTGCAGTATCTTGATACAGGCCATCAGAAGCTCTGACAATAAGCTCCCGAGAGAGTCCCAGGAGAGTAGGATCCAACACAGATATGCGACCAGTAATGGGATGCATGGCAATAGCTTCGTCAGCATTGCCAGTTTTGATGCTATAACTGACTTCTGAGTCATCGTCACTGGCCTGCACCGTAAGGAGCGCCATACCCCGGTGGACTGGCTTCATTATTGCTACTTCATATATCTGGTCCAAGAACCTGGGAGGACAGTCATTAACATTCCTGACGTTGATTATGACCTGGGCAGCCCTGGGTGCAAATAAGATGGGGCTTCCTTGGTCATGGACGTAGATGTTGAATCGGAAAGAGGGCATGCTTTCGTAATCCATTTCTAATACGGTGGTTAGAGTTCCCATGCTGGGATCGATTTTTAAAAACTTCAGAGTCTCTGGTTCCAAAATTTTATAGACCAACAAGGAATTTGCTTCTTTGTCACTGTCAGAGGCTCGGATCACGAGGGGGTTGTTGTTTTCATCCATGATCATGCTATTCAGTGGAGCTGCTTCACTAATTTGGCCCACAAAAGTCAATTTTGAGAACACGGGAGCATTGTCATTTTCGTCAATGATGTAAACAAGAACCATGATATCAGTAAATGCACCCGCCATATTGCTGCCTCGGATTTTCAGCTGGTAAGATGAGATTTTCTCATGATCCAGTTTCTTCTGAGTAGAAATGAGTCCAGAATATGAGTTCATGGAGAATACGCCGTTCTTGTTTCCCTCTCTTAACTCATAGGTAACTTCTGAGAAGCTTGTAGCTGAGATGAGGAGGATTGGGGAACCCACAGGGATTGATTCAGGGATCTCTACAAAGTACTCAGAGTTTGAAAAGACGGGGGCACTGCTGTCGGAGGGGTGGACGTGAATGATCACTGTAGCCAGGTCATGCCTTTGTGGGGAGCCTTGATCTTCTGCCTTCACTGTTAGAGTATACCGGGCATGATTTGCCTGATCAAGTTTCTGCGCTAGAGTGATGATGCCTAGCAGGGTGTTGATGTTGAAGAAACCTTCGCTGTTCCCTAAAACAAAAGACAAGAGAAATTGAAGTTTACCACATCCTCAAGAGGTACCAACTAGGCTTTCTAGATCAGTATAAGACAATCACGCAAAAGCTGGGCAGGGCAAAACCCACATCCTGTGCCACCATGGATTTAGTTATGCTACAAGATGTAGGGTAGGTCTGTCTTTATGAACTCTCTTAATTGGTGCACCTAGTACATGCTCCATAAATGGAAGGTTTTGGGGTCATAACTTAAAGCTACAAACCAAAGCCATAGTAGGGTTTTGGAGGAAAGAAAGGAGATTTATACTTTATAGGAAAAGCATACTCCTCTCTGTATTTCAGTGGTGACTTTTATAGGACAAGCTTCAGTTACATTATATAGAATTTTAAACCATTCTTTATATAACTTTGTTTTTTTTTTTGAAAGTTGACCTTTTATTATTTTTATTTTTTATTTTTTTTTAGTTTTTTATTTTTTTAATTTTAAAATCTTTAATTCTTACATGCGTTCCCAAATATGAACCCCCCTCCTACCTCCCTCCCCATAACATCTCTGTGGGTCATCCCTATGCACCAGCCCCAAGCATGCTGTATCCTGCGTCAGGCATAGACTGGCGATTCGATTCTTACATGATAGTATACATGTTAGAATGCCATTCTCCCAAATCAATTTATATAACTTTGAATAGCTTTGGTTACACACTCAGTAGTTGAAAATTGTCAATAGGGAATCATAAACTGCCTAAACTGACACAGACTGGGAAAACTGCCTTGTCTGTTCCCATATAGTCTACTTTGTCAGGGTTGGGAGTGAGTAGTGGGGGTTGAGTGGGGAGGGACTGGGTAGCACTTGAGGTTCTTGGCCAAATGCCCTTTCCACCACACCTGGATTTCCTAAAGGTTAGGCATTCTCAAACCACCTTTGCAGGTTTTTTTTTTTTTTTTAATATTCAGCCACTACCTATACAACAGTATAGTATACAACTTATACCATTATTTAATGGATACTTTCCTTTAAATTGATTTCTTTTTTAAATTTAAAGTATTTTTAACAGGCAACTTCATATATTGGTTCTTTAAAAAGCAGCACAGTATTGCTTGTTGTAAAACAGAGGTTACCATAAAAACCAGTTAATGAAAAATATTTTCTTAAAATTCTGGATAAAATCTATTGCTTGCTAAGAGGGTCTGGCCCAAGACCTACAGTCTTTCTGCAGCAAGAATTAGAAAATTAAAGAGATCCTAGTACCCAAAGGAATCTTCCTTGGCTAATCAGGAAGCCCAAATGAGAATAAAAAATGGACTCCTTTCTCCATGTCTGATTATTATTTTTATCGTCCTTTTAAAATTTGATATTTATTTGGATAAATACATAATACCATTTCAAATTTAAGTTGAGGGAAGTTGTGATTATGCAACATTACATAGTTCACAAAAGGTAATGTTGAAAACTAATCATGTTTTCCTAAAAAATTCTCAAAGTTATCAGTTTTTAGAGTCTGAACTTACTTGGGCTGCAACTATTCTTTTTTTTTTTTTCCCTTACTTTTTTTATACTATGGTAATAAACAGATAACATGAGGTCTACATTCTTGAATTTTTAGAGGTTATAGTGCAGTGTTGTTAACTATAAGCACAACGCTGTACAGAGATCACCAGAACTTATTCAGCTTGCATAACTGGTGCTTCTTTTCAGTTTTATTAAGATATAATTGACATATGACATGGCATTAAAGGTATATAACATAATTTGATCTATGTTTGAGTATATATTGCAAAATTACTACCACAATGTTTAGTTAACATCCATCACCTGATACAGTTTTTCAAATACGTTTTTTTTTTTCCCTGTGATGAGACCATTACCTATTTAATACCATGACTAACACCTGAACAGTTCTGCTCACCACCCAGGAGTACAAGTCCTTCACTCAGGGGAGTACTACTTATTATTATGCTTATTTCATTTATTATTTCTTTTTTTTTAATTTTTAATTTTTAATTTTTTTATTTTTTAAATTTTAATATCTTTAATTCTTACATGCGTAAGAATCATTTATTATTTCAATGGCAAAGTAAATAGCCAGGCTTCACCACAAAACCTTCCATCTGATTCTCCCACTAAGCGAAGTCACTCTGCAGCTGTCTATTGAAGTGATTTCCCAACTTGCCTTTGTTATACAAATCCCGAGGTTGATCAAAGAATGTGGTTTTAATGAGTAACCAGAAATTTAAAAGTAGTTCCCTTAAAAGTAGCCAAGTAAGCATAATCATAATTTCTTATTTTACTGCTGAGAGAAAAAAATATAGGGAATAAAATTGTATATTCATTTTGATCTTAGAACTACAGAAAGATGCATAGAAAAAGATAAGAGAGAAATACATGAAATTATTTTCTCTGGGTTATGAAAGCCATGGCCGAGTGTTATTTTTATTATTTTTTTGACCATACTGCTGCATGCTGCTGCTGCTGCTGCTGCTAAGTCGCTTCAGTCCTGTCTGACTCTGTGCGACCCCATAGGTGGCCTCCCACCAGGCTCCCCCGTCCCTGGGATTCTCCAGACAAGAACACTGGAGTGGGTTGCCTTTTCCTTCTCCAATGCATGAAGGTGAAAAGAGAAAGTGAAGTCACTCAATCATGTCTGACTCTTAGCGACCCCATAGACTGCAGCCTGCCAGGCTCCTCCATCCATGGGATTTTCCAGGCAAGAGTACTGGAGTGGGGTGCCATTGCCTTCTCCATGCAGGATCTTAAATTTGAACCTGTGCCCCTTGCAATGGAAATCAGTGCAGAGTCTTAATCACTGGACCACTAGGGAAGTCCTCTGAGTGTTATTTTCTTCTTCATAGATTCTTGTTTTTTTCAGGTTTTAAAGAATAACCATGTGTTACTTCTTCAATCAGAAGATTATTTTAAAACTAACTCAATGTGTAAAATAAAATTAGTAGCAGGGGGAATACCTTGGTGCTCCAGTGGTTAAGACTCCAAACTTCCTCTATAGGGCACCTGGGTTTGATCCCTGGGTAAGATCCCATATGTTGTGAGGCATAGATTTTTAAAATGTATTAGATTTATTAAAAAAAATTAGTACAACATCAGTGGGACTGTCAGTGAGAAAAAAGAGATGATTATACTTCATAAATCACAAAAATAAGCCATTAATGGGTTATTATTTGCATTATTATTCTTCAGGGATGACAGACTTCTGCTGTATGACAAGGTATAACAACTGTCTCTACAAAAAAGGAGAATGTGAAACATTTTGAGTTCTTGAAAGTATATAAG
Organism: Ovis canadensis; assembly: GCF_042477335.2. Taxonomy (NCBI): domain Eukaryota; kingdom Metazoa; phylum Chordata; class Mammalia; order Artiodactyla; family Bovidae; genus Ovis; species Ovis canadensis. The sequence goes on from NC_091249.1 coordinate 75,530,428, forward strand.
ACACTGACAAGCAGTAAATGAACATCATTATGCTCCATGAAGGCAAAGAGCTAGTCATGCTCACCTTTGATCATCCATAGCATCTTACTCTATAGATACTAATTCATATTAAAGATACAATAATTATGATCAATTATGAATTATCAAACATTACAAATTATGATTAATAATTAGTTGGGTACTGGATATTATCACTTTTGTCATATTAACTACTACTTATAATTAACACTTAGTAATAACCCCTGGCACTTGTATAATATTTTACAATTTACAAGGTGTTAATATACATTTTCTCTGTTAGTCTTCACAAAGAGTTTCTGGCACAGATAATATTCCCATTTTTCAGATTAAAAAAGTAATAGGTATGAAATCATGATGTGGCCTTAGAAGAAAATACTCCTGAAACTATGCCATGTATTTTATCAAGTATTTATAGGTCCCTTTTATTGTACATGCACAAAGATACTATCTTTTAAAATGTTGCTTGGGGGACTTCCCTGACAGTCCAGTGGTTAAGACTCTGTGCTCACAGTTTAGTGGGCATTGGCTCAATCCTTGGCTGGGGAACTAAGATCCTGCATGCCACATGGTGTGGCCAATATATATACATATTGCCAGGACTTCATAAGCATCCTGTACATGTATGGTCATTGGTGGATATATATATATATATATATATATATATATATATATATATATATATATATCCTCAATGTAAATTCTCCCATAACTTGAGTAATCCTTTGTTACCATTCTCACCATCTTTGAAAGCACATTAATTTAGGTCATTATAGTTCCAGGGAATGCTCTAGAATGATAATTTGCCAAAGTTTAGCAAGTAATTGACACTTGAATAACTTGCAAATCCATGCTCCTGGTGCTTTTCCTTATTGCCAAAGCCCCTCTCCTCATACCCTGCATTCAGGGTCAGACCTCTCACCTTTGAGGAAGGAGTAGCGGACCTCAGCATTGGCTCCCCGGTCACCATCCATGGCTCGGACCTGGAGCAGCTCTGCTCCGGGGACTGTGGTGTCAGAAACACGTGTCTCATAGTGGAGCTGGGTGAAGCGGGGACGGTGGAGGTTTCTGTCCTCCACGTGAATGGACACCCACACAAAGTTCCTCTTGATGGGCATCTCCTGGTCGCGAACCTATGGGCCCAAGGGTGTGATGGGATGAGCAGCAAGCGGAATGGGGGAGGCAGCATTAGATAAAGGTCAATGAAATAGAATGCCAGTGAAAAATACACCCAATTGTAACTCTCTGTATTCCTTTAAGCTTTGCTCTGTGACATTCTTTTCTCTTTTTAAATAAATGTATCGATTCATGATTATTAGACTGAGCTATTTTCATGGATAATTCCACTTTAGGAGAAAGGCAGAAATAAGCAGAGGAGCAGTATTTTCCAAATTTGTTCTTGGAGAATATTAGTTCTTCAAGATGTTAGTGTATTATTCAGGAAAAAAAAATTCTATAGTCAGGTAAATTTAGGGAGCACTGAACTAAGCCAAGTTGATGTTTTCTTTGCTGCAGGACTTCTCAGAGCCTTTAATATATATTTAAGTGTCCAGAGGATGATAAAGTAGCATGTAAGAACCTTGAGCCTTGAGTGGGAAAGGCTGGACTGTGATTCTGGTTCCATCTAAAAAACTGTATGATGGTGAGCAAGTCTCTTCCTCTGTGAGCCTCAGGTGTAAGATAAGAGAAATAGGTAGGACCAGGACTGGGACTCGAGTGAGACACATGAGGGATGGAGGGCATAAATTCAGGAGGCTCTCACTCTCAGGGTTATGAAAGTGTAGGCACATGACCCTCGGAGGAAGCCCTCCTTCTTTTAGGCCCTTACATATCTGTTTGCTCTGGGTAGGATGGTCTCTGGGCCCCTCCCAGGTCTGATGCTATATGAGTTCATGTGATCACGCAGTCATGGAGCAAGGAGGGAATTGTTGGGGGTATTTGGAGTGAGCCCAGGAATAGCCAAAGCTGCAGGAACTTCTTTGGCAGCCATCCCATCTCTTTCCTCACTCTCAGGCATCCGTTATGGAAGATGCCTCTGGCAGGCAGTGAAATGTCACAACTCATCTCATGGATTATCACTATAAACATCAGTACACCTGGCTCAGTAGGGGAAAGGGAACCCTCAGCATGCCTCCAAGCATGTACACCCCCACACATCCGCATACAAGCACATCCTTACCCGAGTCTTTGGTTAACTCACCATGACTGTCAGTGTGTGCTGGGAAGGCCCCGAGCCCAGGCCCAATTTCCCCACAGTTACCAGGACACCACTACTGGGGTCCAGCTGGAAGAGACTGGCGCTTCCTGGGTCTTGGCTGCCGTGTATGGTGTAGATGAGGCCCTTGCCCTTGTCTTGGTCTGTGGCCTGGACTCGGAGGAGCTCCACGCCAGGCATTGTGTCCTGAGGAACTCGGACCTCATAATGAGCCTCCAAAAACTGGGGCCGATGGTGGTTAACATTGGCAATCATGGCAATGTAGACCTAGGGAGGCGGGAGAGAGAGAAGGCAGGCTGTAAGCTCCAGGGGGCCAGGGACCTTGTCTGTCTGCTTCTCCACCGTAACAACTAGGCCTGGCATACAGCAGTCCCTGGATGAAATTTTGTCGAATGAATGACCATATTTCAGAATCACAAGACTTTAAGATGGCGGTTTTCAAAATCAAAATTCTTCTTTAAGGGCCTTTTCTTCAGATGAAATTTTTGGGGTGAAATTCCAGTATATGAAGCAAATAAAATGGGCTGAAACCAGAATAGAAATCCAGAGCCCCACTTCCCATCATTCCTTATACCTATGAAAGCCCTTAGGTGCTCTATCTTTAATTGAAAACTGCTCATTTAGATAAAACTCTTCATTATACAGAGATCCACAGTGGGAACAAGAATCCTCCCAAGATCACAGACGTAGAAAGAGTGATCAGATAAGACTGGAATGCAGAACCCTGATTCCAGATTCAGTCTTCTTTGAGGTGCACACATGCACAGAGAGCCTTCTGCGTCCTCATCCCTACCAAGGAGGCCCCAGTGTGCGTTGGTGACCTAGTGGTGAGCACAGCTACTTCCAACCAAGGAAACCTCCTATCTCTTCTCAACTCAGGGCTCCCAGTGAGGCTTCTCACCTGGGTGGCAATGGTTTGGGAGCCGTCGGTCACCTCCACAGTCAAGTTATAGCTCGACCTCCTCCTTGTATCAAGAGGCCTGGCAATGACGATGCTGCCCGTCGTCTTCTCAATGTCAAAGTCCATGTCCTTGTCCCCACCTGGGAGGGGGGTGGGGGAAAGCATGCACAGCCTCAGTGATATAGGCAGTAATAGCACAAGTATTAACACTGTGGGATTTGGCAGATCTGGAGGAGCTGGTAGCCGATCCTATCGGGTTATTGTCAAATTAATATCAAGATCCAAGTGATGATTCAGGAAAAGGTAAACTTATAAGGACTGGGGAGTCCCAGAGGAAGACCAAAATTTGCCCTACCATGTATTCTGTTACTAGACTTAAAACATGCAGGAGTGATGGAGCTCTGTGTCATGGCTTACAGGCAGTTTGCGTGGTCTAGAGAAGCCTAGACATGGGAAAAAATGGAAATAACTGTTTGGCAAGAGGTAATTATTTATTAATAAACTATGAGAATCCAAAATATAGAAGTAGCATGCAGGTGTTTAAATGTCTACTAGTAGAAATCTGTTTAGTGACACAGAAATATGTTCAGGATATATTTTAAAAAGTTATAAAACAATATTTTCCTGTAACCCTAAGTGTGTGGGTGTGTAAAGAAGAATGACTAGAGGGAAACATCAAAATGAAAACAGTGGCTTAACTTCTATTTAGTGGGAGTTTATCCTCCCACTGATTAGGTGATTTTTATTCTCCTCTCTGTACTTATTTGTATTTTCCAAATGTTCTACAGAGTGCATGTGTTAATTCTGTACAAAAGAAAAAATGTCAAATGCTTACAAAGAACAGTGAATCAGCAATGGAAGTAAACCTAGGAGATTAAAAAGCTTGAGATAGGTTTGTTATCCAACCTCTGAAGCAGGTGGGAGTCTCTGTGATAGGACTTCAGGTGGTACTGAAGCTCTTAGATTAGAGATTCTTGACCTGGAGTCCCTGGCTGGGTTTCAGAGAATCTATAACTACCCCCTGCCCTAAATTTGTTCACAAATTTGTGTGTGCATGTGTGCAAGCACATGCACACAGGTCACAAGTATTCTTCTAAAAAGAGAGCCTAAACATTCATCAGATTCCCAAAGGGATCTGTGAACCACTCCCAACCCCGATATTTTCTGACAAAACGTTGATTTAGAAACAGAAAGAAATTTCAGAGGAGGCTGTGAGAGTTTGGACCCAAGTGTCTCCTACCACGAGAATGCACCCTTTCTCTGATCTTGAGGATGGAACCTGGGACCAGAATGTTAAGCAGAGCCCCAGGGTACAGCTGGCCTCGAGTTCGTGGTCAGTGAAGTCAGCTCTGCAATGATGTTCATAGTGAGGCAGAAGAGGAAGCATAAAACTTGTGTTTTCTCCGCTGGGTCTCTCTGGCCACTCTCTGGACCTGGGTCTTAGGTCTCCCAGGAACTTGGGATAACAGGCCCCATCCATTTCTGGCTGGGGTTACCAGTGAGTTCCTGAGATCATAGATGGTATGAAGGAAAGCTTGGAAGAAGCAGTGTCCTGATAACCCACTGCCCCAGAGAAACAGGGAAGAGGCAATCACCACTCACAGCCAAGACAGAGGATGCCAGGGCATGACCTTGAGAGGGCTGAGAAGGATTGTGCCCTGAGGACTAGGGCTCAGGATGCCCTCCTGGGGCCCTTACCTGAGATACTGAACCAGAAGAGACCAGGTCGGCCCTCAACACTGATGACCCCCACCATGTGATTCACGGGGTCTGTCTCCATGACCGCAAAGCTGTAGTGGGATTCGTCAAAGGCCAGTGGGATGGAGGAGGGCCGGGGCTTGGGGATCCACTCGATGTGTAGCCGGACGCTGGCCGAGAGCGGTGGCTGCCCACCGTCTGTTGCCTTGACCTGAAAAGAGGCCAGAATTCAAGTTGAGGCTTTGTCTGTAGGGTTGGAGCCAAGAAACAAGAAGACCCAGGTGGCCAGGCCCAGAGACAGAGTGCCCTGTGATGGACTGAGCTGGTCTTTCTTCCACTAGATCATCCATTCGGCACAGTTAGGAGCTTACAGTAAATAGGCACCAAGTCAGCTGCAGCGAGCACAGTGGTGAACAGAACATAGAACTATGCTCCAGAACCTTATGGGTAGTGAAAGATGAATCAAAGCCACCATTAACTGAAGGCTTGGTGTGCTCATTCCTAAGACTTTCCATGCATGGGCTCTTTACCCTTCCCAACAACAATCCACATAATAAACTAGAATTTATTGAGCTCTCCCTATCATTAGGCCCTGCTCTAAGAGCAGTATGTGCAACATCTAATTCAGTCCTCATGACTGCCTAGAGAGGAACCATCATCAGCTGTTTTTTGCAGGAGGAACCCGAGGCTCTGCATTGTGAATTCTTCTGCCAGGGTTGTCTGCCTGGCCAGCAGTGAGGCTGGGATTTAGGCTACCAACATGACAGCCCAGGCCCAAGCCACTTAACTATGTTAGCTTCCTACAAGGAAAATGTTCTCATCCCCATTTTACAGATGATGGAACAAAGGCTCCCAGGTGTAATGACTTGTCCATGGCCACACAGGTATAAAATGTCAGTGCTAAGACTGGAACCCAGGTTTATCTTGATTTCAATGCCTCTGCCCCTCTCAACAAAAGTCTTTAAGAAGAGAGTGCATTTCCCAGGCAAGGACCTTATTGCCTTCAAAGAGAAAGGCCCAGAATTTGGATCTTTTGGCTTCTTTTTGGGAGAAAGCCACGGAGGGGAGGACTTCCCCCATCACGCCTGAAGGCTGTCTCCCCGGTCTTGTATCCTCAGAGAAGATCCATCCCTGAGCAGCTGTGCACCCCGTCCCCACCCCCACCTGCCCCTCACCGTGAGAATGTTATACTCTCCAGCTGTGAAGGTGCTGCTTGCTGACACCACGCCTGTGACCGGGTCGATACTGAAGCCTGGCTCATCACTCTCCTCGATACTGTAGGTGACCCTGCCATTGAGACCCTCATCCAGGTCTGAAGCCACCAGCCTGTACACAGGCCCAGAGGTCCCTGGGATCAGCCTCTCTGGAAGGCGGACATTGAAGAGCTTGTGGGAGAAGATAGGGGGGTTGTCATTGACGTCCACGATGCGTACCACCACCCTGGAGGTGGACCAGAGGGAGGGCTCCCCGTTGTCCAGCACAGTCACCTGGGGAGAGGATCCAGCGTGAGTTGACAGGCACAAGGCCATGACAATGTATTGCTGCCCACCGCAGCTCGTCCTCTGCCCCTGCTTTCAAAAGCCTGGAAACACCAATCCAGTTCTTTGGTGTATGCTCATGATTTTAATTATCGTAACCTCATCTTCTTGGAACCCAGCTCTCTGGCAACCTCGCCCACAGAAAAGCCAGCAAGAACAGAGAAAGAAACCGGAAAGAACTGGAAGAAGACAAAGCCACAGAGGCTGTAACAAAAGCTGGGGCTCTTTACTCGGGAGGCCCATGGGCCATTTCTCCGAGACTTTTGACATTCTGTTTGCTCATAATTCTCATGAGCTTTGTTCTCGCTTTCCTTAAGCTACGGGAGATTAGAGAAAAACAAACGAGGAGGCGTTTATGGAGGCGTGGGCAGTACCTTTGGAGTCAGGCATGTGGCCCAGTGTATGAGATGAGATCTGGAGACAGAATAAAGGCACGAAAACAATTTCAGGACCAGGCACTAGTCCATGTGCCAGCAAATTATCACATCCATCAGTATAGACAGGACATTTCCACTCAGAATGCTTCTCAATTTTAAAAAGATTTTGCTATTTAAGGACAAATGCCTCTACTGAACTATGGAGAATGCCTCAGCTCCTAGAAGGCCATTGCTACTGCTACTGCTAAGTCACCTCAGTCGTGTCTGACTCTATGCGACCCCAGAGACGGCAGCCCACCAGGCTCCCCCGTCCCTGGGATTCTCCAGGCAAGAACACTGGAGTGGGTTGCCATTTCCTTCTCCAGTGCATGAAAGTGAAAAGTGAAAGTGAAGTCGCTCAGTCGTGTCCGACTCTTAGCGACCCCATGGACTACAGCCTACCAGGCTCCTCCGCCCATGGGATTTTCCAGGCAAGAGGACTAGAGTGGGGTGCCATTGCCTTCTCCAGAAGGCCACTGAGCTGCTGTTTACTAGTGATGCCTATTTTATGCAAAGGGAATGTCCAGAGCCTGGGATCATAGAAGGCAACACTGATTTCAGTTCTGCTGAGGAATATATGTCCCTCCTCGCTGATGCCTTTAAGACTAGCGGAGATGCCTGTTCATCAGTTGTGGATAACACAGGACAGGGTTGACTAGAGTACTTCTGATTTAAGCCCCTCTGGGTCAAGACTGATGCCTCTCGTTGGAATGGTCACCAGGGATGCTTATTTTAGAGACATCCTAGAAAGAGCACGACTGAGGGGGCTGAGTGGTAGAGAATACGACTGCAGTGCAGGAGATGCATGTTTGCTTCTTGGTGGGGAAGATCCCCTGAAGAGGAGAGTGGCAACCCACTCTGGTATTCTTGCCTGGAGAATCCTAGGGACAGAGGAGCCTGGTGGGCTAAAGTCCGTGAGGTCACGAAGAGACCCAGTTGAGTGTCTGAGCACACATGCACAGAAAAAGCATGGGCCTAGAGGACAAAGGTCTGGGTTTTCATCCTGGCTCTGCTACTGACCTAGTGTTTGACCTTGGGTGACTCTCGAGCATGGGGATGGGCCAGAAAGCATACTGGACAAAGACATAATCCATGTGTACTGCTCCGTTTTCCTGCACTCCCTGCAGGCACTACTAATTGATCAGTGCTTCCTGCTCAGCTTAAGTAGCAACTTCTCCCTGAGTCAGAACCCTCCTCAGCTACTGCCTGGAGAGGTGCATGTGGCCCCAAGGCCTGGCTTGGCTCCAGCCTGGCCTCCTGCAGGAGGTTTTCAAATGTAGTGAAGGGGTTCAGCAGCATCACTCACCTCCAGGATGTGTTCATCCTTGTTTTCTCGGTCCAGCTGCCGGGCAGTGGCTAGGAGACCTGGAGGAGAGATGGTTGGGGGGAGACTGGAGCAAAGGTCTGCCAGGGCCATTTTACTGGGATAAATTCAACGCCTACATTCAAAGCCTAGATCAGAATCCTTTTGGTCTTGGGAGAGCACGAACATAAAGAGGAAATGGAAACCTGGAGAGAGAGGAGGGGAGGAGAGGGAGGAAGAGGACAGCAGAGGCCCCACCTACTTCCTGCTTCCGCCACGAGGAGGGTGCTGAGCCCAGGATACTGTGGAGTGAAAAGGCAGCTCATCAGGAGTTATAACGGGGGTCACAGTCACTGCCTCTAGCTCCCGAGAAATCACAAAGGGGTGATGTTTTACTCCTTTATTCTAATTCTCTCGCTCACCTGGCACCTAGAATGGGCTCTTCCCATGCCCAGCTGGCACAGATGAACCAGAGGAGGGCTGCCCTGGGCTCCTCCCAGCACTTCTGTAAATTCCCAAAGGTGAACTTAGTGATCTGTAATTCTGGTTTCCATTCTCTAGGCACTGTGGCTATCAATTGAGGCCATAATGGTGAAAAGGAGCCAGTTCTCTGCCTGCATCAGACAAGTCAAGCTCAAGATTGTTGGGAGACCAGAGGGGCACCCGAGCCCATAGACTTGAGAGGTCCTAGCTGGGTAGGTGGGACCCTTTTCAATGAAGGCAGAGCTATTGGTAGGGGGTTGTGGGTGTTCTAAAAGCTTTCTGTAAGTTTCTTGATCTTGTTTAGGCAATTAAATAATAGAGTAATGGAATGAAGTGGGGGGGGGGGGTTGGGGGCCTCCTGAGGGGAAGGGGGATCTGGTGTTGGGGTGGGGTCTCCAATGCAGATGTGAGGAGTGACTTCTGTTGGGGGCGTGTCTTTGCCTTTGTGTCGTTCTGGCTCTTTCTTTCCTCACTGAAGGCAGCCATGGGAGAGGTCCTAGGAGGTTGTTGGAAAGCCCCACAACCAGGAAGGAAGACGTTCCTCTGGGACAGAGTGAATATTGTTTCAGGTCGCCCCACCCAGCTTGTCCCCAAGCCGAGGAACCTGCCGGGGAAGGCCTGGCATCCGGGGGACCCCCAGGAAGAGTGCGGGATGAGAGGGCTTGGTGGAGAGCCTTCCTTCCAGCTCAGTCCTGCCCTCCTCCTGCTCCTGCTTCAGCCCCTCTCCCCTCTCTCTGTGGATTCCTGTCCGACCCCCACCTGTCTTGCCTTCCCAGGGATTCCTCTCTCCCTCCCCTCTCTGTGTGTCTGGGAAACTCAGTCACTGTTCTTCTATCTCTAGCTTTTCTTTTCTCTCTTTGCTTTCTCTCACCACCGCCTCCCCTGCTGCCTTCTCCCCCACCTTCTCAGGGCCAGTGTCTCTGGAATTGCTGCCCTGGACCATTGCCCTGTGCTCCTCCACATCCCCCTCTCTGAGGTTGGTATGAAGTCTTAGATGGGAGTAAGGCCGTTAGCAGAGAAAACTGGGGAAATCTGAATGAAATCTGTAATTTCCTGAATTCCCTTGCACCAGTATTAATTCTTAGTGTTGACACATACACTGTGTTAATATTAGGGGAAGCTGAGTGTATGAGAACTCTCTTTGCAGCTCTCCTGTAAGTCTATGATTATTTCACCATTAAAGAAGAAGAAAAAAGTTTTTTAAAAAATAAAGAGAAAATGGACCTACTTGCTCTGTCTTCAGCAAGTCTTGGGTCTTCTCCTCCTGGCTGCTGCTTCCATAACCATTTTTACCCAAGTGCCCGCCCAGCCTGCTGCCTGTCAGAATCTTCCCTGCCTGCTGTCCCATGAAGCCATTGCTGGTCCACTATACTGAGCAGCTTCCTCTCTCCTCGAAAGTCACAGCCTCGCATCTACTCATCTTTTACAATGTTGTACTCTTTACACCGGTTCTACAGCTCTTTTTGTATCCAAATCTTTATACTGCTCATGGATTGGGTTCCTCAAGGCCTGAAACTGTGTCTTTTTCTTCTTCCCCTCTCCATAGCACTTAACTTAAATGCCTTATAAAGACAGACACCTTCAAACATTTGCAGAATAAATGAATCTCAGGCGTAACCAATGATTGTGGATGCTGGCAGAGATTCATTCATTCATTTCCTCATTATTTGTTGAGGTTCTATTCTGTGCCAGGCCTTGATATTATAGTTTTCAAAAAACAGTCAAAGTTCCTTTTCTGGAAAGCTTGTTGAAGTCTAGTGAAGTATGTGGATAATTGATGGAATAATCACACAGATGACTATAATGTTCTATGTGATAGCGTGTTTTTTAAAAGTAGATGCTGCTGGGAGGTGTATTATAGTGTTAAAAAAAAAAAAACTTCTTTAAGAAAAGAACAGCTGAGCTAAGATCTGAAAGAAAAGCAGGAGTTACCTTGAAAAAGGAGAGGAGACCCCTGGCAGAAGGAAAAGCTTGTGCAAAGGCCTTGTGCCAGGAGAGGGCGTGCGTGGACTGAGGCAGGCCACATGGTTGGAATCAGAGAGCGATGGAGTGAGAGAGGCAAGCTCATGGGACGTGACAGGGCTTGGCTTTATCTTAAGGGCATAGGGAAACCAGCCAAGGGATCCAGGTATGGAATTAGGACAATCTAAGGGATAAGAAAGGTAGGCGGGGGTGGGGGGAGGGGTCATTGCTGGATTTATTTTATTTTTAAATGTTCATGCTGATAAGAATTTCTGAAGGAAGGAAGAATTTCTGACTGAAGGAAGACTAAGCATCTCTGCCCTCTGGGGCATTTTGCCAGACCTGGTGTCAGGGAACTGTTAACAGTAAACACAGCAGGGATTTGGGAGAGGTAGAGAACCTATTACCTTAGGTGAGAGATGTCTTGCTTCCAAAAAGGGAGGGGCCGAGTGGGCCCAGGCAGAGAGCCAGCTTGGGAAAAGCATTCTCCTTCCAGGAAGACTAATCCATGCCCCGAGGTCAAAGGTGCCAAACAGATGTCACAGGGCACTTATGTCTCCCACCCGCTGTCTGCCTCAGGACCCCCAGGTCCTTGCTTTTCCTGACTCCCTTTTTCCTTAAGGATCATGAAGGAAGCTGCTGCTAGCTCTCCCCCATGCCCCTACCTCGCCACCTGCCTTTTTCCAATCTTGCCAGACTTCTGTCCTTCAAGGACAAGAGTCAGTGGTTGGAGCTGGAGAATAGGAAGTTGGGTTGGAAGGCAAGAATGTCAGCATTCTCTGCAATAGCATTGTTGTTCATGGTCCAGAGGGACACAAGGCCTTGGAGCTGTGCCTGCAGCCATGGGAACTGGCTCTCATTCTTCTGGGAGCCAGGCAGGCAGCATAAATGCAGGAAGCAGGCGGGAGTGAGGGGAGGAGAGAAGAGAGAGGACACGCCTGCCCTACACAGGGAGCTGCTGTTGGCTCAGGTGGTTGTGGCGCTGCGGGATGTGCAGTTGGCATAGCTAGATCTTCTAGCTACAGAAGCCTGGAACATTTTGTGAGCTTTGCTCATTTTTAAATGTTGGCAACAACTTGAAAATTATTGTTTAAAGCTTGTGCAGGCCAAACAGAACACTGCTGTGGACTGTATCTGGTTCACTGCTGCAAGTTGTTGACCTCTAGATTCCTCTGAACCATCCTAGATGGGCTGGGTTGAGGAGAGATCTTTGTGAGATTGTTGACTCCTCTGAAGTGGATCTCTGTCACCACCACGCCATGGACAGGCTTGAGATCAGTTTGAAACTAGAGTTAAGAGACTCAGCCTGTGGCTTGTGATTCTGGGGAATGGTCATGTTGGGAACACTGGCAGGGTTGAAATAGTCCCAACTTGACAACATGGAAAACCTGCTTGGCTTCCCTAGGTCCCAAGGAAAGAAAATGGACATATTCTTATTCTTCCATAGAGATGGACTTTGATGAAGTGCAGTTCTCAAACACAGCACACATCAAAATCCTCTGCATGTCTTATTAAAATACAGATTTCTGATTCAGTAGGTCTAAGGTGGAGCCTGAGAACTTGACCTACTAGCAGGTTCATATGTGACACTCACGATGCCAATCTTCAGATCACAACTTTGAGAAGCACTGCTGTAGAGAATCCTATTCACCCAGGTTTCTGAGGTCCTTACCTGTGAGAGGATGAAGGACAAAGAATCCCATATGGTTCCCGCTGGTGATATTGAAGGTCAGTTTCCCTTTGGAGCTGGAGTCAGGGTCCCAGGCATCCAGCTGAAGCACAGAGGTGTGCAATGGCGCATCCTCCCGGACGGAGGGGTAGAACACAGGTCTGGACATTTGGGGTGGGTTGTCATTGACATCCAAAACCTCAATGTAGACTTCAGTTACAGACGAGAGGGGGGTGGAACCCCTGTCTACTGCCAGTACCGTCAGCCAGTAACAGGATGCAAATTCTCGGTCCAGGGGTGCCAGAGTCTGAATCATTCCTGGGGAGAGGTGATCACCAAACCCAAAGTATTTCAGAGCTCAAAGGAGCTCTAGAGATCACTTTACCTAACAGTCCTGAAACCATACCATGGAAAGGATATTAACAAGTGTTTCAGGAGAAAAGGGAACTGTGGCCTATACGGCGTGGGAGCTGCTGAGTTAAACACAGGGGAGCTTGTATCCTTATTGAAGAACCTCTCAGAGCCTTTCTCTGCTAAGACAGATCCATACCTGGGGCATATGGGCACACGCAGGATTTCCAGAAGGCCATAGTGTTTGATCTGCTTTCTCCTGACTACTTCAACCCAAGTCCAATTTATTTATTTCACATTCTCTAGGTGGGATTTCCATACTTTGTTCGTTACAGTGGTTCCTTCCTTATAGATACTAATTCAAGGGCGAGGGATTTGATGAATAAATTGCTATTCCCCTCTCCATCGTCTTCACGATTTTAGAGACTTAGCTTCACTCATTAGTTCACTCATTCTACAAATTACTTATTGTGGGCCAACATTTTTCTAGAGGTCAAGGGTCCAAGAGTGAGCAAAAGAGCCTGGTGCTCTAAGCTCTCATGGGGCATACTGAACTCTGAAGACCTAGGTGAGAGGGCAGCATCTCAGAGTTGAAGCAACCTTCCTCCTTTGACAGATGGGGAAACTGAGGCCCATAGAAAGAGCATGACTTGACCAAGATCATGCAGCAAGTAAGCAGAAGAGCTGAGTCTAGAATTGACTCTCAATTGACTCTTTCATCACCCTCCCCTTTACCCTGGAGAGAAATCATCCATCAGGTTGTAAACTTCACAAGCTGAATAACCTACTTTTATTCACCTGGGATCTTCTCTAAGTTACCTACCTCAGGGCCTCACAAGTAGAAGGTGCCCAGTGTTTGCTGAATTGCACTTGTTTTCTATGGAGCTTCAAAGGAATAAATACATTGCTGCCACCTTTTTGGAGGACAACTTGGAAAGATATATTAACATTGAAAATGTGTGTTGTCCTTTGACCCAAGAACTGCATTTTAAAGAGGTTTTCCTATAGAGACTCATGCATACGAGTAAAAGCATATGAACAAATGCAGGCATTAAAAAAGAGTGAGGAAATTCCCAGGTGGTCCCGTGGTCAGGGCTCTGTAGTTTCACTGCCAATCCCTAGTCAGGGGACTAAGATCCAAAAAGTCATGTGGCGTGGCCAAAATAATTTAAAAAATAAAAAATGAAAATAAGAGGGACAGGAAGGAGTGGCCCTATTTATTGCTCCTTTTAGCTTACAGCCTGACTTCTCTCAAAAGAGCCCCTGATTTTCCGTAGCCCCATCCTCTCCCAGCACCTGGCCCTCCTGTCCCTCCCAACGCCCAGTACCTGTGTCTTGGTTGATGCTAAAGGCAGCAAGACTGGTGCCAGCGCGCAGGAAGTACTGGAGCTCCCCGTCCAAGCCAGTGTCATCATCGTGGGCGGCCACTACCATCACTGAGGTTCCTGAGGGGCTGTTCTCCTGCACCTGGCCCTGGTGCACAAAGGAAGCGAAGTAGGGAGGGTGGAGATTCTCATTCACATCCAGGACGATCACCTCCACGTGGCAGAGGGTCCTGCGGGCCAGGGGCTTCCCACTGTCGCTGGCCCATAGGCTCAGGTTATATCCAGCCCTCCTCTCAAAGTCCAGCTCTTTCTCCAGACTGAGTGCCCCTGTCATCGGGTTCACATGGAAGGTCCCGTGAACATCATCCAACAGGACATACTGTACTTCTCCCGCAGGGCCCAGGTCAGGATCAGAGGCATCCAGAAATGTTAGAATAGTCGCTGGGGGTAGATCCTCTGGGACCTTAAGCCTGCGGTGTTCTGTGATGCACTGAGGGGAGTTGTCATTGACATCTTCCAATGTGATTATCAGGTCAGTGACAGAGAAAAGCTGGTGGCCCTTCCTGGGCTGGTCCCTGGCCTCCACCTTGAGTATATACTGAGGTTCTGATTCCCGATCCAAGTGTCCTGTGACAACTATTTCTCCGGTGAGAGGATGGAGGGAGAACTTCTCTGTGGGGCTTAACAGCGCATATCGAACCCTCCCGTTATCCTCTGAGTCAACATCTTTTGCTTTCAGCTCTACAACAGTGGTTCCAACTTCTGTGTCTTCTGAGATTGTTACCTGGTACCCACCGGGAGGAAATCTGGGCGCGTTGTCATTCCAGTCTTCCACATTCACTGTCAGCAGCTTCCAGGAGGACTTCTGGGGAGTGCCCAGGTCATACACTGTTACATTGAGGACGTAGAAACTGGTGGCTTCATAGTCTAAGGGGGCAGCTGCAGTGAGCAGCCCTGTTTCCAGCTCAATGTCAAAGCAACCCTCTTCATTGCCATCTGCAATCACATAGACCAATTTTCCATTAAAGCCAGCATCAGGGTCAGTGGCTGCCAGATGGGCTAGAGGTGTGTTGAGAGGAGCACTCTCAAGGATGTCAATGGACTGTGGAAAGTGGTCCTCAAACTGAGGGGTATGATGATTGATCTGATATGCACTTAAGGAAGTGAAATCCTCATCATTGGACTCCTGATTCTGAAGCCCAATAGAGTGCAAGATGGTCTTTGTGAAATGTGTCAGTACCCCTGTCTTCTCACACTTTACAGGGACCTCAAAATGAGGGTCCTTCACTACAGTAACATTCAAAGTCATGGGTGAGGCATAATTTTTCCCATCTGAAGCAGTAATTTTCAGGGAATAGCTGATGGGTTGACCAGTAGTACGGTTCCTAAAAGAGCGTTTGAGGGATATCACACCAGAGAAATGATTTAGATCAAAATACTCTAGTTCGTTGCCCGATACAAACTCGTATTTTAGGTTCAGAAGCTCATCCACATCTATAGCTGACACAGTCATTACTGATTTTCCTACTGGCCAGTCTTCGTGGATAGACCCAGTGCAATTAACTTCCTCAAACATAGGCTTGTTGTCATTCAGATTCTTGAGCCTAAGAGAAACAGACACTTCTTTTTCCTGGCGAAATGGGGATCCCCAGTCTGATGCCCGTACCCGGAAAGTGTAAATTCTATTCATGAGCTCATAGTCCATGGGTTTGGAGGTGGAGATGATCCCCAGGTAAGGGTCAATAGAAAAGGGGACAGCATTTGGACGAGCGATGGAGTAGGTGATATATCCATTCTCTCCATGATCCTGGTCTGTGGCACTAACAGTCAGAACACTGGTGCCTGGAGGGATGTTCTCATCAAAAGTGCCATCGTAGGAGGACCTGTTGAACACTGGGGCATGATTATTACAGTCCATAATGTCAATGACCACAGTGGTGGAGGCCAGGCCCAGTGAGGTTCTGATGTGTAGCTGGTACTGGGCTTGGTCATGGAAGTCCATGAGCTTTGTGGTGGTGATCAGCCCCGTGCGGGCATTCAGTTTAAATGCTGCACTCTCTGAGGATGGCTTTAGAACATACTTCAGGTTGGGGAAGGCTGGGGTTACTTTCACCATCACCACGCGGCTGCCAGTGGGGGAAAACTCACTAAGCTGCACTCTGTACGTGGCCTTCTCAAACTTGAGGGAAGTCAGTTTGGAAGGAGGTAAGTGAAAGCCCCGGATCTGGGAGTAAACGGAAGGTCTGCTCCCAGCCCTGGCCTGCAGGCTGAGGTTGAATCCATGAGGGTGGTCCATCCATTTGATGTCTTTGACAGAAACCACGCTGAACTCACTGCTCCGGGCGTAAGACTTGATGGCTTTGAAGTTCTTTCCAGGGTCACCACCAACGATTTCCAGAGAGTCCACGTCCGCCCCTGAGCTGTTTGCATCTACCATGACAGTGGCGTAGGCGGCGTCCTCCTGGTGGTCCGGTGCAGCCAAGACCACCGAGGAAATGGCTGGGGGCTTCCTGAGGGCAGGCTCCACGTGAATGACGAGCGCAGCCACGTTGCCGAATCCATTGCCCTCCGAGATCTTCCGCATGCGGTCCACAGCCAGTACCTGGAGCTCGTGCTTCCCTCGCCAGGTGACGTTGAGCTTCCCAGCCAAGGTGACCACCCCGCTGGCGGGGTGGATGGCGAACATCTCCGACCTTGTGTTAAACGCATAATAGAACTCGGCGTTCTGGCCCAGGTCTGCATCGGTGGCGCTCACCTTGCAGATGGGGCTCTTGAGGGGCATGTCCTCAGAGATGGTGACTCGGTATGAAGGCGGGGAGAAGAGGGGCTTCAGGTCATTCTGGTCCAGGATGCGGACCACCACGCGGGCCAGCGCTTCTAACTCCAGGGTCTTCTCCGTGGCTTGGATGATGAGGGTGTAGCTGTCTCGCACCTCCCTGTTCAGAAGGGCCGTGTTGCTGCTCTTTGTCCTTATTCTCAGAAAGCAGAAGTTGCCCACCACGTACTCCTCTGTTTTAAACACATTGGCCACATCTCCAGAGATAATCCGGTACCTCACTGCCCACTGGGGGTCTGTGAGGTAGATGCCCATTTTCTCAGAGCTTTCCACATAGGTCTTGGGAGCAGAGTTTTCATAGATGGTCGCATTATATAGGGGATGTGTGAAGTGCCAGGCTGAGGAGATGAGGGGGTTCTCACAAGTTGTACAGTGGAGCAAGAGAATGGCAAACCCCAACGAGGCAATAATCATGATGGAAAACCTCCTGAAACCCTGGGCAGAAAAAGAAAAGGCATGAGTTAGGAAAGAAATGGTTCCTACTGCTGTGGCTCTTAACTGGGGTGGTTTTGCCCCTCAGAGGACATTTGGCAATGTCTGAAGGTATTTTTTCCTTCCCAGGTGGCACTCATGGTAAAGAACCCACCTGCCAATTCAAGAAACTTAAGAGATGCAGGTTTGATCCCTGGGTAGGGAAGATGCCCTGGAGAAGGGCAAGGCAACCCACTCCTATTCTTGCCTGGAGAATCCCATGGACTGAGGAGCCTGGTGGGCTACAGTCCCTAGGGTCGCAAAGAGTCAGACACAACCAAAGCAATGTAGCATGCACAAAGATATTTTTGGCTATTCCAGCTTGTGCAGAAGATGCTGTTGGCATTTAGTAGAAAGAGAATGGGGATGTTGCCAAACAGCCTATGGTGCACGGGACAGACACCCACAGCAAGTCAGTAGTGCTGAGATTGCAAAACCTTGTGTTTGAAGAGTAACAGACTAGTTTAAGTGCTTCCTCAAGGGCATCCAGCAGATACAGCACAGTCCTTAACTGCTTCCCTCCCTTTTCCAAACCTTCAGTGGTTCCCTGTGCATGCGTGCTAAGTTGCTTCAGCCGTGTCCAACTCTTTGGGACCCCATGGACTGTAGCCCACCAGTTTCCTCTGTCCATGGGATTCTCCAGGCAAGAATACTGGAGTGAGTTGCCATTTCCTCCTCCAGGGGATCTTCCCGACCCAGGGATCAAATCTGCATCTCTTATGTCT
Source organism: Ovis canadensis (assembly GCF_042477335.2). NCBI lineage: Eukaryota > Metazoa > Chordata > Mammalia > Artiodactyla > Bovidae > Ovis > Ovis canadensis. Next base: position 75,548,339 of record NC_091249.1, read on the forward strand.
CCTGCATTGGCAAGTGGGTTCTTTACCACTGGAAAATCTTCCTCAGTGATGCTAAAATCATTCTGAAGAGGCACCCAAGCTTAGCAGTCTGGCACTAAATACTTCCCATAAGACACTTCCATCAGGGCTGAACTCTAGTTGAACTGAGCTGTATCTGCACATGTAGGGGCTGCGAAAAAGCAAAGGGACCAGGATCGAAGGCCTGGCATCAGGCTCCTGGGCCATCAGGCCTGGCTCCACTATTTACTAGCTGGGTGACTTTCTGGGCAGGTTGTTTCACCTCTATGAGCCTCAATCCCCTCTTCTGTAGAGTAGGAATAAGGATAATATCTACCTCATTTGATTGTTTGAAAATTAAGTGAAATAACAAAGGTAAATGAGCTAACAGAGTGCCTGGCACATAGTAAATTTTAACATAAGTGAAGTGAAGTGAAAGTCACTCAATCGTGTCTAACCCCATGGACTGTAGCCCGCCAGGATCCTCTGTCCATGGGATTTCCCAGAGAAGAATACTAGAGTGGGTTGCCATTTCCTTCTCCAGGGAATCTTCCCAACCCAGGGATCGAACCCCTGTCTCCTGCATTTCAGGCAGATTCTTTACCATCTGAGCCACCAGGGAAGACTGTAAGTTTTAACATAATATTAACTATTATTAGTCATAGGAATCTAAGTTTCATAAATGGAAGGGGCCTGCCCATGGCCTGACAGCTAAATAGAAACAAAGCACAAATTAATCCTGGTGAGACATCCCTTGTAGTCCAGTGGTTAAGAATCTGCCTTGCAATGCAGGGGGGGACATGGGTTCAAATTCCTGCTCAGGGAATAAGATCCCACATGTTGCAGGGCAACTAGGCCCGAGTGCCACAACTACTGACCCCACACATCACAGCTAGAGAGCCCAAGTATTATAACCAAATATCCTGCATGACGCAGCTAAGACCTGATATGCCAAATAAGTAAATAAATATTTCATGGGGAAAAGTCCCTGGCTTAGCTACATCTCCTCCACCAAAAAGTCCCTTTGGATGGGGCCTGATTCTGACTTGTCTTGTAATTCTGAAGAGAGAAACACCTTGCCTTCCTCCTCTGAAATGGCAGAACTGAAGTGGTCCTGAGAGAGAATGGAGCTCGGACCCGCTTCTCATGCAGAGATGGAAAAAGAGAACCCAGGTGGGGGAGGGATCTTGCCCCGAGTCACATAGTGGGCAGCCAGGTAAGAAGCAGCCCCTGGCAATTGTTGAAGTAACCACGAGTGAGCGCTTCACCTCTAAGACCCACTGTTCCCCAACCTCTCCCTTACAGCTTCCTCAGTGGCTCATCCCTGGACTCCATCCTGGGTCAAAATATGAGACTCATCAGGGCCAAGGATGGGGAGGGTCATGAGGTAGGCTGAGTTTGGTTGCCAAACCGAGTCTTCTAGAAGCACCTGGAAGGCTGTGTGCACCAGGCTGGTGCCTGGCTTGACCATGGGAGTCTTGACTCTGGGGAGTTCATGGCTATCAGCCAGATGTGCCAAGCATTCCTGGAGGAAACAAGCAAGACTTGTTTTTCCAGTTGCCTTGGTCTTCAAAGGCAAGGAAGAGTTAAACGTCCAGGGCAAGGGGGAAAAAGAGAGGCTTAGATCCTTGTCTCTTTAGAGTCGAGACAACCAAAGGCAGGTTCTTTAAGACCCTGTGGGTTGCATCCCAACATGGGAAGGAGAGTGAAGGCAGAAATGGGAAAGTCAGCCTAACTTGGGCTCTGAAAGCCTGTGATAGTAAAGAATTTGATTATGCCTCCTCCTTCCAGGCTCCCTCCCACCATTCCTCACTTGACATCCTGTTGGTGGCGCCCTAAGCCCAGCACCTCAGAAGAGAGGGGCCAGGATGGAGGCAGACTGTACACCTGGGGTCCTAAAGCCTGTGACACAACAAGATGTTGTCTATTCCCCACCGTTCCCACTCCTTGCTGTCACTCCTTGCTTGCCACTGCAGCCCACAAGGGTCCTGGCCACAGGGAAAAGCCACACTTGCCCATCCCTGACACGGTTCCTTGCAAGCAGGAAGGGGACTGCCTCCCCTCAATCATTCAGACCCCACCCCTTCCCCCAGGACCGCATTGCTTTTGAAGTTGAAGCTGGAGGGGGGAAATGAGTGCTTACCTGGTCCCAGGTCCACACTCAATTCGGTGGCCCAGCAAGTCCAGGATGCAGGCAGCCTCCCAGCTCCGCCCGCCCTGCTGTGGGGAACACTTCCTGTTCACCAGGTCAGCTCCCGTGGAGGGCAGGTCCCAACAAGACACTCCGCTCAGCAGCTGCAGGGGTGCCTTGCAGAGCTAGAGTCCTTAAAGTGAGCTGCAGAGAGGGGAGCAGGGATGGGGTCTCGTCAGGGCAGGGTGTAGTGATGGTGGTGGTGGTGGTGGTGGTCAAAGGGGATGATGTCAAAGGGAATGAACCCTTGGGTGGGGGTTTGGTGCCCATGGCTGTGTTCAAGCTGTAGGACTCACAGACCTGGTAAGTGGTTTGCTGGGGGAAGGGCCTGTGTCTGAGACTTGTTTCTGGCGCTGTGCCCAGGCAAGTGAACAGGCTTGCAGGGGGCAGGGACATGTTCAGCTCCCTGGGCTACCCTCCCCACCCACAGCACCTAGGACCACTATTTTGAAACATCTTGTGAAAGCATAAATGAATTCTTATCACTTCCACGCTTAAAATTTTCCAGCAGCTTCCTGTAGCATTTAAATGAAATCTGAACTTGTATCATAGCCTGGAAGGCTCCCCACCATCTGGGCCCTGCCTGTATCTCAGATGATACCTCCCAGCACCCCTCTTATTGTTCACCAAGCTGCAGCAACAGGGTCTTCTTTCTCTTCTGCAAACACCAAATTTGCACTTGCTGTTTTCCTCTGTTTAAGATTCACCCATGGCTAGCTCCTTCTTGTTATCCATTTCTCAGCTCTAATGTCACCTTCTAGAGAAGGAAATGGCAACCCACTCCAGTATTCTTGCCTGGGGGATCCCATGGACAGAGGAGCCTGGCAGCTTACAGTCCATGGGGTCACAAAGAGTCAGACATAGCTGAGCGACTGAACACAGCTTCTCAGCACACCTTCTAACCCCCAGGTTGATGTAGCCTGCTATCTAACACCCTTTTTTATCACTTCACCCTCATTTTCTCCACGGCACTTGTCACCTCCCAATATTGTTCTTATTTATTTGTTTACTGTCTCCTGGGCTCCATGAAGACAGGAGCTTTGGGTATCTTATTCATGCATGAACTCCCAGTGCTTTGATCAGTGCCTGGTAAATAAGCAAGCTCAATAAATACTAGTTGAAAAAAATGGAAGGATCTGGACTTAGGAAAAACAAAGACAGAGGGAAAACTGAGAGAACCTTTAGTGAGCATCCCTTCCTTTTTGAAGCTGGAAAATAAAGTCCCTCCAAAAGAAAGGGGCTTGCCCAAGGTCACAGGGTGAGAACCAGAGCCAGGTTCTTTCCTCCTAGTCACATTGCGATAAAGAGAAACTGTGCTCACTTGTAAATCCAACTGTTTGGGGTCAAGTCCAACTCTACCACTTGCTGACCAGATAACCTTGGGGAAGTTTACCTCTTAGAACCTCAGTTTCCTCATCTGTAAGATGGGGTTATTAAGAACACTGCTTTCCAGAGGTTTTATGAAGATGAAGCAGGATTGTGTACGTTACTGTGCTTAGTATGGCACCTGGCCCATAGAAAAGCACTCAATAAATATTAGTTACTGTTGTTTCAAAGCCAAGGCAGAATCAAAGACTGAGATTGGGGTGCGGGTAGGGTCCACTGAACCCCCTAGAGAAGGCCCAGTCTGCTTCCCAGTGGAGCAGGAAGCCGCTGGTCCCTGGTCGAGTCTAAGCTTGCTAGCCGAGCCATAGGCTGTGCTGGGAAGCTGCGAGCAGGCGCTTGTCCGGGGTGGGGCCTCAAGCTTTTGGCTCCCCAGACTCAGAGAGAAATCTGCATGTGGCTGAATGTGCACATTTGCAAGAAATCACATACACACACACTTAGGAGGCAATTTTGAATAATTATGTGGGTACACTCTTTGTGTGTGCCTGCTTGACAGAATGAATGGAATGGGAGTAAATAAACTGGTAGCCATGGGGCTTGTGTGTGTGCACAGGTGTGAGCAAGTGCAGGTGTGGGGCTTCACGAACGGGCTCTTTTAGGATATATGTGTGAGTCAAACTCTGTGTAACTCCCGATCCCATTTCGTGCAGAAAATGGCTCACAGCACACAGCTTCTGGCCGTGTGACTTTGGGCAAGTGACTTACATTCTCTGATCCTTAGTTTCCTGACTTCATAATATCATTTTGAGAATGAAATGAATTAAAGTACATAATTACTATGGTATATGACACAATTTTCAACAAATATTACCACGTACTATTGCTTTTTAGCAACCGGCTCAGATTATTGATTGTTGAGTTTGTAGGTAATGAAAACTCCTAGATGTCTTTTCACACCACCCCCAATCTGTTTCTATGCAGGCTGATCTTCTGCAACTAAATGACATAGGGCTTTAATGAGACTAGGATTCATTTCTCCATGTGTTTCACTCACTGCTCCAGCTTCTCAGAATCTTCATTCAAATGTTTAGCAACTTGGTGATTGTAACATCTGTGTCTTTATCCAAGTCAGTGATAAAAGTCTGAATACAACTGGCAGGAACAGTGTTCTGAGATGTAGCCCTGTTTTCTTGGTTAGCGATCTCAAGTGCAATTCTGGAATGAGTCGTCTCACAATATAGAGAGCTCCCCATCTCTGGGGGAATCCAAGCAGATTCTGGGTGGCCACCTGGGAAAGGATGTGCTACTCCAGGGGAATGGTTGCCCATGGGGACTACAAAGAGAGCTCTAAAGTCCTTTCCAACTTACATGGGCAGATTCTTTGGTGTGTGGAATTTGGGACTTCCTCTGGCTGTGGATCAGGGTTGCACATTCACTGATGCCTATTCAGTGGTCAGTGTAGTTAGCTGACCTGGCTCTTGGAAGACCTAGATCTAAAGTCACTTATTCCCTGGGAGTGTTGGTCAAATCAGTCACCTATGCCATCTGGACCTCCATCTTCACCTCTAAATGATGTGTGTGTCTTGGGGGAAGGGGCAGGAATGGATCCGCGATTTCAGACCCCTCTGTTGCTTTCTTTTTTCCCTAATCAAGTTGTACTTGGAAACACAGCCTATAAACAGATAAAAGCAGAACTGCACTATCAAAGCAGGGCTCCAGGCCTCGGACTCTGCCTCCAGGCTTGCCCCTCATTCTCTTGGGAAGCACAGGTTTGAAAAACCAGACTGGGAGCCCCTCCAGATCTGACAAGTGGGGGCTCTGCCATCCTAACATTCTGTGTCCTGCCTGTTGTTCTGAACTGCCTGGTGGGATGTGCTGTGAATCTGATGCTCTGTGACCTGTATCCATAATGGTCCATATGTGAGGACTCAGGCATCTAGTTCTGGGAGTTTGTGACTCTGTAATTCTGTCTCTTCCATGGGGAAGCAGATGCACTTAGAAGAATTCAAAGCCAAATCAAGCTTCCACTAAAGACAGTCCTACCACATTTGTTCAAAATGCCAGGCTTGTTTCTGATGATGAAATTCCTCCCCATCACCCAGGCACAAATCAGAAAATGACATTCTGCCTCATGGCCCAGCACCTTCCCTTTTCTTGGACATTAACTAAATAGCCCAAGAGTACTTTTAGGAAATGCATCTGCCCTTTTACTCCTGTTTCTTGGTGAGGTAAACTGAGATTTGCCTGGCACCCCAAGGGTACCCAGAAGGGGGAGACTGAACTGATATCAGAAAGCCGAATTTCCTGAAGCTGGGCATTCTGGATTGCCTAGGCTCGGGGGAGAAGCAATGAGCGAAGATATTTTGTAGAGTTTGGAGAGTCTTTCATGAGAGAAAGAGTCACTGGATTCATTCCTCTTCACTGGATGATGTCCACACTCTCCCCCAAAAAGTCTGAATATGAATTTACCATGGATCTGGGTGCTCTCAGGATTTAATTTTTGACGGCCCACCCCTATCCACTGCCTCTGGCATCCAGTGTGAGGCTGGCTCTGTGGCTCTCAAGAAAGAATCCTGAATATATTCTATTTATGACAAAGGCTGGGGAGTGGGGGAGGGTGGAGCCATGGAGTGAGAATTAGGAGGCCTCTTGCCTTTGAGCTAGATTAAAACCGTAAGTGAAAGAATGTTGACATTCCAGGTACCTGCTTGTCAGGAAGTCTTTAGCTACTGAAATAATTTTTCTACTTAGTTGTATGGAGCCACTGAAGGTTTTAGAGAAGAGGCAGGACCAGAGCAGAACTATGTGCTAGGAAGAGTAATCTAACATCAAATCAAAAGGGGAATTTTCCTACTCAAGATTCCCGCTCTGTGAAGTAAGTCAGAGAAGAAAAAACATCGTAGCTCATCCCTTATAGGTAGAATCTAAAAGGAAATGATACAAATGAACTTACTTACAGATTAAGAAGAGACTTACAGAGAAGGAACTTATGGCTGCCCAGGGTGGGAAGGAAGGGTAGCGGGAAAGGATAGTTTGGGAGTTTGTGACCAACATGTATACATTGCTGTATTTAAAATGGATAACCAACAATGTCCTACTGTATAGCACAGGGAACTCTGCTCAGTGTTATGTGGCAGCCTGGGTGGGAGAGGAGCTTTGGGGAGAATGGATATATGTATATGTATGGCTGAGTCCCTTTGCTGTCCACCTAAAACTATCACAACATTGTTAATCAGCTATGCCACAATAGAAAATAAAAAGTTTTTTTTTAAAAAAAGATTCCGACTCTAGTGTGGACTGATCTTGCACACCAGCTATTGACCTGTTGGTTTAGGTCAACTGAAATTCAGGAATTGGTAGGGAGGCTTGATTCATTTCTAAGAAACTCAAACACTTGAGTCATGTGCTAGTTTATAGGCAGCCACTGCTGGGTCGTTATGTAACAAAAACAAGTCAAAGAATTGGATACAAACAGGAAAAGGACCAGGGACTTGAGCCCTGGATGGGCCATGTGACCTTAGCAAGGCCACAGGATTTCTTCTGAGCCTCAATTTACCTGTCTGTAAAATGATAATAATAATAGCTTCTCCTACCTACTTCCCAGGGCTGGAGGAAAGACAGATAATATGACAGGTAAAAGCACAGGGAGGAAAGACGCAGAGTAACACCTTACTAGGACCAAAATGGCTTGCTAAATGGCAGCAGGACCCACCAGCAGACTGAGAAACTCAAGCCTGGAATTAAGGGGAAGAGAAATGGCTGAAAAGGCAGTTCTCATCTAGGGCATAGGTGAAATAGAGCTGAGACTTGAGGTCCCCTTCTTTATTAGTATTCTGATTATCATTATTGATGACAAAAATTATACTGTCTGATATCTGGATGGCAATCTATACATTTTCAAAACACATCTGCATGCATTTTCTCACTTGGTCTTTGGAGAAAGGGTATGGTATTGGGTAGAACTGATAGCAAGAAAGTGGTCTCTGAAGTCAGATCAACCTGCTTTCAAATCCCAGCTCTTATCATTCACCAGCTGTGTGACCTTGGGCAGTTATTTAACCTCTCTGTTCCTGGAAAAAGGGAAATGAGAGTAGCACCTGTCTCATGAGCTATTGAGAAGGCTGCATGAGTCAATACGTGGCAATTCCTAGCACAGGATACACTCAGTGTGAGTTAGTTACTCTACCAACCTCATCCTTGTTGTGACTATCATTCTCATTCTGTAAATGAGAAAGGGAGGCTCAGATAATTGGAGAGCTCTGCCTGGTTCACCCATCTAGCAGGTGGTGGATTCAAGTACTGGCCCAGAATAGGAACCCATATTCCAAAAAGAGAGACTCAGAGGGGGCTGCAGCTGACTCTCTGGAGCAACATTCTCCAAAAGAATTTTCTACAGTGATGGAAGTGTTCTACGTCTGAGCTGTCCACCATGGGAGCCACTAGCCCATATATTCATCTGTATGTCAGTGTTGTCCTTAAATATACTTTCTGATATTTTTTTCATGGAGGAAGGGGCACACCAAGGCTACAGTGACTAGGGCCCTCAAAAGGCATAATGTGACCCTGGAGAGTTGGCCATTTGAAAGAAACAAACTGGATTTTAAGGAAGAAAAGGGACAAACTGGGGGATAAAGGGAAAGTTTTACTATTGTTCCTCTTCTGCCAAAGCCATTCATTTATGCATTCATTCAATACTTATTTATTGAGGGCCTACCCCATGAAGGCATTCTAGAGCAGAGAACAGGGTGGATACAGACCTTGCTCTTGTGGGGGTTGGAGTCTAGTGGCAGAGAGAGAGGTTAAGAGAAAGTCCGGTGGTTAAGACTGTACTTCCAGTGCAAGAGGCGTGGGTTTGATCCCTGATTGGGGAACTAAGATCACAATGTGGCCTAAATGGATAAAAGTACTTTATAAGGGACCTCCATGGCAGCCCAGTGGTTAGGCCTCTATGCTTCCAGTGCAGGAGGCATAGGTTTGATCCCTGATTGGGGAACTAAGATCCCACAAGCTGGTGATATCCAAAAATATATATATATATCATCAGATGATGAAAACTGATAAATTCGTAGAAAGCAAGATTAGAGAGTGATGGAGGAGGTACTATTTTTGAAAGAGTGGTCAGGGAAAGCCTACATAGCAAGGTGACATGTGAGCAGAGGGAAGGCCACAAAGTCATCTTGAGAAAGAGTTCCAGGCAGAAGAAGTAGGCAGTGCAAAGGCCCTGGGGCAGGAACAAGGAGATTGCAGACAGACTAGAGGGGGAAAGGAGAGAGGGGTTCCTGCAGGCCAGGGAGGTAGCCCAGGGCAATTCAGGCCAAAGGAAAGGCCTGTAGTGAGCGGGACCCCGTCATGAGATTGACACGATGGTCTACAAGGAGCTGAAGGAGACAGGGAGGTGCTGCTGGACATAGTCTTAGAGCCCTTCAAGGCCATCCCATGTGGCCAGTGGGTAGTATACAGGCTGTCCCACTTCGGTTAGTTTTGTTGGGCCATAGTATATTGTTTTGTTGTTTGATGGCTTTTTACCTAATTAGTTGTTAACATATAAACATTGGAAAGCTTCACCCCAAAATCTAGACTCCAGCTTCCATTTAACAAAGTGGAGGACACTGTCTGTGTTGGTCCATAGAATGGCTGGCTGGAGCTGAGTGGTGGCTGCCACCTGTAGATGGGGCCTGTGTTCTCCAGACCCCTTCCCCAAGCTCTCCCAGATTCGGAGGCTGCATCAGCTACCGTTTATCTTCAAGGTAGTTTTCTATCAGAAGAGACACATACCTGAACCCAGGTCTCTTTCCAAACTGTAAGGAAAATAGACTCCGGGATGGCCTCCTGTCCACGCACTGGGCCTGCTTGACCGGTGAGGCTCCCCCTACCTTGGCTGGAGAGTTCAGAGCCCCCAAAACTCCCTGAGCTCCAAAGAAAACAAGGAATCTCTTTCTTTTGGGACTGCCTGTATGGGTGCATGAGCTTTGCATTTGGAGCTGAAAACTCCCTAAACCAGAGGGCATCCAGGGATCAGAGGGCTTGAGAGGAAGACAAATCCTATCCCACTTTTTCTGGATTCTCTGTCCAGAAGGATTCATAAGTTACCAAAACCAGTTCTACCTCAGAATGACGTTGAACCTGTTTATCAGTCGTTCTGGAGACAAAGAGGAGCAACAGAGCACCTCCTCTAAGTTCTGTGTTTATGCCTTGGGATCCCTCAGGCACAAACTCAGCTCCGTGGGAAGGCCTGTGGAGTCTCTTCTCTTGGTGGGGCAGCCTCCTGCCAGGCAGAGACCAGGAGGCCCCCGTGTGGAGAGAAAGAGGCTGTCCTGAAGGTTAGGGTTTGGGGTGGCTCTCTGTGAGGCTGGAAGGTTGTGTCCTGAAGTCAGGAGACAGACATCCCTGGAGGACTGCAAAGCTCCCTCCAGAGGGTAGAACAGATTGTAGAGGCCAGAGTGTCCCCACCACATGGGCCTCACCTGGGGTAGGGGGGTCTTTACGCCTCTGTGCGTCTTGCAACTCTTGGGTCTAGTGAAACCCTTTGTCTTTCCAGAAGCTATGGATGCATTTTCAAACATATAGGCATCAAGTTCCAACAGCAGGGACCTTGGATCACACACTGAACCTTTGAGCCTCTGCTCTCATCTTTAAAAGAGACATTCTAACTGAATGCACCTCAGATATTTGTTCTCAAGGCTTGACTAGGTGATTTCATATTAAACAGTTAACACAATGTTACACCTAACAACCGCTGAATAAATATTAGCTGCTATTTTTTAAAACTGTCATTATCGTTATGGAAAGTGGACTGAGACCCGCCTGCTGCCCTGAGCCCACCCCCACTGGCTCCCACATTCACCTTCTCAGGCGTCTCTGTGAGGTTCCCAAGCCCCGCTAGGGCGCAGTGTGGGAACTGCTAGGAGTCTAATCTCCGTTTTGTAGAGATGGGAGAGCTCTGCCTGGAGAAGGGAAGTCCACAGTGCGCTGTACTCAGTTGCATTGGACTTTGGCGGCACACCTGGAACCAGAACCCAATCTCCTCATCTTGAGCACTTTGCACGCTGGCCAAGTTGCTCCCCACACCCCAACTCCTTTCCCAACCTGGGGCTCCTCAGGAACCCACAAAGTATTCGTTCCAATCAGGAGAGTGCAGAGAAAGGAGCCAGCCACTGGGGACACACCTGCCTCCTGTATTGCCTCTGCTTTCTATTTCTTTTTTCTTCCTTAACTAAAAAAATTTAGCTGCACTGCAGGGTACGCAAGATCTTAGTTCCCTAACCAGGGATTGAACCCTTGCCCCATGCAATGGAAGTGCAGAGTCTTAACCACCGGACCAACAAGGAAGCCTCTCCTGCCTCTGCTTGTCTGGAGGCCTGACTTCCTCTATCCAAGCCTCAGTTTCCCCATTTGTGAAATGGGGCTAGCAACAGTTACCTCCATGGAGAATTTAGTTAGTTTATGCATGCAAAGCATTTAGCACGTAGTAAATAATGTTATCTATTACTATTATTCATTATTATTACTATAGTTATTGGAATAGTTATAGTAATGTTATTACTGTTACCTTTGGTGTTCAAAAGTATGTGTGGAATATTCTCTGTATGTATACAGATACCTGTCCATGTTCCAGGAGCCCCTTCCGGGAGTACTGTTAAACACAAACAGATACACACACATACATATACACACACTGTGAGTCTCTGTGACATCTCCCGTTTCCTTGCAACAATTTGTAGGAAAGCTCACACAACAGCTTGAGCAGCATTTGAATAATAAAAATAATTTCTGTTCTTGTCACCCTTTTCCCCACAGTGGGTACAGAGAGGTCAGAGATGTGATCTTATTTAGAGTGTGAGGGGGTAGAAGACAGGGTATGAGGTGGGCAGAAGAAGATAGGCTGTAGGAACACAAGGCAGAGAGTGTTGTGGACACGTCACAACCTACCTGATCTCTCTGGTGTGTTGGGGTGACTCTCTGGGCCCCATCTCATGTGATTTGTCAAACGAAACCATTCAGTATGGTTCCCCTGTCTATCCAAATACAACAAACTGCCTTCTCCAGAGTTAGCAGGCCTTGTGGCCCCCGGTGAAGTGAATTCTGTTCCTCATCCTGGCTCTTTGAAGCTGCTGAGACTGAAGCTTCCCTTTCTCTCTCTCTTTTTTTTTTTCATTTTATTTGTTTACTTTATTTTGGCTGCACTGGGTCTTCGTTGCTGCGAGCAGGCTTTCTCAAGTTGCGGCAGATTGGGGCTACTCTGTAGTTTCTGGCTTCTTGTTGCAGTGGCTTCTCTTGTTGCAGAGCCTGGGCTCTAGAATGCACAGGCTTTAGTAGTTGTAGCTTGAGAGCTTCGTTGCCCTGAGACAGGTGGGGTCTTCCTGGACCAGGGATCAAACCCATATCACCTGCACTGGCAGGCTGATTCTTAACCACAGGACCACCAGGGAGGTCCCTAAGCTTCTTTGTTCCTTGTACCAAAGGCCATCTGCCGCCCATGGCCACTGCCTGCCTGGTCTTCTTGGCAGGGGAGAGGCTCCCGTCAGGCAACCTGCTGTTTGAGTCGTGCTCAACCCATTGCTAGCTGTATGACCTTGAGCAAATCTTTAACCCTGACCGAGCCTCTGTCCCTTCATACATAAACTGGAGAAGATAATCCCGCTGCAGTGACATTGCAGTTAAGATGAAGTGCCTCACACTACGGTCCCAGTGCCTTGCAGAGGAGCCCTCAGGCAGTAGGGCAGTGATGAAATTATTTAGGGATGGGAGCTCCACTCCTTTGGTGCTGAGGGACCTTGGTAATGTATCAGAGGGCCTGGGAGGGGACCAAACCAGAGACCCTCTGAGCAAACCGCCTCATTTCATGGGGTCTCCGCTTATCCATCTGGGAACTGGGACTAGTGCCTGTTCTCCTGCCTTCCTGGGTAACCCTCCCCTGTGAAAGTGAAAGTTGCTCAGTCGTGTCTGACTCTTTACGACCCTATGGGCTATATGAAATTCTCCAAGCCAGAATACTGGAGTGGGTAGCCTTTCCCTTCTCTAGGGGATCTTCCCAACCCAGGGATTGAATCCAGGTCTCCTGCATTGCGGGCAGATTCTTTACCAACTGAACCACAAGGGAAGCCCAAGAATACTGGAGTGGGTAGCCTATCCTTTCACCAGGGGATCTTACCGACCCAGGAGTCGAACCAAGGTCTCCTGCATTGCGGGCGGATTCTTTACCAACTAAGCTATGAGGGAACTCTCCCCTGAGCTGTTGGCAAATGATGCTCTAAAGAAGGTGAGGTTTAGGGAATAGGAAATACACAGGCCCTGATCACAGCTGACATTTACTGACTGTTTACTATAGGCCAGGCCCTTGGCATGCATTATCACTTTTAAGCTGGTTTATAGCAACCCTATAATTATGCTCATTTTGCAGAAGGGATAAATGAGACTCAGAGAGGTTACCTAAGCTCCAAGTTCACACAGCTAGCCAAGGAGGATTAAAACTCAGATCTCTAGTGCGTCTAACAGTTCCCTGGCCTGCCTCCCAGGGCCTGTGGGCTGGAAAGAGTGATTGAGAGGGAGAGTTATATGATCCCTCCCCCACATCAAGGATCTTGTAACCATGGGACCTCTCCCACCAGCACACAGATTCTCAGCAAAAGCTTCATCTCCAGTTCAATCACTTTCCTTCTGGCTGTGCCCAGCCCAGCTGTTTGTCTGTCCAAGTCCAATCCCCTCTGAGCAGAGCAGCTCAGGACAGAGCAGAGTGTAGGCAGGCCTCGGCAGGTGAGGAGCGGTGCTCTAGCAGTAGAGCAAGGCAGGCAGCTCCCTCTGCTCTTTGCGGTCCTGCATGGAGCTGGCTGAACCTGACTGTAGAGCTAGGGGCAACAGAGGAGCTAGAGATGATGTGGTAGCATCAAGGTGCTTACTAATGAGATGCAAATGAGCCTCTGCCAGGGACTCCAGCTCAAGCCCCGGGGCTCTGTCCACCCCGACTCCCTGGTAAGTGTTCTCTACCCAGCAATCTGTGGACCCGAAACTCAACAGGACCACTGGGTCAGTTGTGTTCTCACCAGACAGGGCTGGCCATTGAATTAAACCAGGGATTATATTTTGGGAATTCCCTAAGGGGATGGGTGTAGGGGTTACAAATACATATTTCAAGCCCCACCCCAGATCTACTGAATCAAAATTCTTACGGATGGGGCTCGGGAATAGATGTTTAACAAGTTCCTGGGGTGGTTTTTTGTGTGACTGGTGTTTGGGATCCATTGACCATGATAATCGCGTTCTTTAAGATCCCGTGTTGTTAGTATCCCATCTGTGGGCCTCTTCTAGCCCCAGTGAAGAGGTGGGTAGGGAAGTTAGGAAAAGACCAAAGTCTTGGTGACTTTTAGGCTAGACAAGTGCTTCTCAAATGTCAGCGTAATAAAAATCACAGCCTCATCCTTAAGAAGTCTGATTTCGTTGGGCTGTGGAACTCAGAGGGCTTCTCCCCCATTAGTGGGGACCACTGGCTCCCAGGCAAAGCAGGAGCAAGATTATCTCTAAGGTCAAATAGAAGAGTGAACAAGAGCAAACAGGAGGGGGAAACAACAGATCTGTTTCCTGTGCCTTTCACCTAAAAGTCTCTGAGTGCAAATCTCTGCACTCATTAGCATCTCAAACCCCAGAGACAACTGTTTTTAATTCTTGCAAACAGGTCTATCTCCCTGATAGAGACACAGCCCCATGAACCATGTTCTCCTTGCGTTGAATAAAACTGAACTTAACAATCAGTGGATTCCATCCACACAGGCATACACATGGCCCAACAATTTCCACCTTCGGCATTTGCACAGCAGTATCGTGTATGTATGTTCACACGAGAATGTTCAGAGCAGCATTATTTATAATAACCCTCTGCTGGAAACAGCCTGAACGACCACCAAGAGCAGATGGATAGGTAAGTTGCGGCTTGGTCATACAGCAGAATACTATACAGCAGAGAAAATGAAAGTATTGTTCTAGGTAACAACACGGATGAATCCCCCTCACGTAATGTGGGGTGAAAACAGCCATATACAAAAGAGTACATATTGCACTAGTCCACCTGTATAAAGCTTTCAAATAGCCAAAACTCGTCTATGGATTACATTAATATAAAGTTACCATGGGCGGGAGAAGGGGGCTAGTTAGCAACTGGACTGGGTGCAAAGAAGGTTTCTGGAATTGGTAGTAATGTTCTCTTTCTTTATCTGGAAGCTGGTTAGTTTCTGGAAAGTTCACTGAGCTGCACACTTGTGATCCATGCCTTTTTCTGTTTTCTTATTATACTTAATTTAAAGGTTTTCCAAAAGTACTAGTAAAGGAGCTCAAAGAAGACTTTTAATAAAAGAAGAGTCATTTAACTAATAAAAGGGAACTCCAGGTGACTTCTGACTATGGCAGATTACATGGGATTTCATGACTGTGGGATCGTGGACTCTTCCTTTCCCAGGAACGAGGAAGGAGACAGTTCTCAGAACCTGAGAGCTTGGGCACCATGCCAGAGCATACGAGGGCTGTGGAAAACCAATGCCTCAGCATTTCCCTATCCCCACCTCCGCATGGCCCGCCCTCCCTAGAACCGCAAGGACAATGACAGCCCATTTTGTACTGGGTTCCCAGGTTCAGCTGAGTTCACAGTTCATTAGGGCTTGCTTCATGCAGCATTTTTCTGTCCTCAGAGCAGGTTTCTGGACCATGTTCTTCTTGTATCCTCTCAAAGACCCTACATATAGAGCAAGAAATATTTCCATTTTATAGATGGGGAAGTTGAGGCCCTAAGATAGGGATCAAAAGACTTGTCCAAAGCTAGCAAGAGCTAGCAAGCTGCCCGGCCAGGACTTAAACACGAGGCTTCAGATGAAAAATCCAACACTCCCTTGGCTACACCACAGATGGATTCTTCCAAGTAATAGCAATGCTAAGCATCTGTCAGTATCCGTGAGCAATCAGTTAGTGAGCACTGTCCCTCAGAGTCCTTCAATAACCCAAGGAAGTAGTACTATCACTTCGTGCATATTTTACAAATGAAAAAGCTCAAAGATCAGAAAGTCCAAGTGCCTTATCCAAGATCAGTGTCCATTAAGTATGGGGCATGGATTGGAAGAAACGGTCTGAGTTGAGACCAAACTCTGAACTGCTAGTCCAATGGTTCCCAAACCCAGCTGGAGTTCCCTTGGAGCTTGTAAAAATACAGATCCCCTGGCTTCACCCCCAGACCACACATTCGGATGATGTGGACTCAGGATGCAGCTGAGAAATCCATATTTTTAAAAGACAGCCCTAGCCGTTTGGGATGTTCAGCTCTAAACAATGCTTCCACTGAAATATGACAGTAAAAACAAAATAATTTAAGTGTAAAACTTCATTTAGTAACTTCCAAATAGCTCATGGAATCTCTCTAATAATTAGAGTCCTCCTAACAATGGTACACAAGCCCTCAAGAATATTTTTGAGAACAGCCTGTCTGACTGGATGATAGCTATGCTTAGGGTGGGGGGCAGTGACTGACAAGGAGTATCTGGAGGGCTCTAGTGGGGACAGGGTGGTGTCTGCTTTTTGCTCTGGATCCTGGTTAGCCACTGTTTGCATTCACTTGGTAAAAATTCATTAAGCTATAACTTACAATTGATGTATCTTCTTTTAGAATGTTTGCGAAAAGGAAAAAAAAAAAATCAGGCTGACCATCCATCAGAGACACTGTAGAAGCAATCTTTACATAGAGTAGAGATTTGCATAAAAAATCCAATAGAGTTCTTCTAATTATATGCTTCTCAGAGTTTGAGATTCTAGAATTTGAATGTTCCACAGTGCTCTGATTCTCTAAGTCAGTTCCAAGACAGCAGGAGCCCCCAAATCTGTAATAGTAGCTAACGTTTAGTGAGCTCTTAGTATGCGCTGACTGCTATGCTAAGATCTTAAGAGCTTTGTATGGATCAACTCACAGCAACTCTGTGAGGTGGATAGCTTTATCCACCCTAAACCCCTCAGAAACATGAAATGATGGGTTCAAGGTCACAGAGCTGGAAAGCAGCAAAGCCAGGACCAGAACTCGAGTGCCCTGGCTCCAGAGCTGGTGTGCCAACCATGGCGCCATACTGGCATCAAGCTCTGCTACTTCCCAAGGCTGAGTGTTTAAGTATCCCAGTGATGTGTTTTGTGCCATCTAGCCTTGCATTTGCTGGGAGGACCCAGAGAGAAGGGGGTGCTTCAGGCACAAACAGCAGCTCTCACCTGGGACATGTGAGCACACACGGGCCAACACGCACATACATGCTGACGTTACCCCACAACTGGCATGTGCAATCCTGCTCAACTGGCACCGAGGCCAAGTGCTGTGGGTGCTGGAACTGAACGGGAACTGGGAACAGGAGAATTCTCCGTAGCTGTTCCCTGCCCCCCGGCCAGGGAATGGGCAGTTGTCGTTTACCTGCCATCCCAGGTCAACTTGCAGGGGCCCCCACCAGTCTCAGGAATGGAGAAGGACTCAGGAGTGGGGTGGGGCAGGCAGAGGAGACATTTCTCTCTTCTGCAGGCCCCAAACTGGAAACTGCTTGAGGCATCGCCTCTTTCAGGAGGTAGTTTGTCAGCCAGTGGGTAATGGTGGACCATCATCATATTTATATATATATGTAAAGACACACTCCTTGGCCTGACATACGTGGCCTTAAGTGATGTGGCCCCGTCTTGCCTTTCGGAGCACATCCCCAAATATTCCCTACCCAGCTGACAGTTGCCTGCACACTCATGCTGTTTTCTTTAACTGCTATGCTTTTGCGAGTGCTACTTTCTCTTTCTGAATTGCCTTTCCCACTTTTTTTCTTTATTTAAGCCTTATTTAGTCTTCAAAACTGATATTCAGTCCCAGCTACTCCTAGAAGCCTTCCTCCACTAACTCCGTACTAGGCTAACTGTGTATGGCTCCTCGGGCCCCTCTGCCTGCTTGAATTTGCCTCTATTTTACCACCTACCTCAAGGTATTAAACCATCCACTTACAGACCTGCCTCCGCCAGCTGTGAGTCTCTGGAGGCCTGATACATCATAAGCACTAAGTGTCTGTTGAACTAAGGATCTGTTGAGAAAACAGAAGCTGTGCTACTGAAAGGAAGTGGCTTAGCTTTTCTGAGTCTCTATTCATGTCCACGCTGGAAACTAATAGCAACAGCAAGAAGAAGTGGTTCAGGATCACAGTCACAGGCCTGCAGGGAGGTCATGCAGACTAGAAGAGAAGATACAGGTGACATGGTCTAACCTGGTGGTTCAAGGGGCTCAGTACATTGAGAGTTCTCTCTTCAGCATTCAACGTTCAGGGCTGCGCTTAGGCCCAGGACCCATCGAAAGCTGGCTACTGACTTTAGGCAAGTGAAATGGAACCAATTTACAAATTTCCATTGTAAAATGGAACCAATAATTCTGTTTTGAAATTTTTATTGGAGTATAGTTCATTTACAATGTTGTGTTAGTTTCCACTATACAGCAAAGTAAATCAGCTATATGTATGCATTTATCCCCTCTTTTGGGGATTTCCTTAAAATGGACCCAATAATTCTTAAAGGAGACTTGAGGGAACTCCTGAGCCCTCCACTTGTACAGGTGCAGATTCTTACTGACTCTCTGGCAATAGTGAGGGGATGGTGTGCAGGTGTGTACGTGTGTGTGTATGTGTTGGTGGGGGTTGGAGGAGGGGTCTGATTGATGATGTGTATGTCCCTTGTCCCCTGAAAGGCATCTTACAGTTTAGGGATCCACCTTGTTCTTCATCCCAAATTGCTTCCAGGGGTATGGGGGCAATTCCTTGGCCTCTGAGGCTGACCACTCACATAGCAAGCAGGACTCTCTCCTGATCTGGGCTAGGCAGAGAGAGGCAGAAGAAGGTGAGACGATCTGGGGCATGGCCCTGCCTTCCCCACTCACTTGCTGTGTGACCCCAAGCCAAGTTATCAGTCTTCTCTAGGGAGGCCTCCGTGTCTGATTCAGTGATCCCTAGGGACCCTTTCACTCTTCTCTATGGTGGGTTGGACTAATGCTTAGTCCCTCTGAGTGTCAGTCCTTATCTGTGAAGATTCATTCATTCTCTTAATAGACATGCACTGAGCTTTTATGCACCAGGTGCTGTGCTAGACACGGATTCTGGAGCTGTGAGCAACACTTAGTAGGAGAGACTGTATCATATAAAATATACACAAATAACTAATAATTACAATTGAGATCTGTCTTAGGGAGGAATATTTCAGGGTGCCCTGAGATGATCTCTACCCCAGAGGAAGTGGAGAGGAGCCAGTTAATTAATTAATGATCATGCCCTGGGCACAACATGCATTATCTCATTTAATGTTCACATCAGTCTCTGAGAAAAGGATTGTTATTTGCCCCATTTTTTCAGATGAGGAAACTGAGGTTTGAAGAAGTTGAGGCCCAGGTCATACAACCAATAATATCTAGGATTTGGACCAACACTCATCTTCCTTTTTTTTAAATTTAAACTTTTTATTTGTATATGTATGGCTGATATAGTCAATTAACAATGTGATAATTTCAGGTTGACAGCAAAGGGATTCAGCTATACATATACGTGTATTCATTTTCCACCAAACTTCCCTCCCATCCAGGCTGCCACATAACACTAAGCAGAGTTCCTTGACCAATACAGTAGGTCCTTGCTTGTTATCTATTTTAAATAGCCATGTGTACATGTCCATCTCAAACTCCCTAAGTATTCCTTCCACCCATCCTTCCCTCCTGGCAACCATAAGTTCATCCTATAAGTCTTGGACCCATACCCTTTTTTATAGACCTGTCTGAAAACCCCTATTGTGAATGTAAGCATCAGTACCGTTAGTCATAGAAACAGTAGCATGGAGTTTCTGAGTTAGCTCAGCCTGTTCTGGGGCCCAGGAAGCACAAGAAAGTTCAGAAACTTGGCCCACATGTTACTGAAAGGAACCAAAAAGGCAGGGTCCACCCAGCGGGCACAGGAACATCCCTGACTATGCCAACCCCATTACCCCCGACACATGCTGGTTTCCTCTAAGGCTGCCCTACGTTCTTTCTTCTCCTACCCGGCCCCAGCAGCAGTGCCAGTGCCTCGGCCTGTCCTGGGGCAGGAAAACTATCAGGCTGAGGTGAGTTCAGTGGCACCTGGGGAAGAGTGTTCGAGCAGTGCACCAAGGTGGCCCAGCTCACAGAGGCCTGGTGCAGGGGACCCTGGCCACCCCTCCCAGTGGAAAACACAGGGGCAGCTGACACGTGTGATCTGGAGTGTGCCAATGCTCTTCTAGGTCTGGTTCCCTGCATCCTTAAGAGGCCACCGAGCATGGAAACAAGTTCTAGGGAGAACTTGATTCCCTCCAGGTCCTCCCCATTTTACAGATGAGGAAACTGAGGCCCAGGGAGCTTGTAGCAGACACTGCCTCGCTGTTTTTTCCACCGCCCTAGCCAGCTCATGGGCTCAGTCCTTGCCTGCCAGGGGTATAATCTGTGCTCCGTGGAGAGCCCTGGGGGAAACCCGAGCTTGCCTCTTCCTGCCCTGGGGGATGCTGAGTTCCAAAGCTTCCTCACCTGCAAAATGCAATCATTCTTGCTCTGCCTACCCAGCAGCCTTGTGGGAGTGAGATTAAGAGTGTATCTTACACGGGATGCTCTGTAATGACCTATGTGGGAATGGAGTCTAGAAGAGAATGGATATATGTATATGTATGGCTGATTTACTGTGCTGTACGGCAGAAATTAACACCGCATTGTAAAGCAACTATACTCTAATGTTTTAAAGCTAATTAAAAAGGAATGGATCTTAACAATAACCCTACTGCGTAGGGAAATAGGCCCAGAACTGTATGGAACAGTTTCAAGTCACACTGCCCGTGACTTACAAGCACACAAATGAAATTCTCCTTTCCCCTGACTGCTTTGAAAACGTGACATTTTTAAATGACCGTATGTAGTCAGCCCCATCCCTGAACACAGGAAGCATCCAGAAGGTGTCAGCTGTGGTAGTCACTGATGCTCATTTCTGCATGGAGGGCACTGCCCACCTGCCCAGGCTCAGCGCCCCCCACCCACCCATCCATAGAAGAAGCTGAAGGATTGAAAATACTGCAACCTGAGCCTGCTCCTCTACCTTCCTGGTGCCCTAAACCCCGGCCTTGCTCCTGAGTGCTGTGCGCCTGGGGACAGAGACAGCCTGGGCTCTCTGAGCCCTCAGCATACCTCTGCATGGCTGCTGCTTCCCCGCCAAGCGAGGGCTACTCCCGCTCCCTCCCAAGAGGAGGGCTGAACTCCGGCCCTGTTCAGCGTCCCACTTCATCCGTCCTCCACAGATACACATCAGAATCCTGCTTCCCCTAAGAGCTGCTCCCGCTCCCCCCACCCACCCCAGTGCTGCCCTTGGCCTCTGAGGCTCGCTGCCTTTCACAGCCCTCCCCCAGCCAGGAGAGTTGAGGTTCTAATCTGGGTGCCTCTAAAGAGTCCCACATGAGTCAGGGCCAGCCAGATGTCTAACTCTCCCTTAGGCTTGCCTCCCGCCCCCTCACCAGGTGACTCTGTCTGTGTAGGGATCCTGTGCCCCCCGCCTTGGACACACATGAGGACTTAGCATCTCTTGGTTCCCTGGCCCCAGCTCTTCCTCCTCAAATCAAAGAGAAGCTTATCTCCCCATCCCCTTGAAGGTGCATCCCCAGAAAGCCTGAGCAGGGAATTTCATTCTTCCAAGAAAAGGAGTCCAACTTTCCACACATACAAATATGACCTTGCTCCTCCAGGAGATCAAAGCCCTAACCTTGTCCATTCCGGCCCCATCCCCAGCGCTAGGCTTGGGCTGGCTTCATTCAGTGTACCTAGGTGTACCTGGCCTCAGGCAGGGCCCAGGTGTCTTACCCCTGCTGTGCCTGCTCCAGCCATCTCCCAGGTTCTGTTGCACCTTTCAGGAGCCCCTACTGGGGACCAGAATGGATAAGCTTCGCAACCCCAGCCCCCTGACTTCCCACCCTCCAGCAGTTCTTACCTGGGCCCTTTGGGTGGGGGAGGGTGCCCCAGAGTGGGCCGCTGGGCAGGAGTCCCTTTCAAGAGCACCGGGCTGACAAGCTCCGGAGGGAGGCGCGGAGTCTCAGAGCAGGAAGGCGCACACTCAAAGAGGCTGCTGAGAAAGTTGGAGTAGGTGTGTCCCAGCCCAGGAGGAGGAGGAGGGAAAAGGAGGTGGGAGAATTGAGGCGGATCATCCCCCTCCTGCCAGCTCTGTCTCACGGAGCAGGAGGGAGGGAGGGAGGGAGCCAACTGGGTTGTGGCCCAGAACTCACGGTGGGGAATCAAGTCATGGAAAATGATGACTGGAGAGTTGCTGAGAAGTGCGGCCCATCTCCACCTGCCTTCTCTGTTTTACAGAGGGATAAACTGAGGCCCCGGTCAGGTCGTACTTGTCTGAGGACGCACAGAGACCTCGAGGCCTTGAGAAAGGGCCCAAGTTGCTAAGCTCTCCGGCCAGAATTCTCTCCTTTCTCCTCCCCACTCTGCAGATCTGAGGTGAACAAGCACAAGCACCCCTCAACCTGAGGTCTGGTTCAGAACCCTGGCACTGCCACCTACTAGCTCAGTAACCTTAGGGGGGTTACTACTCTGAGCCTCAGTTTCCTTTTGGGTGGACAATAACTCCTACCTTACAAGATTGTTATGAGAATTAAATGATATAAAGGTTGAGGGAAGGCACTTAGCAGACTAAGTCCCCCCAAAAAGGAAATTCTTCTTATGGTTATTAGCTGGGATTTTCTCCCAGAGTGACTTAACCTGTCTGATCTCTGGCTTCCCCAGCCGTGAAATGGGGGTAACAGAAATCCCTGCTTTGTAAGGTTGTGCAGAATCATGGGACAGAGATGTGTGTAAAATGCACAGCACAGTGCCTGGATCTCTTTTCCAGGCACTGTACCAGGCACTGGGGATATAGTGATTTGCCCCGTAGAGCTGAAAATGGCTCCGAGATCATCCTGTTCAGTACCCCTACCATCCTCTCTCCCTGGACTTGCAACCCTTCTGCAGCTTCCCTGACAAATAAATAAGTCTTTGCTTGCATACCTCTAATTATGGGGAACTCACCACCTTTCCCAGCAGTCAGTTCTGATTCTTAGCAGTTCTACCTGATGTCTAGCTGAGCAGTAGCCCTTGAACCTGGTTAATAAATAAGCATTCTATTTATCCTTATTCTTACGCTTATCAAAACCATGTGGCCTAAGGCAGATGACATCAATTTCCTCTGTTTCCTCATCTGTTAAATGGACTCAAAACTGCTGAGGCCACTCAGAAAAGATATATTTCTTCTGCCAAGTGACAAATGCTAACACCTGGTTCTCTGGCTAGGACTAGGTTTTCTAGATGTTCAGGCTCTGGTTTAGGGGACCCTGAGTTTAAGTGGAACCATGAAGATTCTGGTCTTTTTAAAATATATTTATTTATTTATTTTTGGCTGCACTGGATCTTCATTGCTGTCGGTGGGCGTTCTCTAGTTGCGGCCAGCAGGGTCTTCTCTCGCTGAGGAGCATGAGCTCTAGGGTGCACAGGCTTCAGCAGCTGTGTTGCACAGGCTTTGTTGTATACGGGCATGTGGGATCTAGTTCCCTGACCAGGGATCGAATCTGTGTCCCCCGAATTGGCAGGTGGATTCTTAACCACTGGGCCAGCAGGGAAGTCCCCAGGTTCTGATCTTGTTTATGGAGGAGTAAAGAGACTCTTGGCTGTATCCCAGCTCTCGGGAGATATCCATTCATGGAATGACTGCAGTCCCTGTGGACCATGCCCTCAGGAATCTGTCACCAGCACTGGGGATGACCACAGGTGTCAAGCAAGTGGCTGCCACGTGTTGCCTGAGACGTCTAGGGAGGAGTCTCCCAGGCGTCCCTCCTACAGGCTGCCTGAAAGCCTTAGGGGTTTACAGCACGAGAGGACTCCTGTGATCAACACCAATGGAAAGGCTAACCTGGGCAATTATCCACTTGGCTGATTGCCACCCAAGTCTCCGAGTCTGGGCCGATTAGGCATTAACCCGAGGAAGGTGGCTGGGCAGCCCCACGAATCCTTTGACTAGTCATGTGCGACTATCTGCCTTTGGGCTCCCCATCCTGGCCAAGACTGGCCTCCAGCCTGTCCAGCAAAGGGATGTCTGCAGCCTGGGGGTAAGAGGAGATGAGGAATGGGATGAACTGAGAACCGCAGATCGCTACTGACATCTGTCCCCTCCTCTCCAGTTCCCCCTCCACTCTTGCCCCAGGCCCTGATCTTCCTCCCTGCTGGTCCCAGGTCCTAACTGGGTACCCATGGAACCACCTGGGAAACCCCAGGGGTCTGTGTCTAACCCAGGAGTTCTCAACTGGGGCTGCTGCACACTGGCATCACTTGGGGAGCTACAAATACTAGTGTCCAACCACTGCCCACCCACTGAATTGTTGCTCTGACTCCCTGGGAACAGGCCCTGGCATCAGTGTTTCCCAGCAATGTCAGCCATGTCATAGGCATTAAAAGAATTACATCTGATTCTGAATCCCCTGCCTGGACCTCAGTTTCCCTGTTTCACTGAAGCAGGTGTTGAACTCTGATCTTTAAGATCCAGCTCTGAGATTCTAAAGCTCTAATATTCTTGACATAGGATGCTGTAAGCTTCTAAAGAAAGACCTAGCACACCATCCCTGCCCACTCTTCTGTTTGCCTGGAGAAAGCTGGACTCCCCACTGTGGTCTGGGTGAGTGCTTCCCCTCTCCTTCCTAGGTTTTCCTTTCTAGAGCAATCTGTTCACATTCCCCATGGGGTAGGGAGTATAAATGAGGGCCTTGAGCAGTGATGAAAATTCTAACCACATGGCAGATTTCAGGGTGTCCATAGAGTCTAGAAGCACAGATAATTGTATTTTCATAACAGGCTGAACCCCTCTAATTCCTCCTGGGGCAGGCTGAAATCTTAGGTTAATTCAGGGGAAATCAGAGGCACAAGTCGTGAGAGCCAGGACATCACAGATGCAAGTGCAGGATTGGCTGACAAGCATCTGCTTGGCATGGGACTGAGGGGCTTCCAGGGATGCAGGGCTTTCAGGGAAATGGAACTGGTCTGTCACCCTAATGGAGGAACTGCTGCATTACTGCTGCATGTGAGCTGCATACCCAGAGTGTATGGGATGAGTGTAGTCCACCGTGGAGGACTGGTCTGGAGAAAAGATTCAGCTCATGGAGACAGTTGGCTGATGGACTGGTTACACTGAGACAACACGGTCAGTGAACATGCGATGCAAGCTGTCGTCTCTGGGGCTGGCCTCTCTTCTGTCGTATTGTGCTCTTCCTGGGGAGGGTCACAAAGAGCCGCATGGGAGTGGGTACAGAGCGGGGACCCTGGAGTCCAGTTTGTGGACCTGTGGACAGAAAGGGCTCCAGAGGCTTGACTGTCAAAGGAAGGGACATGGTGCCTTTAAGGAGGATGAAGTCATCGGGGGATGAGGCCACCTGGCTCCATGAGGGCTGCAGCCCAGGGGAAGAAGCAGAAGGTGGAAGGCAGGTGGGCTGTGGGGGCCGTGGTGGGGGATGTCAGCTCCGCGGCTGACAGACGGGACCCAGCAGGAGTGGGAACCACTAGCCCTGGCATTGCCTGGGGTGCCCGGGAATGTAATCAAACACTCAGCAGACATGCTGGCCATGGGCATCTGGGCACCACCAGGCCCTCCAGCTCATCCTGACCCCCAGCTGGCAGTTCTGACAGCTCCTGCCAGGAGCAGTGTCCGGCTTGGTTGGTCAGGCTGGAGAGAATGAGCTCACCTGCCCAATCCAGCCCTGCGTCAGCCTGCCCCAGGCTGGTGCTGGGGGGTGGGGCTGGCACAGAGTTCCCAGAGCCCGGCTGGCTGGTCCAAGGCTTTGGTTAGGTCACCCCAACAGGAAGCTGGGAGGTGGTGAGTCGCTCTAAAATGGACATGAAACAGAACCTCTGATGTCATACCCACCCTTACCTGCCCCCACCCCCGAGGATCAGTATCCCTCCCATGTCCCCTTCTCCACAACCAAGAACCACTTTTCTGCCTTTTGTATAGTAACAACAACAATTATGATGAATCTATAAATAACTGATATTTGTTCCAATTTACGAAGTATTAGGCTAAGCATCATCTCGTTTGATCCTGAAAGAGATCCTCCTGATAAGGTACTACTATTACCATTTTCATTTTGCAGATGAAGGAACTGGGATTTACTTTTAAGTGACTTGTTCAAGGTCATCATACTCTTAAATGGCAGAGATAGGATTTGAACCGAGTTTATCTAGATCTAAAACCTGTGCTGTTAGCCTCGGCCCTTGGTTATGCTCCAGTCTCATCACAGGATTTGGATCCATGGCCATGCCACCTGCATCTAGCAAGGCCCCACTCTCGATCCAATGCTCTGCTCTCTCTGTCTTACACATCCAAGTAACTTTTAAATAAGGCCCCCCACATTATCCTTTTACACTGGGCCTCATAGATGAGGTGCAGATGGCCTGCAGATCAGCCAGCTCCAGCCCATCACCCTCCACTGGTTGCTGCTGGAGACTGCCGTCCTGCCCACACCTACCAGGTCCATCACCCGGTTGCCCGCTCAGGAAGGTCTCTTGGCCTCTCCCTCTGCACCTCCCCATGAACTGCCAGGGCTTCTGTGCCCTTGCCGAGTGCAGATTGCTCTGTGCTGGTCTGACAGTGAGATCTGGGCAGGATAGCACTGTGTGGTCCCTCTCCCCCTTGCTGCATTTACCAAGGAGTTGGGGCACAAGGGGAGGTTTGGACTTAAGGTTAGACATTTGGATTCAAACCCAGCTCTGCCATCTTGCAGCTGTATGGCATTGGAGAAGTTACTTAATCTCTCTGGGAAGTAGTTTCTTCATCTGCCAAATGGTGGTGAAAATAGAAGTGGCTGAATGGGGTTCTTATCTTGCAGGGGTTGTCAGGATTAAATAAGATAGTGAATCAGCAAACCTCCAAGCAGGGACTTCCCTGGTGGTCCAGTGGTTAGGACTTTGCCTTCCAGCCTTGGCGTTGCCAATTTGATCCCTCGTTGGGGAACTAAGATCCCACATGCCTTGAGGCCAAAAAAACAAAACTTAAAACAGAAGCAATAGTGTAAAAATTCAATATAGACTTTTTAAAAATTGTCCACATCAAAAAAAAAAAAAATGCTCTAAGCAGTGTGCCTGGGGCAAAAAGTGGTGGTTTTCCGGATCAGTGGTGTCTAATTCATCTATGAAGTTCCAATAGCTCTTCATATGGTGCTAATGAAATGTGATAGGTGCAGAGAATGGATATGTCAGGGGAAGCACACTGATTGAAACCGCCCACCCTGGCCAGGCCCTTTAGTAACCATTTGCATGAGCTGTTTTATGACAGGAGATCCTGGTAAGGCATACGGAACTAATAAGCCACCACCAACCGGAAGAGTTAGGGAAAGGTCAAAAGGAGACACCGCGTGTCCGTCCACCTCCCAGAATCCCTCTCGCTAGCATCCATCTTGGCTGAGCCATGCGTGCGCCACCAGGAAAGACTCTGAATTAGAATGACTGGCCAAAGAGCACCCGGAAACTAATCCCATTACCATAAAACCTGAGACTGTGAGCCATGCGGCAGAGCAGTTCTCCTGGGTTCCTTTACCCTACTGCTCTCCACCCGGGTGCCCTTTCCCAATAAAATCTCTTGCTTTGTCAGCACGTGTCTCCTCAGACAATTCATTTCCGACTGTTAGACAAGAGCCCACTCTTGGAGCCCTGACGGGGGACCTCTTCCTTCCTACAGCAGATAGATGGCAAGTGCCAAGACGCCATACGTGTAGAGGTAGGACATGGTTACAAATAAAGGAGCTTCCCTGGTGGTTCTGCAGTAAGGAATCTGCCTGCAATGCAGGAGACACAGGAGATGTGGGTTCAGTCTCTGGCTCAGGAAGATCCCCTGGAGGAGGAAATGGCACCGTACTCCAGTATTCTTGCCTGGAGAATTCCATGGACAGAGGAGGCTGGTGAGCTATAGTCCATGGAGGTCACA
This sequence comes from Ovis canadensis, assembly GCF_042477335.2. Classification (NCBI taxonomy): domain Eukaryota; kingdom Metazoa; phylum Chordata; class Mammalia; order Artiodactyla; family Bovidae; genus Ovis; species Ovis canadensis. The sequence continues at coordinate 75,575,861 of NC_091249.1, forward strand.
AGGAATTGGACACAACTGAAGTGACTGAACACACATTAACTGTGTTATACATCTTCATCTAGCACACAGACAGAAGAACTGAGGCCCAGGGAGATCTCCGGATGTGCTCAGGGCCCTAATGCCCGCCCCTTCCTCGCTTTCTCAGATGCTTGGGTCCTGCAGAGTCACCTCCAGGCTGGCAGGGCAGAGGCCTTCAGAGGCAAGAGTCTGCTTTCCAATGCCTGGATTCCAGAGGCAGCTCCGGCAGCCCAACCAGCCCCACATTCCAGACATTCTGCCCAGGAGAGGAAGAGGCCGGCCCTGAGGGAGGAAATCCAGACCACTAGACAAGGGGTGGCTAGAGGAGAGGTCTCCTGGGGAGCAGGCCTGCCTGCTGCTCTGGATTCCTCAGTGCCCACAGCCCTCCTCACAGGCCAGACCTCAGACCACCTGAGACCCAGGGCTGGAGGTGTTGCTCAGGGTAAATGACTAGTACCACAGCGGTTTTCTAACTGAAGACTTTGTAGGGATCCTGGAGGGACAGAGGGATGAGGTTGTTAAAACATGCAAGTTCCATTGAGATCGATAAGTATACACTGTCATATATAAAATGGATAACAAACAAGGACCTACTGTATAGCACAGGGAACTCTGCTCAATGTTCTGTGACAGCCTGGATGGGAGGGGAGTTTGGGGGAGAATGGATACATGCATATGTATGGAGATGCTCTTCTGCACACCTGAAACTAACATAGCATTATTAATCAGTTATACCCCAATATAAAATAAAAAGTTTTAAAAGAAAAAAGACAAACACGTTTCAGCCCCCTCCCCGTTACAGAGGGGCCCAGCAGTCTGTATTTTTTTACAATTAATTTATTCATTTATTTTTGGCTGTGCTGGGTCTTCAGTGCTAGAAGGTTTTGTCTAGTTCTGGCAAATGGGGGCTGCTCTCTAGTAGGGGTGTGTAGGCCTCTCATTTCAGCTCAGTGGCTTCTCTTGTTGTTGAGCATGGCTCTAGGCCATGTGGGCTTCAGTGGCTGCAGTTCCTGGGCTCTAGAGCACAGGCTCAATAGTTGTTGCCCATAGCTCAGTTGCTCTGCATCGTGTGGGATCCTCCTGGATCAGGGATGGAACCTATGTCTCCTGCGCTGGCAGGCGGACTCTCCACCACTGAGCCACCAGGGAAGCCCAGCTTTCCGGATTTTTAAGTGAATCTCTAAGAGGGTGCCAAATCAGGTTTGGGAGCCTCTGTATGTTTGTTGTTGCTTAGTCACTCAGTTATGTCCAACTCTTTGTGACCCCATGGACTGTACCCTGCCAGGCTCCTTTGGCCATGGAACTTTCCAGGCAAGAATACTGAGGTGGGTTGTCATTTCCTTCTTCAGGGCATCTTCCTGACCCCAGGGGTTGAACCTGCGTCTCCTGCATTGCAGGTGGGTTCTTTAGCACTGAGCCACCAGGGAAGCCCAGTCCACTGTATAAATGAAAGATGAAGGTGATGCAGTCAAGAAAGGGAACCAAGTGCCCAAGGTTACCTAGTCACAAGGCTGTCCAAAACGGGAGCCACTGCACCTGCTGGAAACAGCAGGGCCTCAGCAGTGAGCTGCACAAGGCAGGGAAATCCAGAGAGGAAGAGGGACCTGAGACCAGGCTGGCTCGAGAAGAAATGATAAAGATGAGTAATAGTTCCCCCTCTTGCCTCCTCCTCCCCTCCCCACCATCCCTGTGTCCCTCTCCAGCACAGAGGCCGCCAGTGGACCCAGTCCCCAGTGTACACTGAGCCCCGGTTGCTCACACTCTGCCTGTGGACACCCATGCCCTAGCCCCAGTCTCCACTCTTCTCCTGAGTTTCCTTCTCACATCATCGTGCACAAGAGAGCACCGTGGAGTAAAAGCTCCTGGGCTCAAGTCCCAACCCAGTCACTATCAGGCTGTGTGCTCTTAGGTAGTGTCCTGACCCTCTGACTCTCAACTTATCTGTACAATGATGGGACTAGGCCAGCTTTTCTCAAAGTGCAGTTCATGGATCACCTGCACAGAAGCACAGAAACTTTGCAAAAACGCAGATTCTCAGGCTTCCAACCAGATAAAATGGGTGAAAAAAAAATTGGAGAAATTTTTTTAAGTGTTGCATTTACATGGTATATTTTCCTTCTCAAATAATAAAGAACTACATTTAAGGCTAAAGGCTTCTTTGCCACCACCAGCAATACCTTCTTCAAAGGCAAACAATGTAATTATTTAGGTGTGTAACCCTTCTTACATTCACACATAAATATACCAGGAGGAGATATATAGCATTGGGGGTTTTTGCTTGCTTTCAGGGGGTAAGTGAAGTGAGAAAGTGAAGCCGCACGGTCGTGTCCAACTCTTTGCGACCTCGTGGACTGTAGCCTACCAGGCTTCTCTGTCCATGGGATTCTCCAGGCAAGAGTACTGGAGTGGGTTACCATTTTCTTCTCCAGGGGATCTTCCTGACCCAGGGATCGAACCTGGGTCTCTGGCATTGGAGGCAGATGCTTTAACGTCTGAGCCACCAGGGAAGATTCAGGGGGTGGGGTGGGTTGTTAAAGCAGTATATTGTGTGTCCTGCTGCAACTTTTCCACTCTGGTGTGTCTTGGGGTCTTTTCATGGAGCTACCCGGGCTTGGAGCTCATTCTGGGGCTCTCTCAAGTTTGAGAACCTCAGAGCCAGATAAACTCTAACGTCATATCTTATGAGTCTGATTTTAGCATAGGGCAGGGGCAGGGAGAGCAGATATTTCCAACAGTGAGGAAAAGTCCAGCCTAATTAGAGGGTCCTCGGTACTTGGCCGTGGACTCCATTGCTCAGATATCCTGTCTCAGGGGTGTGATACCCTGAGAGCCAGCCAGGGTCTCCTGCTTTCCTTCCCTTAGAGCCCTCAGGGCCACTCCTCTCCCTTGCCAGCCCCCGGTCACCCTGATGTCATCTGTGCAGGTGAAGCTGACTCAGGCTCTCCTGCCACACGGAAGGCATCTCCCTGTGGCTCTCGTTGGGGACTGATTGGTGTGACTTGGTGAAGCAGCCCAGGTTTCCCAATACCTCCTCTGTGGACACCTTCAAGCACACGCCATCTGGCTCTGGGGGGAGCCCAGGAGCCATCACGGTCCAGAGTAGTGACGTTCTCTTCACTGTGCTCAAGGTTCTGCCTCAGCTGTGGGACCTTGACAGAGGCCTGGTCATTCCCAGGGCTTCCCTCTCCCTATCTGCACAGAAGGTTGTACTCATTAATCTCTAGGCCTAGCAAGAGCATCTAGCAAGACAAATCATGCAAGATTTGTCAAATGAAAAATAGTTGAAAAGACCCTTCCAACTCCCAAGGATTGCAAATTCCAGCCAGCCAGTATGAACAAAATGCGCAGCGTGTGCCTAGCCCTAGACTGGAAACTGAGAAGGGTGGAACCCTGGAAGAGACGTGGTCCTTGCCCTGGAGTTGCAAACAGCCCAGCTGGGGGTCTAGTCAGTGAGTCAGTCAATATTTCCCTGGAGTCTAGCCTGGGGAGGGATGGAACCAGGTCAGGGCAGTCATGGAAGGACAAGGGGTCAGGTCACAAGCGATCAGGGGAGAGTGTGGCTTAGGAGACAGGCAAGTGGAGACTGTGGTCACACAAACTAAGGGTCCTGCAAAAAGGTGAGTGGAGAAAGCATTCAGAGGGAAGATGAGGTATGTGGAGAGTGGAAGCCGGAGATGCAAGTAGGGGGAGTGAGATATATAGCAGGCTCGATAGATATTTGCAATAAGCAACTTGTTATAGACATCAATTGTGTTAAATGGATAAACAGAAATTGTTGTTCAGTAGGTAAGAAGCTGTGTTTGACTCTTTGCAACCCCATTGACTGTAGCCTGCCAGACTCCTCTGTCCATGGGATTTCCCAAGCAAGAATATTGGAGTGGGCTGCCATTTCCTTCCTTAGAGGATCTTCCTGCCCCAGGGCAGGATCAAACCCATGTCTCCTGCATTGGCAGGTGGATTCTTTACCACTGAGCCACCAGGAAAGCCCAAACAGAGATAGATAAGCATATTAAATAGATGGCAGAAATAAGCAGACGAGAATAAGTTAGCAATGTGTGGTTGGATGGACATATGGCTGGCTGGATGGATGCATGAGGGACAAATGGGTGAGTAAGCAGAGAGACAGACATAATCTTAGTCTAGGGTCATTGGATATAGGTCTGATGCCTAAGTTTGGATTTGGGCCCTTTTACTTACTTACTCTTACTGACCATATATCCATGAGAGTTTTGTACTGAGAAACAGATGATCAGTCCAGTCTGCCGTGTTAACCAGGAAATTATAAGAACTGCCTTAAATAGTAGATGAGAGGGGAAACTGCATAAAGCTACAGGTAAGTGTCAGAAGATTGTGGAAATAAGCAAATCTAAAGGAGTTCTTGGTCCTAGATATGCAAAGAGGACAATGCAAGACTGGCTGGTGGAGGAAAAGACATAGGAGCTGGGATGTATATTATACACAGCAGTAGGTCTACTCCATCAAGTAGCTGTTGAGTTACTGAAGGCCTGATGTTAGGAGACGGCTTGAGGCCGGTGTCTCACTTTACTCACTTTGTCTCATCATCCAAAACATTCTACTCCTCCCTGACACGGCACCTTCTGCTATGAGGCTCAACTATCACTCAGCCTCAGGGTCAGTATCCAAGGGCCCACAATACCAGAATCACTTGGGTGCCCACTGACAAGTACAGATTCTGGGGTCCCAGTTTTGTCTTCTAATTCAGAGTCCTTTAACATGCCCCGGTTGAGGACACCAGCATGATACCTTGCATACAGTGATTCTTCAATAAATATCTGTTCATTTTGCAGCTGTTGATGTTTGCCCCAGCTCACTGGTTGATGTCCCATTGGCAGAATTGAGACCTGAACCCAGGTCTCCTGCTGCCTATTCCAGGGGCCCTGCCAGTGCCTCCTGCAAGGAAATGGCCACCGTGACCTCTCCACGGCCTTAAGCTCTAAGACTGCAGACTCCTCAGCAACTCTGAGACACAAGCCTCTCCAATTGCCTGAGGATTTTAAACTAAGCCCTCTGGCTTTCACCAGGCTGCTGCTGGGATCCTTGAAAACCTAGGGATAAGAGAGGCCTAGTAGAGATAAGAGATTCTAGCTTCTCCTCCCATCTGCCTGCTGCCCAGATGAGGGCCATGCTGATGCAACGCTGAAGTCCCAGGTGTGGAGCCACGGGGGCGATGCAAGAGCAGTGGAGCTGCTAATTACCCACAGAAATCCCACATTGTTTAGAGCAATTGTTCTCGCCCTCATAACTCCCTGGAATCACCTGTGGAACTTTACAAAATATTGTTATGTGAGCCCACCCCAGAGACTGTGAATGTCTGCAAGCCTAGGCATCAGGCTGTTAAGTCTCTGTGCGTGGTGCCAACATGGAGCCAAGGCTGGGAAGCAATGCCTAGAGGTATCCCTTATCCAGGGACTTGCCATGTTTTCCAGCTGGAGTGCTAAGCATTGAATCCCCATTTTCCAGATGGAGTAAATGAAACTTTGAAGCATCAGGCAATATGCTCCAGAGCACACAGTGTCTTCCTTAAAAGCCACAGAAACCAACTTTGCATAACTTACACAGAAGGGGAAATTAATGCACAGTTATGAGTGACACAGAATGAGAGTATAGAGTTCACAGCTAGAGCTCCTAAAAGACAAGAGCCAGGAGTGGATGGGTGATCAACTCCGACCATCACCACTGGAAGGGTGCCCCTTATCTCTGTGAGCAATCTCAAGATCCAGATTGCTTCCGGGGGCTGGGCTGGCTAAGCTTGGGTCCCCTGTAGAACTGAGATGAGGGAGAGGCTGACCCCACACTTGTATGCCTTGAGAGTGAGGGCTTAGACAGTAAAGAATATGCCTGCAATGCAGGAGACCCTGGTTCTATCCCTGGGCCAGGAGAATCTCCTGGAGATGGAAATGGCAACCCACACCAGTATCCTTGCCTGGAGAATTCCATGGACAGAGGAGCCTGGAGGGCTACAGTCCATGGGGTCACCAAGAGTCAGATATGACTGAGCAGCTAACACAACAATAGACAGTGAGTGCATCCTTAAAATTTTCACCCTGGGGCCCTTTGTTACCCGAATCCCCTCATTCTACACCTTGGCCCAGGGCTGAGGATCGCCAGAGTGACAGCCCGCTAAGACTGCATCAGATAGCCCCTGGATGCCTCTCCAAAACACAACCGGGATGCTGTTAGCAAAAAGAAAGGAATGGATGCTGGGTGAGTGGAAATGTATGTGCCCACTCCCAGGTTTTAGGGCAGAGCAATTAGTGGCATGACTCTGGAGCTGGATGAATCTGGATTTAAACCCAGGGTCTCCCCTTAAAATCTACTTGACCTCAGACAACTCAGCTTGTTTTTCTGAGTGAAGGTACAAAGTGATACTGATACTGTGTGATCACTGATCCGTATCATGGTACTGATGCTGTACCATGTGTTGACCGCTGACTTCTGGTTCTTCATACCATGTTCTTGCCTCCCCCCCACCTCATACCAGTGTTCTCAAATGTTCCAGTGGGGGCATCTAACTGCCAAGGAGAGAGGGCTTGGGCCCCTGAGGACCTGGAGGCAGAATCTGAAACCACTCACAGCAAGCACATCCTTCCAGACTGCCAGCAAGTCCACAGCCCAGGGAATTGAGTGCTTATGTCCACAAAAAGACACATACAGAAATGGTGATAGTGATGCCATTCATAGAATCCATAAACTGGAAACAAACAAAATGCCCATTAACTGTAAAATCAGTAAATGGAGCAATAGTATGTGAGCACAGAAAATAGCAGACCACTGCTACCCATAGTGACATGAATGATCTCAGACAAGGTCAAGGGAAGCAAGCCAGACCCCAAGTAGCATTTTCTGTATGACTTCACGTACATGAAGCTTAGGAACCAACAAAATTAACCCTTTGAACTGTACTTAATAAGATCAGTGAACTTTGTTATATGTAATGCCAATTTAAGAAAAAATTTTAATTAAAAAAAAGGAAAAGATTTAAGTTCTGCAATCTAACCAAATATGCTTAGACTTTAACAATGATTTCCTCCAAAATATTTTAGGGAAATGGGCTATTTGGGAACATAGGCCTTGTTTATCCAGTGGGTATCAGTCCCCTCTTCCCAGTGTCCATCTATCCTTGGAGCATGCTCCCAAGTTCAGAAGTTTTCCTCTCACTCCATTTTGAATGATCATCCAAAGCCCAGAATAGCAAGCTAATGGTCCATAAGCCACAATCGCCCCTTCTCAGGTTCTGTTTGACCTACTCTATGTTGTTTATTTGTTTGTTTTTCCATATTTCCTTTCAGGATAATCCAGACTTCTCTTGAAACTTTGGATATCTGAAAAATGGGCATGTTGGCAATAAAGGACTGGAGCTTAGATGCTGCAGGTCTTGACAGATAGGACATGGGTGTGTGAGTTCCCCCAGCCCCTCCTGGCTGGCCTCACTCATGCCCTGCGTCTTCCTGACCTCTGCTGGCATTTGAGCTGGTGCCCTGCCTACTCACCTCAGACCCGAACCTCTGCTGCTCTCCTATCCAAATCCTTCCCTGGCCGCTCTGTCACTCCTGTAGAAAGCCTCCCAGAGAAGCTCCCTAACACTGTCCTGTCCTTTCTAGGTCAGGGGCCAGTCCAACCCATCACCTGTTTTTGTACTGCTTGCAAGCTAAGGATGGCTGTGAGATTTTCAAATAGCTAGAAAAAATTAAATCAAGCATAATACATTGTGTTACATGATAATTAGATGAAATTCAAATTTCAGTGTCCATACCTGGATTTCTTGGAATACAGCCATGCTCACTCATTTAGGAATCATCTGTGGCTGCAGAGTTGAGGAGCTAAAACAGAGAGAGTATGGCTCATAAAGCCTAAAATATTTACCATCCAGCTCTTTGCAGAAAAAGCACACCAGACTGTGCTCTAGCTGCCCTCAGTCCACTGGATTGTTGCCCGATCAACTTTACACACTGTGCTGTTTGGATAATTTGCTGTCTTGAACTCCTTCATTAAGGATTGTGTCATATGCCACCTTTATACCACCCTTTCCATGGTCTTTTCTTTGGCTGCTCTGCGTCTTAGTTGTGACACACAGGATCTTTAGTTGCAGCATGTAGGATCTAGTTCCCTGACCGGGGATTGAACCTGGGGCCCCTGCATTGGGATCTTGGAGTCTGAGTCATTGGACCACCAAGAAGTCCCACTTCTTCCATGGTCTTACCTCTGATGGAGCAGATGGTTCTCTGCCTTAGGGGTTGGGGAAGCAGGAACAGCCTGAACCCCTCCAAATGGATTTGGAAAGACAAAGGAGCATATCCAAGCTGAAACACCAAAGGAGGCAGAGACCGGGATACCTACTTCCTCTTTTAATTGCCCCTGCTTACAAGAACCCTAGAACCCTAAGTCTCTACTCCTGGAAGGGACTTCTGAGAGCCTTCCATCCATCCATCCACCCACCCATCCATCCATCCATCTATCCATTCACTCATCCAACACTATTAGCGCCCTTGTATGTTCAGCGCCCTGTGCAAGGTTTGATTGGAGACTAAAACTTGGTTTCTGTCCCTAAGAACATAGCGCTTAGTGGCTAAGATGGCTGTCTCAAAAGAAAATTACACTTCAGTGTGAAAAGCGTTATAGGGAGATGTGAGCATGCAGCCCGTGCTAACTCCAGTTCTGTAATTTTGCAACTGAAGACAACATAGTGAGCCAAAGAGGCTAAGAAACTTGCCCAAGGTCCCATGCAAGTTAGTGACAGACATGGAACTGGAATTCTTTCTTAACTCTCTCTTCTTTGCACTTTGCTCTCCAATTCCTTCCTCCTCTTATTCATTTAACAAATAGTATGGAGCCCCTGGAGTAGGAAATGGCAACCTACTCCAGAATTCTTGCCTGAAAAATTCTATGGACGCAGGAATCTGGTGGGCTACAGTCCATGGGGTCACAAAGAATGGCATGACTAAGAAAACACACACACTCAGATGGAGCCCCTACCACATGCCAGTCACTGCTCCATGTGCTGGGCCTGCAGTAAGTGAGCGAGACAGACACGCTTCCTGCCTGCTGGACTTTGCACTGGAGGGGAGGAGGCAGAGAATAAAAGCATTAGTAAATCAATCAGTTGGATGATTGGAGTGAGCTGTGTGTTCTAAAGAAAGCAGAAGGGTCAGAGTAGCTTGGCCCCGCTCTGGTGGGGTGGCCAGGGAAGGCCACTCTGAACACATGACCCGGGACGGGACCCAGAGTGAGAAGAAGCCAGCCACAAGATCAGAGAGGAACGTTCCAGGCAGAAGGAAGAGCAACAGCCAGGCTGTGCTTCCTCCCAGACTCAACTCCTTGCTCCACTCTGAGCAAGAGAACCGCACACTGGAAGGTAACTAGAGACTATTTCCCTTCAGGGTTTTGCTCTGCTTTTTGCTTGTTCGGTGCCCGTCTGCTGTGCTAACTGGAAGCGCCATGAGAGGAGGTGCTGTGGAGGGTTGCCCATCCAGGGTGTTGCTGTGAATTGAAGGGAAAGCGGTGGGGAGGAAATTCTGATGGAGATGGGGAAAGCAAGGGGGTTTCTCTCTGAGCACTCAACTGGCAGTAAATGAGACTCTGCAAGACTGGTTACCAAAAAGTAACAAAACCTCTGTCTCAGCCACATAATTACTGCACTTAATTCTTTAAAGGATTATCTTTGAGACTGAAGGAGGGCAGGGAGCCCAACCTGGGAGTTCTGGCAGCCACACAACCTCCTCTAAGGCAGCAGGGAGACCTGGGGACCCCAGTTGCCTCAGCAACAACCCGGTTGGGAGCCAGGAATCCAGGGTTATAGTCCCATTTCTGCCCCTAAGTGACTATGTGACCTTGAATCAGTATCCTACCCTCTCTGAGCCTCAGTTTTCTCATCTGTGCAGTGAGTGAGGATATGCTGAGAAGCATAGTTTCAAACTATACTTCAAGGAGCCCTAGAGTCCTAAAGAGGGGTTCTTAAGGTTGCCTTGGGGGAAGGGGCAACCGAAGATAAGACCGAAAGAAGTGGTGTCCCTGTTCTTTTTAACCAGAATAGCCCTTCTTGAATCCACTTCACCCTCTGGGCTTCTTCATGAGGAGGTGGTGTGTAGTAATAATGGAAACGAACACTGAGCCCTCCCACGATGCTGGGTGGATTACATGTGCTAATGTGTGCAAAGCGCTTAGTGTAATTACCCTGCTTAGTATTTTATCATGAGCACATATGTTTCTTAGAGATAAGGAAACTGAGGCTCTGAGCTGTTAAGTAACCTGTCTAGGATCTAAGATGCAGACGCTTGTGATCAGGCCCTTTTTAGCTGCCCCAGGATTCAGAGCACAGGTGTCTTCTATTAAACTAACAGGCTTGAGCTGAAGGCTCTGCTGCTTACTAACAGGCCTTGAGGACCTCAGGGGTCATTGAAGGAGATAATGCACATGAGATGCTTTAGATGGGAGTGGCTTATGGTAAAGGTTCAATAATTGTTAGCTGCTATCATGGTTATTATTATTTTAGTTTCATGTGAAGACTGATCCCACTTGTAAAATATGTTTGGAAAGGACTGGAGTGAGTGATCCCTAGAGATCTTCCAGTCTAGGCAGTCTCCTTCTCAGAGAGAGGCATGCAGTGTGGGTGGGCAGTACCCTGCTGCTGTGAGGGTTGGCAGGGGTGATGCTGGCTGGTAAGGAGGCTGTCATTAGTTTGGTTTTTACAAAGTGAGAAAAAGAAGGACAGACAGGCTTACTGGAACAATCTCACTGATTTTCACAAAATTCCCTTTACTTCCTTTAAAGGACGGTACTTGAATGAGATGGAAACGTAAGAACAAAACTGCCTGGTGTTTGTTGAGCCCTGGCTATGTTCTGGACACTTAACACAGCTGTTCTTGTTTAATCCTCACAACCCCGACCCCCGCACCGTTCCCACCCCACCTCCCTGCACCCCCCATAGAGCTGAGACAGCCGAGACTTAGCACAGCTGACTATTTTGTTTGCGGTCCCATCCCACAACCAAAAAGCAGCAGAGCTGAGACACGCAGAGGCCTTCAGGACACAGAGCGCTGCTCTCTTTACCCGCATGCAGTCTGTCCTGGGGCCCACTTTTATAGTTTCTGGCCTTAATAAGATACCATTTACATGCCATAACATTCACCTATTTAAAGTGTACAGGTAAATGGCTTTTGATTTATTACATAGTTAGGCAATGTTCGCCCTAGGAGAATTTTAGAACTTTTTTTATCACCCCTGCCCCCAAATTTCATACTCATTAGTGGTCACTCCCCAATCCCCGTCCCTCCCCTTCAGCCCCTGTTAACCTCTAATCTACTTTCGGCCTCTGTAGATTTGCCTAATCCAGACATTTCAAATAAATAAAATCATACTAGATGTGTTCTGTTCCTGGCTTCTTTTCACTGAGCATAATGGTTTTGAGGTTCATTCCTGTGGTAGCATGTACTTCACTCCCTTCTGTGGCTAAATCAGATTCCACATGCAGGTATCCCCCACTTTGTTTATCCCTCTATCAGTTGACGGACACCTGGACTTTTCTACTTTTTTAGCTGTTAGGAATAACGCTGCTAGGAACATATATGTTTGAGGTGGGTTTTTGGTTTTTGGGGGTTTTTTGACATATGTTTTCATTTCTCCTGGGTGGAAAGGCTGTGTCATATGGTAACTCTATCCTTAGCATTTTGAAAAACTGCCAAACTGTTTCCCAGAGTGGCCATTTTGTGCATTCCCGCCACCAATGTATAAGGTTTCCAATTTCTCTACATCCTTGCCAACACTTGTTATTATTTGCCTTCTTGATTACAGCTATCCCAGTAGGTATGAAATTGTATTGTGCTGGAGTTTTGATTTGCATTTCCCTAATGACTAAGGGATTAATTTCCCTAATGACTAATGTTGAGCATCTTTTCATGTGCTTATTGACAATTTGTGTATCTCTTTGTGTATTCAAATCCTTTACCCAGTTTAGAATTAGATTATTTGTCTTTATGTTGTTGAGTTGTAAGAGTTCTTTATATATGCTGGATAAAATCCCTTATAATAAATACAATGTATAAGCATTTTTTCCAATTATATGGGTTGTCCTTTCACTTGTTTGATGGCATCATTTAAAACACACAAGTTTTTAAATTTTGATCTCCAGCTGATAAATTTTTTTCTTGTATTGCTTATGCTTCAGGTATTATCTCTAGAAAATTATTGCCTAATCCAGAGTTGCAGAGATTCTCACTGATATTTTCTGATTTTGCAGCCCTTTATGTCTACAGTCTATATTGAGCTGTTTTGTATATGATACTATATAGGGGTCCAAATTAATTATTTTGCATTTGTGTATCTAGTTATCCCAGAACTGTTTGTTGAAAAGGCTATTATGTCCATGTTGAGTTGTTTCGGTGCCCTTATCAAGATCAATTGCCCATAAATGTAAGGGTTTATCTCTGAGCTTTTGATTTTTTTTTCCATTGACCTATATGTCTATCCTTATGCCAGTACCACACTGTCTTGATTACTATGACTTCGAAGTTAAGTGTTGAAATGGAGAAGCATGAGTTCTTCAACTCTGCTCGTCTTTTTCAAGATCGCTTTGGCTTTTCTGTGTTCCTGGTATTTGCATATACATTCTGAAATTAGCCTGTCATGTGCACGTGTGTGCACGCTCAGTCACGTCAGACTCTTAGCGGCCCCACGGATTTTAGCCCACCAGGCTCCTCTATCCATGGGATTTCCCAAATTCTACCCAAAAGAGTCCCATTTTTATTTTTATTTATTTAAAAAAATTTTTTTTAATTTTTATTTTTACTTTATTTTACTTTACAATACTGTATTGGTTTTGCGATACATTGACATGAATCCATCATGGGTGTACATGCGTTCCCAAACATGAACCCCCCCTCCCACCTCCCTCCCCAAGGAGTCCCATTTTTATAGACGTGTTCTTTCTTTTGTGAAATAAGGTGATAGAAGACAGTAATTTTTAAAGACTTTATTTAGCCAAAGAGAGAGAGAGGAAGAGAGAAGAAAAGCAATCCTGTATTGGGCCCACAAAATTCTGGGAAATATTATCAACCTGTGAAATCCAAAAGTGACTTAGAAATTTCTGGAGAATGGGTCAGATTTTCAGGTAGGGCAGAGAGTGTGCCCTCCTGGGGAGGAGAAGGCAGAGATGGCATCAAGTGGAGCCTTGCTATAGCAGCTACCCCTTGGAGTGTCTGAAAGACTGAGAGGTGGGATAGGGAAGACCCTATTTGCGGGAAAGGCCCAAGAGACTCCTGGGGAAAAAAGTCACCCTCAACCAGGGGAACGAGGTCTTGGCCCCAAGAAGGCACCAATGTCAAGATGACGGAAAGGGGTGACATGGGGGACAGCCCAATGTCTGACATTCAGAATTAGCTAATATTGACTGAATACTTATCCTGAACTCAGCACTTTAGATAAATCCTCATTTAATGCTCACAGTCTGAAGTCCATGGGGTTGCAAACAGTCAGACACAAGTGAGCAACTGAATTGAACTGAACAATCTTTTGAGTTTATGTTGCATTGCTTAATTGGCTGACAGAGCACTGTCCAATAGAAATACCATGTATCCACATATGTGATGTAAAGCTTCCAGGAGTCACATTAAAAAAAGTTAAAAGAAGCAGGTGAAATTCATTTTGGTAACATTTTTAGATAACTCAATATTTCAAAAATGGTATTCTATCCAACTTGAAATCAATTTTACTAGTGAGATATTTTTCTATTCTTTTTTTTTCTTACTAACACTTTAAAAGCCAATGTGTTCTTGTACATGTCCAGAACATCTTGATTCAAATGCTAAATTTTCATAAGCAAGATTTGACCTGTGTTTAGATTTCATAAGGTTTACATTTGAAAAAATAGCTTCACATTTCTGAGTTATATCAAGCATACTTAAAAGTGAACCAAATATGTGCTTTTAAATTTAAATCAATAAAAAGTAAATAAAATAAAAAAGGTTCATTTCCTCAGTCTTCAGTTTCCTAGTCTAACCAAGTTTCCAGTGCTCTATAGCCATGAATGGTTAGTGGCCATTGTGTTGGACATGCGGGGGAACACTCCTGCCACACTCTGTCATGAGGGCAGTAAGAGCCAGCTTGTTGACCACCGCACCCCTTGCACTGAGTGTGTCATAGTAGGCATTCAGTACAACTGGGTCATTTGTAGAGATGCGGATGGACTAGAGTTTGTCATAGAGAGTAAAGTAAGTCAGAAAAACAAATATTGTATATTAATGCATATCTGTGGAACCTAGAAAAATAGTACAGATTAACCCAGTTCCAGGGCAGTAACAAAGACACAGATGCAGAAAACAGACATGTGGGCACAGTGGGGATGGGGAGGTGGGATGAACTGGGAGATTAGGTTTGACATATATATACTACCATGTGTCAAATAGACAGCTAGTGGGAGCTCAGCTTGGTGCTCTGTGATGACCTAGATGGGTGGGATGGGGGTGGTAATGGGAGGGAGGCTCAAGAGGGAGGGGATACATACATATACGTATACATATACATATACATATACATAATCCTGAGTCAGTTCATTGCTCAGCAGAACATTAATGTATAATGTAACACAACATTACAGAGCAATTATACTCCAGTAAAAATTTTTAAATAAAAAGCATTTATTGAAGAATGCATACATGAATGCATCAACAAGAAAATTGAGCTAACGGTCAAATGAAATAACTAGTAAACATATAACTAAACTAGGTCAAATGCCTACAGCTAGTAAGTGGCAAGGAGAGAATTCAAAGCCAGGTCTGACTCATTCCAAAATCCATTAGCTGAAAAAAAAAAAAAAGAAAGTGGGTATAGGAAGCCTGACTACTGAGCCAGGGACCGTCAGGGGGTCCGCAGTGCCCTGCCAGCCCTCGGTAGGATCCCTCTCGCCCACCTAGCCTTCCTGACCCGCTGTGCTACCTTCCCCCTGGCCAGACTCCGAGAACACTCCAGGAGCTCAGAGGAGTAAAGGCCAGGAGGAGCTGGTGGCACCATGGACGTGGTGACAGCCGGCCACACACAGCATAAGAGCAAAGCCCCAGGCACGGAAAGTGTATACCAGCTGCACAGACAGAGCCCTCATTTGTCTTGAAATCTGCAAGACTGATCTCATATCTGGTCCCCAGTCCTGGCCCAGAACAGGAATGAGAAGCCAAGAAAAGACTTCAGTTTCAGTCATAGGACTTCAGAGCTGGAAAGAGATGGAAGGTTCTTCTCATCCAAAACATTCATCTGGAAGATCAGGAAACTGAGGACCAAGAAAGGCATGGTTCCACGCTCAGTCACACAACGGTCTCTTTAAAAGGAAAGATCACATCTTAGTATCTCTGCTGCTCGTGATATGACTACTCATTTTCTCTAAAATGATACCAGATTCAAGTTTTCTTCCAGCCTCTGCCAATCCTTCTGCTACCCCCATAATGCTAAACCCCAGTGTTCTTAGCAGGGTGGCCACATTGCCAAGAATTTCAGTCGGTTCTGCCTTGAGCTTTTGCTGACCATTCTCTCTGCCTGAAATGCCTTTTCTCCCTTTGCTCTTTTCTACTCCACCCCCTCACAGTCTCAGCCTGGCTAGAGGGTTACCCTTCAAGGCCAGGGTCAAATATCACTTTCTAGATGAAGTTTCCTCTCTGCCAGTGAGCTTGTGCATCTCTTCTTCTGTGAGCCTCTCCACAGTAGCTATGGGACAATGGAGAACACCAGGGGGCTTCAGGAAACTATGGGAACGGCCCTGTGCTTTGCATAGTAAGTCACATGCATGCATGCTAAGTTGTTTCAGTTGTGTCTGACTATTTGCGACCCTCTGAACTGTAACAGCAGGCTCCTCTGTCCATGGGATACTCCAGACAAGAATATTGGAGTGGTGGCCTTTTCCTTCTCCAAGGGATCTTATGTCTCCTGCATTGGCAGGTGGATTCTTTACCATTAGCACCACTTGGGAAGCCATGACTGAGACCTAAGGTTGAGGGGAGATTGTGGAAATTAAGACTGGAAAGAAAGGTTGGGGCTGGACGGGAGAAAGGGGCAGATCATAAACAGTTGAGAAGTGAGGACATGGTGGCCTTGCTGTGCCTGTGTGAAGTGGAAGCCAGGAGATCTGGTCCTACAACAGGGGCATTTCTCCGGGGATCTTGCTTGATCCCATTTTCACAAGGAGACGGAAAACAACATCACTGAAGGTGAGATCCCTGGCCTCCCAGAGCTTCAACTCCTATAAAGATCAGTCATGTATTCATTCATTCAACAAGTGCCCATTGAGAATTTTACCTCTGCACTATCATAGACATGGAGAATAAAAGTGTGTGTGTGTGTGTGTGCGCACAGAGTGGAAAAGGTTGACATGTAGGCTCATAATTCTTTCAATGTGCTAAGCACTGTCCTATATGCTAGGGGTACAGCTGTGCAGAAGGCAAGTGGGTTCCTGCCTCAGGAAGTTCCTGCTCTGGAGAGAGAAGACAGACATCGAATAAGTCATGACAAGCTGGACAGGTGCAGTGCATTTTGTGAAAGGATAGTAAGAAGCACCACGGGCACAGGCAGCAGGGGAGCCTGTCTTGATCTGGTGCCTCCATCATTTTATCCACCCCTCACAGAGGAAATACAAAGAATTCCAAGATGAAAGGTGAAATGCAAGGTGCTGGGTGCTTTGGGAGTACAGCAGGAGGGCACTGAACCTTGATGGGATTGAAAGGAAGGTCTCTTGGAGGAGGTGACTTCCAACGTCATCTACAAAGATGTATGACTATAGGTAGGAATAGATACAAGGAACAAGAAGGGCCTGTAAAGGAGGGTCTGAACTTTTCTGACAATGTGATATTTGATATAAGACTTGAAACTTTAGTGGAAGTTAACTGGTAAGAGATGAAAGGTGATGAGTGTTCCCAGCAAGGGACAAGCATATGCAAAGGCCCTGGGGTGGGAAGTATGCTTTGCTGAGAACCACTTTCCTCCCCAAGCCCTTTGACAAGGATCTGCAGGTTCAAACCACCAGTTAGAGCAGAGAGCTCGTGCTGGAGAATGTCCTGTGTGCTTGCTGTGCTCTGTTGGTGGGGCATTCAGGTCACTGAGAGGCAAATCCCTGGGACCTAATTCTTAACTAAGAGCATGTGAAGGAACTTTAAAGATCACTGAGGGACTTCCCTGGTGGTCCAGTGGTTAAGACTCTTAGTGCAGGGGGTGCAGATTCGAACCCTAGTCAGGGCACTAAAATCCCACATACTGTGTGGCATGGCCAAAAGATTTTAAAAATAAAAAATAATTTTGAAAAAGATCATTGAATTTAGCATCACCAAGCCCTCCCCCTTTCCTGAAAGAGAACTGAGAGAAAGCAGGGGACTTACGAGGGTCACAGATGATCATGCTAATTAATCATCGTGTGTGTGTGTGTGTGTGTGTGTGTGTGTGTGAGTCGCTCAATTGTGTCCGAGTCTCTGCGACCCCATGGACTATAGCCCATCTGTCCGTGGGGATTCTCCAGGCAAGGATGCTGGAGTGGGCTGCTATTTCCCTCTCCATAATCATCATGAGATAGAGACAATTAATGGTTTCATGTAACAAAGGAGGAAACTGAGGTTCACAGAGGGGATCTTGACTGGGGGTCACCCAGCTAGAAACTCCCAGAGTTTCTGACCCCAGAGACTACAATCCTATTTAGCAGAACTCTTAGGCAGAACTTGGCCAGAACCCAGGTTCTCTGACATTCAGCTTCATGCTTCTTGCTTTAGAATAGAAATTCAACCTGGTGTACCCCTTCTGGGAGACCTCCTTGAACCAGGAGTGACCAATTTCAGGTTTACCCTTAATAGCGTGGGGTGACAAGGAAGGGTCCAAATGCCAGGCCCCGTGACTATAGCCCACCTGCCTTCCCTTCACACCTGTTCCTTTTCCACAAGGAAGGTACTGACACCTCTCAGCCAAAACTCCACCCACACCACCCTAACGCCTGCCCAGCAAACAGCACCATTTGCTCCCTCTTCGACAGCCCTCAGGATGCACTGCCAGCCCTTGGAGAAAGCCAATTGGCAGAGGTCTGATGCAGAGCGAAGTGATGGGGGAGGTCACAGGCTTGGGGTGAGCTGTCTCCTTGACTCCATAGACTTGGCCTCAAGGGAGAATGCTGCTGGGGGATGGGCAGGATGGGTCAGGGTGGGGCCCCGTAGCTCCAGCATGAGGATTATCCTAACTGAAGATAATCCCGGGGCTACCACTAGGTCCCCCCTCTACCCTCACTAGCCAGCTCTCTCCACCGGGAGATATTGGTACATATTCCTTATACTCCCTTCAAGACACACAGCCCACACCCCTACCTCCTCCTGGGCCCTTACCTAATAATGACCCCCACTTCCCACCCAAATCACCCCATCTCCACCTCGGTTGTGCCTTGACTTGTGTGAATCACAGGCCTGTGAACTGTGCTAACGCAGGATGAGTCAAGGGCAGAGGTCGAGGAGCTGAGAGTCCTGGGAAGCTGCTCTGAGCAGGGAAGAGGAAGTTCTGGGGCCAAGAGGAGTGAATCAGGCAGGAAGTGCTCTCACATCCTGGTTTCTGGCCTCTACTCAGAAACCCCTGGCAGCAAGGGGAGTGGCGGGGGTGGCGGGGTGGGGTCAGGCAGCATTAAAGAAGTCTGTTTTTCCAGGAAAATACGTAGTTGCAATTCGCAGAGTTGCCGATGCTGCCATTTGCTCATGGGGGAAATGAGAAGGCTCTGTGTGTGTGTGTGTGTGTGTGTACACACGTGTGCATGTGTCTACACGTGACAGCTGTGCGTGTGTCTGTGGGCACACCTGTCTGTGCATCCATCTGTGTGGTTGTGTGTCTGTGTGTTCAGTGTCTACGTCTGTGTTTGAACACATAAGTCACGTTGCCTATGCCTGTGAGGCTCTGTTGTGTGGGTCTACCTGTCTGTCTTTCCCTCTGTAACCTGTCTTGGGGCAGCAAACAAGAGAGCCCCAGCTCTGCTCCTGCCTTACGATTCCTGAACCTGTAGTCTCAACCACTGTTTGACAGCCTCTTGAGTACTGACACTGCTTCCTACTTTCATCATTGTTGTGAGAATATAATACATACTTAATATATATTTGTTGAATTCATATCTCAGAGGGGCCCCCCACCTGGTCCCACTGTCTGAGAAGCTCCAGAAGTCCCAAAGAGGGGGCCCAGGATGTGAGAGAAACTTCAGCCAGGTATATTTCATAGCACAGGACACAAGTGCCAGCTAACCTCTCCCACCCTCGAACTTTTGTTCAGTGCCCCCTTCTGCCCTGGTCAAAAGTCAGGAAACAAAGCTCTGAGCTCTGTTGTTACCTTGCTGTGTGACCGTGAGTAAATCCCTTTGCCTTTCTGAGCCTCAGTTTTCCTATCTGTTAAAAGAGCATGTTGGATGTACAGACATCAGAGGCCACATGTAGTCTCAGCATGGTGCAGTGGTTTTTTTGCTTGATTCTTTTGGGGTGCGTGTGTGTGTGCGTGTGTGTGTACGTGTGTGTGTGTGTGCGCACGTGTGTGAGTGTGTGTGGCTGTGCAGCAGTGGATGCAGAGAGTCTTGACCATTAGACCACCAGGGAAGTCCATCATTGTGTCATTTTTGCCTTCAAGCCCTTTGCTCAGTGACTCCTGTCCATCCTGACATTGAATCAATTTAATTGCCTCTCTCGGATCCTTCTCCCACTTGTCCAACTTCCCCTGATCTCAACTCAGGCTGTGAACAGAGGTCCCAGCCAAGTCCTGCTCTTCAAGTCTTCACGCTGTTGCTATGTTCTCGGCTCTGAGTGCCCACTGGTATTTCCCAGGGATGATAATTAAGATCCCCCATGCTAGAAACCTGCTGGTTGACATTTATAGGCTTGGGAAGGGAACATCTTGGGAAAACGGTGATGAAAAATGCAGTCCTCTACTACCTTGGCCTCTGGGCCCCTGGGGGTGGAAGCATTCTGTGAGTTGATTTTTCCAGAGAGAGCTGGGGAAGGGTGAGGGGAAAGGTATTGCTGATTAATGTTCTAAAACCTTCTGTTAAGCGTTTCAGGTGGGAACCTTCCCTAGATGTATTACTGCTTCCCTGCCTTCCTAAACAAGAGGCTAAGCGTGACTTCATCTTTGTTTGATGACTCAGGGCCATTATAAAACATTAATGATTGAATTGAGTGTTAACGCAGGAATGTCCTTAAGGGCTGTGAAGGTATGTTAGGCTATTGGCCCCTGCACTGCAAGAGCTGGGCTTTTTTTTCCCGTATTTTTTCTTTGTTCACTGGCAGAGTGTCAACTATCACTTATTTTTGCTCTATTTATAATAGTGAATCTGTTAGATAACTGCATATCTACATTGTGTAGACAATGAGTACATATATTTACTAAGCAAGGGTCTCTCCCATGAATAAAATACATGGTAGAATTCATACTACCATGACTACTCAGAAGCCTTTTTTCCAGCACTTATTAGCCATGGGAGCCTAAAAAGATCTTTTGATCACTCTGATCTATAAAATGGGATGAGTAATAGTATCTGCTTTGTGAGGTTATGGCAACTAGACATAAAGTTGTATGCAATGAAGGCACTTTACACACTTCTTCGCAATAGCTGCTTCTCAACAAGTGTTATTTGTTTTACTCTTTTTTAAAACATTTATTTATTTTTGGTCTTCATTGCTTTTGTGAAGGCTTCCTCTAGTTGCAGGGAGCAGGGGCTTCTCTTGTTGCAGCGTGTGGGCTCTAGGTCACCCGAGCTTCAGTAGTTGTGGCACTCAGGCTCAGTAGTTGTGATGTATGGGCTTAGTTGCTCTGCAGCATGTGGGATCTTCCCCGGCCAAGGATTGAACCCATGTCCCCTGCACTGGAGGCAGATTCTTATCCACTGTGCCACCAGGGAAGTCCTTGTTTTATTCTAGGATTCCTGTCTGAATTAAGGGCCAGTAATATTGCTGGGTAGCTACTCGAGTTCTTCATGACTAAGATGATTCATCCCTAAAGAATGCTTTGAGCTGCAAATAACAGAAAATTCAATTAATGTTATCCTAAACAAATGGGTGTTTGTCTTTATTACAAGAGAAAGACAGGAAGACAGCTGTTGCCCTTAGTGACTCAGTGATGTTAGGACTGGTGTCACTGCAGCTTTTTTTTGGTCTCTGCTTCACGGCCACAATGTGGATGCTGCAATTCCAGTCATTACGTCCTCTTTCAAGGCAGAAAGAAAGAGACAGAATGATGCTGGCTATGTCTGTTTTCCCATGTGTTTGCTTTCTCAGATTTCTCCTTGTTTCATGGTCTAGAACTGGGTTACATGACTGTTGTCAGTACAAACGATTCTGAAAAATATGAAACATGGGTGGCATGATTAGCTTAGATGAAATGTCACATCTCTCTTGGGACTTACTATGCCATCTCTCCTATTTCCATCCTCCATTCAGGGTTCTGTTAGTGATAAAGAGGGAAAAATAGATATCAGGTCAGCAGCTAACACTGTTTATCCTAATAACTATCATCATTCTTTATTTAGTCTCAATTAGGAAACTTTGATTACAAATGGGAGAAACTAAAATTAGATTGACTTAAGGAGAAATAAATAAATGGATAGAAAAATTAATGGGAAGAAAGAAGGAAACTAATAAAAGAAATTAATTGACTCATATTCCTGAGAAGTCCAGGAATAGCTTGACTTTAGGTAGTTCAGTTCAGTTCAGCTCAGTTGCTTAGTCATGTCCGACTCATTGCGACCCCATGAACCACAGCACGCCAGGCCTCCCTGTCCACCACCAACCCCTGGAGTCCACACAAACCCATGTCCATTGAGTCGGTGATGCCATTCAGCCACCTCATCCTCTGTCATCCCCCTCTCCTCCTGCCCTCAATCTTTCCCAGCATCAGGGTCTCTTCAAATGAGTCAGCTCTTCGCATCAGGTGGCCAAAGTATTGGAATTTCAGCTTCAACATCAGTCCTTCCAGTGAACACCCAGGACTGATCTCCTTTAGGGTGGACTGGTTGGATCTCCTTGTAGTCCAAAGGACTCTCAAGAGTCTTCTCCAACACCACAGTTCAAAAGCATCAATTCTTCGATGCTCAGGTTTCTTTTAAGTTCAACTCGCACATCCAAACATGACCACTGGAAAAACCATAGCCTTGACTAGATGGACCTTTGTTAACAAAGTAATGTCTCTGCTTTTGAATATGCTATCTAGGTTGGTCATAACTTTCCTTCCAAGGAGTAAGCGTCTTTTAATTTCATGGCTGTAATCACCATCTGCAGTGATTTTGGAGCCCCCAAAAATAAAGTCTAACACTGTTTCCACTGTTTCCTCATCTATTTCCCATGAAGTGATGGGACCAAATGCTATGATCTTCGTTTTCTGAATGTTGAGCTTTAAGCCAACTTTTTCACTCTCCTCTTTCACTTTCATCAAAAGGCTCTTTAGCTCCTCTTCACTTTCTGCCATAAGGGTGGTGTCATCTGCATATCTGAGGTTATTGATATTTCTCCTGGCAATCTTGATTCCAGCCTGTGCTTCCTCCAGCCCAGCGTTTCTCACGATGTACTCTGCATATAAGTTAAATAAGCAGGGTGACAATGTACAGCCTTGACGTACTCCTTTTCCTATTTGGAACCAGTCTATTGTTCCATGTCCAGTTCTAACTGTTGCTTCCTGACCTGCATATAAGTTTCTCAAGAGGCAGATCAGGTGGTCTGGCATTCCCATCTCTTTCAGAATTTTCCACAGTTTATTGTGATCCACACAGTCAAAGGCTTTGGCATAGTCAATAAAGCAGAAATAGACGTTTTTCTGGAACTCTCTTGCTTTTTCGATGATCCAGCGGATGTTGGCAATTTGATCTCTGGTTCCTCTGTCTTTTCTAAATCCAGCTTGAACATCTGGAATTTCATGGTTCATGTATTGCTGAAGGCTGGCTTGGAGAATTTTAAGCATCACTCTACTAGCGTGTGAGATGAGTGCAATTGTGTGGTAGTTTGAGCATTGTTTGGCATTGCCTTTCTTTGGGATTGGAATGAAAACTGACCTCTTCCAATCTTGTGGCCACTGCTGAGTTTTCCAAATTTGCTGGCATATTGAGTGCAGCACTTTCACAGCATCATCTTTCAGGATTTGATATAGCTCAGCTGGAATTGCATCACCACCACTAGCTTTGTTCTTTGTTCTTAGTGATACTTCCTAAGGCCCACTTGACTTCACATTCCAGGATGTCTGGCTCTAGGTGAGTGGTAAGCCTGGGCCAAATTCACAAACAGCATTGCCAAAAGACTGCCCTTCTCCACTTTTTTCTCCACTGTCTGTTTTCCTTTGCGTTTGCTTAATAATCAGCTGAGTTCTCTTCACCTGATAGTGTCTGAGAGCTCCAAGCTCTTATTTCTCCCCACTCTTGTCTGGCAGAAAAGAGAATGAGTCATTTCTCCCTGTTACTACAAGTCAAAGTTCCAGGATGAAAATTGGTTGGCTATGACTGGGTCACAGACCCATCCTCGAACCAGTCGTGGTGACCACAGGGAATTCAGGGCTGATTGGCAAGGCCAAATTCTCAGCCCCAACTCTAGAGTGTTAGGTTCAGTCAGCCGCCCCCACAAAGCTCTGATTAAAACTGAAGATTAGGTGGACTGGACCCCGTCATGAAAATGAGATATGGAACCAGAGGAAGCGGGGGATGGATACAAAGCAGGCATAGCGCTTTGCAGTTTTACCATAGACCTATGAATTTGGAACAGCAGGGATTCTGGTCTCATTTTACAGTGAGTTGTAACCATCTAGGAGAGCCATTTAGCTCATGGGTGGTTAGAATGCATCCCAGTGCATCTGAATTCCTGGTATTTCCCCTACACCACATCCTGAGCAGACGAAAAACTAGTCAACCAGGGATTGTCCAGAGCCACAGAGTCATGGAACAAACATGCCAGTGGGATCAGCAAGAAAGACCACTGGTTCCATATCATTCTTTTTTAAAAAAAATATATTTATGTATTTGGTTGTGCTGGGTCTTCATTGCAGCATGAAAAACCTTTTAGTTGTGGCATGTGGGATGTAATTCCCTGACCAGGGGTTGAACCTGGGCCCCCTGCATTGGGAACAAGAGTCTTAGCCACTGGACCACCAGGAAAGACTCTCCTCCTATCGTTCTTATAAAGCTCCTTTATCTCCATTGTCTTATTAGAGTTTCACATTCCTGTGGGGAGGGCAGGACCAGAAGAAATAGGTCCATTCTACTGAAGAGGAAGAAGAGGGAGCTGAGGAGTGATGGTAACCACTGTGATTTCTCCAGCACTTACTTTATGCCCCACCCTGCATCATCTTGTTCATCTCTCATCAGCACAGTGAAGAAAGGACTATTAGCACCACCATTTTCCAGACAGGTAACTCAGGGTCAGAAGAGTGAAACAACATGCCCAGGATCCCACAACTAATAAAAAGAGAAGCTGGGGCTTGAGGTAGGGGTCTATTTACAAAACTGGGCCATAAACAAAGGAACCTCTATCCAAACTGGCTTCCCAGTAAAAACAGACCTGCCTACTGCAATCTGAGGATTGGAGGGGTAGATATTTGGAGTCCTTGGTAAGTGCAGGGATTAATGTCAAGAAGGCAGCTCCAGGACTGCCCTGGTGGCCCAGTGGTTAAGTCTTCTCACTCCCAATGCAGGAGGCCCGGGTTCAATCCCTAGTCAATGAACTAGATCCCTCATGCCCTAAAAGCCCACAGGGTACAACTAAAGGTCCCATATGCCACTACTAAGACCCGGCACAGCCAAATGAATTTTTAAAAGGAAGAGGAAAAAGAAGAAGGCAGTTTGAAGAAGCGTTAACAGAGGCCCTTCTTCTTGCTTGCAGGACATCTGAGACCGTGCTTCCTGTCTTCCTTCTGCATGTCCCCCCCCCCCAGCATGACCTATCCGTGACAGCTTCAAGCCCAAAGACTGTCACCAAACTCCAGAAATCAGCTCAGGAGGAAAGTTTCGGCTTGGGAATCCGGAATGCTGCATTTGAGTCTATGTTTCTTGGGAGAAAAGTTACAACCAACCTAGACAGCATATTCGAAAGCAGAGAGATTATCTTGCCAACAAAGGTCCATCTAGTCAACGCTATGGCTTTTCCAGTAGTCATGTATGGATGTGAGAGTTGGACAATAAAGAAAGCTGTGCGCAGAGGAATTGAGGCTTTTGAACTGTGGTGTTGGAGAAGACTCTTGAGAGTCCCTTGGACTGCAAGGAGATCAAACCAGTCCATCCTGAAGGAGATCAGTCCTGAATATTCATTGAAAGGACTGATGCAGAAGCTGAAACTCCAGTACTCTGGCCACCTGATGTGAAGAACTGACTCATTTGAAAAGACCCCGATGCTAGGAAAGATTGAGGCAGGAGGAGAAGGGGATGACAGAGGTTGAGATGGTTGGATGGCATCATTGACTCATTGGACATGAATTTGAGTAAGCTCTGGGAATTGGTGATAGACAGGGAGACCTGGCATGCTGCAGTCCTTGGGGTCGAAAAGAGTTGGACACGACTGAGCGACTGAACTGAACTGACTGACTCTCTGGACCTAGAAAAGTCCCCTCTCTGGGTCTCAGTTTCCCCATCTTAAAAGGAGTTAGTTGGACTCCATAATCTTCAGAGCCACTTCTGGCTGCAGCTAGAATCACTGTCTCAGGTTCCAAGATTTCTCCACCCCTTGCCGCAGCTTCAGATTTCTTGCCTGGGGGAAGAGCAAGGGCAAGTTGCTACAGTTCAGCAGTTCAGAACTCTCACAGCAGAGAGGCAGAGGGGCATGGCTCCGGGCCCAGCAAGCAGGCTTACCTAACCCCAGCAAGCTGAGAAAATCCCTGAGAACAAAAAGGGGAGTGGACCTGAAGAGGGAGGGGATTGAGTGAGTCTCTCCCTGCCTGACTGAGCCAACTTTAACCCTTTCAGTGCCTTCCCAAACAGCAGGAGGGCAAGCAGGGGTTCAGGGCAGGGCATGCTTGGGCATCCAGCAGTTGCTCTGCCTCCAAAGCCAACTTTCCATAAGGGAGGCCTCCCAGGGAGCAGCTGCGGCTGGAGATGTCATTTGTCCTTCACAGATCCAGATGCAGGGCGTCAGAGTTGGAAAGAGTCCCACTCTATCATGTGCAAGTCAGGAGGCTAAGGCCCAGAGTTGAGGAGGAACTTGCCCAAGGTCACACAGCTTCAGAGTCACAGCAGGAGTTTAGAGTAGCATAGAGCCAGGCACAAAGATTTTTAAAAATTTGTTGAACAGTTGGAACCTAGGCCTCCTCGACTATACCATATCGCCTCCTGGGATTCTTGAATCAAAGAATTTCCATCCCCAAATTAGAAACAGATTGTTAAGGCCTGTCCATAAATTCCTCACTTGAACTTGCAGTGACTAATTCTCCCAGGAGTGTAGGATCAAACCCACTGTGGCTATTAAAAATTTAATACAAAGCCCCAGTGCCTTGGGGCAGTCTTTCTTATTAGCCCTGGAACAGGGCGAAGCCTGCAGAGTCAGGCTGAGCCAAGAAAGGTAGGGTTGGAGTTTCTTTCCTGGGAAGCTTCTGGGGCAGCCCTCTCCCAGTATGCAGGTAGCTTGGGGGGACCCTCAGAAAAAGGCATCTCTTTTTCCTGTACCAGCCCCAGTGGTAGACAAAGTGGGGTGCTCCTCAGGCAAAAGAAGCATGGATTAATACAGGCCACCCCATCTCCAAAGAACCCCAGCCTCTAACATTTCCCCCATATAGTTGAAATTCCACCCTTGGTATGAAGCAGACTCTTGAGTCTCTCAAAGGCCTCTATGAGTGTGTGTGTGACCCACAGGTGAAGAAGGAGTTGGGGGTCGAGACTACTGGTAAATTTTAAGCGATGGGCATGCTTTTGAGCTGGGAGAGTAGGCAGACTGCATCAGAATTGGGAGCGTGGGACCGGAAGCAGGATCTGGGTGATCTGGGTTTGGCAGTGAGGACATAGCAAGGTTGCCTCACCTGCCGAGATTTGTTCATCAAGGGACCAGTAGGACCATGAGGTTGTGTGTGGCTGGTGAGCCCAGAAAGGCCTTCTTGGCTCGGTCTCCCTGTGAAGTCCCTGGGGAGGTACAAGCTCCAGGGACTATTTGTAACTATTATAAGTGCCATTCTGTGCCTGGCATTGTCCTAGGCATCAGGGGTAAAGCAACAAAACCCGCATGGTTGCTGCCCACTGGGACAATGACAGATGGGAAATACAAAGATCACTCTGTCATCATTGCAGATGTGCCTCAGCCCCGATGCTGAGCTCTTTGGCAAACTAGCCTCCTGGAGGGAACACAGAGCCATGTTCATTATTGATCAGGCGTGCATCAGTGGTTTCCCACATGCCTCTCCCTCTCTCATGAGCACGTCCAATCCATCAGTGAGTGCTCCCAGCTCTACCTCCAAAACATGCCCCGAATTTGACCAGCTTCTCTGCCTTTGACCCAGATACTGGTGTTGCCTTTTATTCCCAGGATAGCTACTCCCCTGCCTCCACTCTTGTCTCGCTGTAGTCTGTTCTCAGAGGAACAGCCAGAATGATTTGCTCTAAGATGTAAATCACTGTTCTCCTAAAACCCTCCCTGGACATCCCATGGCCCCTAACATGAAATGTGCAAAGGTACCATGGCCCCTAGACAAAACCTTCATTCTCTGTCTTTTGCCCACTGGTCATCTTCCCTCTCTTTCTGTTTCTAGAAAATGACCCCTCTTTCCTTTCTTTGGGTCCCCACAATTACTGCTTCTTCTTGGAATGATTGCCCCACCTCACTATTGTCTAGGTCTCAACTCACAAGTCACTATCTCAAAGAGGCCCTCCTTGACTCCTTTAACCAAAACCTGCCTGCTGTCACTTATTCTCTATTTGATTCATTTATTTTTATCGTCACAGCACTTGCTGAACTTCTTAGTAAGTGAAATTATATAGTAAATGAGATTAGCTTATTTATCTGTTTCTATGTTTATTGTTTGGTCGTGTCCAACTCTTTGCAACCCCATGGACACGGAATTCTCAAGGCCAGAATACTGGAGTGGATACCAGGGATTGAAGCCAGGTCTCCCACATTGGAGGCTGATTCTTTACCAGCTGAACCACAGGGATTGCCTGTCAATCTCCTTCCACTAGCATGTACAGCCCTTTAGGGCAGGATTTCTATCTTCTTTTTTTTTACCACTATCTACCTAGCCCCTAGGATCCAGTGCCCTATAATGCCTCCAAAAATTTTTATGGCCTCATTAGATGACTACCATAGTGCTCAGACATGTGTTTTAGAGAGGAACGTAGATCTTGAATCCATCTACCCATTTATCAGATGAGGAAGTGGAGATTCAGACCAAGACTAGGACTTACCTGATGTCATGCAGTCCATCCAGTCATCCGTATAAGCTGATCCACAGAAAAGAAGAGGCAGCCATGTGAGGATATGGGAAAACAGCCAGTGCAAAGGGCCTGAGGCAGGACCACTGCAGGAGAGCAAGTAGAAGTTAGGTGAAGAGGAGAGACTTGTGAGGTGGCCAGGCAAGCCGAAGCCAGACCAGCCTGGATTTTACTCCTCCTGAAGCAGGGGTGTGAATTACTCTGCCCACATGGGTAGGGTGCTCAGAGAGCATGGAATCTATGCGACCAATCAGGCCCCCGTGGAGAAGCCTGGCATGAGGATGCAGAGGTTGAGCAAGTCCCACCCGGTGTGTTTGCCAGGACATCAGAAGTGCTGTGGCCCCATCTGAGCTCTGTTTCTGTGTGAGGATTGCACCTAGAGCCTGGTTACTGCAAGTGAGCCCTCGCTGTGCAGTCACACTGCCGCTGCCTTCTCACCACATGCCAAATTGCTGCACAGTTAGTTACTCATGCCACAGGCTTTGAACCAATTAAGTGAGCAAAGAGGGTGGTTAACAAGGAGTAAACAATTCAAATGCCCATAATTACACTAAGGATTTGCTCTAATACATCTAAGCCAAGGGGTGGGAGTCAGAGCAGGAGGGAACATGGGGCCTCCTCTTTGTTCTGTAGGTCTGCCCAGCTGAAATCTCTTCTGCCCAGCCCACCCTGTCTCCTCTCCTGATATGGCTGTCTCCTGACTTTCTTCTTCTTCTTCTTGATGGAGGAGGGCATGGATGCTATATTCTAATCTTTAGGATTATAGCAGAACAAAGCAAAACTCCTGTTCTCATGGAACTGACATTTTGTAGCCCGCCAGTCTCCTCAGTCTGTGAAACTGTCCCAGCAAGAATACTGGAGCTGGTTGCCATTTCCTCCTCCAGGGGATCTTCCTGACCTAGGGAAACCTACGTTGGCCAGGCAGATTCTTTGCTACTGAGCCACCAAGGCTCAGATAATCAACAGGTGAACTGCACACATGCTCTGAAGAACATGGAGGGCTCCTGGGATTCGGAGGTTACTTTGTATATTGTGTCCAGAAAGGGTCTTTCTGATAAGGTGACATTTGGGCAGAGAGGGAGGCAGCTGAAGTCAGGGAGGCAGCTGTGCAGTACCTGAGGAAAGAGTGTTCCATGCAAACGGCATGGCAGGCACGAAGGTCCTGAGACAGACGGGCAGGACAGGGCAGATCAGTGCAGCTGGAGCAGAGAGAGCCATAGCTTCAGACCAGCCACCGGACAGGGTTGGAGCTGGTTCTAGGTAAGAACAGCACGTGCAAAGCCTTCAGGAGAGAGACAAGTGCTTTCTGTTTTTTAAAATGTTTTACCTCATTTGATCTCAGAATAAAGATGTCAGGCTAAGAAGGATAGATTTCTTTTTTTCCATTCAACAGCTGAAGAGCTGAAGCTCTAGAATGTCTTAACAGTTCAGCCAGGATCACACAGGACTATCCTGATTCAGGAGCCAAAACCTGCAGTCTGAGCTGTTTTTTCAGGTCAGATCTGAAGCACATTCCTTTTGACGCCATGCCACCATGAGCTTCCAAAACAAGATCGGCTCTCAGGCAAGCCTCTGAATGGGTCACAAAGTTCAGAGCAGAACTGAATGAAGCTGAGTTGCCAGGCATGATATAGAAAGCTCTGTTGTGTGTCTATAGAGAGACTTAACACACCCTGTTCCAGTGTAGTCATTTAACCAGTGTGGCTGAAAAACTTAGCTCTCATCTTTGAATAAACCTTTATAGAAACACTGCAAGTTAGAATCATGTTTGTGTCAGATCATAACTTATTATTCCTGGGATGAAATTCTCAAATATATGTCCTTTGGAGTTCTTCCAAGAAGCTTCCTACAGAGTTCCAGATGACGAGAATAGTCTAAAAGATAATATCAAGATTGTCCTCTAGAAGACCAAATTCCCCTACCGGGAACACTGGCACAGATTTCATGAAAGTTTTCACAGAATTTTCTTCAGATCTGCCATGGTTTCGCATTTGTTTCCATGCCCTTAATATCTACTGAATTCCTGATATTATTGTTATCTGCATTTTTATTATTCAGTTTTCATTTGTCATCATATCAAGTGAAAGTAACTAGGTGGAAGGTCACCAAATTCAGTGGGAATATTGGTGAGCATCTTGTATAGAATATATAGGCTGTGTAAGAAACAAAATTTATTTTGCAGGGTTCAGGTGGGGGGCATCACAAAGAGTAGGGAGGTCACTTAGACCCTGGAGGGATGGCTGTTCAAGAGAAACAAGCCAGGACTTCCCTGGTGGTCCAGTGATTAAGAATCTGCCTGCCAGTGCAGGGGACACTGGTTCAATCCCTGGTCCGGGAAGATCCCACATGCTGCAGGACAGCTGAGCCTGTGTGCCACAACTACTGAGTCCTCTCTTCGGAGCCCACGCATTGTAACTACTGAAGCCAGCGTGCCCTAGAGCCCACGCTCCACAAGAGAAGCCGCTGCAATGAGAAGCCCGCACACTGCCACTAGAGAAAGCCTACGCACAGCAATGAAGGCCCAGTGCAGCCAAAAAACAAGAGGCAAGCCAAAGTCCTGAGAAAGCTATAGGAAGAGAAACACATGAAGGGATTTAAATCTGACTCCCGTATTGCAAGCCACAAGGGCAGACACTCTGAATCACAGCATTGATTTGTGATGGAGCTGGTTCCCACATAGGCCACTCCATGGAGCATGATCCAGGGATCTTTCTCTTAATAACACTAATGACATTGGCAACAACACCAGGACCACACCACCAGTAGGCCTCTCTTGGGGTGTTATTCCTGAGTTATAGCGATTGGGGAGCATTTCTGCTTCGTGTTGCACAGCAGCTCTCAAGCTTTTTTTGGTCTCTGTACCCCTTTACCCTCTCAGTTTATTAGAAATTCAAACTGAGAAGAATATTCTAAAACTTTACGGGGTAACTTAGCTGGTAAAGAATCCACCTGCAATGCGGGAGACCTGGGTTCAATCCCTGGGTTGGGAAGATCCCCTGGAGCAGGGAAAGGCTACCCACTCCAGTATTCTGGCCTGGAGAATTCCATGGACTGTATAGTTCATGGGTTCGCAAAGAGTCGAACACATCTGAGCGACTTTCACTCCCACTCACTATTTTAAAAATAACAATGAACTCATTGCATATTCATAGAAAGTATCCTTATGAAAAATACTTTCTAAATAAAAAAGTAAGGAGGAGAGTGGCATCATTCTACACTTTTGCAAATCTCTGCGGAAGATACTGGGGTTCTTCCTGCTGCTTGCTGTGATACCGTAAGTAATGTAACTTCTGGAAAATTCCACTGTGCTCTCAAGAGAAAATGAGAGTTAGAAAGGCAGGCAAGTTCTTAGTAATAAAAAGAAAAAAGTTATTTTGACCTTTTGGACTATGTACAAAGGTCTCTGGAGCCCTCAGGGCTCCTTAGGCCACTCCATGAAAATGGTGGAGTGGTTGCCGCCAACTCTTGGGAGCATTGGACAAGTCAATCAACCTTTCTGTGCCTCAATTTCCATGCTTATAAAATAGGGGACAGTAATAACTTTTGTCATCAGAGTCTTATGACAATAAAATGGCTTAAAATGGCTAAAATGCCTGAAACATAGTAGCAGCTCAATAAATCCTAACTTGTTATGATGAGCCTGTTGAGAGTAGAACCTGTGGATTCATCTTCCTCCCATACAGAGCATGGAGTAGGCACTCAAGGAATCTTTGCCAAACAAGTGAAGGCACATGGTCTTCCTGGGACCAAAGGAATTCGGTTTTCTTGCATACACAAGCGAAACAAATCGGAGAGGCCTGGTGACTCATCACAGTCTCTTAGCAGATCAGGTTCACTGCGGCAGTCTACAGAGCACCGCCCTCCTCCACCCCCACACTCGACACTTACAGGCACGTGAGCGTGCTTGGAGTGGGGATGCTGCAGTATCTGCTTTTGTCCTGCTGTGAAATGCACCCTACCTCGTGGGCCAGACCACATCTACACAGGACCTCGGTATGAGATATCTGAGCTCTCTCCTGCCTCTGCCTGCCATCCAGAGAGCACATCCAGGTTATGGTTACATATGAACGTATTTGATTATTCACTAGGTCAGGGACCTTCTTGGTCTTTTTTGCTTTGATGACTGCAGCACCTGGGATACAAATATTTGGATGTTTGTTAAAGGAAAGAAGAAGCAGAACTGTGTCTTTTCATTGACAAAAAAGAAAAGGACAACTTGGACAGTTTTTCTAGATAATCAGATGTGAGGGAAAAAGGAGAGAGGAAAAGAGAATGGTAATACGTTAAAACAGAAAGTCAAGCTAAGAGAGGGTGTTGTCTAACCAGAGCCCTGGCTCAGCTTAGCTTCTAAAATACTAATAGTGATAATCACAAGAATGATTTCTAGTTATTGAGAATTTAGCATGTGCCTGGCACCATGCAGAGCACTTTGTCTGAATCACCTCTTTGAACACTCACAGTCACCCTAGGCAGCACATAATGATGTTATTTGCACTCACACCCAGGGAATCTGAGTGCCTTGAGAGGCTCAGCTGAGGTCCCACAACCAGGGAGTGGCTCAGCGCCATGGTGGTGTGTCACTGTCTTGCAAGGTCTGGAGAGTGGAATGTAAAGGGGAGGTGATGGATGGAGGCTTGGAGGAGATGGCAGCGGGTTGGGGCATCAAGCAGCTGGGATTCGGGTGCTAGAAGTACAACGTCTCTGGGGCTGGGCATGGTTGAACCAAAGGGAAAGGCTCCTGACTTCTTGATGCTTGGACCTGACACTGACTCAGGTGCAGAGCCTGAGCGTGCCTCATATCCCAGAAGGGAACAGCAAGGCTCAGAGACAGAAAAGGCCTTACCCAAGGTCACCCAGCAAGGTAGAGCCTATCTCAATCCCTGCCCCTAGCGCAGAGATTTTGGTCTTCCCAGACCCCTCTTCTGATAACAGACTCTCCCACTTCCGCCTGCCATGGTGCCGGCTCTCCTGAGTCCCTGACTCCCTGTAGAGAGGGTGGCGTGGGAAGGAGCCAAGCATGGCCTTCACTCCAGACTTCCCCTCCCAGGGCAGGAAGGGGAGGGTGGTGGGGACATGACCGGGCCTGCAGTGGACGCCTGGGGTTCTTTACCACTGCCCCCTAGAACAAAGCTTGGTTAATGAGAGCAAATTACAAGGGCTCTGAGAATGGAATGGGCCATCGGATGGCTGCAGGGTGAGGAATTGGATGGGACGGGGCCCTTCCCTGTCTTCTTGTGCAAATACCTCCCCCAGGGAATAAGCTGGCGCAGGACTGTGCCCACAGACGTATCCATCACTGTGGTCAATTTGGGCGATCCAGGTAGGGCTTCTAACCACCAGATCTTCCCCCTGCTTGCTGCCATAAAAATGAGGATTTCTGATGACCAGGGAGCTCAGCAGAGTTCCCCAGCCATTTGAAAACTTGGAGCTCAAAGGAGGTTTGGAGAGAGAAGCTTCAGCATACCCCTACACCTCGAGACTGGATTAAGCCTCTGAGGGTGGCTGCCCCCGTGTCTGGGTCACTTTTCTCTCTGTGGCGAAGGGGCACATGTAGTAATAAACACTAAGATGTATGAAGATGTTAATTCTGATTCGAAGATAACACTTCTTAAAGAAGAAACATTTGGCCTGAGTCTCTAAGGATGGGTAAGATTTCAGCAGGGTAAGAATAAGAGATCAGAGAGGAGAAAGTCATTTAGGGAGCAGAGAACAAACAGATAAGGCAGGAGACAGGAGAGTTCAGCGTGCTGGCGATGGCTGTAAGTGGCATGGGGTTGATGGAGCACACAGGAAATCGTGGCCTAAGATGCAGCTGGATAAGTAGAAACCAGTTATAGCAGGCAGAAGTGTCTAAACCCCTCCGTCCTGCAAGCGATGGGAGACCCTGGAAGGTTTCGTGAGAGAGAAGAGATGTGCTCTGCCCTGTGTTCACTGCAGTAAGTGAAAGGATGGGTACCAGGCCAGGGCCGGGCTCTGGAGGAGGCCTGACTACTTCCTGCTGTCTGCGGGTCTTCTGGAAGAGCTGCCCAGGACGAAGTGAGACAGGTTCCCAGTCAGGTTGCACAGGGGCACCTCTGCCTCCCAGCTGTGCTCTGGGGCCAGGGAGAGGAGGCTTCCTGCAGGGAAGCCCCCACCACCCCCAAGGAATGGCTGGAGTGGACACCAAGCCTCCGAGGCCTGCCTCTAGGGCAGACGTCCAGACAAGACTTAACCCTCCCTGCTCCCCAGAACGCACACACAGTGCCACCCTGACTGCCGGGAAAGGCCCTGGCTCTGGGTTCAAGTGCTGGTTCTCCTAGTCGATGTGCCTTGGGCTGGTCCCTACTGCTTTCTTACAGGCCCTGCATTGCACAACTCCAGGAAATAGCGTTCACAGGGAAGATAATGAAATGCCCCTGGAGTTGTGCAACCCAGTGGCCCTGCCTCTCATCTCAGCTCCCTCAGGTGGCCTCACAGCACTGCCAGCAGCGTGAGTGCGGGGCACTGGGAATGGAGGAGGGGCGGAGCCTTTGCCCAGTGCCAGGCATGGTGACAGAGACAGTCTGGGGACTGAAAGATAGCCAGGCCCAAAAGGAACATAGCCAGACCTGGAATTTGGATCTCTGAGCTCATCTCTACTACTCTTTTCAGTTGTGTGTAATCGAAAATCTCTAGCCAGTTTTTTCACAAGAATAAACCTGAGAAAAGAAACTGTATACTCAGCACCTTGCTGCCGCTGCTGCTGCTAAGTCGCTTTGGTCGTGTCCGACTCTGTGCGACCCCATAGACGGCAGCCCACCAGGCTCCTCCGTCCCTGGGATTCTCCAGGCAAGAACACTGGAGTAGGTTGCCATTTCCTTCTCCAATGCATGAAAATGAAAAGTGAAAGTGAAGTCGCTCAGTTGTGTCCGACTCCTAGTGATCCCATGGACTGCAGCCCACCAGACTCCTCCGCCCATGGGATTTTCCAGGCAAGAGTACTGGAGTGGGGCGCCATTGCCTTCTCCGTCACAGCACCTTAAGTTCAGTTCAGTCGCTCAGTCATGTCCGACTCTTTGCGACCCCATGAATCGCAGCACGCCAGGCCTCCCTGACCATCACCATCTCCCGGAGTTCACTCAGACTCACATCCATCGAGTCCGTGATGCCATCCAGCCATCTCATCCTGGGTCGTCCCCTTCTCCTCCTGCCCTCAATCTCTCCCAGCATCAGAGTCTTTTCCAACGAGTCAACTCTTCGCATGAGGTGGCCAAAGTACTGGAGCTTCAGCTTTAGCATCATTCCTTCCAAAGAAATCCCAGGGTTGATCTCCTTCAGAATGGACTGGTTGGATATCTTTGCAGTCCAAGGGACCCTCAAGAGTCTTCTCCAACACCACAGTTCAAACGCATCAATTCTTCAGCGCTCAGCCTTCTTCACAGTCCAACTCTCACATCCATACATGACCACAGGAAAAACCATAGCCTTGACTAGAGGGACCTAGTTGGCAAAGTAATGTCTCTACTTTTGAATATGCTATCTAGGTTGGTCATAACTTTTCTTCCAAGGAGTAAGCGTCTTTTAATTTCATGGCTGCAATCGCCATCTGCAGTGATTTTGGAGCCCAAAAAAACAAAGTCTGACACTGTTTCCACTGTTTCCCATGAAGTGATGGGACCAGATGCCATGATCTTCGTTTTCTGAATGCTGAGCTTTAAGCCAATTTTTTCACTCTCCTCTTTCACTTTCATCAAGAGGCTTTTTAGCTCCTCTTCACTTTCTGCCATAAGGGTCGTGTCATCTGCATATCTGAGGTTATTGATATTTCTCCTGGCAATCTTGAATTCCAGCTTGTGTTTCTTCCAGTCCAGTGTTTCTCATGATGTACTCTGCATATAAGTTAAATAAGCAGGGTGACAGTATACAGCCTTGACGTACTCCTTTTCCTATTTGGAACCAGTCTATTGTTCCATGTCCAGTTCTAACTGTTGCTTCCTGACCTGCATACAGGTTTCTCAAGAGGCAGGTTAGGTGGTCTGATATTCCCATCTCTTTCAGAATTTTCCACAGTTTATTGTGATCCACACAGTCAAAGGCTTTGGCATAGTCAATAAAGCGGAAATAGATGTTTTTCTGGAATTCTCTTGCTTTTTCCATGATCCAGCGGATGTTGGCAATTTGATCTCTGGTTCCTCTGCCTTTTCTAAAACCAGCTTGAACATCAGGGAGTTCATGGTTCACGTATTGTTGAAGCCTGGCTTGGAGAATTTTGAGCATTACTTGACTAGAGTGTGAGATGAGTGCAAATGTGTGGTAGTTTGAGCATTCTTTTGCATTGCCTTTCTTTGGGATTGGAATGAAAACTGACTTTTTCCAGTCCTGTGGCCACTGCTGAGTTTTCCAAACTTGCTGGCATATTGAGTGCAGCACTTTCACAGCATCATCTTTCAGGATTTGAAATAGCTCAACTGGAATTCCATCACCTCCACTAGCTTTGTTCGTAGTGATGCTTTCTAAGGCTCACTTGACTTCACATTCCAAGATGTCTGGCTCTAGATTAGTGATCACATCATCATGATTATCTGGGTCGTGAAGATCTTTTTTGTACAGTTCTTCCGTGTATTCTTGCCTTGGTGAGCATTAAAAGAAGCACCTTGGTGAGCATTAAGAAGTGGTGCCTTTCAAGCACCTACTGTGCCTAGCGCAACAAAACAGCTTGATAAACATTAGGTTCATCACTATCTTTGTTTTGTTTTGTAAAACAAAAGGATCTGCCCTCAGGCATTCTCACCTTGACTGTCAAGGGCACAGTGAGCCTCATCCGGGGATGACTCCAGAACAGAACTTAGAGGTCCACTGGAGATGTGCATAAACAGGGTTCTGGGAGTGAGGAAAAAGAAAAGCAGGGTACCTCCTTTCCCCATGAACAGAATGACCCCCTTCTTCTGATGAACTCTGGAGGCAGACCTGGCTACCCAAGCAATTTGGCCAAAGCTGAAGTTAAAGCAATGAAGCATGTATTGTGAAGTTTCAGGTAGAACATTGCACAGATGGTTTATCTTCCTGAACCCCCCAAAGCCTGGCTCTGTGAGTGGCATATATAGCACCCAGTCAGTGGGCTAGCTCCAGCCCAGCATTGCATGGGAAGATGAGAAGGAACCATAAGGGAAGGTTCAGGGCCTGGGTGTTTTACTGACTGTCAGCTGGAAGCCACTAACACCCTGCAGAGGAATGGAGTCCAGCCCTGCCCTGCCCAGGCTTCTGGATGAAGGAAGGTCCAGGTGTGGGGCCCAAAAGCAGAGAGGAATGCCCCAACTGAAATCTGGAGATTCTTAAAGTAGGAAAGCCAGCAAGCAAATCCATTAGCTATGGCTCCTCAGTCATTTCCATATTGTCAAGTGTTTTATATTTCTTCCATAATTAGAAAAAAACAACATATATTAAACACCAATATTGGGGTAATTCCCTGGTGATTCAGTGGTTAGGATGCTGCGCTTTCACTGCTAAGGGCGCAGGTTCAATCACTAGTTGGGGAACTAAGGCCAAAAACAAATAAATAAAAATAAACACCAACATTGGGTTAGTCTGAAATTCACAACACATAGTTTCTAATCCTGACCCTGCCACTCAGGGGCATCTATGAAATGTTGAGTAAGTCATGCCCCACCTCTGAGTCTCAATTTCCCCAGTAGTACAGAAAGTGGGGATTCCCTTCTGTTCAGACAGCCTATCTCTGTCAAATAGGTTCCAACATTAGGTGAATGAGATTGTAGAGGCCTGGCCACTTGCTTTTCATTTCCTGTTTTCCATATTTAAAAGTTTTCTGTTCCTTTAAATTTTGGAGAACGGCAACCATTGCAAAACTGCCACCTCTCCTCTCTGCCTCCTCAGCAGAAAGCAAACTCCATGCCCCAGGCACTTTAAGAAGGTTAAAATAGAGGGACCCAACACCCATCAGTCACCCAGTGGGTCTCCTGAGTAATCCTGTGATTCTGCAAACCCAGAGCCTTAAGTTACCAGAAAGTCAGAGCTGATCTGTCTCACAAAGACATCTGGTGTCCAGTTTCACCCCTACAAAGTAGAGCCCTAGGACCGAAGAGGGACAGGAAGCTGCCCAAGATCACGTTGTCCCCTGGCCTCAGAGTGGAAATATGCGAATTCAGGCAGGTCTCAGATACCATTATCCTCTATAATTTTATATCTTGTTATAATTTTAAACTTACTTGATGAAAGTTGAAAGAATAATACAGGAACATTCCAGAAAACCTTTATCCAGATTCACTTTTGGTTTATATCTTGCCTCATTTTCTTTACCATTCTCTTCCTCCACAAATACACACACACACACACACACACACACACACCATCTTTTTTTTTTTTTTTTTTTTAAGCATCCTGTGGCCTGCAGGATCTTATTCCCTGGTCAGGGATCAATCCATGCCCCCTGTAGTAGAAGCACAAAGTCTTTTTATTAATTTATTTTAATTTTTAATGGAGAGATAATTACTTTACAATATTGTGATGGCTTCTGCCATACATCAACGTGACTCCACCATAGGTATACATATGTCTCCTCCCTCTTAAACCTCCCTCCTACCTCTCTCCCCATCCTACCCCACTAGGTTGTCACCGAACACTGACTGGGTTCCCTGCATCATAGAGCAAATTCCCACTGGCTGTCTATGTTACATATGTGAAGTGAAGTGAAGTTGCTCAGTCGTGTCCGACTCTTTGTGACCCCGTGGACTGTAGCCTACCAGGCTCCTCTGTTCATGGGATTTTCCAGGTAATAGTACGGTGTGGATTGCCATTTCCTTCTCCAGAGGATCTTCCCGACCCAGGGATCGAACCCAGGTCTCCCACAATGTAGACAGACACTTTACTGTCTGAGCCACCAGGGAAGTCCTATGTTACATATAGTAATGTATATATTTCGATACTGCTCTCTCATATCATCACACCCTCTCCTCCACTGTGATCATAAATCTGTCCTTTATGTCTGCATCTCCTTTGCTGCCCCACAAACAGGATCATGAGTACCATCTTTCTAGATTCCATATATATATTTGTGTTAATATATGGTATTTGTCTTTCTCTTTCTGACTTACTTCACTCTGCATAATAGAATCTAGGTTCATCCATCTCATTAGAACGGATTCAAATGCATTCTTTTTTATGGCTGAGTAATATTCCATTGTGCATATGTACCACAATTTCTTTATCTATTCATCTGTTGATGGACATCTAG
The DNA here is from genome assembly GCF_042477335.2 of Ovis canadensis. NCBI lineage: Eukaryota > Metazoa > Chordata > Mammalia > Artiodactyla > Bovidae > Ovis > Ovis canadensis. Next base: position 75,615,451 of record NC_091249.1, read on the forward strand.
GTTGCTTCCATGTCCTAGCAATTGTAAACAGTGATGTGATGAATGCTGGAGTACATGTGTCTTTTTGAATTATGGTTTCCTCAGGATATATGCCCAGTAATGGGATTGCTGGGTCAAATGGTAGTTTTATTCCTGCTGCTGCTGCTGCTAAGTCGCTTCAGTCATGTCCGACTCTGTGTGACCCCAGAGACGGCAGCCCACCAGGATCCCCCGTCCCTGGGATTCTCCAGGCAAGAACACTGGAGTGGGTTGCCATTTCCTTCTCCAATGCATGAAAGTGAAAAGTGAAAGGGAAGTCGCTCAGTTGTGTCCGACTCTGAGCAACCCCATGGACTGCAGCCCACCAGGCTCCTCCGTCCATGGGATCTTCCAGGCAAGAGTACTAGAGTGGGGTGTCATTGCTTTCTCCGAGTTTTATTCCTAGTTTTTTAAAAATTATTTATTTATTTTTGGTTGCACTCGTTGCTGCCTGAGGGCTTTCTCTAGTTGTGAAGAGCGGCGGCTACTGTCTCATTGCAATGACCTCTCTTGTGGAGCGTGGGCTCAGTAGTTGTGGCACACAGGCTTAGTTGCCCTGAAGCATGTGGGATCTTCCTGGACCAGGGATTGAGCCCTATCCCCTGCATTGGCAGGTGTATTCTTAATCACCACATCACCAGGGAAGTCCTACTTCTAGTTTTAAAGAAATCTCCATATTGTTCTCTATAGTGGCTGTATCAGTTCTCGTTCCCACCAACAGTGCAAGAGAATTCCCTTTTCTCCACACCCTCTCTAGCATTTATTGTTTGTAGACTTTTTGATGATGCCATTCTGACCAGTGTGACATGTCCCCTCATTGTAGTCTTGATTTGCATTTCTCTAATGATAAGCGAATGGAGAAGGCAATGGCACCCCACTCCAGTACTCTTGCCTGAAAAATCACATGGACGGAGGAGCCTGGTAGGCTGCAGTCCATGGGGTCACTAAGAGTCGGACACGGCTGAGTGACTTCACTTTCACACACTGGAGAAGGAAATGGCAACCCACTCTACTGTTCTTGCCTGGAAAATCTCAGAGACAGGGGAGCCTGGTGGGCTGCCATCTATGGGGTCGCATAGAGTCGGAAACGACTGAAGCGACTTAGCAGCAGCAGCAGCAACGATAAGCGAAAAGCCAAGGAGAAAAGGAAAGATATACCCATTTGAATGCAGAGTTCCAAAGAACAGCAAAGAGAGATAAGAAAGCCTTCCTCGGCAATCAATGCAAAAAAATAGAGGAAAACAATAGAATGGGAAAGACTAGAGATCTCTTCAAGAAAATTAGAGATACCAAGGGAACATTTCATGCAAAGATGGGCTGGATAAAGGACAGAAATGGTATGGACCTAACAGAAGCAGAAGATATTAAGAGGTAGCAAGAATACACAGAACTGTACAAAAAAGATCATGACCAAGATAAGCATGATGGTGTGATCACTCATGTAGAGCCAGACATCCTGGAATGTGAAGTCAAGTGGGCCTTAGAAAGCATCACTACGAACAAAGCTAGTGGAGGTGATGGAATTCCAGTTGAGCTATTTCAAATCCTGAAAGATGATGCTGTGAAAGTGCTGCACTCAATATGCCAGTAAATTTGGGAAACTCAGCAGTAGCCACAGGACTGGAAGAGATCAGTTTTCATTCCAATCCCAAAGAAAGGCAATGCCAAAGAACTACCACACAATTGCACTCATCTCACATACTAGTAAAGTAATGCTCAAAATTCTCCAAGCCAGACTTCAGCAATATGTGAACTGTGAACTTCCAGATGTTCAAGCTGGATTTAGAAAAGACAGAGGAACCAGAGATCAAATTGCCAACATCTGATGGATCATCGAAAAAGCAAGAGAGTTCCAGAAAAACATCTATTTCTGCTTTATTGACTATGCCAAAGCCTTTGACTGTGTGGATCACAATAAACTGTGGAAAATTCTGAAAGAGATGGGAATACCAGACCACCTGACCTGCCTCTTGAAAAACCTATATGCAGTTCAGGAAGCAACAGTTAGAACTGGACATGGAACAACAGACTGGTTCCAAATAGGAAAAGGAGTATGTCAAGGCTGTATACTGTCACCCTGCTTATTTAACTTATATGCAGAGTACATCATGAGAAACGCTGGGCTGGAGGAAGCACAAGCTGGAATCAAGATTGCCGGGAGAAATATCAATAACCTCAGATATGCAGATGACACCACCCTTATGGCAGAAAGTGAAGAGGAACGAAAAAGCCTTTTGATGAAAGTGAAAGAGGAGAGTGAAAAAGTTGGCTTAAAGCTCAGCATTCAGAAAATGAAGATCATGGCATCTGGTCCCATCACTTCCTGGGAAATAGATGGGGAAACAGTGGAAATAGTATCAGACTTTATTTTTGGGGGCTCCAAAATCACTGCAGATGGTGATTACAGCCATGAAATTAAAAGACGCTTATTCCTTGGAAGGAAAGTTATGACCAACCTAGATAGCATATTCAAAAGCAGAGACATTACTTTGCCAACAAAGTTCTGTCTAGTCAAGGCTATGGTTTTTCCAGTAGTTACGTATGGATGTGAGAGTTGGACTGTGAAGAAAGCTGAGCGCCGAAGCAGTGATGCTTTTGAACTGTGATGTTGGAGAAGACTCTCGAGAGTCCCTTGGACTGTAAGAAGATCCAACCAGTCCATCCTAAAGGAGATCAGTCCTGGGTGTTCTTTGGAAGGAATGATGCTAGAGCTGAAATTCCAGTACTTTGGCAACCTGATGCAAAGAACTAACTCATTTGAAAAGACCCTGATGCTGGAAAAGATTGAGGGCAGGAGGAGAAGGGACAACAGAGGATGAGATGGCTGAATGGCATCACTGACTCGATGGATGTGAGTTTGAGTGAACTCCGGGAGTTGGTGATGGACAGGGAGGCCTGGCGTGCTGCAAAGAGTCGTGGGGTCGCAAAGAGTCGGACAGGACTGAGCGACTGAACTGAACTGAACGATAAGCGATGTTCAGCATCTTTTCGTGTGTTTATTATCCATCTGTATGTCCTCTTTGGAGAAATGTCTGTTTACGTCTTCTCCTCACCTTTTGATTGGGTTATTTGTTATTCTGGTATTGAGCTGAATGAGCTGCTTGTATATTTTGGAGATTAATCCTGTGTCAGTTGTTTTGTTTCCTGTTATTTTCTTCCATTCTGAGGGCTGTCTTACCTTGATTATAGTTTGCAAAAAGCTCTTAAGTTTAATTAGGTCTCACTTGTTTATTTTTGTTTCTGTTACTCTAGGAGATGAGTCATAGAGGATCTTGCTGTGATTTATGTCAAAGAGTGTTCTGCCTATGTTTTCCTTTAAGAATTTTATAGTTTCTGTTCTTACATTTAGGCCTTTAATCCATTTTGAGTTTACTTTTGTGTATGCTGTTAGGAAGTGTTCTCATTTCATTCTTTTACACACACATAGCTGTCCTGTTTTCCCAGCACCACTTATTGAAGTGATTGTCTTTTCTCCATTGTATATTTTTGCCTCCTTTGTCAAAGATAGGGTGCCCACAAGTGTGTGGATTTAGCTCTGGGCTTTCTATCTTGTTCCATTGGTCTATGTTTCTATTTTTGTGCCAGTGCCATACTGTCTTGATGACTGTAGCTTTGTAGTATAGTCTGAAGTCAGAATGGTTGATTCTTCCAGCTCCATTCTTTTTTCTCAAGATTGCTTTGGCTATTCAAGATCTGTTGTGTTTCCATACGAACTGTGAAATTATTTGTTCTAGTTCTGTGAAAAATGTCATTGGTAGCTTGACAGAGATTGCATTAAATCTATAGATTCCTTTGGGTAGTAAGTCAACTTCACAATACTGATTCTCCAATCCAAGAACATAGTATATCTCTTCATCTGTTTGTGTAGTCTTTAATTTCTTTCATCAGTGTCTTGTTTTCTGCATACAGGTCTTTTGTCTCTTTAGGTTAATTTATTCCTAAGTTTTTTATTCTTTTTGTTGCAGTGGTGAATGGGTTTGTCCCTTTAACTTCTCTTTCTGATTTTTCATTATTAGTGTATAGGAGTGCAAGGGATTTCTGTGTACTAATTTTATATCCTGTGATTTTACTATATTCATTGATTCAATTCAGTTCAGTCATTTAGTCGTGTCTGACTCTTTGCAGCCCCATGGACTGCAGCATGCCAGGCCTTCCTGTCCAATAACTCCTGAAGTTTACCCAAACTCATGTCCATTGAGTCAGTGATGCCATCCAACCATCTCATCCTCATATTCATTGATTAGCACTAATACTTTTCTGGTGGCATCTTTAGGGTTTTCTATGTAAAGATTAATGTCATCTGCAAACAGTGAGAGTTTTTACTTCTTTTCCAACCTGGATACCTTTTATTTATTTTTCTTCTCTGATTGCTGTGGCTAGGGCTTCCAACACTATATTGAATAATAGTGGCAAGAGTTGGTACCCTTGTCTTATTCCTGATTTTAGAGGAAATGCTTTGAGTTTTTCACCATTGAAATATTTGCTGTGTATTTGTTGTGTTTGTGTGCATGCTAAGTTGCTTCAGTCATGTCCAGCTCTTTGTGATCCTGTGAAGTATAGTCCACCAGGCTCCTCTGTCCATGGGATTCTCCAGGCAAGAATACTGAAGTGTGTTGCCATGCTCTCCTCCAGGGAATCTTCCTGACCCAGGAAGTGAATCTGAATCTCTTACGTCTCCTGCATTGGAAGGCAGGTTCTTTAACATTAGTGTCACCTGGGAAACCCTGGATGTCATATATGGCCTTTATTATGTTGAGATATGTTCCTTCTATTCCTACTTTCTGGAGAGTTTTTATCATAGATGTCAGATTTTGTCAAAAGCTTTCTCTGCATCTATTGAGATGATCATATGGTTTTAATCTTTTAGCTTATCATATGGTTTTATCTTTCAGTTTGTTAATATGATATATTACATTGATTGATACAGATATATTGAAGAATCCTTGCATCCCTGGGATGAATCTCACTTGATCATTATGTATGATCTTTTTAATGTGTTGCTGGATTCTGTTTGGTAGAATTTTGTCAAGGATTTTGCACCTATGCTCATCAGCGATATTGGCCTATAATTTTCTTTCTTCTTTTTTTGGTTTTGTTTTTTTGTGGCATCTTTGTCTAGTTTTGGTATCAGGGTGATGGTGGCATCATAGAATGAGTCTGGGAGTTTTCCTTCCTCTGCTATTTTCTGGAAGAGTTTGAATAGGATAAGTCTTAGGTGTTAGCTGTTCTCTCAACTTTTGATAGAATTTGCCTGTTAAGACATCTGGCCCTAGGCTTCTGTTTGCTGAAAGATGTTTGATTACAGATTTGATTTCCATGTTTGTGACTGATCTGTTTATATTTTCTGTTTCTTCCTGGTTCAGTTTTGGAAGGTTATGCTTTTCTAGAACTCTGTCCATTTCTTCCAGGTTATCCATTTTATTGGCATATTGTCGTGCCTAGTAGTCTCTTATGATCCTTTGTATTTCTGTGTTGTCTGTGTTGTAACTTCTCCTTTTTCATTTCTAATTTTATTGATTTGAGTCTTCTACCTCTTTTCCTTGAAGAGTCTGGCTAATGGTTTGTCAATTTTGTTTATCTTCTCAAAGAACCAGCTTTTAGTTTTATCGATCTTTGCTATAGTTTCAGAAGCACAGTCTTAACCACTGGACCACCAGGGAAGTCCTCATACTGATTTTTATCTGAACCGTTTGGAATTAAGTCAAATATAGCATCCCTCAGTGTGCTAGTATTTCCCTTTCAAAACCACAGTATAATGATCAAAATTGGCAAATTTAACTTTGCTATATGCCATTATTTAATATACAGTCCATATTCAAACGTCCTGTGCCATCCCCCCCACACCCTCACGTCAGAACTGGCAATTATTTTTATCCATTACCCTGTGCCCAGGCACCCTGCCCTTTCACCAAGGCAACATGAATCAGGCCTTTAATCTTTTCTTTCCCGCCTACTATCTCCTGGCTCTGGGCCCCTTTCCCCTGCCCCCTCTGCTGAGGCCTGCCCAGACCAGACAGAACAGAAGTGCTGCCATGAGGAGCAGGAAGGCTATCCTCACCTTTGACCTGGGAGCACAGGACACTTGAGCCTCTGTCTTTAGCGTGCCCAGGGAGGGTAGGTGTCCAGAAGTCTTAGGGAGGCGCACCCCCAATCTTCAGTGGTGCCCACTGGCCTGCCTGTCCCAAAGGGCAAGAGGGGCCCAGCCTAGGAGGGGCTCCACTGAGAAGCTCAAATTCTGTCTAGTTCTAGGGATAAAACCCACTCCCATGAAAAATCCATATATCCCAGAATGGGCTTCAGTAAAGAGGGCTCTGTGAGTGGGAAAGGAACTTTCTGAGGTTCCGGACGTGTTCTGTATGTGAGTGGTGGTTTCAGGGGTGCATGCCCGTGGAGAAGTTCATCGATCTGTGCTCCTGAGGTGTCAACCCCTCACTCTATGTCCATGTCAGTAAATAATCATATCTGTATAAATGTGTGTGTATGCTGGGGAGCAATGCTGTGAACTCCAAGAAGAAGTGACAGCTTCTGGTTTTGTCCAGCCCACCTGGAATAGCTTGTGCCCATCACTTTCTAGACACTGAATAAACTGTTGAACAAACAAATGAATTAACTTGATGCTGTGACCATATTTCTCAGTGTAGAAGAACGGAGTGTGTGCTCAGCTGCTCAGTCATGTCCGACTCTTTGTGACCCCATGGACTGTAGCCTGCCAGGCTCCTCTGTCCATGGAATTTTCCAGGCAAGAATACTGAAGTGGGTTGCCATTCCCTACCCCAGGGGATCTTCCCAACTCAGGGATCAAACCTGCATTCCCTGCCTCTCCTGCATTGGCAGGCAGATTCTTTACCACTGAGTCATCTGGGAAACCCAAAACAGACATGATATCTTGCTAAATGGAATAAGCAGATTATAGAATAGTAAACAAGAATGCTCCCATTTTTATAAATATTTATGTTTGTATATTTTTTATATCTAATCTGGGTAACATATCAACTTCCTAATAAAGAGTCTCTCTGAGTGAAAAGATAAGGACAATTTCTTTTTATTCCCCCTGTTTTGTTACTGTTTAGGAAGGGTATTTTTTGCTTTCGTAAAAGTATGAACTGTTTAGTTAAAAAAAGCAAATACTTTAAAATATATATATATATTCATAAAAAGCACCAGGAAGCAGTACAGGTCCTGAGCATGCTGGGATTGATTTGTGAATTTCTAAAGAAGGGTTACAGTGTGTGGTGTGTCCCAAGTTTATCAAACCAAAGACCTTTTGGCAAAATGCTGCTCTAAAGAGAAAAAGAAGGATCCTGGGTCCCTGATAATTGCCTGGCACTGTCACATCAATCCAGAATTGCTTGTGTCCAAACAAAAACAAAGCTTTTATGTATAAACTACAGTGATTTGCCTTCTTTGCTATGCAGGAAAACCGAATGCTAGTTGATGCCAAAGTTTATACAGTGCCATGCACTCAGGAGGTGGTCAGAGACTGTTAATGCTATTATTTTCAGCTCTCCAGGTGGGGTCGGGAGAGGAGAGGCTGGGATCTTCTCCCCAAGACAGAAGCTGCTTTCCCAAGCCTTTCACACGGGATCGTTACTTAGCACAAAATGAATTCCTCTGATCTGTAAGCTGCAGCTGAACAAGCTGGAGATGGAGTCGAGTTCTATGGCTGCAAAGGTCAAGCCTGGAAGAAATCCCAAAGCCTGGGTGTGTCTGAACCAAATGCATATGGGCTTAATGGATCCTGGAAAGTTTCTGAAACCACAGAGGTCCAACTCACAGGGGGAAGGCTCCCCTCAGGGATGAGAACCACTGGCTCTTAGAGTAAGAAGAGCCCTTAAAAGGTGACCACAACAACCTCCTACTTAAAGTACATCCCCTCCATGGCATCCCTTCCAAGCAGTCCTCCGCTCTACCTGAGTACTCAGTGATGGTTGCTCATCGCCTCCCCAGGAGCCTGGCCCTTCTTTCAAGACTCCAGATGAAGTTCTTTGTATTCAACTTTGGCTCTCATCCTTTGGCCCTGGTTCTGCCCTCCAGAACTGCACAAGGCACGTTGTCCTCTGAAAATCTTTCATGTGTGGAAAGTGTCTCTCCTTAATTAAAATAATAATAACAGGTACCGTTAATGTGGAGTTTACTGTGACTGGATGCTCCTCTGAGCGTGTTACATGCCTGATCTTGCTCACTCCTCATGGTCCCACGAGGGAGGGAAGACTATTGTCCACATTTTATAGATGAGGAGTCTGTGTCTTAGGAGAGATATAGAACTTTGTGTGAGGTTGCTCAGTCAGTAAGTAGCAGAGCTAAGGGTCTCAGACTTTTCATAGCTTAACCACTGTACTGATGGCTACACCTGTCAGAATTTCCCAGCCAACTCAGCTCTTCCAAGGCAGGCTCTCTGAGTTCCTGCTTGTTTCCCAAACCCAGAATCGACACCTATAGTACCACAAGTACACATGCATGTTTGGGGAGCAAATAAAACATAATAGGAAAATTGGGATTATCCTGGGAACTCAAGTGTAATAGTTCAAAGAGCCCTGCACTGGTGGCTGGGAGATTGGGAATTAATTCGAGCTCTGGTGACAGAGATCCCAGGTGATGACGTGGTCTCCCAACCATCATCCATACAGAGGGCCATGTGGCCGACGCTAAGACTGCATCCCACTCCAGCCAGCTGTGTTTTCTAGCACACAGTTCTGTTTGCAGAGACCTCGGTGCTGAGAATACCCTTCTTGCTCCGTGTTTCCATCACACACACAAAGGCACCACATCGGAAGTGAAGGAGGAGCTGGGCTTTCGTAGTACATAGCCAGGGGCAACCACTTTACCCCTTCCCATCTCCTCCTCATCCAACTTCTGGCAGCAATACAGTGACTTTGAGAGAAAGCCAAGGAAGTGGGAAGGAAAGAGGCAACTCTCTCCTCTAGCTGTTAAAAAAATCACACACATATAAAGCCCATAGGCCAGGCACTCCTGTCCAATTTACAGTTCAGGCAAGGGAGTGCTCTATGTTGGCATGGTATATTTCTCTGTTTTTAGAATTTTTAAAAAAAAAATAACCACCCAGTAATTTAGGGAATTTTTTGAAATAAAGTTTAATGAGTTTATTTTTCTTTTCTAAGCAAACCATATGATGATTGGATCATTGCAGGTCCCTTGTTAAGCTTCTTGAGAGTAATTGGTCAAGGGAAAGGTCCATGTGAAACCCTGGGAACAGCCAGGATGTAGAAATAATTCCTGCAAAGGCAACTGTGGACCGTGCCCTGATCAGCATCCTTAGGCAGAGGGCATTAGGTACCCTATGTGTTCTGCTCCATATGTGCTTTTGCCTGTAGCCCAGAGGGATGGGTTCTGTGTGAGAGGCATTGCACCTCCACGATTACGAAGCTGTAGCAGCGCCTTGGACTTTGTCACTCTGGGACAGCCATTTTCCCTGTTGGGCCTTAGTTTTCACCTCTGCGAAATGAAGACATTGGACTAGACTTCCTTGTCTTTCCATGCAACACAGGGGGTCTTCTGGCAAGCTAGTGATGTTCTTTTTCTTGAACTGGGCATTGGTTACATGGATGTGTGTAATTTGTGAAAATTCATTGAGCTGTACATTTATAATGTGTGCACTTTTCTGGATGTGTATTTTGCTTCGATGAAAGTTGATATAAACTGGGACTTCCCTGGTGGTCCAGTGGCTAAGACTCCATGCTCTCAATGCAGGGGGTCTGCATTCAATACCTGGTCAGGTAACTAGATCCCACATGCTACAGCTAGAGATCCCACATGCTAAACAAAGACCTGCTGCAGCCAAATAAATAAATTAAAAAGAAGCTTACATAAACTAAAAAATGATAGGAGAGCGAATGGATGTGAATAGAGATGAAATAAAATTGAATGTGAATTGATCATTGCTGAAGCCAAGGGATAAGTTCTGGGGGTTCATTATGACATCTTGTATATTTTTATGTATGTTTTAAATTTTCTGTAATGGATGTTATAATAAGAATTATACTTTTTCTAAAATGCTTTCATTTGAGGAGCTCCCACTATTGTGTAAGAAGAAAGGCAGGTCACAACTTCCCCCTTCCAGATTCAGAGACGAGAAAGCCTCCTTAACCTGACATGGCCAAAACAGGGTTACTGTGACAGATATGAAGTGTACCGTGCCTCTTGGACTGAGTTATTTGTTTCGTTTCATCCTAGCTTCAGATACTATTTAACATATTTATGTGTGATAGAGCAAATTAACGCAGGGTGCTCTGGGACATAGCTGTTTATTTAAGTTACCCATGAGAATGCTAGCAAGGGCTGGCACAGGGTAGATTCTGGGTTGTCACAGCCCACGCTCGGTTGCTGCCTTTACCCTGGTGCCAGCCTCACCCATTCAGCTGGTGGCAGGAAGTAGGTAGAAGGACAAGTCCCATAGGGACGCTCTGGGGTTTGGCTTGACCTTCTAGCAGCAATCGCCACGTCACCCTCGCACTTAAAGGGCTTGTGAATAAAACACCATGGCAAAGTGGCTGGGGTTCCCTCTCTCTCTAACTACGTGTACCCGGCCTCTGCTCCCTGCCAGGCACGATCCTGGGGTGAGGGTTACAGCAGTGCCCAGAACAGACCAAAATCCCTGCCCTCAGGGAGCTTCCATGACTCACTCACCTAAGAGCTTTCAAGACTTTTTCAGACATTGAAAATAACATTAAGCGTGGGACTTCCCTGTTGGTCCAGTGGGAGCTCCATGCTCCCAGTGAAGAGATGCAGGGGGTGCAGGTTCGATCCCACATGCTGCATGGGGTGACCAAAAAAAAAAAAAAATTAAACATCATTTTAACCAATGTTACAATGATTTGAGTGTACAGTTCAGTAGTGCTAATTTACGCTATTGTGCAGCTAATCTCCAGAACTTTTTCGTTTTGCAGAACTGACATTGTATACCCACTAACCAACAGCTCCCTTTTGTCCACCCCGGCCCCCGGCCCCTGGCATTCTATTTTCTCTCTCAATTTAACTTCTCTAAGTACTTTGTATAAATGGAATCACACGCATTTGTCTTTCAGTGGCTGGCCTGTTTCACTTAGCATAAGGTCTTCAAGGTTGTGCATGTTGTAGTATATATTAGAAATCTCTTCCTTTTTAAGGCTGAATATTCCATTGCAGTGTATACATTTCCTTCATCCATTCACCTGCAGATGGGCTTTGGGGCTGCTTCCACCTTTTGGCTGTTATGAATAATGCTATGGCTATGAGTGTAACACAGCCATCTCTTTAAGACCTTGCTTTCAATTCTTTGGAATATATACCCAGAAGTGGAATTGCTGGCTTGTACAGTAATTCGAATTTTTGGAAGAACCACAATATTGTTTTCCACAGTGTATGCACTATTCTACCATTCTACAAACAGTGCACAAGGGTTCCAATTTCTCTGGATCCTCACCAACACTTCTTATTTCCTGTTTTGTTTTGTTTTCAGTAATTTCTACCCCAATGGGTGTGAAGTAAAGACTGTTTTTTTAAAAACTACTTGTACCAGCTTAATTATAGAACAACTGTGCTAAATTAGGTCAGCTGGAAAGTCACACAAAGGAATGCTAATGCTAAGTCACTTCAGTCGTGTCCGACTCTGTGCAACTCCATAGACGGCAGCCCACCGGGCTCCTCCGTCCCTGGGATTCTCCAGGCAAGAACACTGGAGTGGGTTGCCATTTCCTTCTCCAGTGCATGACAGTGAAAATTCAAAGTGAAGTCGCTCAGTCGTGTCCGACTCTTAGTGACCCCATGGACTGCAGCCTACTGGAGTGGGGTGCCATCGCCTTCTCCGCACACAAAGGAAAGGACAACTCAAATTCATCACTAGCAAATGAGTAAACTGAGGCTGCTGGGTAAAGGTCTGGCTCCAAATCATGCCTTGAGGTGTGGTGGTGCAGGCTTCTAAACCAGGGGTCAGAAAACATTTGCTGGGAAAAGACATATAGTAAATACTATAGATTCTGGGCCATGTGATCTCTGTCTCAACTCAGTGCTGCTTCTGTATCAGGGAAGCAGCCATAGACAGTGCATTCAGACGTGATGGTGCGCCAGTAAAGCTTTATTTACAAAAACAGGCCGTGGCCTGCAGTTTGCTGACTCCTGTTCTAAAGCATTATGCTAAAATGTAGTAAGCCGGTGTAGCACCGGACCCTGAACTTCCAGTTGCCTGTGTATGATCTTGGTAGAATTGTCAGTCAAGGTAGCCTACCTAACTGGGGTCGAGAGGTAGGTATATGGCCCAGACTGGACCTTTCTATCTGGCCTACCCATCTTGAAGCAAAGACAAGATGTTGAAACTAATCAAACCTGTGGTCTCTGGTGGTGGTGACTGTTGCTGGTTCCTCCTACCAGAATTCCCAAAGCCCTCTGGTTCCCAGCCCTTTCCTATCCTGGTAACTCAGCTTTCCTTCTGTTCTGCAAGTACCCCCCACCCTTCGGTAAATTTCTGTTCTGTATTCGCTGGCATCAGTTTCTGTTGCTCACAACTAGAAAATTTTGACTGATCATTGACTTTTTAAAAAATATTTGTTTATTTATTTGTCTGTTCTGGGTCTTAGTTGTAGAACATGGGATCTCTAGTTGCAGCATGTGGGATCTAGTTTTCTGACCAGGTATAGAACCCAGGCCCCCTGCATTGGGAGCACAGAGTCTTAGCCACTGGGCTACCAGGAAGTCCTTGATCACTGACTTTTAAGGAACAATATCGTATATAATTTCTTTAATCACAAAGCCCCCAGGGGGGTTGGGGGAGGATTGATTCATGTATATGTATGGCTGAATCCCTTCACTGTTCACCTGAAATTACCACAACATTGTTAATCAGCTATATCCCAATACAAAATAAAAAGTTTAAAGTTAAAAAAAAAAAAGCCCCCAGAGAGCTAAAATAGAATTTGATTTCTTAAAATGCAATTATGCTGAAGCTGAAGGACGTCTCAGATTCGTCAGCTGAAATGCTGCCTTCCATGCCTGCCAGTGCAGACACACCACAGGGACGACCTTTACCCTTGTTTCTCAGTTCAGTGAATACCCCAGCCCTCCCCAGCTGTCATTCATGCAATCCCCTTGCCCTCTCTGGGCCTCAGTTTCTCCATCTGTAACAGGGGCTGGGGAGAGTGAACAACCATGGTGATTCAGGTTCCATCCAGCTCCAGGTTTTTTTTTTTATCAGGGTCTCATACTGTGTGCTCAGCTCTGAACTGCAGAGAGATGTCAGGCATTGGTAAGCAGTGGTGACACGGGGCTGCCTGTGCAAAATGCCGGGTGAAGAAAACAGCTACGGGTGCTCAGAGGGAAGAGAGCTGCTGTAGACTTTAGCTGAGCCTTTAATAACAACTAGGCTTTGAATAGGGAGAGAAGGAAAAACTTCATGCGCTTCAGGAGCCGCTTAGTCCTCAGACTAAGCTCTGGCAGCAGGTCCTGGCTTCATCTCCCTCCCTGGAGCAGCCAAGGATGAATGGAACCAACCAGGGGATGCTCAGGTCCACTTCTACTGGTGATATTATTTGTTCCATTCAGTTTCTTGTAGGTGTTTCCAGTTGCTGACTGCAGGGAGCGGGGTGTGGTCAGTCCTGAGCTCTCTAGCTAGAATATCAAAGTCTTGCTGACCTTGCTTGTTTTCTGCCCATTCCAGCTGTCCAAGCAGTCACAGAGAGCCCCCTGTGTCCTCCCCACCCCACCCTCCAGGAGGGCAGGAATGAAGAGGGGCTTCAGTGTGTGGTTCAGGCCCCCAGGAGGCACCTCTGATGGGAGGGATCTGGGAGGGAACAGTCTTGTTCCTTCACCGCAGGGGGTGCTGGGCAGGGTGGCACAGCAGCAGGGGGTGGCCCTCTCCCCTCCTCAGCTTTCTAAATGCCATCTGTTCCCAAACCCATGCTTGCCTTCCGCTACACCCGAGCCGCCCGTGCGACTGGTTATCCGCAGCACAAATACCTCTTTGTTTGCGGCTTTGTGTTTGTTTGTTGGCATTTGAACAGTTCTCTGTGGTTCAGGTTTGAGGCCAGCATGAGACAAAATGAGATTGGCAAAGGTGGGCATGGGTGCCACACCTCTTTTCCACCCTCCTGCCCCCAAGTCTAGCCCCCCCAGCTCCCCTTTATATTAATAACAAACACCACCACCACCACCTTTGGAATTTCCTCCTCCCTCAGGGTCTCATTCTTTGCTGTTTCATATGGCCTATCTCAGAAACAAATCTCTTCAAAGGGATGAAACTTTGATAAAGTATTTCTGTTTTAATAGGAATCTTCAGGAGACACAATGCCCAGGCATTGTGACAGGTGTCTCACGGCAGATCAGGCTGCCCCTCAAATACAATCCCCCCTCTGTTCTTTGTCTAAGCAAAGAACACCAGGGTACACTGGCCCCAGCAAGAAGAGGGCCTGAGCTCCTAGCCTCAGTTCAGCCATTAATATCGATTTCTTCTACCCCTTCAGAAGAGCCTCAGTTTTCCCATCATTAAGGCAAAGGGGTTGGATGGAATGGTTACCCCCAGCCCCACCATTTACAAGCTTGTGTGAGAGGGAGAAACTGATGTGCTGACCAACCCCACCCCCCGAAAAAAAGTTCTCTGCTTTTTAAGAACTGCTCATGAAACTAGGAGACACTAATATTTCTGTAATTCTAACACACATGGCTTTTCTGCTACTTGGGGTGGTTTTCCCCAAGCCATAGCACTTTAAGACTTCCCTATTGACTCAGTGGTTAAGTATCTGCCTGCAGTGCAGAAGACTCCGGTTCAGTCCCTGGGTTGGGAGGATCCCCTGGAGAAGGATATGAACAACCCACTCTAATATTCTTGCCTGGGAAATCCCATGGACAGAGGAGCCTGGTGGGCTACAATCCATGGGGTCGCAAAAGAGTTGGACACGACTGAACGACTAAACAGCAACGACAACATAACGCTTCACAGCTTCCATGCTGCTGTCACTGCCCTGACTCAGTGCAATGCTTGTTCTGTAAAAAAAAATTAATAAATAGAAACCTCAATTAAATAAACTTGAGAGACCTGAAGGAGGAGCTCTCATGCCATGCAATGATAACAGAGCCCAACAGGAAGAAGAAAGACTCCCGGCAAGGATTCAGCCAGCGAAAAGCCATAGACTCTGGGAACCCTCCCACCTTCCTTTTCCCTCTATAAAAGAGTTCTCCTTCCCTTGCCATGCTGGGACTTGCATGTGGCTTGCCAGAGTCGCAGATCCCAAATTGCAATTCTTTGCTGATCCCAAAATAAACTCATTTTTGCTGGAGAAATATCCAGCAGTCTGTTTTAGGTCAACAGTTCAACAAATAATTTTGAGCAACTGTAAGATGTCAGTCATTGTCTCACCTCTACAGATACAAGCATGAATGAGATGTTCAGTTCAGTCACTCATTTGTGTCCGACTCACAGCACACCAGGCCTCCCTGCCCATCACCAACTCCCGGAGTCCACCCAAACCTATGTCCATTGAGTTGGTGATGCCATCCAACCATCTCATCCTCTGTCATCCCCTTCTCCTCCTGCCCTCAATCTTTCCCAGCATCAGGGTTTTTTCAAATGAGTCAGCTCTTCGCATCAGGTCGCCAAAGTATTAGAGTTTCAGCTTCAACGTCAGTCCCTCCAATGAACACCCAGGACTGATCTCCTTTAGGATGGACTGGTTGGATCTCCTTGCAGTCCAAGGAAGAGTCTTCTCCAACACCACAGTTCAAAAGCATCAATTCTTTGGCACACAGCTTTCTTTATAGTCCAACTCTCACATCCTTAAGTGACTACTGGAAAAACTATAGCCTTGATTAGACGGACCTTTGTTGGCAAAGTAATGTCTCTGCTTTTTATATGTTGTCTAGGTTGGTCATAACTTTCCTTCCAAGGGGTAAGCATCTTTTAATTTCATGGCTGCAGTCACCATCTGCAGTGATTTTGGAGCCCAGAAAAATAAAGTCAGCCACTGTTTCCACTGTTTCACCATCTATTTGCCATGAAGTGATAAACAGAGTGCCTGAAGAACTATGGACGGAGGTTTGTGACATTGCACAGGAGACAGAAATCAAGACCATCCCCAAGAAAAAGAAATGAAAAAAAGCAAAATGGCTGTCTGAGGAGGCCTTACAAATAGCTGTGAAAAGAAGGGAAGCAAAAAGCAAAGGAAAAAAGGAAAGATATACCCATTTGAATGCAGAGTTCCAAAGAATAGCAAGGAGAGATAAGAAAGCCTTCCTCAGCGGTCAATGCAAAGAAATAGAGGAAAACAATAGAATGGGAAAGACTAGAGATCCCTTCAAGAAAATTAGAGATACCAAGGGAACATTTCATACAAAGACGGGCTCAATAAAGGACAGAAATGGTATGGACCTAACAGAAGCAGAAGATATTAAGAAGAGGTGGCAAGAATACACAGAAGAACTATACAGAAAAGATCTTCACAACCCAGATGATCACAGTGGTGTGATCACTCACCTAGAGCCAGACATCCTGGAATGTGAAGTCAAGTGGGCCTTAGGAAGCATCACTACGAACAAAGCTAGTGGAGGTGATGGAATTCCAGTTGAGCTGTTTCAAATCCTGAAAGATGATGCTGTGAAAGTGCTGCACTCAATATGCCAGCAAATTTGGAAAATCCAGCAGTAGCCACAGGACTGGAAGAGGTCAGTTTTCATTCCAATCCCAAAGAAAGGCAATGCTAAAAAGAATGCTCAAACTACTGCACAGTTGCACTCATCTCACACGCTAGTAAAATTCTCCAAGCCAGCCTTCAGCAATATGTGAACCATGAATTTCCAGATGTTCAAGCTGGATTTAGAAAAGGCAGAGGAAACAGAGATCAAATTGCCAACATCTGATGGATCATGGAAGAAGCAAGAAGGTTCCAGAAAAACATCTATTTCTGCTTTATTGACTATGCCAAAGCCTTTGGCTGTATGGATCACAATAAACTGGAAAATTCTGAAAGAGATGGGACTCCCAGACCACTTGACCTGTCTTTGGAGAAACCTGTATGCAGGTCAGGAAGCAAGAGTTAGAACTGGACATGGAACAACAGACTGGTTCCAAATAGGAAAAGGAGTATACTAAGGTTGTATATTGCCACCCTACTTATTTAACTTATATGCAGAGTACATCATGAGAAACACTGGGTTGAATGAAGCACAAGCTGGAATCAGGATTGCCAGGAGAAATATCAATAACCTCAGAAATAATAATGCAGATGACACCACCCTTATGGCAGAAAGTGAAGAAGAACTAAAGAGCCTCTTGATGAAGGTGAAAGAGGAGAGTGAAAAAGTTGGCTTAAAGCTCAACATTCAGAAAACTAAGATCATGAATGAGGTGAGGGGTTTGGAAATAATATGGTATGGAAAAGGAAGTGTGGGTTGAGAAGGAGCATCATTCCTTGTGAAGGGAACTTTGAATGTAAGGTGGGACCGAAGAGAGAGAGCCCATGTCTGAAAGCAAAATGAGCATTTAGAGGTAGCCAACCTTGGGAAGGTCTAGAGGCAGCTTGTGCAAAGGCTCTGAGGCAGGAACTAAATAAGCACCTGAGGCACTGGCGATCAGAAAGTGTGTTTGGAACTTAGGAAGCCAGGGTGATGGCAAGACATGAAATTGGACAGGAAAATTGGATTGGATTTTGAGTATAACCAAAAATCATTAGAGTTCTTTCAACATTAAAAAGTAATGCTGGGACTTCCCTGATGGTCCGATGGCTAAGACTCCACACTCCCAATACAGGGGGCTTAGTTCAATCCTCGGTTAGGGAACTAGATTCCACATACTGCAACTAAGACCCAGTGCAGCCAAATATTAATAAATAAACAAATTTTCTTTTTAAAAAGTCATCCTGGCTGCTGTATTGTTGTCATTAGCACCACTGTGAACTTCTCCAGGGCACCATCCACTGTGTGGTCAGTGTAGCAGAGCCCCCTGGAGCTGTGCAAAGTGAAGCAGCCCTGTCTGTCCTCCTCCATCCCCATGAGCATCGGAGAATCCTGAAGCTAAGTGACTTTGGGGTAGAACGTCTTCCTCAGGGCTTTGATGATGTCAATCCTCTGTCATCTTTGAGAAGCCCAAAGGGAACTCTGGCCCCTCCAGGGTGTCTGCACTGATCCCCATAAACACTCCCTTCTCCCTTTCATCTGAGAGGCTGAGCGTGGCGGCAGATGCTCCCTCACTCTCTCCTCCCTTCGAACTGACACTTACTAAGCCTTTAAGCAGCTTGTAACTCCATCATCTCATCGCCCCTTGGAAGGGAGCAACCGGCAGATTAAGCGACTCTGGGATCCAGGCGCTGAGGAATTCGGGGCCTCTCCGGTTTCTTGGCAGGAGTTACAAGTACATGCAGAGACTCTTCTTCAGAACAAGTGAAAATAATTTCTTCCAGGGGCAGAAAAAGGCATGCTTTTGGCAAAGGACTTCATAAGATGTTATCTCAAGAGACCGGCATGGGAGCCCTGGGAGAAGGCTAAACCAGAAGTTGCTAAACCAGGTGGGGAAATGGACAGATGGGTGGGGAGGTGCTTGCTAGGCTGACTGACTGAACTGAACTGAACTGCATTTTCCACTCCCCTGCGACTTGGAGGGAGGGATGGGAGGGGAGAGGAGGCGAGGGGAGTGGAGTGGAGCAGAGATCTGCTGAAGGTGAGGCTCAGTGCCACTCCCCAAGCTGGACATCTCGGAGGGAAAAAAAGTCAGATTTAGAAAGTTAGGGCTGCAAGGGACCCCAGGTATCATCCGGTCCAACCTTATGCCTTGGATGAAAAGAAAGAGACCCCAAAGGTGAGTGCTTCCCCTTGCTGGCCAGCAGGGGAGGTGGCCTTCTATGCCAGAGAAGAAACTGGAATGTGTGCATTTTGGAGGACATTTTGGCAACATCTGTCAATGTTTTAAACACACATATGTTCTTGGACCCAGCAATTCCACTTCTGTGAATTCATCCTACAGAAATCTTGCGCGTATGCACAGAGCTGTATGCACGAGGTGCCCTGTAGCATGCACCTTGTCGGTGCAAGAATCCTCAAGAAGCAGCACAGGGCATGGCGTTGGTTGTTGTCTTTCAGCCCCTCACTCGTGTCCGACTCTGTTCGAATCCTGGACTGCAGCATGCCAGGCCTCTCTGTCCCTCACCATCTCCCAAAGTTTGCCCAAGTTCATGTCCATTGCATCAGTGATGCCATTCAGCCATCTCAACCTCTGACATCCTCTTCTCCTTCTGCCCTCAATCTTTCCCAGCATCAGGGACTTTTCCAATGACTCAGCTGTTCGCATCAGATGACCAAAATACAGGAGTTTCAGCTTCAGCATCAGTCCTTCCATGAGTATTCAAGGTTGATTTTCCTTAAGATTGACTGGTTTGATCTCCTTTCTATTAAAGGGACTCTCAGGAGTCTTCTCCAGCACCACAGTTCCCACAGATTAAACTGTGGGACCTTTGTTTTATGGAAAACTTTGTGGACACTGGGAAGAAGAAGGAGGCAAATATGCATCATCGCTGTGAGAAGGATTACTGGTGATATTTTAAATGAAAAATAAATCACAAAGAACATATGGTATAGTAACAAAAAGCATATGTACTTTTAAATGACACACATGTCAGACCGAGAAGGACAAATAGTGTATGATATCACTTATATGTGGAATCTGAAAACATGAGACAAACTTATTTACAAAACAGAAATACAGTCACAGACATAGAAAACAATCTTATGGTTACCAGTGGGGGAAGCAGGGGAGGGATAAACTGTGAGATTGGGATGGACATATACACACTACTGAATATAAAACAGGGAAATAGTAGTAGGTCTTCCCTAGTGCCTCAACTGGTAAACAGTCTGCCTGCAACGTAAGAGACTTCAGTTCGATTCCCGGGTTGGGAAGATCCACTGGAGAAGGGATTAGGCTACCCACGCCAGTATTCTTGGGCTTCCCTGGTGGCTCCTTATTGTCCTGGTGGATAATTAATAAGAATGTGTTGTGTAGCACTGGAAACTCAACTCAATGCTCTATAATGACCTATATGGGAAAAAAATCTAAAAAAGAGTGGATATAAAAAAAAAAAAAAAAAGAGTGGATATATGTATCTGTATAACTTTACTATACAGCAGAAAGTAACACAACTTTGTAAATCAACTAGCCTCCAACAAAATTTTTAGAAATAAAATAAATGTACACACCTGTATTTTTATATATTAGCATATTTTCAGAAAGATATCTAAAGAACATCAACAGTTTAGGAAATGAAATGGGAACTGAAGAGAAGACATTTTTGTTCCATTTTATTCCCTTCTGCAAAGTCTGGAGTTTAATGTTGGGCAGGTTTTAATCAGGTTTGTGATACTTCGTCACAGGGCACAGCGATGACAGCTTTGAGGTTCTGCTTCTTGAATTCCTTTGCTGGCTGTGTCCCTAAGATATGGAGCAAATGGCAAATCCCTTTTCCTCCCCGAGACTCAGTTTCCCTATCTGTTAAACACGGTGTGTGTGTGTGGCAGGAAGTGTGGTAGAACAGGTGGTCCCTTAGTGTCCTGGGGGCAACCCCCCCTGGAGTTGGAGCACGCGTGCACACACACACATACACCTAGGAGACACACACACACACACACCCCCCTAGGAAACGCACACACACACACCTAGGAATACACACACATACCCTAGGAAACACGGACACACATCCCTAGGACACACACACACACACACACACACACACACACCGACACCCACACCCACACACCCCGACACCCACACCCACCCCAGAGTTCTCATTTCTTGTGTCCGGTTTCCCCCTGCTGGTCTCTTCAGGAAGCTGCTACGAGAGAGATTCTCAAGGGTGGCTGTACACTCCGTGATGGTCTTTTGGAGATGTGTGGGATTGTCTGCGGCTCTGGGGACAATGGTGTTTAACAGGCGGGGCTGAGAGACCCTGGACATCCTCCAATGCAGGAGACAGTCCCATACAATGAACTGTCCTACATCCTGCGTGACTTTTGAATGAGCCAATGAAGAAATCCCGTTCATAATTATCTCAGCCTGGAATCTCACTCTCCTTTACAAGCATTAACCAAATCACTTGAGTGTTTGTCTGTTGTTCTAGTCTGCACTGTTTTAGGATCTACTGAGCTGCAGCTATCCTGTAAACCAATGGATGCTCGCGCTTTGCTTTGTCTAGAGCTTTATCAAGAGTTGTTCACCATCTCATATAACCATGCCACCACTTCTGCCCACTCATATTCGCCAGCATTTGTAGCCATGTCAGTGTTAGTTGCTCAGTTGTGTCCAACTCTTTGTGACCCTGTGGACTGTAGCCTACCAGGCTCTTCTATCCATGGAATTCTCCAGGCAAGAATACTGGAATGGGTAGCTGTTCCCTTCTCCGGGGTATCTTCCTGATGCAGAGACTGAACCCACATCTCCTGCACTGCAGGCAGATTCTATATCCCTTGGCAAATATGTAGCTTACTAGACTTCATTTAACAAATGGAAAACTAAATATTACTAAATTAGCAGTTGTATATGAAATGCAGAGGTTTCATTTATTTTTTAATTTTTCCTAGCTTTGAGATATTAGGTGAAATGTGATTTGATGCATGTGTGTATTGCAAAATGCTTACCACAACACCTGTTGTTGTTGTTGTTTAGTTACTAAGTCATGTCTGACTCCTTTGTGACCTCATGAACTGTAGCCAGTCAGGCTTCTCTGTCCATGGGATTTCCCAGGCAAGAATACTAGAGTAGGCTGCCATTTCCTTCTCCAGGGGATCTTCCCAACTCAGGGATCACACCTGCGTCTCCTGCATTGGCAGAAAGATTCTTTTCCGCCGAGTCAACAGGGAAGCCCTAGTTAACACCTCCATCCCCTCATAAAATTACCTCATTTTGTGTGTGATGATAGCATTTAAGACCTCTGTTAACAACTTTCAAGTATATAGCACATTTTTGTGGATAATAGTCACCAGGTTGTAGATTAATCCCCAGAATTTATTCCTTTTAAAGCTGGGAGTACGTGCCCTTTAACCAGTATTTTCCCCACACCCCCCTCCCCAGCCTCTGGCAGTCACCAGGCTACTGTCTGTCAGTTCAGCTTCTTTAGATTCCGGATAGAAGTGAGAACAGGCAGTGTTTATCTCTGTCAGATTTATTTCGCTTAGCTCAGTGCCCTCAAGGCCCACCCATATTGTCGCAAAGGGCAGGATTTCCTTCCTTTATGGCTGAATAACATTCCTCTGTGCGTGTATATTCGTTTTCTCTTTGTTGAAGTATAGTTGACTTATGTTAGTTCCAGGTGTACAGCAAAGTGATTCAGTTATATTTTCCGGATTATTTTCCATTATAGCCTATTATTATAAGATACTGAATATAGTTCCCTGTACTATGTAGTAAATCCATGTTGCTTCTCTATTTTTATATACAGTAGTTTGTATCTGTTAATCTCATACTCCTAGTTCTCCCTCCTCTAACCCCCCTTGGAGACCATAAATTTGTACATTTTCTTCATCCATTCATGTATTCATGAACATTTGTCTCCGTGTCTTGACTATTGTTAATAATGCTGCCACGAGCACAGGGGTGGCGATACCTCCTTAAAATAGTTTATCTCCTTCAGATATATACCTGGAAGAGGAAATGCTGGATCATATGGTAGCTCTATTTTTAGTTTTTTGAGGAACCTGCATCCTGTTCTCCATAGTGGCTGTACCACTTCACAGTCCCACCAACAGCGTATGAGGGCTCCCTTTTCCTACATCCTCACAAATACTCACCATCCTTGTGGTTTTGTTGACAGCCATTCTAATAGATGTGAGGTGATATCTCGTTGTGGCTTTGACTTGCATTTCCCAGATGATTAGTGATGTTGAGCATCTTTTCATGTACATGTGGGTCATTTGAATATTTGGGGGGGGAACATCTATTCAAGTTCTCTGCCCATATTTTAATCAGATTTTTGGCATTTTTGCTTCTGAGCTGTTTGAGTTCCTAGTATATTTTAGATATTAACCTTTTATCAGATAGATGGCTTGCAAACATGTCCTCCCACTCTGTAAGTCACCTTTTTATTTTGCTGATAACTTCTTTTGCCGTGAGGAGTCTTTTGTGTTCGATGTATTAACTCAATTTTTATTTTTGTTTTGGTTGCTTGTACTTTTAGTGTCATAGCTAAAAAATCTTTGCCAAGGCCAATGTCAAAGGAGTTTTTCCCTGTCAGACTCCAACATCCACCTGCCCTTTTTCTTGGTCCCAAGACTTTTCCTATGCTGACTTTGTCCCACCTCTCATTAATTAACTTATTTTCTCTTAACAAATATTAATGAAATCTTAATATGTTCCAAGAAATGTGCTCAGGGTGAGGACCACAGCAGTGAAAATAGAGATCAGGTCCCTATTTTCATGGACCTTACATTTTCATTGCAGGGAAGAGTGTCAGGTTGATGTTCAGTTGCTCAGTTGTGTCCGACTCTGCGACCCCATGAACTGCAGCACACCAGACTTCCCTGTCCTTCTCTATCTCCTGGAGTTTGCTCAAACTCAAGTTCATTGAATCAGTGATGCCATCCAACCATCTCATCCTCTGTCATCCCCTTCTCCTGCCCTCAATCTTTCCCAGCATCAGGGTCTTTTCCAATGTGTTGAGGTCCTTTAATGTACCGGAACCTGGTGGTCCGGAGTCGACCGATAAGAAAGTAAAGGAGAGAGAAAGAGGCTGCTATTCCTTGGTTTACGCAGAAAGCCAATAAAGCCCCTGGCATGGGAGCTTTCCCCGTTCACGGAGGCCTCAGGTGCCCTCTTGATGAGGTGAAGGCACAGAGAGCCTTCTCGAGAGAGTCTTAGAAGCCCAGGCAGGAAAGTGAACTCAGAGGGCCTCTGTGCTCCAATGAAATAGCCTGAGAAAGAGAGAGAAAGAAAGACACAGGGACCAGAGCTCTGATGGAGCAAAGGTGTGTTAATCAACACGATGTGGGCATATATACTGTAGTTATTCTCAGCAAAGATAAAGATTAAAATTCCAGACTTACAAAACATAGGCGATCCATATTAAAGAGAGAGAGAGTTGTAAATAACCACTTTTACCGTATGGTTCATAAAAAGAAAGAGGGTACTTATCATCCTATAGAAAAACTAACAAAGAAAATGCCTGGATTCCTCAGCCCCGGGAGAGGCTTGCCTCCTGATACAATGAGTCTACCGTTCACATCAGGTGGCCAAAGTATTGGAGCTTCAGCTTCAGCATTAGTCCTTCCAATGAGTAGTCAGGGTTGATTTCCTTTAGGATAGACTGGTTTGATCTCTTTGCTGTCCAAGGGACTCTTAAGAGTTTTTTCTAGCGCCAGAGTTCAAAAGCATCAATTCTGCAGCTCTCAGCCTTCATTATAGTCCAACTCTGCACATGACTACTGGAAAAACTATAGAGCTTTGACTATATGGACCTCTGTCTGCAAAGTGATGTCTCTGCTTTTCAATGTGCTATCTAGGTTTGTCATAGCTTTAGTGTCTTTTAATTTCATGGCTGCAGTCACATCCTCTGTGATTTGGAGCCCAAGAAAATAAAGTCTGTCACTGTTTCCATTTTTTCCCTGTCTATTTGCCATGAAGTGATGGGACTGGATGCCATGATCTTAGTGTTTTGAATGTTGAGTTTTGAGTCAGCTTTTCCACTCTCCTCTTTAACCTTTATCAAGAGGCTCTTAGGTTCCTCTTTGCTTTCTGCCTTTAAGGCGGTGTCATCTGCATATCTGAAGGACAGGAAAAAGGGGTCAAAAGAATAGACCTGAAAGGTCTCTCTGAGGGCGTGACAGTTGAACTGAATTCTGATAGTGGCGAAATGAAAAGCTAGAGATAAAAGTGTTTTAATGTGGAAAGCTAGAGAAAGAGTGTAGTTTCAACAACTGCGACAGCAAGTGCAAAGGCCCTGAGGCAGGGCAGACCTTGGCTATTTCAGGAATACAAAGGAGGCTGTTATGGCTCTAGTAGAGTGACTGACTAGGATGTGCTGGGAGACAGAGCTAGTTGTTGTTCAGTCCCTCAGTCGTGTGCAATTCTTTGCGATCCTACGGACTGCAGCACGCCAGGCCTCTCTGTTCCTCACCATCTCCCAAAGTTTGCTCAAGTTCACGTCCATTGCATCAGTGATGCCATCCAGCCATCTCATCTTCTGATGCTGTCTTCTCTTTCTGCCCTCCATCTTTCCCAGCATCAGGGACTTTTCCAATGAGTCAGCTGTTTGCATCAGGTGACCAAAATACTGGAGTGTTAGCTTCAGCATCAGTCCTTCCAAGAGTATTCAGGGTTGATTTTCCTTAAGATTGACTGGTTTGATCTCCTTGCTGTCCAAGGGACCCTCAGGAGTCTTCTCCAGCACCATAGTTCGAAGGCATCGATTCTTTAGCACTCTGCCTTCTTTACGGTCCAGCTCTCACAACCATACATGACCACTGGGAAGACCATAGCCTTGACTATACGGACCTTTGTCAGCTGAGTAATGTCTCTGCTTTTCAACACATTGTCTAGGTTTGTCATATTTTTCCTGCCAAGAAGCAAACGTCTTCTGATTTCATGGCTGATATCACCATCTGCAGTGATTTTAGATCCCAAGAAGAGGAATCTCTCACTAATTCCACCTCTTCCCTCTCTATTTGCCATGAAGTAATGGGGCCAGATGCCATGATCTTAGTTTTTTCAGTATTTAGTTTTAAGCTGGCTCTTTGACTCACCTCCTTCACCCTCATCAAGAAGGGCTTTAGTTCCTCTTCGCTTTCTGCTGTTAGAGTGGTATCATCTGCATATCTGAGGTTGTTGATATTTCTCCTGCCTGTCTGGATTCCAGCTTCTAACTCAGCCTGGCATTTCTCATGTTGTGCTCAGCATATAGATTAAACAAACAGGGTAACAGCAGACAGCCCTGTCATACTCCTTTCTCAATCTTGAACCAATCAGTTGTTCCCTACAGGGTTGTAGCTGTTGGTTCTTGACCCGCATATAGGTTTCTCAGGAGACAGGTAAGATGGCCTAATATTCTCATCTCTTTAAGAACTTTCCACAGTTTGTTATGATCCACACAGTCAAAAGGCTTTGGTGTAGTTGATGAAACAGCAGTAGATGTTTTTCTGGAATTCCCTAGCTTTCTCTATGATCCAGCAAATGTTGGCAATTTGATCTCTGGTTCCTCTTCTTTTCCTAAACCCAGCTAGGACATCTGAAGTTCTTGTTTTGTATAATGCTGAAGCCTGGCATGCAAGATTTTAAGTGTGACCTTACTAGCATGGGTTCAGTTCAGTTGCTCAGTCATTTCCAACTCTTTGCAACCCCATGAACCGCAGCACGCCAGGCCTGCTTGTCCATCACCAACTGCCAGAGTCCACCCAAACCCATGTCCATTGAATCGGTGATGACATCCAACCATCTCAGCCTCCGTCGTCCCCTTCTCCTCCTGCCCTCAATCTTTCCCAGCATCAGGGTCTTTTCAAATGAGTCAGCTCTTCGCATCATGTGGCCAAAGTATTGGAGTTTCAGCTTCAACATCAGTCCTTCCAATGAACACCCAGGACTGATTTCCTTTAGGATGGACTGGCTGGATCTCCTTGCAGTCCAAGGGACTCTCAAGAGTATTCTCCAACACCACAGTTCAAAAGCATCAATTCTTTGGTGCTCAGCTTTCTTTATAATCCAACTCTCACATTCATACATGACCACAGGAAAAACCATAGCCTGGACTAGACAGACCTTTGTTGACTAAGTCTTGTCTCTGCTTTTTATATGCTGTCTAGGTTGGTCATAAATTTCCTTCCAAGCGTGGGAGATGAGTGCAATTGTTCAGTGGTCAGCGCATTCTTTAGTACTACCCTTCTGGGGAATCGGGATGAGGATTGACTGTTTCCAGTCCTGTGGCCACTGCTGGGTCTTACAGATTTGCTGACATATTGAATGCAACACCTTGATAGCATCATCCTTTAGGGTTTTGAATAGTTCTACTGGAATTCCATCACATCCACTAACTTATTAGCTTTATTCCATCACATCCAACACAGCAGTGCTTCCTAAGGACCACTTGACTTCACTCTCCAGAATGTCTGGCTCTGGGTGGCTGACCACACGCAATCTGGTTCATCTGGATCTTTTTTGTACAGTTCTTCCATGTATTCTTTCCATCCTTTTTTTGATTCCTTCAGTGTCCACTAGGTCTCAACCATTTATGTCCTTTATTGTGCCCATCTTGGGCAAAATGTCCTCTTGATATCTCCAATTTTCCTGAAGAGATCTCTGGGCTTTCCTCTTCTGTTTTTCTCTTCTGGTTTTGGACACTGTTCATTGATAAAGGTCTTCTTGTCTCTCTGTGCTATTCTCTGGAAGTCTGCATTTGGTTGGATGTACATGGAACAATGGAGAAGGCAATAGCAACCCACTCCAGTCCTCTTGCCTGGAAAATTCCATGGATGGAGGAGCTTGGTAGGCTGCGACTTCACTTTTCGTTTTTCACTTTCATGCGTTGGAGAAGGAAATGGCAACCCACTCCAGTGTTCTTGCCTGGAGAATCCCAGGGACAGGGGAGCCTGGTGGGCTGCCGTCTATGGGGTCACACAGAGTCGGACACGGCTGAAGCGACTTAGCGGCACATAGAACAACAGACTGGTTCCAAATAGGAAAAGGGGTACAGCAAGGCTGTATATTGTCACCCTGCTTATTTAACTTATATGCAGAGTACATCATGAGAAACGCTGGACTGGAAGAAACACAAGCTGGAATCAAGATTGCCAGGATAAATATCAATAACCTCAGATATGCAGATGACACCACCCTTATGGCAGAAAGTGAAGAAGAACTAAAGAGCCTTTTGATGAAAGTGAAAGAAGAGAGTGAAAAAAACTGGCTTAAAGCTCAACATTCAGAAAAAGAAGATCATGGCATCCGGTCCCATCACTTCATGGGAAATAGGTGGGGAAACAGTGGAAACAGTGTCAGACTTTATTTTGAGGGGCTCCAAAATCACTGCAGATGATGACTGCAGCCATGAAATTAAAAGATGCTTACTCCTTGGAAGAAAAGTTATGACCAACCTAGATAGCATATTGAAAAGCAGAGACATTACTTTGCCAACTAAGGTCCGTCTAGTCAAGGCTATGGTTTTTCCAGTGGTCATGTATGGAGAGAGTTGGACTGTGAAGAAGGCTGAGCACCGAAGAATTGATGCTTTTGAACTGTGGTGTTGGAGAAGACTCTTGAGAGTCCCTTGGACTGCAAAGAGATCCAACCAGTCCATTCTGAAGGAGATCAACCCTGGGATTTCTTTGGAAGGAATGATGCTAAAGCTGAAACTCCAGTACTTTGGCCACCTCATGCGAAAAGTTGACTCATTGGAAAAGACTCTGATGCTGGGAGGGATTGGGGCAGGAGGAAAAGGGGACGACAGAAGATGAGATGGCTGGATGGCATCACTGACTCGATGGACGTGGGTTTGGGTGAACTCCGGGAGTTGGTGATGGACAGGGAGGCCTGGTGTGGTGCAATTCATGGGGTCGCAAAGAGTTGGGACCTGACTGAACTGAACTGAAAAGTTATGTGAATAGTTTGTCGGGTTTTTTTCATGCATATTTGAATATTCATACCCAATAATCATTTTCAAACAATGATATTAATCTTCCATTTACTTTTTTCTTGCTCAATAATAAATCATTGATTCATTGTATATGAAGAACTGTGGATTTCTTTGGAAGGAATGATGCTAAAGCTGAAGCTCCAGTACTTTGGCCACCTCATGAGAAGAGTTGACTCATTGGAAAACACTTGGATGCTGGGAGGGATTGGGGGCAGGAGGAGAAGGGGACGACCCAGGATGAGATGGCTGGATGGCATCATGGACTCGATGGACGTGAGTCTGAGTGAACTCCGGGAGTTGGTGATGGACAGGGAGGCCTGGCATGCTGCGATTCATGGGGTCGCAAAGAGTCGGACACGGCTGAGCGACTGAACTGAACTGAACTGAGCCTTTCCCTTTCTCCCTTGCTTTTCGTTTTCTTCTCTCTTTAGCTATTTGTAAGGCCGCCTCAGATAACCACTGTGCCTTCTTGTCTTTTTATCCAAGATGGTTTTGTTTGCTGCCTCCCATACGGTATTACAGACCACAGTTCTTCAGGCACGCTGTTTATAAGCTCTAATCCCTTGAGTCTATTTGTTACCTCCACTGCATATTCATAGGGGATTTGAGTTAAGTCATACCTCGCTGGCCTAGTGGTTTTCCCCGCTTTCTTTGCTTTAAGCCTGAATTTTGCTATGAGAAGCTGATGATCTGAGCCGCAGTCAGATCCAGGTCTTGTTTTTGCTGATTGTATACAGCTTCTCCATCTTCGGCTACAAAGAATATAATCAGTTTGATTTCAGCATTGGCCATGCATTCTCTTGCATGGCAGAACTGGCAGAATTCAGAGGCTGTCGCAGCAAGTATACTGGGGTGGTTTGCCATTCCCTTCTCCAGTGGATCACATTTTGTCAGAACTCTCTGCTATGACTCGTCCGTTTTGGGTTGCCCTACCCAGCAGGATTCATAGCTTCATTGAGTTATGCAAATCCCTTCAATACGAGGCAGTGATCCATGAAGACCGGACATGGCTAGAGGGATCATTTATTAGACACCATCTGTAAACAAGACACAACCCTGTCTCCTGACACTTACTTTTTCATCTGCTCAGACTGCTTGCTTCCTGCCCATAAATACTTCCTTCTATTAATACTCCTCTGACTCTTATCCATCTTTCAAGATCAGCCTCTGTCCATTTCCTCCCAGAAGCTTCCTTGACTCTCGCAGCTCTTAGACATGGGCAGAGTGGGGGTGGGGAAATTGACACTCAGTATGTGTTGAAGCAGGAAGCTCTGCGCACTCTCTTGCCTCCTAAGCCAGTGTTTCTCAAGGTGTAGTCTTCAGACCACTTGCGTCACAGTTCCCCTAAAATGTTCCTAAGTTTTAAAAGTGTTTTTAGTGAAATATTTAAGTTTTAGCAAGTGGAATAACGTTTATTTCTATGCTCACCATCTGCTGTTAAGAATTTAACCATTTGTCCATGCTTGCTTCAGTTCTGTTTTTGTTTCTTAAGAAACAAAACACATCATAAATACAGGTGAAGCCTGAGTGCTGGTCAGAAGTGCAGATTCCAAGGCCCTAGCCTGGGTCTACTCATTCAGAATCTCTGGAAAGAGAGCTGTGCATTTTTAACAATCCGTTCTCCCTCTTCCTGCCTCATCCACCACGATTCCTATGCATAGTGAAGCTTGACAATCACTGACATATCCTGGTTAAAATCCGCTCCATCAAGCAGTTGTCTGTTTTTCCTTATAGCCAGCTCCGAAGGTTTTAATCTTTGCTATGCTTCAGAGGCACCTGGGGGAACTTTCAGAAATGCAGATCCCAGGCTCCTCCCTAACCTTGTAAATCTGATTGGGGCAGGGATGTCAGCAAACTCTATGACCAAAACCTCCAAAAGGTGGATTGTGGATGGTTGCCAGGGGCTGGGGGAAGAGGGAGGGATGGAGTGGGGAAGACCCGTCTCCCTTGTTCTGTTTGAAACATTCCTGGCATCATCTAAGTTGGATTCTGATATCTTTACATTTGCTTTCCCCCAGAATAATGCCAGCAAGCATTTCCTATGCCTCTTTGTGCTGGGCAGAGCTGCTTGCAAGAGCTCTGACCCATGTCTGGGCTGCATTCCCAACTCAGACATCAACTCAGCGAGTGGACTGGAGGTTGAGTCGCCAGATTTAGCAAAGTTTTAGGTATATAATGAATAATTTTCTAAAAGAAGTATGTTCTAAACGTCCCACGGGACATACACTTAAAAAAAATTGTTTATATAAAATTCAAGTTTAACTGAAAGTCCTGTGTTTTATCTGGCAATCTTGCCTTAGGCAGTATCTTCTGCTCCTGCAAACCTCCGTTTCCACGTTTGGAAGATGAGGGGGCCTCGGCTAGATGACTTCTGTAGGTTCCTACGACTTGGGTGCTGTAGCAGTCGGTTCAGAGGCATCCCATAGTTCTGGGAGCCCTTCTCCCCGGCTCCACCAGAGGGCGCCCTGGCTCTCCTCAGCGGGTTCGGGGATCACAGTTCAGGGAGCAGACTGCTGGGTCCGTCTGGCTCTGGGGGACCATCTGGAAACCGGGTTGTGAGGCTTCGATGGCCCCAGGTCTTTACTCATCCCTGGGACCGCTGGTTCAGAAGGAGAGACGGGAAGGGCTCATAGGATGGGACCATCTTATCCAGCTGCCCCTCTACCATTATTTAGAAGGTTGGACCCCTGAGGGGAAGGCCCTAATCCAGGCAAAGACCACTGTCCTGGAAACTAGGCTTTAACTCCCTCTCCGGGGCCCTTTACCTTATGAGGGTTCCCTTAGTTCTGTTTCCTGCTGGACATATTTTAACCCTTGCAGTTCTAAAACCGAAACCAGTGTAGAGACCAGGCAGCCCAGCCCAGCCTAACCACTGTGACATGCCTGAGCAGCTTCACAAAGAGGATGTGGTCTTGAAACTTTGTAAATGAGAGAGCACCAGGGATAAAGGACTCATCTAGGCAGTGGGGAAAGTGCAGGCCCCTCTCCTTTAAGTTGGGAATGTTGTCATCAACATCGTCTTCCTCTCCACCAGATACAACGACCTGTGAGGCAGGGGCCGTTATCGCCAGGATTTTACAGATGAGGAAACAAGCTCAGTGTTTGCTCATTGGGCTAAAAGGGGCTCAAACCAGTTCTGTAGCTGATGGGAGAGAAGACCTAGAAGATCTCTAAAGGACCCCCACCCACTTCAAGAAAAAGAGAGATAGGAGAGATACCCACCACTTCAGGACTGGAAATGATTTTAGGAGACTTACCAATTTGGCATTGAATTAAGTGTAATTCAGTTCTCTTCTGGACCATTTGATTATCAAAGAGAAAGTCTTTTCTTCCTTTGACAAGAAACAGCATCCTTCAGGCACAGGCAATATTTGTAATTGCATTATGCTTTTTTCCACTGTGTTTTTTTTTTAAATTTTATTTTATTTATGTCAATAGTAAATGATACTGATTTTTCTCTCAGGGTAATGAAATAATTTCCTTTAAATGTTAATTTTTTTTTTAAAGAGATTTGACTTACAGGGAGCGAAGCACTGATGGAAGGAGAATATGAAAACATTGCCTGTAAGGATTCTGAGGGACCCCTCAACCCAGCTCCTCAGTGTTGCTGCCACCCCAGCTTGTCCTCCTAGGGCTCCAGGCTGATTCATGCTCTTTGCCTCTCTTTGATGCTGCCTTTCCCTTGAAAACTCAGCAAAACTCCCTAGAAGGAGAATTCTAGATATGGGGGCGAGGGGAAGCTCTGGTTTCCCATTTCCCCCATTTTATGAAAAATGAGCAAGTCACTCAGCCTCCCTGAACCTCAGTTTCCTCCTCTGTGAGTATGGGGAGCAGAGCTGTTCTGAGAGTGAGCACTGTGCATTATACAGGTGATCTCCCCCAGGTTGACCCAGGCACAAGGACTGCGTTCTACAGTCTCAGGGAAACATCACAGCTCCATCCCTACCCGAAGGAACAACGCATTCAAGCCGTGTTCCGTTAGAGCTCTCTGCTTCATGGCCTTTGCAGCACATGTTTCTGCCTCAAATGGTCTGACTTGTGCACAGTCTGGCTAGCCAGAATGAAAGCTCCAGGGCAGCAGAGGCCATGCCTGCGCTTACTCAGGAGAACATAAAACATTATTGCGGGCATCTGGTAAACATCATAGATTGAAGGAAGGAGCCAGTTCCTAAATGTACCCTATCAGTCTCTGCCTGGATTCCTCTAGATGATGACGCTAGGCTGGACTTGCCTTCTGCAAATGGCCAGGATCAAAATCAGACTGCCCAGTTCTTGCCTCCCATTGTGTGAGCAAGCAACCCTGTAATAAAAGTTTATGAGTTTCATGATTTTTTTTAATGACTTTGTATTGTTAGTAGTTTGAAAATAATGTGAAATAAGGGAGGAATAAACCAGCTCTAGACTTGGCATCTGAAGACCTCGCTCTGTGTGTGGTCCATTGCAACGGAGCACACTTCCTGGAACTATTTCTCTGTCTCAAAGGGGAGCCTCAGAACACCAGCCTGAAATATCACACCAGCATGATGGGCATGCATGGGTCTTGTAAAACGCTCAGTGGACTTAACGGTGGGCCTTTCCAGAACCAGAGTGTTCTTTTTAAAGGCAGTCTAATCTTGTCTGTTTCTCTGGTTTAAAATCCTCCCACAACTTCCACTGCAAACAAAAAAATAAAATCCAAACTCCTCACATGGCCTACCAGACCTCAGGGTCTGGCCTCTGCCCACCTGTTCAGCTTCATCCAGTACCAGACAGCCCTCAGCCTGGACACCAGCCATGCCGGGGGACTCATGTTCCCCACCCACTCAAGACCTTTGCCTGTGCTGTTCCCTGGGCTTGGAATGCCCTTTCCCCGACCCCTCTCCTCTCTCACCTCTGCCTCTCCCAATACTTCGTTCTTTTCCTTTGTGACTCAGGTTTTTTCAGGGAAGCCCTAGAACAGCCCTGTGCAAACACTCTGTGATGATGAAAATGTTCTATATCTGCCCTATTCAGTAGGGTAACCGCTAACCACATTTTGCTGTTGAGCACTTGAAATGTTTCTGGAGTGACTGAGGGACTGAATTTTAAATTTTAAGGTAAATCTAAATAGCCAGGCATAGGGAGTGATTACCGTGGAACAAGAGTAATCCTGATTCCTTCTATGACATACACTGCTGGTTTCTTATATTCCCCCTGCAGTGTGGAAAGTGAAAGTGTTGGTCACTCAGTCCAGCTCTTTGTGACCCCATAGACTGTAGCCCACCAGGCTCCTCTGTCCATGGAATTCTCCAGGCAAGAATACTGGAGTGGGTAGCCATTCCCTCTCCAGGGGATCTTCACAACCCAGGTATCAAACCTGTGTGTCCCTCACTGCAGTTGGATTCTTTCCTGTCTGAACCACCAGGGGAGCCCTTCAGTCCACCTATCACATGTTGTCACTTGTATTTAGTTGGGCATTTTTAAAACCCATTCCTTGTTAAGACTGTAAGTTCCAGAAGAACAAACACTTTATCTGCTTTGCCACAGCTGTGTCTGTAGCACCTGGAATGGGATCAGTCCATAGCAAGTACATCATAAACATTTCTCGATGGGTGGGTGAATGAATGAGTGAATGCTAAGTGGAGGCATTGCTTTCATTGGTGCTTTCCCTAGTTGCTTAGCCCAGTGCTCTGATAATGAAATGAATCATGAAAAAGGTCAGCCCCCAGGTCATAAAATTAAAAGCTAAATCCATGCTTATAGGCACCATACACTCCCTGTGTATACACTCCCTGTGTATAAGTAAGCTTGTGTATACAAAAGGGTAATCATGCATTTGCGAGGCTTTGCATCTGTGCGTTCACGTGTGGACGTGTTGTTATGTCCACGCATCTCCATGTCAGGAAAATGAGGTCACTAAGACACATGCAGAGTCACTCAGGGAGGCAGTTTCTAAATCAGTACTTTTTATTTTGAAAGATTTGTCAAACTCTTCACATCGTGGTGAGAGTTTGCATGATTAATAAGAAGCAGCTTTTTCATGAAATGCTTGGAGGTGAACGAGTTCTCAGCCTGTGAGATCCGACCATCCCATTGATTTTGAAATTTCTTTTGATTAATAGAAAGAAAAAATGGGGAGGGGAGAAGAGGAGGAACATGCTAGCGACTGAAGGAAAGATCTCTGGTGACAGCCATCCAGATGTGAAAAAAGAAAACAGAAAACCCAAAAGAAAACCAATTTGCCACCTGCCCTTTTTCTGTTTTACCACGTTCTGCACCTCACTCTTGATTTTGGTCTTTCTGGCTGAAACAGCCTCCCTGTCCTGCATCTCCTAAAGGTAGTTTGGAGGGGAGCAGCCCTGCAGGATGTGGTGATCCACCTCTCAGAGGTGTGGGGGATGCCAGAGAACGGATGGGCCACGGCTCTGGAAAGTCTGAGCAAGTTGCCTAATGCAAAAAGAAATGGCAGTGCAAAGTGAGGAGGGGAAATGGTGAAGAACTGGGTTTATGTGAGAGTTTATGTACTTCCAGAACACAGCCTGTTTCCTTCTCTCAGTCACAGCCGCTGACCACAAGATTCGTTATCTGCGGTTCTGGCTGGTGGATTCTGCAGGTCTCTCCCACCACTGACCCTCTAGCCCTAGAAGCATCCTTGCCAATATCACGTGCCTATTACTTCCCTTTGTCCATCTTCAGACCACTGAGGGATGACCCCCTGGCAGCCAATACCCTGAAATAAAATTAACTCAAAGTCTGACTTGGTGAATATTAGTTTCAAACAAAAAGTAGAAAATCTGAAGATGCAACGTGTGTTGAAGGCAGACTCGAGCAGATCAAGTGTTCCACCCAAGACAATGGGCAGAGGTGCACACGGCAAGAGGAAAGTGGGACCACTAGTGGGTGAGCAAGAGGCCGTGATAGCTGAGTTAAGGCTAAGAATGTCGTGACTTGGGTTAAAATGTCTATGTTTAGCACCGTTAATGTATTCGTTTAAGTCTATATTAGCACCTTGACCCCAGGCAGAACAACAAACCATCCAAACATTTTAAACATTGGGGAAAACAGGAGGGGAAAGGTCAAGAGAGAGAATCTGGTTCTGCAGGAGGAGGCGTGGCTTTAGATCACGAGGTCCTTGTCGATGTCCTCTGCAAGGCAAGAAGGAGCAGAATTAGACTTGGGGGCCGGGGTCAATGAGGGGTCATGCTTCCCATGGAGTTGGCGGATACCACCCATCCCAGGGACCGGGGGCCAGGTAACCGGTCCAAGGTCACCAAGGGAGTCTATGACTGAGAACTTTGGTCTCCCCCGTCCCTGGCTGATCCTTGTCACTTGCGCTGCCAAATTACATGTGCTGTTTTCTGTAGGTGCCTGTCAGTTCCCAAAGCAGTGCTAGACACAGAGGGAGTACTGATGCTTGAAAAGGGAGAAGGAGACAGCTGGATGGATAGAGAAGGACATAAAAGAGCGAGGCCCACCCAGGCAGGGAGAGCAGACAGGAGTTAACCAGGCACAGAGCAGAGATGGACAGGAAGGACAGACACACAGACAGCAGCAAGGAGGGAGGGAGAGGACACTGGATCCTTTGCTCAAACACTCACTCTCCTTGATGCCGAAGCAGCCGGCCCACTCGTCCAGGGCGATGTACTTGTCGTTGTCCAGGTCACAGGTCTCGAAAAAGCGGGTGGTGCAGTGTTCCATGGGGATAAGGGGGGCGCGCAGTGGGGCCAGCTCGGTGTGAGACAGGTACCTGCAGGGGTGAGGTGGGGAGAGGCTGAGGCTGAGCGAGCCCCACAGCCCTGCTTGGGGAGACAGGGAGGGAGCCTGCCCCTTGGGGCTGAAGGAGAGGATGTTCAATGGGAAGCCAGGATCCTGGGTCTACCCTGGCTCTACCACTGACCTGCTGTGGTTCTGAGCATACAGCACGGGCCAACTCTGAGCCTCAGTTTCCTCCTCCATCAAAGGGGGAGGAGTTGATCATAATGTCTAAAGGGCCCTTCCAGGTCTGAGATCTGTGGGTTCATAACACAGGTCTCTTGGTGCATTTCATTGTTTCCTAATTGGCTAAGACTTGAGGGCACAAACGCTTAAGATATTCAGCATTTCCGCTATTGGTAGATCAAAATCTGGTATGAAACAACAATGCATATTTTCTGCAGACACACATTTATACATCTGCAAATGCTCAGAAAAAAGATGAAAAAGAGATGCCTCAAAGTGAAGAGAGTACTGAAAAACTTGGAGAGCAGGGGTGGGGTTTCCCCAGCAGTCCAGTGTTGAGACTCTGCACTTCCACTGCTAAGGGCCCAGTTTGATCCCTGGTCAGGAAACTATGATCCCTTAAGATGTGTGGCCAGAAAAAGAACAGGAAGAGGGTGCTGACTTCTGGGGGAGGGAGTGTGGGAAGGGACTGGAATTGGCAGGCGGAGGGTGAGTAGAACTTTATCTTTTATGTACTGTGTCCCATGTGAGAAGGAGGGCTTCTGGTTTCTCTCCCCATCTCCTCTGTTCCTGTCCTCCCAGCTGGCCTGGACTCCAGAGCACATGTAGGATTTTTTCCCCTTGTTCCCCAGAGCCCTCCATTAGTTGTCCTCAAAACACTCTTCCCCAAGGACCCCCGGGCCCTCCTATCTGGCCCAACTCATGGAAGGGATAGGTTGAACTGAAGCTCCTCCCCCTTCTTTGTATATCAGTGAGGAAAGTGAGCCCCAGAGAGGGGCAGGGACTCAGGCAAGGTCACCAGGCAGCTCTGGGACAAGGAGCGGGGGAGGACGGATCCTGTGACCCAGGCTGTTTTCCCAGATGCAGGGTCCTTGCAGCCCCATCTGGAAGCCTCCCTCCAGGCCCCTTCCTTGCTCAGCCTGAGTCCAGATGTTCCCTACGTCTCCCCTCCCCTTCACGGTATGACTCAGATGGATCTCAGCCACGGAAAGAGCCTGGGAGAGAAGCTACAGGCAGTTTCCCAGCACTCAAGAGACCCCAGCCCCCCAGGATCACCCACAGGGTGGGCTGGACCGGGAGGGAGGGTTGAGCCTCCCAGAGGGGAGCAGCCCTGGGCATCCTGCGCAAGCAGAGCGGCCCTCCTCTTGACCTGCTCCAGGAGTGCACAGCAAAGGAAGGCGGGGGCGAGAGGGGCCGGTCCAGCTCGGCTGCAGACGGTCAGCCACCACCTGCAACTTCCGGGCACATTCCTTACTTTTTCCTTCCATTGTGAGAAACAGAGCACCACCCAGAGGGTGAGCTCCATGGGGGCAAGGGCCTACGTGGCAGTTCTGTGTACAGTTAAATCCCCTGCCTGGAATTGTGCTGGACATGTAATAGACACTCAATAAATGTTGGTTCACTGACCAACTCCCGGCCTATCCCACAGGGCATTTACACAGCACTTCCTAACTCATTTCAACATGGGGCAGGAGTGATCAAACCAGGAGCTTGCCATGGAGATGGGATGGGCACTGTGATTGTCTTAAGAACTTCCAGAGCCAGTTTGCCCCATTGGGGCCAGGTCTTAGGGCCTTGCTCCCCCACCTCAGCCTTGCCACCCCACGGAGTCCGGCGCTCCTTCCCAGCTCCTTCTACCTTGCTGAATGGATACCCAAGGCTGGCACTCATGGGGTTAAGGAGGGGTTTTCAGTTCTGATGGCTTTTGCCTCTTAGGCAGTAAGGAGGGATTGTCTCATGGTACCAAATCCTTTCTCCATCCTTTCTCCTACACCTATCCTCTCCGGTGGCAGCTCTTAGGCAAGCTATGGGCCTCCAGGGCTGGGAGCAGCAGAGGCCACTGAGAAGTCTTCTGACCACATCTAGAGCACCCAGCAGTCCTGGCGGCGACTGTCCACTCCAGGGCCAGGCTAGAGGCAGCTCCCCTCCGTGACCCTGAGGTTCTGGGGTCTTACCCGTCAATGGGGTGCTGGTCCAGCTGCCCGAACTGCCAGTGCACAGGGAAGATGTACATGTTGTAGTTCTTCTCGAAGTCCCGGGCCAGCAGTTCCACGGGATGGTCGCCAGCCTCCAGGCGCTTCTCATTCTCGTGGATCTTCTTCACCTGTGGGAGCAGAGATGCTGTGTGACAGAGGGTCCGGGGAGGCTGTCGGGCCAGTCAAGGTCCCTTCCCCCCGACAGGAGGCCAGAGTAGGCAGAGACCAGCCAAAGTCAGGGCTCAGGATGAGGGAAGGGGGACTCCAGGGTTCAGAATGAGGGAAGGGGGTCCAGGGGTTAAGACTCTGTGCTTCCACTGCAGGGGGCGCAGGTTTGATCCCTGTCGGGGACCTAAGATCCCACATGCTGAGCAGTGTGGCCAGGAAAAAAAAAAGACCAAATGAGGGAAGGAAGTGGTTAGATGAGTACCATCATTATCTCATCCACAGAAGTGGAGGCCTGGGGCCATCTCAATCAGAGTAACTGTGGAGTGTGTCAAAATGCAGCTTCCTGGGCCTTCCTTCACAGAGACACTGGTTCATTGTGGCTAAGGTGGGGCCCAGGGAGCTGTATTTTATCAGTACTCCTAGTGCTTGATATGTTCCTTAAAGTCCACAGACTCAGAAAGAAAAAGGAATAGAATTGTTTATGTCTCGCGCTTAACATGGACCTAAACAAAGTGAGCAGGTCCGTTCCTTCCGGGGCCCCTCAGAGCCTTTAACGTGTGAATGGGCTCTGCTTGCGTGCTGCCACTTCAGTCGTGTCTGACTCTTTTCAACGCTATGGACTATGTAGCCCGCCAGGTTCCTCTGTCCGTGGGATTCTCCAGGCAAGAATACTGGAGTGGGTTGCCATCCTTCCTCCAGGGGATCTTCCCAGCCCAGGGATTGAACCCGTGTCTCTTACATCTCCTGCACTGGCAGGTGGGTTCTCTACCACTACGCCACCTGGGAAGCCCCTGAATGTGCTCTAGGAGCCTCCAAAGGCCGCACGGAGGAGTCTGTGTCCTAGAGCCCGGAACAGAGGTACTCATTGGAGCAGGGATGTGGGCTTACATTTGGGGGCCTAGATCTGGGAATGGGACTGGGGATCTCAGCCAGCCTGGGGCCCAAGGTCAGGGCTAGCTCAGGGTCGAGCAAGTGCCCTGAGACAGGACGAGAAAAGACCCTTACTCGCAGCTTCTGCTTCTCGGTCAGGAGGTTGTTGTCCTCGTCCCTCTCGTACAGCGTGACCAGGACGTTCTTCAGCCAGTCCCGCATGCGCAGGGGGAATTCAGTCAGCTCAGAGTCCAGGCAGGGGGGGATGTCTAGGGTCAACACAGGGGTGGTCAGCACAGACCCTGACTCCCTGCCCGAGGGCCAATGTGCTGGCCAGGTCGCTCTCCCGACCCCTGCCCTTCTCCTGCTACTTCTTCAGTCGGTGGCCTTGGCACCGGCTCAGCCTCTCGGGGCCACAGTTTCTTCATACCTTTTGAACAAAGGAGATTGGAGGGGGTGGGGGGAGAATACTCTGCAATTGGACAAGAGCAAAGGCACATCCCCTGTTCCCTCGACCTTGATCTCATCTTGGGGGGGAAATGGTTTGCTCCAGAGACTCCTGCTTTTCTGGGTGTTGGGCCCTGAAAACAGAGGCCAGGACCCACCATGATGATGTTGACCCTTGAGAGGTGTTTGAAGCTGGGAGCCTGAGGAACAGCATTCACTCAGAGGCCCAGCTTAGCCGGGGTGGGGGTTCAGGCATGCTTAATCACCAGAACATTCTTAGCGATAGGATTGCATCCTGGTCTTTGGAACTCAAGGTGACAAAATGTCGGTCCTGGAGATTTCATCCAAGTCCACCCTCTTGGAATTATTAGAGATCAGTGTGGAGAGAAGGGGCTTGCTTAAGGCCACATTATCAGAGCCTCATCCAGCACCAGGGCATGTGGGTGCCAGGGGGCCTAGGGGCCCATCGTTTCCCCCATCCTTGGACCTATAGAAAGACCCCTCTGTGGTTAGGACCACGACCTTCTTCACCAGCAGCTGGGGAGTGGAAGAGAACATCTGAGAGGGAAACGCTAGGAGTCGGAGAAAGCGATACGCCCCAGAGAACAGAAGAGCCACTTGGCAAAAGTGTCAGTCTCACTGCCCAGGGATTCCTGCCAATGTTTCTCCCCTGCCCTCCTTCTCCAGGTCTGAGCCTTCTCTTTTCACATCCACGGCCCTGTAACTGGAAGAGCAGTGCTGACCACAGGAGAACCTGGTTCCCCCTCCTCCACCTTTCTGCACTCTGCACACCTGAGGCAGGTGAGTGGCCCTCCCCAGTGTCATCTGGTGCCAGAATGTACCAGACACACCATATGGATGTTGTCTTGGAGGGAAGCAGAGGGGCCCCTGCCTGTCTCGGATGACAGGGAGGCAGACACACTGGAGAAGGAGCCTGGGCCAGCTGAGTCTGCACCTGGGATCACTCTCCAAAGGCCAGGCAAACCCTGGCATCCCTGCCCCCAACACCTGGCTCCTAGGTTTCTAGAAGCAGGTACTTAATCATATGTTTTATGCAGGCAGATGGGAATGTAACAGAGTAAAAGGGCCTAGGATATGACAATATTGAGTAACAGGGCCTAAGGGGAACTGACAGAATTGCCTTGATTTTAAAGCATTCAAATGCAAGTATTTTTAAAACACTTTTTTAGGCCCAGGAAGAACATCATTTTTGTTTCACAACATTGAAGCAGGAAAGATTGTGGTTAGACCTATAGAAGAACTTCCTCATCATTACAGAAAAGAAGTGAGCTGTCTCGAATGCTAGTGAGAGGCTCTGGAAATCTGCCCTGATCCTGTGTTCCCTCCACTGCTCAGTCCTTCCCTGGAAGGGTCCTGAGTACAGATACCAGCTCATAAACAATCATCTCATTCTATAACTGGGATCCCTGAAGCTCAGACAGGGGAAGAGAGGTGCCCAAGATCACACAGCCCAGAGGTGGCAGAGCCAGCAGCAGTGCCAGTTTGGCACCTCTTCCCCGAGACCGGAGGCTTGGCGGGGCCCGAGGAGACTCACATTTGCAAGGCCCGATGTAGTCCAGGTGGAGCTTGTGGCCCTTCTTGGTGCCCTCCAGTGTGCACTTGGTGGCAAAGAAGTGGCAGGAAGAGTCGAAGGTCTTGTTGTCGTTGCTGCACACCTGTTGGCAAAGCAGAGAGCCTCGCCCTCATTCCCAAAGCCCTTGGCCAGTACCGCCACCCATGCCCATTTCAGAGATGGGCACACTGAGGACCAGGCAAGGAACATGACTAGCTCGGGGTCCACAAGGTGAGTTAGGGGTGGGGCCTGGCGAGGAGCCACTCTTTGGACTCCTAAGTCAATGCTCAGCCCATGCTGGTCTCTGAGCAGCGGAATGACAGAGTCAGGGCTGAGATATGGGAAAGCAAACCTGGGAGATACAGAAAAGATGAATCGAAGGTGAGGATGAGGGAAAGGCAGAGTACTCAGAAAAGGGTTAATACAGCAGGCCTGGGATTGTTATCCTTAGAAAGGCCTTCTTGTGATGTTGGCCCTTGGCTGGTGTCTGGGAGCGAGGCTGGTGAACAGTTGCCTGCGCCGTTAGAAAACTGTCCATAAATGATGCAAGTGTCTCAATTTGCCTGGGTTGCTCACACAAACAGTATGGTTCATGCTGAACATCTCTTTTCCTGCTCAGAGTCTGGAATTTGGGTATATGCTGGGCATGGGATGCCTGCGTGTCCAGGCTTCAACTAAACACTAGGTGCTGAGTCTGTAATAGGCTTCATAGGTCAGAAGCCTTGCTCGTATGAGGCTGCAGTTCATCTTTGTAGCTGGGGAAAGAGACCCTTCAAGGCAGGGGGAGAATAAGCAAGACTGTGCATGGATCCCTCCACACTCAGCCTGTACCCAATTCCCTTTTCATCAGCTATATATCCTTAACTATTAGCAGTGAGTGCAAATATGTGGTGAGTTATGTTGGTTCTTGCGAATCTCTGAGCATGAGGATGGTGGAGCAGAGATGCTGTGGGCTGAACAAGGGCAGTGACAGCAAGGAGTTGTGTCAGGAGGAGAGAAGCCTTGTCCTGAACACCCTGCACATGCTTACTGCTTACATATCTCTGCAGAGGGACTATTGATGGGCACTGGTGACCCGTGTGATAGGGGGTGAAGGGGTGAAGAGGAGGGAAGAGCTGATGAAGATGCTAAAATTTGGACCTCAAAAGGTAAGTTGTACTGGGGAGAGGTTAAAGATGGAGAGATCAGGTGGAGGTTGTGGGAATGATCCTGGAACTCAATTTGTGGCCCTGAGCTAGATGACCACGAGCACAATGGTTGATATGCATGAGTGCTCAATAAATATTTCCTTGGATGGATGAATGGACAGATGAGTCCTATTGGAGACTGAATGGACAGCTTTGAAAGTTTTTTTTAAATAGAATATATTGAGTACTTACTAAGTACCAGGTATTATCTGACAAATCCCTGCAATAGCTCTACGAGATAAAGTCTATTTCTGGTCCATCTTTAGAGGTGAGAAAACTTGGAGGGGATCAGGAACATAGCTAAGATCTCACACTATCAAGAGGTGGAGATGAAGGTTGATGTCAACCTTTGCTGTGACCCAGAACCCACATGTTTGGACCTGATGCTTTGCCCAGATTCTCCCACATGAGAAAGTCCCTCATGTGTTCCCTTCTGAGTCTCCGTAGGGCTGGAAGCTGGTGGTGCTGAGTAAATTCTTGCCAGTTGCTGGAGAGTCCAGTGACAGTCACTCTTCAGTGACTGCTGGAGAGTCCCAGACAGAGACCCTCTCTGGCTGGGTCTCTTGCTGTGACTAGACCTAGCGAGGGGACTTATGCACCTGGAGCTGCCCTGTGGGACCCCCCAGGCTAGCAGTGTTCTGGGCAGATGCCCTGAGGGCCGCAGTCCTCACCCCCTGCCCTGTCCCTTGGGCCTCACCTTCTCAAACTCGCCGATGGGGGCAGGGCAGCTGGTGGGGTCCTGGCACACACACATGGGGGTGTTGCTCTCGTCCAGTTCGCACACCTTGCCGTGTTTGCAGTGGTGGTTCTGGCAGGGGTCTGGTAGAGCATGAGGGC
Organism: Ovis canadensis; assembly: GCF_042477335.2. Taxonomy (NCBI): domain Eukaryota; kingdom Metazoa; phylum Chordata; class Mammalia; order Artiodactyla; family Bovidae; genus Ovis; species Ovis canadensis. The sequence goes on from NC_091249.1 coordinate 75,658,994, forward strand.
AACATGGTTAACCTCACCTGGGCTAGCACATCCATCCCAACCCAACCCACATGGATCCTTGGACAGAAGTCCTCAGCTCTGGCCCCCACTCGACCTTTGGGCAGCCCTGCGCCCTCCCTTCTCTTCTGCTGAAATCAGCTTGACGGGGAGCAGTTGGCTCAGTCTGGGGACTAGAGATTCGGTCTGAGATCAGGGCCAGGCACACCTGCAGGGGCTGGGGATTCAGTCTGGGACCCGGGAGCACTGGGCGCCATATGGCTCCCCTGAGGATTGAAGCAACCACTGTGTTCTCGGCTGTTCATGGATCAATGACAGCGAGGTATTTCAGAATTCTAGAATAGACTTTCTAGAATGACTTGGAAAGTCGGCTGTTGTCACAGAGCCAGGGAGCTATGCAGCCCAGCAAAACAGGCCTGAGTGTCTGTAGCAGAAAAGGGAACAGGGCCCCAGGACCGCACTGAACAATAGAGTCTGCCTGTGTCTCGTAAACACCGGATGGGGGACGTGAAGGGGAAGGAACAGCGCTCAGTGGACGCCTCTCTGCTCCAGTGGACACTCAGGCCCTGAGGATGAGAGCTCCTCTCGCCTTTCCTCCTGGCGCTTGACTGGGGTGTCATAGTCCTCCTCTGTTAGGTGCCTGTCCTGCCAGGTCCTGGGCAAGGGGGCCTCTACTTTTGTCTCTTAGTCCCTCGACAACCCTGGGGCGGGGGTCTACTGTCTTCACCCTTCCCCACAGAAGACATGAGCAGGCTGGGCTCAGAGACGGTCTGAGGGCTGTCAGAGGACATCGCAGAAAGTTTGGAGGCAGACCTTGGTTGGTCCCCCTCCAGAGCTGGGGCTTTAGCCCCTGGGGTACGGTGAGTCTCCGTTCTGCGGGTTAGGGATGCTGGGCTGTGAGCGGGAGCCAGAAGCCCCAGGTCACGGTTCTCACAGCCTTATGGGAGTTGTGTCAGGCGTCCAGGTTTATTTCCTCGTGGCCACGTGAAAATTAAGTAAGCTTATAAGTGTGAAAGCGTCTGGGGCCATCAAGTGACCAGACAGGACTGGGGATCTCAGTAGGAACCTGAAACCCAACTCTGGAACTAGATTAAAGTGCTGCAAGGGTACAAGGCCACTTCCAGCTTGAGACTTCGCTTCCTGGCACTCACAGCCTGGCTATAAATAGATCTTTCTAGATTCCAGAAAACACTCCCAACCTTTCAGTCAAGGCAGTTTGTCCTTCACAGCCCCTCCCACAGGGAGGACCCCACCCTGCGTTTCCTTGGGAAGGAACCTCACACAGGCTTGGCCCACACCCCAGGCCCGGGTGGCAGAGGGCAAAGGCTTGGTGTAACAAGACAAAGAGAAGGGACCTACTCTCAGCCACCACCTCTTCCTCGACTTCCTCGGCACCCTCATCGAATTCTCCTACTTCCACCTGGACGGGGTTGGCTCCCACGGGTACCTGGGGTGGAGGGAGAAGAGTGAGTCAAATGCCCCATCCCACCCCCAGGCCTGGAGGAAGGGGGCAAAGGCTGGAGGGGACTTGCCCGAAGCCTTGGGTCCCCACAGGGGATGGGGATAGACATGCTGAAATGGGTGCTGGGTTCAGATCCCAGGAGGCACAAGTGCCAGGTCCAGAATCGAGACTGAAGCTATGGGCCCGGAACTCTATGGAGATGCCCTAGAGGCCACCAGGCATGTCAGGGCAAGAGGGGGTGCCAAGCTCTCTCCCCTTCAGCTGCACCAGGGTAGTCTCCCTTTCATCAGTTGATATTTGGGGAGACCATGGATGACCATCTGAGAAAAAATGTCACACAATTCAAACAGTAAAAGACAAATTCAGAATCATAGCTCCCACCTATGAGGTTCCAGGGAGAGTTTGGGGAGCACTCGGGAGTGTCATCATTGGGGGATCCACAGGATTTACATTTGTCCTGTGCATGCACGTGGGAAGGGGAGCAATGGCCTGCTCCGGCAGCCCCCGTCTGGATTCCCCAGCGAGTGGATATTGGCAGAGAGGAGTCTGGGGCCCTCACCACCTACCTCGGCCACCTCAGCCACGGTTTCTTCCACCACTTCTGTCTCATCAGGCAAGGCTTCCTGTTGCTGTCGGGAGGTGAAAATAGGGTTCAGAGAGGTTGGGGCCCAGGCCAGCTTCCACCACTAACATGCCTCAGCCTGGACCACTGAAGCTGGGGAGCTAGGAGAGAGGCTCACGGGAGACCCCCCGAGGCTGTGCCTCAGGGCCTGCCATGGGTGGACAACTCGGGCACAGATGCAGGCCCTGTGGGTCTCTGGAGCACCTTACTTTGTATAGTTATATCTGAAGTGTCTATCAAAACTCAAAAAGCATCTCTGCAGCTTAGACTCCCATAATGATGGGAGACCAACTGGTCTGATGCAGACCAACTCCCTTCAGATGGAAAAACTGAGACCCATAGGGGATGAACCCTGAATTTTAACAGATGTCAGTATCTTCCCCACAAGTGTGATATTATCATCATCCTCATTATTTGGCAATTCCTTCTTGGAGTCAATCTGGAGTGAGAGAAGCAAGATAGCACATGAATTTGAGGTGCCTGGCTGGCTGGGGCTTCTTTTCCCATCACTCCCATCAGCATCCCTTTCTCTTCTGGAAGTCTTCATATGATAAAGAGCTCACTTCCTTCTAAAACAATCCTAGTCCCTTTCTGGGAAAGCTCTGATAGCTAAACAAGTACATCTTCACATTACATGGAAATCTGTCTTCCCTGAAATCTCCTTTTTATTTTGAGCTTATTAGTTTAAGGGAAAAAAATCTTAAAAAAAAAAAAAATAAAAAGACAACTCAAGACGGGGAAGTGCTTGCCCCCCTGAACATCCAGGGCGGGTAGATTCAATGCCCCTGAGATTGTGGTGGGAGGTAAGATCAAGAAGATGCGACTTTCAGGTACTCACAGGGGCTGCCAAGGCCCTCCCAGCCAGGCAAAGGAGAAAGAAGATCCAGGCCCTCATGGTGCTGGGAACCCTGCGGGGAGAAGAGAGATGAAGAATTCAGTGAGGGCGAGGTTTCTTGATGGAGAGTTCCTCCTGACACTGAATTCCTGTGATATGCAAGATAATTTTAGATGGTCCATGGTAGACGATAGTGAAAGACAGGGAGAAGGTTGCTTCCACTTGGTTCTCTTTTAATCCTGATGGTATGAGAAAGTCTCAGTTTGGTGCTAACCAGCCTTTAACATCTAACACTCATCTCTCGCCCTTTTGAGCAGAGGGCAGGCCTCTGGCTCAGAGCCTCCGCAGGAAACGACATCCAGCTGGAATTCAGTAGAGTTGTCCTGTCTCCTTTGTGTCTAGTTTAACAGTTTCCTTCTATTTATGACAAAAGTACGCAGGTTTTTCCATTTACGGTAGGGAATCTTGTCTCTTTCCTCAGTACATTTATTTAAATTTTTAGACAGTGATTGGGCAAAGACAACTGGTTAATTAATCAAGTCTGGGCAATGCTGAACCAGGTTTTGTTCAAGGGCCCTTCAATCCCTGATGTTCTAGGATTCTTTTCTTCCTATACCCCAGACTTTCCCCCTCCTCTTCCTCCTCTCCCGTCTTTCCCCGGACCTCCTTCTCCCTACCCTTCTTTAATAAGAGAACTTAATAGGCAGCAACCCCTTGCCAATTTGAGACAACGAGGCCTACATTCTAAAACAAAGAACAATAGTTTTCGAGTGTAGCCAGTGGAGACTTATGGCCATACTTTCCTCCATTCTGCCCAGGAGGGATGGCACTTCTCTGGATTCTGTGTGGAAACTACCCAAATGCTTGCATATGTTTTGTGTTACCTTCTGTTTCTCCCTCACAGCTAAAAGATGTTAACTGAGATCTAGAAAGTTCTCTAGAAAATTCTCCCACTCTGGTCACTGCTGAAACCATCCTCTAGATGCTGAGCTCTTGACTCTAACAATCTAATGACTGGAGGGCATCTTGGAGCAGAATCTCTGATGATTTGCTGCCAAAATACTGTCCCTAACCAAGGAACTGTGGTGGGGATGTTTTGTTTCTTGTTCTAACTCAATGAATTTCCATTTCCAAATGGCTTTAGAAAGTCCTTCCTTCTACTGTTCAGCTTGCCTCCCTTCAAGCTTCTCCTGGTCTCCTATGATCATCCGTTGGTGCCACACAGAGCAAGCATCTCCCCTGCGCCTAAGCAGCTTTCAGTCAGTGTGGGCAGTGGCCATGTCTCCCCTCATTTGCCCTTGGTTCCTTCCAAGATTTCTCAACTGACCAAGCACCTTGGTGGGAGGTACCCTGGCATCATGGAAGACGCTTAGTTTGGAGCTAAATCCCAAGGATTCTGGTTCTGTCTCAATATTAACTTGGTATATTGGTTCAATCCTTCATCCTCTCCAGACCTCGGTTTCCCTCTTCTACTACTTGAGAGGGTTCGACTAGCTGAGCTTTGAGGCGGTAGCCTGAGCCCTTGAGATGCCCTTCAACTGTCCCAAGCACATGCTGGTCTTGACACACATCATCCCCTCCACTATTCCCATCTTCACTTAAATTATGGTATTTGGGTAGCAGAAAGAGGCAGCAGAAGGGAAGACTTCATAATGGTCCTCTACTGAGGTTGAAATAGACACTAAACCTCAATATTTTATGGCATTATAAGAAATAAAATCAACAGAAATTTAAAGAAATCAACCTGGGAGCTTGGCTTTGCTTCACGGTGTCCCCAACTCCAATCTAAGCGTGCACATGGCTTTGGATGAAAGGAACAATGAAAGGGTCTGAGGTGGAAAGGGAGGATGTCAGACAACATTCAGGCCCCTTCCAAGCTGACAAAATTCCTCCTCATGGACTTGGGTTGGGCCTCATAGAGTTTTTCTTTAAGACTGGGATGGGGATCGGGGAGAAAAGTGGGAAGTAAGTGTTAAGAAAAGGACACACAGTCTTGGAGGAGGAGTTGTTTTCCTTATTTGAGGGTTTGCCCAGTTTTCCCTCACCAGTCCCAACATCCTCTCCATCCAGATCGTTTGATGGGAGGGAAGGGCAGCATTGGACGGTTCTCGAATGTATGACCATACTCTCTGCATACCCATAAGCTCCCTCTCTGAGGTTCTCTAAACCACCACTGGTCAAAGAGGCCAGGTGCCCATCCTGCAAAGGTCAGGGGGTGCATCAGTAACCCTAGCAAGGTCAGAACACAGGGCCAAACCCCAGCATCCAGAAATGATCAGCTGTGCACACATCCTTTGCCAGTCAAACCTAGGTCTGGCATGCCCACCTGGTGAAAATATAAACACCTTTGTATAAATGAGCAGTATTAAATAAAAACTCTGTATCTCTTTAGTTTGTAATGATGCCTGTGCTTATCCTTTTAAGAATGTTTTCATAATCCGGCATCCCCTGGGGGCTGAAGGCATGTCTTTCTACCTTATAGTGCAGAAGAAAGGGCTGAGGCCCAGAGGGGAAAAAACCTGCCCAGAGCCCCAGGGAGGGTGGCAGGGCTGAATGAAGACCAAGGCTGCCCCCCTCCGCCTCTGGCCTGCCCTCTGCCTCACCTGCTGTTTCCCTTGGCAGCAGTTCCTCCCCTGGGTGCTCACCTGATGGGGCCCAGCTGGGCTGTGAACTGGCCCTGGGTACCCTGGAGGAAACGAGATTGGGAGGGGGGCAGCAGGAGGCATGTTCACCTTGGCCCCGTGGGCGTCAGATGCAGACTTAGCTCACTCCCACCCCGCCACCGCCCCTGCCTCCTGTTCCGAACATCCAGTCCTTTCCTTTTGCCTTTATTTGCTCTGGAGACGGCTGAAAACCCATCCCTGGCTGCCAGCAGGACCTGAAGCTGAGGTCACCTCTCCTTCTTTAGAAAGAGTCTGGGGATGGAAAAGTACAGCCGCCCCCTCCTCCCACCACCACCCAAGTTCACCTCCCTTGAAACATAAAGGGCCTCCTGTGGGCTCTCTCTGGACACTGAAAAGTTGCTGAAGGACAGAACTAGGGAAAAATCTTGGAATCATTAAATTTTAGACTGTGGATCTTGGAATCATAGAACCCTAAGGACATGAAGCACAGAATCTGAGTTACAGTCATCAAATCTGATTTGAGTAGAAGAATTTATGAAGCAATGCAGTCTAATAGAACTTTCTAAGATGATGAAAATATTCTGTATCTGCATGTGTAACATGATGGCTAGTGGCCACCAGTGGTTATTGAACACTTGAAATGTTGCTAGTGCAAATGAAGGGCTGAAGTTTTCATTGTATTTCATTTTAATTAACTTAAATTCTACCTAACCGTATGTGGCTAGTGGCTACCATATTAAGACAGAGCTTGCTTTGTCCCTCAGTCATGCCCAACTCTTTGCGACCCTGTGGACTATAGCCCGCCAGGCTCCTCTGTCCATGGGATTCTCCAGGCAAGAACACTGGAGTAGGTTGCCTTTCCCTTCTTCATGGGATCTTCCAAACCCAGGGATCAAACTCAGGTCTCCTTCATTGCCAGTGGATTCTTTACTATCTGAGCCTCCGGGGAAGCCCATATTAGACAGAGTGGTTATCAACTTTTATAGAGGCATTATGGCAGAGAGGTAAGCCCAGGGGCTCTGGAGACAGAATATACAGGTTCAAATCCTGGTTCTGCCATATAGCAGTTGTGTGACTTTCAGAAAGTGATTTTCCCTCTCTGGGCCTCCGTTTATTTCTCCATCTTTAAAATGAAAATAACATACTTACCTTGAAAGACTCATGGGTGATTACAAGAGATAAGCATCAGAAGAGTATCTTAAAATACAAAGATCCCAGAATCTCCATTCACCTTGAAAATCCAGGACAAGAATCCTAGCTTTTTGTTCATGGCCCAGGGAGAACAGGTGCTGGGCTGGAACAAAGGAGGCATTTTTCCTTTTGGTCTCGGGCACTCCAGCCCGGCCTCCGCAGGGCACAGTGATGAAGCCAGGCCCCAGGCTGCCCTCTCAGTTGGGCTGCTGACGCAAACCAGACATCTTGCTTCCACCATTTGGCTTACTAACAAGGGTTCCCAAAACACATGTTCCTGGTAAACAAGCCCAAAGAGAGGAAAACACGTCTAGAGGCTAATAAAGGAACTCGTGAGTGAGCCAGGCCCACCAGAATGCCAGGACTCAGAAGGAGGCTGAGACGGTCCAGAGAGGTGCCAGTGTGGCCACGTGGGCGCTCACACCCCAGGGAGCACACACAGCCACTCAGAGGTGACGTGGAAGTCAGGAGCCCTGGGACTGAGTCTTGGCAGTGTTGCCTCCAGCTCACCCTTCAAATCAGGATAGGCTCCGCTACTCCTTGGACTTCACCTAGCGCCACTCCTCTGCACAATGCAGACGTTGTTTTAGATCAGTGGTGTTCAGAGTCATATAAGCCAGGGAGCCTTTCTCTCAGTGAAGTCTTCTGCAGAAGTCCAAGTTTGAAACAACTAAGAGCCGTTCACTTTTGTTGTACATATGAATGCACTATTATCTATTCAATGAATCAGCTCGAAATTAAAACAAAACAAAACAAAACAAAAACAGTGTTGAGATGCGGGCTGGCACTGGGACACTCCCTGAGATGCCTTGGAGAACCTCTAAGTTCTTTCATGAGAGAGTTTGAAGACCTGAGGCCATAGTCCCTAAGGTTCCTTTCACCCCTGACGTTCCAAGTCAGCTGAGTCAGAAACCTATCAGAGGACCACCTTTCCCAGCCTGGCCCTTGACTTCCTGCTCCACTTCTAACAATTCTTGCTGGAAGGGAAGAAGCTAAGGGAAACATTTAGGGCAGCAGTCCCCAACCTTTTTGGCACCAGGGACCAGTTTCATGGAAGACAATTTTTCCACAGACCAGGGCAGAGTGGAGCGTGTGATTAAAGCACATTCTATTCATTGTACACATTATTGCTATTATTATTACATCAGCTCCACCTCAGATCATCAGGCATTAGGTCCTGGAAGTTGGGGACCCCTGTTTTAGGGTGCTCAAGCATAGCTTTGAAGAGATTCAGAGGCAACTCAGAAATGGCCCCAGAGGATGAGACTGGTATCAGTCTGACAGAGGTTCCATAAACACATCTAAGATGCCACGTTTTGCTGTGGTTAGAAGCCCCAGGGCGGAGCTTCAGGCTCTCCCCGTTGGCTCCCCCTAGGGGCCACTGGTGCATCTGGGTGACCGCAAATGGAAGGGATGAGAAATAACATCAACCTGTCACATCCTAAAGATAGCAAGCAAATCCATGGCACACGTGGCTACACCTGCTCCTCCTGTGCATGTGGCAGACATTACTAATCAATCATATGACCTTTCCCCCTAAAGTCCAGTTCAGTTCAGTCGCTTAGTCGCGTCCGACTCTTTGCGACCCCATGAATTGCAGCACACCAGGCCTCCCTGTCCATCACCAGCTCACGGAGTTCACTCAGACTCATGTCCATCAAGTCGGTGATGCCATCCAGCCATCTCATCCTCTGTCGTCCCCTTCTCCTCGTTGGACTCAAATCCTGGACACAGTTCTTTTGGCAGCTGCTACCAATGGGTTGGTGGTGTCATGCCAAGCAACACCTCTTTGCCATGCTTCTGATTTTAGAGATAGGAAGACTGAGGATCAGAGAGTGAAAATAATTCACTTGAGGTAATACATGACAAGCTGGTATCTGGGCTGAACTTCCAGATATTCAGAAATATCAAGATGTTTGGGGAATTGTTTGTTTTTTCACTTGATTAGTCTAGGATCCTATGGCCATAACTAACACATAAGGGCCCAGAAAGATCCTCAGATGAAATGGGTTAATACCACATTTCTGAAAGAACCCAGCTATAGTGAGAGTTGGTATCTCCATTCCTACTTTGCCTACAGACATCAAGCTCTATAACTTGACAAGTGAGAGCAGAGTTAATGTCCTGTCTAGACATCTCCTGGATAAGAAGGAGGCTGTTTTTCTAAATGATTCTGTCAAGTCACTGGTTTCAGTCACCTCTTAGCCACTTCCTGTTGCCCTAATGACAAAGCCATGTGGCCTGCGTCAGGCCATGGCAAGCCAGCAAAGGAGGAAGAGAGGTAGCTCTTATCACTTGTTATCCATGGGGCTGTTGACTACAGGGAGGAGTGTCAGGAGAGTACCAAACTGCTCAAAGGAAACCAACAAAAGAAGCCAAAATGAACATCTGGATGTTTCCAGATGTCTGAAAATTTGGCTCAGACATCAGTTTGCTGCATGACTTTGAGTTATTTTCCCTTCCCGAGTCTCAATTGCTGTCTCTAACATACAACAGGTGCTCAGATGGCAGAGAATCTGCATATAGTGCAGGAGACCGGGGTTCAATTTCTGGGTTGGGAAGATCCCCTGGAGAAGGAAATGGCAACCCCGTCCAGTATTCTTGCTGGGAGAATCCCATGGACAGAGGAGCCTGGTGGGCTACATACAGTCCACGGGATCGCAAAGCGTCAGACATGACTGAGCGACTAACACTCAGGGGTCTACCTCTCCGCCATGACCTGTAGTTAGGTCTGGCTGTGCATGTCTGTGTGTGGCTACAAATGGCGATTGTGTATTTGCATAAGTGACCAATGACCTTGAGGACCACTGTGTGAAGCTTTGTATGTGATGCTGCGTGTCTACCTGACTCAGCATCTGTGGGTTTCAGCCCTTACAGGTGAGGGTCAGAGTTTGCATATGCATCAGATGGACATCCGAGACTTGTCTGTGAGTCAAGGTATTGCTCAGAGGGAGCCGTGAGTGCATGACCCCCTGTGTCTGCTCATGTATTGAAACATTTATTTCCAGCTGTGCCAGAGGGTGCCTGTTGGTGAAATCAATGTTTATATACTTGGCATCCTCGTGGGTTTGTGTCTGTCCCTCTTTATCCCTGCACACATAGCTACCTGTCTAAATAACGTCAAAAATCAAATATTTTCCTGTTTACCTCACATCCTCAGCTCCTTCCGTTCCTCCACCATCCTTTTCTATTTATAGCTTATTTTTTTTTAGCAAGGAAAACTGCTCTTGTGAATAGCAAACCCCAGCCACACAATTGGTTGACAAGTCTCTACAGTTGGATAAAGATTTTAGCAGGGCTATTATGCAATCCCAGTTCCCCTAGCCCCCCCTCTTGTTTCCTTTTCAACTAGGGGGCCAGGCACTGTTAAAAATGTAGCCTGACTGCTCTTTCTAATGAAAGCAGCACCTGGCAGTTAGGGTCACAGGACTTCAGAGCTGAAAGGGCACCTGGAGACCCTAGGCTCAGTTCAGTTCAGTCGTTCGGTGGTGTCTGACTCTTTGTGATCCCATGAATCGCAGCACGCCAGACCTCCCTGTCCATCACCAACTCCCGGAGTTCACTCAGACTCACATCCATCGAGTCAGTGATGCCATCCAGCCATCTAATCCTCTGTCGTCCCCTTCTTCTCCTGCCCCCAATCCCTCCCAGCATCAGAGTCTTTTCCAATGAGTCAACTCTTCGTATGAGGTGGCCAAAGTACTGGAGTTTCAGCTTTAGCATCATTCCTTCCAAAGAAATCCCAGGGTTGATCTCCTTCAGAATGGACTGGTTGGATCTCCTTGCAGTCCAAGGGACTCTCAAGAGTCTTCTCCAACACCACAGTTCAAAAGCATCAATTCTTCTGCCCTGGGTTGGATTCCCCATTTAACAGATTGGGGAACTGAGTCTGGAGAGGGAAAGTGTCTTTCCGAATGTCACTGTGAGTTAGGCTCCACCTCTGCCTTTGCCTTGGACACTGGAGGGTGCAACACTCTTGGGAAATAATGAAGGTGACCAAATCAAAAGAATCTGGACGATATTTATTTTGCTTAAACGTGCCTGTCAGCACTTTTAGTAAAGGGAAGTTATATCCAAACCCTAAGATGATGAAGCTGCCAGACAAAAAAGCAGGGAATGATGTCACCAATTATTTGGATACCATCAATTCATCCATTCTAAAAACCTATCTCATTAGGTGAGAGGGCCACAGTGTAGCAAGCTTCTCTGTGTATCATCCCCGTTTTGTCCACACAGTATCCCTTTGAGGTGGTGGTGTTATCACTTTTTGAACCAAGGAGGACCTGGTTCTCCTTGAACCTGGGGCTCAGAAAGGAGAAGCCATTAGTTCAAGGTCAAATGGCACCTTTGAAGTAGAGGTAGTTTTAAAACTCAGGTCTTCAAGTAGCCTATCCCAGGAAGCAGGAAGCAACTTACAGCCCCACAGCTGCCCTGGGGTCCTAGGAGATTGGGAGGTCGGCAGGGCAGGACCTAGAATTTGCCCTCTTGGGATGGAGTGGAGTGGGGGACATTCAGACCTACAGAGCCTGATATTCTAAGTGTTCTAGTGTCCCCTCCCAGCCAGCAGGCAGAGACCCTGAAAAAAAGGTTACCGTGGCAACTCGCATTCCTCCTAGAGTGAGTCATAGCAAAGAAGAGCCTTTTGGTGGGTGGGACTTGGAGAAAGTTTCAAAAGTTGATTCCTTCTCCAGGCACCCTCCCTTCCCTCCCCCTTCCTCCCTCAACTCCAGCTCCAGGCTTTGTCGATGTGGCAGCTGATGGCTGCAAGTTAACTCTCTCTTCCCCTCAACCACTCCCATTCCAAAGCTTTGCATCCTTCTGCAAATACACCTCGGCTTCCAGTCCCCACCCTCTCCATCTCCCACGTCATGCCCTCTGGCTACCTGGAGGGGCCGGCGTCCATTTGAGAATATTTTTAAGACTGAAGGCTGTGAACACCCTCTTGGATATTGCCGCTAACTCTGTCTCTATTTCTCTCTGTGTCTCTCTCTCACACACACACAACTGTATATACAATTTTAAGGGGCTTGCAATCTCCTCGAAACCTAGCCAAAAGCTAGTCCATGAATTCTGCTTTAAGAGACCTTCATTGGAAAGTTCAGAGGACGCCGGGCACCACAAAGACGGTTGAGTCCATTCCTCTGACTTTACAGACAGGGAGACGAAGTCCAGGGGAGACATTTACCTAAGATCACATGTAAAATGTATGTCTTCAGTCTGCCCCCCTACTTCGGATGTGCTTCTCATCCTGCTCTCAGCACTTGGGGTGCACAGAAATTCAACCACAGAGAAAACCCTTTCTCTTTGTGTTCTGCATAGAGTAGCATTTTCTGGAGGAAAACGTGTGCCCCTCTGTTCCTTTTTGGGTGGACTGGGCTTCCTGGAAGACATGCCTTCCCCAAGGCCCCCCTTTCCCCTTGGTGCCCTTAGGGACTCAGGAAGCCCGCTCATGAGCCAGCCAGTGGAGCCATAGGTAGGAAGGGCTTTACCTGAAGAAGACCTAACAGCAGCCTAGTGTAGAGTTTGAACTTCTCATGGCAAAGGTGTGGGAATGTCGCCCTGAAACCCTCTCCATCTTGTCTTCTCCCTCCCATTCTTGGCAGCACACCCCACCACACCCAGTCTCCCGTCGGACCCTGCGCCTCTCTGGACCCTATCAGATATCAGGGGTCTTCAAATCTAGACACACAGAGGGCTACTGCTGCTGAGTTTCCAGTGTTTACATCCTGGGGAGCCCGGGATGGGAACAATGCCTAACCCCGGACTGATTGTCTGACAGTGCTATTTCAGGCTGAATGGCAGCGGAATCGGTGTGTGTGTGTGTGTGTGTGTGTGTGCGCGCCCGCGCGCGTGTGTTGGAGAGGGGTGGAGGTTGAGAGGGGAGAAATTCCAGGGCAACAGGAGCCTTCACAGAAGTGCTGATGAAAGGTGAAGACCCTCTCTTATCCCTCCAAAGATCAGTTTATCACTCACGCCAAATTCCTTTGGGAAAACAGAGTGCAAGAACCAAGTCTAGAAAGTTTCTCCTCCTGGAATGGGAAGCAGGGCAGACTCTGGTGGCCCATCCCTCTTGCAGCTGTGCCCAGATCATATTCCCAGGAAAGGAAGAGGTGGCCCCCATTTGTAAAGGCAGCCTCTGAAACCCGAGAGACAGGCGCAGAGAGAGACAGGGAGGAAAATACTCTCTCAGAGACAATCGGATTACTTTCTGCAATACCAAAGGGGAGACCACATGATCTTAGTTTCACCTGAGGAGTTAACAGGCAGCAAGTCCGAGTCCCCTGCCCTTCAGGAGAACAAGGATGGAGTCCCTGCGCCTGGAGACCTCCCAACACAGCTTCTTTTCCTTGTACACAAAGTGAGGAGTGGGCCAGGGTGCAGGGGGTGCAGGCCTAGAGGAGGGACAGGCAGCGCAGGGGTCGGACATACCTCAGTGGTGGGCAGGCAGGCGGCAGGCGAGCTCTGGGCAGTCTGGAGGTCTGCAGGAATGTGAGGGGCTTAGAGCCTGGCAACAGGAAACCACTCAGAGCTCTGGGCTGGGTCTGTCTCCCCCTCCACCCCGCGGTCCCTCCTCCTCCTGTGTCTCCTCCTTCCCCTCCCCTCCCCTCCCCTTCTCCCCACAGCCAAAGCCGTCTCTGTCTTCCAAGCCTTTCCTCCTCTCCTCTCGGTGGGCTGTCCTGACCCGCCTCCCAACCCCGCCCGCCACATGGGTTCTGGAGCTCTTGCCTAGACAGACTGACCGAGCAGAGCGCTGGGACTGGAAGGGCCAGCGGGAATCACCTAAAACAGCCCCCTCCTTGTTCAGAGGGGAGCTGAGGCCTGGAGGGGGCAAGGGATCATCCACCCAGGGTTCCCAAGGGGAATATCCAGGCCCACGTGTCTGGAGTGTCTGACCGGTATCTCTACAAGAGCTCCCTAGCATCAGGCAGTGCTGAGGAGGGCAGAGCCCTGTGAGGGGGTTGTATCTGTGGCAAAGGCTAGGCCAGGACTTGCCTCTATACAGACTGAAGAAGCTGCCATTGATGGCGTCATCACCGATGGCTCGGAATACTGTCTAAAAATAACCACCTCAAACTCTTAGCTGTGCCACTGATAGACACAGAAGAGGTTGGCCATCTAGCTGGGGGAATCTGTGTCATCAGTATAGAATAAATAAGGTGATTGCTGATACGGGTTATGATTACAGAGGTAACAATGACCAAGGTTTACTTGGGACTTAGAATTTACTCGGCAAACCCTTGACATAGATACTGTTACTGGGCTGATTTTACTAATCAGGAAATAGAGGGGCTAAGAGGCTGTTACTTGCCCAAGATCCCCTGTCTAGAAGTGGGGTAGGCAGGCAGATTCTACATTCAGTCTGGGTCACTTTTTTTTAAATTAGGTATTTATTTTTGCTGCCCTGGGTCTTTGCTGCTGCAGGTGGACTTTCTCTGGTTGGCGATGAGTGAGGCGTACTCATCCTTGTGGTGCTTGGGCTTCTCGTTGTGGTGGCTTCTCTGCTGTGGAGCACAGGATCCAAGCTGCGTGGGCTCGGTAGTTGTGACACACAGGTTTAGCCACTCCACGGCATGTAGGACCTTCCCAGACGAGGGAGTGAACCTGTGTCCCCTGCATTAGCAAGCAGATTAGCCTCTGGACTACCAGGAAGTCCCAACCTGGTTCACTTTGATGTGTATGAACTTCTTGGTATGACAGGTCTTAGTTGAATATTTATGAGAATATCACTGAGTGTATGAATATTTATGAGTGCACAGCTCGCATCTGGAGAAGTGTAAGAACTAATATCTGGTCCTTGTCATCAAGGTGCTTGGATCTTGCTGAGAGGGCAGGCCTTAGGCATTCACCCACTCATGTGAGTCGTTCAGACTCTGAGGTTTGCCCCGGGAGTTCAGAGTAGCAGGGTTTCTGAGTCGGAGCAGGCGGAGAAGGCTTCCTGCAATAGGTAGCTCTCGAAGCATGAACTGGGTTTGAATAACATGAAAAGGGAGAAGGCAGAGGACATTCTCATGAACTTCTGCACAATATGGGCTCTGGCTTCATTGCCATCCTCTCCTCCTGTCACTTTCCTCCTTTTTTTCACTCTACCCTATCCACACTGGCTTCCTTTCAGTTCCTCAACAACTAAAACATTATTGCCACCCCAGGGGCTTTGCACTTGCTCTTACTTCTGTTGGGAACTTTCTCCCATCTGATTTTCTTGTGCCTGGAGTTTTTTTGCCCTTCAGATCTCTGTTCTAATGTCAGCTCCTAAAAGAGGCTCTCAGAGGCTTAGTTCAGCACCTTACCCTGCTTGGCTTCCTTCCTGGCACTTGTCATGATCAGGAGTGGCCTGTCACCTGTGCTCGACAGATGCTGCGTGAGAACAGGCACTCCATGTGTCTTATTCGCTGCCATGCTCCAAGTGTCTAGAGCAGTGGCCAGCATAAAGCTGGCTCTCGGTCAGAGTGGTGGTTGTCTTTTACTAGGGTTCCAGCCTGCAATAGTGCCCAATGCTGGTCTTCACTGGTCTTCAGGAGCAGTAAAGTCAGGTAGAAAAAGACAAATAGCATATGATATTGCTTATATGCAAATCTAGAAAGAATGATACAAATAACCTTACATACAAAACCAAAACAGACTCACAGACTTAAAGAATGAATTTATGGTTACCAGTGGGGTAGGGTTGCGGGGGACGGGGGGGGGGAGGGGGCATAAATTGGGAGATTGCAATTGACATAGACACACTACTACATATCAAGCAGATAACTAACAAGGGCCTACTGTATAGCACAGGGAATGTTCCTCAATATTCTGTAACAACCTAAATGGGAAAAGAATTTGAAAAAGAATAGATACGTACATGTATAACTGAATCACTTTGCTGTACACCTGAAACTAACACAGGATTGTTATCAACTGTACTCCACTATAAATTGCAAAGTTAAAAAAAGGGGGGAGATTCTTGAACCTGAGAAAATCTGGGTGTCCGTGCATTTTTCATCAGAGAAGGCCCATGGCTTCCTTCAGGTTTTGAAAGGGATGAGTCAGAAATCCATGAAAGTATTTCTGCACCAGCTGACCCCCAAGACCTCTCCCAGTTGCACAAATCAAGAACTCTGCCTCAGCTGTTTAGTACAGGGTGCTGGCAGATTCCTCAGATATCTGTTTGCATTGTGGACAGATGTGTGCTTTTATAGGATTGGTTGCTATAGCTCCCAGGGATCATGGGGACTAAAATTAACTTAAACGTTGTGTTTTTCTTCATAAACTGAGATAATGATTCTGATGAAAGTGAGCTGATGGAACCATTCCCAGTGTTTGGCTGCAGTTCTCATGAGGCCTTCAGTTCAGGAGCTAGAAAGCTGACTGGGGCTAGGCTAAAGCTCTGGGACAAAGATCCCATCTGGGGGCTCTCTGTGGGGAGACCCTGAGGCTGGATTCCTCAGAGGAAAACTTGGGAGGTTTTCTGTCTAGGTCCTCCCTAGCACCTTGGGAGGACAGGAGCCTCTGAAGCAAGATGACTTGGACCTAGGGAGGGAGACCATTAGGACTAAGGCTGGCCCTCTGGCCACCACCAAGGGAAGAGAGAGAAGCGCAGCTGGGCCGGGGTACTCGTCCTGGGTGCCAGTCCCCGCTCTGACACTGAGTCACCGAGTGGCACAGGCTCATCCCTGGTCCAGTCTGAGCCACTGGTTCAGCCATTGGTTTCCACTGGTTAGTATAGTGGACAGCATAATAGTAGCCCTATGTGTGCTCAGCCGCTTCAGTCATGTCCAACTCTTTGCCACCCTGTGGACTGTAGCCTGCCAGGCTCCTCTGTCCATGGGGTTCTCCAGGCAAGAATACTGGAGTGGGTAGCCATTCTCTTCTCCAGGGGAACTTCCCAACCCAGGGATTGAACCCAGGTCTCCTGCATTGCAGGCAGATTCTTTACTGTCTGAACCACCAGGGAAGCCCCATAGTAGTCATAAGAGCCAATATTTATTAAACACCTACTATGTGCCAAGCACTGAGCTAAGTGCTTTGTGCATATTTTCTGACCTAACCTTTACGAGATAGGAACTATTAACCCCATTTTAGAGATGTGGAAAGTGAAATTTCAGATCGATAATTTGCCCAAGCTCATGCACCAAGTACATGATTAAGTCAGAGATTCAAATCCAGATATAAGGGTCACCAGTGCCCAAGTGCTTAACCTACTACACTCTACTTCTCCTAAGTTCCCCTCCATCTCTGCCATCTCTGGGGTCTGGACTGCCCATCTCCCTAGTCGGGTGTGTTGCTGACCTCACATCAGATTGGATCAGCTTTTCAGCTTGCAGAATGAGAAGTCAGCCCCTCGGGGCCCCTGCCAGCTGCCCATCACCCCGCCCAGCTTCTCACCAGCTGTGCTCCTTTAGGTACCACCCCTGCTCCCTTGATCCTTCCCGTCTTGACATAGCACCCAGCACAGCTTTAGGGCTCCAGGATAGTGCCCACAAGTGCATGGTGCCCAGGCTCCCATACCTCCCAGAACATCAGTTGCCTCCATCACTCATTCAAGGACTCCACTCCACAGAGGAGTGAAGTATCCGAAAGTAGGGCAAAGGCTGTCTTCATGCCTTTTACATCCTAACAGCTAGAGGCAGGTGATAAAGTTTCAGGTTATGATCAATTCTGTGAATGAACTAAACAGGATGACTTGAGAAGGTAATGGGAGAATTATCTACTGATAGGGTGGTCAGGGCAGGCCTTTGGAGGAGGTCAATTTTGGGGGAAAAATGAATGATGAGTCAGTGAGAAGGGCTGGGGAAGGAGTGTTCCAGGCAAGGGGAGAGTAAGTGCGAAGACCCTGACTTCTTCAAGTGACCGAAAATGTGGCTAAAATTATAGATCAGAGATTTCCCTTCTCCTCATGGCCTTCCTCATCCTCCTCTCCTTCCTCTTCCTCTGCTTCGTCCCTGTTCTTCATCTCCTTTCTCAGTGAATGACAGAGCCATGCTGTGAAGGAATCAGGGAAATAGGGAATTAGAACCTAGGTTGTAGATATAGAGAAACTGAGGCCCCAGTCACTCAGTGGAGATGGGACTCAAAACCAGGTCCCCTGAGCCCTGGCTCAGAGACCGAATCTCAGGCTCACTGAGAACCTGCTCATCCTTCTGCTCGTAACTCCAGAGCTTCTGTGACCTGAGCCATGTGATGGACCATCTCTGGGAGCTGAACTGGGGCCGGGTGAGCCACCAGTGTTCCCACGTACGAGCAGAACCACCTAGAGAGGAAGCAAGAGGTCCGAGCTCTGGAAACAGATGTGGAGACTCTGTCAATTTGACTTCTAGCAAGAAGGAAAGCAACCAAGCAGAAAGTTAAGTAAATAGAAGCAGTGCCAAGAAACATCCCCTCAGGCCTCACATCAGAAGCAGTGTCAGCATCTCAGTGGTTCAGATTTCCAAGGCCGTAAATCCTGAGTGGGCCTTGCGAGTAAAAAAAAAAAAAAAAACTAATAAGTTTTGTATGTGGGAACTTGAGGCCCTGGGGGAGACTAGGTCCTCTTGGAACAATTATGAGTAAACTAGAAAGAGAGATGACAAGTTCCAGTATTTCTCAGCAGACACTGGGCAAAAGTCTTATGTTCATTATCTCTTTTAAACTTCACTTAATACACACACTTAGCTAGGATATTAGTTTTCCATTTTTGCTATAATAAATTATCGCAAACTTGGTGACTTAAAACACATTTATGACTTTACATTTCTGGAGATCAGAGGTCCTCAAATCAAGGTCTTGGCAGGGTTGCATTCCTTCTGAAGGCCTGAGGGGAGAATCTGTGTCCTTGCCTTTTCAGCTTCTAGAGGCCAGCTGCCTTGCTTGGCCTGTGGCCTGTTCTCCATCCTCCAAGCACATCTTTCCAACCTCTGTTTCCGGTGTTGCATCTCCTTTTTCTGACTTTGACCCTCTCACCTCCCTCTTACAGAGACTCTTGTGGTTACATTGAGCCCACCCAGATAAGCTGGGATAATCTTCCCATCTCCAAAGTCTAACTTCACCTGCAAAGTTGGTCCCTTTGGCCGTATTTATAGTTACAGGAACAAGAACATGGACACTTTGGAGGGGTGGGGGGCATGATTTTGTCTACCATAGGGAGGTACAATTGCTTCCCAGGTGGCATTAGTGGTAAAGACCCACCTGCCAATGTAGACGATACAGAAGACTCGGGCTCAGTCCCTGGGCTGGGAAGATCCCCTGGAGGAGAAAAAGGCAGCCCACTCCGGTATTCTTACCTGGAGAATCTCATGGACAGAGGATCCTGGCAGACTATAGTCCATGGGTTCGCAAAGAGTCAGAAACGACTGAAGTGGCTTAGCATGCATGCAGGAAGGTGAAATTACCATTCGCATTCCAGAGATGAGGAAAGAAAGGTTCAGAGAATTACATAGCTTGCTCAAAGTCCCACTGTTGTAAAGCTAGGAATCTACACAAGTAGCTTAACTCCAGACCCCAGCTCTCTGTCGCTTCCCTAATCACAACCCTGCCTGTGCCATGTTCTTGGTGAGGCTCTCTCCCTTCCCCCATCTGCCCCACGCCCACCCATCTTTGGGCTCAGGCTGAATCTTTGTTAGTCTTTCAAAGTTTAAAGCTGATAGGGCCCTTCAGCTCTATCCAGGCCTACTCCTCCTTGTATGGCTGGGGAAATGGAGGATTGTAGAGCCCAAGGTCACAGTATGGGAGCCCTGGTCTCCAGGCCCAAGCGGAGGTAAACTCTGGCTGCTCCAAGTCTCTGGAGGCAGGGACTGGGCCACCTGATCCCTTTGGACTTAAGATTCTGTATCAAAACTCTGACACTCACCATCTGTGCATCTGGCTGAAGGTCAAGGCTGCCAAACTAAGACAGCCCGGGCACGGGGAGACTGACTCAGCCTGTCTTCCTGTTACTGTGTCTTCCCCTGGGCCGGCCCTCCCATTGGCTGAAGTGCACAAAGACCCCATTGTTCTCTGGTCATTGGTCCCCTGGGCAGAGTGGCTGATGACCAGAGCAAGGCCGAAGGGAGAGGAGGATGGAATTTCATGTCAGCACCCACTGTACCCTCAACACTCCCACCAGCACATTCACATTCTCCCTCAGCTCTCTACAGTTCATGAAGGGCTTTTATTCCCGTATCTTAAGGAGTAGCACAGTCAGTCCCTCAGGTAGAAAAGTAAGGCTTCACTCAACACATTCAGGGCTTGAGCAGACAGAATGTTCTGCTCATGGTCACCCAGATGGCCCAGGTGAAGCTGAAATGACCACTCCAAACTGGTCCGAGTCTCTCTCTACTAACCAGCTGCCTCTACCTGGGGTCAAGGGAGAGCTTACCAAGGCATCTCCTTCTCCACTGAGGTGGCAAAGCATTCACCATGTGTTGGCTGCACTTCCTTGAGTTGACATAAACCATCACCCCCCCACCAATGAACAGTGTTTGAGTTGCAGTTAGCTTCTACCCTTAGTAGGACCCTGCCTGTAGTCTATCCTCGAGTGGCCTATCTTTTCTCTGCACCTCGATTTTCTTGTCTTATTAAATAAGCATGATTATACATCTGACCCTCCTGAGTACAAAGTTAGTGTTAGATTCAAGAGAGAGTAGGTTTCAGAGAATGAGTTAAATATGAGCAAAGTTGAAAGGCTCAACTTTGGAGTCAGATCACTGGGCCTGGATTCTGTGGCAAGTGATTTAACTCTAAAACTCTGGGCAGGGACTCGCCTTGTGGTCTAGTGGTTAAGACTCTGCATTTCCACTGCAGGGGGCTAAGGTTCAAGCCCTGGTCTGGGAATTTAAGATCCCGCAGACTGTGAGGTACAGCCAAAAATTAAGGGGAAAACAACAACAACAACAATAAAACTTGGGGCATAGTATTTCAACTCCAACCTCAGTTTTCTCAAATGTAATGGTACAATCCACCCCCCTCCCAGCTCCCTGCCTTTATGAGGATCTTGTAAGGATGACATGAAGTTATATATGTAATGTGTTTGGCTCACTGTTTCATATCCTGCACTATCAAGAAATGTGAGCTATCTTATCATTAGAGCATTAAAAATATCCCAAAGCATGTCCACATACTATTAGTCCTCAGATAAAAAGGGGGACCCTGGGTTCAAGTGAGTTTGGGAAGTGTGGCATCAGCCACCTTCCTCACGGTTCTTCCTGAGGCACAAGACAGTGTTAAAGCCTCTGAAAAGTTCTGCAGGAAAGAAACCTTTTTTGGGGGTCTGTTTGTTTGTTTAGGCTGTGCCATACGGCATTCAGGATCTTATTTCCCCGATCTTATGTGTCCCTCTTTTCAGTGAACTTCTGAGTGTGTCCCACAGACCTCAGTTTCCATGAAAATGCCTTTGACAGATGTCTGTTGGATCCAATGTCATTGTCCAGGAAGGTGAAGTAACTTGTTCTGGGTCATGAGGCCAGTGAATGGTAGACCCGGGGCTTGACCCAAGCTCATGAATTCTTCGGCATAGTGCTCTATTAAAGTTCGCTGAGGAAAGGCCTCCTGTAGAAATATAGACAGGTCATCATCAGGTTGCTCAGTCGTGTCCAACTCTGTGACCCCATGGTCCGCCAGGCTCCTCTGTCCATGGGATTCTCCAGGCAAGAATACTGGGGTGGGTGACCACTTCCTTCTCCACGGGATCTTCCCAACCCAGGGATCAAACCTAGGTTTGATCCGCCTGCATTGCAGTTTGATTCATTACCGTCTGAGCCACCAGGGGAGCCCAGAAATATAGACAAATTCTCTCTAAATGTGAAAGATTCGTGTACAGAGTACATAGACTTTTATTCTGTCTTTGAGGTCCTGTATCCATGACTGAAGATGCCAGGCTCCCTCCGAACTGAGCTATCTCCCCATAGCCCTGGGTGGGGTTGGAGGAGCTCGACGATGGATTAGTTCTGCCTCCTCCCATCCCTGGCTCTGTAGCACTCCAGCTGCTGGTCTGGGTCCAGGGAACACTCACACGCAGGCACCAATTTTCTCCTGAAACCCCACACGCCTGGAAATCTTTTCTGAAGGAGGGGGAAAGCCCTATAACCCAGTCCGGCAACGTGGCAGATCTTACATGTTCCCTGACGTGGCCAGCAAACCAAGCCTCTCTTCAGTTTTAGCAACTGTGGACCCAGGGGTAATGACATCCCCGCCGGTCCAGCGACGTGGCAACTGGTGCTGTGACTCAGCTGACCTGGGGGACAGCCTAGAGCCTCCATCCTTCTTTTCTGGGTCTCAGGAATTGGGGACACAGAAGGGAGATCTGGATTAACCAATTACCAATTAACCCCTTACCCCTGTCTCCAAGTCTCTTTTCCCCCACCATTGCCTGGCAGACTCACTGTCTTCTGGGGCTGATCCAGTAGGTCATCTCTCCCCACTCCTGGCTTCAGTTCTCAGACAGCAGCTTCTTGTAATGAATCTTTGAGACTTTCCACACCAGTGACGTTCACACAGGCTTCTATGGGAGTTTCATAGAGGAGCCTTAGGAGACAGAAAGAAAGCCAAAGGGGCAGCTCTCCAGATTCCCAGTCCATCTCTGCCTTCAGCCAGACCAGAACTACATTAAAAAATATATATATTGGAGCGTAGTTGATTTACAGCGTTGTGTTAGATTTAGGTGTACAGCAAAGTGAATCAGTTGTATATAAACATATGTCCTTTTTCTTTTTTTAGATTCTTTTCCCATATAGGCCATTATACAGTACTGAGTAGAGTTCCTTGCGCTACACAGCAGGTCCTTATTAGTTACCTACAGCAGAACTACTTTTACTTGTCTGACATATCAGGCTATTGCCTAAGATTTCAATACTTAAGAAAAAAATTGAAATGCATGAGTTTATTTTTAGCCCACTGGCTTTACCAGTGAAGAAAAAAATGAGTAAAGGGAGAGAGCAATCTGTCCCAAGACACAGAGTATCACAAACTCACAAGCTGTACCCAGCCCCGTGGGAAAGGAAAGAGTTCCATGAGCCAAATGTGAGCCCTGGACAATGTCAGACCCACTCTCCAGAAGCTTGAAGTCTCCTCACCCCAGGTAGGCAGCCATGAGGAAGGGACTCCATCCACCTGCCTCGTACATCCCTGGAGGAGAAACCAGAGTTACTAGGGAGATAGGGTCATCATATTTGGGAGCAGGCAGGTGACAGGTTTGAGAAGTTCCTCTAGACAATGTGCTGGATCTAGCGGGTGCAGGGTTGGGGGGTGGGCACGGAGCTTGGTCAACTTGGAGAGAACATGCCCCACCCAGAAGCTCTCAGATCCCTTACCCCTTTTTAAATGTTTTCTCCTTCAAACAAAATCCATCTGCTGGAGGTATCTCTTATCAGCCACCAGTCTGGCAGCTTTATTGATGGGAGCTGAGGCTGGTTCACCTTTCCCAAAGGTCCCTCTTCTGTAACCTTCCGGGAGAAAGACCAATGTCTTACTTTCTGGTTATGAAAACTTTAGAGAGACCTAGCCTTGTGCTTTCTTCTCTCTGCTACTCTCTCCTTCTTCTCCATCTTCTCATTTCCCATCTTCCATTTTTTAATCTGAACCCTTTCTTTTTCAAATCCCTTATGACTATACAGTGGAGTGAGAAATAGATTTAAGGGACTAGATCTGATAGACAGAGTGCCTGATGAAATATGGATGGAGGTTCGTGACATTGTACAGGAGACAGGAATCAAGACCATCCCCAAGAAAAAGAAATGAAAAAAAGCAAAATGGCTGTCTGAGGAGGCCTTACAAATAGCTGTGAAAAGAAGAGAGGCAAAAAGCAAAGGAGAAAAAGAAAGATATACCCATTTGAATGCAGAAGTTCCAAAGAATAGCAAGGAGAGATAAGAAAGCCTTCCTCGGCGGTCAATGCAAAGAAATAGAGGAAAACAATAGAATGGGAAAGACTGGAGATCTCTTCAAGAAAATTAGAGATACCAAGGGAACATTTCATGCAAAGATGGGCTCAATAAAGGACAGAAATGGTATGGACCTAACAGAAGCAGAAGATATTAAGAAGAGGTGGCAAGAATACACAGAAGAACTATACAAAAAAGATCTTCATGACCCAGATAATCACGATGGTGTGATCACTCATCTAGAGCCAGACATCCTGGAATGTGAAGTCAAGAGGGCCTTAGGAAGCACCACTACGAACAAAGCTAGTGGAGGTGATGGAATTCCAGTTGAGCTATTTCAAATCCTGAAAGATGATGCTGTGAAAGTGCTGCACTCAATATGCCAACAAATTTGGAAAACCCAGCAGTGGCCACAGGACTGGAAAAGGTCAGTTTTCAATCCAATTCCAAAGAAAGGCAATGCCAAAGAATGCTCAAACTACCACACAATTGTACTCATCTCACACGCTAGTAAAGTAATGCTTAAAATTCTCCAAGCCAGGCTTCAGCAATATGTGAACAATGAACTTCCAGATGTTCAAGCTGGATTTAGAAAAGGCAGAGGAACCAGAGATCAAATTGCCAACATCTGATGGATCATCGAAAAAGCAAGAAAGTTCAAGAAAAACATCTATTTCTGCTTTATTGACTATGCCAAAGCCTTTGACTGTGTGGATCACAATAAACTGTGGAAAATTCTGAAAGAGATGGGAATACCAGACCACCTGACCTGCCTCTTGAAAAACCTATATGCAGGTCAGGAAGCAACAGTTAGAACTGAACATGGAACAACAGACTGGTTCCAAATAGGAAAAGAAGTACATCAAGGCTGTATACTGTCACCCTGCTTATTTGACTTGTATGCAGAGTACATGATGAGAAACACTGGGCTGGAGGAAGCACAAGCTGGAATCAAGATTGCCAGGAGAAATATCAATAACCTCAGATATGCAGATAACACCACCCTTATCGCTTAAAGTGAAGAAGAACTAAAGAGCCTCTTGATGAAAGTGAAAGAGGAGAGTGGAAAAGTTGGCTTAAAGCTCAACATTTGGAAAACTAAGATCATGGCATCTGATCCCATCACTTCATGGCAAATAGATGGGGAAACAGGGGAAACAGTGGCTGACTTTATTTTGGGGGGGCTCCAAAATCACTGCAAATGGTGATTTCAGCCATGAAATTAAAAGATGCTTACTCCTTGGAAGAAAAGTTAAGACCAACCTGGATAGCATATTCAAAAGCAGAGACATTACTTTGCCAACAAAGTTCTGTCTAGTCAAGGCTATGGTTTTTCCAGTGGTCATGTATGGATGTGAGAGTTGGACTATAAAGAAAGCTGAGTGCCAAAGAATTGATGTTTTTGAACTGTGGTGTTGGAGAAGACTCTTGAGAGTCCCTTGGACTGCAAGGAGATCCAGCTAGTCCATCATAAAGGAGATCAGTTCTGGGTGTTCATTGGAAGGACTGATGTTGAAGCTGAAACTCCAATACTTTGGCAACCTGATGCGAAGAGCTGACTCATTGGAAAAGCCCCTGTTGCTGGGAAAGATTGAGGGCAGGAGGGGAAGGGGTCGACAGAGGATGAGATGGTTGGATGGCATCACCAACTCGATGGACATCGGTTTGGGTGGACTCTGGGAGTTGGTGATGGACAGGGATGTCTGGTGTGCTGCGATTCATGGGGTCACAAAGAGTCAGACACAACTGAGCGACTGAACTTTCTTTTTCTGTTCTTCCCATCTCTTTATTTATTTATTTATTTGGCTGCATCAGGTCTTGGCAGCAGCACGTGGAATCCCATTCCCCTGCATTGGGAGCGCAGAGGCTTTGCCACTGGACCACCAGGTAGTCCCTTCCCATCTTTTTGAAGAGAGCAGTGGACCAGGCATCAAGGGGCTCAAGTTCCTCACTCCATAAATGACTTAGGCAAGTCATCTCCCCTCTCTGGGCACTTGGTTCATTTGTAAAATGAGGCTGTCGGGTTAGGTCACAATTTCCAAATGGTGGGGGATGAGGACCAAGGTGAGGGGGCTCAGGTTCTCTCCTTAGACCACCCCCCACAAGGCAGCTGTTGTTGGGATATTTTAATCGGGTTCTGCAGCTAAATAACTCTTGAAAAGCACTATGTCGTTTAACTCAAGGCCTTGCAGACTTTCAGTTCAATGTTTCCTCTTCTCTTTCTCAACTGTCTCCTTGTCTTTCCCTCCCCCAGATGCTCAGGTTCTCTAGTGGAGCCTTGTGATTCTCCAGAGTGGCAACCCTGCATCTGCCCTGCTATCTCTCAGGAGGCCAGACTTTGCACTTTGACTTGCAATGTGGGAGAAGGAATCATTTCTTTCCTGAAACCCCAGAACCATATGGGCCCCACCCCAGAGCTATGAGTAGTTGGAGCCAGCCACCCATCTTGGCCCCCGGTCCCAACACTGAGATCTCCACCCTCTGCCCTCCCCCACTAAATGGCCCACTTCCCAGCCTTATCCCAAGTTGGATTATTCTCCTGATTCAGACATTTTTGTGGTGTGAAATCATCCCCGCCCCAGCCAGCTGAAGCCAGGAGCTCGCTCCAGCCCACAGCAGCTGGCCAGCCCTCCCTTCTCCTGCCACGTCCCACACCCTCAGCTCTGCTCCAGGGGCTCAGAATTTCCATCTGATGTCCTTCCAAGGCTAAAGAGAAATTCAGACAGAGTGGCAGGGGCATGGCTGCCCTGCTCCTTCCCTGCAGCTCCTGTGCGGCTGCTGGCACAACGTGGCTGACTCCCGGGTCAAGGTGATTAAGATGAGTTTGTGAGATCCAGACAGAGGGACAGAGTCCAAGAAAGACAGAGAAACAGGCTCAGACAGAGAAGAGAAAGACATTGACCGAGCATGCCATGATCGAGAGAGAAGCAGAGGTGAGGAGAGAGGGGGAAAGGCACCCACAGAGAAACAAATGTGGAGAAATCGACCCAAAGCTCAGCAGTAAGACCAGAGGGTGACTACATGTCCTCTTAATGTTAGACTAAAGCCTGGACTAACACACCCATCTAGGGACCACCTCCTCTAGAAGATGTACTGTTGTTTGACTTGTTTACTATTGATTAGGGGGCCTGGCTCTGAAGTTACATATTAATCCATAGATTTCTGTCCAGTTGAAGGAAGAACCCCAGAGGCTGGAGTTTTAATGCCTTGTAGGACATTAACCAGCTTTGTATATGACCTAGCAGGCTCTCCAGTTTTCCTTCAGTGCCTATGCAGACATGATCTCTCTTTGAACTCTCCTGGAATCAGTTTTACCACCCTGCTATTCCCTCATGAACAGGTTAAACAAATCATTGACATAAGCCCATTTTTTATTTTTTATGAACATTTTTAATTAGAAAAAAAAACTGGTTTTGACAGGAGAAGCAAAAAATAGAATGAGGCAAATAAGGAAAGAATGAGAGGTAGAGAGAGAAAGGGAGAGAGAGAGGCACTGAGAGATCAGGAGAAGAAAGCAACACAGAGAAGCAGAAAGAGCTAAAGGCAGAGATGGGATTTCTCTGGTGGTCCAGTGGTTAGGACTCAGCGCTTTGTCTGCCAGGGCCCAGGTTCAGTCCCTGGTTGGGAAACCAAGATCCTGCAAGCCACGTGGCACAGCCAAAAGGAAAAAGAGATCAAAGCAGAGGAGCTGAGACCCAGACAAACCCATACACAAAGTCAGAGAGAGAGAAGGAGAGAGAAACGAGAGCTAATAGCAGAGCACAGTGTCAGCCATGCATACGCATGAAACCATAAATAGTGGTAGCTTCTGGAGAGGGGATGGATTGAGCGGCAACGGAGGTGAGAGGCACTTTATACCAACTTCTTACCACTTCCCTAGTGCATTTTTTATGGACATATAATTGCCTGTTGTTTTGTGCTTTTAAAAGAGACACAGAGGGCAAGGCCAAAAGACACTGAGAGAAAAAGAAACCACCAAAGAGAGATGGATGGCATTAAGAGCAGCACAGGCGGGGCAAGTGAGACTTGATGGGAGGCCGTGGAGGCAGGACCAGGAACGGTTCACATCGGCTCCTGTGCTCACTGAGCCTGGAGCCCTTGTGGGCTGGGTGTGGAGCTGGCAGAAATGTGGGAGGTGGGGAGGGAGCGAGAAGAGGCAGATATGGAGGAGAGAGACGAGCAGGAACAAACAGATCCAGGGCAGGTCAAGGGACAAACAGGAGCTGAGGCCAGGCCTCCTCCCGCCTCCCAGAACCTGGGCACCCAGGCCTGAAGGGAAGTAGCTTTCAGAGATGTTGTGGGGTCCAGGAGATAGAGGATGGGGGAGCCTCCCAGAGATGCTTCACCAGGGCATAGAATGTGCCCTGAGAGCTGGCAGGCCCACAGGCAACCACCTCTGGCACATCAGCCTCATAAGGAGAAGCAGACTGAGGGCCTGTCACGTTCAACCCAGTTTATGAAAGGAGATAACTCAGGCCCAGGCACGGGGAGAGACTTGTTCACATGGTTAATTTGTATATCATCAGCAGGAGGAGCCAGGTCTATGACGCCCTCTTTGATGTTTTTTCCATTCTTGCCTCACCACTTTGCATTTTCCACACCGCAACTAGAAAGGCTCTTTTAAAATGCGCATCACTTTATGTCCCTTCCCTGCTGGAAACCCTTGCAGAATTCTCTCCCCCAATGCCATTTTCTAGATAATGAGATGTATGGCACTTCTGAGAAGGATCCTTTCAGGAATCTGACTCAGCTGGGTAGTCCATCTCTCTTTTAAAATATCAAATTATACAGATAAGGGCTCTACCCTGCCCGCCCACTGCACCTTTGGCCAAGGCCACGTACATCCTAGAGACAGCGCTTCTTGTGGCTCAATCCAAATGTCTTATGTATAATGTCCTCAGCTGGCTCTCGACATGGGCTGTCTCCTCAGATCCTGTTGGCATGTAGAGTAGTCTTAGCTGGCCCTGTCCATCCCTTCTTCTTCCCAAGGTAGTGAAGTCCTATGATGAGGTAGACACTCATTCTTGGTGGGATGGAAAAGGACTCCAAAGGACAGAGTTGTTATTTGAAGTCATACTTCAATTTGGCATGCAGAAGTCCCTCCTTTCGCCTTTTCTTCCTTCCTTCTTCCTGCTGCATGGAATGAATGGCTAGAGTACCAGCAGCTATACTGGACCACAAAATTACCTCAAGAATGGAAGCCATTAGCTAAGGGGATGGAGAAGAAAGAAAGAGCCTGGGGTCTGATGGCCAAAGAACTGCCATAGCAGCCCTGGACACACTGCCTCCAGCCATCTGACCTCAGCTCAGTGAACTCCTAAGAGAAGCCTTCACGAACCACCTAGTCTCCTGGTTGGGTGGTATCGTTGACTCAATGGACGTGAGTTTGAACAAACTCCAGGAAATAGTGAAGGTCAGGGAAGCCTGGTGTGCTGCAGGCCATGGGGTTGAACAAGTCAGGCACGACTGAGCTACTGAACAGCAACAACCCAGCCCTAATCTTCAGTCACTCTGTCATCCACCCTGAGGGGATCTTCTTTCTTTTTACAAGATAAATTTACCTGTGCTTACTCATGGGCTTGTGCTCTACCTGCCTCTCCCCCGGAATCTAAGCGTTGCCTGAGCAGGGATCTTGCATATCTTGGCTACTGGTAGAGCACTTGTGTTTCACACAGTGCCTACATTTCTTCACCAGAGATGG
The DNA here is from genome assembly GCF_042477335.2 of Ovis canadensis. Lineage (NCBI taxonomy): Eukaryota > Metazoa > Chordata > Mammalia > Artiodactyla > Bovidae > Ovis > Ovis canadensis. Next base: position 75,688,237 of record NC_091249.1, read on the forward strand.
TTTTTCCTTTTCCAGAACTCCCCATATGAATTTTATGTTTTTTTAATCACAATTTTTAGAAAATCAGTAGGTGCAACGATTAGGTTTAAGGAATAATGATGCAATTTTAAAGAAATTTATGCTAATAAATCTTAAGGCTCACTGAAACTTGGTTTGATTTTTTTTAAATTTTATTTATTTATTTTTTGGCTGCATTATGAGGCATGTGGGAATCTTAGTTCCCTGACCAGGGATCAAACCCACACCCCCCCCTGCACTGGATACCATTGGACCACCAGCAAAGTCCCTATGCATTTTAAAATTGAATGTTCTGTTAGATTCAAGTGTAGAGCAGAGATACAATGGGCTGGGGATTCAGGAAGAGAGCAATGCTGTTACAAGGGTCCAGGGATTAACAGTGAGGATGGAAACGTGGAAGCGCAGCTGAGAGCTAGCTCTAAAGTACCATGAAGAGACTCTTAAACACAAATCTGATGATGTCACTCCCCTACATAAACACTTCCTTCCCCACAGAATACCCTTCAAACTCCTTAAGGCAGGTTGAGTCCCTGCATAGCCTGGCCCCTGCCTACCCTCCAGCCTCATCTCTGAACACTTTCTATACCGTTCCTCCCCACCCAACACAACACACATTCTAATAAGCTGACCCGCAGTAACTGTTGCTGGCCACCAGGATCTCTTGAACCGATGGCTGCCTTTGTGTATCCTCTTCTCCCCACCAAGTTCTCTATGGACTTGAACTGCTCATTCCTACCCTCCTTTAATGCTCAGCCTCTGGAAAGCTTCTCTGATTCCAGAGAACTGGGTTAGGTACCTCCCCTACAGGCTGTGTAACTGTTTTTTTCTCTCTCTTCCACATTCTACTGTTTCCTGGGCCAGGGAATGACACCTTGTTCTTCATTGTGCCCCAGCGTTTGCCCCGCGCCCCACCCAGGGGGGGTGCTCCGTCACACATCTGAGTGAATGGGATTATACCAAGAGGAGGAGGGTAAAGATAAAGCAAGAGGGCTGACTCCATTTACAATAGTCTCTTATGTCTCTTCCCCCCCCTCCCCGGAGTTATATAACTTCCTGGCTCCCTGTTCCTGGAGAGGTCATCTCTGGGGTCCACACTCAGCCCTCAGGCTGTAAGCCCAAGCCACAGGCTGTAAGCTACCCCCGCAGGGGGCCTGGACTGAATACAGGTGGGGATTCTTCCACCCCTCCTGGTCCTTCTCCGGTTTCCAACCTAGAGTTTCAGCCCCAAGGACACGAAGCATGCACCTTCCCTCAACAGCTCAGCTGGTCAGAGAATAAGAAAGAAGGCCCTGTGCTCCCAGGGAGGACAGCCAAGGGAGCGGATTTGGAGTAGGGGTGGGGATGGGACAGGACAGGGGAAGAGGGGAAGGCCAGGGTGGGGAGGGAATGGGTGAGAGTTGGGGGTGGGGGTTAAGGATCCACTTCAGGACCTCTCAGAGCCCTTCACTCGTGACCTCCCAGGGCCTCTCCTCTCTGATGAAAAGCATCATTTCTGCTAATGTTTCTCAGCAACTCTCAAAGGTCCAGAGAGAGGCAGCCAGGGATGGCCAGGAGAGAGAGGAGGTTATCTCTTAAAATACGGGGGTGGGTGGTGGGGGGTAGGGAGAGGGGGACAGTGGGTGATCCTGACCAGGGTTTTCCAGATTCAGGCATAAGGCACCACCTTCACCACCCTTGCAGTATCCTCCTGAAACCTATCCTCTTATTTGCTTTATTTAAGCTTATTTTTTAAAGCTTAGATCCATTTAATTTTTTGATATATATTTTTATTTATTTGACTGTGTTGAGTCTTAGTTCCTGCATGCAGGATCTTTAGTTTCAGCATGTGAACTCTTAGTTATGGCATGTGGGATCTAGTTCCCTGACCAAGGATGGAACCCAGGCCCCCTGCTTTGGGAGTCTCAGTCACTGGACCACCAGGGAAGTCCCAAACGCATTTCGTTTAAATGAGAGCTTGTAAAACTTAAATGGAAAAGTATCCCTGGCTGTGCCAGCTGTGTCCTGCTTGCTGCTGGCATCTACTCCCCAGCCTCTGCATCTGCACACCTCAGTGGCCTGTTTCCACTTGGGAGGATCCAGTGGGGAGCACAGTAGGAGACTGGGAAGAGCAGGAAGAAGAGTGAGGTTGGTATGTTGATTTCCCCCAGCTCCTTCCCTGGGGGATCACAGCAAACTGACTCTGTCCCTCAACCCCGGGGCCCAGCTCCCAACCAAGTCCCCCTTCTTGTTCTTGTAGCCATCTCTCCTCTCACCGCCTCAGGCCTCAAGCTATTGCTGGCCCTGGGGACCTGCACCATCTCTGTGGCTTACCTACATGGGCCCACATCTGTATAAATAGCCCCTTGATTAAATTCTCAGATTACCCATTTTGAAAGTGCCATCTGTTTCCTGCCAGGAACCTGACTGATAAACTTGTCATAAACAGAAAGCAATTGACACAGTGCTAAGAAAATGATGATGTTAAATTCTAACTCAGTCTAAAAAGGAATGAGGAATAATGTTTTTTCCTTTATTTTTTTTGACCACGCTGCCTGGCATGTGGGACAGTAGTTCCCTGACCAGGGATCAAGCCAGAGCCTCCTGCATTGGAAGCAGAGTCTTAAACAGTGGACTGCTGGGAAAGTCCCTGGTAATTTCCATAAAATGCTATAAAACAACCTCCAGGACATATTAGGTTAAAACAACAACAACAACCAAACAACAACAACAACAAAAAACAAGGTGCCAAACAGTGTTTGGAGGCAAGAGACAAATAAAAATGTGTATATGTGTTTGCTTATATTTCAAAGAGAAATGAATGAGAGATAAACCAAAACTTAACAGAAATGTTTTCCTTAAGGAGAGAGAAAAAGGCAAAAGCTAGCTTTCTGAATATACCTTGTTATATAATTCTAACATTGGAACTATTAAATGTTTTACATAATTTAAAATGTGCTGTGCATGCATGCTCAGTCGTGTCCAACTCTTTTTGACCCTATGGACTGTACTCTGCCAGGCTCCTCTGCCCGTGGATTTTTCCAAGCAAGAATACTGGGATGGGTTGCCATTTCCTTCTCCAGGGGATCTTCCCGACCCAGGGATCAAACCTGTGCCTTCTATATCTCTTGCACTGGCAGAAGGATTCTTTACCACCGTGCCACCTGGGAAGCCCTAATTTAAAATGCTTAATTATATCAAAGAGATAAATAAATTCTAAAAAGAAAAAGTACAGGAGCAACTGAACCTCATTGTATATCAAGTTGGTGGCATAACCATCCTGAGAATCATTATTTCAAGTAAATTTAATAGTATTTTGGCTGTTCATCCTTAATGAGATATATACTCATTATATCTGGAAGGGGGGGAAAGATGTATTCCACAGACTTACTTTTAGTATTAATATTATCCAGATATTATTATCTGGATATAGTAGGTAAAGAAGTTATATGTGGTGAAGGAATCATATTGATATCATTAGCACTCAAGATTTGGAGCCTAAGAGATAAACTTTTTAAAAATAAAAAATGAAAATGCTGGGAATTTAGAGCGCTGAGCTCGTCACTTTTCTTTCCTTGTCGTTGCCAGCACCCTTAGAAGCAGCCAATCAGCTGCATCATCCTCCTTCATTTCACTAAGATGCTGTTTGACAGCAAATACTTGATCGCTTGGAGCCTCGGCTTCTCTAGGTACTTGGATATGAGAATCTATGGCTGGTAGTTTGTTTGTTGGTTTATGGCTGCCCCGGGTCTTTGTTGCTGTGGCAGGGCTTTCCCTCCTGGCAGTGAGCGGGGCTTTCTCTCTGTTGTGGTGCTTGGGCTTCCCATTGTTTTGGCTTCTCTTGTTGTGGTGCACAGGCTCTAGACGTGTGGGCTCAGAGGTTGCCACTTGCCAGCCCTAAAGTGTGGGCAGTGTCAGCACACAGCCTTAGTTGCCCCAAGGCATGTGGGATCTTCCCCAACCAGGGATCGAACCTGTGTTCCCTCCATTGGCAGGGAAGTGCCAGCTAATAGTGCCACCATTTGCCATGGACTGCAAATATCCCCTTTAGGACTGAAAACAGATCATTATTGCCTTTAAATCCAGTCAGACTAGAGAACGAATTTAAAAAACTCATCTTAATATTCTATTCCTCGGGAGCCAATCTCGTATCAATCTGTGTCTGAATCAAACCACCAGTTTACAGGAAATGAAGGGTTAGAGGAAAATATTTAGAAACACTGCGAGAATCCAACCAGCCATATCCAGAATGTGAGACATTCTGCAGGACACATGAGATGGTTCCTTCAATAAACGGTGTAAAAAGAGGTGGGTGGGGGTAGGAACTACAATAGATTAATGGGACATAAGAAGAGTGTAGAGTGTGGGTTTCTTTGTATCTTGATTCAAATCAGCCAAATAGAAATAAACATTTTTAAGATAATCTGGAAAATTTGAACACTGACTGGGTATTGAACGATAAGGAGAGATTACTTTTTAAAAAATTTTATTTATTTTCACTTGGACTGCTTTACAATTGTGTTGGTCTCTCCCTTACATCAGTATGAGTCAGTCATAGGTATCCCTATGTCCCCTCCCTCTTGAACCTCCCTCCCACCTCCCATCCCATCCCCCCACTCTAGGCTGTCACAGGGCACTGCTTTGAGCTCCTTGTGGTATAGAGCAAATTCCCACTGGCCGTTTTGCATACGGTAACGTATGTATTTCAGTGCTGCTCTCTCAGTTCATCCCAGGGTCGAATTCATCCTAGGGGCACTCTCTCCTGCCCCTGCTGTGTCCGTGAGTCTGTTCTCTATGTCTGAGTCTCTATTCCTGCCCTGCAAACAGATTCCTCAGTACCATTTTTCTAGATTCCATATATATGCATTAATATATTTGTTTTTCCTCTTTCTGACTTACTTCACTCTGTATAACAGGCTCTAGATTCATCCATCTGCTTAGAACTGACTAAGATTTGTTCCTTTTAATGGCTGAGTGATATTCCAATGTACATATCACAAATTCCATTGTATGTACCCACAACTTTTTTATCCATTCATCTGTTGATGTACATCTAGGTTCCTTCCGTGTCCTGGCTATTGTAAACAGTGCTGCAATGAACTTTGGGGTACATGTGTCTTTTTCAATTATGGTTTTCTCAGGGTATATGCCCAGTAGTGGGATTGCTGGGTCATATGGTAGTTTTATTCCTATATATACTAAGGAATTGCTTTCAGTTGTATTAGGTGAGATGATGAAATTGTGGCTCTACCAAAAAGAAAGTTCTTAGCTATTAGCTTTACATACTGAAATATTTATGGTTGTGATGGTATAATGTAAATACAAGATTTGTTTTGAAAGACTCATAAGAAAAAGTGTGTGATGGGGCTGGGTATGTAAACAAGTTTGATGAACTCTTGATAGTGATTAGAGCTGGATGCTGAGTACTTAGAAGGTTAATAATATTATTCTGTTTGTTTTGAATTCTGCTTGAAACTTCCCACAAAACATTTAGATAACAATATTGAATTAAACTAAATTGTTTCTGTTTCTTGTGAAGGTTCTGATCCTAACATGGGCTCTCTTCTTGTTAAAAAATAAGAATAAAACAGATTATTAGCAAGTGACGGGTGTTAGCAATTTACTAGCTCCAAACCATGACTTTCTCCTCCGCATGATCAGAAGGCTTGGAAAAATATTTAAAGAAAAATAGTTTATTTACTCTGTGGATTCAGTGTAGTTTCATGCAAAAAATAATCTTCAGGACAAAAAATGGTCTGTGTCCCACCTTGAGAAGCTCTGGTATTATAAAGTGAACCCAGGACTCAGGGCAGGAGGCCTGGGATCTAATTCTCACTCAGCACTGTCTCACAGGAAGTTCCCTTGCCTTGGGTTCTTTCTCTGTAAAATGGGAGAAATCAGGCTAAAAGATCTCAAGGATCCCTCCAATTATGTCATGCTGTGATTTAGTAAATGATCAAAGTGTCTAACAACTCATTCAATCATTCAACAACCGATTTTTTCAACACCTGCTATTGATGGTTGTTTATGCTGGGATGAGCCTGGACATAGTCTCTGCCTTCATAGAGCTTAGAGTCTAGCTGTAATTGGCTATTTCCAAGAGAATGTCAATTATTCTGAAAAATAGACAGTGGTGTATTGACACATTTTGGAAGGAGCCTGATCATTTTCTCCCAGGTCTCCTGTCTACTCAAATCCTGACTCTTCCTCCCCAAATTGCCTGCATTTCAGAACAACTCCTGCCTCTGGGTCCAGGAGATGCAATCCTCTGAGTGCCTAGGTAGGGGGGTTGTTCTTATCCTGAAGCAGAGTCTACCCTCCCCACACAGGGGCTGAGAGTGGGGAGAGGGATGGGCCAGGGGAAAACTTGGGTGCAATAAAATGGAGAAAGTGTCAGTGAAGGCAGAGGGACAAAAGGTACCAGCCCACTGCTTCCCTTAACCTCACTGCAAGTGCTAGAATAAAGATACCACGCTTGCCCATTCCTCTGCAGGGAGATAACATAATGAAATGTCACTACACTACTTTTTAACTAACCCATCAATGGGAATGTATCAATAGGAATCCATCCAAAGAATTGTTTTAACCTTTCTACCTTCTCTGTGGATTAGGGATAAAGGTATCTATCCCCATAAAGCAATTAAGATCCAGGCAGATACTCCATGTAAAAGGCTTAGCACAGTAACTGGAACATTTCACTGCTTCTTGTCCACTCCATGCATTCACCAGACCCAGAAACAACTCTCTAGCTTGCCTAGCTTTCCTGGAATATAACTGTCTTTTGTTTATTTTATTTTATTTATTTTGGAGTGTAACCTTCTTGTTGATTATCTGTGACCCTTGCTCTCAGTCTCCTTTTGGACCCAGAAAACCCAACTTTGGAACCCTGGTCATTCAATTTATGGCCCCTGAGTTGAATGACCCAAGCAGGTATCCTTGGAACACTCAAGAAATCAATCAAATTCTTTTCTATGAGTGTTCACTGGAATACTAATGACCATTAAGAACAGCCAGGAGGCTAGGATGGATCTGATCCTTTTTTTTTCCTAAAAGACTTTTCCAAATTCCCTTGGTAGACGCACCCAGCCCTTGTCTCTATTAACACTAACCTCAGGCCAGTCCCATCACTTTATGGCAAATAGGTAGGGGAAAAGTGCATCACTGACTCAATGGAGGTGAATTTGAGCAGACTCCAGGAGATGGTAAAGGAAAGGGAAGCCAGGCATGCTGCAGTCCAGGGGGTTGCAAAGAGTCAGACACAATTTAGAAACTGAACAACAGAAGCAAGAGGCCATTTCTATGTGCCTTGCTTTAATGTGCCCTAGTCTCATCTTCAGAATAGATCATTTTACCCTTGGTTTTAAAGAGGCATGTCCCAGTACCTCCATAACAATCCTAAACCCTTTAAAATTTATCATCCAGCGGTTTCCCATCTCTCATGTAGTTAAGGCCAGACTTCTCAGCTCTCCTTCAAGACTCTCCAACATCTGACCTCAACATATGCCATCATCTTTTATACAACTTGTACTTAATTCATACTTTAGTGATTATTCTCTGTAGACTGCTCACCTACTTTCTTGGTTTTTCCCAAGTTCAACAAATGCTTATTGGACTTTAAACAAAACCTTTCCCTTTCTGTATAATCTGTTAGAAATTTCAGATGCCTCCAGGCATATGTTAAGATTTGGTTAAATAGCCCAGTTTAACACAAGAGGGAGGAATGGAGCCTTACTGAACTGGAGAGTATCTGGTCTATAAAAGATGTTCAAATTTAAAATGCTATGAACAAAGTCGTCACCAAACAAAACATATCTGTTGGCCTAGGACTTTCAGAAAATCACTGCTATCAATATATCCCCAATTCCAAATGAAATTATACACAGACTTTCAAAATATTAACAAATAACAGTAGTGTTTTATCAGTGTAAATTTATTTTCTGATTTTAAACATTGTTTTGGGAATTTCCTAGAGGTCCAGTAGTTAGGACTCTGGACTTTCACTGCCGAGGACCCAAGTTCAATCCCTGGTCAAAGAACTAAGATCTACAACCTTCTCAGTGGCTTGGCCAAAATAAATAAATAGCTAAATAAACATTGTCTTATCTGTTTGTGAAAGCCAGTCAACATGAAGAGCAGGCACTGATGATCACAAGAACTTAAAACTGGGATTTAGGTTTCAATCATAGACTTCAATCAGCCTCACAGCCAATTCATTGAATAATGTATTTTTTATGCCATAATATTGACAGAATATCAATTTATAGATACATAGTTGAAAATGGGCACAGTTTTTAAACAGCTCACTTTGAAACACAGAATATTTTGCAGTTAAACAGAGAATAACTCTTGAGATTCCCTTGGACAGCAGGGAGATCAAATCAGTCAGTCCTAAAGGAAATCAACCCTGAATATTTACTAGAAGGACTGATGCTGAAGCTGAAGCTCCAATATTTTGGACACCTGATTCGAAGAGCCACCTTACTAGAAAGATCCTGATGCTGGGAAAGATTGAGGGCAGGAGGAAAAGGGGGTGACAGAAGATGGATGGTTGAATGGCATCACTGACTCAATGGACATGAGTGTGAGCAAACTCCAAGAGATAGTGAAGGACAGGAAAGCCTAATGTACTGCAGTCCATGGGGTCACAAAGAGTCAGACACAACTTAGCAACTGAACAACAAACAGAGAATAAAGGAGAAGCTTGATTCCAAAGTCTACACACACCTAAAAAAACTTAACCTGATAGTTAATCCCTGATATTTTGTAGACTCCTCTTTCTCAGAAATAGAAACACTGATTTTTAACTGAATGTGTGATGAACAGACTTCTAAAAACTGAATTTCCTCAAGTTCTTTGCAGATAGATGTGGTCATATAACTAAGTTCTGGCCTAACAATGTACATAGTAGTGTCATATGCCACTTTGGGGAAATGTCTTGCTGACAGAATGCAATTGGGGTGGGTGGAGCTTAAGCAGCCACTTCGGAACACAACATTTAAAGTGTGGCAGAGCAGCAAAACAGAGTGAATCCAGGTCTCGCATGATCATGAAGCTGTGGATTCCTATCCCAAGGAGAGAGGTATGGGGCCTTGCACCAAGGCCACCGAAGTGGAGACCACCACCAAGGTTACCTCTGAAGCTAACCCTTTGTAACTATTGCCAAAAGCCCCCTTAATCATCACCAGCAAGCTTCCTGACCCCAAATTGGGCAAAAATGCCCACCTTGGTACTTACCCTATAGTGCTCTAACAAATCACCTAATGCCACCCTTCCAGCAGGAATTTTCTGTCTTGAGACTGTAAAAATTGACTGCTAACCCGAGAAAGGGCTTTCCAGGTGGCGCTAGTGGTAAGGAACCTGCCTGCCAATGCAGGAGACGTAAGAGACATGGGTTCGATCCCTGGGTCAGGAAGATCTCCTGGAGGAGGGCATGGCAACCCTCTCCAGTATTCTTGCCTGAAGAATCCTGTGGACGGAGAAACCTGGTGGGCTACAATCCATAGGGTCACAAAGAGTCAGAGGGGACTGAAGCGACTGAGAATGCAACCCACGAAAAAAGCCTCAGCTCTCTCTTGAGCCAGCCCTCTTCTCTAACAGCATCCTGTTGGCTCTCCCTGGTCTGTCAGGAGGTCAACCTGATGCATTTGCAGAACCCTGATTATCTCTGCTCCCTGCTCTTAATAAACTCACACTCCCTTCTGAAATACTGTGTGTCTGGAAATTCTTTTCCAGCCCACACTCGGGCTGCCCTGACAGAAGCCAGAACTCCAGCCCTTGATAACTTGCCTCCAAATTTTGTTTGTTTGAGGGCAGAACATATTTCTGTGTTATTTAAGGCATTGCTATTTTTTCACTTGGTTTTTGATACTTACAGCTGAAACTGTGATACAGAAAATTAAACAGATGATGGTCTTGAATGGGTTAAAATTTGTTACCTAACACTGGTAATTGCCCCTGTTGTTCTTTAAGACTTTCAAGTGAACCTAATATCTAAAATAGCTGATGGGGAGCAGAATATGCCACTCCAAAATATGAAGGATGATTCTCAAACATTTGGTCTTGAACCCTTTTATTGCCTTAAAAATTATTGTGAGTTAAATTAAAAAAAAATTATTGTGAGGAGTTTCCTGGTGGCTTAGTGGTTAGGATTCTGGGCTCTCACTGCCGTGGCCCAGGTTCAGTCCCTGACTGGGGAACTGAGATCCCACAAGATGTGTGGCATGGCCCCCCAAAATAAAAAAATTGTTGTGACTTTGAATAAATGTTTTATTTAGTTATATTTGTCAATATTCACTGTGTTAGAAATGAACACTAAGACCTTTTTAAAGAACAAGAATATACAAACACACACCCCGTTAGGTATTAGAGCAAAACAACATCTGGAGCCAACACATCACGTACCCTCTAGAAAACTCCACTGTATCCCTGGGGGAGAATGAGAGTGAAAGAGGCAAATAACATCTTAGTGTATTACGAACACGTAGTTTGGAACTTGTGGACCCTTAAAGGGACCTCCGGAACCCTGGGGCCACACTTTGAGAGCCACTGATCTAAAATATGGTTTTTCCTGTGGTCATGTATGGATGTGAAGAAGGCTGAGCGCCGAAGAATTGATGCTTTTGAACTGTGGTGTTGGAGAAGACTCGAGAGTCCCTTGGACTGCAAGGAGATCCAACCAGTCCATTCCGAAGGAGATCAGCCCTGGGATTTCTTTGGAAGGAATGATGCTAAAGCTGAAACTCCAGTACTTTGGCCACCTCATGCGAAGAGTTGACTCATTGGAAAAGACTCTGATGCTGGGAGGGATTGGGGGCAGGAGGAAAAGGGGATGACAGAGGATGAGATGGCTTGATGACATCACTGACTCAATGGACGTGAGTCTGAGTGAACCCCGGGAGTTGGTGACGGACAGGGAGGCCTGGCGTGCTGCGATTCATGGGGTCACAAAGAGTCGGACTCGACTGAGCGACTGAACTGGACTGAATTGATCTAAAATATGAAATTTCAATCAAATATTTGGGGAAGCTGGACATACCTTCAGTGACTGAAGAATCTCAGAACTGGATGATGCCTAAGGTTCAGCAGTAGACAGTTGCTGGGGTCTGGGGGCTACCAGTACCCACTGTCCTTTCTTTGGCACCACGCCTTGATTTCCCTCTTGGGCAATGACACCCTCTCCTGCATTCTCAGTCCATTTTAGAGAAAGAGGGTGTGACTAGGCTAATTCCCAACAGTCGGACAGTAGGAATGAGGAGAGGAGAGAATCTGATGGGGACAGGAATGGTTTAGTTACTTAAGTTACTTAGCATTCCAGGCTCCGTGATAATAGTGACTGTTTCACGGAGGAACACGAGGTGGAAGGCAGGTCTGTAGCAAAGGATCTGGTGTTTTCCTCCTGGGCTGGACTAGCAGTGCATGTGAGATCCAGAGTAGAAACAGCCTCTCCAAGATCACCCTGGGAGGCCCATATGAACAGGAAGCCAACGTGAGAGAGACGGAGACCCATCCTGGGACACTGGTCTGAGTCCCTAAACCAGCCCAGGGCAGCCATTGCTATCTGTCTGCTCTTCTGCTTAATCTGAAGACCCTCTGTTTAGCTCGGGGAGCTCTCTGTCCATGTCCAGCCAACACACCAAGCTTCCTAGACCTCCTTACAATGAAGAGAGAGGGCATGTGACCCAGGGCTGGTCAATGACTTGTAGGCAGGTCTGTGCCCGGAAGCTTCTGGGGAAACTTGTGATAGGAAGGAGCCTTTGCTCTTTGTCCCTGTCTTCTCAGATTGCAGGCATGAGAGATTAGAAGGGGAGCAGCAGGGGAGCGAGAGGCACCAGGAAGGCTGCCAGATGGAATGGCTTGCTTTACAGAGTGAGGCAGACGTGTTTGGATGCAAACATCTGTGACACCCAGCCGCCTGCGATCCCTTCAGGGTAGACAGCCCTGCTCCTGGCCTTTTGTTTACAGGAGCCCGTCGAGTCCCTTTGGGGCTTATGCTGCTTCAGCTTGGGGGCTCTGTCCCTTTCAGGAGAAAAAGTCAGATTTCTGGCTCTGAGGAGATCTTGTGTTTACTCAAGCGGGTGGCTAACCTCTTCTACAACGTGAGCCCCAGTCGTAGCTTTAAGACAAGAGGAGATGATATTTGTTACGTGGCAGAGGAGAATCACCCTGTGGTTTCAGAGGAACAGTGGAGCAGGGGGGTGAGAGAGGAAGAAAGTCCCGGGAGAGGGCAAAGAGCAACCTGAAGGAGAGCAGAAAACGTGTCCCAGCTTTGGAAAGGAACTGAAACAGTGTCTGGGGCCACTGTCTGGGTCATGCACATAATTCTGATGACTCTACAGCCAAGCTATGTAGGGGAGGCTCCTCCAACTTTTAGCAAACTGCAGTTGGCCCTCACACTCCTGAGACATGTGAAGAACTGCCTTCTTTGGGGGCTGGGCCTCTCTGTTCTGGACTTTTCCTCTTTCCTGGGGAGGGTCAGGGAGAAGTCGGAGGGAGAACAAGACTTCATGTGAGCACGTGCCAACTTTACAGTCAGAAAATCTGAATCGAAGTCCTGATTATCTGCACCAAATTGCTGGGGATCTTGAGCATTGCATTTCATTTCTGGAGACTCAGTTTCTTCCTGTGTAAAATGATCATTGTAAGAGTCATCTCTTAGAGTTGTTGCAAGGGTTAGATGAGCTGGGAAGATGTAACATGGAAGTGCTACATAAGGAGTAACCACTGGGGGAACCTGATAGAGAGGATAGGGACCTCTGAGTATTCTTGCTACTACCTTTGCAGCTTTTTATGAATCTATGATTATTTCAAAGTTAAAAGTTCTACAAAAAGTTCTTCTTTTTTTCATTAATAGGAAAAAAGAGACAAAAACTTACAAGGCCAGGTGCAGGGTTTTGTATTTTCCTAGCAGTCGAGCAGTAGGAGTGAGAAAATGAGAGAATTTGAAGGGGACAGGAATGGATTGGTTAATTAGATTAATTAACTAGATCCTTTATAATGCTCTTAGAGATATAAAAGTAAAGATTATAGAGCTTTTAAATGACTGGTGATGGTGGGACTTTGTTTTCTTCGAACGTGGCTCTGTCCAGACTAGGCTGCTCGAAGCTTTGGAATTTTCCAGGGTTATGCTCTCACAGAGGCAGGTCAGCTATGTTGATCCCCTTTCATTGCTCCAGCCCCACCACCCTCGCAACAGGCTGCCCAGCCGTCCCAAACCCCACAACATTCCTCTCAGAAATGTGGTCAGAATCAGGAAATAATACCTTGGCCTCTGGGTCTTTCTAGAAGCTTCTCTAAGATACCAAGTCTTTCAGGCCCATGACCTCATCCCTTCCCTCCTGTGTCTCAGGAATGTATTAAAAGCCTCTGGTGCCGGAGGGCATTATATTAGCAAGTAATGTGCTTAGCTCAGAGCCTGGCACATAGAAAGTGTACATTAAATTCAAGCTATCACAGTTGATGGAAAGCATCAGGACAAGTCAGTATGTGACCCAGCCCTGCTATCAAGTTGCTGATGACTTTCAATAAATCTCTCAACCTCTCTGGATCAGTTCTTCCTTCTCTGAAATAATAAAAGAGCTGAACCAAAAAATAGGTCCCTCTACTCTAAAGATCTCTGAAACTCTTGACGGAAAGTCTGAGCCATTCCCTGCTAAGAAACTGCCCTGGCTTTGAAACACTGAGTTATCAATGCCTCAGTAAACTCCACCTCCTCTAGGGAACTCCCAGCCCAAAAGGGAAGGCTACTGAATGACAGAGAGCTTTTCAAGATATTTGGCCGGGGCCATGCTGACTCAGAAGAAACAAGCAGTACAATTCTCAGTCCTGAAGGTAACAAGAAGTCCCCTGCCAGTCCCCAGAGAGAAAGCCCACTGTTAGCCCATGGAACGGGCAGGGCTTTCATAGAATTCTAGAATGTCAGTGCTGGAAAATCTCTTAGGGAGTTTCTAGTTCAGGGGTTTTTAAGCCACGTTCTGTGGGTGCTTCCACAGTTCCACAAACTGTTAATATTCATCTCCTTTTGTATACCTCAAGCTGTATTTAAAACTGTGACTGAAAAACAACGAAGACACCAATATTGGTCACCTGTAACTTTCAACACATCAGAAATGAAAATTCATTAGTATGTTGTGGCAGAGTCCACTGATACTGTCCCCTAAATCTACCCTTCCTTCTTCTGTCTGTTGTGGAAACTACAGTTGGTGTGGGGGGTGGGGTGGGGCGGGGGGTTGGTCCATGGCCCCCTAGGTTAAACACCACATTTCCCAGCCTCCCTTGTAGCTAGGTAAGGCCATGTAATGAAGTTTTGGTTACTGGGATATAAGTAATGGTTGTGAGTGCTACTTCTGGATGATTTTTTAAAGTGAGGGTCTATGCTCTTTTTCTTCCCTTTTCTCACTGGCTGTAATGTGGACATGATGCTGAAGCTCGGTCGGCTACCTTGGACTTAGAAGTCTCATGTTGAAGATAATGGGCAAAAACAGCGGAAGGATCTTGGGTCTTTGATGGTCATTTCATTTACCTGCCTGTTTGTGGCTCAGATGGTAAAGAATCTGCCTGCAGTGCAGGAGATCTGGGTTCAGTCCCTGGGTCGGGAAGGTCCCCCGGAGAAGGGAATGACAACCCACTCCAATATGCTTGTCTGGAGAATTCCATGGACGGAGGAGCCTGGTGGGCTACAGTTCATGGGGTTGCAAAGAGTCATCCATGATGATCATTTAGTTCTAACTTGATTATATTGAGTTCCTGGACTGTCTATCTCCAGACTTCATTTATACGAAAGAGACATAAACCTCTGTCATATTTAAAGTGAAGTCACTCAGTCACGTCTGACTCTGCGACCCCATGGACTGCATCCTCCGTCCATGGGATTCTCCAGGCAAGAGTACTGGAGTGGGGTGCAATTTCCTTCTCCAGGGGATCTTCCTGACCCAGGTATTGAACCTGGGTCTACCAGCATTATAGGCAGATGCTTTATCCTGTCATATTTAAGCCACTTTTATTTTCTTATTGTTGTCGTTGTTGACTTTTGATTTTTTGGTGCTTGGCTGGTGGGATCTTAGTTCCCCAACCAGGGATTGAACCCAGGTCCTTGGCAATGAAAGCACTGGACTGCCAGGAAATTCCCAAGCCACTTTTATTTTGGAGTTAGTGCTTGTTTAGTCTCTAAGTCATGTCCAACTCTTTTGTGACCCCATGGACTGTAGCCTGCAGGCTCCTCTGCCCATGGGATTTCCCAGGTAAGAATATTGGAGTGGGTTGCCATTTCCTTCTCCAAGGAAACCACCAGTTGTAACTACCACTCAGGTCAGGAAATAGAATTTTGCAGTCATACAGAAGAACTCCACATGCTCTGACTCAATCACAGCAACCTCTTTGCTCCTAAAAGCACAATATCCATAAGATGTTATGGAAAAATCCAAATGAACTTTCAGGCCAACCCAATATACAGGATAAAGTTTAAGACTTTGTTTGACCAAAGTCTTCCTCTGGTCAAAAGTTAGAAAATAATGGAAATAGTGTGACCACCTCGTTTTACAGAGGGAGAACGTGAGGTTCAGAGAGGGGAAAGGATTTTCTAATATCAATCAGCAAATTAGTGGCAGAGAAACAGACTTTCCCTGACACCTTAGCATTTCATTTGCTAATTCTTTCTAAGGGAAGGGACCCTCGATACAAGGTATCTGCCTTACCTAGTTACTCAAGGATAGGAAAGATTTGCAAATACAGCCTGTTTAGTACAGGGCATTTCATCCTTGACCAGCACCAAACCTGGCTCTTTCCACTCAGATCTCAGGGCAGAGAGGCTGCCAGTGGTTCTCCCCAGATGGCTTTGCATTTTAACCTTGAAGGAGGCATCAGCAAAGGTGGAGTCACAGACACAGAGCCATGCAGTGGGGATGCTAACTGGATGAAGTGATCTCAGCATTTCTCAGAATCCAGCATAGGGCCTCTCTCCTATGGTTCTGTGTGCTCCCACTCTGATACACAAAGGTCCTCAGAGAGCACTGTGGTATTGCTGAGTCTCTAGGACCAATAGGAGTGAGATGCAGGCTGGAGCAAACCAGAGCTCTTCTGCCATAATCAGTCAAATGTGGCGACCTGCATGGGGCTACTCCCAAGTCAGAATTCCAGGGAATCCCTTGCGCTCATGAAAGTCAATTATGTTACACTGTGAAAAGTGCCCCTCATGCTTTCTTGTAGGGCCTGACAGCATCCCATATTGCCCAGGCTCCACAGTTCTCTCTCTCCTAGATTTTTGGATGTTTAAGGTTAGGCTTATTGGCTTCTGCCTTATCCTACAGATTAAAATTAGCAATCAACGTTTAGCAAAGATGTTATTATATGTTCTGTGTTTGGGGGTAGAGTTGTGTTCTGAGGACTCCAAGTTTTGGAAACAACACAATCTCTCCTTTTGGAAAATCCATGAATTATGGCATTAGTATATTGAAGGCTCTGTGAATTCCCAGACTAGAGAATTTTGCTTGATTTTGACTGACCTAGCATTTCCCAGACTTTTTTGACTTCGGCTCTTGTGTTTCACTAACACCATGGCAAATGATGCTGAGCCCCTTTGAGGGATAAAGGATGCATTAATACACATGGATCTCATATACAACATGGCTAGAAATGCACCCTTCTGGCCCATGTTGCTCATCTTTCTGGAAAAGTACAGAATTATTCCATATTCTGTAAAAACTCATTCCTAACAGAGGCAGCTGTGGAACTGACCTCAACCTGCCTAGTCTGGGGTGGGTTCCCACTGCCTTGGCCTCAATGCCCGGCACCTGGCTTGTTGTGCCAAGATCCCTGGCCAGCCGGCAGCCACCCAGTGTGTGTCTGGGCTTGTTTTTCCTTCCTTTCCCTGCTCTTTTTAGAACACGGCTGAATGGCTCCAGTCTCCCGGCCCTTCTCCCAGCCAACACTGGACCCTCCAAGTCTGGCCAGCTCCTCTCCCGCCCGCCTTGATAAACACCAGCTCCAAGCTGGGAACCACAGTGCTGGGCTGTTTTCCTCCTTCCTACCCCACCAGGAAGCCTTCCCTTTGCCTGGGCTTCCTTCCTGGGGTCTTGGCTGCCCACCCATTTTTAACTCATCGTGAGCACAGTCACCTGAAGAAAAAGAGACTCTCAGGAGACCCAAGATGAAAGAGTCTTTAATCCTGTGGCTTTTAGAGTTTGTTTTTAGCAGGAAAACCTTATTTTCAAAACAAATTATTGTGAAGAATTTACCAGTTTATAGAACAGGTAAATAAGGACGTTTATGGCAGGCTTGTTTATTCCGGCAAAGCACTGGAAAGAAGTGAAATGACCATTGGGAGGGAATGGGTTTAATAAAATTATGGTGAAGTCATTCAGTGGAATATTATGCAGCCCCCTAATGACATGAGGCAGTTCCCAACAATAATGACAAAAGTACTAGGAAAATCCTTCCTCCATATGGAAAACGTTTGGTTGATAATTTAATTTGGGGGCAAAAATGAAGATTACCGCTCACATTGCTATAATGGACCAATTCCTATTCAAACTTGTCTGATATTTTTATGGTACTTAAATATGATGATCAAACATCCCAGTTCACCCAGAACTGAGGGGTTTCCCAGGACACAGGATGTTAAGTAGTAAAACTAAAAAAATCTCAGGCAAGCAGATGAAGTCATTCTCCTATACTCAGCAAGTTAAGACTGTTTTAGAAAGAATAAGATCTTTACTAATTTTAGCCCCCAGTATATTCACAAATAAAATTGAACCAATATTTGTTTTATAAATAGAAGGGCAAAACTATGTGGATTAATATGGAATGTGGAATCATTGTAAGATGCTGTGAAATGCAAAAAAAAGCCAAAGTACAGAACATTGTGCTAAGTATGTTCCCATTTTATATGTTTTCTCTCTTTTTCTCTTTTGTTTTTCCTAAAGTTCAGGGTCAGAGAGCAGTAAAGGATTTATCTGTATAATATAAAAATGAAGTTTATAACTTCTTGTCTATTTGTGTACCCCATTGTAAAATGGCTGGACTGATTCTTACCAAGTTTTGAGAATATATTTGGGAGGGTCTGACTTAAAATATACGCTTCCCGGGTGACTTAAAATACAGGTTGCTTGGCATACAAAATTTTCATTCTAGGGGTCCTTGGTGGTTTGGTGGTTGTCACTAAGTTGTGTCCAACTCTTGTGACCCCATGGACTGTAGCCCACCAGGCTCCTCTGCCAATGGGATTCTCCAGGCAAAAATACTAGAGTGGGTTGCCATGCCCTCCTCCAGGGGATCTTCTGACCCAAGGATTGAACCTGCATCTCCTGCATTGCAGGTGGTCTCCTGCGCTGCAGGCAGATTCTTTACCAATAGCCACCAGCGAAGCCCCAGGGGTCCTTGGGGGGGATGTCACAGAGACAAGCAGTCTCCAGAGAAGCTGACTCTGGTTAACAAGAGAGGCCCACAAAGTCACTAATTGGAAAAGATGCACCAGATGGGTTCAGATCCACTGACAGAACGAAAAGCGGCTTCCAGTCAATGTCCAAAGTAAAGAGCCACAAGGTAGACTCTCCACGTGGAAGGCCGTGGTGTGCAGGCTGCTTCCCATATAAGGAATGGGATCTGATGTCCATGCATGTAAGGATGATTGTTCCCAGTGGAGTTACTCTTTTGGATCTTAAAGCCTGCATTTGCAGACTACTCCTGAAAGACGCTTATGAAATTGGTGGTGATCAGTGTCCCCAAGGAAGAGAACCACAGATTTAAGATGAACTGGATGCTCATTTTTCATTGTATATCCTGTTGAACTGTTGGCAGTGTTTTCCATGTTTATATATCATCTTTTTTCTTTTAATTTATGAGCTATTACAAGCACACAAAGAAAGTTTAGAGAATAGTAAATCAACATCTTTGTATGTACCTGCTGGCTTTAACAAATTTAATGTTTTGCCATATATGGTTGTATAGAAAAGCTTATAGTTTTCTTCCTGTGTCTTTCTCCTTTACTGTCACACAGAACACTTTCTTTTTTTTTGCCAATTTATGTTTGAAATATAATTGATTTACGATGTTGTGTTAGTTTCAAGTCCACAGCAAAGTGATTCAGTTATATAGATATATATATTCTTTTCCAGGCTCTTTCCCACTATAGGTTATTACAAGATATTATTGAGTATATTTCCCTGTGCTATACAGTCAGTCCTCGTTGTTTACCTATTTTTTTCTATGTATAGCGGTTTGCATCTGCTAATCCCAAACTCCCAATCCCTCATTCCCACACCTACCCTCACCCTTGGCAACCGCATATCTGTTGTATATATCTGCGATTATGTTTCTGCTTCATAGATATGTTCATTTGATATTCATTTTATTCGTATATACTGTTCATTTTAGATTCCACATGTAAGTGATAGCATATGGCGTTTGTCTTTCTCTTTCTGATTTTGCTCAGTATGATAATCTCTTGATTCCTTTATGCTGCTGCAAATGGCGTTATTTCATTTCTTTTTATGGCTGAGTAATTTTCTGTTGTGTATATATTCCTCATCTTCTTCATCCATTCATCTGTCTATGGACATTTAGATTGTTAGAATATGTCTTGGCTATGACTTGTGAATAATACTGCTATGAACATAAGGGAACATGTATCTTTTTGAATTATAGTTTTGTCTGGGTATATGCTCAGGCGTGGGATTGCTGAACCATATGGCAACTCTGATTTTTTGAAGAACCTCCATGCTTTCTCCAGAGCTACACAAATTTACATTTCCACCAACAGTGTAGGAGGGTTCCATTTTCTCCACACTCTCTCTAGCATTTGTATGCTTTTTAAAAATAACATTTATTTATTTATGGCTGCATTGGATCTTTGTTTCTGCACGTGGGCTGCTCTCTAGTTGCCATGTGCAGGCTTCTCATTGCAGTGGGTTCTCTTGTGGAGCATGGGCTCCAGGGCTTCAGTATTTGTGGTTTGCAGGCTCTGGAGCAGAGGCTCAGTGGTGTGGTGCATGGACTCAGTTGCCCCATGGCATGTGAGTTCCTAGTCTGGGACCAAGGATTGAACCTGTGTCCCCCGCATTGGTAGGCAAACACTGGACCACCGGGGAAACCTCTGTACTGTAGACTTTTTAATGATGGCCAATCTGACTGGTGTGAGGTGGTTAATCTTAACAAATAAGAGGATCAGTCATTTTTTATTTTATTCTTTAGTTTCATTGTAGCATGTGGGAACTCAGTTCCCTAACTAGGGATTGAATCCATGCTTCCTGCAGTGTAAGCATGGAGTCTTAACCACTGGACTGCCAGGGAATTCCCGAGAGAATCAATCTTGATAGCAAAGTGCTGGGGGCCTGGAACCTCACCATCTATTTCTCTTTCCCCTGAAGCACCTGTAGGAACCTTGGGTTTCCATAGAACACAGTGTGAAATTACTGATCTAGTCCATGGACTGATAAAATTTCTCTGCAAAGGGAAAGATAGTAAGCATTTTAGACTTTGTGACAATCTCTGTTGCAACTATCCAACTCAGCCATTGTAGTGAAGAAGCAGCCACAGATAATACATCCAAGATGAAAATGTGTCCATGGAAACTACTTAGTGAAAGAAGCAGGTTACAAAACATCAGCACCAATAAAATTATTAAAATGATTATTGAGGGCTTCCCTGGTGGCTCAGTGGTAAAGAATCCCCTTGCCAGTGCAGGGGACATGGGCCTGATCCCTGATCCGGGAAGATCCCACATGCAGCAGGGCAACTAAGCCCGTGTGCTGAAATTACTGAGCCTGTGCTCTAGAGCCCAGGAGCTGCAACTACTGAGCCCACAGCGTCCCAGAGCCCACGCCCTGCAACAAGGGAAGCCACTGCAATGAGAAACCTGTGCACTGCAACTAGAGAGGGTTAAATAAATAAACTAGTGGGTTAAATAATTTGCCAGTAAGATATGGAGCTGGGATTTAAACGCACACAGTCTAATTCCAGAGCCTGAGTTTTGAAACACTACAGTATATTGCCTTTTATGTTTATATATATATGTATATGTTTATGGGGCTTCCCTGGTAGCTCAGTGGTAAAGAATCTGCCTGCAATGCAGGAGATGCATCAGATGTGGGTTCGATCCCTGTGTTGGAAGGATCCACTGGAGGAGGATTTGGAAACCCACTCCATTATTCTTGCTTGGAGAATCCTGTGGACTGAGGAGCTTGGTGGGCTACAGTTGCAAAGGGCTGGACATACTGAGCAATTGAGCATGCATGCACATAAATATTTACATAAGCACCAAAAAGATGTAGAAAGAAATACACCAAAACGTTACACAGACTTTCTTCATCATGTAGAGATTATAATGCAGGGATTGATTTATGAATAGGATGGTTTTATTTCTGTATCATCATCATAACTTAGATATTTCCATTATGAGGCAGTAGGAGTTTTTCTTTCTAAAGAGCTGTCCAGTTCTAACATTCTAGAATTCCTCAAGGCCTCTGCTACCTCTGGAGTTTGGTGTGTGGAGGAGGCAGAGGCAGGAGGTGGTGATGGAAGGGTCTGGGAAGCTTGTCTCACAGCGCTGGAGGGCATTTGAAGCTCTTAGAGGTTCTGGGCTGCTTCCCCAGCCTCTAACCTTCCACCTCTCCTTCTAGCCCTTCCTACCATCTCAGTGGCTTTTCTGGCCTCTGTAATTGCCAGGAACACAGAGGGAACCACAGCTTCTGTTTAGACCAGAAAAAAAAAAAAAAAAGGAGTTAGATACCCACCAGTGGCTGCTTAAGGGAGGATGGTTTCCAAACTGGGCCCTGGGAGTGGCAGTGACTGAGCAGGGGAGGGGTCAGGTCTGAGATGGGCAGCGGCCTGACCGGGTAGCCTCAGGCCTGTTATGGAGCCATAGGATTCAGGAACCCACTCCCCAAAATGTCAAGTGGAGTGGGGTAGGGGATCCGCTTCCACATGTGCCGGGTGCCAGGAACCGTATGGGTGGGCCTAGGAGCAGTGGGGGCCCAGGGCTGCTTGGCCCTCTTGTGTTTTCTTGGCTTCCACTATCAAAAGGGCATCAACAAGGACTTCCCTGGAAGTTCAGTGGTTAAGACTCCGTGCTTCCACTGTAGGGGGCGCAAGTTGGATCCCTTGTCAGGGAACTAAGATCCTACCTGCCCTGAGGTACAGCTAAAAAAAAAAGGGGGGGCATTAACAAGGAGGCTGGTGACCAGGTGGTCTGATGACTCCAGCTGTGTTCCGGAGGAAGAGCTGAGGGGGTGGGCCAGGTGCCACCATGGGGGTGCTGGACTGACGCCTGAGTATCATGATAAACCTAGCCTCCATTGTGAGAAGTGCCAGGGAGGTGCATGTGGGCTCAACACCAGAATTTCCCCGCCGCCCAGAGCTGTCCGGAGTTGAGCCAGTTGCTTGTAGAGCTCTCTCTCAGGGCTGGTGTGCAGGCCAAGACTTGGGGGCCCACCACTGGGGGGAGGCAGGGTGGGGGGTTGTGTGGATATTGGACTGGACAACCAGCCATCTTCTTCCCCAAAACCCTGCAGTGATGATAACAGTAGCCAGGCTGAGCACCCACTGTGTGCGTGCATCACCTCATTTCACTGTGAAAAAAGGCATAGTTATTATTTTACAGATGAGAAAACTGAGATCCCGAGGACAGTTAAGCAACCTGCCCAAGCCCATGCCATCAGGAAACAGCCAGGCTGGCACTGAACCCATCTGTTTGTCTGCAGAGCCTGCATTCTCATCTAAGATCCAGCTGGCTTCTAGCTGTCTGGGGATTTTTAGTCCTAAAAGGACTAGGATGCTAGGAGCCCAGGAAGAGCAGACCAGTGGGGGATAACATCCTTGTTTCTAGAGGCTTTGATATTCTCTTTCAAAGTTCTGACTGGCAGTCATGAGACCTGCAGACCTTTCCCTTCCTGGGGAGCAGATAAGCACTCTCTCATCCACTTAAACGAAGTGACCACAGCCCCGAAAGACATGGAAATCTAAAAGCAGCTCTGCGGGACACTCCCCAGAAATTACAGGCTTGTGTTTTTGAAGAGACCATCCCTAATTAAAGGAGAATGCCACGGAGAGGGCTGTGACCTGAACAACCACCGCTCTCCTCCTACTCAGCGCAATGCTTGAGGGTCCATTTTTCCTTCTCGTAGTCTGCAGGGTTGAAAGGACCCAGATCTGTAGGTCTGCAAATTCTAGTTTTCAAACTTCAAATTGTATAATGGTGAAACTTTTTGTTCAAAAGACTTGATTTGTGGAATGCCACCATCAAGTATTAGGCATTCTTATTTCAGTCTCAGAATCTTACGTAAGCCACCTTATATAATCTCACAATAGCCAGCTGAGGTAGATATATCATGATCCCCATTCTACAGATGAGGAAGTGAGTTGCACAAAAGAATCCGTTACTTTCCCCTCAAGGCCATGCAGTTAGTACGCAGTGGAGGTAGAATTTGAACCCAGATCTGCTCAAGTCCTGAGTGTGGCTCAATACCTTGGCTGTAGGAGGGAGCTGGGTAGGTAAAACTGTATGTCAAGCTGCCTTGGTTTGGCATCTGCCTTGGTTTGGCATCTGCCTTGGTTTGCACACTCCTGTGTCCTGTGGAGCCGCTGTGGAACCTGGCCAGCACCAGAGAGTAGTTTAAAAAACTGGAAACAAGTCCAGTGTCCATCAGTGTTGAATGAATAATACTTTGTGGTATGGCCATACAACGGCATACTACTCAGTGATAGGAAGAAATAAACTATTGAGACCTCAATAACATGAGTGAATTTCAAAGTCACTGTGGTGAGTGGGAAAAGCCAGACAGAAATGAGTCTATTCTGTATGACTGTATTTATATAAAAGTCTAGGAACTGAAAACTGATTGATAGTGGCAGAAAGCTGATTGGTGGTTACTTGCGGGTGGAGGGAGGGGTGGAAGGATTACCAAGGAGTCTGATGAGTGTTTCCCAGGTGATAAACATCACTCTCTTGATTGTGGTGATAGGTCCATGAGTGTGTCTACATATCCTTCAACAGTATATATAGGCTTAAGTTGTGTGCCATTTATCAAATGAAGTTATACCTCATTAAAGTTGTTTAAAAAAAAAAGTCAAAAACTTGTATTTAACAGGAGACATGGATAGGAGATGACTTGTTCAAGCTCGCTCAGAGTCGAGGGGCTCCCTCTGTGGACTCTCTGCTGCCCTCTCCCAAGTCCAGTCACTGGACTCTGCTGGGGCTCTGCCTCCAGCACCATAGGGCCTGTGTGGCTTCTCTCCAGCCCTGGGGATGTCAGCACTGGAAAAGGTAAGGCTTTGGCCATGGAGGACATGGGGGGAAGGTGCACAGAGGCAAAGGTGACGGGAACCTGGAATAGTGAGCCCCAAGAGGGGCTCCAGACTGCTGTATTCACACAGGGACCTTTTACAAAAATATAAACCTGCTAAAAGGATCAGATCAGGTAATTTCTGCCTCCGTAAGATTAACTCAAAGAATGCCTCCCACACATCTACCATGTCTGAGTCGAGTCTGTCCTGGTCCACTGTCTTACAGGGACCAGATAAAAATGAATGTCATATTATTAGAGACATGCAAATCAAAACTACAATGAAATATCACCTCACGCCAGTCAGAACGGCCATCATCAAAAAGTCAACAAGCAATAAATGCTGGAGAGGGTGTGGCGAAAAGGGGAATTTCTTGCACCATTGGTGCAAATGTGTATTGATACAGCCACTATGGAAGACGGTATGGAGATTCCTTAAAAAACTAGGAATAAAACCACCATATGACCCAGCAATACCACTCCTAGGCATATACCCTGAGGAAACCAAAACTGAAAAAGACACATGTACCCCAAAGTTTATTGTAGTACTGTTTACAATAGCTGGAACATGGAAGCAACCTAGATGTCCACTGACAGATGAATGGATAAAGAAGCTGTGGGATATATTCACAATGGAAGATTACTCAGCCATAGAAAGGAATGCATTTGAGTCAGTTCTGATGAGGTGGATGAACCTAGAGACTATCATGCAGAGTGAAGTAAGTCGGAAAGAGGAAGATAAATATCGTAAACGAACACATGTATATGGAATCTAGAAAGACGGTACAGATGAATCTATTTACAGGGCAGCAGTGGAGACACAGAGAACAGTCTTATGGACACAGGGAGAGGGGATGGGAGGGAGAGGTGTATGGAGAGAGTAACATGGAAACTTACATTACCATATGCAAAATAGATAGCCAATGGGAATTTACTGTATGGCTCAGGAAACTCAAACAGGGGCTCTGTATTGACCTAGAGGGGTGGGATGGGATGGGAGATGGGTGGGAGGTTCAAAAGGGAGGGGACATAAGTACATCTATGACTGATTCATGCTAATGTTTGACAGAAAGCAACAAAATTCTGTAAAGCAATTATCCTTCAATTAAAAGATAAATTAAAAAAAAAATGAATGACATAAACATAAGGGCAGGATGCACAATAAACGGCCCCCAAATAGCAGCCATTACACATCCAATCAAATATCCCCACTGTGCCTGCTTTCTGCACTGAGGGAACAGATGTGTGGCCTGATTGTTGAGGACAGGAAAGACACGTGGATGAAAAGCTTTGCCTCAGCCCTGAAGCTAGGAGGATAAATGCTGGGAGGGCCAAGAGGAGAGATAAATTACTTCCAGTTGTGGAGGTTTCCTGGAGGCTGTGGTATGCAAGGGAGGGAAAGGAATTTGTACGTGGAGACAGGCAGCAGGGGGAGGCGGGCGAGATCATTCCATCTGGAGGCAGTGTGAACAAAAGCAAGGCAGCTGGGAGATGCAGCTGGCTGCAGAGAGGGCTGGGAAGCCTGGGCAGGTGGGCTGGGGTCAGGCACTGGGGCAAGCACGGGGTGACATGTGGACACATTTGCTCCCCACCCCCCAACACACACACACACCCTGCTGTGAAATCTCATTGGCTCCCGCTGCTTGCGGTGTTTAAGAGCAAAACCTAGGGTCTCAGCTGGAAACCTGGATTCCAGCAGGGAGTGATAGGGTGGAGAAGAATCAAAGGAAAGGAACTCCTCCAAGGACCATTCGCCCCAAGAGGCACCAATGTCTCCATCCTTGGGCGTTCCCAGTGGGCCAGCCAGCATCAACCAGGTCTCCTGGGAAGCTGTGAAAATGGAAAAACTCAAGTTTGTACTCCCAGAGTCCACAGAAACGGTCTTCATCTCCATGGATGGTCAAAGCCAATGAAGAGCGCCATCTTGTGGCCAAGACACCTAGATACCTTGAAGGCTGGGAGAGGCCCTGTGCCCCTAAGGGACCACAGAGGCAGAAATGGATGAGACTTGTTTTAAAACTCTCATAATGGGGCCAGAATTACACCAGCACACAGTTTAGAGCTGGCAGAGTTTTACTTAAGGCCCCTGAGGTGCAGATATTGTGCACTGCACGGACGAGGAAACTGCTTCTGGGAGAGATGAGGTGACTGGTCCAAGGTCACAGGTGGCTGAAGGCAGAGCCAGGTCTCATCCCAGGTCACTGATCAAAGCAGTGATGTGGTTCCCAAGACTTTTCAGTAGGAATGCCAGGTCAAAACTGCTCCCACCAGATGCCTTTTTTTTCTTTCTCTTACAATCACGCAGTGAAGTTTCCAGGATCTAAATGCTGTGCGATGACCTCATCTCGCCCCAATGGCTCATGGGAGATGTGCTTATGTATTCTTGCGTTTCAAACATTTGTTTTAATTTCTAACATGGCATAACCCACATAACCATAAACTCTTTGAGACACTCAGAAATGTTCAAGCATGTAAAAGGGTCCTGAGATCAAATAGTTTAAGAGCTGCTGCTTTAAAGTATTTTTAAAAAGTAAATAAAGCTATACAAATGAAAACATCCCCTTTGTTTTGATATAACTGAATCAACTCCGTGAGGCATTAACTTTTAGGTTGACTGGGATTCTAGTTGCCATCTCTATAGATATTTGATTAATTAAATACACACCAAAAAAATGTACGTGAATAGAGAATGTTTACTGAGTGATTTCTAACTGGCAAGCACTCTCTAAGTGATTTACATGAGTCATTTAATCCCCACAACCACCATTTGCAAGAGATGCTGTTACGTTTTATGCCTGTGGACATCAAGAGATTACTGGGAGATGTGGAGCTTAGACTGTATCCCAGACAGTCTCTCTCTTCCCATTATTATGATACACAAGCACATCTTCCCATTATTATTCCCACTACCATACAATTTTACGTCCCTTAAATGCATTCACTTGACAGACAAAAGTTTTTCAACATATGGAGTCTAAGAAAGTAGTGAAAAGAAACAGGATCACCAACCTAACCCAACACCTTCACTTACAGATGAGGAAAAGTGAGGCCCAGAGAGGGTAAGTGATCTGCAAAAGCTCACACAGCCAAGATTCAGGATCCACTGGACCTGGGAGCTGTCAGAACGCCAACCCAAGGAAGCACTGTAGTTATTTCCTTCACAGCAACATGTGAGCGGCACAGCACAGCACGTAAGCAAGTGACAAGACCAGGCGAGAGACAGTATCGCCAGCAAAATCGGCTTGACTTTATTGCAGGGAAGCTACAGAGGAGCAGGGCAAGTGAGGGTCTCCGCAGGAACTACCATTGGTGAGCGGGATTGCCAGGTCCTAGGTCTGTCTGGAAGGCAGGAGAGGATCAGCGTCCTGGAAGAAACGAGAAGTGAGGTGGAACACTGGTGCCATCTGCTGTGCACATGGAGACACTACAGAAGCAGTAAAGATTCACTAAGAGGCAGTTGCAGGGCGGAAAGTGGGAAACCCACGTGCTGAGTAGGACTAAGAACCCCATGTCCAGGCCTGCACGCCGCTCCTACAAGAATGCCTTGACCTTGCTAAGCCGATCACTGCTGAAGCCCTCTTCCAGGCTCTCCCAGGGCTGCTGGAGCTCTTCCTCTGTCTTGTTTCAACTTATACTGGGATGGCAACAGAAAAAAGCCATGAGCAAACAAATCTGCTAAGAGCCAGATGATCAAGGAGACCTCATAACCAATAAACATTCATCGTCTGGTTCCTGAACCTGGCTTCGAATCAGTCACTGGGGAGCCTCTTAAAACAGATTCAGGGGCAGATGCTGCCTGGTGTGTGGGAGTAAAACTGGCTTGATCAGTGATCCTCACCCAGCACTGTGGCATGAACCTCCAGGAGCCCCTTCATACTACACATCGTTACTGACAGGTGTGCAGACCAAACTCTATGATGCCTGAATTTGCTGTGAATACAGGGGTGGTGAGAGTGGGCCATGGATGAAATGATGCCAATGACTCGATAACTGATCTGGGAGGTGGGCATGTGGAGATTCATTTTACGACTCTACTTGTATAGTTTTGACAGTTCCTATAATTAAAAAAAAAAGCTAAAATAGATAAATTAGTGAAAACTACTATGAGAACTATCTAGTCATTGAAAGGAATGAAGTACTGATACATGCTAAGCTTGAGTGAATCCTGAAAACATTATGCTGAGTGAAAGAAGCCAGACACAAAAGGTCACGTAATGTTTCCTTTTATAGGAAACATCCAGAATAGGTGAGTCCAGAAGGGCAGAAAGCAGACTTGTGGTTGCCAGGGGATGGAGAGAGGAGGCAGTGGGGAATGAGTGTGAGCTTAAATGGGTACAGGGAGTCTTCCCAGTGGGATGAAAGTTTTGAAATTAGAGTGGCGGTACAACACTCTGAATACACTGTAAAGGCCCATGAGTGGCACATATGACAATGGTCAGCTGAACGTTATGAGAATTTAATCTCAATTTAAAAAGAGCCTACTATGAGAAAAAACACACATTAAGCTATACATGGTTTACAACTGGCAGGTATTTTTATTTATTCATTTGGCTGTGTTGGGCTGTCTTGGTTGCAGCATGAGGGATCTAGTCCCTGACCAGGGACTGAACTTGGGCCCCCTGCATTGGGCATGCAGACTGTTAGCCACTGAACCACTGGACCATCAGGGAAGTCTAGGTATTAATTTTTTAGTTAAAATTTACATGCTCAAGTCAGGAGTTTCCAATTCAGTGTGTCTACACTGGGGCTCCCCCATGTGTGGAGCCACTGAGTAACTTTTCCCTTCCTCCATCCATCCTTGTCATAGAGACTTTTATAAACACAATCTTATACCCAATATAAAATAGGGCTACTTAGGTTAGATGGAGGGGCCCAGGGTCCCACCCTCCCTCCCAAAACCGCAGGGACACAGGAACCCCCATGATGAACACTGGTATGGTGGAAACGTTGCTCTCCCTTTAAAAAGCATCCTTCATATTCAGAGGGACGTCATAGCAACCCCCACAAGGCAGGAAAGCAAGGTAGAGGTTACAGCCCCATTTTACAGGAGGGAAGACTAGGTCTCAGGAATAAAAGAAAAATGTCCAAAGTCAGAGTGTGAACTGAGGGCAGAGCTAAAACCAGACTCCTGGAATACCGATTATTCACCCTGGGCTCATTCCTGAACATGGCTGTATCTGTGGGCAGAAAGGGGAAGAGGAGACAGGCACACCTGGCATCTTGTGATCTGCGTGTGATGTCACCAGACACACAGGACATCACCACAGCGCAGATTCCAACACCTACCCTTAAGAAGGAGGCTGCGGCTGAAGGTCACTGCCCTGGCCCGCCAGGCAGTTGGACACCTGACTTGCAGCCTGCTCCTGGCACTCATCTGTGTGAAGCTTTGGTCAAGTCACTTCCCTTCTCCAGGCCTCGTGTTTCCTGATTACAGTGAGAGCCCTGGCCGACATTAGGGACGTCATGATTGTTGTCATCCACGCGTTAGAGATACTCAGGGCCGGTGAGCCCTAGGAGGGCTGTGCTCTGAAGGGTTCTGAGGCTGGGACTGGGCACAGAGGGAAGGAATGCTGCACGGATGACTGAAGTCTGCCCTGGCTCCACAGTGAAGGGTGCTGGCACAGTGCCACTGGCCTTTCTGGATCATGTAAAATCAAAGGGAACAGCCAGCTTAAACACGCTGCTGTGGTTTTTGTTTTCACCTTGACAGCTTTATTGGGGGTACACTGTCATGTTATACACATATTTTAGTGTACAATGTGATGACCTGTAACATATCAGATGAATACACCCACATGGAGAAGGAAATGGCAACCCACTCCGGTATTCTTGCCTGGAGAATCCCACGGACAAAGGAGCCTGGTGGGCTACAGTCCATGGGGTCGCAAAGAGTCGGACATGACTGAGCGACTAACACACACACAGCCACATACCCTCACCAGACTAGTTTTCATTTTTCTAGAATTTCCATAAATGAAAGCATACAGTATGTTTCCTTTCCTTGGCTTCTTTCACTCACTCCTTTTATATGTGAGATTCAC
Source organism: Ovis canadensis (assembly GCF_042477335.2). Lineage (NCBI taxonomy): Eukaryota > Metazoa > Chordata > Mammalia > Artiodactyla > Bovidae > Ovis > Ovis canadensis. The sequence goes on from NC_091249.1 coordinate 75,718,541, forward strand.
TGGAGTTGTTGCGTGGACAACAGTATTCAATTATATGGCTATACCACAGTTTGTTTACTCCCCTAGTGATGGACACTGGGTTGTTTCCAGCTCTGGGCTATTACAAGTCAAGCCACTACCAGTATTTACAAGTCTTTGTATGGACAGTGCTTCCCATTTCTCTTGTGTAAATACTAGGCAAGGAATGGCTGGGTCATATGGTAGGCTTTAAGAAGCTACCAAACTGATCACACTGTTTTTGCACCAGTCTGGGCAAAGGGCATGTTTGGGAAGCTGACAACAGTTCCAAGTGGGGTTGGAAGCCAAGGTGAATTCACTTACCTGGTCAGTGAACAAAGCTTAGGGAGTATGTGAAGTATAACACCTCTGAAGGGACCATTATATGACCAAAGTAAAAGACACACTGCCCAGGCCCAGATGCTTACACTTAAACCCTGTTGATCACAAACTATGGCCCAAAGTCACAGTGGGGTCCCCGGGATACATCGAGCAGCGCTCGGTCTGCTCATGGGAGACTGGAAGGAGTCCCTGAGCTTGTGGTTTGCATTGGGTAATGACATATTTGGTGGCCATGTCAGGGCCTCACCCACCTGCCCATGCTGGTCCATCCTGCAGGCTGCTGGACGGGGCCTCTCTACTTGGGGCCAAGGTAGGAGACAGCCTTTCCTGTTTTCCCCAGGGTCTCCAGCAAAGTGTCCACGCTGTGCTCAGAGTTGATGCAGACCTTTTTGTTGGGCAGGTCAATGTCAAATTGAACTCCTGCAGGAAGTAGGGTGGGGAGGACAGACATGTACCCTGTCAGGCTCTTAAACTGTTCACCCCACTCTTTCCCTCTCCTCTAGACCAGGGATTGGCAAACTTCTGTAAAGGGCCAGAGAGCCCGTGGTTTAGGAACTGTGAGCTGCACAGACTCTGCCCCATCGTCTTCTGTAGATTGTTTGGTGGTGTTGTGGCTTCCCTGCTGGCTCAGGGGGCAGGGAATCTACCTGCAATGTGGAAGACCTGGGTCTGATTCCTGGGTTGGGAAGATCCTCTGGAGAAGGGAAAGGCTACCCGTATTCTGGCCTGGAGAATTCCATGAATTGTATAGTCCATGGGCTCACAGAGTTGGACATGACTGAGCGACTTTCGCTTTTGTGTCTGACTCTTTTGCGAATGCATGTATTGCAGCCTTGCCCATGGGATTTCGCAGGCAAGAATCTAGAGTGGGTTGCCATTTCCTTCTCCAGGGGATCTTTCCGACCCAGGGATCAAACCCATTTCTCTTGTGGTTCCTGAATTGGTAGGCAGATCTTTACCACTTGAGCCACCTGGGAAGCCCCCCATATTGTTTTATAAGCCTGAAAAAGTGTAAAAGCCATTCTCAGCTATGCAATAACAGACTGTGGGCCCAAAGGCTATAATTTGTCCATCTCTCCTCTAAATAAGGGCTGTAAAAATGTTTTTTCTTCTTAATTGCAAAAGTAATACAGACATACCTTTTTTTTTTTTTTTTTTTGCCACATTCTGTGGTTTGTGGGATCTTAGTTCCCTGACCAGGGATCGAATCTGTGCCCCTGCAGTGGAAGCATGAAGTCTTAACCACTGGACTGCCTGGGAAGTCCCTAGATACACCATTAAAAAAAAAAAAAGACAAGCATTTTTGAATATAATTTGAAATTGTAAGGGCTCCTACTATTTCCTGCCTCTAAGAATCACTGAACAATAGGACCCATCCAGTGTTTCTCCTAATGGACAAATGAAAAGTCATTTTCCAAAGTGGCATCATACTCTGTAAACAAGTTACTTATATGTCACTTTCCAGTGTCCAGGACACCTTGCCATATAGAGACGTACTTCATTCTTTTTGACAGCCACACCATATCCCACAGTGTTACTGTATCACAGGGCTTCCCAGGTGGCCCAGTGGTAAAGAATCTGCCTGTCACTGCCGGAGATAAAAGAGACTCGGGTTTGATCCCTGAATCAGGAAGGTCCCCTGGAGGAGAGAATGGCAACCCTCTCTGGTATTCTTCCCTTGAGAATCTTATGGACTGAGGAACCTGTAGGGCTACGGGCCATGGGATCACAAAGAGTTGGACACAGCTGAGCAACTGTGCACACACACCATCCGTCTACTCAGTCCCCCTCTAAGAGACACTGAGGTTGCTTCCAATTTTTCACTATGATGAAAACAATGCAGACATACTTGAACATATCTTATAAAACTTGTGAAAATATTTCTATAACATGAATTCATAAAATGGAAAGTGTGGGGCAAAATACTGGTGTACTTTAAATGTTCACAGATATTGCAGAACTGCCCTCCTAAAGAGCTGTGTCCATTTAAGGACCCTTGCTGGCATATGTGAGTAGGTACAAACGGGTCTTGTTGAAATAACAAAGGCAGAGTCCCAGGCTTGGCTTCACCACTGATCGGCTGGTCCTGCCCATCACAGGCCCCAGTCTCCCCATTGGAACATGAAGGAGTTGGGGCCCTTGTGGGCACTCCAGGTCAAGTATGCCACTGATCTGTGATTCCTCACGCCCAGCACTGCTCATCTGTGGCCTGACTGACTCAGAAAACCCTTCTGACTCTTAAGTGGCCACCCAAGTGGGAACAGTAGTGAAAGGTGGGAGACACCTGCCCAAGCTCAGAGGCAGGTCCTCAAGCACCAGTGAAGGGGCCTCAAAAAGCACATGGCACAGGATTCAGTCCTAACCTCTAACTCTGGACCTACTGGTCACCAGGGGCTGAGGGCAGTGCATCCTGGCTACACTCTGGGTTTTGTCTTTTGCTTCAAAAGGGCCTCCCTCCTCTTTAGAGAAAATATTCTGGTGGCATCATAGAGCTGGAAAACACTCGGATCATCCAACCCAGTGGATTTCAAAGCTGTGTTTCTGGCAGCCCAGGTCCCCAGGCAGGTGTTCTGGAGCTGGCAAGAGTGAAAGCAGGCCGGCCCTCACTTCATCCAGACCTGCAGCTTGTATACAGGGGCTTCCGAGCAGGGTTTCACTCTTTTAAAAAAGAAAAAAAATTATTTATTTTTGGCTGCGCTGGAACTCCGTTGCTGTGCACGCTTTTCTCCAGCTGTGGTGAGTGTGGGCCACTCTCCAGTCGCGGCGCCCAGGCTTCTCACTGCAGTGGCTTCTCTTGTTGCAGAGCACAGACTGTAGGGCACATGGGCCTCAGGAGTTGCGGCACGTGGGCTCAGGCATTGCAGTTTTCGGGTTTTAGAACACAGGCTCAGCAGTGCACGAGCTTAGCTGCTCAGTGGCACGTAGGACCTTCCCAGCCCAGCCCAGGGATTAAACCCATGTCTCCTGCACTGGCAGGCATAGTCTTTACCCCTGAGCCACCAGGGAAGCCGTGGAGTTTTACCTTAAAGCATCCAGAGCAAAGCTAAGAGACTGACATTGCCATACCACAGCTGGGGAAAGCCAGGCCCCAGAAGAGGAGGCCATGGTCCCACAGGAAGTTAGTGGTCAAGTTCTTTCCATTGTTTCAGATTTTTTCAAGTTCAGGTTCCAGTTTACAGTCCAGAAATTGCAGAAATTAGCCGTGGACTCACTATGAGACTCTGGGCAAGTCACTTCCCCCTCTGGGGCCTGGTGTCAACATCCCCATTCCACAGATGGAAAGTATAGCTAAGAGGACTGTTTTAAGTGCTAACAAGATGACAACCCCATGAGAGCCCTTGGAAAACTGAGTGTTATTGTTGTGGGAGGTCTGATTCAATGGACATGAACTTGGGCAGGCTCCCCGAGATGGTGAGTGACAGGAAGGCCTGGTGTGCTACAGTCCATTGGGTTGAGAAGAGTCAGACATGACTTGATGACTGAACAGCAATAGTGGGAGTTGGGAGGAAAGTTTAAGAAGGAGGAGCCATATGAATACCTGTGACCAGTTTATGTTGATGTATGGCAGAAACCAACAAAATATTATAAAGCAATTATCCTTCAATTAAAAATAAATTAAAAAAGAAAGAAAACTGGGTGTTTTATTATCCAGGGTTTTAGAAATGAAAATCTTAAAAGACAGATTGCCCCCAGGACCCTGATCACAACTCTGTCGTTATCTCATGGAACCCCAGGACCAGACCCTAGCCCACTCTGGGCCTCAGTTTCCGCAGATGAGAATTGAGGGGACTGGAGAATGGTTTTCTAAATAGACCCAAAAGGGGTGCTTTAGAAGTTCTGCCTGGAAAATCCCATGGACGGAGGAGCCTGGTAGGCTGCAGTCCATGGGGTCACTGAGGGTCATACACGACTGAGCGACTTCACTTTCACTTTTCACTTTCATGCATTGGAGAAGGAAATGGCAACCCACTCCAGTGTTCTTGCGTGGAGAATCCCAGGGACGGGGGAGCCTGATGGGCTGCCGTCTATGGGGTTGCACAGAGTCGGACACGACTGAAGCGACTTAGCAGCAGCAGCAGCAGCAGTTCTGCCAGCATGACTGATTGAAAGTTTGTTTCTTAGAATGTTACAACTTTTAAAATCTTAATAGAAGATGATACTCCAATGTATCACATAACAAAAATTACCACAGTGGAGATGAATGTAACATAGTAACTAGTCCTGCAAGGGCGCCTCCAGGCCAGATTTACTGGCTGAGTCATTTACTGGCTGTGTGATACCAACAGATCATTCAACCTCTTTGAACTTCAGTTCCCTCCTGCTGGCAACAGAGATGGTCAAAGAAACTACCTGAAGTTGTTGTGGTGAGGATTAAATGACATGATCCACAGAGGCCATGAGGCAGAGTACCTGGCACATGCTAAGTAACTCAGTATGTTTTGGTTTCACTGTTATTATCAGCTTAAACTCAAGATTCTCCTGCTCCATGCCTGCATTCATTTAATATAAGTGTACCAGTCTCCCCACCCCACCCCCAACCCAGGGCCACTCACTCACCTCCTAGCTTGTTGAGGACTCGAGTGACTGCGTTAGAGCAGCCTTCACAGGTCATATCCACGGAGAACTCGTGCTTCTGAAACAGACAAAGGGGACCATGAGCCAGGTCCTGCAGAGGGACCCCCACACCCACTAGCATGCAGGCCCATTCAGGGCCCCAAGACAGAGGGCAGAGAGAAAGGCAAGATCGGGCTGTCATCAGACTCATCAGGAGCCTGAGTCTCACTCTACTAAATTGTATAGTGGAGTAACTCAGGGTCTCTGTATCTCAGAGGTGGTTGTGTTAAAGGACAGAATCCCTAGAAAATTTTTAGCAGTATCTGGCACACAAGTATCAAATCACCTGGGAAGGAAGTTGAAAATGCTGGTTTCTAGTCTCACCTTCAACATCCTGATTTTTCAGTTATGCGGTTGCCTCAGGATCACTAGTAACTCTGGTCGGGGGCGAGGGGCATGCTCTGAGCAGTGCTGATTATCACTCTCTGCGTTAGAATCACCTGGGAGCTTATTAAAAACTAGAGGTTCTGGTCAGCAATCCAGAGGGCTGAGGTGTCTATTACCGCCAATAAGCTTCCATGGTGATTCTGAAGTACAGAGACCATTGTCACATTCCAAGTGCCTCAGAGGCAGCGCCTAAGCCCTAGAAAGGGAGAGAATCTGCCTGGGTTCCCAGTGAGCTAAAGCTGGGCCAGTAGAAGAACTCAGGTTTCTGGACTCTCCATGTGGGCTCAGTCATGGCTACAGTCACCATCTGCAGTGATTTTGAAGCCCTCCAAAATAAAGTCTGTCACTGTTTCCCCATCTATTTGGCATGAAGTGATGGCACCAGATGCCATGATCTTAGTTTTCTGAATGTTGAGTTTTAAGACAACTTTTTCACTCTCTTCTTTTGCTTTCATCAAGAGGTTCTTTAGTTCCTCTTCCCTTTCTGCCATAAGAGTGGTGTCATCTGCATATCTGAGGTTATTGATATTTCTCCTGGCAATCAGGATTCCAGCTTGTGCTTCTTCCAGCCCAGCATTTCTCATGATGTACTTTTCATATAAGTTAAATAAGCAGGGTGACAGTAAACAGCCTTGATGTACTCCTTTCTCTATTTGGAACCAGTCTGTGGTTCCATGTCCAGTTCTAACTGTTGCTTCCTGACCTGCATACAGATTTCTCAGGAGACAGGTCAGGTGATCTGGTATTCCCATCTCACTAAGAATTTTTCACAGTTTGTGGTGATCCACACAGTCAAAGGCTTTGGCATAGTCAATAAAGCAGAAGTAGATGTCTTTTCTGGAACCCTCTTGCTTTTTTGATGATCCAATGGATGTTGACAATTTGTTCTCTGGTTCCTTTGCCTTTTCTAAATCCAGCTTAAACATCTGGAAGTTCACGGTTCACGTACTACTGAAGCCTGGCTTGGAGAATTTTGAGCATTACTTTACTAGCGTGTGAGATGAGTGCAGCTGTGCAGTAGTTTGAGCATTCTTTGGAACTGCCTTTCTTCAGGATTGGAATGAAAACTGAGCCTTTCCAGTCCTGAGGCCACTGCTAAGTTCTCCAAATTTGCTGGCATATAGAGTGCCACACGTTCACAGTGTTAGCTTTTAGGATTTGAAATAGCCCAACTGGAATTCCATCACCTCCACTAGCTTTGTTTGTAATGATGCTTCCTAAGACCCACTTGACTTTGCATTCCAGGATGTCTGGCTCTAGATGAGTGATCATATCATCATGATTATCTGGGTCATGAAGATCTTTTTTGTACAGTTCTTCTGTGTATTCTTGCCACCTCTTCTTAATATCTTCCGCTTCTGTTAGGTCCATACCATTTCTGTCCTTTATTATGCCCATCTTTGCATGAAATGTTCTCTGGGTATCTCCAATTTTCTTGAAGAGATCTCGTCTTTCCCATTCTATTGTTTTTCTCTATTTCTTGACACTGAGCACTGAAGAAGGCTTTCTTATCTCTCTTTGCTATTCTTTGGAACTCTGCATTCAAATGGGCATATGTTTCCTTTTCTCCTTTGCCTTTTGCTTCTCTTCTACGATCTCTGCCTCTTGGTATTTATGCCCTTGAGTAGTCTCATCCCACAATGTCTCAGGGTTAGCCTGTATGTCTTGTAGAACATGGCTGAAGTGATGTTAGGGGACCTTGGAGGCTAACTCATAAAAGACATGTGTTGTCTGCCTTACTCTCTCTAGGATCATTCACTCCAGAGGAAACTGAGCCCTTCAGCCAACAGCCATGTGAGGGAGCCCTCTTGGAAGCTGATCCTCCTTCAGAGGGCCACAGCCCTGGACAATACGGTTACTGCACCTCCCAAGAGACCTTGAGCCAGAAACACCAGTAAACTGCTTCCAGAGTCCTGACTCTCACAAACTGTAAGTTAATGAATATTTGTTGCCTTAAACCACTAAGTTTGGGGGGTAATTAATCAGGACTGATAGATAACTAGTATGTTAGGTAAAGAGATTGAAGCCTAGTAGTAGGTTCCACTGGGGTAAAAAGTTAGCTATCAGGGACTTTCTTGGTGACCCAGTGGCTAAGACTCTGCAGTTTCACTGCCAAAGGCTGGGGTTCAATCCCCAGTTGGGGAACTAAACTCTGTGGTGTGGCCAGAAAAAAAATAAAAAAAGAAAGTTAGCTATTCTGATTATTATTGTTATTACTTTATTCCACTTCCCTCTTTTCTATCCCTTAAAAAGAAGAAAAAAACAAAAAACTATGGCTACATTTTTCATGGAGTATTTCAAATCTGTTACCTTAATAGGAATTCTGGGCATAGCACTGTATCTTACTGGAAGACCTCAGGCAAAATCCTTGCCCTTAAGGGCCCCAGTTCCCTTATCTAAACCATTAACCAATTAAGTTTTCTCAGCCTCAGTGCACATAAGAATCACTTCGGACCTTGGGGACCAGGCAGGTCTGCAGGCTGCCTCAGTGGGCACTGTGGCTCTGGGTGGGCCCTGGGACCCTCCATTTTTAACCCACTGAGGAGAGACAGACAGAATGTGGTCCACTGGAGAAGGGAATGGCAAACCACTTCAGTATTCTTGCCTTGAGAACCCCATGAACAGTATGAAAAGGCAAAATGATATGATACCGAAAGAGGAACTCCCCAGGTCAGTAGGTGCCCAATATGCTACTGGAGATCAGTGGAGAAATAACTCCAGAAAGAATGAAGGGATGAAACCAAAGCAAAACGAATACCCAGCTGTGGATGTGACTGGTGACAGAAGCAAGATCCGATGCTGTAAAGAGCAATATTGCATAGGAACCTGGAATGTCAGGTCCATGAATCAAGGCAAATTGGAAGTGGTCAAACAAGAGATGGCAAGGGTGAACGTTGACATTCTAGGAATCAGCGAACTAAAATGGACTGGAATGGGTGAATTTAACTCAGATGACCATTATATCTACTACTGTGGGCCAGGAATCCCTCAGAAGAAATGGAGTAGCCATCATGGTCAACAAAAGAGTCCGAAATGCAGTACTTGGATGCAATCTCAAAAACGACAGAATGATCTCTGTCTCCAAAGCAAACAATTCAATATCACAGTTATCCAAATCTATGCCCCAAACAGTAACACTGAAGAAGCTGAATGGTGCTATGAAGACCTACAAGACCTTTTAGAACTAACACCCAAAAAAAGATGTCCTTTTCATTATAGGGGACTGGAATGCAAAAGTAGGAAGGCAAGAAACACCTGGAGTAATAGGCAAATTTGGCCTTGGAATGCGTAATGAAGCAGCGCAAAAACTAATAGAGTTTTGCCAAGAAAATGCACTGGTCATAGCAAACACCCTCTTCCAACAACACAAGAGAAGACTCTACACATGGACATCACCAGATGGTCAACACCGAAATCAGATTGATTATATTCTTTGCAGCCAAAGATGGGGAAGCTCTATATAGTCAACAAAAACAAGACCAGGAGCTGACTGTGGCTCAGATCATGAACTCCTTATTGCCAAATTCAGACTCAAATTGAAGAAAGTAGGGAAAACCGCTAGACCATTAAGGTATGAACTAAATCAAATCCCTTATGATTATACAGCGGAAGTGAGAAATAGATTTAAGGGCCTAGATCTGATAGATAGAGTGCTTGATGAACTATGGAATGAGGTTCGTGACATTGTACAGGAGAGTGGGATCAAGACCATCCCCATGGACAAGAAATGCAAAAAAGCAAAATGGCTGTCTGAGGAGGACTTACAAATAGCTATGAAAAGAAGAGAGGCGAAAAGCAAAGGAGAAAAGGAAAGATATAAGCATCTGAATGCAGAGTTCCAGACAATAGCAAGTAGAGATAAGAAAGCCTTCTTCAGCGATCAATGCAAAGAAACGGAGGAAAACAACAGACTGGGAAAGACTAGAGATCTCTTCAAGAAAATTAGAGATACCAGGGGAATATTTCATGCAAAGATGGGCTTGATAAAGGACAGAAATGGTATGGACCTAACAGAAGTAGAAGATATTAAGAAGAGGTGGCAAGAATACACGGAAGAACCATACAAAAAAGATCTTCAAGACCCAGATAATCACGATGGTGTGATCACTCATCTAGAGCCAGACATCCTGGAATGTGAAGTCAAGTGGGCTTTGGAAAGCATCACTACAAACAAAGCTAGTGGAGGTGATGGAATTCCAGTTGAACTATTTCAAATCCTGAAAGATGATGTTGTGAAAGTGCTGCACTCCATATGCCACCAAATTTGGAAAACTCAGCAGTGGCCACAGGACTGGAAAAGGTCAGTTTTCATTCCAATCCCAAAGAAAGGCAATGCCAAAGAATGCTCAAACTACTGCACAATTGCACTCATCTCACACGCTAGTAAAGTAATGCTCAAAATTCTCCAAGCAAGGCTTCAGCAATACATGAACCGTGAACTTCCAGATGTTCAAGCTGGTTTTAGAAAAGGCACAGGAACCAGAGATCAAATTGTCAACATCCTCTGGATCATGGAAAAGGCAAAAGAGTTCCAGAAAAACATCTATTTCTGCTTTATTGACTATGCCAAAGCCTTTGACTGTGTGGATCACAATAAACTGTGGAAAATTCTGAGAGAGATGGGAATACCAGATCACCTGACCTGCCTCTTGAGAAATCTGTATGCAGGTCAGGAAGCAACAGTTAGAACTGGACATGGAACAACAGACTGGTTCCAAATAGAGAAAGGAGTGTTTCAAGGCTGTATATTGTCACCCTGCTTATTTAACTTATATGAAAAGTACATCATGAGAAATACTGGACTGGAAGAAACACAAGCTGGAATCCTGATTACCGGGAGAAATATCAATAACCTCAGATATGCAGATGACACCACCCTTATGGCAGAAAGTGAAGAGGAACTAAAAAGCTCCTTCATGAAAGTGAAAGCGGAGAGTGAAAAAGTTGGCCTAAAGCTCAACATTCAGAAAAAGAAGATCATGGCATCCAGTCCCATTACTTCATGGGAAATAGATGGGGAAACAGTGGAAACAGTGTCAGACTTTATTTTTTTGGGCTCCAAAATCACTGCAGATGGTGAATGCAGCCATGAAATGAAAAGACGCTTATTCCTTGGAAGGAAAGTTATGACCAACCTAGATAGTATATTCAAAAGCAGAGACATTACTTTGCCGACTAAGGTCCGTCTAGTCAAGGCTATGGTTTTTCCTGTGGTCATGTATGGATGTAAGAGTTGGACTGTGAAGGCTAAGCGCTGAAGAATTGATGCTTTTGAACTGTGGTGTTGGAGAAGACTCTTGAGAGTCCCTTGGACTGCAAGGAGATCCAACCAGTCCATTCTGAAAGAGATCAGCCCTGGGTGTTCTTTGGAAGGAATGATGCTAAAGCTGAAACTCCAGTACTTTGGCCACCTCATGCGAAGAGTTGACTCATTGGAAAAGACTCTGATGCTGGGAGGGATTGGGGGCAGGAGGAGAAGGGGACGACAGAGGATGAGACGGCTGGATGGCATCACTGACTTGATGGACGTGAGTCTGAGTGAACTCTGGGAGTTGGTGATGGACAGGGAGGCCTGGCGTGCTGCAATTCATGGGGTCACAAAGAGTCGGACACGACTGAGCGACTGAACTGAACTGAGGAGAGACAGAAGGGTAAGGCCACACACCTGAGAAAAACTGGTCTAAGTGGCTTCTCAGGCTCTCTCCAAGTCTCAAACCATCTTGGGTCTGGATTATCATCATGCTGTACAAGGGAAACTGAGGCCAAGAGTGAAGTACTTCGGTTTTTCAGTGCTGAGTTATATAATCATCATTTGCACCATCATTACACAACCAGCAAACCACTATTTTACTGAGGCCAAATCTGCAAAACTTGCCTTAAAGAAATAGTCTTCCTTTTCTTCTAGTTAAACACATTTGATTCTTTCAGCTAATTTTGTGACCATTCAGCAACAACCACAACAAATTCTGGAAATAAGGATTTCTAGTGGGGACTCCAAAATCTTGCCTTTAACAGGTGGCTTTCAGTATCAGCATCATCTGGGAACATGCCAGAAATGCAGACTCTCAGGTCCTACCCTCAGGCCTCCTGAATCAGAATCCTCGGTTTTTAACAAGACACCCAGCTCATTCCTGCCCACATAATAGTTTAAGATGCTGCTCCAGCACACAAACTGGCAAACTACAGCCTGCCTGCAACCTGGCTTTGTAAAGTTTTACTGAAACACAGCTAAGCTCATTCATTTACTTTCACACTAGAATGGCCGAGTTGAGGACTTGTAACAGACCATATGGTTCATGAAGACTTAGGTATTTACTGTCTGGCCCTTTAAGAAAGTTTGCTGACTCCTGCTCTAGAGTACGGAGAAGGCAATGGCACCCCACTCCAGTGCTCTTGCCTGGAAAATCCCATGGACAGAGGAGCCCGGAAGGCTGCAGTCCATGGGGTCACTGAGGGTCAGACACGACTGAGCAACTTCACTTTCACTTTTCACTTTCCTGCACTGGAGAAGGAAATGGCACCCCACTCCAGTGCTCTTGCCTGGAAAATCCCATGGACAGAGGAGCCTGGTGGGCTGCAGTCCATGAGGTCACTGAGGGTCGGACATGACTGAGCAACTTCACTTTCACTTTTCACTTTCCTGCATTGGAGAAGGAAATGGCACCCCACTCCAGTGCTCTTGCCTGGAGGATCCCAGCGACAGGGGAGCCTGGTGGGCTGCCGTCTATGGGGTCGCACACAGTCGGAGACGACTGAAGCGACTTGGCAGCAGCAGCAGCAGCAGCTCTAGAGTAACTGGTAATCAAGATTAGTCGGTGGGGGTGGGGGTTTCCCTGGTAGTCCAGTGGTTAAGACTTAGCCTTCTAATGAAGAGGTTGCAGATTCGATCCCTGGTTGGGGAGCTAAGATCCCACATACCTTATAGCCAAAAAACCAAAACATAAAGCAGAAGCAATATTGTAACAAATTCAATAAAGAGTTTTAAAATGGTCCACGACAACAACAACAACAACAAAAGATTGGTCAATAGCTTGCATCTGTATACCAATCCAAAGCTTTAATGGGTTTGCAAGACCAACATAAAACCTAAATCTGTTGAGTACCCACTACGTGAAATGCTCTTTATATAGTATCTAAGTCAGTCCCCACCCAGCTTGGAAAGGGAGCTAGTCACCCTACTATACTTAGGAGAAAACTGAGGTTCCAGGGGTTAACTAAGCTACCCAGTCACCTGGTGGGTATATATGGAGGTTGGGACGTGAATCCAGGTTTTCCTGGCTCCAGGGACACCTTGCTGGTTCTGGACCAGCAAATGGGGCTGCAGAAACCCTGAGATGGGGACACTTTGGGAAGAAGCACAAGGTTTTTGCTGCCCGAGGACCTAAAGTCAATAGATCTCTAGAGCTTTCTTTTGTTGGCTATGAAGGACAGGTCTCTTTCCATCCTGCACAGTACAGAGGTCAGAAGCCAGCAGACAGGCAATCGTTATTCAGGGCTCTCTTCCAGTACCTCTGAGTTGCAAAAGTAAATATGGGGGTTGTGGAAAGACTCCTTAATGAGTAGAGTAATCCATTCTTTACAGAGAATCCCAGGACTGGCCCCACCACTGAATGCTTGACTTTGCAGAGTCAGCCCCTCAGCGCCTCTGCTCTGCCACCTATAAAACAGTTTCTGTAAAGAAGATGAAAAAGCCCAGTCATCTGTGCAATCCTTTAATAGAATCTCAGAACTGGAAGGGCGGGAATGGAATGGAGTAATACTATCCAGATGCCTCCCAGAGGCGAAATGCTTTCTCAAATATCCAGAACATTCAGTCTTTGAACACCTTGATGATTGGGAATTTACTAAGATAAGAGTGCCTACTATGTGCCAGGCATTGTCCATGCATGTCTTTGTTTAATCATCACAACAACCCCACAAGATAGGCCTTAGTATTATCACTTCTTGACAGCTGAGGTTAGGTCACTCACTCAGGGTGACAGAGAACAGCCACTGTGGTGGTCCTTGTTAACACAGGGTTGAAACTTGCCTGCTGTAGTTCTACCCAGTTTGTTCTAGGTCTACACAAGAGCTACCATTGCTTCAGGACTATGTCAGTGGCTGAGCTACGAATTTAACTGGCACTTTTCCTGTTACTACTAATGATAGTCCTGTGAGGTTGCAGTTTTTATCCCCATTGTATGCTGAGGAAATCAAGGGACAGAGAGGTAAAGCAGTGTGTCTAAAGTCACCAGCTGGCAAGGGTGGGGGTTGGGGCACAGCTTTTTCAAAGAAGTTTCGGAGATTCCAAGTGTTTGTGTGAGAAGCCTCTCAGGTGACTCATTGTTCCCTTTCCAGCTTTGGTGTGAGTCCCTTGGTTAATACCCTTCTTCCTTCAGTTGTTCATCTCGTGATAATACTGCCAAGTGCCCTCTTCATTCTGATCATCCACTCTGGTCTTTTGTCAAAATCCCCAGAGGTATAAAAAATAAATTCCCAGAAGTGAACCTAGAATAGAGCCACCCTCGAACTGGCTTTTCCCTCATGCCACCCAGCCACCAAAACCTGGTAGCCTCCACTATCCCAGACCCAGAGTGATTAGTGCTGTTCTCTGACACTGTCACAGGCAGATTTGCTCAACCGGGAGGGCTGGTTCTGTCAGGTTCTTTGTTCATACTTAGAGTTGTCTGAGGATTTGTCTCAAGGTGCCTGGCAAGACCCAAGGGGAATGACACTTGAGATGTTTGTGACCTGGCCCGGAGGAGTCTCTAGCTCACCTGTCAGCTCCCCAAAGCTAGGCTGCTAAGACACAGGGCATCTGTGGGATACCTCTGGGTACCTACTTGGAGCAGAGCCATAAAACCAGGCAACCCTGGGGAAAAGTGTTAAGCACCACAAGACACCAGCCAGAAGCCCCGAGATCAGATCAGGAACAGAACTTCCTCCCAAGCCAGCATGACTACTTTTATTGAGCAATTATCATGTGAGACCAGGAGAGACTTGGACCCTGAAGATAAGGGGCTTAATCTGAGCGCACCCATTTCTCAACACCACCCTGAATAAATCAGTGGACCTTTTTTTTGTAATTTGAAAAAGGCCTTAAATTTTTACCTACAAAATGAGACTATGAGACTGAGTCAGTTGCAAAGGTGCCCTAAGACCTGCTCTGGCCCATCCCAAACTCTGCCACTGAGCAACTGGTGACTTTGGGCAGGACCCTGAACCTCTCTGGAGCCCATGGGTTCAGGTTCATAAAGTGACCGGTAGGAAAGGGTGAAAGCACTCTTTCCATTCATTATGGCTCAACCTGAAACTCAAAAGTGGCCAGGGGAAGCGAAGAAAAACACAGATCTCTGAACACCTGTCCTATATGGGAGGCAAAAGCCACCGCAAACCCCTCTTTCAGGCCAGCTCTGCCAGAAGAGACATCCAGGTGGGACACGCAGAGACCAGCCATCCCCGTTCCTGATAGCCACCTGTGTGATCTCTGCGACTCCCTGCCCCTGTTGGGGTGGTCTCAGTTTCCCCGTCTATGCATGAAAGGTTCAGGCTTGTAATCGCATGAAGGTTAGGAGCTTCCATATGCTGAAGCCTGACTCCCAGATAAAATTCTTTTGGGGATCCGATTTTCTGGAGGGTCGCAGAAGCTGTGGGGAGCTAGGTGGGAGGGGCAAGATGTGAGGCGACAGTTCCGGCCGCTGCCAGGCCCCTTGAAGAGGGACGTCTGACCCAACGGCGGTGCAGCCGAGCAAGCCGGAGGCCGCGGGTCTGCGCGGGACGGGGACGGCGCGACCACTTACCGGCATGATTGAGGAGGAGGTGGTGGCTGCGGCGGTGACTACGCCTCCACCGGCTCTGAGCGCTGACGCGGCCGCGCTTCCGGGTGTGCACGCCACAGGAGCCGCCCTCTGGTCCCGGCCCCGCCCCCTCCGGTCCTGGCCCCGCCCCCTCCGGCCTTGTGGGCTGGCAGCCACCTGAAGGCCATTGGCCTCTTCGCTGACTTCCGCCCAGGACGGGGTCCTTGGACGCCAGCCACGTCTGCGCTAGGCGGTGGGAGGGACAGCTCGGCTAGCTTGCCTTGCTGGTTGGTCATTTTTAGAACGCCTGCTCAGTGTCAGGCTGATATTAGGGGCTGGGAAGACTGGGCCCCCCACTGTGAGCAGGCCAGACACAGCCTCCACCCCACCCCCGTCCCTCCCTAGAGGGACAATCTCAGTTACTTACTTAGTATTTGCTGATTGCCAACCGTGGGGCGGCACTAAGCTAGGCATCCAAGATGCAGTACTGGAAAAAGACAGCCTAGCAGAGAGCCAGGGAAGCAAGAGGATGATGCAGGACAATATAAGTGTTAAAGGAGCTTGTGCCTTTGGAGCCATGAAAGGATCTCTCGCTCAGACGGGAGGGGATGGGGACGGTTCATGAAGAGAGGAGGTTTGCAGAGGAGGAAGTCTTGCTTCATCTCAAGATGGAAGATGGACCCACTGGGGAGGAAGGAGACAGAACAGCATGTGAAAGTTGAAAGGGGGACGTCCCTGGTGGTCCAGTGGTTAAGAACCTGCTTTGCAAGGAGAGGATGTGTGCGCTCAGTCCTGTCTAACCTCTTTGCAACCCATGGACTGTAAGTCCACCAAGCGTAAGTGTCCACAGTCAAATAAGTATTAAATTTTAAAGGTGTTAGAGGGCATGCTTTGGGAGGCCGAGATATTTAGACTGAGAGGCAGGCACAGAAAGAGATGGGGAAACAAGCTACAAAGACATGATACCCATATCCATGAGTGAAGACACACAGAGGCAAAGCAGTTCTAGTATCTTACAAAGAGGTGTGCCAAGACCCAGGACTTCTCACTCACACACACACACACACACACACACACACACACACGCACAGTACCAGGCTGGTTCTATCCTTGTAATATCCAAGGGGCTCCACCGTCCAAGTTAGTAGTGTCAAAGTTCTCTCATCAGTCAAGCTGCTTGGAGAGCTTATTAAAAACTCAGATTTCTAGCCCTTCCCTTAGATATACTGTCCCTTAGTTTCCAGGTGTACTTATAGTCTCCTTCCTCCTCCTGGTTTTGGGGAACCACGCTGAACAAACTATAGACATTTTCTGTTTTTTTCTGCTATGCTGCACAGCATTCAGGATCTTAGTTTTCTGACCAGGGATCGAATCTGTGCCCCCTGCAGTGGAACCACAGAGTCTTAGAAACTGGACTGCCAGAGAAGTACCAAACTATAGTTTCAGTACATACATGAAACCCTTTTGAGAAAGTGCTGGTTGTTGATTTATTGTCTCAGTTCCAATTCAAACTTTTTGCCTGCTTGTGAAAATCTGAACCATTTAAACATTGTTTTATTGCCTAATGGCACGATATTAAGCATTGCCAATAAAGACCCTGGAAAGACAGTGGAGGAGAAAAGGTTTTCCTTTCTGATTCTGGTGTGCTCCTTCTCCAGGCTCTTGCAGAATGAGACAGTAATTGGTCTCTGTTTAGCTTCTGAGGATGCCTTCCCCAGCACCAGGCTCCTGCTGTGTAAGGGACCTGTAACAGGACCTAGCAGCCAGCAGCTTCCCCCAGGACCTACCCTGCTTATGTGCTTTCATACAGTAACTGGGGTGAGATGATTTTCTATGAATAGCTTTCTCCAGCATCCTAGTGGATAGTTTTCCAGCCTATAGGGTGAATTTCTAACAAATTCCACCAGCATGGTACCATAGCCACTCCTCTGCCATTCACAAGGGCTGGATCTTAGCCTGGGTGTGTGGGGTGCAGGATTCTTCATTGGGCACAACCATTGTACTATTTTAGCCCTATGGCTAGTGGCTGTGCCCCAAATCTGCTACTCCTTTATTCTTTCAAGTTCTCTTTACTTCTCAGTGGCCAGTCCCTCTTTACTCATGTTAGTTGCTCAGTCATGTCTGACTCTGAAATCCCAGGCTCCTGTCATGAAATTCTCCGGGCAAGAATGCTGGAATGGTCAGCCATTTCTCTGAAAATATTTTATCAATTGCAGAAAAAATAAGAATAGGAGCATCTTGGATGATGTCATTAATGATTTAAATAGATTTCTATTTACATTAATTTATATTGATCTTATATCCCACACAAATATATTCAAAATTTTGTATCTCATACATTGTTTTTTTTTTTTTTTCTGGTTCGTAGCTCTTTTTTTTTTTTTTAATTTTTAGTTTTTTATTTTTTAAATTTTAAAATCTATCTCATACATTGTTATTAGATATCCATTGCCGGGGGCCAGTGTGAGGAACTCCGCCCACGGCAAAGGTCATGAGGAAGGAGGCTTGGCATACGCAAAGGCGTGATCAAGCCTCAGGAAACCCCCTGTTCCCGAGCATCTAACCCCAAAACCAGAGTCTGTTTTATGCTCTCACCTACACCTCTGACTTTACGGGGGGCTCTCCCCCATAACCGTTTCTCTCGGAGAAGGAGTAAACGTGCAGCTCCAAGGCAATAAAAATTCCTGGGCGTGACAAGAGTGTTTCAGCTTACGGACTCCTCTGAAGGTTATCTAGCCCACCTGTATAGGTTCGTCCGGCCACATGTGATTGTTTACAGCCTCCCAACCTGAGAGGCATGAGATGTTTTAGACTTACTAAAGGCAAAATCTTTTGGGGAGTTGGAAATTATTAGTATAATGGGTTGGTTAGGAATTATATTGGTGAAGGGTTCTTCATTTGTTGTGTCAATAATTGCTGCTAATTCCCTGCTCTGGGTGGGACAAGGGTGTCTCAGGTCAAACCTCTCTGCTGACAGACTAGCTTGTGTGACAGGATTATCCATACTCCTGCCACATGATTGTTTACTACCTCTTAACCATAAACAGCACAGAGTTTTGGAGTATTTTGAGAGTCTTAATTAGCATAGGGCTTTTCCTTCTTGTTGAGTCAATGATTGCCCCCAGGCCTCCATATCCTTAGGCACCTGGGAATATATTAATCAATGTATTTGGAATATAGCAAAGGAAATACAGTAGTTTTTGATGTTAGCAATACTAGACTTTTTGTTAATGGATTTTTCTCTTTTGTAATAGATCACTGTACTTTGTTATAAATCACTGTGTCCTTGCTATGTAAAAATGTTACTTTATCATATCTTAAGACTAAATAGATCTTAAGGGGAACATTGGTGAAAGGATTTTCATTTGTTGGGCTGATGTTTGCTGCTAAATCTCCATGTTCCCTACCCTTATAATGAATATAACTAACATATAGGAGAAATAAGTATTAACCTTTAAGCATATAGGAGAAATAAGTATTAACCTTTAAGATTAATCATGTTAACCTTGGGTTAAATAAATTCCTTTCTTGATTGTAACTCACTACACCCTCACCCTATAGGAATGTAACTTTATTTGGAGGGTGGTGCCTGGTTTAAGAAAAAACACCCTTGGAAGAAATAAGTTTTTTGGTTATCAGAAAGAAAGGATCATAAAATGTCAGCAGGTCTCACTCATGGCCAGAAGATGATGTAATATCCCTAAGACCTTTTTTTATACATTTATGTGAAGCACCTGATTTTGATAAAGGTCAGGACTGCTGACCCCCGCGTGACTCTGTATTCATCCCTATGTGTAACAAAAGGTATATAAGCAAACCCCAAAATAAAGAAATTGGATCAGTTTCCGGAAAGACTGATTCCCCCATGTCGCTTCTTTCTTGCTCCCGTTTTTCTGGCTGAATTCCCATCTGGAGCATGGATGCTATTCCACGTAATCCAAGTTATTCAGCCTCTTTTTCTCCACTAATCTTCCTACTACACTATCCATTTCTAATCTCTCTATATCTGTGATTAAATATGTATTTTTCCAAAGACGCCGACTCTGTCCCCACCTTCGAATCACCCTGGATCCACCGGGGCTAGACCCCGGCAATCTATCAGTTCAGTTCATTTCAGTTCAGTTACTCAGTCGTGTCCGACTCTTTGCGACCCCATGAATTGCAGCACGCCAGGCCTCCCTGTCCATCACCAACTCCCAGAGTTCACTCAAACTCACATCCATCGAGTCAGTGATGCCATCCAGCCATCTCATCCTCTGTTGTCCCCTTCTCCTCCTGCCCCCAATCACTTCCAGCATCAGAATGTTTTCCAGTGAGTCAACTCTTCACATGACATGGCCAAAGTACTGGAGTTTCAGCTTCAGCATCATTCCTTCCAAAAAACACCCAGGACTGATCTCCTTTAGGATGGACTGGTTGGATCTCCTTGCAGTCCAAGGGACTCTCAAGAGTCTTCTCCAATACCATAGTTCAAAAGCATCAATTCTTCAGTGCTCAGGTTTCTTCACAGTCCAACTCTCACATCCATACACGACCACTGGAAAAACAATAGCCTTGACTAGACGGGGACCTTTGTTGGCAGAGTAATGTCTCTGCTTTTGAATATGCTGTCTAGGTTGGTCTTAACTTTCCTTCCAAGGAGTGAGCGCCTTTTAATTTCATGGCTGCAGTCACCATCTGCAGTGATTTTGGAGCCCAACAAAAATAAAGTCAGCCACTGTTTCCACTATTTCCCCATCTATTTCCCATGAAGTGATGGGACCAGATGCCGTGATCTTAGTTTTCTGAATGTTGAGCTTTAAGCCAACTTTTTCACTCTCCTCTTTTACTTTCATCAAGAGGCTTTTTAGTTCCTCTTCACTTTCTGCCATAAGGGTGGTGTCATCTGCATATCTGAGGTTATTGATATTTCTCCCGGCAATCTTTGATTCCAGCTTGTGCTTCTTCCAGCCCAGCGTTTCTCATGATGTACTCTGTATATAAGTTAAATAAGCAGGGTGACAATATACAGCATTGACTTACTCCTTTTCCTACTTGTCTATAGGACATTAGAGAAACTGGTAAAAAGATATTACTAAATTTCAAAAAGTAGAATTCTTTTTTTGTGTGATTCAGTGATATTCTGTGTATCATTCTTATCCTTTCCAATATTATAGGCGATTTTAATTTCCTTTTTGAAACTTTCTTTTGTCACATTTTAATTTTTAAAATTTTTCTTGGTTTTGGCTGTGCTGGGTCTTTGCTGCCTGGGCTTTCTCTAGTTGCAGCAAGTGGAGGCTACTCTAGTTGTGTTATGCAGGCTTCTCACTGTGGTGGCTTAAGTTGGTGTGGCTCACAGGCTCTAGAGCTTGGGCTCAGTAGTTGTGTGTATAGACTTAGTTGCCCTGCAGCATGCGGAATCTTCCAGGACCAGGGATCAAACCTTGTCCCCTCCGTTGGCAGGCAAATTCTTAACCCGTGGACCACCAGGGAAGCCCTTGCTATATTTTCTATAAGGAAAATGTATTAAAAGATCACAGGGAAAAATATTTTTAAAAAGCAGACTTCAGGACTGCCCAGTAATCTCATTACTAGCCTTGTCAACTTGGGTAAGTCACTTCATCACAAGCCAGTGAGCCTGGGAAGTGGGCCCTTTCTGACTGTTGCGAGGATAGGAATGTATAGACTATAGTCACGTGTAGTGGTGAGTGGAATCAAGATTGCCAAGATTTCAAGGAGAAATATCAATAACCTCAGATATGCAGATGACACCACCCTTATGTCTTAAAGTGAAGAAGAACGAAAGAGCCTCTTAATGAAAGTGAAAAAGGAGAGTGAAATAGTTGGCTTAAAACTCAACATTCAGAAAACTAAGATCATGGCATCCGGTCCCATCACTTTATGGCAAATAGATGGGGAAATAGTGGAAACAGTGGCTGACTTTATTTTTCTGGGCTCCAAAATAACTGCAGGTGGTGACTGTAGCCATGAAATTAAAAGACGTTTATTCCTTGGAAGGAAAGTTATGACCAACCTAGACAGCATATTAAAAAGCAGAGACATTACTTTGTTAACAAAGGTCCGTCTAGTTAAGGCTATGATTTTTCCAGTGGTCGTGTACGGATGTGAGAGTTGGACTATAAAGAATGCTGAGCACCGAAGAATTGATGCTTTTGAACTGTGGTGTTGGAGAAGACTCTTGAGAGTCCCTTGGACTGCTAGGAGATCCAACCAGTCCATCCTAAAGGAGATCAGTCCTGGGTGTTCATTGGAAGGACTGATGTTGAAGCTGAAACTCCAACACTTTAGCCACCTGATACGAACTGACTCACTAGAAAAGACTCTGATGCTGGGGAGGATTGAAGGTGGGAGAAGAAGGGGACGACAGAGGATGGGATGGTTGGATGGCAGCATTGACTCAATGGACATAAGTTTGGGTGGACTCTGGGAGCTGGTGATGGACAGGGAAGCCTGGCATGCTATAGTTCATGGGGTCACAGAGTTGGACACAACTGAGCGACTGAACTGAACTGAGTGGAGGGTGGGTTCTCAGACATTAATTGGTGCTTTCTTCCAGGAATACCCTACCTCTAAACTCCACTTACTTGTAGTGACCCTATGGCAGATGCTGGGGTTTGTCTGTGTCTGTTAAAGTTGCTCAGTTGTATCCAACTCTTTGCCCACCAGTCTACAGGCCGGAATACTAGAGTGGGTAGCCTTTCCCTTTTCCAGGGGATCTTCCCAATCCAGGGATAGAACTGGGGTCTCCTACATTGCAGGCAGATTCTTGACCAGCTGAGCTACCAGGGAAGCCCTACGCTGTGGGTTAAGCTTTGCAAAGAGAGACTTTTGTAGCTGCTGTTTACTCCCTCTATTAGACCAAGTGTCTATTTTCTGTGTTATAATAAAGGTATGCACTAGCTGCTTCATTGCTTTATCTACTGAGGAACACTTAGCCTAGATTCAAAGGTTCTGAGCTGAAAGGGCCTGCAGAGAAGCCCAGGCGTGAGAAGAGAGGGGGTATGAAGCCAAGGCAGCTTGGGCTGCAGGCTTGGGAGGGGGAGCCTAGCATCTGGCAAAGTTTCAAACTGACTCAGTCTGGCCTGTAGACATATTTTATTCAGTTCCAAAAGTGTTCAAAACATTTTTGGAGTAGCTGACCACATTTAAGAACACTGAGTGTAGTGGAACAACTTTGTGAATGTGC
Organism: Ovis canadensis; assembly: GCF_042477335.2. Classification (NCBI taxonomy): domain Eukaryota; kingdom Metazoa; phylum Chordata; class Mammalia; order Artiodactyla; family Bovidae; genus Ovis; species Ovis canadensis. The sequence goes on from NC_091249.1 coordinate 75,740,843, forward strand.
TTCATGCTACTGGATTACAACTTTTAAAATGGTCATATTGGTAAATTTTATGTTCTGTGTATTTTACCACAATTAAAAACAAATCTACTTTAAAAAAAATCTACTTGTAGAATGGCATGTAAAATTAGTTGCTTCTTTGTTACGAGCACTGAGAAGCATTTTTTCTTTTTTTGGGGGGGGGTGGGGCGCTGTGCTAGGTCTTTGTTACTGTGCGTGGGCTTTCTTCAGTTGCAGTGAGCAGGGGCTACTCTCTGAGGTGCGAGAGCTTCTCATGGCAGTTGCTCCTCTTGTTGCAGACGGGCTCTGGGTGCTTGGGCTCAGTAGTTGTGGCACATGAGCTTAGTTGCTCTGCCACATATGGGATCTTAGTTCCCAGGTCAGGGATGGAACCCATGTCCCCTACATTGGCAGGTGGATTCTTAACCACTGGACCACCAGGGAAGCCCAAGGGACACATTTTAAAACTACTAAAATTCCAAAAAAAGTTTTAAAAAAGAATAAATTAAGTTATAGTCCTAGAATATTTCACTGCATTTTTTAAAGTGAGAGCAAAACAGTTGTATACCATTAATAAAGCATTAAGAAAAAAAAAAAAAGAACAGAGTGATGTCATATGATGACCCAGATTTGAGTATCTCCTGAAAAACTGGAAGATCTGGAAACCTATCTGTAATTGGCAGGATAGGCCAGGTAATGCTGTGGTATTAATAATAACAAACATTCCCCAAACCTCAAAGGCTTGAAGCACAGATTTCTTTCTTGCTCATGCATTTTGCCCATCAGAGATTGGGAACCTTGGAGGAATGGCTCTGTGCCAAATGTTGTTGCCCAGAGATCGAGGTCGATGGGGATTATCCATATGGGACAGCATTGAATACTGGGATGAGTGTGGGTAGGGAAGACCTTGGCAAACGATCACCAGCTCCAAAGACTTCATTCCAAAGGGAATGGCTACCCACTCCAGTATTACCAAGTACCAAAGGGTACTTTGAATGAATGAAAACTAAGCCTTTCTCCCACCTGGCCCAATTTCATCACCCTGATGACTGCTAACTCCAAAATCACTGCAGACGGTGACTGCAGCCATGAAATTAAAAGACACTTGCTCCTTGGAAGAAAAGTTATGACCAAACCTAGACAGCATATTCGAAAGCAGAGACATTACTTTGTCAACAAAGGTCCATCTAGTCAAAGCTATGGTTTATCCAGTAGTCATGTATGGATGTGAGAGCTGGACTATAAAGAAACCTGAGCACCGAAGAATTGATTCTTTTGAACTGTAGTGTTGGAGAAGACTCTTGAGAGTCCCTTGGACTGCAAGGAGATCCAACCAGTCCATCCTAAAGGAGATCAGTCCCGGGTATTCATTGGAAGGACTGATGTTAAAGCTGAAACTCCAATACTTTGGCCGCCTGATGGGAAGAACTGACTCATTTGAAAAGACCCTGATGCTGGGAAAGATTGAAGGTAGGAGGAGAAGGGGATTCCAGAGGATGAGATGGTTGGATGGCATCACCAACTCAATGGACATGAGTTTGAGTAAACTCTGGGAGTTGGCGATGGACAGGGAGGCCTGGTGTGCTGCAGTCCACAGGGTCACAAAGAGTCGGACACAACTGAGCAACTGAATTGAACTGAACTGATGACTGCTGGGGACTCTTTAGACAAGGAACAAACTCTTTGGGCCACCACAGTCCCCAGCATGCTTGAGTGGACTCCGAGCACTGTGGCCAAAAGTAAAGAGGATGTGTCAGACACCCTCCCTTTGTCCCTTTGTTGTTGTTCAGTCCCTCAGTCGTGTATGACTGTTTGTGACCCCATGGACTGCAGCACGCCAGGCTTCGCTGTCCTTCACCATCTTCCGGAGCTTGGTCAAACTCATGTCCATAAAGTCAGTGACGCCATCCAAGCATCTCATCCTCTGTCATGCTCTTCTCCTGCCTTCAATATTTCCCAGCATCAGGGTCTTTTCTAATGAGTTGGCTCTTCGCATCAGGTGGCCAAAGTATAGGAGCTTGTTCCTTTACTCTCTGCCAAACTACTGTAGGCTTCTAGGATTTAAAGCTGTGTTCCATGAGACAGTCCAGACAAACCTGTGTTCAATTCCTGGCTGTTTTGGACAATTAACCTCTCCAAATCTCAGTTTCTTTTCCTGTAAAATAAAGATAATATTAATAATTTGACCTGTATTCATAGTGCTGTTGTGAGAAAAAAGACAGGGCTCATAAAATGCTCAGTTTAGTGCCTGGTACATAAAAGCACTCAAAACCTCCTCTTAGAGTTATGACAAGCTAATTTTAAAATTACATATTATAGGAAAAGTTTCTTAATGTAAAAAAAATTGAAAAATAATACAGATAAAGTGAAAGTCTCCTTCAAATTCTTAGGTCACTGTTCTCCATAGAGTTAGTAACTGATCAGATTGCTGCACATCTTTCCAGATAGTTTCCTATGCATTTACAAACACTGATAAACACATGCAAATAATAGTCATTGTTATTTTGTTTATTTATGGCTGTGCTGAGTCTTTGTGGCAGTGCGTGGGCTCTTTGTTGCTGTGCGTGGGCTTTCTCTAGTTGCAGAGAGTAGGGACTACTCATTGCTGTGGCTTCTCTTGTTGCAGACCACAGGTTCTAGAGTGCACAGGCTTCAGTAGTTGTGGTGCATGGGCTTAGCTGCCGTGCAGCATGTGGGATCTTAGTTCCCAGACCGGGGATCAAACCTATGTTCTGTGAGCTGGCAGATGGATTCTTAACCACTGGAACACCAGGGAAGCTCTAAGTTTTGGTATTTTTTAAGCATACACGACATACTATACGTAATTTGTGAGACGCTCTTTTTTTATTAATATCCTCTTGAGATTTATGCTATATATTATTGTAGCATATACTTAAAATATGAATATTATGAATACAAATGCACATATATACATAAACTAGCTCAATCTTTAAAATCACTGCATAAAATCCTTTAGTATGTATTTATTATTATAAATTTAGATATTCTCTTATTGAGAGATGTCTAGATTATTTTTCAGTATTGCAAACAATACTGTAATGAACATCTTTGCTCACTGTATACATGTGGTAGTGTTTCTTCAGAGTAGGTGTAGAAAAGTAGAAGTTCTGAGTTATAGGGCTATGAATTAAAAAAAAATTTATTTTATGCAGTATAGCTAATTTACAATTAGTTTATGGTACAGCAACGTGACTCAGTTGTACATACTTAATAGTTTGCATTTGCTAATCTCAGACTTCCAATCCATCCCTACCCCATCCCCGGTGGATTTTAACAGTTGCTTTGAAATAGCCCTCAGAATGGTTATGCTACCTTATATTTCTACGAATAGTATATGAAAGTAACTCTTTTCCCACACCCTGGTCAACATTTTTAGAAAGTATTTATTTATTTATTTATGGCTGTGATGGGTCTTAGTTGTGGCATACGGGCGCTTTAGTTTTGGCTTGTGGCCTTAGTTGTTCTGCGGGATGTGGGATCTCAGTTTCCTAACCAAGGACTGAACACTTGTCCGCTGACTTGGAAGGTGATTTCTTAACACCTTTGTGAGGAGCAACTCAAACATGGTGCCTAGAGCACCATGCCTATCACACAGTAGGTGCTGGATACATGCTATGTTATTTGCATTTCCAAGATTTGGTCCCTCTTTGAAGCCACAGGAAGCAAGGACATGGAAGTCTATAGATGGTACCAGAGTGTGCTCTTTTTGCAAAAAGCTTTGGCTGTAGCTTACAGGGATTTGCTGTGGATTCAACTCTGTCTACACAGCAATACCTGGTGCCTTGCCTGAGAAAAGGAAAGAAAATCCCAGCCTCTCAGGGGTTTCTGAGGAGGTCCTGCCTCCTTTCTCTACCTGTGGCTGCTGTATTGTCCTTCCCTGGGCAGTACTCACAAGTGGGTAAAAGAACATGGACTTGAAGTCAGAGAGTCCTAGTTTCTAGACTTCGGTGTGTGACCTTGGGCCAGTTGCTTACTCTCACTGAGCCTGTTTCTGAGATAGGGTTGTTGTGACTACTAAATGAGATGATTTTTATAGAGAACATTAGCAGGATGCCTGGCTCATGGTCACAATCTGAAGATGTGATGTGTCTGCAGACAGTCAGTAACAAAAGAGACAGGGATTCAGTTAGGCATGCATTTTTAAGCTAGTGAAGGGTCTTTGGGATCTTTGTATGATTTTTGTAAGGTAAGGGGGAAAAGGAAAAGAGGTTAGCAATCTGGGAGAGAGGCAGATTAAAACTTTAGTGTCTCATTTCCAAAACACCTTGTATACCTAAAGGGGTAGAGTATTCCATCCTGTTTGTTTTAAAGATCAAAGTTTTCATATGTGTAGTTCCTCATATCACTGTTATGAGGTTCCTCATATCAATGTTAAGTAAAATCCATACTTAACATTGAATTTTTGAAAAATACATGCACATGTTTTAAAAAAAATTAGGGCTTTCCTGGTGCCTCAGATGTAAAGAATCCACCTGGAATGCAGGCGACCTGGGTTCAATCCCTGAGACAGGAAGATCCTCTGGAGAAGAGAATGGCTACCCACTCCAGTATTATAAAGTACCAAAGGGTACTTTGAATGAATGAAAACTAAGCCTTTCTCCCACCCTGGCCCAATTTCATCTCCCTGTTAGCAACCATTAACAGTTTCTTATGACTCCACCTTCAAGATATTACCTGTGCATGTACAGCAAAACCATTCAGGATCGTGCATGGATAACTATAGCAATACAGAATATCTTAATAGAAATAATTGTCCCCTTAATAATGGTCCCCTGCCGCCCTTTTCTTCCTGTCTTCACTTACATCTCTTGGAGATCTTTATAACCATATACATAGATCTGCTTCATTTTCTCTATGGCTGCTGGACAGTCCACTGTAAGAGTGCATCGTATGGTTGTATTTTATCCACCTAGTCTCATAAATTCCATATTTAGGTGTTTCCTATTTCTACTGCAAGTAATCACCGTTTCTGAGTAATTAGCTATGTTTGGGAAATGCTGATTCAGTTTTTTAAAAACATTGCACCAGGTCTTAGTTGCAATACACTTCAGTCTTTGTTGTGACATGCAGGATCTCTAGTGTGGCCTGCAGATTTTTAGCTGTGTCATGTGCCCAGGCCCCCTGCATTGGGAGCTCAGAGCCATAGCCACTGGACCACAAGTCTTGGACATACTCATTCTGATGATATTCTTAGGAGCATTCCTTACCTAATACACCACCCTTCCATTCTCTCCACAAAACTGTACTTTCTGGGGTCTTGACCATGCATCTTTCTGTTACTCTTAATAAATAGAAGTTCATGTGCCAGATGCACAGTGAGGCTAATCAATCTGAAATGTTGAAGTTTGGAGCAGTTCAGTTCAGTTCAATCGCTTAGTCGTGTCTGACTGACTCTTTGCGACCCCGTGAATCGTAGCACGCCAGGCCTCCATGACCATCACCATCTCCCGGAGTTCACTCAGATTCAAGTCCATTGAGTCCGTGATGCCATCCAGCCATCTCATCCTCTGTCGTCCCCTTCTCCTCCTGCCCTCAACCCCTCCCAGCATCAGAGTCTTTTCCAATGAGTCAACTCTTCGCATGAGGTGGCCAAAGTACTGGAGTTTCAGCTTTAGCATCATTCCTTCCATAGAACACCCAGGGCTGATCTCCTTCAGAATGGACTGGTTGGATCTCCTTGCAGTCCAAGGGACTCTCAAGAGTCTTCTCCAACACCACAGTTCAAAAGCATCAATTCTTCGGTGCTCAGCCTTCTTCATAGTCCAACTCTTACATCCTTACATGACCACAGGAAAAACCATAGCCTTGACTAGATGGACCTTAGTCGGCAAAATAATGTCTCTGCTTTTCAATATACGATCTAGGTTGGTCATAACTTTTCCTCTAAGGAGTAAGTGTCTTTTAATTTCATGGCTGCAATCACCATCTGCAGTGATTTTGGAGCCCCCCCAAAATAAAGTCTGACACTGTTTCCACTGTTTCCCCATCTATTACCCATGAAGTGATGGGACTGGATGTCACGATCCTCATTTTCTGAATGTTGAGCTTTAAGCCAACTTTTTCACTCTCCTCTTTCACTTTCATCAGAGGGCCATGCATGGGGAATGGGTGAGTCAGGTTAAAAAAAAAAACCCAAACTCCCTGACTGTTTTCAGTGTGAGGTTTTAACTGGTAAAATTTGGGGTGAGGGTGAAACTGTTTACCTCAGCTTGGGACTTGAATCCAGCCAAAACCCATGGTACCTGGTTTTAGGACCTAATGAAGCTCAGGTTCTTGAAGTCTCATTGCAGAAAGAATTCAGTGAGAGATAAAGTGATAGGTAACAAGTGGATTTATTCAGATTCAGAGAGAAGCACACTCCAGAGACAGTGTGGGCCATTGTAGTGGGTGAGTATTGGCTTGAAATGTGGCATGGATAGTTTTTATAGGCTGGGTAATTTCATATGCTAGTGAGTGGGAGGATTATTCCATCTATTTTGGAGAAGGATGGAGATTTTCAGGAGTTGGGCCATGCCTACTCCTTGGTCTTTTGAACTGTCATGGCGCCTCTGGGTGTGTCATTTCATTTGCTGATTGAGGATCAAGGTCTAGTCTTGTCTGCCATCTAGGTCTCATTTGGCCACCCTCCCCCAACCCCGTGACTTTCTTCTGACTGGTTGGTGGTGAGGTAATGGGATGGTTCTAGGGATTTTGACTCTCAGCCTTAAGTCACCATCCTCCTCCTGGGTGGGGCCCTTAGTTCCTGCAGAACTCAAAAGATATTGTTATGCATATTTCTTAAGGAGGAACCGGGACCCTACCCACAGGCTGCACTATCCTTTCTTGATTGCTCCTCCTTTGTCTCTGCATCTTCTCCCTTCCCTGACTAGCAACAATTTGAACCAGCCCTTTGGAACTCAAGGAGGGTCAAGGAGGCTGAAGTCTTTTTCCGCCCAAAAATATGAAATAGGCCATAGAACGGATATGTACCTGAAGAGTCCCACAGGATCTTGCTCTGTTTCCTTTCCACCCTGTTTCTCAGAGCTTTGGGGAGAACTGGCAGAAAAAACAGGGTGAAGTCATGTTCTGAGGGGTTTGCACAATTTGCTTACCAGTGGAAAGACTAGGAGGAGGGTGGGTACTCTCCCTTAGATGATTAGGTCAGAGTTTCTCACCTGGGCACTATTAATTCGGCCGCCTTCATCAAAGGGCTCTCCTGGGCTTCCCTGCCTTGCACCCGTTAGATGCCAGTAGCCCCTCTATGTAGTTGTGAAAAGATCATGTCTCCTGAGGGCAAAATCTCCCGCATCTTGAGAACCAGCACTCCAGACACTTCCAGGGTGGTAAATTATTCGCTGAACATTTACTAAGTATCCAGCATCTGCCTCCTGAGGGTTTATGATTCCAGTACAGAAATGACCACAGGAAGATGCCAACTTGCTCTCTCCTGTGGAATATAGTCACAGCCACCTGAGGGGTCTTATCCACATTCTCTCTCTGGTAATCTATTTCCCCTTCCTTTCTTCCTATAGACATATTAGACAAAACCATAGGGCAAAACAGTAACACTTCCAAGTAACATTATCCTTGCCACTCCCAACCTAGGGGAATGACTTGTTTTAAATCCCCTCCCCCCTTTCTCCACACTTACATACCTATTTAAACACAGGGAAATCAAGAGTTCTGGTTTTTCATTTTTAACATAAATTGGAACTCATTGTATATTTTGTTCAACTTGATTTTTGTCAGTTAATCCAATTAACAACTGCAGATCAGCTCATATCAGTATAGTTTGACCTCATTCTCTTCTAGTTTTTTCTCATTCTCTTTTAAACTGCTGTACAGTAGTCTATATTATGGGTGTATTACCGGTTAGTCCGTTTGCAAATTCATGAGTAGTTATGTTTTCAGTTTTTAAATATCATAACAAAGTGGACAGTGCTGTAATGAACACCAAGTACATACCTCTTGGTAAAGCCACATGGCTTTCAAGCAAGAAGGGAAATAAACACAATTTTAACAGACTGCCAAAAGTCCTACAAAAAGAACTGTCTGTATCACTTAAAATTCGCTCCAAATGTGATCAGGAATAGCCTGGACTCCCCATCTCAGGCCAACTGGGTTAAATTACCAATCTGTGAATTTTAAGGGTTGCCAACCAGCTCTCATTAGCTTTTCAATTTGGAAAGTTGTCTTGTAAAATGCAAAATTCTTAGTCCACCCTCTTAAGAAACCTTTCGGGGGCTCTCCACCGCTCTCAGAATAAAGCTCAAATTTCTTAGCAAGGTTAACACGATCCTGTAGGTTCCTTACTCCAGAAAACCTTTAGCAGCTTCTGCCTGAGCCGAGTTCCCTCAGGTGCCTCCAGAGCCCCACACACCGGTTCCCCAGTTTGGGGAGCTCTCGGCGCGGCGTCGGGGCTTGTTGAATGGATGACAGCCAGCAGGGACAGCGTCTCGATCGTCTCTGATCCCAGCCGCTGAAGCCCAGTAAATGCTGAATGAGCCAAGTCGATGCTAGATGGGGCTTAGGGAGCCAAAGGGATGCTCCCGCTTCGCTCCTGGGGCCGCACCTCCGACTTCACCGGCTGCTGTCCGCGCCCCCTTGTCTCCAGTAGAGAGGCTCCACGTGCTTCATTTCCAAATTTGCAAAACTTAACGCGAGCCCCTACTGCAGGGTTACACGCCTGGAAGGAGAACGGGACCGAGGCGTGACCCTGTGTTTCCATATAAAACCGCTCATGGTGACCAATAGAGGGCCCAACAAATCAGTAAGAGACGTGGACAGGACCAGTCTGGTGCACCACTTAGCGCCTGAAGTGTTTCGCGAAAGCTTCGGGGTGTTCACAAAGGAGTTTGACAAGCTACCTTGTCAAGACATAACGACCCGAAGAAATAAACCCCCACAGCCACAGCACTGGAAATCTGAATGACAATGGTGGTGACGCCCTGGATGTTGCAGGAAGGCCCAAGCCGTTAGGAGAATTTACAGACTCCCGTTTCTGGATGGACGCGCACGAGTGACCTGCAGCAGCACTTGCAGAGAACCGCGGGGTGGAAATATGTCTTTAAACTCAATGCTCTTCACGTGAGACTTTTTTTTTTAAAAGAATAGGATCTTAGGTACACAATGGGAGTTACTTTCCCCTCTGGTTTCCCTGAATAGTTGTCCAATAGTGCTGACTAATGGTGGGAGCCACCAAGTGCCCTTAGGCGGCCACATGGAAATAAAGTTGGTATAAGAAAGAAACAAAACAACCAAACAACGGGAAACTTTATCACCTGGTTCCCCTGGTATCAAACTGTGCGGAAAAGGTGGGATCAGGGGTCTCAGGGATCGCACCCAATGAGTCAAAAAAGGAAAGGAAAAAGGAGACAGAAGCAGGGACCAGTAGAGCCTCAGAACCGCCCCAAAGGGCACGGCGACCCGGGGCTCGGTCTCCTTGGTGCTGTCCAACCCCCGCGTCAATCAGCTCCTTCCCGCGCTGCGATTGGCCAGGGGCTTCCTTGGCCATCCTGGCGCCCACCTCCTAGTTGCTTGGGGTTTACTTCCCCAAAGTACACGGGCCCCACCTTGTGGAGCAACCGCTCCTGCAGGGAGAACTGATCTCCGCCCAGGGGAAGACGTTTTAACGAATGGGAACGGCCCCACATATTTATTGGCTACAATGGACATCGATCAAGTAACTTCCCTCCCTCCCTCACACCGTACCCTTCACTTATTGGCCTCTCTCAGTGCCAATTCGTTACTAGGGAAACGAGCTCCTCACAGTCTCATAGGCATGAGTTAAAGCCAATCAAGAGCCACGCCTTCATCCTGAGTCAGTACCCAATTGCTGCTCGAAGAGCTCAGAGGACGCAGTCGGGATTGGCCACCAGCCTGGCCGACCTGGCCGCAACAAGTTAGGCTGAGTCACCGTTATATAGCCCGGCGACGGAGCACGCGTGTGTGCGGACGCAGTTGCGTGAGGGGTTTTTTTACCTTTTGCCGTGCCGTGGAGCAGAGCTTGTTCCTCTCCCGCTCAGCCGCGCAGGTAAGCTGGAGCGTGGGCGGGGCTGGGCGGCCCCAGGACGCGGACTAACTGGGGCTCTGATGGGAGGGAGGAGAAGTCCGAACGGCGACCGCGCCAGGCGCGCCCACCGTCCCCCCCCTTCCCCAACGGCCGCAGGCGCGCGCGGCGGGCGCCCGGGCGCGCGGCGACTCTCCGCCTCCCGCCCCCACTGGCCCGGCGCGCGTGGCCGTGTCTGCGTCCGCCGCGTGCGCGTGCCGCGCCCAACGGCCACGCGGGGGGAGAGCGAGCCGCGGCCGCCGCCCGGGCCCCAGGGTGATCTTGGGGGCCTGGGGCCCCGCGCGGCCGGATCGTCAGCTTTTCCCGCTCGCTTTCCCCGCGCGCTAGCGAGGCCTTCCTCCTTTGGTGGGGGCTCCTCCTAGACCAGAGGAGGCTTTTCTTTGATGGTGGTGGTGGTGCGGGAGGGGGAAGGTGAGGCACGAAAGTGCGGTGAGAATTTTTCGACACTGGAAGCCGAAATGCTGCTCCTAGGTTTTCGAATTTTTTTACAGGGAGTAAAGGGGCAGCGAGTTTATGGGTATTGAGTGATGATAATAACTAACATTTTTCTAAGCCCTCACTATGTGCCAGGCACTGTGCGGAGCAACTTGTGTGTTTCTTCTTTACTCCTGAAACGCCCTGATGAGGTAGGTACGGTGATTTTCCTATTTTTACAGCCAACTCGAAGGCCCAGAGGTGGAGTGACACGGTCAGAGGTACACAGGCCATGAGGGGCAGGTATTTGTTTGAACCCAGGCCTTCTGACTCCTAGTCCCCGAACCTGCTTCATTCTTTGTTCCAGCGCTCTGTGCGGCCACAGGGTATCTTTGCCCCCAGAGCTCTAGTCCCTGGGGACAACCGCAGCCTCGGAAGACCGACTGCAGAGGCATTTATTTGTACTTGAGCCACTTGCAGGGTTTCCAGGGAGAAGAGGGTTGGACGTGGGATTATGACAAAGGGTAAAGGGTTCCTTTCTGCACATCTTCCTACAGGTTTGCTGCCCTAAATGCTTTTGGGGAAAGTGTAGAATAAAATCAGTACGTCCAGGTGATCCTGGACAGTGTTCCTCCTCGGATTTGATCCTTATAGCCTGAGGATGGGAAGTTATCACCAGCAGGAAGTTAGGCTCTGATATTAGATCTTGAATCTTTTTTTCCCTCCATTTTTTAATTGGAGCAAGGTTTTGAGAAAGACCTTCCACAAGATTAACTTCCTCGTTTTATGTAGTTGAAAAAAATGAGGTTGCAGAGCGGTGAGGTTCAGGTCTGGCCAGCATGTGTAAGTGAAATTTTGAAATTGGAGTGGAAAGCTTGGTGCCCACTTACAGTACAGGCTTGACCCTCTGTGGAGCCTAAGCTGGATGAATTAGGGGTGATTGCGGTAAACTTCTATGGGTGAAAAGCTTTTGTCTTAATACATTTATTTAGTATTCTGTAGACGCTCCCATTATATGCAAAGAAGACACCTTCAAAAACTTGAGTGTAAATTTTTCTAGTAGAGTTACATTTGAGATTTTTCAAAGCTAGTTTATTCCTTGGCTTAATGAAATAATAAATATTCCTGTGTTGCAGGTCTGAATCATTACTTGGCATCACAAATGTCTCTACTTGAGCTAAAGCTGCAATGAGTTTTGGAGCTAACTGTTCCGATTTAATTTTCATTGAAATGACTGTCAACCTTTTCCTTTCTCTTTTTAAAATCTATTTTGTGTGTGCAGACACTTTTTAGAATTGACCTTTATATAAGAATTTTTTTGCTGCTAAGTGAAGTGAAAGTCGCTCAGTCATGTCCGACTCTTTGCGACCCCATGGTCTGCCAGGCTCTTCTGTCCATGGAATTCTGCAGGCCAGACAATTGGATTGGTAGCTGTTCCCTTTTCCAGGGGATCTTCCCAACCCAAACCCAGGTCTTGCACATTCAGACATTCTTTGCTGTCTGAGCCACTAGGGAAGCTCTTATTTTGCCACTAAAGGGAGCACATGATTCACATCTTTAGAAGTAAATTAAAAAGCTTTGAAACACTTTTGTGTTTCCATTTACCCAGTAATTTCCATATTTCTTAACCGAAAGTAGCAGTAAATACAGGATCAAAATATCTTATGAATAGATTGTTAACCTTTGTTGGTGTTTTCCTGAATGGCAGATAGCTTGGAGTAGAACATTATTTTCCTTGGAACTTGACTGTTTTTAAAATTTATATATTAAAATTTTTTTTTGCCTGTGCTGGCTTAGTTGAGGCATGTGGGATCTAGTTCCCTGAGGAGGGAGTGAACCTGGGCCCCCTACATTGGGATCTTGGAGTCCTAGCCACTGGACCACCAGGAAAGTTCTGGAACCTGCCTTCTTGTAACAATTACAGTTACCTGCATTTAGACACCAGTTAATTAGTAACATTTTAAGTTATCGAATGTTGAGACACTGATGACCAACATTTAAACTGTTAATTTGAGTCCACTAATTGTTACTTGAGGTAAATATCAGACTGAAAGTTTGTGCATTAAATGAGGGAAATTTTTGCTAGTTTCCCCTTTAGATATTTTAAAAAAATCTCTTGACTTCAGGCAAATAGGTTCCAGTGGGTAGGAATATGAAAATGTATTTCACAGATTGGTAGCCTCGTTGATGACTTGTGCTTTCATTTATCTGGAGCAAATTAATTGAAGCAAATTGTGATAATATAAGACTTGTCTGCCTTCCAGTCTCTCATCCAAACTAGAGATTACTTTTGTTGTTAAATCCTTTTAATATAAGCTTTTGTACCTCTTCTAACTGGTAGAAAAGTAGGTAGTTCTTTGTTCTTTTATTCAACTCAAGTTTGCTGTTCTCAGCTGACAGTCTGTTAAGGGAACATTAGATTTGGTAATGTTTCTTGGTGACCTACTTCACAGCAGGTTTTGGTAATTTACATTTTAAATAATTTGTTTTAGTATTTTGCCTAGAAAGTAAAGGGCAGAAGTTAAGTTTTAAATTTTTATAGGTTTGTGAACTGTCTATACTTAAGATGGATGGGACAGTGTTAAAAGATGAAATTTGGTATAAAGCCTGCATGTGTGCCCTAAACCAGTTTTTCTTTTTGCCAGTTTATAACATTAGTCCCTTGATCACTCAACATTTTGCAGTTAGATTTGTTTTTTAAAATATTTCAAAATTCAAGTATAAATTGTATATTCATTTAATTGTGCTTTAAGACTGCCTTGGCAAGGTTTATTGATTTTAAAAAGGAAGATGATTGTTAAAGTAGGTAGGTAAGAAAAGGTTTTTTTCCCACCTCTGGCTAGTCAGTTTTTAACAGCTATAGGACATTTAGTACAATACTGTCCTTCCAGCCATGGAGTTAAATTTGAGGTTCAGCAACTATAATCACTTGTAGTTGGTGAGCATTCTGTGGTGAACAACTACATTTATGTTTTTAAATCTCAAAAAATCAGCATTCTGTTTATTTTTATCCTTAGTCAGGCCATCTGGCTTTGGTTGGGAAAACTTAATTGCAAACCTGATGATTAGATGAAGAGGGTGAAGAGTTAGGAAAAATTTGCACTTGAAGACTGGGAAGAGGAAGCTTTACAGAGCAGAAAGTAATTAAAAGTTCTCTTGAAGACTGTGGTCTTTGTAAATAAAATCAAGGCTTTAGATGACATGAAGTGATAGGTTTCCACGTCTGACCACTGGCCAGTCTTTTATGTCATATTGCTTAGCTGTTTAGCCTGTGTGATGTATTTCAGATAGTTAATAAAAAGCAAATACTAGATATAGTTCATAGAAAAAACTGGCTTCTTGCATGGGACCCACTTTGACTTGGTAGGAATGTCATCCTTAAGTGGCTGTGTGGCAGCATCGTTGCTTGTTTGTATGACCCTTTATGTATTTTTGAAGCTGTTTCACACATTTTTAGGTGTTCTTATGTGTTTGCTTGTAAGACCTAGAGCCCTGTAACCCAAGTAATTGTCTTAAACTATTTTGTAAAGCTTGTGGTATACCTAGTAGAGATATGTGCTAGATATATTTCCTTATTTAAAATTTCAAGGTTTTAGAATCTTGGAAGGCATCAGTGGCACCTGCCTTTTTTAGTTTTTTTTTTTAACCTGCCTCAAGTATACCCCATGTTTATCCACTGTCTTAAGCTTACTCCTGGCTTACATTCACCTTTTATGAGATCTAAAGCATAGGAAATTCATGTTTAAGGAATTTGATAGACGAAGTGTTATAAAGGTATTTTTTCATCTTAGGCCAGATTTTTGCTTAATTGTAAATCTAGTTGACTGGGTTTTACTGCTGGATTGTGGGAGGGATATTAAAAACCAAGAAAAGTTAGTGAATTAAATTTCCCAATTCTTAAGTTTTTTTCTCTTGGGGGTAACTTGTTTTTGAGGTAATTTTAGATTTACAGGGGAGTTGGAATACAGACATGTCTTGTATACCCTTCACTCATCTTGCTTGTTAGCATCATACCTAATCATGATGCATTTATTGACAGTAAGAAATTGATGTTGATAAAGTCCTGTTAACTAAAGGACTGACCTTACTTGCATTTCCTTAGTTTTTCCACTGGTGTCCTTTTTTCTGTTTCAGAACCCAGTCCAAGTTACCACATTGCAGTTAGTTCTCCAGTCTCCCTGGTTTCGCTCCTCTGATCTGTGCCAGTTTGTTGTATTTTCTTTGTGTTTAATGACTTTGACACTTGATCTCAATTTGAGTGTACTTGGTGTTGGGTAGACTAAGGTTATAGATTTTGGAGAAAATACCAGAGGTGATTGAGCCTTCTCACCACGTCCCAGGGCACATAATATCAATTCTGGTTGACTTTAACCTTGATCACTACCTGGTGGCTACCAGGTAGTATTTCTTTCCTTTGCATTATTTTCATTAGAAGCTAGTCACTAAGGAAGGAGAGCCTTAGAATTTGTGAACATGTATTAAAGCTGCCACTGTAGGTAACTGAACATTTTTGGGGGAAAACACTTAAGCAGATACTCTGTTTCTCTAGTTTCCCTGCTAAATTTTCTCATTTTTTAGTAGACGTTGCCTGCAGCTCTTGAGGTGTTCTCATGGTGATTCTATATTTCCCTTGTTTTTTCTACGTTTAAAATTCTTTTGTAAGAAAAGTGTCTGTTCTCATTTAAAAAAATTACTTATTTGGCTGTGCAGGGTCTTTACACAGGATCTTTAGTTGTGGCTCTGAACTCTTCATTACGGCATGTGGGATCTAATTCCCTGACTAGGGATTGAACCCACGTTCCCTGCATTGAGAGCACAGTTTTAACTGGTGGACCACCAGAAAAGTCCTGCTGTATTTTTTAAGAATGTCATTTTCCCATTTTTTAAACACTTTACCCATTAATTTTTAGATTTTTAGTTATTTTAGGGGGTTGTAATCCAGTGTTCTTCTAACTTATTTTTGCTTCTTATTACTTTATTGCTTCAGTTGTTCTAGTTTTGACTTGTGTCCTTTTGATTGCCCTTTTTTTTTTTTTTTTTTTTAAGCGTTTCCTTTGTCAGGTACTTCAGACTCACCTGGTATTTTTGCCTGTCCCATTTCTCTAATGAGTTGTCAGGAAGAGCTTAAGAAGGAGGGTAACAGGTGGTGAATGTGAGGAGTTTGGAAAGTAGATTGAACAGTAGTAAGTTCAGTGATGGTTATGCTGCTCTTGCTGTGAGCTAGAGTAGCTTGGTTTCTGCAGTAGTTTCTCTGGTTCCTGGAAAGCATTTTTATTTCTCATGGTTAAGCCAGATTTCATGTGTTTGAATACATAGCATAGCCTTGCAGCAAACTTCACAATAGTTTAGTACACTTACGTTAGTAGACAGAAACCCTCACTGTTTATTTCTTCTTAGTGTTTTTGATAGGTATTACAATAGAGTAAAAAAATTCCTTAAATGTCTCTATCTCAGAATTGACAGTTAATATTTTGCATCACTTTTTAAAATTTGCTGACTTTCCTATGTAGGTTCCCATTCTGCTCTCTTCTTGTGAGACAATCTTTGGTCTTTCCAAGCCGTTATATTAGTGGGTTAAAAAATAGCTTTATTGAGGTATGATTGACATACAGTAAACTGCACATACTTCAAGTGTAGAATCTGACAGCTTTTGGTGGTGTTTATACCCATGAAACCATCACCACAGCCAAGACCGCAGTGAAAATAGCACTTATCCCCCAGAGTGGCTCGTGTGCCTTTGCCTTCTCTCTCTCTCTCGTCCACTCCCCCTCCTCCTCTGCCCGCAGGGATCCCTTACCTGCTTTCTGTCACTGAAGATCAGTTTATACTTTCTAGAATTTTTATATAAATGGAATCATACAATATGTGCTTCTTTTTTTTTTTTTTAATTGCTGACTAAGGCACAGAGGAGCCTGGTGGGCTGCCGTCTCTGGGGTTGCAGAGAGTCAGACACGACTGAAGCAACTTAGCAGCATTGACTGTTCTGGTCTGTAAATATACAACAATTTGTTTATCCATTCACCTGCTGGTAGAAATTGGTTTGTTTCCAGCTTTTGGCTATTACAAACAGAGCTTCTTAAGAAACTGCCTAACTTTTCCAAAGTGGTTGTACTGTTTTACATTCCTGCCAGTAGTATTTGAGTGTTCCTTTTCCTCAGTATCCTGGCCAACACTGTATGCTGCTGCTGCTGCCAAGTTGCTTCAGTGGTGTCTGACTCTGTGCGACCCCATAGACAGCAGCCCACCAGGCTGCTCTGTCCCTGGGATTCTCCAGGCAAGAACACTGGAGTGGGCTGCCTTTCCTACTCTGCAACACTGTATAGTCAGCCTTTGAAGTTGTCACCCTGACAGATATGTCAGTGGTACTTTACTGTGGTTTTATTTTGCATTTCTGTAATTACTGATATTGATGTTCAGCATTTTTCATAATTTCTTTGATGAATTGTCTCTAGGTCTTACACTAATTTTTTATCAGGTTATTCAGCTTTGAGAGTTCTTTATATATTCTGGATACAAGTTGCTTTCCAGATATTTACTGCAAGCCTTTGCCTTTTCATTCCCTTAATAGTCTCTCTTGCAAAGTGAAAACATTTTTGGCCGCATCACCCAGTGTACAAAATCCCAGATTCCTGACCAGGGATCAGACCTGCACCCCCTGCATTGGAAGCAGTGAGTCTTAACCACTGGACCTCTAGATAAGTCCCTGAAAGGTTTTAATTTCAATGGGAGTTCACATTATCAATCTGTCTTATTATAGAATACATTTTTGTTATATCCAAAAATGACCCGAGGTCATTAAGATTCTCTTTAGAATTTTTATAGTTTTTTAGGTTTCATCTAAAACTATTGAGTTAAATTTTAATATACTGTGAAGCTTGAATTGAGGTTGTCTCTGTATATATGGATATACAGTTATTCCAGCACGATTTGTTGTAAAGAATACCCTTTTTCTACTGAATTGTCTGCCCTTTTGGAAATCATTGTCTATTTATGTGTGAGTATATTTTTATTTCCAGACTATTTAGAAAATATATTTACCTGTGTATCTGAACAATGTACTATTTTACATATACTGAATACACTTAAATGTTTCAGGGCTATCATATAAGTACGTATTTGGCAAGTGACTGTGTTTCTTAGATATAGTTCTTACTGACTTAATATGACTGCTGTAAATAGGGTGACTTTATATTGTAGTTTCCCAGAAATATCAATTGTGTCA
The DNA here is from genome assembly GCF_042477335.2 of Ovis canadensis. Classification (NCBI taxonomy): domain Eukaryota; kingdom Metazoa; phylum Chordata; class Mammalia; order Artiodactyla; family Bovidae; genus Ovis; species Ovis canadensis. Next base: position 75,758,545 of record NC_091249.1, read on the forward strand.
CTTTTTAATCTTTTAAGTGCCTATGTGACTATCTTGGGGCTTCCCAGAACCTGCCTTCCAGTGCAGGAGACACAGGTTGGATCCCTGGATTGGGAAGATCCCCTGGAGTAGGAAATGGCAACCGACTCCAGTAATTCATGCCAGGAAAATCCCGTGCATAGAGGAACCTGGCAGGCTATAGTCCATGGATACAGTCCATGGGGTGGCAAAGAGTTGGGCATGACTGAGCCACTGAGCAAAAATATACATGATGCTTTGTTTATATTTTTTAAAGAGTAGAAATTTTTACACTTAACATAGTGTGAACACACTAAAATCATTTTATCTTCACGATGTATGTTTTAAAAATTAAGATAACTAAGACGAGCACTTGATTTGGTTTTACAGTTTAATTGGACCAGTTACATTCTGTGGGCATACAGGCGAGTCTTCCTATGTGGCATTCATGAGTGGAACAGTGTTGTCATCAAGTCAACCTAGAAGTTCAGTAAAACATAGTTTTATATTAGGTGCTTGGGCTTTTTGTAGTCCAAGGGTATTCTACAAAATTATTCTTAAAGGAGATAATCCTGTTTTTATTTTGCTAGCAAAATGGTTAAGGAAATAGTCTTCTGGGTGACAGAAAATGGTGGAATGTAGAAATGTTTTCTTTTGTTACAGTTTATAGTTACAATATCAATATATTGTAACAGTTAATATTAAGTGCTTACTACCATACACTTAGTTCTTGCAGTTATGATTTTAATTTTATGTATTTATTTTTATTTTTTTTATGATTTTAATTTTAGAGATGAAAGAACTGAGGGGCACTAGAGAAATTGTTTCTAGCTCAGGGATACAGTAGTGGATATATTTCTAAGTGGCCACGTTTTCCTTTACTTCTTTAGAACAAGAACTGTTCTGTAATTCCTCTTTCTCTAACCTAGGACCTTTAAAGTATTTCTTGAAAAAGTAAGAGAAAGTATAATTTTTAAAATACGTTTTTCTTATCGCCTATACCCCTTTTGGCTTATTATGACATATGACAGTCACAACATTACAAAGTTGGATATAAAATTAGTGGAATGTAAACTTGAATGGAAGTGAGTGATTTCTTCCCTTTCCCTTTATTTTTGCCAGGTCCTGTTTCTTTCATCACTGATCTTTCTAGACTACATTGATTTCCGAGTGATTTGTAATATATGCCCCCAAAAGTTTATCCTTTAGATCTGAAAGCAGTGTTAAAAGAGAGTGATCTCCAAATTAGATATATTTGGAATGTTCAGCAGACTTACTTATTTAGTCTTGGGAGAGTGGCATGTTATATTTTAGGAAGTCTCCCAGTCTTCACATCAGCAGGAGGCAGGAGGATTTGCTGTTGATAATTAACAAGGATAAGACTGTCTAGTTTAACAATTTCTGATTGTGGTACATGCTTCATAGTCCAACCAGTAATGTATCCATTGGCTTGTGCTGTTATATAGGTAACAACCAGAATCCATAATCTTCTAAATTTGCAAAAGCTCTTCTAAAAGGACATAGTGTTTCAGGAGTATTTAATAAATAAGGGAGGATCTTGAGAAATTTTTAGCCTATATTTTCATTGGTATGCATAGTTTCTAATTATAATAGATCAGGAACTGATAAAACATTAATTTTTCTGAGAAAATGCAATTTGATTTTGTTTGCTTTCATTATTTTAGATAGAATTTCAAAGAACTGAGAGTTCTAATGAACCAGGGTGAGACTATTCTCAGAAGGTACGATGTTAACATATTCCTCATAGCTTCTGTTTTATGTTTGAACTATAAGTGAAGATGGAGATTTCAGAGAGCTAATTTACCAAATAAAATTTTTCTGATGAGAATTGATTGAGTCTCATATAGACTAAATCTTTTGGGTTCAAATGCCAAAGTTTTCTTTTTTAAGTTTATTTTCAGCTGGGCTGGCTCTTCTTGCTGCATGTGAGCTTTCTCTAGTTGCAGTGGCTTCTCTTGTTGTGGAGCACAGGCCCTAGTGCATGCAGGCTCAGTAGTTGTTGGCTCGCAGTCTCTGGAGTGTGGGACCAGTACTTGGGCCCCACGGGCTTAGTTGCTCCTCAGGATGTAGAATCTTCCTGGATCAGGGATCGACCCCGCATCCCCAGCATTGGCAGGCAGATTCTTAACCTCTCTACCACCAGGGAAGTCCTATAGTTTGTTTTTTACTGGAAATGCTGACATTATTCACAAAACTTGCAGAGTATGGTCTTAGATTACTGAAGAACTTCCCCAAACATTTCGTAGTCATTGGTGCTGTTGGGTGTTCAGTATTCTTAATTACTCTACAACATTTTATCCTTTCAAGATTTTTTTTTTAATGTGAAAACATTTTTATTTAAACTTTTGAGGCATAATTTCCAAACCACAAAATTATAGAATTTAAAAGTTCAATTTGAAAAGATTTTTAGTTTTGTACAATAAGCCATCACTCAAATGCGTCGAGTCCTCTCATCCCGGGCAGTTCCCCTCAGGTCCTTCCCAGTCTGTTCCCTCTCAGGCAGCTTAGATTTTTTTTTTTCTAAGTATCTTTGCTTAGTTTTCTCTTTGACTTTTTCTTAATCATTGAAAAAAAAATGTTTCTGCTGTCATAATCTGAATTCTGGACAACCTTGACAGTTCAGCCTGACAAATGGATGATCAAAAATCTGCTTTGCTTGTATAAAATTCTAACCAAAAAGAAAAAAAGAAGATAAACCTCTTTTGTGATGAAAATGATGAATGAAAGAAAGCTTTTTATTCATGAGTGTGTCAGATACAGTTTTGGAGCTAGAAAGTTACCTAAGAAATGGTCTCTTAAGAAACTTAACTCCTAAAGGAAGCTTGCAGCCTTCTTGCAAATGTTTTTATCTGACCATGACTTATGTAGAATTCTTGAAGCCATTTGCTATTTTAAGAATCAGTCCCCCCTCTTTATTTTAAGCATTGAAGCAATATAGTTTCTTAGCACTAAAATAATGTGTATTCTGTTACTTTTTCTTTTTTTCTCAATTATTGAGATACAATTGACAGAAGTATTATTTTTAAGTACTGCTACCATTTCGCTTGAACGGATTGGTTAATATTTATTATAGATGAGCTTAAAGGAGAAACTTGAGCTGTAGTTTCTGATTTAATGGAACCACATAGTGCTTATAGTGTGAATATCATCTTTGGGAGTCTGCAAGACTATGTGAGGTAATCCTGAAATAAAGTATCATCTATTTGAAACATTTAAAAATGCTAATTGAGCCCTAGTTTGCCAGATACTCAATTCTATAAACTGTTAACTAATAAGAAACTTGGTGAATAATAGAGATTTTTCTGAGAAGCTTCAGAATTATAATAGTTGAAGGAAAAATAAGTCACAAATGAAGTTAAGATCAATTTGCTATATAAATATGAATATGTTTCCCTTTCTTGGTTTTATGGCAGTGACCTAAGATAAAACATTGATGATAATGGTGTAATCAAGCTGATGGAGTTATTATTATTTTTTTCAATTTGAATTATCTAGATAATCTCAAAGGGAAAGGAGAAGTTGTAGATGTGGTCTGTAAGTTTTTCTTTTTCTTAACCTTTAATTTTGTAACCTGGAGGATTTTCATCATTTTGCGTGAGAAGATTGAATGTGGTAAGCAGTATTTGATAAAGTATTATTTAGAAATTTATAATGAAACTACTTAGCAGTATCAAAGGATACAGTTAGATTGATGTTATTAGTCTAGTTTCGTAGAGTTTGGTGAAACAAGTAATAAAGGGTACATGTAATTTAAGAATAATGCTGTCATAGACTAGTGAAGGATAGACATCTCCACATCCTGCTTGTGCAAGAACCAAATTCAATCCATTTTGCCCATTCTTTAAGAAAACTGTAATGCAATTTCTCTCATTTCTTCTTTATGCTGTAGTTAATTATACATACCTCTCTTTGCCTTTATGTTTATAAAGTTCAGGGTGATTTTATGTCCTCAAATGAAAAATTGGGTGATCTCGTGCCAGATACTTTTTTGAAAGGGTTTTTAAAAGTAGTGAGCGACAGTATTTGAAAACTTACCATGTGCCAGGTGCCTTTTAAAATATTCCAGTGCAGTCAACTTAAAGTCTTAATTTTGAGATGGCAGGGATTATTTTGTTGAATAAAAACATCTTGCTTGTTACTTTTTGCCTGTTTTCATATTTTGATCTTGTTATAAAATAAACTAAGCAAGTTAGAATTTTTTAAAGGTAGTAAAATCTCTGATTTAGACTAAAAATGTGATATTGTGTATCTGTATTGTCGCACTTGAACTTAATACTGTCACAGTAGTATGTTGTAATGTTACAGGTGGAACACTTTTTTCCCCAAGTGGAACCCTCTTAATTGAGTTTACTAGCTTGGGAAAGTTGAAATGCATGTTGCAAATATGTACCTTTGACGTTGTTATGTTCAGTTTACAAAAATTGAATATTGGGAATAATGCTGAGTTAATTCTTCGTAGGGATATTTTTTTTCCTCATAGCATTTGTCTGATTACAGTAAATTTGAACGTATAAAATCTCACTGGTCTGTGTGGGTTTGCTTTGTTTCTTACAATGTTTATTCCTTTTAAAATCCAAGAATTGCTGAAGTGATCGTTTTGGTCTATTGAATCAGTCTCAGCTAAATGATTCAGTCTTCGCCCCTGCTCCTTTCTCCCTATAGTTGATCTATCAGGTAGAACATACTTGATTTTTTTTTTCCCAGGTTGAATTGACCAAAGCAATGGTTATGGAGAAGCCTAGTCCCCTGCTGGTCGGGCGGGAATTTGTGAGACAGTATTATACACTGTTGAACCAGGCCCCAGACATGCTACACAGGTAAAATTTTTTTCCCTGAGTATCACCTAACTCTGTGTTTTAATGAGTATTTAAGATGCTCTTATTCCCTCAAGAGGGAGGAGACATATGTATACCTATGGCTGATTCATGTTGATATATCACAGAAACCAACACAATATTGTAATTAACCTTCAGTTGAAAATAAAAAGATTCTCTGATTTATTACGTGCTTTCTAGGGTTGTTGCATAAAAATGCTTTGTAAGTACCAAAAAGTGATGGGTATTCAAATTGTATAATAGTAGAATATGTAAATATTTGAAAATTAGACCAAGTTTCCTATATATTTTCAGAAGAATAATGCTTTAAATATAAATATATTTGTACTTTTGATTTATTTATTTTTTTGCTTATTTTCTCTTGGTGAACCATGAATTATTTAGTTATGAATGTATTGAAGGTATAAGACTGTTTGTTTTCTGACATATTTTTTGTGTTAATATGCTTTAAAAAATTAGGACGTACTTTTTTTGTGGAAACGATTTGTTGTAAATTAAATGTATGAAATAAACATGGGAGTCTTTAGAAAAACAATGCTAATTTTTCTGTGTAGATGCAAATATTTTTATTATGCTGTGTGTTAGCTATAATGTTATCTTACAAGGATAGTATATGTATCATTAATTTTAATATCCATGAAATTTTTACTTTCTAAAAAAATTGTTGTGTTACTTCACTAATGATGAATATATAAGTTGCTTCCAGTATTTCTTCCTATAAACAATGCTGCAGTGTAGAAAACTCAGTCTATTTCTGTGGAATTATTAGACTACTTTTTAGAAATTTCAAAATGTATGTGTAGTTGTTGGACCAGAACTAATTTTTCTCCTTTACCTTTCTTGATCTTTAAAAAAAAGGCAGCTCTTAGTGTAAGGTCTTGGGGAATAATTACCTTCAATTCACAGGTAAAGACACTAAGGGCTTAAAAACTTGCTGGTATTTACAGGACTATTGAGTGAAAGAGTAAGTCTTTAAACCATAAATATCCCCCTTTTTTGTTATTTTTTGGTCAATTGTATTCTTTGCTTTTAGTAGTTAGATACATTCAGAATTTAAAATGGAGTAGGAGTTGAAACTAACCAAATATATTTCTTGTCACTGTTGTTACTTATTGATTCTAACACATGTATTTTTTCACATTTAATCTCTGAGGTACATTTTAGATACAACAAAAAGTGGATTAGCCAGCAGTGAACTAAGTGGCTGGCTGATGTGGAGCCTTTTAATAACTTAAAAAGTTGAGAGGTAGTTTGGGTATCCCTAAGGGCCCAGATCTGTCCCTTTTTTGGGGAGCAGGGGGGAAACAGTTAGGATAGAGAAAAATATGGGTTGGTTTGTGAAAGATTGTTTGTCTAGAATACAGGTGCCAAGAAATCCTAATAGTGATTATCCCCGAGTTAAGGCATTGCGTGTGTGTGTGTGTTGGCAGGGCTGGGGCGGAAGTTGTTGGCACCTTCCTAATTCAGTATTGATGTAATGAAAACAAAACAGTTGAAGAAATAGGTGAATTAAAGGTATGGAGAATTAATTAAGTCTGAAGCTCCTAATGCATCAGCAAAAATAGAACTCCTTAAACCCTTCTGCCTGAGTTACTGGGTTTTAATGGGAATTCATCACATGCATTCTCATACAGAAAAGGATTCTCCAAGACTACGGAGAGAATAGCTGTTTAGTCTTGTCCAGATCTTGCGACCCTTTGGATTGTAGCCCACCAGGCTTCTCTGTCCATGGAATTCTCCAGCCAAGAATGCTATAGTGGGTTGCCATTTCCTTCTCCAGGGGACCTTCCCCACCCAGGGATGGAACCTGAGTCTCCTGCATTGGCAGGTGGATTCTTTACCACTGAGCCACCAGGGAAGTCCATAGATGTCCTTATCTATATCAAGACTACCTCTCTTCTCCATGAGTGAAAACAGGAACTTGAGTGTTATGTGGCCTTCCTGAGGTGCACTACAAGATCCCTTCCAACACAATCATTCTTTCTTGAGACCTGGAACATGTGACTTGCAAAAATTCCTTGATCAAATTCATTCCCATTCAGCAAATGTTATGAATGTAGGGGGTGGATGCATACAAAGATGAGAAAGAAAACACATTCGTGCCTCCAAGAATGTACTAGTGAAGCAGATGGGTTCAAACATGAACAGTAAATAGCTGGTCTTAGGATGCTTACAGATGACAAGTATCTTTCTGTTTTACAGGTTTTATGGAAAGAACTCTTCTTATGTCCATGGGGGATTGGATTCAAATGGAAAGCCAGCAGATGCCGTCTATGGACAGAAAGTAAGCATAACAAGCTTTATGTAGGCCATAGAATTGAGGTGGATACATGCTTAATGTTTGTTGATATTTGAAAATTAAAATTATCAACATCTATTTGGAAATTTAGATCTTCAGTAACTACTTGATTTATTAGTTATTGAAAATTTTTTTGTTCATTTGGTGTGATATATTCTGAAGTTTTTTTATGTTTGAAGATAATTGGTTTTAGCATGGAGATCACCTATTGTAAACATGTTTAGATATGTTAATTAAAGACAATAATTTTAAAAAGTCAGGGTGTCACTGGAAATATAGTATACGAAGACAAATTACAGTGGGGTCTCTGTAGTTTGTAATTCAGATGTGCACAGATAAATGCTCTTTGTTGTGTTAGAAAGTTTTTGGTTATTCTTGGAGATTCTGCATTATCTCTTGCCTTGATTCCTTAGGAAATCCATAGGAAAGTGATGTCACAAAACTTCACCAATTGCCACACTAAGATCCGCCACGTTGATGCTCATGCTACTCTGAATGACGGTGTGGTGGTCCAGGTGATGGGCTTGCTCTCTAATAACAACCAGGCTTTAAGGAGATTCATGCAGACCTTTGTCCTTGCTCCTGAGGTATGAAAAAAAAAATTATAAAAATTTGTACATGTCTTTCTAAAGACTAATTTTTGAAATTTTAAATTTACAGAAATAGTACAGTAGTAACTCCTACATGTTATCTTACCCAGAGCCACATTTGTCTACATATTTATAGTTCTATTTTTTGATATAATTCTATTTACCTTGTGTTTTAATTCTAAACTGTTTGAAAAGTAAATTGGAGACATTATGGCTAGTCATCTTCAGATACTGAAGTGAACATTTCTTAAGAATGAGCACTTCATTTTTTAATCAAAGTCAGGAGGTATTTATGGGATTTCCTGGTGGTCCAGTAATTAAGACTTCCCTCCCTCCCAGTGTAGGGGGCCCAAGTTTGATTCCTGAAGGTCTCCTGGAGAAGGACGTGGCATCCCCCTCCAATATTCTTGCCTGGAGAATTCCATGGACAGAGGAGCCTGGCAGCTACAATCCATAGGGTTACAAAGAGTCAGACATGACTGAGCGACTAAGCAGCAGCAGGGAACTAGATCCCGTGTGCCGCAACTAAGACTTGGCACAGCCAAATAGATAAATAAATATAATATTAAAGAAAATTGTGATACGGCTATTCATCTATAGTCCATATTTAAATTTTGATTACTGTTCCAGTGATACAAAGAATAGTATTTTTTTTCCTTATCCAAGATTCAGCTCATTATGACACATTGTGTTTAGCTGTTATGTCTTTTTAGGCTCCTTTAATCTGCTGTAATTCATTAATCTTTTGTTTATCAAGATGTAGACTTAGCAGCAGCAGCAGTAGACATTTTTAAAGAGGACAATCAAGTTACCGTGTAGAATGTGTCAGTTTAAATTGTCTGGTAGTTCCTTATTAGTTTTAGGTTATATGTGTCTTTCAGCATTTGTTATCATTTAGTCCTGTTATTACCAGAGAAGGCAATGGCAACCCACTCCAGTACTCTTGCCTGGAAAATCCCATGGATGGAGGAGCCTGGTGGGCTGCCGTCTGTGGGGTCGCACAGAGTCGGGCACAACCGAAGCAACTTAGCAGCAGCAGCAAAAACACATACTGGTTAGCAGTGGAATTAAGAGAGTTGCAATAACTCTGAAGGACGTGAGATATTAGTTGCTCAGTCGTGTCTGACTTTTTCTTTTTCAGGGGGTCTTCCTGATACAGGAATCAAACCCCAATTCCAGGCAGATTCTTTACCATCTAATCCACCAGGGAACTCTACAGTTTTCTAAAAGGAGAGATGAAGGAGAAGAAAAGAATATGTGTGTGTACATATATATATATATAGCTTATATATATATATATAGCTTCCCTTGTAGCTCAGTTGGTAAAGAATCTGCCTGCAGTGCAGGAGACCCCCGGGTTTGGTTCAATCCCTGGGTTGGGAAGATCCCTTGAAGAAGGAAATGGCAACACACTCCAGTATCCTTGCATGGAAAATCTCATGGACAGAGGAGCCTGGTGGGCTGCAGTCCATGGGGTCGCAGAGTGGGCACGACTGAGCGACTAACATTTACACTCAGTCCTATTATTAGTATTACTTAGCTAAGGTGATGGTCACCAGGTTGACATGTAAAGTTAATGTTCTGAATTTTATCATCAGAATGTAAATAGTGCCTGCTTCTTTTTTATTTATTCTATTTCTGGCTGCGCTGAGTCTTTGTTGCTGTCTACCTGTGGGCGAGCTGGAGCTACTCTATTACAGTGGCTTCTCTTGCTGTGGACTTAGGCTCTTGGTGCGTGGGCTTCAGTAGTTGTGGCTCATGGGCTCAGTTGCTCCAGGGCTTGTGGCCTCTTCCCAGACCTGCATTGGCTCGATGGGTTCTTACCCACTGCACCACCAGGGGATTCCTCGTGGGCTTCTTTGAGACTGTGCATGTACTTATGTTCTTCATCAAACTTGTTAGGTATTAGTTTTAAGCATTCATGAATTCTTGCTACTCTGATGGGTGCAAATGGTGATCATCTACATTTTTTTTTGTCTATTCGTTGGCATTCTACTGTAAGTAGCTTTACCTTTTCTCCTATCTATCATGGGATCTTTGTTTAATAGACTTAATTAATAACTTTTATCGATTTCTAAAATGTCCCAGATCTGCTAAGTGTGAACCCTTTTGAGTGGGTTTGGTTTTTTTGTTTTTTCTGGGGGTTTTTTGGGAACAGGGCACTCCATGGCACAGGAGGTTTCAGGATCACCTTGCATTTTCCCTGCTCTATCCTCCACTCCAGTTTTGGAATCAACTGTTTCTTCAAGGAGTCCTGTGTTTTTTTTTTTTTTGTAGTTATCATGAAAGGACCACAGGTTTATGTTAATTAATTTGCATTTGAAGTTTCTTCTCGCCTGGTCCAAAATGAGCAAAGTTAGGAATCCTGTCTGTGATCTGTGTGAGCATGTGGAAGGGGCTCATGATGACTTGCTCGCTGAAAGTTTTCTCTAGCATTACCCTTAAGATAATTTTCTGTTGAAGGACAGTGAATCTAAAAATCCCTGTCATTTTACTGTTTAAATATAAAATAACTCAGTTTGTTTGAAAAATCATGTGAAATCAGTTTTGTCATGATTTCTTGAGAAGGCTTAGATTATCTGTAGTGTTAAAATTGTTGATTGACTTAAATATGCAAGAAATCATGGGATATTAATAAATTTACTTCTTATCTTTCAAGAGGAAGATTTCAATATTACCTTAGTATAATGGATTGTTTCATAAACTGTCTCATTTAATAATCAAAACTCTAGTATGAGTTCGTATCCCTCATTTTACAGGTGAAGAAACAGTCTTAAAAATCGAATGACTAGTAAATGACATAGATTTCAGCATAAGTGTGTCTTATACCTAGGGTAGGCAAACCTTTTTAGCTATACCACATTTGAGAGCTTGTGTAAGTATTCTTGGATACAGATTTAGGGGATTTTAAACTACATAGTTGGTAATAATGTATTTATTGTTCAAGAAATGATTTGAGATTTCGGCTTTGGCAGCTTAAATAATTGGTCAATTTTTAGATATTCATCTGGTGGTATTTTAAGCACTCGGTATATATGAGTGCTTCTTAACAAACATGTTAAGTCTTAAAATCTTGGAGATTTTAACCTATTTGAGGGTAGAGCAAGGATCTTTTCCACCTTGACTTAAAATTTGAGCCTGGATAATTTTGTTGTCAGGGCTATCCTGTGTAATGTAGGATGTTTAGCGACATCCCTGCCCTCCACTCAGTAATTTTCAGTTCTGCTCCTTGGTGGGAGAGCTGAAATGTCTCCAGAAGTTGCCAAATGTCTGTTGGGATGGGCAATACTGCCATTAGTTGAGAACTAATAAGTCCCTTGGACTGCAAGGAGATCCAACCAGTCCATTCTGAAGGAGATCAGCCCTGGGATTTCTTTGGAAGAAATGATGCTAAAGCTGAAACTCTAGTACTTTGGCCACCTCATGCGAAAAGTTGACTCATTGGAATGGACTCTGATGCTGGGAGGGATTGGGGGCAGGAGGAGAAGGGGACGACAGAGGATGAGATGGCTTGATGGCATCACTGACTCGATGGATGTGAGTCTGAGTGAACTCTGGGAGTTGGTGATGGACAGGAAGGCCTGGCGTGCTGCAGTTCATGGGGTCGCAAAGAGTCGGACACGACTGAGCAACTGAACTGAATGGCCCAGGGTAATTTGGTGTAGGGTAATTTGGAGTTTGAAAAGCCTACTGATAAGTGAAAACTTTTTGTTGGTATTACAGGGCTCTGTTGCAAATAAGTTCTATGTTCACAATGATATCTTCAGATACCAAGATGAAGTCTTTGGTGGCTTCATCACTGAACCTCAGGAGGGTAAGTTACTTGTCTAAATTTTTCTTTGGATGGCAACAGTTTGACTTGGAGAGAGTGTAAGTTTCTTGAATGTTTTCATAATTCTCTGTATTTTTCATTAGTAACTTTTAGTTGTTAACATATAAGAAATCTCAGCAATTTTAATCTACTTGAGGCTAACCACTTAGTCTAGGCCACTGGTATTGATGGGACGCATCGAACTCCTAAGTTAGTAGACAAGTTATGGCAGCAGTAGTAGCATCTTGGTCACAGTTTGTGTAGGACTCTGCAGAAGTTTAGATGGTACCTCCACCGCAGTGGGTGTGTTGCTAGAGTGGAACCCTAAGTTTTAGGAATTGAAACCTTGTAATGGTCAGCATATATAAGATGCTCTGGAGAGAGACTGTATTTTAGTGTTTTCTATATGACTGAGAATTCTAAGTACTTTGTATTTATTTAAGGCTGTAATACAACAACTTTACAGATAAGTACGTTACGTACTGTTGTTCCCATTTAATAAACTAGGGCACAGGAGTCATTTGCCTGATGTCATATAACTAGTTAGGTGGTAGACCATTTGTTGGATTACCTCAGATTCCATGCTTGTAATCCAGACATTAAAATAGCCTTAATTCTGTCCTTAAATCCTGTCTCATGATTTTATCCAGTTGCCCTATTTTCTTTATCTTTTATGTGTATGTACTCGTATCATTGCCTTTTTTTGTCATGATGAACATTGTGAAAGTGAATATATTTGAATTAAGTGAACCACAAAGGTGTTAAATTTTTTTTTCTCATTTAGAATCTGAAGAAGAAGTAGAGGAGCCTGAAGAAAGACAGCAGACACCTGAGGTGGTACCTGATGATTCTGGAACTTTTTATGATCAAACTGTCAGGTAAGGAAAACTTTGTTCATTTGTCCAGAGCTGCATGAAAACTTGGGTTGTGTAGTCTTGTTTGCTGGAGGGCAGCCATGATGCTCAGAGTTGTCTCAGTGATAATTTCCCAGAAGAAAGGTTTTGCTTTTGGTGTCTAACATAAATATATAAAGCATGTTTAATATAGATTGCACTCTGGGGCCTACTTAAATAGTATCCATAAGTAGCTTTTTGGTTCAGTTTTTTTCTTCACTGTAAGTGGAAATAGATTTGGGATTTATCAAGTGTTAATACATAAAGGCATAGCATTAAGTGCTTTGAGAGAACTAGAAGCTGTGACGGGACTGACTTTACTCACCTGGGTTGCTGGTTGAAAATGAAGATTCATTATCCTGCCACAAGCCTACCAAATTAGAAGTTCAGGAGGAAAGCATATGCAGTTTTAAAAAACTGTTCCTATGACTTATGTGGAAGTTTAAGAACTATTTTGAATTACAGCTGATTTTTTTTTTCCTCCAAAATTCCTTGTGTTTTTGGCGTGAGAAAATGTTTTGCTTGTAAAAACCACATGACATTTTAACCATTTTCAAGTGTACTTTATAGTAGTGTGAAGTATATGCACACAGTTGTGCAACAGATATCTAGAACTTCTTATCTTACAAAACTGAAACCATACCTATTAAGCAGCTCCCTTTCCCCCCTGCCCACTGCCTGTTAAGAGTTTTGTGATATGTGATAGGTAAATTGTGATAATTTGAGATTTTGAGAAACAGTGGTCTAGTTCCTTTTGATATGGTTGATGCATTTACTTAATCAGAATCTAGCAAATCTGACTTGCTCATCGAGGGCTTTTCTGAAAAGTTCTCATGTTTAATACTCAAATACATAATTTGTAGATATTTGTGGGAGGAGGGAGCTATTTTTAGGTTCAGGTCTCTGTAGGAATTTCTTGCTAAATCAATGGAAGCAGAATGATATTTCTCAAATTTTACTGTGAAAGCAATGACTTAGAAGAACATTTAGAAGAAGCTGTTGCTGAACCAGAGCCTGAACCGGAACCAGAACCAGAGCAGGAACCTGTATCTGAAGTCCAGGAGGAAAAGTCTGAGCCAGTATTGGAAGAAACTGCTCCTGAGGATGTTCAGAAGAGTTCTTCTCCAGCACCAGCAGACATAGCCCAGACAGTGCAGGAGGACTTGAGAGTATGCAGCATGTCTTCAGTTTTATTCTGCTTCTTTCTGTTGTAAAAAATCTCTCTTCTCCTTTTTTGTTGCTAGGATGACTTTTGTAGGTGAATTTTTGTATTCATTTGGGGAAATTCTTCCATACTGAGCCATACCTTAGATAAGATGCATATTGCTTTATAAAGTCAAAAGTAGTTTTTTTCTCTCCTCTAAGGAAATTTGAACACTTTCAGACAAGAAGTTTTGGGTGCTATATTGTTGCCATATCAACAAACTCTTTTTAATACTACATTCAAATTGCATGTTACTCTGTGCTTGTTACACAAAAAAATGATAGTGTATCTTCAAAAAAATAACATGGCACAGCAGACTTTTCCTGCCCTTTTCTGTGAAACCTAATTGAGGACAACTTTACAGTAGAAGTAGAAACTAATTGTAATACGTTCTAATTAGAATAACTGATTTCAGCAGTTTGAAGCTTCTCAGTTACCTCTCATGAGTCACACCAGGATGACACTGGCTGAACTCACAGAGCCTTTACAGCTGATGCTCTGTGAAGGAGTGTGTTAGTGCTGTATTTATGCGGCCAGGGTTCTTAAACTGTTATTTGTCTAATTAAGTGTCTTGAAATTTTCTGGGCATTATTCTGTGGGAACTGTCAGTAACCTCCCTGGTTTGTAGTTTGCTGCTCTGTATAAAATAGGTGTGTAGGTGAGTAGTAAAGAGGAATGGTGACATGACTGTAGCTTGCAGGTGGAAAATGTTTATTGGAGTGAGAGTAGATGACAAGTTAGGTGATTTAACTGTAGTAGTCCTGGAAGAGGTAATGACATCTTGGATTAGGGTCATGGCAGTGAAGATGGAGAGATAAGAGGTAAATAAGATCTGGTGATTTTGGTACTGATTGAAATTTAATTCAAGAAAATTCTAAAGGTGGTATAATTGGATCACAGAGTGAGAAAATCAAAGGAGGAAGAGCTGGCTTTGGAGGGGGAATTTTCTTGGATTCACAGACTTGAAATTGAGTGGAAGTAGCTGCTCATATTTTGCTGATGCTTGATAAGTCCTAAGGAATTTTAGTACTAAATTTTAAGTGGTGGGGCAAGGAATCTCAAGTTACTTATAAACCATCTTGCCTCTTGAGAATGTGATGCACATATAATGTACAAGAAATCAAAAGCCTAGAACTTTTATATTGTTTTGCTAAGTATTATAACAATTCATGGTGGTGTTCCCTTAGACCTTTTCTTGGGCATCTGTGACCAGTAAGAACCTTCCACCCAGTGGAGCTGTTCCAGTTACTGGGATACCCCCACATGTTGTTAAAGTACCAGCTTCACAGGTGAGTTTATAATTAAATTTGCATGTTAGGCAAATTTACTTATATTTTCACGTAATGTGAATTTAGAGAGGTTTAACAGATAAGACAGGGTTCCCTGGTGGCTCAGTGATAAAGAATCCACCTGCCAGTGCAGGAGACACAGGTTCGATCCCTGGGTCGGGAAGATCCCCTGGAGAAGGAAATGGCCACCTACTCCAGTATGCTTGCCTGGAGAATTCCATGGACAGAGGAGCCTGGCAGGCTGCAGTCCGTGGGATCTTGAAAGAGTTGGACATGACTTGGCAACTAAAGAACAGCAACAGCAACAGATAAGGCAGAGGAGAATGGGTACAAGGTGATTTTTAATGTGTTTTTATTTTTGTTTGTTTGGGTTTTTTGGGGGGAATGGCGAGAGAACTCAAGAATTGTCATTTTCTAGTTCTAAACCTTATTGTTCATTAGAACACTTAAAAAGGAAAAAAAGATAAACTTGCTTTAATTTTGATGCATATATTTTTCAGCCTCGCCCGGAGTCTAAGCCTGAATCTCAGATTCCACTTCAGAGGCCTCAGAGGGATCAGAGGGTGCGAGAACAGCGAATAAATGTTCCTCCCCAGAGGGGACCCAGACCAGGTGAGAGCTCAGAAGGGCTTCTCTCCGCTGCACATGTTGAGGATGAGAGCTTGTTTTGTGAGGGCAGTTGATATTTGTGGGTACTTAGATTTAAAAATACACTGCAGAGTGAATTGAATTATCTGTGTTTAGGGGTAGAGAGAAAACTGCTGAATGGGACAGTTACTGCAGGGTGTCTTCGTTCTCATTCTTTGCTGGTTTTGTTTCCTCTTCAGTCCGTGAGGCTGGTGAGCAAGGCGATGTGGAACCCCGAAGAATTGTGAGACATCCTGACAGTCACCAGCTCTTCATTGGCAACCTGCCTCATGAGGTGGACAAGTCAGAGCTTAAAGACTTTTTTCAAAGTAGGTTATTAAGGGTTTTTTTTTCCATCTTTGTTTAAGACTTAGTTTTAATTGGAAGATAATTGCTTTACAATGTTGTGTTGGTTTCTGCCATACAACAATGTGAATCACCCCTAGTATACATAGGCAGCCTCCCTCTTGAACCTCCCTCCCACTCCATGTTGAGTTTTCAACGCTAGATTCATCTGCTCTCCAATAGAAATAGAAGATAGTCACACATGTAATTTTAAGTTTTCTAGTAACACTTTTTTTTTGAGATATATTTATCTACTTGACTGCGTTGGGTCTTTGTTGCTGCACTTGGGCTTTCTCTAGTCGTGGTGCACGAGCTTCTCTGCAGTGGCTTATTGCGGGGCACCAGCTCTAGGGTGCTCGGGCTGCAGTGGCTGTGGCACACAGGCTTAGCTGCTCTGCGGCACGTGGGATCGTCCCGGACCAGGGGTCAAACCCGTCACCTGCACTGGCAGGCAGATTCCCAACCACTAGATCACCCTGTAGTTACACTTTCAGTTCAGTTGCTCAGTCGTGCCCGGACTCTTAGAACTGGACAATTAAATTAGTATTTCACTTAACCCAGTGTGTCTAAGACATCATCTGAATATATATAAACATGAGCTATTTTCCATGATCCTATTGTAAGTCTTTGAAATCCTGTGTGTGTGTTGGCAGACAGGGCATGTCTTCTTTCAGAGTAGCCACAGTTCACATTCCCCATAGCCACACGTGCCTAGTGGCTGTTGGTGGACAATGTGCATGTAATATTTTTTAAAAGTGTTCTAACTTATTTGAGAATCTGTGTTTCACTTGCAGATTATGGGAATGTGGTAGAACTGCGTATTAACAGTGGTGGGAAATTACCCAATTTTGGGTTTGTTGTGTTTGATGATTCTGAGCCTGTTCAGAAGGTGCTTAGCAACAGGGTAAGCAATTTTTCATCTTGTATTTTTTTTTAATCTTAATGTATTCATCCATCATTAAAACTGTCTTACATGTAAAGTACAATTTATTCCAACCTGTCTGAGTAATATTTTTCATCATGTTTAACCATTATTAAAAGAACTGCCCGGGAACTTAGCAAAACAAAACTATCATATAAATAGTTTTTGCCTAAGTTGCGTGATGGAGAGTGAAGTGATTGTGGTTACCAGTACACTGAGATTTATGCAGTTCCTTTATTCGTTGTAAGAGATGAAGCACTATGTTACTTTTAGCTAAGAACTTAGAATCAGTTTGTTTATCAGGTATACTTGCAATTTTCCTATATAACTGTTTGGGTATAACTATGAGGAGCATCTCCTTTTGTTCTTTAACTTGTCTGGATTTGGAGTCAGTCTGCCTTCTCCAATAGTAGAGGAATTTGTAGAATTGGAGTCTTGTTTCTGTGTCCTTACAGAGTCCTTCCCCCACATCTTTCATTAGCAAAAAAGCTCTGTAGTAGTAGTCGTTGTAGAGAAAAACAAAGATATAAATACTGTTAATTTACTGAGATGGGTGTGGGAATTTTAAGACCTCACTTTTTTTCTTCCTTTATTTATTTATTTATTTTTTAGTTTTTTTATTTTTTTAATTTTAAAATCTTTAATTCTTACATGTGTTCCCAAACATGAACCCCCTCCCACCTCCCTCCCCTCACTTTTTTTCAATTGAAGTGAAATTCACATAACAAAATTAAACATTTTAAAGGGTACAATTCAGTGACATTTAATACACATTGTTGTGCAACCATCACCTGTCTAGTTGCAAACAGTTTCATCAAGAGTAAGTCCCTTACCCATTAAGCAGTCTCTGCCCATATCCTCTCTCCCCAGCCCCTGGCAACCACTAGTCTGTTTTGAGTGTCTGCCAGTTAAAGGGTATACATTTTATTAACCATGTTAGTTAGAAATGGTGCAGATCTTTATTTTCCAGTGGTTCTCCAGAATGTCTGATGTTCTCCAGAATGTTAGTGGATATATACTAAAAGTTGAATGCTGTGGTTATAAGTTAGCCTTCATTTGGAAATGTGCATTATCTATCAAACTGTTTGACCACTATTTTTGTGAAGCATCTCCTCCGAAACACTGAGAAATGTGGAGAAAATAATGGCTTATCTCACCCAGGACACAGGAATACTGAACCCAGAAATGTCCTGTAGGCCTTGTTGTAAATTCACCATTAAGCATGTGATAGTTCAGTGGTCATACTTTTTGGTGCAGCCTTGAATTTGTATTTTCTTCAATGGTGTGATAATCCCAGTGGGGCCAAACAAGGTCAGACCTGATTGCTTCCTAGTTAATTATCCAAGAGGAGGGCTTTGGTGTTTTGTTGACGGCATGTGGGTGAGTCATGGTATCTTTAGGCATAAGAATTGTTAAAGTAAAGTTCCTCAGAAAGGGGTGTGTGTCTGGTACCTTTTTTCATTCAGATTGCTTCTGTCCTTTTGATACCTCCTTAGAGATGTCTTCTATAACTACCTTTTAAAATATCTGCAGTCATAACCTCTTATCTTTCAGGCTTCAAATACTTCTGTTCACTGTATGTAGAACATTGCCAGGAATAGCACTTCATATTAATGTGTATGATTTATATAGTGTATATATAAAATATTTGTAATATTGGATGTGTTGATATTTATATATGTACAAATATATGTTTAATCAGAGTATAAAATTGAGATTAGAATCAGAGCTCAAAGGGGCTTCCCTGCCCAACCCCTGTGCAGGTTTCCTCACATGCACTTTCAGATCATGTCTGTGTACTTTGGGAGCTTCAAATGTAGCTTGCTTTAGGTGGCTCAGAGAATAAAGAAACTGCCTGCTAGGTGGAAGATCCAGGTTCGATCCCTGGGTCAGGAAGATCCCCTGGAGAAGGGAATGGCAACCCACTCCAGTGTTCTTGCCTGGAGAATTCCATGGACAGAGGAGTCTGGTGGGCTACAGTCTGTGGGGTTGCAAAGAGCTGGGCATGACTGAACGACTAACACTTACTTACCCTTACCTCACTGTCTGGGTAGAAGTTTACCTTATTCCCTTCAGCAGTTTTTTGTGTACAGAAATAGCTTGTAGAATATAACTGGTGTCTGTCCATGCTGTGTAGATTGAGTGCTTTACTTTCCTGTCAGTATGCCTGGGTTTACATTTCTCTTCTGTCACTCACTAGACTTGTGACCTGTGTAGTATGTGTTCTTTAACCTCCCTAGTACCAGTTTGCTGGTCTGTATAAAATAGTTGTGATAATAACCCTTCAAGGGTTATTGTGAAGATTAAAAGAGATAATAAAAGTGAAGTATATAGACCACTTCTGCATAGTAAGAACTGTTCGGTATTTATTTTGAAAAAATACTTCCGTTGGAAAGCCACAGAATGCCAGCAAGGAACATAAATTGAGTTCATTGAAGTCTTGAGTAACCCTTTGTTTACTATTGTTCTTTTGGCAAGAAAGACCTAAGACTCTTCCCCTGCACTAAGATCTGGTATTGTTATTTTAGTATTTTCCTGAATTCTGTTAAGGCAAATTACATTTTCTTAAGGTTATATTGAAATGAAATTCATGATGTTTTTGAGATGTACGTGTACTTTGCATAAACATGTACAGCAAAATCTTTCCACATTACGTGATGATGGGATTTTATTCTAAGTCTCCCAGTCCCTGGAGAAGGTGACAATTTTTTATTTATATCCCACTTATATAATTCTATGAGAAGGTAAGGTTTACTTGAAGAAGAGTCACTTGTACTGCTGTGTACAAGTGGACTTTTAAACTTTTGAACTAACTTGAATACCTAATCGCTTTTTCATGTGTCTGTTAATGGAAAAATTATGTGTTCTGAGTTTGAGACAAAAAGTGAACTGTGAGAAGGCAGCTCATTTGTAAGCTCCTGGTTCTTGTTTTTCTTTTTTTAGCTTTCTTTTATCTTTGAATGCTAGCTCATAAGCTCTTTTGCTGCTCTTTTGAGAGTAGTTCATAAGCACTCTATAAATCTGTTCACGTTGATTCCTACAGCCCATCATGTTCAGAGGAGAGGTCCGTCTGAATGTGGAAGAAAAGAAGACTCGAGCCGCCCGTGAAGGGGACCGCCGGGATAACCGCCTGCGGGGACCTGGAGGCCCTCGAGGTGGGCTGGGCGGTGGCATGAGAGGCCCACCTCGTGGAGGCATGGTGCAGAAACCAGGATTTGGAGTGGGCAGGAGCATTGCTCCAAGGCAGTGAAATACTCTTCACCAGTCTTCAGGCAGCAGTACAAACTAGCTCCCACAGAATGATGAATTTCTTCAGCCAACCTTGGTATCTTGGAATATGATCCTAGTCTGTCACAAACTGCTTAAGTTTGTACAATTTTACTTTTTGTGTTAATGGTGTGTGCTCCTTCTCTCCCCTGCTCCCCACCTTTTAGTCCTTCACTTCCAATTTTGTGGAATGATATTTTAGGAAAAATGGATTTTTAAAGAAGAAAAAAAGACTGAATTTCTTTGCTTTATTTGCATATACAGACTGAATTTTTTTTTTTAACAGTTTCCCCAAAGGAATGTGTCTTGCTTCTTACTGACATTTGGTATGTTTCATTCATTGGACTATTTCTTACTTACTTTCTATGTGTTTCAAAAGCCTGTGAGAATTACAGGATTTGATAAACATTTTGAAGACCGGAGAAACCCAAATTGTTTTCCTCTTTGAGAGTCATGACTATCTTCTGGTGTGGAGAAATTGCCATTGGAAAAATTGACAATTTTGATTCTCATTGATGTGGTTAAGAACTGAATAAAAGGTGTTCGAGTTTTCTTTTAAAACATGATCACAAAACAATTCTAAAATCTACTGTTTTTGACATTGGAATTTAAATTGTGAGATAGATTTAAATGTCTAGAATGCAACTGATAAGCTTTTCTTGAACTGTTAGGTTTTTTTTGAAGTAGAGTTTTTTTCATGTTTAATTTGTATTTGTAAAAAACGAAAAAAAGAACAAAAAAAATTTCCAAATCTAAGTAACACAAAACCAGAGCAAAACTGTTGTGCCTTCTATTTATCTTTGATTCCAGTCTTGGCAATTGTTTAAAGAAAATAATAAAAAAAAAAGACCCCTAGATTTGTTCTATCAGGTTCAGAGTATGTTGGGAATTATGACTCCCTTTTTTACCCTGTATGTCTTGTGTTCATTTGTTATGCCTTATCCTGAAATTGAGTTTCGAACTGGAATGCCTTTGAGTACAGATGCTTTTGTAGAGTCCTTTGACCTGAATAGTTCAGCATTTGTATTAAGTTTTATTTCAGTGTCTATTCAGAATCATAGCCCATAAGAAAGAATGTGACATTAATGTTGGACTTTGATGGTGTGCTTGAGTGAGTGCTAGGTTTTTTTTTTTCTTTTAATCATAGCCATATGGTAAATTTTCTGTTTTGTTATGGTTCCCTTTTACTGGTGGGCATGCAGTGGGTATTTCTTGGAAATGGCCAATTTTTATTAAAACGTTTCTGGAAGATCTGGCTATATAGACTAATACTCGTTTTGCATAGTATGTGTTGAGTGCTGTGTGTGAGATGGGTGAAGGTTTTGTTTACACATTTGTGTAGCAAGCCTTTGTGTGATAACTTGTCACTACCAATTGAAGGACAATGAGGTTGTCAACTTAAACTTTTTTTTTTTAACAGTGTTCATCTTTAAGACTATTGTTTGAGGCTAGTATATTAGTAGGAATAGGAATGTTTTGCTGTTGCTGGGAAACTAGGTTTACTGAAGGGTGTAATCTTAAATGAAGTTTTTGATGTTATCAGTTGGTCCTTAGTACCTCAAATATTTGAAAATTGGCAACATCTCCTTCATATATAACAACATAAAAAAACTTATATAACTGAATCCCGTGGCTGGTTTTTGGGTCAGTTTAAACAACTAGTTGGTAACCACTTCATTTGGCCCAGAATTAGAAGACATTCAGCTTGTACTTTTGTAGCTTATATTAAGCTTGTAGTTGAAAGAAGAAAATTTAGCCTGAGTTATTCTTGAGGAAAAAAATTAAGTTGTAGTAACTATTAGGTGATAAAATATAGATAACCTAGGAATCATTTTTCATAAGTGAATACTAAACCATGCATTTCTAAATGTTTTTCCTCCTCAGAGCAGAGCTTTAAGGGCACTAACTAAATACAGTGTTCCTCAACTTGGGGCTATTGTTACATCCTAGAGGACATGCAGAAATTTGTGGGTTCTTTTGGTGGGGAGGCGGGTGGAGGGAGATGCATGCCCTGCATCTGGTGTTTGCTGAATGGGGGCCAGTGATGCCAAAATGCTCTTGGAAAATGAAGCAGCCCCACTGAGAACACAGGGAGTCCTTACTCCTGTAATTCATGGTGGGTAGAATGGTGGGATAGGACAACTGGAGTGAAGACTCATTCCTTTGAAATAGAGTCTCAGAAAAATAGCAACTAGAAATCTCTCAGGAATTATAGCAACAACTACTGTAAGTAATTAACCCCACTTTATTTGTACCAATTGTGTGTGTGTGTGTGTGTGTGTGTTAATTTGGAGAGGTAGCAATATACTATATGCTGCTTGTAATTTATTGCAGGGAATTCCTGCATAATTTCACAAAAGTTTGCTTCAGTAATTTCAAGTTACCATAATTGGGATATTATGGTGATTTGACTTGCATTGGACTTTATAAGTAGGATTCAGCATCATGGTTAACACTCTTTATTGCTGATGTAATAAACATGTTACCCTAGGTACACATCTATTCACATATTTCACAGTTAGTGAAAATAAAATAGGTGAGGGCAAGATTTTCTGTAGGCAGTATCACCTCATCACATTCAACATAATTTTTTGTCTGTTGGAATGGCCCAACAGGTAGTTCTTTTCTCCTGAGCTTAAAACCCTTCACACATGAACATTTTAGCTAAGTTACACTAGTTTGGTTCAGTAGATTTCAGTCTTTTAAGATCTGTTGAAAATAAATAGACCTTTGACTGTACAAAAATAATTTTGTTTGCTTTTATATTGAGGTTCATTTTGTGTTTTCCTGTGTTCTCAACATTTTGAGTTATTGCTGCAAAGTGGTGAAATGGATAATGCAAGAATAATTGTTTGGTTTTGGATCAGTAGGTTACTACCACCATGTTAGCTGAATTGCACTTTAGGTTGGACAACTAAATATTTCACAGCTATACGCTGTGACTTAGGTGTTATTCCCCCCTCAAAGTAGTAGGTGAAGAAAGTACATCACGAGCCTCCATGTAGTAGGAGCAGATTGGCCTCCAAAACTTGATGCTTTTTTTCTAGAACCATAGTGCCTACCTATATTTACATTTGAATACCATTAAGGGAATAGGGCATGAGATAACTACAGTGTAGAGACTTGAGTCTGCAAAACATTCAGGTCAAGACTAGCATTACCATTTTCTATTTCCTTGAAGGTAAAGTAGTTAAGTATTAATTTTGTAGGATTTCTTTTGATTTGTAGACTTTGTTGTGGCACAGTGCTATTGAATTACTAGATTATTTTCTCATCGGGTTTGAGAATACATTTAGTACAATTTAATCTGGATGTGAAAGACAATATTTTTAGCATCATCCAGGTTAGTTGTGTTTTATGCTTATAAACTGCCATCCTCTGATACTTCTCTTCATCCCTTTATTTGAGAACCCTGGTAGAGTTAGTGATTTAGTGGAGAACGTGGCACTTTATAGATACTGTTTGTCAGAATAAATGGAATTTCTTTCTATGGAATTTAAATTTGTAGTCCATTGTTTGTCTCGTGGCTTATTTTAGGGAAGTTGTTTGCATTTGTCAAACCTACTGATCTCTAAAAATAATTTTTATATTAAAGCTTTATTTTTGTGCTACTTAGAATCTCTGTAGGAGCTGTATACAAATTAGACAGTTGTTGAACTTTTAGTTTAACAATTTTGAATCTTGTAAAAGAAGCAACTTCAACATTTATTTGAATATGGAGTTCTAGCTAAGTGCCTAATGTACCATAGATTGGCAGTGGACAATTAGAGGTAGTCTTTTGCAGATGTTTTAGAAACCTTAAAGAATGTGTTAGAAACAGCAATATTTTATGTGGGATGGGGTTGTAGGTTAAAGTCACTTGTCATGTTGTACTAGGTCATTAAACGAAGACTTCTGGTTTTAGGGTGGTAATACCTTTTGGAATTTGTGTTTACTGTAATATCAAGGTTCTGGGGACCATAGATGGGCTTGTGAACTTACTAGACTGAATTAAAGACATGGTGGCACATGTGAGATAAAACTTATTTTTATTATTTTTAGTGGATGTGTATCTAACTCTGGATGATGCTGAAATTAGATTGCTTTGCTCATGCTTTCATGAAGCAGTCTTTAATAATGGCCTGAATGAGTGAAAGGTTGATTAAAGGTGGCCTACAACCCTTAACCAGTTTTACTTTTGATCATGCTTATGTATTGGCTTATAATCAAAGTTGCTGTCTTTTGATTGCATGACTTTCGAAGTCTCTCCTCTTCAGTTTCCACTCAAACCTGGTAGCCCTGGGTGAGAAGAATATAGTATTGGAAATCAGTTCTCTTGTTACTTCTATAAACCATGTGACCTGGTCAGTTAGAGAAATCTACTGCGTGGTTATTACTTTGAAATGTGTCCAATGTCACAGATTCCTAAGGGACTTTCTTTTTTTTTTTTTAAGTAAGTGATGCTTACCCAAAAATTCACTATTGAAGTACTTTAGCAAGTGTTTATGCTTCAGAAACCCACTGTGGGAAGTTTGCCTGTATTTTTGGTAGTAATTAGAGGGATGATTATATCATTTAATATGGATATAGTTTTAACTATTGCTGTAATTAACCACTTTGGTTACTGATACTCTCCCTAAGTTTTGTTGTCACCTGTTTGGGTTTGGTTTAGATTCTTAAATGTTTTTATGAGGAGTGTGTGTACAATGATTTGGCCCTTTTAAATGAAGACATAAGGAATTAGCAAAGAAGGGACTTCCTTTAAAGATTCAGTATACAATGTAAGTAGATTATGTAGAACATACATTGTGTTAAAAATAAATTTGCATAGGTATCTACATTGGTTTTCAAGAAGAGTGGGATAGGGGTGGAATTTAGCTGATGGAATATGAATAATTTATGGTTTACATAAAAGAAAATCATAATTTTAAGTGAGAAACTATTTCTAGAAATTCCGTGCCCGGCTCCCCCCCCACCACCCCCGCCGTACTGATGGTTATCACAAGAAACAGGAGGAGACTCCTAGATTCCTTAAAGTATCAGTGCTGGAAAGGACTAAGGTGATTTGTATTACCCCTGCAATTTTCAAAAAGTCGATGACTCAGATGACTAGTCCAGCACATTGAGGAATTGCCAATCCTGCCCTATGTTTGCTTTAGTAAGCCAAAGCTGTCAAAAGGTAGGATGTGGGGAGAAAAGGGAAGGAGCCACATTGTGTATGTTTATCCAGTTGCTTCATTAGCTCAGTTTTCATACGTTTTCTGTTTTCTTCCAACTGTTTTAATGCCCGTTCCAGGGCCTTTTGTCAATAAGGACATTAACTTGTGTTCCCCTCAGGGATGGGTTTACTACTAGCTGTCAGAAAGCTATTGGGTATCCTAATGTGTTAATAGCTGAAACTCAGCTGTAATTCTCTCCTAAATCTGTCAGCATTTTGCATTCTGTACATTGTGGTGCTTTCCCCACCTTGTATTGTTACAACTGTAAGCTCCTAAGGGGCAGCAATTTGGTTTTAGGCATATCCCCTGTTCAGTGCCTGGCAGCACCATGTTTGAATCAGGGTCCTAATCTGCCTTTCCAGTGGTTTTTCCTATTCTTCATGGAAGGATGGTTATGGTTTGCTGACAGGCTAGGTGTTGCTGATTCCATGGCTTCAAGTGCCTTTACTTCCCTGAGGATAGACTTGCATCTGCATTCTCCCTGCCACCCCTCCTCCCGCCACCTCCAATCTCTAAACATCAAAACCTTTTTTTCCCAAGACCTCTATCAAGAGCTTTTTCTTTTCTCCCTAAGAGAAAAGATGTCTTAAGAGAGGTTACTTCATTACCCTGTGGGGGTTGGTCTGTCCAGAATTTGAAGTAAGGAGCAAATTTACTTTCATCTACTTATCTTCCACATTGTCCCTTTGTCCCTCCTTTTGGAAATTCTATCCCAATCTTCATTTTAAAATGTTCCTAGAATATTTAATACCTTTCTCTTAGCTTATAACTTACCCCTTCAACCTAGAACTAGAACATACCATAACCTCCTGGAGGACAAGGACTGGAGGATTAATCCATTCCTCCTGGAGGTACATGAAAACACCCTTAAATGACGATTCACTCAGTTGAATAATGTATTCCTGTTTTCATGCTTATGAGGGAGGCATGCCTAGGGATTGGGCATAATTCAATAAATTATAGGCATCACGCATTTCATATCGGAGGGGATTGGTGTGAAATTTTGAGGGGTGGGCAGAAGAGGGAGAAGTCACCGGTCATTTTGGAGTACTTCCATCCCTGGTCTGGGCAATTAGCTGTTTTCTTTCTGATTGTGCCCAGTATATCCCGGGCATTTTGTGTTGACGCGCAGGAGCTGTATGTGCCAAGTTTCGTTTGTTACCGTACGCCTACTCCGTTCTCAGTTTGCCATCACCCATGCTACAAGTCAGTCACGCTAGTCACCTGCTTCCTGTCGCCTTACATCCTGTCTCCAGCTAATTCCTGTCATTTCTACCTCAGCAGTCTTTCACATCCTTCCTCCCCACTTCCTTTCAGTGGCCTCTCAGCTTTCTTTACCTCTTCTTTTCTTCCAGTCTACTTTCTACACGATATTAGATTCATCTTACTGAAACCTAGCTCTGACCATGTATCCCATGTATGTGTTCTGTCTTCCCTGCTAGACTGTAAGCTCCTTACGGGCAGGATCTGTGTTTCAGTCATCTTTGTATCCCATAGCACCTATCAATAAATACATCTTGAACGAACAGCATAAAGCCTTGTCTTAAGTGAAATGATGTTTTCCAGATGATACGTAGGTTTCTCTCGGGTAATTGCGAGATTTCAGAAGTTCTAATATCAAGTTGGTTAAGTAGTAACAACTATGAATTAACCACAGGGAAAATTTCAGAAAACTTTTAATTTTTTTCCATTGGAATCAGCATGGATGTGTGTATATGGATGGTTCAATAAATATATTTTTATATATACATGTATCACAGAAAGTTTACATTCCATCTTCAAACTGCAGAAATAGAGTTTTTTTTTTTTTTACAAGCCAAAAAATAACTGCCATAACATTTATGACTTCATGCAAAAGACAGGGTTGAATAAGGGACAAAGGGGAATTGGTTGTTCAAGGTTAAGAGCCTAGGGAGAAGTAAAAATATACAATAAGGAGGCAATTGCTTAACACGCTGCTTAAGGTGGTAGCCAAACAAATCCTTAACTGCAGCATTAAGGCCATACCAAGTTTATACATATATACAAAGAAATTTCCATATAAAAGACATACTATCACATTTTCTTCCAGGAAAGGATGAGGAGCTTTGTGAGTAATCCTGACCCAGTTTTCCAGGCCCATTCATTGTTTAAGATGTCCCCAGGCTACTGAGAAATGTCTTCTACTTTGGCTAGTTGTCAGTTACTGCTGTGTGGGCTTGTGACTCTTGCAGTCTCTTACAGGGAACTATGAATTATTTTGAACCTCTTCCATCATGGATGATGAAGCACTTACCAGCTTAGCTAACACTGCCCAATCCAGCATAATTTTTACATCTCCCCAAAAGTATGGTAATTACAGTCAGAATTGTAATTTGCATTTATCTTACCTGTAACAGACTCTACAGTCAGTGTTGGCATTATGACCTAAAGAACTACACAGTGCCTTTCTATTCTTTGGAGTTAAAAGAGAACTTTTTGAATAAAGTGTAATGACCAGAGTGTGAGGTTTCAGGTAAGAACCCCTAGAGTCACTGAAAGTTAATAACTTGGTTTTTTTTTGGTGCCACGAGGCAGACAGAAACTCAGTTCCCGACCAGGGATCAAGCCCATGCCACCTGCAATGGAAGCACAGAGTCAATCACTGGACACCCTCCAGGAAAGTTCCCTTAGTAATCAACTTTTATCTCCACTGTATCACACATGTAAGTTGGCAGTTAGCTTTTTGGAAAAAAGGAAATGTAAAATTACTTGCAGAAGTATCATACATGGGATTTGCTCTTCTGCCTAAACATCAAGTCAGGCAACTTTTAAGACAAAGGGCAGATCTTTTGTGCAAATATCTACATGAGTTAAATGGGGAAAGCTTGAAGGGCAAGTCTTTTGGAGCTGACTTCCAGTGATGCAGAAGTCATTTACTTTGGCAAGGTTGAGGGGAAATCTTGAGATTGGCCCATCTCAGTGAATTAATCTTGTCCCCCCCGCCCCCCGCAAAAGAAAGTCTAAGATGAATTATGTAAATAAGGTACAGCGACTGAGCATTTATTTGATAATGTTACCACTCATTTTGGAATGTTGTATATTAATCTAACAGTGCTTTTTCATTAATGTTGACTTAGCTATGAATTGGCTATCAAATAGTCCTGTTCATCCCCAGTTGTGTGTGGGCCAGTTTCCAAGTAGGGCCTTAGGGCATTCACAACTTTGGTTGCAAGGTAATTCATCGTGTCCCATGTTCCCTGGGTCAGTCAAGTTTGAGAATGAGGTCTCTGGAAATGGCTTGTCCTGGGAGAGGACAGATAATGTGTAGTTTGGAAGCACTTTAGTATGTCTGAACACTCAGAAAGTGAGCAGTCACTGTACTTGCCAAGTGCACTTCACTCAGAATGACACTAGTTATTTACATTGCTTGCAGTGATTTGAATCATTCTAGATAAACGGAGTTTGGACTGATCCAGACAATGAGACAGGGATACACTTTGGCAACCTTACCTCCAGGCATAAAATCATTAAGGGTTTTGTCTTAGACACTTTGTGGTTCATGTTGTACATGTCAAGTCTAATTACAACAGTGAAGATGTGTATTGCATTGTTTTTCAAACTTATTTGCAGGCTGCTGAAGTCGGTATGTTTGTCTTGAAAGTAGAACTTGGCTATTTAACTTGCTTGGAAAAAAAAAAATTTTTTTTAAGAACATTGTACTTTTGTTTAATGTGTGCAGAAATCACATTGGGTAGGTATTTTATCTGTGTCCAATATACTAAGTAGCAAAGATGAACAATTTAGGATTTAATTTACTCATCTCATTTTAACTGTTGTTAGTGCTGAAAATATAATGGACCAAGTATGGGAAGATTGAACCATCAAAATATGAAATAGTCTGGATTTTAAAAATGCTCTGAAATGCATTGTGGTAATGTCCAATTTTTTTTTTTTTTCCTGTCTCTTACTAGTCTGGCTAAATGACATGTTGAGCATGGTACACCTTTCAATGACATAGAAATATATCTAATGTGGGAAAACTGAGTTTAGCAAAGTGATTATTTGATATGTAAGCACCACTTCTAAAAAAGACTTGGGCCAGTCTTTCATTTACTAGGATAGGTAATACTAACCTTCTCTTTCCCCAAAATATTCTTTCTGAAGAAAGGTAAATCATTCGGAAAGAAACTTCTTTTTATATACTTCCATAGGCAATGACTTACTAAAAACCAGTACTTTTGTCTTTTTTTTTTTTCCTATTCATATTTGATTTTTTCCCCGTCCATTCACTTCTTCCTTTATAGTTGTGATTCTGTGCTTTGAATGGAGAGATGTTCTCTGGGTTGGGAGAATTATTTTAGTTAAAGCTGAAGGAAAAAAAGGGTGTGCTAAACTGTACTTGTCTTCTAGGTCATCTCTGTTTAATATTTCAGATCAACAAAATGTAATAATATTAGGAGCACAGTCTCTCCTTTACAAATACCTGCCTTGTACTAAGATTGGCTTGGCTTGATGTTCGACAAAACTCTAAAAGTAACTTTCTCAGAATCACTGTAGAATAGCTAGCTGAATGTACCTTTATTGTCCTTTCTAGTGCCTACCTATCACAAACTAAATGCTTAATACTTGGCTTGAATTGATGTCCTTGATGTGAATTTCTAGTGGGTACTTAACTATATCTGCTGCTAAGATAAAGTTGAGTTTGCTGCAAGAAAGTACAGGTAAGTTTGAATTAGGTTGGAAGTATTAATATCAGCTAATGGCGAGGGGATAGAATGAACTGCTTTACAAACCATGAGGGGATACCCTTTTTTTCCTACTTGTAAGGTAGTCCTGATGTACTCCAAATCTGTCTTTCCAAACATGCCTACCATTCGTTAGACTTCAGCCAAATGGATAATCACAGTGCCTTATATTGTGCCCCTTGTTATTTACCTCCTTATTTTTACTCATATTCCTTGTGCCAGAATACTCTTCTCCCATCTGTCAAAATCTCGCATGTTCTTTAAGGGTACTACTTCTCAAATGGCCTGTCAGCCATGAAACATTCCATGATTTATTTTCTGCACAGTCCCTGGCACCCTCCTTTCTCTCACATATTTCCGGCGTGCCACACTAGTAATTACTTCCGTACTTCTATTATCCCTTCCTATGTTGTAAGAAAGAAGCTCTGTTATACTCTGATACCCTGCTTTCATGGTAAACTGCCTTGATACAGTAGACTTAATAAATAGCCGGTAGATGAAGACAGGTGTAGGGAGGTTAAAAACAGAGCTGATAGGAAAACTGGAAACAATATGTAAACTCTAGTCCTGACTATAACACTTTTTTTGAAACCTCCCCCTTGAGCTTCCAGCTCAAACCTTGAAGGGCTAAGCTGCTTTCTCTAGGCTGAGACATTTTGAAAAATCACCCAAAGGCAAGCACTCAACAGTTGCCTGGAGACCTGCTGAACCTGACTTGTGGTCACTAGATAGGGTCCATTCAGAGTGCCATTTTTGCTCACCAGCATCCAGACGGAGCTACACAGAAGTACGGCTCTGGCCTTCAGAGCAGTAGCCAAGATTTGCCTGGCATTGCTGCTTATAGCTCATGGTCC
Organism: Ovis canadensis; assembly: GCF_042477335.2. Lineage (NCBI taxonomy): Eukaryota > Metazoa > Chordata > Mammalia > Artiodactyla > Bovidae > Ovis > Ovis canadensis. The sequence goes on from NC_091249.1 coordinate 75,789,403, forward strand.
TGTTATGCCAAAGGCCAGACTTGTGGGTGCAACTGTAGAGTCATGGATGAGGCCAGAGGGGCCCTCAGAAATGTAAGAAGCCTACTCCCATGAACTGGTCTGGCTAGTTTGTACACATCAAGTTACCTAGGTGATTGTTTAGTCAGAAACATAAGGAGACAAGTAGTAGCTTGGAGACAAGTATTAGCTTATTAAAAATTTTTGGGAGTGGCGGTGGGTTACGTTCATATAGAGTTGCTCCCTCTTTACCTCCACAGCTACTTAAAGGAAGTGGTGATCTTGGGTTTAACACTTTGAAAGGTGATTTAAAAAGTAAACTGTTATGCAAATAGCAGTTTCTTAAGAGTCTGAGCCTAGATAGCCATCCTCCAAGAGACCTCTCTTGATTTCTCTGCCTCATCTGTTACCATATCTTTTGGGTTATTCATATCCATATCACATTTCACTTCATAAATTAAGTTCTGTAATTACTTTTGGTTCCTGTGCCTTGTTTGTAGTAGGTTCTTGGTTGAGTGTTTTAGAGGGTCCTAGGAAAGACTTCCAGAAAAGGTCTAGTTCTTACCCATGAGTCCAGCCAAATCCAAGCCATTCCAGGTCACAGTGACCCCTCCTACAGGACTACAAACAAGGTGTTCTCATTGTCCTCCAAATGCTGTTTATTCCCACTCTGCCCTGCTGTCAACTGATTTTGCTCGCTTCCACAGTTCTATAGCCAGAAAATGGACCCATATCACTTCCAAATCCTTCATGTACCAAACACTGGATCAGTAGGCTCTCAGTCTTTAAAGGTGGGCTGGTTTATATTGTTTATTACCAAGAGGGAGGCCAAGGATTATTTTGGTTGGTTCTTATTTACACGATGCTTGATTTCCAGTCTAGTACAAAATGGTATGCCTTGGCATGTAATGTTACAGGAGGTTAAATTTATGTATATTGGGATGTACCTAGGCTAAAGGAACTGTGTGTGTTATCAGAAGATAACATTTTGAGTTAAACTATTGTCTCTTAGATATACTGTTTTTTAATGACAAACTACCACATCAATTGCTTGACTTTATACTCAACAATTTGGGAAGATAAGAGGTTTTTACAAGCAGGTAACTAAGATCACAGTGAAATAATTTGTTGAAGTCAAAAACAGGTGAGTGGAAGAGGTAAACATGTCATGCCTGTTTCAAAACTTGGCCTCCCATTGTCTGCAAAGATGTCAAGCTTGGGAAGGCTGGGACTTGGGCTCGTACTAGTAACATAAGTTTTCTGAGCCTCAGTTTCCTCATCTATAAAAGGAGAAATAAGATGAGGGCCATTGTAGGAATTAAGTTATAGACTGACATACAGTACTCTTTTAATAGTCTACATGTGACAGCGCTATTCACAGAGTTTACTAAATACGGTGCTTCTATTCTATTTAGGTAGTACTCAAATGGTGCCTATGGAAAAAGGGATGCAGTGCTTGTTAAGTGGAATCAGAATTTAGGTTTCTTGGAATGTGTGCAGCCTCTGAAGTGAGCTCAGAGTAATTAACCAGTGAGAGAATGCCTGGGGCTAGGCATGAAATTTCCCAGCATGAATCAGCTGCTCTGGAGAGTGGGTGGGTTTGGCTGTTTGGGTACCAGCCTCAGTTGTGAAAGAAAGCTTTTTGGTGACCTCTTCTGGCAAACAGGAAGAAATAAGGAGTTTCAGAGAGGCTGAAATGATGAAAATGCTCTACAGTTTACAACAAGGGGGTGAAGTTAACATTATGTCATTTTATTGAGACAGTGGGTCTGTGATGTGGGTATTATCCCCAGATACAGAAAGAAGTTGAGAGTCAGAGGGGTGATGGTCTTGCTCAAGATCACTCACCTCCTTGCTTGTCAGCCTTCTAACTCGGAGCTTGTGCCTTTTCCTCTGTACTAGGAAAATCACGAGTGGGTTTAGAGAGGAAAGTTGAGAGAAGAGGAAGAGTAAGACCATCACAGAGTCTGGGGAAGTCCTTATTTTTTCTCTGCAACTAAAAGACAACTGGAGAAGTGGCCTTAAAAAAAATCAACAAGCTTTACAGCTAGGAAAACTTCATGCTCAACTAATTCAATACTCCTGTTTTAGAGACAGGGAAACTGAGGGGAAAATAGAACTTTACAGTGACTGTATGACTACTGTTTCACTATATATGTTTCGTCACACATCTATCCATTCTAGAGGTCTTTTAAAATATGCCTGGGGGACAAAGGAGGAAGTGGTTATATGCTGATGGGGAGCTGGGATAGGAAGCAGTTGGTTTCCTAATGGAAGCATTATCATTTAAAAGTCTATTAATTTTTAAAAATTTGGAACCAGAAAAAAGTTCAGTCTGCAATATTCCCGTTAATTTTAGGGCCAGATGAAGGGAGGGAAGATTATTTGTCATGTCATCCTATAAGCATTTTGAAGAGATTCTATTGCTATAAAGCATAAATACATCCCTGGTGGGAAAGGCAGGAGCAGTGTTTTCTGATTATAAGCAGTGTTTGGTGGAGCTACAGAAATGATTTCAGGAACATTGTTGCAAGGATGAGATTTGTTTGGGGGAGGGGAGGGCTTGCAGACAGCTGGCTCTAGTGCACCAAACTTGCTATAATAGTTCTTCTCTTTATTAGTATAACCTAGCCAGTGGTATGAATTTAGATGAACCTTCCCAATGGTATGAAGCATCTCCCCTCCCCTTTTATTTTCTGCCTGCAACTGCAGCTAGAGAGAGAGGGACAGAGGAAAATATTTCTAAGTCTTGCCCATTAAACGATGTGTGGTGACAAGCTAGGGGGAACTTGGAATTGCTGCAGTTATTTCCGCAGGGGTATTTCAAAAGTTCAGCTCTGACGCATTTCTCTGTGATTCTTCCAGAGTCTCTGGCATAGAGAATTCAAACAACTGCCCTGGGAAGTGGGGTACAGCCTTCACAGGACATACACGCTGAACTACAAGAGCGGAATGTTGTCCTTATGTTGGATGGCATTCTCAGGTGAGAAGTTAATTTTATCCGTACTGTGAAATATCTAAGACTTTCATGGCCATAAAATTAAGATGGTAATCTCCTTGAGGACCAAGACGCTCCACTTTCTTAATTTCTCCCTACCTGCCCACTGAAGGGCTGGGGTGGGGTCCCAAGCCTGACACTGAAATGGGGAAGCAACGGAACCTTTTTAGAACACACAGTATACTCTTGGTCAGCCCATCAAAGTATCCAGAATTTGGCTTTGATAAATCTCCTTCAACGCCCTGTTTACAGGGGGTGTTTGGGCAAAGAAAGGTGGAGTAGCTAGCTTACCTATATTTCCCTGGTGAGCCTGAGGTAGTGCCAGAATGAGGACCCACTTCCCATTGACCTCTGTCCACTTCAGGAGACAGGTGTGTTTACACAGAACACTGAGTTTCTGGAGTTGCACGAGAAAACAGTTGAATCTGAAGAAAGGCAGGCCTAAAACAAGGCAATGCGAGGCAGTGGGAAGCAGGGCAGTCGACCCATCGTGCTTGGAATCCTGTCACCAGTCGGTGTCTTTCACCCCCCAGGTCAGTGACCTGCTTCTGCCCTATTGCTGGTTAATAGCCTTACGTAGAATATAATTTTTGTCATTGGGCTCTCTGAAGGGTATATTTTTGGCTTGCCATTCTCTATAGTCTGACTTACTGACTCAGTGTTCCAATGAACATTTTCCAGAGCATTGAATTCTCTAAAACTCAAGAGCTAGAGGAAGAATAGAAATCACAGCCTTAAAGCAAATGAGACAGGAGCTACTAATCCCTTCTAGTCCCCATGCCAGTACCCCATTCCCCACCCCTCAGGAATACATCCACATCTTCTGGCAGAGTTGGGTTTCAAAAACAAGGTGAGCAAACTGATGAAAAGAGGAGGTGGAGGGAGACAGTGGAATGAGGCAGACGTGGGATGGAGAGAGAAGAGGGAGAAGTAATGGTCTGGATCCTAGCTAAAGAAGCTTTAATGATCCTAGAAATTATTGGGCAATAATGTCTACTTCGGAACTCATTTCATTGTTTCAAAGAATGATAAAGCACCTTAATTATTGCTTTAAAGAACCACACGGCTCCATCAAAACAGCATGACATAGCACCCATATATGAGCAAACTTATCTCCTGCCATTGCTGTTTACAGCCTCAGAAATCCTTAAGGAAGCAACAGGGTAATAACTTGGTAGAGGTATCATCTAGTCTGGGCCCTCAAGATTCTAGATGCCTCAAGGATGGGGGAGATGTTGGCAGCTTGCCCTCATCCTCCTGGACATCCCGAGATCTTTAACTGGGACAGCCAGAAAGTAGTTGTTGCTTTCATTCTCTTACCCCATGGACTAGGATGGGAAGGGCAGCATTTGGCCTTTTTTTTTTTTAAATTCCTAATTATTATAGGGATTTCAACCTGTCCACAGAAGTTCCTCCTTTCCATTGGGATTTCATGATACTCTGAGACTGAAGCCTTTGCAACATATGCTTTTCCTTATAGTGTTACAAGTAGTTAAGAACAGCCCAGCTCAATCAAAACAAAGTATGTCTTTTACTCCTTCCTCTGGTCAGGATAAGCTTCTGGTTCCTAGAGCTGTAGGGAAATAGGAGGGTTCTTCATTCAAATTTCAGGAATTGGTTTCTGAGAGAAAGGTCTTAGTGGAAGAAGAACAATTCTATTTTAAGAATATCCTGCTTCTAGAATTTTTGGTCTGGTTGGTTTTATTAATCAGGGGGTAGTGATCCACTCATCCGTTCTCAACAGAGCTTACCAGCCCCTCAAAGTGCAAGCCTTGCAGTCAATCTGAGAATCATAGCTCACAGAGGAAACCTGATTCTTGCCTGGTTTGTCAGAGCTGGCGTGGAGGGCAGCCTTTTAAATGTGTAGAAGGTGCTCATTGAATAAGTCTGGTAGCTTTCAGAGTGGTGTTGATCGTCCCTGGGCTGGGCTTCCAGCCAGATGGGGGGATATCTGCGCAGCTCAGATCTCCAGCCCAGTCCCAAAGCTGATACAAAGATTGTACCCGTGGCTCGCCAACTTCTCCTAAGGAGGCAGTTACTGCAGACATGATGATAACTCAGCGCCCTTCAATTTCAGTGTTGCAATTAACTAAGAAATCTAATTTTCATGGCTCTTACCACTGATGGTACTGGCTTAGCTGGGCCACTGATCTATTCTGCAATCTAATATGAAGCCTCACAAAACACCATCTCATCTCTTTTTAATGATGCTCATAAAAGTGCATATTTCTAATGAAAAGAACTGTCTCCTGTCATATTTATTTTCTCCCCAGTTTGAAAAAATAGCCTATGAAAGATACTGGTGAACTTCCTAGAGGAGTCCCTTTTTTAAAAATTTAATGACAGTTTAGAAGAAGAAGTAATTTGGATCAAATTACCTTTTTTTTTTTTGAAGACAAAATAAAAATAGAGTTAAGTTCAAGGTATCTCTCTCATACACACTTTTTCCTTTCAATTTGTGTCTATCCTTGGTCACTCCCTATAGCATTTGTCAAGAATGGGCTCCTGAATACTTGAAGGGACCAGAGGAGGGCAGAGCTGAGCTATTTATTTTGGCTGCTCTTGAAACAAATGAGGTCTATTGTAAACAAATAGGTGAGAAGTTGTCAGTATTATCTGCGTAATTGACATCTCCTAAATTTGACTCCTAGGAATAGCTGCAGTTTTGGAGGTGGGTGAAATCACCCACTATGCCAGTAACCATTCTCCTCCACGCATCAGTTCTGGTCTATACATGTAAAGGGTTTGAAAACCAGTAAACCACTTGTTTACTAAATCAGTTTCCTCCCCGACGTTAGCACTTGGCATGCATAGTCCCAGGGCATGATGTCCTTTGTGAGCAAATTGAAAGGAAATTAAGAAAATATTGCCCTGTTTATTGGAGCCATCTTAAAAAAATGGCCTAAATTACCTACTTTGATTTTCTATAATGATGAGATCCATATAATTAATTACCAAATCTTTACTACATTATACATTAATGATAATATCTTCTCCTTGAGCATGCTCCATTCCTAATTCATGATGGGATTTTTGACATTATAATGATTGCTGCCTTGTCCGTCACCACTGTTTACCTTTGATAAAGTAGAGCAAAAGGAAAAAACAAATCTGCCAATTGTCCAAAGATGAAAGGCAACAAGAATTGTGTGTCTATATACATGTGCATATGTATGCTCATGGCTACCTGGAGAGTTCAGAAATCAAAATGATATTAAACTTTCTGATGCATGAAATTCCTACAGACCAGTTCAAACACATAGAACAGTCAGTGCTAGGAGGGAGTTAGAAATCACCTGTGACACTCTCCCCATTGTATAGTTTAAGAAACCAAAGCTTAGTGATTTACCCAAGGTCACCCAAGCATATTAGTGGCAAGACTAAAATTCGCATTCTTCTTTTCATTGCTATCATGCATCACCTCACATTTATTTTCTGTGAAGGGATACCATGTTTAGAATAGCCTGAGAAAAGATTTCGTCTCCTCTGTGTTTGAAATGATTCTGTTGTCTGGTGGATACTGTCAGCTAGGCCTGGCAGCACCCAGTGGGCACACAGATTCAATATTGTGTGAAGTTCAAGGATCCAGCAGAGGTTGGGCAGATGGCCCAGTGATTTCCACGTCTCAAAGAGATTCTGGACACCTCATCATGTAAGGAGACCAGTGTGATTTTGCTATTTGAGCAGAAACAGAATGTCTTAGAATAATTGGTACTGTCTTAGTTGCCCGATTCACCTAGATTTCAGACATGTTGAATTTAGTCTAACAATGAGTAAAATAGAGAGAAGGGGTTCTTTAGTTTTTTTTAAATTTAAAAATGATTTCTCCTTAAATAAAGTGAATGAAGTGCTAGTGAAAGGGACTGATAGCCTCTCCAGAGACCCATGTGCCACTTGGAAATTAAGTTTTTCCCCACCACCTCCCTTAAATAAAGTGAGTGTAGTGCTCATGAAAGGTGCTAATAGCAGTCCAAAGTCCGATATTCTAGTCTTGAATTGGTAGTGATTGTTCACATCCCTCTATTTAACTTTTCCCCCTTCAGACACCTGTTGCTACTGCTGCTGCTGCTAAGTCGCTTCAGTTGTGTCCGACTCCTAGCGACTCCATGGACTGTGGCCCACCAGGCTCCTCCATCCATGGGATTTTCTAGGCAAGAGTACTGGAGTGGGGTGCCACTGCCTTCTCCCAGACACCTGTTAATGGTGGGGAAATGAGCAGTCTTACATGAGAGACTCCTACTCACTCGGCTGACATCCCTCAGTGCTTCTTAGAAAAAATGATTTCGGGATCCATCCCACACCCTCCAAAGCTAGAATACAGCTTTGTTTTCTGCTCTACACAGGCCAAGAGAAAGGAAGGCAATGATTTATTGACCTTGGAACTTGGTTGCAAACAACTTTTTCATTAAAGCCACAAAGCCAAATCCTTTTTTGGCTGCATAGTGCATTTTCTTGACCTGAATCACTTCTGGGTCCTTGTCTCGACCCACTTCTTTGGGCCTCTGTGGGAATTAGCTATTGCACCATGGGTAATGGGAGACATTTCCCCTGGGGAAGGTGCTTTAGGGTGGGGTTAGGTTCCAGTGTCTCACTTCTGTCCTGCCCTAAGTTAGGGATGCTCCAAAGACACAAGTGACCCCAAAGTCACAGTACAGACTGATTGTCAACTGCCTACCACTCTGATCCACAAAAGTGCAAAGAAAGAAATGTAATCCCAGTATTCTGGTTATAGGCCACAGCAGGAAGGATGCCACAAATAGTAGTGCCGTCATCCCCGGTGCAGTGGTGTGACAGCTGCCAGACACAGCTCCTTTCTAATCCCACGGCCCACCTTGCAGACTTCCTACCTGTCAACATCCGTGTCCTGGAGCAGGCTCTCCCGCTCCTGCGGTCCACTGCCCTCTCCCTCTTCTTTTCCCCCGGAGTACCTTAGCTATCTTGGGATAGTTCTGGCACTTCAGAGTTAGAAGGAAAGAGAATTTGTCTAACTTTCCTAAATGTTTAAGCTAAACAAAGCACCAAAAAGAAAAACAAGATTTACAAAAATATAATGGGATCTTCCCCCCACCCCCCTGCCAAGCTCCCCACGTTTTTTGTGGCATATGAAATGTCAGAATATAACCAACAGACTTTATAAACATCACTGTTTCTTTCCACCCGTATCCATGTATTTAAGCGGCAGCAGCCTTACTACTGCCCTTTTACCTTGTACAACTCCACTCTGTAGAGCCACAATATAATACATCTGTTTCATCCTACAACCCCACCTTCCCAAACATACCCCCGCTTGCAATTCCAAAGACACTCTCCAAAAAAATAGACATCTGAAAAAGTGCGTCTGTTTATACTCAGTCTATCTGCATATTGTTTCTTGAGATTATTACTTTTTTTTTTAAACTGTAAAAAGATTGCATATTAGCAATATAATGAGAAAAAACATGGGGGCCATTTCTGGGTGGTGGAGGGTAAGTGGGGTGGGTGGAGAAGCACAGAAATGAGAGGGCTGAGAGAGAGGTCCCCAGCCTGGAGGCGTGAAGATGACTCTCCATCCTTGGACCTCTGAATCGTCCCATCTCTTTAGTCACTCCCCTTCTTCTCTCCACCTTCCCCCATTTCCACCACCCATGCCTGGGCCGCACGACCCCCTTGAAGCAGAGGCAAAATGGCTTTTCAGCATGAGTCCACCTGGGCCAGTTTGAAGACAGGCATGGCGTTGGGAGGGGGTGTGATATGGGACAGACCAGAGCAAGCTTATTTGTGACTGTTTTCCACTCTGGGAAAAATTGTCCATCACTTCTGTGACTTTTAAAAATTTAAGCAGTTACTAGGCTGATAGGTTAAGAAACAAGTCTTTTTTCTTGTGGTTTGGCATTAATATTAAGCATGAATATATATCATATATATTACATGGCTTCGCTGCTGCTCTGGGGCAGACTGTATTCTCTTTCCAAACAGGAAAACTGCACAGCCCACAGACTCAAATTTTTGAAAGTGGTTTTTACCACTCCCCCGCCACTGCCCCCACCCCGAACCCTCCCCTTCCTCCCCGCCCCTCAGTTCCCATATTAGAAAAAGCCCTCCCTCCCGCTGCCGCCCCCACCCGAGGTTGAATAGATAGTGCCACGTTCTGAGCCATGCATCGCCGCAGTTGAGAGATGGCGCACGCGCACCTGGCTTCCCCTCCTCCTCCGGCCCTCCCACTCTGCCCACTCGCAGCGACCCCCAGCCCAGACCCGTCACTGGTTGTGGACGTCCTCCCTGCGGACGATCTTGTAGATGATCCAGTAGAACATGTTGAAGATGAGGAAGGCCATGGGGAAGCCGATGCGGGAGATCTTGTCGATCTTCTTGGCCCGCTGGATGAAGAGTTTTCGCATCTCCTCCGGGGACTTGGATGGCGCCGGAGCGGGGTTGGTTGTGTTGCTGTTGTTGGCGCCCTTGACCGAGATGCCGTCCTTGGCCTGAAGGCAGGCTGGGCCCATGCCGTAGGCCGAGAAGTTGAAGCGGCCCTCTCCAGCCTCATCCTCCTGGAACAGATTCAACATGGGGCTCTACTTAAAATAAGACAGGGGCTGGGCACCCTCCCTGCAGGCACTCCCCTGGGGGCCAGGCCGTGCCCATCTGGCACCACTCTAGGCCCCTGAAGGCTCTGTGGCTGGCTGGGGAGTTATGCCTTATAGAGGGCGCCATCAAGTGCCGAAACAGATGCAAACCAGGGGATAGGTGTGTGGTGTGGAGTCTGAGCTGCGCGACGACCTTGGCTCAAGTCACCTGTGGCTGTATGACCCTGGGCAGGTCACTTCCTCAGAAGACATCCTTCTGTGACTCTCAGGGTTTTTCATTTCATTTTTTCCCCTTAAGTGGTGATAAGATTCACTCCACTCCTTTAAGATGCTTTTCAATCATCAGAAGTTGTAGCTGAGCAGATGCTCTGAATGCCGTTTTGTTAGAAACCCAGAGGACAATTTGGAAAGATCCCCTGCTTTGCCTCTGTTGCCTCCTTGCCCTCTCCCCCACCCCATCCCCCAGGCTTCTGTGTGTGGGTTTGGGGAGGGAGTGAATGGATCAGGAGCGAGCAAGGGCTGCAAGCCCGGGGACCACAGCTGCCTCTTACCTCCGTGTTCCTGTATCCCTGGCAGGTGTGACCCCAGACAGGCTCTGGATTTTTATCAAGATTTTCATCTGGAGTTTCTCAAGCCCTTCATCATTTGGCTCCAACTTACCTTTCCAGACTCCCCGCCTCCCCTGCCTGTGCTGCGCACACCTGCCTGTTGTGTTGCACATTCTCAGCCATCCCTCGTGCGTCCCCACCTCCTGGCTGCATGCTCACTACCCAAGCACCTGCTGCCTGACCCGCTCCACTTTCCCCTTTCCTCATCTGGATCGAGGAGACATTCTTGCCTGCTCTCATCACACCTGGCTTTGTGGTCCTTCTTTGTGAGCTCTGACGTGGTCCTCAGAGTCTCGCTGAGCTGCTGATTCCATGTGTGGCTCTGGGGGGCTTTATCGGCTCACACTGCCAACTCGAGAGTGAGCACTTTGTGGGCAGCTGCTCTGTGTTCTGCTTGTTCTTGTGCAGGGCAGTCTGGGGGCCCTGGTGTCTGTCCAGCTCTGCCTGTGCCACCCCAGCCTGGGCCTTCATCTGGGCTTGTGATGACCTCCAGCCTTGTTTCCCTTCGGCCTTCCATCTCCCCCAGCCCTGCCACCCCTCTGGGTTGTTATGACATGGATCTTATCCATCATCCTTTGCTTAGAACTTTCTTAACAGGCTGCCACTGACTTGAGGATAATTAAAAGCTTTACATGATGACCTGGATTGCCCGTCTGTGGATGCTCCGTTTGACTTTCTGTGCCCTGTGGTGTTTCCATCTATTGGGAAGTGCCACACTCCTCTTGCACTCTGCTCAGGTCATTCTCTCTGCTAAGTCTGTCTCTCCCAACCCCACCCCTGCTTCCAGCTCCTTCTTTTCCCAAACTAATTCCTACTCAGATGCCTTCCCTGAACCTGAGTTTAGGCTCAGTGTCCCTGATGTGTGATCCATACATCAGGATTCTCGGCTTTTCCTTTTTTATTTTAAATCTCTTATCGTCTTGTTTTCCTTGATTAACATCTGTCTGTCTCTCTCATTAGAGTGTAAGCTCTATGAAGGCAAAGGCAAAGCGCATCATGCTCACTGCACCCTCAACACTAGACATATGAATATATTTCCTGAGAAGGAGCTCAAAACTCTGCAAATGTTTGTTGACCAAATGGTTTACTTGCATATCCAGTCTGTCCCAGCTTCCCTTTTTTTTTTTTTTTAAATTAAATTAAAATGGTTGTATTCCTAGCACCTGGAGGATTTGACATATGAATGCTCAAGACATCTTTCACAAACGAGTGAATATGCTCCAACACCCTCATTGCAGGAAGTGAGGGTAAGAAGGTGGGCTCCAGTACCTGGCAGATGGGTGCTCAACCAGTATTTTTCTGTGGGAAGGACAACAATAGAGGGTTTGTGCCAGCACTGAGGAGAGCACTGGGGGAAGCTGGCCAAGTGACTGGACCCTGTACCTGGGAGTGGGGCTGGGTCTGACAATCTCATTTATCGCTCACTGTAGCAATACGGTGGGGCGGGTGGAAGGTGGGTGTGCTTGAAAATGTTTTTTCGCTGGGCTCTAGTTATGCAGGCGGAGACTCAAAATTAACTTTCTGTGTTGCTTTGGGCAAATTATTTTCTGCCTTCTTCATCAGTTAAACATGAGGGGAGGGGATGGATGTGTGGAGACCTCATCTGGTTAAAAGGTGATCAATTTTACACTGTATCCAGGAGAAAGGAAATTCCCTAGAGATAACTGGACAAAGCCTGCTATTCCTATTCGAGCCAGCAGATGGCAGCCAATGAATGCCCAATTGCATCTGGAGCTGCGCGGGACTGGAACAGGGGAAATCCGATCGAAGCCAGGGAGGTTGGTAGTGTGCCTGCCCAATCGGGCTCACAGAGGTTTCCTAATAATCTGACTAATGAGGCTGGCTGGGGAATTTGAGGACCAGATGGTTTCTGCCCAGCAAATGAGGTAACATGGGAGGGTGGTGGGAGTCCAGGAGCCCGGCCAAGATCATGGGCTCAGAGAAACTCAGGCATGTGGCTAGTTCCTCTTCACTCACCCTCTAGGGCTTAAAACCCTCTCTGCAAACTGTCTGCTAAAAGGAGGTTTCTGCAGCCCAAGCTAATATATGGCCAGCCTGCAAGCCACATCCACAGGGCCTTATTCCAAAGGAAGCTGTTTTTTATGGTAAGCCTAATTCTGCGCCTTCAGTTTCTGACATCTGTGCCAAGTTCAGAGCCTGTGGGCACAAGGTCACACTAATTCAGATGCACACCAGGGGCCAGGCAGGAGAGACAGTGATGAAGTGAACTGGGGCCGTGGACTGCGTTCCTTACCTAAAGGCATTTGCAGTGAGCCTGTACCATGTGGGATGTGAATCCAGAGGGACCAGAGGCTGTGATGTTTTGAGTGAAGCTGGAAGTGTAATCACGGACACTTCATTGAATGTTGGCACTTCATTCCAGATTTTTAAGATACTGCTGGTGAACTTAAAGATATTTGCATGGCAAATCTGACCTTCTAGCTACTAGTTTTTGGCCTCTGCCTTGGGGTAAATCTTAGTTCCTATTTAAGATCTAATAAATGCAGGAGTATTTTTATCTGCTTCAGGATGGAGGCACTGATAAACAGATAAGCACCTGGTGGTGTGTGGTCAGTGTTTTTTGAGATCAGCCGTGGGTCTCGGAAGGCCTCTGTGTCTTTCCCATCAGTGCCTCCAAGATCCTGGTCACTTTCCCCTCCTCTTTGTCATCATGTGCACAGGAGGAGTGGATGGGACCCTCTCTGAGAGCTCTTCCAGAACCAACATGCTGTGAGAGAATGAGGAAGGGACCCAGCAGAGGAATCTGATCAAATCTGCACGGTGGCCTTATTCACATTTTACCTGCCCAGAGACAAAGCTTTTGTTTCCTCTAATACGTAAAACTGGTGGGCATTTGGCAAGGATGGAGGCAGCCTTTGCAAACACTAGGTCCCCCAATGTTACATATCTGCAAGGGGCTCCATTCACATTTTAGTCCATGCACAGAATGCCTGTTGGAGCTATGCAGGGCACAGTCTAGTGACCTGGTACCAGTCAAGTATTTTGGACATAGTCTTCCCATGTAAGCATCTCTGTGATAAATTATTGACATTCTTTTTGCAGAGGGAAATGCAGAAAGCTGCTAGCCCCTGGTCGGGGAAAAGGGAAAATAGAAGTAAATCCCGGAGAAAGTTGTGTTTGGTCAGTTCCTTGCTTAGATTGTGTTAAGAATCAGAGGCTAGGTATCTGATGAACAGTAATGGAAAGACTAAAACCAGGATCTTTCAAGAAGTCCTGTCGGGCCAGCTGCACCCAAGAGGTTTGCTTCCCTCTTCCAGTGCAGCTTTTATCCTAACTCTCGTGGACAGCCTCTGTCTCGGAACGTCTGCCTGCCGCCTGCGGTAAACTGCTAGAAGTTAATTGAATCAGATTGCTGATGTTTAAGAAACATACTGAGGGAAATGTGTGCCTTTGGAATCGTTTTAATTCCTGGTACTTGTGTGGCAGGAACATAACTTAAAGCTATGTTGGGATCTGATTTCATCTGTCACCAGTCCCCAACTGTGCCCATTTTACAGATGCGGATGCTGGTCCCTAGAAGAGGCTAGCTGAAAATCACATAGCAAAGAAAACTCAAGGGCAGAGTCCTTTGTCCCAGCACTTGCGGCTGGGTAGACAGCTGCTCTCAGTAGGTCAGTGTAAAGCAGGTGGGGCCTAGGTGTGTGATGTGGCCAGTGTTTGAGTTCTTGGCTGCCCTCATCTATAGCTGGAAAAGCTCCCAGGCAGCCTCTCAGTCTTCAGCATCTCCTTTTTTTATTCCATTAGTTTTTTTTTTTTTTAATCCCTTTGTCCATTTGTTCAGCAAATTTCTATTCCACGTTCACTATCTATCAGGCCTTGTGGTAAACACCAGGGCTGTATCAGTAGTACTGAGCAAGAGTAGATGTGGTCTCTGACCTGATGGAACTTACCATTCAATGGATGGTGTGCATGAAACAAACTCCTGATTGAATGTGCAATTATAACTCGTGTCTAGAAGGAAAGAAACTGAGTACTGTCTTGGCTGACATAAAGTGTCTTTGTGCATATCAGATGAGTGGTACCCCCCTGCTCTGGGTGTCTGAATTGGGATCACTTCCTCCCTCTGATACAGTCCACGCCAGGGCAGGACCTAAGAGAAGAGAGCTTCCTTGGCTGGGGGCCCTTGGATACAACCTGCATGATCACACTTAACAGCCTGGCATCAGCACCTCAGTACAGGGCCTGCACCTTGACTAGGGTATCAGGGAAAGATGCCGTAGCTGAGAACTAGAAAATGAGCAGGTTCATACCAAGCAATGTGCACTGAAAGAGCAACCAGTCCACTGGAAGAGCAACCTGGGTGGAGAGATCAAGACACTTGAAGTCCTGTGTGTGTGTTTGAGGAACTATGAAAAAAGCCAGTGTGGATGGTGCTCAGAGAGCAAGGGGAAAAGTGACGTGGAGATGAGACTGGAGAGAAAAGCACGTCCTCCGATCCCTAGGAGAAAGGTCTCCTGGGGGAGTGGTCACAGACTTGGGTATGGAGCCACTTGGCTCCCACAGAGGTAACAGAGGTTGGTGACTTTTCAGATGCGGTCTGCCAGGTATGTGTGTTTTGTTTTGTTTTTTGCTTCACAACATGGCTTGCAGAATCTTAAGCATATGGGATTTTAGTTCCCTGACTGGGTATTGAACCCCAGCCCCCTGCAATAGAAGTATGGAGTCTTAGCCACTGGACTGCCAAGGAAGTTCCTGCCAAGTATTTTGTTTCCTTTTTTTTTTTTTTTAACTGCCTTTCTTCATTAGGACTCAAACTTTTCAAGTATAGTAATGTACTATTTTCTTTTCATAACCCTAATGACAAGATACGGAGAAGGAAATGGCAACCCAGTCCAGTATTCTTGCCTGGAGAATCCCAGGGACAGAGAAGCCTGGTGGGCTGCTGTCTACGGGGTTGCACAGAGTCGGATGTGACTGAAGTGACTTAGAAGCAGCAGCAGCAATGACAAGATAAACTTGGTATTATTTGCATATTTTAAATGCCTACTTTAATATTTAATTTCAAAGTATTTTTTTATTCTGTCTCTCATAAGGGAAGAGAATTCACTCCAGGGGAAGACCTTGCAGCTTGCCTCTTCTTGAAAGTAGGAAACAAAGGCCCAGAAACCGGACATTCTACTCTAAGATCTCGTGTTCTGTGATACCAATCGCTTCTGGAATCAGGCCCATTGAAACAGTGCAGCCCACTCTGTTAGAAAACACCAGCAAACATCCTGCAGCCTTCCATGCTTTGAGTTTATAGCTAGTTTCTATCTTGGCTCCATCAGTGTTTGCTCCATCAATTCTGTCTTCAAGTGTAACCTGATAATTAGTGTTAGAAGAATGAGCGCCCAGAAACCCAATCAGGGCTTTATTTATGGGAGGAGAAACTAGGACTTGTAGGACTTTGATCCGTATTTTGTGCATGCTTTATCCACTGAGAAGAATGATACAGGAAAACAAGTATCATAAGACAAGGTTGCCCAGAACTCTTCTGTTTACCACCAGCATTGAGCCAAAGCCCTACCTTGTGATGTCTTCGCTTCCTCCTGAATCGGAGCAGCTCTTTGTGCTGCCGAGACACAAAGTTGACGGCGGCGTACTCAAGCAGGGCTGAGAACACGAAGAGCAGGCACACGGCCATCCAGATGTCGATGGCTTTCACATATGATACCTGGGGTGGAGGTGGGGGGAAGAACACAGATGAGGAGAGAACAGGGTGACATGTTGAGTATGGCGGAATGTTTTCTGCTCTTTAGAAACCCCCTTCCCCATCATCTTTTGTTGTTTCCTCTCAGCTGGAATATTAGGATGGAGGGTACAGAAGGAAACAGATGAGAAATTCATCAAGAAGACTGGACAGAATATTGAGAAAAAAAGAGCATGGTGCCTAGAAGAGCCCTAAAGAGAAGGGGGACGGTGTGTCCATCATTCTGTCATTGATGGAATAGAATGTGGTGTTCAGACTGAAGGTGATCGGAGAATTTTTACCTAATGGTAAAAGTAAGTGGAGGATGTCACTGAGAATGGCAGAGCAGGATCTTCAAAAACTCTCCCCCTGCAAAAAAGCAGCGAGGACTCTACAAAAAACGGTCAGAACCAACTTTTCTCCAAACTCTGTTAATGAATCAAAGTCTAACAGCAATCCTGTAAACATTTATTTGGGAAAATCAGTTGAATCCCAGTAAGAACAGCAGGCTTCATGGCATTAAAAATAACCCAGCTTTATTGAGATACAATTCATGTATCATACACATTTAAAGTATAGAAATCAATGATTTTATA
Organism: Ovis canadensis; assembly: GCF_042477335.2. Lineage (NCBI taxonomy): Eukaryota > Metazoa > Chordata > Mammalia > Artiodactyla > Bovidae > Ovis > Ovis canadensis. The sequence goes on from NC_091249.1 coordinate 75,805,854, forward strand.
TCTTCACAGTTATATACGATCATCATCATAGTCAATTTCAGAACATTTTCATTGCCTCAAAAAGGAACCTACTACCTTTTATCTGTTATTTCCTTATGCCCCCAATTCTCTTCCTCCAGTCATGGACATTTTATGTGAAAGGAATCATATAATATGTGGTCTTTTACTTAGCATAATGTTTTCAATATTCATCTATATCATAGTATATGTCAATAGTTTATTTTTTATGGCCAAATAATAGTACTCTGTGTGGATATAACACATATCATTGATCCATTCATCAGTTAAGGACATCTGGATTGCTTCTACCTTTTGGCTCTTATTAGGAATAATGCTGCTATGAACTTCAGTTTTTCTGTGGATGTATGTTTTTATTTCCTTTGTGATGTTTTAAGTTGCCCTATTCCCATCATCTCATGTGTGGCTCTGTGCTAGTCTTGTAAAGCAACAGCCTGCAGGCGCAGTGAACACCAGTATCCTGATAGCCACTGGATGGGGCAGAAGAGAGTAGGAGCTTCTTTAAAGCTATGTTCTCAGGGAATTGTTAGGTGACTCGTTTTATGGTTCTCTGAAAGAGACCACTCACAAGGCTGTCTTTATTTGACCTGACTTGGAGCTGTCACAATGTGAGCAGCTTTATCCTTGAGGGCATTTGTTGAAAACAATCATTGGCAAGTGCTGAACATTACATCAGCCTCAGGCAGTTGGTAACAGTTGAGGCAAACAATTGGTTGATCAGAAAGAATAAAAGGAAAATTTGGGGAATGAACTGTCCATAAAGCTATGATATATTCCTGGGAACCAATGTGCATTTTTAGGCCAAGTGCATGTCCAGAGTGACTTGAGAAGGCTCTTAGCTGTCAACTCTGAATAAGCAGAAAGTAAAGGCTACAGCAAAGTTTTAAACTGCTTGGCTCAGTGATATGCCACATTATATTATGTAAATGTATGCTGCTGCTGCTGCTGCTGCTAAGTCACTTCAGTCATGTCTGACTCTGTACGACCCCATAGACGGCAGCCCACCAGGTTCCACCTGGGATTCTCCAGGCAGGAACACTGGAGTGGGTTGCCATTTTCCTCTCCAATGCATGAAAGTGAAAAGTGAAAGTGAAGTCGCTCAGTTGTGTCTGACTCTTTGTGACCCCACAGACTGCAGCCTACCAGGCTTCTCTGTCCGTGGGATTATCCAGGCAAGAGTACTGGAGTGGGTTGCCATTGCCTTCTCCATGTAAATGTATCAGTTCAGTTCAGTCACTCAGTGTAAATGTATAATTTTTATCAAAAACATTTAAGATATACAGAGAAATAATAAAGTATGGTGAATGCAATGTACTGAATGTTTATGTCCTCCCAAAAGTCATATGTTGAAATCTCATCCCAATATGATGGTATTTGGAGATGAGATCACTGGGAAGTAATTAGGTCATGAGAGTGGAGCCTTCATGAATGGAAGTAGTGCCTTTATAGAAAGCGTCCAGAGAGCTAGCTTACTCTCTTTCTGCCATGTGAGGATACAACAGTAAGCCAGCAGTTTGTAACTGGAAGGGGACCCTCACCAGAACCAGACTGCCCTGGCACCCTGGTCTCAGATTTCCAGCCTCCAGAACTGTGAGGCAAACTTACACTGTTTGTAGGCCACCCAGTTTATGGTACTTTGTTATAGAAGCCTGGATTGATTAAGTCGGGCCCATACAAAGGAGAAAACTCAGTCAAAAAGAGTTGTGCCCAGATATTGGGCTTAATACACAAAGACTAAATCAGTTATATTTTTAATATGTTCAACGAACCAAAAAAACCTTGGCTACCCAGCTAAAGAAAAGTATGGGAACAAAGTCTCACTAAGTAGAGCATGAAAAGCTACGAAAAAAGAACCAAATAGAAATTATAGAGTTAAGAAGTAAAATAATTAAACTGGAGCTTTCACTGGAGAGAATGACAGAAGAAAGAATCAGTGAACTTGAGGTTATCCTGTCTCTGGAACAGAATGAAGAACAATGAACAGAGCCTCAGGAGCGTGTGGGGAGTCATCAAGGGCACTAACCTGTGTCTGATGGGTATTTCTGAAGAAGAGAGAGACAGAAAAAGGCAGAAAGAATATCTGAACAAATAATGGCCAATATTTCCCCAAATGTGATGAAAAACACTAATGTACACATCAAAGAAGCTAAATGTACCCCAAGCAAGATAAACGCAAACAGAGCTATACCTAGACACACCATAATCAAACTGTCTGAAGCCAAAAAACAAAACAAAACAAAACAAAAAACCACCAAGAATCTTAAGAGCAGAAAGAGGAATAATTCATCATGTACAAGGTATACTCAGTAAGATTAACAGCTGATTTCTCATTAGAAACCATGGGGTCTAGAAAGCAGTGGGATGAAATTAAAGATGATCTAAATGAATGGGAAGATATTCTGTGTTCATGGATTGGAAGACCTAATGTTGTTAAGATGTCAATACTCCCCAAGTTCCTATACAGACTCAATGCATTTAAAACTAAAATTTGTTTTTATTGTTGCTGTAGAAATTGACAAGCTGATCTTAAAATTTATATTCATGTTCATATGGAAATGCTTAGGAGCCAGAATGGGCAAAACTATCTTTAAAAAGAACAAAGGTGGAGGACTCACACTCCTCAACTTCCAAACTTACTATAAAGCTATGATACTCAAGAGTGTGATGCTGACATAAAGATAAATTTGTGTGTGTGTGTGTGTGTGTGTGTGTGTGTGTGTGTGTGTGTGTCTATCAATGGGATAGAATTGAGAGTCCAGAAGTAAACCCATATTTTGGGGTTTACTTAGTCAAAGCCTATGGCCAATTGACTTTTGAGAAGGATATGAATTCAATGGATGGAAAGAATAATCTTTTTAACAAACAGTGCTGGGATAACTGGATATCCACATACAAAAGAATGATATCCCTCCCTCATTTCATATGCAAAGCTAAACAAAATAGATTGAAACCCTATATTTAGAGCTAAACTATGTAACTCTCAGATGGTAAAGAACCTGCCTGGAATTTGGGAGACCTGGGTTCGATCCCTGGGTTGGGAAGAAATCCCTGGAGGAGGGCATGGCATCCCACTCCAGTATTCTCGCCTGGAGAAGTCCATGGACAGAGGAGCTTCCTGGCAGGCTGCAGTCCATGGGGTTGCAAAGAGCTGGACATGACTGAGCAACTAAGCACAGTGCATGAAATTCTTAGAAAAAATGTCCATGTAAATCTTTATGATTTTGGATTAGGCACTGGTTTCTTAAGTATGATACCAAAAGTACAAACTACAATAGAAAATTTAAATTAATTTCCTCAAAGTTAGAAACGTTTGTGCATAAGGAACATTTTCAATCAAGGGAAAACCTGTAGAATGGGAGAAAATATATGCAAATATTTCAATCTATTTTATTCTTGTTCATGTTCTTAAGAGTTTAAAATAGATAATACACAAAGATCTATTACAACAATAAAAAGAGAAATGCCCCAATTAAAAAATGGGTAAAAGATTTGAATAGATTCTCCATAGAAGATATAAAAATGGTCAATAAGCACATGAAAAGATGCTAAATATTATTAGTTATTAGGAAAATTCAAATCAAAACTATGATGAGATAGCACTTCACATCTATTGAGATATTTATAATCAAAGAGGCAAAATAACAAACATTAATGAGGATGTGGAGAAATTGGAATCTTGGCAGTATTATAAAGTGGTATAGCCACTTTGGAAAATAATTTGGCATTCCTCAAAAAGTTGAGTATATAATATACCTATAATTTATATATAATATATAGTATATATTGATATAAGGACTATAATGTACCATATAATAATATATCTTTAAGAGTTAAAAATATATGTCCACACAAAAACTTATACACAGGAAATGCTTGTTCACAGCAGCATTATTTAAAACAGGCAGACATGGAAATAACCCAAATGTCCATCAACTGAGAAGCAGATAAACGAATTGTGATCTATACATGCAACAGAATATTACACAGCCATAAAAAGAAATGAAGTAGGGATACATTCTACAACATATGTAAGCCTTGAAAATATTATGCTAAGTGAAAGAAGCCAGTCATAGGAGTGCACATATTGTGTGATTCCTCTTAGGTGAAACATCCAGGATAGGCAAATTCATAGAGGTGGAAAGTATATGAGTGGTCGCCAGAGGCTGGGAGGAGGGGAGAACACGGAATGACTGTTGGTGAATATGGGGATTTTCTGTGGGGTGATGAAAATGTTCTGGAATTAGACACTGCCGAGGGTATACAACTTTGTAAATATACTAAATGCCACTGAATTTTATGCTTTGAAAGAGGCAAGAATGTCAGGTTGAGTGTTATTAGCAATGGAGCCCACTCTCAAGGCCAGTGTTAACAATGGGTAGAACAGACTGTTGAGTCTAGAGTCAGTTATAAGTGAAGGGGACTGTGGCGTAGACTATTCATAGAGAGAGGAGCAGCATGTTGAGCCTAACATAAGGAGCAGGAAGCAAGATATTCCTCCTGCTGTTGCAAATGAACAGAGCAGAATGTGCTGTCAGCTGGTAACAGTAAACAGAGAGTTCGGTTTCAAGCTTTTATAGTAAACATAGCAGAATGCAAAGTCTAGTTTTAATGGTACAAAGGGCACATTGTTGAGTTTTCTTGTGAGGATGGATAGAGGAGAGAGTAGTGTCTAGCATAGGTGACGACTGAAGTAGAATGTCATGTCTCACATTAAAAACGGAATAGTCAGTGTCATGAAAAACAAAAATACAGTGGGGAGACTCTTCTAGATTAAGAGTAAACTGTATGCAACGTGGGATCCCTCACCATGTCTACTGATGACAGTTTTTGGACCATTGGGCAAATGTAAAGGTTCTTTAAATTTTGATGAAATTATGGAATTATTTCTAATTCAGTGATATTATTGTATTAATGTTAATTTTTTAGTTGTGGTAATATGTAATCATTAGTCCTTATTTAGAGGTGAATTGTCATGCTGTCTGTAACCTTCAAATGATTCAGTAAAAATTGCGTCTATCTACCTGCTTACCTAGAGAGAGATAGACAATGTGGAAAATGATAACTGGAGTTGAGGTGAAGGCTACTAGGTATTCGTTGCTTATTCTTTCAACTTTTCTGCATCAGAACAGAATGTGAAGTGCCGTATTCCTTGCACATGGTGCAGAATGTTGCATTTAGCATAAGGCTGATGGGGGCAGAGTATGGCTGGTGTCTGGCATTAATAGCAGAGCACCATGTTGGGTCTTCCCTATAGCTCAAATAGTAAAGAATCTGCCTTCAATGCAGGAGACCAGAGTTCAGTCCCTGGTTCAGGAAGATCCTCTGGAAAAGGAAACAGCAATCCACTCCCGTATTCTTCCCTGGAGAATCCCATGGACAGTGAAGCCTGGGAGGCTACAGTCCATGGGGTCACAAAGAGCTGGACACGACTGAGCAACTTAACATGCACATGTTGGGTCTGGTGTTGAGGAATGTGGAAAGTGGCTCCAACGACTGTGGCGAACGTAGTGGAAAACAGCACCTAGCGCTTGATACAGGAGAGTAAAGCAGATTGAGGCATCGGGCGCTCATAGTGAATGGAGCCGAGTGTTGTTACCTCAAGTGTGGGTGAGTGGAGGAGTGTGTGGCATCTGGCATTAATAGTAAATGAAGCAGAACATTCTGTCTAGTGTTAAATGTGAATTGAACAGAATGTGAGGTCTAGTGTTAACAGTGAAAGGAACAGTGCTGCATTCATCGTCAAGTTGACTGGAGGAGGATTAGGATCTGGCGTCGGTATGAATGCAGTGGGATGCTGTGTCTGGTGTGAGAAGAATGGAACAGAAAGCTGGGTCTAGCACGGAGTGCGTGGAGCAGAATGTGTATCTGGCATTAGCAGTGTGTGGAGTGAAATGTGCTGAGTGTTAATAGTGAACAGAGCAGAACATGGTTCAAGAGTTAATCGTGAATGTGGCAGAAGGTGGTGTTTAACAATAGAAATGTCAGAATCAGACTGAGGTACTGCAGAAAAGAGTATCACAGAGCAGGCACCGGACAGCTGTCTTATAAAGGACCTGCTGGCAAGGTTGGCCCTTGGTTGACATCTAGAACTTGGATTTTGGGCATATTCCCACTTTCCCTAACTGATAAATGTGCCCCACCATGTTTTGACCACTGGTATAAACAGTGTGGTTTAAGCTGAACACCTGCTTTCCTCTTTGGAGTCTGGGATTTGGGGATGTGATGGGCAGAGGGTACTTGTGTAACCAGCACCTAATAAAAACCTTTGATATTGAATCTTAAATGAATCTCAGAACAATTTCTCTCTTTCTCTGGGCAGAAACTTGTCACACATATAGCTGTATTTTTGTTGCTGGGGTGAGAGTGAGCTCTGTGTGGTCCCTCATGGGATGGAGAGAGTGAGGATGCTTGCACACGGATCCCTCTAGACTCTGCCTGTGTCTTTTTCTCTTATCATCTAGCTATGCATCCTTAATCTATGGATTAAGGATAATGTGTATCCTAATCACTCTAAGGAATCTTAGCTTTGAGTTCAACACTTTGTTGAGTCTCTGAGTCCTATGAATCTTTGTATATGGTGTGGTCTTGAAGACCCCAAATGCACAGTGCCATTGATGGTGAAAGGGGTGGAATATTGCCCTTAGCACTGCTGTGAAGCGGCTGGACTGAGTGGAGTTGAGTGTTAATAGCATTCCTCAACACCATGATGTTCTATATAGGAAATGTTCTGGAGGAAAGGTTTATGTAGATCTGAATGCTGGATCCTGCTGAGTTTAGAGGATCAAGAAATAGTGCCTAATTCCTTGTGCATGCCTGATCTCGGGCAGGGAAGGGAGACACGTGTCCTCCATGTCCATCCGGGTGTTCTGTGCTCTTGGGTGGTGGGACTTACCTTGGGCAGGGATGCTCGAGAGCCGGAGCTCTGGGTGGTCATGGTGAGCACAGTGGTGATGCCCAGGCCCACGCGGGCAGGGGCAGCATCCATGTTGATCCAGAAGGAGATCCACGAGAGGATGACAATGAGCAGGCTGGGGATGTACATCTGGATCAGGTAGTAGCCCATCTGTCGCTCCAGGTGGAACCGGGCCTCGATGCAGGTGAACTTGCCTGCGGGAAATTAGCATGGGAAGGCAAAGTGGCCTAGCGGATAGGAACAAGGCTCTGAGGCCAGAACAGCCTCGGCTGGAATCCTGGTCCAGCCCCACACTAGCCGTGACCTTGGATGAGCGTTCGAATCTTTCTGTGTCTCAGTTTCCTCATCTATGGCAAATCGGGGATGATGATGATGATAGTAAGTAATAATAGCACCAACCTCACATGGCTACTCGTGTTTACTGCAATGGTAAATGAGATGGTAAAGTGAGTAACGAACTTAGCATAGCCCTCACAAACCATTAGGGCTCAGAATATCATTCATCATCAGCCTCATCATGTGACTATGTGATACCTACAGGGGGAAGTTCAGCCTCTGTAGTCTGCCCTTCACAGTGCAGCCTGTCTCCACCCCATTTCCCTTCTTTCTTCACCTCACCCATGACCCCTACACTCCAGCCCTTGCCTTGAATATCCTCTGTACTTTCACACTTCTGAGTTTTTCAGCCTGATAATCCCTCTGCCTGGAATGCCCTTCTTCCACCCCACAACCTGCCAAGGGATTCTGCCTCTCCTGTATGGCAGTTTAATGGTGACGTCTCCCCCAGGCAGAGCGCTTCTTTTTTCCCCATGTCCCTTCAGCTCTGTTCACGTGAGCATCGGATCCTTTAAGGCGTAGTACACTGACTAGGCAAGTCAACCTTTCTCTCTCTTTCTCTGTCCTCTGCACCAGGCTGTGGACAGCTCATCTCCCAGTCTGTGTCCCTTGAATTGTGCTGGGCCGTCCCCTGGTGGGGTCTTGGCTCCAGTCCACTGACACACAGTTGCCAGGGGAATTTTGTACAGTTCCCTGGACTGCAGCTTCCATGTGGTCAGGGCCTTGCCAGTCTTTTCTCATTGAATCCACAGAACTAGCCTGGAACTCAGCTCTTACTTAAATGTGGGTAATGAAGGGCCACTGAGATGATGAATGAGAAAAATGCTGTGGTGTATGAGAGTCCGCTGTGATTATTTGATACCTTGGGACCCATTGGCTCTCCAGACCCATGGGGCTTGCATCCTCCAGTGAGGAGGGCTGACTGTGGCCTTGAGCATCCCCTGATATTGGTAATTTGAGGGGCCTGGAGCCCAGTTCCTTTGGGGACTGAGGGATGACTGGCCTGTTCTCTCTCTCTGTCTCAGCTTCCCAGGGATGAAGAGAGTATTTTTGAAGTTTCTAGGATGTCTATCTCCAAGGTCACTGGAAAGGGACACCTGTCCTAAACAGAGCAGAACCCAGGCTGCCTGCTCTTTTTCTGGGCCTTCCACTTGCATCAGGACGCACCCTCACCTCCCCGTCTCCTTGGCTCCTGTCACAGCCTGTCGTGTGCCTCCACTTCACTGGGCCGCGTTTGCACAGCAGGCCCCCCGCCCCCCATGCACAGCTGGCGTACTGACTGGCTGCCTTTTGTCTGCAGTGTTCCATAAGCTCCTTCCCTGCCTGAAACAGGGCAGGCGAAGCCAGTCTTGGTCCTGCCCCAGTTCATTCCTGTGTTCATTCTTCCAGCAAAGCCTGGGCTAAGCATGGGAGGTCGTAGCTCACACTCTAGGGGACCCTTTCCAACTTTACTGCTTACTAATCCTCAGTGCTGGCTTGCAGCTCCCTCCCGAGGCCTAGTGGGAACATCGCCTGCTCTTGCCCTCTGAGTGATGCCAGCTGCTCTGTGACACTGCTAGATGTCCTCCCCTTGCCAGCTCTCCCTTCTGCCTTAGGTTCTACCCTGAGCTGAGCACACTGCTACCTGGAAGAAAGACTGGATCTCCCAGTTCCCCTTGTTGTGAGCCGTGGTCCAAGCTCAAAGTTACTTGCCCCAGGACTTCAGGAGGAAACTGCGGGAGCCACTTTTGGTTTCAAGGGACATTCCCTTAACCCCTGGGTAATAAATGCAGAACTAGACCCACCATGGGTGCCTCATAAGACCCACTGAAACAGTGATGGCATGAAGGTTTGCAGGGGCCTCTGGCCCTGGCTGCAGCAGGATGGGGCCCGAGGAGGGGGCCCTTGCGCCTACCTGTGTTGTAATGCTTGGTGCAATATCTCAAGTCCTTCTCCTCTTTCAGGATAAACTGGGGTAGAGTTAGTCCGTCTGCCACCTGCACAGCCCCCTGCTCCTGCCACTCAAAGATGAGGTCATTCATGGTGTATCCAACTGGGATGGGATCAGAAGAAGGAGAAGTCACCACCTGGAAGCCCTTATCTGAAGCATGTCAGGGGTGATTAGGGTTAGAGGTGAAGAGGCATCAGACGCTCAGTGGAACTCATGAGACTACATTGCTTTATTTCTCCTCCTCCCATGGGTGGTTAAAGCTGGTTTAATTGCTTGTGTTTACTTCACAACCCTGTTACCTTTCTTGCTTGTCCCAGCATCCCACCTTAGCATCCCAGCTCTCAGTTCTGTTGTCAAGCTCAGCTGACCTCTGCTATTTTTTGCCTGTACACCATCCTTGCAAGCACATCCCCCTCCCCCCAACCCCTGAGGAATACCTGTATGGATTGCTGTCATGGTGGGGCTGTCAGTTGGGGGACAAGGTCTGAGATGGTGACTCGTTTAGGCCAATCAGACTTTCTGCCCCAGAACCTTGACTCTTGAGTAAAGTGACAGCAGGTTGGGAGCTGGCTGGTGCTGACTCTCCTCGGAGGTGGCGCTCCAGGGAATGGTCTGTTAGTTCCTGTTGCCTAAATGCTCTGCCCTGGTTCTTGTACTTTAGCTTCTCCTCCAAATCTGTGAGGAGTTTGAACCGCTATGCCCTTCCACTTAATTCCAGTCTTTAAATTCATCAGATTGGTTTCTCTGTTTCCAATCAAGTAAGTGAGCTACCCAATTGGTTAAAATCTTGGTTCACCTGTGAACTCCTCCATAAAGCCTTCTCTGTATCCTGTCTCCTTCCCAATCAGAAGGAAGTGCCCTTTCTGCCTTGAGGCCACAGCATTTTGTACATCTAACCATACACTTACCACTTGCTGCTCTGTGCTAGAATATTTGTGTGGACAGACATCTCTCTCCCCTGCTGGAGTGAGCAACTCTGGGGGTTTAAGGACTCTGACTTATTTAAGCTATGACTTCTCTATTCCTGGTGAGCATGTTCACAGAGAACATGGAATAGTGCCTCTTTGGAGAATGCTCTAGAGCGGGACCCGAGTCAGACAGTGTAAGGGAAGTTACATTTCTAATGCACTTTCTAAGAGCAAAGGCCCTCATCTGGTATTTTGGACTGTTATAGGATGGCAACCCACTCCGGTATTCTTGCCTGGAGAGTCTCCATGGACAGAGGGGCCTGGTGCGCTGCAGTCCATGGGGTTGCAAAGAGCTGGACACGACTGAGCAACTAAACACAGCACACAGCACAGTAATCTCCTGGGGTCCAGGGGTTAGGAGCAGATGTGTGGGAATTTCTGCTGGTCCCATGGGTAAAGGAGGATCTGATTTTTTTAAAAATAGAGGCCTCATGCAAGGGACTCACAGCTTTCCAGTTGCATAATGCACGTCTGGACATCCATGGGGAAGTTCTTCAAGTCCATGGGGCAGGCCAGTGTCAGGGTGATTCTGGGAAGAGAAAGGAGTTGAATGATGCTGGATCCACAGACCAGGGAAGTTGTGCCTCCATGCTAGTTACTACCAGCGAATTAGTTATCTAGGAGAGGGCAAGGAGGTCAGGGAATTAGGCATTTACTAATATATGCACGTTTCCGTATCAGAGAGAGAAAGGAGGTTGCCTCCAGTTACACAGAGTCTCTGGAACTTCTGGGCTTCTTTGGTGTCTGTCTGGCTTCTAGAAACCTGCCTTTAGCAAGTTGCCTGAGGCCTGGAGGCCCGCATCCTTACTCTTTTGCAGAGCTCTTGGGTATGGATAGAGCCTGACTTTTAAACTGAGCACTACCAGGCCTTAGGCATCCCCAGGTGCATCTGGAGCAGGTGTGTAGGTGGTTCTTGGCTCCTCCCTTCACACACTCACCAAAGGTGGTTTCCAAGAGGCCCCTTGCCTGCTCAGTGTCCAAACACAGCTGATTCCCATCTGCGGGCTCCTGTTGGGCTCAGCTGGGAAGCAGTGGTTGCCCCAGGCTTTTGGGCTAGCTGTTGATTTTGGGTTGTTCAACCCTGGCAGAAGCTGCAGTCTCAAGCAGAGGGAGTCCCCTTAGCTGAATCCTAGGTCTGCAGCTCAGCTGAGATGCAAGGCTTCAGCTTGAAGGGCTCTGCCAACTCCCAAGCCCCTGCTTCAGGGAATGGAGAAGAAAGACCAGTGGAAGCCAAAGAGACTTCCGTTGACAGGCCAACTCCCGCATTTGACAGGTGAGAAAACCAGGGTGCAGAGGAGGCTAGGGAGGGGTGCATGTCAGTTCACAGGAAGCTGATGGTTCAGCCAGGACTCAAAACTGTCGCTCCTGGCCTCTGGATTTTGAACTCATGTATTTGCTGACAGGCTTTCTAGCACTGCTCTCCTGAAAAGCCAACTTCAATGCACAAAGACCCCTAACTGGTGGTCATGTGGGGCTTAGCTGCCAGCACCTTGGCCCCACATGGTGAGGCACACAGCCCTGGGTGAATGCCTCCTCCAGCTTTTACCCATGGCTGTGGATGTGGGCCCTTTAAGTACAAAGCAGAAGCAAGGGAGGGAAAGAAGAGGAAAAAGAGGGAGTGGGAGGAGGAGGGGGAAGGGAAAGGGCACGCCGTTGAATTTCTGCAGATAAAAGCTCTAAAGTGGGGCAACTGTCACACTGGGTTAATTTCCTGAAGTTGAATGACCTTGGAACATCACTTTCTGCTGATTTGTCCTTCTGTCATGCTGCACTGGGGCTTAGCTTCCTGGAGATGTGAAACTAGCCTGGCTGCAGCAAATCCCCAGCCAGCAGGGCCTTGGTGGCCATCCTGAGCCTGTCGCTCTTCCAGTCTGGATGTGCATGGGGTGGGGTGGGCAGCAAGTGAGCAAGGCCATGAGGGCCCCTGATTCCTCCCAGTCTGCCCTCCTGCGGTGCCTCCTCTCCCTCCTGAGGTCCTTGAGTCCCCCTCCTACCCTGTCTGAGTCAAGTCACACTTGGGGATTAGGGCCGTTACGGCCTCTCCTATGGGCCTGGACACTTAAAGCTCATCTCCTAATAGAATTAAAAAGATACATTCCCCTGAGGAACTGGTGGAGACAGGGAGGCATTTAGGACCAGTGCCCCTTAAGCTCTTTGAAATAGAAATATGTTCATCCAATATTTGAGTGCCTGTTGAATGTTCTTCTAGGCTCAGAGTGGGCATTAGATCCATACTAACATAGTAGAATCTAGATTCTACTACTAAATAGCTGTGGAAACTCGGGCAAGTTGCTTAAACTTTCAGATCCTCACTTGTCTAATCTGCAAAATAGGCATAAAAAAACCTGCTTCATAGAGTTGTTGGGAGGATTAGAAATCATACGTGGTAAGTCCCAGCCTAGTGGGTAAATTCTCAGGGAATAATGCATAGTAAGAATATTACATGGACATTGGTTCTTCTCTCCATGCCTTGCAGGAGGAGACTGGGAATTAGGTGGGATGGGGGTTGCAGAGTGTGGCAGAAAATTCTGAAGGTTTGACCCCAAGTAGTGTCTGCAGGATCCCTCCTAGGAAAGAGGGTCCCAGGTTCTTAAAGTCAATACAAGGAATAGAGGGTAGAAAGGTTTTCTAATCAGGACGGAGCATCCCTGGTTTATACCTGTGAGCAGCACTGTCCACCCAGCAGGCCATTTGTGTTGAAGTTGCTGTGATTTTTCAGACTTCATGCCTTTGGTCCTACTATTTTTTTTAAAAATTATGGTAAAAAAGTGTAACATGAGATCTACCCTCTTATTACATGTTTTAGTGTACCGTCCAGTATTTCTGTCTACAGGCACACTGATATACAGCAGCTCTCTGGAACTTATTTATCTTGAGTAACCAAACATTCCTGGGGTGGGCATTGACTTCGAATACTCTTTTCCCATCTTGTTTTATTGAAATGCTGGGGAAGTGTGGGGGCCTAGTTTTAACCCTCTGTCTCTAGGCTGCTTCCTTATTCTCCCTGATTATAATGAGCCACGGACTTCCAGAAGCTCCCATGGTGTTTGATTCTTTCTTGCTGATTGTAAGTGGCAGAGCAGGCTCTGCCTGTTCTGCAAAGGCACTGGGTTGTCAGGTTCACCTCTGCTTGGCCCTCCTCTTAGGGTCTCCTCCCAGAAGGTGTGTTCTGAGGATTCAGGGGGTGATGAGCCTGACAGGACTCACCTGATGCTGTAGAGGACATTCCCGTTCCGGGAGATCCTCAGCAGTTTGTTGTCTGTGGTGATCTCGTGGAAGTGGGCCCCCTTCTCATTGGCAAAGAACAGGTCAGGTTTCCAGATGGAGTCCAACATGGATGGGTCCAAGTCCAACGAGTCATCAGGGTATTCGTTGTAGGCCAGCCGGGGGTCGTTCCACTGCTGCCGCAGGAAGATGTTGACCCTGTAGTCCTACAGCCAGGAGACAAAGAGGTGAACTCAGAGTTAGGCCCTGGATTGTCACTTGGAGGGCCTGGGTGCTTCCGGTCAGTGTTCCCCAAAGCCCATTCTGGAGGATGTTATCAGAGTGAGGGGTGAGGTGTCAAGTCTATGCATCAGGCAAAAATCAGGGGAGTCATAATTATCCCTGAAAATTCTCTGCATGCCCTATTAACTACATTCAACTCTGAACTGATATAATTTAGGTGTTTTGATAAGAGAAATAATACATCACAATACAGTCCTCCTTTGATTATTAACCCCATCAGTGCAGTAATTCTCTTGACCACTAAGCTTTGAGAGTCACTATTCTAGACAGATTGAAAGAACAGAAAGACTAAAAGCTAACGCCAGAGCAGTCACACTATTTCGCCCAGTTCCCAAGAAGTGAAGGAAGGTTGGGTGGAGGAATTTTATAGTGTTCTGCTGGTCTTAGAATTCATACCACTCTGTTTTAGTAGCCACCTTCTAGTACCTTTTGTAACATGTGTTGATTTGTTTGTTTGGGGCGGATTAATAGATGACACTCCTTACTGAGTTTTAAACCCAGTGCTAAGTAAAATGCTCTCTGATGGGACTGTAGTGTAGTTACTCCACTGAAAAAGATTACGATCAAACCAAGTAGGGAAATGTTTGATTAAACCAAATATATCAGATTTCTTTATTGGAGGACTTCTCAGAGACCTTAATATACTAAGGAGTTGTGTGTATCTCCAAGAAGGGACTAGATTATTCACTATTTCCCTGGTTCGTTTTGGCCACAGAACTCTTATTTTGTACACGCTACTTGTCTTCTACAGAATGTAGGTTAGAAACTGCTGTCCTAGTTAAAAACTACCCGCTTCTCCATCTTTATTTTTCTCCGGATGGGGAAACTGAAATCAAAAAATAATTGAGACTGGCCAGTGTCTCTCTGAAAAGGCAAAGCAGAGCCCATTTTGGAGCCTGGGTGCCTTGACTACTATCTGAGGATTTGTTCGTTGGATCCTAGAGGAACTTAAAGAATCCGTTTAGTTTGTATTCACATCCTGAGAAGCAATTCATGGCATGGGCAGGTCTCCATGGTGGGAAATTGGGTAATGAAGTTAAGAAATATTTCCATTAAGAAAAGTTTTAAATTTTGTTAGAGAATCATTGTTGACTTGCAGCCCATGAATATTTCACCGCAAGTAGAAATTGGGGTGTATTTGTGTTGTCCTATGAAGAAAAGTCTAGCTCTCTCTGTTGGATTCCCAAGAGGGTTTATAGTTTCCTAGAATATTATAACCTCAGTTCAAGTCCAACGTTAAATGTTCTCCTTCAAGTAATAATCTCTACTCGTAAGCACCTGCTATTGCTTTTTCTCTGAAGGTGCAGGATAAGGGAGGCTGTGCTCTGCCTTCTTTTGGGGGGCTGCCTCTAAATCCTCATCACTCTTGGTCTGTCATTAGCACGAACAAACTGAAACAAACAGCCCTTCTTCCCGCCCTCACCTTCACCCCGCCACTTCCCCCCTCAGCTCATGCTTTATTCTGTTCTCCTATAGAAATATCAACAGCTTCATAAAATGTTCCAAGGTATTTTATAGGATTGTTCTATAATTTAATTGCAGCCTCTCCCTCCAGGCCCATAGAAAATGGCATTTGGTCTCATAACTTCATATCTTATAAGTCCCAGGGTGCAGGGAAAACTTCAGACCAGACTGGAAGTTGATGCTTTGTTTTTCCTACTGACGGTAATAGATAGCTCCCAATCTGGTTCCGTCTGATTAGGGATTAGAAATGGCCTCTTTTTGTCCTGTGGATTTTACATGAAGAGTGTGTTTGTGTGTGTGTGTGTGTGTGTGTGTGTGTGTGTCAGAGAGAGAGAGAGAGAGATGAAGCACGGGGCAATTCATGTCAGAGTAAACAGACTATGAATGGTTGGACAGAAAAAGCCTTCAGGTCCCCAAACCCCAGCTGCACTTCTGATGTTCTTGCCAGTGACATGTCAAACGGTTTATGTGTCAGGAAGAAGGAAAATAAAGTGGCATTTAAAATGGCCTGTTAGGCACCAGGCACTGTTCTAGATACCGTCACATACATTTAATCCTTACAAAACCCCTGCAAGCTAGACGTTCATATTCTCACAGTGAACTTAAGGAAACCGAGGTTTGGAAAGGTTGAGAGGCTTGTTCAAGGCCCAGAGCTAGCAAGCAGCAGAAAGTGTGAAAGTGAAAGCGTTAGTTGCTCAGTCATGTCCGACTCTGCAACCCCATGGACTATAGCACTCCAGGCTCCAATGTCCACGGGATTCTCCATGCAAGAATACTGGAGTGGATAGCTATGCCCTTCTCCAGGGGATCTTCCCAACCCAGGGATAAAACCCACATCTCCTGCATTGCAGGCAGATTTCTTTTTACTGCCTCAGTCACCGGGGAAGCCCAGTAAGTGGCAGAGCTGGAGTCTGAATCCACATCAGCCCAACCTCCTAGTGAGAACTTGTTGATTATGTCCCCTGGCAGTGGATGGCCAGTTCTTTGCTGGGGACCGTTTTCTCTCATCCCTACAGCCTGCTCAGCCTAAGCCTTATCTCCGGTAGGGGCCTTAATGCCCACAGTCTTTCCTGACTGCTTCCTTTTCTGATCTTCTGATAAAACCAAATCACCAGGAATGTTTAATTTAGCACTTCCTCCCTGTGTCTTATCTCCTTAACTTGATGGGAAACAATTAGAGACAATGGACCTGACCTTGGAGTTCTCTTGTACCCTCCTGCCTACCCACCCAGTCTGTGCGCCTGGCGGGGGACGAGGAGGAACACAGCCAGAAAAAGTTGGAGTATGAAGAGCTTTCCCCATTTTATGGCTGGAGAGACTGAGACTCTTTTCTAAGGTCACACAACAGTTCACAGAAGACCTGGGATTAGAATCTGGATTTACTTCTCTGGGCCCCACTGTTAAAAGAAGGAGTTAGGAGGGGATTTCCTGGAAGTCCAGTGGTTTTGATTCCACACTCTCACTACTGTGGCCTGGGTTCAATCCCTGGTTGAGAAACTAAGATCTCTCAAGCTGGGTGATGCAGCCACTCACAAAAGAAGTTAGGCTAGATGGTCTCTGAGTGAGTGAAGGTCACTCAGTCGTGTCTGAGTCTTTGTGACCCCATGGACTGTAGCCCACCAGGCTCCTCTGTCTATGGAATTCTTCAGGCAAGAATACAGGACTGGGTTGCTATTTCCTCCTCCAGGGGATCTTCCTGATCCAAGGAACGAACCCAGGTCTCCTGCATTGTAGGCAGATTCTTTACCCTCTGAGCCACCAGGGGAGCTCCTAGATGGTCTCTAAGAACCCTTCCAAATCTCATAGGTAATGATTATTAATTTTATTTTTTTCCGGTGATATTTAACTGAGAGTCTAAGTGCCAGGCACTGTTCTAAGAACCAGAAAATCCATTGAGAACAAGAAAGACGTTTATGGTGTCCCAGAGCCTACTGGGTGGTGCTTACACCACATGGAGACAGGGCTCTGCTGAGGCTTAAAACAGGTCACTGGGAGATACAGAGTTCAGGCTCTCCATCTAGATTTGGATGTGGGGGTCAGGGAAGGTGCCAGGAAGATGTGATATTTAAAGTGGGACCAAATATGGCAGAGTTGAAAAGGAAAAGCATTTAGGGCAGTTGGAACTGCCCCTGTGATGGCCTGGAAGCAAAGCAAGAGCATGTGCCTTTGAAAGAATAGCAAGTGAATGAATCAGGGCAGGAGTGGGAGGAGGCACGCAGTGAGTGGAGTCTTCAGAGAATTCTAAGTAGGGAAGGACATTATTATAGTTGCATTTTATTACTGATATTTAAAATACTTTAGTTTTCTTATTACAGAAGTAATGCATGTTGACTATAAAAAATAGAAACATACATTACCTAAAAGAAGAAAAACAAAATAAAACCTGTAGGGTTTTATTATGAAATGCTTCATAAATAGTGAGGGTAAGAGATGCGGAGACTGTGTCTGACACCCACAGGCAACTTGTCTCCTCCTCCCAGTGGCCTGGCTCCTCCCCTCTGCATGGATTGATTTTCTCGTCCCTGGTTGGTAAACAGCAGTGGGAAATGCCATTCAGAAGGAATCAATGTAATTGTTGTAATCGACTGAGAGCTAAATGCTGTCTCACTTACTTGGCCGTACACTCACGTTGGTTGGTATTCAACCTGCTGGGCATCCACGTTCAGGTTCATGGGCAGGAGGAGCAGCACTGGGGTTCTCTACCCGAGAATCTCAGGTCCTACCTCCTGTAGTTGGCTTCTAGTCCTCAGACCCTCAAGGTGGCCCATCTTCTAAGTCCCAGGGGGCGGGCCTGCCAGAGCTCTGGCTCAGCAGGCTCTAGCATCCACCCTCCAGTCTTGCCTCTGAGAGTCCCTGATGGCCTTATTTCTGAGACCGAGGTAGAGCATTCATTCATCTGTTCTTTCATTCAACAAACATTTATTGAAGGCTTCCTGTGTGCCGCCCCTCTCCCCACCGCTGTTATGTCTAGTTTCGCACTCTAACCTCTCCCAGTTGCTGCTGCTGCTGCTAAGTCGCTTCAGTCGTGTCCGACTCTGTGCGACCCCAGAGATAGCAGCCCACCAGGCTCCCCTGTCCCTGGGATTCTCCAGGCAAGAACACTGGAGTGGGTTGCCATTTCCTTCTCTGATGCATGAAAGGGAAAAGTGAAAGTGAAGTTGCTCAGTGGTGTCTTACTCTAACCTCCTCTAAAACTGTAAATTGTGGTGAAATAGGAAGCATGAGTTGCTTTAGTGGGAAAGTGCTAAAAGCCTGGTGAGAGTGTTGGTGGGAAGGGGACATGGAGGGCAAGGTATGTGCCCACTGCAATCAGAACCCAGAGACACTACCCATGAGGAGAATGGAGAACCAGATTCTTATGTCTTCCTGCTCTCAAAGGAATGTCTCTTCTCTAAATGAGATGCAACCCAGTAAACACTTATGAGGCCCAGTAGGAAAACAATGAGTGTAGAGGCTCAGGCTTCTACCCTCATGGAGCTCAGATTACCTAGCCAGCCAGGAAAGGAATGGACACAAATCTAATGTACAAAACTGAATGTGATAACGGTCAGAAAAGGTTCTATTAGATATTGCTGCTATTAGATAAGCAGCTGTTAGTTATTGTTTTTAGGTTGTTAAGATTACTTCCAGGTGAATCTGGAAGTGATTTTTGGGGAGAAGGTAGCATTTGAAATGGCCCCTATCAGGTTGTTCCATCCTCCTGAAGTTAGCATCTCTAGATCTGATATTGTTCTGAAATAAGAGCAATACTTGATTTCTGCTGGAAAGGAGGCCAGTAATGTGTGAGGAAGAAGGACAGGGGTGAGGAGTACAGACACGAAGCATGGCTGGATGTGAGGGACCGAGGGCTGCGGTCTTGGTGTATATAGGATTATGGTTTGCAGAGTTGGAGCGTCAGAGGAATTTCACGTGGAAGGAATAGCATGAGCAAAGGTGTGTAGGCAGGGGCATTCACACAGTTCAGTTTAGCTCAACCATCAGCTGCAGAAGTAATGAAACGTCTCCCTTATTGAGGACCTACTATGTACCAGGTATTTTGCTAAGCATGCCACAAATTGCACCTCATTTTTATCTTTAAAACAATCCTATGATTATATGTATTTCCACCTTAATTTTATAGATGAAGGCTCAGCAAGATTAAGTATTTAGTCCAAATTCATGTAGCAAATAGTGAGGGTGAAATCTGGTCTGTCTGATTATATAAAGCACATTCTCTCAATCACTCTGCGGTGTTGAGGCTGTAGAACGGATTGATTTGAGACTGTAGGCATCCTTAACTACCAGACCAAAGTATTTGGATCTTATTTTGCAGCCGGTTGGGTGCTACTGAAGTTTTAAGCCGCGAAGCAATAGCACAGTGTGACTTCAGAAAGATCAGTGCGGCAGGCATGACCGTGCAGTGTTGAAGTGAGAGGAAATGGGTCCAGGGAGACCTGCTCTGAGGCCGCTGTGACAGTGCCGTGAAAGAGGGGGAGGAGCCAAACTAAGATAGCAGGGGTCGAGAGTGGGACACAGGAGAGAATCATTGCCGTCTGTCATCGTTCCCATCTCCTTCCTCAAATATTACAGGTAGACTTCTGTCTCAACTCCTTCACTTTACAGACTGCCCAGAGAGGCAAAGAGACTTTTCCTGGGCCACACAGCAATCCAGTGTGGGGCTTTAATACAGAAATTTTGCCCTACTCCGTTGCTTTTCCTAACCACTTGTAGAACTTTGAGGGCAGGAGGAGGAGAACCAAGGTGAATCGGCCATCAGGCAGGCTCTGCTCTCTTAGAAAAACTCTGAGACAGCTCTGACCGGGTTTGGGATAAGGTGCCTGAGAGCTGGACCTGTCTGTTAAGAGCTGGGGAACAGGGGCATTGAGAGAAAAGGGTCCAGGCCTCATTCATGAGCTGCTGCTGCTATTCAAGCTTTCCAGACCTCCGAGATGCACTGTGGAACTGGAGTTATAGACGTTGCCCCCAAATGTGAGGAGGGTCAGCCCCAGTCTCTTCACAGTGCTGTGAGAGTGTGGAGCTGACTCACCAGGACGTGCAGAGTTTACTGAGTCCCGACTGAGTGCCAGGCACAGTGCCAAGTGCTTGAATGAACCCTCTCCCCAGATTCTCACAGGGACACTGTTTTATGGATAAATTGAGCCTGAGAATTCTTAATGCTTTGTCTAAAGTTAGTGACAGGCTTCTCTGGAGGCTCAGTGGTAAAGAATCTGCCTGCCAATGCAGGAGATGTGAGTTCGGTCTCTGGTTGGGAAGATTCCCTGGAGAAGAAAATGGCAACCCACTCCAGTATTCTTGCCTGGGAAATCTCATGGACAAAGGAGCCTGGCAGGCTATAGTCCTTGGGGTCGCAAAAGAGTCGGACAAGACTGAGGGACTAAACAACAAATGAAGGCACATAGAGGTTAAAGTGCTTTTCCTGACGTCACACAGCTAGTAAGTGGCAAAGCTGAAATTTGAACCCACGATGTTAATGCCAGAGCCCAAGCATTTAGCCACTAGATTATACCACCCAGGATCTCCCAGTTTTGTACTGAGCCACAGTTTTGTGATACCTCAGTGCCATCAGCAACTGCCTCTGGCTGTTGTTGTATACCTGTGGGTTTGTAGAGACCCCCAGGTAGCAGAAAGTATTGAAAAAGGGCAAAGGTCTAAACGCTTCTGCCCCAGGTCCAGCAGGTGGGCACTCCTGCCTTATTCCTGGTTTGCCCCTTGGATTTGACCCTTGGTCTTGCTCTAAACTCAAGTTCACAGCTGGCAGAGTCCCTATACCTGACACTGCCTCTTGGACTCCACGTGCCTACTCCTCCCTCTCCTAAGTCACTACCCTGCCTGGAAAATTCTCATTTGGATAACACACAATCAGGACTGCATTTGTTGTGAGGAGCTGTAGGTGGTTTGGACCAGTGGAGCGGAGCCTCTTTGTCTGTCTTTAGGGGATCACTAAAGCCCAGCATGAGTTTAATAATTACATAAAAATGCTAATAGCAGCTACTTGTATTGGGTGTCTAACATTTGCTAGAACTTTATATGCATTGTGTTTCTAAACTTTTTATCAGCCTAGAACACTGAATATTATTATACTCATTTCACAGGGGAGGAAACTGAAATTCAGAGAGGTTAAACAGAGGTTAAGCCCAGAGTCCCATGGCTCGTAGGTGCTAGAGCAGGAATATGAATCCAGGAATGTCTGGCTCCCAATTCCATATTCTCTTGACAATTACATGGTGTCTCTCTATTTTCTTTCTTTTGGAAACCGAGTTCCTAGATAGGGAGGTGAAAGAAGCGTAGTAGACAGTGTACTGGGACCCCCCTGAGCCCCTGTGACAGGTTCACTCATACGTATCCTCACGGTCAGTATCAGGTGGAGAACTTTGGATTGTAATACAGGCTGAGGTGGATTCGTAACTGGTTGCCAGAGGATGCAGACTGAAGGGTGACTATTCACTTGAAAAGAGGAAGGAGGACAATATTGCAGTTGTTGTTTCGTCGCTGAGTCTTGTCCGACTCTTTGTGACCCCATGGACTCCAGCATGCCAGGCTCCTTTGTTCATGGCATTGCCCAGGCAAGAATACTGTAGTGGGTTGCCATTTCCTTCTGCAGGGAATTTTCCTGACCCAGAGATCGAACCTGTGTCTCCTGCATTGACAGGCAGAGTCTTTACCACTGTGCCACCAGGGAAGCCCAATTTTGGCAGTACAGGGCATGAAAGTGAGCTGAACCACTAGAAAACTTGGAAATAGAGGAAATAAGGTTGACCTCTGAGAGTTAAACAGCAGAGATGAACATGCAGCAGAGAACTTCGGCTAGGCTCAGCACCATCACAAGGACCCGTGTGTAATCTCAGTGATTTATAACAGGCCCCTGCTTGTAATTTAATCAATGGAACCCTAATTTATTGTATTATGTCTTGTTTAGAGAACTATTATATAAACATATTGAAGACATTCATTCAGTGGTACAAGTAAGGACAGTTTGAGGATCAGGGATTTGGTGATTAGTAAATTAGCATCATCTGGAGGGTGGGGTCACCCTGCTTGGGGGAGCTCCAATTTTTTCATCACTAAAAATTTTTTTTTTTTAAGAAATACTTATTTATTTATTTGGCTGTGTCAGGTGTTAGTCGCAGAATGCGGAGTATTTTGTCATAGTGCACGGCTTCTCTCTAGCTGTGGCGTGCGGACTCAGTAGCTGTGGCGTGCGGCCTCAGTAGCTGTGGTGTGCAGGCTTAGTTGCCCCAAGGCATGTGGGATCTCAGTTCCCTAACCAGGGATCAAACCCATGTCCCCTGCATTGAAAGGCAGGTTCTTAACCACTGGACCACCAGGGAAGTCCCTGAAAAGAGGGTTTCTATGCAGTGAGACAAGGATGGCATCTTAGACCTGTCTCTGGCCCAGATGAAATTTCCTCAAAACCTTCTTTTCCTCCAGTTCGGTATGTCAAAAGCAACTTTTCATATGCTCTCTTGGTACTGGGAGAGGGGTAAGAGAGTGCTTTCATGGAGGACACGTGCATGCTGTTTTGCAATGGGAAGTCCCATCATAAATTAAAATCACTTGGTGGTCTTATTTACCCACTTCAGTCTTTCATGGGTTTGGTTGTCATTAACCAGCCTTCCTGAATCTGACCTGATGGAGCACCAAACCTGTGCTGCTGTAAATTCAAGACTGTGATGCCTCCCTTGGTGGAGTCTTGGAGAGAGCCATCCAGCAGACCGTACCAAGGCTAGCCATAATCTGTTTTCTGCCTTGAACAGACTCTAAGACAAATGTGAGGCCTCTCTTCTTGGCTTCCTCTCAGTCATCAGTTTACCAAGGTTTTGTGGAGTGTTGAGCTATGTCTAACTGGATGACATTTACTAGACTTTTTCTTGGATTTCCTCAACTCCAGAGTGTAAGTGACCTAGCCTTAGCTGTGTAGACAGACTGAAAGTATGATGGAAAAAGCAACAAACGAGGATCTTATCCACAATGCTAACCAACCTCACACAATATTCAGAACTAACCTGACAAACATGTGACTTGTGTGTATATATATAGAAGTTATACATATATATATGTGACAAAATGATTCTAAAACCTTACTGAGAGGCATGACGGAATATCTCTATAAATGGAGAGACATACCACATTCATACAGTATTGTTAAGATATCAGCTCTCTGCAAATGAATCTATACATTCATTGCAATCCCAATTAAACTCTGAGGCTATTTTCATAGGATCAACAAACTGATTCTACAGTTCATAGAAAAAGAGAATAGACTAGAAATGACAATAAAACCTTATAAAGGAGGAACAACACAGGATTTTTTTCTCCTGGACACAGGATGCAGAGTGACAGGACAATAAACTGAGGCTATTTATACACTCAGCTGTTTCTGTAGCCCACCATGTATCTAGGCTTCCCAGTTGGCTCAGTGGGTAAAGAATCCACCTGCAGCTCAGGAGACGCAGGAGGTGAGGGTTTGATCCCTGGGTCAGGAAGATCCCCTGGAGGAGGAAATGGCATTTAATGACAGCATTTCTAACCAGTGGAGAAATAATGGCTACTAAGAATAATGCCGGAAAATTATCTAATCGGAGAAAAATAGAGTTAAACCATCATCAGCTACTTTACAGCAGACTAAACTCCAAATGGGTTATGGAGGGACGTATAAAAGAGGGAACTTATGATATTATTCAAATTGTGCATACGTGCTCAGTTGCTCAGTCATGTCCAACTCTTTGTGACCCGATGGACTGTAGCCCACTAGGCTCCTCTGTCCATGGGATCCTTCAGGCAAGAATACTGGAATGGTTGCCATTCACTTCTCCAGGGACTGATCTTCCCAACCCAGGGATCAAACCTGTGTCTCCTATGTCTCCTGCATTGGCAGGTGGATTCTTTACCACTGAGCCAACTGGGAAGCCCTTCCTTATTCAAATTGCCCGCTATGTAAAAACAGGCAAACAAAAAAGCAAAGATACTCAAATTCACTAAGAATCTAGAGTGAAAACTAAGAATGACAATGAAATACCATTAAATTTCATTTGGTAAAATTTAAAAGCTTGGTAATATCTTGAGTTGGAAAGGATAAAAACACTGTTGTGGGGACAGTCAATTATTGAAGCTTCTTTGGAAGTGATCTGGGCAATAATATTTGTCACAATAGTGCAGGTCCTTTGATAAAGTAATTCCACTTCAGTGATATATCCTAAGGAAACATGCAGCGAGTCATGTCCAGGATTATTCACAGTGACACTTGTTTGTAGCAGTGAAAGCGTCATAAGCTTAGAGAAGAGTGGTTAAATAGCATGGAAAGATGTTATGTCCAGACAGTGGAATTTTATAGGTAGGCTGCAAGTCTGGAAATATTGATTGAAATCATTTTGTAATGTGTTGAATGTAATAATAATAAACCATTGTAATGTTTCTAAATTTGAGGGTGGGTAGAGTGTTAAGAATGAGGTAGGCTATAGGTGGGCTTCCCAGGTGGCGCTAGTGGTAAAGAACTCTCCTGCCAATGCAGGAGACTAAGAGAGGCGAGCTCACTCAATCATGGCTGACTCTTTGCGACCCCATGAACTGTGGCCCGCAAGGCTCCTCTGTCCACGGGATTCTCCAGACAAGAATACTGGAGTAAGTTGCCATTTCCTCCTCCAGGGGATCTTTCTGACCCAGGAATAGAACCCAGGTCTCCTGCATTGTAGGTGGATTCTTTACCACTGCACCATATGGTTCTCTTCAATGTTCATCACAGCACTATTTACAATAGGCAGAACATGGAAGAAAGCTAAATGTCCACTGACAGATGAATGGATAAAGATGTGTTACACATACACAGTGGACTACTACTCAGCCATAAAAAGGAATGGAATTTGGTCATTTGTAGTGATCTGGATGAACCTAGAGTCTGTCACACAGAGTGAAGTCAGTCAGAAAGAGAAAAACTCATATTGCTTATTAACACATATATATGGAATTTAGAAAGATAGTACTAATGAACATATTTGCAGGGCAGGAACAGAGACTCAGATGTACAGAACGGACTTGCAAACATGGCAGGGAAAGGAGAGGGTGGGACAAATCGAGAGAGTAGCATTGACATATATACACTACCATGTGTGAAACGGACAGCGAATGGGAGGCTGCTGTGTACACAGCCGTGTTTCGTGATGACCTGCAGGGGTGGAATGGGTGGCGGGTGAGAGGGAGACTCAAGAGGGAGGGAATACATGTATGCATGGTATACAGAAGAAACTAACACAACATTGTAAACTGTTATATACTTAAAAAAAAATAGATGTGGGGAAAAAAAGATTCAGCTTAAAAATGAACTGTGGTATGTAGCTGCTGTTAAAAACAATGCTTTGAGGCCCACTAAGCCAGAGTATGGAGGGGCATCGTCCCAGTGCACTCCACTCTGAGCACTCCTCGGGGCCTGGGTTCATTTCTTGGCCTTTTGGCTCAAGATAGAAATTGACCTGCTGGCTGTACTGGGAGAGCACCCTGGAGGCAGAGAGACCGAGAACTGGGGAGAATGGCCGAGGGAGCCGGGTGTGGGGAGGGAGTGGGCGGACTGACCTCAGGTTTTCAAAGTGCTGCAGGTGCATAGATTGGCTCTCTGTGGCCCCAGCATCAGAATGAAAGCCCTGGGCAAATGAAGATGTAAGAGGTGTCCCAAGATGAAACAGGCTGCCTTGGGAGGCGCAGGGGTTCCCATCACTGGACGTGTGCAAGCCGAAACCACAATGTTTGTGGCAGAGATTCTGACAACAGATGGGGGTTCAACTGGAGAACCTTCAAGGTTAATTCTCTCCCCAAATATTGACTGAGCTCCTCTGGTTCAGGCAACGTGTTGGGTACTGGAAATATAGGGATGATTGAGAGGGACAGGGTCCCCACTCTCACTAAGAAAGCAAACAAAATCACAAACTAGCAAGCAAACTGTTACTTTTTAGATATAACTGAAGATAATAGAACATGAAGTGACAGTGACTGGAATGGGGGACATTTTTAGATAGGGAGTTGGGAAGGACCTCTGAAAAGAAAGCTGAGATCTGAAAGAATGAGAGTCATTCATGCAAATATTTTTCTGGACAGAAGGAGCATAACGTAGTAAGAGGATTAAGAAGCTATTGTAGAATTTGAAGCAGAGTGCTGTGATCTGATTTAGGGTTTAAAAGGCTCCCTCTTGGCGCTATGGGAAGTGGTGAGGATGGGAGGAAAGGAGGCAGGGAGGCCAGTTAAGAGGCCATTTTAGTCAAGCAGGAGAGAGATGGTGCCAAGTTGAACTAGAGTTGACAGCAGCAGAGTTGGAAAGAAGTAGATGGACTTAAGTTTCATCTTGTATGATTCAAAATCAATTCATTTAGTCAGCTGATCCCAATTCAATCCAATCAGTTGATTCAATTTAGTCAATCGATCCCAGAAGTAGGCTGGCATTGAGAAGTGACTGCTTCCTAAACAATGTGTTAACTTTTATGGTTAGACATAAGGACATTTAATCTCCTTACATGGAAGCTGTTTCCATACATCTTGAGCTCTCATTTCCAAATATCCACAAGGATGGATGGCCAAGACCTTTTGAGATACCCATTCTGTTAGAATTGCACAAATCCTACTTGTTATCCAAATCTGAGTGAAGAAGACCAGGGCAAGGTCGTCTTCCCATGACCCTGCCTCCCTTTGGCACTGTAGCCTCTCCTCTTATCCCATAACTAGTGAGGATTTTTATTGGCTGGAAAAGCTTGGGTGAATTAAGCCTCTCTGAGCTTCAGTTTCGTCATCTATAAAATGGAATTGTTAGGTTATATGAAATAATCTCCATAATTTGCTAACCACCGATGCCTGAGTTTTAGAAAAATGCTCCATAAATGACCACCACCACCACCGCCTCACCTTTTTCCACAGCAAGCTTTGTGAAAGAATTATCTTCCCAGTGTCTTCTCATATTTTTGTCTTTTGCTTTCTTCATGTCCCTGAATTGCATTCCCTACCTTCATACAGGCTTCCCTCCTCCCACATCCCATTGCCAAATCCACTGAATACAGTTCTCTTTTCTTAGTTGACATGTCTCCTCTTTTAACTCTGTTGAACACACACACCGGTTTTTAAGCCCCTTCTCTTTGGGTTATTCCACTAAGCCATTCTCTCCTGGAAGGTTTTAACATGGAGAGAACCATGATCAGACTTCTATTCCAAAAAAAAAGCTGCTCAAAACCACACCACAGCATTTGCACAGTGCCTGGCATATCGTGCATGTTCAGTGAGCATGCCCTAACTTTGCTGCTGGTTGTGGCCATTCTCTGTGTTCCAGCATTGTCCTGTGCACACCTCTGTAATCTCACGCATCACACTGTGGTCTTGTCTCTGGTTTCCTTTCTCTAGGAGACTCCTTAAAAGCAGGGCCCTACTAGTCACAAATGTCTGGTGTCTCTTTCCGTATGGGAGGATTACAGTCTTTTTCAGATAGGGCCACGAGGCTTTCCTTGGTTAGTGGAATGTGAGCAAAGGTGGTAGATGTCACTGCTGGGTGGAAAGCATTAACTTGCCAGTGTGCTACCATTTAATGCCTTCTTTGCACAGCAAGTATGAAACCATGTGTCAATGTGGAAATGCAAGGCTCAGCCATGACGTGGGGGACAGTAGTCCTGGAGGGTCCCCCAGATTTGTGGCAGACTTTAGAAGAGGGATATATCAGTCTTTGTGGTTTTAAGACTCTAGGGTTTTGGGTGGTGTTTGTTGGTACAGGAAAGCCTAGCCTATATCCCTTGAGCCTATGTAATGCTGCCTTCAGTACATTCAGTATAGGACCTTAAAAATGGGGGTGGAAACAATTAATGAATAAATAGGGAACAGAAGGGAGAAAAAAACCCTTAGGCTTATGTATTGGTGACTGTGGCTGATTATTTTAGTAGTTAATAATCTGTTACATTTCTGCAGCATTCATAAAGGACTCTCATACCCGTTTCTTGTGTATTCCTACACTGCATTCCTAGAGCCAGGGGCCAAGGGAGAAGTGAGTCTCAGTGGTATTAGTGGCACAGCTAGAGCGCAAACCCTGGTCTCTTGTTTCCTGGTTCAGGGCTCTGTCCAATTCTCCCCTAATATCTACAAATAAGGCCAGGCATGTGGGCTCTAGTTGGCTAGGTTGTCACCTATTGCCAGGGGTCCTGGCCGCAGTGTGCCTGTCTCTATGCCAGGCTAGCCCAACCCTCGGCAAGAGAGGCTGGAGCACACGTGCTTATCATGGAAATGCCAGGATTCGTGCCCAAAGGATGTCAGTAGCCACACACGCACATTTCGTCTCTCTCTCACATCTGCTGACATTGAGTTCCTCATGAGTTCCAGCTGTCTGTGTGTCCCCACGTGTGCACACTCACATGTACACCCGCACACTGTATGGTCATACTCATACCCACATGCTGATACACATTTAAATACTCGTTCATTTATTCACATCTTTTTGTATGTACATACATTCACACATGCATGCACACAGAATTCATATTTGAGTGATGGCCCAAATGCTGATACATCCTTAAATGTATGCACCAATATTCACAAATATCCACACACAGTTACATAACTGAAAATAATACCCTTCATGTGTTTTCACTCTTAACCACTTTCACATATTCTTACATGTACATGCACATCCCCATTACACACATTCACATGTGTGATTATAACCATAAAAGTATACCTACTTATGTTCATATCCATATGTGATCAGATACTTTTCTCTCTGAGGTTACCTGTGTATATGGGCTTTCTTGGTGGCTCAGACAGTAAAGAATCTGCCTGTAATGCAGGAGCCCTGGGTTCAATCCCTGGGTCAGGAAGATCCCCTGGAGAAAGAAATGGCAACCCACTCCAGTATTCTTGCCTGGAGAATTCTATTGACAGAGGAACCTGGCGGTCTACAGTTCACGGTGTTGAAAAGAGTTGGACATGACTGACGGACTAACACTACCTATCTAAATATATTCAAACTAGTGTGCACAGGTACACAGGCCTATGTGTGCATTTGCGCAAACATATGGTCCCACAATATACACATGCATGCAGATCCTCCAATAATATATAGATGCCACAGAGCACACACTGATGCACCCCCATAAGCATGTGTGGTCAGACAAGCTGGCTGGTCCTGTTGAGGTCCTAGGTCCACATTTTTGTCTGATAGAGTGCTGGAGGTACTGCTGTAGACCAGCACCTCCCCTCCCCTTCCCTTTCCTACTTTCCTGTCCCAACTTCTACTTTCGTCTTTTTGTACAGACTCAGAATCACTCCAAATGTCGAATGAAGGTCAGCCAGCCTCTGCGCTCCCCCCATCAGGAATGGATGGAGACCCCTGTTGCTTTGTTGGCTGCCTGCCTACTCTCAGCTCTGGTGAACAAAGCTGGGCCCTGGGAAGCAGACAGTCAGGCCTGGGGACTCCAGCTGGTTATAGAGCTGCTCTGCACTCCTGCTACTCTTAGAGAACAGGCACAGCCTGGAAAGTTTCTGACACTGGGACTGTGACCATATTACCATGGACCCAGGATACACAACCAGCTCATTATGTGGTTGGTGAGGCTGAGCCCTGGGCTAGAAGTGTGGGGGCCTAGGCATGTCTGTTCAGTGAAGTTCCCTTTCAGCTCTGACTTCCTTATGATAAAAAAAACAAAAAAAAAAACAACAACAAAAAAAACCACACACACAAAAAACAAGCAAGGGCTGGATAATCCCAATAAGAGTTTATATTTGGCTCAGGAGAACATGGGGTTTAGGGTGATACCTGATTTCAATTCCTACTTCTATCCCTGATTAGCTGTGTATCCTTATGCAAGGGACCTAACCTTTGTGAGCCTAAGTTTTCTTATCTGTAAAACTCAGCAGTGGCTACAGGACTGGAAAAGGTCAATTTTCATTCTAATCCCAAAGAAAGGCAATGTCAAAGAATGTTCAAACTACTGCACAATTGCACTCATTTCACATGCTAGCAACGTTATGCTCAAAACCCTTCCAGCTAGTCTTCAGCAATACATGAACTGAGAACTTCCAGATGTACAAGTGGATTTAGAAAAGGCAGAGGAACCAAAGATCAAATTTCCAACATTTGTCAGATCGTAGAGAAAACAAGGGAATTCCAGAAAAACATCTACTTCTGCTTTATTGATTACACTAAAGCCTTTGATTGTGTGGATCACAACAAACTGTGAAAAATTCTTAGAAAGATGGGAATACCAGACAACCTTATCTGCCCCCTGAGAAATCTGTAGAACCAGACATGGAACAACAGACTGGTTCAAAATTGGGAAAGGCTGTATATTGTCACCTTGCTTATTTAACTTCTGTGCCGAGTACATTGTGTGAAATGCCAGGCTGGATGAATCCCAAGCTGGAATCAAGACTGGTGGGAGAAATATCAACAACCTCAGATATGCAGATATGGGCTTCCCTAGTGGCTCAAATGGTGAAGAATCTACCTGCAATGCAGGAGACCTGGGTTTGATCCCTGGGTTGGGAAGATCCCCTGGAGAAGGAAATGGCTACCCACTCCAGTATTCTTCCCTGGCAGGCTACAGTCCGTGGGGTCGCAAAGAGTCAGGCACAACTGAGCGACTAACATTTTCAGATATGCAGATGATACTGCTCTAATGGCATGAAGTGAAGAGGAACTAAAGAGCATCTTGATGAAGGTGAAAGAGGAGAGTTAAAAAGCTGGCTTAAAACTCAAAATTAAAAAAACTAGGATCATAGCATCTGGTGCCATCACTTCATGGCAAATAGAAGGGGAAAAAGTAGAAGCAGTGACAGATTTTATTTTGTTGGGCTCCAGAGTCACTGCAGATGGTTGACTGCAGTCATTAAATTAAAAGATACCTGCTCCTTGGAAAGAAAACTATGGCAAACCTAGACAGCGTGATACAAAGCAGAGACATCACTTTGTCAACAAAGGTCCATATAGTCAAAGCTATAATTTTTCCAGTACTGATATATGGATGTGACAGTTGAATCATAAAGAAGGCTGAGTGCCGAAGAATTGATGCTTTTGAGTTGTGGTGCTGGAGAAGACTCTGGAGAGTCCCTTGGACTGCAAGAAGATCAAACCAGTCAATCCTAAGGAAATCAACCCTGAATATTGAAAGGATTGATGCCAAAGCGCCAATACTTTGGCCACCTGATGTGACGAGCTGACCCATTGGAAAAGACCGTAATGCTGGGAAAGATTGAGGGCGGGAGGAAAAGGGAGCAGCAGAATATCAGATGGTTAGATAGCATCACCAACTCAATGGACATGAATTTGTGCAAACTCCAGGAGATAGTGGAGGACAGAGTAGCCTGGTGTGCTACAGACTATGAGATCACAGAGTTGGACATGACTTAGCAACTAAACAACAAAAATGGAGATAACACGTCCTGCCATGTGGGGGTTGTTGGGAGGTGCAAATAAGATGATACACATGGAAGTGCTCTGCATAATGCCTGACACACAGTAGCATTTAATGTGTGGTTGTTGCCCTTTTAATACAAGTCTGCATAGTCTTGCTTTTGGATGCAATCTTGTTTGCTAAGTGTATTCTGAGTGACAAGGAAATAGGCTTGAATGGGAAAGTGATCCAGAGGGTTTGGTTGGTGGGATCTTGGGCAGAAAGAAGCTGCAGGGGAGAGGAGCTCTTGGCCATTGCAAGGAGGCCTGGACCTGGGTTTCTGTCGCACCCAGTGTATGCTGTGTGACCTTGCTCAGTTGATGTCACCACTCTAGACACTGGACTCCCTTTCGGTAAAATAAAGACTGGCTTAGTTTCTTAGCAGTTTTTCTACCTCTGAGATTTTAGGTTTTCTTCTGAATTATCTGCAATGTAAATTAAACACATATTGATAATTAAGAACCCCGTAGGAAAAAAAAAATCACAGTATTACTAAATGTGGAAGCCAGAAAATTACAACTCTACTTTGGATTAACTTTAGTTAATAAAGAGAAAATTGTGTCAGCTGTGGCCCATTCCCAGAGAAGTACCTCATTGCCAGTCCTTCATGTGCTGCTAAACATTATTTATCTCTGCCCCAGGCAGCCATCTCTCTGGGCTCTTCCCCTCGTTGGTTACCTCCATTTTCAGTACTATTGTCTCCTGAGCCATGCTGAGCCTGGCATGATTTGAGGTTGGGTTTCCACTTTGGATAACACTTAGGTTGTTGCTTAAGTGTGTTTGTGGTCCTGGGGTCCCTCAATTTCCCATGTCTGTGCTCTTCAACCATTTTGCCTTTTTACATGTCTTTTTCTTGGGGATGGTTTCCTGGCAGTTATGAGAATTGGACCCTAATTCCTGCTCGGTCACTAAATAGTTCTGGGATGGGCGTTTCTCCAAATCTCCGTTTCCTCAGCCGTACCCTAGGGAGCATTGTGTCTGCCAAGTCTGCTTTATAGAGTGGTTTCCAGAGCAAGTATTTGGTGAAGGAATGAAGTGAGAGAACAAATGTGAAAGCTGTTCAAAATTACAAGTGGCATCTGAAAATAATAACTACCATCCATTGTGTGTGTACTTTGTTTCCAACCCTGTGCTCAGCACTTCCATGCCTTATCTCCCAGTCCTCACAACAGCCCCAGGTGGATGCTCTTGGTCCCCTGCTCTGCGGAGGAGGAGGCTGGCTTAGGCTACCTTGTGCATATCCACAGAGCTGAGTCTCAGATTTCGTCTGGGCACGAAAGACTATGTCCTGATTGCTATACTGTTTCTGTAGAAAGCATATGTAGCAGGAATAAAGTCTGAGGAGGTAGACAGCATATACTGGAGAAGGGAAAACTAAGGCTCGGAGAACTCAAGGAATTGCTCAGGATCACACAACTAATCTGGGGTGACTTTGGGGCTTTAGTGTTCAGAGCCCCCATCATTCTCATCATCATCACTGGAAACAGTAAGAGCACTTACAAAGCATTTACTCTGAGAAACGCTTTCCTGCTTATAATTTCCATCCATAATAACTTCAGAAGGCAAAAGAAATTAACTTGGTGAAGTAGTATGATATTAATCACCCCTGGGATTTTACAGACAACGAAGTTGAGGCTTAAAGGTAACAAAGCAAATCAGCCTCTTACATAAAGTGAGTGAATCCAGGTTTCCTTCAGAGCCTCAGCTTTTAACCACCATGCAAAACAAGGGCAAACCACTACTCCATTAGTAATCTGTCATAAAGAAATAGATTTCTGTGCTATTGTTATAGCAAAGCAGGGATGGGGTTGGAGTGCAGATACGTACACCTGTCTCAATCAAGTTGCTTATGTAACGGGGTCATATGTAAACCGTTACTTGGTTGGATAACTCTTTACCATTTTGGAAGAAGAGTAGAAGTTTCATTTGCCACACGCACTATGAATGATGCAGATGTCTGTGCATGTCTGGTCTGGAGGGAGAAGAACAGCAGAGGGGTTCACTAGGAGCTCTGAGAAAGCATCCATTCACAGGGTGGAACGACTTGGCTTTTGGACCTGGAGGTCCAGTGAAAAGCAGCCATGCTTGTTTTAGTCGATAGACGGGACAATCTCCACATTGAGATTAAAGGCTTGTTAGTTTTAGGGACTTTGATTGCTTGATTTGACCATATTAATACAGACCTCTCTGCAAAAGGATAGATTTTGGACCATTTGACCCATGACATATGGAACTCAGCAATTTTTGCCAATCTGGGACTAAAAAGTTAGATCTAATTGGCATAAATATTTTAGACCAAATAATGGTTTGAATCAACAGACAATATATCAGATTTGGCTTACTTATTTAAAAAAAATTACTGAGTGCCTGTTATTAAATCACTGTGCCAGGTGCTGAGGTTACCACAGGAAATGAGACAAGATTCTGGCCCCTAGAGAACTGAACTACATTACAGTGAGAGGAGGGACACGTGGGCAGACTGTGAGAGTGTGAGAATGCACAGCCAGGGCATTCAATGGGGATTGTAGCACACGTCGTGAGAATGGGTAGAAGGAACCCATCCTAGCGTTAGGTCAAACGCGCATATGAACTTACACACGTGTACACGCGTGGTAGAGTGTGACGGCTTCCTGTGGAGGTCATCCTAAGCAGAAAGTTAAGGGAATCTGAGGGTTGGCAATGGCAAGGAAGCTGGAGTGGGGGCCCTGGGCGGAGGCCTCTGCAGCATCAAGAGAAGGCTGGAAACCAGAAAGCAAGCACCTCCCAGGTGGAGAAGGCTGAGCAATTCCACTCATCCAGAATGGGAAGTGAGAGGGAAGAGATGCAGCCAACCAGAATCAGAGGGGCCTTGCAAGCATGATGCTGAAGGTGAGGGGGCTCTGGGGGAGGTGTTAAAGCAGGGGACCGGTGTGGTTAGGTACGTATCTTAGAAAGACCACAGTGTGAGGAGGAATAGATTGGAGGGGACAAGATGCAAGCTGGGGACACTTTGCAATAATGTGAGCAAGGCACTGTGGCAGCCTGAGCTAGACTAGGGGCAGGTGGGCATCC
The DNA here is from genome assembly GCF_042477335.2 of Ovis canadensis. Lineage (NCBI taxonomy): Eukaryota > Metazoa > Chordata > Mammalia > Artiodactyla > Bovidae > Ovis > Ovis canadensis. The sequence continues at coordinate 75,840,441 of NC_091249.1, forward strand.
AGGGGTGGATGGTTTAGAGGATTTGAAGGCAGTAACATCTATAGGACTTGGTGATTGACTGACTGCTTCTCACTCTACTCAAAGAGTTGATTTGAGGCCACTTTAATTATTTTCTCACAAGCTTTATTGAGCCCTTCAAAACAAGTACAATTGATTTTTTGTTTTCAAGAATTGAGAAAAATATTTTAAAGTAGCATTACATTTATTTATAATTATTAACATAAGATTTACTCCTTATAGAAATTAGATAAATATAAAAATACTGAAGAATATGAAATCCTCCGTAAGACTATGATTCAGGGATAATTGCTATTAACATTTTGGTTATTTTTCCTTCTAGAATTTTTCTACTATAGCAGATTTATTTTAAAATTTTCACTGTGGCAATTTTTAAATATATACAAACATAGAATCAACCAAGTATACCCATCTCAACTTGTATAACCCATCTTTTGCTATTCTGAAGCTGAATTTTAAACTTATAAGCAGGTCTTTATATTTTCTTTTAATCTAAAACTTTCACCTCTTGATAGAACTTTGCTTTTGTAATCCTGAGTGTTTAGCATGTGCTAGCCCCCTAGCTCCTTGGCTATTTTCAGATATATGTCTTCACTCAAAACATTGAACAAGAAGTAAAAAATGTCCAAATCCCATGAAGCCCAACACCAGATTTCCCACCTCCTTGAGCAAGACCAGTACAGAGGGTAAATATTTCAGAGGGAGATATCTTCCAGGCAGCAAGTAGCAGCCTGTGTTTTGACTCACTCACCATAGTTGTCTCAGCAATGGAACCGAAGCTGTTGATGAAAATGTTGCAGCTGACATTCACTGGGGGACCTGCCAATTAAAAGAGATTCCTGCTTAGCTCCATGCCCATGAAAAAAATCCCCCGGACGAGACCCATTCATGAAATGCTGAATTTAGGGATAGATCCCCTCTGGTGGAGGAGACCCTTACTTGTCCTCCACCCTACTCTTAGGCAGCAGGGACTCGTAGCCACATCATTATACCAGATTCGCAGGCCCCCAGATGAGCACCAGGTACAGAACACCAGCGGCTGAGATGTACTTTCATTAACACGGGATGATTCATCATCCTGCCATATGGTTGAAATGCCTTCCCCAAACCCCACCGGCTGCCTTCTAATTTGTGGCCGAAATGTATTTACAGCTACAACGTTTGGAGGCCATCTTGGGAATTGCAAGAAACAGCAAGTTCCTTGCCTTGAACTTCTGAACCAAGAATGATTGTCTGAAAGGGCGTTGATGGGAATTACCAGCTGAGGAATCCAGAGGGAACCTCAAGGGAAGTCCATAAGTCTTTGGTAAATACTTTCCAAGCAAGCTTTTTGAATCCTACTGCAACGGTAGGGAAGAAAAGGAGGATTATTTGCCCTTCGGAATCTCTTTGCTAGCAGGACCTCTGTCCAACTGAAGCCCAGTCTCTTCATTTTGTACAGTTAGTTACCATTAACTGAGCAGGGTTTTCTGTTGCACTGAGAGTGTTTCTAATGTTATCTCATTCTATCCTCTTAGTAGCTCCATGAGAAGACACGGTTATTCCCATTATTTTACAGACGTGGAAGCAGTCTCAGAGAGACTATTTGTCCACAGCCACACAGCCAGTAAATGGTCAAGCCTGAGTTCAGATTGGTCTAATTCTGAAGCTAGTGGTTTTAATGATTATACTTTTGGAGAGAGGTTCAGAGAAAGGAAGGGGCATGCTCAAGATCATAATGTGGCAAGATCCAGGATTTTAAGCACCAGGTTTCCACTCATGCTGGCAAGAGGGCCAGCATAAAATAACCAGGAAAGAATGTGAGGCTGTGGGTAAAAGTTATATAAACAGTAAGAGTCCAGGAGTGAGAGAGGTTATGAAGAGAGGGGCATTAGGGAAGCCCTTGTGAAGGTGATGATGACCTTGAGCTGATTTTGCAGGGGGTTCAGACTTGGATAATAGGTTATAATCTTTCACTTGAAAATGGCAACATGCCATTTGTGAATTTTTTCCAGGTCCACTTTCTAGTTGATCCCCATGAGGTCCTGAGGTAGGCAGGGCAAAATTATCGTTGCTAGGTCCCTCTAGCGATGAGATTCCCAGCTTCATCGTAGAGCACAGAGAACTTTAGTAGCTTACCTGGGCTTCTGTACCCAGCAAGTGGTGGAGCCAGGACTTGAATCCAAGTTTTCTTATAGCCAGTCCTCTCTGTTCATCTTGAAAAATTAGCCCAAGCATTTCACCCAAACTCAGCCAAGATTCTTTTCTTTTCAGAAATCCTGGGGGTATAGAAAGGGACTCAATCCTGCTGTGAGGATCCAGGCTTTCCTTCCAAGGGCTTGCCAGGATCCCTGTGTTTGAGACACAGCCCCAAACTCTCACTGGCTCTTTTCTCCAAGGCATGCCCCTTCCCTTTTCTGGGATGTGATTTCCCCATCAACTTGGGAGAGTAGATCTTGATCTGGGCAGTCATTCTCCCCTCCATGGGTTTGGAATTCCCTTAAGGAAGCTCCTCAGTTGAATTACAAGGTTACTGTATAGGATTGCAGGGCTGGAGTGTTTCTGAAAGATCACTTAACCAACTGTTTCTCAAACTGAGGTACAGATGTAGAATCACCTGGGGAACTTGTTAAACTACAGATTCCTCAGCCCAACCCCAGACCCAGTTAACCGAAATCTGTAGGGATTGGCCCAGAGTTTATTGTTTAATGAGTGGTCTGAATGATCTTCATGCAGAGCTGGGTTTAGGAACCACTGCTACTCATTCATGGAGAAGGCGATGGCACTCCACTCCGGTACTCTTGCCTGGAAAATCCCATGGACGAAGGAGCCTGGTGGGCTGCAGTTGGTGGGGTCGCGAAGAGTCGGACACAACTGAGCGACTTCACTTTCACTTTTCACTTTCATGCACTGGAGAAGAAAATGGCAACCCACTCCAGTATTCTTGCCTGGAGAATCCCAGGGATGGGGGAGCCTGGTGGGCTGCCATCTATGGGGCTGCACAGAGTCGGACACGACTGAAATGACTTAGCAGCAGCAGCAGCTACTCATTCAGGGCTGAGCACTTGATCACCTCTAGCAGTGGGGAACTCATTTCGTCTCGAGCAGCACTTTCCATAGTTGAATAGCTCTGTCTGCTGAAAATTTTTTCCTTATACTGAGCAGAAATCTGCCTTCTTGGTCACTTTCACCAGAACAAAGGCCCATTAGGGTTTTTTTTCCCTCCCCCCTCATTTAGACTCAGATCCAGGTTTCTCTTTTCATCTAGCCTCATACCATTAAGATGCCCCAAAGAGTTACTGCCTGTGCCTTGAAATGACGTGCGCAGAGTTCCCACCCAGGCCCTGCCAGTGTCTGGTGCTGTGACTCCCATATAAATTAGATCCTGATTTATGTGTGCGAGAGGGCGCCAGCCGAAAGGACCTCATGGGGAGGTGTGGTTCATTGAAATAAATCTGAAATTAAATTATCCTCAAGAAAATTACAATCTGGCTGCCTTTGGAAGCAGTGTAATGTATATATTTCATTAAATATTAAAGTTTAATTTTGGTCTTGTGTGTATGTTTGCATTGGGCCATGCCCTCGATCCTGGGAGCCATTGTGATACAGAGTCTTAGTGAAGATACAGAATATCAAAGCTGGCAGGGCCTGGTTCTCCTGGATCATGTCACAGATGCAGGAACAGAGGCCCAGAAGTGTCAAGTGATTTACTCTGGGTCACAGACATCAGGTAAGTAGCAGGAGGGTTAGAATCCAGTTTTCGAGCTCTCTACTTCAGTGTTAGGATGTTCACTGTCACTGAGTTCTGCAGAGCCCTCTCTCCCCACCACCCATATCTTCAGGCGAAACTGTTGAGTGATTCATCACTCTGTGGGGTCCTGAAACAAGGCAGGCCCCTTCCTGTCGTCTTGGGGGTCATAGGGACCTACTCTGCCTGGACTTTACAGGAGCTCTGTAGTTTGTGGGGGGCTTTGGGGACATGTGAAAGGGGTCATGGGGCTCAGAAGCAGGAGGTACCCTGCAATCAATGTTTCAGCCCTCACCACAAGGAAGAGTAGAGATCTTGCTCCTCTTCACCTGGGGTGGGTTTCCAAGAAGATGCGCTTTGCTCAGAGCCCAAGTCAGAGGAGATTATAGGGGGTAGAGATAGTGCAGGGTTGGGAAAGGCCCAAGGGATTGTCTTGTCCTATATGTTTTGGAGTGTTTGGAATAATATTTTCAGGGTGGGGAAGGGAAGGGCCCTGAATCAGTGGTTATGTTCACTGTTATGTAAGTAAGTAAATAAATAAATAAATCAGGGAGTAAGCAACTAAATAAATCACTAGCAGACAGAATTGAGTCAGAGCAGCTAGCTGGGTTAAAGTCCCTAGTCTTGGCAGCATGACTTGGGTAAGTCATTTAATTGTTCTAGCATATTTTTAGGGTCATTTGCTCATGTGTTCATTTATGATGGGTTTACTGTGGGCCTTCTATGTGCCAAGTACAGTGATATGCAGAAAGGATAACTAGCGCATGAAACTTGGATGCCCCCATGCTCAACAGATGGACAAGACCAAGGCACTTCTACTCAGCCTGGAGTTCTAAAGGAGCCCATGAGGGGGCTCCGGGGACGGAATTCCTGAAAACTGCGAAGCTGCAGATGCAAACTGGTGGTCAGTTTTCTCTGACTGTGTTTGATTTGGCCAGTGGTGTTTCCCAATGATATGGTTTAGCTGCCAACTTGGAAGATTTCACATAACCCCCGCCGATTTAAGTCTCACCTGGGAAGGCACGCCACCCAGGGCCTGCATTCCTACCTGGCCGGAAGGGAGACCTGGCTGCCCTTCGCGGAGCCTGTGCTTTCTGGTTCTGCTTACCCTCATCCTACTTCAGTTGTGCGTCGTACCTGCTGGGCTCTTCTGGGTGTTTGACACTGTGAATCTGGTGAAGGGCTTGTGTGCTGACTCACTGTCTTTGAGGGAAGAAAGGTGGTGCTAACAATCCTGGAAGAAAATGGCCTCAGGAGAGAGGTGCTGGGGAGCAAGAGCACCTTGAAATCAATAGGTGTGGGAACTGGGCCCCCAAACAAGCCTCAGTGCACCTCCCAGCCTGTTTTCCATTTGCAGAGCACTCTGAGAAGTGGACTTGGAGGGTGGGGGGTTGAGGGAGCCGATACTAGGAAGCTGTTAGCAGCTGTCACATCTCTTGTTTGGTCTTGGAGTTGAGCCAATGGAACAGCAAGGAAGGGCATCCGGCATCAAGGATTGATCAGGGGGTTGGCTGTGGGTCTTTGAAATAAGATTTTTGCAGGGGTGCTGGGAGGAAGGTCAGGGTGCACAGGCTCCCAAGGAGGTCCTCAAGTCTGCACATGCAGAAACCTGCCCAGAAGTTCGAGATGGTTACAGTTTCCTGAGGCATCAGTGGATGACAGGAACTGGCCCCTCTTGTGAGACATAAGAGCTCAGAGGACTGTGAGCCAGAAGAAGCTTCTCAGATCACTTCATTTGTGGTTAATAAATGGGCTACCCATAGGGCATATCTGGCTCCCAAACATGTTTTGTTTGTATTTACATGTGTTAGGTTTCAGGAAGTTTCTCATAAATCTTGATTTGTGGCTTTCCTTGGACTTTTGGACGGTCTGGCAGCACAAGACCCACAGTCCTGTTGGGTGACCAGGAACTAGGGGGATGGAAAGGCTGCCTGCTTTCCAGGGGCCTGCACCGCTATTTTTCCATATCTCTAGCACTCCCTATTATCTTACTAGGCATTCGAAATTGTGGCCCTTATTAGGCGAGAGAGTTCCAAAATTATTTGTTATTCCAGGGGAAGCTTTCAGTGGGTGAACTGTAGTTAGAAGCTTCTCATCTAAGACAAATAAAAGTACAGCTGCTTGGGGGAGAAGCAAGGCGGGGGACTCGCTCATCTTGTCCTCTGTTTCTCTCTTTTGGGACACAGGGAAGAAGTCCCAGGACTCCATGAGGCACAGTATAAAAACCACAGAGATAGCCCACTCCATCCCTGCCCAGGCCAGGAGACTGAAACCCAGAGAAAGGAAGAGGCTTATCTAAGCTCAGAGGGTAAGTTTGTACCCGAAGCAAAACCTGAACCCATTTCTCTACATTCTTCGTTCATTGCTTGTCCATTAGTAAAGCTAGCAAGTGGGTTTAGTTCCCATACTGACACAGGCAACCAGAGATCCTGTTGAGTTGTACTTTCCGAGGCTTTGTTTGGCCTTGGGGAATTGGCTAATAGTATCTGTCTTGAGGGTAGAGGAAAGAGTCATGGAATTCATACCGGTTATTTACCATCTGCATACAATTCAGTGGGCTTGCTGCCACAATCTGGGAAAGCAGATACCTGGGGCTCTGAAAGGCAAGTTTATCTACCTTTGAAATTGGGCCTGATCCTGGCGTCATATCCAGAGGTCCTCCCCATGAGTTTATCCAGGAAATCAGACGGCGACATGGGCTTGGAAGCAGACCGAGCAGCTTCAGCCTCCTTGGAAGCAGCAAGACTAAGAAAGGAGAGAGGAGGCAGATGGTTAATGAGGGCTTTTCTCACACTGAGATCAGATCCCAGCCTTGCTCAGCCCAGCTCTAAGAACCATTGGAGAAGTAGATAATATGGGTCCTTAATGAGGTAAGGCCCAGGCTACCTTGTTTACCCAGCCCAGGTATCAGCCTGTGTAGGATCCTGGCAGGCAGCAGAGAGTGTCTGATTGATGCTAAGAAACTGCTGATTCTTTTGAGGCTGCATCTCTAAGATTTTGGGCAATCACCCTTGACTGCTGGTTTCCCTGGGAGAGGAGACTGAAGGGTTAACTTCCCAATGAGGCCTGGCCCTGTGTTTTGGGTGCCTGTACTTCCAGAGGTTCAGTGCAGCCATAAAAAAATCTTAGAGATCAAGTAGTCCAGCCTTTTTGGGCTTCCCTAGCTGCTCGGTGGTAGAGAATCCTCCTGCCAATGCAGGAGACATGGGTTTGGTCCCTGGGTTAGGAATATCCCCTGGAGGAGGAAATGGCCACCCACTCCAGTATTCTTGCCTGGGAAATCCCATGGACAGAGGAGCCTGGCAGGTTGCAGTCCACGGGGCTGTAAAAGAGGCAGGCACGACTGGAGTGATTAAACGATGACAGTCCAGTCTTTCCCCAGAGTTTTTCTTCAGAATGAGCTACTAATTTTTTTTTAAAGAACATGCCCAAGTCAAATGCATTTGGGAACACAAATGGAACCAGGCGTCTTTACCTTGGGTCTTCTCAGAACCTTTGACAAACTTAGATGCTTATACTTATGGGACTCTCTCAAACACTTTCAAAAATGCTTTCTCAAAAACACTCTCAAAAAAGTTTCAAAATACTTTCAAAAAACAGACACAGCTAGTGAAGGAGATGTAGGTTCCATGTAAATCAGTGGTCATTTGCCTGGATGTAGCCAGAATTGGGGGATTTGAAATCGAATTGGGGATGCTTCACATGGTTTCTGTCACCCTGCCCCCACAACAAAGTCGTTTTAGGTGTTGCTTTGTACCATAGTACATAGTACAAATGACCGAGGTCTAAGAACAGGGGCTCTTCCCCTGCCATACACTCTGAGGCATGCACATTTCTAGAACAGTCAGGATTGGAAGCTGAAGGGTTGACTATCAATTATTTCTGTTGCTTTGGGTGACTGAGCTTCCCTGACCTGAAATGATTATATCCAGGAGATAGCTGGAAGCTGGTGCTGCCCCACTGTGTGTGCTCTGGGGTTTGTATGCTGGAGGAGGTGCATGTGTAGAGATGCATGTGTGTGTCGCAAAAAAATGAGAGCTTCTGTTACCTGGCCAAGTAGGACGTGGTGTTCCCCAAGGACTTGCGCTGCCTCTTCTGTCCTTTTCTGGTGTCAGAGTTGTCGCTGTCTAAGTGACCCCCTCTAATGGACGGCCCCCATAGCCCTGTCTCCACCCTGTCTTTTCCCACAGGCCCCCTTTCTTCATTTGCAGACACCTGGGCGCATGTCCATCTGGATGGCCTGCCAAGCCATGCCTCAAGTTCATTCCAAACCAGATGCTGCAGCTTCCTTCCCAAAGTTGCCCTGGTGGCACCAACGTCTTCCCGTTCTCTAGGACCAGATGCTTCAGGACTGTCTTGTCTCTGTGTCCCTTCTCCTGCCACGTCCCCTCACTCACTGGGGCCTTTCCAGTCATGCAGGTGTCATGACGGTGCTGTCTTGTTGGGAGTTACTTGTGTTTGTGTTCCGAGACTAGCAGTTGTGGTGGGTTGCCTTGATTGTTTGCTTATTTAATCTTCTACTGTGTCTACCATGGTGTGTCTCACACATACTTGGTGCTCAATAATTGCTGAATGCATGAAATAATATTTTAATTAATTAGTCACATATCTTGGTTAGTAGGAAGTATTCAGAAATATTCATGTATGGATTAGCAATTTTAAAATAAGTAGACTATTATACTCACTAATGAAAACTAGTGAAAATAATCAGGTATTCCTTTGAAGTTTCAGAAAATTTTCTAGGATGGTTGCACTCATGCTTAGTAATCTGAAGATTCCTTATTCATATCCTAAAGGGCTCTTTTTAAAAAATTTCTTAATTGAAGAAATAATTGTTTTACAGAATTTTGTGGTTTTCTGTCATACATCAGCAAGAATCAGCCATAGGTACACCCATGTGCCCTCCCTCCCGGACTTCCCTCCCATCTCCCTCCCCATCCCACTATTCAGCCTGTCACAGAGCCCCTGTTTGAGTTCCCTGAATTACACAGCAAATTCCCATTGTCTATCTATTTTATATATAGTATTGTAAATTTCCATGTTACTCTCTCCATACATCTCCCCTTCTCCTTCCTCTCCCCCTGCCATGTACATAAGTCTGTTCTCTATGTCTGATTCTCCATTGCTGCCCTGAAAATAAATTCATCAGTGCCATCTCTTTAGATTCCATATATATGGGTCAGTATACGATATTTACATTTCTCTTTCTGACTTACTTCTTTCCATTTAATAGGCTCTAGCTTCTTCTACCTCATTAGAACAGATTCAGATGCTTTCCTTTTTATGGCTGAGTAGGAGATGCAAGATGGCAGGAGATGGCATGAGTGAATGTCGACATTCTAGGAATCAGCGAACTAAAATGGACTGGAATGGGTCAATTTAACTCAGATGACCATTATATTTACTACTGCGGGCAGGAATCCCTTAGAAGCAATGGAGTAGCCATCATGGTCAACAAAAGAGTTCGAAATGCAGTACTTGGATGCAGTCTCAAAAATGACAGAATGATCCCTGTTCGTTTCCAAGACAAACCATTCAATGTCACAGTAATCCAAGTCAATGCCCCAACCAGTAACACTGAAGAAGCTGAACTTGAACATTTCTATGAAGATGTACAAGACCTTTTAGAACTAACACCCCCAAAAGATGTCCTGTTCATTATAGGGGACTGGAATGCAAAAGTAGGAAGTTGAGAAACACCTGGAGTAACAGGCAAATTTGGCCTTGGAATACGGAATGAAGCAGGGCAAAGACTAATAGAGTTTTGGCAAGAAAATGCACTGGTCATAACAAACACTCTCTTCCAACAACACAAGAGAAGACTCTACACATGGACATCACCAGATGGTCAACACTGAAATCAGATTGATTATATTCTTTGCAGCCAAAGATGGAGAAGCTCTATACAATCGGCAAAAACAAGACCAGGAGCTGACTGTGGCTCAGATCATGAACTCCTTATTACCAAATTCAGATTTAAATTGAAGAAAGTAGGGAAAACCACTAGACCATTCAAGTATGTTCTAAGTCAAATCCCTTATGATTATACAGTGGAAGTGAGAAATAGATTTAAGGGACTAGATCTGATAGACAGAGTGCCTGATGAACTATGGACAGAGGTTCGTGACACTGTACAGGAGACAGGGATCAACCATCCCCATGGAAAAGAAATGCAAAAAAGCAAAATGGCTGTCTGGGGAGGACTTACAAATAGCTGTGAAAAGAAGAGAGGCGAAAAGCAAAGGAGAAAAGGAAAGATATATCCATTTGAATGCAGAGTTCCAAAGAATAGCAAGGAGAGATGAGAAAGCCTTCCTCAGTGATCAATGCAAAGAAATAGAGGAAAACAATAGAACAGGAAAGACTGGAGATCTCTTCAAGAAAATTAGAGATACCAAGGGAACTTTTCATGCATAGATGGGCTCAATAAAGGATAGAAATGCTATGGACCTAACAGAAGAAAAAATATTAAGAAGAGGTGGCAAGAATACACAGAAGAACTATACAAAAAAGATCTTCATGACCCAGATAACCACAATAGTGTGATCACTCACCTAGAGACAGACAGCCTGTAATGTGAAATTAAGTGGGCCTTAGAAAGCATCGCTATGAACAAAGCTAACAGAGGTGATGGAATTCCAGTTGAGCTATTTCAAATCCTGAAAGATGATGCTGTGAAAGTGCTGTACTCAATATGTCAGCAAATTTGGAAAACCCAGCAGTGGCCACAGGACTGGAAAAGGTCAGTTTTCATTCCAATCCCAAAGAAAGGCAATGCCAAAGAATGTTCAAACTACCGCACAATTGCACTCATCTGACATGCTACTAAAGCAATGCTCAAAATTCTCCAAGCCAGGCTTCAATAATACGTGAACCATGAACTCCCTGATGTTCAAGCTGGTTTTAGAAAAGGCAGAGGAACCAGAGATCAAATTGCCAACATCCGCTGGATCATGGAAAAAGCAAGAGAGTTCCAGAAAAACATCTATTTCTGCCTTATTGACTATGCCAAAGCCTTTGACTATGTGGATCACAATAAACTGTGGAAAATTCTTCAAGAGATGGGAATACCAGACCACTTGACCTGCCTCTTGAGAAACCTATATGCAGGTCAGGAAGCAACAGTTAGAACTGGACATGGAACAACAGACTGGTTCCAAATAGGAAAAGGAGTATGTCAAAGCTGTATATTGTCACCCTGCTTATTTAACTTATATGCAGAGTACATCATGAGAAACGCTGGGCTGGAAGAAGCACAAGATGGGATCAAGATTGCCAGGAGAAATATGAATAACCTCAGATATACAGATGACACCACCCTTATGGCAGAAAGTGAAGAGGAACTCAAAAGCCTCTTGATGAAAGTGAAAGAGGAGAGTGAAAAAGTTGGCTTAAAGCTCAACTTTTAGAAAACGAAGATCATGGCATCTGGTCCCATCACTTCATGGGAAATAGATGGGGAAACAGTGGAAACAGTGTCAGACTTTATCTTTTCGGGCTCCAAAATCACTGCAGATAGTGACTGTAGCCATGAAATTAAAAGATGCTTACTCCTTGGAAGGAAAGTTATGATCAACCTAGATAGCACATTGAAAAGCAGAGACATTACTTTGCCAACAAAGTCCATCTAGTCAAGGCTATGGTTTTCCAATGGTCATGTATGGATGTGAGAGTTGGACTGTGAAGAAGGCTGAGCACCGAAGAATTGATGCTTTTGAACTGTAGTGTTGGAGAAGACTCTTGAGAGTCCCTTGAACTGCAAGGAGATCAAACCAGTCCACCCTAAAGGAGATCAGTCCTGTATATTCATTGGAAGGACTGATGTTGAAGCTGAAACTCCAATACTTTGGCCACCTGGTGTGAAGAACCGACTCTCTGGGAAAGACCCTGATGCTGGGAAAGATTGAAGGAGGGAGGAGAAGGGAACGACAGAGGGTGAGATGGTTGGATGGCATCACTGACTCAATGGACACAAGTTTGAGTAAATTCTGGGAGTTGGTGATGGACAGGGAGGCCTGGCATGCTGCAGTCTATGGAGTCGCAAAGAGTCAGACACGACTGAGCAACTGAACTGAACTGTGTTACATAGATTTGGATATGCAAAAACATGAAGACCTGTGTTCCTGTCAAAATGTGTTGTTAAGAGTGATATTTAGTATGGGTGTTTTTGTGTGTACATATAGCAACCCACTCCAGTATTCTTGCCTGGAGAATCCCATGGATAGAGGAGCCTGGTGGGCTATAGTCCACGGGGTCGCAGAGTCGGACACGACTGAGTGACTTAACTTTCACTTTCATGGCATGTATGTAGACATGGGGTACAGGGTGTGAAAATGTCAAATGCCTTTGTGGCTATACGTGTGTGGTATATATATTATATGTGTGTGTTACTGAAATGTACTGTCACATGTAATAGAGAATGGTTCATAAAGAGTGAAAAGAACAGATGATTTGGAATCAATCCTGTCTCAGTCATTTACTGGCTGTGTGACCATGGGAACATGACCTAACTTCTCTGAACTGCAGTTGCCTGATACATCAAAAGAAGTGCTGCACAAGGAGTCACTGAGGTAGCCCAGGTAAGAAACGTCAAAGGTGGTTCTTGGTTCATAGCCGGCACTCCATCTACGGTCTTGCTTTTCCATTACCGTGTGTGTGTGTGTGTGTGTGTCTGTGTGTATGTGTGTCTGTGTGTGTGTGTCTCTGTGTGTGTCTCTGTGTGTGTCTGTGTGTGTCTGTGTGTGTGTCTGTGTGTGTGTCTGTGTGTCTGTGTCTGTGTGTCTGTGTGTCTGTGCATGTGGAAGCTGACAGTCAGTCTGGAGTTTCTCCTGGTCTCTCTGCTGCCTTCAGCTGTACTGTAGCCCCTGCATGACTTGGAAGTCCTGCCAAACACCTTCCGTGGCCATACTTTACCACAGTCCCAGCCTTTTCTCCATTCAGCACCAGACCCATGGCTTCTGTGTGACTCTGGTGTGGCAAAGGGGACCACGGGCATGTAACCAGTGATTTATGACTTCATCGCTGCTATGATTCACTTCTGGAACCGCTCCAGGAGTGGCAGTTATGAAGCTTTCATAAGCTCCTATTCTCTCTCAGCCCCCGCCCCCCCCTCAGATAATAAGGTTTGGGAACGTGGGCCTCTCTCCTAGCAGTTACTATAGCATAAGACTTCTCTTCCTATTAGGCAGTACAGTGAGAAAATGAATTTGCCCCCAAATATTCCCTACCATTTGCTGTTAGCAAAATATGCCATTTAATATCTGAATCCTCCCCAAGTTGAAGCATCTTCTGATTATCCTAGCTCACATGTCTGCAGCAAGGCGCTTAGTCTGGTCACCTGGCCATTGACTTGCCAACAATCCTTGTATGGTGAACTGAACTGGTGGGAATCGAGACTCTGAGAAATTAACTGGCCTCACAACACACAGTACTTGAATAAGGGAAAAGATTAGAACTCACATTTTCAAGCCCTGCTTCTTCCAAATGCTACGATGTATAGGAAAAACTTTTGTAAACTACGAAGAATATAAATCATGATAGTAGGTAGTTTTACTACTTGTTTTGAAGCTCTGTTGTATTGTTACAGCCAAGAAAATCCAAACCTGTGTCTGACCCCTGGCAATCCCTGTACATACTCTGAATTTACCACACTTGAAACTGGGGAAGAAGTAGTGTGACTTAGCAAATGATTCTCTGTTTTGTCAGGTGACTCACAGTAGAATTCTTGGAAATTTTGAGATTCTTTAGTCCCTCCCATGTATCATGGTTTCTTGGAACATTGCCAATTTTTTCCGAGTTTTTTTTTTTTTTAAATCATTTCTACTATTAGTCACTTTAAAGTTTTCATTGCATTGACATGTACGTTTTAAAGGTCTTATCTTGTTTTCTGTGTATATTTTTAATCATCTTGAAAATTCGTAGTTTTGTCACAGTAATGTCAGATGTTGAAATATTTCTACTTATTTAAAAATGTTTTAAATATTTGTTATTTAGGGAAAAAAGTTCTCCTGGAATTATCTTACTTCTTTAAAAAGAAAAGTAACTTTATATTTCACTCTTCACAAATGAAAAACCAGTATTACTTGCCGTAACAGAGGACAACCATAGCAGTGAATACAATGGAAACAGAAAGAGAAGAGTTTAAACTCCTAGTTAAATTCTGTTGCTGGCTGACATCCCAAACCCGAGGCCTGACTTCAGTTCCAAAAGAAGATCAGCAAGTGCTGGAAAGCTGTTAGAGACACGGTAACACCCAATGGAGACTTTCTTCCTGGGATAATGCAAATGACTGAAATGATGACTGTACATTATTATTATGTTTTGAACCGCCTAAAATCGTCTCCCATTCCTTACTGCCCTCGTCCAAAATTTCTCTAATTCTTTTTCTGATAAACCTTCCATTTGAATGTCAAATAGCCATGCCTTTTCACTTGATGATCATTGTACATTTCTGGCTACATTTAGACAGCATATTTTGCGCAGAATTATTTCTAGGGCCCCCTTAAGTAGATCTGTGCTTTGCGCCTCTGTGCGGAGAAAATAGGTATCCAGGGGCCCTTCATGCACGTTTGCAGCCACTGCCTCTGGTGAGCTTAAGCCTTTGCTTATAGACAGTGAGGGACTGGACGCAGAGGCTGAGAGTGAGTCCGAGAAATGAAATACTTGATTGTTAGGATTTGCTGACCCTATGAAAGTATTTGTAAATGATGCAAATTGTTTCAGGGATTATTGAGATGTAATGTGGTGAATCAGGCTTGATTTAGACAGATTTGATTAATAGTCATTTTCAGAATGTCCGTAAGGTCTCCTGGGACCAAGGGTTCTGTCCCTCGTTGCGAAGGCTTATGGCGATGGCTGCAGTAACTGGACCGAGCCTTGAACTGTCGAGTGCCTCTCAGGGCATTTGTTGCATTAGGAGGCTTTGGTACTTAAAGAACCTCAGTTATGACTCCTAATGACAGAGATTAAGCAAAAGTCCAGGAGTCTGTTCTACAGCGGCATTGGAGGGAGGGTGACGGAGTAAAGAGGGGGCTTTCTGACCTTTGACGAATCTCTTCCCTTGTGAGCTTTCAGTTTCCCAAGCTATAAAATGAGGGGATTAGAATAATCTCTAAGAGTCCTTCTGGTTCTAAACCATCATTTTAGTAATCTATAATATTCCCTCTTTTTAAACTTTTCTTCTTTACACATCTGGTCTTGGGACCTGAATTTATCTGGACCCCTCAGGGGAGTATGAGTGTGTTTGTCTTGCTGCCTTCCCATTCAGTCCCCTCATTTTTCTTCAGTGGAACAGCTCATTTCTCCGGGATTTGTTGGAAGCCTGGCCAGATCAATGCTCAGATTCTCATTCCCTAGTTGCAGCATCAATTGGAAATAGGGAATCAATGTGCAGTTGTCAGTCTGAATTTCAAATGAGTTGGGCTTGGCAGTTAGCCTGGGGAGAAACTGTTTCAATTAGACCCTTCAGGGTACCACATGCGCAAGGACCACGGTGGGTGGGGGTAGCAGTGGGAGGGTCCCTCCATCTTGACGCCAACAGAGTCCATGTCCTGAGTTCATCATGGGCAGGAAAATCAGGAGGTCAGGGATTGGGGGAAAAGGGAGGAAGGGCAAATTGAGGGGAAGAAGAATGATTCAGAGGCTGAGGACAGCCAAGGGAGGGATGCAGGGAGCCGGAGGAGGAAGCTGGAGACGCAGAGTGAGAAGAGAAGTGGGGGTGGGAGAGAGAGGAAGAGGAAAGTGGAGGTGTCTGAGGCGTGGCCAGTGCTATAAACAAGGAAGTCAGTGAGCACAGAGGATGTGTACCCAACTGCACCTGGTGGGAGGAGGTGGCTTCCAAGAGGCTTTGTGGAGATAGTGTTTTGTACAGTAAAACATGAAGGTTGAGTATGGAATTGACCTGGAAGAAACAGAGCAGGAGAGTGTTTTGGGTCGAAGGAACAGTATGTGTAAAGTATAGAGGTGAGAGAGCACTTGGAGAATTAAAGAGAAGTTTAGTGAGCACGTGCGGGAGTGAAGGAGGGAAATGAAGCGGGGAGAGAGAGAGAGTGGGAGAAAAAGAGAAAGGATGAAGAATTGAGAATGGAGCACTGAGTCTTCAAGGTTGGAAGTAGCCAGGCTTGTACCCCCTGTTCTGTGTCCTTGTGGTGGGTCTGGAAGTTAAGGAAGATTGTCCCTCCTCAGTGCCTTATTAGTACAAATAATCTATCTTGATTTCTCAGCTATTGGCTGGTTAAGTTGAATTGTAGCCTGGCCAAGCTTGGGAAATGCACTCTCCAAAAGACCCCTCCAAATGGTGGGTGTCCAACTTGGTTTCCAGGCAGATGTGTCCTCTGACTTGGGGCAGGACATCCCCTTTGCCTTGGCAGGGAGGTAATCTAATGAACTGGTGTTTATTCCTTGTAGAAAGTGCCAAGTCAACTAGTCAGGTGTTGACGGAAGGTCTGTCCATGTTTCCACAAGCATTTAATTCATGTTGTTGCTTT
This sequence comes from Ovis canadensis, assembly GCF_042477335.2. Taxonomy (NCBI): domain Eukaryota; kingdom Metazoa; phylum Chordata; class Mammalia; order Artiodactyla; family Bovidae; genus Ovis; species Ovis canadensis. The sequence continues at coordinate 75,856,671 of NC_091249.1, forward strand.
TGTTCAGTCACTAAGTCATGTCCGACTTTTCGCAACCCCATGAATTGCAGCACGCCAGACTTCCTGTTTTTCACTGTCTCCCAGAGTTTGCTCAAACTCATGTCCATTGAGTCAGTGATACCATCCAACCATCTCATTCTCTGTCGTCCCCTTCTCCTCTTGCCCTCTCAATCTTTCCCAGCATCAGGGTCTTTTCCAATGAGTCAGCTCTTCACATCAGGTGTCCAAAGTATTGGAGCGTCAACTTCATCCTTCCAATGGATATTCAGGGTTGATTTCCTTTAGGATTGACTAGTTTGATCTCCTTGCTGTCCAAGGGACTCTCAAGAGTCTTCTCCATCTCCACAGTTCAAAAGCATCAATTCTTCGGCACTCAACCTTCTTTATGGTCCAACTCTCACATCCATACATGACTACTGGAAAAACTGTAGTTTTGACTATATGGACCTTTGTCAACAAAGTGATGTCTCCACTTTTCAATACACTGTCTAGGTTTGTCATAGCTGTTCTTCCAAGGAGTAAGCATCTTTTTATTTTGTGGCTGCAGTCACCACCTGCATTGATTTTGGAGCCCAAGAAAATGAAATCTGACACTGTTTCTACTTTTTCCCTTTCCTTCGTACACAATTATAAAAATCATTGTGGAATAGAGGGAGAAATATGAAGGTGGGGCTGGGAAACTGAGATATAGTTTTGGCTCTGTGTCTAAATTTCTCTTGGTCTAATTCTTTTTCTTAGATGGTCCCCAGTTTCTTCATCTGGGAAATGGAAGTTTTGGATTAGATCAGGCATGGTAAACACTTTACTTGGAGTAGCTGCTTGGAAGATGGGTCTGGATCCTGACCCAGCAGGAAAGGGGAACAGGGTGGATTATCAGTCTCTGTCAAGGGACTAGATTGCTGAGTGGGGGCTTGTCCTCTTGCCCTACAGTCCTCTGATCCTTCTAATTTATTAAGCACCTACTACATGAATAAGGTACTGTGGAGGAGAGGAGGATAAATGTATTGCTGTCTACAGAAGAAGCCTTTTGTGTGGACTGAGTTTGTGTTTGTCTACAGTGTCTGACAGGTAGTAGCAATCAATGATCTTTTCTTTTTTTCTCTTGTCCACACCGCACAGCTTGTGGGATTTTAGTTCCCTGACCAGGGATTGAACCCAGCCCTCAGCCATGAAAGCACAGAGCCCTAACTACTGGACTGCCAGGGAATTTCCAATGATCATTCGTCGATGAATAGCTTTTGCCCTCTTATTGTTTACAGTTCAGCAGATAGACTAGAGTAGGTACACATAAGCAACTATAAGAGGTTGCCCTCAGCCTAAGGAGCATAATTGGAGTGCTCTGGTGGTTCAGAGGAGGAAGGCAGTATTTGGAGGCAGATGGGAACAGAAATCAGAATTTTTCTGAATTTTGTGAACTTTTGCCTCTGTACACCTTTGGGAAGACCTGACATTTGTCGATGTCCGTGTTGTATAGTTTTGGGGAGAAAGCTTTCTTCTGCCTGTGGGGCTGTCCTTAGAAAGGAATGGAGGGATGGTGTGAGGGGTAGGTATCCTAGGTCCTAGGAAGGGATGAGGCTGAGTAAGGCTGGCACTCTCTGACCTTGCGGGCTGAGCCGGTTTCCTGTCTGTGACTCTGACACCAGGGGCTGCGGGTTGTTGCACAGTATGAGCCTTGCGGGTCACTGTCAGCTTTGCCTGGGTTGCACCCTCAGGTCAACAGCTGGCTTGCTTTGGCCAGCTGTGCAATTCCAATTTTATTTGATTGCAGTAAGGGGCTTAGGTTGGCCTGGAGTGCCTGACATTTTATTAGTTTCACTTCATGATTTGCTAAGCACCCCTTAGGGAGCAGAATGGCGCAGCTGGCATGCCCTGAGCCCGCTTCTCCAGGTCTTATGGAGCAAGAATCCCTTCCCTTTCCTGTCTTACCTTCTACAGTTAGATCTGCCTCTTATAAGGAACCATTATCTGGATAAGAAGCGCAAGTGTTTGAACAGGGTTCTTGTCTGCAGTGAGATGAAATCTTGGGGGCGTGCCCAGTGGTCCAGTGGTTGAGACTCTGCCTTCCAATGCAAGGGATGGGGGTTCTATCACTGGTCAGGAAACTAAGGTCTCATGTGCTTCAGGGGTGCAGCCAAAGATTTAAAAAAAAAAAGAGAGAAAAACCTTGGATCCTTGGAGCTGAACAGAACCTTGAGATTCCATCTGGTTCTTCCCCTGCCCTTAGGGAAGTCTGATTCTCTCGAGATGTCTCACATTCCTTATCATTGTTTCCAGTCTGTTCTTCGAGATAGCTTTCCCTCCACTAATTCTTCTGTTGCTTTTATTTAAGTATCCTCATGACGTAGGGTGAGAAGAATGAGGCGCCTGGCAAAATTCAAAGAGGCGCTTACTCTGAGGGCTGTGTAGGTACCAACCCTGCACGTGCAGAGCCCTGAAAGTTAGCGCCTCCTTAAAGTTTGTGCCCTCACTTGCTTTACCCCAGTCCTCGTCCTCCTAGAGCATCCTAGGTCCTCAAACCCAGTTGATCAAAGGTAGCGTTTCCTGTAGATAATCAAGCGTGGTCACCTAAAGACGGATGTCTGCTTCTCACAGCATCTCATTTCATTTTCAGAAAGCTTCATTTTAGTTTTTCTTGTTTGGTGGCAAAAAATCCCCTAACATTAAATATTTTGTCACAATTTATCCTTTAAACAACCTGAGAGGCAGGGATGTCTGCCCCCATTTTAAAGTAAGAAAATTAAGGCTTAAGGAGCTTGTGGCTTGATTGTCTAACTCTGGCATACCACACTGCATTTGCTTAAACCGTGCCAATGTTTTCTTTCTTCTCACCCCCCTTCTTCTTACCTCATGTGCTTGTTTCAGGACCAGAATCATGGCAGTCCTTGGTGTTTTCTGGCTCAAGCTCAACACCATGTCTCCAACCTTCCTTTTCCCCAAATTGGGACAGTTGTTATGTAGACAAGACCCCAAAAACATGACTTTGACAAACTTCTTCCATATGGTTTTCATGAAGTACAAAGCCTGGCACCTGGTCAGGGCTCAAGAGGTATTTGTTAAATGGCTTGTATACACCTGGTACTTCAGAGGAAGCAGAATGTAGCTGTGCAGGTACTTAGCATCAATGATGTGATTTGACTGGAGTCAAAAAGCCCTGAATTCTGGCCCTGATATCTTTAGTCGGTCTCTGGGGGAAAATATCTGATGTCCTCTGGGAAAATCCAAGGCAGGAAAATAAAAGGAGAAGCCATCCCTTTTTCTTTCAGGAGTATGTATAGCCATCCTATAGAATGACTGAGATCAATGTCCTAGGTCAAACCTATGCCTTTCATTTCCCCCTCCTAGGTCATTGACTATAATTCCACAACCACTGTCTCACTTTACCCTGACTGTCCCTGTGTATCTCACTTAAGGAAGTTTTCCTGTGCCTCTGATCTTTAGTGTCATTCAGTGGTCTGGTTCCACAGAGAATTCTTGGCTTAAGCCTGTTAGCTTCAAGTAACCCCCTAGATGAGTCACAATGTTAGGAATTCGGGTGAGGGGCTATTCTTCAGAGGCTTGATTGCTGAACAGGCCTATGGGGGTTACTCTCCTTGAGTCAAAGCTCTTAGCAGGCCCTGTGTAATTAGCATGCATCCCACGAGTTGGACAGGAGAGCAAATGGCTCTCATTACCTTCAATGCAGTTTTCTTTTTAATCAGATAAATCCCACTGGAAAAGTATGTCTTTGTAGAGAATGCAGCTCAGGGATTCTAGACAAAAAGTTTCGGGAAAAAAAGACTGCATTGATCAGCAGGGAATGGTCATTTGATGTGGCAAAGGTCTGGGAGTATGAATATTGAGAAATAGTAATATGATAAAAACAGAAAGATGTGTTATTAGCTAATGATAGTAATAGCTACCATTCACTGAGTACTTACTATGTGCTGGGTACTTTCAATCCTATGATGATGACAGCATTACCTCCATTTTTTAGATGGGGAAACTGATGCTTGCACTTTCTGAAATTTAGCAGAGGTCATATAGCTTATAAGTGGCAGACCCCACTTACAGTCAGTACTCAGTTGGTCTCTGAAGCCCACACTATTTTCCTGACTATCCCAAGGGATAGAGATTTCCAGAGTCCCTCTGAGGTGCTGCTCTGGTTTATAACAGAAATGTTTGTATGACTCTTTGGAACTGTGAGTGAGAATTCATGGAGCTCTGAGAATTGGAAATTATGGGTTGAGAAGAATATGATGATCACTTTCACACAAATAACACTTTCGGTAGACTTGGCACTTCCAGTTCATTTGATCTTCCTGCCACCTGCATGACAGCATCTCCATGTACAGCTGATGACACTGAGGATCAACTGAAAGGTTAAGATCTCCTCTCAGCATCTCAGATGGCAGAGCCCTAACGTGACCAGGGTCTGGGGCATCTTCTGCTTGACTATTTGGCCAGACCCAACAGACAGGAAGGGAGTGAATAAATCCTTCTTGACTATTTATTAAATTGTTACTCAGAATTTCTCTGTAGTCAACTTGTCTTTCATTTTATTTTTCTCTGTCTCAGTTCACCCATCTTTGAAATACCACCTTCCTTTATCAACTTTAGGTTTGAGTGGTAAAAGGTCATGATGCTTAAAGATGCTGTAGGAATAAATTCCTTTCTTAGTCAACTTTTTGCATTCTCTAAGTGCTTTGAGATCATTATCATCTCATTTGAGATGGCATTAGTTTATTACTTCACTTATTTTCTTATTTATCTAAAATAATTATGAAGTGCCTACTGTATGTCCAAGGTTGTACTGGGTGACTGAGCAGAATATAAATAATAAAAATATAACAGCCCTTATTGAGTGGTTATAAAGGACCAGGCCTTACACAAAGAGCTTTATTTATAGTAGTGAATCCTGAATCTTATCCTTTCAGTCAGTCAGTTCAGTAATAATCCTTTGGGTTGGATTAATTACCCCCACTTTACTTATGAGGAAACTGAGATTTATAGAGGTTAAATAAGTTATTTGTGCTAAGTCATTGCAGTCGGGTTTGATTCTTTGCCATACTTTGGACCACAGCCTGCCAGGCTCTTCTGTCCATGGGATTCTCCAGGCAAGAATACTGGCGGGGGTTGACATGCCCTCCTCCAAAGGATCTTTCCAACCTAGAGATCTAATCCTTATCTCTTGTCTCCTGCATTGGCAGACAGGTTTTTTTTTTTTTTTTTTTACCACTAGCAGCACCTGGGAAGCCCTATTTAGGTACACCTAACCCCAGAGTTTGTTGTGTCTTAAAGAGATGGGAATACCAGACCACCTGACCTTCCTCCTGAGAAACCTCTATGCAGGTCAAGAAGCAACAGTTAGAGCCAAACATGAAACAGACTGGTTCCAAATTGGGAAAGGAGTACGTCAAGGCTGTATGTTGTCACCCTGTTTATTTAACTTATATGCAGAGTATATCATGAGAAATGCTGAGCTAGATGAATCACAAGCTGGAATCAAGATTACTGGAAGAAATACCAATAACCTCAGATATGCAGATAATACCACCCTTATTGGCAGAAAGTGAAGAGGAAGTAAAGAGCCTCTTGAAGAAAGTGAAAGAGGAGAGTGAAAAAGTTGGCTTAAAACTCAACTTTCAAAAAACTAAGATCATGGCATCCAGTCCCATTACTTCATGGCATATGGATGGGGAAACAGTGGAAATCATGACAAAATTTATTTTCTTGGGCTCCAAAATCACTGCGGATAGTAACTTCAGTCATGAAATTAAAAGACACTTGCTCCTTGGAAGAAAAGCTATGACAAATCTAGACAGTATATTAAAAAGCAGAGACATTACTTTGCCAACAAAGATCTGTCCAGTCAAATCTATGGTTTTTCCAGTAGTCATGTATGGATGTGAGAGTTGGACCGTAAAGAAGGCTGAGCACTGAAGAATTGGTGCTTTTGAATTAGTGTTGGAGAAAGCTAGTGTGAGTCCCTTGGACAGCAAGGAGATCCAGCCTAAAGGAAATCAGTCCTGAATATTCATTGGAAGGACTGATGCTGAAGCTCCAATGCTTTGGCCACCTGATGCAAAGAGCTAACTCACTGACAAAGACCCTGATGCTGGGAAAGATAGAAGGCAGGAGGAGAGGGGAATGACAGAGGCTGAGATGATTGGATGGCATCACTGACTCAATGGACATGAATTTGAGCAATCTCTGGGAGTTGGTGAAGGACAGGGAGGCCTGGCATGCTGCAGTCCATGGGGTCCCAAATAGTTGGACATGACTGAGCTACTGAACAACAAAATCCAGAGACTTCTCTTTTAAATATCTTAATAATAGGTATGCCATAGCTCTTGTATTCAAAGAACTCCCAAATTAATCGAGGGAAACCTGTGTGAAGACAAATTAGCGCTTGGATGTCTGACCCTATTAGAAAACCACATTACTTTCCCCTCCAAGATCTGTGCTGGTTCAGACCGAGTGTGGAAAATAAGCCAAGTTGCAATGAACCCCTAGGAAATGTATTGGCAAAATGGATCTGTTTGTTCCAGAGAAAACAGAGGTTTACCTAAGAGTGAATCTTAGACGTGTGTGGTCTTCAGGCATCCAAGAGACTATGATTCAAAGGAGGGTGTTGAGAAAATAGTAAACAGTCTTCAGTGGGCACTGGGGAAGAAATGACCTTAAACTGTAGAAAAAGCAACTTGGATTCAAATCTGCATCTGCCAGTAACAAACCGAGTGAATGGTCTTCAGAAAGAGCATGCTTAACTGAGTTGAGAGGATTTAGTTGAAGTGGGTATTTGTATGTAAATACGGAGTTTTATTGATGCTCCCAATCTCTAATAAGGCTCTAAATAGCCCTCCTTGATTCCCCTGAATCCTCTAAGACAGAGAGCTGCAGCTATGCTTAGTGGAGTGGAACTTCTTTGTCTTACTTAACAGGTTCTAACGTCTTGGGGAAGAAGTGGGTAGAAGAGTCATAGAATTACGGAACTGGGACATCTTGTGTGTTAAAAAAAAAAAAAAGACATTTTTTGAGCACCTTATATAAATGAATGATTGTATATTGTGACTGCAATGTCAGAAGGAATGTCATCTCCATTTATAGGCAAGGAAATTGACTAAGAGATTAACTAACAAGAATCGCAATGGCTACCAATGATCAAACATTTTCTAATTGCTACCCACCTTGTTAAGAAGTTTCCCATACATGCTTTTTAATCCACTCAACCACTCGGTGAAGTGGGTACCATTTTCTTCTCTAGTTTTCACTTGAGGAAATGGAGACTTGGAAAGGTTAAATGACGTAATCAAGGTAATTTGGTGGCTGAGTTGATATGTGACTCTAATTGAGGTGGAATTTTGCCATATGTTTTGGAGCAGCTGTTCAAATGTGCTAATATAGCTCACTCAACTTGAATATGCATTGTTTTAAGTTCCTGCTCCTCTGCAGATTAGTACCAGCTTCTGCAAGTAATATTTACTGAGGAGTATTCAGAAGACGTGTCAGTGAAGCCTAAGGGACTCAATGAGCTGAAAGCAAGGTTGATGGACAATGATGCTAGATGGCTAGTGTCCCTTCCTGGTTTTAGGAGGAAGAAGGGCTAGTGGGGAAAGGGTGGCAAGGGTCATTGCTGAGACTGTCTTTTCTTTTTGAGGGTTTCCTCCCTTTTCACCCTATACCTTCAGGGTCCTCTGGCAGGGTCACCTCCCTCTGCTCCATAGGAGGACCAAATAGGGATCCAAATTCCACTGTTCTTTGCTTCTTGTTGCATGGCTCTGAGGCAAATGGAACAAACTGGGTGTAGGGTCAGAAGTCCTAAGTTTGACTACTACTCACTTCTGTTCTTTCTTCTGTGATCATGAATGCATCCTTTGTTATACTGAAGCATCACTTTCCTCATCCATAGAGTATAGATCCTTCCTGTCATAACTTATAAATCACTGCTAGTGGTCCAGTAGCTAAGAATCCAGGCTTCCACTGCAGGGGGCTTGGGTTTGATCCCTGGGCAGAGAACTGAGATCCCTCATGCTGCACAGTGTGGCCAAAAAAAAAAAAAAAAAAAAAAGAAATCTTTCTGGGTGAAGTAAGATACTGCACTAACAAGAGCTCATTCATTTCTGGATTGAAACAGAAGCTGGTCCAGGATTAAGCACACAAATTCTGCTGTCAAATTCATGCTCTTCTGTTTACCAGCTGTGCGGCCTCGGACAAGTTACTTATCGTTTTTGTTTCTGCATCTGTAAAATGGGTATCGTTGCCACTCACAGAGTTGTGACAAAGAGCAAATAGTTCTTCTTCAGTGCTTACTTTGGTACCCGGAACATCGTAAATGTTCAAGACAGTTTTTATTGATTTCAATTTTCATTGGTTGCTCTAGGCTGTACGATAAGGAATGAATATATGAACTTCTAGAGGCTTCTGTGCATTTTACACTTGAATCTACAAGGACCACCCACATTCACACCTAGAGGAATACTGCAGCAGTCTCTGGTAATTCTTCTGCTCTGTTCTTAGTAATTTATCTCTTAAGTAGTAAATTAATAGAATTACTTTGGCATTTCAATCAATAGGATTAAGATGATCTGATGGTAACGGAGTAGTAATTGCTGCTGCACAGATGGAAACTGTCCAGTGGCAAAAACTGTTCTTCGCAAGCTGGCTGGCAGCCCTCAGACCAGATTCTTTCCATCCTTTAAAAAATAACATTCTCCTCTGATGATAAAAGCAATGCATGCATATTAGAAAAATACAACAGGGTTTAAAGGAAAAAAAAAAAAAAACGACCTGGAAATCCTATTATCTAGATACGTACTGTTAACATATTAGTAAATTTCCTCTAGGTTTTTTTTTTTCCTCTACAGATTATAATCAGTTTTGTTTCCTGCTTTTTTACTGAAGGTTCTAAATGAGAATTTAATTTCTTCTTGTTATTAAACCTTTAGAAAGATAATTGTGAGTGACTGCATGAGCCAGTGTGTGACTATATCAGCATTCATTTAGCTGTCCCTCTCTGATGGCCATTTATATTATTTCCAATTTTGAACTATTATAATTTATGCTGTGAAAAGCCCCCCTGCTCACAAACCTGTGTTCATGGCCTGGAAACAAAATTGCTGAGTCAAAGGGTATGAATGTTTCTAAGGCAGAAAGGCTCTAGCAGTGTCAAGGGACCCCTCCCTCCTTCAGGATCAGCAGCTTGGCTCCTCACTGAAGATGAATTCCTCATAAGGGGAAGTCTGCTAGTGGCCAGCGCTGAAGGCAATGGTGAGTAAGTGGAAGCTGAAGAAGAGAGGTGACCACTTCTTTTTCCTTTTTCTGTTTTAATGCATATTACCCAAGAAGCCCTAGGCACTGGGATGTGCTGGAGGGGAGAAGGAGAGATCTCTGTGACAGTGTGGTTTGGCAGTTCAGCATAGTTTGGTGCAATACATTTCATTTGCTATTAAACTGCCCTGCTTATGTCTTTTGCCTATGTCACATTCCATTTTTATCCCTGAAAATATTTGTATATAATCAGTTCAGTTGTTCAGTTGTGTCCGACTCTTTGCGACTCCATGAATCGCAGCACGCCAGGCCTCCCTGTCCATCACCAGCTCCCAGAGTTCACTCAGACTCACGTCCATCGAGTCAGTGATGCCATCCAGCCATCTCATCCTCTGTTGTCTCCTTCTCCTCCTGCCCCCAATCCCTCCCAGCATCAGAGTCTTTTCCAATGAGTCAACTCTGCGCATGAGGTGGCCAAAGTATTGGAGTTTCAGCTTCAGCATCATTCCTTCCAAAGAAATCCCAGGGCTGATCTCCTTCAGAGTGGACTGGTTGGATCTCCTTGCAGTCCAAGGGACTCTCAAGAGTCTTCTCCAACACCACAGTTCAAAAGCATCAATTCTTTGGCGCTCAGTCTTCTTCACAGTCCAACTCTCACATCCATACATGACCAGTGGAAAAACCATAGCCTTGACTAGATGGACCTTTGTTGGCAAAGTAATGTCCCTGCTTTTGAATATGCTATCTAGGTTGGTCATAACTTTTCTTCCAAGGAGTAAGCGTTTTTTAATTTCATGGTTACAGTCACCATCTGCAGTGATTTTGGAGCCCCCCCAAAATGAAGTCTGACACTATTTCCACTGTTTCCCCATCTATATGCCATGACGTGATGGGACCAGATGCCATGATCTTCGTTTTCTGAGTATACCATAAACACTTGCAATGGGAAGTAGGATATCATGGCGAACTCAAATCTGGTTCTACCATGTAGCTGTGTGATCTTGGGCAAGTTACTTAACCTCTTCAAATCTGTTTTTTAAATTTTTTGCCAGTACAATAGCGTTAATAATAGTGCTCCTAGGGTGGTTGTAATTAAAGGAGAAAATCAGGTGTTGATGTCGTGCTAGATAAAAACTGCTTAGTATCTTAGCCATTACTACAAATAAAAATAAAAATCTTCGTTGGTAAGACTCAAATATTCTTCATTAAAATCTTATGCTAGTCTAGATTACACCTGACAATTCTGAAGAACTTCAGAAAAACCTAAAGGCTAAAAGAAGCTGATATGGCAAGAAATACTGGATGTGGACCATACTTCACATCTTGGCTAATTTATTATTTTCCATCACAGGTCCTGCATCTTAAGAGGGACATTAACAGGTTGGAGCAGGTCCAGAAAGGAACAACTGGGCTGGTAAACAAACTTGGAATTGACCTGTAAGGAATAATTAAAGACTCTGTGGGTGTTTGGCTCAGAGAAAACTTAGACAGAGAGATCATTTTTTAACAAATCTCTGAAGGGCTGTCATGGGAAAGAGAGACTCAACTTAGTAAAATAATATTCTTGGATATTTACTGTTTGCCAGGCACTGAACCAAGCCCTCTGCAGACATTGTTTATGCCTTCTTCTCTGAAGCACTACATGAGGTTATATTTGTGTTCCTGTCACCCAGATAAAGCAACCAAGGCACAGATGGCAGAAGTGACTTGGTTGAAAGTTACATGGCTAGTAGGTGGTAGGGTAGGAATAGAACCTGATCCTTCTGGTTCCACAGTTTAGGTACCTTCTGTAGGCTACTGACTTGTTCCAAGTGACTAGGGAAGGCAGATGGGACTTTCAGAGTGGGAAGTGGCTGCCCAATGTGAGGAAAGAATATTTTAACCATTTGAGCTATCAGGTAATGGAAGAGACTACCCAAGGAGATGGTGAGTTTCTTGCCTCTGGAAGTGTTCACACACAGGCTGAACTCTTAGTTTCATACTGTAAGGATAAATCAGTCAGGGAATAGGCCAGAGTCATGAGTTTACTACTTATTGTATGGCCTTGAAAGTTGCTTATCTTCTCTGACCCTCAGTTTCTTCATCTGGAAACTAGGAAAACTTAATTCTAATTTAAGGTTTGTTGGAAGAGTAAAACATTCAGATAAATTGCTTAGCCAGGAATCTGTTCATTATATGTGAATGTGAACAATTATCTATGGTTTTTAAAAAATTTATCTGCACCTGTGCTTCTCTTTTTATAGAGTGAGCCTATCTGTTCGTTTCTTCCTGGAGGTCATTTCCAGATTTGGAGATGTCACCTGCAGAGTAGGTACTCTAGCTCACTTCTGCAGAGGCAGGTACCTAGGTGTCCCCTCAAGCAAATGACAGATTGGACTTTGGAACAGGGGTAGATAGTGGACTGAATGAAACGAAGTATGTTTAGATTGTAATCTTAAGCAACAATATAGATGTTATTGAGAGAGAGACTAGAACCATTTACCCTGTTGATCAATTATCAGATGGGTGTGAAGGGCCCACTGTGTGCCCAGCATGTGCCATGTAGATTAAGCATATATCCAATCAGTTGGAGGCACTCTCTTTGTCTTCAAGGACCTCAGTGCGTGGGTTGGCTCAGACAGCTATGAAAAGATGAAAGAATAGGACTGAATGTCATTCGGTGCTGAGTCCTTTGGCACAGGGCAGTTAGGGAAGAGATGCTTAGAGGCAGGAGATTGGAAAAAATGATCTAAGAAGATTTCTTTCTGGCCTGGGATTTTCTCTGTTCAGTGGTTCTCAGGATTGCATCCTCATAGGCACTGTGTGGTAATGTTGCAGCTGTGGCTCCCTTGGACGTATTCTCTAGTCATTTCCCTAAGACTTCTAGAACCTGGGAGTATACTGATCATTGTTGCTCATTGCCAAGGAAGGGCTGTCCTTCTTAGACACAGAGAGCAAGCCAATCCTCCCTCCTTTCAGGGCTCCTTTTAGGCCCCTGTTTTTCAGACATCAGTGATGCCCTTCACCAGCCTTGTCCATGCCTCTCACCAACATCAGCCATGCCCCCTACCCACATCAGCCATGGTCCCCAACACCAACCATGCCCCTCACCAACACCGGCCATGCCCCTCACCAACACCGGCCATGCCCCTCACTAACACCAGCCATACCTCTCACCAACATCAACCATACATTTCACCAACATCAGCTGTGCCTCTCACCCACATCAGCTATGGCCCCCAACAACATCAGCCATGGCCCTCACCAGTATCAGCCATGCCCCTCACTAACACCAGCCATGCCTCTCACCAACATCAGCTATGGCTCCCAACAACATCAGCCATGACTCACTGGTGGGAGACATGACTTGGCTGCCTGAGAATAAAGCTTTTATTGTAATTCTTGATGTGAAAGTTCTTCCTTCTCCTTTTTCAGTGAAATAAGCAGATGTCACCTGCTTTGGGAAATGCCTTCCTTTCTCCTCCTCTTGTTTCCTCCTCCTTTCATTATTCCTCCTTAGCATTTGCTTCTTCCCACCAACATTCCTCTCCCCTCCTGGGCTTCTAGGTTTTCCTCTCCCTTCATTTGTTTCTAAATCCTAGAATGATAGAGCTGAGAGAGACATTAAAAGTCATCTAGTACAGTCCCTCCATCCATTTTACAGTTTAGAATACTGTGGTCCAGGGAGGGAAAGAGACTCCCATGTGAGTTCTTGGCCAAACCCACCCAGAGTGGACCCAAGATAAGTGCTCTTTCTTCTTTCTTTTCTCTCTCTTTTTCTCTCCCTTCTTGTCCCCCCCTTTTATTCCTTGCCCAGTACTATTCCTTACTTTTTTTTTTCCCATCTCTTCATAAACCCCATGGTGATAGATGGAAGGGAAATCAGAGCAGCAGATCTGAGGGGAAGGGTGTTGTCAGCTCCTCCTCACCTCCTTTCCTCACTGGCAAAGGCAGAGTTTGGAGAAGGCCTCTCAGTTTTCTGCCTCAGAGGCTCTGTTTCTTCCCCCCTGCCCCACCACATTTTTGGAGAGGTTTGTAAGATGTCTTATGAAGACTTTGTATTGGATTGGCAAGGTGGCTGGCCTACAGGCATCCAGATTGGGAAGATTCCCTGTCTCAGTTTCCTCATCCACAAAAGGGGTATGAAACTAGTACTTACTTCAGAGGACTGCTGTAAATATTAGTTAATGTATGTGGAATGTTTAGAGCAGTTCCTGGCATATTGTAGGTTCTTAATGCATGCTTTGTATAAAATTATTAACTATAGGTATTATTTAGAGGAATTCCTGTCTGTCAGACACAGGGTTGGGAGTCACAGATGTCATTCTTACATAAGAAGGGGATGGAAACCTATGAAAGTAGCTTCAATAGACACTCGTTGGTGATCTCATCCCCGCTGTGTTCTGCCAGGCCAAATTGCTTGCTTTTTACCCAAATGTGCCATCTTTCCCCAACCATTTGAATTCAGATAGCAGCTCATGTCTATGATTCACTCTGAGAAGCTGTTTGGGACTTCAAGTTAAGCCTTGCTCAGAACCTACCCAATCTCACAAGTCTTACTGGCAATTTCCAGTTAAAACAATAGCACTGTCCAAGATAGAATGATAGGGTACAGTACTCCCCAAGCCCAAATCAGTTGCATATCATCTGACAGGTTTTGTCCAATTCATATACTGTGATTTAATTGCTTTTTAATTTGATTTTTTTTGTTGTTTAAAATAAACTCTCAGTATTATAATGCGAAGAATTGACTCATTGGAAAAGATTCTTATGCTGAGAGGGATTGGGGGCAGGAGGAGAAGGGGACGACAGAGGATGAGATGGCTGGATGGCATCACTGACTCGATGGCAGTGAGTTTGAGTGAACTCTGGGAGATGTGATGGACAGGGAGGCCTGGTGTGCTGTGATTCGTGGGGTCGCAAAGAGTCGGACACGACTGAGCGACTGAACTGACTGACTGATGATAATGAAATTGATAATTCTAGTACCTAGGAAAATAAAATTCATGATAAGTATAACAAAATTATCCTGAACCACTGAAATCTATGTTACATACTATCAGTGGGACAATCATGAAATTTTAGGGAAAATCATCCCAATGTGAAGACAGTTAGAGGTCTTGGTCTTTGTCTGGGCTGGACATTGATTCAGGGTTGACTTTTCCCTCTGGCCTCAGTTTCCCCCTGGGAATTGAAGGAATGGGGTCAGAAAATTCTTTCCCTAAGTGGTGGTTTTTTTTAATGACCTAGAGGATGCTATGATATTACATACAGAATTGTGCAGGGCTCTAGTCACTCTGATGAAAATATATTCCAACCATCACTTGTTGTAAAAACCCAAATCTCTAATGTAACTCTGGCTTCCATTTTCCAATGACATTTTGCTTCCAGCACAATGACTTCAGTAGGAAAATCTTCCATTTGCTTGAAAAAATTCCTTCAGAAACCCCAAACTGTCTCAGCCCCTAGGCTCGATTTTACTTGGAAGATACCAAGCAACTGGGCCCATGTTCACCTTTCTCCAAATGTCTTTTTCCCCCACCTGGTAGAGGCTGTCTGTTTATTAAGGTGAGCTCCAGGTTTATTTTTCTGTCCATGCTTTCTGATATCCTCTTTCTTTCTTTCTTTTTTTTAATACTTTCCAGCTTTCAAAAGTAATAAATATTGTTGTAAAACATCCAAGCATTACTAAAATATTTAATGTAAGAAATAAAAGCACCCAATAGTCTCATTCTCAATAGATAATAACAACTATAAACAGTTTTGGGTCCATTTCTCTAGACTTTTTTCCCATGTGAGAACAATGAAACATTAAAAAAAATAAAAATGGGATCCTACTATACATACTGTTTTGCTTCTTGCTTTCCCCCCGATTTAATTATTTTTTCTCAGTATTTTTGACTTTTTTGCATGAAGTGAGGTCATCTGCCTTTGGCATTTACTGACTGAGACTGTAGATGAATCACTCCTCCTCTCAGGGTTTCAGTTTCCTCATCGGTAAAAGGAAACAGCCCTTTCCCACTTCCCTGTGATGTAAGCTTTAAGGGAGAGAGCATGTGAAAGTGTAGGTGCCCTCTGGTGGACTCCAGTGAACCCTCCTCTGTCCCATTCTCCTGTTTGACTGGGTTTGGAGCACTGATCATGACCTGAAATTCTTTGATTTCCTGGGTTGTTTCTTTGTTTGTCTCACCTCTAGAAGTTAAGCTGTGTGAGAGCAAAGACCACATCTCTTCTGCTCATCACCGTATCTGTCCCCCAAATGTAGAAAGATTACTGGTTTATGGTAGGAAGTCAATAAATATTTTTTAGATGATGAAGAAATCCCTGCTCAGCCTTGCTTCTGAATGATGGAAGACCCATAGGGAGAGAACAGGGCAGAGCAGGACTGGGCTGAGTCTTAGGTCGTGGGAGATAGCTGGCCCATCCAGTGTTCCTGAACTCCCCATCTTCCAGTTTCCCCTTTCTATAAGCCCTTCTCCTCTGCCTGTATCATCCTCTCTTGGCCCTCTTTGTCACCTGGTGAATTAGTCATTCTTTATGGCCCAGTTTAAGTGCCTTGATTCCTATTTAAATTGTCTTCAACTTTGTACGGCACCACGCCTGCCCCCCTCCCAGCCCTAGCCAGAGTTGTGTGTGTATTAGTTGCTCAGTCATGTCCAGCTCTTTGTGATCCCATGGACCATAGCCTGCCAGGCTCCTTGTCCACGGGATTTTCCAGGCAAGAATACTGGAGTGGGTTGCCATTTCCTTCTCCAGGGGAGCTTCAATCCCTGACCCAGGGATTGAACCTGGGTCTCCTGCATTGCAGGCAGATTCTTTACCAAGTAAACCACCAAGGAAGCCCCCAGGCAGTTAGTCAGATTCTTCTTTATGATCCCACAATGCTTTGCACCTGCATTGCTACCACTCTACATGTCTTTTCCTGTTGAATTCTTAGGGTGATTTGGCAGGGAAGGATAATTATCATTGCCATTTTACAGATGAGGAAAACTGAGGCTTAGACATCTTAAAAACAATCTTGCTCCAAGTCATAGAGTGGTATACCATCACATTTGGACTTTCCTGGTGGCTCAGATAGTAAAGCGTCTGCCTACAATGCGGGAGACCTGGGTTCAATCCCTGTGTCGGGAAGATCCCCTGGAGGAGGAAATGGCAACCCACCCCAGTATTCTTGCCTGGAAAATCCCATGGATGGAGGAGCCTGGTAGGCTACAGTCCATTGGGTTGCAAAGAGTCAGTCATGACTGAGCGACTTCACTTTCTTTTTTTTCATACCATCATAAGTGGTTTAACAAGGATTCCAAAACATGTTTGACTGATGCCAAGCCAGAGTTTTTAATGGCGGGAGTCAACTTAACTTAAGAATTATGCAATGACAGATGGAAAGACCTGGGATGTTTATGAAGTCCAATCTTATTTTAGGGATAGAGAAACTGAGACTCAGTTACAAAGTCACAGCAGGGCTTTCAGAGGGAGGAAAATTTTGCTCTAATCTCTAGGCTGTCCAATCGAGGTGGTGTGGAGGTTGACTCTTTTACTGAACCTTGTCACCCTCTTTGTCAGGAGGTGTAGCTTTTCATATTCCAGGGCATTTTCAGTGAACTCCTCCAAGACCCTTCTCTTTGGGCATGATGCAATCTTTTCTTGGCTTCTGTCAAGAGTTTTCCTCTTCTACTAGATGTTTTAGGTCACATCACAAAAACTGGCTCCAGTGAGGTCTGTGTTTCCTGCACAACTGAAGGCCATTTTCAAAAGTTTGCCTTGTCTTATGGAAAGGGGTCTCTCTGCGGACCCAGGCCACTGTGGGAAGCAGCCATATGTGCAATGGTACAGATGTGTTGAGAGGCCCAGAGTTTGGACATCCTAGACAGCAAGGATAAGGCTAAACAACTCTCTGCAACAGCTCTTGAGCCAGGGTTGAGCTGTATGTCTAGCTCACTCTCACTGTGACTCATTTCTTGGAGCAAAAAATGTGTCACTGTGAGACATAGCAGTGCATTGCATTGACTGGTTGGAAGCCTCCTGGTCCTGGGCTTCAGCAGAGCCAATAAGAGAAGGAAGGGAGCAGGTATATGGGGACAAAACAATTCAATTCAACAAGACCTGAATATCTGACATACATGAGTCACTGGGTTAATACTATCGATGAGGGGAATGGAGCAAGCTGAAAACTCTGGTGAGCACCTTTTCTTCATGTTGGCCTTTCACATGAACCAAGAAACCCATTAAGTCCCTAGTCTTTGAAGGGCTTATAGTCCAACTGAACAAGTAGAAGGGCACCCAAATGTTTGTAAGGCTACAGTGTGCAAACTGAATGCTGAAGATAATGCCTACATTTCCGAGGAGATTTAGGAAGGAGAATCCATGCCCAGTTCTGGGTAGGGATGGTGGCAGTCTGGGGTTGCTTCATGGAGGAGGTGTTGTTAGTGGTGGCTCGTGAGGTGTGGATAGGATCTGAGACAAGTGGAGAGGGGATTCACTAAGGGCTTGTGCTCTGCTCAGAAAAAGTGCTTAAAGGTGACTGCATTTGTCT
This sequence comes from Ovis canadensis, assembly GCF_042477335.2. Classification (NCBI taxonomy): domain Eukaryota; kingdom Metazoa; phylum Chordata; class Mammalia; order Artiodactyla; family Bovidae; genus Ovis; species Ovis canadensis. The sequence goes on from NC_091249.1 coordinate 75,874,429, forward strand.
ATTGGCAAAGTTTTCTCCATTTTTTATGATGAGGAACTTGAGGCTCAGAAGGGTTGAGCAAACTGCCAAGATAATACAGCTAGGAAGTGACAGAGACAGGTTTCAAAAATCAAATGAACTTGAATCCAGAATTGGTGGGTGTGCCTTTCAGGGCAAAAATGAGGGAGGGATCTTTCTAGATTTAAGGTATATTAGGGACCAATGGGAGAAAACTACAGAGATGAGAACAATGGCCATGTAACAGACCGAGAAATTCGGTTGAAGTAGAATTTGGTTCATGTGAAGTGAAGGAGCTGGAAATGGAAGTGGTGGCTGTTTTGTGGCAAGCTGAGAGTGGGGTCCTACTAGAGCCTGGTGTTCTCAGCAAAGGGCAGCATAAACGCACAGATGAATGAGATCCATCTGTATGTGTACTGACAAGGTATTGCTGGGTGAGAAAAGGGAAGCTGCAGTGCATAGCATTTAGTATAACCCTATTTTTGTAAAACAGAAACAGCTCAGGATTGTAGCACAGCAGTTAAAGACTCTGAAGTCGCAGTGCTTGGATTTCAGTCTGGCACTGCCATTTCTAAGCTGGGCAGCCCTAGGAAAATTACTAAACTTCTCTGTTTCCTCATCTGTAACTTCATCTATACAATGGGATGAATAATAGTATATCCTTACAGGATTGTTCTGAAGATTGCATGAGTTAATACATATTCAAATTTTAGAAAGGCTTCTTGTCATTATCATGTTATTAAGATTATCTGGAAAGATGAATATTGAATTGTTAAGTGATTTACCTTAGGGAGTAGGACTTCTGTGTCTTTTAGCTTTAAATATATCTCCCTTTGTGGTTTAAATATTTTATGGCAAACATGTATAATGTTTAGAATGTAAACAGATGAAACAGCAAGTTTATTTCAAAAGTTAACATTAGGAGGTTGACATGAGAAGACTTTATTTCTATTGTGTTTTTTTCTCCTGCTGGCAACATGCCTGCTAGTGACACATTCAGAATTGTCTCTGGCGTCACTCAGATGGCTGCTGGGAATAGGTGTCTGAGACACAATGTTTGGGTTTCCCACGGGCCTTGTCTAGAGTGATGCTCCTGCTTGTAAAGGAGAGCTGGCCCGGCCCTTGCTGCCTCTCCCCGTTCTGCTCCCTGCCCTCATCTGGGTATGTTTTCCTGGCCTAGAGGTGTTGTGAGAAGCCCTTGGGGTCTGCTTTGGGAGCAGCAGGTCCCGAGTTTGTGGTGAGGTCTCCGATGCTGGAGACTGGGCTGCCTCTCCAACCTTTTATACAGAAGGTGAGGGGAAACTGGGTATCCCCAATCCTGTGTGTTTGGAGGTTAGAGCATGAGGCTTGAAAAGGTCTTTGGTCTGAATTCCAGGGACCGGCAATTAAAAAAGAAAAAGATGAGCCTGAGATTATGCTGCCTTTTTTCCTTGCCTCCCTGCTCAGTCGTTCTCTCCTATCATCCCTGATAGCTCTTTCAGTGGAGTGATTAGGGGACAAAGAATGGCTGTACTGCAGGGATCCATCTCTACCCTAAGACAGAGCTCTAACCACATGCTTTCTGCCCAGGGTGGAAGGTAGTGTAATATTCCTCCCCTGTGAAGGGTGGAGATTAAGCACTCACATCCATTTATGGATGTATGTTAACTTTATATCTAGAACCACCTGCAGGAGGTGAGCTTTTGATTATTTGAAGAAGCAAACTCATCTCTGTTTTGCCTCCATCTTCCTCTTCCAGTTCAGTCTCCTCCCCACTTTTCCTCCCAGGTTCATTCTTGGAATAACAGTAGCAGTATAATGGTTAAGAGAGTGTTTTCTGCAGTCAGACTTATCTTTGAATCCTAGCTCTGCTTCTTATGAGTTGCCTTACCTTGGGTAAACTATATAACCTATTTATGCCTCAGTTTTGTCACCTGTAATACGGGAATATAATAATACTTGTGTCTAAGGATTTGTGACATGAGGCTCATGATGTTGTTAGCACAGCATCTAGTATTCAATAAACACTTGATAAATAGTAACGATTGGTATTGAGTGGTTGCAGTCAAGGCTGAGATGGAGCATCGTAAGGGAAGGAAGGAAGGGATGCCCGCCTGCAGTATCTGTTAACGTAAACGATGTGCTAGCTCTGTGCCTCAGCAATTCCGTTTCTGTTCTTGTTATCTGCCTGGAAAAATGGCCTGTGTTCATTCACAAAGATGTAGGTTCACTGTGATTATTGCAGCACTGATTTCAGTGGAAAAACTGGAAAAAAGTAGAAATGTACATCAACACGGAAGTGGCTGGAAAACAGTGGGATATCCATAACATATGTCCTGCAGTAGCTAAAAGAATGAGGTGGAGATGTTTGCCTCAACAGATAAAGCTTTCCAAGACATGCTGATATGTGAACAGAGTAAGTTGCAGAATCATATGGGCAATTTGATTCCATGAAATGATAGCATATATATTTCAATGAATGGTATATACAGTTCAATAGATAGTATATATAGTTCAATAGATTTCAATATATATTTAAACATATGTATGTATAACTATTGAACTATATATACTATCCCTTTGTGTGTGTATATTTATATATATGTGTGTATATATATACATATATGAATAAAAGTTATCAAGTAGGTTACCTCTTGAAGAAATAAAAGCTGGGAGGGACCTGGAGATCATCATCAAAGGGGATTTTAGGTTTAAGTCTAGTATTAGCATTTTTAAAAAAGAGAACATATATATATCATACAATTTAAAAAGGTTAAGAAGAGAGAAAGAAATACCTATCTGGCTGAGAATCTGAAGACAATAACTCTGTCAAATCAAAACCCTGATGGGAAATTCCCAGCTCATAACCCCTATGGCCCTCTGGTAGAGGGTGGAGGCTATTAGTCTGATAGCCATATCAGTTCACGGGGGCTGCAACCTTGAGAGGAATATATAAAGAGGGGTACCTATTAGGGAGGGCAGCGTACCTACATGTTAAGGATGCAGATATTCCAGCTGTAGGTTAGGGATATATATATATATATATATATATATATATATATATATATATATATATATATATATATATACACACCAACTTTAAGAAGAAAGAGGCAGTGTGGTGAGCTAGGAGGAAGGAAGTTTGTATTTGAATCTGACGTAGCCCTGAGATTAACTGTGTGTCTTAGGGAAGTCACTTTTCCAAGTCTCGGTTTTCTTGACTCTAAAATGGGGATAGTAGCCACTGCCTTATATCTATTTTTTTAAGGTGGTTGGAAAGCTCATATGGGAATGCAGGTGTGAAACACTCTATAGGCTGTGAAGTGCTCTTGTAAGAGAACCCCGCAAGTCTTCTGGCAGCCAGGGTTGCAGCAGCCTTGCCGCATTCCTCTGGAGCTGGGGAGTGTAGCAGAACTGAGCGCAGAGCAGTAAACACGCAGCTCTCAAAGGCTGAAGATCTTGACAGTCACTCTATTAGATGTGTAAGATACTAATATGCTTTTTGGAAAGGATGACAGGTTAAAGGGCTAGATGGGAAGAAAGGAAGGACATTGCTCTGAGATCAGACAGATGACAGAAGGGACTGCAGTCTCTGAACATCTGGGGAGTCCTAAAGAAGCCTCCAGTTATGCAGAGTTAATAGTACAATGTCCACAGGAAGACTTGTCAGTGCGATCATCCTTGGAGAAAGAAAGCACAGATTCCCTCCTCCTGATCACCTTTGATCTGCCTCTCCCATCAATCCCTATAGACTCACTGCTGTGGTCCAGGGCCCCTTGGTGCCAGCATTCAAAGCCAGTTCCTCAGGTGCCCCTTCTCTTCATCCACCCATCACACAATTGTACTTCCCAGCTGTGTGAATGAGAATTTTTGGTGTACTAGGATTATCCCCCTAGTTTGGAGATGCAAATAGTTTCTTGAGGAACCCTTCTTAAGGGGCATGTTTATGTTTATGAGGGATCACAGCATGTGAAAGGGTCAAAGGAAGGAAAGCACAGGAGCAGAGTCCAGGGCACAACGGGTAGTTGAGGAATAAGTTTGGGGGATGAGCACATTTGTGTAGGGCCTTGGGTGGGCTGACATTCACTCTTGAGGAAGTCATTTGTTCTCTCCCGATCTGCAAGATAAACGGATTGGTCTATGTCGAGTCCCTGGTCAGAATGGTTTAGAGCCTTGTTATTCAAACCTGTGGTCCACAGAAGCAGAAGCATCATCTGGGGGCTGCTAGAAATGCAGACTCTCAGGCTTCACCCCAGATCTCCTGAGTCTGAATCAGCATCTTAATGAGATCCTCAGGGGATCCACACACATTGAAGTTTGAGAAGCTCTGACTTAGTGACTCCTGTTACCTTTAGAGGTTTCTGGGTCCCCATCCTCAGAGATGCTGTTTTAGTGAGTCTAGTATGATGGTGGGAAGCTGTAAGCCTGACAAGCCCCTCATAGCTAGATGTGAGAGCTGTTGAATTACAGAACTGCCCCAAGTCCCCATGATTCTAGCAAAATATGATTCTCTCGGCGTGAATGGGTGGGAGATGGAGACTGGACCTCGAGAGCCAGGGAGCAGAGGCTTATTCTCTAGGGGCCTGGGGTTGCCCAGTATACGAGGCAAGAGAGAACGCTGCCCATTTCATGGCTGGGATAATGACTGTCAGCAGCTCCTCGTTAAGACGGTAAACTCATTTAGCAACAGACACTGAAAAACAGCCGAATTCAAAAGCAGAGAGTGGTAATCTAATTGCACTGAATTAGCCTCGGGGGATTCGGACAATATCAACTTCAGAAAACCACAAAGGGATCCTTTATAAGGAGTTTCAAAAGCATCAGGGCCTTAGCACCCCTCATAAGGGCTTGCACTACAAAGCATAGGCACTGTGCATATCAGCCCCTCTCCCCAGCATCTCAGGGCATTGTTCCCCTCTAATGTGCTTTCTGAATGAATTTCCTGGCTGGCCTGATGGTGTTTTCAGTTGTGTGAGGCTGAACAGGGAGTTGGTTCAGGAGAGACAGCTGGAGTTCAGGGCTGCGAGGCCTTCATCCATTCAGTCCTGTGAACACCATCTGTGCCCGAGGACTGGTCCGTGAACCAGTGAATTTTCTGGTGGTCTTTCTGGCTCTGACACTGTCTTATTTCTGAGGTCCTTCTCGTTTCTTAAAGCCAGAATCTTACATAATCAAGGTGATTTCCTTGGTCGCATATGAGTTTGTGTGTATATGTGTGTATTCATCGCTCAATTTATTATCCAAGCCATTTCAGAGAAGGAAAAGGCATGAGTGGATGTGTATTCATGGCATGACTCGGAAAATTTACAGAGATCAGATCATAATTTGGAGATCAGGAGCGGGGGAAAGATTTGTCTCTGACCTGTATTTCATTTACTTTTCTGCAGCAAATTACAAATCCCAATTCACAAAAGTAGCTCGAATTCCTTCCGCATCCCTCCTGGGAGGTGGATTTCCAGTCTCTGCTTGCATACCTCCACTGACAGGGACCCTCACTACAACTGAGGCAGCCAGTACACAGTTGAACGATCTGTCAGAAGGTTCTGAATTACGTTAAAACAGAATTTGTGTGTGTGCATTAAAAATATATTTATCTATTAATTCCAGTTCTTTTCTTGGAGCCATATAGAATAATTCAAATCTAATATTTCCCAAATGGAGTCCCTGAGTACCTAGAGGGTTTATGAAATAGTAATGAGGACTCAGAATCCATTTTAAACGTTTCAGAGATTATCAAATTGCATATTTACTTCTGACAAGGCTCTATAGACTAACAAGAAAGCATCACACCTTTTCTTTTGTATTTTCTTAGGTTAACTCATTGTGGTGGCATTGCTTATCACATGATGTTCAGTATTTCTGGCAGTTTATCTTTGGTTAATAAAGATGGGGGAAACAAATTAATAATGGATGGGGTTTGGTAAACAAATTTTTAAAAACTTAGCTTTATAGGGGAGAGAAAAACCTAAACAGAATCACTGACGAAAGTATAGACACCTTTGGTCTCTTTCTCAGGCCTCTCTGCAGATCTCTGAGGATAGTGATCAGACATCGTATTTTCTCATCATCCAAAGCATTTTCTGGGGAAACTGACATATTTATGGAATCTGTCAATGATCATGTCCAGATTGGGATAATTTCCAGGGAGTGAGATTATTTATTATGGTCCTTAATTCTCTTAGATCTTTGAATGTGAATATAATTCTTATAATAATTGAAATACCCTGCGACCAAAACTGTTCTATTGTGAAGGAGATTGGGAGGTGATAATCCTTGACTGGCACAGGGAAAATTAATTTTAGAGACAGTGATTTGTCAATTCTCTTTATTTTATAGCTGGGGAAAGTGAGGCTGGAAAGGTGAGGAAACCCTCTCAAGGGCATGCCACTAGCTAAATTCTGGGTCCTGGGTCTTCTACCCTTGAGGCCAAGGCCACTTTGCCTAAAGGAGCAGAGAACCTGCAGAATAGTGTCAAGATGGCCAGGCAGGAGACAGTGCCATCCATCTTAAAAATCATTCTGGCTTCTGCCAGCTGATGAAGGAAATAAAGTTAATGACGCCCACATAAATGTGATGCTGTCGCAGGCCGCGTGCACAGACTGTCTGGAGGGGAGCTCTGCGGGCCCTCTGACGAAGGAAAAAGGTATTTAATGGAGCTTTAAAAGGAGCAGTGTCTCCCCTTTCTGCAAGGACAGGGACTGTGGCATCTATTAGCTCTGTCTCCCCTGCAGAGTGCCTAGTTTTGGACTGGGCACGTCAACACAAGATAAATAAATGCCTGGTGTAGGAAAGAAGGCAGTATTGTCACTGAGGTAAATTCAGCTCGAGCCTTTGTGGGAATGGACCTCTGTCTTTTATGAAGACCTTATGTGAGTTGGGAGGGATATTAGAGGTGTCGGAGTTAATTGTTTGAGTGGATTGGTAAGAGAACTGAGTCCCTATGAAGGAAAGAGATTCATCAGGATAAGAGAAGAGCCAAACTCTCCAAGGAAGGCTCTCAAATCGTAGCCTAACTGCTCTTTCCACGGCACTGCATGGTTGCAGCCTCTTTCACAAGTTGGTCTCAAAAATAAATTCCCTCCATGTCCCCTGATAGGTCATTCCCAGTAAGTATGCAGAAGTTATGTGCTGATTCATGACTCCATGTACCAGGTTGGCGTTCTTGTCCAAAACGTCCCTCAGGAAGGAAAAACATGACATTTTCTCTTTCTCAAGCTTCCTGAGCCCCCAAAGAAGGTAGACTGACATTTTGATTGGCCCTAATGCAAAGTGGCCCAAGGGGCATCTTTCCTTGGGAAAAAGTCCTTGGCCCACTCCAGTAGCTCCTCGACACTTTCCGCAGTGCCCAAAATGCAGCAGGTAAGATTTGAGGAGGAATACAGCTATGCTCTTAGGAGGAAAAGATCCAGGTTGTCATTTGCTCCTCTTGGCAAGCTTGGAAAATGGGAAGCCTGAAGAACTACCTCAGAAGAAAGCTCATTTACCTTCCAGCTGGGTGGTTTTTCAGGACTGAGATATGAAGCAATCTGTTTTCCATGCTCCTTTTGACCCTAGTGAGGTAGAGACAGCTTTCCTTCAAGGTTTCGATGACCTTTCTTAGCTAGTGAGTACCATATTCAGTACAAAACCCTGTGCAAGGAAACACCTACGGGTTGGCAGACAGAAGTGATAATAAAGGAAAGCTGATCATCTTTTGGGAAAACCACCCGTGGGTTAGACTTGGTTTATCTCCTCTGCCTTTATTCCGGTCTCAAGCACAAACTAGGTCTTTGTTTGCTTCACTCTTGTGCCTTTTGTGTTCCAGGGGGCATTTTCTTAAAGAAAAGACTTTCCTCCTCATTACAATTGGTTCATCAGAGTCTTAGGTTAAATATTTGGTCATTCTATACCAGTGGTTCCCAACTGTGGGCAATTTTGTGCCCTCCTCCCATCCCAGACTTCTGGAGACATTTTTGATTGTCATGACTAAGGGAGAGAAGGTTATTGATGCCAAAGATACTTTTAAATATCTTATAATGCATAGTTCAGCCCTCACATCACAGAATTTTCCAAAATGTTCAAAATGTCAGTAGTGCCAAGATCGAGAAACATGATTATATACGATGGATCTATTTGAGTTACTCAGAAGGTGAGAAAATATGGGGCTCACTCTGGGCCCTTTCCCAGCCATAAGCCAGTGTAAGGGCTCTGGGAATCAAATCAAGCTTCCTTCTACTTAAAAAGAGGTTTGAAAGGAATATGCTCCCATTAAAAACAAAAACAAAAACATATCTTTGCTTATTGCTTTTGACCAGTTTGGATATAAAGCCCCATCCCCAACTAAAAACAAAGAGACAGCATTTAGTTTATTGAATACTTGAATATCACTCATAGAATTTTAGAACTGCAGGGTTTTTTGAAATATCAGGACAAGAACTTCAGGCAACTCCCTTTATTTTACTTACAGGGACACAGTTGTTAAGGACTGCAGTGCTGTGTGTCCCCCTGTACCCTCTTATCTCTTTCCGCTCAGTTTTTCCTAAGGCCTCCATTCATTCCCTTTGTCGGCACTGTGAGACTTCTCCCTCACTCACTCTGAGTGTTGCTTTGTTTATTTTGCTGTCACTGTTGTCATTTTGCTGGTTATGTGTGGTTGCAGCAGCACTTCTGTCATCAAGAGTCTTTCCTTTCCTAGACCCCAGATTTCCCCACCAAGGTGAGCAGCTGGCCTTCATTTAATCTAAGGACTACCTGGGTGCCTGAGATGATTGGATTGGCTCATTGCAACATGGTACCTGTCCCCTGGGGCAGAAAGGGTTATTCACATGGAATCTGCTAGGGAACAAGTCTCCAATTACCTCTACATACATTCTCTTGAGCCCCTAGATTTTAGTGCTTCTGTATTTTCACCTAAACTTTAAACAATGAGAGAGTTAGTAATGAAAATGCCAGTTAGACATAGCCAGTACTTTCTCTCCTTGTGACCCTTTTATTTTTCTCATCTCTCTGAAAAATTGCTGAGGGTATTTCCCTAGTTCAATTCTTATATTTCCTATTTTATGTTTCATGTTCTAAAACAACCTTTATTCCCCAAATAATGTAGCCATTTCTGTATTTTGAAAGTGCAACAGCACTGTTCCCTTCCCAGCTCTCCATAGTCATGACTCTTCTTTCCTTATAAACACATGGCATTATATCCCATATTCATTGTAGCTCATGTCTGCCTTGTCGCAGGTAGGGGATGGAGATGTGGAGTTATGCGTCCTAATAAGCCACCACCCATAATTTTAAAAATTAACACAGTGGATTCCTAACCTTATCTAAATGATTACAGTGCCAACCTTTCAGACTGTCTCCCTATTGTGAAAGACAATGTCTGGGAGAAGAAAAATCAAGCATTACATACTGTTCAGCAAGAAAAAAAGGAGTTGGAAGGGAGGATGTGCTTGGTCCTATTAATTTGCTCTTTAATCTCTCTGGTTCAGTTCAGTCTCAGAAAGCCAAACAGAATCAATTTGCATACAAATGTTACCAAGTATTCCACCTCCACAGCATTTTCCACTTCTACTACGTATGTAGAAGAGAAAGAATTTGGTATTGTTCAGAGCATACTTCCTGCCCTTTAGCCCATAAAGTAGCTACATTTCGCAAGGCCCTGGATTGTTGCACTTTTAAAATTTGATTCCTTGAGTATTTGTATTCTGAGCTATGGGCAGGACCATGGCCTATCAAGTAATTATTTGAACTGGAGATTAGAAGCTTTAGCGTTGGTTATCTCAGAGAAAGAGAGAGGTCTTTTCTTCATCCCAAGAGAAATACATGGAGAGAGGCTCACGTGTAGACCCTTACAATCTGGAGAGAGGTGTCATTCATTTAATAAACCAAACACTGGATTAATCAAACCAACAATTCATATGCAGAGTTCACTATAATGTAAAAATGAAAAAAATCCAACAAGAAATATTTGCTGAAGATTTATGATGGGAGAGACTAATATGTGTTGGTTTACTTATTTTTAAAAATAACCTAGAGTGGATTTTTCAAGTGACTGTTAATCCAATGTGATGGTAAAACATGAGAGGCAGACATCTAAAATGAAGAAGATTAATGATCCCTGCAGGTCATGGGAGAAGACTAATTTTTTTCAATTCATGTAAATGGAATTTATCATAACCATCTCTGAAGATGGCATGATTCACCCACTTACGAAAAGACTGTACATTTCAATGCTTCCTGAAGAGGTGATTTTTCACTTTTCACTTGTGCTAATATAAGAATGCTAAGCCTATGGGCAGAAAATTTTAACCTAGGAGATGGTGGCTGGGAGAACTCATTTCTGAGTTGGAGATAGACAGAAATTAAAAAAAACAAAACAAATGAGACTTGTCCATCAGTTCAGGATCTGCAGCTAGCAAGCAGAGTTTGGAAAGATGAATGGGAGATAGGAGGGAGTCAAAGTTTCAAAAGAGAAATGTGTTCCGGAGTCTGTTCCTGAGTAGATTCCCCTCTGCACCCATGTTCAGCGCTTTACAACCTGAGGTCATAACGCTATTGTTTCCAATCACTGAGCCTCAGCAACAACCCCCACCCCCACACCGCAGAAAAAGAAAACAACAACAAAAAAGGAGAGAAAATAATATGTTCTGTGTCCAGTGGGTTCGAGTGCAACCTTCCCCGTCACCGCTAGTTGTCACTTGGCTCCCAGACGGGAGAGCTGAGGTTTTCGGCACTGCGGTTAGAGAGAATGCAGTCCTAATTAAACTGAGAAACTCCTAAAGCTTCCCCTTAAAGTCCTCAGCCGTGTGAGAGTCAATATGCAGGGGGTTTGGGGGAGAGTGATGGGGCAGGGAGTGTAGAAGGCAGAAGGACAAACAAATCGCAAGAAACAGGCAAACAGCTGCCAGGGCGGACACTGTCTCAGACCTCCACGCACAAGCCAGACACCCTGCGGGCGGTGGGGGGGTGGGGGGGGGGGTGAGGGAGCGGGGGATGGAAGGACCCGATTGCAGCGGTATACAGCACCCTCCTCCCCCCGAATGAGGGGATCACGGACAGAGTCAGCCTCCATGCTCCTTTCCCCCATTTCCATCAGAGCGATGTGGTCAGTAAAAAATTGCATACCTGAAGAATACAATGGTCTCCCAAAGGTAGAGTCGAAGAGTATTGAAGCTGTACATTTTTCAGGTCCTTGTGCTTTGTAGTCCACGAGTTATGGGGGCAAAAATGTTTCAAATTGGCACTTACAAAACCTGCGAGCGCTGCTGAAAAAAATAATCCAAATCCTAAGGGGAGGTGGGGAACAGGGACGCGGAGGGAGAGCCCCAGGGGAAATCGGAGCAACGGGGATCTAGGTACCACGGACAGAGGCAGCCTTTAAGCGTTTCAGCACCACGGAGAGCGTCCAGCCCTGCTTTTCAGGAGCGCGAAGAGTATTGCTGTTTGTTAAACTCCAGCGTGTCTGTTGGCTCCCTGCGGCGCTGGGGAGGCACGTTTGGGGTGGGTATATTTTCTTTTTTACCCCTGTTTTTCTGTTTAAGCGGCCAGCCCGTGAAAGGAAAAAAAAATCTGTGGAGATCAGAGCGCTGGCCTCGGACCGTTAGATTGGGTTAGCATCCTGGGTAGGGAGGTCAGGGCTTTATGCCCCTGGGCTGTCCTGAGGGGGTTAGGGGCGAGGGGAAGCGATTGACGGTGTTGCCTTCAGTTAAATCCCGGAGAATGTGCCAGGCTGGTGCATCACCACCGAGTCCCGGAATCTCGTTACCCTGCCTGCGTACCCGTCCGCTGTCGCCTTGCGATCCCTGTTCTCTGGTCCCCGCCGAATAAGTTATGATCGCTGCAGAAGAGGTGTCCCATTGCTTGGGGCTGCAGACGTGAGAGAGCTCAGGGCAAGTTTCAGGGGCTGCCGGGGTCCATGGCGACCCCGCGGGGCTCAGGAGCCCAAGGCTTCAGATGCATCTCGGCTTTCTGAGCTCGCTCATCTTCCTCAGGCCAGGACTCCTTCAGGTCTTCAGACTTTCTTACTGCATTAATTTAACAAACTGGCGGCGTGGGGGATTGGTGGTAGGGGGGTGGCGGGCGATGGCTGACGGGAGGGGGTGGAGAGAAAAAAAGGGGGGAAAAACTCCTTAGTATCTTCAAACCCTCCCACTCGAAGCGCTCATTGGCCCGTGGCTGCGAAAACCAGATCCTTTCCCAGTGTTTGGCCAATCGTGTGTTAGATTCTGGGTTGAGTTTAACGCTTAGAGTGCTGAATGAGATCCGTGTCTCCCCTCTCCATTGCAGGTTGGTGGTGGAGAGGGGGAGGTTATGGAGTTAACCTCTCGAGGTCTTTCAAAATATTGCCTTTATTTTTAAAGAATGTAGTTGTACGTTAGTGAAGCAAACACCACGGGTCCCAGTTCAGACGTGACTTCGGGCTCAGTTTATCATCTTGAAAGGGAAGAATTGAACTTGATCTCTGAGTTTCTTTAGAGCTCTGAAGTAGTATGGTTTGGCTCTAGAAAAAAAAAAAAAAAAGAAGGGAGGAGAGGTTTCAGAAAGAAGTCTGATCCATAAAGGAAGATTCCCCACCCCCTCTCTCCCCAGGACCACTGCAGCAGGAAAAGACAGAAGAAATTCCTTGAGCGGTTTACACAGTCGAGAGGGAGCAGTCCTGGCCTCACTGCAAGATATGTCCTCTTTCTACTGGGCAGGAGACTGTTTTATTTACATTCATAAGCTTGGGAAACAGAGCCTCAGAGAGCTGTGGCTTGCTACAAAATAGCAGCAGTGCCAAGTTGTACATACAGGTATCCAGTACTTACTGCTCCCATTCTCTGTTTTTTTCTTCCTCCTGCTTCTCTGTTTTCCCAGCTTATTTGAATCTCAGAAACCAGCTATACATTTCACTCTAGAGCCCAGCTGGGGAGGTGGAGTTAATCAGATTTTCTCCAAGCTATCGGACTTTAGTGGATTAATAGCCTCTGCAGGATTTTCTGGCTGATTTGAACTGGTTGGGACACTGGGGTCTCTCTCTCTCCCAGCCTACTGAAAGGAGGTAACCCCTCCCTCTTACCTAGTAGCTTTAGGAATTCCTTCTTTTGAGTTTTTGGAGGCTGCCTCCAAAATTCTCCCAGGAATAGTTCTTAACAGCTTATTTCTCTCCAAGCTCAGGCTTTCTCTGAGCAAAGAAGTCTGGAAAACTTTGTCCACTGGTCTCCTATCAGCAGGAATATGCCCCCTACTTTTCATGCTGTTACACACACCCCTCATTACTTCCTTTTCTTTTGGCTCCCCCACACCAGAACAGTGATGAGTTGTTTAGAACTTCCATGAAATTCTGACTAGTGACTGAGTAGGAAATTTTGCTTTGAAGATGAATATTCACATGAGTCTGATACAAATTTATATTGTCAGTCTGTTGTCTATCTACTCCTATCTATCTATCTATCAGTAACCTTGATTAGTATGCCTTCAATGCACCAGGCACTGTTGTGCACTTCACATAATCTCATTTACTTCTTACAGTCATACCTTGAAATAAATATTATCTTGGTAAATGTGTTTCTATACTTCTTTATGTGCCCACCTTGAGTTTGCTTGGAAAAGACAAGCACACATATTTCTGTGAATATAAACTGGTCTATCACACCTGCCTAATTCTGAAGTGAATGTGAAATGTATATGTGTATTTGTACATTTGGGTTTGTGAATAGGTTTCTGTCCACATAGGCATATATGTTTGCATCTATCTGTGTCATTGCTGTGCCCGTGGAGGTACTGAAGTAAACTGTGAGCTGGCAACTTTGTTTTTGCTCCTGACCTGGCTAGGAAGCTATAGGCAGGTAGGGATGCCGTGTGTACAGCTAGTTTTTCTTTTCCTTTAAGAGATACTCTGTGTGTGTGTGTGTGTGTGTGTGTGTGTGTGTGTATGTGGTGTTGCTGTTTATGGGTGTGAATGGCTCTAAGACTGTGGCCTCTGCAGGAGATGAGAGTAATTATTGCCCATTTTCTAGTAGGCTTCTGTTTAATGTGAGGCTTCTACTTTGATTTAACTAGCACACATAACCTGAGTATGTGCCAAGCATTGGGGATGTAATAATACATAAGATAACTAGTACTTTGTACCTCTGGGACACATGGTCATTTCAGATTTACAGTGGTAAAAGTTTCTCATTTTTACTTCATACCTCACATATTTCTTATGCCTTAAAGAGTATAGCCAGATCTTCCTGTCTTGTGTATGTCACTTTTGAAAATAAAAACCGTGACCTCCATGGTCAGGGATTTTTGTTCTTATTTTCTCTCAGCTTTAAAAAGCCTGGATGACATTGGATAAATGACCAAACCTCTCTGGCCTAAGTCAAACAAAGACAGTCATGCCCACTCTTCTCCCCACAAGAAGCTGCATAGAAGCAATGGCATTCAAGTCTAATCTTAGGGTGATTAGACTCCATACTCTGAAACAGAACCCTTAATGGAATGATGGATTGGCTTCAGTTGATGGTCTTTTGCTATTGGTGAACATCCTTTGTAGCCTAAGTCCAGTACTTGATTGACCCCTTATAGGCCCCAGTAGCCAGATTTGAACCCTTCTAAATACTAAATTATGACATGCGCTGAGACCTTATTTTATTACTAGAGGAGACACATTCTTTCATTAACTCAACAAACACTTACTGAACATTTACTTCATGTCAGGCACTGCTCTAGGCACTGGGTGTGCGGCAGAGAATAAAACAGGTAGATATCCCTCTTCCATTGGAGAATATCTTCTAGCAGATGGAGACAGCAGATAAACAAGTAAATATGATGTATTAGGCAATAATAAGGATTAAAAAGAAAAAAGCAGGGTAAAGGGTCAGAGACCGATGCTGAGATGGTCTTTTACATAGGGTGGGTAGATCAGGTTTCCCAGGTGGCAATAGAGGTAAAGAAGCTGCCTGCAATGTAGGAGACGTGGATTCGATCCCTGGATCACCAAGATCCTCTGGAGAAGGAAATGGCAACCCACTCCAATATTCTTGCCTTGGAAATTCCATGGACAGAGAAGCCTGGCTGGCTACAGTAAACGTGGCTGCAGAAAGCTGAACACAGCTTGAGCGACTAAGCAGCAGCATTGGAGGACGGAAACTGTGGCATGGCAGACCAGGGAATGCCTTCTGAAAAGGAGAGCTTTGAAAAACTGACTGAAGAACGTGAGGAAATGAGCCCTGTGAACTCCAGGGAGGGGAGAAAGAGCTTTCCAGGCATCAGAAAGGCAAATTCAAAGGCCCGGAGTGGGGAGTATGCTTAGAGTGTGCAAGAAACACCAAGGAGGCCAGTGTGCCTGGGTGGAGTGAGTGAAGGAGAGGGTGCCTGAAAAGAGTTTAGAAAGTAGTTAGGGACTAGATTGTATTCTACCTCCAAGGCATAGTAAGAACTTTGAGTTGTATTTTGAGTGAGACCCACTGGAAGGTTTTGAGCAAAGCAGTAACAATATCTGACAACATTTTAACAAGGTTAGTTTGGCTGCTGTGTTTAGAATAAATGTGCAGGGAGGAGAGAGGCAAAATGAAAGCTGCACCCTAGTTAGGAGCTACTGAAAAAAAATCTATGTGAGATTCTTAGAAACTGTTCCTATTCCACTCTTTTATATATTGAAGAGGAAAATTAGCAGAGTTGGGATAAGAATACAGGTACCCTAATTTTGGCTAAAGGATCTTTCCATTGGTTTTTTTTTTTTTTTAATTCCAACTAAGATGAAGATTAAGGAAATCTATAAGGGAAGAGCTTTACCAGGCTTGTTACTGATATATACCTAGCACTTGGCACAGTGCCTGGCATATAGGAAATGCTCAGTAACTATTTCTTCCAAGGATAAATGAGGGAGTGAATGAAAGAAGAACAAAAAGGTTCAGGCAGAGGACCCGAAGGGAGGAAAAGAAGAGGAAGGAACAGTGTTAATCAGGTGAGATTATGTTGTCCTGAGCCAGCTAATGTAATTAACACAATGGCAATCCTCTGTCCAGAATGACATTCACAGAGGAGAGTGCTGGAGACTTCAGTGCTGCTTTGACAGGCTCTGGTGATACTTTGTAAAGAGAGATGGATATTTGGAGCAACTAAACAGCTTGCCTAATTGTGGTGAAGTGTTACGATGAATTTGGGTCTGAAAATGGGACTATGGGAGAATCTTTCCTCCAAGGAGCTTCCAGCTTGCTGCCAGCATTTCCTAACCCAACCTAGAGAATACACTTGCTACTTTTAAACATTTTTAGTAACAAAGCAATGGTCTGTTCTTTGTGGTTTAAAAGATCTTTTATTTATTTGGCTGTGCCTGGTCTTAGCTGCAGCAGATAGGATCTAGTTCCCTGACCAGGGATCAAACCTGGACCCCCTGAATTGGGAGTGTGGAGTCTTAGCAACTGGACCACCAGGAAAGTCCTATGTTCTTTGTGCTTTAAAGAAGGGAACTCAGAGCTACTTAGGAAGTCTCAGTGGTTGTGGTTGCTCAGTTGTGTCCAAATCTTTGTGACCCCATGCCAGGCTTCCCTGTCCTTCACCACCTCCCAGAGCTTGCTCAAACTCATGTCCATTGAGTCAACGATGCCATCCAACCATCTCATGCTCTGTTGTTCCTTTCTCCTCCTGCCTTCAATCTTTCCCAGCATCAGGGTCTTTTCTAATGAGTTGGCTCTTCACATCAGGTGGCCAAAGTGTTGGAGCTTCAGCTTCAGCCATCAGTTCTTCCAATGAATATTCAGGGTTGATTTCCTATAGGATTAACTGGTTTGATCTCCTTGCTGTCCAAGGGACTCTCAAGAGTCTTCTCCAACACCACAGTTCAAAAGCATCAATTCTTTGATGCTCAGCCTTCTTTGTGGTTCAATTCTCACATCCATACATGACTAATGGAAAAACTATATCTTTGACTATACAGACCTTTGTCAGCAAAGTAATGTCTCTGCTTTTTAATATGCTGTCTAGGTCAGTCATAGCTTTTCTTCTAAGAAGCAAGTGTCTTTTAATTTCATGGCTTCAGTCACCATTGACAGTGATTTTGGAGCCTAAGAAAATAAAGTCTTATTACTTTCCATTGTTTTCCTGTCTATTGGTACGAATTGATGGGACCAGATGCCATGATCTTAGTTTTTTGAATGTTGAGTTTTAAGTCAGCTTTTTCACTCTCCTCTTTCACCTTCATAAGAGGCTCTTTAGCTCCTCTTTACTTTTTGCCATAAGGGTGGTGTCATCTGCATATCTGAGGTTATTGATATTTCTCCCGGCAATCTTGATTCCAGTTTGCGCTTCATCCAGCCCAGCATTTTGCAAGATGTATTCTTCATACAAGTTAAATGAGCAAGGTGACAACATACAACCTTGACATACTCCTTTCCTAACTTTGGAACCAGTCCATTGTTCCATGTCTGGTTCTAACTATTGCTTCTTGACCTGCATACAGGTCTCACAGGAGGCAGATGCATAAAATACTGAGCGAGCTTTCCTTCCACTTTATAGCCTGGTCACCCAGGGTCAGGAAAGTGGTGTGACTGGCTTAATGTTCCACCACAAAGTTGAATCTAGACCTCAAAACTCCTGCCTCTCAAGTCATGGCTCCCAATGCCTTCCCTCAGAGAAGGTTGGGTGAGAGAGGACAAAAGCTTCATATCATGTTGATCAGACCTGACTTTCTGCCTGGAGACTCTTGGATTGTCTTTCATGGCCAGGTCTGTACTTCCACCCTGGGCTCTAGCAGCTTGACACCCATGTGATACTTTTTTATTACCCCTCGTGCTTCATTTTCTTCTGTCCCTCAAGCCATCTCTGTCTCTTTTTCCTCTACGTTCTTCTCAGTCTGCCCTTGACTCTGATTTCATGTTTATTCAGGCTGTTCCTCTTACTGGGTCTCTCATTTTCTACTGCCTCCACAAGGACTTTTGGCGTCCACAAGGTTCAGCAGAGGAGACACCTTTTTTTCTGAGTTGTTGCCCAGTGATTCATTCATTCATTTTAAAAGGACATACAGTTTGAACACTGGCTGCACATGTGACACAGTGCTGTGGTTTCACGTGTTTCACCAAAGGTTTGTTCTTTCAGTTTTCAACAAGTATTTAAGTACCTTCTCAGTGCTAGAAACTATGGCAAACAGTAAAACAAGAAGAGCCTACACAGTGTTGCCTGAAGGGAGGAGGAGATGAAAAGAGACTAGTGTACTGCATCTTTAAAAACTGTTTAAAATGGGGAAAACAGATATATACATGTGTGTGTGTGTGTGGTGCACAAACAATTAACAAAATGGAAGCTATCAAGAGAAAAGCAAATATCCTATATTAATGCATATATATGGAATCTAGAAAAATGGCACAGTTGAGCCTGTGTGCAGGGCAGCAGCAGAGACACAGACATAGAGAACAGACTTGTGGACCCAGTGGGGGAGGGAGAGGGTGGGACGAGTTGAGAGAGCAGCCTGGGATTGTCCAGGCAAGAACACTGGAGTGGGTTGCCATTTCCTTCTCCAATGCATGAAAGTGAAAAGTGAAAGTGAAGCCACTCAGTCGTGTCCGACTCTTAGCGACCCCATGGACTGCAGCCTACTAGGCTCCTCTGTCCATGGGATTTTCCAGGCAAGAGTAATGGGGTGGGGTGCCATTGCCTTCTCTGGGATATATGGATACCTATGGCTAATTTATGCTGATATAATGCAGAAACCAATACAAAATTGTAAAGCAGTTATCCTCCAAATTAAAAATAAATTAAAAAAAAAGATATTGAGGAAAAAAAGTAAGCTATCCATATCATGACAGAGAACATAACCTGCCTGCCTAATATCCCCTCCCAGGCATTATCTACCAAAGGGAATATATTAATATTATTCTAATTTCTATTGCTTCTAATTTGCTTGTTTTTGTCTAATTAAAATCATCTTTGTTCATAAGTGAAACTGACCTGAAACTTTCCTTTTTAAAAATGTCTTCTTCATGTTTTGGTATAGATGGTGGTGGCTTCATCAACAAGTTGTGAATGTTTCCTCTTTTCTTTAGAATGTCTGCGTAAGATTGGTGTTATTTCTTTTTTGAATGTTTAGAAGTGTTTTCTAAACACTTCTTGTGGTTTCTTAGTAGAAAGTTTTAATTTACGGATTCAATTTATTTGATAGGTGTAGGACTGTTAAGACTGATATTTATCCTTGTATCTGTTTTAATAAGTTGTGTTTTTCCTTGGGCATTTGTCCATTTTAGGTAAAATTTCACATTTAATTGAATAAAATTCTGTCATCTTCTTATCTTTTTAGTCTATAGAGTTTGTAGTGATGTCTTTGTTATATTGGTAGTTTGTACTTTCTTTTTTCTTGATTCCTCTTTCTAGGGTATTAGCAATTTTATTAGCCCCTTCAAATAGCCAACTTTAATTTTTTTCTATATTATAAATTTGTTTTCTGTTCTTTTTTTCTCCCTCTCAACTTATTCATTTTTTTGGTAGGGGGTTAATTTGCTTGTTTTTCTGGCTTCTTGAAATGGATGCTTATATAATTGAGTTTTAACTTTTCTTATTTTCTAATAATATATGTATGCAATGTATTTAATATACATACATATACATAACTTTGCACTCTCTCCTGATTTCTACTTTAGATGCTTCCCACAAATTGTTATATTTTCAATATTATTCAGTTCAAAATATTTTCTAGTTAAAATATTCAATCCTTAAGGTATTTGGAAGTGTGTTGTTCAATGGTATCATTTCATTCTTTCTGCCTTGCATCACAGTGGCTCCCTACAATTGGTTTCTTTCTTTCTTTTTTAAATTTAAGTGTAGTTGATTTAGAATATTGGGTTAGTTTTTGGTGTACAGCAAAGTGATTTAGACATATTATATCTATTCTTTTCCATTACAGTTTATTATGAGCTAGTGACTATAGTTCCCTGAGCTATACCATAGGACCTTGTTATCTGTTTTATATATAGCAGTTTGTGTCTGTTAATTCCAAACTCCTAATTTATTCCTTTCTCCTCTTACCCCCTTGATGACCATAAGCTTGTTTTCTGTGTCTGTAAGTCTGTTTCTGACTCATAAATAAGTTCATATATGTCATATTTTAAAGTCCACATATTAGTGATATTGTATGGGTTTGTCTTTCTTTTTCTGACTTTCTTCACTTAGGATGATAATCTCTAGGTCCATCCATGTTGCTATAAATAGCATTATTGCATTCCTTTTTTATGGCTGAGTTATATTCCATTGTATGTGTGTACCACATCTTTATCCATTCATCAGTCAGCGGACGTCTAGGCTGCTTCCATGTCCTGGCTATTGTAAACAGTGCTGCAGTGAACACTGCGGTGCATGGATCTTTTCGAATTACAGTTTTCTCTGGATATATGCCCTGGATTGCAATTGTGAAATCATATGGAAACTCTATTTTTAGTTTTTTAAAGAATATCCTTACTATTCTCCACAGTGGCTGTACCAATTTACATTCCCACCAAGAGTGTAGGAGGCTTCCCTTTCCTCCCCCATCTCTTTAGATTTTCTTTTTGAGTATACTGCTTGAAGCTCAAAGTCTTTTATATTTGTGTCTTGATGTATTTCATCAATAGTCAGTATTTCTCTAATTATTGCTTCTTTACTTTCTCTTGTCCATCTAGAATCCCAGTTTCACATGTTAGATCTTTTCATTATATGCCTTATGTTGCTCATGCTTATTTCCACATTTTTATATTCTTCTTTCTCCTCTCTCTACATCAGTCTGGATGTTTTCTACTCTCTTGATTAATCTTCTCATTGCTGTGTTTAATCTTGTTTTGCACTTATTTATTGAATTAATTTCAATTGTTTTAATATTTAGGTTGGCATTTACACTTACTTCTTTTTTCTTTTCAAAAAATAGATTCCACTTCTCTGAAGAAATTCTCCATCTTTTCACCTATTTTCTGGAAGATATTAATCATAATTATTTTACAGTTCCTGTCTGATAATTCTGAAATCTGGGTTATCTATTACTTTATTTCTGTTGCCTGGTATTTTTAAAATTGAATTTAGGTCATTTGGGCCTGTATACTGCCATGTCTGGTATTTTTGAAGTGAACACCTTAAATTGTCTATGAAAAATTATAGTGGCTTTGAATCATGTTGTCTTCTAGAAAGGATTGAATTTCCTTGTGGCTGACAGAGTTTGGACAGCTCACCTTGATCCAGCTGTGGGTTGAGGTGATCTGAAGCTGTGTTTCAGGCTTTGTGAGGGGCATCTGTTCTGATTCCCTTTATCCTTGGGTATAGCCTACAGGGTCTCAGCTGAAAACCAGTACCTTCCCTTTGATGGGCCCTAAATTCCAACTTTTGTTTCCCCAGATCTATGGGACTGCTAAAAATCATTGCTTCACTTTTCTTAAACCTCTTTGCAGGTGCTTCTTCAAAACCAGTCTTTTAATTTTATTTTGTAATGAAGCTTTCCCTGACCATCTTCCCTATGGTATCTCCCATCACTATCATTCTTTTTGTTTTATGTTTCAATTTATGGAAAATTCCCATATGCCCTTCACTCAGTTTTCCCTAATGTTAATACTTTACATATCACGGTACATTTGTCAGGACTAAGGAATAAATATTGGTACATTATTAATAACTAAACTATAGCATTTATTCAGATTTTTCCAGTTCATTTTTTTCCCTGATCGTCTGTTTACTGTCTTAGGGTCCAGTGCAGGATACCACATCATATTTAGTCATCACATCTCTTTAATCTCTTCAGAATTGTGACAGATTCTCAGCCTTTGTGTTTCATGACCTTAGCAGTTTTGAAGAGTCCTGGTCAGGTATTTTGGAGAATGTCACTCAATTTGAGTTTGAATGATTTTAGTTTATTCTCATGATTAGACTGAAGTAATGAGTTTTTGGAAGAATATCAGAGTGGTGAAGTGCCCTTCTTGTCATGTGATATCACCAGGTACATGATATCACCATGATTTATCACTGTGGATATCAACCTTGATCATTTGGGTAAGGTAGTGTCTAGCAGGTTCTTGCACTGCAGTCACTATTTGTCTGTTCTTATCTTCTGTTCTTTGGAAGTAACTCTGTCCTTAAGTCCAGCTCTTACTCAAGGACTGGAAAATGAGCTTCACCTCCTAGAGGAGGTTATCAGTTAGATTTGCTTGGTTCCTCAGACTCTCAACATATACATGTGCATCTGAGAACTTGGCAAATGTATGGAGAAACCCAATCCTAAAGGAAATCAACCCTATATACTCATTGGAAGGACTGAGGCTGAAACTGAAGCTCCAGTACTTTGGCTACCTGATGCAAAGAGGCAACTCATTGGAAAAGACCCTGATGCAGGGAAAGATTGATGTTAGGAGGAGAAGAGGGTGACAGAGGATGAGATAGTTGGATGGCATCACCGACCCAATGGACATGAGTTTGAGTGAACTCCGGGAGATGGTGAAGGACAGGGGAGCCTGGTGTGCTGCAGTCCGGGGGGTTGCATAGGATTGGACATGACTCAGCGACTGGAAAACCACAACAGAAACTGCTTGCAAAACATGCAGCTCCCTTTTCTGGGTTCCTTTTTCTAGGATATTGGCTCTTCTGTAACTGTAGTTTCTGGCTGCCTGTAACTAATTTTTTTGTTTGTCCCTTCAGCCCTGTGGAACTGCTAGGCCCCTGTTTTGTTTTGCCTCTTTTGTCCTGCAGCGAGTATCAGAAAATACAATGAGTGGAGAAAGTACTAATTTAGGACCCACTTCAATATGTTTCCTTTCCTCTGGCCCTTCAAGGCACAGTTGCCTGGTTTCCCAATGCCTTCCAACTCCTGATTTTATTTTTGATCCAGTTTTCATAGTTGTTCTCAGTAGGAGGGTTTGTCAGATACAAATTACTTCTTCATAGCCAGGAGGCAATAGGGAGCCCCTGACAGTGTCCCACAGCCACTCTGCATTACGTGTCTGGCTTCTTTAACGCGCTCACTTTTGGGCCCATCTTTCTGTCTGTCTCACCTAATGCTTTCCTCAGGGATTAGCCTTTGTTACTTTTCTGCCTCTTCTCTTCCCTCAAGCAGTTTTTCTTTTCTAGCTCCTATTTCTACTTTTACATCCAACTCATAGTTCATTCTTTACACAGCAGTGGAGTAATCTTTAAAATATTAAATCTTCACACTGAATTCCATTTGCTCTTAGAATAAAATACAATTCTTCACCACGGACTTACCATGGTCAGCCCGATCTCCCTCTCTGACCACGTTTCCCGCCACTCTCCCCTTATCTCACCAAGCTATGGATGTTTTTCCACTAGTCTTTGAACTCAGATCTTCCTATGCTTTGTTTTTCCCTCATTCATATCTTAGTTAAAATGTTACCTTCTCACTAAAGCCTTCCTTGACCATCCTTTCTGAAGTCCCTCTCCCCCATCATTATCACTCTTTTGTTTCTTCCTAGTACTTAGCCTCATCTAATTTTTTTTTGCTTATTTACATATTTACCTTTTCATGTTAGAATGTAAGCACCACAATAATAGGAACTTTCTTCTCTCCTATATTGCCAGTGCCTATAGGTAGCTGTTGGCACATCGTAAGCATTAAATGAATGAATGAAATCCTACAAGATTTCTTTACTATATAACATGCGCTCTGCTCGTCCTCCTGATAAACTCTCTCATAAAGTTATCACAATAACATTGTGGAGGATACTCTATTATTGCCCCCATGTTACAGAGGGATAGTGTTTAAGGCACAGAGAGATCAAGTGTTCAGTTACAGCAGGTAATTGGTCGTACTGGGGTTTGGTTCCAAGCCTGCACTTTAAACTCCCACCATCACTTTTTAGACTGATGCTCTGTATTGTACACTTCAGGTTATTTGTTATAATCAATTAGGTTTTCTATTAATTTTACATGTGACAACTTCCCCTCAACTAGATAATAGTTTCCTTGATAACAAAAACGTGGCTGTGTTGTGTGGATTTGTGCCAGGAGGAGTTTTGATAATAGGTGTCCGTTGTTTTTGCCCCGCAGTATCTATTCACTTTTCTGGTATCAGTACCTGAATTTTGCTTGAGGAATACCCCGTCACTTCACCCACTGTCACTCCAGGTGGTTTGGGTGGAGTTATCCCAAGATCCAAGAGTGGGAGAGCCTGATACAGGATTGTATAATCAATCTACTCCAGTCCCTGAACAGTGACTTGCTCAGGAATAAACATATGATTCAAATCTATCCAATCATAATGCGTTAGACCTAATGCCTTGAGGATGTAAATTGGAGAGCCCACTCCCCTTCCCACCCCCGCCACTCCTATTCAAAGGAAACAAAAAAGGTGAAGCCAATACTGAGGCAATCAGAACAGAGAGTTGGAGAGAAGCTGGATTCCTGATAATACTGTTTGAGCACCTGCATTGAGCTAGCCTCAAACCGTGATCTCCTCTGTCCCCTTTAGTTAAATGGACCAATCCATTTATTTTGTGCTTAAGCCAGTTTCAGCTGCATTTCTCTTCCCTCTACGCTGGAAAGAGCCCTGATTCATGTAGTTCTCCATAAATGCCTGTTGATGGTTGATTGGCCATGTGGACATGCAACTTGCACCTAACCCAAGGGTGCATCCTTGTAGCCTGACTAGAGGCAGAAGCATGTCTTGTGTGCCTTGAAGAAAATCTCATGTACCTCCCTCTGCTCTCTGCTTTCGGACCATGACTCTGTGTGAGGGTGGGCACTTCTTTCTCATGTGGTGGTAATAATGCGTCAGATGGAATGGCTGCTGATGCTTGGATGTCAATTAGTGAAACTCTAACTGCAGGGAAACCTCTCAGACAGGTCCTAAGTGTCTTAATCTCTCCGTAGGCCTTCTCCTCTGAAGGCTTAGGTGGCTGATAATATGTTTGAGCTGCTGATCCTTTCTTTGATCGCGCCTTATAGGATTACTCTGTAATGAGATGGTGCCGAGGAAGTGAGGCCGTGATTTGGTTGTCATGTCATGCTTAGGCCAACTCCATCCTTTCAGTTTTCTTCCTTCTTCTTTTGCTCCCTTCAGTGGCATTCTCACCAAAGCACGTAACTTCCGATTCCTCCAGCTCTCACCAAACTGTAGAAGAGTCAGAGGAATCCTCAAACAGGAAAATAGGGTTTATCAGTTCCTTGCACACCCAGGGCACTTTACCCTTGTTATCATCTTATTTCAAAACCCTGACACCTGATCCTTATGGCAATGTGGGGATAGTCAGGGTTAAGTGTTACAACTTCCAATTTACAGAAGAGGAAAATAAGGTTCAGAGAGAGAGAGAGAGAGAGAGAGAGAGAGAGAGAGAGAGAGAGAGAGCGCACTTCAGGACAGCAGATCCATTCCAAGACCAGTACTCTCCTTTCCTTACCACACCAGGACCCTCTGACCACCCAGGTCTTTGGAACAGCAGATGGTCAGTAATATTTCTTATTCTTCCAGACCAGGCTCTGATGGTTTTCTTCTAGGCTGTCTTCACACACGACCTAGCTGGAAAAGATCTCTTGTCGGAACCTGTGTGGCACCCCTCCAGGTATTCCTATGCTTTCATCATTTTCTACCTTGTACATAATGATCTATGTATAGTTTTATCTTCTTTCTGAGAATTTAAGCTCCCTTGTTCCCTCAGCACATAGATAGCAGAGTGTTTGATCTATGCTGGGTATTCAGGGAATGTTTACTAAGAGTGTGAACAAGTAAATAAATGCTTAATTTTTTAAAGGCGTGGCAGGAGGCGACCACTCCTGTAAGGTGTATTCCAAGGGACCAGAATTGTTTCCTCAGTACCTAGAGGACTGTTAGGTGGAAGAAGTGTTGAACTTGTTCTTGCCACCCAAAAAGGCAGAAATTAGCCCAGTGGGTAGACATTTCAGGGGAACATGTTTCAACTCAATGTAGGATTTGCTGTAACCAAAGCTCTTAAAAGGTGGTGGATCTGCCTTGAAGGTAGTTAATATGTGTAATTGAAGGCATGACAGCAGATTTGGGGTGATGATGAGTGCAGAGGACATTCTAGCATCTTAGGAGGGGTTAGGCTTCTAGGTTCAAGAGATTTTCAGTGTGGCTGGTCGTGGAATGCTCTAGGGAGAAAAACTCGTACTCAAAAGGTAAATCTTACTCAGTTGATACCCACATAGATGGTGGTCACAATGACTAAGAAAGTGGGCTTCAGCGTCTAAATCCTGGCTTTGCTACTTGCTAATGTGTGACCTTGGCAAAGCTACTTAATATCTCTGAACCTTGGTTTCCTGATCTGTAAAATGGTGATGGTAACAATACCCACCGCATTGGGAGATTGTGTAGTCATGCACAGAAAAAAGAAACATATCCTGGCACAGAGAATGCGCTGGATTATTATTATAATTGCTATTACCACCACTCTTCCCCTTCCACCATGATGCCTAGCCTGTGAGTGTGATCTGCGCTTCCTGGGGGCTGTGTCCATCCTTCCTCTTGGTAACATCTCACAGGCCCAGGCAGGGCTCTCAGAGACCCTGGAGTGTTTGCCTTTGAGCAGTTAGCTGACAGCTGACTTTGAGATTGGAGATATGAGCCTTTGAGGCCTCCAGCCATTTTCCAAAGCCAACAGTGCCAGATAAAAACACAATATCATTTCTCTACTCTCCTGGGATCCTGGTTGCTGCCGCTCATTAAAGGCAGTTTTCTTCTGATTTTCAGAAGCAAGGGGTCGTTTTTTTGTTTTAAAAGCTTCATGTCTAACATTGGATTCCCAAAAGGCTGTTGGCAGTTTCTTCAGTTTTCCCCCAAATCCCTGACCTGAATTTCCAGTGCTTGGGTTATTAGTGCATCAACAAAACATGTACTCTGGGATCAGAAAATCCGTTCTTGTCCTTTGGCCATTTAGAACAGGGCAAGAGGAGGTCTCCAGTTTCCAGCCAATCCTTTGGTTGAGAGCAAGGTTGCTCCCAGACTCATTCTCTGTCCTGAGAGATTTGAGATTTAATAATTTAGTTGCTAAGTCATGTCCAACTCTTTTCAATCCCATGGACTGTAGCCTGACAGGTTCCTCTGTCCATGGGATTCTCCAGGCAAGAATACTGAAATCGGTTGCCATTTCCTTCTCTAGGGCATCTTCCCGACTCAGGGCTCGAACCTGGATCTCCTGCATTATAGGCAGATTCTTTACTGTCTAAGCCACCAGGGAAGCCCTCTTGAGATTTAACAAATGTGGAAAAAATTGACTCAAAGACTCTCTTATATAATTTTTTTAATATAAGCTCTTTGATAAGAAATGATTACATACATAGGTGCTTAGTAAATGTTTTATCTACATGATATCTCCATTTTAAAGGAGAGGAATGAAGTAGAGCTTTAGTTTCTGTTTTAAATATACAGGAAAAAGGTCACAGTAGCTCAGCCCCTGCAGCTAGTACCCCCAAAACTTGGATCATTTAAGGTGAATCATGCTGTCTTCTATTAGGAGGGCTATAAGGGAGGATTTATTATTTATATACTGAATTTAACAAATGAACAGAACACAGTTGTAGAAACCCCAGACTCATATGATGACCCATCCGTACAATGGGCTAATGTGTACATCTTCATGTTTATCACTCAGGCCAACCCAAGACATCGAAGTTCTTATCCTTGGTTTATAAGCAGGAACAAATAGACTCCAGGAAGTGAAGGAGTTTACTCAAACTAGTGAAACAGCCCCAAGAAGCAAAACAGGATGCAAACACCGCTTCCTAAACCATTTGAAAGTGAAAGTCGCTCAGTTGTGTCTGACTCTTTGCAACCCCATGGACTATACAGTCCATGGAATTCTCCAGGCCAGAATACTGGAGTGGGTAGCCTTTCCCTTCTCCAGGGGATCTTCCCAACCTAGGGATTGAACCCAGGTCTCCCACATTGCAGGTGGATTATTTACCCACTGAGCCACAAGGGAAGCCCAAGAATACTGGAGTGGGTAGCCTAATCCTTCTCTAGGCGGATCTTCCCAACCCAGGAATTGAACTGGGGTCTCCTGCAATGCAGTCAGACTCTTTACCAACAGAGCTATCAAAATGCACCACCTAAACCATCTAGGTGGTGCATTTTTCATCATAACACATCACATCACAGTTATAGCCCTCCAAAAAAGAAATTTTTAAAAATCACCCTCAAAATATACCTTCTTTAACTTTTTTCAAAGCACTTTGAGGAATCTTCGTGGGGTCTCCCTATGATCCACCAAGCCTGGCAGGGTGGACTCTCAATACCCTGTTTTAGTAATGACAGACCTGAGGCCAGGAGGTTTGCCTTTTGTAAAACAAGAGGGTGATTGGGCAAGAAAGGTTCAAAGCAGCTGTTCTCACTTATGTGAGGCTCTGCTCTGGTTCTCCTCTGCTCCATTTTTTGTTTTGCCCACTTTCCCCATCCCTTGAGTTGTTAGGTTTCTTTTAACCACTCAGGGTCTCCAATCCAGTGCTTCCTTGGGCTTCCTCTTTCTAGTCACTCATTCGGTCCACACATTGAATGCCAGATGGTTGGTGAAGAAGAGTTGACCTGAAAACAAGTTCTCCTGCCTACCCCTCACTCCCCCACTCCTTTTCTCTCTCTGAAACCTATTTACTGGTACCTGATGCTTTTGAACTGTGGTGTTGGAGAAGACTCTTGAGAGTCCCTTGGACTGCAAGGAGATCCAACCAGTCCACTCTAAAGGAGATCAGCCCTGGGATTTCTTTGGAAGGAATGATGCTGAAGCTGAAACTCCAATACTTTGGCCACCTCATGCGCAGAGTTGACTCATTGGAAAAGACTCTGATGCTGGGAGGGATTGGGGGCAGGAGGAGAAGGAGACAACAGAGGATGAGATGGCTGGATGGCATCACTGACTCGATGGATGTGAGTCTGAGTGAACTCCAGGAGCTGGTGATGGACAGGGAGGCCTGGTGTGCTGCAATTCATGGGGTCGCAAAGAGTCGGACACGACTGAGCGACTGATCTGATCTGATCTGTCCTACCCCTAAGGGTTTTATAGATACACATTTAAGTTGATGGTAACCTAAAGTGTTAACCCCTGTGTAACAGAGGTCACTGTGAGAATGGGAAAAAGTCAACAACAAGTTCTTACAGATGAGGAGAGAGCTTGATGTTGAGGTTATAAGATCAGTCCTTAGAGTCAGATAATGTGTGATCATGTGTGGTCCCTTACTAGCTGTGTGACCTTAGGCAAGTTAGTTAAATCTTTCTAGCCTTGTTTCCCAGTCTAGTAAATGTGTCCAGTTTATAGGGTAACCTTGTGAAGATTATAGGAGATAACTAATATAAACTGTTCAGCACAAGGCATGTGTTATTTTATTGCTATAGTAAATGGTAAATAAATGGTAGCACCATTAACTGGGTAGATAAGACTTACATAAAATAATTCAGATATGAAGCAGACACTATTTGAACAACTGCAGAATCTCCAGTGCCTGTTTCAGGACCTGGCATAAAGTTGAGGTTCTAGGTCTACGTCTGTGGGTTCATTCATGTGTGTTCAATTGCTCAGTTGTGTCTGACTCTGTAATTCCATGGACTGTTGCCTGCCAGGCTCCTTTTTCCATTGGATTTCCCGGTGAGAATACTGGGGTAGGTTGCCATTTCCTTCTCCAGGGGATCTTCCTGAACCAGCTCCTGAATCGAACTCCTGTCTCCTGCATTGGTAGGTGTGTTCTTTACCACTGAGCCACCAGGGAGGCCCATGATATCAATGGGTATCACCTACTAAATGCTTTTCTTGCTCCAGGAATATGCTAAGAGTTTGGTGTGCCTTATGTCAATTAATCCTCCAACAACCCCTGAGGAGTGTATTCTGGGCCTCTTACAGCTAAAGTTTGGAGAGTTCATCATTCATGGTCAAGTGTAATCTAAAGATGACACCTAAAGATGACACACTACTAGAGTCAAGGTGGTCTGTGCCTCCCAAACCTGTGTTCACCCTCTAATCTGAGGAGCGAATTCTTCAGTCACACAGCATTTCTCCTGGGAGAGGTGCTGGAGCTTGTCCTGGGAATGTAGTGGCTAAGATGGCACAGTCCCTCCCCCAAAGGATTCATCAGTTGGGAGGTAGACTCCAGGA
Organism: Ovis canadensis; assembly: GCF_042477335.2. Classification (NCBI taxonomy): domain Eukaryota; kingdom Metazoa; phylum Chordata; class Mammalia; order Artiodactyla; family Bovidae; genus Ovis; species Ovis canadensis. The sequence continues at coordinate 75,904,392 of NC_091249.1, forward strand.
ACATGGGAAGGGAGGATAAGGTCCATGAAGAGGGCAGCACCACAGCTGTGAGCACACTCCAGAGGGACTTGTTGGCTTCTGGAAAGTGAAAGTGATAGCCACTGATAGTTGTGTCCGACTCTTTGCAACCCTGTGGACTGTAGCCTGTCAGGCTTCTCTGTCCGTGGAATTCTCCAGGCAAGAATACTGGAGTGGGTTGCTATTTCCTTCTCCAGGGAAATCGTCCCAATCCAGGGATCAAACCTGAGTCTCCCTCAATGCAGGCAGATTCTTTCCTGTCTGAGCTCCTGGAGGAGGTGGAATTCAGACTTTGGAGATAGGTGAATGGTAGACCAACGAGAAGAGGGTGTGCGAGAGAGTAAGCTTACCTGGGGCCAGGAGTAGGGGCAGAACTCCCTTGGGAGATGGCCTGTGGGTCTCCGCAGAGGGAATGGAGGAGAGCAGTGAGGAATAAAGGGTAAGAGTAAAGTGAAGGCCAAACTGCACAAATGTTCAAGAGCAGCTTAATGAGGGCTAAGGCAAGCTGGGCCAAGTTGAGTTAGAAATTAACACAGACTTGAAAATGTGGGCGCTTGCACACAGAAAGTATCTGCTAGAGCGTGGGAAGGCCACAATGAATTTGAACCATTTTTTATTTTTTGGAGACCATCTTCCATGCTGGAAAGGAAGCTGTGAATGTCAGGTATGTGGGCTGGGTCAGGAGAGGTCATTTTAGGGAGTAGAAGTTTGGAGTCATCTCATGTAAGACACAGGGTCTCAGCTGTCTTGTCCCCCTTCTCGCGCTGGGGAATGTGCGCATGCAGTGAGATAAAGTGAACTGTCTGCAAGCCTCAAAGCCCCGTATGCACTGCATGGTGATGATAACTAAGGGGGCAAAGGATGGGCCAGGTCTCTCTGATGATTCTGCTGAGGGCCAGTCCTGCTGCTTCCATGGGGCTCCCAGGAGAGGCCTCGCTGGGTGTTTTCTGCAGCTGCATTGCAGCCACACCACCTTACAGTGTTATTCCACCAACCAATTGTGAGGTTATCGAGTTATCGAACACTCTGGGAGCACTGCAGGTGGGAGACAGCTCCCACAAACTGCATTTGCTTCTCTGTGATTACATTGCAGTCTGTAAAGGAGAACAGTTCCCATATTTATGTGTGGGTTTCCAAATGGAAGTGAGAGCAAGCAATTGAGCATATGATACCCTCTTCTTTCTTCCTCTTTAAAAATTACCATCAGTGCTATTCCAGTCCTGGGCCAGTTCTGTGCAGTATAATACATTTGGTGGCCTTGGAGAACCGGCCCTCCATTGGTATGTGTGGTCTCAGTACAGGGCAGCAGGATTGAGCATTGAGAGCACTTAATTTGAAGCCAGACAGAGTTACCCAAATGAGACCACCCCAGTTACTTCCCTTCACTTTGGCTGGAACTAGAGCAACTCAGTATGGTCAATACTGATCTGTCATGGTAACTAGCAAGAATGTATGTCATTGGTTAAGCAAACAGAAGGACAATCACTGAGACTTAAATCATTCAGGACTTAAGTCATTGAAACATTTTGAAGCCAGGAATGCACAAAGGTAAATGAGAAATGGGTCTTCAGTGGTACAAAAGTCAAGAGCCATCAGTCCTCATTTTCTCTCTGATCCTATGGGTCTTCTCTAGAAACCCTGGTCCAATCTCCTTATCTCCCTCTCAGAGAAGAGCCTAAACATACAGCCTCGAGTATCCATTGATTTGGGGAACACAGAGATAACAAGAAGGCTGGTATCCACAGCCTGAGGCATGCTATTCCAGGCCCTTCATAGCTTAGAAGTCATATCTCTTTTGTTCCATCTTTCTTTACTCTTTTTTTTTCAGTGGGTCAAAAGTATTCTTTCTGAATTTGATGGCTAATGAAATGTTAGACATCATTCAAAGTCCTGCTGAAAAAGACCACGTCCTCGCTATAGTTTCTCCTGCACTCCGTCTGCATGGTTCTCTCTTGCTTGTATGAACCTAGGGCACTTGGCTTGTGTTAGAGCAGTTTCCAGACTTTGGGCTTCGTGGGCCTGGTGTCTGGGAATATGGTTTTACATGGACAAAGATGTGGAAATGAAGTATGTGGTAAGGCAATTGTTTCCACCTCAGTATTTCTGAGAAGGTCTCCTGTTGGTGCTGCTACGACTTTATCCTTTTTTGCCACTCACCAGTTTCTCATTTTGAAATAACAGCAGGGGACAGAGCAGGCCTCAGGCCCAGAGTGGTTGTAGGTAGCTAGAATTTAATAGCACTCATTTAATTACATGGTTTTTATTTCGGTTCATCTTCTGATTTTGGCTAGTAATATGGGTTTTCTGTTTATAAAAATGTTATAATATTAAAAAATAAGCTTATGGAAGTAAGGAAAATGAGTTGATGAACAAAAAGGATTAAATAATAGAAATTTTCTGCAGCTGAGGCAAGTGTTGTGGAAGTTATACACAGTGACCAAAATTTAACTGAAATGAATTCTGTAGGAGGATAATTGATTATGCATCCTCTTCTCTCAGGTCTGGAGGGCAGAGGTTATGTCTCATTCATCTCTGAGGTCTCCTAGGTAGGAGCTGGCAAGATGCCTTCTGTAAGTCAGATCTGCTCCACTGCCTGGTTTTGTGTGGCCTGCCGGCTGGGAACAACTCTTACATTTTTTAACAAGGTTGAAAACAGTTGAAAGAATAATATTTTGTGACACATGAAAATTATATGAAATTCAAATATAAGTTCTTTTGTAAATACAGCTACTTCCATTTATTTATGTAGGTCTATGGCTGCTTAGATCCAACCAGTCCATCCTAAAGGAGATCAGCCCTGGGTGTTCATTGGAAGGACTGATGCTGAAGCTGAAACTCTAATACTCTGAGTTTCATGTGAATAGTTGACTCATTGGAAAAAACCCTGATGCTGGGAGGGTTTGAGGGCAGGAGGAGAAGGGGACGACAGAGGCTGGATGGCATCACTGACTTGATGGACATGAGTTTGAGTGAACTCCGGGAGTTGGTGATGGACAGGGAGGCCTGGCGTGCTGCGATGCATGGGGTCGCATAGAGTGGGACATGACTGAGCAACTGAACTGAACTGAACTGATGGCTGCTTTCATGCCACAAGGGCAGAGTTGAGAATTTGTGACAAAGATGGCACAGCCCACATGCCTGAAGTGTTTACTGTCTGGCCCTTTGTAGAAAAAGTTCACAAACCCCTAGACTCAGGAGGCCTGGCGTGGGCCCCTGGCACTTTTACTTAGCCCCCAGGTGACCTTGGGCACACCAAGCCCATTCTCCTCCCTTCAGGTCTCCATTTATTACGAATGGAGCTAATGATACTACCTACCTCTTAGGACCATTGTGAGGACTGGAAGCATGTGAATCTGCTTCATAAGCATGAAAGCATTATAAAAATGAGATATTTTGATTTCCCTCAATAGTTCTAGCTTTCATCACAGACATTGTGCATTCATCAATACCCATTCCAGTTCCTCATGCTTTCGAATGGAATCTGGAAGTCTTTCTAAGCTAAGGAGGGAGTATTCGATCTTATTTTTCTGCTTCTAACATTTATTATCTGGTTATTTACCATGATTTCAGGTGCTTTTTTTTCCACCCCTCTCTCACTGGTAACTGAGAAGTACTCTCTTTCCTCTTTCTTTTGAATTTCTTCATCTTGACCTTGGTAATCAACTCTACTACAAACTCAGGATTCTTCCTCCAGACCAAATTGTGCCTAAGGAAATATTATCAGATCTGAAGCAAGAAAATATTTTTCCTTAGTATTGTCCTAGATCTGCCGTGTGCTCTAATAACACTTTCTTTTTTTCCCCAACTATGCCATGTAGCAGGCAGGATCTTAGTTCTCCAACCAGGGGTCAGATCCACGCCACTGCCAGGGAAGTCATTGAGAACATTCTTTTTTTTTTTTCCTTCTTCATTATTTATTTATTTATTTTTATTTTACTTTATAATACTGTATTGGTTTTGCCATACATTGACATAAATCTGCCACGGGTGTACATGAGTTTCCAATCCTGAACCCCCCTCCCACTTCTCTTCCCATATCATCTCTCTGGGTCATCCCAGTGCACCAGCCCCAAGCATCCTGTATCCTGTATTGAACCTAGACTGGCGATTCGTTTCTTACATGATAGCATACATGTTTAAATGCCATTCTCCCAAATCTTCCCACCCTCTCCTTCTCCCACAGAGTCCAAAAGACTGTTCTATACACCTGTATCTCTTTTGCTGTCTCGCATACAGGGTTATCATTACCATCTTTCTAAATTCCATATATATGTGTTAGTATACTATATTGGTGTTTTTCTTTCTGGCTTACTTCACTCTGTATAATTGGCTCCAGTTTCATCCACCTCATTAAAATGGATTCAAAAGTATTCTTTTTAATGGCTGAGTAATACTCCATTGTGTATATGTACCACAGCTTTCTTATCCATTCATCTGCTGATGGACATCTAGGTTGTTTCCATGTCCTGGCTATTATAAACAGTGCTGCGATGAACATTGGGGTACATGTGTCTCTTTCAATTCTGGTTTCCTCGGTGTGTATGCTCAGCACTGGGATTGTTGGGTCATAAGGCAGTTCTATTTGCAATTTTTTTAAAGAATCTCCACATTGTTCATTGAGAACATTCTTAACTTCTCTTTGCCTTTTCACATAAAATTTGCTCAGGCAGGGATATTTGCATGAAATTGTGTGTGTATGTGTGTGTGTGTGTGTGTGTGTGTGTGTGTGTATGTATGTAAGAGATAGTATTTGGATGAAAGATGCTGTAAGAAATTATTTGGCCTTTATTGAGCATTTACTATGTGCTGGGTGCATGCTAAAGGATTTTATAGTCATTGTCTCATTTAATACTCTCCATATTATTAAGAAAAGATAACATGATTATCCCTACTTAATAGACTGGGACTGAGGTTGAAGTTACTTGCCCACTGTCTCTTAGCAAGAGAGAGATGGTACTGGGAGCTGTGTCTGATTACTCTAGAGCTGATAGGCTTAACAGTAACAATATACATTTAATCCTTGAACATGAAGGTTAGGGGAGCTGACTCTGCACAGTTTGAAAATCTGTGTAAATTATATACAGCTCATCATCTACCAGTTTCCTCTGTTCCATACTTTTCCATACTGGTGGATTCAACCAGTCCTGGATTGTGTAGTGTTGTAGTCCTTGGAGAACAAAGTCTAATCCACTATCTTCCAGTGTGCCTGGAAGTCACATAATAAAATCTCTATCAGTATTTCTTTATTGAATGAATTAAAAGGATATGGAAATATTCTCCCTCTACTTTGCTCCCTGGGCTTCTCAGTGGTAAAGAATCTGCCTGCAGTACAGGAGACATGGGTTTGATCTCTGGGTCTAGAAGATCCCCAGGAGAAGGAAATGGCAACCCACCCTAGTATTCTTGCCCAGAGAAATCCATGGACAGAGGAGCCTGGAGGTCAGTCTGTGGGGTCTTGAAAGAGTCAGACATGACTGAGCACACAAACAGACAGGTAGTATTTACTATTAAAAAAATCTGCATATTAATGGACCCATGCAATTCAAGGTCAACTGTGCAGCTACCCTTGCCCAGCAAGCTCCTTCCGAGCCCCTCTTGGTGCTCCAAGCATCATGCGCTTCGCCCACTCCAGTCCTTGTAACATCGCATCGCAATTGCCTGTGTTGTTAGAGTCAACCTCCCCAACAAGCCTAGAAGCCTGAGGAAGGCAGGGACCTGGCTTTCTTCTTTGCTGTATCAGGCGAAGGACTCAAAGGAGTGGGCATCTGCAAATGTTAATCAAATAGATGAATAAGTAAATGAGTATAGTGAGCATTTATGTTGCTCAAAGCATTCACCTAGAATCTAAGGGAAAGGAAGATGATGCAGTCATATTTCTTTTCAGCTGCAGATTCCTCTGTTGCTAGGGAAGCCTTGGGAAAACAAAGGAAAAAGGAAGTTAAAGAGCCTCAGTTTTCATTTCAGCTGGAAATAACAAGGCAACAAGATATATTATTTAATTTAAGAAATGAGGAAAAAAGTTGCATATCATGTATTTCTTTCCCACCAATCCAGTATTTCTTCAGTTTTAGTGTTTTGTACCATAGCTTTATGATTGCTGCCATATCGGGGAACCAGCTATATTATTTACTTAATGTTTAAAAAAAATCAGTTCCCTTTGAAAAGCATACGTTTATTTATTTTAAAAGGATCTTTATATACTACGATAAATGGGAAGCCATTACCACTCGCTTTAAGAAGTAGGCGATGTGAAAGTAAATATAACAAAAATAGAAAAAGTAATTACATTCTTGCAGATATTGTTGCCTAAGGGACCTCGGCCAGGGCCTGCTTTTTTGCTGAAAAGGATGATTAAGAAGTGGCAATAGAGTGTTAGAAAGACACACTGGTACCAAACGGAGACTTTTCTTCTCTGTAATGAGAAGGTTTTAAGGAGAGTTGGAAAGGAAATAACTTTTTCATGAAGTGACTCAATGTGATTTAATGTTGTGTCCGCGTCTTACCCAAAATCATCTCCTGTACCGCACGAAGCGGGTGTTGCACTGATTGGAAAATGCTGAGTCAGTGAAAGGAAACCTTCTCTCTTCTCGGGTGTGATATCTCAGACAATCCTGCTAAAAGCTGTTTCTCTTCTGAGAAGAAACAGGATGGTTTATTCCTTCCTATCTCCATTTATAGCTTTGTCCCCAAGAGAAGGGAGAGGAGAAAGGCAAGCTTAGCAATGGCTGGGACCCTTCCACCCAGGGCCATCTGTGCTCCACGTCTTCTGGCACCGAACCCACCCCCCGCCCCCCGCCCCGGCCCCACACTGGATGGCCTGGAAGTGAGTGGCAACCCTGGGCATCAAGGGGCCTGGAAACCTCTGCAAACAAAGCAGATCCACTTCAAGTCACCTCTTCAGCCAGAACATTTTATTCTAGTGAAATCTCTCTCCTGCCCCAATTCACTCACTGCAAAAACCAACATAATTTATCTTCTGGAAGGAAGGGTGCAGACTTCAGCCTGTTTTTTTTTTTTTGGCTAATGTAACAGCTCAGCCTGTCACTTGAAGGAAAAGGGGGAAAAAAAAGCTTAGAGAAGGGTGCCAAATTGCAAGTTTGGAAATAAAAATCAACATGGGCATCATCTCAAAGGTTGAGGAGATTGCCTTTGTGCTCTTGAGAGAGAGGAAAGAAGGTTTCCATATCAGTGTTTTGCTTGTCCTATTTTGTTTGTAATCAGACTTTAAGAAATGTTATGAGTCTTAGGATCAGGGGATCTTGGAATTCCTTGCACTCCCTTAGAGGCAAGGAGGGAATTAATATTTGCTGAGGACCTGTGTACTCGCAGGGTACAGCCCCCCACTCCCTGCCATTGTCAACCCCACTGATAACCCAAAGAGGTAGAGGAAGGTCAGCCATGATTCACAGGTCAGGAACACTTGCCCCAAGTTCATACAGCCTCTAAATAACAGAGCGAGTACTGAACTGCGTTGTCCTGATTCTGAAATCTATGCGATTTGAACTGATGCCCTCCAAGAATCATGGGAATGGAACCCAAGATTTGGAAGGGCCTTGAAGGCCTCTACTTACTTCTACCCCAAAGGATCTGCTACAGGGTCCCCAACAGATTCATTCAGCATCCCCTTTGACTCCTTGTCCTGTGGAGCTCACCCATTCCGTTGACAAAGGACATTAATTGTTAGTGGGCTTTAACTGACTTAAGAATTGTCTTTCTCCTCTGCTTTCCTCAGTGACTTCCTTATTGCCCATGGACATCTCAACCCAGACCCTTGCAGTCGGGTTACCATCCCTTGCTTCCACAGCAAGGAGACCCCAGGAGATTGAGCATTAAGAAATCTTGTTTTATATGGAGACAGACCAAAACAGGATTGTTTTCCTTTCAAACCCATAAACCCTACAGGATTTATTCCATTCTTTTCCTGCTGCCAGGATTTAAAAAAAATATTTCCCTGGCCAAGGAAGCTGTTTGTTACAGAGCAGATGAGAGGAGTTCTGGGTGATTTCTTTAGTCTGTGCGGGGGCTAAAGGCCTGTATTAAATTAGGCTAAAGGTGCTCATTTGCTGGAACCAGCTAACAGCTCGATCAAGACACCCCAGACCTCTCATTAAGGCTCTGTGCAGATGGTAGCACCCTACCCTTCTTGCATGTGGTGTGGTTGACTACAGAGGCTGAAGACATGCCCAGGCAGAAGCCAGATAGCTGGGTTTTCCCTGCCGCCTCTCCAGTGAGTGATGGTCCCCTTTCTGGGCCTGCTGGGTGCTGCTGGGGTCATATCTGGTCGAGAGAGAATAAAGGGAGAAAAACCCTGGGTTTCATTCTTTGTGCTGATTGATTCTGCAGTCTTGGTCCAGACCTTCCTCTCTCTGAGCCTTAGTTTCATTTTCTCTAAGAAGGGGATGACACTACTGACTTTCACAGATCATAGAGTTCCTGAAAAAGAGAAACTCACACATACTGAATCTCCATCCTCCATTGGATACATGGAGTATGCAGGCTTGGGTTAAGCACAGCAGCCTCACGCCTTCTACCAGAGGGCACAGAATTTCAGCATTTGCTGCCCAGGACCTGTGGCCTCCTCTTCCCAGGATCTTGAAAATTGTCCATGATTTCATGGTCACACAACCGTGGTCCCTGATAGTGTCTCATAACTCTGGATCTTTGGTCCCAGCCATGCCACCTCTGGGAGGCATTTCAGTGTTGGTTGCAAGACTTAATTACAAGTCCAGTCGTGAGGGTGGGGGTCCATGGGACCTGGATTCTCAGAATGATCATGTACCCAGTATGTTCCTTTGGCAAGTTTCCTAGCTGAACAGGTTTGTTTTTTGCTTTCTTTTAAGATTCCTCTCTTTTTATAATTGAAGTTTGCTATGAGCCTGACATGAGATGAAAAAATGAGGAGGCTGTTTGTAAAGAAGCTTGGGACCATGAGGCAGTGCAAGGGGATGGTAAGGGATGACCCACGGCTGGACTTGCCTGGGTCTGAATCCTGTCCATGTGGTCCATGTGGCTTCTGAACTTGTGACCTGTGACAAATTACCTAACTTTACTGCTGGAGGAAGAGGGTGAAAGTACTCACCTCACAGGGTTGTTGTAAGGATTAAACTGTACGTCTATTACTCACTGAGAACAGAGCTTGACATAGAGTTAGAATTCAATAAAAACTACTACTGCTGTGCCTTATATTCATATTTTTATTACCAGTAATGTGGGCTGTCAACTGTGTAGAGGGAAAACTTCAAGGGCTGGCAGAGAGGGATGAATCAGCAAGACTTCCTGGAGGAGGAAATCTTTAACTGGTCCTTAGAGCCTGGTCAGAGGCAGGGAATTTCTAGGCAAAGGGAAGAATGCAGGCAAGTGCTAGAAACCAATGGTACTGGAGAGAGTAAGGTACATTAGAAAGACATCTACCTCTGAAATGCTTAGTTGCTGAATGTATTTTCTTTTCTCTCCCCTGAATCCCACATGTGTGTGTGGTGGGTGCTTTTTTGCTTGGCTCAGTCAGAACCAGGCTCTCACTGACCCCATTTTGGGGGTAAGGGGGAGAAAGAAGAGCGCAGGGTCTTCTCATTTAGTCAGGCCCGGGTTTAAATCCTGTCTCTGCTCTGCACAGAGATCCTTAAGGCTAAATTATGTAACCCCTTGAGTTTCAGTTTTCTCACTTGTGGGGATATTGAGAAATGATTGAAAGGAGGAGATTCCTTTTTCTCCCTCTCCATCCCCCCACGCCTCTCCCTCCTGTCCCCACCCCTCCTTCTCACCTCTCTCCACTCACTCTTTGGGAGAAGGAAGCTCTTGCGGGTAGATACCATTGAAAGAAAGTGAAGGAGAATGCCACAGAAGTGAAGTAGTCCTCAGTAGCTCCTTAATTAATGTGCTTGTGATAGTTTTGTTTTGTTGCGTTATTTTGTTATACCTTTCCAGGGTTTTAGTCAAGTGGCAATGTAAACAGCTTCGTACCATTGCCATCTGCCCACTCATTAAATAAATATATTTGTGTGTGTGTGTGTGTGTGTGTGTGTGTGTGTGTGTGTGTGTGTGTAGGCTTCTCTGGTGGCTCAGCAGTAAAGAATCTGCCTGTTAATGTAGTAGATGCAGGTTCGATCCCTGGGTTGGGAAGATCCCCTGGAGAAGGAAATGACAGCCCACTCCAGTATTCTTGCCCGGAGAATTCCATGGACAGAGGGCCTTGGTGGGCCATAGTCCATGAGGTCACAAAGATTTGGACAGGACTAAGCAACTAAACAACAGTAGACACAGGTATAGATATAGACACAGATATAGATGTAAACTGTTTCTGCTTAATCATTTAACTTCGTAAACCCTGATCTGGCTTGTCCCTTTCTTCTGAGAGATGAGGAAGCTGAGGTCAAGAGGGCAGAAGTGATTTGCTCAAGGTCACACAGTTGCTGGGCTAGACCTCCTGGGTCTCGAAACTGAGCTCTCTTTTTGGCACAGAAAATGGTGTCTAAAGCAGAAGGACAGGAAGAAATTCTTTACAGGAAAAAGGGAATTTGTCTCATGGGTGAGGTCGAGTTTTCATACATTGTTTTGATTGTTTAGTCCGCAATGAGCGCTCCTCCCAGGATCCTGCAGATTGGATGCTTCTCACCACCCTTTTAGGCTTGGTGAAAAAGAGAAAAACAAAAAACCAAAAAATGATCCCAGCCCTGAATTTCCCTGAGAACCTTTGGCTTCAACTCCCCAGCCTCTGTGCAGGGCCCCTCCTGTGGGCAGGTTTTTAAGCATGATGAATTGCTGTGGTCAGCGCGGCAGCACACCCTGCCTGGGGGAGCTTGTGCTCGGCTCTGTGGCCAGGCTGCATCTCTCCAGCAGGACAGCCTGCTGCATGCGTCCCCGCTAGGCACTGTCACCGCTGCTGCGTTCCCTCCATCCCAGCAGAGGCATCGCAAATCACCGGAAGGGACGTGTCCACCCCCTGACCTGGCAGAGCGGAGAGAGGAGGTGGGTGTTGCAGAGTCGGGAGAAATTGCTTCTGGTCACCTGGGGCTTGAACCACCCCCACTGGACTGGTGAGGTTTTGCAGTATTTCTTGTAGGAATGGACTCGACTGGAGGTTGTGCTATAGAAGTGCCCAGGGCCCTGGTGACTCTGTCCTATAGACACAGCCAACCCTTTGCTGTTCATTTAGGTTTTTCAGGAAGCATTTGTTGAATCCCTAAAGCTCTGCTGCATGCAATGGGGGATACAGAATTGAAAGACCAGTCTGACCTTCCGTACTTGTGTGCTGGTTGAGGAGCATGTTCACAAGTCAATAATGTTATAAGTCTGTGGGAGAGACATGAATGTTTTTTGACTGCCTGCTGTATGCCAGGTGTTGGTGTCTTATGGTTTTAGTTCACTGGCCAGTGAGCTCAAGAGGTCTGGAAGAAGGAAAAATGTCAGTGGAATGTGAAATTTCATCATCCCAACTGATACTCATTCATCACCTGCATGGAGTCAAACATATGATGTGAAAACCTTGTTATCACCCTGTGAGTGAGGGACAATTGTCATCCCACTTCACTCATGGACCTAGAAAGAACCATACTCCCTCCTGGGTCACCAGCTGCTAAGTGAGGGGGCTAAGGTCAAGCCCCATGTCTCTTTGATTCCAAGGTCTCAATCCCCAAAGTCATGACTCTTCTGGTGGGAAAAGATTTTGAGGGGCAGGCAAATCACAGAGGAAATAGTCTCAGGGGTTGAGCCTCTGCAGAAGTTGCCACTTTCCTAAATGTGTCAGGCTTCCTTCCTCTTCCAGAGAAGAAAGAAAACTGGTAGTACTAATAAAACCCTCTATTTGCCCCTTGGGCCTTCAGGCTGCCCCATTGTTCAGAGCAAGAACATTGACTTCTCCATCATTAAACTTGTTTTTGTGAGGAACAGGCAAGAATTGATTCCATCTTCCCAAGCATGTTTTCTCCCTTTGCCCTGTGATGGCCCAGCTTCCCCCCACCACAACCCCATATCCTGCATGACTTCAGGTGAATTACCTGACTTTATTGAGATTCCATTTCTTTATAAATTGGGGTGATGGTAGCTACCTTTAAAGGTGTTTTGAGATTTAATAAGATAATACTAAGTTCCTAGAGTAACAGCTCAATCTAACTAACTATTTTTTTAAAGATTTATTTATTTTGACCATGCTGGATCTTCGTTGCTGTGTGTGGGCTTTCTCTAGTTGTGCAGGGGCTGCTCTCTGGTTGCGGTGTATTGGGTTTCTCATTGTAGTAGCTTCTCTTGTTGCAGAGCAATAAAGGACTCTAGGGCTCGTGGACTTCAGTAGTTGTGGTGCACAGGCTTAGTTGTTCCAGGGCTTGTGGGATCTTCCTGGACCATGGATCAAACCCGTGTCCCCTGCATTGGCAGACAGGTTCTTATCCACTAGATCATGAAGGAAACCCGTAGTTAACTTTTCTTAATTATTATTCTGTACTTTATATTTTGCCTTAATTTCGGAATTTGGTCGCTATGCTAGATGCTAACTTCACCCCTTCTCTGCCCCCGCCCCAACTCCAAGTTACTTTTCACCTTACAGAATCTAAATATCAGGCCTGAAATAAGGTTCGAAGCAAAAATGAATGAGTGTCTAAAGAGTCGTTTTCATTATTTATATGAGGCAATAGTGAGCAGCCCCTCATGCTTTATTAAATTATATTTTTATTTGCCTGTTTATTTTTTCATTCTTATCTACCCGCTTACCTTTTCCTACTAGGACTCATTTCCTACTAGAGATGAGTAACTGTGCCTAGAATTAATATATATATATATTTAATTGGAGATGTTTAAAAGTACATGTAGTAAAGGATGATAGACAAACTTAACACCCAGTTTTAGCAGTTATTGACATTTTGCTAATCTTGTTCGGACTATCACTCTACTTTTTTGAAAAGCTGGAGCATTTTAAAGTAAATGCCAAAAATAAATAAATAAATAAATAAAGTAAATGCCAGAATCATGTCATTTTAGCTATAAATTCTTCCAACTAGCTTAACTGATAATGACTTAAAATGTTATGGTTAGTAATAATTATAATAACCCCTTAATATCACCTATAGCCAGTCACATTTAAATTTCCCAGACTGTTTCATAGCTGCCCTTGAATAGTTGATTGTTGATATCACCTTGGCCTGTTTGAGAAACTGGGTTCTTTTGTTGATGATCATGTATAAAAAACTTAGTTGATTGCTTCTTCCAAGTGTTATTTAAGTTGTTCTTTTAGCCCTAGTATTTCTTATAAAGTGGTATTAGGTCTAGAATGTGATTATATTCAGACTCAATATTTTAGGCTAGATGACCTTATAGGCAGGTATGGTGAATGGGTTCTTTCTTTTCTACCACATCCCAGGCATGTAATGTCAAGTTGTCCTAAGCTCCATGATGTCAGCTTGGTTCCCACCATGACAACTTTTCACCTAGTAGGTTTCATATACTGATGATCTTGTCTAGATCATCTTCTCATTAGTAGTTAAAAGATGGCAACTTTCTAATTCTTTCATCCTTTCAGACCCTGTATTTTAATACATTTTCTACCCTATTTTTTTTAAAATAGTATCCAGCAGCTTTCAAATGTGGACCTGTATGGGGGTTCCCAGCAGTTTGGAGTTGGGCTGGCTACATAAAAATCACTGGGGATCTTTATAAAAACACAGATCTTAGGGTCCATCTAGTCCAAGCTATGGTTTTTCTAGTAGTCATGTATGGATATGAGAGTTGGACTATAAAGAAAGCTGAGCACCAAAGAACTGATGCTTTTGAACTGTGGTGTTAGAGAAGACTCTTGAGAGTCTCTTGGACTGCAAGGAGATCCAACCAGTCTATCCTAAAGGAAATCAGTCCTGAATATTCATTGGAAGAACTGATGTTGAAGCTGAAACTCCAATACTTTGGCCACCTGATAAAAAGAACTGATTCACTGGAAAAGACCCCGATGCTGGGAAAGATTGAAGGGAGGAGGAGAAGGGGATGACAGAGAATGAAATAGTTGGATGGCATCACTGACGCAATGGACATGAGTTTGGGTAAGCTCCGGGAGTTGGTGATGGACAGGGAAGCCTGGTGTGCTGCAGTCTGTGGGGTCACAAAGAGTCAGTCATGACTGAGTGACTGAACTGAACTGAGGGTTCCACTCTGGGGTTTCTGAGTTAATAGATCTGGAGAAGGAAGAAGTGTTCTTAGTTCTTATTAGAAACCAGGTTGCTGAAACGTAGCCAGTTGAGGAGAGGGGAGCTCTTAAATCCATCACTGCTTAACATTGCGAAGGACCATGTTTGCCACCATGTATGCATGTCCTTGTTTGATGGGACACCAGACTGGGGACAGACAGCAAGGGTGACAGAGGCTGAAATGAGCTTGGAATATTCCAGGTTTACTGTGGCTCCCTCATGCTGCCCTTCACTTGGGATTTATGGCTGTGCTTTCCTTTGCTGATCCTGGTCCCCCTCATTGCATGAGCCTCAGAAACTTCCAATTGCATTAATATACTATTCCTTTCTGCCTCTCCCCTGTCTAGATCTAATTACTCTGAGCTGTTGGGACTTGAACATGATGACAGAGGATTTTCTAGGATTATTCTCAACACGTGATCTTCAATTACCACTCCCCAGGAGGCGGGGGTTAGCCAGGCAGGGAACTGGTAGGGATGGATAGGATTTCCAGAGAAGATTGGCAGGAGCCTCCATTTCTGGATGGACTCTAGAGTTGTGCTACCTGAACTTAGTGCATGCTTGTTAAAAACCCCATCCTGGAACCCCGCACCTGACCGTACATTTAAGTAGTCAGCCTTTAGGGTTTTTAATAAACTCTGAGATGATTTTGGGGACTTCCTAGGTGGCACAGTAGTAAAGAATCCACCTGCAAAGAATGCAGGAGACATGGGTTTGATCCCTGGGTTGGAAGAATCGCCTGAAGTAGGAAATGACAACCCACTCCAGTATTCTTGCCTGGAAAATTCCACAGAAGGAGGAGCCTGGTGGGCAAAAGTCCATGGGGTTCAAAGAGTTGGACATGACTGAGCGACTGGGTGTGTGTGCCCATGTGTGTACACACACATAGGTGATTTTGGTGTATGAGGGTCATGGACCTTGGAGAGTCCCTGTCATGGGCTCTCAAAAGCCTTGGGTGATGGGAGACTCAAAGGGATCTGGAGAAGCAGACAGTAGTGTGGAGCACATACTGACCTGGATATTGGGAGACCAAGTTCTAACCCAGTTCTGTCAGTGATCCCCGAGGGATCCTGGGCAAGCTCTTCTCCTCCCTTGCCCTTGTGTAGAATAAGAGCATCGATTGGATCTGCAATCTAATTGTTTTTAAAGGACAAGAGTGTTTTTGCACTCTCAGTTTTTAAATAGATTAAATGGGGGTTTTTCTAGTAGAAACAGGGATGTGGGGTTAGCACATTCAACCTAACTACCTGCTTCTCTCATCAGACTTTGAAACTCCTGCCCGTTTACATCCATACACAGTCCTAGGCCTTTGTAGAGGTGGTTTGAAAACCTCTGATGGCTAAAGTTTCTTTGCATTCTAACATTCAGTGATTCTGGGTTTGATTCTTCTATGTTAATATACGACCATGGACTTAAATCCCATGCAGGGCTCTTATGAACATAATGAGAATGAGGAGGCTGTAAGGCAGTTTATCCCCCAAGTTGAAATCTAAACTTAATGCATGTCTACAGCTGCTGATGGAGAGTAGCAAGGCAGAGTTTTCTGAGTTCCTACTCTGAAAAATGTTTGGGGTACTAGGCCTCATGGGGTCAGGAAGACATAGCTCTTTTTTTCAAGGAAGTTCACCTTCTATTTGGGAAGCTTTTAAAAATTGAAACACATTAGACATATAAAATTGTGAAAATGTAAGGTGTACAAGACTTTGACTTGGGACATTTATATGTTGTAATATGATTGCCATTGCAGTGATAGTTTGTACCTTTATCTCATCACTTAATGATCATTTGCTTTTAGTGGCTGGAATAATTAGGATCTAGTCTTTTAGCAAGTTTGATTATAATATAGTATTGCTGGATATGTTTGCTATACTGTGCATTAAATCTCTAGAACTTTTAAATGACTATTTGCAAGTTTATACCCTTAAACAGCATCTCCCCAACTCCCCCACCCTCCAGCCAATGGTATTCACCATTTCACTCTCTGTTTTTATGAGTTTGGCTTTAAAAAATTTCACATGTATATGATATCATACAGTATTTGTCTTTTTGTCTGACTTACCTCAATGAACATAACGTCTGCAAGGCTCATCCATGTTGTTGCAAATGACAGACGTCTGCCTTTCTTCTGACTGAATAATATCCCAGTGTGTGTGGGTGTGTGTATATACATATAAATATGTGTGTGGTTCCAGCAGAGCCCTGGCCCAGTCTGAGCCTCTAAGACTTAATATCTGAATGTTGTCAGAGAGAGAGAACCTTGCCCTTCCTCTGAAACTTCAAGCTAAAAATATCATAATAAGCCGCATATTGACATGTGCACACCCCACATCTTCGTTACTCATGCAACCTTTGACAGACACATAGCTTGTTTCCATGTCTTGGCTGTTGTAATAAAGCTGCAGTAGATGTGGGAAAGCTTAAGATCTCTTAATATTCTGTTGTCATTTCCTTTGGGTATGTATCCAGAAGTGGAATTGCTAGATTACATGGTAGATTTATTTTTAATATTTTGAGGCACCTCCATATTGCTTTCCATAGTGCTGCATCAACTTATATTCCCTGTAACAACTCACGAGAATTCACTTTTTTCCACATCCTTGCCCAAACTTATCTTTTATCTTCTTGATGATAGCCACTGTAACAGATCTGAGGTGCTATCTCATTGTGGTTTTAATTTGTATTTCTCTGATGATTAGCGATGTTGAAAAACTTTTCATGTACTTGTTGGACATTTGGATGTCTTCTTTGGAGATACGTTTATTTAGTTCTCTATTTTTAAATTGAATTGACATATGAAAAATGAACTGATTAAAAATATGTGGGAATATGGAGTAGAAAATTGGTGCTATAAAGTGAGAGAAATGAGCTTTGAGGAACACACTGATAGCTTCAAGAATGAGGTTGTTTACCATTGTTCACAAAAAGTAATACACACATGCATGAAGTTGTTTAGAAAACGCATGTGTTAGGTCTGTTGTAGAAATCCAATTCAATGAGTTTAAAGGGGAGATCTGTTGGATCGCATGAAAATTTCAGAATCACTTCAGCTTCAGGTGTGACTGGATCCAGAATCTCAATCATTTGGGCTTTTTCTCCATTTTTTTTTTTTTTTGGCTCTGTTTTCCACACTGTCTTGCCTTCATTCTAAGGCATGATTTCCTCTATGTAATGGAAGCAGCATAATAAATTTCCCAACAATTCTCAGCTTATTATGATGTTTTAAGCTCAAAATTCCAGCAAAAGAGCAAGGCTCTCTCTCTGACAACATTCAGATATTAAGTCTTAGAGGCTCAGACTGGGCCAGGGCACTCCTGGAACCATCCACTCTGTGCAGAGGGATAGACAACTTTGTTTGGTAGCCTGAGTCATGTGCCAGTCTCTGGGGTGAGTGGCAGTGATGGAGGCAGGAATGGGAATACTATGATTGTTCTGCCACAATAGGGTGGGCGGGATAGATGTTCCCCAAAGGAGAAGTCAAATATGACTGCAAAATCAATAACTGTTTGCCAAAAGTATGGGCATAAGAAAAAACAAAATCGCTAGTACTCTAATGCTGTTTATGCACACATATGTACAGAAAGATGTTTATTCTACTTTAAGTATGACCCAGAAAGATGTTATGGGGAGGGAGGTGGGAGGGGGGTTCATGTTTGGGAATGCATGTAAGAATTAAAGATTTTAAAATTTAAAAAATAAAAAAACTAAAAAAAAAAAAAAGAAAGAAAGAAAGAAAAAAAAAATAAAAGACCATGATAGAAAACAGTTCATACAATAACATTTTATTTTAATTTTAAGTATATATTCTATCTGTACATGAACAAATATATATGTTTTGAAAGCATAAAAATAAAATGTTCTATTTTCTCGGAAGAGGATTTTCCATTTGACAGTCATGAACATTTTCCCCTGCCATTTAGTATCACCCTGTACTATCCTTCTTGGAACTGTATTTTGTTATGTGGTTGTAGAATGATTCAGCTGACACCTGGGTTCCTTTGGGGTTGGGGAAGTACTGACTGAGCTGGCAGTGGGCTCTGCCATCCCAGTTATTCCTCCTAACTTGTGTTTCAGGGAAGAGGGTATCTAACTCTCATTTCCTTTATGGCCCTTTCTAGTCAGAGCCAGTCACTCAGGTCCCCAGCCAGCTTAAGGAATTGAGGGAGACCTTTAAGCAGGAGTGTATCGACTGCTTCTGAAATAGGAACGCCAAGGCCCTGGCATTTATATATAGCCTTTGTCTCAGCAGCCTTGTACAGAGCTGGCATTTTGGGGGTCAAGGCAGAAAAGATCAGGGACAAATGAAAGTTGCAGAAATTGGTTGGTGGAAAGTAGTTTCTTTCAAAGCTGAGGTTGGGGTTTGGGCTTGATGATGACCTAGGGAGACTCCAGAGATGTTGTGTGCACTCCAAGGGTGCAGCTGTCTCATCTACCTTGTCCGAACTGCAGACGAGAGTGCCACAGGTGGAACGGGGGAGGGGAGGGAAGCTGCGGTAACCACTGTGGCCTTTGGCTCTGAGGAGCCCTGACTGAACTTGCTGGTGACCTCAGGGATCGTGGGAGACCTGTCAGGTCAGCGGAGGACACGAGTTTGCCGAGAGCCTCACCTGGTGGCCACATAAAAGGCTGTCCACTTCATTTCTGGGTGAAGGTGGGCCCTTTCACTGGCTCACCCATCTCAGACACAAGGTGAGGAGCCTGGGGAGAAAAGAAGCCAAGGGGCCGATTTTCCATTTTAGAGCAGGGGCCTTTCAAACTGAAAAGAAAGAAACAGAAAAAAAAAAAGAAAAAACAAAACAACAACAACAAAAAAACAGGTGGCTGAGGGTCCCTTTCTTCAAAAAGAATTGCACTGAGGTGGGAAGGCCAAGGCTATCTATAAATGCCAAGACATTGGGGTTCTAGTTCAGAAGCAGTCTAGTCAGTACACTCCAGCTTAAAGGTCTTCCTCAACTCAAGCTTGCTGAGGACCCCAGTGACTGCGTATATGCCCCTAGGTATAGGCCCTGAGGGTCTGACTCTGGCTCGCCTCCTTGCTGGCTGTATGGCTTTGAGTAAGTTACTCAACCAACTGCCAGTTTCCTCATGTCTAAAATGGGAATAAAATAATAGTTGCCTTACAGGCTCATTGGGAGTATTAAATGAGATCATGATGCGCAGGAAAATGCTTAGCATCGTGCCTGATAGAGAGTAAGTGCTCAGTAAATGTTAGCTGCTGCTATTAACGGGTGTGAAGACTGGCTTTGGTAGAAACCAAGGTAAGAGATGCTACTTTCTAGGGCACTGTCTATTTTATGTCAGGCATGAATAGTTACACAGAGGCACAGACTGAGCATTCTACTGTGTAGTAGTAGATGCCCTCAACTAGAACCTGTGAGTCCTGAACTCTAGTCTGGATTCTGCCCTAAACTCACTTTGAGTTTCTTCACTCCTCTGGGCTTCAGTTTCCTTATTCGTAAAATGGGCTCCTAAATGGATGGTCTTTGGACTGTTTCTTGGTGCACTCAGGTTTCAAAGAGGTGCTGGTGATCGTTCTGTGCCCCTCAATGCTGTGACGACCAGAGCAGAAGTAGGGATTTGATCAGTTTTGTGTTTTGGAGTTCCACACAAGAGTCCTTTTGAGAGTGGGGTCCACCAGTAACCCTCTCTCCTAGTTGCTTTCTAAGGGTTCTTGCAACTCCAGCACTTTACAGCATGGGATTAGAAATCCAGGGGGGCAGTTATGTGTTCTTGTCATAGTATTATTATGATGATAGCTCAAACAGTGACCTCATTTTAAAGATGAGTAAGGTGAGGGGAAGGGGGGAAGGATAAATTGGGAGTTTGGGATTAACATGCACAAACTACTCTATAAAAAACAGTGAGCCAACAAGGACCTACTGTACAGCACAGGGAACTGTACTCAAAACTTTATAATAACCTATAAGGGAAAATAATCTGAAAAACAATATATATGAATATATATAGGAGAATAAATATATATACATATATATGTAAATGACAGTTTGCTGTACACCTGAAACTAGCACAGCATTGTAAATCAACTAGACTTCAATAAAAAAAGGGAAATGACCAAGAAAAAAAAGACGAGCAAATTGAGATTCAAAGAGCCCAAGCAACAAGGTCCAAAGACCAGCAGCTGATGCCAGGATTTTGTGTCCTGGGTTTCCCCTGCCCTCTGGGGCTCCACTGCTTTCATTTCATTGCTCTGCCTTTTGAAACCCCTGGACACTGCATTTGATAAAATGGGACTGCCACGGCCTGGGTGAATTCAGTGTTCCTGATAAGCTACTCATCTTAAAATATCACCATCTCTCTGTACTCATGTCTCAGACACATTTGTCATGAAAGAAGGCAGACAGACATCCAGCCTTCATTTGACCTTTAAATTACCTCCTTCTTATCAGCTGTGGCTGATCAGCTGCTCTTGTGGAGAACAGGTGGGTCGACATGAGATTGATTGGTTTTCTCTGCAGGGGATGTGACTTGGCCCACTCCAACCTTCTGACTTGCAGAGGTCCTCTGAGCTCCGGGAGCCTCAGCCAGAAACAAGAGCGTGGATTAATAAGGCAGGACAAGGGGTCCTCTGTGCTTGGATCCAGGATCAGGAGAGGAGATACTAGCTGCTAAAGATTTAGAAGGATGGCCAGGGTTTGGGACCTTGTACAAGTCCCTTGGTCTCTCCCTCCTTAGGATACTCGAATGTTTTTGATAATCAATGAATGGTACTCGGCACTTGCTAATGTTCAACACCCCCTGAAAGGAGTTCAGGGAGGAGGTCAGGAACGAGGTGCTCTGTGCTCTGGGAAAACTGGCAGAACAGACCTTCAGATAGATACTTTCTAGCAGAAGTTTTTTTTTTTTTTCCTTTTCTTTAATAAATTTATTTATTTTAACTGGAGGCTAATTATTTTACACTATTGTAGTGGTTTTTGTCACAAATTGACATGAATAAGCCACAGGTATACATGTGTCCCCCATCCTGAACCCCTCTTCCACCCCCTGCCCCCTCCCATCCCTCAGGGTCATCCCAGTGCACAAGCCCTGAGCACCCTGTCTCATGCATCAAACCTGGACTGGTGATCTGTTTCACTTTTGGTAATATACATGTTTCAATGCTGTTCTCTCAAATCATCCCACCCTCACCTTCTCTCACAGAGTCCAAAAGTCAGTTCTTTATATCTGTGTCTCTTTTGCTTTCTCACATGTAGGGTCATCATTACCATCTTTCTAAATTCCATATATATGTGTTAATATATTGTATCGGTGTTTTTCTTTCTGACTTACTTCACTCTGTATAATAGGCTCCAGTTTAATCCACCTCATTAGAACTGATTCAAATGTGTTCTTTTTAATAGCTGAGTAATATTGCATTGTGTATATGTACCACCACTTTCTTATCCATTTGTCTGCTTATGGACATCTAGGCAGCTTCCATGTCCTAGCTATTGTAAGCAGTGCTGTGATGAACATTGGGGTACATGTGTCTCTTTCAATTCTGGTTTCCTGGGTGTGTATGCCCAGCAGTGGCATTGCTGGGTCGTGTGGCAGTTCTATTTCCAGTTTTTTAAGGAATCTCCACACTGTTCTCTATAGTGGCTGTACTAGTTTGCATTCCCACAAACACTGTAAGAGGGTTCCCTTCTCTCTGCACTCTCTCCAGCATTTCTTGTTTGTTGACTTTTTAATAGCAGCTGATCTGACCAGTGTAAGATGGTACCTCATTGTGGTTTTGATTTGCATTTCTCTGATAATGAGTGATGTTGAGCATCTTTTCATGTGTTTGTTAGCCAACTGTATATCTTCTTTGGAGAAATGTCTATTTAGTTCTTTGGCCCATTTTTTGATTGGGTCATTTATTTTTCTGGTATTGAGCTTCATGAGCTTCTTGTATATTTTTTTCAGATTAATTCTTTGTCAGTTGCTTTGTTTTCTATTGTTTTCTCCCATTCTAAAGGCTGTCTTTTCACCTTGCTTATAGTTTCCTTCGTTGTGCAAAAGCTTTTAAGTTTAATTAGGTCCCATTTGTTTTATTTCCATTGATCTGGGAGGTGGGTCATAGAGGATCATGCTGTGGTTTATGTCAGAGAGTATTTTTCCTATGTTTTCCTCTAGGGGTTTTATTGTTTCTGGTCTTACGTTTAGATGTTTAATACATTTTGAGTTTATTTTTGTGTATGGTGTTAGAAAGTGTTCTGCTGCTGCTGCTAAGTCACTTCAGTCGTGTCCGACTCTGTGTGACCCCATTGTTCTAGCTTCATTCTTTTACAAGTGGTTGACCAGTTTTCTCAACACCACTTATTAAAGAGACTGTCTTTTCTCCATTGTATATTCTTGCCTCCTTTGTCAAAGATAAGGTGTCCATAGGTGTGTGAATTTATCTCTGGGCTTTCTATTTTGTTCCATTGATCTATATTTCTGTCTTTGTGCCAGTACCATACTGACTTGATGACTGTGGCTTTGTAACATAGTCTGAAGTCAGGCAGGTTGATTCCTCCAGTTCCATTCTTCTTTCTCAAGATCACTTTGGTTATTCGAGATTTTTTGTATTTCCATACAAATTATGAAATTATTAGATCTAGTTCTGTTAAAAAATACCATTGGTAGGTTGATGAGGATTGTATTGAATCTATAGATTGTTTTGGGTAGCATAGTCATTTTCACTATACTGATTCTTCCAATCCATGAACGTGATATATTTCTCCATTTGTGTCACCTTTGATTTCTTTCATCAGTGTTTTATAGTTTTCTATGTATAGGTTTTTTGTTTCTTTAGGTAGATTTGTTCCTAAGTATTTTATTCTTTTCATTGCAATGGTTAATGGAATTGTTTCCTTAATTTCTCTGTTTTCTCATTGTTCGTGTATAGGAATACAAGGGATTTCTGCATGTTAATTTTATATCCTGCAACTTTACTATATTCATTGATAAGCTCTAGTAATTTTCTGGTGGTGTCTTTAGGGTTTTCTATGTAGAGGATCATGTCATTTGCAAACAGTGAGAGTTTTACTTCTTCTTTTCCAATCTGGATTCCTTTTATTTCTTTTTCTTCTCTGATTGCTGTGGCAATAAGTGATGGTGATTGTTTTGTTGGTTAATGGGATGTCTATTCCTATTAGACCAACTGATAACAGTTAGCTACATTCAAAGAAAGAGTTTTGAATGGGACAGAACACATAAGTTTCCTTGGTGTTTTTTTCTGATGGATTCTGCCTGGTTGCTTTCAGCTATGAACCAACTAATTGTTAACAGTAGAGCTGAATTACACACTGGCTAGAGAAGCCACTTGGAAAAATACTTAAAGAGGTCTTAGTTTTCTGACAGCAAGCACATCAGAAGTCATTGTGTGACCTGGCTACCAAGATAGATACTGGACTCTTAGAGTGTATTAACAGAAGTAGCAAGCCTACAGTGAAGGAGGAGATGTCTTTGGATACACTTAGAGATCTGGGTTCAGTTCTCTGGGAGTCTCACTGTTAAACCTGAGCATGTCCTGAAGAAGGTAATAAAGATAGGAAGGGTCTGGAGGACTTTCCAAGTGAGGGGCAAGGGCAGAGATGAGAGATTGTTTTTATCCTGGAGAAGACAAGTGTCAGGGTGATCAGTTTAATTCCTGAAGGGCTGCCTTGGGGAAGAGGGAGCTGCTTGGTTCTGTGGGACACCAGAGTCATGGGGTTGGGAGTGGGGAAGGAGACGGAATCAGTGCTCTTTTGCACAAAGTTTCAAGAAGGCATATTCAGTTCAACTTAAAAAGACACTTTGTAGTGGAGAGATATCTGCTATGAAACTGGGCCACCTTGTGAGGTAGTGTGTACCCTGGCAATAGACATTCTAGCAGAGGCCAGCCAGAATGATGCAAGATGATGTGGAGGTTGCGAGAAGGAGATCTGATGTCAGATCTGGGTTCAGATCCTGACACTGTTGTTTACTATGTGGGCAAGGAAACAAACCTCTCCAGATGCAGCATCTTTAACAATAAAATGGAGATAGAGCCTATATTCCTGGACTGTGAGGATTAAATGACCTAATATATGGAAAACCTTTAGGAATCGCTGTTCCTATTATTTTGGTTGCTTACAGGGATGTTGTGCTTGCTGGGTTTCCTTTCCGCTCCCATTTCATGGTATTCTATGAACAAACAGGATGCTGCTTTTCCTCCTTCATTGTTCTCCTTTGTTCTCCACTTGCAACCAATTGCTGTTTCACTGTGTTATGTTAATAACATAATTCTAGAGAAAGCTGGCCTGACATGATTGTTTTTTAGCGTTTCTTCCTCACTAATTTGTGTCTTCTTCCCTGGCTGATGAGCATTTTTTTGCCTAGCAGAAGTTCGTTACTTCTCCCCTCCCCCACTCATTCCAGCAATGCAATTTAAACCACATTAATCCGATATTTAGCGAGAAAATGGGGTTTTATAATGGGAAACACTCAGTTTGAGAGGTAATCTTCTCTTTCTATTCTGAAACAAGATTTTTTTTTTTTTTAAAAATCTTAGTTTAATGACGAATCACCACCACTTGTCTTGGAGAACGGTTGCAGAGGAGATAATGGATGAGGGTTCTGGAATTTTAGAGCCAGACCTACTCTTCTCCAGTCCCTTCATCTTGCACAAGAAACTCAGGCCTCAAGGAGGTTGAGTTATGGGCTCTGGGTCACCAGTCAATGGCAGAGATTCTGGGGCATCAGTCTCTTCTCACTGTACTGAGATGTGCTTCCTTTGTGGTGGTGTCTGCAGGATTGAATCCTATCCCTCTGCTGTATAGCCAGCTCTCAGCAAGTATTTTAACACCACTGAAGTTCAGTCTTTTAAGTTTATAAACTGACCATATGGTAATATAATTTCTTGTAAGTACTAGGGGTTGGATGATCTAAGTGAAGCCATTGTGTCATCACTGATAACTAGAAGGTATGGAAAGAGTGTTGAATGGAGGAATACTAAATTCAGGTTATTACTGTTGATGGTTAGTCTTTACCTGAGTGCTTCCTGGATGTCAGGCCTTTGCTGAGTCTTCCAAATAACCCTGGGAAGCAGGTATTATATGTCACTACTGTTAGGAAAACTCTGCAACTCATGTTATTACCCTATCCCTGTCTTGTTCCAGTACTATTGCCTAGAAAATCCCATGGACGGAGGAGCCTGGCAGGCTGCAGTCCATGGGGTCACTGAGAGTTAGACACGACTCAGTGACTTCACTTTCACTTTTCATTTTCATGCATTGGAGAAGGAAATGGCAACCCACTCCAGTGTTCTTGCCTGGAGAATCCCAGGGACAGGGGAGCTTGGGTGGCTACCGTCTATGGGGTCACACAGAGTCGGACATGACTGAAGCGACTTAGCAGCAGCAGCAGCAGCAGCTGTCTTGTTAGTTGCTCGCCCCTACAACCCGTTCCTACTAGACTCAACAGCGATACCTTTACAAAGGAAAGTTCTTGGGGATGTGTTTGAAAACAGCAGGGGTGGATCCTGGAGAGTCACCTCTCACTCCCCAGTCAGGGTGGAGACACCTCACAGTACAAGGGTGGGGCTTGGCAGCTTTTCAGAGGAAAGTGGGGTGAGTCAACACTGTGGGTCCAGGAGGAGGACTCTGACTAATCATACCTTACACTATGGGTCTCAGCCGGGGACAGTTTTGCCCCACAGGGACATTTGGCAAAGGTCAGAGACTCTTGGTTGTCATAGCCTGGCAATGGGGGCTGGTATGAGTGTGCTACTAGCATCCAGTGGGGAGAGACAAGGATGCAGCTAAATACTGGGATGTGCCCAGGACAGCTCCCACCGCTAAGAATGATGGGACTCCAAATGCCAGCCATGCTAAGGTTGAGCTCCCCTGCCCACACCCATCCTGTGATTTGATTTTCACAACACACTGTGATGCTGGACGGAGGCAGCTGGTATTTAATAAGAGTAATGGGCCCTCTTTTGTGCCAGGTGTTGATTTAGAGTTGGGAATATAGACTTTAATCCAAGTGCCAACTTGATCATTTTGTGCGGGCTTCTGGGATTGCTCTGTTCAGTTCAGTTCAGTCGCTCATTCGTGTCCGACTCTATGCGACCCCATGAATCACAGGATGCCAGGCCTCCCTGTCTATCACCAACTCCCGGAGTTCACTCAGACTCACGTCCATCGAGTCCGTGATGCCATCCAGTCATCTCATCCTCTGTCGTCCCCTTCTCCTCCTGCCCCCAATCCTTCTCAGCATCAGAGTCTTTTCCAATGAGTCAACTCTTTTGCATGAGGAGGCTAAAGTACTGGAGTTTCAGCTTTAGCACCATTCCTTCCAAAGAAATCCCAGGGCTGATCATCAGAATGGACTGGTTGGATCTCCTTGCAGTCCAAGGGACTCTCAAGAGTCTTCTCCAACACCACAGTTCAAAAGCATCAATTCTTCAGCTCTCAGCCTTCATTACAGTCCAACTCTCACATCCATACATGACCACAGGAAAAAGCATAGCCTTGACTACATGGACCTTAGTTGGCAAAGTGATGTCTCTGCTTTTCAATATGCTATCTAGGTTGGTCATAACTTTTCTTCCAAGGAGTAATTGTCTTTTAATTTCATGGCTACAGTCACCATCTGCAGTGATTTTGGAGCCCCAAAAAATAAAGTCTGACACTGTTTCCACTGTTTCCCCATCTATTTCCCATGAAGTGATAGGACCAGATGCCATGATCTTCGTTTTCTGAATGTTGAGCTTTAAGCCAACTTTTTCACTCTCCTCTTTCACTTTTATCAAGAGGCTTTTGAGTTCCTCTTCACTTTCTGCCATAAGGGTGGTGTCATCTGCATATCTGAGGTTATTCATATTTCTCCTGGCAATCTTGATTCCAGCTTGTGCTTCCTCCAGCCCAGTGTTTCTCATGATGTGCTCTGCATATAAGTTAAATAAGCAGGGTGACAATATACAGCCTTGACGTACTCCTTTTCCTATTTGGAACCAGTCTGTTGTTCCATGTCCAGTTCTAACTGTTGCTTCCTGACCTGCATACAGATTTCTCAAGAGGCAGATCAGGTGATCTGGTATTCCCATCTCTTGAAGAATTTTCCACAGTTTATTGTGATCCACACAGTCAAAGGCTTTGGCATAGTCAATAAAGCAGAAATAGATGTTTTTCTGGAACTCTCTTGCTTTTTCCATGATCCAGAGGATGTTGGCAATTTGATCTCTAGTTCCTCTGCCTTTTCTAAAACCAGCTTGAACATCTGGAAGTTCATGGTTCATGTATTGCTGAAGCCTGGCTTGGAGAATTTTGAGCATCACTGTACTAGTGTGTGAGATGAGTGCAATTGTGCGGTAGTTTGAGCATTCTTTGGCATTGCCTTTCTTTGGGATTGGAGTGAAAACTGACCTTTTCCAGTCCTGTGGCCACTGCTGAGTTTTCCAAATGTGCTGGCATATTGAGTGCAGCACTTTCACAGCATCATGTTTCAGGATTTGAAACAGCTCAACTGGAATTCCCTCACCTCCACTAGCTTTGTTCGTAGTGATGCTTTCTAAGGCCCACTTGACTTCACATTCCAGGATGTCTGGTTCTAGGTGAGTGATCACACCATCGTGATTATCTTGGTCATGAAGATCTTTTTTGTACAGTTCTTCTGTGTGTTCTTGCCACCTCTTCTTAATATCTTCTGCTTCTGTTAGGTGCATACCATTTCTGTCTTTTATTGAGCCCATCTTTGCATGAAATGTTCCCTTGGTATCTCTAATTTTCTTCAAGAGATCTCTAGTCTTTCCCATTCTGTTGTTTTCCTCTATTTCTTTGCATTGATTGCTGAAGAAGGCTTTCTTATCTCTTCTTGCTATTCTTTGGAACTCTGCATTCAGATGCTTATATCTTTCCTTTTCTCCTTTGCTTTTCGCCTCTCTTCTTTTCATAGCTATTTGTAAGGCCTCCCCAGACAGCCATTTTGCTTTTTTGCATTTCTTGTCCATGGGGATGGTCTTGATCCCTGTCTCCTGCACAATGTCAGGAACCTCATTCCATAGTTCAGCAGGCACTCTATCTATCAGATCTAGGCCTTTAAATCTATTTCTCAGTATAAGGGATTTGATTTAGGTCATACCTGAATTGTCTAGTGGTTTTCCCTACTTTCTTCAATTTAAGTCTGATTTTGGTAATAAGGAGTTCATGATCTGAGCCACAGTCAGCTCCTGGTCTTGTTTTTGTTGACTGTACAGAGCTTCTCCATCTTTGGCTGCAAAGAATATTCTGAGGCTCAGCAGGAAGGGAGGCTGCAGTCGGTTGTCTCCCTCTGTGCCACTTGTCCATGGTGAAGCACTGGGCAGTTACCTAACCCTTCTGTGCCTTAGTTTTCATATTTATAAAATGCTAATGATAACAGTATCTACCTCACTGAGTTGTCAGAGGATTAAATGTTTATTCCCAGTATACAACAGTGCCTGGCACCCTGTTGTCATCATCACTACCTTCAATATCAGGGACATAACAGTCTTGCCATGTATTTGTCATGCTTCTTCTACTCAAATTATATATACTATCTTATTTAAGTAGGCAATAATAGCTTGTATAATTGGTCCCATTTTTAGGTTGAGAAAATTGTATTTCAAGCTGGTTAGCGAGTTCAGAGAGATGGTTCCAAGTGTTAAAATACAGAGCAGAGCCTTTAGAGAGAGTGTCATCCTAATTCATGAAGTGTTTTGTCAACCAGCTTTATCCCTTAAGCAACTCTGAAATGTCTGTACAGATCCTCAGGGGCTGATCTTTACTGCACATTTGTACTGTTCAGGTTGGCCTGAGCTGTGTTCTTGTCGTTAGGCGATAAAGGGCACTTTGGCGCTTACTGATCTGACCTGCCCGTGGGGCTTCCAGAACAAGAACAAAGTGGAATCACTGAGTCCAGAGGTGATATGGGCAGCCCATGTATGGCATTCTTTTGCTTGTCTCTCTCAGTCTTGTTTTTAATATTTAAAATTTTGAATTCTCTTTGTTTTCAAAAACTGAGAATGGAAATTTCTTTTTTTTTTTAAAATTTTATGTTGGAGTATAGCTGATTAACAGTGTTGTGATAGTTTCAGGTGTACAGCAAAGTGAATCAGTTATACATGTACCTGTATCTGTTCTTTTTCCAAAATTCTTTTCCCATTTAGGTTATTACAGAATATTAAGCAGAGTTTCCTGTGCTGTACAGTAGGTCCTTATTGGTTATCCATTTAAAATATTAAGTAGTATGTACATGTCACTCCTGAAGTAGGAGATAGATGTTTAGACATTTACAACTGGCCTCCTGTTTGCATTTCCTGAGACAAGAGATAGGTGGGCTCCAGTTGGGGAATTTATAATCAACTTCCTGTTTGCCCTCCAAAATGGAAGTAATAACAGAAATGGTAAATAACCAGTCTTTGTCTCTTGAAAACACCTTAAGGTAATAGTTATGGCAGTAGTCAAGGTAAAAATCATGGCAAGGACAAAGAGGGGCAAAACCCTGTTGGGTAAATAATTGAGGGGAGTCCACTCTCCCCCTTTTTGGGACAAGGGAGACACTACAAATGTGAAGAAAGACTCCTTGGGCGCAAAAGTCAGGGGATAATTTCAGACCATAATGAGTCTTGCTCCTCCCAGAAACTCTCACTTGGAGATCCATCTTGACTGAGGGATGTGTGTGCACCTCAGGGGAGGGTCCTGAGACAAATTAAGCAAGGGAGGACAGGATAAGATGATTGGCCTAAGGGGAGGCAAAGATCCAGGAAACTGCCCAAAGGCAAGATTCTCTCTGAATTCACCTGTGCATCTTTCTGCATGTACTTTTCAACAAATTTTTACTTTTTACCTTCTGCCTCTTAACCTCAATTCATTCTTGACTAGGTAGGCAAGGACATAGGACTCTGGCGTTGACTGCTGGCCCTTTTGGGGCCTTTGTGACTCCCACTCCAGGAAACTAAGACCTTGTTTCCAGCTACCACTCACTGCTACTTGCTGCAAGCTGCCACTTGCTGCTGTGAGCATCTGAAATCAATCCGGAACTTCCTATTTATCCCTCCCCTCTACCTTTCCCCTTTGGTAACCACAAATTTGTTTTCAATGTCTGTGAGTCTGCTGGTATTTTGTAAATAAGTTCATTTGTATCATTTTGTTGGATTCTGCATATAAGTGTCGTATATTTTTGTCTTTGTCTGACTTCACTCAGTATGACAATCTCTAGGTCCATCCATGTTTGCGGCAAATGGCATTATTTCATTCTTTTTAGTGGCTGAGTAATATTCCATTGTACACAGTGTTTTTATGCAGTCAACTGTTGATGGACATTTAGGTTGATTCCATGTCTTGGCTATTGTAAACAGCACTGAAGTGAACGCTGGAGTCCATGCATACTTTCAAACCATGATTTCCCCCAGACATATATCCAGGAGTGGGATTGTTGGCTTATGTGGTAGCTCTATTTTCAGTTTTTTAAGGAACCTCCTCCATACTGTTCTCCATAGTGGCTACATCAATTTACATTCCCACTAACAATGTAGAGGGGGTCCCTTTTCTCCACACCCTGTCTGGCATTTATTATTTGTAGATTTTTTTGGGTGATGGCCATTCTGTTGTGAGGTGATATCTCATTGTATCGCAATAGCTTTGATTTGTTTTTCTCTAATAATTTGTGATGTTGAGCAGTGATGTTGAGCATCTTTTCATGTGTGCCATCTGTATGTCTTCTTTAGAGAAATGTCTATTTCAGTCTTCCACCCATTTTGTAAAAGATGTGTTTATTTTACTTTTTGGCTGTAGTGGGTCTTAACTGCTGCAGGCAGGCTTTTCCTAGTTGCAGGGAGTGGGCGCTACTCTTCAGTGCAGTGTTTGAGGTTCTCGTTGCAATGGCTTTTTTCGTTGTGGAGTATGGGCTCTTGGTGAGTGGGCTTCAGTAGTTGCAACACATGGGCTCAGTAGTTGTGGCTTGTAGGCTCTCAAGCACTGATTCAGCCGTTGGGGTGCACAGGCTTAGTTGGTCTGTGGCATGATCTCTTCCCAGACCAGGGATCAAACTGGGTGTCCCTTGCATTGCAAGGCAGATTCTTAACCTATGGGCCATCAGAAAAGCCCATTCTGCCAATTTTTTGATTGAGTTATCTGTTGTCTCTATCAATCTTTAAAATCTGAATTGTAGTCAATATTTAAAAATCAAAAGATAGCTAAAAAATGTAAAGTTCCAGTGTCTTTGAAAATGAAAATATCGAGTTATACTCAGCCCACTTTACTGCGTGGTAAAAATTCACTGGGGTAGCCTCTCTTTTCCCTTCAGTTGCCAGACTTGCTAGTTTTCCCTACTCCCTATCATGCCTCAGTGTGTTCTCAGCACCAGGGCTAAGTGGTGGCTGCCATCTGTTCAGTCAAACTTGGTCTGCTTTACTTATTTCCATTGCTTGTCTGATCCTGCAGGCACTGGAGTTTGTAGCTGTTTGTACAGAGTTGATTATAGTTATATTCCTTACATTCAAAGATGTATTGACCTTTGCTGTCTATAAGGATGTCAGGGCAGGAATCATTGTGTCCATTTTTCAGATTGGAAAACAGAGGCCCAAAGTTAAAAAGTTGCCCAGGATCACACAGCAGCTTTAGTACTGAGGTGAGAGTAGTTTTACAAATGTTCAAGATTTGCATTTGGTTTGTTCAGTTGATTTCAGTTCAGTTGTTCAGTTGTGTCTGACGCTTTGTGACCCCTTTAATTTGTAATTGACTATTAATACATGGAGACATTTAGTTTTTTGCCACTATTCTCTTATTCCAAAACTATAAAAAGACAATACTGGTTTAGATCTGTAGTTTTCAGACTTCATGTATTTCTGAAATTTCCAAAAAATTGAGGTACCCAAGCACAAGGTTGTTGACATTGGTACCAACTTTCATCTCGCTGGTTAAGAATATTAAAAAAGACACAAAACCTCAAACTAAGCACCATTTCCTGCCACTGCTATTTAATAACTGTAAAGAAGGAAGAAAATAGTCTCAGAATAAAGGAGGCCTTTTTAAGGAAAGGTATCTATGCATATAGATAAATATTATTAAACATTTCCTTAGCTCTTTATTTCACCATGGCAGATACAGACACAGGAGGAGTCGCTGGATTGGGAGATCTTTAAGCTTATGTCTATCTTACTCATTTTGGGTCTTTCATTTTCCCAATGCTTTAGTGAGAGCCAGTTCACCAAGCTAGCCCCCAAACGTACATCGGAATACCTGATGGTGTCTGGGTAGTTATGTGGGCATATGCCCTTCTGTTCTACTCCCGTTTCCAGAGTCTCTGATCTTCATAATAGAAAGAAATCACCTAGTCCTTAAGAAAAGATTATTCAAGAACTGGGAGTGAATTTTGGTCACAAGTGGAGCTTTCGCCAAATAGTATGATGCTAAGCACTCTCCGTGGGTGTGACACAAAAGCTGGACACACAGAGCCTGCCTGATCTCAGAAAACACTGATTTGAGAAAAGAATCTTGGAGAGCTAGACAAAAACAAGCTTTACAGAAGAGGTTGAGAGATAAATGGTTGAGTTCCAGTTTTGCTACCAGTTTACTGTGCAACCTTGGACAGTCCACCTCCCCATTCTGTGCCTGAGTTTTCTTCTCTATAAAGCAGAGGGATCAAATTGAATGCTTCAAGTTTTCTTTTGGTTTTGATATATTCAATATAAATCAGTTCATAAAATCCAAATATAAATGGGGAAGGCCCTTAAAGGCCATCTAGAAGAAGTACCCTTCTGCCAGTTTAACTAAATGTAAATGAAACCTCTCAGCCACAGCTTCAAGGGACCCCAGACATCCCTTCCCTCCCTCAGAACAATGCTTTGTTCTGGACAGGCAGGGCGGTGGTGTGGTGGAATTACCCAGTGTGCCTTCGGTGGGTAGGAAAAGGCCTTCTTGTTTCATTAAGAGCCCGACTTTCCCATCCCTGGGCTATAAGACTCATGGGGAGGAGTCCTCCTTCTCTGCTGTATTTGTTGACTTTAGTTCATCTTTTCAGCTGGGAGCAGATGATGACTACCACTGTGGATTTACTTCCGTGCTGAAATTTTTTCTTTGGAATCTCAGGGAAAGAGGGATAGAGGGGTGGGGGAGACTCACAGGTCCTTGGAATATAAGGGTTGGAGGGACACATCAAGAGGATCCAGTTTTAGACCCCCAGCTGAAGCGTGAATTATTCGTTTCCTTCCTATCACTTGCTTATCCAGCCTTCACTTGACTATCTAAGAGAAGTACTCTGCATTTTGGCATAACACTGACTGTTGCTCCTTTTGTTGTTGTTGTTGAGTTGCTAAGTTGTGTCCAACTCTTTTGGGACCACATGGACTATGGCCCTCCAGGCTCTTCTGCCCGTGGGATTTCCCAGGCAAGAATACTGGAGTTTGTTGCCACTTCCTTCTGCAGGGGATCTTCCTGACCCAGGGATTAAGCCCATGTTTCCTGCCAATGTCTCTTGCATTGGCAGGCAGATATGGTTTTCCCTGGTGGCTCAGATGGTAAAGAATCTTCCTGCAATGCAATAAGACCTGGGTTTGATCCCTGGGTTGGTAAGATCCCCTGGAGAAAGGAATGGTAACCCACTCCAATATTCTTGACTGGAGAGTTCCATGGACAGAGGAGTCTGGCAGGCTACAGTGCTTGGGGGTCGCAAGAGTTGCACACAATTGAGTGACTAATACTTTCACTTTTACTTTTTTTTTTGACCACTGAGCCACTAGGGAAGCCCGATGGTCCTTTTACAGAGCTGGAGTCTCCTTCCTGTGATTTCTTTTTTTTTTTTTTAACCAGTTGTTTCTGGCTCTGTCCTCTGTAGTCACTCAGAAGAAATGCATTTTCTTCTTAATTCTGAGGTCAGCTTTGTAGCTTTTCTCTCAACTGAGCATTCCTTATATCCTCAGCCATCTCTTTGGATGTAATTTGTAGACTTCTCGTCACCCTGATTTGCTCATTCAGTTACTTTCAACAAGTAAGTAGTTTTTATCATAAAACAAATGAGTAATGTTTACTAAGTGCCTACCATATGGCAGGGATTGTGCAGGTGACAGAGTGAAGATTAAGGCTTGCCGCCTGGCTTCTGGGGTGTGGTGGGAAGAATGTGCACGAAGGGAGGAATTCTGAAGTTAGAGTGGGTGGGTTTGAACTCCAATTCTACCGCTTACCATTTCATGCCATTGGGTGAGTTTTTCAACCTTTTGTGTCCATCATTTCTGCATCTGTTGAATGAGGGGAAATGATAACTATTACTTCATTAGAATTGTTATTAGTAGTTAATAAATAAAAAGTGCTTATCTATTTCAATTATGTGTCCCCCTGTCTCTAAATATTGAAGGATAAAAGAATTCTCAATTTGCAAAATAAAAAAAATAAGAAAAGTGCTTAGAGTCAAGCTTGGCATGCTCTAAACACTGAGAGAATGGAAGCTCTGGTTATTGCTGTGATGGGGCAGAAGAACTGAGGTGCACAGAATGAAGAGCTGTGGACTCATGGGAAGTGTCGTCCTCTAGCTTTTGAGCTCAGACTTGCCGGGTAAGCAAGAACTGGCCAGGTGATGAGGGAGAGGAGAGCAGTCCAAACAGCGGAAACAGTGTGTGCCAAGGTCCTAAGGAGGCGATCGCAGCATGTGACCAGAGCTAAACGCATGTCAACGTGGATGGCTTTTCCTTAGCGGGAGAGGGAGGGCAGTGTGGGACGTGGGGCTGGAGTGGTGGTCAGGGCCGTGTCATGCAGGCCTTCATAGGTCATTTGAAGGACTTAGGTCTCCTGAGAGCGCTGGCCATTCGGAGGGCTTTAAGTGGTGGATAGCATGGCAAAGATTTGCCTTTTTAGATCACTCTGACCGCTTCAGGGGTTCTGAATATAGGGAAATCTTTGGAGTCATCTTCTGTTTCATTTTGTACCCTCTGACCAGCACAACGATGGATCATACTTGTTCTTTAGGCAGTCTTAAAAAAACACAGTGGCTCTATCCAGGATCTCATTCAAGAAGGCCTTGCTTTCACTTATTAGTTTTCAAACTCTCCAAAGAATTACATGATAAAAGCTTAAAGTATGGTCCCATATAGAAGACTGAAAATCCTTTAGGTTGGAAACCTTTGGATTACGGGAGCACAAACTCAAATCTTGTGGGTTTAGGCATTATAACTGGTGGTGAGGCATTATAACAGCTTTGGGCTAGAGGATCTTCAGATAGTCCCAAAATCCCAAGGCGGTCTGAGCCCTCTACTCTCCAGGCACGGGTGCCTTTGACGGTGCACCATTTTGGGATGCCTGCAGAGTGGAGTGAGGCCTTTGAACCAAGTCTTGGGTGGAGAGACAATTCTTTTATGAAGCACCATGTCCCCACTGCTTTCCTGTCAGTGGAACTGAAATAACAGGGCAAGAGTCGGGTGGATTGTTAAGTGACCCGTTGACATCAGAATGACAGATCAAATAATTTATTTTCTTCTAAATCCGGATTATGTTGCTATAACTCCCAGAAACTATTTTTAGCGCCCATCAGTCTTGTTCTGCTTGTGAGCATTTGTTGAGGTGTGCACACAGGCACACATACACACTGCTTAAAGAGACATACACACACAAACGGAAGCAGGTATAAACACGTATATACGAATGACCTTGACAATAAGAGCACATCCAGCCACCAACTCACAAGGTTTCTTCCTGAGCTACAGATCTGCACATCCCTGACACCCCACACAGGCCTGCCTTTAGGTCTGGAGAGGTCTTTAGGCCCTCCCCTGCTTCATCTTGGGTCCTGGTTGACTGCCTGGTAGGTGGTTAGGATCTTGCTGCTCTAAGTGCTGTTGGTGGACAGGCAGCATTGGCCACCATCACCTGGGGCTCTTAAAAAAGCGGACTCTCAGGCCCCACCCCAGGCCTCCTGAGTGAGGCTCTGTTTTTGAACAAAATCCCCAGGTGACCTGTATGCAGGCTGAAGTTTGAGAAGCCCTGTGCTGGCTCCAACCCTCTCCTAGGCTCCCAGGTCACAATGAGTGTCTGTTTCCTAACGTTGAGCACACTTGAAATTATGTGCTCAAATAAAGCTTCTCCTGGTGGCTCAGGTGGTAAAGAATCCACCTGCCAATGCAGGAAATGTGGGTTTGATCCCTGGGTTGGGAAAATGCCCTGGAGAAGGAAATGGCAACCCACTCCAGTATTCTTATCCAGAAAATCCCATGGACCGAGGAGCCCAGTGGGTTACCATCCATGAGGTTGCAAAGAGTTGGACATGACTGAGCGACTAACACCACATAGATCTTCTTTAGGAGATTGCAAACTCCATCAGGTGGGAAATCATGTCTGTCTTGTTACCTGTATAGGTGCACAATAAATAAGCATTGAAAGAATGAATGATACAGGTAGCTTATTCAAAGAGGAATATGAGTAAAGGTCATGCATTCATTTATTCAAGCAGAAAACATTTCTTGAGCATCTGCTATGTGCCAAGCAGTGTGTGAAGTCTTGGGGACATATGTAGCTCAGGCTTAGGTCCTGACTTCGTTGCTCATAGTCTGGCAGGTAGAGAGGGACATGTGAGCCACTAGGTGCAGGTGGAAGCCCATATCAGTTACCGTGAGACGCTAAGAAGAGGCTGGTTGTGCCTTGTCCTTGAGATGGTTTGTTAACATTTCAGCCAGGCTTTGCGCTGCTCTGTGTCTCAGTGAGGAAGTGACTATTCCAAGGAACTTTCTCAGAAGGAACTCTTGGCTTAGAGGACATTCTGAGTCTTGAATTTTTCTTCATTTCCATGGCTAAATTTCTCAGGCACAGGTATTAATTTTTAAAGAAAAAAAATCTCTGACTTCTCTTGATCTTTTTCTTCTTCTCTTTCAGTGTGTTGGGGGGTGGTTCCCAATCCTTCATTTCTCCGCAGAGGTCAGATGAAGAATCACCCCAAACAGAAAGACATAGGCCTGAATAAGGAAAATCTCAGAGAGCTTAGGCAATTTCTTCTTCCTCTTCTGCTGTCTCTCTTTCCACCACCCCGTCCTTCCTTCTTTCTTAGGATTCAGTATCATTCATTTCCTACACATGGCTTATCATCTTAGTGGAGCGAAGAGATAAATAAGCAATTGCAGCCAAGTGCGACATACTCTCTTACGGGAAGGGCAAGATGCTCTGAGGGCACACCGCAGAGTACCTGTCCTCGTCTAGGGTCAGGCGAGGCTCCTGGAGGAAGTGACCCTTCAGTTGAGAACGAGGGAATGAATAAGTGTGAGGGCAAGTGTCTGAGGTTGAGGGCAGTGTCGGGGGCTGGGGGCTGGGGGTGGCTCAGCCAGAGTGGTGTGAGTACTGCAGGGGACACTCAGCATGGGTAAAGGCCCAGAAGCAAGAGGGAGCACAGAATGTTGGGGGAGCTGAGAGAGGAGCAGCTGGGACACAGGAGCTTGGAAAGAAGGGGTTTCGGGGGCGACAGGGAGGCAGTGGTTTCATGGTGCAGGACTCAGGCGGCCATTTGCAGTTGTTTGGACTTGGTCTTGGGCAAATGGGCAGCATTGGAGGATTTTAGCCTAAGGAGTGACATGACCAGATTTGAGTACTGTAAGATTGCTAATGTGGAGAACATATTCATGGGATAAGTCTGAAAGTGAGGCAGCTCTTTAGGGGGCTGCTGTAGTTGCTTTGGACTGAGCAAAGTAACGTGTGTGGAGATGCGACTTAATGGTGCTTAAGGCCACATTGACCCTGACCACCACTCAGGGAGACCTTGTGCCATGCTTGTGCTAAGTGCTTCATAATTTGACTTCATTCAAATCTTGCATAATACTGTCCAGCATTTTTACCTCCATCTATGAAAGGGACAAAGATCTATGCTTTGTTTTCTTGATGGGAACTGGGGGAGGTTTGCAACTGCCTAAATAAGATGTCATTTAGAAAAGGGCTTTAAAAAGAAAATGCAAGCTGCACTGATAAGGATGATTGTATCTGGAAGAGAATGAATGATTTCCTATGATTTCCAGGCCACCCTGGAGGAGGTCCCCAAATGGATATATTGGGCGTGAGTTGTATGAAAGCATTTCAAAGACTTCAGAAGCCCTCTGCCCTGCACGACTTCCTCTCAAATCCTGCAGATATCTAAAATTCTGACACCTTGGCTAACACACAAATCCAAATGGAACTGTACTATTATTAATAAGTTAAGGTGTAATGAATCAATTTATGTTGCAGAGAAACACTGTTCATGCACGCATGGATTTGGTCCTAATTTCATTCCCTGGCCTAGAATTCTCTATCCAAGAATAATCAATTTTCATACATTTTCTTGCATTGATCTACAGTCCTCATACAGTTCACCTCTGTAAGAGGTCAGTGGAGAGGTCTGGGATTATTATTTCCATTTAACAGATGAGGAAGTGAAGGAGGGCTCTGGAAAGAAACTGAATTGCTCCAGGTTAACGGCAGAGCCAAGACTAGAGCCTGGGGCCTTCCTCCTGCAAAGGCCTCCCTCCCTACTCTACACACACAAGTCCAAGGGCAGTGTTAGCTGACCCAACCAGAAACTGGAGGTGGGGGTGAGGGGAGGGCTGGGGAGAGGAGAAGATAAAGGCACCGGCACCCATCTGGTGGGAGCCCACCTGCCCGAGACTTTCTGGCAGTTCCTTTCCCTGTAATCTTCTCTTTGGGTCGATAGACTGTCCCTCTGCCAACCCAGGGGCCTTCCTGTGGGCTCATTCATCCTGTTTGCTTTCAGCTCTACCAGTGGGATGGGAAAATGAAAAAGTATTTATTACAGGTTTTTATTTCACTTATGTACTTTTTAGATGAGTAAGGAATGGAAATGGAGCAAGAGGGAAATATCAGGCCAGAAGAGAGGAAATAGGGAACATGGCTGATAAGATATTAGCAGATCTTCTGCCTGTTACTTGATAATGCCATTAAATATCATTTGTGTCAGGAGTTCTTCATGGCTCAGAAAATGCTTTCATCTCTGTCTTCTCACTCAACTGCTTTCTAGTGCTTTCCTGGTAGGTTTGTTGAGGGAAAGAAATGAGATAGTGTCATAAATTATGTAGTAGAAGTTCCCAACCATCACCAATACCTCACCTTTTTCCTTCGTCCCTCCGTAGCACTGGGTACAATTTCAATGATAACATTCAAAATTGCCTGCATTTATCGAGCACTTACTATAAGCCAGACACTGTGCTAAGCCAGACACTTTTTGCAGGCCTCAATTCCATTTAATCTTCATAACAGTCCTCTAAGGAAGGGAATATGACTCTTCTTACAGAGATGAGAATGTGGAGGCCAGAGAAGTAAGCCTTCTAGTCAAGTAAGCACAGTTATATTGTAGACAGCTAGATTTTGCTGTCCCAAATTCCTTGCTGCCTCTCAGCCTCCCCTAAGTATCATCTCCTTCAGTTTAGTTCAGTTGCTCAGTCATGTCCGACTCTTCGTGACCCCATAGACTGCAGCATGCCAGGCTTCCCTGTCCATCACCAACTCCCAGACCTTGCTCAAACTCATGTCCATTGAGTCATTGATGCCATCCAACCATCTCATCCTTTGTCCTCCCCTTCTCCTCCTACATTCAATCTTTCCCAGCATCAGGGTCTTTTCCAGTGAGTCAGTTCTTTGCATCAGGTGGCCAAAGTATTGGAGTTTCAGCTTTAGCATCAGTCCTTCCAATGAATATTCAGGACTGATTTCTTTGAGGATTGACTGGTTGAATCTCCCTGTGGTCCAAGGGACTCTCAAGAGTCTTTTCCAACACCACAGTTGAAAAGCATCAATTCTTTGGCACGTGGCTTTCTTTATAGTCCAACTCTCACATCCATACATGTCTACTGGAAAAACCATAGCCTTGACTAAATGGACCTTTTTCAGCAAAGTAGTATCTCTGCTTTTTAATGTGTTGTTTAGATTTGTCATAGCTTTTCTTCCAAGGAGCAGGCATCTTTTAATTTCATGGCTGCAGTCACCATCTTCTGTGATTTTGGAGCCCCCCCAAAATAAAGTCTCTCACTGTTTCTATTGTTTCCCCATCTATGTGCTATGAAGAGATGGGACCAGATGCCATAATCTTAGTTTTCTGAATGTCGAGTTTTAAGCCAACTTTTTCACTCTCCTCGTTCACTTTCATCAAGAGGCTCTTTAGTTCTTCTTCACTTTCTGCCATATGGGTGGTGTCATCTGCATATCTGAGGTTATTGATATTTCTCCTGCCAATCTTGATTTTAGCTTGTGCTTCATCCAGCCTGGCATTTTGCATGATGTACTCTGCATATACGTTAAATAAGCAGGGTGACAATATACAGCCTTGACGTACATTTCCCAATTTGGGACCAGTCTGTTTTTCCATGTCCAGTTCTAACTGTTACTTCTTGACCTGGATACAGCTTTCTCAGGAGGCAAGTAAAATGGTCTGGTATTCCTATCTCTTGAAGAATTTTCCAGTTTGTTGTGATCCACACAGTCAAAGGCTTTGGTGGAGTCAATAAAGCAGAAGTAGATGTTTTTTTGGAACTCTCTTGCTTTTTTGATGACCTAGCGGATGTTGGCAATTTGATCTCTGGTTCCTCTGCCTTTTCTAAATCCAGCTTGAACATCTGGAATTTC
Organism: Ovis canadensis; assembly: GCF_042477335.2. Lineage (NCBI taxonomy): Eukaryota > Metazoa > Chordata > Mammalia > Artiodactyla > Bovidae > Ovis > Ovis canadensis. The sequence continues at coordinate 75,945,091 of NC_091249.1, forward strand.
ACGATTCACATACTGTTGAAGCCTGGCTTGGAGAATTTTGAGCATTACTTTGCTAGTGTGTGAGATGAGTGTAATTGTGCAATAATTTGAACATTCTTTTGCATTGTCTTTCTTTGGGATTGGCATGAAAACTGAACTTTTCCAGTCCTGTGGCCCCTGTTGAGTTTTCCAAGTTTGCTGGCATATTGAGTGCAACATGTTAGCATCATCTCCTTTCTCCCCCTCAAATCTGAGTTCCCCCTACTAGCATCTTCACCCTTATAACAGTGGCTCTCAACTTTGGCTGCACGGTGGAATCCCTAGGAGAGATTAAAAACATTGATGCCTGGGCCCCATCCCAGCTGCTCTTGAGGTAAGTGGTCTGGGGCGTGGCCTGGGCTTTGGGATTTTTAAAAGCTCTCTGGGTGGGTCCGTTGTGTACAGTCCGGGTTGAGACTCAGCTGTAAAGTGTTAATAATGGCATCTGTCTCCTCACTTTCCACAGGTTGACCAGGGTTTTGCTAACTTATGGAATCATAGACTTAGACACCTACAGGGATCAGACAGGTAAAAGCAGTTTAGTTGGTAGGTTTGTTTTGTTTTTTTAGAAAATCAGCACAGTGAGAGTATGACAATAAAGGCAATTGGGAAGATATTAGGGAGCAGTGGGGATGGTGGTAAACTTAAGAGCCCTTGCCCACCTAAGGAGGAACCACTCTACTCCAATAACTTGCTGCCATCTGGGCCCAGAATAGTGAAGTCTTATTTTTCTAAAGAGAAGATGAAGGTATTTATTATAGGAAATCTCCCAGTTTTTAAATGTTGATGATCACTTTTAAAATATTAAAACACCATCTGGATTAAAGATATTGAGTTTTCAGATGTACCTTATGGGATGCCGGTTCATGTCTTCTCTCTTTTTTTTTTTTACTGAGCAAACTATTCAGAACCCTGGTCCTTAGGGTTTATTTATTTGACCACAAGTCACCTTGGGTTGTTAATTCATACCAAGTAGCTTATGACGTTTAAGTGGATAAATGTAATACATGTATTCATTATGGAAAATGAGGAGTATGCACATAAAGGGCAAGTAAAAATTACCTGTATTCTTTCCACCCATAAATAAACATGTTGTATTTACACTCAGTCTTTTTCTCTTATCATGTAGAGATGACTGCATGTGGAGCATGGTAAAAATATAGATTTCGGGTTCTGCTCTCAGACCATTCAGGAATCCTGGGCGAGACCTGGGAATCTGAATGTATAATGTGCTTTGAGTTGACTCTGATGTACAGTTGGCACTGTGATGCTCTTTTCTTAAAATATCAGCTTTTAAAAAAGCTTTTTCTTATGACATTTAGTATTCTGTATAATTAATGCTATATAATATCCTATTATTTGTACATATCCAAACTATTCTTTATCATTGGATATTTACAGTGTAAACAATGTTTTATATAATGAATAATAACAAGATGAACATCTCTCTAAATAAATTGTCTTATATAGTTGTATCACTAGGATAAATTCCTATGCTAGAATCATTGCATCAACAGATATATATATATTCAGGCTTCTGATATAAATGGCCAAAATGCCTTCTACAAGGATTAAAAAGAGTTAAACATCTTACATATTTGTCTTCTATAGAGAACAGAGAATCAATCAGTTTCTCCATATCTCTGTTAAAGTTGGGAATTATCATTTAAAAGATCAATTAAGTAGAAGCACATGGAGCTCATTTTTATTTGAATTTGCTTATTACATTCTAGAGAGGTTGAACATTTTTTTCTTTTTTTGGTCATTTATACCCCTGTTATTGACTGTCCATTTGCTACTTTTTCTTGTTTATATTAAAGGTTTCATATCTTTTTCTGTCATGCATGTGAAATCACTTTTTCCAAATTTTAAATTTGTCTTTTAATAGTAAAAGATGTTTTCATTCTGAAATTCTAATTCAGTATAGTCAAATCTGTGTATATTTCACTTTTAAAATGTTTTTTAAATTTTATTTTAAAATTGTTGTTATTAGTTTGGCTGTGCTGGACCTTTGTTGCTGCGTGGCTTTTCTCTAGTTGTGGCGAGTGGTCGGTCTGTTCTCGTTGTGGTGTGGGGCTTCTCCCTGTGGCGGCTTCTGTTGTTGGGAGCGTGGGCGCCAGGGCACGCAGGCTTCAGTGGGTGCGGCATGTGGGCTCTGCGGTGGTGGCGCGATAGTTGTGGTGCATGGACTTGTTATCCTGTGGGATCTTCCTAGATCAGGGATTGAACCCATTTCTCCTGCATTTTTAACCCCTGAGCTACCAGGGAAGTCCTGTATATATATTTTATCTTTATATGCTTGAGGATTTTTATAATCTCAAGTTTAAAAAATCACATACATTTTCTTCCATGTAAGAACTACACTTTACATTTTATTCATAAGCCCATTGCAAATTATTTTTGGCATATAATGCATGATGGCGTTCAAATTTTTATTTCAGTTCCTTCCTTTGCTATCAAAATAGTCGTTTTTTAAGTGTCTTTTTGAGTGAATTTCATTAATTTATCTTTTCCTAGAAAATGATCTATTTCAATGAGATTTAAAAAATTTATTAGTGTTCTTCATACTAAAGAAGAAAGTCTCATTTCTAATATTTTGCATTTGCTTTAGCTTTTTATCAGATTTTCTGAAAGTATTTATTAAAATTGAATAGTCCCTTGGATAACTATTCAACTTATCAATTAGTTAAATTCATTATTTTTTGCTGTTGGATTTATTACTTTTGCTTACTTCAGTTTATTATTTTTCTAATATCTTGTCTTTAATGCTTAATCAATTTATTTCCATTTTTTCTCTTTAAGATACTCATAAATTTTAATACATGTACAGCTTTAATTATATCTCATATATTTCAATATGTAAAAGTCTTAAATTTTATTCTTGAAATAATTGGTAATAATAATTTTCATTTTCACTTTCACTTAGCAGTTAGTATTTGGGATGGTGCTAATAGTTTCTAAGTTGTTAAGAACTCGAAACTCTAATTTCTTATTTTATTCCATTATGATCTGAAATGTGGTCTATACGTTTATTTTTGCAGCTCACTGAGGTATTCATTGTGGCTTGATAAACAATCATTTTTTTATGACTCTTTCATTACTGCTAGAAGGAAGCTCCATCCCATTATTATAGGGAATCCCAGTTTGTTAAATCACAATTTACATTATTTGTGTCCTTCTTGTTTTAACTTTTGTTCACTTTTCCAGTCAAAGATTTAGGTGTATTTAATTATCTCAGTACTACTTTTTCTCCTTAGTATCTATATAATGTAATTTATTTCAAAGAAATTTCTTGTGCATAAAAATCTAATATTTTTCACTATGCTTTTATTCTTTATAACATATGTGTTTTATGTTCTTTAAGCATTCTTTTTTTGAAGTTTGAGTCAGTTCTAGTAACAATACTGTGAGCCCAGTTTTTTGTTGTTGTTGTTGTCATGTCTTTCTCCATTTTTTTTAGTCTTAAAATGTTTTCTGCATGTATATTATTAGATTTTAGAGATGTTTTTCAATAGCATGGAATTTAGTTGTGTGTGTTACAAGGGCTTACTCACTTTGAAAGTTGTCATTTAAGAGAGTTGTTAGAACATATGTGAAATAGATCACCAGTCCAAGTTCGATGCATGAGACAGGGTGCTCAGGGCCGGTGCACTGGGATGACCTGGAGGGATGGGATGGGGAGGGAGGCTGGAGGGGGGTTCAGGATGGGGAACACTTGTACAACTATGGCTGATTCATGTTAATGTATGGCAAAAATCACTACAATATTGTAAAGTAATTAGCTTCCAATTAAAATAAATAAATTAATTTAAAAAAGAGGGTTGTTAAACTCATTTGTATTTATTTTTAATGTCTACTGTATAGTCTTTTATTTTACATTATTTTATACATCCTGGTTTTATTAGTCTTTGTTTTATGGAGTTTATGTTGCTATGTTCCCTAGTGTTTTTGAATAGTTACATTCTATTTGTGATTACTTAAAATGTTTGTGAGAGCAATATATAATCCATATTTATCTAACTTTATCAGGAGTAAAATTATATTTAAAACATTTAGTACATGGTTATTAAACTTCTGATCTACTGTATGCACATTTCACTCTTTGTTAATATAATCTTTGGATTTATATCTACAATATTCATGCTGCTGCTGCTGCTGCTGCTAAGTCGCATCAGTCATGTCTGACTCTATGTGACCCCATAGATGGCAGCCCACCAGGCTCCCCCATCCCTGGGATTCTCCAGGCAAGAATATTTTTATATTCTATTTCAGTAATAATTTTCACATTGTTTTGTCTAGATTTAGAGTTATGGTGATTCATCTCATTACCTGATTTTAGTGTTTCAATCAGTCAGGTCAGTGCAATTGCTCAGTCATGTTCAATTGGTTGTGACCCCATGGACTGCAGCACACCAGGCTTTCCTGTCCATCACCAACTCCCAAAGCTTGGTCAAACTCATGTCCATTGAGTTGATGATGCCATCCAACCATCTCATCCTCTGTCATCCCTTTCTCTTCCTGCCTTCAATCTTTCATCTTTTCCAGTGAGTCAGTTCTTCATATCAGGTGGCCAAAGTATTGGTCCTTCAGCATCTGTCCTTCCAATGAATATTCAGGACTGATTTCCTTTAGGATGGACTGGTTGGATCTCCTTGCAGTCCAAGGGACTCTCAAGAATCTTCTCCAAGACCACAGTTCAAAAGCATCAATTCTTCAAGCCTCAGTTTTCTTTATAGTCCAGCTCTCACATCCATATATGACAACTGGAAAAACCATAGCTTTGACTAGATGGACCTTTGTTGGCAAAGCAATGTCTCTGCTTTTTAATATGTTGTCTATGTTGGTCATAACTTTTCTTCTAAGGAACAAGTGTCTTTTAGTGTCCATCTTTTAATACTGTCAGTCCTCTGTTTCTGAGGTCTTCCTTTTTCCCCCTCTCCTCATTTCTTTGCTGTTTGGAGGTATGCCTTTAAGTAATTTTTAAAAAAGAAGTGAACAGGAACAAGATGTTTTTCTAACCCTTGCCTATGTAGTACAAACTGGCTGAGTGTGATTCTTATTTTATAATTCATTTCAGAGTAGAAATACGAGAGCTACCTGATTTATTTCCTTCATAGAAATCCCATGTTTTTCTTTATTTTTTTTGAAACATGTATATTACCTTATGTGACATAGATGATCAATGCAAGTTCAAAGCATCAAGCAGGGCACTCAAAGCTGGTGCTCTGAGACCACCCAGAGGGATAGTGTGAGGAGGGAGGTGGGAATGGGGTTCAGGATGGGGGACACATGTGCACCCATGGCTGATTCATGTTGATGTATGGCAAAACCCACCACAATATTGTAAAGTAATTATCCTCCAACTAAATTAATTAAAAATCACTGAATACATATAGTATTATTCTCTTTATTCAAATAATTTCTAAAAAGGTGATATGAGAATGGCATTAATTGATAGGAAACTAGCAGACCTTTTCGATCTGTATAGTTATGAGTCCTTTCCATCTGAGCACATTTAATTTTTGTCTTATCTTTGGTTATGGCTGCTATTTCTTTTCTTCTAACGCAGTTTTCAGAAATGTTAACCATCTACATATTAGCTTTTTATTTTCTTCCAGTTTTCTCATGGTTTTTATCTTTTTCTCTTTGCAGTCTGGTAGTGCACCTCACATTACTGCTGTGATTTTCTGCTTTATCAATTATGCGTATTTACTGCTTCTCCTGTGCTGTTGGATCCTGTGATTATAGTTTTAGTCTTTGTTAAAACTTTCCAAAAAACCTCATCCGTTTTCATTTCATTCTGTCCTTCTCCCTCATTGGGTCATATCATGTTTATTACCTTTTCCTACAGCCATCTGTCCTCATGGCTTTCTGCTTATTTCATGGGTGCCAGGTCTTTGGGCTCTCTGTTGAGAATAAAAAACAGTTTTCTCAGCTTTTCTCCTGTATCTCACAGTAGATTATTTCTGGGGTCTTTAGGATAATTTTTCTTTTCCTTTGTTTTGCATTTTGTCCCCCTATGAAGCCTGTAACTTTTTTTCACACTAGTTATCCTTCTAAGTTTCTCAGAACCTTCAGTTTGTCGATATTCAAGGATATTGCCTTCCTCTGGCTTTCTTCCAAGTGTATTTATGTGGTGATGGGTCAGCTTTACAGCTAGAGGGCAAAGTGATGTGAATAGCTCACCATATGATTTCTAGCTTCTTAAACATTCATCTATGACAGTGGTCCTAAACTGAGGGTGATTGTGTCTGCCAGGGGACATTTGATAACATCTGGAGACATTTTTGATTGTTACACATTGGGGAGGAGTGTATTTCTAGTGACGGGAGGCCAGGGATGCTGCTGAACACCCTATAATGTGTAAGATACTACCCACAAAAACGAATTATGTGGCCCTAAGTGTTAATAGTACCAAAATTGAGAAACTCTGATCTATGACAGCTCTATGACCTATTCTGCTAAGGTGGCATTTAACCTAGTCCCTGGACCTTTCTGATACTCTGAGTCAGTGGAACGTATGCAAAATGCAGTTTTCAGGGTCTATTGCTTCCCCCAAATCCCTTTTTTTTCTTTTCCTAATTGAGCCACTTTATGTATACAAATGTCATGTTCCAGGATGTGGTTCACCATTTCCAGCTCTCCCTGCTTCATGCCCACAGAGGTGCTGTCTCTCAAAGGATGTAGTGTCAGGGTATTAGGAGTGGCAGTGTGAGAATGGGTTGATCAGGGAACGGCTGCTTCATTCATTTAGCCATTTAGCAGATGCTTAATTAGTGTGCACATGTACCAAACATTGTGCTACAGCCTCCTCAAAGGGCAGCATCCATATATTGTTGACATGGCTGTTTGGTGGTCTGCTTGAGTCTCTGAATTAGGCAGACAGTGAGGAGATATGTTTTAGGGCTTTAAGAGATGAAGTCTGGCATCTTGAGGCAAGACTTTGCCAAGTTTTTCTCTAGCAATATCAGCTGCCTCATGATTAGTAAACATTCCTACCACATTCTGTTTTTTTTTTTTATTATGAATTTTTATGTGTTTTCTTCTGTCATCTGGATATTTTAGTGGGAAGTTGACAAAGACTGCATCAGGGGTAATAAGAAGACACATTTTAGAGCTCTGTCTGGTTTTTAATAAGTACATAATATGCTTCCCCCACCAAGCTCTTCACTCTTTGAAAGAACAAACTACATTTCATTTTGTCTCTGCAACCCTCATGGAATCCTGTGTAATGATGTTTGGCAACTGCTTGTTCAATGATGGGATTTTATCTGCATTCATAACACAAGGACCAGAGAGGATTTACCACATTCCTCTTTGGAATATATAGTGTAGCTTAAGGCTGGCTTAGTGATTCAGCTCTAGAGATGGAGTTGGTAGAGACTCTGGGCAGTGTCACCTGTCGATCTAACGTGGATGTTTTGACTCTCATCTCTGCAGAACATTTTAGGCTGCTTTCCCCAACATCCTCTGCAGAAAAGCCCGTAAGAGGCCCAGCAGCAGCAGCAGTTATAGCTACTTCCTTTTTGCATTTTACTGGCTAGAAATATGTAAACTCCAGGACCATCTGGCCAGTAAGAAGAAGTTAAGGCAGTCATCATAAATATGGGGATAGATCATGTAAGATTGCCATGGAGTAACCTTTCTCTTTTGCTTTCAACTGTGTCTGAAACTTCCTCCCTTTCTGAGTGAGCCCTGCAGCAATTATACCAATGGCATGAACATCTGGAGCCCCTCAGGGAAGCATGGCAAGGAGACACTGTATAATTCAATGGGCTGAACAAGCTTTAGGGTGTGTCTGCAAAGCACTTGGGCATGGAAGCTGAAGCAGGACAGCAGAGAGGATAAGGGTCAGGTAAACATATCTCACCCAGATGAAGGCAAGAGTGCACACCTGAGTATTCCCAACACCATTTTCCTGTGCATTTCCCAGTAAGAGGACTTGTTTTAAGGCTGAGGGTCACTTCCCTGTGCCACAATTACCATCAATAAGTACGTGGCCTGGTGGGATATGACCTTGGACTTGGGTTTGGAAATCCTGTTTATAGTTCTGACTGCTCCTCATCAGCTGTGTGACCTTGGGTAAGTTCCTTTCCCTCTCTGGGCCTCAACTGCCTCATGTGTAAGTAAGGAAATTGGATGGAATCCACGAAATTCTGATTCTGTGACATGGAGAGGCATTTTCCATCATTGTATAGAAATGCATTTTTGGTCAGCAAGTTTGGCAAGGCTGTTGAGAGCTTTGTCACACTGGTAAGTCGATGCAGGCAGAGGGTCACACCAGCTGCAGAATCTACGTGTGAGAGCAAAGCTGCTTCTCTTACTCTCTTTTCAAACCACTCCCTTCCTTCTACCCAGAGCACATTGGGCAAGTGACTGACTCCACCCACTTGCCTCTTTCAATGACAAGCATTGCCTTGCAAGTCATTGAAAATCCTGTCTGTCTCAGTACCAACCCTGTCACTTGGTTTTTAAGGACCAGAGTCATCCTCACATGGTGGGGTGTCAAAGGGAGTCACCATTATAAAGGTAACACTATAGGGATGACACTATTATATATTTGAGTACTTATATATATCCGGAATGGTACCAAGGGCTTTACTTAAATAATAGTAATAGTAGCCAATGCTTTTTATAACCACACTAATAGTAGCTAATACTTATTAAGGCTTATTCTGTGCCAGTGCCAGCAAGATACTCTTGTAAATACTTTTTATGCATGTGTGTTAGTCGCTCAGTCATGTCTGATTCTTTGCGACCCCTTGGACTGTAGCCCGCCAGCTCCTCTGTCCATGGGATTTTCCAGGAAGGAATACTGGAATGGTTTGCCATCTCTTCTCCAGGGGATCTTCCTGACCCAGGGGTTGAACCTGGGTCTCCTGCATTGCCAGCAGATTTTTTACTGTCTAACAGGGAAGTGCCACCCCCCGCCCCCCCCAGCAAAACTTAACAGTTATGAGGATTCAGTGATTATATTTAATATTTATATTAAATCACTTATAAATATATATTTATATTAAATATATAATTATATTATATAAATATAGTTTTATTTAATCACTGAATCCTCATAACTATCAACTGCAGTAGGTACTGTTATTCTTAGCATTTTGCTGATGATAAAACTGAAGCACAGAGAGGTTAAGTGACTTTGCCAATGTCACACAGCTTGTGAAGAGCATAGCTGGGCCTGAACTCACGTAATCTGACGCCAGAGTCCATGCTTTTAACCAGTACATTATATAGGTTCCATTGTTTGTTTGTTTGTTTTTGTTTTTTTCATTCTTGCAACGCTGTATAGTATTTAAAATGTAATTGCCCTGGTTTTACAGGTGGACAAGCTGGGCCTCAGAAAGAGTAGGTAACTTGCTGCAGGTCACACAGCTAGAGCTAGGATTTAAATTCAGGGACCAGTGGCTTTAAGCCCAGGTTTCTAATCACTGACTCCTGTCAACAAACTCTGATGAAAGAGCCCTAGGAGATAGCTATATCTGATCTTATCCTGGCCACCCATGAGATGATAGTGTGGAGACTCAGAGAAGTGAAGTATCTCACTTGAGGTCGCACCCGACTCTGTACGTCCTTCTCCAGCCCCTGATCACTCATCCATACCTTATTCTACGCCCCAAAGAATGTACACCTTCCATTCTTCACCAAGAGATGAAGCTGGACATGAAAATATTTATAGCGGAGAAAATACAGTGACTGATATCCTCACTTTGCTGGAAAGGACAGATAGGAGACGCCTTTTCTGAAAGCAGTCTTTGACAGGGGGAGAGGAAGACAACATGAAGACAGCAAGTCCCTGGGTGGGAGGAGAAGACATGATGGATTGCGGAGAGCTTGCGCAGAAGGCGGAGGCTGAGGTGGTTGACGTCAAACCTGCCGCCGCACAAATTTAACTGGGAACAGGTTTCGTTTAATGCTGCACACTTCTTCTGCATTGAATCAATTTTCTCTCCGTAAATTTGGGTTTCCCGCAGCACAGATGCTTTTCCAGTGCAGCCTCACTGCCAAGAGTCCAGTTTCCATCCAGAGAAGGGGGAGGGGGTTGGATCTCCATCCATCTCGCCAAGAGCTATTGAGCAGCCCCAGCTCCAATCCGAGTCAGCGCAAATGTGCGTGCTGGAGAGGACGCGTGGGTTGCGTGGCTGTGGGAATGTCACAGATGGAGACTGCTGGGCTGCAGTTGGGGTTGAGCCTAGAGTTGAGTCCCCTCACCCTGATCTGCAACCCTTAGCCTTGTCTGGCAGCCCTGTAGCCCTTGGTTGAACACAGAAGAGACTGTTCGGCTCTTCTTCCCCCAGTCATGCGTGGTTTGGGAGACAGCGAGAGGACCGTCGCAATGCAGAGGCTGCTAAGGCGGTCCTCTGGATTCTCATGCTGGGCGTAGAGCGAGGCAGAATAGAGAGGGTGGGTGAACTTTCAGGAGCCGGACAACCGGTCAGCAAGTGTGATCATTCAGCCCATTTTCTTTTACGGAGTGGGAGGCAGGTGGGGGCTGGACAGGGCTTTATTCGAGTAGACTTGGTATGATTCAAAATGAGGCAGAGGCCAGGGATCAGGCCAGAGCTGAGGATGTCAGTGATGGGTGACCTCCATGACTTGGGTTATTAAGGCATTTTTTAGTCACCATAGAGACCCTGAAGTATTTTGGACTGAAAGGTGGTGGCAGGAAGAGGGCAAGAACCCTTTATGTTTGGTGGCTGGGAAAATAAAATAAGCGCCTAAGAACTAAATTTGGAGTGAAGAGAATGCGGCTTGCCTTCTTGCGGTTGCACTAATTTGCTCTGTGACCTGTGTGAATCATGTCACATCCCTGGGCCCCCTGTGATGGGGATATTAGCTGCTCCACCTCCCCCACAGGGTTGACACAAGGATCAAACAAAGTGCATCTCAAACAGAGATCTGGCATAACATCACGAACATGGCAAGTCCCACACCTTGTTCTTTGTGGAGAGCTGTAAAGCGGCTAATAGAGAAGGCTGGGATCAGAGAAATGTCACACTTCCCCAACCTGGGATTCACCTGTGCCCCTACGAGGCCTTCCGGGGAGGAGGGAGTCCTTTCTGGTAATGGCAAGGCCAGAATGAATTATCCAGGTCCCACTTCGTGATGGAAAATGGCCAGAATCCCAACCTTCAGTTCTTGGTGAATGGGCTGTTCCTGCTAGATAATATTTTCATCTTAAACTCTTGAATAAATTTTTCTGCACCAAGGCAAACATTTCTTTGTTTCCTCTGTCACAGGCAGTTGCTTGCCCTGGACAGCAGTCTGAGGAATGACTGATTCTCAGTGAAGTGATGCTGATCCATGACTGCCCAGAAAACGAGTGATAGACCTGGGAAAGGGTGGGGTTGAAGGAGACTCGTGGGTCAGCTAGCCTAGCTCTCTCATTTCATTGTAATACTGGCTTCAGTGTATTCATCACTAAGGGCGTGTGATGCTTGTGTTCTTTCTTTGCATTATCTCATATAGTTCTGTGAGGTCAGGTCCTTTACTCTGTCCTCTACAGATGAGGGACTTGAGTCATAAAGAGGTTAAGTAAGGGCGGAGGTCACACAGCTAGAAGTGGAAGAGACAAAATTTGAGCCAGGTAGGGTATGCTGTTGGCTAAGGATATCCAGCCGGTGGCAAAACTGGGTCAGAGGCACAGAATTTCAGAGCTAGCAAGAAATTTAGGGTTTCTCAGCATTCATCGCCTCCTTGCCTAAGTGAAGATCCTGGGAGGGAGAAAGGGGAAGGCTGTTCTGAGGCCTCCCAGTGAGTCACTAGCAGAGCAAGGATGTGAACTCACATCTCCTAACTATCCACCAATGCCCATTCTTTCACTTAGACTCCTCAAGTCCAGATGTATCCAGACTCAATGTCTTCCTTACTCATGTTCCTCCCTAAGAAATGAGAGAGCAGAAGAGAACTGACAAATTCTCTCTTCTAAGATGACATATGAGACAGCTAATAAAAGGGGGCTTTTCAAAACGAGTGAGTCTCTGAGCCAGTGATTATATGGGCAGAAACCTACAATTCACTCTCTCCATGCGAAGTTGCATGAGAGAGGCGTCTTGCAAACCCAGAAACATGCTTGGCCAAAACAAAAGAATATAGCCAAAACAGTAGTCACAACAACAACAAAACAGCAATTTAGATTGTCTGTCATTCCCTCCTGTGATGGTATGCTCCGGAGCACACATGAGAAGGGGGATGTGAAAGACACGTGTTCAGTCGGTCTTGATTCCTACAGTATCTCTTAAACATTTTGCCACAGCAAGTGATGTACCAGTGACTAAAGATTTGAACTTTTACATATAGCACAATTGCTGTCTATACATATTCCTGTCTAGTGTTGATATAAATGGTACCATTTACTATATTATTCTTAGTGAGAGATTTAAGGGTTTTTCAAAGATAGTTTTGATTAATCACTGTTTTCACTCTTTTCTCTGACTTCAGAAATTACCTCCATCTGGGAGCATCCCCAAAAGGGTTTTTTTTTTTTGCTGCCCAAATGGCTCCTAAGCCAGACTACTCCAGCGATATTCCATCACTATTTCCTTGTTTAAGGCAGCAAAGACTCAAGTGAAGAAAAACCTTAGTACATTATTAATATAGTAATATGGACTTATTTGCAAAAGAACTTGAAGCCTGAGGGCATGAGATATGACACAGATATATATTTGATTATGGAGGATAAATGAAGAAAAGGTTGAAGAATAATGGAAGACCAGATTAGGGATAGCAAGCTAAAAGGCGAGATGGGAGAATGCAGAATCTATATTCCCCATCTCATAGCTTATTTTAGGGCAGCCCTACCAATGTCCTCTCCCCTAAATACTGTGCTTTATTTGTTTTTCCTTCTGTCCTGGAAATTGGCACCTGGTATTTGAGTCCAACTTCTTTCTGCCATTCCTTTTGCTTTTGAACTGAATTGTTCCCTGGCAATGATTCTTTTTTTTTTTTTTTAAATTCTGTTTTGGTTTATTTTGATGTGGACATTTAAAAAATCTTTATTGAATTTGTTATAATATTGCTCCTGTTTTATGTTTTGTTATTTTTTTGGCTGTGAGGCATGTGGGATCCTAGCTCCCAGACCAGGGATGGAACCCAGACTTTGAAAAGTGAAGTCTTAACCACTGGACTGCCAGGGAAGTCTCAGCAGTCAATGATGCTTAATTGTCATTATCTAGTCCCTTGAATTTGTAATGAATACAAACTCATTCATCTCTTCTGAGAAGTATGCACATATCTCTGAAGTTTACCTAGATGTATAGAAGGTCTTTTGGCCTCAAGTTAGAAGCCTTTAGTTCATCCAATGGAATGTGGAGTAGGGGGTTAGGTCCTAGCCCTGGTTTTTACCAATTACCCATTATGTATATTTGAGTGAAATCTCTTCTCTGAGCATGAATTTTTCAATTTATAGAGTTAGGGGGTGACTCGAGATGGTGTGGACAGTGCAGAGAGGCCCTGGGAAAATGAATTGGGGCAGGAGAAGGCTACCTGTAAGGTTCCTCACTCTCCATTCTTCAATCTGAGCAATCTCTGACTATTGGAGTTCAGTCTGGTTACTGCTGGGAATCAGAAGGGCTCAGAGTTTTCTGGCTGGTTCCCTTTATACAGTGGGAGGGAGCAGTCAGGTTTCCTTTTGGGGTGAGTGACTCAGTGCCCCGGCCATGCTTGAATATTCATGTTCTTTCTTCTGCCCAGTGCATTGTTCAGTCTTCCCAGCTGGCTTGTCTCCTGGGGCTGAGACCCTGGCTACTTTAGGAGAAGGTCAGGCTCTATTACTGCTGGGTGGAACAGCTTGATTTTGCTTAATTGCTCCAAAAGAATGGTGCCCAGGTTGAAGAAGCAGGAGGCGGGGAGAGACTGGGAGATGGATGCTCAAGCTCAGCTGTGGCCCTTTTGAGAAGTGAAAGGAAGATTTATGATGCTATTTGTCAACTGGAAAATGGATGGAGGTACCCAGACGCGTGAACTCCGTGTTTGAAGTAGGAGGTTATGGTAATAAATGGGGCACCCCGGAGATGTCACTGTTGGAGGTGGGGATCACCTCTCTTAACAGGGGTGATTCCCAAGCCCCCTCCTTTCTCTCTGTCCTCTAATGGGCATTCTTTGTCCCTCTGCTGAGTCTCTCACTCTGTTTTGAGCACAGCCAACTGCTGATTGATTATCTGTATTTATAAAGGGGAGTGTCATCATGGTGAGAAGAAATCTTTCATGTGAGTGTCCTGGAAAAATGAAAGAATGAAAAATGCAAAAGCAATTTATTTTGGGGTTCAGTTTTCTCATGCTTTGAACTATTGGGAACTATATGCATATGATTGCCCCACATTTTATGTCCACTTTAGATTTCTCCTCAGTTAAAACTATCCAGTCAGTCAAAGTGAAAGTGTCAGACATTTGTTCGTGGTTGTGTCCAACTCTTTGTGACCCCATGACTGTAGACTGCCAGGCTCCTCTGTCCACGGAATTATCCAGGCAAGAATACTGGAGTGGGTAGACATTCCCTTCTCCAGGAGATCTTCCCAACCCAGGGATAGAACCTGGGTCTCCTGTACTGCAGGCAGATTCTTTACTGCCTGAGCTACCAGGATTTGCAGGATAAGGAGGAACTAGATATGCTCTCAGAGAATGTACCTACGATATTCAATGGTATACTACTCCTGGAAAAAGGTCTCTGAAAACAAGGATACCAGGATTAAATACTCTCCAAACCACTGTATACACATCATGGCCTCACGGCCTCACAGCCTCACAGTTAAAACACACACTGTTTAAAGGTGGGGAAAGTCCTGAAGTAGAAAATGCAGTTTGAAAGTTTCCCATCCTTTTATTACAGATCCTTATTCCTTCCTTCCTTCCTTCTTTTGTGTGACGCTGACTAACCACCTGCAGATTTAGTCTTATTCAAAACCTGCTTTGGAAAGCCTTAATATCATTAATAAGAATTGGCAATAGCAAATATCCAAACCAATCCAGTCCCCCAAAAGGAGTGTGGCTTAGATGTTTTCCAGCCTGGCGTTGGTGTAGATTTGATGTATGACTTTTGCAAACTTGCCACATCTCATTTTTTAAAGTCTTAATATGTAGCATTTATGCTGTTTAGAATGGGCCCTTCCTAGACTATGGTATAATTGATTTTTATTATTGTTTATTTATTTATAGCTGTACTGGATCTTTATTGCTTCACATGGGCTTTCTCTAGTTGTGGTGAGCAGAGACCACTCTTTATTGCAGTGCCCAAGCTTCTTATTGCTGTGGCTTCTCTTGTCGTGGAGCTCCAGCTCTAGAGACTGGGCTCAGTAGTTGTGGTGCATGGGCTTAGTTGCTCCACATCATGTGGGATCTTCCTGGACCAGGGATCAGATCTGGGTCCCCTGCATTGCAAGGTAAATTCTTAACCACTGGACCACCAGGGAAGTCCTGGCCTGTGGTTATAAGTGGATTTGTTGTGGTAACACTTTTGTTTAAAACCTGAAGTGTAATTAACATAAAGTAAGCTGCATTTAAAATTAACTACATAAAATACACTACATTTATACATTTAAAGTGTATAACTTCATATACTTTTCCATATGTATGCATCTGGAAACCATCACCTCAGTCAAGATAATGAACATACGTATCACTCAAAAAGTTTCTTCATGCCCCTTTTTATTTATTTTTGAAAATTTTATTGAAGTATAGTTGACTTACAATGTTGTATTAATTTCTACTGTATAGCAAAGTGATTCAGTTATATATCTATATATAGTTTTTGGGCTCCAAAATCACTGCAGATGGTGATTGCAGCCATGAAATTAAAAGACGCTTACTCCTTGGAAGGAAAGTTATGACCAACCTAGATAACGTATTCAAAATCAGAGACATTACTTTGCCAACAAAGGTCTGTCTAGTCAAGGCTATGGTTTTCCAGTAGTCATGTATGGATGTGAGAGTTGGACTGTGAAGAAAGCTGAGCACTGAAGAATTGATGCTTTTGAACTGTGGTGTTGGAGAAGACTCTTGAGAGTCCCTTGGACTGCAAGGAGATCCAACCAGTCCATTCTAAAGGAGGTCAGTCCTGGGTGTTCATTGGAAGGACTGATGCTAAAGCTGAAACTCCAGTACTTTGGCCACCTCATGTGAAGAGTTGATTCATTGGAAAAGACCTTGATGTTGGGAGGGATTGGATTGGGGGCAGGAGGAGAAGGGGACGACAGAGGATGAGATGGCTGGATGGCATCAACGACTCGATGGACATGAGTTTGAGTGAACTCTGGGAGTTGGTGATGGATAGGGAGGTCTGGCGTGCTGCGATTCATGGAGTCGCGAAGAGTCGGACACGACTGAGTGACTGAACTGAACTGATAGATTCTTTTCCATTATGGTTTATCAAAAGATATTGAATATAGTTCCCTGTGCTACATACCTGTTGTTTATTCATCCTATATATACTGGTTTGCAGATGCTAATAGCAAACTCCCAATCCCTCTGTTACAGCCCTCCCCTTTGGCAATCACAAGTCTTTTCTCTATGTCTGAGTTTTTCTGTTTTGAATACAGTTCATTTTTGTTATTTTAGCTTTCACATATGTGTGGAACCGTGACTTATTACAGTCTGCTTGAAGTGAGATTGTTTTGCTTTACAAGGTATAAGAACTTTATAATAGTGTTGCATCCATTTCTCTCCTCTCAGTTTGTGCTAATATTGTCAGGCATGTTACTTTTTTCTTGTTATAAGCTCCATTATTATTTTTGTTTGAAAGTCAATTGTATTTTAAAGAGATTGAAATAATAAAAAAATCTTGTATGTTGACCCACATTGTCACCATTTCCAGTGATTTTGTTCTTTTGTGTGGAATTGTATTTCTATTCACTCCTGTTTCCTTCTCTTTGAAGGATTTTTTAAACGTGTCTTTTAAGGCGGGTCTATTGATGATAAATTTTTCTCGGGTTTTGTATGTCTGGAAGTCTTCATCTTTAGTTTTAAAAGGTATTTTTGGTGAGCATAACATTCTACATTGACCATTTTTTTTCCCTATTACTTTAAATTTGTTGATCCACTATAGCCTTACTTGCTTCACATCTATTTTATTTTATTGTAGTTTATGGTGCCACTCAGTTTATGGTGCTTTATTATAGCAGCCTTTGTAAACTAATAAGATGGATTTATAGTTTTCATAAGATATAGATACCTTTTGGCTATGAAAAAATTATTTGTCTCCCCCTCTCCTGCCTGACCCCTCTTTCAGGAACACCTCAGTACATGGATGCTAGACTACTTGAACTTTTCTTTTGTTTTAAATCTTTTCTCTTTGTTTCACTTTGTATAGTTTCTATTGATGTACAAGTTTAGTATTGCTTTCTTCTGTAAGGCCTAATCTGCTCTTAATCCCATTCAGTGTCTGGTTCATCTCAGACATTACAGTTTTCGCTTCTAGAAGTTTGATCGTGGTCTCTGGAATTCTTCTTCCACATCACTAGTTTTAGCATCTTTGATTCTTTGTCTAGCTTGGTGCACATGCGTGACACAGGCACAGTGCTTCAGCACTCTGGGCTACTGATTCTAACATCCATGTCAGTACTGGCTTCGTTTTGATTGGTTGATTTTCCTTCTTGTTATGGGTCATGTTTTCCTGTTTATTGACCTTCCTGGTAATTTTTGATTGGATGTCGGAGGCTATAAGTTTTATTTCATAGGTGCTGAATACTTTTCTATTCCTATAAATATCTTTGAGCTTTATTTTGGAAGGCAATTAAGTTACTTAGAAACAGTTGATTCTTTCAAGTCATCCTTTTAAGGTTTGTTTAATGAGACCTGAGTACTTTTTATTCTAGGGTTTTTTATTCTCTCTACTGAGACAAGACTCTTCTGAATTATCTGCTCAATGCCCCATAAAGTATGAGATTTTCCAATCTGGCTGGGGAGAAGTAGCTCTCTTCACATGTCTCTGTGAACACTGAGACCGCTAGGGTTTATGTTGCCATTAAAAATTGGAAGCTTAAGTGCATTCTATTTGCATAATAAAATTCAAAGGCACAATCTGCTGAGAAGGGTGCAAATCACACAGATCACTTTGGAATCCCACTATTACATTCTATGCATACAGCACATTTCCACAGCGAAGGATCAGATAAGGTCATGTCTACAGTGCAGCACTGAGCAGGAAGAGAAGTTTCAGTACCACTGATAGCAGAATTAACCCTGCATAGAGCTTAGTCTCCAACCCTACCTTGAGTAGAGCAATTCATTATGTGTTAATAGTTGAAGAAATTTTAGACTTTCAGTCTGTGGTCCACATATTTATAGACAGTTTTGTTTCATTTAAATCAATTGCTAATATTTCTTAATTGGGAGAGTCTACACAAAAATACAGATTTCTAGCCTCTCTTGCAAGAACAAAACAAAACAAATAGAATAGAAATTTTTCACTGGAAGTAAGAAGCAGCTACTCCTTTTGGGTTGGGTTAGATGGGGCCTCAGTCTTCAGTTTGGACTGAGGTTGATTGGCAGTGGCATTCATCATTTTGCATGTACTTTTTTGTAGCAGAGTTAAAACAATATTGATTATATACATTTCTTTATGCTAGTGGGAAAATGAATGATGGATTGAGAGGGACTTTAGTTTCAAGAAAAATATGAGAACATAGATTATTCATGTAAATAAAGAGCAAATTTTTGTGTTGTAAAAGATAATTAAGATGTTACTGTAATAAAACTCAGGTTTTTCATCCATGTATATACTGCCTAGGAACCTAAGTTTTCACCATCTCTTTAGAGATTATCTATAGTCCTATTTCCTTACTCTATAAGCAAAGAAACTGAATATGAAGTCCACAGAGATATGGGCCTAGGGTTAAAACTTCTAAATGTATTTCATATTTGTAGAATATCAAATATATACCAACGTTCATTGCTGGTCTATGTCTCTACTCTGGCAGTGTCTCTGTGACTTTGAGTTGTACTTCACTGGAAATGCCGGGCAATATGCTCAGTGCTGTGTGAATATAAAGCTTAAGATCTGGTCTCTTCTTTGGGGAACTTTTAGCTAGTTGAGAAGATGAAAGTGAAAGTGAAAGTGAAGTCGCTCAGTCGTGTCCGACTCTTTGCGACCCCATGGACTGTAACCTATCAGGCTCCTCTGTCCATGGGATTTTCCAGGCAATAGCACTGGAGTGGATTACCATTTCCTTCTCCAGCGGATCTTCCCGACCCAGGGATCGAACCCAGGTCTCCCACATTGTAGACAGACGCTTTACGTTCTGAGCCACCAGGGAAGTCCAAGATGAAGGACATGATAAGTGTACAATAAGTCGTACTGACATCATAGATTGTACTGAGTGGAGAATATCGGTGAGTTTAAGTGGTTTGCCAAGCCTTATTGAGAAAGAGGTAGAATTAGACCAGGATAGGATTTGTATGGGCAGAAGATAGTCACGTGAATAAATTATGGGAGGAAATTTGGGGAATAGTGAAATGAAATGATCCCAGATATAACCTAGTTTAATATGTTCAATTTAGAGATAAACTAAGGCCCAGAGAAAGATGTATTTCTCATGGATGAATAGTAAGTTTATCCCAGGTCTCTAGATCCTGTTTCATGACATAGCCATATATGACCCCTATGGTAGGCCTTGCCAGTCTATGCTTTCTTTTTTATTTCGTCCTTTTCCTTTTCTAATTCATCATGCATGCTCTTTGAGAGAAGGGACCTTGTCTCTCTTGGTTGTACTGCATTTTGCAGAACCTAAAATACAGTCCCCTCCCTGGACCCAACACAGAAACACTTCTCAAGCCTTGAAGGAAAAATCCAGAGAATTAAGTTCTCACTTGATAAATTCTGAAATTCATATGTGAAAAGGTTTAAATGTGGACAAAGTTTTTAGGGAACAAACAGCAAGTCTTAGACTTTAGATCACAGTGTTGCAGCTCAAATAAAGCCAATTATTCTATCAAGTTGTCCTTTGGTATACATGCAAACAAATCTCATTATCTCAAGTATGTAAAATGGAAAGGAATCAAGATTTGTAAATGCTTGTTGGAGGGAAAAAATCTAGCCCATGAAATGATGAATCAAAAGAAGAGAATAGGCTATAGAAAAGCCCTGCTTAAAGGACAGGTAAGCATACGTACAGAATGAAGACTGAGTAACTACAAGTTGTAATTATGAATTACAATAGAAATGCTACACGTCTTGACAATGTGAAATCATGAAAATACAAAAAACTTGAATGTGGAAAAGGAGAATAAAACATAAAAGTTGTGACAGTTTTATAAAGAATTGTGGCATTTTTATCATAGAGACTGAGACGACATTATCCAAAACTGAAATGTGGCTGAAAAATAGGATCAGAGCTTCTAAATGATTTTTCATACCTTCTCTATTAAGAAAGATATTTTAAGAGATACCATTTCCTGGAGTAAAAAAAACCATTTTCTATGGTCTAATTTCTGCTAATTGATTATTTTTTTCTATTCAAGTATAATTATACTTATTACCCTTCATTTAAAGATAGGTCTATATTATAGTCATTCTTATTTAGGAATGCACATTATATATACACATACACAAAGAGAAAGTCATATACATATGAATATATCTGAAATTGTGTTCATCTAATGTTAATGATAATATATAGAAATAATGGAGTTTTGCTCACTATTTTTTCTCTAATTCATTTTTACTATACACCTTGAGTTTTTCATCATAATAATTATTAAAAATAAAATTAGTTTTTAAAACCACAACCCAGGGGAAATTAGAGTGTTTCCTTCCATTATCTTTTATCTTCATAAACATTTTTTAACACATTTTGAACCTTACCATATATATATGTATATATACACCCTCATTTGTTGTATCCTCATTTTTCCAGGTATTATTCTATTCATATTCTGCTAACACAGCCAATTTTCAAAATATCGACACTCCTTTTATATACAATAATTTAATCATTTCTCTGGGGACATTTATATTGCTTGTAAAATTTTGCAAATATAGTTATAAATACTATAATAAGCATACATCTGCCCATATCTCAAATGATTTTTGAACACTCATTTCTGGGGAAGAATTTATTGGATCAAAATATATGAAGATATTTGAAGTCCTTGAAATATAGTACTGGATTGTTTATAATGGTAATCTATAGGAAAAGTTTGTAAATATAGATTAGAGCCATTTGGGGGAGAGATGAGTTAGACGAGTTATATCATGGGAGTGGAAAAGAATAGAGCTTACAGGGGAATCAATTCTGTGTGCCTTTTTTGTGTCTTTTGGGAAATAAAATTTTGACAGCAGAATGGAGCCATGTGTTCCTAAGGGACAAGTCAAATATTTTGCCAGCTACAAAGGCAAGTCAAATGATAACATCTAAGGTTGCTCATTTGTTCTTAACCTGAGTGAAGTCAGTCAGTCAGTTGCAGGTGGGTATTAAATTCAGTTGTCTCACAACTCTGTGGACTTTTCTGAAGTGTCCGCTGACTTTGGTTGGTGCACGAGTCTCATTGGCCTGGATTCTCCATTCATGTCTTATTGGCTGGATTTAACTTTACATTAATTTTTTTTAAAAACAAGGACATACAGGTTTCGTACTCCCTGAATTCTTCCATGTTAAAAAATTGCTTTTATTCTTGAGAAATGAGTTGGTGGGATATAGTATTCTCTGGTCATGATTTTTTTTTAGAACTTTGTACACACCCCTGTATTAACTTCTGGGAATGGATGCTGCTGAAAAGAGCTGTTAAATGAGCTTAACGTTTTTGCCTTATAGAAGAAAAAAATATAGAGAGTACACTGTATTACATAACATTGCATGTTATATAATATATATTTTATATAATATTATACACATATGCATATATACATAAATATTAATACCTGAGTTTTTAAAATTTAGATTGGAATTGACATATATATATAAAATAGATAACTATTAAGGACCTACTCTTAATGCAGGGAACTCTACTCAGTACTCTTTAATGGTCTATATGGGAAAAGAATATAAAAAAGAGTTGATATATGTATTTGTTTAACAGATACACTTTGCTATACACCTGAAACTATTAATAACACAATATTGTAAATTAATTATACTCAAAATTTTTAAAAAAACCTGGGTTTTAATATGTATGCATCAATTTTATTTTACTTTTTTGTTTCAGTGTACAGATTTACTTCTTTCATTTAAGGAATAATTTTTTTGTTTTATGGTGTTTTAAATGGTTAAATGTCTTTTCAGGGATACTAGTTATCCCCAAGTTAGAGCACCTTTGTCCCGCTCGTTGACTGACTTGTAATTTTTGTATCTTGTTTTGATTTTGTTCTTTTTTCATTCATTGTGGTTACATTAAGCCTTTGTTTCATTTCAGTAATTAATTTTATAGCGATGTCTAGCCTCTCTTTTTGTTTCTAATTTATTATACTTAACAGTTTTATAATAATAGCATCTTGACTCTTGTTTCCATAGCTATACAATGACCTTTAATCTAATTCTGTACTTTCATCATTTGGCATTTAAGGTCTTATTTTATTAAGTCTTATTAAAATTTTAAGTCACAGGAAGTACTTGTGGGGAATTTTCCTGTTTTACAGAGCATGTTTTCTTCCAGATGGGGTTCTTTCAACTGTCTTTTGTATACTATCTTCCACTCTAATATTTTGCTATAGCATATTTGTACACTTGACATGCTCTTTTAAAATTTAAGAAAAAATTTTGCTTATACTTAGTATGAGAAGTTTTAACTTTCCAGTTGCTTGATAGAGAATCAATGAATTTTTCATGACTCTTACAATCTATTTGTCTTTTTAGAGTGGTGGCAGGTCCAGTAGTTTTAAATTGAATTGATTCAGGTGTGGCAGAGGTTGGAAGCAGGGGCTAAGGAAGTTGTTCATGTTTAGATTTTTATGTTACAAATCAATAAAACTAGGGTATTCAAAGATGGAAGTATAAAATAGATAATTGCCATATTGCTGGATAGTGCAAATGTTTGCTTAATATGCATAATATAATCAATGACTGCTACTAATTACCAGAGCGTGAAATTGGATCCTAATCTCTTTCCTGAGATTTTGTTAATCTCATGGTGAGGTGGAGACGACAGAATATACACTTTCATTTTTTACTTAAAAATTTTTTCTTGGACTATAGTTGATTTAAAATACTGTGTTAATTTCTGCTGTACAGCAAAATGACTCAGATATTTTCATATTCTTTTCCATTTTGGTTTAGCACAGGGTATTGAATATATTATAATTCCCTGTGCTATATAGTAGGTCCTTGTTATTTATCCATCCTACATATAACAGTTTGCATCTGCTATACCAAACTCATTGGAAAAGACTGTGATGCTAGGAAAGATTGAAGGCAGGAAGAGAAGGGGACGACAGAGGCAGAGATGGTTGAATGGCATCACCGACTCAATGGACATCAGTTTGAGCAAGCTCCAGGAGTTGGTGATGGACAGGGTAGTCTGCTGTGCTGCAGTCCATGGGGTCACAGAGAGTCAGACATGACTGAGAGACTGGACTGAACTGAACTGATACCAAACTCCCAAGCTCTCTTCCCCAAACCCACCCTCCTGCTTGGCAACCATAAGTCTGTTTTCTATGTCTGTAAGTCTGTTTCTATTTCATAGATAAGTTTATTTGTATATTTTAGATTCCACATAAAAGTGTTTTTAGTTTTTTGCAGAACATCCATACTATTTTCTGAATGTTGATCTTTAAGCCAACTTTTCCACTCTCCTCTTTCACTTTCATCAAGAGGCTTTTGAGTTCCTCTTCACTTTCTGCCATGAGGTTCACTTTCTGCATATCTGAGATTATTGATATTTCTCCTGGCAATCTTGATTCCAGCTTGTGCTTCTTCCAGCCCAGCGTTTCTCATGATGTACTCTGCATAAAAGTTAAATAAGCAGGGTGACAATATACAGCCTTGACACACTCCTTTCCCAATTTGGAACCAGTCTGTTGTTCCATGTCCAGTTCTAACTGTTGCTTCCTGACCTGCATATAGGTTTCTCAAGAGGCAGGTCAGGTGGTCTGATATTCCCATCTCTTTCAGAATTTTCCACAGTTTATTGTGATCCACACAGTCAAAGGCTTTGGCATAGTCAATAAAGCAGAAATAGATGTTTTCCTGGAACTCTCTTGCTTTTTCCATGATCCAATGGATGTTGGCAATTTGATCTCTGGTTCCTCTGCCTTTTCTAAAACCAGCCTGAGCATCTGGAAGTTCACAGTTCATGTATTGTTGAAGCCTTTCTTGGAGAATTTTGAGCATTACTTTACTAGCATGTGAGATGAGTGCAACTGTGTGGTAGTTTCAGCATTCTTTGGCATTGCCTTTCTTTTGGATTGGAATGAAAACTGACCTTTTCCAGTCCTGTGGCCACTGCTGAGTTTTCCAAATTTGCTGGCATATTGGGTACAGCACTTTCACAGCATCATGTTTCAGGATTTGAAAGAGCTCCACTGGAATTCCATCACCTCCACTAGCTTTGTTCGTAATGATGCTTCCTAAGGCCCACTTGACTTCACATTCCAGGATGTCTGGATGTAGGTGAGTGATCATACCATCATGATTATCTTGGTCGTGAAGATCTTTTTTGTACAGTTGAAAGTGAAACAGGAGAGTGAAAAAGTTGGCTTAAACCTCAACATTCAGAAAATGAAGATCATGGCATCTGGTCCTATCACTTCATGACAAATAGATGGGGAAACAGTGGAAACAGTGTCAGACTTTATTTTTTTGGGCTCCAAAATCACTGCAGATGGTGACTGCAGCCATGAAATTAAAAGACGCTTACTCCTTGGAAGGAAAGTTATGACCAACCTAGATAGTATATTCAAAAGCAGAGACATTACTTTGTCAACAAAGGTCTGTCTAGTCAAGGCTGTGGTTTTTCCAGTGGTCATGTATGGATGTGAGAGTTGGACTGTGAAGAAAGCTGAGTGCCGAAGAATTGATGCCTTTGAACTGTGGTATTGGAAAAGACTTTTGAGGGTCCCTGGGACTGCAAGGAGATCCAACCAGTCCATTCTAAAGGAGATCAGTCCTGGGTGTTCTTTGGCAGGAATGATGCTGAAGCTGAAACTCCAATAGTTTGGCCACCTCTTGTGAAGAGTTGACTCATTGGAAAAGACTGATGCTGGGAGGGATTGGGGGCAGGAGAAGAAGGGGACGACAGAGGATGAGATGGCTGGATGGCATCACCAGCTCGATGGATGTGAGTTTGAGTGAACTCTGGGCGAAGGTTATGGATAGGGAGGCCTGGTGTGCTGCAACTCATGGGGTCACAAAGAGTCGGACACGACTGAGCGATTGAACTGACTGATACTATTTTCAACAGAGGCTGCATCAATCTACATTCTCACCAACAGTGTAGGAAGATTCCCTCTTCTCCATACCCTCTCTGAAATTTATTATTTGTAGAGTTTTTTTTTTTTTTTTAATGATGGCCAGATAGCAGGACATAGTCTTCAAACTGGAATTGTTTCTCAATTTCCTCATGGTAATTTGAGTCTTTTCTTCTGAAAGAGGAAGACAGTTCAGGTTTCAACTTCACTTTTCGTCAGTCATTTACATCAGTTCCTTCCATATTATTTAAGAAATAGGAAAATAAAAATAACCCTTCTGCAGGATGACAGGCAGGTTATAGAACTTTTCCCTCTTACTACCACCTCACAGGCCTAGATGCTGCCAGTACCTTTTACATTTTTATTGATTTTTACAATTTGGGGGCACTTAGTAAGCATTAGAGGAATATTTTTTCTGCCATATGCACTTGGACTTGGCTGTTTTATTTATGAATAAACATTAAAAAAGATTTGTATGTGTTCAATTACTTAAAGTTTGTATTACTTTAACAAATTTATTTTAATTGAAATACAGTTGATACACAATATTAGTTTCAGGTATACTGCACAATCGTTCAATATTTGTATATATTATAAGAATTACCTTAACAAATTTTAATTGAAATATAATTGGAAATTTATAAGTGACAAATAAATTCAAGGGATTAGATCTGACAGAGTAACTGAAGAACTATGGATGGAAGTTGGAGACATTGTACAGGAGGCAGTGATCAAGACCATCCTCAAGAAAAAGAAATGCAAAAAGGCAAAATGGTCACCTGAGGAGGCCTTACAAATAGCTGAGAAAAGAAGAGAAGCTAAAGGCAAAGGAGAAAAGGAAAGATATACCCATTTGAATGCAGAGTTCCAAAGAATAGCAAGCAGAGATAAGAAAGCCTTCCTCAGTGATCAATGCAAAGAAATAGAGGAAAACAATAGAATGGGAAAGACTAGAGATCTCTTCAAGAAAATTAGAGATACAAAGGGAACATCTGATGCAAAGATGAGCAGAATAAAGGACAGAAATGGTATGGACCTAACAGAAGCAGAAGATATTAAGAAGAGGTGGCAAGAATACACAGAAGAACTATACGAAAGAGATCTTCAGGATCCAGATAACCACGGTGGTGTGATCACTCACCTGTAGCCAGACATCCTGGAATGTGAAGTCAAATTGGCCTTAGGAAGCATCACTACAAACAAAGCTAGTGGAGGTGATGGAATTCCAGTTGAGCTATTTCAAATCCTAAAAGATGATGCTGTGAAAATGCTGCACTCAATATGCCAGCAAGTCTGGAAAACTCAGCAGTGGTCACAGGACTGGAAAAGATCAGTTTTCATTCCAATCCAAAAGAAAGGCAATGCCAAAGAATGTTCAAACTACCACACAATTGTACTCATCTCACACACTAGCATAGTAATGCTCAAAATTCTCCAAGCCAGGCTTCAACAGCATGTGAACTGTGAACTTCCAGATGTCCAAACTGGTTTTAGAAAAAGCAGAGGAACCAGAGATCAAATTGCCAACATCTGCTGGGTCACCAAGAAAACAAGAGAGTTCTAGAAAAATATCTACTTCTGCTTTATTGACTATGCCAAAGCCTTTTGACTGTGTGGATCACAACAAACTGGAAAATTCTTAAAGAGATGGGAATAACAGACCAGCTGACCTTCCTCCTGAGAAATCTGTATGCAGGTCAAGAGGCAACAGTTAGAACTGGACATGGAACAACAGACTGGTTCCAAATAGGAAAAGGAGTACATCAAGGCTGTATATTGTCACCCTGCTTATTTAACTTTTATGCAGAGTACCTCATGCGAAATCCGGGCTGGATGACGTACAAGCTGGAGTCAAGATTGGTGGGAGAAATATCAGTAACCTCAGATATGCAGATGACACCACTCTTATGGCAGAAAATGAAGAACTAAAGAGCCTCTTGATGAAAGTGAAAGAGGAGAGTAAAAAAGTTGGCTTAAGACAGCTAGCAGAGCCGCGGTCCGGACGGCAGCGCGTGCCCCAAGCTCGCCGTCTTCCCCCGCCCGCCAGCCCGCGCCCAGCCCGCGCCCAGCCCCAGCAGTGGCCGGGAGAGCAGCCCCAATAGCAGCACCATGGCCGGGTGGAACGCCTACATCGACAATCTCATGGACAATCTCATGGACCTGTCAGGACGCAGCCATCGTGGGCATAGACTCGCCCTCCGTCTGGGCCGCCGTCCCCGGCAAGACCTTCGTCAACATCACGCCTGCTGAGGTCGGTATCCTAGTTGGCAAAGACCGGTCAAGTTTTTTCGTGAATGGGCTAACGCTTGGGGGCCAGAAATGTTCTGTGATCCGGGACTCAGTGCTGCAGGATGGAGAATTTACCATGGATTTTCGTACCAAGAGCACCGGTGGAGCCCCAACTTTCAACATCACTGTCACCATGACTGCCAAGACGCTAGTCCTGCTGGTGTCCACCGTGGTATGATCAACAAGAAATGTTATGAAATGGCTTTTCACCTGCCGCGTTCCCAGTACTGACCTCGTCTGGCCCTCCCCTCACCACTCCCCACTGCTTTTGCACCCCTCTCCTTCCCCCACACATACATACACCATTTTTATTTTTGGGGCCATTACCCCACACCCCTTATTGCTGCCAAAACCACATGGGCTGGGGGCCTGGGCTGGATGGACAGACACCCCCTGCCCCCAACCCATACCCCTCCTGTGTGTGGTTGGAAAACTTTTTTTTTTTTTCTGAATAAAAAGGATTCTACTAACAACAACAAAAAAAGTTGGCTTAAAACTCAACATTCAAAAAACTAAGACCGTGGCATCTGGTCCCATCACTTCATGGCAAATAGATGGGGAAACAGTGGAAACAGTGAGAGACTATTTTTTTCAGCTCCAAAATTACTGCAAATGGTGACTGCAGTCATGAAATTAAAATTGCTTGCTCCTTGGAAGAAATGCTATGACTAACCTAGACAGCATATTAAAAAGCAGAGACATTACTTTTGACCAACAAAGGTTTATCTAGTCAAAGCTTTGGTTTTTTCAGTAGTCATATATGGATGTGAGAGTTGGAGTACAAAGAAAATTGAGTAGTGAAGATGCTTTTGAACTGTGGTGCTGGAGAAGACTCTTGAGAGTCCCTTGGACTGCAAGGAGATCCATCCAGTCCATCCTAAAGGAAATCAGTCGTGAATATTCATTGGAAGGACTAATGCTGAAGCTGAAACTCCAATTCTTTGGCCACTTGATGTGAAGAACTGACTCATTTGAAAAGACCTTGATGCTGGGAAAGGTTGAAGGTGGGAGCAGAAGGGGATGACATAGGATGAGATGGTTGGATGGCATCACCAATGTAATGGATATGAGTTTGAGTAGGCTCTGGGAGTTGGTGATGGGCAGGGAAGCTTGGCATGCTGCAGTCCATGGGATCACAAAGAGTTGGACACAAGTGATTGACTGAACTGAATTGAACTGAATTAACATATAACATTAGTTTTAGGTGTACAACACAATAATTCAGTATTTGTGTATATTTTGAAATAATCACCACTGTAAGTCTAGTTGATACCTGTCATCATACCTCAATACAAAAAATTTTTTTGTGTGTGTGATTAAGACTTTCAAGATCTACTCTCTTAGCAACTGTCAAATATGCAATAGAGTATTATTAACTATAATCACCATGCTGTGAATTACTTCTCCATGACTTATTTATTTTATACCTGGGAGTTTGTACCTTTTGACCCCATTACTCATTTCATTCACTGTCTAACCTCTTGCCTCTGGCAACTAACCATCTGCTCTCTGTATCTAAGATCTTGTTTTTTTCCCTTTTTTAGATTACACATAAAAGTAAGGTTCTATAGTATTTGTCTTTTTCTGTCTGACTTGCTTCACTTAACATTGTGCCCTAAGGGTCCATCCATGTTGCAAATGGCAAGATTTTCTTCTTTTTTATGGCTGAACAGTATTTAATTTTTTGTGTGTGTGTACCACATTTTCTTTTTCTATTGCTAGACACTTAGATTGTTTCTGTATCTTGACTATTGTAAGTAACACTTACAAAGAACATGGGGATGCCAATATCTTTTCCACTCATGTCAACTTGTGTTTTTATTTCTTTGGATAAATACCTAGGAGTTATATTTATAACTTTTCCAGGCACCTCCACACTGTTTTTAATTAGCGCAGCATTAATTTATATTCCCACCAAAAGTACACAAGGGTTTTCTTTTTCCCTATCTTTACCGATACTTACTACTTCTTGTCTTTTTGATAACAGCCGTTCTAGCAGGTGTGAGATGATATCTCATTGTGGTTTTGTTTTCTGTTTCTGAAATGATGATTTCTGTTTCTGAAATGATTTCTGAAAACATTTTGATTCCTGTTTCTGAATTGATGAATGCCATTGAGCATATTTTTACGTATCTGCTGGCCATATGTGGCATTGAAACATGTATAATATCATACATGAAACGAATCGCCAGTCCAGGTTCGATGCATGATACTGGATGCTTGGGGCTGGTGCACTGAGATGACCCAGAGGGATGGTATGGGGAGGGAGGAGGCAGGGGGGTTCAGGATGGGGAACATGTGTTACCTGAGGCAGATTCATGTTGATGTATGGCAAAACCAATATAATATTGTAAAGTAATTAACCTCCAATTAAAGTAAATTAATTTATATTTTAAAAAATGTATGTCTTCTTTGGAAAAATATTTTTTAGATCTTCTTCCCATTTTTATTTATTTTTTAAAATTTAAAATCAGGGATCACTTTATTTACTCTAGGTGATATAAGTCTGGAGGTGTCAGCCTTCCTAATATCCCATGTTGAGATCCAGGATGAGGGAATGAGGCCAACACAGAGATGAGTAGAGCCCCAGAGACATTGTTGGTGTTTCTCGATCCAGTTGTCCCTAAAGTCCTTTCTAGTCTGTTCATATCAGTTACATGAACTAATCTAAGCCCACTTTTTTTCTTGGGCTACTTAGACTTGGACTTCTGGAGGGTATCTTGGCTTGTTCAAGGCCCAGCTTCCTGTTTGCCTTCCCGCCCCTGTGGGCAGCTTCCATTTAGCTGTCAGGCTTCATGCTGGGAGGAGACATGTGACTGATTAGTGCTTTTGTGGATGATAGGGATTTAGAGCTGAACTTCTCCAGCTCCGCTGGGCACACCAGTCACTCAGGGAAATCCTGTTAAAATGCAGATTCTCACTCAGCAGGTTTGGGTGAGGCCCAGCTGGTGCTGATGCTGTTGGTTCCAGGACCACACTTTGAGTTGCAAGAGGTTGGAGAGGTGGATGTCACCCAGGTGGATGTCACCACTCACCCAGACCAAGGAACCCAGGAGCCCCAGACCTCCACAATGACCCCATATCCAAACGTGCATGTCAGCAAGCTTTGGCCTCTCCTCCCACCCTGAAACGTACTCTGCCCCCATTTAAAAATCTGATTATTTGGAGTTTTTTGCTATTGAGTTGTATGAATTCTTTGTATATTTTGGATATTAATTCCTTATCATATATATCATTTACAAATATTTTGTCCCATTCAGTAGGTTGCCTTTTCATTTTGTTGATGATTTTCTTTGCTATGTATATTACTTTTATAAGTAAAGAGATATTTCACAAATTTTATTCTCTATCTCTCCTTCAAGTTTACTTCAATTTCTATTCCTTTCAAGAAACCACCTCTGATATCCCTAGCCAAAATGACTTCTTTTGAGTGAATTACCACAGCATTTTTCTATTCATTCAAAATATATTTTATTAACTGCTGTCATAGCTGGGCACATTTTTAGGTGCTTGGAATGTATAATATGTGAAACACAATTTCTGTCTTGATGATTCTAGCATTTCAGTGCTTGGAGGCTGTGGAGGGAGCTTGGCCTATGGTCTATTTAAACTATCTGGTTCTACGTTTTAGCTTATTAAAGTTAGATATTCACTGATATATCCCCTCCCCCGCCGTAGTCTCATATAATGTACAGAACACAACAGGAGCTGATTGTGTCTCTTGAATTAACAAACTCAAAATGAATAATCTTATTAGCTGCGATGTGGGAAGACAGTGCTTCAGAGAGAGAGAGGTAGGTAAGATTTCAGGCCTGTTTGGCTGAGGATACCCTTATGTAGGCAATTTTAATAGCCTCTAAGTGGTATAGGCATGTAAGAATAACAACGTGAAGCTCAGGTGGGTGGTCAAGGCTAAGAAATAATGGACACAGGGACTGTTACTGATTCATGGAGCAGAAGGAGCCAGGCCATGCAGCCCTGAGAGAGGCCCTGGAGTGGGACGTTTAAGCCATGTCTCAATGTTCTACCCCTTCTCCAGGTTGTAAATTTTTGCCCACATTACTCAGCACAGAAAGTGCAAAATCATTTATGACTGTCTGTCAGGGAGAAAGGCATGAGCACCCAGAGAATTAGAAAGAGTTGAATTCTCACAATTTATTTCATTCTGGAAAGGCTAAACTCAGGACTTTTTTCTTTTTTATTATAAGGCTACCACGTGGCTAGCTTTTGGCATCACGGGTTGATATTTTTCCAAAATAAGGATCTCCACAGCCATCTCATTTAGAGCATTAAGTAATGAAACATCATTCTTTGTAATTATGTGACCAAGAGTAAGAAGGAACCAGATGTGGGAATTTAAGAAACCCACGAGGCTGAGCTAAAATAAATGTTCCCTTATATTTTGCTTTTTAAAAATAACATCTAGGTTTTATACAAAATACTCAGTATAAGGTATAGTTAGTGTTCAATAAAGGTTATTATTTTTTATTCTAAAGGGAACTAAGTATTTTACCCTTGGGAATTTGTCCATACAGAGAATAAGAGAAAGTTTTAGGGAGGAAGAAAAGGACATGAGCAAGACCTTGAAATAAATGGGAAAAATAGACTCAGACCTCTGGAATGAATGCAGTTTTGAATAAGCTAATATATTTTGAAGGCTATTCGAGCTTAGAGTTGAAAGGGTCATGCAGTCCAGTGTTTTGAGGAATGTGGTGATTTTACTTAGTCTGACTTGAATAACACTTTAATGATTGTACATATACTTTGGAGTGTATTAGGGGGAAATCAACTCCAAGTTCATTTATATGAAAAAGTAGTCTTATTTAAAGGAAATTGAGTAAATAACAGTGCTGGCAAAACTTGCAAGTGGAGGTTATAGCTTGCAGAATAAAAGTAAAAGTTATGGCTTCCAGTAGCTTAGTGCTTTACTGAAAGGATATTAAATTAGTCAGCCAAGGATTACTGTGTATTTTCCCGAACATCTTTGAGCCTTTCTTTAGGGTGTTTGGATGGAGTGTCTATGATGAAATTGTGGCAGGGAAAGCACTGTTGTTTTCATACATATGGCACATGGAGAGAAACTCCATATGGGCAATAAGGACTGAGTTTTCAGAAGCCCAGTGGATGCTCCAGGGATACAAGCACACAGTGGCCTGAGGAATGGGGGCTATGCTCTGTGCCCTGTTTAGAGAAGGCTTAAGTAGGTAGGAATGAAAAATCTGTTTTTTCTATTATGCACTTTCAGAATCAAAGGACAGCCAAAAATAGCAGAAGAAAAATAATGAGGCCTCTCTTTAGAAGGATAACTGAGCAGTTGTGGGGCAGACCAAAGATATATGATAGTCGCATTATAGATAGTTATCAAGAAAGTGAGGGATTCCTCCCAAGTTGAAGTTCATGCTGGATGACAGATCACACACACACACACACACACACACACACACACACACACACACACAAAGTGGGTCTTCAGTTAAGTGAGAGAAATGTAATCTGGACCAAAATCATGTTCAGTGTAGGAAGATAGTGAGCAAAGGATGAGATGGAGTGGATGGATGAGAGCTGTCTCCTCAAAACACAGATCTCTTCAGTATTAGACAACTTCAGTCCAGAGTATCTGAGTTGTGTTGATTGTCGCTTTAGATCAGACATTCCTAATTCTCATTATTATTTCTGATTTGACATTGTTTTATCTGCTTTTACTCTGGATGATATTTTATCTAGTAATATCATCATAGAAAGATAATGACTTGTGGAAACCTGAATATCATCTGATCTGGTGTCTGTTAATAGCACTAGAACCTCCTTCCTTATCTTTCTCCTCTTCTTTTTTTTCAAAAGAAATTCTTTGTAGGGCTGCAATTGTAAGAGATAAGACAGGACCTTCCCTGGCTGAAGTGGGTGATGAGGAAAACATATGGAGCCTGTCAGACCTGTCTATTCCCCAGCAAGGTTTTTGTTTGTTTGCTTTTCCTTTTTTTGGTTGTTTATGAATTCCACTGTTCTACTAAACAGTCTGAAAAACTTGAGTTTCCTTTACATATTGCTTGTTGTTTCTGATTGATACATAAGCAGTCTAGATTTTAGTGGCTTCAAACAATTTATTATCATTTATCATGATTTGTATGTTGACTCAGATTAGCTGAGTATTTCTTTTTTGAGAGAGAAAGAATACAGTTGCATACAGTTGCATTCAAGTGACACTTCCCTGATAGCTCAGATGGTAAAGAATGCACCTGCAATGCGGGAGACCTGGGTTTGATCCCTGGATTGGGAAGATTCCCTGGAGGAGGGCATGGCAAGCCAGTCTAATGTTCTGCCTGGAGAATCCCCATGGACGGAGGAACTGGGAAGGCTGCAGTCCATGGGGTTGCAAAGAGTCATACATGACTGAGTGACTAAGCACAGCACAGTTGCATTCAGATGGCACCTGGAGCTGGAGTCATTGGGAGACTTCTTCATTTTCATATCTCTGGCTTAAGCTCGGATGATCAGAGGAGCTAAGGGTTACTGGGTATCTCTCTTTTAACCAGTCTCTCCATATGACTAAATTGGGCTTCCTCTCAACATGGTGGTCTCATTTTGCAAGATGGCAAAAGAGTGAGCATTTAAAGAGGCCCAGACAGAGGCTGCAAGGTTTCTAGTGACCGGTCTTTGGAAATTACACAATTTCACCATTTCTATTTGCCTAAGAAATGATAGACAAGTCCAAATACAAAGGGGTGAGGGAATAAATTCTACCTTTCAATGGGGAAATGATTTGTTTATAGGGAGGGAAGATACTAATGGTAAGGCTACCATAAGTAATATGAAGCCCAGAGAATGCAAAGATTTATCACAAGACCAAAGAACCAACAATGGCAGAGCTGGGATTAGAGCCAAAATCATAAAAAGATGAAATCCACCTTCTAAAACAATCTCATTTCCAAATCCTTTCACCCAATCTGTTCAGTTCAGTTCAGTTGCTCAGTCTTGTCTGATTCTTTGTGACCCCGTGAACGCAGCACACCAGGCCTCCCTGTCCATCACCAACTCCTGGAGTCCACGCAAACTCATGTCCATAGAGTTGGTGCTACCATCTAGCCATCTCATCCTCTGTCATCCCCTTCTCCTCCTCCCCGCAATCCCTCCCAGCATCAGGATCTTTTCCAATGAGTCCACTCTTCGCATGAGGTGGCCAAAGTATTGGAGTTTCAGCTTCAACATCAGTCCTTCCAATGGACACCCGGGACTGATCTTTAGGATGGACTGGTTGGATCTCCTTGCAGTCCAAGGGATTCTCAAGAGTCTTCTCCAACATCACAGTTCAAAAGCATCAATTCTTCGGCGCTCAGCTTTCTTCACAGTCCATCTCTCACATCTGTACATGACCACTGGAAAAATCATAGCCTTGACTAGACGGACCTTTGTTGGCAAAGTAATGTCTCTGCTTTTCAATATGCTGTCTAGGTTGGTCATAACTTTCCTTCCAAGGAGTAAGCATCTTTTAATTTCATGGCTACAGTCACCATTTGCAGTGATTTTGGAGCCCCCCAAAACAAAGTCTGACACTGTTTCCACTGTTTCCCCATCTACTTGCCATGAAGTGATGGGACCAGATGCCATGATCTTCATTTTCTGAATGCTGAGCTTTAAGCCAACTTTTCCACTCTCCTCTTTCACTTTCATCAAGAGGCTTTTTAGTTCCTCTTCACTTTCTGCCATAAGGGTGGTGTCATCTGCATATCTGAGGTTATTGATATTTCTCCCTGCAATCTTGATTCCAGCTTGTGCTTCTTCCAGCCCAGAGTTTCTCAGGATGTACTCTGCATAGAAGTTAAATAAGCAGGGTGACAATATACAGCCTTGACGTACTCCTTTTCCTATTTGGAACCAGTCTGTTGTTCCATGTCCAATTCTAACTATTCCTTCCTGACCTGCATATAGGTTTCTCAAGAGGCATACAGGTGGTCTGGTATTCCCATCTCTTTCAGAATTTTCCACAGTTTATTGTGATCCACACAGTCAAAGGCTTTGGCATAGTCAATAAAGCAGAAATAGAAGTTTTTCTGGAACTCTCTTGCTTTTTCGATGATCCAGCAGATGTTGGCAATTTGACCTCTAGTTCCTCTGCCTTTTCTAAAACCAGCTTGAATATCTGGAAGTTCACGGTTCACGTGTTGCTGAGGCCTGGCTTGGAGAATTTTGAGCATTACTTTACTAGTGTGTGAAATGAGTGTAATTGTGCAGTAGTGTGAGCATTCTTTGGCATTGCCTTTCTTTGGGATTGGAATGAAAACTGACCTTTTCCAGTCCTGTGGCCACTGCCGAGTTTTCCAAATTTGCTGGCATATTGGGTGCAGCACTTTCACAGCATCATGTTTCAGGATTTGAAAGAGCTCAACTGGAATTCCATCACCTCCACTAGTTTTGTTTGTAGTGATGCTTACTAAGGCCCACTTGACTTCACATTCCAGGATGTCTGGCTCTAGTATTGAAGGTTAAAAATCTTATCCTGCTGATGATAGATGAGGGAAGCTTTGTATTAAACATGTCATTATAATTTGCATGAATTTGGGTTTTTAAAAGTTACAGGATACAAAAACTGATAGGTAAAGAGAAGAAATCATTTAGAAGTGTATTAGAGAATATCAAGGTCTTAGAAACAAATCTAACAAAATATGTGAAAAGCTTAATAAAGAGAAAATATAAAACTTTATTAGAGACACATATTAAAGAATACCTAAATAATGAGATGCTTGATTGGGAGCCATATACCACATTCATGGATAGGAATTTTTAGTATCATAGAATCAGTTATAAACTTGTCTATAGCTTTAATGGATTTCCAATGAACATTACAGCAGGATTTTTTCCCCCCTCACAGAACTTGATAAAGATAATTCTAAAATTTACATGAGACAGTAAAGGGCTGACAATAGCCAGGACATTTCTGTAGAAGAAGAGCAGAAAAATATGTAAAACAATGTTCATAGCAGTAATACTAATAATGACAAAAACCTGGACATGGCCTAATGCCCATTTGAAAGTGTGTGTGAAATAATGGTGTCACATTCACAGAATTGAATCTTATACAATAGTCAAAACAATAAAGTACAGGGAAATGCACCGGAAGGATAAATCTTAGCAATTTAATATAAAAAGTTTTGAAAAGCAAGAATTTACATTTTCATCCAAATTGATAATCATTTTATAAAATGAAAATGCCTATAACAAAATACTTATAATGAATTAATGTAGATATTTAAAAGCTGTATAAAAAGGAAAACAAGCTGCTTAGAACACAAGGTTTAGAGTCATGCTTATCTCAGATAGCGGAAGAGAAACAGGATGAGATGGGGCTCATGCGGCTAGAGTAAATTATTAGTAAAAGTGCATTTTTCGTTTTGAGTGGTGGATTGGAGATACTAAATAGTATAGATTAAAATATATTAAAAATAACCAAATACAGGCCCTTTGGTCATTTTTAAATTGGATTATTATTATTTTTTGCTATTGAGTTTGTGAGTTCCTTATATATTTTGGATATTAACCCCTTATCAGATATATGGTTTGCAAATATCTCCACCCATTACTAAATAAACATTTTCCTGAAGAAGACATGCAAGTGGCCAGTATGTATATGAAAAGGCACTCAAATCACTAACCAGTAGGGAAACACAAAGTCAAAACCACAATGAACTATCACTTCACACATTAGAAGGGCTATCATGAAAAAATAAAAGAGACAACAGGTGTTGGTGAGGATGTGGAGAAAAGGCAACCTTTGTACACTGTTGGAGGGAATGTAAATTGGTACAGCTACTATGAAAAACAGTATGGAGGTCCTTCAAAAATTTAATAGAACTACCATATGATTCAGCATTTCTACTTCTGAGTAGGTATCCAAAGGAAGCAAAATCAGTATATCAAAGACTTACCTGTACTTTTGTGTTCATTACAGTGTTATTCAGAATAGCCAAGATACGGAAATAACCTAAGTGTCTGTTGATAGATAAATGGATAAAGAAAATGTGGTATGTACATACAATGGAATGTTCAGTTAAGTGGCTCAGTCCTGTCCAAATCTTTGTGACCACGTGGACTATAGCATGCCAGGCTTCCCTGTCCATCACCAACTCCCAGAGCTTGCTCAAAATCATGTACATTGAGTTGGTGATGCCATCCAAACATTTCATCCTCTGTTGTCCCCTTCACCTCCTGCCTTCAATTTTTCCCAGCATCAGGGTCTTTTCCAGTGAGTCAGTTCTTTGCATCAGTTGGCCAAAGTAGAGTTTCAGCTTCAGCATCAGTCCTTCCAATGAATATTCAGGACTGATTTCCTTTAGGATTGACTGATTTGACCTCCTTGCAGTCCAAGGGACTCTCAAGAGTCTTCTCCAACAGCACAGTTCAAAAGCATCAGTTCTTCAATACTCAGCTTTCTTTGGAGACCAACTCTCACATCCATACATGACTACTGGTAAAACCATAGCTTTGACTAGATGGACCTTTGTTGGCAAAGTAATGTCTCTGCTTTTTAATATGCTGTCTAGATTTGTCATAGCTTTTCTTCCAAGGAGCAAGCATCTTTTAATTTCATGACTGCAGTCACCATCTGCAGTGATTTTGGAGCCCCCCTTCCCCAATAAAGTCTGTAACTGTTTTAATTGTTTCCCCATTTATTTGCCATGAAGTGATGGGACCAGATGCCATGGACTTAGTTTTTTGAATGTTGAGTTTTAAGCCAACTTTTTCACTCTCCTCTTTCACTTTCATCAAGAGGCTCTTTAGTTCTTCACTTTCTGCCATAAGAGTGGTGTCATCTGCATATCTGAGGTTATTGGTCCTTTTCCTGGCAATCTTGATTGCAGCTTGTGCTTCATCCAGCCCAGTATTTCTCATGATGTACTCTGCATAAAGTTAAATAAGCAGGATGACAATATACAGCCTTGATGTATTCCTTTCCCAATTTGGAACCAGTCTGTTGTTCCATGTCCAGTTCTAACTGTTGCTTCAATAATAACAATAGTAAATGGAATGTTACTCAGTTATAAAAAAGAAGATTTTGCCATTTGCAACAACCTAGATGAACCTGGAAGATAAGCCTGATGGCAAAAGATAATAATGCATTTGTTGTTGTCTTTCAGTCGTACTTGACCCTTTGCCACCGCATGGACTGCAGCATGCCAGGCTTCCCTGTCCTTCACCATCTTGGAGCTTGCTCAAACTCATGTCCGTTAATTTGGTGATGCCATCCAACCATCTCATCCTCTGTTGTCCCCTTCTCCTCTTGCCTCAGTCTTTCCTAGCATCAGGGTCTTTTCCAGTGAGTCAGTTCTTCCCATCAGGTGGTCAGAGTATTGGAGCTTCAGCTTCAGCATCAGTCCTTTCAGTGAATACTGTCAATGACAAATTGGCACTTACCAAGATCATTGCCAATGACTGAAAAACAAGGGCATTTGCCATCTGCCTCTGTGGAGAATGAACCCTGAACCCTGCACTGTTGCAGCTGTTGACCTTTAACACTCCCTGAGAGAGTTCAGGGTGGAGAGAGACACTCTACTCCAGGGAATCTGGTGGGTCAGGTCTTTAGATAGATGTTTTAGGAACAGAGTTTATAATCTCAATCTTTGCATCTCCTCATATCTAGAAAAGCACTGAATCCCTTCTTGATGATATCAGATCCTGTGACTAGCAGAAAACCTTTTGTAAAATGAATGCTTAATGGTATTGAACTCCCCCCTGTCACCAAAATCTTATATATTGACCTTCCCCTATTGCCTCTTTGGAGCAGTCTCTGAGCTATCTGAGGTGCTGCTTCATATTGCCCCCAAATAAAACATAACTTGCCGCTCTCAAGCTATGCATCTTTTTAGTCGACAATACTCAGGGTTGATTTCCTTTAGGACTGACTGATTTGAACTCCTTGCAGTCCAAGGGACTCTCAAGAGTCTTCTAGATTGCCACAGTTCAAAAGCATCAATTCTTGACACTCAGCCTTCTTTATGGTCCAGTTTTCACATCCATACCTGACTACTGGAAAAACCATAGCTTTAACTAAATGGATCTTTGTTGGCAAAGTAATGTCTCTGCTTTTGAATACACTGTCTAGGTTTGTCATAACTTTCCTTCCAAGGAGCAATACTGCCTGATGTTTCTTATACATGGAGTCTGAAAAGAAAAAAAAGCCAGTTTCATAGAAATTGCAGAATAGTGGTGTCCAGGCGGTGAGGGTGGAGGGACAAGGGAAAATGGGAAGATGTAGGTCAAGGATATAAAATTTCAGTTATAGCAGAATAAATTCTGAGGATCTACTGTATAGCATGGTGAACATAGTTAACGAGGCAGTATTCTACATTTGAAATTTGCTGAGAGGATCATGCACATACACACTGAGTTAAGTATTGTCAACTAAAAGGTGCACAACGTGAGGGCTGCAGGTTAAGTTTTATTTGGGGGAAAATGAGGACTGAAGCCAGGGAGGCAGCACCTCCTAGGAGCTGGGAG
The DNA here is from genome assembly GCF_042477335.2 of Ovis canadensis. Lineage (NCBI taxonomy): Eukaryota > Metazoa > Chordata > Mammalia > Artiodactyla > Bovidae > Ovis > Ovis canadensis. Next base: position 75,985,226 of record NC_091249.1, read on the forward strand.
CGATTGGCTCTGAGAGATTGCTCCAAAGATGTAATCGGGGAAGGTCAATATATAAGATTTCTGTGAAGGGGGAGTTCAATGCAATCAAGTGCCTGCTTTACAAGAGGTTTTCTGCTGCTCACGAGGAGCTGATGTCATCATGAGGGATTTAGTACTTTTTTAGATATGAGGAGATGCAAGGATTGGGATCACAAAATCTGTTCCTGAAAATATCCAACTATCTAAAGACCTGTCCTGAAGATATTAAAATGAGATGGCAACAGTACACAGAAGAACTAGGCAAAAAAGGGCTTCATGACCCAGATAATCACGGTGGTGTGATCACTCACCTAGAGCCAGACATCCTGGAATGTGAAGTTAAGTGGGCCTTAGGGAGCATCACTATGAACAAAGCTAGTGAAGGTGATAGAATTCCAGTTGAGCTATTTCAAATCCTAAAAGATGACATTGTTAAAGTGCTGTACTCAGTATGCCAGCAAATTTGGAAAACTCAGCAGTGGCCACAGGACTGGAAAAGGTCAGTTTTCATAGAATGTTCAAACTACCACACAGTTGTACTCATCGCACATGCTAGTAAAGTAATGCTCAAAATTTTCCAAGCCAGGATTCAATACTACATGAACTATGAAATTCCAGATGTACAAGCTGGATTTAGAAAAGACAGAGGAACCAGCGATCAAATTGCCAACATCTGCTGGATCATTGAAAAAGCAAGAGAGTTCCATAAAAACATCTACTTCTGATTTATTGACTACACCAAGGCCTTTGACTCTGTGGATCATGACAAGCTATGGAAAATTCAAGAGACGGGAATACTAGACCACCTGACCTCCCTCCTGAGAAATCTGTATCCAGGTCAGGAAGCAACAGTTAGAACAGGAAATGGAACAACAGACTGGTTCCAAATTGGGAAAGGAATACATCAAGGCTTTATATTGTCACCCTGCTTATTAAACTTATAGGCAGAGTACATCATGCAAAATGCCAGGCTGGATGAAGCACAAGCTAAAATCAAGATTGGTGGGAGGAATATCAATAACCTCAGACATGCAGATGACACCACCCTTATGGCAGAAAGTGAAGAACTAAAGAGCCTCTTGATGAAAGTGAAAGAGAAGATTGAAAAAGTTGGCTTAAAACTCAACATTCAGAAAACAAAGATCATGGCATCTGGTCCCATCACTTCATGCCAAATAGATGGGGAAAGAGATGAAACAGTGAGAGGCTTTATGTTTTTGGGCTCCAAATTCACTGCAGATGGTGACTGCAGCCATGAAATTAAAAGACAATTACTCCTTGGAAAGAAAGTTATGACCATCTTAGACAGCATATTAAAAAGCAGAGGCATTATTTTACCAACAAAGGTCTGTCTAGTCAAAGCTATGGTTTTTTCAGTAGTCATATATGGATGTAAGAGTTGAACTATAAGGAATGTTGAGCATTGAAGAATTTATGCTTTTGAAGTGGTGTTGGAGAAGACTCTTGAGAATCTCTTGGACTGCAAGGAGATCCAATCAGTCTCTCCTAAAGGACATTAGTCCTGATTGTTCATTGGAAGGACTGATGCTGAAGCTGAAACTCCCAATACTTTGGCCACCTGATGCAAAGAACTGACTCATTGGAAACGACCCTGATGCTGGGAAAGACTGAAGGTGGAAGGAGAAGGGGATGACATAGGATGAGATGGCATCACCGGATGGCATCACCAACTTGATGGACATGAGTTTGTGTAAGCTCTGGGAGTTGGTGATGGACAGGGAAGCCTGGCATGCTGTAGTCCATGTGGTCGCAAAGTCAGACAGGACTGAACGGCTGAACTGAACTGAAGGACCTGTCCCACCTGCTTCCCTAGAGCACAGAGTACCTCACTCCACCTTGAACTCCCTCAGGGGTTGTGAGGGTCCTCAGCTGCAGCAGCACAGGGTTCAGTCTCCAGGGAGGCAGATGAGAATGCAGTTGTTGTTCAGTCACTGATAATGCTCTTGGCAAGTGCCAGTTTGTAGTTGACAGTATACAAGATGATGAGTGTATTAATTATCTTGATTGAGATAATCATTTCATAATACAATGAACGTATATATAAAATCATCTTGTTTTTATTTAAGCTATACATGTAGTTGCATTTCTCAATTATTCTTCAATCAAAGTTGAAAAAAATTATCAAACACATAGAAGCAAGCCAATGATGAATTCAAGATTTATGATTAATGTCAGCCTGTGCACTTAAGGTCCAACTAGCCAACCAAGCCAACCTTAATAAGTATTGTTCAACTTAGGTAATCTGCCCTTCCACTGAGGAAAATATGCTGGCCTTTGGCAAAGTTATGAGATTCGGTAGGTTTATCTTTGTTGCCTGTCCACTGGCAGAGCTTGTGCCTCTTTTTAGCTATTTCATAGGGTATGGAATGATTGACATCAGTAGTTGCACAGATTTTAGTCTTCCAAATAAATTCTTTGTTTTTAAGAGGAAAAAACCAAGGGTAAGAGAGGTTATATGGCAATAAGATACAATCAAGAATTTAAATAACAATATATATTGGGATAAGAATATAAATTATATGACCCTTTGAATGACTTTATTTACTTATTTTTCAACCAATCATCAAGTTTTAAATCATTGATGGACCAGCAGTAGGTTTGTACAAGGAACTGAGTGCTAGAAAAGGGTAGGTCACTCATGTACCCATCAAATGCTTGGTGAGCAGCCCTGTGTGCCAGGTACTACACAAGCACCAGGGAAATGTCAACAAGAGACATGCAGTATTTGTATGTGGGGGGAGGTTGTTGTTGTTGTTTGGTTGCTCAGTGGTGTCCGACTCTGTGACCCTATGGACTGTAGCTCGGCAGGCGTCCCTGTCCTTCAACATCTCCTGGAGCTTGCTCAAACTCATGTCCATTGAGTCGGTGATGCCATCCAACCATCTCATCCTCTGTCATCTCATTCTCCTCCTGCCTTCAATCTTTCCCAGCATCAGGGTCTTTTTCGATGAGTCACTTCTTTGCATCAGGTGACCAAAATATTGGAGCTTCCTCTTCAGCATCAGTCCTTCTAATGAATATTCAGGGTTGATTCCTTTAGGATGGACTTGTTTGATCTCCTTGTTGTCCAAGAGACTATGAGATTCCTGAAAAAACTGGGAATAGAACTGCCATATGACCCAGCAATCATACTATCAGGAATACACCCTGAGGAAACCAGAATTGAAAGAGACAAATATACCCTCATGTTCATTGCAGCACTATTTACAGTAGCTAGGACACGAAAGAAACCTAGATATTCACTGGCAGATGAACGGAGAGGGAAATTGTGGTACATATACACAATGGAACATTACTCAGCTATAAAAAGGAATGCATTTGAAGCAGTTCTAATGAGGTGGATGAACCTGGAGCCTGTTATACAGTGTGAAGTAAGTCAGAAGGAGAAAGACAAGCACTGTATATTGACACACACATATATATGGAAATTATAAAGATGGCACCAATGATCCTATATGCAGGGCCGCAAAGGAGACAAAGATGCAAAAACGGGACTTTTGGACTCAGTGAGAGAAGGTGAGGGTGGGATGATTGGAGAGAATGCCATTGAAACATGTCCACTACCATATATAAAATAGATGACCAATGCAAGTTCGATGCATGAAGCAGGGCACCAAATCTAGTGATCTGGAACGACCCAGAGAGATAGGGTGGGGAAGGGGGTGAGGGGGGTGTTGAGGATGGGGGCAACACATTTATACTTGTGGCAAATTATTGTTGACGTATGGCAAAAACCATCACAATATTGTAAAATAAGTATCCTCCAATTAAAATGAATGCATTAAAAACAGTTTTCTTTGTTTGAAGGCATCATTTCCTTGGAGCTCAACCTTTTTTATTGTTTAGTTCTCACATCTATACATGACTACTGGAAAAAACATAGCTTTGACTATGCAGACCTTTGTTGGCAAAGTAATGTCTTTGCTTTTTTAATACACCGTCTAGGTTTATCATAGCTTGTCTTCAAAGTAGCAAGTGCCTTTTAATTTCATGGCTGCAAATACCATTTACAGTGATTTTGGAACCCAAGAAAATAAAGTCTGCTACTGTTTTCCTATCTATTTGCCATTAAGTGTTTGGTCACCTGATGCAAAGAACTGACTCCTTGAAAAAGACCCTGATGCTTGGAAAGATTGAAGGCAGGAGGAGAAGAGGACAACAGAGGATGAGATGGTTGAATGGCATTACCAACTCAATCGACATGAGTTTGAACAATCTCCAGGAGTTGGTGATGGACAGGAAAGCCTGGCATGCTGCAGTCCATGGGATCTCAAAGAGTTGGACACAGCTAAGTGACTGAATTGAACATTCATTTTTTGAATGTTGAGTTTTGAGCCAGCTTTTTCACTCTCCTCTTTCACCTTCATCAAGAGGCTCTTTCATTCTTCTTTACTTTCTGCCATAAGGGTGGTGTCATCTGCATATTTGGGGTTATTGATATTTCTCCCGACAATCTTAATTCCAGTTTGTGCTTCTTCCAGCCCAGCATTTCTCATGATGTACTCTGCATATAAGTTAAATAAGCAGGGTGACAATACACAGCTTTCAGGTACTCCTTTCCCAATTTGGAACCAGTCTGTTGTTCCATGTCTGGTTCTAACTGTTGCTTCTTGGCCTCCATACAGTTTTTTTTTTTTTTTCCAGGAGGTAGGTCAGGTGGTCTGGTATTCCCATCTCTTTAAGAATTTGCCATACTTTGTTGTGATCAACACAGTCAAAGGCTTTAGGGTATTCAATGAAGCAGAAGTAGACATTTTTCTGAAATTCTCTTGCTTTTTCTATCACCCAACAGATATTGGCAATTTGATCTCTGGTTCCTCTGCCTTTTCTAAATCCACCTTGTACATCTGGAACTTCTCAGTCCACATACAGTTGAACCCTAACCCTAACTTTTGTGCATTACCTTGCTAGCATATGAAATGAGTGCAATTGTGCAATAGTTTGAACATTCTTTGGCATTGTCCTTCTTTGGAATTGAAATGAAAACTGATCTTTTCCAGTCCTGTGGCCACTGCTGAGGTTTCCAGATTTGCTGGCATATTGAATGCAGCACGTTCACAGCATCATCTTTTAGGATTTGAAACAGCTCAGCTGGAATTCCATCTCCTCCTCTAGCTTTGTTTGTAGTGGTGCTTCCTAAAGCCCACTTGACTTCACACTGCAGGATGTCTGGCTCTAGGTGACTGATTCTACCATCATGGTTATCTGGGTCATTAGGATCTTTTTTTTGTATAGTTTTTCTGTGTATTCTTGCCACCTCTTCTTAATATTTTCTGCTTCTGTTTGGTCCACACCATTTCTGTTCTTGATTGTGTCCATCTTTGCATGAAATGTTCACTTGGTATCTCTAATCTTCTTGAAGAGATCTGTAGTCTTTCCCATTCTATTGTTTTCCTCTATTTCTTTGGACTGATCACTCAAGAAGGCTTTCTTAGCTCTCCTTGCTATTCTTCAGAACTCTGCATTCAGATGGGTATATCTTTTCTCCTTTGCTTTTAGCTTCTCTTCTTTCCTCATAGGAGGTCTATTTGTAAGGCTTCCTCAGACAACCACTTTGCCTTCTTTCATTTCTTTTTCTTGAGGATGGTTTTGATTACCACCTCCTGTACAATGTTACAGACCTCTGTCCATAGTTCTGCAGACACTCTATTTATTAGATCTATCCCTTTGAATCTGTTTATCACTTCCACTGTATAATCATAAGGGATTTGAATTAGGTCATACCTGAACAGTGGGAAGAGATTGATTAATTACTTAGCTGAAAGTTTCAACACAAGCACTATCAAACATGATAGGATATATATTTCTTCTCCCTTTCTCCCCATAGTGTAAAGCAGGTGATAAGATTTAGGAGCACACTGTTCAATGGAGATTGAGACGTTCCTTTCTTCATGATCTTCATTAAAACATGATAGCTGTCTTCTAAAAGAGAGAAGTCCAAAGTATGCCAAGCTTGTACTGCAATGTTTTTAGTTTATCTGTTTCTAGGTTCCATCAGATTAGAGAGGGAAAAGTAAGTCAGGTTTCATTTGGTAGAAGGACCCTGATAAATGATTTTCTCATTTGTAACTGAGAAAGGCCTCAGAGGGAGGAGGTATCCTGGGGTAGTATGAGGATTGTTTTTGTTTAGCCTCTAAGTTGTGTCCGACTCTTTGAGGCCTACTGGACTGTAGCCTGCCAGGCTCCTCTGTCCTTGGGATTTTCCAGGCAAGAATACAGAGTGGCTTGCCGTTTCCTTCTCCTAGGGATCTTCCTAACCCAGGGATCAAACTGCATCTCCTGCATTGGCAGGTGGATTCTGTACCACTGAGCCCCCAGGAAAGCCCCAGTCTGGGAATAGCTCTAATTAATTATGAGAAGGATGGTAGACTGACTTGCTGTAACAGTTACATGTATCAGCTTGGCTGAATACTGGACTATTTAGTCAAATACTGATCTAGGTGTTACTATGAAGATATTCATAGATGTGGTTAACATCTACATTCAGTCAGCTTTAAGGAAAAGAAGGTACCTTTGGTAAGGTGGGTGGGCTTCAGAGCAAAACCACATTTCCAGGAGAGGAAGAAGCTCTGTCTCAAGCTGCAACCCAACTCCTGCTTGAGTTTCCAGCCTGCTGGCTGGCCCTACAGACGAAAGATATGTTAGTCTCAACAATTGTGTGAGCCAAATCCTTTAAAATAAGTATTTTTATGCACATACACACATGCCCCATTGATTCTGTTTCTCTGGAAAAGCTGACTGATACTCCTGCCTAGCAAAGTAAAAGAGCACTAGAAACTGGGGTTGACTTTGCTCTTTACCAGTTAGGTGAACTTGGCCAGTCTATAGTCGCTTAGGGCAGGGAATCCATTTCCTTTACTGGTTCTTTCCCTTGGCACTTATGTAGTCGTGGGCATACAGTGGAGCTCAGTTGAGTGTTTGGTGGGTGAATGAATTGTCTGCCATTTTATGGGTCTCAGTTTTGATTTCTGTAAGAAATGAGGAGGCTGGTCTAACTAAATTCTCCAAGGCTCTTCTATAAATGTAGTCTGACAATTAAGAGACTGAGGTCTGGATTTAGGCATAATGGGTTTGGATCCTAGTCTTACCACTTAGTGACCTTGAGTGAGCTACTTTGGCTAGTCTGGGTTTCAGGTTCCTCATCTGCAGAATGGGAGTTTTGACAGCGCCTCTACCATTAGACTCATGGTGAGGATTGGATGAGGTGGTGCTTAGATCTGAGTGCTATGCCTGAAAACAAATCACATCACTAGGTATTAGCTACTGTCACCACCACCACCAACATCATCATCTACCCGTGTGATTCACTATCTCTTAGGCATCTTTCTCTAGGGCCCTGATTCTCTGGAGAATGCTCTGGCTGGAGAACAGAGGTAGAAGAGGTTTGCATACAAAACTACCAGAAGTTAGAAGTTGAATCAGAGGGCCATGTTCAGGCTGAGAAGCACACAGCAGCCCAAGAATGTTGGTACTCAGTGTCTCATGAGTTGAGAGGTAAATTCTGGTAGTGTTGGATTTTTTATAAACCTCTCCCTATAGACGGGATTCAATTCACTGTGTGACTGGCCCCCAGCCTGCAAGTATGTGAAAGCTTGTATGAAGAGGAGTCAGAGTGATCTTACAGAAGAGATTGTTTGAATTGAATTTGCAGAGCACATACAACTAGTCTCACAGTCTCAGGGCAAGTCTCACTGTGGTCCCTTGCCATTTCTACAGGAAGTAGAGAACCCGAGTGTTACAGAGCAAGTCGGTGGATCAGCCTGAACTTGACTCTGCAGACTCCAAGATGGACTTTGCTTTGTCCAATCTTTGCTGCTAGAGTCAGGAGCTGCAAGGCTGGGCCTTCTCTGTCTTTATGGATAAGCCCTAGGAAGGCAAAATGACATGGAGGATCCAGGAGCTGGAGGTTTTCTTTCTGGTTGCATGTTCAGGCCACTCAGGGTGGTTGTTCTCTTGCTCTCTGTACATGCCCTGCTCAACCAGTGTTTGCTTCTGGTTGAGTGCCTTCACCTACACCCATGACTGACCTTCCTACATACTTGCCATGGGCCTCAGTTAATGATGGTTTTTATCAAAGGGGCGCGGCCCCTGCAAGTTTCCCTGAGCCACGTGTATGTGATAGTCACTCAGTCGTGTCCAACTCTTTGTGACCCCAGCATGGACTGTAGCCCACCAGGCTTCTCCATCTGTGGGATTCTTCAGGCAAGAATACTGGAATGGGTTACCTTTTCCTTCTCTGGGAAACCTTCCTGACCCAGGGACTGAACTCGGGTCTCCCACATTGCAAGCAGATTTTTTTACTGTCTGAGCTACCAGGGAGTCCACCCATGAGCCAACCTGATGTCAGTTCCCCCTATAACCGGCAATCCCCCTTTCCCATGCCCCAGTGAAGACAGAGGCCAAGTCCTGCCCATTGTCTGCCACACACGGTAGAGTGTCACTTCAGGACCTTGCTTCAGATGTAGAACCACCCACCACCCCACCCCCCAAACCATTAAACCACTGATATCTCTGTTGCTGACTCTGGGCTCTTTCTTCAGTCTTGAAGTTGGTCAGGTGTGGGTCTTATAGGCATTTGCGGTGCAGTCCAGCTTTGACTATTCCCATTAGCTAATCCTGTCCCAACTCTGGGTCTCAGGTTTCTTACCTGTTTTCCCAGGAAATGAGAGTAAATGATCTGTAAATTTCCTTCTTGCTGCAAAAGTCTAAGCTGTTGGGTGACACATGTGCCCTGATACTCTAAGTGCTTTTATTATGTTGTTTTGTTTCATTCTCATAACAGATTGACAGGTATATGTATTACTTCCCTTGCACAGGTAAGTAACTGAGGTTTAAGGAGTTAAATGAATTGCCTGAGGTCACAGGGCTAATTAGTGACAGGGATGGGTTTCAAACCCAAATTTCTATGATTCCCAAATCTATGTTTATTAATATAGTCTCTCCAAATGATTTGTCTAACAGAGTTGTGACAAACTCTGGATCAGGGTTGCCTGTGACATTGAGGCTAAAGCATTATTAATTCTGTTTATTTTCCCTGGAGCCCATCCTGCTGTGTCCCAGTATACTCAAACTTTCTTTCTGGCTAAGACATATGGAGGGCAGGAGCTCGTGTGAGTCTTTTCAACAGCAGAGACATTGGTGCTTCCTGTTGTTTACCTGGTTGGTCTGGGCCACAGCCAAGTATGCTGCCCAAGACATTTGGCAGACTAACCTCAGGTTCAGTTAGATGTGCAAAGAGTAAGTAAATAGCTCAGTGGGCAACGTGACAAGGTCAGCCTTGTGGACTCAGCCCTTGTCTGTATTGTACCCTGAGCAATGGGCTTTGGGATTAAATGGAGTTGAGGGCATGCTGGGTCATATGTAGGAGCTGGAACTCAGGTTGCTTTCTGATCTATGAAGTGAATCATGTGGGCATCAGGGTTCCAGGGATTTCCCACAAGGAGACACTGAACACTATTCCAAGGGGAGGACCATAAAAATCTGTGTAGACTTGATACTAAGTCAGAATACAGTGTGGGAACCAGGTATCTAATTCTCCCAAAAGGCCACTGCCGTCTCAACCAGCTGCATACTGTGTATTACGTTGTCCTATTATATTGCCTTCACATTACCTAACATCACTAATATTTGATTCTCTGGAAAAGACCCTGATGCTGGGAAAGATTGAGGGCAAGAAGAGAAGTCAACAGAGGATGAGATGATTGGATGGCATCACTGGCTCAACGGACATGAGTCTGAGCAAACTCCAGGAGCTGGTGAGGGATAGGGAGGCCTGGCATGCTACAATTCATGGGGTCACAGAAAGTCAGACACAACTGAGCGACTGAGCAGCATTACCTGGTATTAATTTGCCCATTTGTTCATTTGCTTATTTATTGTCTCTCTGACCAGAATGTAAGCATTCAGAGCAAGAAACTTAATCTGTTTTGTTCAGTGTTGTATCATCAGCTTCTAGAATAGTTGGTTCAATATACATTTGTCAAGCAAGCAAACAAATGAAAAACAATTCTTTCTCTAGGGGACATCTGAAAGGCACCAGGCAACTGGTGGAGATGGACATTCGTTTTGTTCTTTTTCTTGGCCCCTGACCAAACACCTTTCTAGATCATGAGATTATAGGGAAAAGGAAAAGTTTGGTTAAAAAAGGACTATGGTCTCTCTCTGATCTAAGCTTTAGCACACTATGATTTGCCTTCTAAAATCTCCCTTCTGATGTTCAGTTCAGTTCAGTTCAGTTCAGTTGCTCAGTTGTGTCTGACTCTTTGTGACCCCATGAACTGCAGCACACCAGGCCTCCTTGTCCATCATCAACTCCTGGAGTCCACCCAAACCCATGTCCCTTGAGTCGGTGATGCCATCCAACCATCTCATCCTCTGTCGTCCCCTTCTCCTCCTGCCTTCAATCCTTCCCAGCATCAGGGTCTTTTCAAATGAATCAGCTTCTGATGTCAGTTGTGATTTTATATGATTAAAGTTATAGGTTTTTGGAATTAATAAAGAGTAGCTAGAGAAAAGAAGGTTACACTACTTAAGTGGTATTTTAAAAATAAGTGTGGATGGTTTTATGAGCCCCCTTTCCTCCCTCTGCAATATCTGGAACGTAAAACAACCAACCTTGAGGTTAGGGTTCAGAAACTTGGGCTCTAGTCTTGTTTATGTCACTAGCTCTCTAGGTGAACTTGGGGAGCTTACTGTACCTTTCTGGATCTTAGTTAATAGTCATCCCATAAATATATGTTAAGACCTTACTAAATGATGTGTGTCAGTCTAGATGATGGGGATACATCTATGGGAGGATTCAGTCTTTACCCTCTTTGAGTTTACCTGGCCAGAGTAGGGAGAGGGGTAGAATAGACAGTAGAAATGTAAAGAAATAAGAACATGTAAGATAGTGGTAAGTGCTACAGAATAAAAATATAGACAATAGATAGAGAAAGATACAGATGGATGGATGGGTAGAAATGGAATGAAGGAGGAGGGGTAAGACAGGGAGGGAGGAAGAAAGAGAGAGAAAGAAAGAAAAGCAAACCAAGATAAGAGATTATATGGATTGAATAGGGAGTAGGTGAGAGAATGCCTCTTCATGAAATCAACATAAAAGCTCTGAGAACTAAGTGACAAGAAGAAGTCAGCCAGAAAGTCTGGAAGATTTTCCCAGGCAAGTCCAAAGGTTTGAAGGAAGAATAAATTCCATTTATTTTAGGGACGAAAGGAGATGCACTGTAGCTGATGCATAGTGAGTAGGAGGAGGGAGGAAGGCAAAGGATGAAGTTGGAGAGACTGGATTAGATCAACCAAGGCCTCCAGATAAGCGGTTTCAGTTGTTTTCTTGTGCCCTGGAAAGTGATCCATCTTTTATCTGATTGATTCCTTCTTTAAAAAAAAAAAATCATTCCTCCTTTTTTGTTTAAAACAAAACAAAACAAAGCAAAAAACATCTTTTAACTATGGAGCATCCCAGGGCCCAGTCTGTGGACTGACCTCTCCTTTTCCTCTCCTGGCTCTCTTCCCAGGAGATCTCACCTAGTTTCTTGACTTTAAATACTATCCATATGATCTTTTTACCCCTGATTTTATACTTGTAGAGTGGACCTCTCCTCTGCATTGTAGACCTGTATGTACAATCAACTACTCAGTGGCTCCACTTCAGTGTCTAAAAGGAAACTTAAACTTAACATTCAAATCTGAATTCCTGACCATCTCCTACTGTCCCTCAAGTCTGCTTTGCCCATAGTCTCATCTCTGTGAAGGGTGAATCTACTTGTCCAGTTTCTTGAGTAGCCTTGATGCCCCAAGCCCCAGACATCCACTCTGTTAGCAAATGCTGATGGTTCTGCCTTCCAATTCTTGATCGCTACACACATTGCCTCCTCTTAGTCCATCTCTTGCACAAATCTCTTACCTGATCTTCCTGATTTGACCTCCTTCACTGTATTTGTAACTGACTCAATGGACATGAGTTTGAGTGAACTCCAGGAGTTGGTGATGGACAGGGAGGCCTGGCGTGCTGCAATTCATGGGGTCGCAAAGAGTCGGACACGACTGAGCGACTGAACTGAACTGACTGAACCCGGGTGTATTTGCAAAAGTATAGATTAGGTCCTATCATTCTTAACCAGTACCCTCCAAGTTCTCCCCATCTCACTCAGGGAAAGGTCAAAGTCCTCAGGATGGCTTACATGGTCCTACATGGCCTGGCCTCATGTCCCCTTCCTGAGCTCCCCTCTCGCTGCTCTCTTCTGCTCACCCTGCTCCAGCCACGCTGGCTTCTTCCTGTTTGTGGAACATGCCAGGCCTGCTCCTGCTTCCAGACTTTAGCCCTGACCGTTACCTCCATCTGCAGAGCTTTCTACAGATGTCCACGTGGCTCATCTTCTCACTTGCCCAGCTCTGTGCTCAGTTGCTATCTTCCCCTTAAGACTATTCCTTCCCAACTACCCATATGAAGATTGTATTCCCACATTCCCCATTACTTGTTTATTGTCTGCCTTCCTAAGTAGGACGTGCGTTCCCAAGGGTAGGCAGGTCTTTTCGGTTTGTTCACTTTACTACATTCCTAACAGCTTGGACAGGACACCATAAATGCTGACTGCTGGATGAAGGAGAGGGTTTTGAGGAGGCAAGTGAAGTGATGTATTTTACAAAGATCATTTGGTTGTTGTATGACAAGTGTATTAGGGGAGGGTGGGAAGAAACTGGGATATCTCTTAGTGGCTATTGTAGGAATGAAGGCATGAAACCATGGTAGCTTATTCTAAGATGCTTCGGGGAAGCTGCTGAGAAATGGACAGTCTTGGGATATATTTTGGAAGAGCTGATAGTATTTGCTGATGAATTAAATGTAGACTGATGGTGCCAGAGCAAGGATGACTCAGGTTTTTTACCTGAGCAACTGGAGAGATGGTGGTACCCTTATCCATGATGAGGAAGATTGAAGGGAGGGCTGGATTTTATTCATGATTTATTTATTTGAAGATAGATTAAGGGTTCTTTTGGAGAAATATTCAAAGTCCCTTTATTTATTAAGTTATTTGTTTGGATTCAATACCTATATGAATCTAGAGCTCATGAGTGAGATCCAGGCTGGAGATATAAATCTAGGAACATGAGCATGTTTAAAATAAAGGAAATTGGAGGAATATGCCATCCTGTCCTCTGGAAAAGTTCTTAGGAGAGAGGCTAGAGGGGTAGGGAGAAAGTAAAACGCATCCAAGTATTTAAATAGTAAAGCAAGAAACAGAGAAATGGTCCTGTCAACCACAGTCAACCAGGAACTTATCTATAGAGCACCAGTAATACATCCTGGACTCTGCCCAGAGCTGGTATTCCTAGAGTAAGTTAGATGGACTTGATCCTTCCCTTCAGGGCCTTGTGGGCTTAGATTCACCTGCTTCCTCCTAGTTCAAGAGCTATCAGGGCGTAAGGGACAAGAAGATTCTGTCATTTATTTTGATAGGATGAATGGACTTTCCCCCCGACCCTGTGCTGTTAGAGAATTCTGACAATTAATTTTGGAATGTCCAAAATTTACCTCGGCATAGATGCATATGGGTATGCAATGCTTCTAGCCAGGGTGAAGGGTGCATTCAAGTAATGGAATGATGATGTCCCTGGGCTATCTGAGTCTCTCTTTGGTCAAGGCTGTGGTACAAAGTAGTTGTCCTTTATTTCTAACTCTCTGTGATAAAGAGGAGCAAACATTTGTTGAACCCTTGTGTACATTATTTACTTAACATTTACTTACATTATTATTTTTTCTTTTTCAATTACCTACCTTATTTAACCCTCCCTTTGATGTATGAACTAGGTGGCATTATCCCCATTTTGCAGCCCAGAAAATCGAGATTGAGAGGCTTAGTTAATCTTGCAACATCAAAATAGTGAGGCATTGGACGATTCAGTACCCTCCCTGAAGTCTGACAGGAAACCCTGTGTTCTTTCACCTCTGAGGCCCACAGGAACACAAAATAAACTTTGTGTTCTTTTCAGGTTATAGCAAATATTTAAATTCAGTTGACTTTTCCTTCCCCAGCTGCCTTTCCTTGGGCTAAACATCTTCAGTTCTTTCACCTAAGCTGTGTGACGTGTTAACTGTTAAAGTACTTGGCAGGGTGCCTGGCACATAGTAAGTGCTTAACAACTGCCAGTTAATGTGATTATGCCACTTGACAGCTAAGGAAATAGAGTCTCAGAGAGGGAAAGGGACTTTCCTAGTGCCCCACACCTATTCGTCTGCTCCGCTTCTAAGTGCTAGGCATATTCTACTCTCATAAGTGTTTCTTTCTTAAATGCCATAAAGTATAAAGCCTTTCCTCTCTCCTCCCTGATTCAGACCTCTAGACCTCTGTTAACGTGGCCTCGTTTGTCTTAGAATTCAGAGAACTCTCCCTGTACCCAAGGCTTGTGTCTCCTCTTTGCTTTAGCGCAGCAGTTCATTTTTCCATTCAGTTTCTGAAACTGGAGCTGGCTGCTTGGCAGAATTTAATCAGAAGATTGTGTAAGCATGGCAAGAGGCTGCCCAAATCCATAACTATAATGAAAGAATGGGTGACAGGAGAATTGAATTAAAAGGCAGCTCACTTTGCGAAGGGTGAAATTCCAACCCCCACCTCCTCTTCGCATCTCACTCTTCACCTGTGAGAAGAGGAACCCACACTGACGGTAGAAACATGGCGGGAGGTTAGCACTGAGTGACCCCAGGGAATTTCACTTAACCCCAAAAAGTTTATTTTAGTCATTGGCTGCACCATGCAGCATGTGAGATCTTAGTTCCCCAACCAGGGGTTGAACCCACACCCCCCTGCAGTGGAAGGACAGAGTCTTAACTGCCAGACCACCAAGGAAGACCCCTTCTTCACCCAGGGAATTTCTACAGCAAGGGAGTTAATTAGATATGTGGAATATATCTTGAGTGGTAGTCTCTGGAAGAAGAGAGATGAGCATTAGAGTCAGCTTATAGAGAAGTGGAATCGAGAATGAGTTATGTCCCACACTCCCTGAGAAGAACCCTAACTCTTCTCTGTGTTTCCCCCACCCCACCCTCACCACTACTCTGGTGCCAGAGATCTATCCAGTGGGCAGTCATTGCTTTAGCTTCACAACCACAGTGATACATGTATATATATGTAGGAGCATAAGGGTAAGCATACATTTAGGAGCATGAAGTGATTTTTCACATCTGTTTTCTGTGAACTGCACAGATATGTGAGGGGTTCACAGCAAGAAGGGTTGATCCAGTACAGGAGATCGGAGCTAAAGTTTGGAGTCAAGAGGACCAACTTGCTATGGGGGCCTTGCCATGGAATTAAATCTCTCCAAGTGTTGGTTTTGTTACCATAAATTAGGTATAATGATACACGTAGCCTGGAGCTTTGGTGAGGATTAAATGACATGATACAAGTCACAGTGCTGGGAGGCATTAAGCACTGTTTGTGTTTGCTATTATTATTGTCACCCCCATTTGACGGATGAGGAAACTGACAATCTGCTTCAGAAAGGGACTTGCCCGAGGCTGCCAGAGCTGGATGGGAGCCCAGGTCTCCTGACTTCCTGCCAGCTCTGCCTGCACCAGCCCACTGAGTAGCCTCGATTCATCTCCTTTCACGGCAAGGACAGTGTCATCAGGGCGAGAAGCTGTCAGGTGAGAAGAGGAAAGCCTTTCTGTTTTTTCCCTAAACCAGCTTTTACTTCAGGGTCATTAAGATGCTGCCACGGTTTGTAGGGTTTGTTGGAGTTTCTAAGTATCTTTTAATTGCTAAAGCATTGCTTGAGGCTCCGAGGCAAAGGTGTTTGGGTTTCTTTCTTTGTTTTAAACAAGATGCAAAAACAAACTAGGAGGAACAAGATGTTCTGTGAAGACGTTGAACTGGCTGGGTGCTGAGGTCCTTTGAGCATTGACATCTTATGAGTCTTCCTGCTCATCTGTCTGTGACTTCCCACGATAAACCTGGTGGGACCTCAATAAGTGCCCATGGCCAAGTTTCTAACACTGTGTCCCCAAACTACCCAGGGAAGAAAGTGATCTTGGGGCCAGATAGCAAGTTGGCTTTTGGACTAGGCTCACTGCTCAGTGTGGTCCTTCAAGATGACAGAGACAGCCTGGAGTGGTTTGACCAAGATCACAGAGTGAAAGTAACAGAGGAAGCTAGAACTCAGGTCCCCGGATTCTCGGGGAATGTGCGGTGTGCTGCACCACACGAATGCCCAGGAACTCTCAGAATCCTTGTACATGAATGCGTGTGTGTGTGGGTGTCAGGGGTACTGCTTTGGAACTGGGAGAACAATGTCACCCTGTGTGTTATCTCTTGCTCCCCTCTCTAACACACTGTGTTCCAGGGAATGCAGTATTTGGTAGCATCAATGGCAGCCTTGGGATAGGATCGGTGTTCTTAAGAGACGGGCCACAGTCTGAGGCTTGCATACACAGAGGTGGGGCATCTCTGTCCCATCGCCTGGGAACTTATCTTCCCGAATGCGGTCCCTGGACTGACAGCAGCAGCAACCCTGAGAGCTTGTCAGAAATGTAGCATCTTGGGCCCAAGTCTGGACCCACTGACTGAGAATGTACATTTTAAAAGGATGCCATGATGATTCATAGGCGTGCTAAAAGTCTGAGCAGCAGACTGGGAGATGGTGGTGACTCACAAGCTGACTTGTAGTTTGCCAACCTCCGGTATAAATGGGTGAAAACAATGAGTTTGTTTCACAAGTAGCTTTAATTAAGAGTTAAAAATTTCTCAGGGCACCATGTTGAGAAATGTTACTGGACCTGTCCTGATCAATTAGTGGTTTCTGCTACAGGTGTGGGAAGGGCAATTGGGTCCTGTGGTCTTGGTACTGGCCATCACTAAACTAGACTGCACCAGAGTGGTCTTTTGTCTCTAGAATTCTCCTTCTTTAATGCTGGCAAATCTCTCTTGAACCAGAGACTGGGTGATGTCTTCTGAAAGTCACACTGGCTCTGCTAGCCAGCTCCCTGACCTTGGGGAAATCACACACACACCCGGAGCCTCAAATTCCACACTACTGCTAACCCTAGATTCTTTGGGAAACTTGAATGAGATCGAAAATACCAGTGAATACTTGTAAATCAGAATATACTGTAAAAATAGCAGGCGTTTTTATAATTATGACAATAATGAAGACAATTAAAAAGGCCCAGAGAATATCAATGATATTTCCAGAACACAGGGAGTTAACAGCCAACTCGGGACGTTGAATTCAAGTTTCCTGATTTCCAGCTATGCTGACTGCCTCTTGGCTCGGTCCTAGGCTCCATGTCTAAACCTGTGAACAAAGAAATCGTACAGATGAACATATCCAAATTTAGTGGTGGTGATAGTGATGCAGTAACTGCTATTAATAATATATATTGAGTATATGTTTTATACCAGGCACTCTGACAAGTCTACTACATATATGTATTATCCCTTTTGGCTCTTACATTATACTCTTTGAAGTGGGTATTGTGCATACTCCCTGCTCTATATGAAGAAACTAAGGATGAGTGTGTTCCTTTCCATGTATGTTTTGCTTTCTAATGGGGAATGATGCTTTAAGTCAAAGGGATACATTTATAGAATGGTGTAAGTTCAGGCCTCATGATCGGCCACTTGGGGTGGTAGGAGGAGAGGTCTGTTTGGGTACAGACTGGGGAATCCCAGTGCTCCTGAAATTGCACCACAGAAGTGGTAGCTGGCCCTGCCAAGAAGGCTTGGCAATAGCTGAGTTTGTTACCTTGTAGCAAAGTGTGATTTTCTGCCTCTCTCAGCCTGAAGACACTGTCGCTGGCAGTCTGGGGGCAGGAAAGTGCCCAGCCAAGTTGGAAGGCAAGACTTCAAGATGAGATGACTGGCAAAAGTGGGGCCACGGAGCTGGGCACGACCAGGCTGCTGTGTGGCATGTTCACAGTGTAAAGCCCATCTCCAAATTAAATCTCCTGGACTTCTCACTTGGAGAGAGGTGAGGAAGGACAAGTCGGCAGAACAGAGGTGAGAGAACAGGAGCCGTTTTTCCATCCTCGAGAGCTGGAGGCTCAAGTAATCCTTGGATGAGTGCATTAGCTCTGAGTGTAAATCTAATAAGTGGGGTCCTAAGTGGATTCTCTCGACCATTAAGCAAAGGAGCATAGTGGCTAAGCGTTTGGGTCCTGCATGATCGACCCAGGCTCACGTCCTCTGCCATCATTTGCTGCTTATGTGATGACAGGCAGGTTTAATACTCGATACATCTCCGTTTTCACATCTGTGATGTAGAGATAACAATAGAACCTCTCTCACAGTTGTGTCAGCAAGATTCAGTAAGACAATGCATTTAAACTCATCACTGTACCTGACACAACAAATAAGCAAAACAAGATGTTGTTTTTGTTGTTGTTCATTTCCTAAGTCGTGTCTGACTCTTTGCTACCCCATGGACCATAGCGCACCAGGCTGTTCTGTCCTCCACTCCCAGAGTTTGCTCATATTCATGTCCACTGAGTCAGTGATGCTATCTAACCATCTCATCCTAGGGTCATCCCTTTCTCCTTCTGCCGTCAATCTTTCCCAGCATCAGGGTCTTTTCTAATGATTTGGCTCTTCATATCAGGTGGCCAAAGTACTGGGGCTTCAGCTTCAGCATCAGCCCTTCCAATGAACATTCAGGGTTGATTTCCTTTAGGATTGACTGGTTTCATCTCACTGTAAAACAGGATAGCTTAAGAATATTGCTATTGTTGTATCTTTATCACCGTCATGACTGTTGAGGTGTCCCGGGGGGTCCAATAAGTAGCAATCCTTTTCCCTGCCTGTTCTGCATCAGTAATGATGTAAGACAAAGGAATCAGTCAGGTGGGGGATCAACACATCACCTTTATAACTGGAAAGTTAGCACTGAAGGCTGTGGCTCGTGGACAGAATTACAGAGTGATTCTCGTTTCCTGGCCAGCACTCACCCACATCTTAGGGGAACCCACTCCTGTATGATTCACATCTAAAGGATGGGATGAACTCCCTGCAAGTCACCTGGTTCTCAACATGGAAGAGAGAAAAGTCAGAGCTTCCTGTACCTTACCCGCCGATTGCGTGTCACACAAACCACTGCTCCTGGAGATGGGGATCGGGATGGGAAAAAGGAGCGAGGAAAGGGGTTTTACAATAATGATGGTATACAATAATGAAGGCTGCTCCAGGTGGAAAGAATATCAAGAGTGGATAGGGAGAACATCCCCAACATTTACCATATAAAAACCCCATGGTATCCTGAGCACATTTGATCTTTGGAGAAGATCACTTAATTCTGTTAGGCAACAGAACTGCTTTCAGTGGTAACAATGTAATGAAAGTGAAAGTGAAAGTAACTCAGTCGTGTCCGCCTCTTTGTGACCCCATTCACTATACAGGCCATGGAATTCTCCAGGCCAGAATACTGGAGTGGGTAGCCTTTCCCTTCCCTAGGGGTTCATCCCAACCCAGAGATCCAACTCAAGTCTTCCCCGTTGCAAGTGGATTCTTTACCAGCTGAGCCACAAGGGAAGCCCAAGAATACTAGAGTGGGTAGCCTACCCCTTCTCCAGCCGATCTTCCTGACCCAGGAATTGAACCGGGGTCTCTTGTATTGCAGGTGGATTCTTTCCCAAGTGAGCTGCCAGGGAAGCCCTAACAATGTAATGGTCAGGAGTACTCCCTCTTTTCTTCATTCAATTTTTGGTTTTAAAACAATCGACACACAAGACAGAAGAGTTTGATTTTTAATAGTATTACTCAAAGTTGGTAAAATATTTCACATCTCAACTTTACTTTTCACTTGCCAAACAAAAATATTACAGTCTTCATTTTAACTATTTCACTGTTTTAAATTTTAAATTCCAGTAAAAACTTCAAGTTACATAAGATGACAAAGCTGAATGATCTGAAGTTTTGTTTTTCCTTCTTTTCATTAACTGTTTTTTTTTTTTTTTTCCCCTTCAAATCTACTGCTTAAACACTGAAATATATAGTATTAGGCTGGCCAAAAAGTTAGTTTGGGTTTTTCTTTAACATCTTCTGGAAAAACCCAATGAACTTTTTGGCCAGCCCAGAACAATATGGATTGGAAACAGTGACTGTGGGTGAAGTGAGCTCAAGTAATTTCAAATTGTCACAGACTTACTCGTGAAATTACTGTGTGAGGCTGAGCCCACCTGTTTCAAAGTACTTACATGTTTTCAAAAGTTGGCAGTGACCTTAGCAATTGTTTATAACTTAGACAAACCTTTTTTTTTTTTTTTTGCGAGGGTTGTGTATTTTGTCACTGGCATTGTTCAGGATTTGAAGCAAGTGGCAATGATAACGTGTGAACTGATTTCTGGTCACTTTAAAAATTATTGTTTTGAATTCTCTATGGGCAGTGCACGTCCTTACTGCCCACGCCTGGGACCAATTGCTCCCACCGTCTGGCCCTTGTTATACCACTAAGTAAAAGCTGCACTGGGTTGGGATTGGGAGTTAGAATTTCTGGGTGTTAGTCTTGTCTCTGCCTGCAAGTGGTAATTCTCAGTTCCTAACTGGGAAATTCTCATTTTCCTCTTTGGGCCTTAGTTTTCCTAACTGTAAATTTAGGGGGCTGCACTGGGTCATCTCTCAAAGTTCTAATCCTGGTTTGAGAAGTCATCTTCCACCAGGAAGAGGGAGACTAGAGGATGCATTTGGAATCCGAATTCGTCTCTGTTCAGGGAGCTGCACTGATTTATGGGGAGGAGTCAGTGAAAGGAGATCGTCTGCCTTTGATTTATGTCAGAGGCATGAATGCTCTGGCTTCTGCAGCTCTTGTGCAGCCAAGAATGAAGTAGAGGAAGTTTCAGACGTGGCTCTGAGAGGGAAGAGGAAGAGGCAGCTATGGCCTGGTGAGGGCGGCAAGGATGGTGCCTGTGAACGTTTATTGAGTGCTTATTATATGCTAAGCATGGGATCGTCATAGCATAATTATGATGAAGCTACTACTATTTAAACTCGTTTTACTGATGAAGAAATTAAAGTTGTTCCGAAGGTCATAGTGTTAGTAAATTGTGATTGTGGGATATGAGCCCAGATTGTCTGACTCCAGATGTCTGTCTTTTAATTGGTGTGGTGGAAGTTAGGGGTGTGAGTCGCTGTTCTCTCCTAGGCTTTGTGTCTCTGCTCGAGGCTGGCTATATAGACACCTGGCTATATCTCTTCCAGGTGCTGGAGTTGTAGACAGACATGGTCCCTGCCTTCATGGAGCTTATAGTCCAGTGAGGGAAAGATGTTAAATAAGCCACAAAATAGTTATTTAATTACACTTGTCATTATTTAACTTATACATGCAGGTGAGGGTATAGAGATTGTTTTCTCCTAAATGTTATGGGTAGTCCAGAAAGAACTATGAGCTCTTTTCTAATCATTGCTTTCCCCCTGAAATCTTATATGTCATTTTTATTATATCTCACTTTGTTTAAAAAATGTGGCATATTTTACAGTACATTGTCAAAAATGTCACATTGTTCTTTTTCCAAAACAAATGAAATTTACCTTGTAACCAAGTCTCTCTCTCTGAAATAGCTATAGATCTGAGCAGAAAACAATGGAAGGCAATATATCTTCTTCTGTGATTGCCTTAACATTCATCATCCTTCCTCAATATTTTTTTTTTTTTATTAAAAACTAAAGGTTAGAAAGTCCATTTTGTTTGAATTTCAGTCAAAGTTTGTTGAGGATTGCAACTGGCCGGATGTTCCCTGTGTCTACATGTAATCGGTTATAATGCCTGGTATATGTCATGGAGCTTTTTATTTTTTTTCTGTATGTTTCAGCTGTAGGGCACCAAGTTCCTAATTCATTTTCATAGTACACCACCGCAATCCCATTCTACAGAGAGAAATAGGTGAGGTGATGTATCTCAGGCAACACAGTTAAGAAAATAACTACTGATTATAAGTTGGGGGATCTTCTCACAGGTGATGTTTATTCTTCTGAAACCTAGGTTAAATAGACCCATGTTAGAATTCCAACATTTCCACTTCTATGCATCCATTCATCCAATACATATTTATTGTACATCTTCCATAAGTCTGGCATCCTGCCTGAAGCTGAGAATACATGAAACAAATCAAGACTTCACTTTCATGGAGCTTATATTTTAGTTGGATTGCCTCACTGTAAACAAATAAGTATACATGATATAAATCCAAAAAAACCATGATAACTTGAAACTGTGATAAAGATGGTGAAATAAAAGGCCAAGGTTGTGGGAATAAGACTAAGTTGGTGGTGGCAGTGGTGAGGGGCAAAGCTATTTTTGAGGAAATGACATGTGAATCTCAAAGAAAAAGAAGGAACTAGGCAGGTAAGGACTGGAGTGAGAACATTAGAGAATATGCAAAGGCTATGAGGTAGGACAGAGAAGGCAATGGTACCCCACTCCAGTACTCTTGCCTGGAAAATCCCATGGACAGAGGAGCCAGGTAGGCTGCAGTCCACGGGGTAGCTGAGGGTCAGACACGACTGAGTGACTTCACTTTCACTTTTCACTTTCATGCACTGGAGAAGGAAATGGCAACCCACTCCAGTGTTCTTGCCTGGAGAATCCCAGGGACAGGGGAGCCTGGTGGGCTGCCGTCTGTGGGGTCGCACAGAGTTGGACACGACTGAAGCGACTTAGCAGCAGCAGCAGCAGCATGGGGCAGGAAGTAGCTTGGTATGTTTGAAAAAACTGGAGGAAAATCAAGGGACATGGAGGGCAAACAGCAGAGGAGCTGGTGGGGAGACTGAAGGAATATGAGTGTGCAGAGGAAGCAGATCACATCATCTGTAGTCTTTAGGGAGAGCAAGGGAGTTTGGACTTTATTTCAACTATAGTTGGGAAACCACAGAAGGTTTAAGGGAGTGATGGTCGCATTTTAGGAAGTTCCTTCTATAAGACAATTTAAGGGGAGCAGGATTGAAAGAAAGGAGTCTGTCACAGTGCTCCAGGCAAGAAATGATGGTGGCCTGGCCTAAGATTGTCGAATTGCAATGGAGAGATGGGAAAGTTTCAAGATAAATTAAGCTTTAGGGGCAATGGAAAGAGAATTAAGGCAATCCCTGAGGCTCTGGCATGGGTGGTTTATTAGTTGAATGGTTTGGGGAAAGAGTCTGATCTTCTGTGAGTCTGAGGTTTGGCTAAGGCATGGGACCTTGGACAGAGACGGAAGGCTTAGGTGAGATAAGCCCAGAGGGCAGTGAAGAAAAGACCAGGAATGATGTGATTATCTCTGGAGTGGATGAGTCACTCCCTTCACCAGTAATCATAAAATGTCACTACCTAAAGGAATCTCAAAATGCCACTAGCATCAATTACTCGAGGAAAGTGACTCTGACATATATTGCTTCCTCTTATACCTACAACACCTAGTTAATAGAAATTAATAAAGGCTTGTTTTCTGGCTAAAATATATATTTTCAACTTTTTGGATTACATGTGAAAGGAATGCACTTGAGCTTGTCAAAGCAAAAAGAAAAATTGTTGGCCTACATAATGAGAAGACAAGGGGGTGGAGTGGGATTTCAGGCATAGTTTGATGTAGGTGTTCATGTACTGTTATCAGTCATTGAGTTTCTCTGAGTTCAGCATCTGCTTTCTTTTGTGTTGGTATCTTTCTCAGCCAAGTTTCCTGAAGGAGTAGAAAAACTACCACCCCCTACTTCTAGCTTATATCTTAGCAGCTCCAACAGGCAGGAAGCAGCTGTTTTCTAATAGACACAGTCTGGGTGCATTGTCCTCTTTGACCTGGCTTGGATTACATATTCATCCCTGAAACAACCTCAGTGGCCAGAAGGCAGAGTATGTAGATGGGCCAAGGTCTGGCTTGTAAATGGGGTCACCCTCATCTGAGCTATATGGACAGAAAGTGAGTGATTCCCAAAGGAAAAGTGGGCTGCTGCTATTGGGAGATGTCATCCATGCGGGGAAGGCAAAAATGACTGACCAGTAAGACTCCTTGTGAAATCTGTATAAGCATCTCTCCTGTCCAACCGTCACGTCTCCATACACCTACCGATATCCTTGGAGATTGTCAGAATGGGGAAGCTCACAGTCTCACACTCCAGAAGACAGAAGCAGTGTTTCTCATGTTACATACGGCTTTAAACCTGCAGGAGAGGTGGGGGACCCTGTGGACATCAAGCCAGTTGCAGGAACCTTTGGAATTGAGAGCTGGGTAACTCAGCTTTTCCTGATGCATGGTGAATGGCACTGAGACAATTTTACTCAGCTCTCCTCCAAAGGCAGCATTTCTTAAATCCTCCAAATGCTTGTCAGTTTCTTTAGAAAGCGTTTTATCACAGTATCATAGACTGTAAGAGCTGGAAGGCAGCTTGGAAATCTTTCAGTCCAGACTGGTCTCCATTTAGATAAGAAAATGAAGGCTGAAAGCACTGAATCTAGAGAAAGATTGTGAATCCATACTTTGTGGTTTTATTCCTGTGAATAGCATGTGGAGTTTCTTATTGCTTCCCTTGGTGAATTTCCACATATCAACTCTCCTTTATCTTTTTCCCTATAAAGAAGTTTGTTTAGTTTCCCATGGGGAATAATCTTGGCTTAGATTTCACTAGGTTTTCTAATTCTTGAATTTAGAAATCCTTCCGAGAACTGAGGGTTCTTTGGGAGATGACGGCTCGGTGACATAAGTCACCTGTGAGACACTTTGAGCCCAAAAACTAAGATCGTGGACAGCATTCCTAGTTTTGTGACAAACTGTCCCTACTTGATGTGTTTGCATCTGAACCTCTGAAAATGTCATCTTATAAAGCATCCAACACGTAGGGCTCATGATGGAGCATCTGCTCCCAAATGAGGACTTGCTGGGCTGGATGAGGATGTGACTAGGTGTCCTGATTAAAATATTTTATTTTTGGCTGCTCTGGGTCTTCATTGCAGCATGCAATCTTTCTCTAGCTGCAGCAAGCAGGGGCTACTTTTCACTTAGGTGCATGGGCTTCTCACTGTGGTGGCTTCTCTTGCTGGGGAGCACAGGTTCTAGGTATGTGGGCTCAGTAGTTGTGACTCATGGACTTAGTTGCTCTGTGGCATGTGGGATTTTCCTGGATCAGGTATCGAACCCGTGTCCCCTGCATCGGCAGGTGGATTCTTAACCACTGGACCAACAGGGAGGTCCCTGATTAAAATCTTGAATGTTAGATCCAAGTAGCCTTGCATGCTAATCCAGGCTCTGTCAATTACACAGTGTGTGAGCTTGACCAAAATTACTAAATTTTGATGAACCTAGGTTTCTTTACATGGAAAATGAACAGATTCATACAAGACTATGTCATTAGGTTGTTGAGATGATGAAATGAAATGAAATGAAATGCATAAAAGCACTTAACACACTGCCTGGAAGATTCTAAGCACTCAATGTAAATGTGGCTGGGATTGTTGTTGCTATTAATAATATTTGTATCATTATTCCAGTAACATTGAATGAGAGCTTGGAAGTGATATTGTGTAACTCATTCAAGATCAGCAGCCATTCAGAGTAAAGTATGTGTGGTGTGGATTTAGTGAAAAATTAACTCTAGTTTGTCCAACTCCCGCTCTGTCCATCTCTCTTTGGAGTCCCCGAAATGTAGACATTCTGCAGTTTCTGTCAGAACACCCCTTTATTTTATCACATAGTTTTGGTAACTTGTACATGATCCTCTGACTTCATTGACTAATTCTGATACTTTCCTGTCCTTCAATTCAATAGATTCTTTGTTTGATCAATACCTCTCATTCCACAAGGACTCGGTGAAATAACACAGGTAAAGCCTTTAGCCACATGGTTGGTACATGATCACTAATAATTAAATGTTAGCTACCAGTGTTACTTTTCTGACCACTCTTGGAATAATTATCAGCACCAGGCACAGGGGTAACAATGAGAGTAAGAGTGATGACGAGGGGTTATCTGGGGCCACCAAGACACACTTCTTATCTTTTTGAAAAGACTAAGCCTGATTCACATTCATCATCCTTTTTTTTTTTCTGACAGAAGAAATAATTTATTAGATCACCTTCTCATTCCCCTTTTAAGACCAATTAGATCCAATTCTTTACCAACTGTTGCCAATCATTTCATTTTCACTAATCTGGATTGGTGCTTCAAACAGATCTTAGGGGCCAAAAGTCATCCATTCGAGAGGCAGGATTTCCCACATGTAAGTTTAATTTCATCATCATTGTCAGTTTCCAGAGCACTTTGTGAAATATCATTTAATCCTCAAAATAACTCAGAGTGTAAGCATATTGCTCTCCCTGTTTTCAAAGGATAGTGCCAGGGAAAAATTAAGTAACTTGCTCAGTGCCAAAGAGAAGTAAACATTTAATCTTTTCAGATAAAAGTTTGTTCTGCCATATTGTAGGAATCCTCATGAGGTTTAATGTAAGCTGTCCACATGGAGGTGAACATGCACTCTTCATGTTGGCCTGGGGACTAATGTGGGGAGAAAGCAGGACATTGCAGAGACATGGACATTCAGCAGATGTGGAGCATGTGGGCTGGGCCATTAGCTGTAGGAGTTTAGTTGGCATCTTTCACTGTTACCCTCAAAGGTCCTTCTACTGGCTAAACTCATGGCCTTCAGGTTTGGTCCCAACTGTACCTCTGCATAATAGCTGTAGAGGGTAAAGCAAGGACAAATCATAAAGAATATTTTTTATATCAGATATATCTAGGCTTCAAACCAATCACATACCAGCTATGTGATCTTGGGCAAAGAAAATGTTTCTAAGCCTCAATTCCCACATCTGCAAAATGAAAACAGAAAAACTTGGGCATACATTCTATGTTATAAGAAAGATTAAGTTAAATTATCTGATTTATGTAAAGTGCCTGGGAAAGAGTAAGTCTGAATAAGTTCAGCTGACCATCATCACTGCCTTTAATATTTCAAAAAGCAGAGCCCTTGAAGCATGAGAACTAAGCAGGGAAATGTTAAGTTCTTCAAACCTAATCATAGGGCCTTACTTCTCACTGTTTGTATGATCTTGTCATTGCCCTCAGATTCAATTACTCACTTTATACTAATAATGTCTAAATGTATACTTTGAGCCCCAGATATGCATATACAACTACTTGATTAATATTTCTTCCTTGATGCTTCAAATTCACTGCCAATTCAATATATCTAACCCAGAGTTCGTAATCTGCTCCCAAACCGGATCTTTGTTAGTTTGCCTTTCCCAGTGAATAGACACACTCTGTCTGGTTTTGAAGGCCAGGAGCCCCAGGGTGTCTCTGATGGGCCCTCCCCAATCCACTGTATCAGAAAGACCTTACTATGCTGCTTCCTCCATAAACATTGAATCTGTCTGTTTCTTGCCATGCCCACGCACCATCTGGATCAAATATACCACCATCTCTGGTCTGCTGCTGCTGCTGCTAAGTCGCTTCCATCGTGTCTGACTCTGTGTGACCCCAGAGATGGCAGCCCACAGGCTCCCCCGTCCCTGGGATTCTCCAGGCAAGAACACTGGAGTGGTTTGCCATTTCCTTCTCCAATGCATGAAAGTGAAAAGTGAAAGTGTCTGGACCCCTACAAAACCTCCTAGTTGACTGCTCTGCATCTTCTCGGGCCTCTTCCAGGCCAGCCAGAGCAGTTTTTTGAGCATCAGTTATCCCATGTCCTCCCCATGCCATCCCACCCACAAACACCTCTTCTGTGGTTTCCCATGGACTTTTCCCAAGGTAAAACATGCTCAGAGACACGGCTATAAGGTCTGTCATGATCTGCACCCTGGCTGTCTTTTGGGGACACTTTCCATCATGTTGTCCCTTGTGTTTTCTCTGCTCAGAGAGACTGATCACCTGGTCTCATTTCCCATTGACTGCTTCTTTCACGGGTGCTTCATCCATGACTGTCCTTCCTGGAGTACTCGTATACCCTATTTTCGCCTAAACTGTATCTCTTCCTAATTTAGTCCTCAGTTTGAAAACTTCTTTGACCTTTATCACAAGTTCAAATATCCCTTTTATAGGCTTCCTTGTTATTTCAAATCTGTTGCTATTTCATAGCACTTGGCAGAGTTGCAATTTTACGTTGGATTGTATGATTTTTGTTTCATATCTGTCTGCCCAGACTAGAGTCTTCAGCAATTTCACTTATCACCAGTTCCTAGTAACCAGCATGGTGCCTGGCACTGGTAGTCAGTGACTACCTATGGATTCCTATGAGTGAGAATCCTCAAGGAGGATTTATGTTTCTGAACCATGAATCCAGATCCATTGTTCTGGTTCATGGACCTCTAAGCAGCAGTTTATATATCTCTAGCTCATATAAGCAGTGCTTCCCTGCTAGTAAGTGTCACAGCTGGTGTGTGAAACCAGGTCTTCCGTATGAAAAGCAAGAATCTTGAGTCTAACATGCAGGCTTACTGCTCCCTCTTGCAGTCCGTCCAAGAGAAGAAGGGGGGTGAGGGGCAGGGGCCTTGCCCTGGGAGTAGTTCTGCTCC
This sequence comes from Ovis canadensis, assembly GCF_042477335.2. Lineage (NCBI taxonomy): Eukaryota > Metazoa > Chordata > Mammalia > Artiodactyla > Bovidae > Ovis > Ovis canadensis. The sequence goes on from NC_091249.1 coordinate 76,013,717, forward strand.
AAAGTCTATGATCTAGAGCTGGAGGTTTAGAGATGTGGGTGAGTAAATGATTCACTGGGAAATGACTCAGAGCCTTGTGAAGACCTTAGGAGACATTGTTTTTACTCCTGGCTGGTCATGTATAGGACTGAGAAACAAATGGAATGATAATAAAATATATTTTCTACCCTTGTTTGGCATCAACTGAGTTTCAGTGAAATCTTGTTTTCTATAAAGGGAGAAAGTAGAATTTCTAGAGCCAGGGCAAAGTCATATCTCCTCTTGTCCTTTCTACTGACCCAGATTTATGTTCCTAACTGCTTACTCACTTTTGATGAACAATGTTCTGGGTAGAACCCGCATCCATATGTTTCTCTGATTTATCTCTTCTCTGCTTTCCTGCCGCCACCCTCACAAGATCCTTGTCACTTCAAGCACTGGGCCTGGTTTGAATGTTGATAATACTGGGGCTCAAGCATCAGATTGTCCCTTAGCAGATTTATTTCTTCTCTGAAGCAGAATTATCTTCTTTATGCAGATAAGAACCTGCAGTGGCTCCCTGTGACCTGCAGCTACAACATGAAGCACTTCTCTTTGGTCTTCAAGGGACTTTGGGACATTGTTCCATTGTCTTTGCTCCTGTTTCTCCTTATTGTGCGCTATGAGAATTTTTCCCAATTGTCTACCATTGCTGAACTCATATTAAAAATACTCCCTGAGCTCTTACTATGGGATAGGCCGCATGTCTCACACTGGGGTGAAGCACTAGTGAGTTATCAGTCATAGCACCTTCCCTCATAGACCTATGTTCCATGAAGAGACAGACATTTAAATAACTCCAGGAAACCAGAATTGAAAGAGACACATGTACCCCAATGTTCATCGCAGCACTGTTTCTAATAGCCAGGACATGGAAACAAACTAGATGTCCATCAGCAGATGAATGGATAAGAAAGCTGTGGTACATATACACAATGGAGTATTACTCAGCCATTAAAAAGAATACATTTGAATCAGTTCTAATGAGATGGATGAAACTGGAGCCGATTATACAGAGTGAAATAAGCCAGAAAGAAAAACACCAATACAGTATACTGACACATATATACGGAATTTAGAAAGATGGTAATGATGACCCTGTATGCGAGACAGCAAAAGAGACACAGATGTATAGAGTGGACTTTTGGACCCTGAGGGAGAGGGAGAGGGTGGGATGATTTGGGAGAATGGCATTGAAACATGTATACTATCATGTAAGGAACGAAGTGCCAGTCTATGTTCGATACAGGATACAGGATGCTTGGGGCTGGTGCATGGGGATGATCCAGAGAGATGATATGGGGTGGGAGGTGGGAGGGGGGTTCAGGGTTGGGAGCTTGTATACACCCGTGGTGGATTCATGTCAATGTATGGCAAAACCAATACAGTATTGTAAAGTAAAATAAAGTAAAAAAAAAAAGAAAACAAACAAACTCCATTCCCCATCGCTTGCCTAGTCAAAATGGTAACAAGTGCTGCAAAGAGGGAAGGAGTGCTAAAATGTGTTAGAAGAGACCCCTCACTTAGGAAGGGGAATTGGGGAAGGCTTCTTTGGGGGAAATGGTGCTGTTTATGAATTTATTTATTTTCTGTGTGTTTCTGTTTATTTATTTATTTTTGGTGCTGTTTAATCTGAGATCATTCCCTATATTAATTCCTAGTTTGTCTCTAGCTCTGTGTTTTTCTTCCTCCTAGGAAAAGTATCCTTTCTTCCCTCTCTCTCCCTAAAAGCTCTCCATTCCTTTACAGCAACTTGTTAGGTGAGTTGACTAAAAATCACTGTAGTTAAAAACTCAGATGCTCCAATCAGGCAGAGCTGAAGTCACATTCCAGCTCCACTATTTTTATGCAGATTATTCGCTTTGCTCTGTGTCATATTTGCTCAGCTGTCAGATGAAGATTGCAGTGCATTCCTCTCAGGACTATGCTGGGTATGAAGTGCTTAGCCCTGTGCTGGCACTTAGTAAATGCTCAGTTAATAATGGCTAACAGCATTATAACGATTGCCTCCTGGGTTGGTGGCCCGTGCCTGCTTCCTCCTCTTTACCTTTCAGACATTCCACAAACGTTAGCCAAGTATAGTGCTGGATATTAGGGACACATCAACAATTAAAATAGCCCTGCCCTCAACCCTGAAAGATCCCCTTTGGTCTCTGCTCCACCCCATCTTCAGGACTAAGCCCACTGTCAGGTGTGGGCTTGAGAGCAACCCAGCTCCCAAAGTGGTGTGACTCAGCACCCAGTCCCCCAACCACCCCAGAGACTTGCTTCTGAAAACTCTCACTCTGCCTGGTGCCCTGTGCCTGGATCCCTTCCAGGGTTACCCGCCTCTGCCTGGGTTGCTCCCACGCCTGGCAGCAGCCTTTTGCTTTCTGGATGTTCCTCATCCCACCCCCTCACCCCTCCCCCTCCACCATCAACACATGGCTGGGCTCATGGAAGGTGGCCAGGAAAGGCCAGTCCACTGGCTGTGCTGAGAACCAAGACTGACGTCTGTCTTCAGGCGCTGCTTCCCACTCGAAGCATCCCTCTGCTGTGTGTATGTTTTCACCAAGCACATCCTGTGGACTTGTAGCTTCATTCCCGAGGCCCCAAACCACACGGTGGATGTTAGCGACCACAAACTATTCTGCTATCCCCATCTCAGGCTCACTGTGTGTGTTCCTGGGCCTCCTGGTCTACCACTGATGAGAACTAACTTCGAGCAGAGCAGATGGGCTTGAATTTTCATTTGTGGGGGCAGTGCCTGTGTGTGTCTCCTGACTTGGGTATCCAAGATATCTAAGATAGAGTTGGGGATGATGGATTTTGCATGAGAACCAGCTTGGGGTAAGACCACAGTGTTTAAAGCTCACTGAATAGCAGGTCCTTTTTTAAACAAATGAAATCTTGATTGGAGAGTCAAAATACACAACAGGTCTGAATGAAGGAGGGTGGATGTTGAGGCCTGGAGTATACCTCCCTCCCCAAACTTAGGCTGAGTTTGAGAGCCATCTGTGTCACATGCTAACTTAGGAACTGGGGAAAACATTCCCCATCACTTGACTTCAGGTTCCTCATCTGTGATGTGAGGATTTATTCACTCATCCAGCCAAGCTCTTAACACCTGGTATGCACTGGGCACTGTGTGCAGCGGGAACCACCGTGATGTGCAAAACAGACATGGCCCCTCCCATCACAGGGCTTCCCCAGGGCAGAGGGAAGAGGGCACAGGCACAGACGTGGAAATGGAACCTGTGACAGGTGTGGTGAAGGGAAGTTATATTGTCTTGGGAGGGGTCTGATGTAGCAGGGCTGGGTCTGGGATGGTCCCATGGGCCAAGAAAAAAGTGTTCTTTGATGCTAGCCTTTCTCACCTTATGGGTATCGTGTGGTTAAATGAGATAGTTTGGGAACTCTCTGGCCTCACACACATGTAAAAACTGCCTCTTGGCTCAAATGTCGCCTCCTTTGACAGCAGTCCCTCATCCTCCACAGTCTAATGGAACTCCGCACTGTTGGCTCTCATGAAATCCCTCATTCTTCCCTTATAGCCTCAGTTGCAATAATTAATTATTTACTTAGCATCTGCATCCTCTCTGAGGCCAGAAGGATAGGCATTGTGTCAGTCTTTATCTGTCCAACCCCAGTCCTGAATATTAATATATCTGAGTATAGGCTCAATAAGTATCTACTGAATAAATCAATACAATGATTAGAGATGATGCTGAGTTCTAGTAGGTGAAAATCTGAGCATTCTGCAGATTTGTGAAATGTCTCAGTTGGGGGTTTAGAGACTATTAGACCAATCTCATCTTACTTAAGTAAGACTCAGGGAGGGGAGGTGACCTTAGCTGAGACACACAGCAAATTGCTGGTGCTGTCCAGATTGTGGTTCTCTTGGTTTGGGGTCTTATTCCTATAGCTATGGCTGTTTTAGCTGAAGCAAGACGAGCTCTTAGAAGCAGTGTCTCCTAAGGTTTAGGTCTTTGCCTCCGTTTTAGCACTCCAGGCAAACAGAGAAGCTCCCTTGACTGGCCCTCTCATCCGGCCTGCTTTTGGGGCCTGGAATGCTGCCATTAAGGATTCATCACACTGCCTGCTGCTGTGCCCTCTACAAGTGCCTGCTGGAGAAGGCATGTGTGATTGGGAGACGTGGCCAGAACCTTGTTTAGTAAAACATGTATCTAAGTGACTTGCTGCCTGTCATGCAGAATTAATATTAATGTGAATGTTTGTTTCACGAGTGTGAACACTGTAAAGAGAGCAGCGTCAGAAGTGAGAGCTGATGGGCAGGGAGGAGGCCCAACGTACTTGAACTTAGTGGGATCCAGGGCGGTGCCAAACACACACAGAACTAAAGGGAGATGTTTGTAGAAATGTGGCCCCGGGATGAACGTGGGTGGCTTCAAGTCGAAGGAGCTGCGCTGTGTGGAGGAGGAGGCACTGACAAATCAGATGCCACTCAGTCACGTCCTGTTTACCTTCTCTGAGCTGTTGTTGAAGGTCCTGGGGAGCCCAGGCCCTGTGCTAACTGCTGGGAGTGTAGCGAGAGCCAAGAGGGATGGTCCCCCTTCTTGGTGCTTGTAGAGCAGAGGGAAGACAGGTATCAAGCAAATGATTGTTCTAATGGATGAATGAATAGAAACTTGGGTAATTGTGTGAAGGACTGGGATCCATGCAAGCAAATGATGAGTGAAGCTTGTCCTGACTGGGGTGGGGGAGATGGAAGGGGAATGAGTGTGTGTGTGTGTGTGTGTGTGTGTGTGTGTGTGTGTAGGATGGGTGGTCAGAGCAGGCTTTTCTGAAGAAATAAATGTGAGCTAAAACCTGAAGGATGAGTTGGAAGCAACTAAATGGATGAGACATGAAGAGAAGGGAGAGAGTTCCAGATGGAGGGAAGAACAGTGTGTTAAAAAGCCACGAGGCAGGAGAAAGTGAGTGGCGGGCACCAGAGGTGGGTGAGGACAGTGGCTGTAGAGGGAGTGAGGGCTGAAGTGGGATGAAACTGTAGTGGGAAGAGGCTGCAGATGTCAGGGGTCGGGGGAGGGCCGCACCTAGATGCCCGGTGCTACTCAGCATGGTCTGTGCACCAGGATGGTTGCCAGACTGCTATTTACAAATCTATGATGAGGCAGGCACAGAGTGGAGAGTGAGCTTTTATTGCAACCTGATAGTAATTTTATGCCTGTTAAATCTTGTATTTTTAATGTCTTTTTATTCATTTTTCGGGCAATTCAGTTTTATATGATTCAGTATTTTCAATGGAATGATGTGAGGGAGGCAGTCTCATTGTTCACGGCAGGAGGCTTTTGGTCTTTATCTGGAAGTCACTGAACGATTTTGACTAGGAGTGTGACAACATCAGAGTTGAGTTTTGCAAAGACAGTTCTGGCTGCTGTGGGAGCTCAGAGTGGAGAGGGGCACAGGAGGAACTGGGAGCACTGAGGGCACTGAGCCGGGGCTCAGGAGACTGTGGCTCAGGAAGGTGCCCTCGAGGATGGATTTGGGATTGGGCAGGACTTGAAACCAAGGCGGATTTGTTGGCAGGGGTTTTGGTCAGGCAGACAAAAGAGAACAGGGGAGAGAGCTTTGTTTGGACACAGTTTCTTGCATTGGAGGCAAGAAGCATCACTGCTGGGAGTGCAGAGGGACCTAAGTTCCCCGGGAGGAAAGGCCCTCATTCCTGCCCTGACCTGGAGCTGAGAGCCCTTGTCTGGGCCAGCAGTAGGTGTGTATGTATACTGTCTCCCTCGGAACCACCTGGCTATGTGCTGTGCCAGAGACAGCACGAGGGAGGTTGTGACCTTTGACAGTGCTCATGAGCTCTCTGCAAGCCTGCAGCTTCATTTCTTAATGAGCCTCTAGCTTCCTAGGGCAGGTGAGTGAGTGGAGTGCTTGGCACACTGGGCTGTGCAGGTAGAGGAAGACCCTGTTCTAAAGACTGGGTTGCTCTTAGTGAAGGGGGCAAGGGACTCAAACCTAGCCTACAAAACACCATCACTGAGACCCTTCTTTTTGGACCCTGGGTGCTGTCTAGCCATGTTCTACCGGGGGTGTTGGAACAGTCAGGCAGAGGAGGGGCAGAAATGGTGAGCTTCTCTGTCCTGATCTGTGCCCCTCAAAGGCTCCAGCAGACTGGCTTCTTAGAATCCTTCTGGGGGGAAGCTCAATCCTTCTGTGGCTTCCACTCCACTGAGGATTTTTTTTTTTCTATCTCAACCATGATACTGCTGTAAATCAAGTTTACTTCTGGTCATAATCCTCAGGCAGTGGCAGCTGGGAAACCTATTCAGGTCTTTGCCAATCTGATCTCAGATTAGATCCGGTGAAGGCAAAGCTAAGAGGGCAACAGACTCCCAGGCTGTCTTCGGAGCAGAGTGGGGCTGGCCTTATCCAGGGGGAGCTGGATGCAGTGTTTACAGGGAAGGCATAGTTCTCTCCCGACATTTCCCCCATTCACAATGCTTTTACTCCTGGAGGAGTATATGGATTTAGAATTATAGAATCATATATTGTATGAGCATAAAGATATCATAATAATAAGCTGCTGATGCTAAGTCACTTCAGTCTTGTCCGACTCTGCGACCCCAGAGATGGCAGCCCACCAGGCTCCCCCATCCCTGGGATTCTCTAGGTAAGAACACTGGAGTGGGTTGCCATTTCCTTCTCCAAATAATTAGCTAAAAGATGGCAAAACCCAGGTCTCTACTCCCTTCTTTCTGTCGGAAAGACATCATGAGTTAATCCCTATATTCTATACAGCCTCAGAAAACTTCTCAAGACACCCCTCCAAGCAGATGCTGCCAATAAGTTGGAGTTAGCATGCAGTTTGAGGGGATTTGTGTTAGTATTCTAAGGCTGCCATTACAAAATACCACAAACCAGGTGGCTTAAAACAATAGAATTCTTTCTTTTTTAAAAATTAATTGATTAATTTTAATTGGAGGATAATTACTGTATTGTGATTTTTTTTTTTTACCATACATCAACATTAATCAGCCACAGGTATACATGTGCCCCTCATCCTGAACCCCCCTCTTACCTCCTGCCCCATCCCTCTGGGTTGTCGAGAGCACCAGATTTGGGTGCCCTGCTTCATGCCTTGAACTTGCACTGGTCATCTGTTTTACACATGGTAATATACATTTTCCTGTGCTTTTCTCTCAAATCATTCCTGCCGTTGCCTTCTGCAACTGAATCCAAAAGTTTGCTCTTTACATTTGTGTCTCCTTTGCTGCCCTGCATGTAAGATCATCAATATCATCTTTTTGAATTCCTTATATATGCGTTAATATACAGTATTTGTCTTTCTCTTTCTGACTTACTTCACAGTTCCAGAGACTGGAAGTTCAAAACCAAAGCGTCTGTAGAGCCTTGTTCTCTCTGAACCCCTAGGGAAGAATCCTACCTGGCCTCTCCAGCGTCTGCTGCTTTCTGGCCATCCTTGGTGTTCCTTGGCTTGCAGATGAATCTTCTGAGCTGTGTCTGTCTCTTCACATGGCTTCTTCCCCATGTGTCTGCCCACTTTACAAGGATGTTAGCCACTGGATTAGGGCCCCTGCTCATCTTGATTGGTTATCAAGATGATCTTGATAATATCTGCAAAAGTTCCATTTCCAAATAAGGTCACATTCACAGGTTCCAAGTAAACTTGAATCTGGGAGTCGGTGGGAGGGGCATTAATCTTTCCAATACAAAACTTAATGCTATCCAGAGCCCCGTGTATTTTCCTGCCTTTTTTTTAAAAAAAATCTTCCTATTTTGTATATGAGAAACCTGAGGCCCAGAGAGGAGAAGGGACTTGTTGAAAGTCACTCGGCTATTAACAACTGGTCCAAGATGAGAACTCAGAATCCCAGACTGCCAGTCCAGAGTCCAGTGTTTTTCTGCTTGTATATTTGAATGAATCATTAAAATTAATATTTCTTCCTTCTCCTGGGAGAGATTTGCATAATCTAGTTTCATGGCTTGTGAAACTTTGGCCCCAAGGGTAAGCCAGCGGGGCATGTAGAGATGGTGATTCTTGCTTTCCACTTATGGTGCCTTCTAGAGATTGTGTTTTAAAGGAAGTGCTGCTCAGTGAAGCCTCATGTGCTAAAATGACTCTAGCCTGGATCCCAGCACCACTCTGGATGCACGAAAATAGATGCTTAGTGGGCATTTGGTGAATTTACTGTGTAACAAGTGCTTGATAAGTGAGCAATCCATGCATCTGTTGCTCTTGTCTGTTTTGGATACAAGTAGAACCTTGGAATGAGAAATCTGGCTCAGGAAAGGTGGAGAGAACTGAAAGTCTCTCTAAACAGTGCTGAACATGCAGATCAGGGAGAAACGTGCAGTGGCAGAACTGGGGGCTTCCTCTGCCTATTCATTAATGACATGCTCATGAAGACGCCAGTTTCCATCGACGGAGACCAGAGAACAAACACAGAACGCTTTCTTTTGGGCTTTGTATAAGGCACAGTGTTAGATGCTTCAGAAGCATCATTTACTTCATTTTCTTAGCTCTGTGAAGTGGATGTTATTATGCTCACTTTATAGGTTACAAAAAAATAATTTGTTCAAAGCCACATAGCTAATGATTGTTGACTGAAACCAATTCTTTCTGACTCAAACCTATTTTATTTAAAAAATTTACACCCAGGTGGAATGTTGGTCTTCCATTTTAGAAGTACAGTATGAGGAGTTCTGAGTTTGCAACAAAATTTGGCTTGGATGAAGCTGTTTCTTTTGACCACCTGTAGAACTATCAAGTGTCATCGGAATATGTTTAAAAACTTTTTTGTTTTGCTTTATCCCTTAGAAATTCTCATAAGACAGTGCCATCATATAGCTTTTGCCTTCATTAGATAGTGTGATCTTCAAAATTATATAGTGGGGCAGCAGAATGGGGGGAATAGTACCCATTTATAGGTGAGATAGTCGAGGCTCAGAGAATGAAAATGACTCAGATGAGGGCACATTTGGAGACAGTGGAGAAAGTAGGCACTTGTCCAGGTCACCTGACCCCCAGGCCAGTGCTCTCTCACGTACTCAGTGATGCCCCTGTACTTAGGTGTGTGTGATGGAATTGTTTCCCCTGACCCCATTAGTCTTGCGCTGGGAACAGTGGGATTCACATGCACATTTTAGGGTAAAATGACTCCATCCTTTTATGCCTCTGTCCAGCCACCCATTCGTTTATCCCACCATCATTCATAGTTATTCATCTCCCATTACTCAGTCATCCATCCAATTCATCTGTCCATCTGTCTATCAGTCTTTCACTCATCCTTCATTGAACCAGCTGTTGATCCCTCTAAGCATCCTTATCCACTGTCTTCTCATAGTTCACAACAACATGTACAGTCTGACCCCTAATCTGTGGAGTGAACCAAGGTGTACATAAACAAAGGATGCCAAGAGATGACATGTTCCTGGGTTTCCAGATGTTAGTAGAAGGTAGAGACCTGTCTACTGAAAGCTGTACTACAAGGCAGACTGGATTCATTTAGGGTCTTACCTTACCATAAGGTTTAGAGAAGGGAGTGCTTACTTCTGGCTTGCAGGGCCTCAGGATGGAGGGGTTATGTGATCAGAATCTCCATGCTAAGTAGTGTTTCTTAGGGTGAGTTCTCCAGGCATTGAAATCACATGGGCTGATCATTCAAAAGAAAAAAGTAGATTTCTTCTTCTACTTTTACTGAATCAGAATTTCTAGGGGTAGGAAATGGAAAAATGCATTTCTAATAATGCCCCTTGGGTGACTTTTAAAAAAGCTTTATTGGGGTATAATATGCATGGTAAAACCCTGTTTTAATGAATCTTTACAAAGTTGTACAGCCATCACCACCATCTTAATTCCTTAGCGACTTTTAATTTTCACACTGAAATGGATCAGCTATCCAAGAGAGGTCTTTCCAATCCAAGGAACCCCTTAAACAAAGGGGTAGTGGGTGGTGGCTGTAGAGATTGTTTGGGGAGGAGTGGATAGCGCCAACATCCTGGGTTTAAGATGAATAAAAAGGGAAAAGAAATAATGCTAGAAAGAGGTGATGACGTTGAGCAGATCATTTCCAGAGAGTTGGTTTGGTGGGGAGAGGGGACTGGGTACTTATAGTCTAAGGTGAAGTTGGGGGGGGGTAGAGAGAAGGGATGGTTAGAGACACAATTCTTGGCTTCCCACTGTACTACAGAAGAAACTCCATAAGACCCCCAGACCAGTTGGATGAGAGCCATTTTGCTGAATGATCGATTTGCCAGATGAAGAGTTCACTGATGCACTGAGGACACTTGATCTTGGCTTGCTTGGGGCTTTACCTGTGAATGCGCAGACTTTCTCTGATGAGAACTTCGCTGTCTTTCAGTTGTCACTGATTCCCCATTCCTGCTCCATACTCTCTGCCCCATGTCCCAGCTCCTGCTTGTCCCCCTATATCTGCTCCTTCTGCTCATTCCCAGGAGGTAAATTGGCAGTGGTCGATTCTCTTAGAGTGAGCTTTGGGATTTTTCTGACAGCTTAGTATGAATCGGTCCTTTGCTGAATTGATTTTCAATGCGTTGTCTTTTGCCTATTGGCTCTCAGGCCCAGACACTTGGCTCTGAAATCTCCTTTACTGCTCTGTGATTTCCGTATTGACCTCTGAGTGCTTCCCTTTCTCCTGTTCATAATGAGAGAGCCCTCAGCCATCCTCAGCTGGTCTCAGGCCTCAAGAAGGAAGAATAGTAATAACTGGTGAACTTCTTTGGCCTCCTTGAAAGGAATGGGTGAGGTAAATGGAAGGCGTTGCTATAGTTATTATATGATACCACATATATTGGCTTTTCTCTCGAAATCATTGCCTGGGGCTCTGTTTGGAAATTGGTTTTTACCCTCCTTGCTCTTATTGCAGCCTCCCATGCTCTCGTTCCATATTTAACTTTTCTGCGATTCAGCACCTGCTCTGTTAGCACACTTCCCTTCCAGGCTTTTAGCGTGAGATATCTGTATTTAGATTTGCCTAAAGCTGTGGGGGGGCTTTGGGTACCTTCACAGCCAGGCCTTTTAGAACTTCCCCTTACTCCATGGAGGGGAGACTAAGGTACCTAGACCCCAGAAAGACCACTCCTCATACTCTATTTAATGTAGTGATTAAGAGCCCAAATTCTGGAACCAGATTCATGGCTTGAATCCTAACTCCTGCTACTTATGTGCTGTGTGACTCTGGACAAGCCCCTTAACCTCTCTGTGCCTCCATTCCCTCATCTGTAGAACAGGAGCCACACTAGTACTAACCTCACAGGGTTGGAAGCAGGATTAAGTGAGTTAATGTGCGAAAAGCGCTTAGCATATCATCAGACACATAGCCAGCACTGTGGAAATGTTAGCTGATGGTGTTTCCTAGCTCTGTAGTTTTATTTTCTTTTTGATATATCAGGGTTGTGTTAAGGAGCCTGAACTCTGTTCCAGGCACAATGGCTAAGTTGCTGTGTGACTTGAGTATGTGATTTCTCTGAAATTCAGCTTCCTTCTCTATTAAATGAGACTAATAGTCTTCGGCCTGCTCTGCTCACTGCCTGGAGTGACTCAGGATGAAATGCCTAGATGGGCATGAATGGGCTTTGTGGATGTTAACACTTTGCCTGCAGGAATGGTGACAGGGTGCTAGATGGTCTGTGAAGGGTTGTCTGTGTTAAGATCATTTCTTAGAAAGGGCTTCTTGCTCTCAGGGAGTAAGAGTCCAACATGGAAACAGTGAGATCCTGATTACTCTGAGCCCCAGTTGGCTTAGTCCTTACATGTGGTGCCATATTGAGATGTTGTCTTTCTGGGGTCTCCTGGGAAAACAGTGGTTCACTGCATGTCAGCATCAGGGTTCTTGGTTGCAAACAACAGAAACCAACCCTTGCTCATTTAGATAGTAAAGGGCATTATTAAATGGTACTGGGTAGCTGACAGAGTGTTCTGAAGCACAAGAGGACCAGGAGGCTGTGAAGCCAGGATCAATGTCCAAAGTGACGGCAGAGCTGATTCAGAAAGGATGCTATGGGAGCCTCTCCCGCTCACACTCACATAGGGCAGCTGTATCCAGAATGTGGTACCTGAAACTGGGAGCTCATTATGACCTAGAAAGCTCTTATCACTGCTCTGCCCTCCAGCGTGACTTCATTCTCTCCAACCCCTGACTAGCTTTTCTCTTGGTCAGGGACTGTGGCCATGGAGAGATCTGTATCCATCTCTTTCGAGCTCTACTACATCCCATTCGATTCCCAGTGAAGAAGGTATCCCAGGAAAAAACTGGCTCCCGTTGGCTGAGCTTTGGGCCATTGTCCGTTCTTGGACCGGTCAGGATAGACTTTGGTGATGGGGTGTCGTTAATTGGCCAGCCGGACTCCTATGCCCACCCTAGGGAAGGAAACCATGATTGGCAACCCTAGTGGAAGTGCTTGGTGGGAGGGGTGAGAGGAGGAGGGTGGATTTCTCAGAGGCAGGTATAGGGGATGAGAAGGACTAGTCTAGGCAATACTTTCATAGCCCAGTGCTACTGAAAGATGCGGGTTCTGCCTTCCGGGCCCTTTCTGCTTTCACTGTGCTATTGCACCAGACCAGGCCCTCGTAACTCCTTGCTACGATTATATCTCCTTATCTCCATCAGGCTGACTGATCACGTCTCTCCCTGCATGTAAACTTCCATTGCTTTCAGACTAGATTCTAATTACATACTGTAATACTTAAGGGTTCAATTATTCTTTTAAAAAACTTTTTGTAATGATAGATTTCAAATGTAAATATGATACTGTATTATAAACATCCATGTACCCATAGTCCAGCTCTAACAGATTTTCACATTTTGCCTTCTTCAGGTTTTTAAGAAAGAAGTAAAAAATTACAAATAGATTTGAACCACTCCAAGAACCCCTTCTTATTCTTATTTCCCCTTTTTCTTCTCTGGAGAAAACGTAGCGTGGTTACCCATTTGCGGGCATGACTTCTGACTTTTCTACATGTTCGAGTCCCGGTACAGTGTCCAGCATTGCTTTGTATGTTTAAGAACTTCATAGAAATATTCATACTATACATATTCTTTAGCCATTCACTTTTTTCACTGAGTACATTTTTGAGGTTTATTCACATTGGTAGACTGTAGACTTTAGTACATTCATTTTAACCATTGTATAGTGTTTTATTCATCTATCTCCTATTGACAGATTTTACTTTCTTCGTGTTTTTTTTTTTTTTTTTTTGCCACTATGAGCCCTACTGCAGTGAGCATTCTTGTGCAAACCCTAAGGGGTATTCTTGGGAGTGGAGTCACACCAGGGAGGACAGGGAAAGACAAAGTCATAGACCAGCCTCTTCCCCACTGTCCATGGCTAGCAGGTGATTAAGCCCAGGAAATCCCTGGCAAGGCTGTTCAAATAGGATTTAGCAGCTTGTGAAATGGGACTTTATTTCTCTACCTAATCCCTTGCCGGGGAGAGGTCTGGGGTCTGACGTCAGCTGGCTCTGGGCCAGGAGGGGCCGGCAAGCCTAGACAATGGAAAATAGTCGCTGATTATATAGGACTGAGCCTTGTGAACAACAGGAGATTGGCAGAGTGTATCTTTGCTCCCCTTTCTCTCCTGTGAGTCAAGCCACAAGTGGTGTTTACTCTGCTTGGGATAAACGCAGTGGTGAGGAAAAGCACAGAATTTGCAGTCGGAGCACACCAAGTTTGTGCTCCTTCTTTCTGCCACTTACCCGCCGTTGTGACAGTGCTCTTTGCTTACAGTCTCTGGATTTCCCTATTTGTAGACTGAAGCTCAGTGATGGCCTCTGCTTTCAGACTCAGGATAATCATACCCTGAATGGTCAAGGTTGCCCTGTAGCTAGAAACCTGGGGTGCACGATGCCATGGATCCCTGAGGCAGGTCTTGGGGGCTGTAGCCCCTCTGAAGACAATATTCGGTCTTAATCCAGCACTCACCCCACCTGCCAGGAACTGAGTCTTTCCTTGGGCGTCTTTACGCCTGACTGGGTACCCATCTAGTCTTTGCCAGGCCTTTTCTTGGTGAGATTGGACCCTAATTCTTACAGAGCCCTTCCCTCTGGCCCTCACCTTGGACTTGGGGCTGTCAGGGACCCATATCCCCTCCTTACCATCACGATTCAAATATTGGCAGCTACTCATGTGACAGCCTTGCTCTAAAACCGGCAGTGAACCAAGCCCTCTATTTGTGTTTCCATGGAGGTTGTATAGGAAGGAGTTGAGACTATGCCTTTGGAGTCAGACAGAATCAGATACAGAGTCCCAGTTTCTTCATCTTTAGAAAGGTGATAATAACATGTTTCTCCGGGAATTATTATAAAGAGTATCAATGTAAGAGTAAAGCTTGCAGCATAATGCCTAAGTCATAGTCAGCACTCAGTAAGTTGTAAGTAAATGTGCTGTAAGATGTTGAATGCTCAAGGTAGAAGCAAGAGAGCAGAAGCGATCAGGAACATGGGCTCTGCCATCAGATGGCCAGGGTTTTCGTTTTGGACCCTCCACATCTGTATTGTAACCTTGGGCTAGTTGTCAAGTTATCTAACCTGTCTATGCTTAGTTTGCCCATCCCTCAAAGAGAGCAGTGATACTGAACTTGTATGCCTATTAGTGAGAGATAAAGATAGAATCTGTATAAAGCTGTGAGAGCAGGACCTGGCACACAGAAGTACCTAATAAGCATAGCTGCTACATTATGTCAATTATTATTTGTATTACTTTTAATACACATATATGTATATAAATGTTTAGGTATATATGCCTTGGACTCTGAGGTTAGGCCTGGCGTGCTGCGATTCATGGGGTTGCAAAGAGTCGGACATGACTGAGCGACTGGACTGACTGGCCAGGGACTCAGGTTACCAGAGCGTAACTTGCTTTATTCTCCCCAAACTGGATCTGCTTTCCTTCTTGAGCTCCATTCCAGCGGAAGGCAGAACATACATTCTTGTCAATTCCAGAAGAACTCTGTCGTTTCAGTTCTTTGGGTCTTATGGGTATAAACTCAGGAAACCTCAGATTTCCCCCTCTCCTTCCTTTCCCTTGAAGTTGAGGCTACAGTGTGACCCAGAGGGGCACCCTGTCCCAATCCCGGCTTTGGTCCACCCCAGTGTTGCCTGGCAGGTAGCACTGCACTGGGCCATCACCTGGGCCTCCCTGTCCTTGACCCCAAGTGGCCCTCTTGTTTCTCTCCTCATGGAATGGCATAGGGTTTGATAGGAGGGGTTAATCTCCTCCCAGAACACCAAAGAAATCGGGAGGTAGGACGGGATGGTTGGGTGGGGTACAAAGCCTGTTATTAGTGCCTGAGATTTCTCATTTTTCCTTCAGCTATTTTCTTCCTACTAATGGTGGAGAATTCTGTAACATAGCAGAGTGGAGGAACATGAGTATGTGTGCGAGAGAGAGAGTGAGCCTGGACCTAATTGTTCTAACCCACTCAGTGGAAAAGGGCAGATCTCAGACTTAGGAGGATGAAGGGGAAAAAGCATATCACATTGTGTTTCACACACCATTCCACCATGAAGATAGTTTCACTATAAGACGGTTAACTAAGAACTGTCACTCTTTATCCCATTTTCCAGATGAGGAAAAAAACTCAGAAAAGCTAAGTAACTTGCTTAAGGTCATGCAGGTAGAAAGAAGTGGACTTAAAGCCAGGCCTGGGCTCCATCTCACAGTTCACAGTCTTTCTGCTGGGCCATGCTTTGTCTGGAAGGAGAGCATTGCTTCCCCCTGGCTACAGGCCCTGCTGTTCTCCCGAGCCTTCCTCGGCCATGCCCCACCTCACTCCCTTATCAGGGACTGCCTGAGCCATCCTTGAAATCATGTAATGTGCCGGTCACCAAACATTGGACTGTCCAACTGCCCTGTTGCAGAATAACATCAGGAATGATGTGAATTTTCTCTTCTCTTGTCTCATTCAGACTCAGATTTGCCCATCTCCTGCTTGTTCCCAGGATACTGTCATGTCAAGGATATGGAAACGGTTATGTTTCGTAAATCACTTTTAATCATGAATGAATGTGTATCAAAGGGCTAAAGGCTGCTAAAGGCACTAGGCCTTCATCCTCTGGGGTCTGTGGGATGACGGGCATCCTTAGTTTCTGCCACCCCAGCTGTCAGACTCATGGTCAGGGACCTTGCCAGTGATCTCGACCACACTTGCTGCCCCTTCTGTGTGACCCAGAACAGAACTCAGTGAGGCTGTATTGATTTCGTAGGAAGCCAGGCAAGCATTTTATTTTCCTTTCACTCCAGGTTTGTTGGCTCCCACCTACGAGATGGCTAAAGGCCATCATTTTTGTGGGGAGGATTAATTAGAATAGATTCCTTTGACTCAGGCTGCCAATAAAACCTGCGGTCCTCGGCTATTGATTTATGATGCTGAGCAGGAAATGATGGGTCTCCTAACAGGCCCCAAGAAAGTTGTGGTGACAGGCATTTTGATGCCCAGGGGGTTAATCGTGGCAAACAGAAAAGAGGAAAAAGAATGTGTGAGGTGATTGGAGGGGGAGCAAGGGGAAGGGAGATGGTACTAGGGCTACTGCTGTGAATGAGGAGAGAATCTCATTTCCTATGAACGATGTGGTTGAGAAATTGAAAGGGACACCTGTGAACTTTGGAGGCCGAGACAACTGTGAGCAAATTAATAGCTAGATATCAGAGACGTTTGTTCTTATGCAGATAATTGAGCTCTGAAGAGAGAGGTCACTGGTCCTTCAACTTTCCCGTCGTCTCAGAATCCAGATTATGATCAAGTTCTCGCTCTTTCCCCCCCAGGTGACCTGTCAATTTAATTCAATTCAACAGACATTTATTAGCACCTGCTGTGGTGGTGGGAGGGCTAGGGCATGAAGGGGACACAGGAGGAGAAGGCATGCCTCATTCTCTAAAGGGGTTTATCATATGTGGGCAGGCATTTTTAAAAAGTAGACTATTTTTTAGAGCAGTTTTAGGTTCACAGCAAAACTAAGGGGAGGTACAGAGATTTCCTGTATCTGTGCCCCCCCCCCCCTCCCCGCCGCCAAATATACAGTCACAGCCTTTCCCACCATCAACACTGTCCACCAGAGGGGGACATTTGCTGCACTTGATGAACCTGCGCATCACCACCACCCAAAGTCCATAGTTTATATCAGCATTCACATTTGGTGTCGTGCAGTCTGCAGTTTTGGACAAATGTGTGATGACATATATTCACTGTTATAAACATCACAAAGAACAGCTTCACGCTCCTAAAAATCCTCTGCGCTCTGCCTCCCCATGGACCCCTACCAACCACTGATCTTTTTATTCTCTCTATAATTTTACCTTTTCCAGAATGTCGTGTAGTTGGACATTGGTTGGACATTGTTGGATATGGCTACAATGTACAGCCTTTAAATACTGGCTTCTTTTACTTCCTCCATGTATTTTCATGGCTTGATAGCTCATCTCTTTTTAGCACTGAATAATATCTCAGTATCTGGCTGTTGTTCAGTTGCTAAGTTGTATCCAACTTTTTTGCAATCCTATGGACTGTAGCCTGTCAGGCTCCTCTGACCACGGAATTTCCCAAATAAGAATATTGAAGTGGGTCACCTTTTCTTTCTCCAGGGGACCTTCCCGATCCAGGGAGTGAAACTGCGTTGCCTTCGTTGGTAGGCGGATTCTTTACTGCTGAGCCACCTGGGAAGCCTTTATATGCCTGTACCACAGTTTATTCATTCATCCCCTACTGAGGGGCATCTTGGCTGCTGTCAACTTTTGGCAATTATAAATAAAGCTGCTGTAAACACGGGTGTGCAGATTTTGTGTGAACATAATTTTTCAACTCCTTTAGGTGAATACCAGGGAGTGCAATTGCTTGATCATATGGCAAGAGTATGTTTATTACTCTGACCAGAGACCATGGGATAGATATTGTCAAACATAGTTAGAATAAAGAGTATAATACTGCTGGGTGATGCAGGTAGCCTAGAGATTGACACTGAGTTGAGAGAGAGTTTTAATAGTGGGTGGCATCTGAGTGCAGCTTTAAATAGGCAGAGTGTTCTAGCAGAGAAATCATCATGAGAAGCACGTACGAAAGACTTTCCTGGGTTCTTTTCTGGAGTACTGTGACTAGAGCTTAGATGTAAGTAGTAAATATAAGGCTGCAAATATGGTTTGTGGTCAATCATGGTGGGTCTGAAGAGCAGGCTAGGCAGCTGGAATTTGTCTTTGTAAGCAGCAGGGACTATTGAAAGTCTTTGAGGAGGAGAAGGTGGTGATTACATGTGATCCAGGAAGCACAGCCCTGTATCCCATATGAACAGGGCAAAAGTCCCAAGAGAGGGGAAAAAAAGATATCAGTGAAGAGGTTGTCATAATAGTCAGGAGAGAAAAGGATAGGTGTGATGGGGAGGCCAGACATGGGGGAAGCCACTCAAACCTCACCAGCAAGATGGGAATGTGTTATTATTGTCTCTGGCATTTGAGGACTGGCAGGCTTAGGAAACTGACGGAAAGGATGCATCAGAGATGTCTGCTAGTTTTTCATCCTGGAATCCTCTTTCTTTCTTGATCCCCTTCTCTCTCTGGCCCTCTCTTTCCCTAGGGAGTTGGCAGCTGTGAGTCAAGCATATCTGGGACCTCAGGGTGCAGGACTGAGTGGCCGGTTTTCAGGCAGGGACTAACAGGTGCTACTTTTCTGCACAGGTAACTAGGCTAGGAGGCTTCCCTGGTGGCTCAGATGGTAAAGAATCCACCTGCAATGCAGGAGACCTTGGTTTGATTCCTGGGTCAGGAAGTTCCCCCGGAGAAGGGATGGACTACCCACTCTAGTATTGTTGGGCTTCCCTAGTGGCTAACGTGATAAAGAATCTGCCTGCAATGTGGGAGAATCCCATGGACGGAGGAGCTTGGTGGCCTACAGTCCATAGGTAGCAAAGAGTCGGACACGACTGAGCGACTTCACTTCACTTTCCTGGCCTCAGACTTTTGTAAATAGGGAAAGAAATCATGTTCTTTTCTTAGCATATAAAATGCTAAAGATGCTTAAACTGCAAGAGGTCATTACATATATGGGAGAAGAATCTAAAAAGGAGTGGAGAGATATATATATATGTATAATTGGTTCACTTTGCTGTAAGCGGAAACCAACAGAACATTGTAAATCAACTATGTTGTTCAGTCGCTAAGTCATGTCTGACTCTTTGTGACCCTATGGACTGCAGCATGCCAAGCTTCCCTGTCCTTCACTATCTTCCAGAGTTTGCTCCAGTTCATATCCATTGAGTCAGTGATGCCATCCAACCATCTCATCTTCTGCTACCCTCTTCTCCTTTTGCCTCAACTATACTACAGTAACAATTAATGAAAAAAGAAAATACAAGAGGTCATTACAACCCTTGAGGCAGGCAGCATGATGGAGTCAGACAGCGTAGGTGTGAGTCTTGGATCTGTTGCCAGCTTTGTGATGCTGGATAGTCTAACTTCTCCCTTCCTCATTCATCTCCTTAGCAACATGGGGTTAATAACAAGCCCATCTGACAGGTCTGCTGTAAGATGGACTGAAATGATGCATGCAGTGCCTGGCACACTGCAGGTGCCAGAGGAATATTTGCAGTAGTGAGGATGATGCCGTCACGGGTACCACTGCACTGCCAGTGCCAGGCTCCCTGAATACTCCTAGGGTAGCTTTGGGTACCAGAGAAGGCCAATAAAACTGTGCTACTCCCTTTTCTCCTCTTAGCTATTGCCCAAGTTCACAATCAGGTTTGGCGTCTCGCTGCATTACAGAGCATCACAGCAATTCAGCAAGGAAGGACCCCTGGGGACATCTAGTTCAATACTTCATCTGTTCCTTGGACCACTGACCAGAAGTGATCTTACTTCCAGAAATGGTTTGCTCTCTGTGAGGCCCAGTCCACGTGTAGACACTTTCAATGATTAGAGTCCAAGTATATTTGTTAATATCATATTGTGTGTGTGTGTATGTGTGCACATGCATGCACTATACACACCCAAAAAGTAACTTTCAGGGCTATTTCATTGGTATTTTCACTTCTACAGGAAGTGAGTTCTTATGAAACATAGACTGTTGACAGGAGAACAGTGATAGAAAAAACCAGTAAGACAAATGTTCAAGATTTGGAAATGTAGATGAAGAAGGAAAATCAATTGAGAACGGCTACGTCCATAATGAAGTACTTTTTTTTTTCTCCTTAGCGGAGGGATCTTCCAAATTCAATGAGGGAAGCAGACTTCATGCAGCCAGAAGGATTTGGATTAGACAGTAAAGGACTTCCTGCCTGTTAAATGATCAGAGGAAGGTAAGGCTTTTCTTGGTGGCTCCCATGTCCTCTGAGCCAGGCACTCTCTGATCTGAAGCCGGAGGTGCATGAAGGAAATCTGGGAGGTGCTTTCATCTCAGGAATCTGCTAACTGCCAGAACAGGAGGAAGGAAGGAGGGGAGGAAGAGTCTATTAAAATCCACTCTGTTACAGAGAGGTTCAATAGAGAGGCTGGCGTCTGGTCTCAGAGTGACTCATGCCCTTGCTGATGTCCTGACAGCTAGAGGGGCTTGGCTGGCTTGGGTTTCCCTACTTGCATAGGCTCAGAAGGCTCTTGGAGGTGGAGGCCTCCGGCCGGCTTCCAGGTAGACTTGGTTAACACCAATATTCCCTACTCTGGGTTGTGAGAGTGCTTTGGTTAAAAAAAAAAAAAAAAGCAATACAATGAAAATCTTGGCTATCTAAAATGCCTCTGGAAATGAAGCATTTTGGATAGTGGAATTTTCCATAAAGCTGAGGATTTTTCCATTTAAGTCGAGACTTTTATTTTGTGTGTTTTTTTAGATAGATTGAATCAATATAACATTTCTGGTTTACTTGGAGGCAACAAATGAATGATAGTTGGTCCATGCCATTAATACCGTCATTCTCTAGGGGGTTAATGAACTATGTTGTTTGCCCCAAAAGTAAATGCTCTGTGTTTGTTGAGCTCCTCTGCCTGCTTTTTCGTTTTTCTGACCCTCCTTGCTTAGGAGATTTCACCTCTCATTCCTTGTCAATATCAGTGCATCTGATTCTAGTCCTCTCAGCTTTTCTTTGTGTTTGTCTCTTTTTCCCCCATTTGTGGATGATCTTAACCTATCTTTGTCCAGTACCTGGTATGGGATCAAAAATTTAGAGGCTCATTAGTTATATTAATTTATTTGTTTAATAAGCAAGTATTGGGCATTTACACTGTAGTAGGCCACATGGTAAGTGCTGAGTATATAATGATGAAAAACTCAGATGAACCGGCTGACTTGCTTCGTGGTTTGGGAATTCACTTCTCAAGGAGGCTGGCTCAGCCCTTCCCGCAAGTCCTCTCCTGTCTCACTACCCCCCAGCCTCATGGCTCTCATACTGCGTGTGCCCTGGAATCACCTGGATGACTTGTTAAACACACACATATGCACACACAGCTGGGCTGCACCCTTGGAGTTTCTGACTCTTTCATGAGACCCAGGAATGCTTCCTTCTCATCAGTTCCCACATATGCTGATGCTGCAGGTCTGGGAGGGTCACATGGGAAGCACCAGTTTCGCCACAGGACCTTCACTCTGCCCTTCAAGTGCTCAGACTCGCCCCTACATCCAGGCGCTGGCTTCTGCTGTGCCCTCTGTCTGATCTTGGCCCCGATGGCCTGTGTTCATCCCCTGCTCAGAGAGGCCTTGCCCGAACATCCAAGAGAATGTTGTTTTCCCCTTCCCAGTCGCTCAATGTCACACTCCTTGGTTTCATTCCCCGTTAGACTTCTGTCACTCTCTGCAATTACTGATTCTCTTGAATCAGTCTCAAGGGTAACTGTCACTGATGAAGAGATACTAACACACCCGGACAAAGGATTCACGTTTCTTTCATGTAATTAAAAGACATAAGAGTTTCCGTGCGTGAGGACGGCTACACAGAGCTGAGGCGGGGGTGGGGGGTGGGAAGGGGGAGTGCGGCGGTGGGTGGGGAGCCATGGTTTTTCATCGAAAGTCACAGCCCTGCGGCTGGTGTGTCAGCTGGCTGAGGTGAGGATCCCCTCTGTCCTTGGGGAGCTCCGCCCTGTCTGTTCTTAGGGTCCTGTCACTCTCCAGACTCCTGTTTCCTACAAGCCCAGTTTCCCAGGTGAAACAGCCTCTTGGCAGGATGGAATTCCGGATTTGCTTGCATCTGTCCCTGCGATTTTGTATTTTTATTTTTTGTCTTATCTATCTTGTTGCTGTTCAGTCGCTTAGTTGTGTCCAACTCTTTGTGATCCCATGAACTGCAGCCTCCCAGGCTTTCCTGTCCTTCACTAGCTACTCGAGTTTGCTCAAACTCATGTTCACTGAGTCAGTGATGCCATCCTACCATCTCATCCTCTGTTGTCCCCTTCTTCTCCTGCCCTCAATCTTTCCCAGCATCAGGATCTTTTCCAATGAGTCAACTCTTCACATCAGGTAGCTTTGACTACCTGTGTATCGGAGCTTCAGCTTCAGCATCTGTCCTTCCAATGAATATTCAGGGTTGATTCCCTTTAGGATGGGCTAGTTTGATCTCCTTGCTGTCCAAGAGATTCTCAAGAGTCTTCTCCAGCCCCACAGTTCGAAAGCATCAATTCTTCAGCTTATCTATCTTATTTGTTTGTTTATCTGTCTCTCTCCCACGAGTGTATAATCTTTCTCTCTCCCAGGTGAGTGAGAGGTGAGGGGATTGACTTTCCTCTTTGCTAGTGTTTCCTCAGTCCCCAGAACCTTGCAGGGAAGGGACATTCTTACTTGTAAGCTCCCTCCTCCTTCCTTCACCTAATGGGGAGGTAAGTATGTGCCTCTTGAAAGTAATTTAGTTCTTTCAAGGCCCTGAACATCCACCCTCCAAAGACAGCCCCCTCTGTTACCCTGCAGCTCATTTCAGAGAGTGCCAAGAGGAGAAAGGCAAATGGGAGCGAGAGCACACGGTCCTTCCTCCCAATCTTAACGGAGCATGAGCTCTCAGGCAGGAGCCATTTGTTCATGTTCTGCTTTTTTGTTTTTCTCCCTCTCATTTCCCCTGCTCTGGTGTGTTGCTCTGACTTCAGAGCTGTAATGACAAACCTATTACTACAATAAGACCCCAGAGGGGGAAAATGAGACTAAGTTACCAAGGAAGAAAGAGACTTGGCACCAACCCTGAGCCTAGCCGTAGAGCCTGCAGGCTATTGAATAAGGGATGTCAGTTTAATTGCAGCTTTCCCCCCTTGGTATGGTCCAGATGCATCTGTTCTTTGCTTCTCTGTGTTCTCTATTAGGTTCACAAATTATTTTGCCATAAGATGCTAATAGTGTCTGCAAAAATGAAGCATAATTTTGGAGTGGCTATTCTTGTGCCTTTCACCCTCTTCCCTGGCTGCTCCTTATTCTAAAGGTTTCTGTATGGGATGAAAAGACAGGGACCATCTCTTGTGGGTTACTTGATGGTTCTGGGTTCCTCTCAGAAGCAGGTACAGGGTTGGCACGTCATCCACCTCTGCAGAGTCCCCTGGAAGCACGTTCCGCATTTCTTCTCCTCACCCCTTCTCTTTGGTCTCTGTTGCTTGTCTCAACTGAAGGAGGTGATGAGTAAATGTGGACCTCCCTTCCTGGCTTTTCCCTAGAAAGGCTGATGGATATGTTGTGATGTGTTCGTTTACTCGTATATATTTATTGGAAACCCTGCTAGGTGTCAGGCACTGTGTCAGGCATGGGGAAGAGAATGGTGATGAAGACAGACTCAGGTTCCACTCTCTTGGTGCTTCCGTTCTAACAGGGGAAGCAGACAAAAACAAGTTGACTGATAAGTAGTTATAAACTTGGTATAAGGCGTGAATGAAAATGAAGTTGAATAAGATAGTGGATAGTGAGAAAGGTGACCTCCTTTCCATGAGGTGGTTAGGAAAGGACTCAGAATAAACTCAAGACCTAAAAACCGAAAATCATCCAGCTGTGTGGAAGACTGAGGGAATAAGCATGTGCAAATGTCCTGAGATAATGTCCTGTTGGACAATTTTAGTAATATAACTCATGTTAGAATTTTTTTTACCCTTTGTTATAGGAAACAAAACCAATTTGCTTGCTTTTATAAAGGGAGGAGGACTCATTTGAAGGATATGATTTGTCAAATTTCTTAAAAAATTCTCCTGAAATTTTAATTGGAATTGCACAGAATTAATAAATAAATAAGGGGAAAATTAGCATAGTTACAAATGTGAACTAATTGCAACTACGAACATAACTCTCTCTTTCTTCAGTTCTATTATGCCATTAAATTTATCTTAAAATAACAGAGGTATATATTCTTCCTTTATTGTTCTGAGCTATTTTATCATTTCTGTTGCTCTTATAAAGTAAGTTTCTCTTTTCTATTGTTACTGCTGGTGTAGACACATGCTATTACATTTTATAGATTTATTGTCAATCTGGTTGTTTTAACAAATTTGCTTATCGGTTCTCTTTGTTTCTTGATTATGTTCGTTTAAAACACACAGTTTCTTGTTGCTGTTCAGTCACTCAGCTGTGCCCGCCTCTTTGCCACCCTATGGACTGTAGCCCATGAGGCTTCCCTGTCCTTCACTGTATCTTGGAGTTTGCTCAAACTCCTGTCTGTTGAATTAGTGATGCCATCCAACCATCTCGTCCTCTGTCATCCCCTTCTCCCTCTGCTTTCAATCTTTCCCAGCATCAGGGTCTTTTCAGATCTGATCAGAGTCTTAGCAGAGCCAATGAGTCGGCTCTTTGCCTCAGATGGCCAAAGTATTGGAGCTTCAGCGTCAGTTCCCCCAATGAATATTCAGGATTGATTTCCTTCAGGATTGACTAGTTTGATTTCAGTGATGTTCAAGAAACTCTCAAGAATCTTCTTCAGCACTAATAATGACAATTTTGTCTCTTTCCTTCTAATATTATGCTTTTATCTTTCTTGTCTTATTGATTGGGCAGGTTTTCCCATATTATTATGAATGGTACTGGTGATACTTGAAACCTTATTCTTTTTTTTTTTTAAATTCATTCTTGATTTAAAAAAGATTTGAAGATTTGAGGGAAATATATCTAAAGGGTTTTCATTAAATTGAATATTAGATGTAGTTCTATGGAATGTAGCTTTGTCAACTTAAGGAAAGTTCTTTCAACTCCTAGTTTTTGGACAGTTTTTCATAGTTAAATAGGTATTGAATTTTATAATGCCTTTTCCTATATTGAGATAAGAATGTGACTTTTTCTTATTTTGTGCATGATTGTGGAAAATGATATTGATGATTTTTTTTGATGTTTAACCATATTTACTTTTCTTGAATAAATCATACTTGGTTATGATAGACTGGAAAAAATTAAAAGGTAACATTTTATTCAAAATTTTCATATATATGGTTAAATGAATAGACATGTAATTTTTCTTGTAATTTTCTTTCCTAGCTTTTGGTAAAGTTTTTATAAGCCTTAAAAATTAATGGAAAATCTTTCTCTCTCTCTCTTTTGTTAGAAAATAAAAAACAATTTGTATAAGAGAGGGATTGCTATCTCTTCCTTGAAAGTTTGTTAGAAGTTGTCTATCAAATCATCCAGTCCTCAGGATTATTTTGAAGAGAAAGAAGTATTTTTATTATCTTCTTAATTTCTTTAATGGATAATTAGGTTACTTGAGTTTTATATTTCTTTTTGGTACTAATTTTGGTAATTATGTATAGTTTAAGAAATTTATATGTTTGATTTAGATTGTCTTATTTTATTCACGTATAGTTAAGAATTTAAAATTTAAAAAAATTATATTTGATAGCAACCTGTGATTTTAAAACTTTGCATGGTATCTTTTAAATTTTTAAATCAGTCATTCTACAGTTTACCCACATAACTAGTATTTTCAAGCTCCATTTTGAATTTTTTCATTTTTGTTATTAAAACTTTTTTTATTCACTGGTTTCTATATTTTAAAAAATTCATGTTATTCTCTTTTGGTATATCTTATGCTCTTTTATTTTCTTAAGTTGAACACTTAGCTTGCTACTTCAACTTTTCATTGTTTCTGTTAATTATATTTAAAGCTGTGTGTGTGCGTGCATTCTTAGTCGCTCGTCATGTCCAACTCCTTGCCAGTTTCCTTTATCCATGGGATTCTCCAGGCAAGAATACTGGAGTGGGTTGCTGTACTCTCCTCTAAGGGATCTTCTTTACCCAGGGATCAAACTCATGTCTCACAGTAGAGCTCATCTCTCCTGTGTCTCCTGCATTGTAGGCGGATTCTTTACCCACTGAGTCACCTGGGAAGCCCACTTAAAGCTATAATTTTCCTTTTAATACTGCTTTGCCATTTTCTACAAGTTTCAATATGCATTAATTTCACTGTTCTTTGATTAGAAAGAGAAAGTGAAAGTCGCTCAGTCATGTCTGACTCTGCAACCCAATGGACTATACAGTCCATGGAATTCTCCAGGCAAGAATACTGGAGTAGATAGCCTTTCCCTTCTTCAGGGAATCTTCCCAACCCAGGGATAGACCAGGGAATCTGCATTGCAGGCAGATTCTTTACCAACTGAACTATGAGGGAGTCCCTAAGTGTTTTATAATTTCATTCTTGGATTTCTCTTTAACCCAAGGATTATTCAATAGCATTTTTTTTCATTTTTGTTTGCAGTCACATTGAATTTTTAAGCTGCACTTAAAAATTGTTAATTAAAAAAATTGTTAATTTTATTCTACAAAGGGCATGTTCTACATAAAGTTGATTCTTTGAGATATTGAAATCTTCCTTTGTGTCTTTTTTTTTTTTGTAAAAGTTACATAAGTGCTGAAAGCACTGATGCTCTTCATTTGCTGGGTGCCAAATTTCACTTATTTTACCAGGTCTAGGTTATTCATTGCATTAAGAACATCTTCTATATCTTTATTTTTTGTTGTTTTGAGAGGGGTGTGTAAAGTCTCTGATATTTCTCTATATAGTTCTGTATGATCCAACAGTGAAATATAAAGTCTACTTTTGGATTTTTTTTTTTTTATTCAGTAGAACCCTCTGTCACATGAACTATACAGAAAAGTGTTAGATGCTCAGTTGTGTCCAACTCTTTGTGACCCCATGGACTCTAGCCTGCCAGGCTCCTCTGTCCATGGAATTCCCTATTCCCTTCTCCAGGGTATCTTCCCGATCAAAGGATCAAACCCTGGTCTCCTGCTTTGCAGGCAGATACTTTATCATCTGAGCCATGAGGTACTGTACAGAAGCCTAGTTTAAAAATGGATAAAGGCAGAGCAACCCTGGTTGGAGGGACAACATTATGGACGACTATAGTCCCTCCTTATCATCTTTATTCTGTAGGGATTCTCTCCAAGCCTTACAAAGCAGCAGCACTACAGGCAGCTGGCTTTTAAAGCCACTGGGGAGAAGAGAGAACAGAATTGAACTCAGCCCTTTTTCTGTTTTTAATTAGTTTCATCCTCCTAACCAAATTATTTTCCTCTCCATACCATTGAGAGGGTTGAGATAGGTATTTTCTGAAGTCAAGATGTAAAGTTCTCTCATTTTAAATAGGTAATGATCTATTTAGATTAGTGGGCACTACTAAGTGCCTAGCACTATAATCATGTTTGCTTATGTGTTAGCACCAATAATCTGTCAAGGGGTTTTTCTTCCATTATCTCATTTAATCTTCAATCATATAAGATTCACTGGAGATGCCACAGGGAACAAGATGGTCCCTGTCCAGAGCTCTCTGTCTCCAATCCATTCGGAATGGTTAACAGAAGAGAGAGGAAAAACTTTGTAGTTAAGACTATGGGGCTTGGATTCAGGGCTCAGATTCCATCTCTGCTACTTATTATCATAACGGTGTGTCCTTAGGCAAGCTATGTAACCACTTTGAGGTTGACAGTGATTTTCCTCATCTGCAAGATGGTGATAAAAATAGTGCCTAGCATTGTGCTTGACACAGAGTTGATGGCCAATAAGTACTAGGGAGTCGTCCTTTAAGAAGTAGAGATTCTAGCTTGGGAGACGCAAACAACTCTTGGCAAACAAACTATAGAAGACCGTTGTGCTCAAGCATCAGGAGAAATGAGAGCTGGAGCTTCCTGACTTCTAGGCTAGATGTGTAGGTCTCAAACATTTCCCTAGCACCTCTGGCCTTCTTGGGTATGAACTGCCCTCTACTCAGGCCTGAGTTTTGATGAATGAGAGAAAGAGCACAGAAACTCCAGAGACCTTGGCTTCAGGTCTCTCTGCAGGTCTGCTTAAGGCACACCCAGTCCAGGTTCATTACACAGTCATGAGGAGTCTCCAGTTCTGAGCTGACCTTGTTAGAATTAATGGATAGTGGGGTAACAGGTCTGTGCGAATCATTAGATGTAGAAAAAGGATCCAGCTTTTCTACATTTAATTTAATTGAAACTCTAAAACATTTATTACTTTGGGCACATGGCAGTAACTTGCATTTTTAAATATCAAAGTGATACTTTCAGCTGTTTCCAAAAGGAGAAATGGGACTGGAGAGGGCAAAGCAAGAAAAAATACTCGCTGGGGGGGGGGGGGGGGGGGGAGGGGGCCGGGGGAGGGAATTCTGGTCCAGAACAAGGGAATTTGGAGTTTTGCGGTCTGTTTTGGTAGAATTTTGGCGAGTGACTCACACAAGTCTCTTTACCTCTTAAGGGTGCAATATACTTAGGGTGAAAAGGAGACTGTTTTTCTTTTTTTCTTAATTAATTTATTTTAATTGGAAGATAATCTCTTTGCAACACTGTGGTGAAAAGGCCACAATCATTACCATTACCTCTACTGTTCACAAGTGCAGAGAGCTATTCTGAGCCTTAGGAAACTGTCACCTATTTATTCTCTGAAAGTTTATATATCTTGAAATTTACTGTATCCCTTTAAGGGGGTGAGATTTAGGGGTAGGAAGAAAGTATTAGCTAACATTTTGTTACAATTTCTTCCAGGCTGCTCCCTATGCTCCCACACACTGTTTTTTTTTTTTTTTGGACCACAGTTGAACCTATACGTATGTGATCTTATATCCCTTTTCACCCCTCCTAACTTAGATGATGCTGTGAAAGGGCTGCACTCAATATGCCAGCAAATTTGGAAAACTCAGCAGTGGCCACAGGACTGGAAAAGGTCAGTTTTCATTCCAATCCCAAAGAAAGGCAATGCCAAAGAATGCTCAAAATACCTCACAATTGCGCTCATGTCAGTACAGTTCAGTTCAGTTGCACAGTCGTGTCTGACTCTTTGCGACCCCATAAATCGCAGCACGCCAGGCCTCCCTGTCCATCACCAACTCCCGAATTCACTCAGACTCACGTCCATCGAGTCAGTGATGCCATGCAGCCATCTCATCCTCTGTCGTCCCCTTCTGCTCCCAATCCCTCCCAGCATCAGAGTCTTTTCCAATGAGTCAGCTCTTCGAATGAGGTGCCCAAAGTACTGGAGTTTCAGCTTCAGCATCATTCCTTCCAAAGAACATCCAGGGCTGATCTCCTTCAGAATGGACTGGTTGGATCTCCTTGCAGTCCAAGGGACTCTCAAGAGTCTTCTCCAACACCACAGTGCAAAAGCATCAATTCTTCGGCACTCAGCCTTCTTCACAGTCCAACTCTCACATCCATACATGACCACAGGAAAAACCATAGCCTTGACTAGACGGACCTTAGTCGGCAAAGTAATGTCTCTGCTTTTGAATACGCTATCTAGGTTGCTCATAACTTTTCTCCCAAGGAGTAAGCATCTTTTAATTTCATGGCTACAGTCACCATCTGCAGTGATTTTGCAGGCGCAAAAAATGAAGTCTGACACTGTTTCCACTGTTTTCCCATCTATTTCTCATGAAATGATGGGACCAGATGCCATGATCTTCGTTTTCTGAATGTTGAGCTTTAAGCCAACTTTTTCACTCTCCTCTTTCACTTTCATCAAGAGGCTTTTTAGTTCCTCTTCACTTTCTGCCATAAGGGTGATGTCATCTGCATATCTGAGGTTATTCATATTTCTCCCGGCAATCTTGATTCCAGCTTGTGCTTCTTGCAGTCTAGCATTTCTCATGATGTACTCTGCATATAAGTTAAATAAGCAGGGTGACAATATACGGCCTTGACACACTCCTTTTCCTATTTGGAACCACCAGTCTGTTGTTCCATGTCCAGTTCTAACTGTTCCTTCCTGACCTGCATACAGGTTTCTCAAGAGGCAGGTCAGATGGTCTGCTATTCCAATCTCTCTCAGAATTTTCCACAGTTGATTGTGATCCACATAGTCAAAGGCTTTGGCGTAGTCAATAAAGCAGACTCTCACAAGATAGTAAAGTAATGCTCAAAATTCTCCAAGCCAGGCTTCAGCAATACGTGAACCGTGAACTTCCAGATGTTCAAGCTGGTTTTAGAAAAGACAGAGGAACCAGAGATCAAATTGCCAACATCTGCTGGATCATGGAAAAAGCAAGAGAGTTCCAGGAAAACATCTATTTCTGCTTGATTGACTATGCCAAAGCCTTTGACTGCGTGGATCACAATCAACTGTGGAAAATTCTGAGAGAGATGGGAATATCAGATCACCTGACCTGCCTCTTGAGAAAACTATATGCAGATCAGGAAGCAACAGTTAGAACTGGACATGGAATAACAGACTGGTTCCAAATAGGAAAAGGAGTACGTCAAGGCTGTATATTGTCACTCTGCTTATTTAACTTATATGCAGAGTACATCATGAGAAATGCTAGACTGGAAGAAGCACAAGCTGGAATCAAGATTGCTGGGAGAAATATCAATAACCTCAGATATGCAGATGACACCACCCTTATGGCAGAAAATGAACAGGAACTAAAAAGCCTCTTGATGAAAGTGAAAGAGGAGAGTGAAAAAGTTGGCTTAAAGCTCAACATTCAGAAAACGAAGATCATGGCATCTGGTCCCATCACTTCATGGGAAATAGATTGGAAAACAGTTGAAATAGTGTCAGACTTTATTTTGGGGGGCTCCAAAATCACTGCAGATGGTGATTGCAGCATGAAATTAAAAGACGCTTACTTCTTGGAAGAAAAGTTATGAGCAACCTAGATAGCGTATTCAAAAGCAGAGACATTACTTTGCCAACAAAAGCCCGTCTAGTCAAGGCTATGGTTTTTCCTGTGGTCATGTATGGATGTGAGAGTTGGACTGTGAAGAAGGCTGAGTGCCGAAGAATTGATGCTTTTGAAGTGTGGTGTTGGAGAAGACTCTTGAGAGTCCCTTGGACTGCAAGGAGATCCAACCAGTCCATTCTGAAGGAGATCAGCCCTGGGATTTCTTTGGAAGGAATGATGCTGAAGCTGAAACTCCAGTACTTTGGGCACCTCATTCGAAGAGTTGACTCATTGGAAAAGACTCTGATGCTGGGAGGGATTGGGGGCAGGAGGAGAAGGGGACGACAGAGGATGAGATGGCTGGATGGCATCACTGACTCGATGGACGTGAGTCTGAGTGAACTCCGGGAGTTGGTGATGCACAGGGAGGCCTGGCGTGCAGCAATTCATGGTGTCACAAAGAGTCGGACACAACTGAGTGACTGAACTGAACTGAACTTAGAAATATTCACATCTGCTAAAGTTATTTAAAGTTCCTCAGGATCATCACTTTTAATACACATTTCAGATATGCAGATGATACCACCCTTATGGCAGAAAGTGAAGAGGAACTGAAGAGTCTTTTGATGAAAGTGAAAGAGGAGAGTGAAAAAGCTAGTTTAACACTCAACATTCAAAAAACCAAGATCATGGCATCCAGTGCCATCATTCATGGCAAATAGATAGGAAAACAATTGAAACAGTGACAGACTACTTTCTTGGGCTCTGAAATCACTGCTGCCATTAATTTAAGAGATGCTTATTCCTTGGAAGATAGCTCTGACAAACCTGGACAGCATATTAAAACGCAGAGACATTGCTTTGCTGACAAAAGTCCATCTAGTCAACGCTATGGTTTTTCCAGTAGTCATGTGTGGATGTGAGAGTTGGACTATCAAGAAAGCTGAGTGCCAAAGAATTGATGCTTTTGAACTGTGGTGTTGGAGAAGACTCTTGAGAGTCCCTTGGACTGCAAGGAGATCAAACCAGTCAGTCCTAAAGGAAATCAGTCCTGAATATTCATTGGAAAGACTGATGCTGAAGCTGAAACTTCAATACTTTGGTCACCTGATGTGCAGACCTTGGAACATGGTCATTGGAAAAGACCATGATGCTAGGAAAGATTGAAGGCAGGAGAAGTGATGGCAGAGGATGAGATGGTTGGATGGCATCACCAATTTGATGGACATGAGTTTGAGCAAGCTCTGGGAGTTCATGATGGACAGGAAAGCCTGGTATGTTGCAGACCATGGTGTTGCAAAGAGTCAGACAAAACTGAGTGACTGAACTGAACTGATCATTTTTAATTTCTTCCAAGGGCTCAGTTGTAAGGAGGCATCATCATTTACATGATCAATCTCTACTGTTGTACATGGAAGTTAGTTACAGTTTGTCACAATTGTAAAGGATAAATGAACATCTTGGTGCATAAAGCATTTTAAATAATTAAATAATTTTAGGTTATTTCTTCAAGATTGACTTCTATATTTTAAAATATTTTCTGAGTTATAAATATAATATGAGGGTATTTTAGAAGATTTAAAAACGAGGGGGAGATTGAAAAGATTGTCAAAGAAGTTCTGGACACAGGGAACACCTCTATTTTCCAATCCAGACAGCTCTTCAGATGCACAAATTCTCCTTGATGGCACATCATGAGTTTCTTCCCATGAGATCAAGCCCTGAGCCTTTGGAGTGCGAGCACTGGTTCCAAGACGGTAGACTACCAGAGAACTAACCCCAGGGAGTATCAAACAGTGAGAACTCACATAAAGGAAATCACATGAATGCAAGACCTGGCATCACTCAACCACCAGTAGCACCCTGTGCAGGATGCCTCATCTAAACAACAAATAAAACAAAAATACAAACCCTATCATCAGCAAATAGTACTACCACCTCTGTCAGCCTGCTCATCAGAGGAAAAACAAACAAACAAACAAACAAACAAACAAAAACTCAGCGCAAATCTCAGCTGATCTTTCAGCAGAAACTCTGCATGTCAGAAGGGAATGGCAGGATATATTTAAAGTATTGAAAGGGAAAGATCTACAACTAAGATTACAGTACTTGGCAAGGATCTCATTCAAAATTGATGGAGACATAAAAAGCTCTTCAGACAAGCAAAAGTTAAGAATTCAGTATCACCAAACCAGCTTTACAATGAATACTAAAGGAACTTATATAGTTAAGAAATAAGAGAAGAAAAAAGATCTACAATATTGACCCAAAACAATTAAGAAAATGACAATAGGAATATAAATATATCAATAATTACTTTAAATGTAAATGGATTAAATGCTCAAATCAAAAGACATAGACTGGCTGAATGAATTAAAAAACAAGACCTAAAAATATGCTGTCTACAAGAAACCCACTTCAGACCTAAAGACACATATAGACTGAAAGTGAGAGGATGGAAAATATATTCCATGCAAATGGGAAGCAAAAGAAAGTTGGAGTAGCAATCCTCATATCAGACAAAATAGACCTTATAATATAGAAGATTACAAGAGATAAGGAAGCACACTACATAATGATCAAGGAATTAATCCAAGAGGAAGACATAACAATTGTAAATATCTATGCATCCAACATAG
This sequence comes from Ovis canadensis, assembly GCF_042477335.2. Classification (NCBI taxonomy): domain Eukaryota; kingdom Metazoa; phylum Chordata; class Mammalia; order Artiodactyla; family Bovidae; genus Ovis; species Ovis canadensis. The sequence goes on from NC_091249.1 coordinate 76,047,372, forward strand.
GACCACCTCAATACATAAGAGAGACACTAACAGACATGAAAAGAGAAATCGACAGTAACACAATAATAGTGGGAGACTTAACATCCACTCACACCAATGAACAGATCATCAAAACAGAAAATTAATAAGGAAACACAAGTCTTAAATTATACGTTAGATGAGCTGGAGCTCATCCAGATGAGCTGGATCTCATTGATGAGCTGGAATATCATCAGGATATTCCATCCTAATGCAGAAGAATACTCCTTCTCAAGTGCACATGGAACATTCTCCAGGATAGACCACATCTTGGGTCACAAATCAAACCTTAGTAAATTTAAGAAAATTGAAATCATATCAAGCATCTTCTCCGACCATATGCTATGAGAGTAGATATCAATTAAAGAAAAAAAAAACTGTAAGAAACAAAAACACAGGAAGATTAAACAACATGTTTCTAATTAACCAACAGGTTACTGAAGAAATCAAAAGGGAAATTTAAAAAATTCTAGAAACAAACGACAATGAAAACATGACAAGTTAAAACCTATGGGATGGAGCAAAAGCAGTTCTAGGAGGGAAGTTTATAGCAATACAATCTAACCTCAAGAAATAAGAAAAACATCTAGTAGACAACCTAACTTTATACGTAAAACAAATGGAAAAAGAACAAAGAAACTCCAAAATTAGTAGAAAGAAAAAAATCATAAAGATCCAAGCAGAAATAAATGAGAAAGAAACGAAAGAAGCAATAGTAAAGATTAGTAAAACTGAAAGTTGGTTCTTTGAGAAGATAAAATTGACACACCTTTAGCCAGATTCATCAAGAAAAAAAAAAAAAAAAAGAGAAGAATCAAATGAACAAAATTAGAAATGAAAAAGGAGAGGTTACAACAGACAATGCAGAAATACAAAGGATTATAAGAGACTATTATAAACAACTATATGGCAATAAAATTGATAACCTGGAAGAAATGGACAGATTCTTAGAAAAGTTTAGTTTTCCAAGACTGAACCAGGAAGAAATAGCAATTATGAACAACACAATTATAAGCACTGAAATTGAAGCTGTGATCAAAAATTTCCCAAAAGACAAAAGTCCAGGACCAGATGGTTTCACAGGAGAATTCTGTCAGACATTTAGATAAGAGCTAATGCCTATCCTTCTAAAACTCTTTCAAAAAATTGCAGAGGAAAGAACACTTCCGAAGTCATTCTACGAGGCCACCATCACCCCAATACCAAAACCAGACAAAGACAACACACAAAAAAGAAAACTGCAGGCCAATATTACTGATAAACATAGATGCAAAAATCCTCAACGAAATTTTAGCAAACAGAATTAAGCCACACATCAAAAAGCTCATACACCATGATCAAGTTGGCTTTATTCCAGGAATGCAAAGATTCTTCAATATATGCAAATCAATGTTATGCACTATATTAACAAATTGAAATATAAAAACCATATGATAATCTCAACAGACACAGAAAAAGCCTTTGACAAAATTCAGCACCCATTTATGGTTAAAACTCTTCAAAAAATACGCATAGAAGGAATCTACCTCAACATAGTAAGGGCCATATATGATAAGCCTACAGCAAATGTTATTCTCAATGGTGAATTCTCAACATAGGTCTGGAAGTCCTGGCTACAGCAATCAGAGAAGAAAAAGAGATAATAGGAATCTAGATCAGAAAAGAAGAAGTAAAGCTCTCACTGTTTGCAGATGACATGATACTGTACATAGGAAACCCTAAAGATAGTATTAGAAAATTACTACAACTAATCAGTGAATTTAGGAAAGTTGCAGGATACAAAATCAATACACAAAAATCACTTGCATTTCTATATACTAACAATGAAAAATCAGAAAGAGAAACTAAGGAATCAATCTCACTCACCATTGCAACAGAAAGAATTAAATATCTAGGAATAAACTTACCTAAGGAGACAAAAGAACTATACACAGAAAATTATAAGACACTAATGAAAGAAATCAAAGATGACATAAACAGATGGAGAGATATTCCATATCCCTGGGTAGGAAAAATCAATATTGTGGAAATGCCTATACTACCAAATGCAAATTACAGATTCAGTGTGATCCCTATCAAATTGTCAATGGCACTTTTCACAGACCTAGAATAAAACTTTTCACAATTCACATGGAAACATAAAAGACCAGAATAACCAAAACAGTCCCGAGAAAGAAGAATGGAGCTGGAAGAATCAACCTTCCTGACTTCAGATTATACTACAAAGCTACAGTCATCAAGACAGTATGGTACTGGCACAAAAACAGAAATATAGACCAATGGAACAAGATAGAAAGCCCATAAATAAACCCATGCACCTATGGGTACATTATTTTTTGACAAAGGAGGCAAGAATATACAACGGGGCAAAGATAGCTTCTTCAATAAATGGTGCTGGGAAAACTGGACAGCTACATGTAAAAGAATAAAATAGAACACTTCCTAACACCATACACAAAGATAAACCCAAAATGGATTAAAAACCTAAACATAAGACCAGAAACTATAAAACTCTTAGAGGAAAACATAGGCAGAACCCTCAATGACACAAATCAAAGCATGATCCCCTATGGCCCACCTCCTAGAGTAATGGAAATTAGAAAAAAAAAGTAAACAAGTGGGACCTGGTTAAACTTAAAAGCTTTTACATAGCAAAGGAAGCTATAACCAAGGTGAAAAGACAACCCTCAGAATGGGAGAAAATAATAGCAAATGAAACAACTGAAAAGGATTAATTTCTAAAATATACAAGCAGCTCATACAACTCAATACCAGGAAAACAAACAGCCCAATCAAAAAGTGAGAAAAAGACCTAAACAGACATTTCTCCAAAGAAGACATACAGATGGCTAACAAACATATGAAAAGATGCTCAACATCACTCATTATTACAGAAATGCAAATCAAAACCACAATCAGATATAACCTCACAGCAGTCAGAATGGGCATCATCAAAAGTCTACAAACAATAAATATTGGAGAGGGTGTGGAGAAAAGGGAACATTCTTGCACTGTTGGTGAAAATGTAAATTGATATAGCCACTGTGGAAGATAATATGGAGATTCCTTAAAAAGCTAGAAATAAAACCATGATATGACCCAGCAATCCCACTCCTTGGCATATACCCTGAGGAAACCAAAATTGAAAAAGACACATGTATCCCATTTTTCACGGCAGCACTATTTACAATAGCTAGAACATGGAAGCAACCTAGACGTCCATCAACAGATGACTGGATTAAGAAGCTGTGGTACACATACACAATGGAATATTACTCAGCCATATAAAGGAACACATTTGAGTCAGTTCTGATGAGGTAGATGAACCTAGAACCTATTATACAGAGTGAAGTGAGTCAGAAAGAGAAAGATAAATATTATATTCTAATGCGTTTATACAGAATCTGGAAAAATGTTACTGAAGAATTTGTTTACAGGGCAGCAGTGGAGAAATAGGCATAGAGAATAGACTGATGGACATGGGGAGAGGGGAGGGGAGGGTGAGATGCATGGAAAGAGTAACGTGGAAGCTTACATTACCAAATGTAAGATAGATAGCCAACAGGAATTTGCTGTATGGCTCAGGAAACTCAAACAGGGGCTCTGAATCAATTTAGAGGGGTGGGATGGGGCGGGAAATGGGAGGGAGGTTCAAAAGGGAGGGGATGTATGTATACCTATGGCTGATTCATGTTGAGGTGTGACAGAAAACAACAAAATTCTGTAAAGCAATTATCCTTCAATAGAAAAATAAATTTAAAAAAAAGCAAGGGAGAAAAAAAGAGGGAAAGAACCTACAGTTATTATTATTACCTAATGCTTATAAAGGGCATTCTAGGTACCTGTAACTATGTTAAGCACTTTTCATAAATTAGCTTATTAATTGCCATAACAATCATTTGAGATACATACATATATACGTAAATATTTTTGCTATTTCTTGATTAGTTCCTTAGGAAAGAAAATTTCTTTAAAAATATATAAATATTTTTGAGATCCTTCAGCTATATTACAAAGTTGCTTTTCAGAGATATGGTCACTGATTATCCTCAAACCAGTAGGACGTGTGTCCCTCTGTCTGCACTTTCACCAGCACAGCGTTTTATCATTTTAAAAAGTGTTTGAGTTCTGAGTGTTTTCTGCTGCATCATTATACCTCCAAGGACCTTCGAAACTTTATGCTGAGCATGTAAACCTCCAACTGGTAAAATCTCAACAGCTACTTGTGGTAGCTACTAAACTGTTTGTGCTTTGCTGGAGTGGAATCTGGGAGCTGAGTTGAGGACAGGGTGGTATCCGGGAAACAAGTGTGTGCACACATCTCTGGTGCCCAGCTGTCAAGGATGTAGAAGTGCAGGATGCTCCTTGTGTTGGCTCCTCTTGGGAAAAACTCTTGAGAGCTCTAGGAAGATGTGAAACTCACGTTTCTGGTGCGTGTGTGCGTGAGTCTTCAGCCACTCAGGTGACTTTTTATGACCCCCTGGACTGTAGCCCACCAGGCTCCTCTGTCCATGGAATTTTCCAGGTGGGTTGCCATTTCCTATTTCAGGTGATCTTCCCAGGGATCAGACCTGAGTCTCCTGCATTGACAAGTGGATTCTTTATACCCCTGAGCGACCTGGGAAGCCCTCATATACAGAGAAAGGTAAAGACAGTAGACAAAGCAATCTCATATTTAAGATGCAAGGGAAACAGCATAGATATTCATTTTGGAAAATAAAATTCATCCTGAGTTGTAACAACATAGTCCTCTTGCTTGACCTCCCGGAACCTAGCAGACTCTGAAGGGAGAAGCAACAGGTAATTCAGAGTCATGATCTGTTAGGTCAATGCCATGCCTAAAATTCCTAATTATCCTGAAAGAACCAGGCATGATCCTGGAAACTGTAAACATATAAGGGACTTCTATCTATTCTGATCAAAAATCATAGATCTCTCTATCTTTTTTCCCCTTCTCCCTTTTTCTCCCTCTTATCAGTTCCCTCCCTCCCTTCCTTCAGTGTTATTAGGTTTTTCATATTATGAAAGTTATACATATTTATTTTTATCATATCAAACAATTCAGAGGTGCATGAAGGAAACATTAATAATCTTTCTCTTTAATCCCCTCCTCCCCAGATAATCAATGTGAATAGTGCTGTCTGTACTTTTCCACACTTTATTTTAATGCTCTTACAACTGTATAAATTTCTTCCCCCTTTTATTTTTTAAAATAAGATAATAGAACCCAACTCTACATATTATTTGCTTTTCTGACTTAAAGACATATCTGAGAAAATGCTCTAGTCAGGATATATAAATCTCACTCAAATAATAATACCTTCATAATATTTCATCATATGGATACATACCAGAAATTTATGTTGCCAGTCCACTATTGAGGAATATTCAAATAACTTTCAAATTTTTTCTCCTTTTCCTTTCCTCCATCCCTTCCTATACCAACTGAACTGTAATAAACATCTGCATACATAATTCCTTTCATACAGATACTTATATTTTTATAGGCTTGAATTCTAAAATATGGAATTATTAGGCCCAAGGAAATATAAATTTTAATCTTCAATAGTTTGTCTTGCCTCTTTCAGTTACTTATTTTTCTGTTGCGCACTTCCACCTGATTATTTCAATTGATATTTATGTCATCTTCATGCAGTAGACAAGGTGAAAGACATTGCCTTTGCCTTGCAGGTGAACCTCAGTGAAGTTAAGTGAATTGTCCAAGGTCAAACAGTCAGCAAATGGCTGGGACCTCTTAGAGCTCTTGTGCCTCTGAGACTTGTCCTTGGTCCTTTAAATATTTCTTCTCTGCTCCTCCTTAGTTATATTTTTTGAAGATTCCTTAGGAAAAGAAAAAGGGCTCCATCAGAAAGATGACCCTGTTTATTTAAAGGATGCTGCTGATGAAGGGCAGGTGTGCATGTATGTGTATATGTGTGTGTGCTCAGTCGCGTCTGATTCTTTGTGACCCCATGGACTGTAGCCCGCCAGATTCCTCTGTCCATGAGATTTTCCCAGCAAGACTACTTGAGTGGGCTGCCATTTCCTTCTCCAGGGGATCTTCCTGACCCAGGGATCGAACCTGTGTCTCCTGCATTGCAGGCAGATTCCACTGCACCACCAGAGAAACCCGATGAAGGACACGCTGCTGCTGCTGCTGCTGCTAAGTCGCTTCAGTCGTGTCCGACTCTGTGCGACCCCATAGACAGCAGCCCACCGGGCTCCCCCATCCCTGGGATTCTCTAGGCAAGAATACTGGAGTGGGTTGCCATTTCCTTCTCCAATGCATGAAAGTGAAAAGTCAAAGTGAAGTCGCTCAGTCATGTCCGACTCTTAGCGACCCCATGGACTGCAGCCTACCAGGCTCCTCCATCCATGGGATTTTCCAGGCAAGAGTATTGGAGTGGGGTGCCATTGCCTTCTCTGATGAAGGACATGCTGGCCTGCAATTAAATGTTTGTCAAAGGAAAGAGAGAAGAGATTTCTTCAGTTTGGTGCTGGGTTTTCAACAGTAGTTTTTAAGTTTTAAGAATTTTCAGTGTTCAGATGATTCCCTGCTTCTGACTTCTTAGCCTAAATATCCAGCAGAATGAAGAGACAAAACTGGCCTCTGGTCACCTCCATCTTTTGTCTCTGCATCCACCCGCCCCCCCTTCATGGAGCCTCCCCAGTCTCTGGTTTCTCACATTTGGGAGGCTATTCATGGACACCTGATGCCCTCTGAAGGGCTGATGCCTCTGGGGGATGCTCGGTTTCCAAGCAAAGAGTAATCTGAGGCTCTCAGGGGAAACAAATCGGGATTCAACACTGAGGAAAACTGTGCAGAACATGCCTCCACCCTCACCGCTCTTTTCCCTCACTAGATGTGAGCCGGTTTCTTTCCCTGCCTTCACATATCTTTGTGCCTTGGGACCTCCTTCCGCTCTCTCTGTCAAACTCTGCCTGCAAAAGAGGATCTTTCATTAGTCTTTATTCTTGAGCATGACTGCCAGCCTGTGGTTCTCTCTCCCTGAAGGATTTGCATTTTAACATCTCTTGGGGGAAATATTCATTGTTAAAGAAAGAACTAATGATAGGTGAGGAAGGGACTTGGGGAACAGGGAGCATTTTCAGAGTTTCTAAAATTTTTATCAGGATAACTAGCATTTTACTGAGCACTTACATTGTGGTGTGTTAATCACTCAGTCAATCATGTCTGACTTTTTGTGATCCCATGGACCCACCAGGCTCCCAAGCAAGAATACTGGAGTGGGTAGTCATTCCCTTCTCTAGGTGATCTTCCCTAGAGAAGATTGAGACCAGGTTTCCTACATTATTTCATTTTCATATACACCCTATGAGGCCTTTAATATCCCAGTTTTGCCAACAAGGAAACTGAGGCTCACCCTGGTTGACTAGCTCAAAGTCATATGCAATGCTTTACCAGTTTGATAAGTAACTAATGGTGGCGTTGATTGTAAGATTCACCATGATTTTATTTACGCTGAGAAAAAGAAATACTGCCAGTTACACTAAGAGATGACTTTCCAAAATGATAAATGTGGGGAAAAATTACATTTTAGAATCCATGGCTGTATATGACAGAACTGGGGTTTTGAAGCCCAACAGATCAGCTGCTGTATTTAATAGTTTTTCTACTGTGTTACTCATGCCACAGGCAGAGTCATTTTTGATTACTATTTTATTAAGTCAGCATTCCTCAAAGTGTTTTGAAAGAGTGGTAGATATCATGGTGGAAAATGTGGGCCAAGTAAGTTTGGGAAAGTTTGCATTAAATGGAACACAATGGATTCTTCTACTGTAGGACTTCAAGGACTACAACATCAGCACGTGTTTTGTACTTCTAGGAGAAGCATTTAATGGATCCTTTGCCCTTTGGGACACATTCTGGAATACTTAGTGATAGGTCATTTCTTTAATCTGGCAACATATGTATAGAAGGTCAAGTTTTGTTTTGCTTAATGAATCCAGTCTTTAGAGGCAATTGCTGTGTATCAGGCAGGGTAGGTCTATAACGACAAGTTTGAAACTAAGCCTCTATCTCTAGGCAGTTTTCCTCGCTTCTGGCCTCCATCTTTCATTCAGTATTAATTGTAGACAACAGGTTTTCTAGCACATAGTATGCGTGTGTGCTAAGCTGCTACAGTCATGTCTGACTCTTTGCAACCCTCTGAACTGTATATCATCAGGCATAGCGTTTTTCAAAGTGTAGTTTATTTTTGGCAGTGGACTGAAAACTTTTAAAGTAAGGCATCCCTCCCAGAAAACAGAAAATTGTTTTATGCCAACATCGTGGTTACTCTGGGACTGACTGAATGTCCTGATGGATGTGAAGAGCCCTTTGCAGACTGGGAGGCACCAATTTCCACTGTCTGATTAAAAAATTGTTTTGCAGAAACTTTTTGTATAGGTCATGATTGCTTTTAGTTATAAATAACAATGTACCTGATCCTTGATCTAATGATGTTTGGTTGTCTAACTTCCTAAACAGAAAGAGATTTGGAGGTAGTTGGTCCAGGGTTCACATATGTCATGAGTGACCTAGACTCTTCTTTTTTGCAACCTCTCCTTCCTGCAACCCCACAGTGCTGTCTTGCTTCCTAATGGACATAGGATGCTTGCTACAGTTCCAGGCATCACCTATCTGCCCAAAGCAGGAAAAGGGATAAGGTGGCACTAACCATACTCTTCCTTTTTGCTAAGAAAGCACAGTGTTCACAACGTTCCTGGAAGTTCCCAGCAAACATCTCCTACTACCTTACTGACAGAACTGCTTGTATCCACAACCATACATGGCTACCAGGGAGCTGGAGGTCAGGACTGCCATGATTATATTGTCCAAGTGATTCTCTAAGAGAGCCCTTCAGACCAATAGCATCATCATGACTTGGGAGCTTGATAGGCATGCAAATTCTTAGGCCCCACCCCAGACAATGGCACCCCACTCCAGTGCTCTTGCCTGGAAAATCCCATGGATGGAGGAGCCTGGTAGGCTGCAGTCCATGGGGTCGCTAAGAGTCGGACACGACTGAGCGACATCACTTTCACTTTTCACTTTCATGCACTGGAGAAGGAAATGGCAACCCACTCCAGTGTTCTTGCCTGGAGAATCCCAGGGACGGGGGGGGGGCCTGGTGGGCTGCCGTCTATGGGGTCACACACAGTCGGATACGGCTGAAGCGACTTGGCAGCAGCAGCAGACGTATTGAATCAGAACCCTGAAGAGTAGGGACAGTGATGTGTGTGTGTGTGTGTGTGTGTGTGTGTGATTGAAGTATGGTTGATTTATAGTATCACATTAGTTTCAGGCGTACAATATGGTGTTTCAATATTTTTATAGAGGGTACTCCATTTAAAGTTATTTATACAATACTGGCTATATTTCTCTGTGATATACAATATACCTTGTGCTTATTTATTTTATACAGTAGTTTGTTGCTTGTTTTATATAGTGGTCTGAACCCCTATCTTGCCCCTCCTCATTCCCCCTCCGCTGGTGATCACTACTTTGTTCTCTCTGTGAGTCTGTTTCTGTTTTGTTATATTCAGTCATTTGTTTGATTTTTTTAGATTCCACATATAAGTGGTAACGTAGCAGATTTGTCTTTCTGCGTCTGACTTACTGCAGTGATCATAATGCCCTCTAGGTATACTTGTGTTGTTGCAAATGGCAACATTTCACTCTTTTATGTGACTGAGTAAGAGTCCATGTGTGAGTGTGTTATTTCTACCACAACTTCTTTATCCATTCACCTGTTGATGAACATTTTGATTGCTTCCATGTCTTGGCTGTTTTAAATAGTGGTATAATAAACATTGTGATGCTTGCATCTTTTTGAGTTAGTGTTTTCATTTCCTTCAGATATATACCCAGGAGTGGAAGTGCTGGGTCAGATGGTAGTTCTCTGTTTAGATTTTTGAGGAATATCCATACTGTTTTCCATAGTGACTGTACCAGTTTGCATTCCCACCAACAGTGTATGAGATTTCCTTTTCTCCACATCCAACCCAATATCTGTTATTTATGGTCTCTTTCATGACAGCCATCCTTAAAAGTATGAGATGACATTTTATTTTCACTTTGATGGTTAGCAACATTGAGCATTTTTTCATGTGCATGTTAGCCAACAGTGTATCTTCTTTGGAAAAATGTCTATTAGGTCTTCTGCCTGTTTTTAATTTGGGTTGTTTGTTTTTCTGATACTGAGTTGTATAAGCTGATTGTATATTTTGGATATTAACCCCTTTTTAGATCCTGTCTCACATCATATACAAAAAGAAACTCAAAATGGACTAAAGGCTTAAATGTAAAACTGGAAATTATAAAACTCCTAGAAGGGAACATAGACAAGGTACTCTTTAAGTCATAGAAATATTTTTGTGTAGGCTTCCCTATTGGCTCAGTGGTAAAGAAACTGCCTGCAGTGCAGGAGACGCTGAGGCTGATCCTTTGGTTGGGAAGATCCCTGGGAGGAGGGCATGACAACCCACTCCAATATTGTTGCCTGGAGGATCCCACGGACAGAGAAGCCTGGCAGGCTACAGTCCATGGGGTTGCAAAGAGTCGGACATGACTGAGCTAAGCACCAATATTATTTTAGATTTGTCTTCTCAGAGGCAAATAAAATAATAAATAAATGAATTGGACCTAATTAAACTTAAAAGCTTATGCACAGCAAAGGAAGCCATCAACAAGATGAAAAGAAAATCCACTGAACGGGAGAAAACATTTGCAAAGGATATGTTCAGTAGGAGATCTGTGTTTTAACAAAGTCTCTGGGTAATTCTGATACTCTCAGTTTTGAGAACCACTGGCTTGAATCAATTATTTGTCTTCCATGACTGGGCTTGTTGTTGCCCTGAACAAAACTGAGATTCCCTCTGAAAGGTGAAATTTAGGGTCAGGTATTGGGCAGACATCTATGTATAACAGGTATATTAACTTTTGGCTGTCACACATGTTGCAAACAGGGTTGATTATTATTAATGTGAAAGGCTTGCATCAGAAGTCAGCATCCTTAGGCTTGAGAACTGGTGCTTTGTATCTGTTTGCTCTGTGATCTCGGGCAAATCACTGAACCTTTCTCAATTGGCTTCATGCTCTTTTTAAGGAGAGATATCCTTGCAGGTTTCCTGTAAGAATCACTTAATGCAATGAATGTAGAAGGATCCTGAAAACCCTAAGGCTTTATGTGCTGCCTCTTCCCACGTGTGGGCTGACCACTGTCTCTCTGCTCCTTAAGCATCTAGTTCAGCTGTCTTGGCCTGGCCCAGACAGTCCTTGAGCAATACCACTAGGGGCCCTGCAGGCATAGCATACCGGGTTCCATTAGTGAAGTGCAGATCTGCTTGCTTGAGGCAGGGGATAATGTCTAGCGGAGAGGGATGGAACAGGAGAGGGAACGTACCATGCCAGGATGAGCCTGTGTTTTATTGTTGCTGTGATTATTCTTCTCTCGGCTTCTTACATGAGTTTCTTGAATTTAACAACCTGGAGCCTTTCAAAACAGCTTGCCAAACGGCTCACAGCCAAACAATGACAATAAAGAAGTTCAAGATGGGATACTGACAGTGGACATGGGTAGATAATTCTCTCCCACCTTCCAGCGTGCTGGCACTTTCATGGTAAGAGGCAGTGGAATGGAATTTCTTTAGGATGAGCTAAACATTTTAAATGGCTAGAAGCTGTTTCTCCCAGTCTGCATGCATATAACATCACCCACTGTACTCTAATCTCAAGCATGTTTACAAGCTTTGAAAGTATTATAACCGTAAAGACCAACTGAGCATAGCTCTCTACAGTTCAATCAATTCACTGGCAAGGATTTGTGAAGTGCCTGGGAGAGGGCACACACTGGCATTCTGGCCAAAAAGGGCACAGAAGATGATTATTTTGATATGTTAGCTGGTTGCTGATACATCAGTGGTTGCCTTCGACCAATTGTAAGAGCCGTCTTTGCCTACCAGCCATAAGCCACAGGTAGTGGAAGAGAGGATGGCAGACCCCAGAGAACTGGGGATGCCACTGTGCAAAAAACCCTTGAGATACAAGGTGTCTATTTGAGACAAGGATGACCTTATCAGGCTAAGATGTGAAGTTGTTTTGGAAAGAAGTTTGGTGAGTCCATTTCTCAGGGCAGACAGGAGCCCCATGAAACTCCCTCTTAACAGAGTGAGAAGTTATGAACCAAGGACCATAATTAAAAATCTCTGTACGATTTCAGAATTCTTACAAGTTTTGCTAATTCCTGCATGTGTCCTTGTAGCAATTAGCACTCATGGAGAAAGACTTTTTTTTTTTTTTTCCCTAGTAGGAAAAGCTGGAGAAGCAGCAAAGAATTAAGGAGAGGGTAGACTGAGGAGATAGTGATAACCATTAATACTTGAAGAGAATCAACCGGGAAAGACTGGAAGAGAGCATAAGGGACTAGTTTACACTCGAGAAAGATCATTGAGTGTGAGCTGTGGAAACTGCCAGGTGGAATCCTGACAATGAGATTACGTATTTCACCCTCAGGCTTCAGTGGGGTCACTGTCCTTTCCCTTTTCTGATACTGTAGTAGGTAAGGGCACTTACCTTATGTGCGTATGTGCTAAGTCGCTTCAGTCGTGTCTGATTCTGTGTGATCCCATGGACAGTAGCCCACCAGTCTCCTCTCTCAATGGGGTGCTCTGGCAAGAATACTGAGTGGGTTGCCATGCCCTCCTTCAGGGGATCTTCCTGACCTAGGGATCAAACTCGTGTCTCTTACATGCCACCTGCATTGGCAGGCAGCTTCTTTACTAGCGCCACCTGGGAAGCCCACTTATACCATTTACCAAATCTTGGACCAATAATTTATTTATTCAGCACCTACTTCGTATTTATTGAGTACCTACAAGTGCTGAGTGCCATGTGTAGTGTCACACAGTGGTGAAAATCACCCTACAAAATTTCTGCCTCATGGAGGTTATAAGGAAGACATATAAAAACTCCACAAATAAATAATTATGACTCATCAGAAGTCACATGAAAGAAATAGAGTGATGAGCGAGAAGGTTTCAGTGAGGCCATGTTGAACAGGGTGGTCACTGAGCTCCTCTTTGAAGACATTTGCATTGAGAGTTGAAGGCTGAGAGTGAGTCAGCCTTCTAAGGAGTATCAGGAGAGCATTCCAGAGGTGGGGGAGAGGTTGGCAGGTCCTAGGAATAAGATAGGAGGCCACTGTGTCTGAAGCATGGTGAGCAAAGGCAGGGTGGGGAGAATGCTGTGAAATGGGGTGGAGAGTTGAGGAAGACCCAGATCACCAAGGACTTTGAGAGCCTGATAACCAGTTAAAAGTGTAACCTATGAGCAATGGGAATTTTTTTTAATGTGGTTGATTTACATTGTTGCATAAAATGAGGCTGGATGACTCCCTTACAAACTACCAACTGATGTGTATGAAAGGTAGAAACAAAGCACTTTTAGAATTCAAAGAAGGTGGAGAATTTTCCCAACCTGTGGGTAGAGGAATGCAGAATCAGAGCCTGAGTCTTAGGAAGGTAACAGTCATGATGGGCTTGACCATGTATCTCCAGAGAAAACTATAACTCAAAATGATGCATGCACTCTTCTGTTCACAGCAGCACTATGCATAATAGTCAAGATAGGCAAACAACTTAAATGTCCATCGACAGATGAATGGATAAAGAAGATGAGGGGTGCGTGTGTATTTGTATATATATACACACACACATCCATTGGACATGAACTTGGGCATACTTTGGGAGATGGTGAGGGGCAGAGAGGCCTGCCGTGCTGCAGTCCATGGCATTGCAGAGTCAGACACAACTGGTTGACTGAACAACAACAACACACAGTGGACTGCTGCTCCGCCATAAAAAAGAATGAAATGCAATTTTCAGGAACAGGATGATTCTACAGATTATTACCCTAGGTGAAGTCAGAAAGGGAAAAACATACCGTGTGGTATCACTTACAGGTGGAATCTAAAATATGACACAAATGAAACAGAGACAGACTCACACACGTAGACGACAGACTTGTGGTTGTCAAGAGGGATGGGTTAGGAATTCGGGATTAGCAAATGCAAACTATTATATACAGAACGAATAAGCAACAGGGTCCTACAGTATAGCATAGGGATCCATATTTGATATCCTGTGATAAACCATAATGGAACAGAATATGAAAAAGAATGTCTGTATGTATATAACTAAATCACTTTACTATACCGCAGAAATTAGCACACCATTGTAAATCAGCTATGCCTTAGTAAAATAAATGAAAAAAGAAAAAAATATAGGCCTGGCTAGAAGCTCAGAGAGATGGCACACACCGCAGGAAAGTGCAGTGTGTTATGTGATTGGCTTAGGGCAGAAATTCTCAGAGTATAGTCTAGGGACACTTTGACGTGCAGAGTCAAAACTATTTTCATTATTTGCCTTTTTCACTCATTCCCTCATGAGTGTACAGTTGAGTTTTCTAGAGGCAATATGACTTATGTATTGCAACAGACTGAATACAGAAGCATATATAAGAATCCAACTATCTTCTATTAAGTCAGACATTAAAGAGCTTTGCAAAAAAGCAAAACAATCCTGTGCTTCCCAGTGGTTTTGTGTGTGTGCAGTTTGGGAAACACAGTTACTTTTCATAAAAATATGTTATTTTTGTTCATGGGCTTATTGTTGGGTTGTGTTACAATAAATGATTTTTTTTTTTAGTTCCCAATTTGAATTTCTAATTCAGTGAAATAGATAGATAGAACCTACATAAACCAAGCTCTTTGGGATCTTCAAGGATTTCAGGGAGTGTAAAGGGGTCCTGGGACCAGGACCTGCTGGTCTTATGTATTTGTGAACTGCTGCTCCTATGTAACAGTAAAGTATAGCTAGAGTTCCAGAGAAGTGAAAGGATCTTTTAGATGCAAATGTGGATTGTCTTCAATGCTTCAAGGTAGAAGGAGAGCCAGGCTCCTCTCTCTGGGCCTTGTTAGGACTGTAGGACTTGGTATGTTTGCATGCATCATTGTGTGGCAGGATTCTCTGGTCCAGCTCAAGGCAGGCTTATTTGCCATCACCTCCTACAGGATGGTGAGTCCTAAGGGTGGGGCTGCTCTGGCAAAGAGTGAATTAGAGCCTTTAGACAGCAAATACAGGCCTGCTTGTTGTTCTGCCACTAAGTCATGTCTGACTCTTTGCAACCCCATGGACTTCAGCAAACCAGGCTCCCCTGTTCTTCACCAACTCCAGGAGTTTCTTCAAACTCATGTCCATTCAGTCAGTGATGCCTTCCAACTATCTCACCTTCTGTCACCCCTTCTCCTCCTGCCCTCAGTATTTCCCAGTATCAAGGTCTTTTCCAATGAGTAGAGTCTTCATATCAGGTGGCCGAAGTATTGGAGCTTCTGCTTTATCATCAGTGCTTCCAATGAATATTCAGGGTTGATTTCCTTTAGGATTGACTGGTCTGATCTCCTCACTGTCCAGTCAGTTCAGTTCAGTTCAGGTGCTCAGTCATGTCTGACTCTTTGAGACCCCATGACTGCAGCATTCCAGGCCTCCCTGTCCATCACCAACACCCAGAGCTTGCTCAAACTCATGTCCATAGAGTCAGTGATGCCATCCAGCCATCTCATCCTCTGTCATCCTCTTCTCCTGCCCTCAATCTTTCCCAGCATCAGGGTCTTTTCTAAGGAGTCAATTCTTGGCATCAGGTGGCCAAAGTATTGGAGTCTCAGCTTCAGCATCAGTCCTTCCAATGAATATTCAAGATTGATTTCCTTTAGGATTGACTGGTTGGATCTCCTCGCAGTCCAAGGGACTCTCAAGAGTCTTTTCCAATGCTACAGTTCAAAAGCATCAATTCTTTGGTGCTCAGCTTTCTTTATAGTCCGACTCTCACATCCATACATGACTACTGGAAAAACCATAGCTTTGACTAGACAGACCTTTGTTGACAAAGTAACATTTCTGTTTTTTAATATACTGTCTAGGTTGGTCATAGCTTTTCTTCCAAGGAATAAGCATCTTTTAATTTTATGGCTGCAGTCACCATCTGCAGTGATTTTAGACCCCCCCAAAATAAATTCTGTCACTGTTTCTGTTGTCTCCCCATCTATTTGCCATGAAGTGATGGGACTGGATGCCATGATCTTAGTTTTTTGAATGTGCAATTTTAAGCCAGCTTTTTCACTCTCCTCTTTCACCTTCATCAAAAGGTTATTTAGTTCCTCTTTGCTTTCTGCCATAAGAGTGGTATCATCACCATATCTGAAGCTGATATTTCTCCCGACAGTCTTGATTCCAGCTTGTGTTTCATCCAGCCCAGTTGTTGTGTGGAAAATTCTGAAAGAGATGGTAATACCAGAGCACCTGACCTGCCTCTTGAGAAACCTATATACAGGTCAGGAAGCAACAGTTAGAACTGGACATGGAACAACAGACTGGTTCCAAATAGGAAAAGGAGTACGTCAAGGCTGTATATTGTCACCCTGCTTATTTAACTTCTATGCAGAGTACATCATGAGAAATCCTGGGCTGGAAGGAGCACAAGCTGGAATCAAGATTGCCAGGAGAAATATCAATAACCTCAGATATGCAGATGACACCACCCTTATGGCAGAAAGTGAAGAGGAACTAAAAAGCCTCTTGATGAAAGTGAAAGAGGAGAGTGAAAAAGTTGGCTTCAAGCTCAACATTCAGAGAACGAAGATCATGGGCATCCGGTCCCATCACTTCATGGCAAATAGATGGGGAAACAGTGGAAACAGTGTCAGACTTTATTTTTCAGGGCTCCAAAATCACTGCAGATGGTGACTGTAGCCATGAAATTAAAAGATGCTTACTCCTTGGAAAAAAAGTTATGACCAACCTAGATAGCACATTGAAAAGCAGAGACATTACTTTGCCAACAAAGGTCCATCTATTTAAGTCTATGGCTTTTCCAGTGGTCATGTATGGTTATGAGAGTTGGACTGTGAAGAAAGCTGAGCACTGAAGAATTGATGCTTTTGAACTGTGGTGTTGGAGAAGACTCTGGAGAGTCCCTTGGACTGCAAGGAGATCCAACCAGTCCATTCTGAAGGAGATCAGCCGTGGGATTTCTTTGGAAGGAATGATGCTAAAGCTGAGGCTCCAGCACTTTGGCCACCTCATGCGAAGCGTTGACTCATTGGAAAAGACTCTGATGCTGGGAGAGATTGGGGGCAGGAAGAGAAGGGGAAGACAGAGGATGAGATGGCTGGATGGCATCACGGACTCGATGGACGTGAGTCTGAGTGAACTCCGGGAGTTAGTGATGGACAGGGAGGCCTGGCGTGCTGTGATTCATGGTGTCACAAAGAGTCGGACACTACTGAGCAACGAACTGCACTGAACTGAACACAGTCAAAGGCTTTGGCTTTCAATAAAACAGAAGTAGATGTTTTCCTGGAACTTGCTTGCTTTTTGTATGATCCAACAGATGTTGGCAATTTGATCTCTGGTTCTTCTGCCTGTTCTAAATCCAGCTTGAACATCTGGAAGTTCACAGTGCATGTACTGTTGAAGCCTGGCTTGGAGAATTTTGAGCATTACTTTATTAGCATGTGAGATGAGTGCAATTGTGCAGTAGTTTGAGCATTCTTTGGCATTGTATTTTTTTGAGATTGGAATGAAAACTGATGTTATTCAGTCCTATGGCCATTACCAGGCTTTCCAAAATTTGCTGAGCTTTACCAAATTTGCTGGCATATTGAGTACAGCATTTTAATAGTATCATCCTTTAGGGTCTGAAATAGCTCAACTGGAATTCCATCACCTCTACTAGCTTTGTTCCTAGTGATGCTTCCTAAGGCCCTTTTACTTCACACCCCAGGGTATCTGGTTTAGGTGAGTGATCACACCATCATGGTTATCCCAGTCATTAATATCTTTTTGTACAGTTCTTCTGTATATTCTTCTCACCTCTTCTTAATCTCTTCCATTTCTGTTAGGTCCTTGCTGTTTCTGTCCTTTAGTGTGCCCATCTTTGCACGAAATTTCCCTTGGTATTTCTGGTGGTGGTGGTTTAGTCACTAAGTTGTGTCCTACTCTTGTGACCCCATGGATAGAGGAGCCTGGAAGGCTACAGTCCATGGGATTCTCCAGGCAAGAATACTGGAGTGGGTTGCCATTTCCTTCTCCAGGGGATCTTCCCAACCCAGGAATCGAACCCAGGTCTCTTGCATTTTCGGTAGATTCTTTACCAACTGAGCTGCAAGGGGAGCCCTTGGTATCTTTAATTTTCTTGAAGATCTCTAGTCTTTCCCATTCTTTTGTTTTCCTCTCTTTCTTTGCATTTTTCACTTAAGAAGGCTTTCTTATCTCTCCTTGCTATTCTCTGTAACTTTACATTCAGATGGGTATGTTTTTCCTTTTCTCTTTTGCTTTTCACTTCTCTTCTTTTCTCAGCTATTTGTAAGTCCTCCTCAGACAAACATTTTGCCTTCTTACATTTCTTTTTCTTTGGGATGGTTTTGGTCACTGCCTCCTGTCCAGTGTTATGAACCTCTGTCCCTAGTTCTTCAGGCACTCTGTCTATGGGTTGCAAAGTGAACAACTCTCACTGCCTTTCTCGTCCTCACTTTGCTACCTGAGAGGTCTTAGAGCAGAGGCGTGTTGTATCCCTTAGTTGCAGTTTAGTTGGATTCTTCCACGAGGCGAGTGCTAAGTCCTCCTTGTCATGGGATGCAGCACTGCACTGTGATTAGGTATATGAGCTTCTATATTAACAATCTGGTTTTAATCAAGACACTGATTACTGTCTTCTCGGGCTAGTGATTTAAACTTCCTGATCTTTTTTCATTAGTGAATGGAGATGATGATATTTACCTCATACGTTTATTGAAGATATTAAATAACACAGGCTATGTAAAGTACATAGCATACTGCCAGTCACAAAGCAAGACCTCTAGATGGCTTCTGTAGGGTGGAATTACGACCAGTGTGTTGAAACCATCAGTTCAGTTCAGTTCAGTTCAGTTGCTCAACCATAGGTAGGCAAATTTCAACTCCATGAGAGAATGCACATTAAGATGTTAGTATAGTGCTTGACATCTGATGATCACTGGATAAGTGGTAATTGCTGCTACTGATACATTTTTTTTAAATGTGAGTTTAAAAGTTGTATGATATAGAACTTCCTTTTGCCTGGTTGTTGTCATTCTTCAGTCTCTAAGTCACGTCCACTCTTTGTGACCCTATGGACTGCAGCATGCCAGGCTCCTCTGTCCTTTACTATCTCCTGGAGTTTGCTGAAATTCATGTCCATTCAGTTGGTGCTGCCATCTAACCATCTCATTCTCTGCTGCTCCCTTCCGCTTTTCCCTTCAGTCTTTCCCAGCATGAAGGTCTTTTCCAATGATTTTTTTCATGGACCTAAAATACTTTTGCCTAGAGTTGTCCCTGAATAAATTTGGATGTATTATATTAGATTGTTCAGTTGTTTGTTCATTTGATAAACTTATCAAATGTTGACAGGTACTATTCTTTATGTTGGAATTAAAAATTATTTAAAAGAATTGGAAGAATATAAGCAAAGAGCAGGCAATCAGTCATGAGATGCTGTAGAGAAGATTCATGCATTGGATAAACCAAGGTAGGACTCAGAGACTTCGGAGAAACTCCTCTGCCTGGTGACTTATGACACCGTACTCTGGTATGACAGTAACATTGCAGAGTGTCAGAGCTGGTATCCTGCAATGACATTCAGGTTCTAGAGATCACTTAGTGTGAGCTATTCCTTGCACAAATGGAGAAACTGAGTCCTTTCTCCCAGTCCAGATCCTGATAATCTCTTTAATGTTTATGAGCCCCAAAGAATGCCGATTTAGATGGAAGGTGACAAGAAGAGGAAAGGATAATGAACTTCGGCCAGCCTTACAATAGCCAGATCAATCGCTCAGATCAATTCCACTCTAGTGGAAATGTGTTGGGCTCAAAGTCTCCGACATGGACCTGTATTCTACAAAGGAGGCAGTCAAGCCACATGGTTAAGAATGCCTGGTAACACTCTCAGATCTCACATTTGTTAAATGTGTGACCTTGGGAAGTCTTTTTAGTTTTCTGAGGTGAAATTTTCTCAACTGGAAAATAAAGAGATGGTTAGAAATTGCATTCAGCTGATAGGAAGAAGAAAAGCCCACAAATGGTGCTTGAACAAATTAGAGTTTTACTTTTCTCACTTAAAAAGGTCAGTGAATAGGCAGACCAGGGCTTGTAGGGCATTTGCATAATTTAACAGTGACTCAGGATCCTTCTCCCTTTCTCTTTTGCCTTCCTTAGTGCATGACTATTTTCTTCATTTTTAATGTGTGGTCATGACATTGCTGCTTCAGCTCCAATTATCACATTAAAGTTTTTTTTTGTAGGAATATAGAGGAAACAGTGGCTCAGATGGTAAAGTGTCTGCCTACAATGTGGGAAACTGGAGTTCGATCCCTGGGTCAGGAAGATCCCCTGGAGAAGGGAATGGCAACCCACTCCAGTATTCTTGCCTGGAAAATCCCATGGATGGAGGAGCCTGGCAGGCCCCAGTCCATGGGGTTGCAAAGAGTTGGACACGATTGAGCGACTAACACACACAATGGAAGGGAAAGAAGTCAGTTTCATTTTAAAGAATGTTTCTCAAAACCCAGCTCACAAAATTCTTACATTTCATGGCCAGAACTTGGTTATGTGACCATCCCTACTTACAAGAGATGTTGAGAGATAGAATGTTTTATCTGGGTCCTTTGCAGCTCTGAATAAAATTGGAGTACACTTAGTAAGGAAGAAAGGGATAATGGATATTGAACAGGTAGCTCACAATCTTCACTAGAGGAGCCAAATAATATTGCCTATCTCCTTAGGTTTTCTGAGGATTAAATGAGAAGATGCATGTAAAGCAATTAACGCAGTGCCCAGACATAGAGAGGATTTATCCAAGAGAAGGTGGATATCCTTATCCTCAGTATATTTGTCCTACAGGAGAAGAGACAGACAGACATGATGGAATAATGACATGATAATTTACCGAAAGACAAGTGTAAAATCCAGTCATTTCACTGAATGACTTCAGCCACAGCCTCTCTGCCCTCCTAGCTGCCTCAGGACTTCTGTTGTTGTTGAGTCACTCAGCTGTGTCCGACTGTTTGTGACCCCACGGACTGCAACACACCAGGCTTCCCTGTCCATCACCAACTCCTGGAACTTGCTCAAACTCATGTCCATTGAGTCGGTGATGCCATCCAGCCATCTCATCCTCTGTCGTCCCCTTCTTCTCCTGCCTTCAATCTTTCCCATCATCAAGGTCTTTTCTAATGAGTCAGCTCTTTGCATCAGTTGACCAAAGTATTGGAACTTCAGCATCAGTCCTTCCAATGAATATTCAGGGCTGATTTCCTTTAGGATGG
Source organism: Ovis canadensis (assembly GCF_042477335.2). Classification (NCBI taxonomy): domain Eukaryota; kingdom Metazoa; phylum Chordata; class Mammalia; order Artiodactyla; family Bovidae; genus Ovis; species Ovis canadensis. Next base: position 76,068,788 of record NC_091249.1, read on the forward strand.
ACTGGTTGGATCTCCTTGCAGTCCAAGGGACTCTCAAGAGTCTTCTCCAACACAACAGTTCAAAACCATCAATTCTTCGGTGCTCAGCTTTCTTCACAGTCCAACTCTCACATCCATACATGACTACTGGAAAAAACATAGCTTTGACTGGACAGACCTGTGTTGGCAAAGTGATATCTCTGCTGTTTAATACACTGTCTAGGTTCATAGCTTTTCTTCCAAGGAGCAAGCATCTTTTTATTTCATGGCTGCAGTCACTGTCTACAGTGACTTTGGAGCCCAAGAAAATAAAGTCTGTTGCTGTTTCTATTGTTTCCCCATCTATTTGCCATAAAGTGATGGGACTGGATGCTGTGGTCTTAGTTCTTTGAATGTTGAGTGTTAAGCCCAACTTTTTCACTCTCTTTTTTCACCTTCATCAAGAAACTCTTCAGCTCCTCTTTGCTTTCTGCCATAAGGGTGGTATCATCTGTGTGTCTGAGGTTATTGATGTTTCTCCTGGCAATCTTGATTTCAGCTTGTGCTTCATCCAGCCCAGCATTTTGCATGATATACTCTGCATTTAAGTTAAATAAGCAGGGTGAAAATATACAGCTGAAAAATCCTATTATCTAACATTTTTTTGAGCACTTGTCATTGAGATTCTTTCTCGTTGCTTTACATTCATGATCTCATTTGCCCTCAAGGCAACCCAGGGTAATATGAAGTAGGTACACTGATCTGGAAAGTAAGGCTCTTTGAGGTAAGTATCTTGCTGGAGCCATGCCCTTGTTAGGGGCTAGCTATGGGAGGAACCCAGGTATGTGGGACTATGAATCTGGTGTCATGTTCTAGTCCAGGCTCTGCTACCCCCACCCCTCCCCAGGTCCTCAGACAAGTCTTACTCTCTCTCTGAGCCTCAGTTTCCTCTTCAGTAAAACACATTGACCTAGATGAACTTAAAGGTATTTTCTAGCTCTGGCCATTCAGGACTCTCTCCTTTGAACTGTTTTTTAAAAAAATTGTAAATAAAAAATGATTCTTATACAGGTACAAAGATAAACTCAGATTAAAGATTTTATTTAACTCCTTGAGTGAAGAAACAACTGTGATGTTACAACCAGTTCAAAGGAGAATCCAAAGAATAGAAGCATTTAGAAATTAGACATATTGAAATGAATCTGCAAATGGAGACAGAACTAGTTGTGTGTGTGTGTGTGTGTGTGTGTTTTTCCTGTAGGGTAGGGAGGGTTGTTCTCCCACTGGAAAGAATTCATTTGCATGTATACAGGCAAGAATTATTTGGCACTGTTATCAATCTTCCCTGGTGGCTCAGAGGTTAAAGTGTCTGCCTGTGATGCGGGAGACCTGGGTTCAATCCCTGGGTTGGGAAGATCCCCTGGAGAAGGAAATGGCAACCCACTCCAGTACTCTTGCCTGGAGAATCCCATGGACGGAGGAGCCTGGTGGGCTACAGTCCACGGGGTCACAAAGAGTCGGACATGACTGAGCAACTTCACTTCACTTCACTTCTTTATCAGTTACCTACAGTTTACAGAGTATAAACAATTCCCAGAGTCAGATCAGATAAGGTGGGAGGGCGTGCTGTGGACAATATGTCATTTTCTGTGAAAACACACATTTTCCCCGACAGAACCACCAGAAGTCTTATAGTCCAGCCAGCCTGATCCTGTTTCCTGCCCAGGCCTTATGTTTCTGCCTCCAACAAACTTGTACTATCTTCTTCTCCCTGCTGCTTCATAGATATCTGTGCCTTTTGAGTTTGGTTTGCTTTTTTTTAAAAAAATTTATTGAAAAGTTCATTTACAATGTTGCATCAGTTTCTGTTGTACAATAAAGTGGGTCAGTTATACATATGTATGTATAAATATGTATTCTTTTTTAAAAGCATTCTCTTCCATTATCAGTTATTACAAGATAGTGAGTAGAGTGGCTTTCCTCATGGCTCACATGGTAAAGAATCTGCCTGCAATATGGAAGACCCAAGTTTGATCCCTGGGTTGGAAAGATCCCCTGGAGAGGGGCATGGCAACCCACTCTAGTATTCTTGCCTGGAGAATCCCGTGGACAGAGGAGACTGGTGGGCTACAGTCCATGGGGTTGCAAAGAGTCAGACACGACTGAGCGACTAACACTTTCACTTTCCCTGTGCTGTACAGCAGGTCCTTGTTGGTTATCTCTTTTATATATAGTAATGTGCATATTTTACCCCCAAACTCCTAACTTATTCCTCCCTCCCCACTTTGGTAACCATGTTTGTTTTCTATGGCTTACCATTTCATTGCTTCCAGAAAGTCTTTATTGTTTAATCCTACTCTCTTTGAAGGGACCAGGAAAACCAGTTGGAAGGTGGTGACAGGTGTCATCCTTGTAGAGTGACAGATCCAGGTGTGTGCTAAGTTGCTTCACTTGTGACCGACTCCTTGCTATCCCATGGATTGTAGTCCACCAGGCTCCTCCATCTATGAGATTCTCCAGGCAAGAATCCTGGAGTGGGTTGCCATTTCCTCCTCCAGGGGATCTTTCAGACCCAGGGATCAAACCTGCATCTCTTATGTCTCCCGCACTGGCAGGCAGGTTCTTCACCTTTACTGGTGCTACCAGGGACAGAGCCAGGTGGTCACACAACAAGAAGCTCCTCTAACCACTTTGCTTCCAGGGCTTGGCTCGTGTGGTGGCTCAGTCATGAAATGGTTAAGTAGCCCTGGGCAAGTAGTTGACTAAGTTTATCTGGAACATCCCAGAATGCCCCACATAGACTGCACTGTCTTTGAGAGCTGGGGAGATGTTCTCTCTTTCTCTCTCTCTCTATCAGAGGGACTTTTGGGATGCCACATGACAGAATTGAAGTGTCTTGAATTTACTGGAAGAATTGATTTCAGTGTGGTCTCTGTCACTAGCTGTGTGACCATGGGTTAGTCTTCTCACTTAGTTTGCTTAACTGTAAAATGATGATAATCATCCATGTCTGCAGTAGGCTGGAAGATGGCCCTCCCCTAGAGGACGTTCTCATCCAGTCCTCAGAACCTATGAATGAATGTTACCTTATCTGGAAAAAGGGTCTTCGTGGATGTAATTAAGGATCCCGAGAAAAGGAGATTATGCTGGATTAATCAAGTGATCTTGCATGCAATCACAAATGCCCTTAGAAGAGAAAGGCGAAGGGAGATTCAGCACGCAGAAGGTGGTGATCTGAAGATGGAGGCAGTGATTGGAGTCCTGCACTGAGCAGCTCTCACCAGAAACTGAAAGAGGCAAGCAACAGGCATGTTCTTAGAGTCCTTGAAGGGGACGTGGCCCTGTGGGGTTTCAGACTGAAGCCCTCCAGAATTGTGAGAAATACATTTCTTGTGTTTTCAGGCACCAAGTTTGTGGTCTTTTGTTACTGTAGCCCCAAGAAACTAACACAGTGTCTGCTGGCCTCCTGGGATTGCTGTGAAGCTTGAAGGGGAAAAATCCAACAGTGCTTTAGAAATGGTCAAATGCAAACTAGGGTTCAATGTAGGCAAACAATTGGTAAATCATGTGGAGATATCTGGGCTTCCCTGATGGCTCAGACGGTAAAGAAACCACCTGCAGTACAGGAGATGCAGGTTCAATCCCTGGGTGGGGAAGATTCCCCTGGAGGAGGGCATGGCAACCTACTCCTGCTACAATATTCTTGCCTGGAGAATCCCTCTGGACAGAGGAGCTTGGCAGGCTATAGTCCATGGGGTCAAAAATAGTTGGACATAACTGAATGCTTATCACTTGCACTTTCATGGAAATAATCCATTCACAGTTTTCACATTCACATAGAACTTTGATCAGCAATAATGAAGACTGCATGGAAAAATAAATGAAATAGTTTCTCAAGTAAAAATAATCTTTCAAGCAGATATTTCCCATTGACCTCACTTTACGCTGGTCTTCTGTTGTCAGTGTAAGGGACTGAGGTCACGGCTTCTCTCTTGCAGCTGCCTTGCCCATGGGGTCATGGGATAGACTGCCAGAGGGTGGATCTGTGCCTCCCCAGCACTGCTGGAAACATGGAAATAGTGTTGTTACCACCGGGAGGCCTGGAGTGACAGCGAGAACAAGCAGCTTTTGTTTGGTGTGTCCCAACTCAGGGTAAAAGCTGGCACAACAAAGAGATGGTTGGATTGAGTTGCCTTCACCCTGCCAGGAGTCAGTGCAGCAGACCGCAGCGGCGGCAGTGCAGCACTGCAGGGCTGAAATGCAACGGCGAGGCTCAGCCTGCCAGCGCCAACCAAATTCCAGCAGGGCAGATGGCAATCTGGGGAGGGTGCTATGCCAGGAGCAGGTGGAAGGACTCAGCTTGGCCAGAACAGAGCTGTGTCCTCCCTCCACTCCCAACACACACACACATATGCGTGCACACACACACACACACACACACACACACAATGTCTAGCCAAGATACTCTGTAATGGGCACGAGTCCAGCTTTGCTAATGTACCTCATGGACATTTACGGGGCTGTATCTTGCTCTTGTTTTTTTTTCTCAGCACTTAAGCCAAGAGACTTTGCTTGCCAGCACCTCGTCTGTGTCCCCTAGTTGTTGCTGTTTGGTTGCTAAGTTGTGTCTGACTCTTGCGACCCCATGGACTGTAGCTGCCAGGCTCCTCTGTTCATGGGATTCTCCAGGCAGGAATACTAGAGTGGGTAGCCATTAATTCCTCCAGGGGATCTTTCAAACCTGGGGATCGAACCTGTGTCTCCTGCTTGATAGGCAGGTTCTTTACCACTGAGCCACCTGGCAGGGCCTGTGTCCGCTAGAGCAGTCCTATATTCCACTTCCTCTCTCTGACATGTTCCCACCTATATGCTCTGGGAGCTCACAATGATCATTATATAGCTGTTAATTAGTCGATTAACTGTTTACTGAGCATTGAGCACTTGCTATAATTCAGGAAGGACTTGCTGGGGGCTACTTGGTAGGCAAAGCAGATAAGACCCCACCCTCCAGGGAGCTTGTGAGCATGGGACAGTCTTTATGAAAATGATCTCTCAAGGAACTTAGCAGCTGTAAACCATGATGGAGTGTGGAGAGAAATATAGGGTCCTAAGAGAGAATTTTTCAGATTGGAGGAATTGGGAAGGTGTCTGAGAAAGGGATTTTTATCTGGAGGCTTCATGGATAAGTAGAGTTCACCTGGTATACCAAACCCTTTTTTGGGTTTGATGATTGTACGTGGGGGATGCTTCCAGGAAGGATAAATAATGGGGACCAAAGCCGACCTGCATCTGAGGGACTGGAAGGAGGTGATATGACTTCCTTGGAGTGAGTGAGAGGATAAGAGGTGGGAGATGGGAGGAAAGGCCTTTTTAAGCATCTTTGTCTTTATTCAAATGATACTCATAGGTGTTTGCAGGTAGATTTTAAGCAGGAAACTTTATCTGGAATGGCTGCCAGATGGAGAATAGGTTGGGGAGGACACAGTGGAAACTGAGATAGTTAGGAGGCTCTGGAGAAAGAAGGACCATAGGAAACATTGGATCCAACATTTCCCCACCTGGATGGAGATGAACTGGTAGCCAAATTTTCGCAGTGAGTTGGCAGATGAGGCAGGACTTGAGCCCTGCTTTAGTGATTTCTAGGCCAATATACTTGCTTCTACACCCCATTGCATTTAAGTAAATGATTTCCTTTTCATAGGGATAGTATAATGGGTGTGTGTCCTTCAATAGCCAATGAAGACATTTTGTGGTCTCATTAAAAGTATTTCAAAGCAAGTGATAAAGGAAAATTCAACACTTGTATTTTTATTAGCTTGTAACCTGACCACATGGGGGTGACCACTTTAGGTTCCCCATCATGTTTAAGGCAGGATAACATGTGAGTCTTAGACTTAGGGCTTCCCTGGTGGCTCAGATGGTAAAGAATCTGCCTGCAATGCAGAAGACCTGGGTTTGATTCCTGGGTTGGGAAGATCCCCTGGAGAAGGAAATGGCAACCCACTCCAGTATTCTTGCCTGGAGAATTCCATGGACAGAGGGCTACAGTCCATGGGGGTCACAAAGAGTCAGGCACAATTGAGCAACTGATACACAGACACATAAGACTTAGGACTGCAAAGTCAGAGAGGCGTGGGTTCAAATACCAGATCCACTATTTATTAAGCTTTGCTCCCTTAGCAAGTTACTTGACCTCTCTGAGACTGAGTTTCTTCAACTAAAAATGGGCGTAATAATGATAGTTTCATATTGTGTTGTTTTGTTGAAAGCAAATATGTGTCTGGGATATAGTAAGTATGCAATAAATGTTGGTTATTAGCATGGTGATGATAATGTTGATCTATTTAGTCAAAGACATAGCGTGTCTTTCTGAAAAGAGTTAATTTCATTTTAAATTAATCAGTTCTATAAAATTTATGGTCTATTATATACAAGGATTTTTCCTAGGCATGGTTCCCGTCTCCAAGGTGATTAAATGGAGGGATAAGACAATCTAAAAGTTACTCTAATAACATTTCCTTGGAGAAATCCTTAGTGAAATGGAGGTTCAGTGACAGAGGTGTGCCATCCAACTGGTGAAATTCTGAGTCTTGGGGAGAAGGTGGTTCCTAAAATGTTATTTGGAGGATAAGCAAGATTTTTTTGTTTTGAAGATGGGTAGTTAACCATTTTGGATATTTTCCTTTGCACTACAAAAATTATACATGATCTCTAGATAATTTAGAAAAAGTCAGCAAACAAAAGGAAGAAAAATCAAAATTCCCTTGTGAAGCCACCAGCTGAGTTAGCTAGTTACCATGGATTTGCATAATTTTAGAACATTTTATTATGCAAGTGTATACACACAGTTATACAAATGGGACTGTGCTACCCTAGAGCCAGTTTTTTTCTTTTTACTTCAAAACACATTTTAAAATATTTTTTCACTCCACTGAATGTCTTCATTTGTATTCTTTTACAAGATGGTCACAAGAAGGGACACAGCGAGGTGTAGAAAAACAAAGTTGATTTTATTCACAAGTCCTGGAGAGTCACTGGTGCACCACGAGAGTGAAGGTAATGTATGCGGGAATGCCAGGGCAAGAGGGCTCTGCCAAGCAGGTGGGGAGCTGAGAGAGAGAGCAAGGAGCCGTGGGCCAGTGCCTTACTGGAGGTCAGGGTAGAGAATCCAGCAAAAGGCATGAGGGGATTTCATAGGAGTGTCTGAACGTCACTGGATCACAATCAAACTTCCCTAGTGGCTCAGCCAGAAAAGAGTCTGCCTACAATGAAGGAGACCCACACTGTTCAATGCAGATTCAGCCCCTGGGTTGGGAAGATCCCCTGGAGGAGGAAATGGCAACCCACTCCAGTTTTCTTGCCTGGAGAATTCCATGGGCAGAGGAGCCTGGTGGGCTACAGTCCATGGGTACCAAAGAGTCGGACAGGACTGAGCGACTGACACAGATCGCAGTCAGGAGAGGACAAAAAGGGACCAGTGGCAGGGGGCAGCCTTCTCACTCTGGCGTGCTTGCTTGTCTGGGTACCATACTCATAGCCTGTTTGCGGGAATGTTGAGACAGCAGGAAAATATATTTTATACTTCACAACATGTGAGCTTAGACTTTTTAATGGTTACTGGGTATCTGACTCTTGGAGAGCCAATAGTATGTTAGCCAAGCTTCTGTGGTTGAATATCTGCAATGTTTCCTGGTTGTTTTCTCGGTTTGTTTGTTGCCTGTACAAACAATACTACAAAAAACATAGTTGCAGCTAAATAATGCAATCACACATTATTTATTTCTTCAGGCTAGTTTTTTAGCAGTAGAGTTTCTGGCCCCGAGGTGCATGCCCTTTAAAAAAATTTATTTTATTTTCTAAGTTCTGGAAATGGTTAGTAGGTTTGCACTTTAAAAGGTACTGTATTTGTAAGTTTTTATTCTTTCAATTTTTATTAATGTCAAAATATTACATTAGTAATAATTCCTTACATTTTTGTATCATCTTCCAGTTCTGAAAGCATGTTAATATACTTTCCCTTTGATTTGATTCTTGCAGTAACTTTGGAGGTAGGTAGGTAGACACCATCAGTCCTCTTTTTTCAGATGAGGGAAACAGATCTCAGAGAGTGAAGTAATTTGCTTAGGGTATCACACTTGCAAGTGACAGAACCTCTGACACGGAGCCCTGCTGCCTGTCTGTATTATACAGGCTGCCATCTCACATTCTCCCCAGTGGCTAATTTATCTCTCGTGATGTTAGCCTGGGAGAGAGTGTTAGACCTCTCATACTCACTAGACCTGGTTTTGCAAGTTTTATACCACTTTTCCCTAACAAACCTTCAACATTCATCTGTTTATTGAAGTATAGTTGATTTATAATGTTATCTTAGTTTCTTCTGTACAGCAAAGTGACTGAGTTTTGTGTGTGTATATATATTTTATATTCTTTTCCAATATGGTTTACCTATGGGTCTTGAATACAGTTCCCTGTGCTGTATAAGTAGGACTTTGTTGTCCATCCATCTTACATGAAATAGTTCATATCTACTAACCTCAAACTTGTGGTCCCTCCCTCCTGCTCCCCGCCGCCCCCAACGACCATGTTAACCCCAAGTCTGATTCTGTGTCTGCGAGTCTGTTCCTGTTTTGCCAATAGATTCATTTGTGCCATATTTTAGATTCCACATGTGAGCGGCATAATGTGGTACTTGTCTCTTTCTGACTTCCCTTGGTATGATAATCTCTAGTTGCATCCATGTTGCTGCCGCCGATGGCATTATTTCATTCATTTTTTGTGGCTGAGTAGTATTCCATTGCACCACATCTTTATCCATTTATCTGTTGATAAGCCCTAAGATTGTTTCCATGTCTTGGCTATTGTGAATAGTGCTGCTATGAACATATGGATGCATGTACCTTTTTTTTTTTAATTGTAGTTTTGTCCAGGTATGCACAGGAGTGGGATCATATGGTATGCATATTTTTGGTTTTCTGAGGAGCATCCATTCTGTTTTGCATAGTGGCTATGACAACTTACATTCTTGCCAACAGTGTGGGAGGGTTCTTCTCTAACATTACTATTTTTTAATGCCATTTAGAAAAATGAGATGTCTTTCTTGGTGTTGTACTACTTTCTCAGGTTATGAATGGGTAGGCTTTTAATAGGCAGTGGAGAAGGAGAGACTATTTTATATAGCACGTGTGAAGTAGTAAAGGAGTAAAGATGTTAAAATAAAGGCTTAAAACTAGCCACTGTCAGTCTAGCTTTGGCCCACAGAAATGTGTTATTTGTCTATAGCATGTTTGAAAAATTATTATTACTTACATTTGACCATCAGGATATTTCATATAGATATCTGTATTGCTGAGTTCTCTTCATTTAGAAGTTCTGGCAAGGCTGAGCCAGACGTCAACCTGGACCATGATTGTTTTTTCCAGATTAATTGAAATATCATTGACATATCACAAGGTGTAAGTTTGAGGTGTACAATGTGTTGATGTGATATGTTTGAAAATTGTAATCATTTTGCAAATGGTTACCACCATCACATTAGTTGATACCTGTATCATGGCACATAATTGCCATTTCTTTTTTCGAGTGAGCATATTTAAGGTTGAGTCTCTTGGCAGTTTTCAAGTATATAATAGAGTGTTATTAACTATAATCATTTTGTTGGTATATTTGGTCTCCAGAGCTTATTTATGTTATAACTGCTAGTTTGTACTCTTTGACCAGTGTCTCTCTTTTACCTCCTCCCAGCCTTGGTAATAAAAACAGAAAACATCTATTTCTGCTTTATTGACTATGCCAAAGCCTTTGACTGTGTGGATCACAATAAACTGTGGAAAATTCTGAAAGAGATGGGAATACCAGACCACCTAACCTACCTCTTGAGGAATCTGTATGCAGGTCAAGAAGCAACAGTTAGAACTGGACATGGAACAACAGACTGGTTTCAAATAGGAAAAGGAGTCCATCAAGGCTGTATATTGTCACCCTGCTTATTTAACTTATACGCAGAGTACATCATGAGAAACGCTGGACTGGAAGAAACACAAGCTGGAATCAAGATTGCTGGGAGAAATATCAATAACCTCAGATATGCAGATGACACCACCCTTGTGGCAGAAAGTGAAGAGGAACTAAAAAGCCTCTTGATAAAAGTGAAAGAGGAAAGTGAAAAAGTTGGCTTAAAGCTCAACATTCAGAAAACAAAGGTCATGGCATCCGGTCCCATCACTTCATGGGAAATAGATTGGGAAACAGTAGAAACAATGTCAGACTTTATTTTTTTGGGCTCCAAAATCACTGCAGATGGTGACTGCAGCCATGAAATTAAGAGACGCTTACTCCTTGGAAGAAAAGTTATGACCAACCTAAATAGTATATTCAAAAGCAGAGGTTACTTTACCACCTAAGGTCCATCTAGTCAAGGCTATGGTTTTTCCTGTGGTCATGTATGGATGTGAGAGTTGGACTGTGAAGAAGGCTGAGTGCCGAAGAATTGATGCATTTGAACTGTGGTGTTGGAGAAGACTCTTGAGGGTCCCTTGGACTGCAAGGAGATCCAGCCAGTCCATTCTGAAGGAGATCAACCCTGGGATTTCTTTGGAAGGAGTGATGCTAAAGCTGAAGCTCCAGTGCTTTGGACACCTCATGCGAAGAGTTGACTCATTGGAAAAGACTCTGATGCTGGGAGAGATTGAGGGCAGGAGGAGAAGGGGACGACCCGGGATGAGATGGCTGGATGGCAACACGGACTTGATGGACGTGAGTCTGAGTGAACTCCGGGAGATGGTGATGGACAGGGAGGCCTGGCATGCTGCGATTCATGGGGTCGCAAAGAGTCGGACATGACTGAGCGACTGGACTGAACTGAACTGAGCCTTGGTAACCACCATTCTCATCTCTGTTTCTATAAGTTTGGCTTTTTTAGATTCTGCCTATAAATGAAATCATACAATATTTGTTTTTCTCTGACTTAAGTTTACTATAATGCCCTCAAGGCCCATTTATGTTGCCAAAAATTGGCAGGATGTTCTCTTTTCTCAAAGCTTAAGGGTATTCCATTGTACGTGCTTGTGTGTTTGTATCTGCATACATACATATATACCATGTCTTCTTCATCCATTCATCTATTGATGGGCATGTAGGTTGTTTCCATATCTTGGCTACTGTGAATAATGCTGCGTTGAATGTGGGAATAAATATATCTCTTCAAGATCCTGTTTTCATTTCCTTTGGATTATACCCAGAACTAGGATTACTGGATCATATGATAGCTCTATTTTTAATTTTTTGAGGACCTTCCATACTATTTTCCCATAATGGCTATACCAATTTACATTCCCACCAACAGTGTGCAAGGGTTCTCTCTTCTTTACATCCTCTCAAACACTTGCTTATCTTTTAGTCTTTTTGATAATAGCCATTCTAACAGGTGTGAGGTGGTAATAGCCATTCTAACAGGTTTTGATTTACACTTTCCTGATGGTTAGTGACAGCACATTTCTATGTACCTGTTGGCTGTTTGGCTGTCTGTATGTCTTCTTTGTAAAAATGTCTATTCAGTTCCGCTGCTCATTTTAAAATAAGATGTTCTTTTTTTTGCTATTGAGTTATCTGAGTTCTTTATATATCTTGGATATAGTTTGTTGTAGTCCCATTTGTTTACATTTGCTTGTGTTGACTTTGATTTGGAGTCATATCCAAAAGTATTACCATTACTGATATCAAGGTACTTACTCTCTCTATTTTCTTCTAGGAGTTTCATGGCTTCATTCAAGTCTTACAGTCAAATCTTTAATCCATTTTGAGGTGATTTTTGTGTATGGTGTAAGATAGGGGTCTTTTTTTTTATGAAGTTATCTAATTTTTCCAAAACCAGTTATTAAGGAGACTGTCTGTTCCCTTTTGTATATTCTTAGCTCCTTTGTCATATACAATTGACCATATGGGCTTATTTCTGGGGACTATTTTGTTCCATTAATCTCTGTGCCTGTTTTTATGCCAATACTATGCTGTTTTGATTGTTGCTGCTCAGTCACTAAGCAGTGACTGAACTATTCAGTAGTAGTCACTGACTCTTTGCAACCCCATGGACTGCAGCACACCAGGCTTCCCTGTCCTCCACTATCTCCCAAAGTTTGCTCAAGTTCATGTCCATTGAGTCCATGATGCTATCTAACCATTTCGTATCCTGCTGCCCTCTTCTTTTGCCTTCAGTTTTACCCAGTATTCGGGTCTTTTCCAATGAGTCGGCTCTTTACATCAGGTGGTCAAAGTACTGGAGCTTCAGCTTTAGCATCAGTCCTTAGAATGAATATTTAGGGTTGATTTTCTTTAGGATTGACTGGTTTGATCTCCTTGCAGTCCCAGGGACTCTTGAGAGTCTTCTCCAGTACCACAACTCAGCCGTTTTTATGGTCCAAGTCTCACATCTGTACATGACTACTGGAAAAACCATAGTTTTGACTATACAGTCCTTTGTCAGCAAAGTGATCTCTTTGCTTTTTAATATGCTGTCTAGGTTTGTCATAGCTTTCCTTCCAAGAAGCAAGTGTCTTCTCACTTCATGACTGCAGTCACTATCTGCAGTGATTTTGGAAGGCAAGAAAAGAAAATCTGTCACTGCTTCTATTTTTTTCCTTTCTATTTGACATGAAGTGGTAGGACTGGATGCCATGATCTTAGTTTTTTGAATGTTGAGTTTTAAGTCAACATTTTAACTCTCCTCTTTCACCGTCATCAAGAGGCTCTCCAGTTCTTCTTTGCTTTCTGCCATTAGAGTGATATCGTCTACATATCTTGAGGTTGTTGATATATTCCCCAGCAATCTTAATTCCAGTCTGTGACTATTTTGATGACTACAACTTTTAGTACAGTTTGATATCAAGAATTGTGGTGCCTCCAACTTTGTCCTTTCTCAAGATTTTTTGACTACACAGGGTCTTTTATAGTTACATACATATTTTAGGATTGCCTTTTTTTCTTTATGTGAAAAATGTCATTGGGATTTTTATAGGGATTACACTGTAGATGTAATCCCAAATCTGTAGATTACTCTGAGTAGTATGCACATTTAAACTATATCAGTTCTAATCAATGAGCATGAAATATCTTTTCATTTATTTATGTCTTCATCAATTTCTTTCATCAGTGTCTATAGTTTTCAGTGTACACATCTCTAACCTACTTTGTTAAATTTATTCCTATAAATTTTATTCTTTTTGATGCTATTGTAAGTGGGTTTTTTTTTCTAATCTTCTCTTTTTGATGATTTGTTATTAGTATGTAGAAATTCAACTGATTTTATATATTGATTTTGTATCTTGCAACTTTACTGAAATTGTTTATTAGCTATAACTTTTTTTGATGGAATTTTTAGTATCTTCTATAGGGTTCAATTCAGTTTAGTTCAGTCGCTCAGTCATGTCCGACTCTTTGCGACCCCATGAATCGCAGCATGCCAGGCCTCCCTGTGCATCACCATCTCCCAGAGTTCCCTCAGACTCACGTCCATCGAGTCCGTGATGCCATTCAGCCATCTCATCCTGGGTCGTCCCCTTCTCCTCCTGCCCCCAATCTCTCCCAGCATCAGAGTCTTTTCCAATGAGTCAACTCTTCGCATGAGGTGTCCAAAGCACTGGAGCTTCAGCTTTAGCATCATTCCTTCCAAAGAAATCCCAGGGTTGATCTCCTTCAGAATGGACTGGTTGGATCTCCTTGCAGTCCAAGGGACCCTCAAGAGTCTTCTCCAACACCACAGTTCAAACACATCAATACTTTGGCACTCAGCCTTCTTCACAGTCCAACTCTCACATCCATACATGACCACTTGAAAAACCATAGCCTTGACTAGGCGGATCTTAGTAGGCAAAGTAATGTCTCTGCTTTTGAATATACTATCTAGGTTGGTCATAACTTTTCTTCCAAGGAGTAAGTGTCTTTTATTCTATAGGGTAATATCATGTTAATTGCAAATAGAGACAATTTTATTTTTTCCATTCCAGTTTGGATGCTTTTTATTTCTTTCCCTTGCCTAGTTGCTCTGGCTACATTTCCAGTAATCTGTTGAATAAAAGTGGCAAGAGTGGGCATCTAGTTCTACTCTTCTTTTCTAAGAAGAAAAGTTTTCAGTTTTTCACTGTGAGAGTGATATTATTAATAGCTATGGACTTGTCATATAGGGCATTTGTTGTGTTGAGGTACATTCACTCTATAACCAATTTGTTTAGAGTTTTTATTATGAAAGGATGTTGAGTTTTGTCAAATGATTTTTCTGTATCTTTTATGATCATTGTGTAGTTATTATTATTATTTTTGTTGAGGTGGTATATCACATTTATTGATGTTTGAATGTTGAACCATCCTGTGTCACTGGAATAAATCTCTCTTGATCATGTTGTGTACTCCTTCTAATGTACTATTGGATTCAGTCTATTAATATTTTGTTGAGGATTTTTGCATATATGTTCATTGGGGATTGTTATTCAGTCACTAAGTCATGTCCAACTCTTTGCGACCCCCTGGACTATAGCCCTCCAGGCTCCCCTGTCCATGGGGTTCTCCAGGGAAGAATATTGGAATGGGTTACTATTTCCTTTTCCACAGGATCTTCCCATACCAGGGGCTGAACCATCTTCTGCACTGGCAAGCAAATTCTTTTCCACTGAACCACCAGGGAAGCCCTCACTGGGGATATTGGCCTATAATTTTCTTTTCTTACAGTGTCCTTGTTTAGTTTTGGTATTATGGTAGTACTGGCTTTGAAAATTGTGTTTGGAAGTGCTGCCTCCTCTTCTATTTTTTCAGAAGAGTTGGAGAAGGATTGATAATTATTTTTAAAATATTTGATTAAATTTACTACTGAAGCCATCTGGCCCTAGGCTTTGTTTTTTCTGGAGTTTTTGATTCATGATCTGATCTTCTTACTGTAATTGATATATTCAAATTTTGTATTTCTTTATGGTTCAGTCTTGGTAGACTGTATATTTATGGTAATTAATCCATTTTTTCTTTGTTGTCCAATTTGTTGGCATATAACTGTATGGTAGTCTCTTATGATTTTGCATTTTTATCTATCAGTTATAATATCTCCTTTTTTCTAGTTTTATTTGAGTCATCTTTCTGGGAAGCCATTAAAAGTCAGCTCTTAGATTCATTGACCTTTGCTATTGTCTTCTCAGTCTGTCTTTCATTGTTTTATCCTCTTGATCTATGTAATTTCCTTCCTTCTGCTAACTTTTGGCTTACTTTGTTCTTTGTTTTTTATTCCTTGAGGTGTAGAGTTAGGTTATCAGCTGTGCCTTGATTGACTGGAGCTAGGAAATTTCTACCCCCGTTGGGTCAGAAACATTCCAGTTTGCCTCAGGCCTCATCAATTCAGTTCAGTTCAGTTACTCAGTCATGTCTGACTCTTTGCGACCCCATGGACTGCAGCATGCCAGGCTTCCCTGTCCATCGCCAACTCCTGGAGATTGTTCAAACTCACGACCATAGAGTCAGTGATGCCATCCAACCATCTCATCCTCTGTCATCCCCTTCTCCTCCTGCCTTCAATTTCCCCCAGTATCAGAGTCTTTTGTAAGGGATCAGTTCTTCGCATCAGGCCTCATCACTCTACTGTTTTTCTAAAGGTCAGTAGTCATTAAAACTATGCCTGGTATATTGTTTTTTTCCAGCGGACTTTATTCCATTGCTTTTCTGGCTGGATCTTTTAGGCATCTGAATATGAACCCCTTGGCTTAGAGTATGCATGGGGAATAGTTCATTTTGGTTGGAGGTTAGAGAACATGCAGATGAGTAGTGAGAAAGAAAACTGGAAAGGCAGCTTATGATGGAGAAAGGGAGATTCTTGAAACCAGCCATCACATCTGAGCTTTACTTTTTAGGCATAAGGAAGCCACTAAGGGATCTGAAACTCTTTTAACGGACATCCTAGCTTCCTGTCCTAGAACAGCTGCCTCCTGTTCATTTAAATGTTCTTTCCTTTTGTTGCATTTTCTCCCTACCATCTCTGTTCCCAACGGGGAGTGTTTTCAAAAGGCTAGACAGCTGTTTACATCTCCTTTTAAATGGAGGCATTGTGGTTCTTCCCTCCCTCTAAGGACATCTTGTAAATGGCTTTGTTTACAGTAGAGCAGCCCTTGCATCTCTGTCTGCTCCACCTCCCTGGGTGGAGGCTGGGGCAAATGGGACAGCAACACTTCACCCCACTGGTGTCCTCATTGATTCTCCGTGACTTGAGAGAAAAAAAAAAAATAGAAAGGCCTTTGTTAGCTGTTGTCAAGCAGTTGCTTGGTTAAAATCCATTTGTGGAGTGACTGGCTTGTTTTATTCCTAGGCGAGGTCCTTGAATGTAACCTGGATGTGATGGAGAGAAGCTCTGGTAGAGAATCTTCTGGTCTTGGCTGTGTAGCTCATGAGCTCTGTGACCCTGTTCACCTTCACCTTGCTGAGCCCTCCTTTGCTCATCTATGAGATTAGACTAATCCTTGCCTCGTCTCCAGTACAGGGTCAACTTGAGGACCGAGCGGGAAAATATGCAAGAGCAGTACCAAATGTTGCACAGACTAGTATGGTTACCACAAAGGTGGGATAATTGTTTCTGCGGAAAGAAATGGGTCCTGGTCCAGCACCTTAATTAAATTAAGGGGCTGAGATAATTCAAGCAGATGAATTCAAGTGGCTAGAAAAACCCTTTAGGGCAGTATACCACTGCTAACTCAAATTTGGTGGTCCTGGTTAAAATGTAGACCTGGAGGAGGGCATGGCTACTCGCTCCAGTGTTCCTGCCTGGAGCATCCCATGGACAGAGCAGCCTGGTGGGCTATAGCCCATGGGGTCTCAAAGAGTCGGATATGACTGAGCACGCAGGCTAAGTGTATAATAAAAAGGTGCTTAAATAGATGGACTCTACCCAACAGCTTTATTTTTGGATCACACTCTTTCTGTGTAACAATAAGCCTTGTTTTATTTTATTTTATTTTTTTGCAAAGCAAGCATCTTAACAACAGTATCTATGCCATGAATTTATTGTGAGAGTTAAAGAAGGCAGCATAAGTCAAGCCCTGAGCAAGGCCATGCCTGGCCTATTGTAGGTGTCAAATGAAACCTGATATTGTGAATGGTTCTTGGCTGCCATGGAGGGGAGTGAGGGGTTGCAGGCCTGCTGGGGGGCAAACCAGAGAAACAGAGCCCCTGATCTGGCAAGGGTATATAATGCAGGGTATATAATTCCTGGGAGTAAAGGGAAGGACATAACCCTGGGAGATGAAAGGTAGGGAATTCAGATGTCACCATATCCAGAGTGTTGTTCTATAGAGGTGATAGACCAGTGCAGTTTAACTCATTTCCTCTCATCTCAGCAGGTGCTTCCTACCCTTGATGGTGAGGAGGAGGAAGGTAGTCAGGCTCTGGCTTGGGACCAGGCAACAGTCTCTGGGGTGAAGCATCTTCAGTGGCTTGGTGCTGAGGGATGCAGGAAGCTGGCTGCATGGGCAAGTTATGTCAAGCTGGTTGCGGCAGGCACTGGGATTGTGGCAGCTCAGGCTTGCTAGTGGCTGTTTGTGGAAAGCATTATCACTTGCTTATTTTTTTTCTTCAAGTCTTTATTGGATTTGTTACAACATCGCCTCTTTTGTTTTATGTTCTGGTGTTTTGGTCTGGAGGGGCATGTGGGATCTTAGGTCCCAGACCAGGGGTCGAGCTTGCACCCCCTGCATTGGAAAGCGAAGTCGTAACCACTGGACCACCAGTGAAGTCCCCTATCACTCACCTTTTTACTGCCGGCCTCCCAGACATTCTCACTACAGAGCTTGTCCCTTTGCTCAGAATCTCCCTCCCTTCTTCCTTGGTCTGTCAGGAGCATGTGCTTGTGCTTAGTCACTCAGTCCTGTCCAGCTCTTCGCAACCCCATGGACCATAGCCCACCAGGCTCCTCTGTCCACGGGATTCTCCAGGCAAGCCTACTGGAATGGGCAGACATTCCCTTCTCCAAGGGATCTCCCCGACTCAGGAATTGAACCCAGGTATCTTGCATTGCAGGCAGATTCTTTACTTTCAGAGCCATCAGAAACATACAGATCTCAAATGAACTGTGGAAACCAAAAGAAGTACGACATATTCTACACATATTGCACGCGAAACCCTGTGGCCCATCTCCTCCTGTCCTGCTGGAACCCCCGTGGGTGGAGGACAGGGAGCAGGCCCTGATGGGACATGAAGAAGGCTCCAGGTTCAGCAAGCCTGGCCCAGCTCAGCATCTCCCTGACCTTCGTTCTCCCCCCTCTCCCTTTTGCTTCTGCTAAAAATGCAGATGCAGAGACGGACGGTCAGCTTCGCGAAGTCATCAATCCGCACATGTATAGTCTGCTTCTGAGGATACCAGGCCCAGCATTCTTACCACCAAGAACAGTACAGGTTAGTCTCATTAGAGACAAGGACCTGCACAGGAACAGGGAAGGGCCATGTGCTAGATGAGAGCCTAGTCCTTGTCCTGCTACCTCCTTAGCTATGTGATCTTGCTTCTGTCCTTCTGTGTTTCTGCATTTCAGTTTGCCCATCTAAGCAGTAAATATTTGGTGCTCGGTGATCTCTGTGTTCCTGTCCCTGCCCCCTTGTATTCTATGATTCTGTTGAATTTATCATCTTGGTTTCCCCAAACCCCTTCACCCCCTCTTCGGAATGAAGCGCTCTTGGTAACAGCCCATATTGCGATGCCTTTCATCCGTACCTGCTAATGCAGTGTCTCTAGCTCCCAGCAAGGCCCTTCATGCTATTTCAGAGGGCCCCCAGGGAGACTCCCATATGTGCTAGCAAATAAATCTGGTCAGCCACTTCCTGACATCTGCCATCTCCCTCTTGTGGACGCTCTGCGATGTTCATAGCTGATGCTCCGCTGTAACTGGTCGGGGCTAGTTGCTTCACCAGTTTCCCCAGTGCCCAGAGGCGAGCCAGCCCCTGCCAAGCCCTGGTGTTTCCTCAGACCCCTGTGGCCTGCAAGGGAGCCCTGTGCTGGCACTGCTCCCACCGTGCCCCGTCAGACCCCGGGACCGTGGAATCAAGTCTTACTTCTGTTAGTCACTTCTGCTTTGTTAGTAGATTCGTCCGGAGAAAGAAATGGCAACCCACTCCAGTGTTCTTGCCTGGAGAATCCCAGGGACACTGGAGCCTGGTGGGCTGCCGTCTATGGGGTCGCACAGAGTCGGACACGACTGAAGCGACTTAGCAGCAGCAGCAGCAGTAGATTCGTCCACCAGTATAGTGAATGTAGCAAGGATCTAAGGAGCTGTCCCTGTGTGGGATTTGGGGGCAAAGTAGGGGAAATGCACATTTTATGTTGCTTTGTCTCCCAGTGGCTCATGGAGCTTTCAGTGAGAATTCTGTTTGCTTGTCCTCTAAGATACAAACCTGTAAGAAGCTAGGCTGAGGAAAAACTGGAGTGTGAGAGATTGCAGTGAATATTCTGATAATAAAGGCTTCCAGTAAGAAAGCATTTGGTTAAGAAAGAACACAGATTTGGAGTATTGTCACTTGGAGTTTGTTTAGGGGATGCAGGGATGTCTACACTGTGTTCTAACCATACCCTTCATTCCTCATGGCTCCCAGGGGAGTCGTGACAAGGGACTGTGGTGAGTGGAAAACAGGCATCATTTTACGTCAGTGTGGAGCACTAGCAAACGGCGAGAGTACACAGGAATCCAAGGTCTAGAGGGAGCTTGTATGTCTTCCTCTTCAAACCTGAATCTTGAGATCTGTCTGCCTGCACAGGTCAGAAGACAGAGGTGAAGGACCTTGTCCTGAGCACTCATCATAGTACTTGGTATGGAGGAGGCAGACCATCAGCATGTAATGGCTGATTGAATGAGGAACTAAATATAGGGAGGAAGAGAGAGAAGAGATTGAGAGAGCTGGGCTCAAGACAAACCAAGAATGTCTCCTTGTCAGGCTGATAAGAACCACCCATTCTTTTCTCCTGGACTGGTTCTGATTCCCAGACTTCCCTTTGTAGGTGACTGATCTTCAGCACACATGCACATGGCATGTCCCTTCCTTCCCCAGTGGTAGCAGTGGGAATACACAGTCTTCGCTTCTTTTGGAAATGTGTTAAGTAAACCCAGGATTAAGAATGGTGCTGGTGATTGTTGTAAATGACATCACCTACTCACAAATCCTATTAGCTTGTCATGTATAGCTAAAGTTTCTCTGTCCTTTAAGATTAGGGGTTAATTGGGACAGAAGCCACAGAAAGACAGAAGAGTTTCATTCAAACATAAAGCAGTGATTTTTAAGATCAGGTAGGTGATCCTAAAGTAATGAGTTCCCTATTATAGGAAGTATTTAATCAGAGGCTGGATGACTACCTGGTGAGAATATTATGGAAGATTCAAGCACCAAAAGGGAATTAAACTGGTCTCTATGTCTTTTTTAAATTAATGGGAGTCTAGGTTTCTTAGTTTCTTATATGCTATTCTCCTGATAAGTATATAAGGGTATATCATTCAAACCCACGGCTTAGACTTCTTCCTTCAGCTTGATACAAAGATGGGAAGGAAGAAGAAATCCTTTGTAGCCATCAGGTCATCTAATAATCATGACTTATACTGACAAAAATGTGGTAAGGGAATTTTAGACCATCAGTTTTAGCTCCCAGTCCCAGTTCAGGTATAATTTTTCTTATTCACGTCAACTTCCCAGTGGAGACCCTCTTTTTGTCTTGATGGCCCCTCACTGGTGACTGATCATCAGTAAGATGGACTTTCTTCACATTAGACTGCAGCGTTCACAGTAGGAGAGGCCATGTCTGTGTAATATATGGGTGCAGGCTCAATTCCTAGTGTGGAACGTGGCATGTGGTGGACAGATAATGAGTTGATTCAATCAACATATTGGTTGACTGAATACCAAATTTCTCCATTAAGTCTCAGTGTGCCAAATACTGTGAATTCAAGGACAGACATTTTCAGACCAATACCAGAGGTAGGAGAAATATTTCCTGCTCCGTTTTAGTCCGAACAACAGCTTCATCTTAAGGCTGCTTGAGAGTCAAGTTATAACGAGAGATAAGCATGTAGTTGAATAGTTACTGAATCTTCTGAACTCAGGGTCCTATTGCATTTGATAGCAATATAAATAATACATCAATACCTTAGGGTTTGCGTGGCTAACTGGTGAAGGGCTAATATTCCCAAATAGTGTGCATTTGAGAATACTAACTGAAGAGGAACCATTTATCCTAGGCTTATTAGGTAAGGAAGATAGAGAACTATGCTGATGAGGCTAAGTTAGAAAGTTTAGGCTTCATTAAAAGTCATTTTGGAACAACTTCTTTCATAGCCAAGCAAAGTTGCCTTAAATTTGGCCAGCTTTTCTGCAAATGCATGTCTTTGATCCCAGAAGGATAGGCTGAGAGAGTATTAATGATTGCATGAACTCCATGCAAGCAAATGTTGACAGTGTAGAATATAATGTAGTAACTGTTTCTAGAGTTTTCCAGTCTCAGGTGAATCCTCCATGCAGCTTAGTTACCCTTCCACTTGTTCCAAATCATATTGCCTTTCTTGATATCTACAAGCTTATCTCATTCCATATAACTTTCTTCCTTCCTCCTTATCTCAGAGAAGAGAAATTCTTTCTCCTGGGCAAGGGCGATATCTTTGCCTGCCTTTCAGTACCAACCTTCATCGCTCTCTTATAAGCTTTATTCTTCCTGTTAAACACTTTGTGGTCTTATCCTCAATTGCTGCCTCCATAATACTTGTGATTTTTCTTTAGTGTATAAATATCATCAATCCTATATTCCCCATGAGCTACAGTTTGATTTGTTTCCTCCCCTTAATGGCCAATTTTCTTCAAAAGTAGACACTGGTTTTCAACATTTTTATTACAGCTCGTTCATGAGAACCCATTTACTCCTCTACCAACATTATGCTCTCTCCTCTCCCTCTACACACACTTAAATTGTTCCTTTTAACTGATAATGACATCTTTTCAGGTCCTATGGATACTTTGGCCTTTTTCCTTCTCAACCTCTTGGTGGCATTTACCATTGACCATATCCCTTGGTTTCTCTAGCACTGCTGTTTCCGGATTTTTCTCCTATCTCCCCAGAAGTCTTTCTTAAATAGGGATCCATACCTGAGACACAGAATACAGAATATGGCCTTAGGAACTATTTGCTCAATTCTCCCAAGGTCACATACGTAATTAGTACCACCCTGGGTATCCAGGAGAGAAGTTGCATCATTACATACAGTGGATGCTGTAGGGCATTGGAGTTTAATTTCTCCATGTCTGAGAAAGAAGTGGCATCGTCGGCTCTCTTCACAAATTTCTTTTTTCTTCTTGCCCCACTCTGATCCCATTATTATTCTAATTTTAAACACTCTCCCTGGGTGAGCTTTGGTCAGC
Source organism: Ovis canadensis (assembly GCF_042477335.2). NCBI lineage: Eukaryota > Metazoa > Chordata > Mammalia > Artiodactyla > Bovidae > Ovis > Ovis canadensis. The sequence continues at coordinate 76,091,141 of NC_091249.1, forward strand.
CTTTGGGAGAAACTACCAATTATAATTTCATGGCTCTGGAAACAAAACTCAGAACCACACCTCTTGTGCTAATGGCCACACCCTAGTTTCTGTTTGTCTGCTAGAGAGCTCCCCTTAGATATCTCACAACTCTCTCAGATGCAACACTCAGAACAGACTCATCATCTTTTCCCCACACTTTCTTTTCCCCTGAATGGTATCATCATTTACCCAGACACCCAAGCTGTATCCAGAAGTCATTTAGATTCTTGATTCCATATATCCCCCCAATGCAGTTTTTCACTGAATTCCTTAGTACTTGCTTCCTTGATAGCTTGTGATTTATTATCTTATTCTGAATGTAATTCAGGCCCATCATGCTTAGATTTCAATCAAGTAGAAGCTTCCTAAGGGTCTCCTTGTTTCAAAGTACCCTTCTTTCCTCCCTCTCACTGCTAATAACCACAGAACTGTTAATGTATATTCAAATATGGTTATCCCTCTTCCCGCTTAAATAATTTCAAGGTCATCCTTCAACCCACAATAACTTTAATCTGTCAGATGTATTGGGAACCCCTTACCTAGTAGGCAAGTTTCTCTACAATTGACCTTTGCCCCTTGTGTGATGTCATTATCTTCCCACACAGCATTTATCCCAACCATCTCATACGCTTACCCATTCTGGCCTTTCCCTGGGATACTTGTTCATTCTATCTATCTATCATCTGTCTATATGTATAACATAAAATTTACCCTCTTAACGAGCTTTAAAATGTACAATATGTTATTACTGAGTTGTTTCTCATTCACTCAGTTGTGTCTGACTCTTTGCAGCCCCATGGACTGCTGCATGCCAGGCTTCTTTGTCCCTCACTATCTCCCGGAATTTGTTCAAACTCATGTCCATTGAGTTGGTGATGCCATCCAACCATCTCATCTTCTGTTGCCCCCTTCTTCTCCTGCCCTCAATCTTTCTCAGCATCAGGGTGTTTTCCAGTGAGTCAGCTCTTTGCATCAGGTGACCAGAGTATTGCAGCTTCAGCTTCAGCACCAGGTACCATTTTGTATGGCAGATTTCTAGGGTTTATTCTTCTTGCTTGACTGAAACTTTAATGTTGACTAGTAACTCCTCATTTATCCCTCTCCCCAGACCCTGACAACCACCATTCCTTTTTTGGGGGTGGGGGGAGGGAGGGGCTGTACCGCATAGCTTGCAGGATTCCAGTTCCCTGACGAGAGATTAAATCTGTGCCCTCAGCAGTGAAAGCATGGAATCCTAACCACTGAACTGACAGGGAATTCCCACAATCTCATTCTTTGATTCCATACATTTAACTATTTTAGATACTTCATATAAATGCAATTAATCTTTATATAAACCAGACATTATATTAATATGTCTGCTTTATATTAACCTTACTCTGTCCGGTTTATTTAACTAATCCATATTGTCGTATATTGCCGAATTATTTTCTTTTTAAAGGTTGCATAATATTCTATACTTTGCATATATTTCATTTTCTTTAATTTTCTGTTGATAGACAGGTTGTTTTCATGTCCTAGGACTGTTGTGACTAATGCTGCAATGAACATGAGGATGCAGATATCACTTTGAGATATTGATTTTATTTCCTTCAAACATATACACAGAGGTAGAGTTGCTATATCATATGGCAGTTCTATTTTCAATTTTCTGAGGAACTTCCAAACTATTTGCTATAGATGTTGTACCAATTTAAATTGCAACCAACAGTGTACAACAGTTCCCTTTTTCTGTTAATATGTATACTTGTAAGCCTGTAGTTTTCTTGTAGTATCTTTGTCTGACTTTGTTTTTGTTATTCAGTCCTAAGTCATGTCTGACTCTTTGAGACCCCGTGGGCTGCAGCACTCCAGGCTTCTCTGTCCTTCACTATCTCCTAGAGTTTGTTCAAACTCATTTCCATTGAGTTGATGATGCCATCCAACTGTTTCATCCTCCGTTGTCTACTTCTCATTCTGCCTTCAATCTTTCCCAGCATCAGGATCTTTCCAATGAGATGACTCTTCTCATCAGGTGGTCAAAGCCCTGGAGCTGCAGCTTCAGCATCAGTTCTTCCAATGAATATTCAGGGCTGATTTCCTTTAGGATTGACTGGTTTTATTTCCTTGCTGTCCAAGAGATTCTCAAGAGTCTTCTCCAGCACCACAGTTTGAAAGCATCAATTCTTTGGCATGCAGCCATCTTTATGGTCCAACTCTCACATCCATACATGAGTGCTGGGAAAACCATAGCTATGACTATATGGACCTTTGTCACTGAAGTGATCTCTCTGCTTTTAAATATGCTGTCTAGGTTTGTCATAGCTATTTTTCCAAGGAGCAAGCATCTTTTAATTTCATGGCTGCAGTCATCATCTGCAGTGATTTTGGAGCCCAGGAAAATAAAGTTTGTCACTGTTTCCATTTTTCCTTCATCTATTTGCCATGAAGTGATGGGACCAGATGGCATGATCTTAGCTTTTGACTGTTGAGTTTTAAGCCAGCTTTTTTACTCTCCTCTTTTGCTCTCATCAAGAGGCTTTTTGTTCCTTTTCTCTTTCTGCCATAAGGGTGGTGTCATCTCCATATCTGAGGTTATTGATATTTCTCCTCTGCAATCTTGATTCCAGTTTGTGCTTTATCTAGCCTGGCATTTCACATGATGTACTCTGCATATAAGTTAAATAAACAGAGTGAAAATATATAGCATTGATGTACTCCTTTCCCAATTTGGAACCGGTCCATTGTTCCATGTCTGTTTCTAATGGTTGCTTCTTGACCTGTATAGAGGTTTCTAGGAGGCAGGTAAGGTTGTCTAGTATTCTCATCTCTTTAAAAATTTTCCATAGTTTGTTGTGATCCACACAAAGGCTTTAGCACAGTCAGTGAAGCAGAAGTAGATGGTTTTCTGGAATTCTCTAGATTTTTCTGTGATCCAATGGATGCTGCCAATTTGATCTCTGGTTCCTCTGCCTTTCCTAAATCCTGCTTGTACATCTGGAAGCGCTCAGTTCACACACTGTTGAAGCCTATCTTGAAGGATTTTGAGCATTACTTTGCTCACGTGTGAACCGAGTGCAATTGTGCGGTAGTTTGAGCATTCTTTGGCATTGCCTTTCTCTGCGATTCGAATGAAAACTGACCTTTTCCAGTTCTGTGGCCACTGCTGAGTTTTCCAAATTTGCTGGCATATTGGGTACAGCACTTTCACAGCATCATCTTTCAGGATTTGAAATAGCTCAGCTGGAATTCCATCACCTCCACTAGCTTTGTTCCTAGTGATGCTTCTTAAGGCTCACGTGACTTCACACTCCAGTATGTCTGGCTCTTGGTGAGTGATCAGACCATCATGGTTATCTGGGTCATTAAGACTTTTTTTTGTACAGCTCTTCTGTGTAATCTTTCCATCTCTTAATATCTTCTGCCTCTGAAAGGTCTATACCATAACTGTCCTGTATTGTGCTCATCTTTGCATGAAATGATCCCTTGGTATCTCTGACTTTCTTGAAGAGATCTCTAGTCTTTCCCATTCTGTTGTTTTCCTCTATTTCTTTGCATTGATCACTGAAGGCTTTCTTATCTCTCCTTGCTATTCTTTGGAACTCTGCATTCAGATGGGTATATCTTTCCTTGTCTCCTCTGACTTGCTTCTCTTTTCTCAGCTATTTGTAAGGCCTCCTCTGACAACCATTTTGCCTTTTTGCATTTCTTTTCCCTGGAGACAGTCTTGGTCACTGCCTCCTGTAAATGTTATGAACCTCTGTCCATAGTTCTTCAGGCATTCTGTCTATCAGATCTAATCCCTTGAATCTATTTGTCACTTCCACTGTATAGTCATAAGTGACTTGATTTAGGTCATACCTGAATGACCTAATGTTTTACTTACTTTCTTCAATTTAAGCCTAGATTTTGCAATAAGGAGCTCATGATAAGAGCCACAGTCAACTGCTGGTCTTATTTTTGCTGACTGTATAGAGCTTCTCCATCATTGACTGCAAAGAATATAATCAATCTGATTTTGGTATTAACCATCTGGTGATGTCCATGTGTAGAGTCATTTCTTCTGTTGTTGAAAGAGGTTGTTGGCTATGACCAGTATGTTCTCTTGGCAAAACTCTGCTAGCCTTTGCCCTGCTTCATTTTGTACTCCAAGGCCAAACTTGCTTGTTACTCCAGGTATCTCTTGACTTTCTACTTTTGCATTCCAGTCTCCTATAATGAGAAGGACAGCTTTTTTTGATATTCATTCTAGAAGGTCTTATAGGTCTTCATAGAACCATTCAACTTCAGCTTCTTCAGCATTAGTCACTGGGGCACAGACTTGGGTTACTGTCATATCAAATGGTTTGCCTTGGAATTGAACAGAGATCATTCTGTCGTTTCTGAGATTGCATCCAAGTACTGCATTTTGGACTCTTTTGTTGACTATGGTGGCTACTTCATTTGTTCTAAGGGATTCTTGCCCACAATGGTAGATATAAATGATCATTTGAATTAAATTCACCCATTCCTGTCCAGTTTAGTTCACTGGTTCCTAAAATGTTGATCACTCTTGCCATCTCCTGTTTGATCACTTTCAATTTACCTTGCTTTATGGACCTAACATTCCACGTTCCTATGCAATATTGTCAGCATTAGACTTTACTTTCACTACCAGACATATCCACAACTGGGTGTTGTTTCTGCTTTGGCTCAGCCTCTCCATTATTTCTGGTGCTATTTCTCCACTCTTCTCCAGTAGCATATTGGGCATCTAGCGACCTGGGGAATTTATCTTTCAGTGTCTGTCATATCTTTTTGCCTTTTCAAACTGCTCATGGGGTTCTCAAGGTAAGAATATACCTTGGTACTGTTCAAAGCTACATGTATGAATCACATGTTCTAATGTTCTGGAAGTAAAGAATAGCCAGGCTAAGTATCTTAGCAGAATAAGGCATCTAATATTATGTTGCTATTCACCAGAAGGCACAATAGAGGAAAAGGCAACACACACCCCTATAGTGTAAGTTAGTTTGTTCATTCCATTAATCTTTATTGAGAAACTATATAGAATTAGACACTGATCTAGGTGCTAAAAGACGTATAGACAATCAATGAAAATGAACTATGCCTTCAAAAATATATGTGTAATCTAAAAAAAAGGGTACAAATGAACTAATCTACAAAATAGAAATAGAATAATAGATGCGTGGAACAAACTTAAAGTTACCAGGAAATAAGGTCAGGGAGGAATAAATTAGGAGACTGGAACTGACATATACAAATTACTATAAAAAATAGATAATAGGGAGCTACTCTACAGTACAGGGAACTCCACTCACTACTCTGTAATGACCTATATGGGGAAAGAATCTAAAAAAGAGTGGATATATGTGTATGTATAAGTGACTCACTTTGCTGTATACCTGAAACTAACACAATATTGTAAATCAACTATATTCCAATTTAAAAAAAAGTTTCAGTCTTGGAAGGAGCTGCTGCATGCCACTTTCTACTTTTCATTGTAGGTCTTTACACCTAAATCATGAAAGACGTGTAGATGAAAGGCTAGTGGAGGGGTCCTGGGAGACTCCAGTGCAGCGGTGACATTGGTCTGCAGAGATGGATATGATGTGGAAATACAGGGCAGTGAACCCTGACAAGTTGCACTGACTCCACTAGCGCAGTTTCAAGAGCAGGTCAGATTGACTTAAATGAAGGTAGTCAGAGAGAAAAGTGAAAAACAAATAGGAATAGTAAATTGGATCTTTAAGACTTAGATATGAAAAAAATAGATATAGTAGAGGATACGGTCTTGTAGTTTTTAGTTGTTAGAATTTTCCTCATTAGGAGGATGAAAGATTAGGTAACACCTGAGAGGGGAACCCAATATTTGTGCTCCAACTTTTGTTAGTGATGCTCTGAACCCTTTCTGTTTGACCTAGCATTGGTTCATAATCCCCACTGTGGAACTACTAGATGAATTTAATAATGCTTACCTTACCTCTCAGGGGTGTCATGGAATTATAAATGAATACATCCCAGCCAAAGCATTAATTGGGTGTTTCAAGTAAAAGGTGCTCAGTAAGTGAAAATGCTAATGCTATTATGAATTTTCCCCCTTCTCTGTCATCCTGGGAAGCAGAAATGATGTTTACATAGCAATGTGAAACTATCTTCTTCAGCACTGTAACCTTATGGGAGGATAAAACTATGCACAGTAATAACAATCAAGCTGAGTTTGAAGCATTGAGGTAGAGAGCCTGTCCACTGGATGGTTCCCTGGGGCAGGTAACCTGTAAACCCTCTTTTAATCTTCATCAACAGAAGAAATGGTTCTTTAAGATATCAGTATTAAAAAGTGGTAAAGTGCCTGTTCTTGCAGACTGACAACACCATTGACAAGCCAATAGCATTAATTTTGTTTGTTGAGGATTTTTAGTAAACCATGGAAGACACAGCATGTTTTTATTTGGCACTTTTGTGGCCCTGCTAAAGTCTACCTGCCTGGTTATTTTCCTATGGAAATTCTCCAGTCAAATGCGGAGATAGGAACCATTCACTTGCATCAGGAAAGACTGTCAGCATATAGTCTCCATGTTTCTTGCATTTCTGCCTGTCTTTTGAGTGAGAGACAGCTACAGCTTTGTTCAGAACTATCTTTTCAAGGATGTTTGTTTAGCAAACAGCCTTAGGAGATACAGACTGCATCTGCCTTGATGGCAGAGAAAAGATTTCTTTCTTGACCAGGAAAATAAAATAACATCTCACTCGGGGGCGAAGATTGGGCATGTCTGCTAATACTGCGTTATGAAATTGGAGGTTTCCTAGGTCTGGGGTTCCTCAGCTATCTCACAAACACATTGTGTTGCCTGCATTCACCTGGGTCCCACAAGACCTGAGGGGCAAGGGAAACGGAGGCAGACTTGAAGCTCATGCTGTCTGCTGTATTTTGAATAACAAAGTCCTTTGACTCCTGGGTTCTGTCAGCATCTATGAAGTTGTAGCAGACTCAATTATTGTTTTACAAGATCTCATCCTCTTCCCAGTTCCTGACGTCCTATTTCTTATCCAAATAAAGAACTTGAAATGCTCTCCCATCTATTTTCACTGTTTTCTTTTTTCCTTACAACCATGGGAGCTCCGTGCTGCCTTAAATCAGTGCCTTATTACAGCACCCTAGGAGAGGGAGTGCAGTAGCCTCCTGACTGCTTTCTTGCCTCTAGTCTGGCTCCACCCTTCATTCTTATTCTACACTGTTGCCAGACTCCAGTGCCTAGAGCACAGCTTTGATCACGCCTCTCCTTCACTCCTCAGCCTCTAATGGCTCCCCATTGCAGGAATGAATTATAAACCCCTTAGACGGAGGAGCCTGGTGGGCTGCAGTCCATGGGGTCGCAAAGAGTCAGACACGACTGAACAACGTCACTTTCACACATTGGAGAAGGAAATGGCAACCCACTCCAGTGTTCTTGCCTGGAGAATCCCAGGGACGGCGGAGCCTGGTGGGCTGCCGTCTGTGGGGTGGCACAGTGTCGGACATGACTGAAGTGACTTAGCAGCAGCAGCAGCAGTAGGCAAAATAAATACTTTCTAAAGTCGGGTTTCCGTGTCTGTCTCTGGGCCTCAGCTTTCACTCTTCCTCCTCTTTTAGCGCTGCATCCTCTGACCAAGCCAACCACCCATGGCAATCCCAATCTGCCATTTTCTGCTTCATATCTTGGTTCATATTTCTTTTGCCTGGAATATTCATTTTACTCTTCAGGTCTACTCTGACAATTCTCTTTCTTTTTCATCCATGCTTAAATGCTAACTTCCTCAAGATGCCCTCTCATTTTCCACCCTGCACCCTGACTGAAACTATAATTTCTTTCATTAAAAAAAAAAAAAATCAGTGAGAGTGAAAACCATTTTGGCATTCTATGCCTTTAAGAAGTTGACAATTTTATACTGGAGGTGAAGATGTTTATTACAAAGGTCAGATATTAAAATCTAATCCAGAACTTTATTATCATATTTATTTTGATTCTACCTATAAATTCACAAATTAAAACCAATGGTGTAGACATTAACTGTGGACAAGTGTTGTGGGAGGAGTGGCTTTCCACACGTCTCTATAACTGACTCTAGCCCTGCCCATCACTGGTAGCCAGGTTCTTGGAACAGTCCTTACTCTGTCCTCCTTGCCTGTTGGGGAGCGGAGTAAAGCAGCTGACAAAACTGCCCCAGGACAAATCCACTGACATCCCAGTCTGTTTAGGAGCAGGGGAAGGAGGCTGATTTCATCATATTGTTTTGCAGAAAGAAAGAAATATGGTCTTTCCTGGGCTGTGTCTTTCATGGGAGATGAAGACTGCCTGACTCGTGGTCAGTCCTTCAGTGCCTGGTGTCCCCAGTGGAGAGGTGATAATTCTCCCAAAGTGCAGCGTTCCTGACCATCAGCATCTTTTGCAGTGGATGAAACAGTGAGCTGGTTCTCTGATGGTAACAGTCATTGGACGTTTGCCATAGGCTCATCCACAGACTGTTGGAGTGGCAAGAAACCATGGGTCTTATCTAGCTCAAACCCCATCCTTTACTTATAAGGCAACTGAGGTCCAGAGAGGTCTCTTGACTCTCACATCTTCTCCATTCCCATTCCAAGGCCATCATCTTCAATGTGACCTTGAAAGGAGCGGGTGACATTGATTTGGGCCATCAAGGATACAGAAATACCACAGAAATAGTCCAGGAATTCAGAAGGTGTGTGCTGCAGGTGGGCATGCCTCTTGCTAAGAAAAATGGACTGCGTTCCCAGAAGAGAAAAGACCAAGACGTAGATCTTAAAACAGAGGTAATTCATAGAACTTGTAACCCAGATATGAGACTTTTTTAAAAAGAACAAATTAAGAAGCATTTCTTGCTCTCTGAATGAAAAGCTGGAAAGGGGTGACAGGGCGAACATGAGGAACTGACCCTGCAGACTTCTAAAAATTTCAGCACTATTTTGTGCTGTGTTATGTTTATTAGGGAGAGTCTGGGGGAGCTTTTGTCCATGCCCTGAATCACAATGGGAGCAGTGGAATGTCTGTCATTAAAATCTGAAGGTAGATAAACAGTAAATATTTCCAGGGATAATTACTTAGAGCTGGGGAAACCTCAGAGTGTTGGAAGTTCCAGGTCCTGTTGGATCCCTGCCATAGATGTGGGGGGTATTTACCTAAAGCTTATCTGAGTCATCTGAGCAGCAGAGGTAGGTACGATTTGGCAGGCGCTGTTCACATGGTTGTGTTTGAGAGGTTTAATAATAACAATTAAAAAAAAAAAAAACCTTTCCTAGGGAGACATTTATTATTCATACAAAGTCACCACTGGCAGAATCACTTTTCCCTGATCCCTCTGGCCAGCACTTCCAGCCCATCAGTCCTCATTTACAAATTGCTACAAAACCAGCAAAGCCAGGTTTGCAAGATGAACATTTTTCAATGAAACCTGCTTTTTTTGCGGGGGAGGGGGAGATTCTGTATCCGTTGGAATTTTTTAGCAAATGAACGAGGGGCATGGCTGTTCTTGAGTATTTCAAATTGGAGTGGTATTCATTAAATGCTCTTACATCCTTATGATACAGAAAGCATATAGCAAAATGAAAGATCTCTACCAACCAACAGACTCCGAGTGCAGAACCACTTCCGCCCTCTACCATCATCATATGGGGATTTAACCTTGGGCCAGTCACTTTAAAACCTGAGTCTGAGCTTTGCCATCTACCGAATAAGAGGATGGATCAGATAATCATTAAGATATTTTCCAGTACTAAAATACACACAGCCATTGCCAGAGCTGGAATGGGTGTTAGCTGTTTTGCAGTTTACTACGTAGATAGGGCAGTGGGATTGAATGGGACAGTCACCTTGCCTCTTTGGATATCAGTTTAACAAATCAAGAAATCTACAAAAGAAGTGGTTATGTTACCACTCAGAACAATAATTTATGTACTTTTTAGATATGTGGTCCAGAAGAAAATCACTCTTTAAAATTAGACATTTCTGGAAGGCTCCATGAAAGAGAAGTGGGACTTACTAGAATAAAGGGAAAAATGGTGGGTCTGGACAGCTTCAGCAAAGACCCTGAGATGGGGATGTGGCAGGCTTGTGTGAATTTGATATACATCAAGGCAGCATGTCCTGAACTACAGGCTGAGTGTCTCTGCTGGTACTTCCACCATAGTTTTAAGTGATACATCAACTGGGTCTTCAGTAATGTAGAAACGTGTTATGAGACTTATTTTCTTTTCAGTTCTCCTTTAATCCATCTCATCATGTCAGGGAGAAAGACTCATATTTGTGCTAATATATTTTTAAGACCCTCAATAATTCCTTCCTACCTTTTTCTTTAACTAAATAAAGATTGAGTCTTAGGCTCAGAAACACCTTCAGCACCAATGCCTCTTAAATATAATAACTTTATCTTGTTCTTTTATTTATTTTGAAGTTTCTATTGAACTTTAAGCAATATAGTTTTTCCATTTAGGTAGTGATGTCAAACTTCCTTTTTAAATGATTTCCATGGCAAATGTTGTCATTTTGAATTAAAATACTAAGTACATAAGCATGCAGGTAGTATAAGGGTCCAGAAAAATCCAGAGTGTGACATGGAAATGGTGTCATTTAGGAAACCCCCAAGGCACTTGTTAAAGAGCTTGGCCTCCTGGAACAAGTCAGGCCTGGGTTCTAACCCTTCCTTTGATGTTTACTAGCTTTGTGACATTGAGCCTGATCTTGAGGGTTCCATGGAGGAAGAAAAATGAAGAAAGACGATGATGGCTCCAGGAAAGTGTTTACAGGATTAGCTCATAAGGTAAAGAATCTGCCTACAATGCAGGGGACCTGGGTTCGATCCCTGGGTCTGGAAAATCCTCTGGAGAAGGGAATGGTAACCCACTTCAGTATTCTGGCCTGGAGGATCCCATGGACAGAGGAGCCTGGTGGGCTACAGTCCATAGGGTTGCAAAGAGTTGGACGTGACTGAGTGACTAGCACTACTGTACTACAACATGATGTGAACACAGCTATTTTCATGCTTGTCCTTGCCACAAGCTCTGCCCCTTTGGAAATAGATGCTTTCCCTTAGCCCCTGGCCCACCTACCTTCAGGGTTGGGCTGTTTTTATTCTCCTTTAGTGCCATTTGCCTTCAGTGAGGCCCCTGCATTCTACAGAAGGAAAGCTGTCTTAGCATGGGGAAAAGAACTGTGGACCTGAACCTGAGAGGCTAAACATTGAACACAGGATCTGCTACTTACTGACTATTGATATTTCAGAAAAAATTTACTTAGCTTCTCTGACTTTAACGTTATGTTAATAAAAGGGAGATGACACTCTCCAGGGTTATTGTGAGAATGACATCCGTGCACAGGACCTTCCTGGCACACAGTAGGTCTTCAATAAATGGCTGTTACCTCTCCTCAGTCATGTATCATGTAGAACCTATCAGCTTATCTTGTTGGCGTGTTTGTCTATTTCATTAATGCTATGATATAACAAGAGTCGCAAACTTTCCTGTAGGCAGCTAAATTTCTCAGGCAAAAACTGTAGACTGTTAAAAATGCTCAGCACGACTGGACAAAAGGGCATTTCAACAAACTATTCTGCAACTTTGTCTGGCAGATTCTTGACATTGGCATGATCTTGACTCTACAATTTTCCCCTTCTGACTCCTGACCTACAGGAAAAAAACCTATGGAGACATCTAAATCTAAAGCTTTATATTATGTGCTATACGTAGCAATCTCACTTTCTGGATAGACTGCATATTCTCAGATCTTTTTCAGTTACAAGTGATAGACGTGGGATACAGTAGGATTAATGGAAACAGGGAACTTTTCAACCCCTGTAAATTAAAAAGAGGATGTATCTGAGTCATGACACTGGAAAATCTGGGGGACTGTTGGCTTCAGGCATGGCTAGATCCTGGTGCTCAATGATATTATCGGAACTGATGAGTAATACTAATGTGATCTTACCCTTGATCGTCTAAACAGAGTAGCAAATACCATGGTAGACATATGAGATATTAGAGTGTTAGCAACACTGCTGTGATTGCCTCCTCTGTGGCATCATCATTCCTAGTGGGTGGCAATGGCTGGACACTCACCATGTCAACAGCCAGCTAGTCCATTTGACATGGTTAGAGATGTAGGGTGGTTTATACTGGGAAGGAAAAACTGAAAATCTAAAATCCCGCAGGAACATCAAAATGCCAAGATATATTCCCATTTTTGTAAGAACATAAAATGCCATGATATTAGGGCTCAAAATGCCAAAGGGAACCAAGCTTTCTCCTTGGCTTGATGGGAGATACAATAGAGGCTCAGAGAAGCTAAGTGACTTTCCCAAAATTGTATAGAAATTCAAAGATATATCTGGCTTTATAACTCAGACTTCCTGGATCTCAGTTGACTATACCCCTTTCTTCTATATTTTGCTACACTTCTGGGTGGCTTAGCCTCCAGCTTGCTGAATCTGGCTGTCTCTCTTATTTAACCTAAATGCATCTGCTCAGGGCTTAGGCTCCTCTGAAAACGTTTAGCCTGGCCCCAAGTGGACCTCTGCCCTGGGACACAAGCCAAGGCAAGACACGAGGAGTCAGCTAAGTGGGGCAGTGCTGACCAGACAGACCCAGGCAAGGGAGAGCTGGAGGGCACAGGGCGCTCTGCAATGTTCTGAGACTTCTGTCTTTTCTAAGGAAAGGCCACGGGAACTGGTTTGCTGAGATGGTTCTGGCTTATGCCCCTTTTGCTTGCTTAAGGATTAGTCTTCTCATTTACACTCTCAAAAGTGTCACCCATTAAGTAGCAACCCGTTGGCAAGCCCATTGATTCCTACTCTTGCACTTCTGGACCCTGGCTCCTCTCTGCAGACATCTCAGTAGTTCAGACTCCCAGAGGTTTGCCTCTGTATACTTTTTGACCCCTGGTGTCAAGATTTGGAGGTTGATTTTTTTTTTTGAGAGAACTAGTACATTCTTTTCAACTATAGCTGAGGAAACCAAAGCTTAGAGACATTAGGTAACTTGCACAAGACTGCTGACCAGGAATTGACCTCCAATCCTTATTCAATAATCTTTGCACTAGATCTTGTTGCCTATGCCTGTCCCTTGGGCCTTGATGACTCCCTCTGTCTAATCTTGGACTTGCCTCACATTTCGTTGTTTCCTTGGTAGTGACAGGAGAGGACCACCTGACTGTGTGTCCATTTTAACCCTTGGTCAGCACTGTAATTCGTATATCTCTGGGTTTCTGGCTACCTGCTCACACACGGCTGCTATTTTTAAAGCAATGCCAGTGGGCTCAGATGTTCCAGTGAGTAGTATAGTGGCAGGTACATGCTTGCAATTTACATTGGAGTCATACCTTATGTGTGGTCAAGTTTTATTTTTTTTCATTATTACTTTTAAAAATACTTACTTATTTATTTTATTTGGATGCACTGGGTCTTAGCTGTGGCATGTGGGATCTAGTTCCCTGACCAGGGAATGAGCCCAAACTCCCTGCACTGGCGGTGTGGAGTCTTAACCACTGGACCACCAGGGAAGTCCTTGTGGTCGAGCTTTAAAATCGACATGTAAGTAGAAAATTTACATAATAAAAATGACCCTAGAAAATACTTTAAATTGTCTATAATGTTCAAATTAATGCCATCTCTTCCATTATTAGGCACAGCCAGTTTGTCCTTAAGCATTGGAAGAGATGTCTATTTCTTTGGTTGAACCCCAAGTGAAATGGTTGCCTTATGTTTAGAAACCATTAATACTAAAATAATACTGTGTCTTTAAGCAAAACAATCACGGTCATCTTGCTAAGATGCCCATGCTCAGAGAGGGCTACAGGGACAGACACTGCCTCAGGGACAAGTAAGTTAACGTCTCTTACCTCATGCTCATGGAGGGGCACGCTCTTGCTGGGGGGAATGGCAGGAACACCTCTCAACTACTTAAATTATTCCTCTTTCTCTGCCAAATGCATGCCAATGAATTATGGTATGGACCTAACAGAAGCAGAAGATATTAAGAAGAGGTGGCAAGAATACACAGAACTGTACAAAAAAGATATTCACAACCAAGATAATCATGATGGTATGGTCACTCACCTAGAGCCAGACATCCTGTAATGTGAAGTCAAGTGGGCCTTAGAAAGCATCACTATGAACAAAGCTAGTGGAGGTGACGGAATTCCAGTTGAGCTCTTTCAAATCCTGAAAGATGGTGCTGTGAAAGTGCTGCACTCAATATGCCAGCAAATTGGAAAACTCAGCAGTGGCCACAGGACTGGAAAAGGTCAGTTTTCATTCCAATCTCAAAGAAAGGCAATGCCAAAGAATGCTCAAACTGAGGGAGAGGGAGAGAGTGGGATGATTTGGGGAATGGCACTGAAACATGTATATTATCATGTAAGAAACAAATCACCAATCTATGTTCAAGACAGGATACAGGATGCTTGGGGCTGGTGCACGGGGATGATCTAGAGAGATGATATGGGGTGGGAGGTGGGAGGGGGGTTCAGGATTGGGAACTCATGTACACCCGTGGTGGATTCATGTCAATGTATAGCAAAACCAATATAGTATTGTAAAGTAAAATAAAGTAAAAATGAAAATTAAAAAAAAAAAGAAAAAAAAAGAATGCTCAAACTACCGCACAATTGCACTCATCTCACACGCTAGTAAAGTAATGCTCAAAATTCTCCAAGCCAGGCTCCTCAATACATGAACTGTGAACTTCTAGATGTTCAAGCTGGTTTTAGAAAAGGCAGAAGAACTAGAGATCAAATTGCCAACATCCACTGGATCATTGGAAAAGCAAGAGAGTTCCAGAAAAACATCTATTTCTGGTTTATTGACTATGCCAAAGCCTTTGACTGTGTGGATCACAATAAACTGTGTAAAATTCTGAAAGAGATGGGAATACCAGAGCTCCTGACCTGCCTCTTGAGAAGCCTATATACAGGTCAGGAAGCAACAGTTAGAACTGGACATGGAACAACAGACTGGTTCCATGACTAGGAAAAGGAGTACGTCAAGGCTGTATATTGTCACCCTGCTTATTTAACTTCTATGCAGAGTGCATCATGAGAAACGCTGGACTGGAGAAAGCACAAGCTGGAATCAAGATTGCCGGTAGAAATATCAATAACCTCAGATATGCAGATGACACCACCCTTATGGCAGAAAGTGAAGAGGAACTAAAAAAGCCTCTTGATGAGAGTGAAAGAGGAGAGTGAAAAAGTTGGCTTAAAGCTCAACATTCAGAAAAAGAAGATCATGGCATCTGGTCCCATCACTTCATGGGAAATAGATGGGGAAACAGTGGAAACAGTGGCATACTTTATTTTTCTGGGCTCCAAAATCACTGCAGATGGTGATTGCAGCCATGAAATTAAAAGATGCTTACTCCTTGGAAGAAAAGTTATGACCAACCTAGACAGCACATTGAAAAGCAGAGACATTACTTTGCCAACAAAAGTCCATCTAGTCAAGGCTATGGTTTTTCCAGTGGTCATGTATGGATGCGAGAGTTGGACTGTGAAGAAAGCTGAGTGCCGAAGAATTAATGCTTTTGAACTGTGGTGTTGGAGAAGACTCTTGAGAGTCCCATGGATTGCAAGGAGATCCAACCAGTCCATTCTAAAGATCAACCCTGGGTGTTCTTTGGAAGGAATGATGCTGAAGCTGAAACTCCAATACTTTGGCCACGTCATGTGAAGAGTTGACTCATTGGAAAAGACTCTGATGCTGGGAGGGATTGGGGGCAGGAGGAGAAGGGGACGACAGAGGATGAGATGGCTGGATGGCATCACTGACTCGATGTACATGAGTTTGAGTGAACTCCGGGAGATGGTGATGGACAGGGAGGCCTGGCGTGCTGCGAATCATGGGGTCGCAAAGAGTCAGACATGACTGAGCGACTGAACTGAACTGAATTATGCATATTGCATCAGACTACTGCACATGATAGGTAATATGAAAAATGAAAGGTATCCAGGGGTCCATAGCCCTTTTGATGCTTGAGGTTAAGGCTCAAGAAGATACCCCAAGGATTCGTCCTTAGTTCTGTGTTTACTATACTGCTGTCCATACTCTTTCTTTTTCTTCTGTTTAGCTAATCTTTCTCTAGTGAACTGCAAACCCTTTGTGCCTGGAATCATGTCCAAAGTATTTCTCTTCTCTCCATACGTGTGCCATAATGCTGAGTTCACATCCAGTACATCATTGTGCTGTGATAGCCTTGTTGAAAGCATTTTGGTAAAATGAATGGACCATGGGTTTTGGATTTAGGAAGTCCTGGTTACAGATCCTTGCCCCTGACTCTTCCAGCTGTATGATCAAATCTCTAAGGTTTTATTCCCTCAGTTGAATAGATTAGATAGCCATACCTAGTTTTAAAATTTTGTGGGCACTTAGACATGCTATGTTAGGATGCTTGGGATATGGTGGGGTTAAACAATTGTTCAGCGCTCAGATTACTATTGCTAGTTGTATTGGAAGAGCACGGTCTTCCTGGTTCCCTCTTAGTTTCTTTAGCATCTGGACTAGAATCCCAAGCCTCTGGGACTCTGGTCCTCCTTTTGTCACTGATTACTCTCAGTAACTAAAACTTCAGTAACTAGCTCAGGTGCCTCCGCAAACTCATTTGTCTTCTTGGGGCCTCTGTTTCATCACTTGTTAAGGAGCACTGATAATTAATCCAGTTTCTCCCTTTCTGGATTTTTGTTAGATGTTTCACATGAGAAAAAACACACACAAAAATAGCTGTGATTGGGAGGATGTGGGTCCTTAGAAAAGCCTGGGTTTGAGGTCCAGCACACTGACCTCCAGCAAGTGAGCCTCCTTCCCCACCCCCACCCACCTCTGCAGGTTATTTTGAAACATTAAAGAGAGGATGAATGTGAAAGTAGGTTATAACTTCAGAAACAGTAGGTTCATGTAAAGAACAATTGTGTCATTATTAATAAAAACATGAAAGGTTCTCAAATACCAGGGACATTAGCAGCATCATCCCTCAAAGGAGAAATGACATCATGGGACCCCATGAACAGTTTAAAGATCTTTTTGGACTAATTTTGTCCTGAGAGGAGACAGGGGTTTAGGAAGACCTCACTTTGGCTCCTCGGAGTCTCTCTGGGTTAGGAGTGATGTTTTCATTTTTGTTTGGTTTTGTTTTCTGAGGAGTTGGCAGCAGGTCTAATTAATGCCATCAAAAGCATGACATTTAATTAACTAAATCACATGTTGAGCCTAATGATAACATATTTCAGCACCCAGCAGGCGATGATGGTCTCACGGGCCATTTCTAAGGAGGCCTGTGATTTGATAAAGACAAACTCTTCTCAGCTAAATCAGAGATCCCCTGAGAGCAGGCAGAGAAGGCACAGCAAGAGTGCAGATTGGGCGCCTTCTCTTATCTCCCAGACCGGCTTAGAGAAACGGCAGAGAGCAACGGGGCCGCTGAACGGCCTCTGTCTTTTCAGAGAGTTGGTTAGAAATCCAGAGGCAAAGAGGAACAAACGTTAAGTTTCTCAGTCGCCTATCCCGCGCCTTGGTTGTTCCAATTCCCGCTGGCAAACGGAGCAGGGAAAACAAAGCAAGACAGAGGAGGTCCTCCAGGGGGCTGTCTGAAGCGATTGCCAAGTTAACAGTCCCTCCAAAGCAGCCAAGTACGTGGACATGGGGGCCCTCTGCTGGACACTGGAGAATCTACAGTGATGCTTATTTGGGCGCTCCCAGGGGGCAAGGAGCCTCTCTGGAGCTGAAACTTTGGAGTGAAATTCTCAGGGTCTCATCAGTCACAGCAGAGCCCACCAAGTTGCCCCAAAGAAATTGACTTTTAGGTCATTCTATGTCTTGGTTTCATCACTTCATGGGAAATAGATGCAGAAACGTGGAAACAGTGGCAGACTTCATTTATTTTGGGGGCTCCAAAATCACTGCAGATGGTGATTGCAGCCATGAAATTAAAAGACGCTTACTCCTTGGAAGAAAAGTTATGACCAACCTAGACAGCATATTCAAAAGCAGAGACATTACTTTGCCAACAAAAGTCAGTCTAGTCAAGGCTATGGTTTTTCCAGTAGTCATGTATGGATATGAGTTGGACTGTGAAGAAAGCTGAGCACCGAAGAATTGATGCTTTTGAACTGTGGTGTTGGAGAAGACTCTTGAGAGTCCCTTGGACTGCAAGGAGATCCAACCAGTCCATTCTGAAGGAGATCAGTCCTGGATGTTCATTGGAAGGACTAATGCTGAAGCTGAAACTCTAGTACTTTGGCCACGTCATGTGAAGAGTTGACTCATTGGAAAAGACTTTGATGCTGGGAGAGATTGGGGGCAGGAGGAGAGGGGGACGACAGAGGATGAGATGGCTGGATGGCATCACCAGCTCGATGGACATGATTTTGGGTAAACTCCAGGAGCTGGTGATGGACAGGGAGGCCTGGCATGCTGTAATTCATGGGGTCGCAAAGAGTCTGACATGACTGAGCGACTGAACTGAACTGAACTGATGTCTTGGTTTATGCACATCTCACTGCTTTTCTATCCTATGTCCATTATGTTCACTGAGACACTCATATCGCTTTAAATTCTACCACATGCAGTTCTTTTTCCTTTTGGCACCTTTGTGATACATTCAGTGAAATAACTCATATATGGCATCCCAAACTACATCAAGGTGGGTTATCTAATTTAAGCACTACTTTTAGAGAAATTTAATTATAGAGAAGAGTCAAAGAGAGGCTTAGGGAGCTGAAGTGACTTAACCAAAGTGACCGAGAACATCAGTGGTGAGACTGCCTGACTCCTATCTCCTCTCCTTTTTCTTGAGGTGCTGTCTCCTGCTCTGTACCCCATGGTGTGTGTGAGGGGTTATGGGGAACTTCAGAGGAAGACGGTATATCCAGAGGGCTCGGGTTCTGGAGACAGAGGTTCTGGGTTGGAATCCTTGCTTTACCTTGTGTTAGCTGTGTGACATTGGGCAGGGCACCTGCCCTCTTGGTGCCTCAGTGTTCTCATCCAATCGGGTGGTTGTAGGGTTGAATAATGAAAAGCAGGCAAAGCGCTCAGTACAGTGTCTGGTGCGTAGTGGGGACTCCATGATACTTGTCATTACTTCTGCTGTGACTGCTCAGTAGTATTGGTTGGAAGAGGTCATCTGTGGTTTTGTAAGGGAATTACTATTTTAGGTACCAAGGGATAGCCTTTTTTTTTTTTTTTTAAACAAGAACCATGAAAGGCTGCCTTCCTCCCAATGTAGGGACATTCTTGCTGGAGTTTTAGGAAAATTATATGTGTGACTGAGGTTCCTTGAGAAAACAGCGGGGTTGAGGATGAGACTGGAAAGGCAGGTTGATCCGGTGGCCTCCAATGGTGGGAGCTTGGATGTTTCCTGCAGCAGGTGGGGAGGTGTGGCTGATTCCAGAGCAGGGCAGTTTCCCACGTCTCTTGAATGACTTCTTTCTCGTGCTCCTCTGATGTGAAGGCTGTCAGGAGCCCGAATGACGGCTGCCCCTGTCATGTATGCATGTGCTCACATGAACAGGAACACACCCGCTACCAGGGGGTGGTCAGTATTCCAATCACCTTGAGGCTGTCGCCAAGGAAGCTGGAGTCGCTTGCAGCCACGTCAGAATGAGGAACAAGCTGGGCCGCCTGGCTGCTTGCAAGGGCTTTTCACTTCCAGATTGAGTGGCTGTTCTCTTGTATGGAAGTCTCTGATGTGGGTGCAAAGATGCTGAGGATGCTCAGATGGGGAGGAAAGGGAGCAAGAGGCTGCTTGTGTACAGGGAGAGGAGAAAGACTCCTTCCTGAAACTGCTTTCAGGCTTGTCCGCAGGAAAGCGGCAGTCAGGTGCTTTAGCAGAGGTTGCCTCTGCCTTCTCACTTCTGTTGCTGACTCCAGATGACTGGATCCCTACCTCTTTCCTTTGCTTGCTTGGTATTTTATTTCCTTGATTTTGCCAATTCTTGTTTGCTGGGATGAGCAGATATGTGGCTGAGAGGAAACAGGGAGAAGTCTGATGAATGTTGCAAATGAAATGGAATTTGGTCTTTGGGTGGTGCAGTCCCCAATACCCCCAACCAGGGCTCAATGGGATGAGTCCTGGTGGCCCTCTTGGTTAGAGCTGGCAAACTGGCAACCCTGCAGGCTCCTTGGGGGTGGTTTTGTCTTGGCACCAGAGTGCATTTTTTTCAGTATTTAGAATGAGATGGCAAGATTTTAAAGGTGAGTTTTTTGATATAAAAATAGGGATTCCAGCTCCTCTTGAAAACCAGGCCATTTGGTGACACTGGTCTGCATTTACCCTTGGCACCAGTCTGCAAGAAATAGATAGATTCTGCCCTGCTCTGAATAGAGCAAGACTTCTTGAGTTCCCCACTATCCCCTCTGGTCCCTTGACCATTAGCTTGACTGGACTGGCCCTGGCAGCATGAGCTGGTGAGCCCCGATGTGGGCCAACCTCTTCATTCTAAAAGTGAAAGCACAGAGGTTCAGAGAGGGACTGTGATTTACCCAAGGTCACACAGCTTCCCCAAGAGCAGAGTAGGTTTCCCTTTTCATAATATGATTTGAAAGGTAGTAGAAAATACTTTTTTTCCCCTCACTTCCTTGTAAAAAATCGACCTCCCATCCTTGCCCTCTGTTCCATAGAAGCTTGCAGTGGGTCCAAGGAAGAAATATTCAGCCATATTGCACATCTGGCCTCCTTTACATCTCACCCCATATCTTCTGCTGCTTCTACTTGCTGGCACAGTCAACCTTACGGTGCCTCTCAAGCTCGAGTAGGAGGACGCTGTCACCTCTGGAGCTGAGTAGTAGAGTCAGAGGCCTGGAATCCTCACCTCTAGTCCGAGCCTGAGTCTCCTCATCTGGCAGAAGGAGGTCGTACACTCGGGAGGATTTTGTGAAAATGAAAACAAAGTGCAGGATGTGATTTGCATCGTAGTAATCACACTCGCAAAAAAAAAAAACAAAAAACAAAAAAACGAAAAAAACCAATGTTGTAACTTATTATTCTAGACAGACTCAGAGCTGAAGGTGCCCCAAGAGATCATATTGTCCAACCAGCTCATTTTTATGGTTAGAGCTCTAACACGTGCTCACGGGAAAAATCAAAGGGTGGAGAAGAATGTAAAGTACCGTGTAAAAGGCTTTCTCTCTTTCATCACCTACATCTCAGTCTCATTTCCCCAGAGGCAACCACTGTTTGGTTTCTTGTGTATCCTTCCAGAAATTTTATTTGCATACGCCTCATAGATAACTTGCCTTCCGTATTTTGACACAAATGCAATCAGACTACTCATGCTGTTCAGATACCTGCATTTTTATTTAGCAGTGTGTGGTAGATCTCTTTTTATGTCAGTGCATAGGGGTATCTTTTTTTTTCTTTCTTTCTTTTCATTTTCAGTGGCTGCTTTTTCACAGGAAAATTA
The DNA here is from genome assembly GCF_042477335.2 of Ovis canadensis. Lineage (NCBI taxonomy): Eukaryota > Metazoa > Chordata > Mammalia > Artiodactyla > Bovidae > Ovis > Ovis canadensis. The sequence continues at coordinate 76,112,578 of NC_091249.1, forward strand.
TACAATAGCTCATGGGTCAAGAAACTAATTCTGTGTAGAGCCAGTATTTTAGGCTCCGTGGGTCATAGAGTCTCTGTACTATGTCCTCCTCCTCTTCCTTCTTCTTCTGACAATGGTTTAGAAACAGGAAGACTGTTCACAGCTCACAAGCCATCCCCAAACAGACCGCAGCCAGATTTAGTCCGCGGCTGTGGTTCGTTTACGTGGTCCCTTGGATGGCCACATAGGCTTCTGCTCTCAACAAGGCTGCGATGGATGTCTTCGTGCTACATCTTTCAGCGGTTGTTGAGTTTATCTGGAGGGTGAATGCATCAGAGTGCAACTGCTGGGAGATACTTTTGAGTTATGACAGATATTGTCCCTGCCTCCTCATTTTAAAGATAATTTCAGAAATCCAGTGAGATTCCAGAACCCCCAGCATATCAGTGGCAGAGGATGGACTTGAAATGACTTCCCCAGTCCTAAAGCATGATGCTGTCCCCCATAGTTCAGGCCCTGTCCCTGGCTGAGACCTCACGTGGAACTTGTTTTGAGACATGGAGTCAGAAAGATCCAGGTTCCCTCAAGCCACAGAGCAGGATTACAGCTACCAGGAACCTGACTGTCTCAGATCCTTTCTCCTTTCTGCTTCTTATTTCTGCTCGAGGCATCCTTGTTCCTGCTTTAGATCCACTGTTTTCTGTGATGAGGGGCTGTGATCACAGCTAAGCTGCAGTGACTGCTAGCAGCTCCAAAGTCAATTTGTAGCATCACTGGGACCAGAAGGAAAGGAGCATGTGTCACAAAGAAGCCTTTGGGCTGCATGTAACAGTGAATCCAGGCACAAATTAATGTAAATAAAAAGGGAATTTATTATGCCACATAATAGGTATTCTGGTCAGCAGACAGTCAGTGTATAGTGAGTCCTCATGGACCCTGGGTCTTCCCATTTCCTATTTTTATCCTCAGTGTTGGCTTCATCTTTTTTTTCTTTAGATTGAAGTATAATGGTTACATAATAAAGTTATAGTTGTACGATATAGTGATTAACAACTTTTAAAATTTGTACTCCATTTATACTTATTATAAAACAACTATATTCCCTGTGTTGTATACTGGGAGTTAATTTTATACCTAATAGTTTGTTTCTCTTACTTCCATACCCCTATTTTGCCTCTCTCCCCTTTCCTCTTCCCACTGGTAATCGCTATTTTGTTCCTATATCTGTGAGTTTTTTTTTACAGTCACTAGTTTGTTGCATATGTTAGATTCCATACATTACTTAAATCACACACTATCTGTCTTTCTCCATCTGACTTATTTCATTAACATAACATCCTTCAAGTCTATCTGTGTTGTTACAAATTGCAATATTTTTTTCTTTTTAATGGCTAATATTCCACTATATGGCTTCCAGGTGGCTCAGTGGTAAAGAATCTGCCTGCTAGTACAGGAGATGTAGGTTTGATACCTGGGTTGGGAAGATCCCCTGGAGGAGAAAATGGCAACCTACTCCAGTATTCTTGCCTGAAAAATCCTATGGACAGAGGAGGACGCAACTGAGTGACTAAGCACATTCCATTGTGTGTGTGTGTGTGTGTGTGTGTGTGTGTGTGATCTTTATCTATTGATCTGTTCATGGACACTTAGGTTGCTTCCATATCACTAGAGTGCATGTATCTTTTCAAATTAGTGTTTTTTGTTTTTTTTCCCTCAGATTTATATCTAGAAGTGAAATTGCTGGATCATATGATAGTTCTATTTTTTAGTTTTTTGAGGACCCTCCATACTGTTTCCCACAGTGGCGGCACCAGTTTACATCCCCACCAACAGTGTACAAGAGTTTAGTGTTGGCTTTATCTTTAAACCTTTTGTAGGGTGTTTGGATGAGGTCCCAGGGTCACATGCAGACCCAACAATGGTCTGTGGCTTCCTAGACATATACTTAACACTCTTCCTCTCGCTGGCCAGAGCTGGGTCACATGGCAGACATGGACTCAATTACTGATCAGAGGGATGAAATTGCCATCATTGGCCTATAAAAATTATCTGGTGTTGAATGGGTTTAGGACATTTACCATGCGACCTATTATAAACAGCTTTTCTTTCACATTAGGTCTAGGAAGTTGCAGAGAAGGATTTGGATTGGCTTGTCTTGGGTCATATGTCTATGTCATGATTCAATCCCCGTGGTCAATAAGATGGGACATTAGAGTTGCCAAGCTTGGATGAGTTAGCTGCTCCTCGACTGATATGCCCCAGAATGGTGCACGTTTTGAGAAGGGACAGAAGATACGGAGAATCTGCTTCCTTCTAATAAAGGCACCCTGGTGACTCTACAACATCTTTCAGGAGATCCCGGGTCTTGGGAGGCAGCCTAAGGAGAGGAGGAGCGCTGGAACTTGAGTCAGGCTTCTTGGGTGAGCACTGGGGCTGTGTGGCCCACTGCACTTGATTTGCTCTGTCTGTGCTTGAGTCTGTCCAGTGTGGGGGTCATTGTGCCTGGGCAGGCTGTCCACAGGTGCCTTGCAAGGATAAATGAGAATATGGTGAAAAGAAAGCAGGTGAGCCTTCAGAGGCTGTAACTTAAGCGAGGGATCCTGGCTGGCCCCGGGGTGTCTCTGGGTAACAAGGGGAAGAAGGGTCCTTTCTCTCGTGGCTCTGTGTACTCATAAACCACTGCTGTAGGGAAGGGGTAGACGTGGAGGGGAAGAGGGATGGCGAAGCTCTGAGGCAGAGATGGTGCTGTAGGGCGAGGCTTCCCTCAGTCTCAGCTGACCCTGCTCACCTCTCCAGAGACCCTGCAGAGCTGCTCCTGCCTTACTTCTTTGTTTTTGTCTCCTTCTGACATCTTTTTATTTGGGCACCTGAGTGACTAGACTGCCAGTTCCCGATAGACTGCTCCGTTGTCCTTTCTTTTTAATGATTGCTTTGTTAGAATTGAAAAGATTTATTCAACCAAACTCTGCTTTTGACCTTCTGGCTTTCTGCTAATAAGTTTTATTTTAAGCTTCAAAGGTTCTTTCTCTTTTGCATCTTTGGAATGTATTTGAGACATAACTGCAGAATTCAAACAGTTCTACTGTACATTCACTTCATTCATGCCTTCTTCCCATTCATTTATTCAGCAAATATTTATGATGATCTGTGCCAAGTTTTAGGCATAGAAGAGGGAGAAAACAGGCATGGTTCCTACCATGTGAAGCTTATGTTCTAGTGAGATAGTGAGCAGTAGGCCACTGTGATTCCTCTTCTCCCTGGCAAGGCACTCATTGCCTTACCTGGAGACGTGGGCAAGCCTTTTGGAGCCAGCGTCCAAGAAAGGCCAGGTGAGGAAATACTGTGTTCAGTCATCAAGTCATGTCCGACTCTTTGTGACCCTATGAACTGCAGTACATCAGACTTCTCTGTCCTTCACTATCTCCCTGAGTTTGCTCAAATTCATGTCCAATGAGTCAGTGATGCTATCCAACTTCATCCTCTGCCACCCTCTTCTCCTTTGGCCCTCCATCTTTCCCAGCATCAGAATCTTTTCCAATGAGTAGGCTCTTTGCAATAGGTGGCCCTCGGAGTGTATTGGAGCTTCAGCTTCAGCATGAGTCTGTCCAGTGAGAAAAGATTAAGGACTAAGAAAGCAACTTCTTTCTAAGAAAGAAAGGTGGTCCCAATATTTCTTCCCTACAAAGGTTTCACGTAGAATGGCAGCCATCCTAATTCTACCACCTGCTGGCTGCATTACCCTGAGTAAAACCGTTCCCCTCTCTTAGACTGAGTTTACACACTTGCAAAATGGAGACAGCAGAGCTTTCTCATAAGGTCACTGTGAAGATTAAATTAGGTCATCCAGGGGAGGCTATGTACCACATAGGTACAGGCTCAGGCTGGCTCATTTGCATCCTGGCTGTGGCTCTCGCAAAGTGATCCCGAGCAATTGTGTTTACCTCTCCTGTGTCTCAGTTTCCTGATCTGAAAATGGGACTAGGAATCATTTTTACCTTATAGGATTGTTGCACAGATTAAGTGAATCAGGTACAGTCATTGGCCCACACCCAGCCTCCTAGCAGTGCTCAACAAAATTCATTATACCTACCTAAAAGTGTTTTTCCCCCAATAAGACTACTGTGTAACTTGTAAGGCATTTTAATGGTATTTTCTTATTTTGCTTTTTGGAAAAGGAGCATCAGTAGAAGGTCCTCACTCATAGCTAGGTCTTTTTCAGCCCTGCCTTCAGGACACAGATCTGCTGTCACTCTGGGTTCATCAATCACTGGGCATGTTACAATCGCGCCTTCAGTTCCCATGTTAAGTGTGATCTGTGCAGGCAGAGAGACACGATTGATGTTAGGCAGAACAAGATGTGGGAAAGGCTTTCCAACAGCTTTCTTGGAGAAAACACATGCATGTATGGCTAAAAATAACAATAAAATCACCTTGGTGATTGGTCCAGTGGTCCAGTGGAGGGTAACAAAGACTGCTGAGATGGGAAAGAAATTTATGATGTCATAAACTCATTCCACCAGTTACCACTGCTAAGGGTGAGTTTGGGTAAATTGCTAGACCTTTCTGTGCTCCTGCTTTCTCATGTGTTGAGAGAGAGGGAAAGAATGAATCATATTTTATTTGAGATCCCAAATTGGTGCCCACAGATGGGCTTTGTTTGGCTGATAGAGGCCTTAAAATTTTGACTTAGTTGTCAACACTTAAAACTTCAGTGATTTCACGAGAAACTAGGGATCAGAGCTGCTGGCAATAAGTAGATGGAGTTGAGTAGCAACCTTCCGCCTTTAGGTGATGAATGTTTTCCTAAGCCCTTCACTCCCAAAAGACTATGTTTCTATTTGCTCACCCACTTGTCTCACTAAGGTTTGCTGCCTGGATCTTACTTAAGAATTTGTGACATGTTGAACAGGTAATATCCTCAGTATCTTTTTATTTTCTCATGACAGTACTAAGTAGGGCAAAAATCATTATATCCTTTTACCTGGAGAGGAAATAGTGAGTGTCAGAGAGATTGCTGTTTGAACACACAAAGATGAAGGGCATTGGTGGGGCTTGAAAATAGACCTCACCTCCTCATTTATTAGTTTCCTCTCAGCTGTTTGATCCTTTCTCTTGGACACATGGCATTCTATTCACACTTCTGACGATGATGATGTTATTAATAATAATAATATTGTTCAGTGTGTAGTTACTGTGTCTTCGCTACCTTCTGTTACCTAATTATTTTGAGCTGTTGGTGTCAATAGCCCCATTTTGTAGAAGAGTAGATACAGGCTCATAGAGGCCAGCAATCTGTTTGTGGCCACACACTTATGAAGCAGCGAAGCCAACATTTGAACTCAGGTCTATCTGACACTAAATCCCCTGTTTTGAACCATATGAGTCACACACACACAGTTGCAAAAACAGGGCCAACCATTTGTCCCATTAAATAACAGTGATATGTGAAGTTTAGAGGGATTGATTTTTCACTCACAATGGATGCTCATTTCCCATGCTTTTAGTGTGAGATGCTCTGAATACACAAATCATGAAATGTGAAGCTCTTAGCAATACACTCGCCAAAGAGCAGTGAGAAGCCTCCAGAGAGGCCAGGGGGTATCATCGTTAGGAGGAAGGAGGCTGCGGCTGTCAGGGTGGATATGGCAGCGTAGTGACACTGCTCTCAGAGTCAGGGAGAGGTGAAGGCACAGCCTGGCTGAGCTTCCCTCCCGGAAGGAAGGCGTGCTTCCGGAGGCGTGCTCCTGGCGCAGTTTAACTCAGCGGTCTCCCATGAGATCCTCTGGCCTGGTTTGTCTTGACATCACACATTTATAGGATCTTAGGTTGGAAGACACTGTAGAGGTCACCGGGACCCATTTTTGTTTCTGCTGGGATCTTTTCTGTAAACATTCAGCTTCAAAAGAAGGGAACAAGTTAACTAAATTACTATAAATTCATCTGGTATAATAAGGAATGCCCTATGTGTTTCTGCCGCTGTTGTTTTCTCAAATTATCAGGCCCAGTACAGTTGCCAAAGTTGTATGCGTTGTTAGCCACTGGCACACACTGGTAGCCCATCCTGAGTTTGTGGTTCATTAAAATTGTTAGGTCTTTTTTTATTTTTGGTGGGATCAGGTGTCAAGCCCATCTTTGGAGATAGGTTATCTGGGTTCATATCTAGATATTATTTTTTAATTTTTTTATAGTTGATTTACAATGTTGTATTAACTTCAGGTATACAGCAGAGTGATTCAATTACACATGTATATATTCTTTATATATATATATATATTTTTTTCAGACTCAAATAATGTGTGCTGCTAAGTCACTTCAGTCGTGTCCGACTCTGTGCGACCCCATAGACGGCAACCCACCAGGCTCCTCCGTCCCTGGGATTCTCCAGGCAAGAACACTGGAGTGGGTTGCCATTTCCTTCTCCAATGCAGGAAAGTGAAAAGTGAAAGTGAAGTCGCTCAGTCGTGTCCGACCCTCAGTGACCCCATGTACTGCAGCCTTCCAGGCTACTCTGTCCATGGGATTTTCCAGTACCTTCCTTTTTATTCCTCAGTTTTTTTCTTCTGTCAATTGGGATGGTAGTTGCAGTCATCTCAAAAGAATTGCTGAGAGAATTAAGTGATTTGATACATATTAAACACTTGGAACAGTGCCTGATGCATGGTAAGCTTTGAATAAATGTTACTTTCATCATCAAGATCATTTTTTACGTATACAATTTAGCACTTAGCATTTAAAAAAAATCCTTCCTTCACTAGTATGTAATTCTGAATGCCATTGGTATTATGTTCTTGATACTGCTCCCTAAAACTTTTTTACTCAAAGTGTGGGCTAGAGACCAGTAGCATAAACATCACTTGATAGATGGTTATGAATCTCATACCCCACTCTGCTGCTGCTGCTGCTATGTCACGTCAGTCATGTCCGACTCTGTGCGACCCCATAGACAGCAGCCCACCAGGCTCCCCTGTCCCTGGGATTCTCCAGGCAAGAACACTGGAGTGGGTTGCCATTTCCTTCTCCAATGCATGAAAGTGAAAAGTGAAAGTGAAGTCATTCAGTTGTGTCCGACTCTTCGCGACCCCATGGACTAAAGCCTACCAGGCTCCTCCGTCCATGGGATTATCCAGGCAAGAGCACTGAAGTGGGTCATTGCCTTCTCCCCAATCTGCTGCTGCTGCTACTAAGTTGCTTCAGTTGTGTCCGACTCTGTGCGACCCCATGGACTAAAGCCTACCTGGCTCCACCGTCCCTGGGATTCTCCAGGCAAGAACACTGGTGTGGGTTGCCCTTTCCTTCTCCAATGCATGAAAGTGAAAACTGAAAGCGAAGTCGACCAGCCGTGTCCGACTCCCAGCGACCTCATGGACTGCAGCGCACCAGGCTCCTCCGTCCATGGGAGTTTCCAGGCAAGAGTACTGGAGTGGGGTGCCATTGCCTTCTCTGTGTCCCCACTCTAGACCTACTGAAACAGAATCTGCTTGTTAGCAAGGTCGCAGGTGATTTTTGTGTCCATTAAATTTGAGAAGCTCTGTTCTAGCCCGTCTGTTGATTCTGGATCATTGGTTTCAGCTGGGATGAAGCAAGCCTCCCAGCTCTTATGGGGAAGATACTCCATTTTGCACTCTTAAGATTACCATATAAGCTGGCGCTGTAGCCCAACCAAACCAGGCAATGCTTCCAGGAGTCAAGTGGACTGGGAGCAGATTCAGAGGTGAGTTTTTACTGCTAGAATTTACAGTCAGATTGGACAGATTTGGATTTTACTCTATCACTCTGTGTGTGTGTGACAAACTGCTTACCTTGAAGGGTTGCTGAGAGGACGCAGTGAGGTGGCCCTGTGAAGCGTTTGGTACGTAGTCTGACACAGAAAATACTGGCTTGCTCTCTTCTTTCCACCAGTCACATGATTCACATGCAAAGGGTAACCCATTCCTTGAAGGAAGAAGTCTTTGACCTAAAGGGAAAATTGGCTTCAAACAGCTTGGGAAGATGGGGTTCGTTTGAAAGCTACAGCAAAGTGGCAGAAGTGCCGCTGCTCATTTCTCTGGCCGTGTGTCTGTGAATATAAACTGTATTTGACTGGAAAACTGTAAATGGAAGCATAGTGTAATTAAGAAATAAAGAGAAGGTTACTGGTGTATAAATTCGCATTAAATGCCACCGGCACACATCGTATGTGCACACGTGTTTGTCTTGTGGTTGAAGTTCAGAGGAGGACAATGTTGAGGTTGCTGATTAATTCTGGCACTAATTAAAATGCACCAATAAGAGAGGACGTGATATGACTCTTTGTGATCAATAGCTGAAAAATGTTAATCTTGGGCTTACCCCAAGGCAGCTCAGGGGACGCTGCAAAACTAGCCCTTTTTTTTTTTCCTCTGTAGTGTAGTGGTTCAGAGCCTTTCTGAAGTCAAGGTGCCTGGGGTCAGATGCCACCTGCTGCCACTTGACTGAACGTTACCCCATGTTTCTTATAGGCCTCGGTTTCCTCAATGGTAAAATGTTGGAAGATAATGATATCTGAGGGCTGCATTCCAGAGGACCATGTATGCTTCAAAGCTCACATATTTCAAAATCAATTTTCTCATAAGACTGACAGAAGAGAGGAGAAGTATTTCTGACTGTGATACTGTGATTTATAATAAGACATACACATGTGGTCGTCATCCTGTTTCTGTCTCAGGGTTTCTAAAACCTTTGGAATTTGGAGGAGAGCAGACATAGGATTCTTTTGTTAAGTGAATGGATGGACTTTAGGACACCATCTAAGGATATGGAGTGAACCATGTGATTAGAGGTTTGGAGATTTCAGTTCCAGCAGCCCAATCTCTGGGGAGGGAAGAGGGTCTGGAGATTGAATCGATGACCAGCAGGCAATGATTTAGTCAGCTGTACCCATGTAATGCTGCTGCTGCTGCTGCTAAGTTGCTTCAGTCTTGTCCGAGTCTGTGTGACACCATAGACGGCAGCCCACCAGGTTCTGCTGTCCCTGGGATTCTCCAGGCAAGAACACTGGAGTGGGTTGCATTTCCTTCTCCAGTGCATGAAAGTGAAAAGTGAAAGTGAAGTTGCTCAGTTGTGTCCGACTCTTAGCAACCCCATGGAGTGCAGCCTACCAGGCTCCTCCGTCCATGAGATTTTCCAGGCGAGAATACTGGAGTACTCTTGTAATCAAGCCTCTGTAAAAACCCAAAATGAGGGGGTTCAGAGAGCTTTGAGCATGCTGAACCCATGAAGTTTTGGGAGAATGGCATGCTGAAGCTTTAAGAAATACTATAAACATCATCCATAAGTCTTTTAATTCATAATCTTTAAAATTGTGTAATATTTGGCCAACATGGAAGGAGATAGGGCTGACATTATATTAAGTTCTGTGCATAAAGTGAGCATTTACCTTTTTATCAGTATTTTGAATTTGTCTAAAATTGGTAGGATTGTAAAAAGTAAGTAACATTGTGCAAATGAAATACTTCTCATGGTGTCTTGCCCATAATCTTAGCAACTACTTACTGACAAGTGCCAGGCACTAAATGCTTCAGATCTATCATCTTCTCTACTTTTCTCAACTTCCTCATGAGACAGGTGTATTAGTTACATATTACTAGGTAATAAACTATCCCCAAACTTAGATTTTGTTCTCTCTCACAGTTTCTGAAGTTTGGGAAATCAGGAGGGCTTAGCTGGGTGGTCCTGGCTGAGGGTCTTTCAAGAGTTGTGGGCTTGGCTGTTGCTTGGGGCTGTTGTCATCTTGAGGCTCAACTGAGGCTGGAGAATCTACTTCCGAGATGCCCAGGTGGTCTTAGTCTTCACTGACTGTGGACCGGAGGCTGCAGTTTCTCACTTAATTGGCTCACAAAATGGCAGTTGGCTTCTTCCAGATCCAAAGATCTGAGAGAGAGGACATGGGAGAGTGTCCAAGGTGGAGGCCACAGTGTCTCACACTCCAGGCTTTGAAGTGAATCCCATCACATCTGCCGTGTTTTAGTGGGCACACAGACCAACACGTCAGGAGACGCTGCAAGGGTCTGAACTCTAGGAGGCAGGCTGTCTTAGTCTGTTTGGGCTACTATAATTAAAAGCACTGTAAGTGAGGTGCTTAAAACCACAGACATTTGTTTCTTAGTTTTGGAAGCGCCAGCAGATTTGGTAAGGGCCCACTTCCTGGTTCTCAGACAGCTGTCTTCTCGCCGTGTCCTCAGATGGCAGAGCGGCAAGGGCGCTCTCCAGGGCCTCTGCCGGAAGGGCACCAGTCCCGTTCACACGGGCTCCGGCCTCGTGACCTCATTGCCTCTCAAAGGCCTGGCTCCTAATACTGTCACACTGGGGATTAAGCCTCGACAAACGAATTTTAGGGAGACAGAAATTCAGGCCACAGCACAGCTATTAGGGAGCCATCTTGATGGATCTTATTATCCCTCGTCCAAAGTGAGAAAACTTTGAAAAGTGAGGCAGAGAGAGCTTATGCAGCTAATCCACGGGTGCATATTAATACATTAAAAAACAAACAAACCAAGTTTCAAATTTAGCCCGTTTAGTGGCAGCTCCCACATTTCAACCACAGCACAATTCTATCTGCAGGGTAAGTGGCCTATCACCATGGGCCCCACTCGCTGTTTCACTTCCAACAACCAGTCTGCAAATCCATGACTCACTCTAGGCTTGGACCTCACTTGACATTACTCCTTCTGTTTAAAGACAAGAGCTCTGTAGTGAGCTGCTTTCTTCCCTCAGCCTGGTGGTCTGTGTATGCACAGTATACAGAGAAGCAGGGAGCAGGACTCTTCTCTTTGTGGAGCATACAGCCTTGCTGGGGCAATAATACCAGCAGGAATGTTTGCCCTCTGAACTGCTATAGAACTTGTTGCCTTTATGATTATTATTATTGAGACTTTATGTATACTCCTGTCTTGCCATTTACTTTTCCCACCTGTGTTTTTGCCTCCAAATGAGATGGAAACTTCTCTTGGGTTGAACTCTGCTCTCTGCTTCACTGAATCCCACCTAGTGTCAGGTAGAGTTAATTTTCACATAATGGGAATCCTCAACCAGTGTTTACTAGTGAAGATTATGTAAGGTTATTGGAGAACCCTAGGCAGTGTGTGATGAAATGGCAAAGCACATAGCTGAGACAAGGATTGCCCTTTCATGTCAAAAAAAGGAGAGTTTGGGTTTTCTTCTTGAAATACATTCCTTTATTTGATGTCCTATCTCTGAGCTGTCTCTGAAGTATGCCCTTCTTTCATCTACAACATAACACACTCTTCTCTGAAAAAATCTCAATCCCTGACCTACCAATACTTCTCATTCCCACAATAGCCTGGGTACTCTGGAGTGTCTGTTCCATCCACATAAAGGTCTTTGAAAGGGGTCTTGCTATAGTTTTCCAAAGAAGAACCTTCTAGTTTTGAAATCTGAAATGTCATTGAAGATCCTTTATTCTATTGCCTTCCCTTGAGATACATGGGCATCCACATCAGGGAACAAAGGCTGTTGATTCTGTTTGCGCATTTCACCACAGATTTAAAGACTATCCTTCTTCTTTCTCCCTCATTTCAAAGTCAAATCACCCTCTGTCTTCCTTCTCAGATTTGCCTTTGCTTCAGCATAATGTTCTAATGTCTGGCCATTGGTAAAATTCTTAGAAACCAACACAAGTCTTAATTTATTTTATTTCCAGTCTTTTCCTGTCCCTTAGCTCAGCAAAATTGCACCATTTCAAAGGCCCCTATCATGTTCTTTTTCCCCCCCTCTAACTCTTTCAGAGGGTCACCATGCTCTATCAGATCACTCCCCAAAAGTGATTTTGTTTTGTTTATATTTGTTGTTTTCCCTCAGGAAGCAGAGATTCCTGCAAGGTGAAATGAACAAGGACTTCAGTGATAGTTCCTTGATGTGATTTCTCTTTTCCCTCATCTGTCCAGTCTTTACGTCTAGTCCTGGCATTTCAAGCGGAAGAATGATTTCCTCGAATGTTTCAGTCCCACTGTCTACGTTTGGAGAATGTGACACATGAGAGGTGGGAAAAAGGTGACTGCATCCCACAGTTCTTTGCTGCTCAGCCTGGTGAGGGTGAGGTTATTAACACAACTCAAGGGACCTAGATCTCAGGCTTTCCAGAATTTGTTGTTGTTTGGTCACTGTCACGTCCCGACCCTTTGTGACTCCACGGGCTGCAGCATGCCAAGCTCCTCTGTCCTCCACTATCAGCAAAAGTTCATGTCTTCCACTATCTACAGAAATTCATGTTCACTGAGTCAGTGATGCTGTCTAACCATCTTATCCTCTGCTACCCCCTTCTCCTTTTGCCTTCAGTCTTTCATAGCATCAGGGGTTTTTCCAATGAGTCGGCTCTTCACATTAGGTAGCCAAAGTATTGGAGCTTCAGCTTCAGCATGAGTTCTTCCAGTAAATATTCAGGGTTGATTTCCTTTAGGATTGACTGGTTTGATCTCCAAGGATAGTCTTTAAAACTATAGCAAGATTCTCAAGAGTCTTCTCCAACACCACAATTTGAAAGCATCAATTCTTTGGCACTTGGCCTTCTTTATAGTCCAGCTCTCACATCTGTACATGGCTACTGGGAAAAAACACAGCTTTGATAATACACATCTTTATCAGCCAAGTGATGCCTCTGCTTTTTAATACACTGTCCTGTTTTGCCATAGCTTTTCTTCTAAAAGGCTCACTTTCAAAAAGTCGGTGGTGTAATAGGATGGGAACTCTATTGAGTATTCACAGCTCTGTTCTGCTTCAGCAAGCTGTGAGCTTCTCCAGTTTCATTTGCCTCATTCATAAAATGGGCAGATCTGTTTGTAGTGTGGACAAATCAAGGCATGGTGTTTGGAGCTGACATCTGGTCCCTGGTGTCCTCCCTGTTTGCTTGCTCCTTGACGTCTCTGCTCATACTCTGTTCCATTCGGAAGGTCAGTTCCTCAAGATGCCCATGTCCTTCTTCCCGTCTCTAGGCCCTTGTACTTCTTACTAATCCTTCAGGTTTTTTAACCTCAGATATCATTTGGTTCTGAAAGCCTTTCTTTCAGAAAGACCTATTCCTAGGTCTGGATTAAGGGTCCCTTCATGGGTACCCCATTGTACCCTATATTTGGGTATTTACTTTGTGTCACATAATTTTTTGTATTCTTTTTTTTTTCTTTTCTGTCTCCCTTATTTCCTTGGAGTGGTGATCAATTCTTACTCCTTTTATGTTCCCAGTTCTAACAACAGTAGTGATTGTACCTTATATTTAAAGATTGCTTATTCTGTGTTATTTGTTTAAGCATTTCATATCTGTGACCTCAACTAGAACTCAACTCTTTGAAGCAGGAACTATTTTGACTTCATTTTACAGGTCAAAGACTGAGGCTCGGTGAAGTTAGATTGCTTGTTGTAGGTCACTCAGCTAGAAAGAGGTGGATTGGAAATTCACAATGGCAACCCACTCCAGTACTCTTGCCTGGAAAATCCCATGGACAGAGGAGCCTGGTAGGCTGCAGCCCATAGGGTCGCTAGGAGTCGGACACGACTGAGTGACTTCACTTTCACTTTCACGCGTTGGAGAAGGAAATGGCAACCCAATCCAGTGTTCTTGCCTGGAGAATCCAAGGGACAGAGGAGCCTGGTGGGCTGCCGTCTCTGGGGTCGCACAGATTCGGACACGACTGGAGCGACTTAGCAGCAGCAGCAGCAGCAGCAGCAGCAGCAGCATCTGGCACCAGAGACTCTGCAATACAGCTTAGATATAATATGGTGAGATGCTAAATGAATGAATGTTTCAGTCAGCCTTGGGGATGAAAGAACAATGAATCCTGTGCCAAAAACCTATGATTTAATTGGAATGTGAGACATGAACACACATAGTCTGAGTGTCATGAAAGGTTCTGCTATCCTGAGAGCTTGCAACACAGCCTAGCATCTCCTGTTCTGAGTGTGTCTTGTCCGGAGTGATCCCCTCCTCCCATTACAGTCCAAACTGTGTTTTCCATGACTGTGTTCTGTTCTTCCTTGTGTGGTTAGGAGAGCGGGCTGTCTGAGCCCAGCCTATCAGGAGACAGGGCAGGAGCAGGGGAGGAACTCTCACGTTTTGGGCATCTACTGGGCCAGTCTCTACTCACCTTTACTCTTTCCAATGGCCCTTAGGAGCAGTTGGTATTATGTTGATTTTAGAGACAAGGAACTTGAAGCTTATAAAATAGAACTAATATGACTAAGATTGCACAGGTAGTGAAGGCAGGTTCTGACCTTACATTTATGATCCTCTAATTATGAAGTAGATTTCTATGGACAAGGAAGGTGGGTGAGTATCAATGTAATGTCAAGAAAAGACTACTATAAGCTAATTCTCCCTTCTACCTCCACTCTTGGCATCCACATTACCTGCATTTCTCACCATTAATTACTGATTTGGATTTTGGGATGCCTTTTTTTTTCCCTCTCTTAAAGTTACTATTTCTTGGATATGAAACCAAAAATCCAGCAATTTGTCAGCAGAATTGGATTATAATGGGAAATGACTTGGAGCAGATGTGTAGATGTGAGAAAGACCTGTTTGGGTCTTTAGGGAAACCCTTGCACAAATGAGGACAGGCATTCAACTGTCTTCCAAGCCTGTTATACTGGTTTGGCTAATTCTTTGAGGAGGGAAATCACGCCCCTCCTCTCTCTCAGCTTTCCCCCTCTTCCATCCCAGCTCTGTAACCTTTCCTTTCCACCTCACCCCCAAATTTCCTTAGTGGATATCGAGTAGCCTGAATCTGACAAGGAACATCTAACTGTTACAATGCTGGATATTGTTTAGAGCTCAGATCTGTTGTCTGTGTTTTTTTTTTTTTTTAAATTTTTATTTTTTTACAAAATGCAGCCCCAAAGTGATGAGATTCAATAAGAAAAGTCCTATCTCCCAGGCTTCTGGGCCCTTCTCCCAGCAATTTGGTGGGAAATGGATAGGCTGGTGGAAAGGGAAAACAAAACAAAACAAAACAAAAACTGTTTCCTCTTTGCCTCCTGATTGTTTTAATTACTACTGAAAAGTTACAACTAAAGAAGTGGTTTCCAGCTACCTTGCTCTTAATTGATTTTCTGAGCTTCCAGCAAGCACACATCCCCTAAGACTTGGATGAGACTGATGGGCAGGAGGGGGTCCTTGGCTGGGACTAGCTGTGTGTGTCCATCACAATACCCTCCGGTCCCCAACCTAATCTGGAAGTGGCAGCCTGAAGCTAGAAGTCTTGGCAGCTCATGAAGTTGCAAGTGAAGAGAGAACAAAGAGAGTTGGTAGTGAAAGTGAAAGCGTTAGTCGCTCAGTCATGTCCAACTCTTTGCTACCGCATGGACTGTAGCCCACCAGGCTCCTCTGTCCATGGAATTCTGCAGGCAACAATACTGGAAAGGGTGGTTATTAACTTCTCCAGGGGCTCTTCCTGACCCAGGGATTGAACCCATGTCTGCTGTATTGCAGGCAGATTCTTTACTGTCTGAATCACTAGGGAAGCAGTCGTAAAAAAAAAAAAAAAAAAAAAAGTAGAAAAATCATCCTTAGAATGAGTTTTTAAAGGCCCGTAATCTATGGACTCTTAATTTTGCAGCCCATAAATGGGCCTCAAGGATTCCACAAGACTCTTGAAATCATATGCAAAACTTGGCGTGTATGGGCATTTTTCTAGGGAGGGGATCCATGGTTTTCATTAGAGTCTCAAAATGCTTCATGATTCCCAAAAGTTAAAGTCCAACGGTGTAATCTACTTACCATTCTTTACAGGAGAAGAAACCAAGGCTAAAGAGGAGGTTGTAAGATATCCAAGGTCATACTGTAAATTATCGGTGGATCAAATTTGGACTAATAACTCCACATACTTGATCCTATACATTTCCCACCTGCCACACATCCTCTTTGTCCCAGGTTTTTGTTTAGAACTTGAGTGGTATGTTTGATGGAGGTTTAAGGACATAGTTAGTCCCCAAAATACAGTCCATTTGTTATTGTTAGTCTGTGAGACCTGACTGTGTTTCCTCTCCACCACCCACTGCTTTGAGGGTCTTTCTTTCCATTGGGACCCATTTCTGTTAGTTCACTTTCCAACACCTTGTATCTGTGAAGACCCCATCATATCACCTGATTTACCTAAAGATAGTGTGTCCGTGGCAGTACATTAAGTGGCTTTCCATAGTGGGATAAATCAGAGCAACACTTTTTCTGGAGAAATCTTTTCTCTTGCTTCTATCTTTGGGTCAGCCTAACATCTTCATCAATCTTTGGTATCCTTGATTATTTTTTTTACTTAGTTTTTATTGAGATACAACTTACACATATTCAAATGTATAAATTGTAAGTGTAGAGCCTGATGAATCTTTACGTATGTTTACATCCGGGTAACCACCATCCAGATCAAGGTATAGCACATTTATAGCAACCCAGAAGCTTTCTTCATGTCCCTTTCCAATCAATAGAAACCTCTCACCTGTAGGCAACCACTATTATGACCTTTATTATGATAAATTTGTCTTTGTCAGTTCTTTAGCAGCACATAAATAGAATTGTATAGCATGTACTCTTTTATATCTAGCCTCTTTTGCTACACATAGCATCGATGACAGTCCTCAATGTTGCAGTGTGCCATCACTCCATTCTTTTTCATTGCTCTGTAGTATTACATTGTGTCAATCTAGCAGGTTTTATTTATCCACTTTCCTGCTGCAGATCATTTGGATTGTCTCCAGCTTTTTAAAATTATGAAAAAAGTTGCTATGGATATTCTTATACATGTCTTTTTATGGACATAAGTACTTATTTTCACTAAGGAACAGAAATGTTGGATCATTGTATGTACATATGCTTGGATTTAGCAAATACTGACAGTTTTCTAAAGCAGTTTACTCAGCTTTCATGAGTTTAAGCCAGCCAACCTTAGTACCTACCTTCAACCTTTCCCCAGATCAACCTGACTGTGTTGTTATCAGATTCATCCTTGCCCTAGTTTCTGTATTAACCCCGTCCTAATCTCCAGTTCTTCCACCTTGGCTTTACTGAGTTATAAACAGATAGATATAGAACCACAGCAATTGTGTGGCTCAACCTCAATGTTTCAGAGATAGAAAAAGTGAGGTCTGAGTGTGGCTGGGTGGGGAAGCTGTCCAGTGATACCAAACAAGTTCCCAGCTGACCTGGGGTGAGGATGCGCAGGTGTAAACTCTTTGACAGAAGCAGGAGACAGTTCATATCCATTTTGTTGCTATCTCAAGCTTAGGAACAGAGAAGGCAATGGCAACCCATTCCAGTACTTTTGCCTGGAAAAATCCCATGGATGGAGGAGCCTGGTGGGCTGCAGTCCATGGGGTCGCTAAGAGTCGGACATGACTGAGCGATTTCACTTTCACTTTTCACTTTCATGCACTGGAGAAGGAAATGGCAACCCGCTCCAGTGTTCTTGCCTGGAGAATCCCAGGGACGGTGGAGCCTGGTGGGCTGCCGTCCATGGCGTCGCACAGAGTCGGACATGACTGAAGTGACTTAGCAGGAGCAGCAGCAAGCTTAGGAAAGCACCTGATATATGATTATCCTCAAACCATATTTGTGAAAGGAAGAAAAAATGAAATGGAAGGATTCTTAGCGATTATTGAGTTCAGTATTTGTCAAATTGTGAATGTGTAAGTCTGATTTATAAAAAACCTTGTAGGTGGGACCCTGCTGAATAAAGTAAACCCATTGTGAAAAAGGGGTTTCCCTGGTGGCTCAGATGGTGAAGAATCTGCCTGCAATGCAGGAGACCCACGTTCAATCCTTGGGTTGGGAAGATTCCCTGGAGAAGGGAATGGCTATGCATTTCAGTGTTCTTGCCTGGAGAATCCCATGGACAGGAGCCTGGTGGGTTATAGCCTATGGGGTGTAAAGAGTCAGACACGATTAAGTGACTAACACTTGTGATCAATCCCCCAACTTGTACTTAATTGTGAAGAAGAAATTTGCTCTTTGACCCTCCTTTAATCATTGCATTAGCTCAAGGGGAGAATGTCTCAGTCTCCTGCTATGTGTCACCTTGTTAAAATTTGCCAGTTTCTTGAAAAAGAAAAAAAGAGAGAGAGAGTGAGAACAAGAAGCTCTAGGTAGATTTTCACAATGCTTTGTTTTTCTTGCATTTTTTCTTTACCTTTTATGGTCTTCTTTGGAGGAGGAAATAGACATTTTTCTCATTATGGCAGTAGTAGAAAGAGTCCTTTTCAAGTATATTTTAGCATAAACAGAAAACAAAAAACAAGTGGGTTTACTGAAGAAAAAGGTTAAGTAATAAATTGGGTATATGGATGTAGCAAAAAATCATATAAGGCTAATCAATTTTGTCCATTTCACACTTGCTATTCACTAGATGGGGAAATGGAGCCCAGGGAAAAGAGACTTGAATGACCCTTGAAACTGGCAGCTAGGGTCCTCAGTACCGTGCTCCTCCCATAAAAATCTGGTTGTGATACATGTCACTTTGAAAGAAGAGACATAGTTCTAGCCCACGGTGCTCCATTTATTATTAAGGAGACTCCAGTGGTAAAGATGGAGAAGGCAATGGCACCCCACTCCAGTGTTCTTGCCTGGAAAATCCCAGGGACGGGGGAGCCTGGTGGGCTGCTGTCTATGGGGTTGCACAGAGTCGGACACGACTGAAGCAACTTAGCAGCAGCAGCAGCAGTGGTAAAGAATCAGGCTGCCAGTGCAAGAGATGTGGGTTTGATCCCTGGATTGGGATGATCCCCTGCAGTGGAGCTGGCAACCCACTCCAGTATTCTTGCCTGGAAAATCCCACAGACAGAGGAGCAAGGAGTTGGACACGACTGAGTATGCTAGCTTGTGCATGAAGGATTATCTGGAGGGCATCTTAGAAGCGCTTCCATTGAATAAACTTGCCTTTCATAGAAGCCTCTGGAGCACCTTCCCTTATCTATTCCAATGCACATGTTACCAACTGCCTCCTTTAAGGGGCAGCTCTGCTCCCGCCTTGCCCTAAACTTGCACAGATTCTGTGGTTCCCAGCTGACTTCCTGAGCCTGCCATTCAGAACGCTCACAGCCTGCTTCCCTTCTCAGCTTCATATCCCAGCAGTTTCATCTTCCCTACACTTTCCTGCATTCCAGGCTTGCTGAACTGCACATCTTCCCTAAGGATGCTACCTGTTTTCCTTCCCTTGTGCATCCCTCTTTAGTGTTTCTTTATCTGGGATGCCCTTCCTTCATCTCTGATCATCTGCCTCCAATGACTTCCTCTTTCAGGAAGCCTTTTATGATTCCTCCAACTGGATGTGAATTCTTCTCCCTTCACTGTAGGCAGGATCCATTCTTTGCTGAACAGCCTACCTAAATATAGTTGACAAAGTCCCATTCAAATGAATAACTCATTTTGTCCATATAAAACCTGTGGGATGGGTATTATTATTAGGGCCATCATTTTATAGCTGAAAATACTGAAGCACAGAGAGGTTAAGTAACACGCCCAAAGTCACACTGCTGACAGCAGCAGAGCCAGGGTTTAGACACAGGTCTTTTGGAGTCCAGAACTTACACTCTTAGCCAGGATTCCATCCTGACCACCCTTGCTGCCAGCAGCATTCTGTTTAGAGATGGTTAAATGAATTATAGGGGAGCTCTCTGCTCAACTCTTCCTGAGATGCGGCACTAGTCAGGCATATGTCTGAGGTGAAGGTAGAGATAGTAAATGCCTTTTTATTGCTGTCAGTGATTTGGAAAGCAGGGTCTGGCAAAGATGTCTGCCTTGCACCAGCCTGGGTTGTCCACAGAATCACTGTATTGGCAGCTGTAGAGTCCTGGTAAGAAATTGTGGTGGCCGTGGGGAGTGGTGCTGGGGGGAGGCATCAGGGTGCAGTCTTTCTTATCTGACGTAGGGAGCTCCTGGCCCACAGGAAGAGTGTCTCTAGCTTCAAGGAGAATGAGAGCTTGGCTCCTGTCCCTGGGCTGCCGCAGCAACAGCGTTGCACAGGCTGCTCCTGCCCAGGGACACCATAAATCGCTGGGCCATGGACTTGACAGCCAGCCGCGATGTGATCAGAAAGCCAACAGGAGCCGATGCCAAGCCTTTGGTGGCTGCTTCCTGCATGTTCCTCTCATCCATCATGCCAGGCGGAGCAGTCACGGGGCCAGTCACCTTCTTTCCAAATGGGAACTCAGAGGGCAGTCAGTCAAGTCCCAGGTGGGGAGAGGGCATTAATTAACCCTTTCGAAGCTGTAATCCTCTATTTTCCCCATGCATAATCTTACTTAATTCCTATTCGTTTATTGAACATGCAGCTACAACACAACTTTCAGGATCCAGGCATCTTTTTGTGACATCTTTGGAAGTAGAGGAGGAAGGAGTGTTCCCATTTTACGGATCAGGGGACAAGGGAGAGGGAACTATGGAAAGCAGCACATCCTTTAATTCTAGTTCTGAGACTCCTGCTCTCATTTGACTGAAGTTAGGAAAATAATTTCCCTTCTCTGGATGAGAACTGATGTATTGCTTGTCAAAAATTATCTATCTTTCAGTTCAGTTCAGTCACTCAGTCACGTCCAACTCTTTGTGACCCCATGGACTGCAGCACATCAGGCCTCCCTGTCCATCACCAACTCCCAGAGTTCACCCAAACTCATGTCCATTGAGTCGGTGATTCCATCTTTAGATTTCATTATTTTTAAAAAAAGTATACTTCCATATGAGTGACTTACTTTCACTTTCACTTTCGCATGTGACTGGAATTTAAACTTTGTAAAAGGTATGAAATCAAGCAGAACTCATCCTCATCTCTCTTCTTGGGCTCTGATTCCTCTCTTCAAAGATGACAACTCTTTTTCTGGAAAACAGTGCGTATGTGTGTGTGTAACAAATGGAATTATACTATGCTGAACCTTGCCTTTTAGACTAAACAGTATATCTTGGAAATCTTCCCATGTCAGCAAGATTGATCTAACTCATTCTTTTTGGAGGATACTTATTATTACATTGTAGGAATACACAACAATTAATGGTTTTACCACTGTGGTATTGATAGATACTGAAGCAGTTTATATTTTGTTCTTTTATTGCTGCTTTACAAACAATGCTGCAGTGAATTTCCTTGTGCATATATCTTGGCATACCTTTGGGTAAATTCCTAGCAAAGAAACTGCTGAGTCAAAGGGTAAGTGGATTTTAATTATTGGTAGCTATTGCTTTACCAACAGAGTTTGTGAGTGCCTATTTCTGAATTTTTGATCATTTTTTGGGCCAGCCCTATGAATCCTATTTTAAAATAGGGTATGTAGAATTCTAATGCTTCTAAATTCTCCCTTCAACTTGGATTTTTTTGTGTTGTTATCTTCTGAGCTGTTATATATATCTATTTATGTTTAGTTTGTTTTCTTATTTTTTCTATATAATGTTATAAAGACATAATTATCCACTTATATAATAATAAAGATTTATTTATTTTAAAAATTTAACAATGTAAGAAGAAAAGGCAAGTGTTAACTTCTCAGTTAGCTGAGGCTGCAGTAGCCAAAACCTGAGGACAGAAGGGAGAGAGCAGTGCCAGCAAGGAAGCGGTAATTGTTAAGAGTAAGTTCCTAGGGCACTTGACTATTTTATAAGGGTTTGATGCAGATGGATACTAGTCTTCTGACTGGAAGCTTCTAGTAGCAGTGGTCAAGTCTCCTTCCATGGTGCTTGCCTCTATAGAACTCAGTCCCAAATGACTGAAGCCCAGATGCTGCACAGATTCCTTGGGCAGAATGGCTTACTGGCAGAGTGCTATAAGCAAAACCTCTGTAAGTCTGAAAACTGTTCAAAGATCTGGTACTTCCTTCTGTCCTTGCCACCTCTGGTTGATCCTAGGCAAGTCTCTTCACTCCTGTAGGTCTCACCTAGATTATCTGTAAAGCTGAGGTAGGGAGAAGACTAGGACAGTTCTCATGATTGAAGTGCTGTTTGTGACCTGCTGGTGGACCAGAATGTGATTTTTCCTGCCCCCTTTTAGTTTTAATATAGTACTTATTTTTTAATCAAAGTTTCAAATTGAATGATTCTGTTCAGTTATTATGCAAAAAAGATACCATCCTACCCAGTAGTCTTAAATACTTAGAATTTTTTAGGGAGGGAGGTGGGGGGGGGGTCATGTTTGGGAATGCATGTAAGAATTAAAGATTTTAAAATTTAAAAAAAAAGAAAGATTTTAAAAATCTACATAATCATCTTAATAGATGACCAAATAAACCTCAAAGAAAAAAAAATACTTAGAATTTTTTAAATCTCTGAATAATATACATATAGGGTCTCTTCATGATTTTTTTTTTTTAGTTTAAAAATTTGTTTTTTATGTCCTACTATGGAAAAATGACAAAATGTGGTCCATTGGAGAAGGGAATGGCAAACCAATTAAATATTCTTGCCTTGACAACCCCATGAACAGTATGAAAAGGCAAAAAGATAGGACACTGAAAGATGAACTCCCCAGATCTTTAGGTGCCCAATATGCTGTTGGAGACCAGCGGAGAAATAACTCCAGAAAGAATGAAGAGACAGAGCCAAAGCAACAACAATACTCAGTTGTAGTTGTGACTGGTAGTGGAAGTAAAGTCTGATGCTGTAAAAAGCAATATTGCATAGGAACCTAGAATGTTAGGTCCATGAATCAAGGCAAATTGGAAGCGATCAAACAGGAGATGACAAGAGTGAACGTTGACATTTTAGGAATCAGTCAACTAAAATGGACTGGAATGGATGAATTTAACTCAGATGACCATTATATCTACTACTGTGGGCAAGAATCCCTTAGAAGAAATGGCGTAGCCATCATAGTCAACAAAAGAGTCCAAAATACAGTACTTGAATGCAGTCTCAAAAATGACAGAATGATCTCTGTTAATTTCCAAGGCAACCCATTCAATATCACAGTAATCCAAGTCTATGCCCCGACTAGTAATGCTGAAGAAGCTGAAGCTGAATGGTTCTATGAAGACCTACAAGACCTTCTAGAACTAACACCCTCCAAAAGATGTCCTTTTCATTATAGGGGACTGGAATGCAAAAGTAGGAAGTCAAGAGATACCTGGAATAACCGGCAAGTTTGGCCTTGGAGTACGAAATGAAGCAGGTCAAAGGCTAGCAGAGTTTTGCTAAGAGAACATAGTGGTCATAGCAAACACCTTCCAACAGCACAAGAGAAGACTCTACACATGGACATCATCAGATGGTCAAAATCAAAATCAGATTGATTATATTCTTTGCAGCCAAAGATGGAGAAGCTCTATACAGTCAGCAAAAACAAGACTTGGAGCTGACTGTGGCTCAGATCATGAAATCCTATTGCCAAATTCAGACTTAAACTGAAGAAAGTAGGGAAAAGACCACTCAGGTATGACCTAAATCAAATCCCTCATTACTATACAGTGGAAATATCAAACAAATTCAAGGTATTAGATCCAATAGACAGGGTGTCTAAAGAACCATGGATGGAGGTTTGTGACATTGTACAGGAGGTGGTGATCAAGACTATTGCCAAGAAAACAGAAATGCCAAAAGGCAAAATGGTTGTCTGAGGAGGCCTTACAAATAACTGAGAAAAGAAGAATAGCTAAAGGCAAAGGAAAAAAGGAAAGCTATACCCATCTGAATGCAGAGTTCCAAAGAACAGCAAGGAGAGACAAGAAAGCTATCCTTAGTGATCAGTGCAAGAAAATAAAGCAAAACAATAGAATGGGAAAGACTAGGGATCTCTTCTAGAAAGCTAGAGATAGCAAGGAAACATTTCATGCACAGATGGGCTCAATAAAGGACAGAAATGGTATGGACCTAACAGAAGCAGAAGACATTAAGAAGAGGTGGCAAGAATACATAGAAGAACTGTACAAAAAAGATCTTCATGACCCAGATAATCACGATGGTGTGATTACTCATCTAGAGCCAGACATCCTGGAATGTGAAGTCAAGTGGGCCTTAGAAATCATCAGTGTGAACAAAGCTAGAGGAGGTGATGGAATTCCAGTTGAGCTATTTCAAATCCTAAAAGATGATGCTGTGAAAGTGCTGCACTTAATATGCCAGCAAATTTGGAAAACCCAGCAGTGGCTACAGTACTGAAAAAGGTCAGTTTTCACTGCAGTCCCTAAGAAAGGCAATGCCAAAGAATGTTCAAACTACCACACAATTGCACTCATCTTACATGCTAGCAAAGTAATGCTCAAAATTCTCCAAGCCAGGCTTCAACAGTATGTGAACCGTGAACTTCCAGATGTTCAAGTTGGTTTTAGAAAAGGCAGAAGAACCAGAGATCAAATTGCCAACATCTGTTGGATCATATGAAAAGCAAGAGAGTTCCAGAAAAACATCTACTTCTGCTTTATTGGCTACACCAAAGCCTTTGACTGTGCAGATCACAACAAACTGTGGAAAATTCTTAAAGAGATGAGAATACCAGACCGCCTGACCTGCCTCTTGAGAAACCCATATGCAGGTTAAGAAGCAACAGTTAGAACTGGGCATGGAACAACAGACTGGTTCCAAATTGGGAGAGTATACATCAAGGCTGTTTATTGTCACCCTGCTTATTTAACTTATATGCAGAGTACATCATGAAAAATTCTGGGCTGGATGAAGCACAAGCTGGAATCAAGATTGCCAGGAGAAATATCAATAACCTCAGGTATGCAGATGATATCATCCTTATGGCAGAAAGAGAAGAAGAACTGTAGAGCCTCTTGATGAAAGTGAAAGAGGAGAGTGAAAAAGTTGGCTTAAAGCTCAACATTCAGAAAACTAAGATCATGGCATCTGGTCCCATCACTTCATGGGAAATAGATGGGGAAACAATGAAAACAGTGAGAGACTTCATTTTCTTGGGCCCCAAATCACTGCAGATAGTGACTGCAGCCATGAAATTAAAAGACACTTGCTCTCTGGAAGAAAAGTTATGACAAACCTAGACTCATATTAAAAAGCAGAGACCTTATTTTGCCAACCAAGTTCCATCTAGTCAAAGCTATGGTTTTTCCAGTAGTCATGTTTGGATGTAAGAGTTGGACTATAAAGAAAGCTGAGTGCCGAGGAATTGATGCTTCTGAACTGTGGTGTTGGAGAAGACCCTTGAGAGTCCCTTGACTGCAAGGAGATCCAACCAATCCATCCTAAAAGCAATCAGTCCTGAATATTCATTGGATGAACTGATGCTGAGGCTGAAACTCCAATACTTTGGCCACCTGATGCAAGGAACTGACTACTTAGAAAAGATGCTGATGCTGGGAAAGATTGAAGGTTGGAGGACAAGGGGACAACAGAGGATGAGAAGGTTGGATGGCATAACCAACTGAATGGACATGAGTTTGAGTGGACTCCTGGGGTTGGTGATGGACAGGGTGGCCTGGCATCCTGTAGTCAATGAGGTCGCAGAGAGCTGGACACAACTGAGGGACTGAACTGAACTGATGAAAAAATGCAAGGTAAGTTACCTTTCATCCAAAAGCACCTCCTTCTATCAATGCATACAAGTATATTTTCCATTCTTCTTCCCCCTAATATACTAGCTACATAGTTAGTGGCCTGAATTTTGCATGTTTATATTCCATAAACATTGTTCACTACGGAGCCATTTAATGACAATTACTTTTTCCTTCCTCTTTAAATTTTTTTTTTTTTTTTGTGGAGTTAATGATAGTCTCTTTTGATTTGTTTACTTTTTAAAAACGTCATTTTCCAAAATGTATCCCAAGTGGCATATCCTGCCCCCATGCTTATCACAGTCTCCTCTCATTACATTGATTATACACATTATTTGTTCTTCTCAATTCCTCTCAATTCAATGTTCTTAGAGAACATTACTCTTAGAAATTTCTGACTTGCTTTAATCTAGACTTAATGTTCTCTGTGTCTGCTCAAATTCTGGGGTCTCTCTTTTTATCCTGGGTCATTCCTTCTCTTTCTTATCTTGAATCCCAGTTCTGCCTCTTTCTCACTTTACTTCCTCATCTCAGTGAAGCATTTCACTCAGTAGTTTTCTTCCTAAAGAATGCACAGGATAAAAATTAATTTGCGTGTCTGAAAATATCTCTCATTGGTCTCTGTATTTAATCGATATTCTGGTTGGGTATAGAAATACGGTTTGGAAATTATTTTCCCTTATGATTTGGAAGGCGTTTACTCCATTTTCTTCTCGTCTAGGGAAGCTGTTGATAAGCCTGAAGCCTATCTGCTTATTGATTCCTAATATGTAACCTATTTTTTCTTTTCCTCTGTGAAATCTCTTAGATCTTTTCTTTATTCTCAGCATTGTGAAAATTTCATTATTATGCTTTGGCTTAGCTGTGCTTTTTATCCCTGTGGGTCTTTTTAGTGAGTATTTCAATCTGGTAACTCAGGTGTTTTTGCCTGTGGGAAATTCATTTGAATTTATTTTTTTGATTATTTTCTCTCTACTCTCTTCTCAGGGCTCTTCTCACATAGATGTTATATCTTATAGAGGGATTCTCTATTTTTATTGCCTTTTCTTTTTTATTTCCTTTTTTAACCCTTCTGTTTGGGGGATGTCTTCAGCTTCATCTTCCAATCCTTTGCTTAGTTTTCCATTTCTCCTATCATATTTTTAATTTCTAAGAGTTCTGTCATGCTTTCTAATTACCCCTTTAGCAGATTGTATTTTTGCTTTATGAATGCAATATCTTTCCTTCTGTCTCTGAGGATGTTAATGGCAGTTTTTTGTTGTCTCTCTTTTTTTAAGGCTTTCATCTCCTTGAATAGTCTCTGTGTTAGCAAGCTGATTTCGCCTCTTATTTGTCTGCTATCTTGTTATCTGTCATTCATTTTAAAGGCTTTCTTCAGATAATTCATCATCTCTGGCTATCTTTGCATATGAAGGAATACAAACCAAAAAACTAGTTGGAGTCTTGTGTATGTATGCATACTTGCATTTTAAATATGCCTGCATATTCAGTGAAAGTGAAAGTTGTTCAGGCATGTCTGACTCTTTGCGACCTCATGGACTTCACAGTTCATGGAGTTCTCCAGGCCAGAATACTGGAATGGGTAGCCTTTCCTTTCTCCAGGGGATCTTCTCAACCCAGGGATTGAACCCAGGTCTCCCGCATTGCAGGTGGATTCTTTACCAGCTGAGCCACAAGGAAAGCCCAAGAATACTGGAGTGGATAGCCTATCCCTTCTCCAGCGGATCTTTCAGACCCAGGAATAGAACCAGGGTCTACTACATTACAGGAGGATTCTTTACCAACTGAGCTATGAGGGAAGCCCAATATTCAGAGAGATTGGTTTTATTCATTCTTTTAAAAACTATTTATTTATTTGGCTGTGCTGGATCTTCACTGTGGCGGGCAGGATCTAGTTCCCTGACCAGGGATTTAACCCAGGCCCCTACATTGGGAGTGTGGAGTCTTAGCCACTCTACCACCAGGAAAGTTCTCGACCGCCTTTTTTTATTCTTCAGAATAAGCTTCCAATTTTCTGTCAAGGTCAGTAAGGTGCAGTTTCCCAGCTATGCAGATTGGAGGACATGTGGGAGCTATTTTTTTTTAAACCTTTTTAAATGGAAAATTTCAAACATAAGCCAAAGTCGAGTGTAATGAACTCACATCTTCCTAACACCCAGCTTCAGTGCTTACAAATATTTTCTTTTTCAGTTTCAACTACTTTGACTATACTTATAACCCACCCTCTTCTATTCAGCCCTATCTTTGCCTCCTTCCAAAAGTGCTGATACCACCCATCCCAGAGCTTTTTGGGGGTTCTTCAGTGTAAAGTAGCTTGCTTTTATTTTCCCCTTGCACAGCCACATTAGAACTCTGCTTTCTTGGTTTTGCTAATGCAGTTACCACTTTTCTTTCTGCTTTACTAGGTTTTTATTGTTATTGTCTCTTCTTTTGGTGTCTTTACTGTACTGAAATTTCAGCTTCCCCACACAGGTCACATGCTCTGATGTCTGAGATTTTAAATAAACTCCACCTAGAACTTTATTCCCTTAGCTCTTTGATGGGTTGCTCCTTTATGTCTCATTTCAGTCTTCACATTCTTCTAACAATTCTCCCTGACCTCCTGGTTCAGGGCCCCTCCTCTGCCTTCTCATTTCAGCCTTGACTTTTCCCAGCACCCAGCACTTCTCTCACTGCATTGTAGTTGCTCTTCTTCCTCAATAGACACGAATTCTGGGAAGAGAGGTTATCTGTTCCACCACATACTGTAAATATAGCAAAGAGTTATTAGATATGTACTATATGCCAGAAATATATATATACTATATGCCAGAAATAGTTGTGTTTTTCATATACCAACTTAACTTTCAATATAATCTTCAGCTGTCACCACTATTATTATTATTTTTTAATGGAAGTATAGTTGACTTACATTTCAGGTGTATAGCAAAGTGAAATGGGTGGGATTCATATCAGGTAATTGGTGTGAGTAAAGGCATAAGTTTAGGGAATGAGTATGGTGTGTTCATGAGATAGGCAGAGATAGGGTCAGGTTGAAGAGGCCTCTGAGAGATGCATTTAAGAAATGGTCCTTATTCTTCAACAGTGCAAATAGAAATAAAGAGAAATATGGGGGGAGGGTGCATCTTGCAGTCAGAATCTGCATTCATTTATTTCTTAGCTTTCATTTATCCTAAAAATATTTATTAAATGGCTACCAGTTATGAGCATGTTCTGGATACATGGAATATACCAGTGGACAGAACAGACAAACCCTTCCCTCATGAAGCTTAGAGTTCTGTTCTTGTTCTCAGTTTACTTAAATAGTCCTTAAGTCTAAAGTCACTCCTCTTCTCCCTACCTCCCACCTCACCCCCATTACTTCTTGGGGTTCTGTGAATGAGTCTTCCAAAATACATTTGTCTCTTAGATTATAATTGGGCTTCCCTCATGGCTCAGATGGTAAAAAGTCTGCCTGCAGTGGAGGAGATCCGGGTTCTATCCCTGGGTCGGGAAATCCCTTAGAGGAGGAAATGGCAACCCAGTCCATTATCCCTTGCCTGCAAGATTCCATGGACGAGAAGCCTGGCAGGCTATACTCCATGGAGTCGCAGAGAGTCGGACATGACTGAGCAAGTTCACTTTCTTTCTTTCTTTCACTTATACACACATATATAAATATATACTTTTCAAATTATTTTTCATTATAGATTATTGCAAGATATTGAGTATAATTCCCTGTGCTATACAGTAGGTCCTAAATTGATTATCTAGTTTATATATCTATTTAATTTATACATCTAGTTTATATATATATTAGTGTGTGTATGTTACTCCCCAGTTCCTAACTTATCCCTCCTCTCCCTTCCTCTTTGGTAACCACAAGTTCATTTTCTACGTCTGTGAGTCCATTCCTGTTTTGTAAATGGGTTCACTTTTATCATTTTTAAAAGATTCCACATACAAGTGGTATCATATGATACTTGTTTTGGTCTGACTGACTTCACTTAGTATGATAATCTCTAGGTATATCCATGCGGCTGCAGATGACATTGCTTCATTCTTTCTATGGCTGAGTAGTATTTCACTGTATATATGCACCACATCTTCTTTACCCATTCATCTGTTGATGGACACTTAGGCTGTTTTCATATCTTAGCTATTGTAAATAGTGCCACTATGAACATGGGAGGGCAAGTATCTTTTTTGAATTAGAGTTTTCTATGAATGTGCTTCTAGGAGTGGGATTGCTGGATCATATGGTAACTTCATTTTACGCTTTTTAAGGAACTTCAGTTTTCCATGGTGGCTGCACCAATTTACCTTCCCACCAACAATATGGGAGGTTGCTTTTTCTCCAACACCCTCTCTAGCACTTATTATTTGTCGAGTTTTTGATGATGGCTATTTTGACCAGTGTGAGGTGATACCTATCTCACTGTAGTTTTGATTTGTATTTCCCTAATAATTAGCAATGCTGAGCATCTTTTCATGTGCCTGTTACCCATCTGTAGTCTTTTTGGAGAAGTATCTATTTAGGTCTTCTGCCCATTTTTCGATTGGATTGTTTGTTTTGTTGTTGTTGAGTTATATGAGCTGTTTGTACATTTTGGAAATTAATTCCTTGTTGAGCACATCATTTGCAAATATTTTCTCCCATTCCACAGGTTGTCTTTTCATTTTGTTAATGGTTTTCTTTGCTGTGCAGTTATTTGTATGTTTAATTAGGTCCCATCTCTTTGTTTGCTTTTGTTTCCATTACTCTGGGAAACACACCGGCACTATTATTATCCCTAATTTATATATGAGTAAACTGAGAATGAAAAAGCTGGCTTAAAATTGAACATTCAAAAAACAAAGGTCATGGCATCTGGTTCCATCACTTCATGGCAAATAGATGGGGAAACAATGGAAACAATGACAGATTTTATTTTTTTGGCTCCAAAATCACTGCAGATAGTGGCTGTAGTCATGAAATTAAAAGACACTTGTTCCTTGGAAGAAAAGCTATGACCAACCTAGACAGCATATTAAAAAGCAGAGACATTACTTTGCTAACAAAGGTCCATCTAGTCAGAGGTATGGTTTTTCCAGTAGTCATGTATGGATGTGAGAGCTGGACCATAAAGAAAGCTGAACACCAAAGAATTGATGCTTTTTAACTGTGGTATTGGAGAAGACTCTTGAGAGTCTCTTGGACTGCAAGGAGATCTAAGCAGTCCATCCTAAAGGAAATCAGTCCTGAATATTCATTGGGAGGACTGATGCTGAATTGAAGCTCCAATGTTTTGGGCACCTTTGCAAAGAACTGACTCCTCAGAAAAGACCCTGATACTGAGAAAGATTGAATGCAGGAGAAGAAGGGGAAGACAGAGGATGAGATGGTTGGATGGCATCACTGACTCAATGGGCATGAGTTTGAGCAGGCTCTGGGAGTTGCTGATGGACAGGGAAGCCTGGTGTGCTACGGTGCATGGGGTCGCAAAGAGTTAGACATGACTGAACGTCTGAACTGAAGTGAAACTAAGACACTGTTATTCAGTAAGTTGCCCAATTTCATATCACCAGTAAGTAGAAAAGGAGCCAGGAGTAGAATCCAAGCTATCTACTTCCAGAACCTGTCAGGTAAAGGGTATTTTAGATCCAGTCATAGAATAAATGAGCTCATGAGGTGTGATTGAATCAGTCAGGCAGCCAGGGCACTAATGAGGCTAGGAAGCCCCAGGTGACCACTTCACTAAGAGCACTTCTGTCTTACCCCATGCACTGGATATTTCCAGTTTGTAACGAAAGCATTCAAGGTCATTGCTATTCACAGCTATAGATATTCATCTGCTGCCTGCTCTCTGGACACCCAGGGATGAGACCTTCAGAATCATCACACAGTGGTCTCACAAAATCTGCTCACATGCAGAACCTGAGTTTAGTTCTTATCAACAGTCTATCCTCCAAGAGTCTTACAGAGTGCCTCACATTCAGCAGACTCGCAGTACATGTTAAATGTTGCAATAAATCAGTCAACAAGTCAGATCAGTTGAAAAATCAGTCCCTAATCACTGAATACCAAGTTAGAAGGCACAGTTCACCCATGTTATACCTGGGAAATAAACATTAGGAAATGATAAAGTCAGAAGCTTTCCTAGTGGACTGGCGTTAGGAATCTGCCTGCCAATGCAAGAAGCATAGATTCGATCTCTGGTCTGGGAAGATTTCACATGCCAGGAGCAACTAAGCCTGTGAGTGGCAACTACTGACACCATGCACTACAACTACTGAAGCTCTGTGCCTAGAGTCAGTGTTCCATGACAAGAGAAGCCACTTCAACAAGAAGCCCATACTCTGTAACTAGAGAGTAGCCCCTACTCATTGCAACTAGAGAAAGCCTGCACTCAGCAATGAAAATAGCACAATCAAAAATAAATAAATCTTAAAAAAAATGATAAGGTCAGGATTTGTCTCCTACCTCCTGTTCCCTTTTAGTATCTACTCTTCCTTGTTCTGGAGCCAACCTCAAAAGTCTTGTGTCCAAATGCTGTTCATTTGTTTGCTTTGCCCATTTCCCCAGAACACCCCACTTGGAATGTCTTCTCTGTGTATCAGTCAGCAAGTATTTATTTATTGAAAAAAAAGTCTATAAAGTACCAACCAAATGCCAGGAGTTTAGTGGTGAGGAAAAATACCTGTGATCTGTAGGGATTGTCAGGTCCTTGAATTCCTGTTGTGTGCTGTGTCTTAGGCTTGGCTTAATAAGGGATACAAATAGGCATGACGATCTCTCTGCTTTCCAGGAGCTTACAGTCTGGGTGAGAATGCAGAACAAGAAATTAAAGCATTGTTAAAAACTAAACTGTGGGAGAATTTGAATAATGCAGGAGGCTCTCCAAAAAGAGAGAGAGCAGTGTGGATTAGGGTTTAGCACTCACCACAGGAATGTGAACACAGAGACTAAGGGTGAGTGCCAAAGATTAGAGTGTCTTTATAACTGTCTAACTTCTCCACTAGAATGCTAAGACCTTGCCTGCTTTGGTTACCCTCTATCACTAATATCTAAAACAGCACTTAGTAAATAGTTCATGAATGAATGAATGAGTGTGCCTTAGGGTGGAGGAGGAGATGAATGAGGTAGAGGAGACAGAACCAGATGTGGGCTGTACTTTTCTCCCCCAAGGATATGGTTCTGAAGGTCCAGGTGTTAGTAAATTAACTCATAAATTAATCTCTAAAAATCCCTTCCTGCCCTGAGAACCTCTGATTCTCTAAGTCTAATCCCTGTAGAAATGCTAATAGTTGATAATAGCTTAATGTTATATTCCTCCTAGAGTTCTTTGCATTTTAACATTGGACTCCTGAAGATGCCTGCTTCCCTAAATGAAGGCAGTTCCGGTGCTGAGCCAGATCCAGATGGGGGCATATTGTAGCCTGCAAGTAATGTGTCCCAGACTATTAGCTCACAAGGTTTTCTCTGCTCTATCTACCCACAAGGGTGACTCAGGAAGAAGGATTTTGGCAGCCATTCTTCTTACTCCAGGGAAAGTGGGAATTTTAGAGTTTCTTCCAGTTTCTTCCTCTTCTCTCCTTCTCTCCCCTTCCCTTACCCCTTTATCCCATCTTTCTTCTGTCCTATCCTCTCTCCTCTCCTCCCTCTTTCCCTCCCTTTCTTCTCCTCCATACTCCTTTGTTGCTGAGTCAATGAATGGGTGTCTCCCCCTGTGGCCCCCTAAATTATGTTCTCATAACTTGTCTGCCAGCTCTGATTTCCATCAGTGACAGGCTTATAAATCTTAACTCCAGACTGGCAAGTGGTCCTCTAGGCTTGTAAGAGAATAATTGGGTAAGAGGTCTGTAGTGAGTGTGTGTGTGTGAAAGAGAGAGAACACAGTTCAGTTCAGTCACTCGGTTGTGTCTGAATCTTTGCGACCCCACACACTGCAGCACACCAGGCTTCCCTGTCCATCTCCAACTCCTGGAATTTACTCACACTCATGACCATCAAGTTGGTGATGCCATCCAATCATCTCATCCTCTGTTGTCCCCTTCTCCTCCCGTCTTCAATCTTTCCTAGCATCAGGACCTTTTCCAATGAGTCAGTTCTTCACATCAGGTGGCCAGAGTATTGGAGTTTCAGCTTCAGCATCAGTCCTTCCAATAAATATTCAGGACTGATTTCCTTTAGGATGGATTGGTTGGATCTCCTTGCAGTCGCAGGGACTCTCAAGAGTCTTCTCCAACACCACAGTTCAAAAGCATCAATTCTTCAACACTCAGCTTTCTTTATAGTCCAGCTCTCACATCCAAACGTGATTACTGGAAAAACCATAGCTTTGACTAGATGGAACTTGGTTGGCAAAATATTGTCTTTGCTTTTTAATACGCTGTCTAGGTTGGTCATAGCTTTTCTTCCAAGGAGCAAGTGTCTTTTAATTTCATGGCTGCAGTCACCATCTGCAGTGATTTTGGAGCCCAATGAAATAAAGTCTCTCACTGTTTCCATTGTTTCCCCATCTATTTGCCATGAAGTGATGGGACTGGACATCATGGTCTTAGTTTTCTGAATGTTGAGTTTTAAGCCAACTTTTTCATTCTCCTCTTTCTCTTTCATCAAGAGGCCCTTTAGTTCTTCTTTGCTTTCTGCCATAAGGGTTGTTTCATCTGCATATCTGAGAGTACTGATATTTCTCCCAGCAATCTTGAGAGAGAGCATAGGTGCACACAGTTGATGGATTGTTGGATTAATGCGTCAGGGCCTTAGGCCCTATTGTATTAATACTTCTTAAGGTTTAGAATGACATTCCTGGGTTCACCTGTGTATGTTCCATACCCATTGTACCGTCCCATATTGCCTCTTACCATAGTCTCTGAACTGTCTCCCATGGTCCTGAAGAGGACCCCTATTTTCCCTGCATTTGTGCTTAAATTCATGCTGTTTTTTGATGTATCATGCCGTCTGCCCTGATCTCTATTTTGCCAAATCCCACCTACTATGAAATCCTAGCTCATGAAGCCTTTCCTCACCTCCTCCTTATCTGAGTAGAAACCTGAATGAACAGAAGAGCAATCTAAGCTAGAATCTGAGGGGAAAGTTTCTGGGCAGAGGAGGGACTCCACATCTGGAATCTACTCGGTAGACTTATGGGCCCACACAGAGACTAGTCAATGTCCGGTTCACTTTAGTATTCTTGTCAGTGGTGAAAAGGTCTCATGGAAAGAACTGGTGTTATTTCAGTGTTTTGAGGTATAGACTTCTGTGTGGGAAAAGAGACATTAATGGAGTACTGTTGAGGCTTGAAATGTTTCACATTCATTTTCTCTTTTATTCTCAGAATAACTCAAAATGAGGTGGATATCATTCCCACTCTGGAGATGAAGTAGCTGAAGCTCAGTGTAGCTCAGTGTTTGTTGGCGGTTATAGACCCAGAGAGTGCTGAGCTGGAGTTCTCTCTGATGGCAGAGTCAATACATTTGCCCTTTGTTACATCATTTCCTGCATCAATTACACACAGACCAGGCTTCCTGACTTTTTAGCATCAGTGATGGGCCTCAGTTTATTACTGATATTCCTAAAACCCATGCCTGCTTCTATCAGATGAATCTAGAAATACAGGGGGTGTTAAAGTATGGTTGAACATCTGCCTATATACTGCTCTGGCCGAGAAGGGAGAACACTTAAATGAGGGGCCAAGAGACTTGGGTTTCAATCCTTGCTCAATGACTTGTTTTTTGGATATTCTGAGCCACTTAAACTCTTCTGGGTCTTAGTTTCCTATCTTCAAAGCAAATTCCCTATTTAGTAATAGAATAAAAATACAATAAAAATGAACACAACAATAGCAAAACTGCTATTTTTTTTTAACACTCAAACAGTAAAGAATCTGTCAATGTAATGCAAAGATCAACTCAGGTTCAATCTCTGGGTCAGGAAGATCCTCTGGAGAAAGGAATGGCTATCCACTCCAGTATTATTGCTTGGGAAATCCCATGGACAGAGGAGCCTGGTGGGCTACAGTCAATGGAATCACAAGAGCTGGGCATGACTGAGCAACTGACACTTTCACTTTTCACTTTTACTTACTGTGAAGATACCATCTCACTAAATCTTTTGACAGTTTTATAAGGCAGGAATGATCAATGTCTACCCCACCTCTCCAACAGAGAGTGACATTAGTTTTTAGAGACTTATTCAAGGTCACGCAAATAGTGACTTTTAGGGTAAAGATTG
Source organism: Ovis canadensis (assembly GCF_042477335.2). Lineage (NCBI taxonomy): Eukaryota > Metazoa > Chordata > Mammalia > Artiodactyla > Bovidae > Ovis > Ovis canadensis. The sequence goes on from NC_091249.1 coordinate 76,148,189, forward strand.
AGATCCTTACCATAGACTACAAAATCCGGCATGAATTCTCTTCCAGCCATGACTCCTTCATCCCATCCCCCATCCCCTACTTTCTGTGCTGCACTCTCTATTCTCCAATATGCTGTGATTTCTTCTATGACTTGTTCTTTCTTGGACCAGGCTCTTCTCTGTAGATGTCATGTCTCCTTTCCTCTTCTGTTAGCTTAATGCTACCTATTCATTCTCCAGCTGTTAGTTCAACTCTCATCTCCTAAGAAAGCCTAAAATTAATCTAAAAATAGGCCCTTCGTTTCTTTGGCATGCTAATCAACCCTGAATGTTCATTGGAAGAACTGATGCAGAAGCTCAAGCTCCAATACTTTGGCCACCTGAGGTGAAGAGCTGACTCACTGGAAAAAGACCCTGATGCTGGGAAAGATTGAGGGCAGGAGGAGAAGGGGGCAACAGAGGATGAGATAGTTGGATGGCATCGTCAACTCAATGGACATGATTTTGAGCAAACTCTGGGAGATAGTGAAGGGCAAGGAAGGCTGGCATGCTGCAGTCCATGGGGTCACAGAGTTGGACACGACAGAGCGACTGAATAATAATGACAATACCCATCGACAGGAGGGATCTATATCCTCGCTCTTGGATCTGAGCAGTTTATAACTGCTTTGAACAAGAGAGTGATGGAAGTGACGTTATGTACCTATGAGGTTAGGTCATAATATACCAGGCAATTTCCACTTTGTTTGGAATAGTGGTGCTTGGAGTCCCGAGTCACCTCATAAGAACTCCGGCTTCCCTTAGAGTCTGTGCTGGAGGTGCTCTGGTCAGCAGCCAGCTTAGCTCCCCACTGACAGCAGCATCACCTGCTAGCCTTGTGAGTAACCTGTCCTGAACATCCAGCTCAGCCAAACCTTCAGAAGACTGCAGCCTCAGTTGATAACTGACTGAAACCTCATTAGAAACCCAAGAGTATTCCCAACGAAGCCTTTCCAGAATATCTAACTCACAAAATTGTGACCTAAATAAAGTGATTGTTTTAAGCTATTAAATTTGGGAGCAGTTTATTGTATGAAAATAAATAACTTGAACAAGATTTTTCATGGGTACTTCCTTCTTGTTCGTAACTGGGTCAGTTTCCATTTTATATACTCTAATGTAACTAAATACCCTTTTTTTCAGAGTACTTGTTTCAGTTTACAGTTATACATCCAGTAGTATAACTATTTTGCTATCTGCCCCCCCCCCCCCCCACTAGACTGGAATCTTCATTTTAAAAAAAGAGCTGTGGCTGTTTTGCTTGATCGTTTTATCATTTAGAAGTGAATTTGGCTGCAAGTAACAGGATTTTAATAGCTGTGGCTTAAGGCTGCAGGGGCTTGTTTCCCTTATGAAATATAAAATGTGGAGATAGGTGGCTAATGGTATTAGTTCAACTACTCTGTGGCGCTTACTTTTGAGAACCCAAGCACTCCCCGTCCTCTTCTTTTCAGTCATACTCAGAGCGTTGTATTTTTATCTTCATGTTTGTGCCCTTGCTGTTGCAAGATTGATGCCTTAACTCCAGGTATTTTATCTTTATTCAACATCCCAATAAGGAGGAAGTAAGAATGATAGATAAAAAGGCTTTTTTTTTCCTTATGCAGATATCTTAGTTTCCCAGAAAGAAAGTCTCCAACAGACTTCTTTTTATGTCTCATTGATCAGAACTGAGTCACATGTTATGCAGCAGAGAGTTAACATAGCAGGGCAGAGGGTGCTACCTTTAGAAGAGCCTGCTTGCAAGGTTGGCCCTTGGCTGGCCTCTGATAACTCAGTATTTGACCTAATCCTTAACAGATAAGGGTGGTTTGTGTTAGTCACTCAATTATGTTCAACTCTTGGTGACCCTATGGACTGTAGCCCATTGGGCTCCTCTGTCCAAGGAATTTTCCAGGCAAGAATACTGGAGTGGGTTCCCATTCCCTTCTTCAGAGGATCTTCCTGACCTAGGGATCATACCTGGGTCTCCTGCATTGCAGGCAAACTCTCTACACTCTGAACCACCAGGGAAGCCCAAGGGTGGTTTATGGCTCTCCAACTATTTGTGCTGTTAAGTCACTTCAGTTGTGTCCCACTCTTTGTGACTCTTTGGACTGTAGCCCGCCAGGCTCCTCTGTCTTTGGGGATTCTCCAGCAAGAATACTAGAATGTGCTGCCATCCTCTCCTCCAGGGGATCCTCCCGACCCAGGGATTGAACCCTCATCTCCTGTGTCTCCTGCATTGGCAGGTAGATTCTTTACCACTAGTGCCACCTAGGAAGCAATGTAATTTATGCTGAACATCTGCTTTTCTTCTGAGAGTATGGAATTTTGGTAATATGCTGAGCAGAGTGTGCTGATATGACCAGACCCCAGTAAAAAACTTCGATGCCAAGTCCAAATGGGCTTCCCTAGGCAAAAACATTGTGGATGTTACTGCATTATTTTGATTTTTAAAATTGAAGCATGATGGCATATAATTTATATTAATTTTAGGTATATAACATAATGATTCAATATTTGTATATATTACAAAATGATCACTACAATGAGTCTGGTCTAGTAAGATCTACTTTTTATAACTTTCCAACATACAATACAGTATTATTAAGTATCAACATCATGCTATACATTGCATCCCCATGGCATGTACTTTATAACCAGAAGTTTGTTCATTTTGATCTCCTTCACCCATTTTGCCTGTCTCCTACCCTCAACCTCTGGCAACCACCAATCTGTTCTCTGCATCTATGAGATGGGTCATTTTTTAAAAAAAATTCTACATGTAAATGGGATGCTATAGTGTTTGTTTTCCTCTGCCTGAATTAGTTTTAGTAAGTATAATACCCTCCAGGTCCATCCATGTTGTTACAAATGACAAATTTTTATTCTTTTTATAAGTTCTGTGAATATTTTTATGAGTAGTATTCCATTATATGCATGTGTGCATGTACGTATATATATATGTATATTTATGTATATTTATATATAATTTTCTTTATCCATTCATCTGTTGGTGGATGCTTCCATATCTTGGCAAGTGTAAATAATGTTGCAATGAATATGGGAGTGCAGATATCTTTCTGAGTGTTTTCATTTTCTTTGAATACCCAGGATTAGAATTGCTGGGTAATATGGTAGTTCTGCATGTATGTGTGCTAAGTTGCTTCAGTCATGTCCAACTCTGTGCGACCCCGTGGACTGTGGCCTGCCAGGCTCCTCTGTCTGTGGGATTCTCCAGGCAGGAATACTGGAGTGGGTTGCCATGCCCTCCTGCAGGAAATCTGCTGGACCCAGAGCTCAAACCATCATCTCTTGCCTTTCTTGCATGGGCAGGTTGTTTCTTTACCACTAGCACCACCTGGGAAGCCCATGGTAGTTCTACTTTTAATTTTTTGAGGTACCTCCATGCCGTCTTCCACAGTAGCTATGCCAATTCCCATGAACAGTATACAAGTATTCCCTTTACTCCACATTCCTGCTAATAGTTATTTCTTGACTTTTTGGATATAACCATTCTGACAGGTGTGAGGTGATACCTCACTGTGGTTCTGATTTGCATTTCTCTGATTAGAGTGTCTTTGCAGTATTTGTTGGCCATCTGCATGTCATCTTTGGAAAAATGTCTCTTTAGATCCTCTGCCCTTTAAAAAATTTTTTGCTGTTGAATTCTTTATATATTTTGGTTATTAACCTGTTATCAGATATTGGCATACCACATTTTATTGTGCTTTGCTGTATCACACTGACAGATATTGTTTGTTTTTTCTTACAAATTGAAGGTTTGTGGTAACCCTTTGCAAGGAAGTCTGTCAGTGTTGTTTTCCCACTGTGTGTGTCTGTGTCATATTTTGGTAACTCTTGCCATATTTTAAACATTTCTATATTATTATTTCGGAGGAGGAAATGTCAGCTCACTCCAGTATCCTTGCCTGGAGAATTCCATGGACAGAGGAGCCTGGTTGGCTACAGTCCATGGGGTTGCAAAGAGTCGGACATGACTGAGCAACTCACACACACACACACACACACACACACACACACACTATTTTGTCATGGTGATCAATGATTAGTGAGCTCTGATATTACTATTAATACTATGGCTTGCTGAATGCTCAGATTATGGTTAGCATTTTTTTTTAACCACTAATGTATTTTTAAAATTATGTATGTATATCATTTTCTTAAAGCATAATATTATTGCACATGAAATGGACTTCACTATGGACTAAACATAACTTATATTCCCTGGGAAACCAAAAAACTCATGTGACTTGCTTTATTACAGAATTTGCTTTATTGTCATAGTCTGGAACTGAACACACCATATCACTGAGCTATGCCTGTATATTATTTGCAAATACTTTCACCCGTTTAATGAGTTGCCTTTTCATTTTGTTGATAGTTTCCTTTGTTGTGCAGACACTTTGTAGTCTGATATAGTCCCACTTGTTTATTTTTGGTTTCATTGCCTTTGTTTTTAGTGTCCAATCCAAAAATAACCATCACCAAGACTGACATCAAGGAGTTAGCAATCTCTTCTCTGCTAGGAGTTTTAGGTATCAGGTTTTACATTCAAGTCTTTATTCAGTTTCCTTTTCAATTTGGAGGCTTTTGGTTTCTTTTACTTGCCTAAATGCTCTAGCTAGGACTTCCATTACTCTGTTGAATAAAAGTGATGAGAGTAGGCATCCTTGTCACTACATGTTTACTGTTGGCAAGCACAAGCACACTCATGCATCACCTCACCAGAAGGAGATAGCTTCCCAAAGCCTGGGCATGGATTTCTCTAGATTCTGCCTTGTGTCTTTTCCCCTTGATGATCTTATTATGTATCCTTCTGCTGTAATAAGCTTTAGCCATTAGTGCTTTTAGAAAAACATCAAGTGTTTGCATAGTCTTTGAGACCCCTGGGATGCATGCTCATCATGAGCCTTATAACAATCAAAGGGGAGTGGGAGGAATTGCAATGACCAGTGTCGATGAACACAATTCATCCTTTTGACCTGAGGCAGGTCAAAAGGGCCCACCTGAACACACATGAGGTTCTGGGAGTGATTGGGAGAGGAGGATATGTATGCATGTTGGACAGTTATATTAAAGCCTAAAAGAATTCCTGGCACATAGAAAGTGTATAATATATTTTGAGAGAGAAGGAAAAAGAATGAACTGAGCAGAGCTAGATTTTGGCTTCAGATACCATTTATTCCAAAGTATAGATCTTAACTATTATGCTATATTGCCACCTCCATTGCCTTCATTTCTTATAGTACTGTTGGGAGAGTCAAATAAAGGGCTTTTTAAAGGACCACACACCACACAGATGGAAGGCTCTCTTGTCAGTCTCCATGCAGTGGCACAAGGTAAGGAAAATGGATAAAACAGCATCTACTTCTGTTCCATCTGGTGTTGTGTCTAGATAGGGTATTTTGGAAGTGCTGTTGGATTGATTTAGATGGGAGTTTTAGTTTGTTTTCTTAAACAATTTCTGCATTAAGCCAAAATAATTTTACTTTAAGAAGCATTGCTTTTATTGGCCTTGCTTTTTAAGTAGCTCATTCTTCATGAGGAAAAACTAGGAACTTTCAGGAAGTATTTTCTTTGTGGGTTGAGATGCCAGAGAAATTGTCCAAAAGGATAGTTATACAGGCAGCAGAATGCTGAGAGCCGAGTGAAATCTTGCCTAGGTAGGGACTGTCCATGTGTGGTAGCTGACTGCAATGCAGAAGCTCTAAGCACAGCAGACAGCGCTCATAGGAGGTTCTCATGGCTCTTCCCACTAAATTTGTTGGCACCTTGGTCAATGACTTCCTGCTACACAAGGAAAAAATATATATCACTTTGATTTATAGAATATCAATTCCAAGAATGGCACTAGATTTAAGCCAGCTCATGACTCTAATTTTACAGAGAAACTAAGGTTCAGGGAGGGGACTTGTTCAGTGTTGCTAAGGAAGTCAGTGTCAGAGCCACAGTGAGGAACCAGTTCTGGTGACTCAGCTACTGTGCTTTTCCTTACATGTCAGAGACTACTAATGGTAGAGTGCGTATTATTAAATATTCCTTCAAGTTTGTGTAGATCCTTAGGACTTTTCAGATTCTCATGATTTTCAGAGGTATACCTGTAAACGAAAGTGAGGAAATGGAGATCTGGCATACTGAGTGGAGTTACTAAGATTTGAGCCCAGATTTCTAACTCTGAATTTTTGCTTTGTATGCTTCCCTGGTGGCTCAGATAGTAAAGAATCCACCTGCAATGTGGGAGACCTGGGTTCGATCCCTAGGTTGGGAAGATTCCCTGGAGGAGGGCATGGCAACACACTCCAGTATTCTTGCTTGTAGAATCCCCATGGACAGAGGAACCTGGTGGGCTACAGTCCATGGGGTCACAAAGAGTCGTACATGACTGATTCGCTAAGCACACACACATACTACTCTGGACAGTAGAATTTTAGCAGTGATAACAGCAATTATTATGACTGCTACTCTCAGAAGACTCTTGGATACAATAAACAGAAAACCTACTAAAAGCAGTATAAGTAATAGGCATTTCTTTTTTCATCTAGCAAGAGGAAGCAGGCTGAGAATAGGACAGTTCTAGGGTTGTGAAGAATATGGTGATTCAGTGACATCATCACAGGCCCAGGTTCCCTCCATGTTTTTGCTCTGTGATACTCATTCTATCAATGGAGTCCTTATGGTTACAGAGTGACTTAGTATTGTAACCTTAATGACCAAGAAGTATCTTGCAGATGTCTCTTTTATTTATTTATTTTACCAAGGAATTACCCAGGAAAAAAAATCATCTCAGGTCTCAATGGCCAGGATAGGGTCACATGGCCACTTACACAATCACAGGCAAGCAGAAAAGACTACGGTGCCATATAGACCCATCCAGGTTCACTCTCTGGGACAGTGGGGCAGAGTCTGCTGCTATTGAGAAACATGTGGAGTAACAAGTCCAACTTCACCCAGGTAGAATGGGATAGAGATAGGAATGAAATCTAGAAGCACCTGACTCTGCAACCAATGCTCTTAACCACTAAGCAAAACCACCTCCCATTCTTGTGTTCCTTGTTATGTGTCCCCTTCACAACACCACTTGCCAAATTCCCAGCCTGCATGCCTAAGTTGCTTTGGCTGATGATTGCAGGATCGTCTTCTTGCCAGGTCGGTGTCAGCAATCAATCCCTATCTCCTGGGCGTGAAAACCAGCCGATTAGAGCTGTAAGCAGGTGTTTAACAACACGGAGGCAGCCAGAGCATCCGTCAGCAGTTTTCTTCCCCTGGTGGCTGGGCATTAGCAAATCTGCTGAGAGAGGCACCCTTGTTCCAGTGCTGCTGGGAGGAGGGCATCTCAACAGAGCAGATGATTTGAGAAAAGTAGAATGACAGGATGTCAGAGTTGACATGGTCTAGTCCAGCTCTATTACTGTGCTGATGGGAAAACGGGACAGAGAAAGGAAGGATTGCTCAGGACCACACAGAATATCAATTTTTGGATCTAGCACTAGAGCCTGGATTCACTCAATGGTATTTTCAGGCCTAACTCTTTACCATTGGCTTTCAATTCCCACTCAAGAAATCAATTTTCAAATGAAATGACATCTGAAAAACAAAAGCATTTTGGATTATATTGTCCTGTCCCAGTGAGATGTCTCATGGCCATCTCCTAAGAGAAGTGGTCATTAACATGCATTTACTAGGTTAATTGCTCTAGGCAAAGTCCTGCCAGGTTTCTAGTTACAGACAGAACATCCACCCATAGCAAATCCCCATTCATCTCCAACTTCCTTCTTCCTTTCCAACTATGTGAGTCTTTTTGGTCTGATCATTCAAAAAAAGTTCTGGTACTGGAAAATTCTAAAGGCATATGAACCTTGGTGCCTCAAGATCGAGAGAATGCTCCCAGCTTGAGAAGAAAAAAATAACCAGCAGGTCAGAGTGCAAGGATTCCTTGTAGCATTATGGGATGGCTTGAGATCCCTGTATTTCTAATAACTCTTATATATGTGGGTTTGGGGAAGTCCTAAGAATTTAATCAGAAATTATTGAAGGCCAATAAGAATTGTAATAGTAGCAGCTGCTATTTTTTTGAGCATTACTCTGTGCCAAGCACTGTGCCAGGTCCTTCACATGTGTTTCTAGCTTTAGTCTTCAAAATTAACTTCTTTATTTGTTTATTGCCTGAATTTTAAGATTAGAATGTCTATTCTATAGTCAAAGGAACCTTTAATTACCACTACATCCCCATCTCCTGGAACTGTCTCTTACACAGTAAATGCTCAGTTAATATATACTGAACTAATGATGGGACAATAAACTGCTGAGATAGAATGGTTGTTCCTCATTTTACAGATATGGCAACTGAGGCTTCGAGAGATTAACTTGTCCAAGGTAACTCTATCAGTTGTCTTTTGGCTGCAACAAATGTTGTTTTACATAAATGCGGGTATTTTTTTCCCCTCAGATGAGGATTCTGGTGACACTGTTGCTGCTTATTCCACTTCAGTGATGTCATTAAGGATTCAAGTTCTTTCTAACATTCTGCTATGCCTCCACCATCTCCAGTGGATTGGCTTTTCTTCTTTATGCTTGAATACCCCTGGCCACATGATGGTTATGACCTACAGTCCTTGATTCAGGCAGGAAATCTGTGTTCAGGGAAGCAGCAAGAGGAGAAGGGTAGCACTAGCCATGTGTATTTCTTTAATTATGAAAAGTAAAAATTTTCTTTGAGGACCCTGGCTGGTTTTACTTATGTCTTTTTGGCCAGAGTTATGTGGATGTTGCTGAGTATGCGTGCATGCACATAGACACAAGGAATGATGAGAAAATGAGTATTTGCCTTCCTCTGGCTTTATACAGGAGGCAGGCCAAGGAAATGGGGATTAGCAATAGATACATGCTAGCCAATAGATCTGACTGTTACAGTCAGGCCTATAGTAGTAGTGGAGTCAGGACTGGAACATGTTTGCTTCCCTCTAAAGTCTGTGCTTTCATTGACGAAGCATTAGCTAATCTGACTTTTACTCCTTATCTCAAAAGAGAAAAAGATCAACTTGGGAATCTCTTGTTCTGTTTTGAATCTTTGTTCTGTTCTGTGTTTCTTCATCTTCATAATGAAGGGATTGGGTTAAAAAGGAGTCTTACATGAGTGTATGATTTTATATCTTAGTCTCGCTGATGGCCACTTTAAAAAGTCTTATTCAAAGCCAAGTCAAAATCAAAGTCACCATCTCAATGGAATAATATATTCCCCAGGATCCAAATACATAAAATACAATTGATTTTTTTGGAGTTCGTTTTCACAGGTGGTGTTTATGCATTTCCCTTTGAGATATCTGATTCAGTTTTAGATGGTGAATGAAGATTGATTTTTGTCTGTTGTGATCTGTAAAGCCCAATTGTTACTGTTTAAATACTACTTCTTCCATCCTTTCCTTTACTGTCTTCCTAAATAGCCTCATCTATGGAGTCAGTATGTTTTGGAATTTGTTTTGTGTTACTGTTGCATCTTGCTATCAGTAATTCATCTCCTAAAGTTGAGAACCAGGAAACATGAGTGTCAGTCCCAAATCTTTAACTGATCAGCTGTGGGACCCTGAGAAAGCCCCTCTGCTTCTCTGTGTCTTTGTTTTCTCATTTATGAAAGGACCTGATTGTTTATATCTTAGGATGCTTTTAGCTCTGCTATTTACATGTCTGCAAGGACAAAGCTGGTTCTGATTAATAAGCAGAAGAACATATTAGCATTATTTCTTTCATCTGTACTGTGGCTACAAAGATCAAAAGAAGTAGAAAATATTAAATAAATAAGTGAAATATTAGTAATTACTAGCTTTATAATCATTCCTAAAATGCCAAGTCAGACTTATTATTATTTTTTGAAATTAATTTATTAGGGAGGATTTGGGAAAAGCAAGGTAATATATTGGTAACTTTAGCAAAATGTGATACCAGTGATTTGAGAAAAGCATTGGATGCAGAAACAGACCAGTTGGGGTTTCCACTGTGACTCTGTTATGTGATAGCTTTGTGAACTGAGTCATGTTATTTATATCCATGGTCCCAGAGTTCCTTTTCTACAAAATTAGGATTAAAGATAATTTAAATCAAAAGGTGATGATGAAGATAAAATAAGCAAATTCATGGAAGGTGCTCAAGAGGTATGTCTAAAACTAAACAAACTATTTGTCAATTTTCTGAGTGTAAATTTCAACTCTGGTGATAGAGCTGCTTTTAATTGGACTGGGCATGAAGCTCCACGTATCCTTACTATATTGGCCATCTGAAGCTTTGTTGTTTCATATCTAGTGGAATGAGTGAATTTTTAGCAGTCAGGACTCCTATTCTCCCTCACTTATAAGATCTGGGACATTGGAAACTTCATTTAATTTTTCTAGTCTTCAATTTGCACATATACAAAACAATAACACCTATTTTAGAGCCCTCCAATAATTTGAATAGATTGGTAATCTCTAGAGCATTATGAAAATTTATCTCTTCACTTAAACAGATCTTTGGGTCCATTCTCTGGTAGCACGGTTGGTAAAGTATCTGCCTGCAATGCAGGAGACCCAGGTTTAGTCCCTGTGGCAGGGAAGATTCCCTATAGAAAGAAATGGCAGCCCATTCCAGCATTCTTGCCTGGAGAATCCCATGGACAGAAGAGCCTGGCAGGTTACAGTCCATGGGGTCACAAAGAGTTGGACACAACTTAGGGACTAACTACCACCAAATATCTTTATACTGGTCCCCTCTTTACTTGTTCAAAAATTCTTTCTGAACTTCAAGATCAAGGTCATCCCATCTGTTGTAGGAAACCTTTCTTCTCTCCCAACTCTGAATCTCCCCCATCACTAATTTCTCTTAGGCCTTCACTGCTTAGACTCCTCAGTTGGACCTTAGCATAGCTGTCATACAATGTTAGTTCTTTTTCCCTGTTTATGAATGTTTCTGTCTGACCTCATATTGGTAACGCTTTCTACACATTATTTCAAGTATTTTGTGGCCTTAATCTATGCATCTGTCTCATGAGCATGCATGGGTGTTTCGTTGGTTGGCTGTGTCTGAATCTCTGCAATCCCAGAAACTGTAGCCTGCCAGGTTCCTCTGTCCATGGGATTCTTCAGACAAGAATACTAGAGTGAGTTGCTGTTTTGACCCAGGGATTGACCTGGATCTCCTACATTGCAGGTGGATTCTTTACCATCTGAGCTAGCAGGGAAGCCTGCATCTATCTTAGGGGACAGTTAAAAAAAAAGTGTGTTGGTGGATTGTTTCTCTGTGTTATTATTTCATTGTTCAGGCTTACCAATCTGCATCCAGGAACAACTTATTTTTATTTAAAATTAATTAATTTTGAGGTGGGGTATGGATAATATATTCCCACAGCTCAAAATTCAAAAAGTGAAATGCAAAAATGTGTCTCCCCTCCCACCCCCGGTCCCGCCCCGCCCCGCCATTTTTTCCCCTTAAAATGGTAGGTTCTCTTATGTACCTTGTGTTTTCAGCTATTATATCATAGATAAAATAAGTCAATAAATATTTAATATCTTCCTTCTCAGTATAAATAGAGCGGTCTCTCTCTTTCTTGTATTGTTTAAACAATTACTTTTAATCAGAAGTGCTAATGAAATAATTGTAGATTCTCATGCCATTGTAAGAAATAACAGATCTTGTGTAATATTTATATAATTTCTCTTAACGTCAGCATTTTATAAAACTGTTAGTATAGTATCATACCTAAAATGTTGACATTGCTACAACCTGCTGATCTTATTCAGATTTCCCTAGTTCCACTTACATTTATTTAGGTATAAGAGAGAATGTAGGAGTATTTAGGTCTATGCAATTACATCACATGTGTAGTTCTCTGTATCCACGGCCACTCAAGACACTGAACATTTTCTTCACCCTTCACATCCACCTTCCTCCCACCCCTTCTTTGTCCCTAACTCCTATCACTCACTAATCTGTTCATTAAAAAAATTTTTGTCATTCAAAAAATATATGAATGGAATCATACATTGTGTTACCTTTTAGATTTGCTTTTTTCTTATTGAACATAATTCCCTGGAGATTTGCCCAAGTTCTCTGTACCTATAGCTTGTTCCTTTTTATTATGGAGTGTGTATTTATATATCACAATTTGTTTCATCACTTATTTGCTGAAGGACATTTGAGCTGTTTGAAGATTTTTATTTCAATGACTCAAGTTGCTATGAATATTTACATACAGTTGTTTATGTTTTCAATTTTCTGTAATGTACAAGTGTATGATTGCTGGTTTGTATGGTAATTGTGTGTTTAGTTTTATAGGAGACTGTCAAGTTTTTTCATAGTAGCTGTACCATTTTACATTCCCATCAGCAATTATGAGTTTTCCATTTTCTCGCATCCATAGCAGTATGTGGTGATGTCACTATTTTATATTGTAGACATTCTGTTTGGTGTGTAATGGTATCTCATTATGATTTTAATTTGTTTTTCCATGATGACTAATGATAGTGGACATCTTTTCTTGTGCCTTTATCATCTATACATCCTCTTTATTGAAATGTCTGTTTATGTCTTTTGCCAATTTTCTAATTGTGCTGCTTTATTTTTTACTGTTGAGTTTTCATATATATTTTAGATACCATTCCTTTGTTGGACATATGGCTGGCAAATATTTTCTTCCAGTCTGTAGCCTGTGTTTTTATTCTCTTTCCATCGACTTTTACAGAGCAAGAGTTCTTAATTTTGATGTGATCTAATTTATTAGCATTTTCCTTAATGGATTATGCTTTTGGAGTCAAGTCTGAAACTTTGTCTAGCCCTAGATCCTGAAGATTTTCTGCCATGTTTTCTTTTAAAGTTTTATAGTTCTACGTTGAAGTCCATAATGCATTTTAACTTAGTTTTTGTATAATACGTGAGGCTGAGATTGAGGCTCATTTCTTATACCAATTGATGTCCAATTACTCCAGCATCACTGGTTGAAGAGGCTCTCCTTCTAGTGAATTACTTTTTCACCTGCATGAAAAATCAACAGCACATGCTTGTATGAACCTATTTGTGTGCTTTCTGTTCTGTGCCATTGATCTGTGTCTATCCATCCATCAAAACCTCACCATCTTGATTATTGTAATATATAATAAGCCATGAAATCAAGTAGACTGATTTCTTCCACTTTATTTTTCTATATAAGAATGCTTTAGCTATCCTGTGGACTATGGTTTTCCACATGAATTTCAGAGTAAGCCTGTCTATGCATATAAAATACTTGCTGGGCTTTTGTTAGTAATGACATTGTACCTGTGGATCAGTTTAGGAAGAAGTAACATCTTTATTACATTGAATATTTACCATACTCTCCATTCACTTAGATCTTTTTTGGTTTATTTAATTAGCATTGTGTAATTTTCAGCAGACAGATAATCTGTACATGTTGATATCTAAATGTTTCATTTTTTTGGATTGGTTGTAAATGGTAGCATGTTATTTTCTTGCTATATTGAGATATGACTGACAAATAAAAGTTGTATTTATTTAGGTTGTATACACATGATTTTTTAAAAGATGTAAAAGGTGATGATTTAATATATATAAACATTGTGATATGATTAATCCAGTGGTGAAGGTGAAGGTGTTAGTTGCTCAGTCATGTCTGACTCTTTGCGATCCCATGGACTATAACCTGCCAGGATCCTCTGTCCGTGGCATTCTCCAGGCAAGAATACTGGAGTGGGTTGCCATTCCCTTCTCCAGGGGATCTTCCCACCCCAAGGATTGTACCTGGCTCTCCTGCATTGGCAGGTGGGTTCTTTACCATCTGCGCCACCTACTGTGTTATAATTTCAATTTCCATAGGTTTATTGTTACTATAGGAAATGCATTTATTTCTTGTGCTTTGATTTTGCATCCTGCAAGCTCAATCAACCCACTCATTGTTGAAAAATGCCAGAATTAATTTTGAATAGAGTTTCTGTATTTTCTACTTTAGATAGTCAGGTCACCTGCAAATAGGGATAATTTTATTTATTTATTTTTTAACTCCGTATCGCTTCTATTTCTTTTGCTGACTTATTTCAGTGGTTATAACATCTAGTACTTTATTGAATAAGAGTGTAAGAGTAGACCTCCATTCATTGTACCTGATTTCAGAGGGAAAACATTTAGTTTCTTAGCTTTAAGTATGATCTTAGCTTTATTTTTAAAAAGACTACTGAAGAATAGTCCCTTGAAAGGTTGCTATAATTTCTTCTCCAGTTCTTTATTCATGGATTTTTACTGCTTTTTATCTTTTGTATAATAATGCTCCTATGAATGTTCTTATACATATGTCACTTTTCACATATTCATGAATGGATAGGTAGAATAAATTTCTGTGATGTTGCCCTCTTTTCTGTCCTACATAGTCTTACTCCCTAGAAGATATTGCGTGATTTTTTGGCTTTAAATACCATACCATGAGAACTCTCAAATACATACATTTCCATCCTGACACCTGCCTGAAGCCAGATGTATGTATTCATTTGTCCACTGACTGTCTGTTTGGATGTCTACATTTTGTTTCTCCAAGTAAACAAATCTAAAACTGAACTCATAAAATGCTGAATCCATTCCTGAAATCTGTTTCTTTTATTAAGAAAAAGTCTATTATAGTAAATGGCATTGCAGCTTTCCAGTGTCTCAAGCCAAAGATGTTGTATTCATCTTTGTTGCCTCTCTTTATCTCACTCACACCCCAAACTCACCGCCAGTCCTGTCTGTGATCAATTCTTCCCATTCTGTGGCTACCACTGTGGTCCAGACTACCATCCTGTCTTCCCTGACTTGTTGTACTGGCCTCTGGTATTGTCTCTCTCATTCTGCATTGCTCCCCTACCATCTCTTCTCTATACAAGAGGTCACAGTGATTGTCTAAAAACTTTACTTTCTGTCCTGCTCTGCTCAGAATGTCCCCGTGACTTCACGTCTCTGTTAGAGCAAAATCAAGTCCTTACTCTGGCCTGGAGACTTGGGATAATCTGATTTTTGACTTTTGCAGGCTTTGGGTCCTGCTTCCTCTCTGTTATCTCACTTTGCTGGCCTTGTTTCCGTTTCTTAAAGTGTCAAGTGCTCTCTGACCTCAGAGCACACGGTGTCTCCATACCTGCAACACTCTTTCCCAAGGTACCCACATAGCTTACCCATCATTCCCTTCAGTTTTCACTTGAACCAGAGAGGCTTTCCCAGAATATCTTTGTCCCACCTTGGCACTCTCCATTCCTTCTAACTTAATTTGTTTTCCCGCTTGTTCCTTATCATCACTTAAAATATTGTGTATTCACTAGTTTGTGGATTGTATCTCTAGCAGCTCCAACAACACACAGTAAATATTTCTGGAATAAGTTAATGACTTTTGGGTCAAATGGAATATACTTTTAAAATTTGATGGATATTGGAAAATTTCTCTATAAAGAGCTTGTACTACTAGTATATGAAAGTTATGCTCCCACTGATAATTTTGAGCCAGTTTCTTTTCATATACAGGCTGTGAAGAGTTTGTCTCAACTCTCAGTTTAGTACTCCTCCAGAGGCAGACATGATGGATTCAACCTCCACACATTTATCTGGCCTCTAAGACAAATTTCGGAAACATCCCATGTAGTTCTATTTTTTTTTTTTAACAGTAGAACAGCTTAAATAACTTGGCTCTCAAGGTTTGTGTGTTTGTGACATTTTATGAAAACCCTGAAAAAGTGCTCATAGCTTGTGTCTTGTTGACATTGGATATCAGTAGAGCTAACCTTATCTTTCCACTGAACTTTCTCTTGGATTATAATTCAGAGAGCAGAGGAGAATCATCTTCCTGGTGACTTTTTTTGCTCTTAAAGGAGAAGAGTAGTTCTGTTCTTTCCTTAACAAAGATCATCTTCTAGGCTCCCTGAGCTACAGAGGATGGTAGCTTAGCTGGTAAAGAATCCACCTGCAATCCAGGAGACTCCTGGGTTGGGAAGATACTCTGGAGATGGGAGAATACACTCCAGTATTCTTGGGCTTCCCTGGTGGCTCAGATGGTAAAGAATCTGCCTGCAATGTGGGAGACCTGAGTTCGATCCCTGGGTTGGGAAGATCCCCTGGAGGAGGGCATGGCAACCCACTCCAGTATTTTTACTGGAGAATTCTCATGGAGAGAAGAGCCTGGAGGGCTATAGTCCATGGGCTCACAAAGAGTCAGACATGACTGGGTGACTAAGCATGGCCCTGGGAGTGGGGATGACAGGTGTGAAGATGATACCATTCCAAGAATTAGACCAGAGAACAGGGACCTTACTGCTTGCTGTTATGTTCCCATATAACAAAACTCATTAGAAAAGACCCTGATGCTGGGAAAGATTGCGTGCAGCAGGGTAAGGGGGCACAGAGGATGAAATGGTTGGATGGCATCACCGACTCAATAGACATGACTTTGAGCAAACTCAGGGAGACAATGAAGGACAGGGAAGCCTGGCGTGTGGCAGTCCCTGAGGTCACAGATAGTCGGACATGACTTAGCGGCTGAACAAACATTCCTACTGCTGACCCTTAATGGGTGCTAACTAAATAGTTCTGGAGTATTGATTTAACACCTCTGTTATTGACATGACTGCTGTAATAACAGTCCTGAATATCAGTTTTACACTTTGTAATCCATAGAGTGGCTTTATATGATTCCCAAATAGCACCCTGTTTTTGAAAAGAGTCCCAAGAGGGTGAGTCAGGAAAGACAGAGGCGAAACTTGGCAGTGGACATGTTTCCCAAAGTATGTAACTTCAGTATTAATATGTTATTCAGGTTTCTAAGCAGCAGGGAGTTTTGAAAGCCTCTTCAGGGACTCTTGTGAAT
This sequence comes from Ovis canadensis, assembly GCF_042477335.2. Classification (NCBI taxonomy): domain Eukaryota; kingdom Metazoa; phylum Chordata; class Mammalia; order Artiodactyla; family Bovidae; genus Ovis; species Ovis canadensis. The sequence continues at coordinate 76,165,047 of NC_091249.1, forward strand.
ATGCTTTGTGAATGCTTAAGGGGGAATACGGTGTGTGGTGTTTGCCTACTTACTTGCTTGAACCTGTCTTTTATTTCCTAAAGAACACTGTGGGTTTGGGGTTCCAGGGAACAGGTTTTTAGGAAGACTGGCCTAGGGCCTTTTGTTCAGGGTAAGCACTTGGAGACAGATAATCCCTTATTCTAGACCTGATTCTTTACTGGAGTTTCAGTTCAGAGCTTTCATCTAAAGAAAAAATATTGACATTTTGCTTTGATTTTCAGGACAGAGTGCAAAGGACCATCCCTAGAAGGTCCATGATTTATTTAGGAGACTTGGAGCACTGAAACTTCTCTAGAAGGTATGAGTTACTCAGTTCTGTGGGTTGTTTGATCTTCTCATTAGCTGTCCTTCTTAATTCATTTTTCACTGGTTGGCACAGCCAGCCAAGATACGTGTTTGGCAGAAGCGGTTCAGGTGAGATCAGCAGAAATAAAGGCAGGAGCTGGAAGCAGCTCATGAAACCCTGGGCTCTTCACTTGACATTCATTTTCCTCTCACCCAAGGTACTGTTCCAGGTACTGACACCAGAAGAATAAAAGTTAACTCAAATGTGGAGCTGCCACTGAGAAAAAAAAAAGACTGGGAGATCCATGCCAACAAGAGATAGAAATGTTCTGAGGGCAAGGGCTGATTTCTAGCCAGAGGAGTCAGGATTTGCTTCAAGGAGAAGGGGGCCACTGACTTAAAATGCCCATCTGGGAGGAGTTCACATTGATTGAAATTAGTAGGGGCAACTTGACTATCACATTTTATTTTTAAATTTTATTGAAGTATAATTGATTTACAATGTGTTCATTTCTTCTGCATAGCAAAGTGACTCTCATATATATATATATGTTCTTTTTCATATTTTTTCTATTATGATTTGTCACGGAATATTGAATATGGGCTTCCCAGATGGCTCAGTGGTAAAGAATCCACCTGCAATGCAGGAGGCACACGTTCGATCCCTGGCTCAGGAAGAGCGCCTGGAGAAGGGCAGGGCGGCCTCACTTTACTGCCTTGGGTCTCAGTTTTCTCAGTCCAACTGTGGAACTACCCATTTGTATATATCCTCCCCATTATAAAGAGATACTTGGGGATGAATGTGAATACTGACCTGGCTTTCATCTCAAAGGTGTGATAAGAATCAAATGGGCAGATGGATATGTAAGTGCTTTTATCTCTGTAGAGTGGCTTCTCAGCCTTGGCACTTTTACCATTGGGGTCACGTATTTCTTTCTCAGAAGCCATCCTATGTCTTGTAAGTTATTCAGCAGCATCCTTAGCCTCTGCTTATTAGATGCTGTTAGGCCCCTCTCCCCCACTGAGACAACTAAAAATATTTCCAAATGTTGCCAGATGTCCCCCCAGGGGACAAATCAACCCTGATTTCAGAGCCACTGGTGTAGAGTCATATATTGACTTCAAGCATTGTTGATTATACAACTATTCTGAGAAGAAGCAAATGAAAAGTCACATAAGTGGAATTCCAGAGTGTGCCAGAGATGACTCCAGTGAGGAACAGAAGATAATATGAGAGTGAAGATAATGCCAAGCACAGCATCATTTCTGGGCAGTCGTATTTCCTGTGGGAACAATCTGTACCCTTAAGAAAGATGGGGAGATCAGTCTTGTGGAGGAAACCTTCTACCATGGCATAGCACACTAGGGGCTTGTAGTTCTTGCCAGCTTCTGGTTACGGATGGTGGTGGGAGGGGGCCTTGAAGAAACATGAAGGATGCAGCTCATTCTATAAGGTCAGAGAGACATGCAGAATGTCATGGATATTAGAAACCATTTAGTCAAATCTCTCCTTCAATTGCTACACTGTTCTGTGGAGTATTCTTAATTCTACCAGATATTTGACCTTGAGTGATGACTTAATCCTCTCTGAGCATTTGTTTCCTCCTTTCCTCTTTGATTCCAGAAGAATATTGGTTTTGTCCAGTTCCTCAATAACATAATAGTTGTGAGCGAGATTAATCATCATTTTACTGTACTTTATATGTATATTAGGCATTATTGTTTAGTTGCTTAGTTGTATCCCACTCTTTGCGACCCCATGGACTGCAGCATGCCAGGCGTCCCTGTCCTTTACCATTTCCAGGAGCTTGCTCAAACTCCTGTCCATTGAGTAGGTGATACCATCCAACCATCTCCTCCTGGCCTCAGTCTTTCCCAGCATCAGGGTCTTTTCTAATAAGTCGGCTCTTCACATGAGGTGGCCAAAGTATTGGAGCTTCAGCTTCAGCATCAATTCTTCCAATGAATATTCAGGGCTGGTTTCCTTTAGGATTGACTGGTTTGATCTCCTTGCAGTCTAAGGGACTCTCAAGAGTCTTCTCCAACACCACAGTTCAAAACCATCAATTCTTTGGCACTCAGCCTTCTTTATGGTCCAGCTCTCACATTCATACATGAGTGCTGGCAAAAACATAGCTTTGACTATATGGACCTTTGTTGGCAAAGTAGTGTCTCTGCTTTTTGCTTTTTTTATAGGCATATAGTGACCTATATAGCAATATCTGTTGTTATTGTTATTGCCCCATTTTGTCAATGAGAAAATTGAGGATGGAGAGAGGCTTCAAACTCAACTCTGTTTCCAGAGCTCACACTCTTGCCTATGAGTCCAAATAATACCACTTCACAACAAGGGCCTTAACATATAACACAAAATCCTGGATCATTGCTAGTCAATCATCCCACTCTGTCAATTGCTAGACTGTGAGTGACTTGACCAACCCCTATACCTGCTTCCAGACTCCAAGCTCTCCAGTATATGCATTGCACTATTCTGGAGGCACTATGCTTTAATCTTATGAAATAAAGAGCTAATGGTAGAATTTCAGGGCCCAACAGGGTAGCAGGAGGGCATGTAAAGAGACTGAATAAATGAGAAATGTTGGTCTTTTCAGGCAGCAAGTGACCAAAATATATTTGTAGATTTGTAAACTAGGATTAAATAGAAACTGAGAAATCATTTTTCCAGGGCCTTGGATTTTGAAATAAGAAAACACAGAAAGATTAAGTACTTATTTATGCTCACATGATGAGTTGGTAGCAAAACAGGGTTGAGACTGGGCTCTGGGTCCCAGTCCTATTTCCTGCCCTTATCAGTGGAATGCTGTGCAGGGCGATGGATCAGAATACAGTCTTTGGAAACACGTGCCTTTGGCTGCAAACTGAGATCAGAGCAAAGATACTTAACCTCTGTGACTCTGCTTTTACTTATCTGCAAATGGGAATCACCATAGATCATACCTCAAAAGGTTGGTGAGGATTAAGTGAGACAAAGTGCAAAAAACCCTTCACACAGAGTCACGTGGTAAGAACTCAACAGGTATTAGTTTTTATTTTTAAAGATTTTGAGAGATTTCTAGCTATGTGTTTTTATGATTTTTCTTAGAATGCAATATATATTCACTTTTGAAATCTACATGTGATACAATTTTTAGGTTTTTTTTCTGTGTATAGTTCTTGGACTTTTGGCAAAGTTATATAGTCATGTAACTACCACCACAATCAAGATACAAAACAGCTCCATTACTCCAAGAAATTCCTGACTTCTCCATTTCTATTCAACCTCTGCACCTACTCCTACACTTCGCAAACATAAATCTGTTTTCTGTTCCTATAATCGTGTCTTCTTCAGAATGTCATTTAACTGGAACCCCATATTATGTAGGACTTCCCTGGTAGCTCAGATGGTAAAGCGTCTGTCTACAATGTGGGAGACCTGGGTTCAATCCCTGGGTCGGAAAGATCCCCTGGAGAAGGAAATGGCAATCCACTCCAGTACTATTGCCTGGAAAATCCCATGGACAGAGGAGCCTGGTAGGCCACAGCCCATGGGGTCACAAAGAGTTGGACACGACTGAGTGACTTTACCTTACCATATTATGTACGCTTTGAAACAGCCTTCTTTCTCTTTGCATAGTTCATGATATTCATCGATGTTGTGGTATACCTATATCATTGATTCTTTTCTGTTTATTGTTGCATAGTATTCCTTTGTGCAGATATACCATATTCATCTAATCACCAGCTGAACAGGGGCTTCCCTCATAGCTCAGTCAGGAGACCTGGTTTTGATTCCTGCATTGGGGAGATCCCTTGGAGAAGGAAATGGCAACCCACTCCATTATTCTTGCCTGAAGAATCCCATGGAGAGAGGAGCCTGGCAGGCTACAGTCCATGGGGTTGTAAGAGTTGGGCACGACTTGGCGACTAAACCACCAAGCCACCACCACCACTTGAAGGACATTTGTGTTGTTTACAGTGTGTATGGAGCAATTATAAATAAAGATGTTACAAACATTTGTGTATTAATACAGGTTTTAGATAAATATAAGTTGTCATTTGTTTTGGGTAGATAGCTAGGGAGTGTGATCGCTGGGTCCTGTGATAAATGTTGGAGAAGGAAATGGCAAACCACCACTCCCATATTCTTGCCTGGGAAATCCCATGGACACAGGAGCCTGAAGGGCTACAGCCCACGGGGTTGCGAAAGAGTCAGACATGAGTTAACAACTAAACAACAATAATTTGTTTCCTTAGTATCAAAGTTTGAGAATTTTCTATTTTGAACACAAATCTTTTGTCAGATATGTGTTTTGCTAGTATTTTCTCTCAACTGTGGTTTATCTTTCCATTCTTTGAACTGTGTCTCTTGCAAAGTAGAAGTTTTGAATTTTGATGCTGCTCAACTCATCAGTTTTTCTTGCTTTAGGTGTTGTGTATAAGAAATCTTAGTTTTATCTGAAATTACATAGATTTTCTCATATGTTTTCTTTTAGCAGTTTTATAGTGCTAAGTTTAACATTTACGTTCTATAATACATGAGTAAATTTTTATATGAGATGGGAAGTACGGATTGAGAGTTTTTTTGGCATATGGATGTATATTAATTTCATATGGCTAGTTACTTGTAAGCAGTGGCTGCTGCTGCTGGGGCTGATGTATCATACATTATTATTCTAAGAATATTAATATATTAACACAGTTGTGATTATAATTATGATTATCCATCTGTCCATCCATAGTTCTTCCTTCAACAAATGAGTATCTTCTATGTAATAGTCACTGTCTTGGACAAACGTCAACATTATTGACCATGTGGTCAAATAACACAGGCTCCTAAGAAGGGCAGTTATGGAGGTGTACAAATTAATAATGATAATGCCAAATGCCATGGTTATTTGTCAGTCTGATGAGGAGTTAATTTCTTGAGTCTGAGAAGGGAAACTTGAAACCTGACAAAGTCAATTCTCTTCATTTCATATCTCACTTCAGACCCTGGGGACAAAATAATCAGGTTTTAATTGAGCCAGGAACTTAGGAACTTAGAAAATATCTTATAAGCAATTTTGCTAGTGGATCGAGTACCCAGAAGCAGAGAGGATTCTAGAAAGAAATTGCTTGCCCATCTCACTTTTTCTCCTTTCTTAGTAATGCATTATCTTGTCTCTCTGTTTGAACACCTATAAATAAAACTTTCCGATGGATAATTTAGAAAACCTACCTGAAATCTTCAGGCCTGTGTCACATCAATTTCTCTCCAAGTATGGAACAGTACGAAGAACATGGGAAGGAATCCATGGTCCATCTCTCAGTGAACAAAACACGTGGCACATGACTTTATTTCTCTTTAGCACAGTTCTCTTATCTGCAAAAATAAAATATAGTACTAACTTTTTTGGATTTACTACGTCATGGCAGTATCTTCACTGGACAGTGATGAAATTAAGACTATGAATCTTTCTACACTATTCAGCTCAGTTCGGTCGCTTAGTCATGTCTGACTCTTTGCAACCCCATGAACAGCAGCACGCCAGGCCTTCCTGTCCATCACCAACTCCCATAGTCCATCCAAACCCATGTCCATCGAGTCGGTGATGCCATTCAACCATCTCATCCTCTGTCATCACCTTCTCCTCCTGCCCTCAATCTTTCTCAGCATCAGGGTCTTTTCAAATGAGTCAGCTGTTCGCATCAGGTGGCCAGAGTACTGGAGTTTCAGCTTCAACATCAGTCCTTCCAATGAACAACCAGGACTGATCTCCTTTAGGAAGGACTAGTTGGATCTCCTTGCAGTCCAAGGGACTCTCAAGAGTCTTCTCCAGCACCACAGTTCAAAAGCATCAATTCTTCAGCGCTCAGCCTTCTTCACAGTCCAACTCTCACATCCATACATCACTACTGGAAAAACCATAGCCTTGACTAGACAGACTTTAGTAGGCAAAGTAATGTCTCTGCTTTTTAATATGCTGTCTAGGTTGGTCATAACTTTCCTTCCAAGGAGTAAACGTCTTTCAATTTCATGGCTGTAGTCATCATCTGCAGTGATTTTGGAGCCCAGAAAAATAAAGTCAGCCACTGTTTCCCCATCTATTTGCCATGGTGGCCACTAATTTATACAACAGCACCACATGTTCAGTGAATAATCTCTATATGCCAGGCCCTCGACTAGGCTTTGGAGTTATAGTGGTGGGTTCAAAACAAACATAATCCTTGCCCATGTAAAGCCTGTGGTTTAATGGGGAAGAATGAGACTAAAGGAGATAATCAAACATAAATGTATGATTATAATACAAACTGTATTAAATCCTAGGAAGCTATATACTTGTCTGTGCTGGAATGAGTCCCTAGATCAATTCACATGTCCCCTGTAAATTTCATGGTTGTCCTTTCTCTAAATAATTCAGTGTCCCCTAGAAAAGAGTTGTTTCTCAACTAAGAATGAAGAATGTTCTCATCCATTCCCAAAAGGATGAGAAAATGTACCAAAGTCACCTAAGTGAACAGTCTTGGGTATAACATGAAAAATCAAATTTATTGTATTACCAAACTCATTAATATCTTAGAATCAAGCGTAATTTGTTTTCATCTCTGTATTAAGAATAAAAGAGTAGAAGTTAATCTGTACTAAAAATTGGACTTTCCATCTTTCTCAAGCACAGTGGAGTCTTCTGGCAACTCGGAGTCATCATCATGACTTTTTGCTCTGTACTCATTGAGTCAGGACTACATGTCTCTACTGTGAATGGCCCCTGGCTATGCTTTTTTGAGTTACATAAAAGTAAATGTACTTTTATAACGTTGCTTTTTTTCCTACTGTTTTCAGCTGTCACCCTTCCTGTTCTCAATGTGTTTTGTTCTTGTGAACCTTTTGATTCCATTTCTAATCTGCTATGGTTTGGGAACCAGTAAAACCACATTTATTAGAATCATTTGAGAAAAGAGAACAGTTTCAGGAAGGTCAGAAACCCTCTTCTTTTAACGGAATATATCAGATTTATGCATGGAAGATGTTGTATGTTTGAACGTCAGTTTGAGGTAGTCATAGTATTAACAGTTGCAATCATCACAAAAGTATCTTTAAATAAATGAGGTGATTGATAATAAACCAGAGAAAATGGTAGCCAGTTCAAATCTATCACATTTACATGGTACTTTCCACCTTTTAAAATGCTATTTTACCTTCCTGCTTACTTCATCTTCACTAAATCAGAACAGGAAGAGATGAGATGAATATTATAAGGCAACTCAGATTCAGAGATATGAAGTGATTTATCTTAAGTCATTAGGTGAACTGTTGACATAATTATGCCTAAGCCTTAGGTTACTGGACTCTCAGCCTGAAGATTTTAGAAGGGCAGAAAAAAAAAAAAAAAGTAAAGAGAATAGAGCTCAAAGCAGACATTTTAAATTAACCCATTTTATTGGAGACAACCTCAATTGTTTGGAGGAAAAAAACCCAACTTCATTTTGGGCAGCTATGAGTTTCTAGACATGCTTGAATCATGCATAAATGCACAGTGCTGACTTTCTTGGCCTCTTGGGGATTTTAAAGTCCTATTTTCTCTGTCATAGTATTCATCATTGACTGCAATGTGGGGAAGTTGGTGAAATGTCAAGGAGAGGATGGAGAGTGTGTATGAAAATGAAAGCTTCAAAATTAGGTTGCATGTCGGATAAAGGGCCTTCCCTGGTGCTTCAGATGGTAAAGAATCTGCCTGCAATTCAGGAGACCTGTGTTCGATACCTGGAATGGGAAGATCCCCTGAAGAAGTGAATGGCTACCCAATTCAATCTTCTTGCCTGGATAATTCCATAGACAGAGGAGCCCGGTGGGTGGAATATGTCATGGTTTGGGCATTCATTTTTTCTTTTCATTCATTTTTAAATTGCTCAACAAATACTTGATGACAGGTACCACTCTATGCCCTAAGTGTGTAAAGATCAACAAAACATGGCAGCGCCTTCAAGCTGCTTATGTGCTATCAACACTTGTGATGGAAACATTCTAAAATCAGGTCATGGGCATTGTTCTACAACTCTGTGATATATGAATATTAGTTAAATTGTGCACTGAGAATAGGTTAATTTTATGGCATGTAAATTATACTCTCAAAAAAGCTGTTTGAAGAGAGGCAAGTTAAAGTAAGCATAATCAGTGCCATAGTAGGGATAAAGTGCCAAGTTACTATGGGAACTCTTAAAAGACACCAAATTTGAAGAAACAGGATGAAATTCTAGAAAAAGTGATATCTAAGCAGAAATCTGAAGAAGGAGTTAAGGAAGATTGGACTGAGTGACAAAAACAAGGTGAACAAATAGCTAAAGGGTATTGAGAGTGTGAATGGTCTATATTCTGTAAGATGTAGAGTGATTTAGCTTCTAGAGCTCAGCTCATGAGGGGAAGTGACCAGAAGTGACAGGGTGGCAGGGAGAGATAAGCAGGAATTAAGCACCATGGCTTTCTATATCATAAAGAGGAATTAGAATTTATTCTAAAGGCAATATGGTGTCATTAAAAGTTTCAAGGCATAAGGATGTCTTTGAATAAGTTTGTGCTTTGGAAGATCTGTCTTGCTGTAGAGAGGACACTTGTTTAAGGAAGAAAAAGTCTAGAGGTAAGGAGACCAGCAATGCAGCTGATTCTATAAACTTGGTGAGTGGATCTGAACTAAGTAGATGAATTTAGAAATAAGATAGAATCAGAAGGACTTCATGATAAATTAAATGTAGAAGTAAGGATGTTAGTGAAGATGTAGACAAAGATTCTAGATTGTCTTTAGTTGACTATATAGCTCACAGTACTATTCATGAGGAGAAAGAATGCTGGGTGTAGATGAAGCTTGGAAAAAGGAAATTGTAGTAAAATGAAATTTTGTTGTTCATTTTAAAATTGGGGAGTTTTTAGGATATTTAAAGGCTATATCAGTTCAGTTCAGTTCAGTCGCTCAGTCGTGTCTGACTCTTTGCAACCCCATGAACCGCAACACGCCAGGTCTCCCTGTCCATCACCAACTTCTGGAGTCCACCCAAACCCATGTCCATTGAGTCAGTGATGCCATACAACCATCTCATCCTCTGTTATTTCCTTCTCCTCCTGCCCTCAATCTTTCCCAGCATCAGGGTCTTTTTAAATGAGTCCCCTCTTTGCATCAGGTGGCCAAAGTGTTGGAAACACAGCTTCAACATCAGTCCCTCCAATGAATATCTAGGATCTGACCTCCTTTAGGATGGACTGGCTGGATTTCCTTGCAGTCCAAGGGACTCTCAAGAATCTTCTCCAACACCACAGTTCAAAAGCATCAATTCTTCGGTGCTCAGCTTTCTTTATAGTCCAACTCTCACATCCATACATGACCACTGGAAAAACCATAACTTTGACTAGATGGACCTTTGTTGACAAACTAATGTCTCTGCTTTTGAATATGCTGTCTAGGTTGGTCATAACTTTTCTTCCAAGGAGTAAGCGTCTTTTAATTTCATGGCTGCCATCACCATCTGCAGTGATTTTGGAGCCCAGAAAAATAAAGTCAGCCATTGTTTCCCCATCTATTTGCCATGAAGTCATGGGACCGGATGCCATGATCTTAGTTTTCTGAATGTTGAGCTTTAAGCCAACTTTTTCACTCTCTTCTTTTACTTTCATCAAGGGCTCTTTAGTTCTTCTTCACTTTCTGCAATAAGTGTGGTGTCATCTGCATATCTGAGGTTATTGATATATGGGTAGAGATAAAGAGAGGGAAAGGATTATGTCCAGGTTGGTACAGAGATTTTGGTAGTCCATAGAGCATATGACGGCGAAGGCAATGGCACTCCACTCCAGTACTCTTGCCTGGAAAATCCCGTGGGCAGAGGAGTTTGGTAGGCTGCAGTCCATGGGGTTGCGAAGAGTCGGACACGACTGAGTGACTTGACTTTCACTTTTCAGTTTCACGCATTGGAGAAGGAAATGGCAACCCATTCCAGTGTTCTTGCCAGGGACGGGGGAGCCTGGTTGACTGCCGTCTATAGGGTCGCACAGAGTCGGACACGACTGAAGCGACTTAGCAGCAGCAGCAGCAGATCATATGAGATCATTTAGGTCAAATTACTGAATGAAGTTTCTTAGACAGAAAATAGAATGTGTAGCAAGAAGAGACCAAAGATAAAACCATAAAGGCCATAAAAATTCACTATGTGGGCAAAGGAAGAGGAGACTTAGAAGTATTTTTAGAAGAAATAGCTTAATGGATAATTGTGAGAAAAATAGGGGATTATAATGTTGGCAATCAGGAAACAATTAGACCAGAAAACAACATGGAGAAGTGTTCAGAAAAGGTTCTCCTAAGGAATGATGATGTTGAACCTGAATATAGGAAAGGTGGCAGTCATGCCAAGAACTGGGAGAAGAATGTGCCAAGCTGAAGAGCAGTGAATGCAAAAGTTTGCTCTAACGGTGAGCCCAGAGTGTTTAAGTGATAAAAGGAAGACCAGCATGGAACTGCAGTAAATGCCTGAGAGAGTGTTGGGATGTCAGAGAGAGGCACATGGGTCTTTTAGGCTTTAAATGGTCATCCAAGGGATTTTAAATTTTGTGTTATGTGTGAGGAAAAAGCTCCCAGATGCTAATGGGGGGAGGGAGATATGTGAACTAATTTATGCTGCTATGTGAAGGATAATGTATAGGAGACTGACAGTGGAGAGGTTGAAATTTCCAAGGTAGGAGATGATGGTGACTTGGGCCAGCTTGTTAGCAGTGGAGATAGCAAGGAATGGTGGGATTCAGGATGTATTTTGGAGATATAATGGATGAAACTTGTTAATGGATAGAGCTAGAGGAATGAAGACAGAAGAATAAAGGGTGGCTCCAAATTATTGACCTAAGAAATGGAAGGACATAATATGTGGAGAGGGGGAGCAAAATCCATGATTCCATTTTAGCCATGTTAAATTCAAGATGTCTACAACTTCTGTTTTTAATTTTATTGAATAGAGTTGATTTATAATATTGTGTTTAATATCTGCTGTATAGCAAAGTGACTCAGTTGTGTGTGTGTGTATGTATAATCTTCATGTTCTTTTCTATTATGGTTTATCACAGGATATTGAATATATTATAGCTCCCTGTACTATCCATCCTATGTATAATAGTTTGCATCTGCTAATTCCAAACTCTCAATCCTTCCTTCCCCTACTGCTCTTCCCACTTGGCAATCACAAGTCTGCTCTCTTTGTGAGTATGTTTCTGTTTTATAAATATGTTTTATAGATTTGTGTCATAGTTTAGATTCTGCATATAAGTGATAGAATATGGCATTTGTCTTTCTCTTTCTAATTTACTTCACTTAGTATGATAATTTCTTGGTCTATCCATGTTGCTGCAAGTGGCATTATTTTATTCTTTTTAATGGTTGAGTAGTGTACTCTTATATATCCATTAATTCCATGTTAATCCATTCATCTCTCAGTGGGCATGTAGGTTGCTTCTGTGTCTTGGCTACTGTGAATAGTGCTGCTATGAACATAGGGTGCATGTATCTCTTTGAATTGTACTTTTGCCTGGGTACATGCCCAGGAGTGGGATTTATGGATCATGCGGTATCTCTATTTTTAGTTTTCTAAGGAACTTCCATATTATTTTCCATAGCGGCTGCACCGATTTACATTCCCACTAACAATGTAAGAAGATTCCATATTCCCCACACTGTCTCCAGCATTTATTATTTGTCTGCAACTCCTTCATGTGAACGCAGAGTAGGTTATTAGATATTTAAGTCTGGATTTTGAGGGAATAGTCAGGACTGGAATTATAGATTTGGGTGTCTCAGAACATTAGGTAGTATTTAAAGTCATGATACTGGATGAGATCCCATAAGGAAGGAGAGTACAGAGAGATAAAAAGAGATCTAAGGTCTGAATCTTGGAGTACTGCAATGTTTAGAAACATGGAAGAGAAAGGAGATTGACCAAAGGAGACCCAGAAAGAGCACAGGTGTCTCTGGAAGAAAGCAAGGAGGATGTGGTATCCCAGATGGCCAGGGATGACAGTGTTTCAAATCAGATGAACTGTTGTTCCACCCTGGCTGGAAGTAGAGGTCCAGGTTAAACAGAAAGTCAGGGAGAGGGGATTTGGGGTTTTCTCCCCTTTTAGATCCCTTATCTTTTCATTCTTCATGAGCCCATTGAGCTTCATAGCCAAGGCCATTAAGAGTTAGCCACCTATGTGACCTTCACCTTTGAGGAAGGGAGAGCAACATATCCCAGGAAAGTCTTGTAAAGAGGTGAACAGAAATAATTCAAAGTAGAAAGTAACATGGCATTAAAGAGCTTCAGGTGAAATGATTGAGGGGTTTTATATAGTCTTTCTGATGAGAAGTAGGGAAGTCTTCATGGTGGAGGTTGTGTTCATGTGCACACATACACTCACACACACACACTCACACCAAAACAGAGTCTTATACAGATGGAAATAGGCAGGACAGGTATCTTAACCAGAGGGATAGCTGCATAAGCAGGGCCCACGGGAAGAAACTTGTAGCCTGTGTAGAGGACCCCAATCAGTTAATTTTTTTTGGTTCACTGATTGGTTGATAATTGATTCTGTGCTCCACTCATGCCCAATGCTCATGCGAGAGTCACTCCATGCAATGGTTCTTTGCCACAGATGAAAATGTCAATCAAGCCAGAAACTCGGAAGATTTGCTCTGGGTTTCTAGACTCCTCCACTAACACTGTTCCCTCTCCAACCTTGAATCCAAGTTAGTTAAAATCCCTAAAACTTCCCTGGTCTCCAAAGAGGAAGGATAGCAATGAGATTACATTGAAGTCCTAAATCCCCAATGGCCCAGCTTAATCGAATGGACATATTTCATTAAACAAATGCCTGTGCCATCTGCTCTACTCCAATTAGGAATGCATGAGGAACATATTTCTCAATTATGTTGGAGAAGATGTCTGGGCTCAGAGGCCCCAGCCAGCAGCCTTTCCTCAGGCAGTGCTCAGTGGGGAGATCTGCCTCCAGCTTGGAGTAGCCCTCATGTTTTTTTCATGTCATCTTTCAACTCCACCACTCACTTTGCTTTAGTGCATTCCCTTTTGGGCTAGAACTGATTGGATCCAGCAGTCTAAATGAACATGCTCCATGCTGGTTTAAAATCATTGTATTTATTGCAAACTACTAACATTTATTAAAATCTTCGTTATGGCCAGATGCTGGGCTAAGCATTTTCTGTAGCATTTTATCTAAACCATAAAACTTCTCTATTAAGTAAGAAGGATCCTCATTCTATAGATGAGAAAACTGAAGCTTTAGCAATCTTAAATCATTCAACCAAGATCCCACAGATGGTGAGTGATGGAGCTAGGAATACATGGGCAGCCTGGCGCCAGAGCTCACATTTTGATACAATGTGTGTTTCTAGAAGTACTACACACTGTCAGTGTTCAGAGTGTGATGTAGGTGCTATTATACTTTCAGGGCCTTCACAGCCAGATGCAGAAGAAACAAGGAAATGAATCAGGTTGGGTGGAGACAAGTACAAGTTGGGAGTGGAAGAAGTTACCCCCAGGGTTCCAAGTCAAAACACTGGTATAGCATACTCAAGCATTTAAGTCTAGTTCAGAAATGTAGACTGCAGAGCAACCCACCACATCCGTTTACACATCTGTGCCCTCAACTCTCAGATCAGGATGTTGGAGAAAAATCCACAGCATTGACTTCCTGTTGTTCAGTTGCTCAGTCGTGTCTTATTCTTTGCGACCCCATGAATTACAGCATGCCAGGCTTCCTTGTCCTTTACTATCTCCTGAAGTTTCCTCAAACTCATGTCCATTGAGTTGATGGTGCCATCCAACATCTCATCTTCTGTCACTCCCTTCTCCTCCTGATCTCAATTGTTCCCAGCACCAGGGTCTTTTCCAATGAGTCAGCTCTTCACATGAGGTGGTTAAAGTATTGGAGCTTCAGCTTCATCATCAGTCCTTCCAATGAATATTCTACTGATTTTCTACTTCTGCAAACTCAGGCACCTATTTCAGTTTCCTGGCTCACCTGCTCCTCCCTGTCCCTAGTGCCTCATTGCACAGAAAATTTTTATCAGTCTTCATCACTGTCTCCAAGCCTCCAATCTTACCACCTTGCCTTCATTGTTGAAAGGTAGCTATCCATCTCCTTTGCAGAGAAAACGAGGTCATCAGATGGTGATTCCTCTGGCTATCTGCACTTCTTATTAACTTCTACTCCTAGCTCATTCCCTGACATCTCAGTAGCATAATAACAAAATTAACTGGTATTACAATCAAGATTGCTGGGAGAAATATCAATAACCTCAGATATGCAGATGACACCACCCTTATGGCAGAAAGTGAGGAAGAACTAAAAAGCCTCTTGATGAAAGTAAAAGAGGAGAGTGAAAAAGTTGGCTTAAAGCTCAACATTCAGAAAACGAAGATCAAGGCATCCAGTCCCATCACTCCATGGGAAATAGATGGAGAAACAGTGGAAACAGTGTCAGACTTTATTTTTTTGGGGCTCCAAAATTACTGCAGATGGTGATTACAGCCATGAAATTAAAAGACGCTTACTCCTTGGAAGAAAAGTTATGACCAACCTAGATAGCATATTCAAAATCAGAGACATTGCTGACTAAGGTCCGTCTAGTCAAGGCTATGGTTTTTCCAGTGGTCATGTATGGATGTGAGAGTTGGACTGTGAAGAAGGCTGAGCACCGAAGAATTGATACTTTTGAACTGTGGTGTTGGAGAAGACTCTTGAGGGTCCCTTGGACTGCAAGGAGATCCAACCAGTCCATTCTGAAGGAGATCAACCCTGGGATTTCTTTGGAAGGAATGATGCTAAAGCTGAAGCTCCAGTACTTTGGCTACCTCATGCAAAGAGTTGACTCATTGGAAAAGACTCTGATGCAGGGAGGGATTGAGGGCAGGAGGAGAAGGGGATGACGGAGGATGAGATGGCTGGATGGCATCACTGACTCGATGGA
The DNA here is from genome assembly GCF_042477335.2 of Ovis canadensis. NCBI lineage: Eukaryota > Metazoa > Chordata > Mammalia > Artiodactyla > Bovidae > Ovis > Ovis canadensis. Next base: position 76,180,346 of record NC_091249.1, read on the forward strand.
TGTGAGTCTGAGTGAACTCCGGGAGTTGGTGATGGACAGGGAGGCCTGGTGTGCTGCAATTCATGGGATCACAAAGAGTCGGACATGACTGAGTGACTGAACTGAACTGAACTGAACTGATCTTCTTTAGTACATTTTATAAGCCAGGCACTACTGGATGTCTACATGCATTAGCTTACTCAATCCAAGGAACCACCTTGTGAGAGGGGAACTATTTTCAATCCTCAATATATAGACAAGAAAAATGAGTCTCAGAAAGATAGGAAGATGTTCCTCAGGATTACCTTCTTACAGCTTTTGCCTTCTTATTGCATGTAGTGTCCCTAAGAAACAGCATCTTCTTACATGACCTCAGTCACCATCTATATGCTCATGGCCAAATCTATGTTTCCAGCCTAGAATTCTTTTTGAGCTGCTCTTTATTCAGTTTCCCAGTAGAGGCCCACTGCCATCCCAGAATTAAACTTAACCTCTCATCATCACCCATCAATGGAATTGCTCATTTTACTACATTTCCTAGGTCTGTGGGTAATACCACTGTTTGAGGTTATGATGATGATAATATAATAATATGATGATTCTTGGTTATGTGGGAAAAGGAGAAACCTGTCTTCAGTCAGTTTTAAGTTCTTATAAGATCTGCAGAGACTCATGAAAAGGGAATCATCTGATTACTAGCTATGGTTTTGGACCCCATCCTCAGTATAGAATGGAAAGTGAATCAAGTCAGCCTAATGGAGGATTCATGTCTCCATGTGATGAATTTAAATGACCTTGAAACAAGGTAGGTTGAAAAATTTATTCTGTTTTTATAACTCAGTGCCCAAGCTGAATCCCTCCTCCCATATGACTCATATGACAAACTATGTACAGTTATGAGATCAAGAAAAAGCATGGCTGGATTTTCTCATAGAAAAGTAGTCTCCAGTAAATATGTCTTTCTCCAGGATTTTTGGAAAAGAGGATTAGCCAGTCTGTAGCTGTTTGGGTGCCTGGAAAATCCCGTGGAGGAGGAGCCTGGTAGGCTGCAGTCCATGGGGTCGCTAAGAGTCAGATACAACTGAGTGACTTCACTTTCACTTTTCACTTTCATGCACTGGAGAAGGAAATGGCAACCCATTTCAGTGTTCTTGCTTGGAGAATCTCAGGGACGGGGGAGCCTGATGGGCTGCCGTCCATGGGGTCACACAGAGTCGGACACGACTGAAGCGACCTAGCAGCAGCAGCAGCTGTTTGGGATGAGATATGAAGGGAAAGGGCCGATTTGTTTACATTGCGGCATCATATCCTTTTGAAAACCCGCTCACTGAGACTGGAGCACCATACCGCGTCCTGCAATTGAGTAGATCAACATCCTACCTTTTTGTGAATGGCATATCCTCTCCTTGACCTCAGCCCTAGGGAGGAGTAATGAGGGGTCTGATGAAAGGAGCATCAAGTAATTTTGAATTCCTTCTTTTTGAAGTCCTCCCTTTGTCAGCTGTGTGACCTGTTTTTCATCTCAACGTCCCCAAGCCTCAGTTTCTTTGTCCATATGTGGGAATAGCAACTCTACCTGACACATAATAAACCATCAGTTGTGGGGAGGGGAATGAGAAGTTTGAGGCGCTGGTAGAGGAGGGGCAGGTGCAGCTGTAGTCACGGTGTAGAGGAGCGGAAGTGCTCGTACTGGTGACAGTGTGGTTTTTGTGGTAGGCAGTAATCATCTACTGGTTAGTCACAATAGAGAACTGTGTGACTTTTCATCCTTCTTCTCCCTTATAACATTTGATCCATCAACATCCATAGATTTTATTTTATTAATTTATGTCAGTTCTTATAGCCATCATCCTAGTTAGAACACACGGCATCATTTCTTTTCGCCCAAGGGGTGACTTGACTTCCTCAGGACTGTGCAGTGAAGATCCTGTGCTGGTCTAGGTCCTCTTATTCCATGTTCTTTCCACTCTACTGGGGACAATAGAGTAGAATAGTTAGAAGTCAGGATCACTAGGTACAATTGTGGCTCTCCTCCCCCACTAACTCTATTTTCTGGGGAAGTTACTTACCCTCTTTTACCTATCAGCAAAGTAGGCAACAATAGTAGTACCACGGCATAGGGCTGTTGGGAGATTTTAATATGATCTTGGATTTAAAGTATGTATTAGTTTCCTAGGGATGTTGTAACAAAGTACCACAAATGAGCAGCTTGAAACAGGGGAAATTTATTGTCTCACAATTCTGGAGTATGGGCATCCAAAATCAAAGTGTTGGTAGAACCATGCTCTTTCTGATGGCCCTAGGCGGGAATCTTGTGTTGCTTCTTCTCACTCCCAGTGTTGCCAGTAATCTCTGATGTTCCTTGGGTTGTAGATATTGTACCCTAGTCACAAAGCTGTCTTTTCCCTGGGTGTCTGTATGTCATCTTCCCTCCATGTGTGTGTCTGTCACTGTGTCTGAATTTCCCTTTTATAAGAACCCTGGTGATACTGGATTTGACTCATTCTAATTACTCGTTATAACTGGATTCTTTCTGTAAAGACCCTGTTTACATATAAGCTCATGTTCTGAGGAACTGGGGGTTAGGACTTCAATATACCTTTTTTGATGGGGGCATAATTAAATTGATGACAAAGAACTTTTCTCAGTCTTGGGAAGAGAGTAAATGCTCACTAAATATTTTCCTTCTTAACAAGGAGCCCCCACTGTCAAAGGAGAGCTCAGAGCTGAGGAAGAAGACTGGCAGCTCTGCCTCAGCGGTGGCTCCTGTTACACAATTACACATTCAGCTCTGGAGGCAGGCGGCCTCTGTGTTCTCAGGGAACTTCATCAATATTGTGACACTCCGACGTGTGTCAGCCACAGGGTTCTCCAGGGCTCCTTCTCTGCAGATTCTTGTGAAGCTGAAAAAATTAACCTCCCATCCCGGACAGTCTGAGTGATGGCCTGCCCAGAGGCAAGAGGGTAAAAGGGTCAGAGTGGCAGAGACCTCAGATAACCCAGGTGGTACTAGTGGTAAAGAACCCCTTGCTGATGCAGGAGACATAAGAGACATGGATTTGATCCTGAGGTTGGGAAGATCCCCTGAAGGAGGGCATGGCAACCCACTCCAGTATTCTTGCCTGGAGAATTCCATGGACAAAGGAGCCTGGGGGGATATAGTCCATAGGGTTGCAAAAGAGTCAGACATGACTGAATCAACTTAACACACATATATATGTATATGTATATATGAGTGTGCATGCATGTATGGGTATATATATGTGTGTACTTATATGTGTATATATGTAAAATGTTGGTCTGTGAATATATCGTCTCTCAATCTGATCTTCTGTAATTATCATTAAAAGTTCAATAGAGGTAAAATGTCTATGGGAAATGAAAGCAAAAATACCAATGAAGATTTGATTTGAATTTTTTTGTCCTATGGATTGTGGAACATTTTGACTTGCTGCACTGGTTTGAATGTGAACGAAGTTTTGTAATAGATCAATCCATTGCACTGAACATTGATTTCTCTGGGGTTCAGTTCAGTTCAGTTGCTCAGTCGTGTCCGACTCTTTGCCACCCCATGGACTGACTGCAGCACACCCGGTTTCCCTGTCCATCACCAACTCTTGGAGCTTGCTCAAACTCATGTCAATTGAGTCAGTGATGCCATCCAGTAATCTCATCCTCTGCCATCCAAAACTCCTCCAGCCTTCAATCTTTCCCAGCATCAGGGTGTTCTAAAATGAGTCAGTTCTTTGCATCAGGTGGCCAAAGTATTGGAGTTTCAGCTTCAGCATCAGTCGTTCCAATGAATACTCAGAATTGATCTCCTTTAGGATGGGATGGTTGGATCTCCTTGCTGTCCAAGGGACTCTCAAGAGTCTTCTCCAACACCACAGTTCAAAAGCATCAATTCTTTGGTGCTCAGCTTTCGTTATAGTTCAACTTTCACATCCATACATGACTACCAGAAAGATCATAGCCTTGACTAGATGGACCTTTGTTGGTAAAGTAATGTCTCTTCTTTTGAATATGCTGTCTAGGTTGGTCATAAGTTTTCTTCCAAGGAGTAAGCACCTTTTAATTTCATGGCTGCAGTCACCATCTGCAGTGATTTTGTAGCACCACCCCCGACCCCAAAATAAAGTCTGTCACTGTTTTCATTGCTTCCCCATCTATTTGCCATGAAGTGATGGGACCAGAGGCCATAATCTTAGTTTACTGAATGTTGAGTTTTAAGCCAAATTTTTACTCTCCTCTTTCATTTTCATCAAGAGGCTCTTTAGTTCTTCTTTGCTTTCTGCCATGAGTGTGGTGTCATCTGCGTATCTGGTTATTGATATTTCTCCCGGCAATCTTGATTCCAACTTGTGCTTCATCCAGCTCAGCATTTCTCATAATGTTCTCTGCATATAAGTTAATTAAGCAGGGTGACAATATACAGCCTTGAAATACTCCTTTTCCTATTTGGAACCAGTCTGTTGTTCCATGCCCTGTTGTAACTGTTGCTTCCTGATCTGCATACAGATTTCTCAAGAGGCAGTTCAGGTAGTCTGGTATTCCCATCTCTTTCAGATTTTCCAGACTTATTGTGATCCACACAGTCAAAGGCTTTGGCATAGTCAGTAAAGCCAAAATAGATGTTATTTCTGGAATTCTCTTGCTTTTTCGATGATCCAGTGGATATTGGCAATTTGATCTCTGGTTCCTCTGCCTTTTCTAAAACCAGCTTGAACATCTGGAATTTCATGGTTCACGTATTGTTGAGGCCTGGCTTGGAGAATTTAGAGCATTACTTTACTAGCATGTGAGATGAGTGCAATTGTGTGGTAGTTTGGGCATTCTTTGGCATTGCCTTTCTTAGGGACTGGAGTGAAAACTGACTTTCTTCAGTCCTGTGGCCACTGTTGATTTTCCAAATTTGCTGGCATATTGAGTGCAGCACTTTCACAGCATCATCTTTTAGGATTTGAAATAGCTCAACTGAAATTCCATCAACCCCAGTAGCTTTGTTCATAGTGATACTTCCTAAGGCCCACTTGACTTCACATTCCAGGATGTCTGGCTCTAGGTGAGTGATCACATCATCATGATTTTCTGGGTTGTGAAGATCGTTTTTGTAGTTCTTCTATGTATTCTTGCTACCTCTTAATATCTCTGCTTCTGTTAGGTCCATACCATTTCTGTCCTTTATTGAGCCCATCTTTGCATGAAATGTTCCCTTGGTATCTCTAATTTTCTTCAAGAGGTCTCTAGTCTTTTGTATTCTATTATTTTCTTCACTTCTTTGCACTGATCACTAAAGAATGCTTTCCTATCTCCTTGCTATTCTTTGGAACTCTGCATTCAAATGGGTATATCTATCATTTTCTCCATTGCTTTTCACTTCTCTTCTTCTCTCAGCTTTTTGTAAGGCCTCCTCAGATCACCATTTGCTTTTCTGCATTTCTTTTCTTGGGGATGGTCTTGCTCCCTGTCTTCTGTAGAATGTCATGAACCTCTGTCCATAGTTCTTCAGGCACTCTGACTATCAGATCTAATTCCTTGAATCTATTTCTCACTTCCACTGTATAATCATAAGGGATTTGATTTAGGTCATACCTGAATGGTATAGTGGTTTTCCCTATTTTCTTCAATTTAAGTCAGAATTTGGCAATAAGGAGTTCATGATCTGAGCCACAGTCAGCTCCCAGTCTTGTTTTTGCTGACTGTATAGAGCTTCTCCATCTTTGGCTGCAAAGAATATAATCAATCTGATTTCGGTGTTGACCATCTGGTGATGTCCATGTGAAGGGTCTTCTCTTGTGTTGTTGGAAGAGGGTGTTTGCTATGACCAGTGCTTTCTCTTGGCAAAACTTTATTAGCCTTTGCCCTGCTTCATTCTGTACTCCAAGGCCAAATTTGCCTGTTACTCCAGGTGTTTCTTGACTTCCTACTTTTGCATTCCAGTCCCCTATAATGAAAAGGACATCTTTTGGGGGGTGTTAGTTCTAGAAGGTCTTGTGGGTCTTCATAGAACCATTCAACTTCAACTTCTTCAGCATTACTGGTTAGGGCATAGACTTGGATTACTGTGATATTGAATGGTATGCCTTGGAAACAAAGAGAGATCATTCTGTCATTTTTGAGATTGCATCCAAGTACTGCATTTTGGACTCTTTCATTGACTATGGTAGCTACTCCATTTCTTCTAAGGGATTCTTGCCCACAGTAGTAGATATAATGGTCATCTGAGTTAAATTCACCCATTCCAGTCCATTTTAGTTTGCTGATTCCTAGAAGGTCGATGTTCATTCTTGCTATCTCCTGTTTGACCACTTCCAATATGCCTTGATTCATGGACCTAACATTCTAGGTTCCTATGCAATATTGCTCTTTACAGCATCATACCTTGCTTCCATCACCAGTCACATCCACAACTTGGTGTTGTTTTTGCTTTGTCTCCATCCCTTCATTCTTTCTGGAGTTTTTTTCTCCACTGATCTCCAGTAGCATGTTGGGCACCTACCGACCTGGGGAGTTCATCTTTCAGTGTCCTATCATTTTGCCTTTTCATACTGTTCATGGGGTTCTCAAGGCAATGGTACTGAAGTGGTTTGCCATTCCCTTCTCCAGTGGACCACATTTTGTCAGAACTCTCCACCATGACCTATCCTACATAGCATGGCTCATAGTTTCATTGAGTTAGACAAGGCCCAGTAAACTTCCAGATGTTCAAGCTGAATTTAGAAAAGGCAGAGGAACCAGAGATCAAATAGCCAATAACTGCTTGATCATCAAAGAAGCAAGAGAATTCCAGGAGAACATCTACCTCTGCTTTATTGACTATGCCAAAGCCTTTGACTGTGTGGATCACAAAAAACTGTGGAAAATTCTTCAAGAGATGGGAATACTAGACCACCTGACCTGCCTCCTGAGAATTCTGTAGGCAGGTAAAAAAGCAACAGTTAGAGCTGGACATGGAACAACAGACTGGTTCCAAATTGGAAAAGAAGTACATCAAGGCTGTATATGTCACTCTGTTTATTTAACTTATATGCAGAGTACATTATTCAAAATACTGGGCTGGAGGGAGCACAAGCTGAAATCAAGATTGGTGGGAAGAAATATCAGTAACCTCAGATATGCAGATGACACCACCCTTATGGCAGAAAGTGAAGAAGAACTAAAGAGTCTTTTGATGAAAGTGAAAGAAGAGAGTGAAAAAGTTGGCTTAAAGCTCAACATTCAGAAAACTAAGATCATGGCCTCTGGTCCCATCACTTCATGGCAAATAGATGGGAAAACAGTGGAAACAGTGACAGACTTTATTTCTGGGGGGCTCCAAAATCTCTGTTGATGGTGACTGCAGCCATGAAATTAAGACACTTACTCCTTGGAAGAAAACTTATGACCAACCTAGACAGCATATTAAAAAGCAAAGACATTACTTTGCCAACCAAGTTCCATCTAGCCAAAACTAATGTTTTTCCAGTAGTCATGTATGGATGTGAGAATTGAAGTATAAAGAAAGCTGAACACCAAAGAATTGATGCTTTTGCACTGTCGTATTGGAGAAGACTCTTGAGAGTCCCTTGGACAGCAAGGAGATCCAACCAGTCCATCCTAAAGGAGATCAACCCTGAATATTTATTGGAAGGACTGATGCTGAAGCTGAAACTGAAACTGAGCTGACCCATTTGAGAAGACTGTGATGCTGGGAAATATTGAAGCAGGAGGAGAAGGGGATAACAGAGGATGAAACAGTTGCATGGAATCACCTTCTCAATGGACATGAGTTTGAATAAACTCCAAGAGTTGGTGATGGACATGGAGGCCTGGCGTGTTGCGGTCCATGGGGTCTCAAAGAGTTGGACAAGACTCAGTAATTAAAGTGAACTGAACTGAACTGAAGCTCCAATGGGGCAGGCATTCACTTGTTCTAAGCCATTTTCCTGTCACCCAACACCATAGTTGATTTTATAGACACTAAATAAATGTTACTTGACCGTTCTGCATACCTATAGTATTTCATTTGGAGGCAGTTTCTTCATGAACTGAGAAGGGGACAAGTGAAGTCCATTTGATCCTTTTTCACCTGGACATTGCCTCCAGCTGGACCAATCCTGGGCTCTGTGACTTGTGATCGCTCAATATTTGGAGGCTCTGAAGATTCTCTGCACTTTCTTCTGGGCACACTGTCTCTTCTGGACGGCAGAGATGCTGCCAGGCGCGTCTGCCATTGGCAGTGCATTGGCAATCACAAGGCTCATCCTGGTCACACGCTAACTCCTCATTAGCCAGGGGATCTTCGGAAAGCCACTGAAATCTTAATATACTCATCAGTCCCAGGTTATATTTCTGGTTGGTGACTTCAGCCTGAAATTGGTTTGTCAAAATCTGTCAAACAATGGAGGGCTGGATCCATGATTTCTTGGAGGGCCTCTTCTGGGTTTGGGCAGTGGGGAAACCTTGTCAGAAACTGTGTTGCTGGTAGCTCTCAGTTCTGAGAAACAGAAACTTCTCGTAGGAAAAAAGGTTACCTCTTTTTCACCCAAGGTCTCCAGTGAGTCACGGACTGTGCCTAGAATAGAAGTTGGCACAGGAAGAGGGTTCTGACTGTTTTTGAACATCACCCAGATATTTGTTAGGCAGCGAATATTTTCCCTATGTTTTGATGAATATGGACTATGAGTACTGAGGAAACAGGCCCAGAGTTGAGGAAGAGGGGTCCAAACAAATTGAGAAACATATGCCTGGGTCTCTGGTCCCTTGGCCTGGGAGAATGTGCTGGAATGGAGAGAGTTCTGGACTGGGCTTTAGTTGTAGTACTCATGACAACTACATGGGAGCGGTAAGCTTTCTGGACCACAATCTCCCTGTCTGGACCACAGTCTCCCTTTCTGGACCACAGTCTCCCTTTCTGGACCACAATCTCCCCCTTCTGGACAGTGGAAAGTGTCAACTTTGATCACATCATTGTCATGTTGTAAAAATTCCAATAAATACTGATGTAAAAGTATTTCAAAAACACAAAGCCCTTCACAGATAGAAGTCTAGTGATAATCTTTGTTGCCACTGAAGATATCTTATGTTTTGATGAAGTCACTGTGTGGTGAGAGCCCTCTGGACTCAGTCATACACTGTGAAGAGTGAGTCATTCACATCTCTGGAACTCAACTTTCGTATATGTGAAATGGGGCAAGCAGCTCTTTCTCTGCTGGCTCACTGAGTTGCTCTGAAGATGCAAAGTGATGTCAAAACATTTGGAAAAGTATAAAACTTTCCTCCTCTTGCCTTCTAATCCTTTGCCTTCCTTCCTTCCTCCTCTCCCTTCCTTATACAATCTTCCTGGGCATCTGTTACGTGTCAGGTACAGTATTAGTTATGGAGGACATGCGTGAAAGATATATGAGCCATATCATGGCTTCAAGGGATATTAGAATTTATTTGGGGAGACAAATGAAGAAATACATGACTTGATATGATGCTTTACAGCAACATTGGCTGAACAGTTGCAATGTATAGGCACTAGTCTAAGGCAATCACATTACCTTGTTTAATTCTCATCCTGACCCACTAGTACCCAAGGGTGTCAATATTTTCCCTAGTTTTGAAGAAGGGGAAAGCAAAGCCCAGAGAAATTAGGTAACTTGCCCAAGGATGCAGAGCTAGAGACTCTGGGTGCTTTGACTCCAGAGCTAATTCCCTTAGCCATCAATGGTTAGTTGTAACCTAGGGGGACCAAGGGAAGCTCTGGAGGAAATGACACAACCAGGGAAGGGCATTCCAGGGAGAAAGAAGAACTAGTACCTGGGCAACCACGAGGGCCTCCATGATTGAATTCCTACCAGCATTAATCACCTCTCCTTTTCTTCTGCCTCATTTACCCTGTTCTGGTTACATTGTCCTTCTTGCTCATCCCCAGACATACCAGGCCACTCTTGCTTCAGGTCTCTTGTGTCAGCTTTTTCCTCTCTTAGGCCTCTCACCCCCAGTTCTTTGCATTGACGCTTCCCTGACGCAGATGTCACTGCTCAAGAGGCCTCCCGGACAGCTGTGTCAATGACAATTGCCTACCCCCATCCCACAATCTCCCTGCCAGCTGGTAACTCACTCTTTTTTGTTGTTCTGTTGCTCAGTCGTGTCTGACTCTTTGTGACCCCATGGACCGCAGCACACCAAGCTTCCCTGTCCTTCACCATCTCCTGGAGCATGTTCAAACTCTTGTCCATTGAGTTGGTGATGCCATCCAACCATCTAGTCCTCTATTGTTCCCTTCTCCTCCTGCCTTCACTCTTTCCCAGCATCAGGGTCTTTTTCAATGAACTGGTACTTCGCATCAGGTGGCCAGAGTATTGGAGCTTCAGCATCAGTCCTTCCAGTGAATATTCAGAACTGATTTCCTTTAGGATTGACTAGTTTGATCTCCTTGCAGTCCAAGGGACTCTGAAGATTCTGCAACACCACAGTTCAAAAGCATCAATTTTTTGGCACTCAGTTTTCTTTATAGTCTAACTCTCACATCCATACATTACTACTGGAAAAACCATAGCCTTGACTAAATGGACATTTGTCAGTAAAGGAATGTCTCTGCTTTTTAATATGCTGTTTAGGTTGGTCATAACTTTTCTTCCAAGGAGCAAGCGTCTTTTAATTTCATGGCTTCAGTCATCATCGGCAGTGATTTTGGAGCCCCCCGCCCTGGCCACCCAAATAAAGTCTGTCATTGTTTCCACTGTTTCCTCATCTATTTGCTATGAAGTGACAGCACCAGATACTTCCCTTGATTTTTCTCCTTATGCATCGCACTACCTAGAAGAATATATTTATTAGTTCACTTTATTTTAACCTGCCTGCCTTTCCTGAGTTGATTATAATGTCTTGATTACAGGGATCTTGTCTGTCTTGTTCACTGCTATGTCTTCAGCTCTTAGAGTAGTGCTTGGCACACAGGCCTCACCAGGGTTATTTCTAGAGTGAATTAGATTAGGATGTGAGAGGGGGTGTGATGGGGGTAACTTTGTCACCATGGGCAGGGGCCTTTTAATGAAAATCTTAAAATAACTATAGGCCATTCTTATAACTTTCTCTAACAGGCTACTTTCTTATTAATTTTTATTTTACATTGGAGTACAGTTGATTAACAACATTATGTTAGTTTCAGGTGGACAGCAAAGTGATTCAGTTAAACATACATCTATTCTTTTTCAAATTCTTTTCCCATTTAGGTTATTACAGAATATTGAGCAATGTTCCTTGTTCTGTAGAGTAGGTCCTTCTTGGTTATCTGTTTTAAATATACAGTGGGTACATGTCAGTCCCCAATTCCCAATCTACCCTCCCCCAACCCTTCCCCACTGGTAACCATAAGTTCATTCTCTAAGTCTGTGAGTCTGTTTCTAATAGGGTCTTTCACTAAGGCAGTGTTGCTCCTCCCTCCCCCCAACCCCCCCAGAACATTTGAAATTGATGTGGTCATTTGGTTGGTCCCAGAGGAGTAGTCTGCTACTGCTAAGTCGTTTCAGTCATGTCCGACTCTGTGCGACCCCATAGACAGCAGCCCACCAGGCTCCCCTGTCCCTGGGATTCTCCAGGCAAGAACACTGGAGTGGGTTGTCATTTCCTTCTCCAATGCATGAAAGTGAAAAGTGAAAGTGAAGTTACTCAGTCATGTCTGACTTTGCAATCTCATGGACTGCAGCCCACCAGGCTCCTCCATCCATGAGATCTTCCAGGCAAGAGTACTGGAGTGGGTTGCCATTGCCATCTCCAGAGGAGTAGGGGGCACTGCAAACATTTAGTAGATAGGAGGTCAAAGATGCCATTTCTCCTGTGATGTGCAGAACAATCCTGTTCTGTACAGCAAAAAAGGTCTTGCCCCAAATAACGATAGCACCCCCAATTCCCCTTAAGAAATACAAGGAGTATTTAATGAAAATGGCCTTTGAGAGACAGGACAAGAGCCCTCCTCCAGCCTTAGCCTTTTAGTGAAAATAAGGGCTTGATGTGGAGTTTGGTTTTATTCACCTGTAAAGTACAAGTCTTTTTCTTTGCCACTAGGTTACCTGTGCTAACAGAGGGGAAATTGCTTCATGAACTGCAGGTTGCTTTGTGTTTTAGTGAGTTAGGGTCTCTTATTATGCATCTCTTCACGTATATGAAACTCATTGTTATACAGTTTGCACGGAAAACATCTCAGCCATGACTTCTTTTGAATGTAACAATTCATTCTAAAGTATGGGGATACTAACCACTATACTATGCTAATGAGGATGGCAATTTAGCTGTGCATTCAAGGATAGGGACAGAATCTCTGCATTCCAGGGCCTAGCATGACTCTGTCTGTAAGAGACCCTCAGTGTAAATGTATCAGTGAATGAGCAAAGCAGGAGCTGACAAATGAGTCTCCTTGGTGTCTGTTGCTCGTGGTGCGAAGGAGCAGGTAGTACCGATTCCCTCAAGCCGGTTGCTATGCACCATTTCTGTAACAGCCTCGCCAAGAACAAGTGTGCTTCTCTGTGACCTGCTGTGTCCCAGCCTGGACAGAAGCAAATTCTGCATTGGGTTAAACCCGAATTAATGGCCCATGAACGGTTCCTTTCTCTCCTGGCTGAACACAATAAATATTGATGGTAATATAATGTTCTCTCTTGATAGGGGGAGAGTGAGGGAAAGAAGAGAGGAGGGATTGACCTTTTAGCTTTGAAAGAAAAGAATATTGGAGAGGCAGTGTCCCATCAAAATACTCACACATGCACACTTGCTGACACTCATGCATGCACACACGTGCAGTTGGTAACATTTCTGAGACAGTCTTCTCTTAATCCACCTTCTCTGGTTTATGGAAATCCTTAGAAGAATCAACTGAAAACTCTGAACCCTTTCTCAGGAGAACACATATACGTACATGCATATGATGTCATGGAACTCGGAGATCCACTAAAAAGTATCTCTAGATGCAGTCAGGAGGTGATATGGTTGTTCAGATTTTGAATTTAATTTGCAGATATATCTTGCTTGGCTTAAAGGTCATTTAAAATTCTGTTAAATTAGTTCCTTAGAACCAAAATCAGAAGATTCCACCTAAAAACCCTTGGATCTGACTTTTTTAAAAAAATTAAAATGTCTGGCACTCTTGGACTCACATGGTGGCAATCAGCTGGGTTGAACTGTATTATTATCTTTTTTTGATGTGGAGTGAGTGAGTGAAGTCCCTCAGTCGTGTCCAACTCTTTGCGACTCCATGGATTGTAGGAGCCTACCATGTTTCTCTGTCTACGGGATTTTCCAGGCAAGAGTACTAGAGTGGGTTGCAATTTCCTTCTCCAGAGGATCTTCCCAACCCAGGGATCAAACCCAGGTCTTCTGCATTGTAGGCAGATGCTTTACTGTCTGAGCCACCAGGGAAGTCTTAACGTGGAGAAGGCTCCTCAGTTGTCAACACCCCACACCCCACTTTTAAGCCTGTGAATTTTGTTTCCTACCCCAGGAGGGATTAAGATCAAGAACACCTGCCCCTCAACATTTCTTAGTTTGGGTTCTAGAAAGAGAGATCTCAAGGAAACCATGAGGTCTAGTATCCTTAGAGCCTGTCCTCAAAGCAAATGCCACATGCATCCCAGTATATAAAACCAATAGAGGAGAAGGTTCTCTCTTTAAATGAGGGCACATGGGCCCAATACCTCTGCCAGTTAGTTTGAGCTGCCTTGGGCTTGATTCAGTAGCCCTTAGGGTACCCCAGGGACTCTACATGACAAATTTGGGGACTTCTTTGTATCCATCAGAACTCTTTGGTTGCATGTGATAAAACCCAGCTTGAGCTGGCTTTAGCTGAAAAGTTAATTTGTGGGTTTAGGTAACTCTGGGTATGTGTCCACAGACAGGGCTGGATCCAGGAGCCCAGATGATGTACCCGAGGATCTCCATCACTCTTTGCTTTTCTCTGAGTTGCTTTTATTCTCAGGAAGCCACTTCCCAAGTGGGAGATAGTCGCCCACAAGCAAGACTCTGGGTCTGAATCATCTCTGTAGCTAGCAGTCCTGTTAGGAGGAAAGCTTCTCCTTCCTAGAAGTTCAGCACAGCCAGGGATATAGTTTCCTTGGGCCATTTTGGCTGAGTGCTCATCCCCAGGTCAATCACCAGGGGCAGGGACATGAAACCAGCCTTGGCCAAGCCTTGATCATCTGTTCCAGGGATCATGGAGTTCCAGGGAATAAGATCAGTGCCCCCACGTATCTCCTGGATGAGGACTAGGTAGGGTCGGCTCCCCAGGGGAGTACTGGGGAGTCATTACGAGAAAAGAAGCATAGACACTAGAGAGGGATAATAGCAAAGCACTGCTCTATATTAATTTAACCCAATTTTTTACCCATGAGGATGTGGAGACTCTGAAAGGGGAAGTAACTTGCCTAAAGCCAGAAACCTGGAGCATGGCACAGCTGAAGCATAAACCCAGAATTTTCTTCTCCAACTCTACGCTCTTTTTGTTTTAGAAACTGATCATTTATCATCTATTTTTTTCTGTGATCTTGATGGATAGGTTGTGGGGGAATAGTAATCACATATGACAATAAATCAATCCCTGAACTCTCACATTTTAGTGATAAAAAGGACCTAAGTGGGCTAATTATTTAAATGAGAAAATAGGCCAGAGGAGACTAACTGAGCTCTACAAGGTCAACTGACAACTTATATGACTATCAAAGTGCCCTCATATCTCTTACCTCATCCGACAACCTAAGAACGATCCTGTGACAGGCGAAACTTGATTGGCTTTTTCCGAGTGTTTTCTCATCAGTGATATCATCTTATTCTCACAACAATTCTATAAAATGCGAGAGGATAAGAATTATTTAACCAGGTTTATGAATATGGGCACAGGGTCAGAGAGGTTAAGATACTTGCCTAAGGACCCACAGCATGCAAGGCACAGAACCAGTTCTAGAATTCATCTGCCTGGTTACGTTTACTTTTTTAGTGTTACCCTTGAATCAAACAGTGAATTAAAACTGACAGGCCTTCTACTTATGTAATAATATAAAGCAGTATGATAGACTGCTAATCATTAAGGTTTTCAACTCTTAACCATTGTTAAGTTACATATATGTCTTATATGAAAGTCAAACACAGAGCTTGAATTCACAAAAATAAAATTCAAATATCAGAATTTGGGGAAAATAATATAAACAGGCAAGATGAAACTAAATTGAGAGAATTTTAGATCTGGACAGGAGATTATAAAATAAAAAGAAAGAATACCTCTTTTTGTTTTGGGTGTGTGTGTGCAAGCTAGGTTGCTTCAGACATGCCGGACTCTGCCACCGCATGGACAGTGGCCCACCAGACTTCTTTGTCCTTAGGATTCTCCAGGCAAGAATGCTGGAGTAGGTTGCTATGCTCTCCTCCTGGGGATCTTCTGGAACCAGGGATCAAACCCGTCTCTTATGTCTCCTGCATTGGCAGGCAGGTTCTTTACCACTAGTGCTGCCTGGGAAGCCTCTTTCCTTTTGGGTGGGGAAACTGATTTTCAGAAAGTTGATATAATTGGCCTCAGATCCTATTTCTGGCTTATGGTAGAGACTGAGCAAGAATATGCATATTCCAATTTCCTGTTGCCCTAAGGCATTTCATTGTGGGGACTGAGACGATCTTGTAAGTAATTCTGCAGTATATTTGAGAGTGTGAGGCACACCAGCCTTGGGTGGTACTCAGAGTGAACTTTGGTGGCTTCTAGACATGCAATTAAGTAACATTGATTCAAGCTCTGAGAAGGTAATTTTCTTTAATTCTCTTTAAACTCTTCTGGTTACATTCAAGGGAAATTCTCTGCTGGATTCGAATCTGACCTTAACACCTCTCAAGTACTTGCTAATTTCTCTTGTTTAGCAGAGTGTGCAGGCCACAGGCTCACAGCATGTGAACAAGGTGAGAGTGCTTTGTGGTAGGCAAGAGTGCCTGGCCAGAATTTGATAATACTGTTTTGTGTTCATTGTGTGTATTTTGCACATATGACAAATCATATTAATTCTCAATTCATGTAATGGCCTAGCATTTTTTTAAAAATAAGGTCTTCTCAAAAATTTATTTAAATAAAAATGAGTTGATTTATGAAAAAAATCTTATGCACATCACAGTACAGATGATGGTAATAGAACACAGATGTGACAAAAATCCAAGTAACAATGGATAGATGAAGCTGAATCATTACTGTCGCACGAACTCTTACCAAGTTGAAGCTTACTCTACTCACCGTGTGACAGGCCAGTAAGTCTGACAGACATGTTGTTAAAGTGAGGAAAATGACTATTTGGAAAGCCAGCTGATCAAGAAGATGGCAGACTAATGTCTCAAAATAACCATTTTATGAGGTCTGGGTGCCAGGTTCTTTCATAGAACAGAGGTGGGGGAGTATGGAGAAACAAAGTAAACAGGCCATTAATCTCTTAAATAGCTCCTGGAATGGCAAGCCTTGGCAGAGGCTATGTTAATTTCTTCTTCCCTGCCATCCACAGGTGGACAGGGTCCTGAACAAAAGCACTTTAGTTTAACAGTAGGCAGAGGGGCAGGGTTTTCTGGGGCAAGCCATCCTGTATGATTATAATAACAAAAGCAATGGAGAGCAAGCTGAAGAAACAGTTTCAGTATGGAGCCAGAACTGGCTCCTCCCTGCGACAGAACAAGGTCCAAGGCCATTGTGCGGGGCACGTTGAAGAGACCTCAGAAATAGACAGATTTGACTTCCAGTCCTGCTACCAAAGTTAGCTGTGTGACCTTGGGCTAGATCCTTCATACCTCTGACTGTCAAAGAGAGAGAGAAATAACTAATAATACTCCCTATGCAAGGCTGTTGTGATGATTAAGAAATATCTATAACAAAGACCAAGCACAGCGCTCAGCGTTTAGCAGGTGCTAAAGGAAGAGGAGCTCTGAGGAGAGAAGAGCTTTCAAAGGACATGCAGTAAAGAAGAGAAAAATTAAAGGACAGGAGAAAGCAGTGAAGCACCAAATGCAGCCTTGATTTTAACCTCCCTTTTCCTTACTTGCTCTTCTGCAATGGCCAAGTAAGATCACAGCCGGTTAAGTACATCTTTGCTCCAGGAGGTCTGTTTGTCACTTTTGAAAAAGGTAAACTATACTCCTTGAGGCTGCTTTATTGCTCAGAGACTGACTACAAGTTTGCTTGATGGCGAAGCAGCCTTCAGGGCACCCTGGGAGGTGGATTCATTTGTTATTCTTGCGTAGGAGGCTTTAGCTTCTGGGTTGTTAAAGAAAAACAAAAATACCTCTTAAAAAATGGGCTATAGTTTGGTGAAGCTTGAAATGTAATCTTTTGGTTCAGCCCTAGGAGAAAATCTTCGTTAAGCTTTCTGAGGTTTACCCTGGTGGGCTATGTATGGTTTCTTCTGTGGGCTGTAGTTTGCTTGATTGATTTCTGAAGATATTGTATTAAAATGTTATTTATCTTGATTACTGAGTTGTGGATTCTTCCTTAAATGATCCCTCCAAGGCGCATACCTTACCTGCATCACACTAGTCCTAGCCCTGTTCTCTGGTCCACAGGGAACAACTTCACCCCTCTGTGAGGAAGACGGGCTGTAATTGCAGTGACGTCACCTGCTAGGTCCAGTATTCTTGGGCTTCCTTGGTGGCTCAGGCAGTAAAGAATCTGCCTGCAAGGTGGGAGACCTGGGTTCAATCTCTGGGTTGGGAAGATCCCATGGAGGAGGGCATGGCACCCACTCCAGTATTTTTGCCTGGAGAATCCCATGAACAGAGGAGCCTGGAGCGTTACAGTCCAGGGGTTGCAAAGAGTCAGACACGACTGAGTGACTAAGCACAGCGCAGCACCCCTGCTAGATCTAAAGGTAAATATTAACATAAGGGATTTTATTTGCTCAACATAAGCTGGACAACAATGAAATAGTTTACTTCATGAAATTATGCTTGCCTCGTTATGATGAAAGTACAACCCAGATTACATAACTTAATATAAGAAGTCTAAGAGGGGTGAGTGTTCATGCCCTGAGATGCTTGGATAGAAAATCTTCACATGTAATTGCATGAACTGAATCCATAATCCAGCAAATATCATTTGGAGTGTCAGTGCTATGCTAGACACTGATGTGAATGCAGATATCAAGAGACCATGTGGCCATCCTTAAGAGTTCCCATTTCTCAGCTATGAATGTGGCATGGGTAGACAAAGAATGCCAATAAAGTAGCTGGCATTCATTGAATGCTAACTGTGTCCAAGGCACTGGGGCTGGGTGTTCTACATATATTATTTTATATTTTTATATAAATGAAAGGTTCATATAGTGAAATCCCCAAATCTTATGTGTACAATCTGATAAGTTTTTATCTGTCTGTCTCTGGGTAACCATGATCCCAATCAAGATACAGAGAGATATATCAGTGTGTACATTGTTGATCTCACTGTTACATTTAAAATGGATAAACAGCAAGGACCTATTGTATAGCACAGGGAACTCTGCTCAATGTTATATGGCAGTTTTCTGGAGAATGGATTCAGTTCAGTTCAGTTTAGTCGCTCAGTCGTGTCCAACTCTTTGCGACCCCATGAATCACAGTAGGCCAGGCCTCCCTGCCCATCACCAACTCCCGGAGTTCACTCAGACTCACGGCCATCGAGTCGGTGATGCCATCCAGCCATCTCATCCTCTGTCGTCCCCTTCTCCTCCTGCCCCCAATCCCTCCCAGCATCAGAGTCTTTTCCAATGAGTCAACTCTTCGCATGAGGTGGCCAAAGTACTGGAGTTTCAGCTTTAGCATCATTCCTTCCAAAGAGATCCCAGGGTTGATCTCCTTCAGAATGGACTGGTTGGATCTCCTTGCAGGAGAATGGATACATGTGTATAAATGGCTGAATCCCTTCGCTTTTTGCCTGAAACTATGACATCATTATTAATGATGTCACACTCCAATATAAAACAAAGAGTTCTTTTAGAAAAATGATACAGAGATAAAACGTTTTCACTACCCCAGTAAGTTCCTATCTGCCCTGTACCAATCAATTTCCATTCTCCTCAGAGGCAATCTCTGCTTTGCTAATACTATATTTTTGTTTGCTCATTCAAAGACTGAATATATGTGAAATTAGTGTTAGAATTTGAGACTGCCTTCCTTAAGTCAGCATGTTTTTGAGATTCATCCATATTATTGCAGGTTTTATTAGGTTCTTATTCCCCAGTAGTATCTCGTATGAATTTAGCCATATATTTTCTTAAAATTGTTTACCTGTTGATAGTTGTTTCCAGTTTTGAGGTGTTACAAATAAGATTAAACATTCTTTTGTATGTCTTTTCTGCTGGGTCATGAGGTAGGGCTATATTTAACTTTTTAAGTTGTTGCCAAATAATTTTCTAAGGTGGTTGGATCATTTTACATTCCTACTCAACAGTACATGAAAGTTCTAGTGGGTCAACATCTTTGCCAATATTTGGTGTTGTTGGTATTTTTAATTTTAGCCCTTCTAGTAGTTATATTGTTGTTATTTAGTTGTATCCAACTCTATTGCCACCCCATGGACTCCTGGACTCTGCCAGGCTCCTCTGTCCATGGGATTTCCCAGGCAAGAACGCTGGAGTGGGTTGTCATTTCCTTCTCCAGGGGACCTTCCCAACCCAGGGATTGAACTTATGCCTCCAGCATTGGTACGTGGATTCTTTACCAGTGAGCCACTAGGGGATCCCTTGCTATAGAATAGGTTCTCATATGTTACCTATTTTATAATTATTAGTATATATAGATATGTCAATCCCAATCTCCCAATTCATCCCACCCCCCAGTTTCCTCTCTTGGCAACCATAAGTTTGTTCTCTACATCTATAATTCTATTTCTGCTTTGCAAATAAGTTCATCTGTACCATTTTTTTAGATTCTACATATAAGCAATATTATACAATATTTGTTTTTCTCATTCTGACTTACTTCACTCTGATGACAATTTCTAGGTCTAGTCACATCTCTGCAAGTGGCATATTTTGTTCCTTTTTATGGCTGAGTATTCCATTGTATATATGTGCTACACCTTCTTTATCCGGTCCTCTGTTGATGGACATTTACACTGTTCTCCATAGTGGCTGTACCAATCTACATTCCGACCAACAGTGTAGGAGGGTTTCTTTTTCTCACACTCTCTATGGAATTTATTGCTTGTGGATTTTTTGATAATGGTCATTCTGACTACTGTGAGGTAATACTTCATTGTAGTTTTGATTTGCATTTCCTTAGTGATTAGTGATGTTGAGCATCTTTTCATGCATTTGTTGGCCATCTGTATGACTTCTTTGGAGAAATGTCTATTTAGATCTCCCACTCATTTTTTGGTTAAGTTTTTTTTTTTTTTTTAGTATTGGACTGCGTGAGCTGTTTGTAAATTTGGGATATTAGTCCCTTGTCACTTGCTTCATTTGCAACTGTTTTCTCCCATTCTGAGAGTTGTGTTTTTGTTTTGTTTATGGATTCATTTGCTGTTCAAATCTTTTAAGTTTAATTAGGTCCAATTTGTTAGAGTTTTTCTTATTATGAATGAAGAGCTGTTATAAAGATTTTTGTAGAGGTTTTGTATCTATGTACATTTTCATTTCTTGTAAATATCTGAGACAGGAATTGCTGGAGTCAAATGGTAAATATATGTGTATGATACGTGTATTCTTAGCTTTATACAAAACCGTCAAATTCTACTGCAAGATTGTTATACCATTTTGTGCTCCTGCTAGTAGTCTTTGAGAACTGTAGCTGTTCTGTGTTGTGGATGCTCTTTCTTTTTTATGCTGAGGCAAGAATGTCATGCTGATAGATGTGTATTAGAAAAGTATTGTAGTTTTAATTTGCATTTTCTTAATGGCTAATGATGTTGAATCTCTATTCATGTGCATATTTGCCATAGTCTTTGTTGAAACTATTCAAATCTTTTTTGCCCAATTAAAGAAAATGGCTTGTCCATTTTTATTGAGTCTTGAAGGCTGTTTATATATCCTGGATACAAGTCCTCTGTCAGGTAAGTGTTTTGCAAATATTTGCTCTAGTCGCTAGCTTATCTTTTCATTCTCTTAACAGTGTCTTGCGGGCAGATGTTTTGAATTTTAATAAAATCTCATTTATCTTTTATTATTTTCATGTATAAACCATATTTTTATGTTGTATCTAAGATATCTTTTCCTAGCTTAGTTGTAAATAATTTTTTGATATAGTAATCTGTGATACAAAATTTAAAATTTAAATCTATAATTCATCAACTATCTTTTAAATACATTAGAAGATAAACATCCAGATTTTACTTTTTTCTTACACATTTACGATTTTTGGTGTTCTATATTTATAGAACTCTAAGGTTTCATTCAGTGTCATCTATCATCATTCTGCAAAAACTTACTTTGCCACTTCCATGAATAGATCTACTAGCTATTAATTCCCCCAATGTTTATTTCATTTATTTATCAAAATTTAAAAAAAAAAAACTACCTTTAGTTTTAAAGGATATTTTTACTGGATATGAATTCATAGATTGACAATTTTACTTTCCTCAGAACTTTAAAGATGTCATTCCATTGGGCTTCTGGTACATCTACCCTCTGATGAAAAATCAGCCATCATGATATTTTTTTATCATCTTTATGTAATATGCCTTTGTTGTCTGGTTACATTTAAGATTTTTCTCTTTATTTTTCACTTTTATCAGTTTGCCTCTGACATGTAGTTTTCTCTGTGTTGATATTTGTTGGGCTTGCAATAATTTTTCATCTCTGGTTTGATTTTTTTTTCATAGTATTTGAGATGTTTTCAGTCAATATTTCTTCAAATATGTTTTCTTCATTTTTCTTTTATCTCCTTATGAGTCTCTAATTACACGTAAAACTGCTAGAAGTTTTTGCACAGGTCATTGAGGCCCTGTTCTTATTTTTCCCAATTGTTTTCTCTCTGTTCTTAAAATTGGATAATTTCTAATGTCTATTGATCTCCTTTCCACGTTACTAACCTCTTTTCCTTTAGTCTCCATTCTGCTGTTAATTCCATTAAATGACTATTTCATATCTAATACTGTCAGTGCTAGAATTGTCACTTGGTTCTTTTCTGTAATGTAAATTTTTCTTTTGATAACCCCCTCTCATTGTTTATTAATACCATTTTTTTTTCTCTTTAAGTTTCTGAACATATTTCTAATATTAAAGTCCTGATCTTATAATTACATCAGAGGTGTTCTGGGGGTCTAGTTCTATTACTTGCCTTTTCCTTTGACCATGGATCACATTTTCCTCTTTCTTCTCACATATGATAAAGTTGGATATTGTGGATGATACATTGTAGATTTTATATTTCAAATTTTTTCCTTTATCAGAATTTGTTTTACCAGGCAGTTAAGTTACTGAATGATCATGTTAAACTTGTGAGGGATTTTAAAAACTTTTTAATTTAAGTATAATTGACTTACAGTGTTGTGTTAGTTTCAGATGGGCAATAGTAATTCAGTTATACCTATCTATAAAGTTTTATATATACTCCTTTTCAGATGTGAGGGGTTGATTTTATACATTTTTAGGGTATGAGTGTTTCTGTTTTGCTCCTAATCCCAGGGAGACTCCTCTAATCCTGAGAGATTGTCTTTGCCCTGTGTTATAGTCTTCCTGGACTGTTAATGGAAAGCCAAGTCCTTTATCAAGCTTTCCTAACATGGTGTGATTAAATCTCCAAGCACTGTCTCCTCTGAAGTTGGCAGAAATTGGAATGTTACTGTAAGCATATTGCCTTCCACTGTTGATTTCTGCTTGGTTCCTTGAGTTCTTCACAAGTCCTATTCTGGAGTTGGCCAAAGATTTGAGAGGTGTTTATATACAGGTTTTGGTGCTTCTTCCTCCATAGGTTTTCACTTTGCTGGATTTTCTCCATCAATTTCTAGCCATTCTGGTACCACTGAAATCTTTACACATCTGTAGCCAATAAGACTGCAGTGCTCTTCTTGACTATTAACCAGTTTATACCACATGGGCCAGAGAATGCCCTCAAGAAAAAAGCCAAATGAGTATGGATCTTACCCATGTTGTTTCCTTCTTTCATGAGTAGAGTACATTCCAATTTCTGCCTGCTTTTGATCACTCTTAGTGTCTTAAACATTTCATTCACAGTTCGTTATCTTCATTGGTAATTGGATAGTGCAATACAAGTTACTCTATTATTACTGAAATTAGAATTTCTCTTGACTCTGAGTTATTATATATTTTTTAGAGTAATAGTTCTATTATTATATTGTATATTTTGTTATATTAATATATTCCAGTTATTGTAACCACTGCTTTCCTAAAGAGAAAATAAGGCTAGGAGAGATTAATTTACTTTCTTGAAGTTAACCCAGCCTGCAAGTGGTACAGGGTCTGGGTTTAAACCCTCTAACTTCTACTATAAATCTAAAGTCTTGGGCATTATAATAATTCAAGGTAAACAATGAAAAAAATCATGCGACCTGAGGGGAAATCTCAGCATGTTGGTGATAGGCACATCCTGTGTTTATTCAGTCTGTATTAGGGGTTAAGACTTTAATATATCAATTTTGAGGAAGACACAATTCCGTCCATAACAACTAATCACTGGTCTCCATGTAGCATCTGAAATGACCAAGATCACACAGTTAGAATCAGATCTAAGAGAGCCACTCATTCATCCTACCTGGTTTAGGGCTTTCCCACTGGTGGGTGGTCCTTTGAGTTTGTCAAGAAGGGCTCTTCTTTTCTTTACCTGTCAGGTAGTCAGGAGACCTGGGTAAGGACTGTCCTTACAACCCTAAACTACCCTTGACTTTGTTGCCTGCCTGAAACATCCACCATGAAAGAAATTCCACTGGATAAATGCATGACCTTTAATAGTATAGATAGCCTGGTTAGAGGTAAGTCATTTAACATTTTAGCATGAATTATTAGTATTAATGGTTGATGTATTCCTTTCTGATATGAGAGCTTCTGTGGATAAATACTAATTGGAAAAACTAATTTAAAAATTGGCAACATATTTTAATAGATATTTCTTTGAAGAAGATAAAGAAATGATCAATAAATATAGGAAAAGATGTTCAACATCGTTAGGGAAATGAAAATCAAAACCACAATGAGAGAGCCCATCATATCCATTGCTAAGTTACTTCAGTCGTGTCCGACTCTGTGCGACCCCATAGACAGCAGCCCAGTAGGCTCCCCTGTCCCTGGGATTCTCCAGGCAAGAACACTGGAGTGGTTTGCCATTTCCTTCTCCAATGCATGAAAGTGAAAGGTGAAAGTAAAGTCGTTTAGTCACGTCTGACTTAGCGACCCCATGGACTGCAGCCTACCAGGCTCCTCCATCTATGGGATTTTTCAGGCAAGAGTACTGGAGTGAGGTGCCATTGCCTTCTCCATCATACCCATTAGGATGGCTATTATGAAACAAAACAAAACAAAATACTGGTAACTCACAAGTGTTGATGAGGTTACGGGAAAATTAGAGCTCTCATGCATAGCTGGTGAGAATGTGAAAGGGACACTAGGCAAACTGGTCCAAAGGGCATCAGATTCTTGATCTCATGCTCACTGCCATTGAGTGCTAAACCCCAACATTAACTATGGGCTGGGAATAGAAAGTTTAGTAGAAAATCTCTCAGAACACACTACCTGATTACAACTTAGAGTAGTAACCAGACTCTGATATGTATACCCCCTTCTGGATGGATTTCACAGATAGTTTTCAATGGAATTTTAAATAAGGGGATCTTCTAACTTCATTTGTTGAAGACTTCATGGTTTGGACCCACATGCTCACTTCTCTCTGTACTAGTTAATGTCAGTCCCTGACTCCTCTGTCAGGGTGTCTCTCTGACTCTGCTGCTGTGTCTGTCTTGAGTTACTCTGGCTGTCTGCCTGCTCATCTCCAGGTTTCTTTGTCCTCTCCTGGTTTTTAGCAGTCACCTTGCTGGGTTCTTGCTGAAGCAGCACTGCTCCTAAATGATTAGTAACTTGGAAAATTACTCTGAATATGGTAATGGATTAATCCCAGTGGAGAAGAAATAACTTGGAGGCCAGATGCCTTGGAAAGGAAATGACTACTAGAAGCTCTTTATCTAGATCTGGGCAAATTTCCTCCCCAACCTAGGCTACTGCTTAGGTATATAGAACTCCCTTGTAGCACTACTTCCGCAGTCCTGTTGAGTGCTGAACCCTAGCATTAGCTTTGTACTGGGGACAGGGCATTCAGTGCCACTGCTTCTTATAGCACCTCAACTTCCATAGTCTTACTACTATTTCATTATCAAAACTTACATTTTAGGGTCCTACACTCTGATCTCTCCTTTGAGCTGAAAGACTCAGATTTTTATCTCGGATTTGTCACAAATCTGCTACTTTGCACAAGCTATTCAATCTTTAGACCTCAGTTTACTCATTTGTAAAATGGAAAAGATAGTCTCCATGAGGAAAAAAGGAGGTCATTGATTTGTCAGTGCTTTGTATAATAAATTGAAAAGCTTCATGCAAAAGTAAGGATAGTTTTATGGCTCTTCCTATATAATTCTTTTTTCATCTTAGAAGAGAAATTTCTTTATGACTTACAGTCATGAATAATATGAGACTTGTCTGGTGGCTCAGATGATAAGGAATCTGCCTGCAATGGAAGAAACCTGATTGAGTTCAATAACTGGATCAGGAAGATCTCCTGGAGTGGGGCATGGAAACCCACTACAGTATTCTTGCCTGGAGATTCCCAGGGGCAGAGGAGTCTGGCAGACTACAGTCTATGGGGTCACAAAGAGTCAGATACCACTGAGTGACTAACACTTTTTCACACACACGTGAATAATACAGATACTGGAGGTCAGGGACATACATATTTGTCTGGAATGATGGGTACTTTGCAGGGATTTTATTGGAAACTGATTTTGTGTAGATATTCCCTCTTTTGATCAAACACAAACACATAGTTGTTCACATGCGAATAAAATATAAACTTATACATGACATAGGGAGTAATTTGAGGACTTTCTTTTCTTACATATTATCATAATTTCTCAATTAGTCACATTTTCTTTACTAGAAGTTATATGTGATTGTTATTAGGAATACGTGTCATTATTAGTTTATAAAAGGAAAATAAAAACGAAAAAGAATGAGACAGGGTGATGAAGTGGAGAGTGCCTGTGGTTTGATCTGTGGTTCAAAATTGGGAAAGGAGTATGCCAAGGCTCCTATATTGTCACCCTACTTATTTAACTTATATGTAGAATACATCATGCAAGATGCCAGGCTGGATGAAGCACAAGCTGGAATCAAGATTGCCGGGAGAAATATCAATAACCTCAGATATGCAGATGACATCACCCTAATGGCAGAAAGTGAAGAGGAACTGAAGAGCCTCTTGATGAAGGTAAAAGAGGAGAGTGGAAAAAGCTGGCTGAAAACTCAGCATTCAAAAAACTAAGATCATGGCATCTGGTCCTATCACTACATGGCAAATAGATGGGGGAACAATGGAAACAGTGATAGACTTTATTTCCTTGGGCTCCAAAATCACTGCAGATGGTTGACTGCAGCCACGAAATTAAAAGATGCTTGCTCCTCAGAAGAAAAGCTATGACCAACCTAGACAGCATGTTAAAAAACAGAGACATTACTTTGCTGACAAAGATCCATCTAGTCAAAGCTATGGTTTTTCCAGAAGTCATGTATGGATGTGAGAGGTGGACCATGAAGAAGGCTGAGCACTAAAGAATTGACGCTTTTGAACTGTGGTGTTGGAGAGGACTCTTGAGAGTCATTTGGACTGCAAGGAGGTCAAACCAGTCAATTCTAAAGGAAATCAGGCCTGAATATTCATTGGAAGGACTGATGCTGAAGCTGAAGCTCCAATACTTTGGCTGCCTGATGTAAAGAGCCAACCCATTAGAAAAGATCCTGTTGCTGCGAAAGATTGAAGACAAAAGGAGAAGGGGACAACAAAGGATGAGATGGTTGGATGATATCACTGACTCAATGGATGTGAGTATGAACAAGCTCTGGGAGATGGTGAAGGACAGGGAAGCCTGGCGTGCTGCAGTCCATGGGGTCTCAAAGAGTTAGACACGACTGAGCAACTGAGCAACAGCAACAACAACAAAATGGTCAAGAAAGGCCACCTCTGAAAGTATACCTTCAAACTGAAGCTGGAATGACAAAAAGGGGTAAGTCATGCAGAGATATAGGACAATGAAAAAGCAAAAGGTCAGTGTAGCTGGCGTCTTATGGGCAAATAGAAGGGTAGAAGATGAGACAGATGATGAAATTGTCCAGAACATTTTAATCTGTTGATTCTTAGTGCTCGGAAATCCGATTAATTTAAGCAGTAAAGTGGTATGTTTAATATATGTTTTTAAAGGATCACTAGCTTATTCTGGCCATTTGTAAATAATGGATTCTAAGACTGAAATTATAGTAGACTCAGCGAGACATGCTGAAAGGTATTTCAGTAGTCCAGATGAGAAATAATAGAGGTTTGGACTGGAGTGTTAGTAGTGGAGATGGGGAGAAGAGGAGAATTCAAGGTATATGTCAGATTTAGTGGAAAATGAGATGTTTGAAGTAAAGGAAAAAAAAAAAGATTTGTTGTCATAATATTTTAATATGTTTCTTCATCTATCTCTTTGTAGATTGTAAGCTTCTCGATGTCAGAACCTCAGTTCAGTTCAGTTGCTCAGTCGTGTCCGACTCTTTGAGACCCCATGGACTGCAGCATGGGGCTTTCCTGTTGATTACCAATTCCCGCAGCGTGCTCAAACTCATGTCCATTGAGTCAGTGATGCCATCCAACCATCTCATCCTCTGTTGTCCCCTTCTCCTCCTGTCTTCAATCTTTCCCAGCATCAGGGTCTTTTTCAATGAGTCAGTTCTTTGCATCAGGTGGCCATTGGAGCTTCAGTGTCAGTCATTCCAATGAATACTCAGGACTGATTTCCTTTAGGATTCACTGGTTTGACCTCCTTGCAGTCCAAATGACTCTCAAGAGTCTTCTCCAACACCACAGTTCAAAAGCGTCAATTCTTTAGTGCTCAGCCTTCTTTATGGTCCACCTCTCACATCCATACATGACTACTGGAAAAACCATAGCTTTGACTAGATGGACCTTTGTCAGCAAAGTAATGTCTCTGTTTTTTAACATGCTGTCTAGGTTGGTCATAGCTTTTCTTCTGAGGAGCAAGCATCTTTTAATTTCGTGGCTGCAGTCAACCATCTGCAGTGATTTTGGAGCCCAAGGAAATAAAGTCTATCACTGTTTCCATTGTTCCCCCATCTATTTGCCATGTAGTGATGGGACCAGATGCCGTGATCTTAGTTTTTTGAATGTTGTGTTTTAAGCCAGCTTTTTCCACTCTCCTGTTTCACCTTCATAGGAGGTGCTTCAGTTCCTCTTTACTTTCTGCCATTAGGGTGGTGTCATCTGCATATCTGCTGCTGCTGCTGCTAATCACTTCAGTCGTGTCTGACTCTGTGCGACCCCACAGATGGCAGCCCACAAGCTCCCCCATCTCTGGGATTCTCCAGGCAAGAACACTGGAGTGGGTTGCCATTTCCTTCTCTGTGGTTGTTGATATTTCTCCCTGCAATCTTGATTCCAAGCTTGTGCTTCATCCAGCCCAGCTTTAAACATGATTTATTCTGCATATAAGTTAAATAAGCAGGTGACAATATACAGCTGTGATGTACTCCTTTCCCAGTTTGGAACCAGTCCATTATAAATATATTGCTGAATGAATGAGTGAAGCATGTGTACAAGTAATGTATGAATACAGTAGTAATACATTACCTTAAAGGAAATTATCCTTTTTCTACTAAAGATTTAAAAGCCCTATGGTTGTATTTGATATGTATTTTTTGCTTGCTTTGCCTCTTCATAACTGAGTTTTAATAGCACCAGAGCAGCAAGATGATATTTATATTAAAGTCAACTATCCCAAGTTCATTTGTGATTTATACTCCTGTAAACAATGGCAACTTTATTTTACCAAGGTAGAGATTCTGTGAAAGTCATCTTTCACCTTGTTAAAGCCTGTTTCTCCTAGCAGTTTTGCTTTTGGGCAGTTGTAATTGACTAAAATTGACTGCTCATTGAGAGATGAGACTAGGTAATCAAGGCTAGAAATTTGAGCTGCAAGTTTCATCAGACTTTCTGCAAGGTCTCCTCAGCCTAGGGAGCTGGACTATTGAACAGAGACTGGTATGGATGGAGGAAGGTTTAAATTGGAGCTGCTTTTCCATAGCCTTTGGAAAGCTGCTGATTCATCTCCTAAACTAGGCCAGATCAAAGGCAAAGCTGAAGAAAGAAAGCTTCTTAGGCATTTGCTCTAAGAAAGGAATGAGAGTTTGGCCTTCCACATAGAAGTAAAGTGAATTGTAATGTATCACCTCATGGGGACTACAGAGACCCTACTGACTGCTGTGGCCCTGCAAGGAAGCTTGAAATGCCTATTTCTTCCTTGATTTAAAGCATCAAAAGTTCTCTCGAAGATGCTAATGCTATGATGAAGTTGGACTATGTGATCTATTGTTCATAGTCAAAGCTGATATTTTAGGATATTAGAATTCTTGATCTCTGAATAGAAGTCCATGGGATTGTAGACCCTTCTCCAAGTGAAAACCAGGCACAGGCTAATAAAGCCATTCCAAGCTTTTTCAACCCCAGCCATGATTCTTCCATTGTTATGGTCCTGATGCAATGGCTTCAGCCAGAGGAAGAAACTTGGTCATCCTAAGATACTGGAGCTGGTAGCACATTGGAGATCAGCTAAGATTATTCTTTGTTATTTTTTAGAATTTTATTTTATTAAAATTTTTTATGATTTTTAAGTTACTTTTCATTTGCAATTATTACAAATTATTGGCTATATTCTCCATGTCGTACAATTATGTCCTGATCCTATCTTACACCTGATAGCTTGTGCCTTCCATCTCTCCACACCTCATCCCTATGTTTCCCCTCCCCCTTTCCCTGCTGGTAACCAACCAGTTCTCTATATCTTGAGTCTGCTTCTTTTCTGTTGTTGTTTTATTTACTAGTTGGTTGCATATTTTAGATTCTACATATAAGTGATATCATAGAGTATTTGTATCTCTCTGCCTGACTTATTTCACTTGGCACAGTGCCCTCCAAGTTCATCCATGTTGTTGTAAATGGCATAATGTCATTCTTTTTAATGGCTGAGTAGTATTTGGAGAAGGCAATGGCACCCCACTCCCATACTCTTGCCTGGAAAATCCCATGGATCCAGGAGCCTGGAAGGTGGCAGTCCATGGGGTCGCTGAGGGTCGGACACGACTGAGCAACTTTACTTTCACTTTTCCCTTTCATGCATTGGAGAAGGAAATGGCAACCCACTCCAATGTTCTTGCCTGGAGAATCCCAGGGACAGGGGAGCCTGGTGGGCTGCCGTCTATGGGGTTGCACAGAGTTGGACACGACTGAAGCGACTTAGCAGTAGCAGCTTAGCAGCATTCCATTGGATAAGGAAATGGCAACCCACTACAGTATTCTTGCCTAGAGAATCCCAGGGATGGGGGAGCCTGGTGGGTTGCCGTCTATGGGTCGCACAGAGTCAGACACGACTGAAGCGACTTAGCAGCAGCAGCACTCCATTGTGTGTGTGTCTGTTACATCTTCTTTATCCATTCATCTATTGATAGACACTTAGATTACTTCTGTATCCTATCAGTTGTAAATAATGCTGCAAGGACAGAAAATTACCAGTAATTAAATTGAAGCAGTAATTTAAAAAATGCCCAGAAAACAAAAGTCCAGGACCAGATGGCTTCACAGGTGAATTCTACCAAACATTCAGAGAAGAGTTAACACCTATTCTTTTGAAATTATTCCAATAAATTGCAAAGGAAGAAACATTTTAAAACTCATTACATGAGGCCAAGATTGCCCTGATACCAAAACCAGACAAATACATCACAAAAAATTTATTCATTATGTGTCCATTCTTTCCAATATTCATTCACAAAGCATTTATCAACTACATAACTCTTCATATAGGAAAATTAAGGCCTAGAGAAAGAAAAGTATTTGACTGAAGTTATCCATTTGGTGGCAAATCTGAGATGGGACAGAAACTAGATACCTTAATTCCCTCTCCCTTTCTCAACACTTATGCTAAGCAAAAAAAATGCCCTTCTGTTTAATTTACAATTTCATCATTGATGTAACTACCTTCTAAATTACAGAACAAGTTGGTGTCAACACTACATTAGTGTAAAAGAAGCTATTTTATAGTCCTCAATCACTGGCTGCATGGAAACTTGGAAAATTGGAAATAAATCACTTTTATTTACATCTGGTGGGTTCAGGAACATCCAAGTAAGAAGCAGTTGAAACTCATGAATCTAGAGCTGGCTAATTCAAATTGAGATGCATTCCATGAACTGTGAAGAAAGACTTTGCTAAGGCAGTCACCAACATATATCTAATTTCGGGACTGTCCCTTCTCTGAAGCGTTTTAGAGCAATTTCAAACTAAATGAGAAGAGTAACCCGAATTAAGAAATACAGTGACTTGCAGTTTTCTATTACTTACTAAAACAAGTCAAAGTAATTGTTTCCTGGTGCATATCCTTAGTTAATTTCATTAAAGTAACAGATGAGAATGATATAAAATTAACAAATAATTAAAAATATAAGTGCATGGTTCTAATTTGTGTGACAATGTTTGAAAAATAATTTTCTCTAAGGTTTCCTAAACATTGCCTCTGAATATGTTAAAATAAAAATTTGTTTAATAAAGGAGGCATTTTAGCTTAAGTTAAACTAGAGTCAGAACGATTCTGTTCCAACACGTACCAGCTAGATACCCCCAGAAAATTTTATCAAGATTTTGGAGCCTTGGTTTTCTCAATAGTACAATGAGCACAATGATATCAATTTTGTAGGACTGTTGTAAGATTTTCATCTGGCAAAACGTGTTCAGTGTTTAATGTGATGCCTCTAACATAGGTGTGAAATGGTCATTGTGGTGGTGGTGGTGGTTTAGTCCCTAAGTCATATCTGACTCTTGCGACTCCATGGACTCTAGTATGCCGGGCTCCTCTGTCCATGGAATTCTTCTGGCAAGAATACTTGAGTGTGTTTCCATTTCCTTCTCCAGGGGCTATTCCTAACCCAGGAATCGAACCCAGGTATCCTGCAATGCAGAAAAATTCTTTACCATTGAGCTACAAGGGAAGTCCTGGTGTGAAGTATGCTCATTAAATACTAGTATTACTGTTGTATTTATTAATATGAATATTAGACATTTCAAATAATGGCTTCCCACTCTTAAACTATCTCAAATTTTATATCAGCAGAAGATAATGAACGCTAAGTAAGTAAAGAATATTCTCACTGTAAATATAAAAATTGGTGAGCCTGCTGACCTTAGCAGACCCAAGTCTGACTTGTTAAAGGAGAGACAGGATACCCATTCCCAGGAAAGCCTCCATGAACTTTGAATTATTTAAAACCATCCACTTGAAAGGACACGAGTCCTGCATGACAGCTTAGGCCATTATTCTGATATATAGTTTCTTCCAAAGCTCAATCTCAGTGTAACCTGTGTCCCAGCCAGGCTTCAGGCTAGTCATGCTCTCGCTCTATTGACTTGCCAAGGGGAATTATTTATTTGGCACCAGTAATATGCTCTGTACTGTATGGCAGTGGTGGTGATAATAGCTTGGGTCTATTTGGTGCCTTCCCCCCAAGGAATTGAGAGGACATTCAGATACACAGGGAAGGGTAAGCTTCCATATTGCTTCTCCTAACTTATAGCCCTGGCAAACCACTTTGGGATGATGGTAATGTTGATAGGTATGTTAGGGAAAATATCAGTGGGAATGGAAGAATAGAGGAGGTGGAGGGAAAGAGAAAATTGAGAAAGAGGAGCTGGGCAAAGATAGAATGAAAGAGTTGTAATTTTATTGCTATAGGAAGCAAGAAGCATCTTTGAATTGATGTAAAAGAAAACCTGCAAAGTAAAAGATCCCTTAAAAATATGTCACTCTTATTTCTTTTAGGAATCAGATCTTCATCTTGCATTCATAGATAGCCATAGTTGAGGTCACCCAACCTATATAACTTTCTCTCTTTTGTCCTCAGCCTTGCCTGAATCAGACTCTTGAGGTCTAAAAATCCTTATCCCAGAAGGAAGACATCAAAATGCACTCAATCATAATCTCTAATGATAGAGTCTCAACGTGGGAAGGGGTGAAAGTGGCTAGCACCCACTTTCTTTGCCTTTGTCACTTCCTCAAACAGCAAACCGTTCTCAAATAAGTGAGATAGTTGGTTCTCAAACAGCCTTGGTTATAAAAATCTTCTTGTCTCACATGACAAATCACTCCAGTGTTCAGAAGCCCTGACTGTCAGAAAGGTCTTTCTTATGTTAACTTGAAATCTGTTTTCCTCTAATGGCTAGTTATGTAGGACTTGCTAGCCATTGTTCTGTGTGCTGTACATACATAATTCCCAAGCTTCCCAATAATAATGAAAGATGGCTATTATTATCCTCATTTCTTTAAATAGGAGAGAAAAAGACTCAGGAGAGTTAAATGGCTTGTTTAAGCTGCTAGAGCCATATTCAAAGCCAAGTCTCTTTGATTCTGCAACCTATCCTCCTTCCACTTCTTAACTAATGTATTCCCTTCCCTTTCATCTATCAAAACCCTACTTGCTTATAAGGTTACCTTAGATTTCAATCTTCTATGAAACCTTTTTTTACATCCTAAGGTGTTCAATTTTTATTATGAGCCATTTTAGCAATTTAATTTTGTAGAATTCTTATAGCTCTGACTCCATTAGATGATGTATCATGAAGTCTCTTCTACTGTGAACTTAAACTTTATTTAACTATTGTTTGATTCTTCTAAGCTTGGGAATTATGTATATACAGCATACAGAACAATGGCTAGCAAGTCCTACATAACTAGCCATTAGAGGAAAACAGATTTCAAGTTAACATAAGAAAGACCTTTCTGACAGTCAGGGCTTCTGAACACTGGAGTGATTTATCTTGTGAGACAAGAAGATTTTTACAACCAAGGCTGTTTGAGAACCAACTATTTCACTTATTTGAGAAGCGTTTGCTGTTTGAGGAAGTGACAAACAATACCAGCAGTGAAATGCACATTGTTCAGTCGCTAAGTTGTGTCTGACTCTTTGAGACCCGATTGCCTGCTGGATGGCCATCTTCCCTGTCCTTCAGTATCTCCCAGAGTTTGCTCAAACTCTTGTCCATTGAGTTGGTGATACTATTCAACCATCACATCCTCTGTTGCCCTCTTTCCCTCCTGCCCTCAATCTTTTCCAGCATCAGGGTCTTTTCCAATGAGTCAAATGACAATAGTTCATGATTTTATGAGCATTTACTATGAACCATGCATTATTCTCAGTGATTTTCTTGCATTAATTCATTTAAACTTTATAAAGTTATGTACATACATTATTTCCATTTTATAAATGAGGAAATGGAAATATTAAGAAATTATTTAATTTTCCATGATTAATAGCTACAAGTTCAGTCAGTTAAATACTTTGAAATGGAAAGTTATTTTTTAAAAAAGCTTATTTGTCAGCGAAAACTGGTGTGACTTAAACTGATTTTGTGATAAAGCCTGACATGACCTGACATCAGATTATAATTATTTATGTCTCTTAATGTTAATATTAATATGTTTTACTGCAAAAATATTTATGTGTTTAATTATTGAGTACTACTCCAGACCTTTCTCAGGATAGAGGTATGTTGTATAACATTTGTGTACTATTTATCTAATTCTGTCTCTCCAGACCTCAAATAGTGTTTGAAAACACATGTGTCCATAAGTGCTTTTGCAGAAAGGATTAAGATCTGTACTTAGTGATATACAGAACCATGTTTTAATTGAGGCTATTAGAAATCAGAGCATGGATCCAAATAATGTCAGCTTAAAAAAATTTTTTTATTGAAATATAGTTGATTTACAGTAACATGTAAATTTCAGATATATAGCTAAGTGATTCAGTTACATACATATACATATAATTTTTTCAGATTATTTTCCATTAGAGGTTATTGCATAATATTTAGTAGTTTCCTGTGTTATGCAGTTATACCAGGTGTTTCTTGACTTCCTACTTTTGCATTTCAGTCCCCCATAATGAAAAGGACATCTTTTTTGGGTGTTAGTTCTAAAAGGTCTTGTAGGGCTTCATAGAACCGTTCAACTTCAGCTTCTTCAACGTTACTGGTTGGGGCATAGACTTGGATTACTGTGATATTGAATGGTTTGCCTTGGAAACGAACAGAGATCATTCTGTTGTTTTTGAGACTGCATCCAAGTACTGCCTTTCAGACTCTTTTGTTGACCATGATGGCTACTCTATTTTTTCTAAGGGATTCCTGCCTGTAGTAGTAGATATAATGCCTTTTGATGAAAGTGAAAGAGGAGAGTGAAAAAGCTGGCTTAAAGCTCAACATTCAGAAAACTAAGATCATGGCATCTGGTCCCATCACTTCATGGAAAATAGATGGGGAAACAGTGGAAACAGTGTCAGACTTCATTTCTTTGGGCTCCAAAATCACTGCAGATGGTGATTGAAGCCATGAAATTAAAAGATGCTTACTCCTTGGAAGAAAAGTTATGAGCAACCTAGATAGCATATTCAAAAGCAGAGACATTACTTTGCCGACTAAGGTCCATCTAGTCAAAGCTATGGTTTTTCCAGTGGTCATGTATGGATGTGAGAGTTGGACTGTGAAGAAGCTGAGCGCCAAAGAATTGATGCTTTTGCACTGTGGTGTTGGAGAAGACTCTTGAGAGTCCATTGGACTGCCAGGAGATCTAATCAGTCCATTCTAAAGGAGAGAAGCCCTGGGATTTCTTTGGAAGGACTGATGCTAAAGCTGAAACTCCAGTACTTTGGCCACCTCATGTGAAGAGTTGACTCATTGGAAAAGACTCTGATGCTGGGAGGGATTTCGGGCAGGAGGAGAAGGGGATGACAGAGGATGAGATGGCTGGATGGCATCACTGACTCGATGGATGTGAGTCTGAGTGAACTCCGGGAGATGGTGATGAACAGGGAGGCCTGGCGTGCTGCGATTCATGGGGTCTCAAAGAGTCAGACATGACTGAGCGACTGAACTGAACTCAACTGAACTGTGTTATGCAGTATGTCCTTGTTAGTTATATATTTTATTTATAGTAGTGCATATATGTTAATCTCAGACTCCTAATGTATCCCTTCCCTGCCTTTGGTAAACATAATTTTGTTTTCTGTGTGTGGATCTCTATTTTGGAAAAAAGTTGACTTGAGTCTTTTCTTTCTTTTAGATCCCACATATAAGCTATATCATATTATATTTGTCTTTCTCTGACTTATTTCACTCAGTATGACAATATCTAGGTCTACCCATATTGCTGCAAGTGCCGTTACTTCATTCTTTTTTATGGCCAAGTAATATTCCATTGTGTATATGTACCACTTCTTCTTTATCTGTCCATTTGTCGACAGATATTGCTTCCTCATCTTGGCTATTGTGAATAATGCTGCAGGGAACATCTGGGTACATGTATCTTTTTGAATTAGTTTTCTCTGGATGTATGGCCAGGAGTGGGATCATATGGTAGTTCTATGTTTCATTTTTAAAGGAACATCCATACTGTTCTCCATAGTGGCTACACCAGTTTACATTCCCACCAGTAGTGTAGGAGGGTTCCCTTTCCTCCACTCTCTCCAGCATTTATTATTTGTAGACGTTTTGATGACAGATGCCAGCTTTTCTAATATTCCATGCAAAATATAAGAAAACTAAAAATCAGGGAAGAACAGTGACTTGGCCAGTATTATATAAGTGGTGAAATACATATTTTTCATATATTAGCAACCTTTAAAGCAGGATACTCTTCATGTTGGCCTATAACTAAACTCTTAGCTCTCTGGGGACAGAAGCATTACCTGAGATGCAGACATTTCTCTCCTGTGCCCACTGTGGAACAGTGGTTAAGAGAACCCAAGCTTTGTGTTCAGAGAAACCTGTATCTAAATTACATCTCCATCACCTAATGGTCAGTATGTGGCTATGGGTCATCTCACTAAGCAAAAGACATTGAAGACAACACTAAGGGGACAGAAGGAAATGGTGTGTATAAAATGCAGTGTAGAACAAAGGTTAGGCAACTGGAAACTTCTTCTTCATGGGTTTTGATGACTGAGTTTAGACTAACAGGCTTTGGTTTCCCCTTTTGTCTTTCATAGTGTTAGAAACAATCTCTGTGCTACAACCTCTGGGTCTCACCTTTTCACTGCAGTGAGAAGAACAAGCCCTTCTGAGAACTCCTTGCTTTGTTGCTAGCCAGCCACTCATGACCCTAACTCAGCGAGGCAAACATGGAAGTGAAAATGATTTATCTTTCATTCTTAATGGCATTTGGAGCTGGACTTAAGAAACATCAGTTTGGGGCTGCATAAGTAGAGAAAAACCTTCACAAGGAAAGCATTCATAGATATTTTATAGAGATTGAGTATTTAGGCATTGAGGAGCTCTGTCAATATTTACTTTCAAAGGAAAGGAATGATATTAACATGAGCTAATCCTTTCCCAACTTTTAACTAGACCGTATCAAGAGTGATTTACACTGAACTTCAGCTGGGCTTTTGATTTCAATTAGATAGAATTTACTAGGTACAAACCAATGGTTTGGTTTAACTGAAATGATGAACGCCAGCTGGATGACTGCCTGCCTTAGAATCATCAGTTCAGTTCAGTTCAGTCGCTCAGCGGTGTCTGACTCTTTGCAACCCCATGAATTGCAGCACGCCAGGCCTCCCTGTCCATCACCATCTTCCGGAGTTCACTCAAACTCACGTCCATCGAGTCATTGGTGCCATCCAGCCATCTCATCATCTGTTGTCCCTTTTTCCTCCTGCCCCCAATCCCTCCCAGCATCAGAGTCTTTTCCAACTCTTTGCATGAGGTGGCCAAAGTACTGGAGTTTCAGCTTTAGCATCATTTCTTCCAAAGAACACCCAGAGCTGATCTCCTTCAGAATGGACTGGTTGGATCTCCTTGTAGTCCAAGGTGCGTGACATTGTACAGGAGATAGGGATCAAGACCATTCCCATGGAAAAGAAATGCAGAAAAGCAAAATGGCTCTCTGGGGAGGCCTTACAAATAGCTGTGAAAAGAAGAGAAGTGAAAAGCAAAGGAGGAAAGGAAAGATATAAGCATCTGAATGCAGAGTTCCAAAGAATAGCAAGAAGAGATAAGAAAGCCTTCTTCAGCAATCAGTGCAAAGAAGTAGAGGAAAAGAACAGAATGGGAAAGACTAGAGATCTCTTCAAGAAAATTAGAGATACCAAGGGAAAATTTCATGCAAAGATGGGCTTAATAAAGGACAGAAATGGTATGGACCTAACAGGAGCAGAAGATATTAAGAAGAGATGGCAAGAATACACAGAAGAACTGTACAAAAAAGATCTTCACGACCAAGATAATCATGATGGTGTGATCACTCACCTAGAGCCAGACATCCTGGAATGTGAAGTAAAGTGGGCCTTAGGAAGCATCACTAGGAACTAAGCTAATGGAGGTGATGGAATTGCAGTTGAGCTATTTCAAATCCTGAAAGATGATGCTGTGAAATTACTGCACTCAATATGCCAGCAAATTTGGAAAACTCAGCAGTGGCCACAGGACTGGAAAAGGTCAGTTTTCATTCCAATCCTAAAGCAAGAATCACCATGGAAGCTTTCTAAAATACAGATTTTTTGGCCCCCAGAGATTCTGTGTTCAGTAATTCTGCTAGGACCCAGACATTTATATTTAAGTTCCCAAGTGATTTTGATATGTAATCAGGTTTGCAAATGACTTTTCAAAGCAAAATGCCAGTCTTAGAATGGAAACTCATTTATTATTTAGCTTATTAATTTGTTATGGGGTCTCGTTCAAGTCTTTTGCCAGCACCAGTCCCCAGGTTTCTCATCTGTGAAGTGGGAGGTCAGTTAGCTTATCTCTAAGTTGTTTCTGGTGCTGATGTTTTATGATTTTATTTCTGAGAGTATAGTAATTGCAGTATGTGGCTCTAGACTGCTTAGAGAGATAGTTTGTTGCTGTTGTTATTTTTATCATTGTTGTTTGCCAAGATAGGCATTGTTCTATAACACAAGGCATAATGAACTGGATGTTGATGCCAATAATTTGAATGGCAGTCCAGATAGCCTTTTAAAAAATATTGTGATAAAAACATATAATGTGAGATACACCCTCTTAGCAAATTTTAGAGTGAATAGTACATTATTGTTAACTACAATCACAGTGCTGTACAGAAGACTTCTAGGACTTTTCCATCTGCATGACTGAAATTTTATACCCAATAAAGAGCAACTCCCCAGCTCCCCTTTCTGCCAGTCCCTGGGAACCACCCAGGTTGCTTTCTGGTCTGATGAGCTTGACTATGGTACACATGTCCTATAAATGAAATCACATAGTATATGTTCTTCTGACTGGATTATTTCCCTCAGCATAATGTTCTCAAGGTCTGTCCATGTTGCAGCAGGTGGCAGGATCTCCTCCCTTTTTGTGGCTGAATGGTATGCCACTGTATGCATGTACCCCATTTTCTCCATCTGTTGGTGAGTATTTGGGTTGTTTCCACCTTTCGGTTGTTGTAATGCTGCAGTAAATATGGGAGATCAGTCAAGATCCTGATTTCAGTTCTTTGGGTAAATATTCATAGGTAAGAATGCTGGATCATATGGTGGCTCTATTCTTCATTTCCTGAGGGAGATCCACACTGTTTTCCGTGAAGGTTGAGCCATGTTACGTTCCTGCCAGTGGTGTAACAGGGTTCCAGTTTCTCCATATCCTCACCAGCACAGGTTCTTTCTTGCCTTTTGTAATAGTCACTCTAACAAGCATGCAGTGATGCCTCACTGTTTTGACTTGCCTTTTCCTGATGATTAAGTGATGTTGAGCACTTTTCATGTGTCTGTTGGCCATTTGTGTGTTTTCCTTGAAGAAATATCTATTAATTTCATTTGTTCATTTTTAAAATTTGGGTTATTTTGGGTAACTATTTTTAACTGGGTTCCTTCCAGTCTCGAGTTGTTGGAGTTCTTCCTATATTTTGGATATTAATCCCTTTTTGGTATATGGTTTACACATATTTTCTCCCATAGGCTGCCTTTGAGGGATCCATGATTTCAATGAAAGAAAACTTAGAATTTTTTTCTTCATTCTTTAGAAGTTTGTGGATAGTCAAGCCTTTAATGTCTGTTGTCTCAGTCTCCATTTTTGCCAAAAGGGGTAATAGCACCATTCTTAACTAATTCGTTATCTTGTGAGCACCGGATGACTTAATATTTATTAAGATGCTCTGCATCATTCACTTAAATGATCAGCATTTTACAAAACATGATCAAAATCCAACATGTAGGGTGAGCTTAGAGAGCTAGTTTCTCTTAGACTTCTCTGTGATAAGAGTCATAGAGAGCTTTTTGCAATCTCTGTTAGGTGGTAGGAAACAAACTTGTATATGACTTTTGAAATGCCTGGTCATCCATGCAACCATTCATCTACGCATCCAACTCCAGTTAAGAATAGCTAACTTCTCATAATTGTTATATTCATAATTATCATAATGATACTTGAAATAATTATTGTAATATAGTAATATCTTACATGTGCATGGCTCTTTACAGTTTACAAAGTACTTCGCAAGCTGCACGTGTGTATTGTAGAAGTCCTTAGAGGCAATTGTTTTTCCCTATTCACATGGCTCTTTACTAACGGTGACAGACTTAGCTTGTCTAAGAATTTTAACCATATTCTTGCTAATGAGAAATAGGGATGGCTATCTTAAATAACTGTTTATCCATTTAACACATTGATCACATAACTTATATCCTCATGTTAATATCATCAGGCTAGTTAGAGGAAGTGGTTAATTGCTTAGGAGGTATCCATGGCCCAGAAAAAGTCCATGACTTGACTAAAATTAAA
Source organism: Ovis canadensis (assembly GCF_042477335.2). Classification (NCBI taxonomy): domain Eukaryota; kingdom Metazoa; phylum Chordata; class Mammalia; order Artiodactyla; family Bovidae; genus Ovis; species Ovis canadensis. The sequence goes on from NC_091249.1 coordinate 76,221,314, forward strand.
TAGAGATGTAAACACAAGGGAAGATCTCAAGACTGAGTTTCCTCATTCAGCACAGACTCTGAACGCCTGTACTCCTGATGAACCACAGTACCCTCATCACAATGCCTGTTTGTGTCATCCCAGAGAGCCTCCATCACTGGCTCCTGGCCACCTCCTTCTCTGCAGTGCCTCAGACAGAAAAAAACCATGTCACTCTTCTCCAAGTCCTAACCCCATTCTGTCAGTCCTGCCTGCATGCTGATGAAATATACCTTTGGCTGGGGGAAGAAAATTTGCAAGCCATCAACCCAGAGATGGTTGTGAAGGGAGTTGCAGTGATGCAGTAACCAGGTTCCAGGGGCAGAAATTGTTCTCTGGAGAAGGCTGCCTCCTCTTCCTCAGTGGTCTCTGTATTCAGAAAGGGCACCCTGTTTGCTGTGCCAGCCTTCTTAAATTCATTATATACTATAATATAAATACACACATACATATATATTATGCACATTATTTATATGTACTCCCAGGTGCAAGACTTACAGTGTAGTAAACATACAAGAATCAGGGTGTAATGAACAAACCCTGAAATTTATGAGTACAGCCTTACCATTTTACAGACAGTCAAACTGAGGCCTAAGAAGTCTGAAGGATCTTGTCAAGTAGAATTGCCTTGCACATAACACAGTGGCAGAACCCGCTCAGAACTCACGGAAGGCTGGCCTGACTCTGCATGGAGAAAGTACAACTACCAAACATTTCCAAAGCAACTCATATGTCTCCTTTACAGCACTTATAAAAATGGAAGCGATATAATGATGTATTTATATTTTGTTTACTGTCTTACTCCTCCACTAGACTCGGAGCTCCTTGTGGAAGGAACTGGGTTTGTCTTGATCTCTGTACTATCCTCAGTGTTTTGCACAATGCCTAGCGCACAGAGAGTTCTTAATAACTATTTGTTGAGTAAATGAGCAAATAGAAGAATATATTAATGATAAGTTAATAAGCCTGCTAGGAATACAGTCTGTTTAAGATTCTGGGATAGTAGTCTTCCCTTGGAGCAAGCTGTCCCTCCATATTTTATATCTTGGAGCATATTTTATTTTTAATGATGGCATGAATGCATTTTTCATTCATCTTGTGTGCAAAGGCAAAAGGTCCCCTTGCTTTCAGGATGACAAATACAAAGTGATTGAAAATTATATAGTATGTTGGGGACTGGAACAGGACCAAGGATTAGTTCAAAACTGTTGACAGTATCTTATGGCATAGCTGATTGACAGGAGTCTGGTTGTTCCCAAGGATTATTTTTCCCTATCCTGCATCCCACCCCATCCTATCTTCTGCCTCACTGCTCTCTTCATCCCACTCCTCTCTCACCCAATTACAGACCCTTGGCCAATTTTCCACGTAAAGGGCAGGGAGGGCTGATTCCCAGACCTGGGCTCCACATTGCCTGAGTGTTAGAGCTAGTGTTTGCCCAGCTGCTGGAGTCAACTGACTTCCTTTTGAGGACATACCTCTCCCCTTCCTTCTGCTCTCCTCCCCAGATGTTTGTGACCAAAGGCAGCCACAAGGCCTGGAGACACTAGTCTTCTATTCTGGTCACTCATAGGTCACCAGCTTGAGACCAGGGGGACCATCCTGCTGGATGATTTAGTCTAGGCGGGCTTCCTGGAGCCAAAGTCCTTACAGGTGTTAAAATAGCTTGTGAGGGATTGTTGGTTCACTGGCAAAATTTTCTGTTTTCATCTTCTTGCCTGCATCATGAGCCAGGGAATTCCTCTGTCTGATTTTGGTTCTTGTTTGTCTGAACTATGTGACAGCACTAACCCTCACCTCAGAGGGTACCATCAGAAATTCAACACTGAGATTTGAGAACCAGTTAATATCAGCCTGACACCATGTCCTATTTCTGACTTAAATCTGCTTCCAGTTAGAGAAGCAACAGATCCAGAAGGGAACTTATGCTTCACCTTCCTTGCAGTATTGAAGAGCAAATGGAGATCTAGAACAGAATGATGGCTTTTCCAAGTCCCCACAGTGAGCTCCTCTCTCTTTATTCCAACTTGTGGTTTTTAAAGCTAGCCATGAAAGTAACAAATTGTTAGTTGTAGACATTTGAGATGGTGGATACGAATCACCTAGGAAGCTTGCTAAATATGTTCTGTTTCACTTGATCTGCAGTTGGGCCCAGGAATATACAGTTTCAACCCTCTCCCCAGGTTCTGTTGTCTGAGGACACACTTGTTCTGATGTGGACCATGAGGTCACCCTGATTGACAAAATAGGTACAGAAGGGAGAAAAAATGCCTATTGAGTGACCCAAGATGATTCAATAGAGGTAGCCAAAAAAAAAAAAAAAATAGAGGTAGCCAAAAAAGATGGAGAAGGTGATGGTAGTGGTGATGGAGGTGGAGGAGAATGCATTAGTGGTACATCTTATACAGGGTATTTTCATAGCAAGCAACAGAAGTCAGCTAAAGCAGTATATATTAGTTTTCTAGAGCTGCCATAATAAAATACCACAGACTGGAGGCTTAAACACTGGAAATTAATTTCTCATAGTTCTGATGGCTAGAAGTCCAAGATCAAGGTGTCAGTACAGTTGACTTCATTCTAAGGCCTCCTTCCTTGGCTTGCAGATGGCTGTCTTCTCACTGTGTCCTCACATGATCTTTCCTTTGTGTGTACACCCTTTTTGTCTCTTTGTATGTCTAAATTTCCTCTGGTTAAAAGGATACCAATAAGATTGGATTCAGTTCAGTTCAGTCGCTCAGCCATGTCCAACTCTTTGTGACCCCATAGACTGCAGCACACCAGCCTTCCCTGCCCATCACCAACTCCCAAAGCTTGCTCAAATTCATGTCCATTGAGTTGGTGATGCCATCCAATCATTTCATCTTCTGCCATCCCCTTCTCCTCCTGCCTTCAATCTTTCCCAGCATCAGGGTCTTTTCCAACAAATCAGTTCTTCACATCAGGTGGAGTTTCAACTTCAGCATCAATCCTTCCAATGAATATTCAGAACTGATTTCCTTTAGGATGAACTAGTTGGATCTCCCTGAAGTCCAAGGGACTCTCAAGAGTCTTCTCCAACACCACAGTTCAAAAGCATCAATTCTTTGGTGTTCAGTTTTTTTTATAGTCTAACTCTCATCTCCATACATGACTACTGGAAAAACCATAGCTTTGACTAGACAAGACTTTTGTCGGCAAAGTAATGTCTCTGCTTTTTAATATGCTGTCTATATTGGTCATAGCTTTTCTTCCAAGGAGCAAGCATCTTTTAATTTCATGGCTGCAGTCATGATCAGCAGTGATTTTGGACCCCCAAATTATAAAGTCTGTCACTGTTTCCATTGTTTCCCCACCTATTTTCCATGAAGTGATGGGACCAGATGCCATGATCTTAGTTTTCTGAATGTTAAGCTTTAAGCCAACTTTTCCCCTCTCCTCTTTCACTTTCAAGAAGCTCTTTAGTTCTTCTTTCCTTTCTGCCATAAGTGTGGTGTCATCTGCATATCTGAGGTTATTGATATTTCTCCCAGCAATCTTGATTCCAGCTTGTGCTTCATCCAGTCCAGCATTTTTCATGGTGTACTCTGCATATAAGTTAAATAAGCAGGGTGACAACATACAGCCTTGATGTACTCCTTTCCCAATTTGGCACCAGTCTGTTTTTCCAAGTTCAGTTCTAACTGTTGCTTCTTGAGCTGCATACAGATTGGATTAGGGTCCCTGCTAACGGCTTCATTTAATCACCTCTTTAAAAACCTTATCTCCAAATGTTTAGATTCTGAAATTCTGGGATTAGAACTTCAGCATTTGACATTTGAAGGTATATAATTTAACCTCTAAACACTGACCTAGGCTCACAGGCTCTCAGAGTGCTGAGAGACCAGGCTCAGTAATGGGCAAAATCCAGGTGATTGGAGTGGATAGGATGAAGTGGGTGGTCCTAGCGATGGGCAAAAAAGTTAGCTTGATAAACTTAAGATTTTTAATACTCTTCATTTCCCCTCCCTGAAAGGCATACTTTCAGTCCTGTTGTGTTTCCATGAGATGAGAAAGAATTAAATTGTAAAGCTTTCATCCAAGTTCAAAAAAATCAAACACACAGATATGTGTTGAAGACATGATTTAGCAATTGTGAATGAAAGATCATGATTGTTATTTAACTTTCCATGAGGCAGCCACGAAGAGAAAATAAAGATGTATACTGAGAAATCTAGATTTAAATTCCTGCTTCTACTCTTTGATGGAGATGCAGACAAATAGAATTACTGACAGAAGGAATCAACCAAAAATTTAAAACTGATAATGCAATAACAGACACTTGAATGTATCATCTATATGCCAGGCACTGTTTTTAGGGCTTCACATATATTAACTATTTAATCTTTACCAGCAACTCTATGAGATAAGCACTGTATTTACAGTCATTGTTTAATGAGGAAATTTATACAAAGATCTTAAAGTAACATTCCCTGTATACCCAGCTAGTGAGTCACAGAGCTGGTCATTGAACCCAGACAGTCTGACTCCAGAGTTCTGTATTATGATGTCTCTCAGGAAAGGGTTAAAAAAATTGGAGATTTTTCCAGAATGATCAGTTTTCAGATGTATATTAAATCACTGTGCGGAAACGTGTTGTATTTATTTTGTATGAGGCATCAGAGTAGATCTAGAATTAATGGTTGAGAAGATACATTGTTAGGAAGTTTCTGACTCAGTTGTTTAAAGAACTTTGAAACAGTTCAACCAGGGATTGGGCTACTGTTACAGATAGACATTTTCCCTTTTCGTTGCTTATAAAACTATTCTTTGTTCCAGAGGACTGTAGGTCCAATTTCAAGGCATGATTCACGATTGGTCAGGCAGTCCTCTGCACCTCTGCCAATGACTGGCTTAGGAACGGGCATGTGATCCTATTCTGACCAGTGAGATACTCAGGAAGTCTTAGGGGCCCTGAAAAGTTTTTCTAGTTATTAAAAGGGAGAGACAGATGAGGAGAAAGCCTCTAGTGTGCACCATTTTTCTTCTTGTTCTAATAGTATCAGAAGAGAAAAAGATCATTGAGCCAATGAGAAAACCATCACTGATTTCTGAAAACAATCCTTGAACTTGGTGACTTCTTGAGCAACCAAGGAAGTGCCACTGGTGCCACTTCTGTCCAGACTTTCTGTTAAGTGAAATATTAAAGTTTGTTTGGTTAAATATGCTGTTGCTTGTGGCTTGAATCATCCTGATACAATTGCCTTGGAAGATAATGAGTTCATCAATGTCCTTGGAGTTATGCAAGCAGAACCCAAAGGCCCACTTCTCAGTAATATGATAGCAGGGGCTCAGGCTTTAGATGGGCTTTATTAGAGGAAAATTAAGGTCACTTCTAGTCTTAATAGTCTGTCTTTGTGCCCCTAAGCAACCCTGGCACAAGTCACTCTGCGTGACTCCCTAAGTCTCCGTGTACTGAGCCAGGCTGGCAGCCACGGCTGACATTCTCTATGAGTCACTTGTATTGTCAGGCCCTTGTAAAAAGACAGAGGCTGTGATGTCACAGTTCCTCCAATGAATGACACAGCATCAGGGGACAGCCAGAAATAGACATGTGGAAGCCCTTGCCACTGGCGCTCTCTTGTACTCTGACACAAGTCACATTTCTCTTAGCTCAGACGCCAGGCTGCTGGAGAACTGGAGAACCAAAATAGACAGGCCATCTAGTCACCCTCCTAGAATTCCCCATCTGCTCTGACAAAGTTCTGCGGACATCCAAGGTGAAACTTGCCCAGCAGAATGTTGAGAAAGTGACAGATTTAGTGGGACTTTGGTTCCAATCATAGTGGGCCACTCACAAGAGACGGCACTGAGAAAATATTGTGAGTCAGCGCTGTCCTCAACGCGTTCCTGAAATCTCAGGTTGGGAAGTTTTGGAGACCACAGCCACTTCATCTATGGCATCCTGGTGCTCTGGGTGGCTGGTGGCTGCTGAGTCTAGCAACCACTCCCTTAGAGACGTGTCAGCCATCTGATGGAATGCAAAGAGGCCACAGATCTCGGGCACTTTTACTTAGGAACAGTTTTTATGTAATACTGATGAGCATAGAAGTAGATAATATTTGTAGGGATTTGAGGGGATCAGTAGGTAGTATCTACCTTTTCCTCTAAGTCTAAGCCAACTCAGAGATGGATGCAAGAATCAAAAATTACCGATGAAAGTTAGATTGGAGGATTTGACTGAGGGATAAGGAAGCAATGGATGTCCTAATACTATATCCCAGAACAGAGCATTCTCAGACCAGGGGAGGATGTCCAGTCACAGGCCTCCTTTGCTGAGCCTAGTACCTTGCTAAGAGCAGACCCCAAAGTACTCTTCCACATGCACACTCAAATAAATCCCCTCTCTCCTGGGAGGTGTGAGCAGCAGTGGGGAGAGAAGCCAGGAACGTTGGTCTGGCAGAAGTCCTTGCACATGGAAACGCAATGAGTGAGAAATAAGTTTTTCTCCCAACCATATTGACTGAGTCCTTAATATTTGCCTGAAAATGTGCTGGGTATCTGCACAAACTGTGCAGTTTAATTCTCTTTTTAACCTTTTGAGGAAAGTACTAGTTTACCTATGTCTCACAATTGGAGAATCTGAGGCCCAGAGAGATCAGGAACTTTGCTGAGGGACACACCCAGTATGTGGTGAGATGGGATCCAGACAAAAGTGTGTAACAGGTCAGAACTCACCTTGTAGGTGCCATGCCACATCCCCTCCTTGTCATAACTGTGTCCTGTGGCTAGGGTACCAGGAGGAGATGGGGGAACATAGAGTTCTTGATCAGAAGACTCAGGCTCTGGCCCAGGCTCTGCCATTTCTTAGCCCCCACAACTGTGGTGTCTTCACCTGCAAAATAGGAATTGCGATCCCTTTTCTGAGAAGCTCAGGAATTCCCTAGGAGGGTCAAGTGAGATCATGGGCTTTAAACTGGTAACTGACAAGCCTGGGGCACGGATATTCATTTGGGAGTGGGAGAGCTCTGAGTTCCATCCCTGCTTCCCTTAAGAACTTTCCCAATGACATGGTCCAGCCCCTTGACTTGCAATATTCAGTTTTGCCACCAGTAAAATGAGCACACTAGTCCTTGACTTAACTAACCTCTCAGAGGTGCTGTGATACTTAAAGGGGGTAAGGTTAAGACTGTGCTTTCTTTGTGACTGTAGATATTCAGGAAGATGGTGAGGACAGTTAATTTTTATGAGATGTGGTTTTGAGGACAGTGATCATTTTTGGTGATAAAATAATTTTTTCTACTTTCATAGACATTTATCTGAAGAATTTAAATGTCTGCAAGCAATAAATGCTGGAGAGGGTATGGAGGAAAGGGAACCCTCTTACACTGTTGGTGGGAATGCAAACTAGTACAGCCACTATGGAGAACAGTGTGGAGATTCCTTAAAAAATTGCAAATAGAACTGCCTTATGACCCAGCAATCCCACTGCTGGGCATACACACCGAGGAAACCAGAATTGAAAGAGACACATGCACCCCAATGTTCATCGCAGCACTGTTTATAATAGCCAGGTCATGGAAACAACCTAGATGTCCATCAGCAGATGAATGGATAAGAAAGCTGTGGTGCATATACACAATGGAGTATTACTCAGCCGTTAAAAAGAATTCATTTGAATCAGTTCTAATGAGATGGATGAAACTGGAGCCGATTATACAGAGTGAAGTAAGCCAGAAAGAAAAACACCAATATAGTATACTAACACATATGTATGGAATTTAGAAAGATGGTAATGATAACCCTGTATGCAAGACAGCAGATGTGTAGAGACACAGATGTGTAGAGCAGACTTTTGGTCTCTGATGGAGAGGGAGAGGGTGGGATGATTTGGGAGAATGGCATTGAAACATGTATACTATCATGTAAGAAATGAATCGCCAGTCTATGTTCCATGCAGGATACAGTATGCTTGGGGCTGGTGCATGGGGATGACCCAGAGGGATGTTATGGGGAGGGAGGTGGGAGGGGGATTCATGTTTGGGAACTCATGTACACCAATGGTGGATTCATGTCAATGTATGGCAAAACCAATACAGTATTGTAAAGTAAAATAAAGTAAAAATAAAAATAAAAATAAATAAAAATATTGACATAAAGAAAAGAGATTACTACAATGTCGCATATGTAGTTAAGTCACTTCCATCCAGAACACAGTGGCCACACAATTGCTATTCAGCCCTTTGCAACTACTAGGGACTAAAGAATATTTTACAAGTAGTACAAATGAGAACTTCATAATTTGAAGAAAATTTACAGGTCCTTGTAACTTTTAAAGATTCTAACTTTTTAAAACAAAAAAGTTAGATTTTAAAAAATGTGAATAAATAAGTTGAGCTCAAAAAAAAAGTTAATAAATTAAGCTTTGAATTTCAGCAATTTTATTATAGAAAATAAAGTATTAAAGGAAAAATCTTTAGCTAATTCAAATAATTCAACTCAGAAACATAAATAGATATCAGCTTTATAGTCAGCTTTATGTGTTAAGAGGCACAAAATAAAGACCTAAATATAAAGACCAATATATATATATACATATATATATATATGTATATATATGTATATCTCGTATTCTGTATGTCTACTACTATTCTAAATACTAAGCGCCTTTAGCTGCTTGTTTGGCATATGCCAAGAGCAGGCTTTATTTGAGGGATGTCCTCCCCTGAAGGTGGAAGAGCCTGCCCCTTCCTGGCTTAAAAGCTAGGAGAAAACAGGAGAGGGAAGGGAGTGAAAGAGCAGAGTGAAGAGACGTGGTCCTGATTTTCTCATCCCTGTGCTGACTTTGGCACAGGAAGCAGGAGGCTCTTTAGAGAAATTGGGGCAACATTGACATTCACCAGCCTAGCGCACAAGATGGACTTGCCAGTCCCATGTAGTGTGGGTTGGTCCCAAGAATACTTGAGAGTGTATTTGGGGATCTTACCAGTGCGGATTATGGTGGTTGTGGCAACTGGTCCTGAAGTGAAGGCTGAGTGTTAGACCCACCAGGTGGGGAGAGTGAATTTCCAGCCAAACCTCAGAGAAGTCTCAGCAGCTAACAGTAGGTGGGGTGAAGCCAAGTAGCCAGGGAAGAAAAAGAACAAACAGGAAGCAATGTCCAGCCAGCCCCCCTTTCTGCCATGTAGGCCAGAGGGGCAAGTGGACATCAATTGGTTAAGGGATGTGATCACTGGACCACAATGGGCAAGAGCTATCCTTCTACCTACATATCAATGTGAATGACTGTAAACCACAATCGTGAACTCTTTCTCTCCACATTTTCCTTATACCCAGAATCCCTCTTGCTGGAGAAACGGGGAGAGATTATTTGAAATATTAAAAAAATTATTCTAGAGGACTAATACTACTTAAAGTGATCATTTAGATAATAAGGACAGACAAGATTTAACCCAGATGGATCATTTATTTCATTTTTCTACTAACTGTCAGATGAGAGTTATGGACAGCTGTAAGTTCACTTATAAGCAAAATAAATTTATTTTCCATCTTCATCCAAATTGAAATGTGAGCAGAATTGTATGATCCAATTACATAAAGTGATATTGCTGTTAAACATTTCTGACTGAATGTAAACCAACTAAATATTGAACGTTTAAATATTTAAGCAACATTAACCTTTGGCCAGAACAAGATAATATATGTAAAAGTTCCTGGCACATATTAAGTGCTAGGTGAATATTAATTGATGTAATGTTGTTTGGGGTCAAGGTCAGGAAACAGAACAACTGTGTTCTTTGTATCACAGCTCTTTTAGAGCCCTAATGCTGGGCAAGATGGACCCAGAATAGCATCACTGCTTTTCCTTTGTGTGATGATGTGAGGAAGTGTGGTCCAGATGAGAGATTCCCAGACCTGGTCCTGCATTAGAATCATCTGAACAGCTTCTTTAAAAATATAGATTATTTCTCCTCTGGTTCCCCTTGTGATTATGATTCAGTATTTCTGGGAAAGTGCCAAGGCATCCTTTGAACACCATTAGAAATCTGTTTGGATGGCATTGTAAATACCAAGGGGCACCGTGGTACGTCTTCAGTAATTTCCTTCCTTCTTTGATTGTTGTTGACTCTCACAGACTCGTGAATAGGTAGACTAGAGAATGTCTGGTATGATTGTTTTGTTAGTTTTGTCTGTGTCCAACCAGCTCAGCTTCTGTCAATTTCCTAAATTCCAAAACAAAACAAAACAAATGTAAGGGATGATGATATATTATGCTAGGCCAAGCCATATAAAATAGCATCTCCCTTTACTTCAGCAGAATATAGTCTTTGTGCCAAAAGCAAAGATTAGGTGGGAGGGGAAATCTGTCCTTAACCAGAAAAATCATTTGCTTGTCTTTCTCTCCTTCCCCCAACCCTGTTTTCATGTCCCAGAGGTCCATTCTTTCTATCAACTCTAAAACAGGAGTTTTACTTCAGTACAAACTGCATTGGAGGCAAGGTGTGTGCTGGAATTCCTATAAGAAAATCTTCTTTCTTTGGGGTCCTAGCACTTTCTCCCACTTATGCCACCAGTTTAGGATGTTGTTGCCTCACTGTGGCCTCCCCAGCACTTTCTGAGTCATTATTTTCAGTTGATCACCTGACCAAAACTGGTGCCCTGGCTGAAGCTGGCAAATGGCCATTGTGCTAAACATAATCGTTCCAGTAAAATATGGCTGATTAGCATAGAAATCTCCATAAGCCTTTCTATTCTAATTTTGCTGTTAGGATTCTGGCCCCTCTCGGAGGTCATGCTAACCTAGTTAAGGCTCTTGGAGAAAATACTGTCATTCCAGCTCGTTGCATTTGCATTAAAATATATTGTCCTTCATCTGACATGCTAACCAGGAACTCATCATCTGGAACTTTGTGAAAAAGCTGAACTGCAGGGCACCATCCATTATTTAAGCTGGAATCCAGGAAGCTCAGTGAAAATATTTGGTGGGCACCAAGACATGAAGGCCCTTATAGTTCTAACTGTGGACACTTCACTCTGGATAAAGTGAAAGGATTTTGGTAAAAAGAAGATTACTGCAAAGTGGAGGATGCTAACCTACTGGTGTTCTTACACGGTCACACCACCGTAGAGGCAACATGGTATTGTGAGAGCGTGAATGTCAGAGTCAGACTTTTGGTTGAAATTCCTGTTCTGCTACAGATAACTCTGGGGATTTGGGCAGGTTATCTAGCTTTTTTTTTGGTGCCATAATATATGTTTCTATAAAACAGGAATGATAGTAAAATAGTTTTCAATACATATCTCTCTGGGTTACCCGTGAAGCTTAAATGAGATCATTGCTATATGTTACATACACTCAATTGATGTTAGCTAATTTTATTATTAACCATCACACACCTACAGAATGGTTAATCCTTCATGTGTCTTATTGGTATAATTCTTTTTTTTACATTTATTTTTTAATTGAAGGATAATTGCTTTACAGAATTTTGTTGTTTTCTGTCAAACCTCAACATGAATCAACCATAGGTATACATATATCCCCTCACTCTTGAACCTCCCTCCAATTTCCCTCCCCATCCCACCCCTCTAGGTTAATACAGAGCCCCTGTTTGAGTTTCCTGAGACATACAGCAAATTCCAGTTGGCAATCTATTTTACATATGGTAATGTAAGTTTCCACATTACTCTCTCCATACATTTCACCCTCTCCTCCCCTCTTCCCATGTCCATAGTCTGTTCTCTAAGTCTGTTTCTCCATTGTTGCCCTGTGGATAAATTCTTCAGTATCATCTTTCCACATTCTGTATATATGCTTAGTATGAGATACTTATCTTTCTCTCTCTGACATACTTCACTCTGTATAGTAGGCTCTAGGTTCATCCATCCAATTAGAACTGACGAAAATACATTCCTTTTTATGGCTGAGTAATATTCCATTTAACTTATATGCAGAGTAAATCATGAGAAATGCTGGGCTGGAAGAAGCACAAGCTGGAATCAAGATTGCTGGGAGAAATATCAGTCACCTCAGATATGCAGATGACACCACCCTTATGGCAGAAAGTGAAGAGAAACTAAAAAGCCTCTTGATGAGAGTGAAAGAGGAGAGTGAAAAAATTGGCTTAAAGCTCAACTTTCAGAAAACAAAGATCATGGCATCTGGTCCCATCACTTCATGGGAAATAGATGGGAAACAGTGGAAACACTGCCAGACTTTATTTTTTGGGGCTCCAAAATCACTGCAGATGGTGATTGCAGCCATGAAATTAAAAGATGCTTATTCCTTGGAAGGAAAATAATGACCAACCTAGATAGCATATTCAAAAGCAGATATATTACTTTGCCAACTAAGGTCCATCTAGTCAAGGCTATGGTTTTTTCCAGTGGTCATGTATGGATGTGAGAGTTGGACTGTGAAGAAAGCTGAGCTCCGAAGAATTGATGCTTTTGAACTGTGGTGTTGCAGAAGACTCTTAAGAGTCTCCTGGACTGCAAGGAGGTCCCACCAGTTTATCCTAAAGGAGATCAGTCCTGGGTGTTAATTGAAAGGACTCATGCTAAAGCTGAAACTCCAATAGTTTGGCCACCTTATGGGAAAAGTTGACTCATTGGAAAAGACTCTGATGCTGGGAGGGATTGGGGGCAGGAGGAGAAGGGGACGACAGAGGATGAGATGGCTGGATGGCATCATCAACTAGATGGACATGAGTTTGAGTGAACTCTGGGAGTTGGTGATGGACAGGGAAGCCTGGCATGCTATGATTGATGGGGTCACAAAGAGTCGGACACGACTGAGCAACTGAACTGAACTAAACTGAATATTCCATTGTGTATATAAACCACAATTTTTTATACATTCATCTGTCAATGGACATCTAGCTTGCTTCCATGCTCTAGGTATTATTAATAGTCCTGCAATGAACAATGGGATACATGTGTCTTTTTCAATTTTGGTTTCCTCAGGGTATATGCCTAGGAGTGGGATTACTGGGTCGTAAAGAATACGCCTGCAATGCAGGAGACACCAGTTCTATTCCTGGGTCAGGAAGATCCACTGTACAAGGGGTAGGCTACCCACTCCAGTATTCTTGAGTTTCCTTTTTGGCTCAGCTGGTAAAGAGTCCACCTGCAATGTGGGGGACCTGGGTTCGATACCTGGGCGGGGAAGATCCCCTGGAGAAAGGAAAGGCTACCCACTCCAATATTCCGGCCTGGAGAATTCTATGGGGTTTATACTATGATGGTTTTATTCCTAGTTTTTAAAGAATCTTCATACTGTCTTCCATAGTGGCTGTATCAATTTACATTCTCACCAACAATGCAAGAGGGTTCCCTTTTCTCTACACCCTCTCCATTTATTGTTTGTAAACTTTTTGTTGATGGCATTCTGACCAGTGTGAGGTGATATTTCATTGTAGTTTTGATTTGCATTCCTCTTATAATGAGCAATGCTGAGCTTCTTTTCATGAGTTTGTTCAGTTCAGCCACTAAATCTTGTCCAAATCTTTGTGACCCCATGGACTGCAGCACACCAGGCTTCCCTGTCCATCACCAGCTCCCAGAGCCTACTCAGACTCATGTCCATCGTGTCGATGATGCCATCCAACTCTCTCATCCTCTGTCATCCCCTTCTCCTCCAGCCTTCAATCTTTCCCAGTATCAGGGTCTTTTCAAATGAGTCAGTTCTTCTCATCAGGGGGCCAAAGTATTGGAATTTCAGCTTAAGCATCAGTTTTTCCAATGAATATTCAGGACTGATTTCCTTTATGATTGACTGGTTGGATCTCCATGCAGTCCAAGAGACTCTCAAGAGTCTTCAACACCACAGCTCTAAAGCATCAATTCTTTGGCACTCAACTTCCTTTATAGTCCATCTCACATCCATACATGACTGCTGGAAAAACCATGGCTTTGACCAGATGGACCTGTGTTGAAAACTAATGTCTCTGCTTCCTAATATGCTTTCTAGGTTGGTCATAGCTTTTCTCCCAAGGAGCAACCATCTTTTAATTTCATGGCTGCATGAACTGAAGTGATTTTGGAGCCCCCAAAATAAAGTCTCTCACTGTTTTCATTGTTTCCCCATCTATTTGCCATGTAGTGATGGGACCAAATGATAGGATCTTACTTCTTGAATGTTGAGTTTTAAGCCAACTTTTTTACTCTCCTCTTTTACTTTTATCAAGAGGCTCTTTTGTTCTTCTTTGCTTTCTTCCAAAAGTGTGGTGTCATCTGCATATCTGAGGTTATTGATATATTTCCCAGCAATCTTGATTGCTACTTGTGCTTCATCCAGTCCAGCATTTCTCATGATGGTTTTAACTCTGCATATCAGTCAAATAAACAGGGTGACAATATACAGCCTTGACTTATTCCTTTCCCGATATGTACCCAATCTGTTGTTCAATGTCCAGTTTCAACTGTTGCTCCTTGACCTGCATACAGATTTCTCAGGAGGCAGGTCAGATGGTCTGGTATTCCCACCTCTTAAAGAGTTTTCCACAGTTTGTTGAGATCCACACAGTCAAAGGCTTTGGCATAGTCAATAAAACAGAAGTAGATATTTTTCTGGAATTCTCTTGCTTTCTCAATGATCCAATGGATGTTGGCAATTTGACCTCTGGTTCTTCTGCCTTTTCTAAAACCAGCTTGAACATCTGGAGGTTCACGGTGCAGGTACTCTTGAAGCCTGGCTTGGAGAATTTTGAACGTTACTTTATTAGCATGGGAGATGAGTGCAGTTGTGCGGTAGGTCGAGCATTCTTTGGCATTATCTTTCTATGGGATTGGAATAAAACCTGACCTTTTCCAGTCCCGTGGCCATTGCTGAGTTTTCCAGGTTTGCTGGCATATTTTAGTGCAGCACTTTCACAGCATCATCATTTAGGATTTGAAATAGCTCATCTGGAATTCAATCACCTCCACTAGCTTTGTCCATAGTGATGCTTTGTAAGGACCACTTGACCTCACATTGCAGAATGTCTGGCTCTAGGTTGGTGATCACACCATTCTGATTATCTGGGTCATGAAGATCTATTTTGTACAGTCCTTCTGTGTATTCTTGCCATCTCTTCTTAATATCTTCTGCTTCTGTCAGGTCCATACCATTTCTGTCCTTTATTGAGCCCATCTTTGCATGAAATGTTCCATTAGTATCTCTAATTTTCTTGAAGAGATCTCTAGTCTTTCCCATTCTATTGTTTTCTCCATTTCTTTGCACTGATCACTAAGGAAGCCTTTCTTTTCTCTCCTTGCTATTCTTTGGAACTCTGCACTCAAATGGGTATATCTGTCCTTTTGTCTATTGCCTTTCACTTATATTCTATTCATGGCCTTCATTGAAAGGCCTCCTCAGACAACCATTTTGCTTTTTTGCATTTCTTTCTTGGGGGTGGTCTTGATCCCTGCCTCCTGTACAATGTTACAAACCTGTGTCCATAGTTCTTCAGGCACTCTGTCTAATCCCTTGAATCTGTTTCTCACTTCCACTGTATAATCCTAAGGGATTTGATTTAGGTCATATCTGAATGGTCTAGGGGTTTTCCCTACTTTCTTCAATTTAAGTCTGAATTTGGCAATAAGAAGTTCATGATCTGAGCCACATCAGCTCCTGGTCTTGTTTTTGCTGACTGTATAGAACTTTTCCGTCTTTGGCTGCAAAGAATATAATCAGTCTGATTTCGGTGTTGACCGTCTGGTGATGTCCTTATGTAGAGTCTTCTCTTGTGTTGTTGGAAGAGGGTGTTTGCTATGACCAGTGCCTTCTTCTGGCAAAACTCTATTAGCCTTTGCTCTGCTTCATTCTGTACTCCAAGGCCAAATTTGCCTGTTACTCCAAGTATTTCTTGACTTCCTACTTTTGCATTCCAGTCCCCTATAATGAAAAAGACATCTCTTTTTGGGTGTTAATTCTAAAAGATCTTGTAGGTTTTCACAGGACTGTTCAACTTCAGCTTCTTCAGGATTACTGGTTGGGGCATAAACTTGGATTACAGTCATATTGAATGGTTTGCCTTGGAAATGAACAGAGATCACTCTGTCATTTTTGAGATTGCATCCAAGTACTGCATTTTGGACTCTTGTTGACTGTGATGGTTACTCCATTTCCTCTAAGAGATTCCTGCCCACAGTAGTAGATATAATGGTCATCTGAGTTAAATTCACCCATTCCAGTCCATTTTAGTTCGCTGATTCCTAGAATGTCAACGTTCACTCTTGCCATCTCCTGTTTGATCACTTACAATTTGCCTTGATTCATGGACCCATGTATGGCATGGGAGTGGCTGTGAGGAGATGCCCCATGTCCAAGAATAAAGGAGAAGCCCCAGTAAGATGGTAGGTGGGGTGAAATAGCATTTAGAATCAAACCCCATACCTGCCAGAAATGCTCAGATGTCTCAAACAAACCTTGTGTGTACCAGGCCCCAGAGATCCCCACCAAGACTGAGACAGAATAGTGTTTGAGTGTCTCCTGTGGAGGTATGGGTCAGCAGTGGACTGCTACAAGGGCAGCGGCTCTGGGTACGGCAGACCTGGCTATGACATAAGCCCTCTTGGAGGAGGTTGCCATTAACCCCACCAAAGAGCTGCCAGAACTTACACAGGACTGGGAAACAAACTCTTGGCAGGAAAGAACAGAACCTTGTGCATACCAGGACCCAGGAGAAAGGAGCAGTGACCCCACAAGAGACGGCCCTGGACTTATCCCTAAGTGTCCAGGAGTCTCCAGCGGAGGTGCGGGTCGGCGGTGGCCTGCTGGAGGGCTAGGGGCACTGAGGGCACATGCATGGGACCTTTTGAAGGAGGTCACCATTATCTCCATTACTTCCACCATAGTTTGGCCCCAGGTAAATAACAGCAAGGGAACACAGCCCCACCCACCAACAGAAATTGGATTAATGATTTACTGAACATGGCCCCGCCCATCAGAACAAGGCCCAATTTCCCCCTCAGTCAGTCTCTCCCATCAGGAAGCTTCCATAAGCTTCTTACCCTTCTCCATCAGAGGGCAGACAGACTGAAACCCAAATCACAGGAAACTAAACAATCGATCACATGGACCACAGCCTTGTCTAACTCAATGAAACTATGAGCCATGCCACCCAAGATGGGCGGGTCATGGTGGAGAATTCTGACAAAATGTGGCCCACTGGAGAAGGGAATGGCAAACCACTTCAGTATTCTTGCCTTAAGAACCCCATAAACAGTATAAAAAGGCAAAAAGATAGGACACTGAAAGATGAACTACCTAGGTCCATAGGTGCCATATGCTACTGGAATTCAGTGGAGAAATAACTCCAGAAACAATGAAGGGATCTCTGTGGTATCTGTGGTGTTGGAGAAGACTCTTGAGAGCCCCTTGGACTACAAGGAGATCTAACCAGTCCATTCTGAAGGAGATCAACCCTGGGATTTCTTTGGAAGGAATGATGCTAAAGCTGAAACTCCAGTACTTTGGCCACCTCATGAGAAGAGTTGACTCATTGGAAAAGACTCTGATGCTGGGAGGGATTGGGGGCAGGAGGAGAAGGGGACGACAGAGGATAAGATGGCTGGATGGCATCACGGACTCGGTGGATGTGAGTCTGAGTGAACTCTGGGAGTTGGTGACGGACAGGGAGGCCTGGCATGCTGCGATTCATGGGGTCGCAAGAGTTGGACACAACTGAGCGACTGAACTGAACTGAACTGAACTGTGGTATCTATTTTATAAGAGCACTAATTCCATTCATGAGGGTTCCAGTCCTATAATGTAATTACCTTCCCAAAGTACCACCTACTAATGCCATCACTTTTCATTGTTACGATTTCAACATATGAATTTTGGGATGACACAGACATTCAGGCCATCACTCTTACTATGGTTAACAGTATCATACTGAACATTGTGCAGAATGGGAAAGACTAGCGATCTCTTCAAGAAAATTAGAGATACCAAGGGAACATTTCATGCAAAGATGGGCTTGATAAAGAACAGAAATGGTATGGACCTAAAAGAAGCAGAAGATATTAAGAAGAGGTGGCAAGAAGACACAGAAGAACTGTACAAAAAAGATCTTCATGACCAACATAATCATGATGGTGTGATCACTCACCTGGAGACAGACATCCTGGAATGGGAAGTCAAGTGGGCCTTAGAAAGTATCACTGTGAACAAAGCTAGTGGAGGTGATGGAATTCCAGTTGAGCTTTTTCCAGTCCTGAAAGATGATGCTGTGAAAGTGCTACACTCAATATGCCAGCAAATTTGGAAAACTCAGCAGTGGCCACAGGACTGGAAAAGGTCAGTTTTCATTCCAATCCCAAAGAAAGGCAATGCCAAAGAATTCTCAAACTACCGCACAATTGCACTCATCTGACATGCTAGTAAAGGAATGCTCAAAATTCTCCAAGCCAGGCTTCAGCAATACGTGAACCGTGAACTTCCAGATGTTCAAGCTGGTTTTAGAAAAGGCAGAGGAACCAGAGATCAAATTGCCAACATCATCTGGGTCATGGAAAAAGCAAGAGAGTTCCAGAAAAAACATCTATTTCTGCTTTATTGACTATGCCAAAGCCTTTGACTGTGTGGATCACAATAAACTGTGGAAAACTCTTAAAAAGGTGGGAATACCAGACCACCTGACCTGCCTCTAGAGAGACTATATGCAGGTCGGGAAGCAGCAGTTAGAACTGGATATGGAACAACAGACTGGTTCCAAATAGGAAAAGGAGTACGTCAAGGCTGTATATTGTCACTCTACTTATTTAACTTATATGCAGAGTACATCATGAGAAATGGTGGGCTGGAAGAAGCACAAGCTGAAATCAAGATTGCCAGGAGAAATATCAATAAGCTCAGATATGCAGATGATACCACCCTTATGGCAGAAAGTGAAGAGGAACTAAAAAGCCTCTTGATGAAAGTGAAAGAGGAGAGTGAAAAAGTTGGCTTAAAGCTCAACATTCAGAAAACGAAGATCATGGCATCCGGTCCCATCACTTCCTGGGAAATAGATGGGCAAACAGTGGAAACAGTGTCAGACTTTATTTTTGGGGGCTCCAAAATCATTGCAGATGGTGATTGCAGCCATGAAATTAAAAGATGCTTACTCCTTGGAAGGAAAGTTATGACCAACCTAGACAGCATATTGACAAGCAGAGACATTAACTTGCCAACAAAGGTCCATCTAGTCAAAGCTATGGTTTTTCCGGTGGTCATGTATGGATGTGAGAGTTGGACTGTCAAGAAAGCTGAGTGCTGAAGACTGATGCTTTTGAACTGTGGTGTTGGAGAAGACTCTTGAGAGTCCCTTGGACTGCAAGGAGATCCAAGAAGTCCATTCTTAAGGAGATCAGCCCTGGGATTTTTTGGAAGGAATGATACTGAAGCTGAAACTCCAATACTTTGGCCACCTGATGCGAAGATTTGACTCATTGGAAAAGACTCTGATGCTGGGAGGGATTGGGGGCAGGAGGTGAAGGGGATGACAGAGGATGAGATGGCTGGATGGCATCACCGACTTGATGGACGTGAGTCTGAGTGAACTCCGGGAGTTGGTGATGGACAGGGAGGCCTGGAGTGCTGCAATTCATGGGGTCGCAAACAGCCGGACACGACTGAGTGACTGAACTGAACTGAACTGAACTGAACTGAACAGCCATTAAAGCAAGTGGTGTCTTTGGTGTTGGTCTGTATTGACTGTCAAGTTTTGCAGTTCGCTTCTCAGATGACTCTTTCCTGGGGTAACTGGGCTGTACTTCATGCGTTTCTCACATCCTTCCACTAGACTAGCCTGGGCACATTCTCATTGCAGAAGAGTGATCCCAGTCATACAAGACTGGGATCTTTCATGCCTCTGTGTGTGTCAAATTTGCTAACACATTCTTGATCAGAGCATGTTCTGTGGCTGAACATAGAAACAAGGAATGGAGAAATGGACTCTATTTAGCGAAAGGAACTTAAAGTCATGTGGTAAAGAGACATAGATATAGGAGGAGATTAAAAACGCAATAGTCTCACTACATCTAGCATAGCAGGCAAGATTGTTTAGCAAGAATTTTGTAGCATGTTTTTCATTTTTTTTTTCAGTTTAAAAAAGGCGCAATTTTTGAGGCATAATTAACAAAATTCTGAGACATTGAAAGGGAACATCGTGGTGATTTGATATATATATATAGTGAAAGAATTATTCTTATCTAGTTAACTATCACACCCATCATTTTACATATTTGTCTTTTTCTGATGAGAATGTTAAGTTCTACTCTTAGCAAATTTTAATTATACATTGCAGGGTTATATTCACCACAGTATAGATTAGATCCTCAGAGTTTATTAATCTTTTGTAAAAAATGAATATAACTAATTTATAATATTGTATTGATTTCTGGTGTACAACAATGATTCAGTATTTTTATAGATTATACTCTAAGTTATTATAAAATATTGCTGTAGTTTCCTATGCTATACAATATAGTGTTTTTGCTTATCTATATTATACATAGTAGTCTGTATCTCTTAATGACATGCTCCTGTCTTCCCTCCCTACTTTCACTCTCTACTGGTAACCACTAGTTTGTTTTGATATCTATGAGTCTGTTTTTGTGTTGTGATAAACATTTGTTTTATTTTTTAGATTCCATATATAGGTGATAACATATTTTGCTGTGTCTGACTTATTTCACTAAGCTTAATATTCATCCACATAGTTGCAAATGTCAGAAGTTAATACTTTTTTTATGGATGAGTAATATTCCATTGTGTGTTTGCTGCAAATTCTTTATTCATTCATCTGTTGATGGACATTTAGGTTGCTTCTGTATCTTAGCTATTGTAAATAATGATTCTGTGAATATTGAGGAGCATGTATCTTTTTGAATTAGTGTTTTCATTTCCTTTGTATATATACCCAGGGGTGGAATTGCTGGATCATAAGGGAGTTCTATTCTCAGTTTTTTGAGGAAACTTCTTACTAGTTTTCATAGTGGCTGAGCCAACGTAAATTTCTAACAGTGTACAAGGGTTCCCTTTTCTCCACATCCTCCTCAACATGTGTTATTTGTAGTCTGTTTGATGAAAGCTGTTATTAAAGGTATGAGGTAATATTTTATTATGGTTTTGATTTGCATTTCTCTGATGACTAGCTATGTCAAACATCTTTTCATGTGCCTATTGACCATTTGTATGTCTTTGATAAAAGTCTATTCAGATCTTCTGTCCATATTTTAACTGGATTTTTTTTATATTGAGTTATATGAGCTGTTAATATATTTGCAATATTAACCTCTGTCAGTGATTATGTACAAATATTTTCTTCCATTCAGTAAATTTTATTTTCATTTCGTCAATGGTTTCCCTTACTGCGTAAAAGCTTTCAAGTTTAATTAGGTTCCATTTGCTAATTTTTGTTTTTATTTCTTTTGTCTTAGGAGACAGATTCAAAATATACTGCTATGACTTAAATCAAACAGTGTTCTGGCTGTGTCTTAGAGTTTTAAGTTTCAGGTCTTACGTTTAAGTCTTTAATCCATTTTGAATTTGTTTTTGTATATGGTATGAGGAAATGTTCAAATTTCATTCTTTAATGTGTAGCTGTTTAGTTTTCACAGCACCACCTGTTGAAGAGACTGTCTTTTCTCCACTGTATATTCTTGCCTCATTTTGTTGTAGACTGACCATAGGTGCATAGGGTTTTTTCTGGGTTCTATATTCTGTTTGTTTGGGCTGTGTGTCTGTTTTTGTGCCAGCATCATGCTGTTTCCATTACTATCGCTTTGTGGTATAGTCCAAAGTTGGAGGATATGATATTTTCACTTTTATTCTTTTTTCTCAAGATAGTTTGGCAATTCAATGTCTTTTGTGGTTCTATATCTTAGAATTATTCACCCTAGTTTTATGAAAAGTGGCCTGGGTATTTTGATAGGGATTACGTTAAATCTGTAGATTGCTTTGGGTAGTATGCACATTTTAGCAATATTAATTCTTGCACCCCAGAGCCATAGCTAACATCATACTCAACAATGGAAAGCAGAAATCTTTTCCTCTAAAATCAGGAATAAGACAAGGATGCCCTGTCTCATTACTTCCATTTAAATTAGTATTGAAAGTTCTAGCCATAGCAGTCAGATAAGGATAAGACACAAAAGGCATCCAAATTAGAAGGAAAGTGTTAAAACTGTCACTATTTGCAGATGACATAATGCAATATATAGAGAAAATGCTAAAGTCTCCACTGGAAAACTATTGGAACTAGCAAATGAATTTAGGAATTTTGCAGGATATAAGATTAATATACAGAAATGTATTGCTTATCTCTACACTGATAATTATCAGGAAGATAAAGAAGAAAACAATCCTGTTTTAATTGCATCAAAAAGAATGAAATACCTAGAAATAAATTTAACCAAGGAGGTAAAAGACATATAATCTGAAAACTATAAAACATTGATGGAAGAGTTTGAAAATAATACAAAGAAATGGAAATACTTCATCATTATTTTTTAAACAGTTGTTTTGTGTGTTATACGTTTTTTTTCCTTATGGTACTAATAAAAAGTTTTCTTTTAAAACAAAAGTGAGACAAATATAAGTGGATGTAAAATGTAAGTATTTAAAAAAATGTAGCCCACATGGTAGAAAAAATTATCAGACAAAGGAAGTGACAAGTTTGGAAAACTCTGAACCAGGTTGATGACAATTGGGACTCCGAACAAGTAATTTACCAAAGAGGTGCTGCAGACTCAGATAAATAAGCTTAACGACATAGGTTCAGTTGAATTCAGTTAAGTGAACATATATTGTATCAACAGTCTGCACGACACAGTGGCAGAAGGCAGAGATGCAAATGACAAACTCAAAGACCTTATTCTAAAACAGTTCATAACCTACTGGGTGAGAGATACATAGCAGAAAGCTTTGACCCACTATGGTAAATTCTATTAATATATTTAGTTAACATGGCTTAGGTGCCTACAGAAAGGGCACTAAGCTTAAGATGGAGAGTAGGCATTGGGGAAGGATTATCAGCAAGTTCCCTGGAGGAGGCTCTGGAAGAATGAACAGAGGTCCCCTGTAAGAAGAATGAGCAAAGGCATGAAGAATGTGAAGTACTCTTAGGAAAGCTCATTCTTATCGAAGCCTGATGTATGAAACAGGAGATGAGACTGGGGATTGGGGGCATCCAGAGTGTAGATAGCTCTGTTTGCTACACTAGACAGCCTAGAATTTTCCCTGTTATGGATAACAGGGGGTCAGTGATGGTTCTCAAGCTGGGAAAAGACATATACATGTATTTATTTATAATATATGTGTTATAATTTTATAAACAAATATATTAAAACACACATTATATATATATATATATATAAATAAAATGCATTATTTATATATAACATGTGTTTCTCTTCTACAAAAATTCCTGCGAGGTGGTTTTGCCACTTTTGTTTTGCAAGCTGCCAATGACAAGGTCCTCATTATCTTACAACTGAGCCTGCTAGAGTCCTGATTGTAACCAGATAAAAAAGATACTTGAAGGACACAAAAATGGAAAGCAAGGCTGTGCAGTAATCCAGGCGAGTGACACAAAGGGACTGAAATGAGTAGGGAGGGTCCAGAAGTGAAGACAGAGGAGCGCTCTTGGTTTCATACTAAATGCTGTACAAATGTGAACTGTGGTTGTGCTTGTTTTAGAGCCCACACTTACTGCATAAACAACTCCTAAACCACACAAATACCCTTTCCCCCTCCCCCCTTAAAATTGTAAAAATCAATGCTGACACCCAGTGGCTGGTCCGGATTCCCCAAAACTCGCAGAGAGAAATCCCAAGGGACAGAGATAGATGTCAGCTTGCCTGCTCTGGCCCTCAGAGTGTCTCAGGATCCTTAGCTGAAAGGGCAAGTCTAAATTCAGCTAGAAATGGCTGGCCATGTGATGTGTTTGGTACCACACAAAGGATAGTTCCCTGTGAGTTTAATGCAGACAAAAGAGCTAAATTAAACCTGCAGATGAGAACAGCATTGCATCAAAGTCAGCCCCTTCTAAGGCAGAGGCAAAAGCAATTACCCTCAGAGTTCCCCCGAGAGCTGCCATCCAAAGCACCAATAAGAAAATGGGATATTTAAAGGTCAGTTCCTCAGTCAGCTCAGCACTCTGTATGGCTGTATTCTAGACTCCTTGCTTTGGATGGAACCTACCCAGACCCTGTTCTGACAGAGTCAGGGTGTGTTAGAGCAATGAGAAAGTTGACAGATCAGGTGGTAAAGCAGATCTAGGGAGGGAAGATGGGCCTCCCAGGCTCTCAGAGCAAACTAAAGGCAGACTGTATGGGTTTCACAGCAAACATTTATTATAGTTCTGGTGGCTGGAATGTCCAGGGTCATGGTGCTGCCAGAGTTGATGTCTGGTGAAGGCTTACTTCCTGGTTCATAAGTAGCCTTCTTCTCATTGTTTCCTTACATGATGAAAGCAGTGAGAAAGCCCTTTGGAGTTTCTTTTACAAAGATCCCAGTCCCTTTCCTGAGGGCTTCACCCTCATGACTTAGCCATCCCAAAGGCTCCGCTTCCTAGGACCATCACATTGGCGTTAGGACTTCAGTGAATTCTTTTGCAGGGGACATTGTCCACAACAATGGCTAAAACTTTCAGTTCCCTTCAGTATGTTGTCAATGCCTGTCATCTACTTGGTATCACAATGTGAAGGTCCCAGGGGAATGTTCAAAACCAAACTCCCAACTCTAAGTCCATCCTGTGACCATAAGTCTGTTCTCAATGTCTGAGAGCCCATTGCTGTTTCATAGATAAGTTCATCAGTGTTGCATTTTAGATTTCACATATAAGTGATAGCAATAGTATTTGTCTTTCTCTGACTTCCTTCACTTAGTATGGTAATTTCAAATTGCATCCATGTTGCTGCAAATGGCATTATTTCATTCTTTATTTCTGGCTAAGTAGAAATAGCTTCTTTTTAATATCACAACATACTGTATATGAAGTGGATAATGCACGTTAAATGATGCATTTCTATGACTCTTAGTTGTTGGCTCTTTTTAAGCTAATGTAAATGGTTTTATTAGACATGACACATGAAGACTAAGTCGGATTTTATTCCTTATCTTTCTTTGAAGGACATAATTTTAAAAAATTGTATTGGAGTACAGTTGATTTATAATGTTGTGTTACTTCCTGCTATACAGCAAAGTGAATCCATTATATATATCCACTTGTTTTTTATTCTTTTCCCAGATGTATCATCTATAGCCCTCGAGGAGGAACTGAAGGTCCTTGACTTTATTTAACGGTTAAAGTGTTACTATTTTGTCTTGCTTGACTGTTTCCTTTTCTTTCTGCATTTTCTCACTTCTCTGATTGAATTTACTTTTGGAAATTGGGGAAAGCCTAGGAGGCTGAAGTTTTTCTACAGATGAGAGGCAAACAGAGGACATAGTATGTGAGGGGGTGGGGGTGGAGTAGGGGGTGTCTGTTTTGGGAAGGCACCACTGGATCCTGCTTGGTTATAAAAATGAGCTTTGTCTATTTGGTTATTACTGCACCTCCAATCTTGGAGAAGGAAATGGCAACCCATTCCAGTATTCTTGCCTGGAGAATCCCATGAACAGGGGAGCTTGGCAGGCTACAGTCCATGGGGGTTGCAAAGAGTTGGAAATGACTTAGCAACTAAACCACCAGTGGTAAAGAACCCACCTGCCAATGCAGGAGACATAAGAGATTCAGGCTTAATCCCTGGATGGGGAAGAACCCCTAGAGGAAGGAATGGCAACCCACTCCAGTACTCTTGCCTGGAGAATCCCAATGGATGGAGAAGACTGGTGGGCTGCTGTCCATGGGGTTGCAAAGAGTCAGACACCACTTAGCATGCACGCACATAATCCCAATCTTAGGCCAGTGCCCAGTACAAAGCAGGTGTTGGTCCATGCTTTGATGAATGAGTGAACATTCACATCTGTTTTCATATGATGGATCTGCAGTTCTTTGGGGGTGGTGGTATCTAGCAGAGGATGAATAGGGTTAGCAACTGCCTGGGTATTACCTAAAACTCAACTGTTTGTTCCTGATCCTTTCTGTGGTTTATTACCATAGAAGCAAATGTAACCGATCTGACAAAAGGCTCGAAAAGGCAGGCTGGTCTAATGGAGGAAAAAAATGTATTTTAAATCTGGCTTCTCAAGGTAGGACACTTGGAAGATACAGTGTCAGGCTAACCTGGTCTGCTACTTTCCATTATGGCCAACACCTGCAGGGAAGATGGTTAGTTACTGGTTTGTGCAGTTAGCTGGCGAACTTGACAGTTTAGCTGGTCCTTGACTAGGTCCACTTATTCACTTAAAATTAACTGTCCTATTCCAGGCCTTGTGATGGGGACAGGTGGAAGCCTCCTGCTTCTACTGTTGTTCACATCTGGACCCCACAGTTGCATTCTTCAGGGAGCAGTCAGAATGTGCTTACCCTCTCTCTCCCTCCCTCTGACTCTCTCTCCCTCTTTGGCTTCATACATAAAGCTTATTTTTACTCCATTACAAGCCAACATTAGTGTTTCCAGCCAGCTCGAGGATACCTTTGAGATTATCTGGAGACCCAGACACCTTCTGCACTGTAACTCTGACCTCTTTTAGGGACTTCCACAAAAGGGGAAAGGATGGGGAGGATTATGCGTGGAAAGTTTTTAGGAGTCAACGGCATGATCTCTTTAAAATGTAAGTTGTCCAGGATCTTACCCTGCCTACCATCTTCAATGTCTTCCCACTTGCCATAGAATAAATCCCAAACTCCTCACCATGGCCTGCAAGGCCTTACATCTTTGATTTCATCTTCCCTTTTTTCTCTCTCCTCACTCACTCTGCTCCAGGACACACAGCCATTTTTTCTTTGACCTGTCTCAAGTTCTCTGGGTTTGTTATCCTCTCTGCCTGGATGCCCCAACTCAGTCAGCATGGCTGGCTGCTCCCCTTGCCTCAGTAGAATTCAGTTCAGAGAGACCCTCTCCACCTGCCCCAGTTAATGTCTCTCACCTCTTCTTCAAGGATACTCTATTTTATTACATTTTATAATTTTCTCCATAGTTCTTGTCAGCATCTGAAATTATATGTGTTTACGCGTGAGAGTAACACATCTATCTCTTTTGTATATGATTGTCCATTCCTGTGGTTCAGAAGAGTATCTAGCACCCAGTCAGTGCTTAGCTCTGAGTAGCTCAGTTCAGTCGCTCAGTCGTGTCTGACTCTTTGTGACCCCATGGACTGCAGTACGCCAAGCTTCTCTGCCCTTCACCAACTCCTGGAGCTTTCTCACACTCATGTGCATCAAGTTGGTGATGCCATCCAACCATCTCATCCTCTGTCGTCCCCTTCTCCCCCTGCCTTCAATCTTTCCCAGCATCAGGGTCTTTTCCAATGAGTCAGTTCTTCTCATTAGGTGGCCAAAGTATTGGAGGTTCAGCTTCAGCTTCAGCATCAGTACTTTCCATGAGGCAATTACTCCTTGAACCATTGCACTAATTTAATTCTAAAAGTCACTACTATTGCAATCCCTATTTCATAGAAGAAACTGAAGCCAGAGAGGTTAAGTAGCTTGTTTAGGGTCATAAGAGTAATAAGTTGAAAAGCTAGAATTCTGATTCTATGACCTTGACCACTATATTGTATTACCCTCACTTAGAATCCTAGTTTTGGAATAGAATTTGGTGTCATTGGATCACCTCACCAGCATTAAATGCATGGATAATGCTCTGTAACATACCTTCTGAGGTTTCCTAACTTTTCTTGAGCATTTTGGAGACAAGAACCCACTTCCTCTTGAGTGAACCCACTTCCTCTTGAGTGAACCCACTTCATTATGGAAATTAACCCAAATGTTAATTTCCCCCTCATTACCTGCCTCCCTATCACTTCTCCTCCAGCAATCAAATTCCACCCGCTCAGCCCTCTGTGTGCCCTAAGGAAGCCCATCAGCAGTGACCAGGTCTTCCTCCTGACACTTCTTTCCTCCCATGTGACAGTGCCAGGGTCACCACGAGCATGGCTTATCTTCCTTACCTTGCAAGGAAGTGCAAATGTCTGCCCAGGCTTTATACAGGTGAACTCCTTTTTTGTTCCTGTCCCTCTCTGGGGAAGCTGTGGACCAGCCAAGAGTTAGTGGAATTTCTAAACCCATCACATCTGATTTCTCTGAATCTTGTCTCAGCCAGGATAGCACAAAGGCAGCTCCTCCCTGGGACCATGGGAGCTGTTATCTGCCGCTCCTTGGATGATGCTATTAGCATCACTTATAGCTCCCGTTCCTCCTTCACAGCCTGAAATCACAAGCATGGGAGAGGCTGATAAAGAAACTGGCTTATATATGCCTTTCCTTTCACTGCTGATATGCTTGTCCCTTGTGGGTTCTTGCAGAATAATGGAATCACAAAGAGAAGAGAAAAGTTATCATTGGGTTAGGAAAGTATGGAGCTCCAGTGTGCGGGACTGTCTGGGGGTCACTGATTCAGGGACTGGAGGTGAGCAGCATTTACAGACAGAATAAAACTTTTGCTCAGAAAAGGCCACGTCATAGAGGTAAGACTCACTGACCTGTGTACAAATACGTTTTATTTATTTGTTGTGTAACTCAAACCAGTTACCTTACCTCTTAAAAATAGAGAAAGTAATACTTAGCTGACACAGCTGGCATGAGGCTAGATGATACTTTTCTGTTCTGTGTGGTATGGGTCCTCCGTACACATGAATTCAGATCATTTGGACTCAAGGGAGGTTTCTTTTATTTGTTAAAAAGTCTATGTTTGTGGGATTGAAATCTATCCCAGGCATTTGGCTAAACCCACCTGTGAAATAGGATGGTGCTTTATAAAGGTAGAGACATTTTTAGTAATGACAATTGAATATGCCTAGGGCTTTACAATTTTGCAAAATGTTACCCCATATGCTAATTTACTTAATTCCCTTGACAACCTTATGAGGTAAGGATGCCAACTTTACATTTTATAGATGAGGCAACTAGGACACAGAGAGGTTATTTAACTTGTCCCAGATCACAGTGATTGAGTGAGTAGTCACTATTTGAGCCCAGAGGACCTGGATAGGGACCAAGCCTTGAACTCAGGTCTTCTCATTTTAAACTCCTGCATTGAACAGAGAGTTCTTTGCTGGGCTTGTAGAAATTAACCTTGTGTTATTCATCTCTGTGTCTTCCACCTTAGTGCCTGGAACTCAAAAAGGCACCAAATAGGCATTTATAGAATTTTTAAAGTTTTAAGCAACCATGGATAATAAATGGATTTTGCAGGAATGGAGTTTAATGGTCCAGTGTAGTACATAAGACAACTTATAAATGAACTGCTGCTTACCCACCCCAGAACTTCAAAGGGTATTCCTCACCCTGTTTCTTAACTTATGTGTGTTTTGGACTACCATATTTGAGACTCCTGCCATAAGAACAATTGTGGGGGAAAAGTGGCTAGTCCAGAGAATCTGTGTTTTTAGAATTGAACAAAGAAAAATGCTGTGAGGAACCAGACATTGCTTAGGAAAGCAGCATGTGGTAGTGACCAGGGTGTAGGTGTGGGGGTCAGTTTCCGGTTCAAGTCATGGATCTTTATGGAATTTATACTTTTACCCATCTGTCCGTGGTGGGAGGCAACCAGCCTATACTCTACCCTGCATGACTAGCACCAGTGACAACAGACTTCCAGTTACCCCCTTCATTTACTGTCCTTCCTTTCTCTTCTTATCTTTCTAGCCCACCTTGCATATTACCTAATCCTTGCCGCCACAGCTCCTGACTCCTTGCCTTGTCTCCTATCCATGGCTTCCTTCTTGGGCCTGACCCTTAGCACTACTTCTCTGGTTCTGACTTCGGGCTTCCCTTGTCAATTAGAATGAATTCTGTTTGTTTTCTCCCCCTAAATGCCCTGAGAAACGTGTGCTCTCATGAGAGTAATTCCCTTCAATTAGCCTCATTTCTTTAAATTGGAGTTGACCCAATGGAATCTTTTATTTCTAATGTGTAATGATTCTATTCATTCATTGCTGTATTTATTCATTCCATCTTAGTCTGGTTGGGCTGCTATAACAAAGTTCCACAGACTGGGGCTTGTAAACAACAGACATTTACTTCTCACAGTTCTGGAGGTTGGATGTCTGAAATCAGAGTGCCAAGAGGGTCATGTCCTTGTGAGGACCCTCTTCTGGGTGACTTGGACCCAGTCCTTGCCCCTTGAAGCCCAGCACATGGAAGGGGATGTGATGTAGCGTGGTGGTAAAGATCATGTAGGCAGATCTGGATTCTAAACATGGCCCTGCCACTTGCTGGATGTAATACCTTTGTTATCTTGGTCAAGGTATTTAACCTCTCTGAGCCTATTTTTCTGTTTATAAAATGGAGATATCACCTTATAGAATTTCTGTGCTATTAAGTGAAATAATCTCTGTCATAAGCTTGGTGCAGTGCCTAACTCATATTAACCACTAAGTCAGCTTTGGCTGATTCTTTTTATTAGTGAAAGACAAATAAGTAAGATAATTAGGATATGGTGTGATCAATGCTATGATAGGGAAAGTATTGGTGGCTGTTGTTCAGTCACCAAGTCATGTCCAGCTCTTTGTGACCCTATGGACTGCAGCATGTCAGGCTTCCCTGTCCTTCA
This sequence comes from Ovis canadensis, assembly GCF_042477335.2. Taxonomy (NCBI): domain Eukaryota; kingdom Metazoa; phylum Chordata; class Mammalia; order Artiodactyla; family Bovidae; genus Ovis; species Ovis canadensis. Next base: position 76,251,920 of record NC_091249.1, read on the forward strand.
CCATCTCCTAGAATTTTCTCAAACTCAGTGTCCATTAAGTCAGAGATGCCATCCAACCATCTCATCTTCTGTTGCCCCCTTCACCTCTTGCCCTCAATCTTTGCCAGCATCAGGGTCTTTTCCAGTGAGTTGGCTCTTCATATCGGGTGGCCTAAGTATTGGAACTTCAACTTCAGTGTCAGTCCTTTCAATGAATATTCAGGGGTGGTTTATTTATTTAGGTTTCAGAAGGCTTCCTGGAGGAGGTGACACCCAGTTAATACCTTAAGAGAGAGTCCTGTTAAGCAAATGTGGAGCATTCCAGGAAGAAGAAATAGCACATGCAAAAGCCTGGAAGAGAGAAACAGCAGCCTACATTGTGTAGTTTAGTACGGAGAGAAAAACTGTGAAAATGGGTGGGGAGAGATGAGGATGGTGCTCTGCTTACTTCTTTTTTCTTGACTGTTTTCTTCCTCTTGCCCCGCCCCAAGCCATGGCCTCATCTCTTTATCCTACTTTTCCTCTTTGCACAGCTGTGATTTGCTAGGGGCAAAAGATGCCCGAGAGAAAGTTGCTTCCCCTTGGTGACTTACTTACAGAATCGCTGATGCAGGTACCCCATGGAAAACCTGAGCCATATTCTATTTCGAGACATTCAGCCTTACACAGCACATCCAGCTGCTGCAGCTTGCCTCATTACCCATGAAGGGGACATTTGCAAGGAAAGAAATGGTTCTGTTCACCTTGTTCTCCAGGCAGATCTGTCTAGAGGGTGGACTGGGAGAATGAGCAAGAGGTCACCCAAAGGTGCTTCCAATGAGCCCCTGGTAGAAGCACAGAAAGTGAGACTGGGAGACTCTTTGTGGCTCATTTCTATTGATACTTTCCCATGACAGAGAAAACTGTGAACATTCTAATCCTAGATTCCAGGAATGATCAGGTATAGGGGATGGGTGGAACTAGTAAGAAGAGAATGATAGTGATGTTGACAAAGGAAGAGTTTTGCAAAACTATTAAAATTTTCCCATCTGACCTACCATCAGTGTCAAACATGTGGCATGGCTTCCTATACCCTCATTCCTGCACCTGTGGCAGACATTACTAGCTGAAGGCAGCACTCTTCTTTTAAGCCCTGATAAGATCTCAGAATACTTCTAAACACAGTGCTTTAGAGATCCGCTGCTGAGTGTGTGGAGTTGGCACTTGCAATGAGACACACTAACTACCTTCATTGCTTTTCCTTTGATATGCAGGGCAAATCAAACCCATCAAATAAAGCATTTATCCAGGATAAATCTACACATTAAGGGCAGAGTTTAGGTTATAAACCCTTTACAGGATTTGCTCTCTTTAAAGGCATCACAAAGGCCAGTTAACAATTCTTCTTTCCATAAAGATGTTGTTATCCTGCTACACCACGGCTCAGCATCCTTCAATAGCTCCCCATTGCCTATAGAATAAGATGTGAACAGCTTAGCAAAGCATTCCAAGTTTTCCATCTCTTGAGCTCACCTTCAGTTGAAGGATTCCTGTCCCTCTGTTCATACTTCTGCATCGACTTGGCTGCCTTTATCCTCCAAAGCTTAGGTCAAGCATTTCAACTTCTCTAAAACCAGCCAGTTTCCATCCTATTGATCTTCTTTCCCTGAAAAACTCTAACATTTATAGTTCAAGCAACATCACTTATTGGAGTTCTAGAGATTTTAATTCCTTGGTGGCTCAGATGGTAAATAATCTGCCTTCAGTGCAGGAGACCTGGGTTCGATCCCTGGGTCAGGAAGATCCCTTGGAGGAGGAAATGGCAACCCATTCCCGTCTTCTTGCCTGGAGAATTCCATGGACACAGGAATCTGGCAGCTACAGTCCATGGGGTTGCAAAAGAGTCAGACACAGCTGAGCAACTCACACTTTCACTTTCAGAGATTTCAATGCTGGAAAAATGACATCTGGACAATATTGCTCTAGATTCCAACTGTTGTGCATCAGTAGAAAAGGGCAAGCTGCACCTAAAGTCTGGCTTTTAATGAACACTGACCCTTTCCACCTGCAATCACAGCACATCTTCAGTCCCAGTGTTGGAGCAAACTGATGAAAGTCTCATTGGCTTGAGGTGGAGTAAAGATGGGTGGTAAGTAAGCAAGGAACCCCTGTACTCTAGAGGGCTTCATTTAATATGCACTGCCCCCTTTCCCCCCTTTTGCTTTTTTGTTTAGCTTATCTGTAGGGCAGGATCTCATTGATTAATCTGTTAATAAATTATTTGTCAAGTACCTTCTAGTTTTCAGGCATTTGTTTTTTGGACTTGGGAACACAAAAACAAGACAAACTCCTTCCTCTAATGAAGCATGTATTCAGACAGAGGAGACAGACAAGACCCAAGTAACAATAATGCCTTTCTTATCTAGCATATCCTAGGGGAGCATGATATGTACCCAATAAACACTAGTTACTTTGGCTTACTTAATATATATTTTAATTGGCGTCTTCTCGATGTGTGCTCATTTATCTGTTGATACTTGACTGTTGAAACAGTCAAGTATCTGTATAATTACAGTCAACAGAGGTGGTCTAGAAGCATGGAATGTAGGATTATGTGGCCTGGAGTCAGCCCTATACTCTAAGCTCAGCTACATTTAGAGGACTGTTCTCCACCACGCTGAGCGTCTACAGAGTATCTGACAGAGGGTTGGTGTGAGGTCTTGGCATCGTGTTACCTGAAAGACCTTTTAAGGAGTGCAACTGGGTTTTGGAGAATAGTCTGGATTTTGGTTGAAATGTGGGCAATAGCGGTTGATTATTTGTTGTAAATAATTGAAAAGCTAATATATGTCACAATGAATACATTTTTTGTGTGCATCCCAGAGGATAAAACCAAGATCAGTGAAAAATATCAGAAGGCAAGTCCTTAATTCAATTTAGGATCTTCCCAAATGGGATACACATACAACTCCAGTCTTGTGTAGAAGGAAGCTCCCTGACCCTGGAGAAGTTCACACATAAGTCACAGAGTTTATGGTGGGCATTCAGACATTAAGAAGATGTTTGTACCAGGCAGTCTCTAACAGCTGTGTTAGCTTTGTATCTAGTAGTGATTTGTCCTAGGCAGTGGTAGTTTAGTCGCTAAGTCGTGTCTGACTCTTGCAACCCCATGGACCGTAGTCCGCCAGGCTCCTCTGTCCATGGGATTTTCCAGGCAAGAATACTGGAGTGGATTGCCATTTCCTTCTCCAGGGGATCTTCTAGACCCAGGAGTCAAACCCGGGTCTCCTGCATTGCAGGCAGATTCTTTATGGGGATTACTATTCTGTGTTATGAGCTGGAGAATATTTTGTTGTAAATTATCTGATTTGATCTCACAAAGAAAAGATTTCTACCATCCCCATTTTATAGATGTGCAAACAGACCTCAGGAGGCCCATCATTCTTGGCCAAGCTGAGACTAGGGTACATGGCTTATGACCTCACGCGTAGTTCTCTCCCTCCAGAGTTTAACCATGCTTGTTGATTCATCTTATAAACCAGGACGGACAAGGGAGTGGTTTAGAGCTACTCTGTGCCCTGAATATTCCTGATTTTCTTTTTTGAGAGAGCTACTGTTGCATCGTCTCTGATTTTCTGTTTCAGTACCTGTATGCTTCTTGCTGCTTTTGACGTTTCCTTTCCACATTTGAAACCTGTGTATATGCCTGTGTGTGTGTGCTGCATGCTTCCTCTCCAGTTACCAGGCATGTGAACTGGGTGATCTAAAAGGTAGTTCCTAAGGGACTAAGGGTTATCGCATTATTTACATGATGCTGGAGAATTTCATTTGTGTGTTTCTTTCCAAGCTGTACCTTCTTTATCTACCTAGTTTTAGTCTATCTTGAACCTCACCTTTGCCTGGAAGCCTTCTGTAACCTCAGATCATAGAGTTTTCTCCATTCATTTTGTCTCATATAATTTCTATTTTAAAATCGCTTAGCATTTGTAACTTACCTATTCTTGCTTGGACTATGAAATCTTCAGTTGTACATTTCCCCCTTCCTCTGCACACCCCAAGTATCTTGCCACATCACTGGGCACCAGAGCACCTGATGACTTCAAATTCACCTCCATGGTCATCAGTCTTCTCACTGATGATATGCTAAAACGTATTTTCCATTTACCCTAAAAGAAAGCAGAAGCAGCATATAGCTTTGACTCTGAGACCCAGTGATCTTGCATTAGAAACTTGGCTCTGCCACTGGCTAGAAATATGACCCCAGGGAAGTTTCTTCACTCCTCCAAGCCTTATCTGAAAAGTGGGAATCACGATAGTATCTACCTTAAAGGGACACCATGAAGATTAAATCAAGAAATGGGTGCAATTTTTGCACATGGTACCTGGTACATTGTTAACATACAATGAATATTAGAGTTGTTATTCTTACAAGTGTTACTAAGTGTTGCTATTCCTACCACAGAATGTGTCAGATAAAATGACCTGGATTTGTTTAAATGATTCACTGTTCAGAATCCAGGGATATATACTAGTAAATCCAGAGCCCTATTTTAGGTATGTAAGTGTACATTTGTATGCTTGTACTTATTTATTTATACCTAGACTTGTCCTGAAAAAGGATATAAGGCAGCTTCTTAACATGCGTAGAATATAGCAAAGTAAAGTAAAATTTAAATAAGAAAAATGATGCAAAAGGGAAAGCAGGGAAGAGAAAAGCAAAGCTTAGAAATGAGGGTAGCATATAAAATATATGCTATGAAATATTTTACCCATGATGGAGGTGGGCTATAAATCTGGTTTTGAGTTTCTGAGAGGCAAAGAGTAAAATAAGATCAGTTACTTAGTTTACAGTTCACAGAAGTTAGAAACAGGCTGCCTATGAAAAATAAAAAGTGTTATAATCTTTCCTAGTGGGATTGGAGAAGATCCTCCCATAGCTCAGAGAGGAAGCTGGGCAGAGTAGCAGGCAGCCTCCTTGTGGTGATTTTAAAATACATCCACAAGGTTTTTGAGATTCCTCTCTTCCAAAGTGGGTGGGGTTGGTTCGAATTCTTCCCTTATTGACTGTGAGACTTCTGACATTCAGAGATAAAAGGCACCACGGCTTTCCCTGTCTCTCTCTCCCTCTGTCGAGGATCCCTTCCTCTAGGGGAAGCCAGCTGCCAAGCAGCCCTGTGGTGGGATCCTGCCAGAGCCTTGTGAGTTAGTTGTCTTGGAAGAAGATCCTTCAGCTTCAGTTAGGTCTCATGTGTCTACAGCTCTGCCTGGTATACAATCCTATGAGACACCTGAGCCAGAGCCTCTCAGCTAAGCTGCTTCCAGGTTTTCTACCCTCAGAAGCTGGTGAGAGAATATGTGTTTCTTGTTTCATGCTACAAAAGTTGGAGATATTTTGTTACACAGTGACAGGTAACTATTCATAATACAATCCTGAACACCTCCTCACAGTGATCACAGTGAGGAATTTCAAGTGGCTACTTCTTGTGGTGACTCTCAGTTTATGGTGAGTGCTAGCTGTGTGCAGTAGATCAGGACTCAGGTGGACACGGAAAAGACTTAGAGATACAGCAGTTCTGTAGGAGGAGCTAGACCATCAGCTGTAACGTGAGTAGGAAAAAGTTCAGTTCAGTTCAGTCACTCGGTTGTGTCCGACTCTGCAACCCCATGAATCGCAGCATGCCAGGTCTCTCTGTCCATCACCAACTCGCAGAGTTCACTCAGACTCACATCCATCGAGTCAGTAATGCCATCCAGCCATCTCATCCTCTGTCGTCCCTTTCTCCTCCTCCCCTCAATCCCTCCCAGCATCAGAGTCTTTCCCAATGAGTCAACTCTTCTCATCAGGTGGCCAAAGTACTGGAGTTTCAGCTTTAGCATCATTCTTTCCAAGAAATCCCAGGGCTGATCTCCTTAAGAATGGACTTCTTGGATCTCCTTGCAGTCCAAGGGACTCTCAAGAGTCTTCTCCAACACCACAGTTCAAAAACATCAATTCTTTGGTGCTCAGCCTTCTTCACTGTCCAACTCTCACATCCATACATGACCACAGGAAAAACCATAGCCTTGACTAGATGGACCTTAGTCAGCAAAGTAATGTCTCTGCTTTTGAATATGCTATCTAGTTGGTCATAACTTTCCTTCCAAGGAGTAAGGGTCTTTTAATTTCATGGCTGCAATCACCATCTGCAGTGATTTTGGAGCCCCCCCAAAAAAGTCTGACACTGTTTCCACTGTTTTCCCATCTATTTCCCATGAAGTGATGGGACCAGATGCCATGATCTTAGTTTTCTGAATGTTGAGCTTTAAGCCAACTTTTTCACTCTCCTCTTTCACTTTCATCAAGAGGCTCTTTAGTTCCTCTTCACTTTCTGCCATAAGGGTGGTGTCATCTGCATATCTGAGCTTATTGATATTTCTCCTGGCAATCTTGATTCCAGCTTGTGTTTCTTCCAGCCCAGTGTTTCTCATGATGTACTCTGCATATAAGTTAAATAAGCAGGGTGACAATATACAGCCTTGACATACTCCTTTTCCTATTTGGAACCAGTCTGTTCCATGTCTAGTTCTAACTGTTGCTTCCTGACCTGCATATAGGTTTCTCAAGAAGCAGATAGGGTGGTCTGGTATTCCCATCTCTTTCAAATTTTCCACAGTTTATTGTCATCCACACAGTGAAAGGTTTTGGCATAGTCAATAAAGCAGAAATAGATGTTTTTCTGGAACTCTCTTGCTTTTCCAATGATCCAGCGGATGTTGGCAATTTAATCTCTGGTTCCTCTGCCTTTTCTGAAACCCGCTTGAACATCAGGAAGTTCACGGTTCACGTATTGCTGAAGCTTGGCTTGGAGAATTTTGAGCATTACTTCACTAGCATGTGAGATGAGTGCAATTGTGCGGTAGTTTGGGCATTCTTTGGCATTGCCTTTCTTTGGGATTGGAATGAAAACTGACCTTTTCCAGTCCTGTGGCCACTGCTGAGTTTTTCAAATTTGCTAGCATATTGAGTGTAGCACTTTGACAGCATCATCTTTCAGGATTTGAAACAGCTCAACTGGAATTCCATCACCTCCACTAGCTTTGTTTGTAGAGATGCTTTCTAAGGCCCACTTGACTTCACATTCCAGGATGTCTGGCTCTAGATGAGTGATCACACCATCATGATTATCCAGGTCGTGAAGATCTTTTTTGTACAGTTCTTCTGTGTATTCTTGCCACCTCTTCTTAATATCTTCTGCTTCTGTTAGATCCATACCATTTCTGTCCTTTATTGAGCCCATCTTTGCATGAAATATTCCCTTGGTATCTCTAATTTTCTTGAAGAGATCTCTAGTCTTTCCCATTCTGTTCTTTTCCTCTACTTCTTTGCATTGATTGCTGAAGAAGGCTTTCTTGTCTCTTCTTGCTATTCTTTGGAACTCTGCATTCAGATGCTTATATCTTTCCTTTTCTCCTTTGCTTTTCGCCTTTCTTCTTTTCACAGCTATTTATAAGGCCTCCTCAGACAGCCATTTTGCTTTTCTGCATTTGTTTTCCATGGGGATGGTCTTGATCCCTGTCTCCTGTACAATGTCATGAACCTCATTCCATAGTTCATCAGGCACTCTATCTATCAGATCTAGGCCCTTAAATCTATTTCTCACTTCCACCATATAATCATAAGGGATTTGATTTAGGTCATACCTGAATTGTCTAGTGGTTTCCTCTACTTTCTTCAATTAAAGTCTGAATTTGGCAATGAGGAGTTCATGATCTGAGCCACAGTCAGCTCCTGGTCTTGTGTTTGTTGATTGTATAGAGCTTCTCCATCTTTGGCTGCAAAGAATATAATCAATCTGATTTCGATGTTGACCATCTGGTGATGTCCATGTGTAGAATATTCTCTTGTGTTGTTGGAAGAGGGTGTTTGCTATGACCAGTGCATTTTCTTGGCAAAACTCTATTAGCCTTTGCCCTGCTTCATTCCGCATTCCAAAGCCAAATTTGCCTGTTACTTCAGGTGTTTCTTGACTTCCTACTTTTGCATTCCAGTCCCCTATAATGAAAAAGGCATCTTTTTTGGGTGTTAGTTCTGAAAGGTCTTATAGGTCTTCACAGAACCGTTCGACTTCAGCTTCTTCAGCGTTACTGATTGGGGCATAGACTTGGATTACTGTGATATTGAATGGTTTTCCTTGGAGACAAACAGAGATCATTCTGTCATTTTTGAGACTGCATCCAAGTACTGCCTTTCAGACTCTTTTGTTGACCATGATGGCTACTCCATTTCTTCTAAGGGATTCCTGCCCACAGTAGTAGATATAATGGTCACCTGAGTTAAATTCACCCATTCCAGTCCATTTTAGTTTGCTGATTCCTAGAATGTCGACGTTCACTCTTGCCATCTCTTGTTTGACCACTTCCAATTTGCCTTGATTCATGGACCTGACATTCCAGGTTCCTATGCAATATTGCTCTTTACAGCACTGGACCTTGCTTCTATCACCAGTCACATCCACAGCTGGGTATTGTTTTTGCTTTGGCTCTATCCCTTCATTCTTTCTGGGGTTATTTATCCACTGATCTCCAGTAGCGTGTTGGGCACCTACTGGGGAGTGTTCCTCTTTTATTATCCTATCATATTGCCTTTTCATACTGTTCATGGGGTTCTCAAGGCAAGAATACTGAAGTGGTTTGCCATTCCCTTCTCCAGTGGACCACATTCTGTCAGACCTCTCCACCACGACCCGCCCGTCTTGGGTTGCCCTGCGGGCATGGCTTAGTTTCACTGAGTTAGACCAGGCTGTGGACCTAGTGTGATTAGATTGACTAGTTTTCTGTGAGTATGGTTTCAGTGTGTCTGCCCTCTGATGCCCTCTTGCAACACCTACCATCTTACTTGGGTTTCTCTTATCTTGGGCATAGGAATGGCCATGTCTAAATGAGTTTCCTGGAGACTCTTCTTGAGGGTAGTGCCTTTGATGCTCTAAGGGAAACTGGATTAGGCAGAAGGAGGAGTTCAGCTGAGTTCAGTTGCAACAGAAGCTTCAGTCAATTCTGTGGGGATGTTGGATCTGGGACAGTCTTTCAGAATTGTCTGGAATAGAGATAAGGGGTCTGGGCCTGTGTACCTCTGCAGTGATCAGTCATCAGGGGAGGAAATATAACCTGTTTCTGGGGAGGAAATATAACCTTGGGTGAGACGCTTTCATTTAGTTAAAGGGAATTGCTGGACCATCAGCAGACAGCATTTGTCCACTGATGGAATGAGTGCCTTGAGCCTAGAGGGAGATGAGGGTGGCACCCTGCAGCATCCATTCTACCAGCTAATGCTGACTTGGGCAGTTGCTGTAGTCATTATTATCTCATCATCATTATTACCATCATCATTTATTGGCTCCCAGATCTGAAAAGTCAATGGACAGGGCTAGTTTTAAGCACAGCTGGATTCAGAATCTCAAATGATATTTTCCCTACTATGTCTTATTCTCTGGCCTCTGCTTTCCTTTCCGTTGGCTTCTTTCACACTCCAGAGTGTGGCAGAGAAAGATGTCATAGCTCTGGGCTTACATTCTGCCCTACTAGCATCTCAGTGGAAAGGCTCTCTTTCTCAAAATTTCTAGCAAAATTTCTGGGCTGCCACTGGCCTCCTGTAGTGCATATCCTTGAACCTATCCCAATGGCCAGGTGACTGTAGGCTTTGACTGACCAAGACTGGGTCATATATCTATCCCTGAGCCTGAGTGGGGTCATTCCCACACAAACCACATGAACTTAATTCCAAGGAGTAGCTTCTCAAAGGGAAAATGTGTTGGCATTTTATTATCCAAGGCTGACAAATAGAACTCTTCCATAGGTAGGTGGGATATCAGTAGGAAATAGAAGGACAGAAGGTCCATCTTAGGCAAGGGACTAACCTGAGCAATGACACGGGAGTGTTAAAGCATAGAGCCTGTCCAGTGACTAGCACATGGCGTGTGTGTGTGCTCAATTGCTTCAGTCGTGTCTGACTCTTCTGTAGCCCTCCATTCTCTTCTGTCCATGGGATTCTCCAGGCAAGAATACTGCAGTGGGTTGCCATGCCCTCCTCCAGGGAATCTTCCTGACCCAGGAATAGAACCCACGTCTCTTACATCTGTGCATTGCAGGTTCTTTACCACTAGTGCCACCTGGGAAGCTGGCAAATAGCATATTTTTATGCAGAAACACATTTGATATATAAAAACCTCTCTGTCTCCCCTGATACAGATAGAGACCCATACTTCTTTACTCAGGGGAAGAAGAACACATTGGGAGTGATACATTATTCAGGTCATATTTCCATATGCACACAGAGTCCAACCACAAGTGACACTCCCTTAGGAAGCCTCTCTGAAAGATGATGGGATAGGACAAGGAAGAGGGAAACGAAGGAAGAGAGGAGGAGAATGAGTTCTGGCAGGTTTTGCTCGCAGCTGGAGAGAGGCTGAATGAGCCACCGATTTTCCCTGAGGCTGTCCCGTCATGACCAAAGTGGCCTGGATTGGCTACAGCAGCCTGGGCCGGCAGCTCTGAGGCTGGCGATGACAGAGTGTGGACCTGATAGGAATTTGTGTCACTCTCTGATGGGTGGCAGCTCTGGTGATTACCACAGAAGCTTGGAGTGAGGAGTTGTTTGGTGTAATCCAAGGGTCTTGGTGCTTGGGAGAGAGCTGGGCGAGAAACTGGGGTATCTTTGCTGGGCCACTAGCATCTTTTAGTGATGCGAATCAGGTACTCATGAAAAAACAGCAGTGCATTCTCAGAAGGACCACTCCCAACTCTGTGTCTGGATACGAGGATGGATAGAAGGTGTGTTTTAATAGATATGAGGGTAGCATAGCTCTCAGGGGCAGTAAACAGAAGCTCCAAGGGAGAAAGTGGGCATACAATACAGAAGCTTGAGTTCAATAAAGTCATCAACCTGTCAGATTATGTCTGACCTTGGTAAGAGAGATCAAAGAGAGTTTAACCAGGACATTGACTTTACAGAATGAAAGAATTTATCTTTATAGAGATAATCTGGTTATGCCATATCATCTGAAGAATGAGAAAAAAAGTTAAGCGTCAATGGGTTATACTTTTTATGATTATATAAAAAGATATTAACAAAGCTATGGTTTGCATTCAGTCTTTTTTTAATCAAAGTATAGTTGATTTACAACACTGTTAATTTTTGCTGTACAGCAAAGTGATTCAGTTATATTATATATGTTTTTATATACCTTCCATGATGATTTATCTCAGGATATTGAATACAGTTCTCTGTGGTATACAGTATGACTTTGATGCTTACCCATTATATATATACAATGGTTTGTATCTGCTAATCCCAGACTCCCAATCCATTCCTCCTTCACTGCCCCGCCCTCCCTCACTTAGCAACCACAGGCATGTTCTCTGTGTCTGGGTTTACATTCATTCTTAAAACTTTGTCTTCCTTAATTTGAAAGTAACTTTCCCTCTTAGGGTTTCTCTAGTGGCTCAGATGATAAAGAATCTGCCTGCAATGTGGGAGACCTGGGTTTAATCCCTGGATCTGGAAGATCCCCTGAAGAAGGGACTGGCTACCCACTCCAGTATTTTGGCCTGGAGAATCCCACAGACAGAGGAACCTGGTGGGTTGCAGTCCGTGGAGTCGCAAAGAGTCGGACAAGACTGAATGCCTAACACTTTCACTTTCCCTATTTGGGGATCAGATAGTACAGATAAACCAAGTTAATTCATACTTCTTGAACAAAGAAACATACTTGACAAAAAACTGAAAGTGATAGAAATTAAAAGAGAATAGTTACCTGGGCAAATATATGGGCTACGAGGAGGTTTTCTGAGAGGTAGAATGTAGGGCATGTCTGTACCAGGAAGATGCAGCTGAATTGTCCAAGCGATGAGAAGCCAAATGATGTGATCCAAGAAGGGTCACCAGACAGCAGTTTCCCAAAATATTTTTATGAAGCAGAAGTCTTAAAAAATTCTCTAATCATCTGAGAAATATGTTTATCTCACTCTAGAAGATCCACAGGGAACATTAGCTTATTAAAGCCTCTGAGAAGTAGGAAAGAAAACTGCTGAACTATTTAATAAAATATTTCTTAAATACCTTTGAACCTCTTTTCATTTTTTATTTTTTGTTCCCAACACCTGTTAATATCCTATAGAAAGTGCTTTGAAAAATGCTATGGCAGATCAAGTGTATGACTTTGGGAATTTCTTTCTTAACCTCAGTCTTTATCTATAAGATTAGATAATTAGGTTAAATTTATTTTACTGAAGTATATTTGATTTACAGTGTTATGTTCATTTCTACTATACAGCAAGGTGATTCAGTTTTATATTTATATATTCTTTTTCATATTCTTTACCATTATGGTTTATCATAGGATATTGAACATGGTTCCTTGTGGTAAACAGTAGGGCCTTGTTGTTTATCCACCCTATATATAATAGTTTGCCTCTATGCAATTAGGTTAAATGCTAGTTCCCCCTGAGCTCCTATGATTCTAATCATTGCACATTAGTGGCAGAATTAAAACTAGAAGAGAGGAAGCAGGCGAGCCTCTGTAAGCAACCATCATTTCTTGCCGGGACCACTACCATAGCTTCCACCCTGCTCTGCCACTTCCAATCTTGTCTTTCCCTAAACTCCGCCCTATGCTGCAGCCAGAGATACCTTCTAAAATGCAAATAAGATCATGCGTCACATCTCTGCTCTCAAACCTTTGAGGTTCCCTCCAGGCTCTGAGGCAGACCCCTGAGACTTTGCAATATACCAGAAAGCTTTTGCTTAATATATCACCAGCTACCAATACATGGTGAAATCAAACATTTTTTAGGTTAAAAAAAAAAAGGCAGCTTATTGTTTAATAGAAATGGTGGACATCAAAAAGAAAAAATGCATCAGACAGCCTGGATATCCAAAGAAGAGTCTACAGATTATGTGGGAACTTGGTAGAAATGCTGGGACTTAGGCTCAGCCCAGTTCCTCTGAATTAGAATTTGCCTTTTGATTTGTGTGAATAGGAGAGCTTGAGAGACACTGTATTAGAGATAATCCAAGTCATTCGCAGGTCCTTTGGAGTTGGGATCAAGGCACAGGCTTTAGAGTCAGGTCTGGTTTTGAATCTAAACTGTGTTGTGACCTTAAGCAGGTTCCTTAGTATCTGAGCCTCAGTTTTTTCATCTGTACAATTGCAGATTAAAACAAACTAGTACCTTGCTCATAAATAAATTGCGAGGCTTAAACGATATATTAGAGACAGCTTTTGTCACTGTATTGGCATACAGTCCTTAATATAAGTTAGATTAATGTATTGGGAAACTAATAAGCTCGTGGAGGTCCTCCAGCATTTGGTATCATGGTCTAAAGGTTAGAACAAGGTAGGGGTGAGACAAGGTAGGAAAAAGGGGTAAGACTTACGAACTCATTCTCTAAGGAGTTACTGAGTACCTACGATGGGCCAGCCGTGTGGAAGGAACCAGGGTTACTGTGGCGGGCAGGGCACTGTCCTTGCCCTCATGAAGCACACAGCCTGTTAGGCATCGGCAGGGGGCATGAGTGCCACTGAAAATAGACTTGGCCATGCTCTGTCCTTGTTTGGCACAGATCTCGCTGCAGCAGGGCTCCGATTCCAGCTGATCCTTCTCGCTGGCTCTTAATTCTCCCAAGGATTTCTCCTTGGGGAATTAAAAAGAGTCCCATTTCCCCCCTCTACCTCAAGGTGTTATTTTGTCCATTTGGAGAGGGAAAAATACCCATCAGCTGTTTTAGGTGGAAAATATCTTTTCTTATTCCTATGTGAAACCATATATTTTTTTCCAGGACATTCTGGGTCACTGAAACCTCAGCATGTGTCTGTTTATCTAGGACTCTTGGGTGACCCCTTCATTTGCCGAGCAAGCTCTCCTGTGTACACAGGGCTTGGCAGCCTCCAGGATGGTTTTTCTAATCAAGATATCTCTCTTTCCTAGCTTGGCGGAGCTGGAAGTCCTGCCTGGGGAAGGCTTGAAGAGAAGCAGGGAATGAGGCAAACGCAAGCATGATCTCACTGTCAAATCTCCCCTACCCCTGGTTCCTCTGTAAATTTCCCATGAGTTTGTGAAAGTTCTATGAGTTTTGATGCACTAAAACATAATACCGGCATGAGGAAGATAAAAAGGAATTGCTGGCTGGCTTCTATAATTTTGATAAACTTTCCTATTTATATAGGAAAGCTTTGTTGGAATTTTCTAGCAGGTATTTTCAGGAGAATAGAGACTTGACAGTTGGAAACGCTGTCTTGGGTGCCCTGTATCCCTGGTCATGGCGAGAAAGAACTTTATGAGACAGCCTAGAGGAAATGCAACCATTTGTCTGAGAGAAGGGCTATTCCAGGTCAGAGGAATGATTTCCATTTTGTTTTTTTTTAATTAATTAATTTATTTTAATTGGAGCTAATTACTTTACAACATTGTGGTGTTTTTGCCATACATTGACATGATTTAGCCATGCGTGTACATGCATCTTACCATCCTGAACTCCTCTCCCACCTCCCTCCCCAGGATTTCCATTTTAAATGAAGCTATCTCCCTAAGGATATCCCCATTTTATTTTATTTTTTTCTTGGATTTATTTATTAATTTCATTTTTTAACATTGAAGTATAAATGATTTATAATATTGTACTAGTTTTAGGTAGATAGCAAAGTGATTCAGTTATATATATATATTACTATATAATATATACATTATTCATCTCTATATATTATTTAGTTATATATACACATATATATATTTTTTCAGATTTCTCTACCAGACTTACCTGGTGGCTCAGATGGTAAAGAATCAGCCTGCAATGCAGGAGGCCCGGGTTCAATCCCTCGGTCAGGAAGATCTCCTGGTGATGGGAATGGCTATCCACTCCAGTATTTTTGCTTGGAGAATCTCATGGACAGAAGAGCCTGGTGGCTCCCAGTGCATGGGGTTGCAAATAGTCAGACACAACTAAGCAACTAACACGGACAGACATAGGTTATTACAAAATAGTGAGTAGAGTTTCCTGTGCTGTAAGTAGGTTCTTGTTGGTTATCTATTTTATATATGCTTATCTTGGGCTTCCCAGGTAGCTCAGTAGTAAAGAATCTGCTTGCCAATGCAAGAGACACAGGTTCAATCCTGGGTAAGGAAGATCCCCTGGAGGAGGAAATGGCAACCCATTCCAGAGGTCTTACCTGGAAAATCCCATCAACAGGAGTCTGGCGGGCTACAGTCCATGAGGTCACAAAGAATCAGAGCGACTGAGCACAGATGGGTATGGGGTATGCTTATGTTAATCCCAAACTCCTAATTTAATCCTCCTTCCACATTTCTTCTTTGGTAACCATTGTTTTTTATATAATTTCATTCCTATCAGTTTTTTTTTTTAAGACTCCAGATATAAGTGATATCATATGATATTTGTCTTTCTCTTTATGACTTACTTCAATTACTGTAGTGATCATCTCTAGGTCCATTCATATTGCTACAAACGGTATGATTTCATTTTTTTATGGCTGAGTAAAATTCCATTATATAAATATACCACATCTTTGTTACTCATTGATCTGTGAATAGACATTTGTGTTACTTCCATGTCTGGCCATTGTAAATAGTGCTGCAGTGAACATTAGAGTGAACCGTGAACTTCCAGAGGTTCAAGCTGGATTTAGAAAAGGCAGAGGAACCAGAGATCAAATTGCCAACATCTGCTGGATCATCGAAAAAGCAAGAGAGATCCAGAAAAACATCTATTTCTGCTTTATCGACTATGCCAAAGCCTTTCACTGTGTGGATCACAATAAACTGTGGAAAATTCTGAAAGAGATGGGAATACCAGACCACCGGACCTGCCTTTTGAGAAACCTGTATGCAGGTCAGGAGGCAACAGTTAGAACTGGACATGGAACAACAGACTGGTTCCAAATAGGAAAAGCAGTATGTCAAGACTATATATTGTCACCCTGCTTATTTAACTTCTATGCAGAGTACATCATGAGAAATGCTGGGCTGGAGGAAGCACAAGCTGGAATCAAGATTACCGGGAGAAATATCAATAACCTCAGATATGCAGATAACACCACCCTTATGGCAGAAAGTGAAGAGGAACTAAAAAGCCTCTTGATCAAAGTGAAAGAGGAGAGCGAAAAACTTGGCTTAAAGCTCAACATTCAGAGAACTAAGATCATGTCATCTGGTCCCATCACTTCATGGCATACAGATGGGGAAACAGTATCAGACTTTATTATTTTGGGCTCCAAAATCAGCCCAGAATAATAGTGCCCTAACTAGCATCTGCCCAGGCTTTTTATTTTCTTCTCTTCCCTTTTCAGTTCAGTTCAGTTCAGTTCAGTTCAGTTCAGTTCAGTCGCTCAGTCATGTCTGACTCTTTGCGACCCCATGAATCGCAGCACACCAGGCCTCCCTGCCCATCACCATCTCCCAGAGTTCACTCAAACTCACATCCATCAGGTTGGTGATGCCATCCAGCCATCTCATCCTCTGTCGTCCCCTTCTCCTCCTGCCCCCAATCCCTCCCAGGATCAAGGTCTTTTCCAATGAGTCAACTCTTTGCATGAGGTGGCCAAAGTACTGGAGTTTCAGCTTCAGCATCAGTCCTTCCAATGAACACCCAGGACTGATCTCCTTTAGAATGGATTGGTTGGATCTCCTTGCAGTCCAAGGGACTCTCAAGTGTCTTCTCCAACACCACAGTTCAAAAGCATCAATTCTTCGGTGCTCAGCTTTCTTTATAGTCCAACTCTCACATCCATACATGACCACTGGAAAAACCATAACCTTGACTAGATGGACCTTTGTTGGCAGAGCAATGTCTCTGCTTTTGAATATGCTATCTAGGTTGGTCATAACTTTCCTTCCAAGGAGTAAGGGTCTTTTAATTTCATGGCTGCTATCACCATCTGCAGTGATTTTGGAGCCCCCCCAAATAAAGTCTGACATTGTTTCCACTGTTTCCCCATCTAATTTCTGTGAAGTGATGGGACCAGATGCCATGATCTTCGTTTTCTGAATGTTGAGCTTTAAGCCTACTTTTTCACTCTCCTCTTTCACTTTCATCAAGAGCCTCTTTAGTTCCTCTTCACTTTCTGCCATAAGAGTGGTGTCATCTGCATATCTGAGGTTATTGATATTTCTCCCGGCAATCTTGATTCTAGCTTGTACTTCTTCCAGCCCAGCATTTCTCATGATGTACTCTGCATAGAAGTTAAATAAGCAGGGTGACAATATACAGCCTTGACGTACTGCTTTTCCTATTTGGAACCAGTCTGTTGTTCCATGTCCAGTTCTAACTGTTGCCTCCTGACCTGCATACAGGTTTCTCAAAAGGCAGGTCAGATGGTCTGCTATTCCCATCTCTTTCAAATTTTCCACAGTTTATTGTGATCCACACAGTGAAAGGCTTTGGCATAGTCGATAAAGCAGAAATAGATGTTTTTCTGGATCTCTCTTGCTTTTTTGATGATCCAGCAGATGTTGGCAGTTTGATCTCTGGTTCCTCTGCCTTTTCTAAATCCAGCTTGAACCTCTGGAAGTTCACAGTTGACTTATTGCTGAAGCCTGGCTTGGAGAATTTTGAGCATTACTTTACTAGCATGTGAGATGAGTGCAATTGTGCAGTAGTTTGAGCATTCTTTGGCATTGCCTTTCTTTGGGACTGGAATGGAAAGTAACCTTTTCCAGTCCTGTGGCCACTGCTGAGTTTTCCAAATTTGCTGGCATATTGAGTGCAGCACTTTCACAGCATCATCTTTCAGGATTTGAAATAGCTCAACTGGAATTCCATCACCTCCATTAACTTAGTTCCTAGTGATGCTTCCTAAGGCCCATTTGACTTCACATTCCAGGATATCTGGCTCTAGGTGAGTGATCACACCATCATGATTATCTGGGTCGTGAAGATCTTTTTTGTACAGTTCTTCTGTGTATTCTTGCCACCTCTTCTTAATATCTTCTGCTCCTGTTAGACCCCTACTATTTCTTTCCTTTATTGAGCCCATCTTTGCATGAAATATTCCCTTGGTATCTCTAATTTCCTTGAAGAAATCTCTAGTCTTTCCCATCCTATTGTTTTCCTCTATTCCTTTGCATTGACTGCTGAGGAAGGCTTTCTTATCTCTCCTTGCATTCTTTGGAACTCTGCATTCAAATGGGTATATCTTTCCTTTTCTCCTTTGCTTTTCGCCTCTCTTCTTTTCACAGCTATTTGTAAGGCCTGCTCAGACAGCCATTTTGCTTTTTTGCATTTCTTTTTCTTGGGGATGGTCTTGATTCCTGTCTCCTGTATAATGTCACAAACCTCCCTCCATTGTTCATCAGGCACTCTGTCTATCAGATCTAGTCCCTTATATATATTTCTCGTTTCCACTGTATAGTAGTAAGGGATTTGATTAGGTCATACCTGAATGGTTTAGTGGTTTTCTTCATTTTCTTCAATTGCAGTCTGAATTTGGCAATAAGGAGTTCATGATCTGAGCCACAGTCAGTTCCTGGTCTTGTTCTTGCTGTTTTGTGTCTTTCTTTTTAATTTGTTAAAAATGTCCTTGGGTCTCTGATTTGTCTTTTGTTTATAAATGCTAAAGATATACAGTTCTCATTTGTATGAATTTAGCTGCGAGATTTGAGAACAAATGCTTAATCTTTTAAGCCTTGGTTTCTCCATCTGTAAAATGATCAGTTTGAATCAGATTATTTCTAAAGTTTCTTATAACCAAAAGTCTGATTCCCAAGGATGCTACTTTATTTGACGACTACTTATACCAGGTTGGCAGTTAGTAATTAGCTGGCAGCTAAAACAGAGCATAAAGTTGAAGTTATCTTGGTTGAGATCTGAAAAATGCCTGTTACCTTTAAAAACAATGTGAGCCATGCTACACTTTTGTCTTAGTTGCACGTGTGTGTGTAATGGTAGACACTACTGAAAAGTCTCCCATGGAGTGGAGGATGATTGTGCAACAGTGTAGGTAGGAGGGAAGAATACTTAGCCATCATTCCTCTGGGTACTTTTGATGCCCTAGGGCAGATATCACTAATCAGTCTTATCATTCATTTCCACACAGGGCTCCAGAGGGCCAGTGACAAAGTTGTGATGGAACCTATTTGTCTTCCTTAGCACAAAAGAGACCCACAACACTGGTACTACCAGCAATGTTCTCTAATCTTTGAGATCCTGGAGATTTTTCTTATTTGAATATAATTCATTTAACACATTTTTTTTTTAAAGCTCCAGCTAGATTACAAGCACAGTTCTTGCTAATGGAGATAAATAATAAATGTGTGTGTGTGTTCAGTCATGTATACAGCTCCTTGAGACCCATGGATTGTAACCCTCCAGGCTCCTCTGTCCATGGGATTTTCCAGGCAAGAATACTGGAATGGGTTGCCATTTCCTACACCAAGGGACCTTCCTGACCCAGGGATCGAATCTGCATTGGCAGGTGATTCTTTACCACTGTGCCACCTGGGAAGCCCATGAATAAAGCAGACAAAATTCCCTGCTCTCATGGAACTTTCATTCTAGTGGGAACAGGAGAAGGTCAGACAATAAACAAATAAAGATGTAAATATACAGTATGTTAGGTATTGGTAAGTGCTACAAAGAAGCCAAAAACAGAAAAAGGGTAAATGAAGTGGAGATGTATTAGCTTGGAATGGGAATGCCATTTAAAATAAGATTTTCATGAAAGACTTTATTGAAGTGACATTTGAGGCAAGACCTAAGAAAGGTGAGAGAGGTCAGGCGAGTATGGGGGAGCTGTCATCTAAGGCCATGTCATGGTGTGCAGGGGAGCAAAACTCATTTTAACATGAAAATATTCACTGATGAATTGCCCCTTTGTAAAATTAGCCCGACTGAAACATTCTTCTCTGCTTAACAATTGTTTCCCCGCCCATCACATCAATATTTTTGGCAAGTCTGCTGATAAGTGATAGGTATAACAGACATCGACTAATACAGCAAAAGCAGTTAATCAGTTGTAAAGTTAAATGACCAGTGATAGTAAAGGTAATGCATCTGCTGAAAGTTATGTTGGAAAAGTGCTTGGATTATAACCAAAAAAGGATCTGAGTTTTTAGAATTAACAGTTGAAAAGAGAGAATCACTGAGGATTAAATATGATAGACTTTTTCAAAGAAAATGTTTAATTGAAGGACTATGAGAAACCCTTGGGAATTTTTCAAAATTCTTTAACATTTCTGAAAACATAAACAATTAATGATCATCTGTGAACATCAAACCTAAAAAAGGTTGCATCTTGTTTTGTGCTTTCCTTTTTTTTTTTTAAGTGTGCCCTCAGCCCTCCATACTTGATTTATTCTTTGTTGCTTCTGAGAGTTAGCATGGAGTTACAATTCACTAACTATAAGTTAGAAATAACTTCTTTTAAAGATTTTGATTTTATTTTTAAACTAAGGTCCCAATGGTATCTCTTCCACTGTTTACTAGAATGTTTTAGAACTTGATTTAAGTGGATTTGCTTTAAACTGGCTGATTTCCATTATCAGTAAAACTCCCCTGAAGGAGGTGAGGTGAGTTTGGAGAGGTGCAGAAACCCACTGAAGGTCACATGACCAGAAGATGGCAGAGACTAGAAAATGCTTTTTCTGTGTTTCCCAAAGGAGATCAGAGTCAGGTTGAAGCAAAACTAGCAGATTCACAGTCTGAATCCACATGGGAAATCACAGCTTGCAGACAGTTAATCAGAAAACCAGCACAGTGACTCTTTTTGGAAGGTAGCTTTTTTTTTTCTTTTAATAAGCGGACATTATTCTGATTTAAGACACATTCCTCATAGCTCATGGCAGTCTTCAAGGAAGCAATGCTCTCTTATGAGATCTGCAGAAGAGGGTAAAATGTGCTTATTTACCTGCTGAATGTTGCAGTGATGCTCTGAATGCCTTCTTCCCTCAGTGTAGAGCACAAGAACTCTAATTTGGCTTAGGATGCGGACTATATACTGCATTAAATAATGGACCAGCAATTTTAGGAGTCATCTTTTTCCCTTTACTCTTGGGACTCTTAGAGAAGAAATAGATGCTCTCTGGAGTTTCTAGTCTTTTGCTTTAGAAATGCCTTCCATTTCCTCATTTGATCCATACCTTGAGATCTGTGTTGTTTTGAGGAGTACTTGGGGATTTTTGAATTTTCATTTGGCTTAAATATACAATAAGGAGATAATTTACTTGATATTCACATCTAAATGTAGACTGATAGATAAATAGATAGGATTTAGTTTCCCTGAATACCTAGACACTTCTGAAACTAACTTCAGGAATCATTTCTTTTCCTTTTTTCATTTTATACTGAGGTTGTACAGAAAGGGAAAGCAATGTGCCTGGGTCACCCAGCAAGGCTGTGACAGGTCTCACATTGGAATCAATATTTTCTGAGTTATGGTTGGGTGCTGTAGTTTACCTCAGTAAGTCATTCCTCTATGAATTTATGCATGAGTAGCCAGCATATCCTATATTTAAGATATCTGCTAGAATTATCTTTCAGAGAAGGCAATGGCACCCCACTCCAGTACTCTTGCCTGGGGAATCCCAGGGACGGGGGAGCCTGATGGGCTGCCATCTATGGGGTTCTATGGGGTTGCACAGAGTCGGACATGACTGAAGCCACTTAGCAGCAGTAGCAGCAGAATTATCTTTTTCTTTACTATGTGCCAGTACCAAAGAAGCATATACCATATTCTGCAGTTGTACCCATAAAACTGAGCAGTATAGTTATAGTATGTCACTGAGAGCTCTACTGAAATATCTGCCCTCCCACTTCCCAACAAGTTGGGTGACTTTGAATAAATGTTTAAAGTTCTTTTTGTCTCCATTTCCTCATTTTCTAAATAAAGAGGATATTTCTTCCTTCTCAGGTGTATTTTGAGGATTATCTGAGATAATTAATACGAAACATGTAAGTGTTTGAAATCACATGTAGGGTTCCTTGGTGGCTCAGTGCTAAAAAATTCTCCTGCCAATGAAGGAGAATTCCATCCCTGGGTCAGGACGATCCCATGCAGAAGGAAATGGAAACCCACTCCAGTATTCTTGCCTGGGAAATCCCATGGACAGAGGAACCTGGTAGGCTAGAGTCCATTGAGTCTCAAAGAGTCAGACACAACTTAGTGACTAAACAACAACAAATAATCGAGCACAGATAGAGCCCGATAATAGCAGCTGTCATGTCGTCATCATCACCATGAGCTACAGCAGTCTCAGCATCCTCACCTCGGTGTCGTTAACATCTTCATCAGCATTTTTGTTAGTGCTACTGGCAAGTTGCAATCAGACCTCTGAATGGTCCATAGGGCATGTCCAGTCCAACCTTGGTCTGATGACTTAATATTCTCCAGCACCCATGACTTAATATTCTCTCGCATCCATGCCGCATGGCTGGCTGATCTTAGCTTGAATACCTCCAGTGCCAGGGAACTCATTTCTTCCCAGGGTAGCCTGTTCTATTTCTAGAAAGAATTTTAAATACAACTAAACTAGACTTTACACGTCTCTAATATTTAAAATAAATGGCCAGTCCTGGCCTCATTACTCACATCTGAAATGATTTATATACCAGTTATGTAAGGGATTTGCTTTCACTGTTTTCTCATAAATATTATAGATCAATTAAGTCCTTGTTTTTCCCTTGTCTAAGCATGAAGATTCCAGAACAAAACTTGGAAACTGGCTGACAGGAGGAGGCAGCAAGATGCCCCATCAGTCTTCATTCCCAGCCTGGGCTTTGTCACCAGTTGTAACGCTGGGACCAGGAGTCCCCACTGTTCTGCCAGGCTATACCTCCCCTCAGCATCACTCCTCTTATTTCCTTTGGCTGACTGTGGTATTGTGATATCTAACATGGGCCAGATACTGCTTTTGATCCTAAGGATGTGAAGATAGATAGACAAGTTATATAATCTCGAAGAATTTACCTTCTTATTGGAAAAGACCCTGATGCTGGAAAATTGAGGGCAGGAGGAGAAGGGGGTGGCAGAGGATGAGATGTTTGGATGGCATCATCAACTCAACGTGCACGAGTTTGAGCAAACTCTGAGAGATAGTGAAGGACAGGGAAGCCTCATGTGCTGTGATGCATGGCGTCCCAAAGAGGCAGACATGACTTAGCAACTGAATAACCACGATAGTGGAATCATGGCAAATAAGTGAAGAAAGGTGATAATCTCAGTGAGTGATAAGTGCTAAAAAGAGTTAAAACCGGGCAATATGACAGAATGTTGGATGGAGCGTGGGGAGACATTTTAAACTAAGCAGTCAGGGAAGGAAGGGACAGCTTAGTGGAGGTCTTCCTGATCAAGAGGAGACAGCCACTGAAGATCTAGAAGTGCATTGGTCCAGGCAGAGGGAGCGTCCTGCAGGAATGAGCTTGGTCAGCTTGATGAGCAGAGTGTTTGACTAGAGGGAGCTTTCAGGGCATGAGGCTGATCAGATAAGCAGGCCCAAAGGCAATTCTGTTCTGATGGCCTTGGGAATCCATCAGAGGGCTTTGAGTAGTGGAGTGAGATTGTATGGTTCATGTGTTTAAAAGGTCACTTAGGCTGTAGATGGATTGTACAGGAGCAGAGTGGAAGTGGGTGGTCACTGAGACTGTTGGGGGTTGTCCAGGTTTGAGACAATGGAGGCTTGGGCTGGGTTCTTAGCAATGGACATGGAGAGAAGAGGACAGAGCCAGGGAATACTCTGGAGGTGGAGCTGAGGGGACTTGCAGGAAACGAGGCCAAGTAAGAAGTCAATGAAGCCTCTACGTGTGAGGTTTGAGCAACTGGATGCCTGGTAGTACCATTTACTGAGCTGGGGAAGACTGGGGATAAAAACATTTGGAGGTGAAAATTCAGAGTTCTGTTAGGGGCATATGAATTGCATTGAGATGGATACTGAATATCTCAGAGAAGAGAGGGTACTGTCAGCATACAAGTCAGAGGTGGAAGTACCAACTCCGGGAGTTGTTAGCCTAGGATGGTATTAAAAGATGCAGGACTGGAGAGAGTATTCTCAGTGTGCCATGGCAAAAATCCACTCAGAAGTGTTAGCTGACAGCAGCCACTGGATTAGTAAGTGTGTGCCATTCAGATTTTTCTTACTTTTCTTCCTCTGATTGAGAAAACATACCTAAAGGGCCATGAAGATGCAAGATGTTGGTTGGAATCAGTTAGAGAGATGATGTCTTCCTTCACCTCAGTGGATATGCAATCTATCAGTTGAAAGAGAGATGTACAATTCATTAACTACAGAACATAGAAGGTTAACCTGGAGAGAAAGTGCAGGTATCAGCAAGTCCTAGACTAAAGCACAGGGAGGAGCAGTTTGGTGGGCATATTAGGGAGGACTTCATAGGGAAGATGCTCTCTGTAGGGGAACCTGTATGATAAGACATTTTAGAGGTTTAAAAAGGGAGGCAGTAAAAGCATTCCAGGCAGAGGGAGACCTTGCAGAGAATGGATTGGGATGAGGCAGAGAGAGACACACAGTAGGGACCACATAGTAGGAACTCAAAACAGATTTGTGGAATGAATGAACCGTACCCTACTGATCCTGTGTCTGGGCCGGCCATTTCTCCTGTGCCCAAAGCCAGCCCTTGTAATGGATTTGTCCCTGTGTTCTGAGTTGTAGATCTTGCATAGCTCAGGGAAAGAAGCAGGAGCCTCTCACCTTGTGCTAAGAATCGAAGGGCAGGGAAGAAACAAACTCCTCCCGAGAGGCCAATAATGATGACACTCAAGATTGTGGATGGCGAGCTTGTTCCAAAGGTGCCGTTGGGCATGCAGACTGCCTTGCAGTAAATCATACTGCACCAGGCCTCGCAGCACATTACTGGCTGGCTTGGTGTGTTCTCTGGGGGAACAAGGACAACAGATCCAGGAAGTGAAAGGCAGGTATGCAGAGAACACCAGAGCCAGACAGGCAGCCTGTGTCCCTCATTCTGGAGTTGGAGAAACTGAAGGTCTGAGAGAGCCATCACCCGCCTAGCTGCCATGACAAATTAGTGCCTCTGCCCCTTTGCTCCCTTTCTTTGAGGTTGGAAGTGTTAGCTGCTCCACGTGTACTTGTCTCTGGCTCCAGGGGAGTTGCTATCATCTACTGTCATGGTGCCCTGTTCCCCAGCATGGCTCTCCTCTTGCCTGGTGCTCAGAAGGCTGGGTTGAATGCAGGATAGAAGCTTACTGTGCACCCCTCCCTGAAGAATCATGGCATCTGTGTGATTCAGATCATCAGTCCAGAGAATGGTGACACTTTGGGTGTGGACATTGTTGGGCTGTCATTGGGCGGGTCCTCATCAAGTCAGTTTTGACTGGAGGCAGTTATAGCTGTCTTTGGAACTTGAACGACTGTTTTATGCTTCCCCAGAAGCCAAAGCATCATTTTCCTCCCTCCAAGCTGTCTAAATTGCTCCCCAAATGACTTGGGGACAGACGGTTGGCTTATGCTCCTGTTCTGGGCCTCCCTGGATCCTTCTTGTCTTGTGTCTGGGGTGGTTGTTCATTTTAGAAATTGAAAAGGAAGATGCTGTTAGACCACAGGGAAGCTGGGGGTAGGAGGCCTGTGTAGGAGAAATGAAAGGGGTGTGGGGTGAGGACCACAGAGAAAATAGTGGTGGGAAGCTGGATAATTCAAGTTGAGACACTTAGGCTGATGTATGACTCTTGTAAATCCATAAGCAGCTTCTAGATGCCTGGCAGACTAGTTTCTTCAGTGTAAATGCCTTTTATTTTTTCTTTTAATGAGCCCAGAATAGCAATCCTGCAGTATATGACAGCAGGCCCTTTGTTAACAGGCAAGTAAGGTACTGAAGATGAGAAAAAAGGAGGAAAGTGTTATTATTTCTGAGCGATTCCAGCTCCCTGAGAGCTAGGATCTAACCAGTCCTGCTTACTGACCTCTTCTCACTGCCGCATTACATGGCACATAGTAGGTGCTCAGAAAGAATTGGTTGAATGAACAGATGATACGTTAGAAGAGAATTCGTCTCTAAAACACCCTACTTTCAGCTTTTTCCCCCAGAATTTTCTAGCATCAGAAACTTCAGCATATTATGTTCACAAGAAAGAATTCAGTAATCGTTTTTATTCACACAGCATTTAACAAGGTATTTCACGTTCTCCCCACTGGATTGATGGGTTCTTAAGACCAGGTGTCTCTTCCATCTCCTCTCTGTAACCCTGGTCCTGTTGGCCCTAGGCTTGTGATTGACATTCATTCAGAATCCAATCAGCTGCCAGTACTACACCAGGCACTGGGCTACTGATGATGAGCCATAAGGACGATAGATATACATGGAAACCTACCAAACAGTGTGACCAGTGCTAGGAAGGAAGAGAGTAGTTCTGAGATAGAGAATAACTGGCTCTAACTTAGATTGTGATGGGGTCAGAGGTCTCTAGAATCTCTGAAGTTTCACTTATCTGAAATTTTTATCCCATATCATCTTCCCACTCTCCGATGTTGTCCCCACTATGGGAAGTGACAAGGTACACCTGAGAGATGTTAAGACATTCAGTGAACGTCCCGGACTGGCTCCCTGGGTGACTGATTCTTTCCCTCCCTCCATCCCTCTTTCTTTCATTCCTTTGATTCATTCATTTATTCAACCAACTAACATCTATTCAGCACCTACAACTTCCCACATGCTGTGCTGGTGCTGTGAATATACCAATGGGCAAAACTGGCATAGTCCCCACCTTTGAGAAGATTATGGTCTCCTAGGCGGAGGCTCATTAATCAAATAATCCCAGAATGTCTTATTATGAACACCGGAAAGTGCTGTGAAAGCAGATTCCATGCTTCCCTGAGTGTGTTTAACACGGAGGCTTGAGCTGGCATAGGGGTTCCACAAGGGTCTCCCCAGGGAGGTGACGTAGGCAAGGACACGAAGGGAAGCTGTCCATCACAAGGCACCATCAGAGGAGGGTGGACAGCCCTGAAGTGACTTATAGATAGGTCCTACCATCACGGTTGGGGAATCAGTGACCTTCATGTTAATTCTGCAAAGTGGGCAAGGGGGACTCTATTGTAGAGATGTATTTTTACAGAGGAGAAAGAACTGTGGCTTGAGGAAGGTGAGTGAGTCACTCAGTCCCCTTGAAGCAGGACAAAATTGGGGCTTGTGCCTCAACGCGTAGCCTGGAAGTCTCTCTAGAACTTTCCATGTCCTCCCGTGCCATAGTCTTCTGGCTATAGTTAAAGTATCTGATGCCTCCCCGGCTGGCTAATTGTCACTAGGCCAGCTTCAGGCACATGGGACACATACTAAGCCACGGTTGGGAATGTCACTTCCAGGTCCCATTACTTTTTTCTCCAGATGAAGAAAGATGAATAGTGGTAGTCATGTAAGCCTCAGAGCTGGGGATCTAGCCCTGCCTGTTCATTTTTCAAGACTTTGCATCTAATTGCTAATATACTGTGTCATGTCCAAGGTTAAACTAGCAGTGGCATTTGGAGACTCTGGGCTTCTCAACAGAATACTTTTTTTTTTTTTTACCTCTTCTTTTGCCTAAAACACTTGGGTAAAAAATGGACGCCTGCTTAATATGCCTGATCCATTTCCATAAAGTTATAATAACTATCTTGGGCAGGAGAAAGCCCAGATTAAACACAAATATCTTATCTAGTTCCTTCTCTCCCTTTCTCTCATTCTCCCTTTCAGCTTTGTAAAAAGCATCGTTATCTCCTGAAAGCTAATACATCACTGGGGATAACCTGTATTTTCATAGTAATACCCCCTGATTGTGTGGAATTTTAACTTTCCCCTAAAAATCCCTTATATGGGTTTTTATGACGATGCTTGTTCAGACTGGGAAATGCAGTAGGTGTGAGGTCTTTGAAGTCAGGCCCCCCTACTCACAACTCAGTAGCTCTGTGATTGCAGGTAAGGTACTTAGCCACTCTGAATGTCATCCCTCTCTTCTGTGAAGATGAAATGAATGTTGGGAAAGAATGGGATGGGATCCAACGAAGAAACCTGTGCAAAGCACAGAGTTGAGGCAGCCTGGAACATGATTGGTTCTCCTTCAACTTCGGTTGTCATATCACGGTTGTCCTCTTTCATAGATGAAGACCTGTGGGGACCACAGACCGAAGGGGACCTGCCTGGGACCACACAGCTAGTTAGATCCTGAGTCTGGCCAAAGCCCATCCCTGCGACCAGGTGCCCTGCATCCTATATGTCCACTCAACCCCTTGTTCTTCAGGCAAAAAACAAGTCTCAAATATCAATGGGAAAACAGCATTCATCCCATTGGCTACTTGTGACCTGAATTCCTGGGCTCTCAGGTGAGTGTTCCTGCCTCCCCCGACCCCTCGCTTTTGCACAAGAAGTCCTCCGTCTTGCCACAGCATGCAGAGGTATCACTAGGGAGAACATGCTAGTCACATTTCCACTTACTTCTTTCCCCTGGGGTAGCCCATTTTCATGAAAATAGAGCAGGGAGGAGGAAGAGGAGTATTGGTATGATTTCTATCATCATTTATCGGAGCAAACTTGAATTGGTTTCTTTTGGAGGGAAACTTCCTCTGAAGACTGACAAGGCAGTAGAAGATAGTAGAGCTGCTCAGGCAGCCCAAGGGAGGCATGAGATAATAAGAATCCCTTACACTCCTGTAGGCTTTAAAGCTCTCAGAGCATTTCACGTATACCACCTAATTCGATCCTCTCGGTAGTCCTATAAGCCAGGAAGAATAGGGAGTCCTATCCTTAGGTGGGTAAATTGAGTCATGGGATATCAGGTACGTCATATAAGGGCAAAGCTATTTCTGCAGTCATTTGTTCAGCAAACCTTAGGCATGGAGAGATAATCCAGACATTGACCTGACCTGGAGGAACACCCATTAGCAAGGAAAATCAGCACAGGAACATGATTAAGAAATTGTATTATTTGGTTAGCATAGTGACATCCATATGTCAGAGGACATTAAAGGAAAGAGAAGAACACCCAGTTTAGCCTAAGGAGGAGTGGTAATCAGGGAAGGCTTCCAGGAGGAGGTGATGCCTGAGATTTAAGGCTGAAGAGGTGTAATCTAGGTGAAGGGGTTGGGAAGATAGCACAAGCAAAAGCATGGCCTGGAGAAATGGCCTGAGAATTTTAAAAAACGAGGAATGGAAAATCAAAGAAATCATGGAACTTGGATCTTAAAATGCCCTGAATGCCTTGCTAGGGACCTTGAGTTGGTCACTGGGAGTAGGGGTGGGGGTGAGGGCATTGAAAGGTTTTGGTAAGGGGATACATGCCTAGTTTCACCCAGATTAGAACTCAGATGCTTGATCTTCTGGTGCAACACTGGTACCCCAGTTTTATAGCCAGGGCCACGTGTTCAGCCCTTATCACAAGCCTAAGCCTCCCTCAGCCTCCTAGAACCCACCAGCCTCTCATGAGAGAGCCCACAGTTGGCCAACGCAGGTGACAAAGTTTCTCAGGCTATGTATCCTTCCTCTAGCATTGTGCCTTTGTTCTGATTATCGGGCTGTTGTCTTCTTGGGACCAAACCTCATATGCTGCGGCCCCTAGCAGGGCCCTTCTGCATATCCAATTGTCTCCATCCATCTGGCTTTAAGTGCCAGCCTTCACCCACACCCCTCACACCCTCCCCCTGCCCCATCCACCTCCTGCCTTGGGAATGGCCCTTGCTGGTGTTTTGCTTTCATACCACCGTTTTCTATAGTATCAGGGACCCAGGACCTGGAGCAAGGATTCGTGCATCTCAGCAGCCTTGACTCCGTGCTTATCTACTTTGTCGTTCATATATATATATATATATGCTCTTTCTGAAACTGCTACTTTTGAGATACCTTGTCTGGTCTGATGTAAAGAATGTGAGCTGCTCCATTAGGTCTTAACAATTGCTAACCATGTGGCCTCATGAATTCTCTACAGGCCTCTTTTTTCATCTGTAAATTAGGGATCACATTAATATCTACATCCAAGGGCTGCTGTGAGATTTAAATGAGATAACGCATGTAAAGGACTTAATGTGGTAAACATTTGATAATTTTTTTTTTCATTATTGTCATGCTGGGGGTTCCCAGGTGGCACTAGTGGTAAAGAACCCACCTGCCGATACAGGAGACATAAGAGACGTAGGTTTGATCCCTGGGTTGGGAAACTTGCCTGGAGGAGGGCATGGAAACTCACTCCAGTATTCTTGCCTGGAGAATTCCATGGACAGAGGAGCCTGGAAGGCTACAGTCCATGGGGTAACAAAGAGTCAGACATGACTGAAGCAACTTAGCATGCACGTACTGACTTTATGCGGCATCCGGCTCAAACAGTGGAGAAATTGGAGCAGCATCATTAGACTCTCTCTTTGTAGAAAGTGCAAACACTCACCATGTAATTCATCCAAAGTGGCTTTTAGGGAGGCAGGAAGGAAGGTGAGAAAGCTTCACTGATGGGGTTGGGAGGTTAGTTGTCAGATTGTCTGGGTTCTAATTCACCTCTGCCACTAACTCCTCTGTGGCCTGGGGTCTATAAAGCTCACTATTTAGCTCTCATTTCTCTCACCCATAAACAGAGTAGGCTTCCTCTGGTGGCTCAGATGGTAAAGAATCTGCCTGCAATGCAGGAGACTGACCTGGGTTCACTCCCTGGGTCAGGAAGATCCTGTAGAGAGGAAATGGCAACCCACTCCAGCATTCCTGCCTGGAGAATTCCATGGACAGAGGAGCCTGGCGGGCTTATACAGTCCATGGGGTCACAGAGTTGGACACAACTGAGTGACTAACACTTTCACTTTCAAACAGAATAGCCTCAGGCTGAATACTGCCAGCTCTCCTAGGTTGTGATTCTACCACTGGAGCCTACATTAAGTCCATTCTCAGCCTCTGCAAAGTCTGGACATACTCAGGGCTGAGACGTCTGGCCACGGGGGCTGTCTGGTCTGGGCCAGAGGCTGGACTTGGAACTGCAGTGTCCACCTGCCACCGCCTGGGTAAGGGAGAGGACGGTGCTATTGCCCATCCAGCAGACACCAGCCCTCCCATCCCCAAGCTGCCACTGGAGGCTGGTGCTGGTAGTCTAGTTCTGTGGTCCATTTTTGGTAGTTCTGGATACATTTTAAAGTTCCAGACCAATCTGGGACATTTGCCACAAATTTAGCTGGAGTCAACAGTCTTGTTCTTTGCTTTAGCCCCTCTGAGCTGATGGTAAAGAAGTAAGCATAGGCTGAGAGGTGGGTTCTGAATAAATACTGGATGGATGGCTGGATGGATGGATGCATGGGGTGAGACTGCATAGATGGATGAATGGGTGGTGGAATAAGGGAGGGAGAGGCACTGAGGGGGATTGGCACCAAAGTCTATCAGTGAGAGGGCACTGAATAAGTATTTGCCAAGCTGATGTTGGAGAAATTTGGGAGAGAAAAAAATGAGATGAAAGAACATAAAGAGAAAATAGAGTTAGAGCAGGGTGGGAAATGGCTGAAAAAGAAATACAAAGAAAGAAAACAGTAGACAAGGAAAAAATGACAATAGGAAGGAAGGATAAGAGGGAGAGAGGGAGGGAGACATGAAAGGTGGATGTGACAGACAGCAGATTGAGACACAGGTGAAATCGGGGAAGTGTCCTGCCTACATCCTTCCATATCCTTTGCTAGAGCTGCCTGAAGTTCCAACACTGGAATTAGAAACTGTGTGCTTGTGGGGTGTGTGCATGTGGTGTGTGTGTGCATGTGGTGTGTGTGTGTGTGTGTGTGTGTGTGTGTGGTGTGTGTTAAGGCACTGACCTCTACTAAAATCCAGAATTTCCTGAAATAGCACAAAGCTGGAAATTGTTATCAGGTCATTCCTTCTTGAAGCCAACCTGACGGCAGCGTTTGGATTGAGTGGCCTTGAAAAGATAAGTAAGCAAGCCTAGGCCAGATCCATGGGCTGCGTTTCCAGGGCAGTGATGGGAAAGGTAAACAGCAGAGAACCAGGTCCTGCAACAGGGAGTTCAGTTCAGTTCAGTCCAGTCGTTCAGTCGTATCCGACTCTGCAACCCCATGAGACTGCAGCACACCAGGCTTCCCTGTCCATCACCAACTCCAGGAGCCTACTCAAACTCATGTCCACCTAGTCAGTGATGCCATCCAACTATTTCATCCTCTGTCATCCTCTTCTTCTCCCGCCTTCAATCTTTCCCAGCATCAGGGTCTTTTCCAATGAGTCCTTCGCATCAGGTGGCCAAAGTATTGGAGTTTCAGCTTCAGCATCAGTCCTTCCAATGAATATTCAGGACTGATTTCTTTGAGAATTGACTGATTGAATCTCCTTGCAGTCCAAGGGACTCTCAAGAGTCTTCTCCAACATCACAGTTCAAAAGCATTAATTCTTCAGCGCTCAGCCTTCTTCATAGTTCAGGTCTCACATCCATACATGACTACTGGAAAAACCATAGTTTTGACTAGATGGACTTTTGTTGGCAAAGTAATGTCTCTGTTTTTTAATATGCTGCCTAAGTTGGTCATAGCTTTCCTTCCAGGAAAAAGCATCTTTTAATTTCATGGCGGCAGTCACCATCTGCAGTGATTTTGGAGCCAAAATAATAATAATAATAATAATAATAATAATAATAATAATAATAATAAAGTCACTCACTGTTTCTGTTATTTCCCCATTTACTTTCCATGAAGTGATGGGACCAGATATCATGATCTTAGTTTTCTGAATGTTGAGTTTTAAGTCCAAAAATTCTCTTATGTGTGAGGTCCTTTGACTTCTATCTCATTTGACCTCTGACCATTCCTAAGGGGCATCCCAAGTTGAAGCAAGAGGTCCCTAGAGATTGTTTGGTCCAGGGATCCCCATCACAGGGTACATATACCAGTGGTAGTAACAAGGGAATTTTTTTTAATGGAATGCAGGTGAACATTTTTGTTTATTTGAATAATTACATATATGCTGAGATAGTTATCCTCAACTGATGTAAGTGATGCTGGTTTTTAACAGTGATAAGGTTTGCTTATTAAAATTTAAGCAAAGAGACTTGAGGTAAAGACAGATTATTAAATAAGTTATGATGAAGTTGTCATGCCATCTTGAAGAAGCACCAAGATGGCATTGCCGTAGTTGGGGAAATGCATTTCTCATTCAAACTCCTCCTTTTACATATAGGGCCACTGGGACCCAGAGAAGGGGAATATCTGGCTCAGAACCAGGGGTGGAGTTGGACAAGAATCCCAGCCTCCCATCTCCTCAGTGAGCTTTCTATTTGCCTGTAGTGCCCCACAATCCTCCTTTGATCATCCTTCTTAAAGCCCCAAGCAATCAATCTGTTAATTATGGGTCTGCTTGACAAATTCTAAACCCCCATTGCTTCCATTCATGGATAAAAATAATTTATTTCACAATTATTTGTCATGGTAGCTACCTTGAAACCATATGAGCATTAGAGACAGTGTGATTGTTGTGGGTTGTCCTTGATTTATAGAATAAGTAAATATTGAGAAAAGTGGTGTACAAATAAAATTTGTACAAATCAAATTTCATTGATTTACTTTATCTTGGAGGCGTTTGATTTTAATTTTTAAATTCTTTTTGGTTGGTACTTGCTTCAAGACATTTATTGATTGTAAAGAAAAGAACACTAGACTGAAAGGCTGGAAAACTGGGTGCCACGTCCAACTCTGCAATCTCATAAAATGTGATCTTGAGAAATCTTGAATCTCTTTGCATGTCAGCTTCCCCAAATGAAACAAAAAATGGCAGGGTTTGAGGGGAGGATCTCAGCCTTTCCTCTATCTCTAATCTCAGAGGCTTCCCTGATTGTATGTTCTTGATTCCAGTTGACTTCCTCTCCTCTCTAGCCTTTTCAAAGTTGAGAACACATAAAAGACCACCAATAGGGAAAATTTTAAATCATGTCCATGCTAGGATTAGAAAATGGGGGTAAAGAGACAGAGGGAAGCCAAGGGCTGGCGTGAGGTGATGATGCAGTGAACAGCTTTGGAATTGTCTGCCCAGCATCCCTTTGCAAAGAGTTACCCCTTGTCATCATCAAAATCACTGCAGAAAGATTATATTATACTATAACCTCACCTTTAAGACATAAACTAATTGATTCAGGGGCTTGTAGGCATCTGCCCAAATTTGGGCTAATCAGAGTATCTCATGGAGAATTTGATTCTAGTCTTGAGTAAGAGAATCTAGATTCTTTGAGTATCTTTACTGATGTAAATCTTGGGGTCCGCCAGTGGTCATTTTTGTCCTCAGCCATGAATGCCATGATACCTGAAAGAAGGAGCAGAACAGAACTGAAGCAGGCACATGAGGAGAAAAAGAGAAAAGGAAAAGAATACGACTTCTGATTGCACTGAGACTTCAGTTCCTTATTTCTGAGGCTTAGCTGCATTTCATCTTTACCCTTATTGAGATACCCTACTATCCTTGTAAATTATTCCCCAACACACTTTTTTCTTATTGCCAAAGCTGGTGTAAGTTGGGCTTTGTCACTTGCCAGGAAGGAGATTTCTAATAACTGACAGGGACCCCATTCCAGACCCACCAAATCAGAATCTCTGGTGCTGGGTTCCAGACAGATATATATATATTTAAATTTATTTATTTTTTAATGGAAGATAATTGCTTTACAGAATTTTGTTGTCTGTCAAACCTCGACATGAATCAGCCATGCTGCTGCTGCTAAGTCACTTCAGTCGTGTCTGACTCTGTGCGACCCCACAGACGGCAGCCCACCAGGCTCTGCCGTCCCTGGGATTCTCCAGGCAAGAACACTGGAGTGGGTTGCCATTTCCTTCTCCAATGCATGAAAGTGAAAAGTGAAAGTGAAGTCGCTCAGTCATGTCCGACTCTTCGTGACCCCATGGACTATAGCCTACCAGGCTTTTCCATCTATGGGATTTTCCAGGCAAGAGTACTAGAGTGGGATGCCATCAGTATACATATATCCCCTCACTCTTGAACCTCCTTCCCTTCTCCCTCCCCATCCCACCCCTCTAGGTTGATACAGAGCCCCTGTTTGAGTTTCCTGAGCCATACAGCAAATTCCCATTGGCTATCTATTTTACATATGGTAATGTAAGTTTCCATGTTACTCTTTCCATACATCTCACCCTCTCCTCCCCTCTTCCCATGTCCATAAGTCTATTCTCTATGTCTGTTTCTCCATTGCTGCCCTGTAAATCAATTCTTCAAGACCATTTTTCCAAATTCCGTATATGTGTGTTAGAATACAATTTCTCTTTCTGACTTACTTCATTCTGTATAATAGGCTCTAGGTTCACCCACCTCATTAGAACTGACTCAAATGCGTTCCTTTTAATGGCTGAGTAGTATTCCATTGTGTATATGTACCACAACTTCTTTATCCATTCATCAGGGCAAAGACAGCCTCTTCAATAAATGGTGCCGGGAAACTGGACAGCTATATGTAAAAGAATGGAATTAGAACACTTCCTAACACCACACACAAAGGTAAAATGGATTAAAGGGCTAAATGTAAGACCAGAAATTAAAAAACTCTTAGAGGAAAACATATGTAGACACTTCATGACATAAATCAAAGCAAGATCCTCTATGACCCACCTCCTAGAGTAATGGAAATAAACATAAACAAGTGGGACCTGATTAAACTTAAAAGCTTTTGCACAGCAAAGGAAATTATAAGCAAGGTGAAAAGACAGTCCTCAGAATGGGAGAAAATAATAGCAAATGAAACAACTGACAGAGGATTAATTTCCAAAAGATACAAGCAGCTCACAGAACTCAATACCAGAAAAACAAACAGCCCAATAAAAAAGTGGGGAAAAGGCCTAAATAGACATTTATCCAAAGAAGACATGCAGATGGCTAACAAACACATGAAAAGATGCTCAACATTGCTCATTATTAGAGAAATGCAAATCAAAACTACGATGAGATATCACCTCACACCAGTCAGAATGGCCATCATCAAAAAGTCTACAAACAATAAATCCTGGACAGGGTGTGGAGAAAAGGGAGCGCCTTTGCACTGTTGGTGGGAATGTGAATTGATACAGACTGATTTTTGCACTGTGGTGTTGGAGAAGACTCTTGAGAGTTCCTTGGACTGCAAGGAGATCCAACCAGTCCATTCTGAAGGAGATCAGCCCTGGGATTTCTTTGGAGGGAGTGATTTTGAAGCTGAAACTCCAGTACTTTGGCCACCTCATGTGAAGAGTTGACTCATTGGAAAAGACTCTGATGCTGGGAGGGATTGGGGGCAGGAGGAGAAGGGGACGACAGAGGATGAGATGGCTGGATGGCATCACGAACTCGATGGCCGTGAGTCTGAGTGAACTCCGGGAGATGGTGATGGACAGGGAGGCCTGGCGTGCTGCGATTCATGGGGTCGCAGAGTCGGACACGATTGAGCGACTGAACTGAACTTAACTGAACTGATATTTAAAGTAAAAACTCCTAAGATGATGCTCATGTGCAGCAGGGCTCAAGAATCTGCTGAGAGGTACCACGGAGAGAAACTTCTAGAGTAGCACACTTGAGGTGTCTCAATCTGATTCAACTCTAACCACCTATGCGCTCTCAAGCTCAATTTGTAACAGGTCCTCACCTGTTACACAGAGATCCTCCTCCTCGTCTTCCACTCTTCCCAGAGCTGTTGTGGGAGTGAAAGGGACACACCTGTGGCAGGCTGCGTTCCCCAGGAAGCTGACTCCAGGGGAGACGGGCGGGCCGGAAGTTCACTCGAGCTGCTCTTAGGAGCCGCTCTTGTGAGAGGAGAGGCAGGGCAGCAGGTTGGGTTGGAGGACAGAGGCCTCACGGGTAGCTCTGCATGGAGAAGACCCTTCAGCACTGTCCTCAGTTGGCCTGAGGCAGCCCTTCGGTCCGTCAGTCACTGCAGGCGGGCACATAGTTGCCTAGACCTCCATTCTCGGAGGGGTGTCTGAGCAGCACATCACAGGTTAGTCAATTCCCTCACACTCTTTGTTCCATAAATAAAGGGAACTCCTTACCCTCCGGAGACCTTGCCTGCCTTAAGCGTGTCCTGTTAGAATAAAGACCCTCCACCTCTACAAACTTTGAAACCTCTAGGCAACCCCTGCTTCAACCTGAATTCAGTCAATCGCCACATTTTATTATCCTGTTTGTTTTTGCTACTATTGTCTTAGTTCAGTTTGCTATCTTCTCCTTTGAAGTATTTCAGCAGCTTCCTGATAGCTGTCCCTGCTTCCTGAATTCTTTCGCTGAAATTCATCCTGCTTGCAGCTGCCAGAGGGATGCCTCTCAATGGCAGAGCGGAGCCTCTGATAACTGTGCTTAAAACATTTCAGTGGTTCCTTACTGCCCTCAGGGTATAGACCAAGTTGTAGGATGGCCTACGGTGCTGTCTTCATCTGGTCTTTCCCTCCCCCCTTCCCTCCCAGTGAGCTGCTCACAGCTGCTGTAACACTGTGAGTGCGTTGCTCTGACCTTGCCTTTTCTTATGCTGTTCACTTCTCTTAGAATGATCTTGCATCGCAATGTGAAACAGATCGCCAGTCCAGGTTCATGCATGAGACAGGGCGCTCAGGGCTGGTGCACTGGGATGACTCTGAGGGATGGGATGGGGAGGGAGGTGGGAGAGGGATTCAGGATGGGGAACACATGTACACCCATGGCTGATTCATGCAATGTATGGCAAAAGCCACTACAATATTGTAAAGTAATTAGCCTCCAATTATCCAATCAGTCCTGGGTATGCATGGGAAGGACTGATACTAAAGCTGGGACTCCAGTACTTTGGCCACCTCATGCGAAGAGTTGACTCATTGGAGAAGACCTTGATCCTGGGAGGGATTGGGGGCAGGAGGAGAAGGGGACGACAGAGGATGAGATGGCTGGATGGCATCACCGACTCGATGGACATGAGTTTGGGTGAACTCCGGGAGTTGGTGATGGACAGGGAGGCCTGGCGTGCTGCGATTCATGGGGTCACAAAGAGTCAGACATGACTGAGCAACTGAACTGAACTGAAAATAAATTAAAAAATAAAAAAATTAATAAATAAACACACCACAGAAAAAATGACCTTGCCCTTCCCATCTGATTAATTCATATACATCCTTTAAGATGTCACTTCCCCCCAAAACAATCCTGGACTCTCTCGGGGGCTCCCAATGCTTTTATCCAACAGAACTCATCTTTTTATGTTATTTTGCTTGCTTTTTATTATTAAAAATTATAATTCTAATATCTAACATTTATTGACTGCTGACTTGGTATACCATGCTAAATGCTTTATATAGATTATCTCATTTAACCCTCAAATAACCTTATGAAGTTAGTACTATTCTTATATTTATAGAAGAGTGAATTGAGCCTGAAAGTTATTCGTTCAATGTCATGTAGCTAGTGTAGTTAGCATTTGAAGCCAAGGCTGTCTGATTACACTATTTTGTTTTATTAATCATTTAACCTCAGAACTCAGAATGGTGTCTAGCATATCACCTTTCGAACTAAACCTGGCACAATGACTAGGTCATGGTTTGTTTTCCATAATGGATTTCCCCGCTGTATCAAATATGTTGAAATAGGTTGATCTGTCTTTCGTTTCAGTAAAGGTAATATAATGCCTATTTATTTTACAACATGGTAAAGATAGGTTCTTGCTTGGTTTAAAATTCAGATCCTGCGCGAAGAGTCGGACATGACTGAGCGACTTCCCTTTCACTTTTCACTTTCATGCATTGGAGAAGGAAATGGCAACCCACTCCAGTGTTCTTGCCTGGAGAATCCCAGGGACGGGGGAGCCTGGTGGGCTGCCGTCTATGGGGTCGCACAGAGTCGGACATGACTGAAGTGACTTAGCAGCAGTAGCAGTGTAGTAGATACAACTTCTGCCTGAGTTAGTAGGAGTCCAAGGAGTAAAGAAATAGTAGATGTGTATTGTGTCTCATTCAACCCCTTTTAACCTCCCCACTACCCCAACAAGGTGGGTTTCACCTTCTCAGTTTTACATCTTTGGAAAGAGAGGCCCTAGAAGGTAGAGTGACCTGATCCTTGTCATACGGCTAATATGGAGGAGCCAGGGTTCAGATTCAAGCCCGTCCAGCTCCACACTCTTCACTTATTTCTGAATCCCCCTGCAGCCCTGCCCACCTCTGTTCCTGGAAAGACTGGCTTGTCCCCAGAGATCAGAACAGCTTCTAATGGTCATTAATATTCTTCAGATCAGTTCAGTTCAGTCGCTCAGTCGTGTCCGACTCTTTGCGACCCCACGAATCGCAGCACGCCAGGCCTCCCTGTCCATCACCTAGGCATCTTCAATTGCTGGTTCAGTTGCTCCCCTGGGGTAGGGAGCCGCGCGATCTCCAGCTCCTGTGCTCTTCTATTAGGTAATGAGCAGGTAGCTCCCTGGGGAACCTGATGGAAACACTGGGGCAGAGCCCTGAGCGGAAAGGGAGCTGCTGTTTTCTGAAACCACCATCTTTCAAGGGTCTTGTCCAAGTACGTCATTCAAGAGGAAGCTAAGACTTTGCCTAAACCCATAGAGACGGAAAGTAATGAGTGGTTACCAGCAGCTGAGGAAGGGGGGAGGTCCTGGGGAGTAATTACTTAATGGTTACCATGGGATCTCCTTTGAGGGTGATGAAACTGCTCTCAAACTAGGTGGTGGTGATGGTTGTGCAACTTTGTGAGTGTAAAAAATGCACCAGAATTGTGCCTTTTAAAAGGGTTGTGCTGTGGGCTTAGTTGCTCAGTCGTGTCTGACTCTTTATGACCCCATGGACTGTAGCCCGCCAGGCTCCTCTGTCCACGGGGACTCTCCAGGCAAGAATACTGGAATGGGTTGAAAGGGTTACAGTGGTAAAGTTTGTGTCATCTGCATTTCACCACAATTTTTTTTAAAGTTTCCATAAACAAGTGGGCCAGGTTTGTGGACCATTTGCAAACAGGTGTGGTTCTCATGCCCATCTATGTGTCTAAACTGATTTCTCACAGCTGCTTTGGTAGTAAAATACAGTAATGAACAGCCGGCAGCTATAAACATGCCCACAGTCTGCGTGTTGGTGTGATTTGCTTTTACTCTTCACTCCTGCCCAGAACTTCTTCCCTGAATCCAGGGAGACAGCGTGGTGTGGCAGAATAAGCCTGGGCTTTGGAGTCACGTAGGCCTGTATCTGAATCCCAGGTTGCTGTTTACTTACTGTGCTTGAGAGAACTTGACTTATCTCTGAGCCTTGTAAAACAGGAATGATAATAGCACTTTCCAAATAGGAGTTGGTGAAGATTAGGGTTGCTATCCAAGGAGTCTGACATCTAGAAGGTGATCAGCAAATGCTGCTTCTCCCCTTCTTGTTCTACTCCTCCTCCTCTTTCTCCTTTTGTCCCTCCTAATTCTTCTCTTGCTCCTCATTATTATTGCTAAACAAAAAAGAAATGCTAAGGCTAGCAGAAGAGGGCGGGCAAAGGAAAGGGTTTAGAGAAGCAGAATGTTCTGTAAATAGTAAATCTAACCATAACGGCAATGATATTGAATGCGTGTTGACAGGACTGTGATGCCTTCTGATCCTCCCACTCTCTTTCCCTTGTTCCTCACGTTTATTCTAGTAACATTCAGAATAGACGTATTATTCCCAATTGACAGATGGGGACACTGAGACTCAGGCAGGTCACACTGGTGACTCCAAGTCACACTGGAAATGGCAGAGCCAGAACTGGAACAAGAGCCAAGTACGTGCCCATGTCTGGCTTGCTGCTTTCTGCAACCACAGCTGTAGTCAGAGCTGCTGAATGTGTTTGTAACATCATTCATAAAAAAGAGATGCTAAGCTTTGTCATGCAAGGAGTTTGTCTTCTTGAGGTTGCTAAGAGAGTCTGTTCAATTATCCTACACTCTGCTGATTCTCTTTACTAGGTGGCATAATCTGAGTGGAGATCATTTGTTTGTCATTAGGAGTCCTGAGTTCTAGTCCTGACTTGGCCCTTAAAGCCTCCAGGAAGATAGCTTAAGTCATAGTAATATAGTTCACTTTTTAAAATTAGTTCATTCTTTCATTCATTCATGGGTTCTTTAATGAACAGGTTTCTGCTGGGTGCCAGGAATAAATGGAACAGTAAACAAGCCAGATGTGTGTGTGTGTGTGTTTCTTCCTTGATGAAGTTTATATTTTACTGGAAGAGAAAAATAATTTAATAAGCAAAGCAGTACATAAATAATTATAATTTGTATCAAATGTTCAAAAGGAAATTAAAAAAGAGCCAAGATTGGACATAACAGGCAGAGAGGGTGATCAGAAGGAAGACAGAGAACAGACTTTGAAATTGAGAGCTGACATCCAGTGAGAGGAGCAGGGGTATCAAGGGAGCTGAGTTTCCAGAAGAAAATTTCATGGATGGAGTGCTAAGGCTGGAGAGGATTCAGGGGGGTTAGGAACTGTCTTGCTGTACCTCACTGTGCACAATATTTGCTGAACTCAGTGAGGCAAGGTGTGAGCTGAGAGGCTGAAAGAAAACTCAAGGAGCCATAGGAACTGAAGACATGAGAGGGTGTGGGGCAAGAGAGCCTGACCACTGCCATCTTGGCTAATTTGCTCTTTCCCTACAGGATCCTAAAGAAAACAGGGTGGCCACAGCTTAGTGAGGAAGCAGAGTGGCCTGAGCTGAGACTGGGCAGAGACAGAGCCCAGGGTGTTCAGAGAGTGCCTGCTATAATAAGAACTTGGAATTGTAAGAGCTATAGGAATCCTTTGAAAGCCGTGTGATCTGCTTTGCATTTTAAGAAGGTAAATCTAGTCGCTTATGTGAAGAATGGACCAGAGATGAAAGCCAGGGGCCCAAATAAGACACTGTACCCATGAAACAAGCAAGAGTTGAGTGGTTTTGAATTGGAGTGATGACAAGACAGCAAGATACAGACAGATTCATTATCTGTTTTGGAGATAGAATCTAAAGGACCTGATGATGGGCTGGCTGTGGAGAGGGATGGTCACAATAATTTTGTGTAAGGCCCCTGGAAGTTGGGAGTGAATGGGGTGGGAGTAGAGGAATAACTAGTTCCATTTTGAACTTGTTGGACTATAAAGAAAAGGGCAGAGAGACGATGAGGAACAGGGACACCAATAGAGGGCCATGGGTTTGAGGACCTTGCATAAGGTCTGAAACAGCCATTAAGGCACTGAGTGGCTGTAAGTACCTTTTGTTCTGAGTCTCAGTTTCCCTATCCATACTATGTATGGAGTAGATGATATCTTGTGCTTGTCCCCACTTAAACATTCTATGATTCTAAAAATATGCTTACTTGTCACACATGGATCTATCTAAAATAGTGTAAACCAGTTTATTTCATTTTTATGGGGGGGAACACATGTACACCCATGGCTGATTCATTTCAGTGCATGGCAAAGACCACTACAATATTGTAATTAGCCTCCAATTAAAATAATTAACTAATTAAAAAAAATAAGCCTGTTTATATTATCTTCTACCCCTCATCGGGCTTCCCTTGTGGCTCAACTGGTGAAGAATCCGTCTGCAATGAGGGAAACCAGGGTACTATCCCTGGGTTGGGAAGATCCCTTGGAGAAGGGAAAGGCTACCAGCTCCAATATTCTGGCCTGGAGAATTCCACGGACTGTGTAGTCCATGGGGTCGCAAAGAGTCGGACATGACTGAGCAACTTTCACTCACTGTTCCTCATATGTCAGTGAATTCCTGCTGTAAATACAACTTCCTTTCCTTTGTCTTAAGGGATTTTTTTTGAGGTCTTCACATGGGAGCCCTTCATCTGACTTTGTCAGAATTGGGTGAACCTCCACAGAGGTATGAGCCAGAACTTTAATTCTGTTACATTCACCCATTTGCTACTTCTGTGTTTCTGGCACCTTCTTTATTTTTGATTGCTTAGACGTTAGCTCCCTAATTCACAAACTTTGCACATTAGAATAACCTGAGGATCCTTTAAAATTACTGATGCCTGGGCCTTACCCCCAGCTATTGATTTAGTTGAGATGTGAGCTGGGCATTGAGGGTTCTAAAAGCTCCCCAGGTAACTGTAATGTGCAACGAAGATTGAGAATCACTGTGTTCCTGATAACTAAGATGGATGTGTGTGTATGTGTTCAGTCAGTAAGTCGTGTCCCACTCTTTGCAACCCCATGGGCTATAGCCTGCTGGGCTCCTCTGTCCGTGAGATTCCCCAGGCAAGAATACTGGGGTGGGTTGCCGTTTCCTCCTCTAGGGGATCTTCCTGACCCAGGGATCGAACCTGTGTCTACTGCATTGGCAGATGGATTCTTTACCACTGAGCCACCAGGGAAGCCCGATAATTAGGATACTGCTTGATAATTAAGGTATGAGCTAGTAAATGGCAAGCTAGAAGGGAAAGACCCAAAACAGTGCCTCCTCTCTTAGGACTTTAGAAGTTCCCCAAAGCCCCAGGGGTTCAAAGGACAAGGACCAGAAGGTGGAACATTAGGGTAAGTTATTGTAGGGAAGAAGATCAGCTCTATGCCTTGTCCGGTGAGAGTCAACAACATAGCAAGTGTATTTTTCCGTTGTTTCCTCTCCTATTCCCCTCAACAGATTCAAGACTCTCATCTTACCTATCTTGAATCAAAATTGTGCTGTATGACTCAACACATACAGAACATATGCTGTCACTCCTATTACCAAACCAGACATTGGCAATCAATGAACTAAATCCTGACCATGTCTTCCCAAACTCTCACTACTCAGTGATTCTGGTAGTCACTGCATCAGTGGGTCAGAGTTGGCAGAAAAATATCTATTTATCATCTTGACTCTATGGAGTACATAGACATGCATTTTTTTTTGGAGGAGAGAGAAAGGATGTGTTTTCATAGTAAGTAATACATGGCCCTGTCCTTCTGATATTAACTTTGAGAAAGCACCTCCGTGTTCTGGTCTTAAGTTTTCTTACCTGAAATAGAAAGTTCAGATCCTTTAGTCCCCTAGTTGCAAAAGTACGAGAGGCCTATCACTGCAGTGGTGTTTTCTCAGGCTAAGATCAATGAAAGACAAATCAGATTCAATTCAAAGTCACATGTGGAAGATTCATTATTTGAGAAAAAGGGAACCTTGGGGTCATTCATTCTCATCTAATAGGGATGAAGCAGATCTAGAAACCTCATCTCAAAAGGAGACACATAACTTCTGACTGTTTTGAGCTAGGTTTTATATTTTTTCCCCATTATTTAACCCAGTTCCTTTATGGAACATAAATAAATTCTAAGGAGTAGAAGCATTGGAGAAGATTGAAAGAGGAGTGCATTTTCTCTCCCTCTCCAAATTTGAAGTTTAAAAATCATATTTGCTTTTTCCTTCTTTTTTATCAAGGACTATGGGCTTCCCTGGTAGCTTAGACAGTAAAGAATCCGCCTGCCAGTGCAGGAGACCCAGGTTTGATCACTGGGTCAGGAAGATCCCCTGGAGAAGGGAATGGCAACCCACTCCAATATTCTTACCTGGAGAATCCCCTGGATAGAGGAGCCTGGTGGGCTACCATCCATTGGGTAGCAAAGAGTTGGACATGGCTGAGCAGCTAACATTTTCACTTTTTTTTCACACAGTTGCAAAGCTTAGTAAAAGTAACCAGAGGTATGAACTGTGTTTATATAGGGTGAAGTCTCATCACTCCTCTGCCTCCTTGAGGTTCCTTCTTGGTTTCCCAACTTTTCTCTGTGGAGGGAATGCTGCTACTTCGGAAAGATCAAAGCAAAAAGTCTCATGCAAGCCCTCAGACAAAAAGTCTCATACAAGCCTTCAGACTACTAGCCCACATCGGGGCCTAGAAAGCATGCCTGCTCCTTACTCTGTTAGTATGCAGTGCCATGAAAAGAGTCAGGCTTTGTAGCCAAACAGATGTGGGTTCAATCCTAACTTTTCTTCTTACTTGCTCTGTGGCATGGAAAACCTCACCTAGTCTCTCT
The DNA here is from genome assembly GCF_042477335.2 of Ovis canadensis. NCBI lineage: Eukaryota > Metazoa > Chordata > Mammalia > Artiodactyla > Bovidae > Ovis > Ovis canadensis. The sequence continues at coordinate 76,296,749 of NC_091249.1, forward strand.
GAGGCTTGGTTTCCACTGGTAGATAAGGGGTTAATATTGCCTGTCTTTCAGAAGTTCAAAAGCAGAGGGCCTGGCTCAGAGTAGATGCCAGACTTGGAAAAACCACCCAGGAAAATCCGCTCAAGCCACATAGCCATGACCTCACTATTTTAGGCTTGAGAGGACAAACCCTAATCCTTTTCCTTTTTCATGAACTGGCAGACAAAACCCAACAGGCCAGGCCTCCGTGGTGGGAGGTGAATTTCTCCAGCCTGATGCACGTGGACTGCCTTTTGTCCACCTCAGGAGAACTACCCTCCTTTCCCACTGTGTGGCTTTGGCATGTTGCCAATCACAGGACCCTCTGGTTCCCTACCACAGAGAGGACAGGTGGCCTAAGACCAACCCTATTCTCCTTCCTCAGAACTTGGATCTCAATGGAAGCATGTAAGAAAGGCAAGAACCTGGGGCAGAGGCTTTCTAAAGCTGCAGGAGAAAAAAAGACCACAAATTGCTTCCATAGAAAACCCCAGATCCTCCTTCTTCCCTGGCTTCACAAAGCCCTTTGTTTATTTATTTATGGCTGTGCTGGGTCTTTGTTGCTGCGTGGGAGCAACTCTCTAGCTGCGGTGCGCGGGCTTCTCATTGCGGTGGCTTCTCTGACTGTGGAGCGTGGGTTCTAGGGCGCATGGCTTTTAGTAGTTCCATGCATGGGCTTAGTCCCCCCACAGCATGTCCCCTGCATTGACAGGCAGATTCTTGACCACTGGGCCACCAGCGAAGTCCAAGCCCTGACATTTATGATATTCATTTATCCCCTTTTAATTCTGAGTATCATTCAGTGCTGATCTATTTAGCTTCCCTTTCCTATGCTAGAGTTAGAGCAGTGGGTATCCCTGGCTAAGAATATATGAAAGAGTTGTCCCTACATGGATGGGGGTCTCCCCTTCTAATATGTCTACACTTACTAATTTTGGGTCAATGTGGGCCCTGGGGGCATCCAGCACAATATCTTAATTTAATATCAAAGACACCTGAGGCTGGAAGGTAACATGTGACTTGGTCATTTTCCCATAGTCTTTTGGGGGAAGACCTCAGCTTCAAATTCAGATCCCCTGACACTGAGCCTTGTATTTATTCTGCCTCTTCCCATCCTGAACTTAGGCTGTAAAATTAAGTTCAGCCCCTGCACGACCACAATAATAGTTTTCATCCTCAAAAAATCTAATGAGCTTTCCCTTGTGTCATAGACCATGCCTGCACCCTCTGGCATTGCAGGCTATTGGTTCAGAAGAGGGGATGGGGGGCTGGTGTGGGAGACCGAGGTTGGATCCAAACAGCCCAGGTCACTACCCAAGCAGCAGACCTCAAGACCCATCAAAACATTGTCTTTGCGTGAGAGAGGTACTCACCTTAATCTTCTTCTTTGTCACAGACATTCTGACCCTACTCAATAATTTATCTTCTCTATCCTAGAAAGATGGAAGGGTTCCATTTCTGAAACAGAAAAAGCAGAGACAGAAGTTTATTAAACACTGAAAGAGAGGAGACTCTTTGCTTTTTCCCTTAAAGATGGCAGAGAATGAACAGTGTAAGGACAAACACTAGTCCCTCTTTGTAAGTCTCAGGAAAGCGGGAGGAAGAAAGCAGCCAGAGTGGGCCTCTTATAAAGTGAGATGAAGTTCTTAGTGTGGCTCCTTGAACCACGAGAAAACAAGAAAAACGCTGGCTATAGTATACTGAGCACTTCCTGTGGCCGGGGCCCTGGATCGGTGTTATTTAAGCCTGCAGTCACCTTGGAAAGAAGTATTCCCATTATGTGGCTTCCCTGGTGGCTCAGCTGGTAAAGAATCCACCTGCAATATTCAGGAGACCCAGGTTTGATCCCTGGGTTGGAAGGATCCCTTGGAGAAGGAAATAGCAACCCACTCCAGTATTGGTGCCTGGAGAACCCCATGTACATAGAAGCCTAGCAGACGACAGCCCATGGGGTCGCAAAGAGTAGACATGACTCAGCAACTAAGCCACCACCACCATTCCCATTACACAGGTGAGGAAACTGAGGATCAGAAAAGGGAGATCATTTGCTAGTAAGCAGTGAAGCCATGGTTTATGCCAGGATGAAGTAAACTTCAGATCTTTACTTAGTCTGCTTTACAGCTTCCTGCCGACAAAAGGACTGTCTCTAACACATTTTTGAAGTCTGTGACAAACCAAACATTCCTGCTCTAGGCATCTACAGATTGGGCTAGTACCTCGACTTTTCAAATTTAATCATTCCTTTTTTTCCTCCTCCCCTGAACCAACCTTTACCGAGTGCTTAGAAAGGGCTACTTAAATCCATAGCCCAAGAAAAATGTATCTTTGTGATTAATATGTGTTAAAATGAGGAGTGACATGGTAATAAAATGGGAAAGGTTTGGGGGCCTTTGGGGAAATCCATATGACCGCGGGCTGTGGTTCCAGTAATGAGGCTGCTATTTTGTGGTCATGGAGGTAATGTTTTCTGATGCAGGTCGAATGATTAACAAGGTGAAATCTCTGCCTGGAGGAAGGAGGGGTGGAGAGGAAGTGCCAGCAGGAAAATGGCTTAGGACGGGAAACCACAGGCCTTTCCTGCTTCATTTTCAGGAGCTGTGAGAATTTTAATTAAGTTCGGAGGCCAGGAGAGGCTGGTTCTCTGCTCTCTCTTTTGCTCTGTCTCATTCATTCGGTGGTGCAAGCTGGGGGTTGAGGTGGGGTTGCGGGGGAGAAGAAAGGGGACTGGAAGGACTCCAGAGGAAAGGAAAGAAAAAACCAGAAGGATGCATTTTCCTAATCCATTTTCTCCACCTTCGAGAAATTTCAGTCAGGTAACTCCTCTTCTGTTTGCCTGGAGAGCTGGCTTGCCTGGAGAGTAGTGTTAGATGATGGGGGTACTGCAGTGCCATGCAAGGGGGTGACTATGATTATATGTGGCCAGAGGATCCAGGCGTACACAAATCCTGCCTTGGTCCAGCTATTCTTCTTATGTGCTTCCTCAAAGAGATGTATGCAAAAATAACTCTGTTATTAGCTCAAAGTAAGGATGGCCTGGATCAGGTATTAACTTTCTGCTCTTGAGACCAGAGGCAGTCCAAGGGGCAAGTAAAGTCTCAATGACATACTTTTCTCCCAAATTTAGATCCCTCCCAGTATGGCAGTCCATGGGGTCGCAAAGAGTCGGACACGACTGAGCGACTTCACTTTCACTTTTCACTTTCCTGCATTGGAGAAGGAAATGGCAACCCACTCCAGTGTTCTTGCCTGGAGAATCCCAGGGATGGGGGAGCCTGGTGGGTGCCGTCTATGGGGTTGCACAGAGTCGGACACGACTGAAGCGACTTAGCAGCAGCAGCAGCAGCAGCAGCAGCAGCAGCAGCAGTATGGTGCTATGAAAATGTACATCTGCTGACAGCAAAGAGAGAGAGAGAGAGAGATGGAAAGATGGCATTCTCTTCCATTGTCCCCTTAAGCTGTTTCAGGCTAGATGAGGCTAAGGCCTGGCTACAAAGCAAGGGAAGGGAAAACATCCTGAGATGTGGGGGTGGTTGGACAGAGATCCCACAGGAAGTATTATTAAGCCTGTGTATGTCTCTCAGAAAACACCACCTTTAGAATAAAAAGCCTAATTCATTTTCTAGACTCTGACCAACCACATAATCATGTCACTTATGTCTGGGGATGGGGTGATGGGGTGGAGGTGGCGGTGAGGTTTTTACCTTTCACCTCATTTCATCTTTGGGAGGGAGATAGCAGCTATGAAGACTCCAAAAAGATCAAATGGAAAAAAGCTATTGAATTTCCCTGTCTTCCTAGTCTTCTACCCCAGTTTTGTCTTTCTGGATGAGTGCTGTGGTCTCCCTGATAACTCTATCTTTGCTGTCAGAATGATTTTCCTGAATCATCACTCTTGTTCACAGCACTAAATGCTCAAAACTACTCCATGGATATCACTGTCCTGAGCAGCCATGGGCAACCTGGCCCTCCTTCTGTTTTTGTAAATAAAGTTTTATTAGAACTGTTATGATCATCTATTTTCATGTTATCTACAGCTGCTTTCACACTGCAGTGTTAGGGTTGGGTGCTTGTGACAGAGAGCTTATGGCCTACAAAACCTAAAATATTTACCATTTAGCCCTTTGCTAAAGAAGTTTCCTGCATCCTGGTCTAGAGAAAGATGTTCAGATGTCTATACCTGGCAATTGAGGTCTTTGCTCATATTTGTTGTTGTTCAGTTGCTCAGTCGTGTCCTACTCTTTGTGATCCCCTGGACTGCAGCAGGCCACGCTTCCCTGTCCTTCACTATCTCCTGGAGCTTACTCAAACTCAGGTCCATTAAGTCGGTGATGCCATCCAACCATCTTGTCTTCTGTCATTACGTTCTCTTCCTGTCTTCAATCTTTTCCAGCTTTGGGGTCTTTTCTAATGAGTCACCTCTTCATATCAAGAGGGCAAAGTATTGGAGCTTTAGCATCAGTCCTTCCAGTGAACACCCAGGACTGATTTCCTTTAGGATGGACTGGTTGGATCTCCTTGCAGTCCAAGGGACTCTCAAGAGTCTTCTCCAACACCACAGTTCAAAAATATCAGCTCTTCAGCACTCCGTCTTCTTTATGGTCCAACTCCGTCAGCAAGGTGATGTCTCTGCTTTTTAATACACCGTCTAGGTTTGTCATAACTTTCCTTCTAAGAAGAAAACATCTTTACATTTCATGACTGCACACACAGTGATTTTGGAGCCCAAGAAAATAAAGTCTGTCAGTGTTTCATTGTTTCCCCATCTATTTGCCACAAAGCGATGGAACCAGATGCCATGATCTTCATTTTTTGAATGTGTAATTTTAAGCCAGCTTTTTCACTCTCCTCTTTCACCTTCATCAAGGGGCTCTTTACTTCCTCTTTGCTTTCTGCATAAGTGTGGTGTCATCTGCATATCTGAGGTTATTGATATTTCTCCTAGCAATCTTGATTCTAGCTTGTGTTTCAGCCAGTTTGGCATTTCACATGATGTATTCTGCATATAATTTAAATAAGCAGCATGACAGTATACAGCTTTGACACACTCGTTTCCCAATTTTGAACCAGTCTGTTGTTCCATGTCCCATGTTGCTTCCTGATCTGCATACAGGTTTCTTAAGAGGCATGTCGGGTGGTCTGGTATTCCCATCTCTTTCAGAATTTTCCAGTTTGGTGTGATCCACACAGTCATAGGCTTTAGTGAAGTCAATAAAGCAGAAGTAGGTATTCTTCTGGAATTCTCTTGCTTTTTTTTTGATCCAGCGGATATTGGCAATTTGATCTCTGGTTACTCTGCCTTTTCTAAATCCAGCTTGTACATATGGAAGTTCTTGGTTCACATACTGTTGAAGCCTAGCTTGAAGGATTTTGAACACGACCTTGCTAGCATGTGAAATGAGTGCAACTGTATGGTAGTTTGAGCATTCTTTGGCATTGCCTTTCTTTGGGATTGGAATGAAAATTGACCTTTTTCAGTCCTGTGGCCACTGTTGAGTTTTCCCCATTTGCTAGCATATTGAATGCAGCATTTTAATAGCATCATCTTTTAGGATTTGAAATAGCTCAGCTAGAATTCCATCACTTCCACTAGCTTTGTTCATTGTGATGCTTCCTAAGGCTCACTTGACTTCACTCTCCAGGATGTTTGGCTCTAGGTGAGTGATCACACAATTGTGATTATCTGGATGATGAAGATCTTTTTTGTGTAGCTCTCCTGTGTATTCTTGCCACCTCCTCTTAATCTTCTGCTTCTGTTAGATCCATGCCATTTCTGTCCTTTATTGTGCCTGTCTTTGCATGAAAATTTCCCTTGGTATCTCTAATTTTCTTGAAGAGATCTCTAGCCCTTCCCACTTGGTTGTTTTGTTTTATTTCTTTGCATTGATCACTGAGGAAGGCTTTCTTATCTCATCTTGCTGTTCTTTGGAACTCTGCATTCAGATGCTTATATCTTTCCTTTTCTTCTTTGCCTTTCACTACTCTTCTTTTCACAGCTATTTGTAATGCCTCCTCAGACAACCATTTTGCCTTTTTGCATTTCTTTTTCTTGAGGATGGTGTGATCACCACCTCCTGGACAGTGTTATGAACCTCTGTCCATAGTTCTTCAGGCACTCCATCTATCAAATCTAATCCCTTGAATCTATTTGTCACTTCCACTGTATAATCCTGTATAATCATAAGGGATTTGATTTAGGTCATACCTGAATGGTTAGTGATTTTTCGTACTTTCTTCAATTTAAGTCTGAATTTGTCAATAAGTAGTTCATGATCTGAGACACAGTCAGCTCCCAGTCTTGTTTTTATGACTGTATGGAGCTTCTCCATCATTGACTGCCAAGAATATAATCAGTCTGATTTCAGTATTGACCATCTGGTGATGTCCATGTGTAGAGTCGTCTCTTGTGTTGTTGGAAAAGAGTATTTGCTATGACCAGGGTGTTCTCTTGGCAAAGCTCTGTTAGCTTTTGCCCCACTTCATTTTGTACTCTAATGCCAAACTTGCCTGTTACTCCAGGTATCTCTTGACTTTCTACTTTTGCATTCCAATCCCCTATGATGAAAAGAACATCATTTTGTGTTTTATTTTCTGTTCTAGAAACTCTTGTAGGTTCATAGAACTGTTCAACTTCAGCTTCTTCAGCACTAGTGGGTGGATGCATAGCCTTGGGTTACTATGATGTTGAATGCTTTGTCTTGGAAACAAACCAAGATCATTCTGTCGTTTTTGAGATAGCACCCAAGTACTATTTTTCAGACTCTTGTTGACTAAGAGGACTACTCCATTCCTTCTAAGTAATTCTTGCCCACAATAATAGATATAATGGTAATCTGAATTAAATTCACCCATTCCTGTCCATTTTAGTTCACTGATTCCTAATATGTCTGTGTTCACTCTTGCCATCTCCTGTTTGACCACTTCCAATTTACTTTGGAAACAATGAAAGACCTATTTTTATTGGCCTCCAAATCATTGTGGGTGGTGTCTGCAGCCATGAGTTAAAAGATGCTATACAAATGTGGACCTAACTAATTATTCTTGTTTTATTTATCTCTATTCCCCTTGAAGTACCTTGTGATCCAGCCCAAAAAGTTATCCCTTATTTCATGTTTTTAAATTGTTTTTGAGATTTTTATGGAATTATTACATGTGCATAGCAAAATATCAGTATTCTAAGTATACAGCTTGATGAATTTTTAGAATGTTGACATATGCTTATCAGTTCAGTTCAGTCACTCAGTCATGTCCAACTTTGTGTGACCCCATGAACTGCAGCACGCCAGGCCTCCCTGTCCATCACCAACTCCCGGAGTTTACCCAAACTCATGTTCACTGAGTTGGTGATGCCATCCAGCCATCTTATCCTCTGTTGTCCCCTTCTCCTCCTGCTGTCAGTCTTTCCCAGCATCAGGGTCTTTTCAAATGAGTCAGCTCTTTTCATCTGGTGGCCAAAGTATTAGAGTTTCAGCTTCAACATCAGTCCTTCCAATGAACACCCGGGACTGATCTCCTTTAGGATGGACTGGTTGGATCTACTTTCAGTCCAAGGGACTCTCAAGAGTCTTCTCCAACACCACAGTTCAAAAGCATCAATTTTCTGTACTCAGCCTTCTTTATAGTTCAACTCTCACATCCATACATGACCACTGGAAAAACCATTACCTTGACTAGACAGACCTGTTTTGACAAAGTAATGTCTCTGCTTTTTAATATGCTGTCTAGATTAATCATAACTTTCCTTCCAAGGAGTAAGCGTCTTTTAATTTCATGGCTGCAATCACCAGCTGCAGTGATTTTCGAGCCCAGAAATATAAAGTCAGCCGCTATTTCCACTGTTTCCTCATCTATTTGCCATGAAGTGATGGAACTGGATGCCATGATCTTAGTTTTCTGAATGTTGAACTTTAAGCCAACTTTTTTACTCTCCTTTCTCACTTTCATCAAGAGGCTCTTCAGTTCTTCTTTACTTTCTGCCATAAGGATGGTGTCTCTGCATATCTGAGGTTATTGATATTTCTTCCGGAAATCTTGATTCCAGCTTGTCCTTCTTCCAGCCCAGCGTTTCTCATGATGTACTCTGCATATAAATCAAATAAGCAGGGTGACAATATACAGTCTTGATGTACTCCTACTCCAATTTGGAACCTGTCTGTTGTTCCTTGTCCAATTCTAACTGTTGCCTCTTGGCCTGCATATAGGTTTCTCAAGAGGCAGGTCAGGTGGTCTGGTATTCCCATCTCTTTCAGAATTTTCTAGTTTATTGTGATCCACACAGTCAAAGGCTTTGGCATAGTCAATAAAGCAAAAATAGATGTTTTTCCAGAACTCTGTTGCTTTTTCCATGATCCAGCGGATGCTGGCAATTTGATCTCTGGTTCCCTTGCCTTTTCTATAACCAGCTTGAACATCTGGAAGTTCACGTTTCATGTATTGCTGAAGCCTGGCTTGGAGAATTTTGAGCATTCCTTTACTAACGTGTGAGATGAGTGCAATTGTGCGGTAGTTGGAGCATTCTTTGGCATTGCCTTTCTTTGGGATTGGAATGAAAACTGACCTTTTCCAGTCCTGTGGCCACTGCTGAGTGTTCCAAATTTGCTGGCATATTGAGTGCAGCAGTTTCACAGCATCATCTCTTAGGATTTGAAATAGCTCAACTGGAGTTCCATCACCTCCATGAGCTTTGTTCGTAGTGACGCTTCTTAAGGCCCACTTGACTTCACATTCCAGGATGTCTGGCTCTAGGTGAGCGATCACACCATTGTGATTACCTGGGTCGTGAAGATCTTTTTTGTACAGTTCTTCTGTGTATTCTTGCCACCTCTTCTTAATATCTTATATTAAGACATATACTGATAACTGACACTAAATCAAGAAACAGAACATTAATTGCCAATGCCCCAGAAGCCCTCCTCACTCTCTTTTCTATCCTGATTTCTAACAGTTATAGGTCAGTTTTAGCTCTTTTTGATCTTTAATTTGTCTGACTTTGTTGTGGATGTTGTTCAGTGACTCAGTCGTGTCCTATTCTTTGCAACCCCAAGGACTGCAGCACACCAGGCTTCACTGTCCTTTACTATCTCTCAGAGTTTGCTCAGACTCATGTCCATTGAGCCAATGATGCCATCCAACCATCTCAGCTCTGCCCTCTTCTCCTCCTGCCCTCAATCTTTGCCATCAGGGTCTTTTCCAATGAGTCAGCTACTTTCCCTCAACTTACATTTGTGAAATTCAACCATGTCATTTCATGTAGTGGTAGTTTGTTTATTCTCATTGCTGATTTCCATTTTGCATGTTTTACATGATTTATTAATTATACTGTTTATAGACATTTGTGGTTTGTACTTTGCAGCTATTATGAATAGTGTTGCTATGAACATCATGTTACATGCTTTTTGGTTAACACATTTATGCATTTCCGTTGAGTTAATGCCTAAGTGTGTAATTGAGTCATAGGTTACAGGCTACCTAATCATCCCCAGGTATTTATATTGATATATAGGCCTATCAGGGCTAATTGAGAATTCCAATTTATGCTAAGGCTCCTTGTCAACACTTGGATTTTTATTGATGGTGTTTATTGTTGTTCTTTTTCCTTTGGAGAAATTCTGGTGGGTATATGGGGAAACCTCATTGTGATTTAAATTGGTATTTCCTTAATGACTAAAAGGTAAAGCACCATTTCATAAATTTATTGGGTATTTAGATACTCTTTTCTGCGATGTGCTTGTCTTTTTTTTTTTTTTCTTGTGGGATTATCTGTTCTTTGTAGAAGTTTTTTATGTTCCAAGTGTGACTATTTTGTCAGGTTTACATCTTGTGAACTTTGTCTCTGACTCTCTGGATTGCCTTTTTGCTTAAGAATTTTGTTTGATGAACAGAGGTTTCTGAACCTAATACATTACAATTCATCTTTTTTCCTCATGGTACTTTATGAATCATGTTTAATAAATTTTTGCCATTTTCAAAATTACAAAGATGTTTTTATAGATTTTCTTCTATAAGCTTTATTATTTCTTTTTTATTACTGTAGATTTTAAATCTACCTGGCAATGATTGTGTGTGTGTGTGTATGTGTACGGTAGGTATCAGTAAAGATCAAGATTTATTTTTCTTCATATGGATATCCAGTAGATCTACATTTTTTTTAATTAAAATATTCTTTACCCACTAAACTGTAGTGTCACCATTGTCATGTATTAGCTTGCTATTTTCTTGCATAAAAACTGCAAGGACATCACTATTTATATATGTATTACAAGAGTACATTATTTATGATAGTGTCAAAATCCATCAAATTTCTAGAAATAAGTGTAACAAAAGAATGCATAACCCTATATACTAAAAACAAGAGATAAAAGAAAAACAGAATTATAGTATATGTGTACCTGTGTGTGTGTGTGTGTGTGTATGCATATTCAGCAGCATTATAATAGGTCCTGAAATCTGATAGCATATGTCTGCAGCTTTGTTTTTCTTCTTTAAGGTTTCCTTGGCTGTTGTTGGCACTTTAAAGTCCCATAATAATTTTAGAAATAGTCAGTCAGTTGGCAGTATAAAATCTGATGAGATTTTGAATTTGTAGATCAAAATGGGGAGAACTGATAGATTTGCAATATGCTAATGTGTCTAATCTGTCTAATCTTTACTTAGCTCTTCAGTTTTTCTTAATAATTTTCTGTAGTTTTTAGTGTAGAGGTCTATATATATTTTATAAAATTTATTCCTAGGAGTTTGGTGGTTTTTAATGATATTACAAGTGATAAATACTTTAAAAAATTTATTTTTGTAAGTTTCTATGTTGCAAATAAATGAAAATCCAACTGATTTTTATAGATTGACATTGTATCTAGTGATCACACTTGATTTACTTAATTGAAATAGTTCATCTGTAGATTTTGAAAAATTATGCACATGTATTTTTGCTATTACTCTGCTTTCCTGATTTTATTACAATAGCTAAGACCAAAACAACATTGTATAAATGAAGTCAAAGTGTGCAGCCAGTTTCTCCTCAGTGTGGGGCATCTGTCTCTCAAACCAACATAACTTATTTCATTGATTTGGTCTCCGTAAACCACCTTAGTGAAAGGAATCAGTGGGTTGGTGATTGTATGCAAGGGTTCCTTGTGACTAAGCAGAATTATTTGTTGCTTCCTCTTCCCTTACTTGGCTGCTACTGCTGCTAAGTCGCTTCAGTCGTGTCCGACTCTGTGCGACCCCATAGATGGCACCCACCAGGCTCCCCCGTCTCTGGGATTCTCCAGGCAAGAACACTGGAGTGGGTTGCCATTTCCTTCTCCAATGCATGAAAGTGAAAAGTGAAAGTGAAGTTGCTCAGTCGTGTCTGACTCTTCGCGATCCCATGGACTGCAGCCCACCAGGCTCCTCCTTCCATGGGATTTTCCAGGCAAGAGGACTAGAGTGGGGTGCCATTGCTTTCTCCCTTACTCTATTTTACAATTATTCTTCGAGTATAGATGAATGACCAAAATCCACTTATTAGATTTTATGGGTTAAGTAAGTGTAAAACTCTTTTGTTGGTGTACACAACAAAGTTATAACCATAACTATTACCTAATGAATATTTTAAAGCATTGGTGGCTTTGTTTGCATTAGTTTGTTTGATGGTACCAACAGTCCTATAAAGTAGTCATCAGTGCTTCTTTTGTACAAATAAGTAGACTGCTGAATAGAAGTGACAAATTTGGCCCAAATCACCTATGTGGAAGTAGTGGAGCTTGGATTTGAACCTAGGCAGTTTGGTTGCAGAGCCCTTAACCATCGTGCAGCTGATTTTCTCATAACAGGTTGAAATTTGCCTCCTTAAAATTCCTTTGTAGCCATGCAGAACAAATGCCTTTTCTTTCCTATGAATCCCTTTCAGTTGCTTGAAGATAGCTTCTATCAGCCTTCTGAGTGCTCTCTAGATTCAGTGTTCCTAGTTTCTGTCATTTCTTGCATGACAGCATTTAAAAATCTCCTTTGCTTTTCCAGGTAGCAGTTTTCTTCTCAAAACTCCTCATCAAGCCTGGTGTTCAGAGAGGGTACCCCTTGCTGCATTTGAATGATCTGAGCTGTGCAGAGGGCAGAACTTTGCCCTTCTTCATCCTGGACTCTGTACCCCTTCTAATGCATCTCGGGATGGAAACAACTTAGTATAGATTTTGAAGTTCAAAGATCCCATTTCAGTCTTGGCAAAGCTGTTTAATAGCTGCATGATGTTGGGCAAGTCACTCTATCTCCCCACCAAGCCTCAGTTTTCTTGTCTATAAAATATGGGACCATGACTGCTACCCTGGTTACTCCCCCTCCCAGAGAATGGTGGGAAACTCATTTGAAATAATGGATGGGAAAGTTGTTTGCAAATTGGGAAGCTCTCTCTCAATGTCAGTTATTTTTAGCAGACACATCATGTTGTTGACACATATTGAGTGAGTATTTGTACAGAATGGAGCAGAATTCAGCCACAAAGAAAGAGAACAAAAGAGTATGTAGTGGCATTCAGCCAACAGAAGGAAATGCTAGTTGGGCTGCTTAGGAAGAGAAGCAGTGGGGAGTTGAGGGTTAGCCCTAGCAAAGGAGGACAGATACGGACCTGCATGTTCAGCTGAGAATTCGGAGAACCTGTCTTGGTCCACAAGGTCAGTGGGGACCAGGAAATCATTATCAGCTCTGGTGACCTGAGATGCTGAATGGTGTTTTTCCTTCTAGTGAAATGGTGAGGCAGAACTATTCTCTGCCTCCCTCTCCCCACCCCACCACCCCATCCCACAAGGCTAATTATTATAAAAATTCTCTGTCATTGCTTTGCAACGGTCCACAGCCTAACTAATTTAAAAATGCAAATGAATGCTAAATTACCATCAGCTTTTGGAACTTGTTTTCTGCCTGTGCACCTAGTGATGGTAGGTGTCGTTTCCAGAGCTGTAAATCAATCTTGGGCACCCTGGGTGATTTGATAATGACCAGTGGCATCGCTGCTGATGTCACGAGATGCTCAGGTGATGGTAGGTTTCCGCAGCATCGTGGACCATCAATCTTAGGCTGTCTCTGCCTCTGCAGTGGCATACTGCAGCACCACGTTATTCCTCCTGAAAACCAAGGGGCCCTCCTCCTGCCATCTGTCAGGCCTCTGATAGGCCAAGTGATGAGCCTGATTCTGGTGGTTGGGCAGTTCTGCCTTAACCATTATCCTTCCTAGCTGTGAGCTTTGGGTCTGAAAGCCTGTTTGATGATTACAATGATAATGAGAAATGAAGTCCTGCCTGTGAGCTAATGTTGAGACTAGTGTGTCTCACAGTGTATTCCTTAGAACTGGGGTGCTTTGAAAGCAGCTTCCTGGGGTCCAGCTCCTATCTACAGAATTGGAATCTCTACAGATGGGCCCCAGAAATGTATTTTTTTTTTCATTATTTAGATCATCTTTATTTGACTTAGTTGTAATGGGGCTTAATTACAAATGGAATCCATATTTCAAATATAAATACATGCTGAAATGAATTTAAGAAATTTTCTATAGTGAAAATTCTTCAGATTAAGAGCTTCTTGTCATAGTTCAGTTTTAAAGGTTGATTTTTAACAGTGTTTTTTTTTCTTTTTCATATTCCTTTTCATAATGCTTTATTACAGGAAATTGAATATAGTTCCACTGCTCTATATTAGACTCTATTGTTTATTCATCCTATATGTACTAGTTTCCATTTGCTAATCCCAGACGCTCAGTCCTTCCCTCCTCTACCTCCCCACCTTAGCAACCACAAGTCTGCTCTCCATACCTGTGAGTCTGTTTCTGTTTTGTAGGTATGTTTATTTGTGTCGTATTTTAGAGTACACATAAAAGTGATATATAGTGAGAAATGTAAATTTTTAAAATAGGCTTCCCAGATGATCCTTATGCATATGAAATTTTGAGAACTGCTGTCTTACATTGTAAAATTATGGCATACTGGGGCTGAAAGAGTCCCCCCACCCCCACCACAGATCTCCTTTTTTTTTTTTTTTTTTTTGGTTTTCACACTTGACTGTTGCACATTAGAATTCTTTGGTGATATATTAATCAGTGGTGGAGGGCTTACCCCACACAAATATCACGATCTTTAGGATTGGGGTCAGGCTACCAGTGTTGTTTCTTAAAGCTCCCCAGGCAACTCCAATATAGACCAAGGGTAAGAACCACTGCTGTGATCCAACCCACTGATTTTACAGTTGGGGACCCTGTGGCTGCCCACAGAGGTGCTAATGCAGAGAGCCAGTAGGGACCCATCCAAGGGAGTCAGTGGCCCATGCAGGATAGGAACTCAGATTTCTTGTCTCCTCATTGGTGCTGCTTCTACCATAACTTCTTGCAGTTGAACCAATGACAACCCTGATTCCCTGTGTTCTGTTTTATCCTATACAAAGCAAAATAACACCTAAGAGTTTGAGGTCCTTATAATCTAGAGAATTTCTGTCCTCTCAGGGTGATCCTCTGACTCCAGCCAGAGTGGTCTCTGATTCTAGCTATGGCCTAAAACTCAGCCCTGGCTGCAGAATGAGTCACTGTCCACCCTAAGTGCCCTGGAGAACAAGGCAACTGTTCCTCTGTCAACTGGAGAAAGCTTACTGGGGAAACAAGCTTCTTGTTCTGGCAAACTCAAGCTCTGCAAGCTTGAGTTTGGGGAGCCTAAAGAAGATCACCTGGGCAGGGTCACGGGCTAGGATGCATACACGGTGGTGAAGAGTCACCCTCTGCCTGGAATCACAGGGTTGTATATCATAACCAGACTTGTAGGGTCAGTCTGAAGCTGAGATTGGAGTCAGCATGTGGTCTGGATTAGGGCTTAACCAGTACAACACATATGGCCAACTTCAGGAGTAAGTGCAAGGCCATCCAGCTATTCATTTCTTTAACATGCTTATGCTGAGTGTGTACTTTTTCCATGTAGGCTAGAGGTGGTCCAGATAAATGGAGTAAAAGTCAGTTTACAATAGTGGTTAAATATGTGAGCTGTGGACAGACAACCTGGAACTGCACTGGGACTATACAATGTGAGAATCTGTTCATGCCATTTTTCTAAGTTTTGTTTTCTTACCCATTCCATGAAGGATAGCAATAGCTCTTTCAAAGGATGGTCATGAGTATCAGAGTGTGTAAAAAATGCTTAGCTTACTGCCAGATGTATCATAGATATCTAAGTGATATTGTTAGTTACATGCAAACCAGCTGGAAAAAAAAATAAGAAAAAAAAATCAATCTTTGTTTCTAAGTATGGGCTTTGGACACTGAGAAAACCCCCGGCACATCTCAGGGGACAACTAGGGGATGAAGGGAGATTTCCTGTCAGCTGTGTCATTCCCCCAGGAGACTCAGCTGGCACCTCTCTTGTCCCTTTAGACAGCTTGCCGCTGGCTGGGATGGTGGCAGTGGGCCAGTCACTGAGTTTAAATAGAATTTTCTTTGCAAATTGACACAGCAATGAAATTACCAAACTGCTGTGTTTATCTTTCCAAATAAAAGACAGATTTTAAGTACATTATGCCAACGTAATTGAAAATCAGAAGCAAATGAGGAGAGTGTGCTATAACTTCTACGCTCATGTGAGATTCCACTCTCTGGATCCCCAGTTAGGTATAGGGGGGTTGCGGGATATAAAAGAAGATGGTATGCTTGCAATACCCTTGTGCTCATAACTGTTAAGATGAGCTGGATTCTTAGAGTGATGGAGCTCACTCTTTGGGAACCCTGAAGGCCCAGGATCTCTCTAGAGATGCAAGTATAGCAACTTGAATTTCAATTAAAATTCTGCTATCCCCATGAGAGAGTCCCCTTAATCCTTCAGAAATGCTGGCTGGATAATCAGACCCTCGCGCCGCCTGCTGCAGGTGTTTATGTGTAACTGGAGCTTTACTGCTTGAGCTCTCTGATGCAAGCTCACCTGCTTGGGATCTATATGCTACCTCCTGCGGTCTGTGTGTGTTGGGAATTGCAATGTCTCCACGTGGGGTTGGAGGCGGGTGGAAAAGTACAGAGCTGGGAACCTTCATGGGAAATTTCGGGACTGGCTGACCACCTGGCTTCATTTTTGGGGGGTCCTTTTCCTGGTCCTGTCTTAGTGGTTGGTACCAGACAGTGACTGTGAGGGAGGTGGAGGTGGTCTTACCTCTCTTATAACCCCATCACCCCAATTCCTGTTATGTCAAGTCAAAATAATATTTTTTAAACTTTTTATTTAGTATTAGAGTATAGCCGATTAACAATGTGATAGTTTCAGGTGGACAGCAAAGGGACTCAGCAATACATATACATGTATCCTTTCTCCTCCAAGCTCCCCTCCCATCCAAGCTGCCCCATAACACTGAGCAGAGTTCTCTGTGCTATACAGTAAGTCCTTGTTGGTTATCCATTTTAAATCAAAATATTTTAGATGTGAACAATTACAAATATTTCCTTAACCTTGAAAAATGTGAAAGAAAGCAGATTCTTTTGTTTCATTTATTTTTTTTTATTTTTTTCTTATTTATTTATTTATTTATTTTTCTTTTCAGTTTTTTATTTTTTTAATTTTAAAATCCTTAATTCTTACATGTGTTCCCAAACATGAATCCCCCTCCCACCTCCTTCCCCATAACATCTCTGTGGGTCATCCCCATGCACCAGCCCCAAGCATGTTTCATTTAAAAATATATTTGTTGTGCACCATCTAGGTAAGATGAATGTAGTTTAAGATGTGTTGGGCAGATTTCTGCCCTAAACCTCTCCTTTGTTGAGTCTCCTCCACTTAGCGTGTGGGGATGCAGTGCTATCTGGAGATGCTGAATTGTCCTCACATCTAGGCAGAAAACAAGCAGAAAAATGAGTATCTGTGCCAGCAAGTTGGTAGCAGCATGCTGTCTGAAGAGAATGAGTAATCAAAGAATATTGGCAACTGAATATTATTTGCAGAATATTGATACTCAAGTGATGTTACAGTCTTTTGTGATAGAGTTGCTTACCGAGCTCTCATCTTTGGTCTTTCAATGTAGAACTCTGATTTGAGTGAAGTACTAGTCTGACATTATTGATGGGCAGGCAGAAGTTGCTGACTTAGGGCGCAGTTGGATTTCTCTGTCATTTCTACCTTGAGTTGAAATTCTCCTCCCTGATGTCCTCGTTTAACAAGGACCTTGGAGTGACCTAAAGAATCAAGCATTACAGTTGATTACAGTTGTGTCTGACTCTTTGTGATCCTATAGACTGTAGCCCACCAAACTCCTCTGTCCATGGGGATTCTCCCTGGCAAGAATGCTGGAGTGGGTTGCCATGCCCTCCTCCAGGGGATCTTCCCAACCCAGAGGTCATTATGATTAAACCTTGAAGTTCTAGTTGTGATATATCTTCTGACTTGCTATGTAACCTTGACAAGGTCATCTAACCCAAAGGACCTCAGTTTATTAATCTGAAAAAATGGAGACAATAATAGCTGTCCAACATATGTATAAGGCTTCCCTGGTGGCTCAGAGGGTAAAGCATCTGCCTGCAATGCCGGAGACCTGGGTTTGATCCCTGGGTTGGGAAGATCCCCTGGAGAAGGAAATGGCAACCCACTCCAGTATTCTTGCCTGGAGAATCCCATGGACAGAGGATCCTGGTGGGCTATAGTCCATGGGATCGCAAAGAGTCGGACACAACTGAGCGACTTCACTTTCAACATATGTATAAGACTCTGATGCTGGGAGGGATTGGGGGCAGGAGAAAAAGGGGATGATAGAGGATGAGATGGCTGGATGGCATCACCGACTCGATGGACGTGAGTTTGAGTGAACTCCGGGAGATGGTGATAAACAGGGAGGCCTGGTGTGCTGTGATTCATGGGGTCACAAAGTGTAGGACACGACAGAGAGACTGAACTGAACTGATGACTGATTCACGTTGATATTTAGCAGAAACCAACACAATTCTGTAAAGCAATTATCCTTCAATTAAAAAATAAACAAATTAAAAATAAAAAAAACCTGTCCAACAATATCCAACAATAATGTTACAAAGCCTTGTGAGGATAGAAAAATGTATATGGGAGTTCTTTGAAGAACAGGACACGCTATGTGAAAATGATACATTAATGATGTCACAATTTGTCTTTCTCTAGTCATTATCTTGCCTGATAGTCTTAACAGAGTTATGTTTTTTGAGAGTGGAGATTCAAGGGCTAGACTGCGTGGTTAGGATCCTGGCTCTGCCTCTTGTTGGATATAAGATCTTTGGCAAGTTATTAAACTTGCTGAGTCTCAGTTTCCTGTTCTGTGTAGTGTGGATGGTAGGGGTAATACTGATTTCAGAGGGTCATAATGAGACTTACACACACGATACATGTGAAGTAGTTTTCATGGGGCCTTGCACAGAGCATGCGCTCCACAAAGTTTTGTTCCTTGTACTGTTACTACTGGCCTCAGCCAGTACTTAGGTTTCTTGCAGTGGATTGTGACGCCAGCCATCTGTGTTGTTGGGATATGTTCCAGACACCTCTTGGAGGGATGTTAGCCCATCTCTGAACCCAAGGCAGCAGAGAATGCTCATGTACATCCCTCGAGAGATCTAAGCATAGTGACCAAATTTTGTCAGTTCGGCGACCCCAAATGTTTTCTTTTATGTGGAAGCTCATAATATTCCATCATAAATGTTTCATAATTGCCTCATGAATTATTCACCTGCAACTTAATAACCTTAAATTTTATGGGATTATGGTTTTATGAGAGAAAAACATTATCAGCCTGGGATCCAGCTGTGAAGAGAAAATGCTGACCTTAACAATTTATTTTCACTATGCTGTAGACCGTTTTTTCGTAACTATGAAATGCAGAATATTAATAAAAAAGCAAATAAACTAAAAGAAAAGGAAAAAAAATCCTTACGTGGCTCTTTCTAAAAAATTTAATCTCAAAGCTGTGTTTGCAATATCTTTTCCTAGTGCTGACAAGCTGATCCACCTTCATTATAGTTGGTATTATTTTCTCTGGTGATGCCAAAAAATTATTCTGTCTTTTCTTTCCGTATCGAGCCTTTGGCCTTCTTATACTTCATCTATTTCTCAATTATTTTTAAGTCTGTATTCATTAGTAATTTTTGAATTAACATCACGCTGTTACTCTCCTAGATTATCAGAAAGTTAGTTTTGGAAGGTTGTCAGAGTTGTTTAAGCAGAGTATGCTAATACAGTGGAAAGAGCAGTAGTTGGAAGATGGAGTCTCAGTTTAGACTATAACTTAATTGATGCATAATGTTAGCAATTCAGTTAAATTTTCTCAGGCTCAGTTTCCTTATAAATAAGATGGGAAATATTGAGAAGGTCAAGGAAGATAATATTGGGTTGACTGAAAAGTTTCTTTGGGTTTTTCCATAAGATGTCATGAAAAACCCAAATAATTTTGGGGCAACCCAACAGATGAGCCAGGTTTTTAAAGAAGAAAGCACTCCAGAGCATGAAAGGAACTGGCCCAGCAACACAAGTGAGGGAAGGCTGAAGTGCTAAAATCACTGAATGCAGTGGAAGGATGAATAGGAAGATAGAAAAAGAAAGCTAGTTCATATCAAGCAGGCAAAGAATCCAACTTTATTCAAGTCTGAATTTTCACTAGGAGCAGGAAAGAATAAAGCAAGATCATTCTATCCTCTAATATCAGCTAGAGGTACAACTGTTACTAAAACCCTTTTATTGCAAGTCACAGGGTATGTATATATACATCTTAGAATCAAAGAACTGTGGAAAGACAACAGAAGGTTTATTCCAATGCCCCCCATTTACAGATGAGAAAACTGAGGCTTAGTGAGGGGTAAATTTGATCATGGTTCTGTGGTGAGTTAGAAGCAGATGCTAGGACCCAAAGCTGAGTTCTTTAATTATTCACATTGTTCCACAGTAGATACCTACAAAATACTGTAAAACAGTTAACCTATAATTTAAAAAAAAAAGCCAGGTTCTTTCACTTCTAATACTGGGTACTTGACTGCCCCAGAAAGGGCCATGGATCCACTATAAGTGGGGGCCTCTGGAATGGAGGGCAGGGGTTACTAATAAAAATGGGACAGGTTTTGGGCAGAGTAGGGCCTGAAGAAGAAGAGCTAAGAAATGCTATTCCACTGCAGGTGAAATAAGCCCACCTACAAGCCAAGCTTAGCCATCAGTGGGGCATGTTTTTTGACTGGCTAGACCTGAGTCATCCAATTAAAAAAGAAGCAGGTGCTCCAGAGGCTGCACCCCCTCTCCTTCCCACAGTTTGCAGTGAGTTCTAATAACATTTTATTAAAATTCTCTGGATCCTGATTAATTTTCCTGTCTGCTTTCTCTCTTATTGCTCTCCTGGCCACAAGATGAGAACAGTCCGTGCAATAACGAATGCAGTGAGCACTTGGGCTCAACTCACTGGGTCTAAATGGCTCTCTGTCCTCTGCCTAATGAAGCTTTGGGGATTTCTCCCCTGCTTGCACTTTGGGTGGATAATGGGAGATGGCAGCCGTTTGTGTCTGAGAAGACAGGCAATACCAGGAACTTCTCTTCTGGGGCATCATCTGTAAAAAGATCATTCAGTTGGTTACTGGAGAGTCTAACTGTCAGCTGAGAGAGGAAACAAAGTCATGTTTGCTCAGCATAGGCTATATGCTAAGCATTTTTATGTGACCATTCTCTAGGTTTCTAGAGCATCCTGTTCATTCTTCTAGCACAGAGTTGGCAAGATCTGTTTTCCAAAAAGGACTGGGAGCAACTTGAGAGAGACATTCTGTCTTGCTCAGAGTCACATTCTCAGACTCACCATAATGGCCAACCAGCTCATAGCAAGTTCTCCATAAATGGGTATTAAATTGATGGATGACTGCTGAATGATATGCAGGCTTTCTTATCCAGCGCTCACCACCACCTTCACTCCTTTTCCTACCTCCGTTTTACAGATAAATAAGGCAAGGCTCAGAAGAATTTGCTGATGGTCACTCATATGATGATACATACAGGTCTGCGTAATGTGAAAAAGGATATGACCTTTCTACTCATTAAACATGCTATCTATTTCTAGCGAGAGTGTACTATCTCTGGGACCTGCTGAATTTCAGTCTAGATCCCAGTGAAGTGTTGCCTTTGGAAGACATCTGTTTTGGACTTAGCTTTCATGGCAGACAAGTTGCTAAAGTATCAAGATTGTTCAACTTGCCTCATAATACTGAAAGTGTTATTATGGGCTGAGAGATGTTTTCAAAAATGACAAAACTGGGTATGGTGGCATATACACTAGAGTCTAACAAACAGTAGGTGTTAAAAGGAAGATAATTCAGAATCTTCTGTGTACAGTATGATAATTCCCTCTAGCCTTGTCAACATATACTTGAAAGTATGGACCAAATTTTTTTGATTCTCAGTGGTTATGGATGTTGCATTTGGATGTCAGGTCAGTTCAGTCCCTCATTTGTGTCCGACTCTTTGCAACCCCATGGACTGCAGCATGCCAGGCTTCCTTGTCCATCACCAACTCCCGGAGCTTGCCCAAACTCATGTCCATCAAGTTGATGTTGCCATCCAATCATCTCATCCTCTGTCATCCCCTTCTCCTCCTGCCTTCAATCTTTCTCAACATCAGGGTTTTCTCCAATGAGTCAGTTCTTTGCATCAGGTGGCCAAAGTATTGGAGCTTCAGCATCAGTCCTTCAAATGAATAATCAGGACTGATTTCCTTTAGGATTGACTGGTTGGATCTCCTTGCTGTCCAAGGGACTCTCAAGAGTCTTCTCCAACACCACAGTTCAAAAGCATCAATTCTTCTGTGCTCAGCTTTCTTTATAGTCCACCTCTTACATCCATACATGACTACTGGGAAAAAATCATAGCTTTGACTAGATGGACTTTTGTTGGTAAAGTAATGTCTTTGCTTTTTAATATGCTGTCTAGGATGATCATAGCTCTTCTTCCAAGGAGCAAGCGTCTTCTAATTTCATGGCTGCAGTCACCATCTGCAGTGATTTTAGAGCCACAGAAACTAAGATTCCTCACTGTTTCCATTGTTTCCCCATCTATTTGCCATGAAGTGATGAAACCAGATGCCATGGTCTGTTTTCTGAATGTTGAGTTTCACTCTTTCACTTTCATCAAGAGGCTCTTTAGTTCTTCTTCATTTTCTGCCATTAAGGGTAAGGTCATCTGCATATCTGAGGTTATTGTCATTTCTCCTGGCAATCATGATTCCAGCTTGTGTTTCATCCAGCCTGTCATTTCACATGATGTACTCTGTATATAATTTAAATAAGCAAGGTGACAATATACAACCTTAACGTACTCCTTTCCTGATTTTGAACCAGTCTATTGTTTCATGTTCCATTCTAAATGTTGCTTCTTGACCTGCATACAGATTTCTTAGGAGGCAGGTAAGGTGATCTGGTATTCCCATCTCTTGAAGAATCTTCCACAGTTTGTTGTGATCCACATAGTGAAAGGTTTTGGTGTAGTCAATAAAACAAAAATAGATGTTCTTAAGGAGCTCTCTTGCTTTTTTTTATGATCCAACGGATGTTGGCAATTTGATCTCTGGTTCCTCTGCCTTTTCTAAATCCAGCTTGAACATCTGGAAGTTCACGGTTCACATGCTACTGAAGCCTGGCTTGGAGAATTTTGAGAATTGTTTTGCTAGCATGTGAGATGAGTGTGGCAATTGTGTGGTAGTTTGAACATTCTCTGGCATTGCCTTTCTTTGGGATTGAATGAAATCTGACCTTTTCTAGCCCTGTGACCACTGCTGAGATTTCCAAATTTGCTGGCATATTGAGTGCAGCACTTTCACAGCATCATCTTTTAGGATTTAAAATAGTTCAACTGGAATTCCATCACCTCCACTAGCTTTGTTTGTAGTGATGCTTCCTAAGGCCCACTTGACTTCACATTCCAGGATGTCTGGCTCTAGGTGAGTGATCACACCATCATGGTTATCTGGGTCATTAAGATCTTTTTTGCATAGTTTTTCTGTGTATTCCTGCCACCTCTTCTTAATATCTTCTGCTTCTGTTAGGTCCATACCATTTCTGTCCTTTATTGTGCTCATTTTTGCATGAAATGTTCCCTTGGTATCTCTAATTTTCTTGAAGAGGTTTCTAGTCTTTCCCATTCTATTGTTTTCCTCTATTTCTTTGCATTGATCACTGAGGAAGGCTTTCTTATCTCCCCTTGCTATTCTTTGGAACTCTGCATTCAAATGGGAATATCTTTCCTTTTCTCCTTTGCCTTTACCTTCTCTTCTTTTCTAAGCTATTTTTAAGGCCTCCTCAGATAACTGTTTTGCCTTTTTGCATTTCTTCTTCTTGGAGATGGCTTGATCACTGCCTCCTATAAAATGTCGTGAACCTCCATCCACAGTTCTTCAGGCTGTCTGTCAAGTTCTTCTTCTGTCTGTCAAGTCTAATCCCTTGAATCTGTTTGTCACTTTCCACTGTATAATCATAAGGGATTTGGTTTAGGTCATATCTGAATGGTCTAGTGGTTTTCCCTATTTTCTTCAATTTAAGTCTGAATTTTATAATAAGGAATTCATGATCTGAGCCACAGTCAGCTCCCAGTCTTGTTTTTACTGACTGTATAGAGCTTCTCCATCGTTGGCTGCAAAGGATATAATCAACCTGATTTATTTGGGTATCAGAGCTATATTAATAAGGGATTGGAGGCAGGCAAGAAGGAGAGGCTGCAAAACACTTACATGTGAAAAGGATCAGAGAAAACAGAGGGGGATAGAAAAGGAGCAAGTAGAAGCAAGGATCTGAGAGCCAAATTAAGGATGGACAAATTTAAATGGAAGGCAGACAATTTTAACCTGGTGGACATGGCTGAAGATGGGCTTTGGGAGGTCAGCGTATTCTTGAGAAAATATGTGTAAAATTTGCATATGTGTATTATACTGGAAAGAGGATACATAAGCAACTTTTCAAAGGATTGTGAACCACTGTTTGGGGATAATTAAAGCAAGTCAAGGAGTCTTAGAACCAGAGTTCCAGGATGGGAGAGGTGGGGCCAATAAGTTTTCCTACATTGTGTTTGGAAGATGGATCTATGGACAGGCTCTAATAGTTAATATTTATTGAGTGTATGAATATGTTCACAATATAACTTTAAGCCCCCTTGAAAACACTTTTCAATATTATCTTACGGAATCCCGACAACAGTGCTTTGAAATGCTCATCTCCATTTTATGAGGAAACTGAGGCACAAAGAGATGATGTAATCAACCACCCAAAGTCACATCATTATCAAATGACATGGCCATGATTGGAACTGAAGACTCGAATTCCTGAAGCTGTCGTCCTGATCATATCCTGCGTCGCTTCTTTAGAGGAATAAAAATATCCCTCAGGGGTCCTGGAGGCCTAGCGTTCTGCATGTCTTTGTGGGTCATGTGACTTCAGCTCCATGGCTGCTGTCTCCCAAAATGGCTTCAGGTTGGGCACTTGAACGTACTCGAAGAACCCTCATGGATAAGGGCCAGGAACAGTTCCAGAGCACCACCATGAGAGAGTGAGCCCACAGCGGCAACAGCAAAAGGAACGTCCTGGAGATGTGGGTGGCTGAGGGAGCCTTCTGTTCAGGGAGGAGCTTGAAAAATTCATCTGCAAAGGGGCTTTCCAGAGTGGGCCAATGGAAAGATGATGAAAGTTGAGCCTCCCTCTTTAGAATTTACCCAGGGAGCTTCATGCATGTCTCTTTCCACCCTTAGCAAGTGCTCTTTCCTGAGCAGCAGCACAGGAAAGTGGGCAAAGTGAGGACGTTAGCGTCTCATAGCCTGGGCTCCGCTCTCAGCTCTTACCCCTCCTGCTGCACACCTTTGGACAGATTTCTTAATGTCTTAGAGTTGGACATGACTTAGCCACTGAACAACAACAACAAAGAGCCCCCTTTCCATCCTCTGTGAACGTGGGGCAAGGACCACCAACATCAGGGCTGTTGTGACGAACAAATAGAAGACTGAAGGGAAAGCACCTTGCATTTAATGAACCCTTGATACGTGGTAGCTGTGGATTTGTTCCTTACAGCAAGGAAGATCAAAGTGCACCAATTGCAGAAACAGTCTTTGACCCAAACGGATTCTATTCTCTTGCCAGCTTCCCTTGAACTCCCTTTATCTAACTTGTTGCCTGCAACAGAACATGAACTTTTCTTCTCCCTATTCGTCATAAACTCCACACCTTCAGGGAATTAGGAAGCTATCTGTTAGCTATCTCCAATCAGTGAGAGAGAAAGAGAGAGAGAGAGAGAGAGAGAGAGAGAGAGAGAGAGAGAGAGAGGGAGGGAGGGAGGGAGGGAGGGAGGGAGGGAGGGAGGGAGAGAGGGAGAGAGAGAGAGAGAGAGAGAGGTAAAGAGAAAGATGTAGAGGGAGAGAGAGAACTTTAATATCATGATGTGCTGGAGCTGGCTTGTATCGTTTCATGAAAAGCTTGAAATTGGCCAAGATGGGAGTACTTATACACAAAAATTGTCAAATACTATTGCAATCACAGCTTTATTTTCTTGAAGAACTGTTTTTAAAAATTTTAACCAGCATGCCACAGAATAGCTAACAGTTATAAAGTGTATTATCAGCCACATATTGTTCTAAGAGCCTTATAGGTACTAACTAACTTGATTCTTATAAATAACTTTTGAAGGTGTCATTATTATCCCCATTTTACAGATTGGGAAACTGAGAAAGTAAGTTGTCCAAGATTAGGTAGCTAGCAACTGGTAGAATAGGGATATAAACAGAGGCAGGCTGGCTGCAAAGCTTGCATTCATAGTTGGTTATACTGCCTCTTGAGGGTTCTTGTGAGGATTCAAAGACTAACATAAAGAGCCTGGCCCAGTGCTTGGTATTTAGTAATTGCCTGATAAATATTAGCTGCTATTATTTATATCAGGGATTCTTATTTGAGGTTGTGAGAATCTGATGAAAACTGCAGATCTTTTTCCCCTAAAAGATGCACAATATGAACAGCACATGCGTACACACACTCACTGTGAAGTTAATATTAGCAGACTTGTGGACTCTCCAGTGCTCCTTTATCCTAAGTTTATCTTCTTGGGTTCATGTCATAAATCAGCCGACTGCTTCTAGTTCCCCACAGTCTTTGAGCTCCCCAAACATTCAGTTCAGTTCAGTTGCTCAGTCATGTCTGACTCTTTGCGACCCCATGAATTGCAGCATGCCAGGCCTCCCTGTCCATCACCAACCCGGAGCTCACGCAAACTTGCGTCCATCGAGTCGGTGATGCCATCCAGCCATCTTAACTTCTGTCGCCCCCTTCTCCTCCTACCCCCAAGCCCTCCCAGCGTCAGGGTCTTTTCCAATGAGTCAAGTCTTCGCATGAGGTGGCCAAAGTATTGGAGTTTCAGCTTTAGCATCAGTCCTTCCAATGAACACCCAGGGCTGATCTCCTTTAGAATGGACTGGTTGGATCTCCTTGCAGTCCAAGGGACTCTCAAGAGTCTTCTCCAACACCACAGTTCAAAAGCATCAATTCTTCAGCGCTCAGCTTTCTTTATGGTCCAACTCTCACATCCATACATGACCACTGGAAAAACCATAGCCTTGACTAGATGGACCTTTGTTGGCAAAGTAATGTCTCTGCTTTTGAATATGCTATCTAGGTTGGTCATAACTTTCCTTCCAAGGAGTAAGCATCTTTTAATTTCATGGCTGCAATCACCATCGGCAGTGATTTTGGAGCCCCCCAAAATAAAGTCTGACACTGTTTCCCCATCTATTCCCCATGAAGTGATGGGACCGGATGCCATGATCTTCGTTTTCTGAATGTTGAGCTTTAAGCCAACTTTTTCACTCTCCTCTTTCACTTTCATCAAGAGCCTCTTTAGTTCCTCTTCACTTTCTGCCATAAGGGTGGTGTCATCTGCATATCTGAGATTATTGATATTTCTCCTGGCAATCTTGATTCCAGCTTGTGCTTCTTCCAGCCCAGTGTTTCTCATGATGTACTCTGCATATAAGTTAAATAAGCAGGATGGCAATATACAGCCTTGACATACTCCTTTCCTAATTTGGAACCAGTCTGTTGTTCCATGTCCAGTAGTAACTGTTGCTTCCTAATCTGCATATAGGTTTCTCAAGAGGCAGGTCAGGTGGTATGGTATTCCCATCTCTTTCAGAATTTTCCACAGTTTATTGTGATCCACACAGTCAAAGGCTTTAGCATAGTCAATAAAGCAGAAATGCAATTTCTTTTTTGGTTCTCTTTTTCTAGAGGATCACCCCACATTTCTTCAGCTCATCTCTGGGGACTGTTTGTGTTCCCCACCCAAACCACTCTTTTTCCTATGGATGTGCTCTGATTTACTTTGCACTTATCACAGTGTGGGATTCAGAACTGGGCAGTCTTACAGTCTCCTTCATTCTTCCTGCTGCTGCTGCTGCTGCTAAGTCACTTCAGTTGTGTCTAACTCTGTGCGACCCCATAGACAGCAGCCCACCAGGTTCTGCCATCCCTGGGATTCTCCAGGCAAGAACACTGGAGTGGGTTGCCATTTCCTTCTCCAATGCATGAAAGTGAAAAATGAAAGTGAAGTCGTTCAGTAGTGTTCGACTCTTCGAGACCCCATGGACTGCAGCCTACTGGGCTCCACCGTCCATGGGATTTTCCAGGCAAGAGTACTGGAGTGGGGTGCCATTGCCTTCTCCATCATTCTTCCTGATCCTCTGACGATGGATATCTTTTCCAGTCTCATTTTGCCTCAAGCATCCTGCTTCAGGGGACTCTACATGTTTTCTAGCTTTGGGGATATAAAGTTGAGCTATAGTTACACCACTGGTCATTTTTCATGCCCTTTGCATGATGCACCCTATAAACACAACAGGAAAAGATTTCTCAATATGGGAACACACATCTTGAAGCTTCTTGACTTGCTTCATTTGGATGGCAGTGAACTGAGAGACATGTAGTTTGGTTTCCTCCTGACTTTTTAACTCCTGGTCACCCCATTCCTCTTCCGAAACCCCTAATCCCTGCCAACATGCCTGCTCTCCACACCCTAAGTGCAGCTTACTTTAATCTGACCAAAGAGGAATAACAGCTGATGCAAATTAGTCTTTTGACATGGCTGAAATGTTCTATATATTACCTCATTCAATTCAGCCCACATATAAAGCTGGTGAAGTCGGGGTTTCAAAGGAAACTGAAGTTCAGAGATATTAAGTAACTTACCCAAGTCTTCACAGCTAATATCTGGCTAAGCTAGAATTCAAACCTGTATCTGGGAACTCTAGGTTTACACACTTTTCTTTGTGCATGGATTTCCCCCCCACCCTGTGTGTAACAGCATTTACTAGTATCCTGACACATGCCCCCTTCCCTGAATATCTACAATTATCTGTGGGCTTTGGAAGTTTACAGTGGTTGTAAGACTTAAAGGGATCTCAGTCAGGGTGTGCACGGTCAGTCACATGTGACTCTTTGCAGCACCATGGGTTATGGCCTGTCAGGCTCCTCTGTCCACGTGGGATTCTCCAGGCAAGAACACTGGAGTGGGCTGCCCTTTCCTTCTCCAGGGATCTTCCTGACTCAGGGATCAAACCTGCATCTCCCGCATTGGCAGATTCTTTACCACTGTGCCATCTGGGAAGCTCCTCAGTCACTAGGCACTGGGGCAGTTCTTGCAGGTGGAGGATCTTCACAGTTTTGTCACACAGATATTTTCTCTTCTTCTACCCTTGTGGCTTAGAGACTAGGTGGCAGCAGGCTACAGCCCGTTTTCTTTTCCTTCCACCTCCAGGGGAAACGGGTTAACTCCCTTCTAGAAAATAAAGCGGGGACTCTGAGCTGGAGTTCTGATAGTCCATGTGTGTGTGGGAGTGCTCAGTTGCTCAGTCATGTCTGACTCTCTGTGGCCCTTTGGACTGTAGCTCACCAGGCTCCTCTGTCTATGGGATTTTTCAGACAAGAATACTGAAGTGGGTTGCCATTTTCTGATAGTCCATGCTGCTGCTGCTAAGTCACTTCAGTCGTGTCCGACTCTGTGCGACCCCTTAGACGGCAGCCCAATAAGCTTCCCCGTCCCTGGGATTCTCTAGGCAAGAACACTGGAGTGGGTTGCCATTTCCTTCTCCAGTGCGTGAAAGTGAAGTCACTCAGTGGTGTCAGACTCTTAGCGACCCCATGGAATGTAGCCTATCAGGCTCCTCCGTCCATGGGATTCTCCAGACAAGAGTACTGGAGTGGGCTGCCATTGCCTTATCCGCTGATATAGGCCTTTAAATAAGAAACCTGTTTTGAAATCCTGCCAGGGAGGCATCTTTGCTGCTTTCTATGGCTTACCAGCGGCCCCTAGTGGCTAGAGACTCCAAGTGCCTTGAGCAGGGAGTCTTGGCTGCTCTGCTCTGCTCTGGCCTTGTGCCCTGCACAGTTTTAAAACACTGCATTAATTCCCAATCAACATATTTTGCTGTGCTGGGGCAGAAAAATGGTGGAGTCTAAAACTCTGGGCAAAGAGGGCATTACGATGGGTGATCTTCACCTATAAAATACATAACCAGGCTATCACTAAATCACTAAAATCTTTTTCGTTTTAATATTCTAGACCACAAACCTAGAAGGTGTACAATAGTGTTATACCTGTTTACTTGCTGAGTAAACTCAGGTCAGAGAGTTTAAATAGCCACTGGCACACAGGTTAGTGGGAAAGAACAGTCTTCGAGACCAGACTCTAAATTTGCCAGACAGGCCTAAGGCTGTGTGTGTGTGTGTGTGTGTGTGTGTGTGTGTGGCTGTGTGTGTGTGTATGGCTGAGTGTGTGGCTGTGTGTGTGTGTGTGTGTGTGGTGTGGTGTTGTGTAGGCCTGGCAGTGGTCTGGTCTTGGTAATGATACTGGCAGCTAGCACTTAAGAATTCATTCTGAGGCAGGCACACACTAGATACTATTGGTGGAATACCCCTCCACTCTCCCTAGCCGCCCCGTGAGATGCACATCTTCAATTTACAAGTGGGAATGTGGATTCTCCGCAAGGCCAGAACTGCCAGAGGTCATATAAATGAAAGGCAGAGCTGGGAATTAGGTCCCAGCTTGTTCAACTCCAAAGCAGTGGCTTGAGTTTACCCTCTGTGTATTGCATGAGGGTTCTCCTTGCAGCCAATCTAGGTTACTCATCCTTAGTACCCGCTCACCTGAAATACCTCCCTCCTCTCTCCTGCCTGGTCAGCGCTAATGAGAATTTCTGCCGGTAACAGAGCAGGGAGCTGGGGACGTCTGCTGGTGGGTGTCCCTCAGAACGTAGATTTTGTGTTTGGGAGGACGTTCACTCCTCCTCGTGTGGCTCATGCTCTCAGGCATCCTCTCTGACTCTGGCGGGTGCCAGGTGGGGTGGAACTCAGTTGCGTCCTGGAATCTTGGAGGCTTTCCTTTGAAGAAGTATATGGAGACTGTGTGACATGGTAGTCCTGAGGGAGATTTTGGAGACTTGAGACACTGAACAGCTACTAAGCCATTCAAGACTTGGTTCCTTCATCCACTCAGTGGACACAGTAGTGCCTATCTCATAGGGTCATTGCAGGCCCTATTAATAAGACAAATGCGTTTTATATCCTTAATGCAACACCAGTCACACAGTAAGTCTCCTTACTGTGTTCATGAGCAAAGGAACACATGGTAATGATATATTTCCTTGGAAAGGGTGCCAACAGCAGTATTAACCATCAAGAGACCTGGCCCCTTGTTAGGTGTTAGCAGATGAGATTAAGTGGTTTCCCTTGAAACAAAGAGCAATTGACTTAGGGGCTGAAGCAAGAACAATGTGCTGATGGAAGACAGCCAAAGCCAAGAAGACCCCTTCCACTGGGATATATTGAGTGGCAGGAGACAAATGATGACAAAACCTTTGTTGGGAGCAATGCCTCCCAAAGCCCTCGCCAGGAGAGTATTGCATCCTGGGAGCAACAGGAGACAGCCACAGAGGAATTAATTCGCCTCAAAAGGAATTGCCTTGACTTAATAGCATTATTGAATCCATGCTTTTCAGCTCATTGATTCCATTTGCTTTCATTCAGGATTATGCAGGAGCGATGCCATTGCTTTGCCTGGTCAGGTTGATCAGCCAAGATCCCATTGCTGTGGCTTCATGTCTCTCCTTCTTCACATGCGTCACCCTTCCTTCCTTGAACCCTGCTTTATGTCCTCATTTCACCCACCTCAGGGGCTGGACTGGACATATGTACACGGTCTGGGGAAATGCTTTGAATTCCTTGCTAACTGGAAATAACGGCATCAGGCAGATTACTGATGCCCCCTCACTTTCGAGCTTTATGTGCTGGTTAGCTTTTGCTTGAGGATTCATTTTCTTAAAACCAAGCTTTGAAAAAAACTTAATTTGGGGCTTCTTTGGGAGGACTGTCCTATGTAGCCAATGTTTTCCAAATGGCAGTGTGCACCAGTATCACGTGGGAGCTTGTATAAAAGGACATTTCTGGGGCCAAATATTTAGATTTAGCAGGTTGTCATGCCCCTCCTTCTTTTTAAATTGAAGTAAACGTCAGATGGCATAAATTTAACCATCCTAAGGTGAACAATCTGGTGCCATTTAGTACACTCATAATTTTGTGCAACTATTACCTCTGTGTGGTTCTAAAACATTTTCCTCACCCCCAAGGAGATCCCACATCCACTAAGCGCTCACCCCCAGGCCCCAGTCCTCCCTAGCCTTTGGCAATCATCAGTTTACTTTCTGTCTCTGTGGATCTAGCTGATCTAGAAACTTCATAGAGAGGAAATCATCCAGTATTTATCTTGTTGCATCTGGCATATTTCACTGTGTGTAGTGCTTTGAGGTTCATCCATGTTGAATCATGTCCTAGTACCATATTCCTTTTCATGGCTGAGTAATATTTCATTGTGTGCACATCTAGCATTTTGCTTGTTCATTTAAACAAGGTCCTCCCTAGTTTCTGCAGCAGGTTATCTTTGATCCATACTTGGGAACTGTTAGCAGTGGAGATCACTGCATTTTCCCAGGCAAGTCTGATACATTTTTAGAGTAGAGTTTGAAGAGTGCCAGGCCACAGCTGCCATTGGGTATGATAGGCATTTGGAGATGGACCTAGAAATAGATGATTAGGGAATGTCTCACCTGGCAGGACAAGGCATTGAAGGAAGGGCATAGACAGAGACCTGGGTAAACAGTGCCGAGAAATGCAGGTAAGAGAGACTTCAGTCTGGATCCCAGCTCTGTTGTCTCATAATAGGCAAGTTAAAAACTCTCTGAATCTCCTGTTCCTGATTCATAAAATGAAATAGCAATAGTAACTCTCATAGCATTGTTGTTTAGATGAAATAATTTATATTAAGTGCCTCTTATAGGGCCTGGAACAGAGTGAGTAAAGCCCAAAGTGGCCATGATCTTTATTACTTTCCCAGAAAAGGAGTAGTGTGCAGTTGGAGTCTGGCACAGGCAATTTGCATAGACGGGGGCAGGGGTGTTCTCATTGGGGTTGGCAGCTGGTTCGGGATCCTGTAGCATCTCCAAGAGAACTCCTGAGAGCAAGACATGGCTCCTGATGTAGGAAGAAAGAGACCCACTCTCCAGCATGCTTGTCCCAGCAACAAAGCAGGAGCCTTACACTTAAAATGAGACATGCTGTCAGAGTGGAAGCAGTATCGAGGCAACAGGAGTCAATTTTGTCGTCGTTGGTCTCTTTCGCTGCGTGATTGTGAGTGCAGGGAGGGCAGGGATTGTCTGTCCTTCTTACTACTCTGTTCCTTGAACGTGTGTAGGACATCCAGTCAATAAGTATTTATCATACGTGTGACTGGCTAGCTGGCTGCTGTGTTATCTCTCTATTAGCTTTGCTGTTGCTTAGTCACTCATTCCTGTCAGACTCTTTTGCCCCCATAGACTGTAGCCCAGCAGGCTCCTCTGTCCATGGGGTTTCCCAGGCAAAAATACTGGAGTGCATTGCCATTTCCCTCTCCAGGGGATCTTCCCCACCCAGGGATCAAACCCATGTCCTCTATATTGGCAGGCAGATTCTTTACCACTCAGCCACCAGGAAAGCCCCCCTGCTCTATTAGCTTAGGCCTCTTTCAATCCTTCTGAATCAGTTTCATGTACTGTCAGAGGAATATACTCTGCCTCAGGTACCCTGCTATGAGACTATTCATAAATCTGCTCCAAAATTCTTTTTTTTTTTTTTTTTAGATTTTATTTTATTTTATTTTTTTTAATTTTTAGTTTTTTATTTTTTAAATTTTAAAATCTTTAATTCTTACATGCATTCCCAAACATGAACCCCCCTCCCACCTCCCTCCCCAGAACATCTTTCTGGGTCATCCCCATGCACCAGCCCCAAGCATGCTGCATCCTGCGTCAGACATAGACTGGCGATTCAATTCACATGATAGTATACATGTTAGAATGTCATTCTCCCAAATCATCCCACCCTCTCCCTCTCCCTCTGAGTCCAAAAGTCCGTTATACACATCTGTGTCTCTTTCCCTGTCTTGCATACAGGGTCGTCATTGCCATCTTCCTAAATTCCATATATATGTGTTAGTATACTGTATTGGTGTTTTTCTTTCTGGCTTACTTCACTCTGTATAATCGGCTCCAGTTTCATCCATCTCATCAGAACTGATTCAAATGAATTCTTTTTAACGGCTGAGTAATACTCCATTGTGTATATGTACCACAGCTTTCTTATCCATTCATCTGCTGATGGACATCTAGGTTGTTTCCATGTCCTGGCTATTATAAACAGTGCTGCGATGAACATTGGGGTACATGTGTCTCTTTCAATTCTGGTTTCCTCGGTGTGTATGCCCAGAAGTGGGATTGCTGGGTCATAAGGTAGTTCTATTTGCAATTTTTTAAGGAATCTCCACACTGTTCTCCATAGTGGCTGTACTAGTTTGCATTCCCACCAACAGTGTAGGAGGGTTCCCTTTTCTCCACACCCTCTCCAGCATTTATTGCTTGCAGATTTTTGGATCGCAGCCATTCTGACTGGTGTGAAGTGGTACCTCATTGTGGTTTTGATTTGCATTTCTCTAATAATGAGTGATGTTGAGCATCTTTTCATGTGTTTGTTAGCCATCCATATGTCTTCTTTGGAGAAATGTCTATTTAGTTCTTTGGCCCATTTTTTGATTGGGTCATTTATTTTTCTGGAGTTGAGCTGCATAAGTTGCTTGTATATTTTTGAGATTAGTTGTTTGTCAGTTGCTTCATTTGCTATTATTTTCTCCCATTCAGATGGCTGTCTTTTCACCTTGCTTATATTTTCCTTTGTTGTGCAGAAGCTTTTAATTTTAATTAGATCCCATTTGTTTATTTTTGCTTTTATTTCCAGCATTCTGGGAGGTGGATCATAGAGGATCCTGCTGTGATTTATGTCTGAGAGTGTTTTGCCTATGTTCTCCTCTAGGAGTTTTATAGTTTCTGATCTTACATTTAGATCTTTAATCCATTTTGAGTTTATTTTTGTGTGCGGTGTTAGAAAGTGATCTAGTTTCATTCTTTTACAAGTGGTTGACCAGTTTTCCCAGCACCACTTGTTAAAGAGATTGTCTTTACTCCATTGTATATTCTTGCCTCCTTTGTCAAAGATAAGGTGTCCATATGTGTGTGGATTTATCTCTGGGCTTTCTATTTTGTTCCATTGATCTATATGTCTGTCTTTGTGCCAGTACCATACTGTCTTGATGACTGTGGCTTTGTAGTAGAGCCTGAAGTCAGGCAAGTTGATTCCTCCAGTTCCATTCTTCTTTCTCAAGATTGCTTTGGCTATTCGAGGTTTTTTGTATTTCCATACAAAGCTTGAAATTATTTGTTCTAGTTCTGTGAAAAATGTGGCTGGTAGCTTGATAGGGATTGCATTGAATTTGTAAATTGCTTTGGGTAGTATACTCATTTTCACTATATTGATTCTTCCAATCCATGAACATGGTATATTTCTCCATCTATTAGTGTCCTCTTTGATTTCTTTCATCAGTGTTTTATAGTTTTCTATATATAGGTCTTTAGTTTCTTTAGGTAGATATATTCCTAAGTATTTTATTCTTTTCGTTGCAATGGTGAATGGAATTGTTTCCTTAATTTCTTTTTCTACTTTCTCATTATTCGTGTATAGGAATGCAAGGGATTTCTGTGTGTTGATTTTATATCCTGCAACTTTACTATATTCATTGATTAGCTCTAGTAATTTTCTGGTGGAGTCTTTAGGGTTTTCCATGTAGAGGATCATGTCATCTGCAAACAGTGAGAGTTTTACTTCTTCTTTTCCAATTTGGATTCCTTTTATTTCTTTTTCTGCTCTGATTGCTGTGGCCAAAACTTCCAGAACTATGTTGAATAGTAGCGGTGAAAGTGGACACCCTTGTCTTGTTCCTGACTTTAGGGGAAATGCTTTCAATTTTTCACCATTGAGGATAATGTTTGCTGTGGGTTTGTCATAAATAGCTTTTATTATGTTGAGATATGTTCCTTCTATTCCTGCTTTCTGGAGAGTTTTTATCATAAATGGATGTTGAATTTTGTCAAAGGCCTTCTCTGCATCTATTGAGATAATCATATGGTTTTTATTTTTCAATTTGTTAATGTGGTGAATTACATTGATTGATTTGCGGATATTGAAGAATCCTTGCATCCCTGGGATAAAGCCCACTTGACTGGCCGAATGGATACAAAAACAAGACCCCTCTATATGCTGCTTACAAGAGACCCACCTCAAAACAAGGGACACATACAGACTGAAAGTGAAGGGCTGGAAAAAGATATACCACGCGAATAGAGACCAAAAGAAAGCAGGAGTGGCAATACTCATATCCGATAAAATAGACTTTAAAACAAAGGCTGTGAAAAGAGACAAAGAAGGCCACTACATAATGATCAAAGGAACAATCCAAGAAGAAGATATAACAATTATAAATATATATGCACCCAATATAGGAGCACCGCAATATGTAAGACAAATGCTAACAAGTATGAAAGGGGAAATCAACAATAACACAATAATAGTGGGAGACTTTAATACCCCACTCACACCTATGGACAGATCAACTAAACAGAAAATTAACAAAGAAACGCAAACTTTAAATGATACATTAGATCAGTTAGACCTAATTGATATCTATAGGACATTTCACTCCAAAATTCTTAAGAATGTACATGACTTTTGATCCAGAAATTCCACCTCCAAGTATTTAACCAGGAAATACCTAAGGCTTAGAAGGATTATGACTCATTATGACTCAAGAACATTAATTGTGTGCTTGTTTGGAATAACAAAAAAGTGGAAAGAACTTGCCATCCAACAAAAGGGAGATTGGTTAACTGCATTAAAGTACTTCCATTCAATAAAGTGTTTCAAAGCCATCAAAATAAGGAGGAAGATTGTTTAATGATATGAGAGAATATCCAAGTTATGTAGTTAGTGAAAACAGCAAGTCAACAATATTTTGATATAATAAAACTGTGTGTATGTGTATATATATAACACTGGAAGGGTATATACAAAATCCATATCACTTTGTTGCTCTGAGTGATTAAATTAGAGATAACTATTTTTTGAGCTTGTCTGTTAATTTCCATTTTTTTTTTTACATTGAACTTGTAGTGAGTTAAAATAAGAATGAATGCTTTTAAGGATTGTATGGGCTTCCCTGGTAGCTCAGCTGGTAAAAAATCTGCATGCAATGCAGGAGACCCCGGTTCAATTCCTGGGTCAGGAAGATCCCCTGGAGAAGGGATGGATAGGCTACCCACTCCAGTATTCTTGGGCTTCCCTGGTGGCTCAGATGGTAAAGAATTCACCTGTAATTCAGGAGGCCTGGGATCGATCCCTGGATTAGAAAGATTCCCTGGAGGAGGGCATGGCAACCCACTCCAGTATTCTTGCCTGGAGAATCCCCATGGACAGAGGAGCCTGATGGGCTACAGGCCATGGGGTCACAAAGAGCTGGACACCACAGTGACTAAGCACAGCACAGCACATAAAATTATGTTTCTGCTAAGAATTTGGCTCTTGTCTCTTGAGTGTGTCTGAACCTACAGAGTGGACCGAATGGCCTCAGCCATGGCGGTTGGGAAGCTGTGGGAAGAGACTGGGGACAGCAAAGCATCAGGCATGGCTTCTGCTACATCCCCAAAGTGGGGCACGTTGTTTTGCTTTACTGACGGAAAGGATGCTCCCAAAGGATATTGGGTCATATTCTGCATCCTTGCCTACATGTTAGTGTCAATGTGAAAGTGAAAGGCACCCAGTCGTGTCTGAAACTTTGTGACCCCATGGACTACACAGTCCATGGAATGAACCCAGGTCTCCCGCATTGCAGGTGGATTCTTTACCAGCTGAGTAGCAAGGGGAGCCCAAGGATACTGGAGTGGGTAGCCTACCCCTTCTCTAGCAGATCTTCCCGACCCAGGATTCGAACCGGGGTATCCTGCATTGCAGGCGGATTTTTTTTTTTTTTTAACCAATTGAGCAATCAGGGAAGGCCCAGTGTCAACTTAAATAAGGGGTAAACTGAGACAAGCTCAGATTACCAGGAATCGAGGTTATTTGGAAATAGTAGAGGAGTTGCCATTTGGGAAACACATGGACTAGTAAGCTATAAGTGAGTCAGTTGAGGGTTTGGGATGAGCTGTGTTTATGGGCAAGGAGTGAAAAGAGGTTGAAGTCCAGCTAGAGTTCAGGCAGGAAGTTAGCTGACCTGATGATAGAAAGAGATATTAGTCAGGAGATAAATGTTCATCTTCTGTAAATCAAGCATTTGTGGAAAATCAATCACTCGGTTAAATTCCATTCTTCTGAGGGCAAGTGAGTAAGAGTCTCCATTCTATATCCTCCAGTTTCATTTTAGATGGAAATTTTTTCATATTACATTAAATACATCCAGGCTGTAGGGTTGTTTTTTTTTTTTTTTTTTTGGTTTGCAAAGTGAATGGATCCACACGACTGAGAGACTTCACTTCCACTTTTCACTTTCATTCATGGAGAAGGAAATGGCAACCCACTCCAATGTTCTTGCCTGGAGAATCCCAGGGACGGGGGAGCCTGGTGGGCTGCCGTCTATGGGGTCGCACAGAGTCAGACACAACTGAAGTGACTTAGCAGCAGCAGCAGCAACTACTGAGGTAACCATCCACACCCTAGTTTCAAGAAAATAAATTTAAACTTTTCATGGGCTGAATTGGCCATAGAAATTTATTCTGTCCTATGTTCTAGGAAGTTAAAAGAATGAAGTCTGGGCTGAGAAAGTAAAAATGAAATTAATATTTCTACCAAAAGAGAAATAAGATGAGCACCAGTTTCTGATATTTACTTACTTACAAGCACCCCCCTGTCCAGACTTGAGACTTTGTTCATGGGCCAAGCAGGTGTGGCAGACTCCATCTTCTGTGAGGTTAGGCTCTCCCGAGAGAGTACTGGGCTCTTTACACTAATCTGTGTCCTCAGGTTGCTCTTCGGGAATTCTTCAATATGTCGGCATCCTAGACGGCTGTGATTCAGACTCATGCTGGGACCTCTACAGAATCTGCAAACCC
Source organism: Ovis canadensis (assembly GCF_042477335.2). NCBI lineage: Eukaryota > Metazoa > Chordata > Mammalia > Artiodactyla > Bovidae > Ovis > Ovis canadensis. The sequence goes on from NC_091249.1 coordinate 76,335,257, forward strand.
ACAGTGGTGGTGTATTGTAAAGTATGCTTTAAAGCAGAAGGAATATATTGCTAAAGGGAACCTATAGAGAGGAACAGCTAATGTGAAATGAGATGCAGTTTGATAGATGAATAGTTCTTCAGGAGTACAGAGAGGATGCATCATCAGAGGCAGAGGGAGCAAGAGGGAATTCAGTGTGTGATGGGAAGAGACCACTTCAATACAGAGGGCGAGCAAAGGTGTTGCCAGGACTAGATAATGAAGGGGTTTGTAATCCATTCTCAGAAGTTGACCATTTTATCCTGTAGCTTATAAATTGCCTTTGAAAGATTTTAAGCAAGAGTATAATCTTTAGTAGTATGCACACTCTGTCTTTCCTATTAATCTGTGAGTTTCCTGAAGGCAAATGTTTGAGTCATCTCAGTGATTGCCTTCTCCATTGCCCAGTATAGTCTGTTATTTATAATAATAGCTATACTTTCATCACTTGCTTACTGTGAATCTGACATTGTGCTAAATGCTTTATGTATTGTACTAGTTAGGATTCTCTAGAGAAACAGAATCAACAACAAATATACATAAGGTTTTTTTTTTTTTTACGATAAGAATTCCCTCTTATTTGGAGGAGTGTCAGTCTTCTGAAGGATGAGGCTTTCAGCTGATCAGATAAGTCCCACCTGCATTGAGTGAAGTCACTCAGTCGTGTCTGACTCTTTGCGACCCCGTGGACTGTAGCCTACCTACCAGGCTCCTCCCTCCATGGGATTCTCCAGGCAAGAGTACTGGAGTGGGTTGCCATTTCCTTCTCCAGGGGATCTTCCCTACCCAGGGATCGAACCTGGGTCTCCCGCATTCCAGGCAGATGCTTTAACCTTTGAGCCACCAGGGAAGCCTGGCTACATTAGGGAGGGCAATCTGCTTTACTCAGTCCATTGATTCAATCGTTAATGTCATCCAAAACCATTCTAAAATATATACCCAGAATAACATTTGATAAACTATCTGGGCTTATCAGATAAACCCAGATAGTTTATCTGGGTTTGGGGTGATAGTGTATCACCCCAAGCACCACCATTGCCCAGTCATGCTGACATATAAAATTAATCATCACACATGAGTTATATCATTTAACTTATACAATGATCTTGCGAAGTTATTTCTATTTTTATTCCCATTTTAAAGACAAGGAAACTAAACCTTGGAAGGTTGATGTCATGTCTGTGAATAACAACTGGTATGTGATTTAGCCCTGATTTAAACCCAGGCAACTGACTCATTCTTAACCACTATGCTATAATAAATATTTTTAAATTATTTTTTTTTCTAGAATTCTCATGTAGAAATTTAACAAAAATATAATCACTAATAATATGTTAATTATATTGAACATCCATTATTAATTCCTATAGATGAGTAACTAAATGTACTGTTAACACCAGTCTTCCAATAAGTTGATGTTTGATTTTTTTCTTTCTAATTCTAAGAAAGAAAGAAGTAGTAAGGAGAGTTTTGCTCAGCAAACACTGGTGAATCTGGTAGAGAATTCAGTTTTCTTTTCGAAGTGAGTCTCTTGGGTCCTACCAGTTGCATTTCAGTAAAAAGAAAGAATTGGTACATTAAGGTGATTCACTTATATGTGAAATCTAAACAGCAAAACAAATAAGCAAATATAACTAAAGGAAAACAGAATCGTAGATACAGAGAACAAATAGGTGGTTGCTAGAGGATAGTGGAGGTGGGGAAGGAGAGAAATAGGTGAGGGAGAGTAAGAAGTATAAGCTCAGAGATGATGGTGTTAACTAACCTTATAGTGGTAGCCACTTCATCATGGTATGAAGTCAAATCATTATGCTGAATACCTTAAAATTATACAGGGCTCTATTTCAATTATATCTAAACAAAACTGAAAGTGGAAAAAAAAATTGAAGATGTGGAGGCAGCCAGGAAGGGCTCTTAGCATTATGATATCTGTGTTGTGCAAAGAGGAGACAAATGTAACCAGCTTGCAGTAAGACTTGATTCCTGGAAAGAACAGTGCTGTGATATCATTTTCTGGGGATTGTCTTGACTGTGTTTGAATGAGGTTTGAGTCAGATAAACTCATTCCAGAGTCTCTGGAGTCATAGGCACTGTGGCTTGCCTATCACTAATAAGTGGCATGTCCTGGCAATCTATGCAAATAAAATCCTGCTTTCCTACTGATATTCATGGGTCACTAAGATATTCTTCAGTTAGAACTGTTGTCTTTTCTTCCTCTCCCACTAAATTTTTCTGGGCAGTTTTTAATATTTGAAATATATGCCTATTTGTGAAAGGAGAGTGCTCTAAATGTGAAGAGCTGATTTAGAAAAGCAAATTTACCCTCATCAATTATTACAAGTTGCAATGCTTAAATAAATAATATTTAAATAAATTTTCTTAAATCAAGGCACATATAAATTTATAAGAAAACATCAGGAAAAACCCCTGTATTGTATAACTGAATTTTGCTAACAGAGTAGAGCATGTGTTCTCATCAAAAAATATGTGAGGTGATGGATATGTTAATTAGCTAGATGGTATGAATCCTTTCATAATGTTTACACATCAAATCATCATGTTGTACACTTTAAACATATTGCAATTTTATTTGTCAATTATAGATCCGGAAAGCTGGAAAGATATTTACATAATTAAGACTGACTCAGCGGATAGTAATGTTAGGACTTTAGTGGGCAGGCTGGTGGGAGAACATGGCTTTAGTGTGGGAAATAGTCTATTTTGTCATATCCAGGAAGCAGCTTTAGGCCAGAGTAAGACCAATGTTTACCACCTGAAGGCAATTCAGCATAGGCAAATCTTTTTATTTGTGAATAACTGTTTCCATTCAGGCTGGTGTGAGTAAAGGAGAGTTTTGAAAGCTGACATGGGCATTTCATAAAAATGAAACATAACTATATACTTTGACCCTGGAACAACACAACTGTGAACTATATGGATTATCTTATATTCAGGTTTTTTTTTTTTTTTTTTAGTAAATGCATAGAACAGTGCCACACTGTCCTCTGCAGGTTGAATCTGTGGACACAGAACAATAGGTACAAAAGGCTGACTGTAGAGTTAGACACAGATTTTCAGCTGTGTGCCTCTAACCCCAGGTTCTTCAAGAGTCAACTGTACTTTGCTTCAGAAAGGTATATGCTTAGCTGAAAAGGTCCTAATGATTGGGTTTCCTCTTTTGTTCATTTTCCTCTCTCTGGTTGCATTTAAAAATGCTGATTGGTTTCTCTCTATAATACAGCTTTCTAAGACAACTTGTCAGTAAGAAAGTGGCTGAAAATGACTACCCCATTATTACTCCACGTCTCCACATGACCTTTTAAACATATACTTGTTTAAACATATACTTGTGTCTGATTATAGAGTTATTTTATTTTAAAGAATAAGTTTAAACATATACTTGTGTCTGATTATAGAGTTATTTTTTTCTTTTCTTTACTCACATTCTCAAGGAAGAACATTCATTATTTGCTAGCCATTTAGTGGCTTGGCTTTCCTTGTATTGCCTTTTTTGTGTGTGTTAGGTTGTACAATTGTCTGTGACTTGTAATGGGTCATATGGTAAAACACACCTACTTATATTTACTGCTCAACAGAGGTTTTTTTCTATGATCCAATGGATGTTGGCAATTTGATTTCTGGTTCCTCTGCCTTTTCTAAATCCAGGTTGAACATCTGGAGGTTCACAGTTCATGTACTGTTGAAGACTGGCTTGGAGAATTTTCAGCATTACTTTGCTAATGTGTGAGATGTGTGTAATTGTGAGGTGGTTTGAACATTCTTTGGCATTGCCTTTCTTTAGGATTGAAATGAAAACTGATCCTTTCCAGTCCTGTGTCCAGGGCTGAGTTTTCCAAATTTACTGGTATATTTAGTGCAGCACATTAACAGCATCGTCTTTTAAGGTTTGAAATAGCTCAATTGGAATTCCGTCACCTCCACTAGCTTTGTAGTGATGCTTCCTAAGGCCCACTTGACTTCACATTCCATGATGCCTGGCTCAATTCCCAACATCTGTTGGATCATTGTAAAAGCAAGAGAGTTCCAGAAAAACATCTACTTCTGCTTGACTACACCAAAGCCTTTGACTGTGTAGATCACAACAAAGTGTGGAAAATCCTTAAAGAGATGGGAATACTAGACCACCTCACCTGCCTTCTGAGAAACCTGTATGCAGGTAAAGGAACAACAGTTAGAACTGGACATGGAACAACAGACTGGTTCCAAATTGGGAAAGGAGTATGTCAAGGCTGTATACTGTCACCCTGCTTATTTAACTTATATGCAGAGCACATCATGCAAAATTGGGCTGGAGGAAGTGCAAGCTGGAATCAAGATTGCCAGGAGAAATATCAATAGCCTCAGATATGCAGATGGCACCACCCTTACTACAGAAAGTGAAGAAGAACTAAAGAGCCTTTTTATGAAAGTGAAAGAGGAGAGTGAAACAGTAGGCTTAAAAATCGACATTCAGAAAACTAAGATCATGGCACCCGGTCCCATCAGTTCATGGCAAATAGATGAGGAAACAATGGAAACAGTGAGAGACTTTATTTTGGGGGGCTCCAGAATCACTGCAGATGGTGACTGCAGCCATGAAATTAAAAGAGGCTTACTCCTTGGAAGGAAAGTTATGACCAACCTAGATAGCATATTCAAAAGCAGAGACATTACTTTTTCAACAAAGGCCCGTCTAGTCAAGGCTATGGTTTTTCCTGTGGTCATGTATGGATGTGAGAGTTGGACTGTGAAGAAAGCTGAGCACTGAAGAATTGATGTTTTTGAACTGTGGTGTTGGAGAAGACTCTTGAGAGCCCCTAGGACTGCAAGGAAACCCAACCAGTCCATTCTAGAGGAGATCAGTCCTGAATATTCACTGGAAGGACTGAAGCTGAAGCTGAAGCTCCAATACTTTGGCCACCTGATGTGAAGAACTGAATCATTGGTAAAGACCCTGATGCTAGGAAAGATTGAAGGTGGGAGGAGAAGGGGATGACAGAGGATGAGATGGGTGGATGGTATCACCGAATCGATGGACATGAGTTGGAGTAAGCTCCGGGAGTTGGTGATGGACAGGGAAGCCTGGCATGCTGCAGTCCATGAGGTCGCAAGGAGTCAGACATGACTAAGTGACTGAACTGAACAACAGAGGCTGGGAGGGAAATTCTCGGAGTAGAGGAGGTGGCCTTTTACTGGTCTCCTAACATTACACCCCACAGTGAGTCTCAGTAGAGCTGCTTCTTTTTTTAAAAAACAAAAGCCTTTTTATTTTGTGTTGGGGTATAGCCGATTAACAGTGTTGTGATTGTTTCAGGTGGACAGAAAAGTGATTTAGCCATACATGTACGTATATCCTTTCTCCCCCAAGCTCTCCTCCCATCCAGGCTACCAGATAACATTGAGTAGAGTTCCAGCAGGGCTTCTTTTTTAACCAGTGGTGTCACGCTTTCTTTCATCACAGAGGTGTCATGTGTCTGTCCCCTGTCATCTGCATTAAGCAGGACTCAAGCCAGTGGCTGGTAGTCTGAGTGACAAGTCTCAGTTACCAGAAGAAAGATACTGGCGTGAGTGTGGTCAAGGTTCCAGCTCAGTAAGCTTAGGCTAAGAATGGAATGCGAGTAGGCATGCAAATCAGGAACCAACATAGAGGTTGCCTCATGTGGGCAGGCCACATTACATGTGTTATGAGCAGGCTTATGACTCAGAGAAATGACAGCAAAAGCTGCATGATGCGTCAGAATCACCTGGGGAGGTTAATCTCAGGGCACCTGCCCAGATCTAGTGATCTGCTGAGAGAATTGTTTTGACAAGATCAAATGGTGAATCTAATGTTGGGTCAAGTTCAGAGACCTCAGACTTATGAGGCCCTCAGTTGCCTGCACACAGTAGATTCTGAGATAGCCTACAATAGCAGGAGCCTAGATTTACGTACTTCTAGTCTAGGATTCCTTTTTTTTTTTTTTTTAATCTTTTTGCTGCCTTTAGAGTTAAAGAAATACAGGCCAACATTCTTTTACATCAGAGAAACAGGGTTTGTCTTGGGTGACTGTTAGCTTTCATGCCATATGGTCAGGTTAGGAGAACTCAGGTAGATGTCTTAAGATATTGAATGTTGAATATATGTGTCCCTAGCAAATGGGCTCTATCAATCACAAAGATTATATTTTAACGCAATGTTTTCCAGTTACATACAGTGACAAAGGTTTGTTTGTTGCTGATGTTGTATATCTATACCGGGTCTCCTGGGGGGTTCTCCTATGAAGTTTTCTAACTCCAGGACCTAGGCTAGTTGCTGAGGCAGAGGGAAAGTTGAACATGGCAAGAATATCTTGGTTTTTAAAGCTTGCACCCCAAACTGACATGCATCAGTATAGCTCATATTTCATTGGCTACATCAAGCCCTTACTTCATGTAGGCAGGGAAGTATACTCTTCCTCTTATGGGCCTCAAAGAAGAGACCCATTCATAAAACCTAGCGCAGGGATTTTGGCTTGTTTTCTACCACATCCCCAGCATTTAGAACAGTGTCTGGTACATAGTAGGTGCTTAAAAATATGGACTGAATAAACAAACGAAAGTAAACTAACAGTCCGTATCACCCAGGATTAACCGTGGTTCCTGACGCAATTCTGAAACTATCTTAGTTGGAATATCTTAGGAAATAACTCCAGAAAGGACTACTTTTGGAAAAAAATGTCCCCATATAGGTTATTCATGATTGGAAAGGCCTGAGCTTGAAGAGGATCTGGGCTACATGAGTCCCTAATGGCATTCTACATTTTGAGTAGGGGTCATTTTTTCATGCTTCCACAAGAGTTGGAATAGTTGTCTGATTCTCAGGATATTAAGTGTAGCATTGGGGGCGGGGAGTCATTTCGAGATTTCACATTAAAGCTCAGAGTCAAATTACCGTATTGGCAATTACTGTCATGGGGATCCCCTTTTAACCAAAATGATGACTCCTCTTGGGGTTAACATTAGTTTTTACATGAAATGGCCAAAAGATTGCACTTAAGTGACTATCCTGGGAGGCCTGGCTCCAAAATCCACAGGCGCATTAAGATGAATGGCCATTTCCACTCTCCTGCCTCATCCTCAGCAAGCATGGATCCTCACAGCCACTTTATGCCAAGAGAACAAATGTTTGCAAGTGCCCCTTCTGTTTCTGGGAAGTCTAAAACCTGCCCATAATTTGGCTAATTTGTAGTTGATCATGAGGAAGATAATGAAGAGGGGAAATTGAGGGAGCAGGGGACAGAGTTGCTAGGAAACAGATTTACTTCTCCCATCCAGACAAATAAACTAAAGAAATGGTGTTAATGATTCCAGTTACTGACAGTCTCAGTTCCAAGGAAGCACAAATAAAATATGAAGTTGGGTTACCGTGAAAAAGCATCAGAGGTGGAGGCTCTGGCGATGAGGGTGGAACATGGTTGTTAATAATACTTCTTAGAGCACATGTGCTGTTGAAAAGAAGTCTTTGATGGAAAGGGCTTAGCATGGTATCTGCGTAGAGGGGATGGGCAATAAATGCTAGTCAAAATCATTATAGTTTTATATATATCTATATGATCTATTTATAAATAAGTTATTTTAATCTCATCACCTTCCAAAAAGTTCTAGCCCTTTTGAGTCACTTAGTAATGTCCAGCTTTTTGCAACTCCATGGTCTGTAGCCCACCAGGCTCCTCTGTGTTGATTATCAGGCAAGAATACTGGAGTGGATTGCCATTCCCTCCTCCAGGGGATCTTCCCAACCCAGGGATCAAACATGTCTCTCGTGTTTCCTTCATTGGCAGACAGATTCTTTACCACTAGTACCACCTTGGAGGCCCTCTAGCCTTTCTATTGACTGCAAATATGTCTTCCATTGCCCATTAAAACTTTTCTGAACTTTTCTGTCCTCATTTCACCTCCTCTGCATTGATTGTTATAAGGGTTAGTGAGGTGAGATGTGCGTATACAATTTGTAAATCCAATGATTTTTTAAAAATTTTATCTGCTTGTTTTTAATTGTGGTAGATGCCACAGAAAATAAAACATTTGCTATCTAAATAGTTAAATGTATAATTCAGTGGTGTTAGCTTTGTTTAGTGAATCTCTAGAATATTTTTATCTTGAAAAACCTTAACTGTCCTGATAGACCAACTCCCTCAGCCCCTGGTAGCTGCAATCCTTGGATCTCTATAAGTCTGACTATATTTGATCTAAGTGGAATCATACAGTATTTTTCTCTCTGTACTAGCTTATTTCACTTAGCTTAATGTTCTCAAGGTCCATCATGTAGCAGCGTATAGCGGAATTTCTTTTCCTTTTAAGGCTGAATAACATTTCATTGTGTGTATAGACAATGTTTTCGTTATTCATTCATCTATTGACAACATTTGCCTTGCTTCCACCTCTTGGCTCTTATGCATCACGCTGCATTGAATATGGGTATACACATGTCTCTACCAGATCCTGCTTTCAGTTATTTTGGATAAATACCAAGAAGTGGAAAACTTCAATGAATTTTATGTCTACAAAGGACATAGTTTGTCCTCATCATTAGTGCTCATAGTCACTTCCTCAGACACAAGAGGGAATTTTTGCATAGGTCTTTGAGGTTCCTTCTCTGCTGCTCTCTGCTTTCTCTGCACCTCAAATCCCAGTCATCTCAGCAGCAGTGAACTCTGATCTTTTTCCTTAACGCAGAGAAACTATTTCTTTGCCTCACCATTTGGAAAGTGCCCTCAAGAAGAAAGCTGGTGTGAATGGGAAGCTTTTCTCCCATGTGCTTCTCTTCTGATTGCCCTGCATTAGTAACTGTCCAACACATGAAAACAATTTTGTATCCGTTTTGTTGTTGTTCAGTTTTATAGGATAGATTAAATCTGATATCATCTACTCCATCAAGGGTAGAACTAGAATTTAACCTAGTGTCTTACATTTATACTTCATCCTGTTGGGAGAGGAAACAAACAAAAAAAATCCTCCAAACAAAAAGGCAAATTGCAGCACTGTTTATAATAGCCAGGACATGGAAACAACCTAGATGTCCATCAGCAGATGAATGGATAAGAAAGCTGTGGTACATATACGCAATGGAGTATTACTCAGCCATTAAAAAGAATACATTTGAATCAGTTCTGATGATATGGATGAAACTGGAGCCGATTATACAGAGTGAAATAAGCCAGAAAGAAAAACACCAATACAGTATACTAACACATATATATGGAATTTAGAAAGATGGCAATGACGACCCTGTATGCAAGACAGCAAAGAAGACAGATGTGTATAACAGACTTTTGGACTCAGAGGGAGAGGGAGAGGGTGGGATGATTTGGGAGAATGGCATTGTAACATGTATACTATCATGTAAGAATCGAATCGCCAGTCTATGTCCGATGCAGGATACAGCATGCTTGGGGCTGGTGCACGGTGATGACCCAGAGAGATATTATGGGGAGGGAGGTGGGAGTGGGGTTCATGTTTGGGAACGCATGTACACCCACGGTGGATTCATGTCAATGTATGGCAAAACCAATACAGAATTGTAAAGTAAAATAAAGTAAAATAAAATAAAATAAAATAAAATGAATCCAGGAACTGGGCAAAAAAAAAAAAAAGAGAGAAAATGGTGGATTCATGCTGATGTATGGCAAAACCAATACAATATTGTAAAGTAAAAAAAATAATAAAATGAAGATACTCAAAAAGTAATAAATAAAAATAAAATAAAAATTTTAATTAAAAAAAAGGAAAATGATTACAAATCAGGATCCATGCTATGAAGAAAACAAAGGCACTGAAACAGACCTTCCCAGGCCTGATGCAGTAGTAAAGAATAGCCTGCCAACTCAGGAGACAGAGGAGATGTGGGTTGATCCCTGGATTGAGATGATCCCCTGAAGGAGGAAAGGGCAACCCACTCCGGTATGCTTGCCTGGAGAATCCCATGGATAGAGGAGCCTGGCAGGCTATAGTCCGTAGCATTGCAAAGAGTTGGACATCACTGAGCATGCAACATAGGGAAGGTGGGGAAGGACTATATGATTTGGGAATACGGTGATAAGAGGAGGCTGCTTTGAGGAGTTTTACACTGAGATTTAAATGATGAGTAGGACCTTACTATGTGAAGCAGAGCTAAGAGGGGAGAACAGAAGGATGTGCTAAATAGAAATATGGATTCTGAATAAGTGCTCCTGGCCAAAATTTATGTGACACAAACAAGGGCCAGAGTGCCAAGGTGGGTAACTCATTATAACTCATACTAAGAGCAAGAGGAGGTCTGGAGACCTTGAAAGGGAAGGGATAAAGAAGCCATCACTATGTCTGGGGATTGGGTTTGGGCAGTGTTTGGGGGTGTGCTAGCATGAGTGCTATCTTCAGATATCCCAAGAGCTATCATGGGGAGAACAGACAACACTCTAGTACATGGCTTTGCAAATTACAGCCTACAGGCCAAATCCAACCAAACAACTTGCAAACTGTGGATGGATTTTATACATTTTTAACTGATTTATTACATTTTAAATGACTGTGTCAGTACTTAATAGCCTCAAAATTGTGTAATAGCCTCAATTTTGTTTCTGGCCCACAAAACAAGTTACTTATTACCAAGCCCTTTAAGAAAAAGTTTGCTGACCCCTTGCTTTGTTTGAGACAGCTGATGCTCCCTGGCTAGGATTGTCCTTGCCAATTTTATTGAATACAGGTTCACTGTGGGAATTACAATGATTCCACAAGCAAGTAACAGGCAGGACAATGGCTCTTAAGCCATCAAGAAATAGCATTTTGAGCCAATGATAGATTAATTACACTCCAGTTCCAGGCAAGGGGAGATGAAAGCAATAAAGTCAAAACTCAGTTGAGATGTGCAAAACCAACCAGTTGGTTAACAGGGGAGGTGGTTTAGTCAACTGAGAACTGGTATCCAGCTGTCAGCACAAAAGCAAAAGTCACCTGTTGTTAGAGCTTGTTGCTAGGGAACAGCGGCATCACTGTTGACAGGCTAGATGATCTCCTAAGGGGCCTTGGCACAGCTTTCTTGACTGCTAGTAAAAGAATCACTTTTACCATGGAAGGAGCTAATGCCTCAGGGTCATTAGAGATCAGCAAAGGGTCACCTTGCCCAGATGTAACACCATTCTACAGTCCTTATCAACTCTGAGGATTTAGTCTAAACATCCCACCATAGTTGCTTCTTCGTGTTCTTGTGAATAAGTGTCCAGCTGAGCTCCCAAGTGGTTACTGACAGCCACAGATTTGGATGATGACATCCTGACACACAGTTTCACCTTTATATCAAAACAGCTTCATTCTTAGAAATAACTTCATTTTTGTCAGAAACAAGCAGATTGGACATCATACCAAACCACTACATGGCACCTGTGTTCTGGATCAATTGCAGGAATTTGATTTGCTGTAGCGAAAGGAATGAGTTAGCAAAGTTGGTATCAAAAATTCTCTAAAAGGGAAGAGATTTTCCTGGGTGGAGTTTCAGAGGGACCTCTGTTCTAGGCCTTTCCTTGCCCATCATCACACACTGGGTAGTTTTCCACCTACTCAGTCCATGCATGAGAGGACATCATTTGGCTTCTTGAGAACAATGTGGGGGCATTGGACCAACGGGTCAAGAATTTGACTCTGTGAAATTGGACAGTTTTATATTTGGCAGAAATAACAGTTTGATTTGAAAACACCTAATTAGTGACTGTAGCTAATTGTTTCACTGAATTAAATTATTTTATCATCCCTCCAACTGGATTTAGACCATAAAGTCCTTGAGTAAAATGTTGGTATCTTAAATTAATCTGTTCCAGGTCTCCAACAACCAGGGGAAGACTAGTTTATAGTCTATAATGTATATGCTTGGTTGCTTAATCATGTCTGACTCTTTGTGGCCCCGTGGACTGTAGCCCACCAGGCTCTGGGATTTCCCAGGCAGGAGTACTGGAGTGGGTTGCCATTTCCTCCTCCAGGGGATCTTCCTGACCCAGAGGCTGAATCCGAGTCTCTTGCATCTCCCGAATTGGCAGGAGGATTCTTTACCACTTGAGCCACCTGGGAAGCCCCATAATCTGTAATAAACAAGGCTAATTTCCCAGAAACTAGGCCATGGGCCCAGGTACTTCAGAAGGAAAGTACTAGTTTTAGAGCAGTCTTTCCTAACAAAATCCACCCTGGTTTATGATACAGAGTGGAATATGGTACGGATCTCATTCATGTATCTCTTTATCTGATAAGGAACTCACAGTCCAATGGGGAAAGAAAATGAAAGTTGCTTAGTCATGTCTGACTCTTTGCAACCCCATGGACTGTATTCCAGGCCAGAATACTGGAATGGGTAGCCATTCCCTTCTCCGGGATCTTCCCAACCCAGGGATTGAACCCAGGTCTCCCACATTGCAGGTGGATTCTTTACCAGCTTAGCTACCAGGGAAGCAATGGGTAGATAGATAAAATAATATAGTAAGTATATAGGAGATTCACTTAGTTTTTGCATTGTAATTGGGGGAAAAGCTTTCCATTACCCTTTTAGGGAACCTGGCTATGTCTGAAAACTAAGTTATTAAAGATAGACTGACAGGAGAAAAGTATACAAACTGAATTTTAACATGTATATGAGAGTCTTCACAAGAGATTGAAGATTCTAAAAAGTGATCAGACCATGAAGCTATAACTTTCAGACAAAGAAAGAATAAATTTGTGAATTGATAAGACAAAGGGGTTTGACCTAGGGATAGTCCAACTAAGACTAGATCATGATGAGGGTTAGTTTAACAAGGTTAGCTTGTAGATTCCTCTGGGCTGATAAAAGTCTGTCTCTAGAAAGAGAAGTATTTATATTGTGTCCATAGACAGAAAAGAAAGATTTTTTTTCTGTGTTTACTGCTTGTTGATTGCCTCCAGCTTATGACCATATTTTGTTAAAGGGTCAAATTTTGGAACGATATATTCTGGTTTCCTTTTATGCGTTATGTCCAGAGCACTGTAAAACATAGTTGAACATTGAAGGAGGTCAAAGCAATTTTTATGGAGAAGATGATGCCTGGATAAAATCTTAAAGAAGAGAATGAGGATATTCAGTTGAAGGGTGTGGGTCAGCTGTGGCAGCGTGTGGATGGGAGAATTTAGGCAGTAGAAAGGATGAACCATGAAAAAATTTAATGCATTTAGAAAACTTTAGAGAATTCTGTATGACTAGATTAGAGTGGAGAGAAATGAGGCTAGACCATCAAGATAGTACAGCTGTGTTGTATAAGGAGTATAGCACATTTGAGTTTCACCCCAAGGGCAGTGGAGAGCTACTGAAAGATATGAACAGTGACATGACTGTATTTGATTTAAAAGAAAAACATTTTTCTGGTAGCACAATGAAGAGTTGAGTGGAGCTAAGACCAGAGCTTGACGGATGTGTTAAGATGGCTATTGCATGCTATTTTAAACATTAAAAAAAAAAATCTCAACTGTTTGTTGCTAGGATATAAAAATACAACATAACTTTGTATTTTGACTTTGTATCCTACAAACTTGTAAACTCATTATTTCTGGTAGTTTTTTTAAGATTCTTATTCCTATGTACACATTATTTCATTCTCAATTAAAGTTTTACTTCTAAGGAAAAAAAAAGATTGCTATTTCAGTTATCCAAGTGACAGGCAACAGAGATGTAGGCAAGAGTAGGGGCAATGGGAAGAGGGGCATGAAATACCAAGAAGGTCAGAAAAACAGGATTAATTATTGCTGAATGTGTGCAGTAAGTGAGGGAAGAGAAACTAAGAATGCCATTTGGATACATCTTGAATGAGATGTCCACTCAGGATAGAAAATGAAATACAAGGGAAGGGATGAATAGCAGTATAAAATAGTACAGTAAGTCCCCTATGTATAAACAAATTCTGTTCTGAAAGTGCATTGGTAAATCCAGTTTGTTTGTAAGTCTTACAAAATTAGCTTAGGTACCCTACTAACACATTCAACTATATAGTACTGTACTGTAATAGGTATATAATATTTTTCATTCAAATAATACATAGAAACAAATAAGAAAACATTTTTAATCTTGTAGTACAGTACCTTGAAAAATACAGTAGTAGTACAGGGCAACAGCAGGCCTGCAGGGACTGGCATAGGGTGAACAGGCAAGAAAAGTCACTGACTGGAGGGGCGAGAGGGAGTAGAGAGGGCAGAGCCGAAGCACCGTCAGCAATAGGAGGCTGAGGGTCAGCTGCAGTTTCACTCATGCCTGGTGCTGATGGCACAGGTTCTGGTTCCTTGCTGGAACCAAATGTATGTTCCCATCTTTGAAAGTTCACAACTTGAACGTTTATATGTAGGTGATGTACTGGCCTGAGAACTATGGAAATATTGACCTGGAAATTGGGCAACGTTTGAAAAAGTAGTCGCGTTTGAGATAAGCCGTGCGTGAATGAGTTTCCCGAATGAGAGTTGGTTGTGATCCTTATAAGGATGACATTGTTAGCAAAGGCTTATACGTGATGTGTACAAGAGTAGGTAATGTTCACTTTCACAGGAGGTAATGGTCTGTGGTTCATGGTGCTTGTTGCCAGTGTTCACTTTCTCATTTGACTGCGATGACATTTTCATGAGAAGAACTTGGTAACTGAATGATCTCTTTTTCAAAGGTGAAGATGCTGACGCTTGGGTTAAATGAGGCTTCCAAGCTCATCACTTTGTAAGGAGAACCGTGGCTTGAACTCACATCGCACCAAGTAGAAGGCAACATAAAGCTGGATCCAAATGGAAGGTCAGTCAGTTGCAGCTCATCTGTCAGGTAAGGACCTGAACAGAAATTGCTGTTTCAAACTAGGTTCTGTTTTAGCAGTGGAATCCAGTCATGCTTCAACTGTGTCCTAGAGGGCAAACCTGAACCTGGAAGAGCAGAGCAGGAGTTTTAGAGGAATCTTCAAGGATACTGTGAACCAACCAAAACCAGACATTTATTCTTTTACTCCTGGGAAGTAGTAGCTTGCATGTGGCCATTTAGAAGGGTAATACTTGTAAATCCAGGTATAATAATAATTATTATTACTGTAATTAAAAAAATAATTATTACTGTAATTCAATGTGATTTTATTTTGTTGCTCATCTTTGGCCATTGGGAGCTTTTTAAGTTGTTTCCTGTGTTCTTCTGACATACCTTCATCATTGTGGATATTTATTTATGAATGAATTAGCACTTCCTTACTCTCTGGGACTATGGGATGTTTCAGGCACATCTTACACATCTGTCCCAGTTCTAGAATCAGTAGACTCAGCCATTTTTACAAAGAGGGCTTAGTTGGTTCTCTCTCTCTCTCTCTCTGTGACATTGGAACCAAGAACTGGGTGCTTGATGTGCTTTTTGTAGCTTGGGTACCACAGCTTCTAGGCAGTCTCAGATGACAGAGCAATACAATATATTAACGTGTGTGTGTGTGTGTATATATATATATATATATATATATATATTTCTCTTTTTAACTATCTGTGTCTATATTAACTTAAATAAGGGTTTGTCTTGGTGTCTCTAATCCATTTCCACATGGATCATTATAACCTACTCCCCTTGCTTATGTGTAATTTCTGGTTTCAGCAATGAAAAACCTGTCTCCCACCATCTGTTAATCAATCTTAATTGTCCCAATCCAGGATGCGTGCTTAATTGTTTTAGAGTTGCTCTGTACCCTCATGGGAGGAAAGGTTTTATCACTAGAGTACAATGCTTATGTGTAGTTCCCTTTGCCTTTAATCTTACAGGCTCCACAATTTTCAAAGTTAGGTTTATTCCATTACTACAAGTAAGGGTGCTTCATACATTTGTACTACAGTTAAATTCCTCTATCACAGCCTGTATTTCATCCTGAGACCCTCTGATTTTCTAAATCATCATTTTTTTTTAAAGTTTGTATGTTAGGTTCATTCTTTGTGTTACAAAGTTTTATAAGTTTTGACAAATGTATAATATCATCTATCCACCATTACAGTACCACATAGAATAGTTTCACTGCCCTGAAAAATCCTCTATGCTTTAATGCCCCTCTTCAACTCCTGGAAGCAAGTTATCAGTTTACTGATTCTATGAATTTGTCCTTCCAGAAAGTAATATATATGGGATCTTCAAGACATCCCAGGTTTGATGATTTGCTAGGAGAACTTACAGGACTCAGCATGTAATACTCACAGCTAAGATCTACTACAGTGAAAGAATGCAAAGCAATAACCAGCACAGCGAAAAGGCACATAGGGCAAAGTCAAGATGAAACCAGGCACAAGTTTCTAAGAGTTCTCTCCCAGTGGAATTAGTGGATGTGCTTAATTCTTCTAGCACCGAGTTACAGCATGAGAAGTGTTGTCTACTGGGGAAACTCATTAGAGACTCAGTGTCAAGGATTTTCATCAGAGGCTGGTCCTAAAGGCAGTCTGTCTAGCATATACCAAAATTCCAGGCTCCTAGAAGAAAAGATGTTTAGCATCCACCACATGGTACAAGCATTTTCATCACAAGGATCTTCTCTTATAAATGCTTGCAATGATGAGAATCTTCCTGAAATCTACTTCTTGAAATACCAGGCAAGGAGGAGCTTACAAACAGATCTTTCTAAGGATAGCAGTCTCAGGCCTGAAATGTTCATTCTTTTATACACATGGTATACATGAAGTCATAAGGTATGTAATTTTCTCAGATTGGCTTCCTCCACTTAGCAAAATGCATTTAAGATTCATCCTTGTCTTTACATGGTTTGATAGCTTATTCTTTTCTAGTCTCTGAGTAGTATTCCATTGTTTGAACATACCACAGTTGATTTACCCATTCACCTAGTGAAGGATATTTTTGGTTGCTTCCAGTTTTTGCAGGTTATTAGCATAGATTCTGTAAACATTTGTGGGCAAGTTTTTATATGGACATGAGTTTCCTAATCAATTGTGTGTATGTAGCAGTGTGTTTGCTTGAGTGTGTGGTAAGACTGTGTTTCATATTATAAGAAACTACTATACTGTCTTCCGAAGTAGCTATACCATTTTGCATTCTCACTAGCAATGGATGAGAGTTTCTGTTGCTCCACATCCTTGCTAGCAATTGGTATTATTTTTTTTTATGTTAGCCGTTTGAATAGGTACACAGTAGTATCCCATTTTCATTTGCATTTTTTAAAATAACAATCGATGTTAAATAGTTTTTTCTTGCCATCCTATATCTTCTCTGGTAAAATGTCTTATCATATCTTTTGCACATTTTAAAGTAGGTTGTTTTTTATCCTTGATTAAAATTTTGTATGTGTATATTTTGAATCAAGTCCTTTACTAGATAGGTTGGTTTTTTTTTTTTTTAAAAAGAAACTTTATTTTTTTTGTTGTTTTGGATTTCTTTTCTTTTTAATTTTTATTTTTACTTTATTTTACTTTACAGTACTGTATTGGTTTTGCCATACATTGACATGAATCCACCACGGGTGTACATGCGTTCCCAAACATAAAACCCCCTCCCACTTCTCACCCCATATCGTCTCTCTGGATCATCCCGGTGCACCAGCCCCAAGCATACTGTATTCTGCATCAAACATAGACTGGCGATTCGTTTCTTACATGATAGTATACTTGTTTCAATGCCATTCTCCCAAATCATCCCACCCTCTCCCTCAGAGTCCAAAAGTCCGCTCTACACATCTGTGTCTCTTTTGCTGTCTCGCATACAAGGTCATCATTACCATCTTTCTAAATTCCATATATATGTGTTAGTATACTGTATTGGTGTTTTTCTTTCTGGCTTACTTCACTCTGTATAATCAGCTCCAGTTTCATCCATCTCATTAGAACTGATTCAAATGTATTCGTTTTAATGGCTGAGTAATACTCCATTGTGTATATTATATTCTCTTAGTTTGTGGTTTGTCTTAACAGTGGCTTTCACAGGATCGAAGTTTATAATTTTAATAAAGCCCAACCCACTAATTTTTCTCTTTTATAATCATAATCATGGTGTTATATTTTAAAAGTAAAAGTGAAAGTCATTCAGTCATGTCTGACTCTTTACGACACCATGGACTGTAGCCTGCCAGGCTCCTCTGTCCGTGGAATTCTCCAGGTCAGAATACTAGAGTGGGTAGCTATTCCCTTCTCCAGGGTATCTTTCCAATGCAGGGATCGAACCCAGGTCTCCCTCATTGCAGGTGGATATTTTACGGCCTGAGTCACCAGGGAAGCCCAAGAATACTGGCGTGAGTAGCCTATCCGTTCTCCAGAGGATCTTCCTGACCCAGGAATCAAACCAGGGTCTCCTGCATTGCAGGCAGTTTCTTTACCAACTTCTAAGTCCTCTATATTTTTCTTCTAAAAATTTCAGTTTTACCTTTTTATGACCCATTTTGAGTTTAAAGTATAAGCTCTGTGTGTAGGTTCATTTTGCATATAGGTTTCCAATTATTCATCATCGTTTGTTGAAAATACTACCCTTTATCCATTTAATTGCCTTTGTCCAAAACCATTTGACAATATTTGTCCTGGTTTATTTCTGGGCACCATTTTATTCCACTGACCCATGTTTCTATTCTTTCACAAAAAGCACACCATTGGTATATAGTAGTTGGTTATAAGCCTTGAAATTGGGTAGTGTGTCTTGAAAATGTTCTTCAGTATTCATTGGCTAGTCTAGGTCTACTGACTTTCCACATAAACTTTAGAATTAGTTTGTTGACATCTACAAAAAAACTTGCATGATTACATATTTTTAATTAAAGCACTTCTCAGAACCAGTGGAAAAGGAAATGGCAACCCACTCCAGTATTCTTGCCTGGAAAATTCCACTGATGGAGAAGCCTGGTGGGCTAAAGTCCATGGGCTCACAAAGAGTCAGGTACAACTTAGTGACTAAACAGCAAGCAGCTTAGAACGATTAGTATACTAATGTCAATTATGAATATCAAGGGAGAATACATACTTTGCAGCATTTCTCACACTTGACTTCAGTTCAGTTCAGTTCAGTTGCTCAGTTGTGTCCAACTGTGCGACCCCATGAACCATAGCACACTGGGCCTCCCTGTCCATCACCAACTCCCAGAGTTCACCCAAACCCATGTCCATAGAGTTGATGATGCCATCCAGCCATCTCATCCTCTGTCGTTCCCTTCTCCTCCTGCCCTCAAACTTTCCCAACATCAGGGTCTCTTCTCAAATGAGTCAGCTCTTTGCATCAGGTGGCCAAAGTATTGGAGTTTTAGCTTCAACATCAGTCCTTCCAATGAACACCCAGGACTGATCTCCTTTAGGATGGACTGGTTGGATCTCCTTGTATTCCATGTGACTCTCAAGAGTCTTTTCCAGTGCCACAGTTCAAAAGCATCGATTCTTTGGCGCTCAGCTTCCTTCACAGTCCAACTCTCACATCCATACATGACCACTGGGTCTAGCCTTGACTAGACCCTTGTTGGCAAAGTAATATCCCTGCTTTTCAACATGCTATCTAGGTTGGTCATAACTTTCCTTCCAAGGAGTAAGCATCTTCTAATTTCATGGCTGCAGTGATTTTGGAGCCCAGAAAAATAAAGTCTGACACTGTTTCCACTGTTTTCCCATCTATTTCCCATGAAGTGATGGGACCAGATGCCATGATCTTCGTTTTCTGAATGTTGAGCTTTAAGCCAACTTTTTCACTCTCCTCTTTCATTTTCATCAGGAGGCTTTTTAGTTCCTCTTCATTTTATAAGGATGGCATCATCTGCATATCTGAGGTTATTGATATTTCTCCCAGCAATCTTGATTCCAGCCTGTGCTTCCTCCAGCCCAGCGTTTCTCATGATGTACTGTGCACATAAGTTAAATAAGCAGGGTGACAGTATACAGCCTTGACGTACTCCTTTTTCCAGTTCTAACTGTTGCTTCCTGACCTGCATACAGGTTTCTCAAGAGGCAGGTCAGGTGGTCTGGTATTCCCACCTCTTTAAGAGTTTTCCACAGTTTATTGTGATCCACACAGTGAAAGGCTTTGGCATAGTCGATAAAGCAGAAATAGATGTTTTTCTGGAACTCTCTTGCTTTTTTGATGATCCAGCGGATGTTGGCAATTTGATCTCTGGTTCCTTTGCCTTTTCTAAAACCAGCTTGAACATCTGGAAGTTCACGATTCACGTACTGCTGAAGCCTGGCTTGGAGAATTTTGAGCATTACTTTACTAGCATGTGAGATGAGTGCAATTGTGTGGTAGTTGACTTCAATATTCTTTTATTCCTGGACCTGTGTTGTGCTTAGTCACTCAGTCATGTCCATCTCTTTTGACCTCATGGACTGTAGCCAGCCAGGCTCCTCTGTTCATGGGGATTCTCCAGGCAAGAATACTTGAATGGGTTGCCATGACCTCTTCCAGGGGATCTTCCCAACCCAGGGATCTAACCCAGGTCTCTCACAATGCAGGTAGATTCTTTACATTGAGCCACCAGGGAAGCCCCAGACCTTTGTTATATAACTCCAGAGAGAATTTCTTTCTTTAAACAAAACAAAGCACTGAAGGTCACAGAAGAGGAGTTGTTTTGGCTAGGGTGATGATTTTATTAGGATCGAGGCCTGGGGTAGAAATCTATTTATTCTGAGGCTATAAATATATTTTGATCATTTTTATACATGACATATATCTCTACTTTCAGATAATTTTACAGTTAGTATAAAAGCTCAGAGAATCACAGTGTAGATATTGTGAAAGATTTCATTGATTCATGGTAGCTGAATGGCTTTTTATTCAACTTATTCTCAAATAATCATGAGTGATTAAATGTGATAGTATATTGTATATAATAATTTTTATCCATATTTTGATGTAAAATTGTACAGCTTATTAATGTTGTTGTTCAGTTTCAAAGTTGTGTCTGACTCTTTGCAACTCCATGAACTACAAGCACTCCAGGCTTCCCTGTCCTTCACTATCTCCCAGAGAATGTGTAAATTCATATCAATTGAGTCAGTGATGCTATCTAAACATCTCATCTTCTGCTACCCTCTTCTCCTTTTGCCTTCAATCTTTGCCAACATCACGGTCTTTTCCAATGAGTTGGCTCTTTGCATCAGGTGGCCAAAATATTGTAGCTTCAGTTTCAGCAACAGACCTTCCAGTGGCAAGTAGAAGACGTGGCTTTGATCCCTAAGTCAGGAAGTTCCCCTAGAGAAAGAAATGGCAACCTGTTCCAGTATTATTTTCTGGAGAATCCCATGGACAGATTTGCCTAGCAGACTATAGTCCATGGGGTCACAAAAGAGTCCAACATGACTGAGCAACTAAATAACATTATTAGCCCCTCAGGTAAAGGCTGCTTTCCTGAAACTCTATCAGTTTATTCAAGCACTTCTGAAGGGTCACTGAAGTCATCCTCAAGAGCCCCAGAACAAGTGTTGTTTTACAGAAATGTGTGCCTCTCTTAATACCTCAACTCTGTTGATTTAGGTCTTTGTATTCAAGTTGGGGCAACTTGGGCAAACAGTACCAATGGTGGTTCTCTCAGTGGACTTGTAGCTTTAGTTATAGAACCAGGTTAGCAGTGCCTGTCGCTAGCCAAAATCTTGGCCTTCTCTGCCCACCAAAGCTGAATGAAAAATACAGAGACTGAGTTTGGAGGAAATAAAAAGTTGGCTTTAATTCTCAGCTGGCAGAGAGGGGAACACAGTAGGCTCATGCCTCAACAACTATGCCCCCTGAATCCATGAGGAGTCTAGGGGCTTGTACAAGGCAGGGGCTTACAGTCAGAAGTTGGTGATAAGAAACAATGGTGATAAGATCTTCATTTCTTCCTCTCATATTGTTTCAATCATAGACTGTCATCACTGACCTAGAAATTGAGTCTGGGAGTTGGATCTCTCTGTGGCCTTCTTTCTGCTGTGTAACTAGAGGGGGCATGTGTTTGTAAGGGTTAACACCAGACACAGGATATGTTTAGCGTAGAGTCAAAGGAAAAAAAATGTGAATTGTAGCTCCTGCAGGATTAGGGGGCAGAAAAGCAAATTTAGTTACAGACATACAGAGTTAGGAGTAGTTAACAGTTAAAAAAAAAATGGAATGTTCAGGTCTGCTCACTGTTCGGTCTTCTTTATTCTCAGGAGAGGGAAAGAGAAAAACTCACTCCTCTTTTTTCCTTTTCACGGCAACAAAATGAAGGCATATTTTGTTATGTTAATGAGGTGACTTGTTGAAAACCCTTCGTTAACCTAAGGATGAGGCACTGGTTGCCAGAAAAACCAACTTTGTGATTAGAGGGTTGGGTGGAGCTAGAGACTTTAACGATGATCATTCATGCATCTGAAATGAACCATCAAAGACAGGGTTTGGAAAGCTTTTGGGTTGGTGATGAGAAATGGAGTATTTCCTGCCATATCAATAGACAAGTGTGTTATAGTCATCAGTGGGATTCCAGCCCTCCAGGGCACTCAGGAAGAAGCAGAATACCTCGTGAGGTGGCAGCCATGAGGCTGCAGCTGCTCCCTACACAGAGCCCTAAGGAGGGTCAGGGGGTGAGAACACAGGATCGGTCCAGTTCAGTTCAGACCCTCAGTCATGTTCGATTCTTTGTGACCCCATGAACTGCAGCAAGGCAGGTTTCCCTGTCCATCACCAACTCCTGGAGCCTACTCAAACACATGTCTGTAGAGTCGGTGATGCCATCCAACCATCCCATCCTTTGTCGTCCCCTTCTCCTCCTGCCTTCAATCTTTCCCAGCATCAGGATCTTTTCCAATGAGTCAGTTCTTCACATCAGGCTGCCAAATATTGGAGCTTCAGTTTCAGCATCAGTCCTTCCAATGAATACTCAGGATTGATTTCCTTTAGGATGGGCTGGTTGGATCTCCTTGCAGTCCAAGGGACTCACAAGAGTCTTCTTCAACACTACAGCTCAAAAGCACCAATTCTTTGGTGCTCAACTTTCATTATGGTTAACTCTCACATTCATACATGACTACCGGAAAGACCATAGCTTTGACTATATGGACCTTTGTTGGCAAAGTAATGTCTCTACTTTTTAATATGCTGTCTAGGTTTGTCATAACTTTTCTTTCAAGGACCAAGTAACTTTTAATTTCATGGCTGCAGTTATTATCTACAGTGATTTTTAAGCCCAAGAAAATAAAGTCTGTTGTTGTTTCCATTGTTTCCCCATCTACTTCCCCATGAAGTGATGAGACTGGATGCCATGATCTCAGTTTTTTGAATGTTGAGTTTTAAGCCAGCTTTTTCATTCTCTTCTTTCATCTTCATCAAGTGGCTCTTCAGTTCCTCTTCCCTTTCTGCCATAAGGGTGGTTGTTGATATTTCTCCCTACAATCTTGTTTCCAGCTTGTGCCTCATCTGATCTGGCATTTCACATGATGTACTCTGCATATAAGTTAAATAAGCAAGGTGACAACATACAGCCTTGATGTATTCCCTTCCCAAATTGGAACCAGTCTGTTGTATTATGTGCAGTTCTAACTGTTGCTTCTTGACCTGCATATAGATTTCCCAGGAGGTAGGTAAGTTGTTCTGGTCTTCCCATCTCTTTCAGAATTTTCCAGTTTTTTGTGATCCTTTAGAGTAGTCAATGAAGCAGAAATAGATGTTCTTTTGGAATTAAATTGCTTTTTCTATGAGCCAATGGATGTTGCCAATTTGATCTCTGGTTCCTCTGCCTTTTCTAAAACCAGCTTGAACATCTGGAAGTTCACAGTTCAAGTATTGTTGAAGCCTGGCTTGGAGAATTTTGAGCATTACTTTACTAGCATGTGGGATGAGTGCAATGGTGCAGTAGTTTGAGCATTCTTTGGCATTGCCTTTCTTTGAGATTGGAGTGAAAACTGACCTTTTGCAGTCCTGCGGCCACTGCTGAGATTTCCAAACTTGCTGGCACATTGAGTGCAGCACTTTCACAGCATCATCTTTTAGGATTTGAAAGAGCTCCACTGGAATTCCATCACCTCCACTAGCTTTGTTCATTGTGATGCTTCCTAAGGCTCATTTGACTTTGTATTCCAGAATATCTGGCTCTAGGTGAATGATCACACCATCGTGGTTATCTGGGTTATTAATTAAGATCTTTTTGTACAGTCCTTTGTGTATTCTTGCTACCTCTTCTTAATACACAGGATACTGGCCACAGATAGTGAGGTGCATATGAAAGAAATGATTTCAGTGAGAACAGACTCTTGCAAATTCCCATACGCAGAAAAGTGCTAAATTCCTTAACTTGAGATAACTGGTTTCCTTTAATTTGCAATAATTTCTTGATATTCAGGCTACTTGCCTTTTGTTGTGAAACTTCTATATAACCTCGCTCCTGCCCTTGTCTCATCAGAGCAGTTCTCCCAGGATTATTTGAGATGCCGTGTTCTGGGCTGAAAGTCCTAAAAATTACCACTGAACAAAATGTAACTTTCACTTTTTAGGTTGTTTGTATTTTTGGAAGTGCTGGAAAGATGGCTAATGACACGCCTGGAGAAGGCTTTAAAGCTGCCTGTCCTTCCCATACACCTTACCTGCCCTTCCCTACACCTCTCTTCTGTCTGGTTGTTCCTGAGTTATATCCTTTTATAACAATCCTGCAATCTAGTAGGTAAACTATTTCTCTGAGTTCTGTGAGCTGCTCTAGGAAGTCAGTTAAATCAGAGGAAGGGGTCTTGGGAATCTGTGATTTGTAGCCAATTGTTCAGAAGTACAGGTAACAACTTAGGCTTGTGGCTGATATTTTAAGTCTGATGGTGGTAGGGTTGACCCTTAACTGGTGGAACCTGATGCTGTCTGGGTAGTTATTTTGTTGTTTAGTCTCCAAGTTGGCCCAACTCTTTTGCGACCCCATGGACTATAGCCCTCCAGGCTCCTCTGTCTGTGGAATTTCCCAGGCAAGAATACTGGAATGGGTTGCCATTTCCTTCTTCAGGGGATCTCCCCAACCTAGGGATCAAACTTGCATCTCCTGCATTGCAGGCAGATTCTTTTACTCTGTGCCACCAGCAAAACCTGTGTCTAGGTAGAGAGTGTCACAGTCGAGTGGAATTGTGGGGCAATCAGTTGGGGTGCCGAGAATTGCTTGTTGATGTGGGACTGTCTTCCCTTCCCCACACCTGCCCCCAACATTGGCACTAACACCAAGACCTATTTGATAGGTTCTCAGTAAATTTTGTTGAGTGACTGGATACCATTGAATGGTTGAATTCTAGGATGTTTAACAGCCCAAGAAGACTAACCTAACTGTCACAACTGGCTGATGATAGAGCTCCAGAAAAGGGAAGTGTCTTACCTATATGTTTTTACTTTATTTATTTATGTTTCCCGATACATGGGTTTATTTCCTTATTTTTTAAAAGTTGATCATTTTTGGCAATGAAGAGCAACCCATGGATAATAAAATACCTATGTCTAAATAAGACTGATGCTGCTTAACCTGGCCCTAGCCAATCTTTCCAGCTTTATTCCCACCACCATCCGCTTGTTAAAAATGTGTAAACATCCTCCTGATCACTAGACCAGTGCTGCTCAAACTTTAAAGCTTGCATGAGTCACTTGGAGGATCTTGATACAGTGCAGATTCTGATTCACTAAGTCTGGAGTAGGAACCTGGGTTTTGCCTTTTAAGTAAGGCCAGTAAAGTGGGTCCTAGAACCACATTTTGAATGTAAGACCCTGACAGTGTTATGGCCATCTGCTGTATGCACTCATCACCTTTCACTGTTATGTGTTTAGTAGCTGTCTTCCCATCACTGGAGAGTATGTCTGTGAGGTTCACTGTTAAGTCTATTGTGTGTGCTGTGCTAGGCTGAGCTGCTTCAGTCGTGTCCGACTCTTTGTGACCCCTTGGACCATCGCTCTCCAGGCTCTTCTGTCCATGGGATTTTCCAGGCAAAATTACTGGAGTTGGTTGCCATGCCTTCCTCCAGGGGATCTTCTCAACCCAGAGATCGAACCTGCATCTCTTATGTCTCCTGCATTGGCAAACGGCTTCTTTACCACTAATGCCACCTGGGAAGCCCCGTTAAGTATATTGGTACCTATCAAAGTGAATCTGAGATTCTTAAAACTCTAGCTTTGGACAGAATCTCATTTGTCCCTCCCTTGCAAGTTTTAGGCAAAGAATTGAATCCAGCGATAGAAAGTGACCTCTCCATGGTACAGGACAAATTGGTGACAGAGCTGAGAAGAGGAACTGGTTTCTGAAATAAATACCTATTGTGTTGCAAAACATCAAGTAAAGGTCTTAGGGCAAGTAGCACTTTATTCAGAACTTGCTGCCCCAGGTATTGGATACTTAACAGAGAACTCCCATTACAAGCACTTTGGCAAGTTGCAAGTGTCTGTGAGTAGGCAAGAAGTACCTCTGGGGCGTTTCTCAGAGTCCAGGGAGCCTTCACAATTAGACTAATAGCTTATAGGATAACAAGAGTGTGGCCAATTGAGAAGGATTGACCTAATTCTTCCTTTTTAATTACCTTAATTTTATGCATCAGGTAATTAATTGAATGACTTAGTGATTACAAATGCTTTCTCTATCTCCAGCCAGGAATGAGAATAAGTTACATAAGAAGCATCAGTGGGAAAAGGAGGAGAGATTAGGACAAGGACCACTTGTTAGGAGTCTACATGAACCCCATGCTGTTACACAGAAATCACCATAGTTTTTTATGTTTGAGCAATGGAGACCCCTGGAGCAGGAAATGGAATCCCACTCCAGTATTCTTGCCTGGGAAATCCCTTGGACAAAGGAGCCTGGTGGGCTACCGTCCATGGGGTTGCAGAGTTGGACATGACTGAGTGACTAAGCATGTGCACGCCCGTGCACATGCACCCACACACACAATGTATTTGTTTGCTCATAGAAGAAAAATACAGGAAAGGCCCCCCTCCCCCCAAAAAGCTTCTAGGACTAGATTGGTGTTTCTTAACTTTAGTACTGTTGACGTTTTGAGTCATATAATTCTTTATCGTAGAGAACCATCCTATCTGTTAGAGGATATTCCCTGGTGGCTCAGATGTTAAGGAATCTGCCTGTAATGTGAGAGACCCAGGTTCTATCCCTGGGTTGGGAAGATACCTTGGGGAAGGGAATGGCAACCCTTCCCAGTATTCATGCCTGGAGCATTCTATGGACAGAGGAGCCTGTGGGCTATATATGGGTTTGCAAAGAGTCAGACATGACAAAACTGAGTAGCTAACACACACATCATCAGCATCCCCTGAAGTTATAACAATCCAAAGTGTCTCCAGATATTGCCAATTATCCCTGGGGGAGAAATGGAGCAGATCATCTCCAGATGACTCCCCAGAACACCTGGACTAGACCATTGGTCAGGCTCAGTATGTCCACAGTACTTTGGTGCAGCTACACAAGCTGTGCAGTAGCAGTTTCATGGTGCACCATTCTTGTAGACTTCAATAATGCCTGGGACAGCTTACTGCAGATTTTGATAATATCTGCAATCTGTGTCTTTGACCTTTAATGATGAACCATTATTGTACAAAGGAAGATATTATGATTCAAGAAAATGAGAATGGTCTGGAATGTTTTGAAAAGAATGATCATTGTACAGCTTGTCTGACTGGAAAATACCCTGTGGAACTGGAATGGTAGCTGCCAGGGGCAGACATCATATTTCAGGACACAAAAGTTGGTGAAGAAGTTGTAGAGGTTATACCTTCATTTACTGTTACTCAGTTGGTACAGTGCGAAATGCCACATGCTTGTAAGTTCTGAGATTTTTTTTTCTGAAAAGGATACCAAATTGCTATGATGTATTCAGTAATCCTGGATAAATAGTTTGTTATTAAGTAGGAACTTGGATGATCCTTTCAGTTTTATTTAGTACTGTTATTTTTTAGAGATCATGTACATTTCAGATCATCAGCAGTAATGTAGCAGATAGGTGAATTTCTGTTTTAGAGAGGATTGCCAGGTATTATACTCTCACAGGTTCTTAGGAAATTTTGCGGAATGTTTAAGAGATACTGAAATTCATTTATGGAGTATTTTCATGGAGAAGGAAATGGCAACCCACTCCAGTGTTCTTGCCTGGAGAATCCCAGGGACGGGGGAGCCTGGTGGGCTGCCATCTATGGGGTCGCACAGAGTCGGACATGACTGAAGTGACTTAGCTTAGCTTATGTGCTTATCAGAGTATTCAATGACTTCAGTGTCTAAAAAGGTGGTCCATTGGTCACCTTCATCTCCAGTATTATTCTTATCTTCTGCCCCACCTCATCCTAAACCTTTATATCATTCACTGTCACCTTGAAATCTTCAAGTATCTTTCTCTCGGATCACCTACCTCTGTGCTTTGACTTGATTAATCATTTAGCCCTCCCAACAATATTTTCACCCCAACTAGGTCTCCAATGCATTGACCTCACCCATTTGCACTACTGACTATTCCCCTCTTATCTCTATTTGCCTCTATTTTAGTTCAGGCTCTCTTGTCCACCATAGAAATAATTCTCTTATAAAAACCCTCCATAATCTTGCCTTTCTAACCCCATGATGTGTTCACCTTGTTAAATCTAAAGCAGCAGATTGACTCTTATCACTTACCTTGTCTGTTGTGGTGGTGGTGTTCAGTCGCTAAGTTGTGTCTGACTCATTTGCGGCCCTGTGGACCACAACCCACTAGAGTCCTCTGTCAGTGGGATTTCTCATGCAAGAATATTGCAGTGGGTTGCCATTTCCTTCTCCAGCAGATCTTTCTGACCCAGGGATCGAACCTGGGTCTCCTGCATTGGCAAGCAAATTCTTTACTACTGAGCCATCTGTATCTACATCTAAACAGATTAACATCTGTACCTCAATGGAAAAGACACATACAGTATTATGACTAATCCACTGAAGTTTAAGATTACAAACCCCAGATAAGCACTCACACTGTCTGGATTTATTTCTTTGCTTCCTCTCGGACAACTCTTCTACACTTAACTCTTTCAGATGTCTTCCCACTTCCATGCCCTCTCTCTTATCTGATAACTTTGCTTAAAAATAGAAACAGAGGGATCTCTTGTAATTCACATTATCAAATGAGAACATATCCTTATTTAGACCCATATTTGTCTAAAAAAATGACTCTATTTGTCATTCTTTCTCTGCTTCTATCAAGGGCCAGTGTCCCCTGTGCTGTCTATCCCAGGCCTTGCAGCATCCTTATGTGTTTGCTCCTGTAGTTTCCCCATCTCCTGCATCACAGTTGTTTCCTTTTATCCAAATCATTCCCACTGCATATAAATATACTGCAGTTGCTCACAGTTTACCCTTTCGTGATCTGAATTCTATTTCTACTACCATCATATTTCTCTAGTCTCCTTCACAGTAAATCTTGAAGAATCAGTCTACAGTCACTGGATCCTTGTCCTTATCTTTCACTGTTTCTTTAATCTGCTTCAGTCTAGCTTTCACTATCAATACTTCTTTAAAGCCTTTCCTAGCCATGATCATCATATTGCCAAAGCTAATGAACACAACTTCAAACGTCTTACTCATTACTTACTGTTGACTACACTTTACTTAGGAGAAGGCAACGGCACCCCACTCCAGTACTCTTGCCTGGAAAATCCCATGGATGGAGGAGCCGGGTGGACTGCAGTCCATGGGGTCGCTAAGAGTCTGACACGACTGAGCAACTTCAGTTTCACTTTTCACTTTCATGCATTGGAGAAGGAAATGGCAACCCACTCCAGTGTTCTTGCCTGGAGAATCCCAGGGACGAGGGAGCCTGGTGAGTTGCCATCTATGGGGTCGCAGAGAGTTGGACACGACTGAAGCGACTTTGCAGCAGCATACTTTATTTCTTAAAATCCTCATCTTGGTATCTAGGATCCCATCCTCGCATAATATTTTACTTGCATTTTTATGTCCTCCTTTCTTCCCCACTCCCACATTTTTCCTTCACAATCCTGCCTTTAATTGTTTGAGTTCTCCACTAATTGGTCCCAGATCAGTTCTCAGTCTGCACATTTTCCCACAGTGATCTCAGCTACCTCATGGCTTTAAATACCAAATGGATGAAAATGGCTCCCAAATGTGAATCTGCATCCTGTATTCTTTCCTGTGTTCCAGATTTATATATCCATCTCTTTACTATTTATAACTGAATATATGATAGGCCTGTCAAATTATCATTTTCAAAACAGAATTAAAAAATTTTTCGCCCTCTTCTTCCATGCTCCCCACTTCCACCAACAATTTTGTATCATTAAATGACTCCTTCATCTACTTAAGAACCCACTCAGAGAGACTTCAGGCTGAAATCCCAGGAGTCAACCTTGATTTGTTCCTTACTTTCATTTCCTATTTACAATCCTTCATCACAATGTTTCATTCTAGTTCTGAAATACATTTTCTTTACCTGGTCAAACAGCAGCAGCTCCAAAAACTTGTTAAAGGTGGCCAGACAGATTTTATTCAGACTGATATAGTAAGGGATAGAGACTCTAGTATAAACTGAACTCAGCTCCAACTAAGACAAAGATAACTGAGATTTTTAAATGGAAAACAGAGACAGAGATCACAAATGGGCTATGGGAGAGAGAAAAGGGGGGGCGAAAAGGAATAAGGGACTGTAGGAAAATGGAAAATTACAGAGAGGAATAAGCAGAGAACTACCGAAAATGGTTTGGCAGTGAGAGTTGGAACAATGCACATTCTGCAGCTTGGCAGCGTTGCATTTTCTTGAGCAAAGACTCAGCCCTGGGCTGCAGTCACCTTTAGGGACATGAGCTAGTGCAGGTGGAAAACAGTCTATAGTTCAGTCAGTTCCCTCAGCACAGTGTTTGTGCCCTGGGAGTTCAGTGTTCACAGCCCCCTTACTGTTAACACCTTGACCGTCATTTATTATTGGACTTTTGAAAGAGCTTCTTCAGTGATTTTCTTGTATAATTCCTTGCCTTGTGTCAATTAAATCAGCAGTTCTTTAATCATTAAGGAAATCATTAAGTCCAAACCACAGCATACCATTTCATACACATTGGAATGGCTATAAATATGATTAAAAAGATGGACAATAACAAGTGTCAGTGAGGACGCAGAGAAATGGGAACCTTCATATATTGATGTTAGAGATGTAAAATGGTACACCTGCTTTGGAAAACTGTTTGCTTACTATTTTGAATGTTAAATATTGAATTATGATATAACCAAGAAATTCCATTCCTAGATTTATCTACCCAAGAGAAATGAACACATTTGCCCTCACAAAATATGAACTAACTAATATTATCTCTTCACTATAGATCAGCAGAGGGACTCTACTTATTGAAGTTACTTGAGGACCTAGGATGATGAAGTGGCCAAGATTCCTACCAATAGTTGTTAGTTCCCAATCTAGAAGGAAAACATAACTCTGGAAGATCTCACATCAGCAATTAAGTTATACAGATTACTTCTGTTCACAATTTAGAGGCTGGAATTAACCATGAGACCCCATCTAATACAAGAACAAGGAAATGCAATTCTGCATGTGTTTGGGACATGGAGAACCAGCATTCGTCAGCAAGCATACTAATAACTTCTTTGCCTGGGTCCTTGCTATTTCCTTGACTTGATATGATTTTCCTTTATCTATGTGCAGAGCTGCATCCTTCTCACCTTTTAGCTTGCAGGACTTCCCTGAGAGAACTTCTGTAAAAGTCTGCCCCAACCAGTCTCTCTATCTCTTGCACAATCCTTTGGAGCTGTTCATCCCATCTTCTAATGTTTTATGACCCTGCTTATTTCATGATCTGAAATTGTTGGGTATATTTCTGTGTTCATTTTCCTATTTGACTAACTCTTCCCACTTGAACAAACTTTTTGAGGCTGTAATTTGTATTCTCTGTTTTAGTCATTCCCAAAACCCAGCATTTAGAACAATGCTTAGCAAACTCATAATAGAAAAATCAATAAATATTCATTAAATGAATGAACGGACATCCTTTCATGCTTCCCTAGCATTTTTTCTTGCTATTCCTTCTTACTCTTCTTTCAAGCAAAACATTACATATTCTCTAATGTTCATCTTTTTCTAGGGGATGGTCTTGATCCATGTCTCCTGTATAGTGTCATGAACCTCCATCCATAGTTCATCAGGCACTCTGTCTATCAGATCTAGTCCCTTAAATCTATTTCTCATGTCCACTGTATAATTGTAAAGGGTTTGATTTAGGTCATACCTGAATGGTCTATGTTTTCCCTACTTTCTTCAATTTAAGTCTGAATTTGGCAATAAGGAGTTCAAGATCTGAGCTATAGTCAGCTCTTTGTCTTGTTTTTGCTGACTGTATAGAGCTTCTCCAACTTTGGCTGCAAAGAATATAATCAATCTGATTTCGGTGTTGGACATTTGGTGATGTCCATGTGTACAGTCTTCTCTTGAGTTGCTGGAAGAGGGTGTTTGCTATGACCAGTGTGTTCTCTTGGCAAAACTCTGACCTACTTTGACTAGCCTTTGACCTACTTCATTCCATACTCCAAGGCCAAATTTGCCTGTTACTCCAGGTGTTTCTTGACTTCCTACTTTGCATTCCAGTCCTCTATAATGAAAGGGACATCTTTTTTGGGTGTTCTAGAAATTCTTGTAGGTCTTCATAGAGCTGTTCAATTTCAGCTTCTTTAGCATTACTGGTCGGGACACAGACTTGGATTACTGCGATATTGAATGGTTTGCCTTGGAAATGAACAGAGATCATTCTGTCCTTTTGGAGATTGCATCCAAGTACTGCATTTCGGACTCATTTGTTGACTATGATGGCTCCATTTCTTCTAAGGGATTCCTGCCCGCAGTAGTAGATATAATGGTCATCTGAGTTAAATTCACCCATTCCAGTCCATTTTAGTTTGCTGATTCCTAGAATGCCAACATTCACTCTTATCATCTCCTGCTTGACTATATCCAATTTTCCTTGATTCATGGACCTAACATTCTAGGTTCCTATGCAATATTGCTCTTTACAGCATCAGACCTTGCTTCTATCACCAGTCACATCCACAACTGGGTATTGTTTTTGCTTTGGTTCCGTCTGGAGTTGTTTCTCCACTGATCTCCAGTAACATATGGGCACCTACCGACCTGGGGAGTTCATCTTTCGATTTCCTATCTTTTTGCCTTTTCATACTGTTCATGGGGTTCTTAAGGCAAGAATACTGAAGTGGTTTGCCATTCCCTTCTCCAGTGGACCACATTTATTCAGAATTCTCCACCATGACCCTTCCATCTTAGGTGGCCCTACATGGCATGGCTTAGTTTCATTGAGTTAGACAAGGCTGTATTCCATGTGATTAGAAAGAAAAAGAAATGCAAAAGAAAAGAAAAAGAAATGCAAAAATCCAAGAAAAGGAAAAACGCAAAAATGGCTGTCTGAGGAGGCCTTACAAATGGCTGTGAAAAGGAGACAAGTGAAAAGTAAATGAGAAAAGGAAAGATAAACCCATTTGAATGCAGAGTTCCAAAGAATAGCAAGGAGAGATAAGAAAGTCTTCCTCAGTGATCAACGCAAAGAAATAGAGGAAAACAATAGAATAGAAAAAACTAGAGGTCTCTTCAAGAAAATCAGAGATACCAAGGGAACATTTCATGCAAAGATGGGCTCAATAATGGACAGAAATAGAGACCTAACAGAAGCAGAAGATATTAAGAAAAGGTGGCAAGAATACACAGAAGAACTGTGTATTCTTCATGACCTTCGTATTCTTCAAGATCTTCATGACCTGGATGATCATGATGGTGTGATCACTCATCACCTAGAGGCAGACATCCTGGAATGTGAAGTCAAGTGGGCCTTAGGAAGCATCACTAGGAACTAAGCTAGTGGAGGTGATAGAATTCCAGTTGAGCTATTTCAAATGCTAAAAGATGATGCTGTGAGAGTGCCACACCCAATATGCCAGCAAATGTGGAAAGCTCAGTAGTTGCCACAGGGCTGGAAAAGGTCAGTTTTCATTCGAATCCCAAAGAAAGGCAATGCCAAAGAATGCTCAAACTACCACACAGTTGGACTCATCTCACACGCTAGTAAAGTAATGCTCAAAATTCTCAAAGCCAGGCTCCAACAGTACATGAACCATGAACTTGCAGATGTTCAAGCTTGATTTACAAAAGGCAGAGGAATCAGAGATCATATTGCCAACATCCACTGGATCATCAAAAAAGCAAGAGAGTTCCAGAAAAACATCTATTTCTGCTTTATTGACTATGCCAAAGCCTTTTACTGTGTGGGTCACAATAAACTGTGGAAAATTCTGAAAGAGATACCAGACCACCTGACCTGCCTCTTGAGAAATCTGTATGCAGGTCAGGAAACACAGTTAGAATTGAACATGGAACAACAGACTGGTTCCAAATAGGAAAAGCAGTACGTCAAGGCTATATATTGTCACCTTGCTTACTTAAATTATATGTAGAGTACATCATGAGAAATGCTGGGCTGGAAGAAGCACAAGCTGGAATCAAGATTACTGGGAGAAATATCAATAACCTGAGATATGCAGATGACACCACCCTTATGGCAGAAAGTGAAGAAGAACTAAAGAGCCTCTTGATGACAGTGAAATAGGAGAGTGAAAAAGTTGGCTTAAAGCTCAACGTTCAGAAAATGAAGATCATGGCATCCAGTCCCATCACTTCATGGGAAATGGATGGGGAAACAGTGGAAACAGTGTCTGGCTTTATTTTTTTGAGCTCCAAAATCAGTGCAGATGATGACTGCAGCCATGAAATTAAAAGATGCTTACTCCTTGGAAGGAAGTTATGACCAACCTAGACAGTTTATTAAAAGCAGAGACATTACTTTGCCAACAAAGGTCCATCTAGTGAAGGCTATGGTTTTTCCAGTAGTCATGTGTGGATGTGAGAGGTGGATTATATAGAAAGTTTAGTGCTGAAGAACGGATGCTTTTGAACTGTGGTGTTGGAGAAGACTCTTGAGAGTCCCTTGGACTGCAAGGAGATCCAACCAGTCCATCCTAAAGGAGTGTCATGAGTGTTCATTGGAAGGAGTGATTCTGAAGCTGAAACTCCAATACTTTGATCACCTGACAGGAAGAGCTGATTCATTTGAAAAGACCCTGATGCTGGGAAAGATTGAAGGCAGGAGGAGAATAGGGTGACAGAGGATGAGGTGGGGTTGGATGGCATCACCGACTCAATGGACATGAGTTTGGGTAAACTCCAGGATTTGGTGATGGACGGGGAGGCCTGGCATGTTGTGGTCCATGGGGTCTCAAAGAGTCAGACACGACTGAGTGACTGAACTGAACTGAATGTTCATCTTAATGTCTTCTGCTCTGTAGAATCTCCCCCTAGTTAGAGGTAATGTCTAGCTCAATCACTCTTTCATAAAATTTAACTTTTTTATTAATAGCTAACAGTCTGCCTTGTATCTTTCCAGTTGTATGTATGATTCTCCATTGCTTCCTAATCCATACTTAATTCAATTTACAGAGTCTTTTTAAGGCCAAGTATTGTAAGTATTTTATATTCTAGTGCCCAACTCAGTCAAGATATATTTAGTGAACATCTCTATTCCAGGAAATATTCTAAGTGCTATAAATAGAATTATGAACAGTATAAGAATCTCAGTTCTCATGGGGTTCATTTTCTAAAGGGACAGACAGACCACCCAAGAAATAAATATATGGCATAATTAAGATGTGATAAGTATTTCACATAAAATTAAAGTAAGATAAGGAGGATAGACAATGAAGAGGAAGTATTGGTTAGGGAAAGCTTTTCCTAGATGTGATATTTGACTAGACATTGACATAAAGTAACATGCAAGCTGGCAAAACATCTGGGAGAAGTGTGTTACAGAGAGATAGGACAGCAAGCACACATCCCATGAGATGGGAATGAGCTAAGAATAATTGTTAGAATAACTGACATTTGTTGGTAGGAATGACAGTCACTTCATCATCCTAGGTCCCTGAGTAATTGCAATAAGCAGAGCCCCTCTGCTGATCTATAAAGAACAGTTAATAGTAGTTAGATTTATTTTTTGCATGGATATAGTATATGTTTTCATTACTCCATGTGGGTGGAGTGTGACTGAGTGCAAGTCAGAGAGCTGTTAGGATCACATTCTATGCATTCTATGGCCTCTCTAGGCCATGAGGTAGTTTTGGCTTTTGTTCTAAGTGTGTTGGCATGTCCTTAGTAGATTTTGAACAGATTGAGACTTCTTAAAGCATGAAATCAACTATCACTCCATCTCCTGTATATGGGAAACAAAAGTGGGATCAAGAAAAGTAGCTAAGAAGTTTTTTGATAAGATAAGGGAAGAGGGCTTGGATTAAAGTGGTAGTGAAGAAATGTTTGAGAAGTGGACAGAGGGTGAGTGTAGTGTCCAAGGAGCCAAGTGAAGAAAGAATTCAATAGGGAGGAAGATGAATTCAACCAATTCTATGGCAAAGATGAGCAAAAAGAGCCTTGGTAATTGACCCCTGGAGTCACTGGTGGGCTTAATAAATGTGGTTTCCTTGGAGTAGTGGAGAAAAAAAGCCTTACTATAGTGATTTCGAGAAAAAGTGGAAGCTGAGAAAGTAGAGACAGAGAATATAGACTCTGATGGAATTTTGCTATAAAAGAGAAGCAAATAAATGGAGGGAAAGTATATAGTGTGCACAAAAATGATTGTTTAGGGGATCAAAATTTTTTAAAAAACACAGCCAAGGAAGGCGAATGGATTTATTTATAATTATTGGGCATTTAATCTTAGATGGACCCTTGAGACTGCCTAATTCCTACACTAATACTTACTGACACAAGACTGTCTTCTCCATTTACTCCTTTCGCCTCTCACTATCCCCAGGGAGGAGAAAGACTGCCTATGGATCAGGGATGAAATGGACTCTGAGGACCAGCCAGGCCACCTTGCTAGTGGCAAAGGTTCGAGAGGAAAACATAAAGGGGGAAACTGCAGCTCTGTCCTGGGCAAAGGCTCTCTTGTCCCTTTTAGGATCTCTCCCACTTGTTCTCATTTTTTCTTGGCCATGATACTCTTTTCCCCTGTTTTGGGTTTCTGCCCAGTGCTTTTGAATTTCCCTTTCCAGAAAGCATGTTGTCCTGGCCAGAACTCTTAATTGCAGATTAAAAAAGAGAGAGAACAACAGAAAAATCAAAACAGTAAAATTCAAAGCAAAAACTAACTCTGATTGGTTTAGCTGAAAATGATGAATCAATTTGTTTCTTTTTCTTCCAATATTTTTCCCCATCAAAGAAATAAGACCTCTAAAAATAACATTAGGTTGTGAACCTAGGAGAAAATGCCAAAAAATAAAATTGCTTATTTTTAGTCTGTACTAGGATCAGCAAACCATAACTGATAGACTAAATCTGGCTTATTACCTGTTTTCTGTAAATAAAGTTTTTTTGAATCACAACTATGCTAATTGATTTACATGTTGTCAGTGATTCCTTTTATGCTACAACCACAGTACTGAGTAGTTATGAAACAGAGTGGATGGCTGTACAGATCTGATACTTACTATGTGACCCTTTATAGAAAAAGTCTGCTGACCCACAAGTCTATACTCCTGTTTCCCAAAATGTGCTCTCAGTGACATTACCACAGTGGGATACAGTGAACACACAGGCATGGAAACTCCAGGGTAAATAAGGTTAAACAAATCTTTTACTGCAAGACTTCACAGAGCCTTAAAATACCACTATGACCATGAGTCCCTAAAAGGGGGATAAAGTGTGCTTTGCAGGTTTAAGAATGAAGTTTTAGGATTGTTATTAATAGGATGGTATGATGGTTCTGATTCCTAAAAAGGCCCAAATTCGTGGCTGAAAGATGACCCTTCTTTCCATAAATTCCCTTGACAAGCAATATCTCTAAGGAAAACTGAAGTGAGAACAAACTGCCACTTTATCAGTAGCTGCTCAAGTGTCCAAAACTCCAATACAGGGCTCTCCTGTAAAAAGCCTTAGTAAAATACACAATTTATAATTTAAGACCACACAAGAGACTTCCTATCCTCCCCCTGATTTAAATCTTGGAATATTACTGTCTCATGTCAGGCTATGGATAAAGGAAGTTGAAGGGAATGAATGGAAAGTTACATGCCAGGTATTTTTGTAGCCAAGATAGGTTTATTCAAGATAAGTAGAGAATCAAAAATTGAGGTTTACAATTGTGGTGAGCCACATATAAGTCCCCACGCAGCAAGGGAAACAAGGAAAGAAAGGGAGAAAAGCAAGTTGGCAGGGCTATGTATGAAAAAATGTTCATGGCTTCCATTCCTTGCCAGGAAAGGAGTCTTCCTCCCCCTGGGCTCTGCTTTCTTACAGGGCATGAGAGCTTCCCCTTCTGGTCTTCAAGGTCTGTTATTCAGTTCAGTTCAGTTCACTCACTCAGTCCTGTCAGACTCTTTGTGACCCCATGGACTGCAGTATGCCAGGCTTCCCTGTCTACACCGGCTCCTGGAGCTTGCTCAAACTCATGTCCATCGAGTCGGTGATGCCACCCAACCATCGCATCCTCTGTCATCCCCTTCTCCTCCTGCCTCAGTCCTCCCCACCATCAGGATATTTTCCAATGAGTCAGTTCTTCACATCAGGTGGCCAAAGTCTTGGAGTTTCAGCTTCAGCATCAGTCCTTTCAATGAATATTCAGGACTGATTTCTTTTAGGATGGACTGGTTGCATCTCCTTGCAGTCCAAGGGACTCTCAAGAGTCTTCTTCAACACTACAGTTCAAAAGCATCAATTCTTTGATGCTCAGCTTTCTTTATAGTCCAACTCCCACATTCATACATGACTACTGGAAAAACCATAGCCTTGACTATACGGACCTTTGTTGGCAAAGCAATGTCTCTGCTTTTTAATATGCTGTCCAAGTTAGTCATAGCTTCCTTTCTTCCTTTCTTCCAAGGAGCAACTCTCTTTTAATTTCATGGCTGCAGTCACCATCTGCACTGATTTTGGAGCCCCCAAAAATAAAGTCTGACACTGTTTCCACTGTTTC
This sequence comes from Ovis canadensis, assembly GCF_042477335.2. Taxonomy (NCBI): domain Eukaryota; kingdom Metazoa; phylum Chordata; class Mammalia; order Artiodactyla; family Bovidae; genus Ovis; species Ovis canadensis. The sequence continues at coordinate 76,374,180 of NC_091249.1, forward strand.
CCCATCTATTTGCCATGAAGTAATGGGACTGTGTGCCATGATCTTAGTCTTCTGAATTTTGAGCTTTAAGCCAACTTTTTCACCCTCCTCTTTCACTTTCATCAAGAGGTTCTTTAGTTCTTCTTTGCTTTCTGCCACAAGGGAGGTGTCACCTGCTTATCTGAGGTTATTGTTATGTCTCCCAGCAATCTTGATTCCAGCTTGTGCTTCATACAGCCCAGCATTTCACATGATGTACTCTGCATACAAGTTAAATAAGCAGGGTGACACTATACAACCTTGACGTACTCCTTTCCCAATTTGGAACCAGTCTGTTGTTCATGTCCAGTTCTAACTGTTGCTTCTTGATCTGCATACAGATTTCTCAGGAGGCAGGTAACGTGGTCTGGTATTCCCATCTATAGAATTTTCCAGTTTGTTGTGATCTACATAGTCAAAGGTTTTGGCATAGTCAGTAAAGCAGAAGTAAGTGTTTTTCTGGAATTCTTTTACTTTTTTGATGATCCAACAGATGTTGGCTATTTATCTCTGGTTCCTCTATCTTTTTAAATCCAGCTTGAACATCTGAAAATTCACAGTTCATGTACTGTTGAAGCCTGACTTTGAGAATTTTGTGCATTACTTTGCTAGCATGTGAGGTGAGTGCAATTGTGCAGTAGTTTGAACGATCTTTGGCATTGACTTTCTTTGGAATTGGAATGAAAACTGACCTTTTCCAGTCCTGTGGCCACTGCTGAGTTTTCCAAATTTGCTGGCATATTGAGTGCAGCACTTTCGCAGCATCATATTTTAGGATTTGAAATAGCTCAACTGGAATTCCATCACCTCCACTAGCTTTGTTCATAGTGATACTTCCTAAGACCCACTTACTTTGCATTCCAGGATGTCTGGCCCTAGGTGAGTGATCACACCAATGTGGTTATCTGGATCATAAAGATATTTTTTGTATAGCTCTTCTGTGTATTCTTGCTACCTCTTCTTTAATATCTTCTGCTTCTGTTAGGTCCATACCATTTCTGTCCTTTATTTTTCCTTATTCAATAATTAAGGTTTACAAATTAATTTTATTTTGCATTCTCCCCCATTTGATCAAGATCTTTCTTTGAAAGCATCGTGGTTCAAGAGTAGAGTTGTCAGTTTCAGTGTTTTTGTTTTTTGGTCCCTCAACTCTAGGAAGAAACTTTCCTGGGTGTAGTGTTGGCAGGAATGTGCACATTGGAAACTTATTGAGGTCACATATGAGTAACAAGGGAGAACTCTCAGGCACTTTTTATCTAAAGTCCATATGTTATCAATATCATAGACACTGAAGGGCATCGGAAGCCATTACATTATCATCAAAGGTTTGGCAATAAATTCCAACAAGCCTTGTCTGGATATCTTGGGAAAACCATCTCATCAGATGTCTGCTTCAATTCTGGGAAATCTCCCCCCCCCACCCCCGCTTTAATCAGTAATGCCAAAATTAACATCTTGTGAATAGTCATACACTCACGTTTATGGTCAGGCCACAAGATAATGTGCAGGCCCAGCAGGGTTTCGTGCCTTCTCTAGGTGTGAATCCAACTGTGTATTCCTTGGAGTTTGGTCACAGGGGCATTTCTAGCAAGGCTGAAGAGAGTTATTCTGGAGGTGTCTTATCCAATAGATGGAATCCTCAAGTTGCAAAGTGTGACACTTCAGGTCTTTGTCTCCTAAGACTACACTGAGAAAAGATTTTTCTTCTGAAATAGGGTTATTTTTAATAGAAACAATTGGCTTTTTGCATATTGGAGTCTCCATCTTTCCTTTTATCACCATAAAACAAACAGGAGGCAAGTGCATAGGGCATCTGTGACTATTTCAAAGAGTGAGGGGTTATAAATTCTAAACGGATCCACCCGTGGCGGATTCATGTCAATGTATGGCAAAACCAATACAGTATTGTAAAGTAAAATAAAGTAAAAATAAAAATTAAAAAAAAAATCTAAACGGGGTGAGTCTGAGACTTAGAAGGACAAAGGGCAATGTTTTTGGCTAAGGTATTTGGAGGGTCTCTACAAATTTTGTACATTAAATCTTAATAATATCTTTGATGCATTCAACTAAATCAGACAATTGAGAGTGATAAGCACAGTGACAGTGAAAAGCCGGTCCAACAGCACACTCTTGTTGAATTACCTGACCTGTAAAATGGGTTCTTTGGTCACTGTGAAGTTTGACAGGAATTCCCCAAGATAGGGACAGTCTTCTCCAAAAGGATTTTAGTCTGTAAGAGGCAGTGGCCTATCTGTAAGGGAAGGTTCAATCCAGCGAGAAAACATACAATCTGTGACTGAAACTTATTTGTTTTCATCAGATGGAAGAATTTGTATGAAACCCATTTGCCAGATCTCAAATGGTCCATTAGGCAATTTTAAATGTCCAGCAGCAATTCAAATGTTTTCCTGTGTTGTATTTGGGACAAACAGGATAAGTGAGATAGGTACTTTTTGTAGCCTTGTTCCTGCTTGAATAACCAATGTTGATTCACAAATGCTGTCACTTTGTCAGTAGACTGATAGTTTAACCCACATACAATGGAGAGGAGTGCAGATTTTAGAGTTTTTAGTAGGACTGGGTTGTTTTTTGTTCTAAGACAGAGCTTCCTCTTTTTATCAAACTGACATTTGTTGAATTTCTAGTCTTATTTTTCTTTTTCTGAGGCCAATTGTGAGGTTCTCTTGCCATGTTTTCTAAATTATCATTTGTGGAAATATCCTTTTAGATCATGGCAGTGATTTGACTGCTCTTGGTCTCTTTAAGGACAGAATTTCTTGCAGAAATATCAGCAACATGATTTCCTTTAGCTTCCAGAGAGTCAAGTTTAGATTGTCCTGGAATTTAATAACAGCAAAAGTGGCAGGTAAAATTATTTCATCCAATAATTCCTAAACATAGGGGCCATTTTTAATTTTATTTCTGCTGGAAATAAGGAAGCCATGTTGCTTCTTCAACAGTCCAAATTGCGAGATACTCTGAAAGCATCTTCTATCAGTTAAATATTGGCAGTTTTGCCCTTGACCAAAGTACAATTGTGTGTGTAAGAGTGTATAATTCAGCCTGTTGGGCTGAAGTAACCATAGGTAAAGATGCTGCCTCAACAACATCAAAATGAGTTGCAATTGCATACCCAGCACAATATTCACCATTGGCATCTCTTAAATAAAAACTACCATTGAATCATGAGAAGTCAGCGTTGCCCAGGGGAGTTTCCTGTAGATCATAGTGAGGAGTCAGGAGGTGGTAAGTTAGTATTAAGTAGTTGTAAGGGACTTGCTCAGTGATGGAGGGCAGAAGAGTAGTTATTACAGCATAAAAGATGGAGAAATATACCATGTCCATGGATCGGAAGAATCAATATAGTGAAAATGAGTATACTACCCAAAGCAATTTACAAATTCAGTGCAATCCCTGTCAAGCTACCAGCCACATTTTTCACAGAACTAGAACAAATAATTTCAAGATTTGTATGGAAATACAAAAAACCTTGAATAGCCAAAGCAATCTTGAGAAAGAAGAATGGAACGGGAGGAATCAACCTGCCTGACTTCAGGCTCTACTACAAAGCCACAGTCATCAAGACAGTATGGTACTGGCACAAAGACAGACATATAGATCAATGGAACAAAATAGAAAGCCCAGAGATAAATCCACACACATATGGACACCTTATCTTTGACAAAGGAGGCAAGAATATACAATGGAGTAAAGACAATCTCTTTAACAAGTGGTGCTGGGAAAACTGGTCAACCACTTGTAAAAGAATGAAACTAGATCACTTTCTAACACCGTACACAAAAATAAACTCAAAATGGATTAAAGATCTAAATGTAAGATCAGAAACTATAAAACTCCTAGAGGAGAACATAGGCAAAACACTCTCCGACATAAATCACAGCAGGATCCTCTATGATCCACCTCCCAGAATTCTGGAAATAAAAGCAAAAATAAACAAATGGGATCTAATTAAAATTAAAAGCTTCTGCACAACAAAGGAAACTATAAGCAAGGTGAAAAGACAGCCTTCTGAATGGGAGAAAATAATAGCAAATGAAGCAACTGACAAACAACTAATCTCAAAAATATACAAGCAACTTATGCAGCTCAACTCCAGAAAAATAAACGACCCAATCAAAAAATGGGCCAAAGAACTAAATAGACATTTCTCCAAAGAAGACATATGGATGGCTAACACACACATGAAAAGATGCTCAACATCACTCATTATCAGAGAAATGCAAATCAAAACCACAATGAGGTACCACTTCACACCAGTCAGAATGGCTGCGATCCAAAAATCTGCAAGCAATAAATGCTGGAGAGGGTGTGGAGAAAAGGGAACCCTCCTACACTGTTGGTGGGAATGCAAACTAGTACAGCCACTATGGAGAACAGTGTGGAGATTCCTTAAAAAATTGCAAATAGAACTACCTTATGACCCAGCAATCCCACTGCTGGGCATACACACCGAGGAAACCAGAATGGAAAGAGACACATGTACCCCAATGTTCATCGCAGCACTGTTTATAATAGCCAGGACATGGAAACAACCTAGATGTCCATCAGCAGATGAATGGATAAGAAAGCTGTGGTACATATACACAATGGAGTATTACTCAGCCGTTAAAAATACATTTGAATCAGTTCTGATGAGATGGATGAAACTGGAGCCGATTATACAGAGTGAAGTAAGCCAGAAAGAAAAACACCAATACAGTATACTAACACATATATATGGAATTTAGGAAGATGGCAATGATGACCCTGTATGCAAGACAGGAAAAAAGACACAGATGTGTATAACGGACTTTTGGACTCAGAGGGAGAGGGAGAGGGTGGGATGATTTGGGAGAATGGGAATTCTAACATGCATACTATCATGTAAGAATTGAATCGCCAGTCCAGGTCTGATGTAGGGTGCAGCATGCTTGGGGCTGGTGCATGGGGATGACCCAGAGAGATGTTGTGGGGAGGGAGGTGGGAGGGGGGGTCATGTTTGGGAACGCATGCAAGAATTAAAGATTTTAAAATTTAAAAAAATAAAAATAAAAAAAAGAGAATTATGTGAGAGGCAGTTAACAAAAGGACTTCGTAGGAGATGAGGTGGCTGAATGAGAAATGTTGAGTGTTACAAGAATTCAGGAGAGCTTCTACTGCATGAGGTCAAAAATTGGTTAAAGGAGATGACACAGAAAATTTTTTGGTGGTATTAAAGGGGAAAAAAAAAAAACACCAACAGTGGCTGTTCTAGCTTTCAGGCAAGTGGGACATCCCCATGCCACAGGATTCAGTTGCTGGTTATAATATCTTTTGAACTGATGGTGGTCCTCATGTTTTTGGGTGAGTACCCCAAGAGAAATGACTTCCTTTCTATTCATAAGAAGGAAAGAGTCTGATAATTGAGATGACAAGGGCAGGTAGGTTTATCAAACTCTCCTTTAAGTGCTTAAAAGCTATGTTGTTCTGTTCTTCCCATCAAATTGGGTTGGGGTTGTTATTGTTTTCTAAGGCATACAGAGATTTGACCATAAGAGAGAAATCTGGAATCTAGTTTAGGCTATAACCAACTGGCCTAAGAAATCGTCATGGTTGGTCCTTAGTTTTGGGTTTTGGCAACATAGGACACTATGAAATATATCTGGATCTATTTGCAGTTATAGTTCTGATATCAAACTCTCTAAATATCAATCCTGGATTTGGGCAAATACAGTTTTTCTTTGGTGACCTTATGTTTCTTCAAGGTTAAAAGCTTTAGCCAGTGGATACTGTCTCCTTGTGAAGAGGTTCGAGAAGGAGAGCAAAGAAGCAAATCATCCACATACAGCAACAAAGTTGAGCCTCTAGGGAACCTTATATCATCCAGATGGATTAGCCTCCAGGCTTTGTGAGAAATAAGGACTCTCAGTAAAACCCTGGAGTGTTACTGTCCAGGTGGATTGTTCTTCCCGAGTGAAGGCCAAAAGGTACTGACTAGCTTCATCAACAGGAATACTAAAGAATGCACTGCATATATCAATTACTCTTAAGGAATTTGCTTCCAGTAGGAGTGGATATCAGTAATGTACAAGGGTTAGGAACAACAGGGTGTGAGGGATAACAGGGTTGATTATTGGGTGGGGATTCCTGGCGAATCTCCACCCTCAGCCCTTCGGTTTTCTTACCAGCAAAATGGGAGTGCCACAGGGCCTAGTACAGGGAATAAATGAGGCCTTGTGCCTTGTAATATTCTGTTATGGGCTCTGTGCCTTGAAGGACTTCTTTACTTATAAGGTACTGATAAATTCTGGGTAGAGGTTTTGAAAGATCTATTTGAATCTTGATGTGGGGTGCCCTGTGAATTTCGCTCACTTGGAGCTTTTGCTTATAAGGAGGGTAGTAGCTGATTCAACAGGGACAAATGATTGATGTTTCCAGAATCAGCTCTAGTGCCATCAGGGACAGGACCAAAAAAAAGGGTCATTAAATTCCCTGGTTTGTTACTTTGATCATTACTGTCAATTCCTAGAATTATTTCTCCCTTTTGTGAATAAGAAATTCTGGCATGTTTCTCTAAGAAGTCTTGACTAATAAAATGGATAGATAGGCATAGAAGAACTAAGGAGAAAAATGCTCATCTATCTCAAAGGGCCTAAACAAAGGAATTAGGTTCAGAGACTGAAACCTCTTGAGGTCTGTTAAAGATGCCAGTATTTGAACAATTTGCTCTGAGCAGAGGCTGTTTTATGTTAGTGAAGTTGAGCACCAAGAGTGTGGTTCTGGTGCCAATTAGAACTGAAGGATATTCTTCCCCAATCTGTGAAAAGGTTTTTTAAGCTGGTTAAGAGGAAGGAAATGGACAAGCCCTGGTAGCTCTTTGGAGTCCCATCACTGAGAATTGGGAGGGCTTTGGAGGGCTGAAGCCACCTGAAGTGCTTAAATTTGCAAGAATGTTGCTTCCAATGTCATGCATTTGTAGCACTAGCAGAAACTAGATGGCTTTGCTTTTGTATAGGAGTTTTATTTGTTGGAGTTGAAGAATTTTGGCTGCCTTCCTTTGAGATGGCTCATTTACAGTATGAGAGAGCTGGTTTTGCCAGATTAACTGAATCTGGAGTAGACTTAGTTTTTTATTCCATCCTGGTCCTTTTTATTAGAAGGGTTCCAGTTCAGTCCATTAATAAAGAGTTAAAAGTACCTGGTTGGAATTAACATCTGAATGAAAACTAGAATTTTATTTTAAAATAATCTGAAGTCAATTGTAATAGCTGTGAATAGATTCATTATGTTTTTGCATACAAAGTTCCAGCTTGGGTAAAGCCCTAAGAACTGCTCAATGAAGTTGCCTTGTCTTATCATATAATAAGTTAGGGGGCTTATTTCCCAGTTGTAATTCTAGAAACCTTTAAGGATTTTCCCAGTCAGGAGTTTTAATCCAGCGCTGGGCTTGTCTTCACTGAAAAGCATGTGAGCTAGCTGATATAAGTCAGAGAAACCAGATTGATAAATTTGAGTGACTATATAACATTCCTCAGCTAATCTGTGAGGATCTTTGATTACTTTGGGAAAGACTTTGATTACGGCTGACATTATCAGCTTTAGTCCAGAGAATATAAGAGATTAGGTGTTTAAAGCTTAATTTTAAAGGGAAAAGTTCTGAGATGTTCAGAGAAAAAGGGAGTAGGGAGAGTTTCAGAGGAAAGGGGAAGTTTAGCAGGAGAATTGGTTAGCAGGAGAATTGGTATGGGGGAACTGAGGGCATCGAAGGGTCATAAGTGGCAGTGAAGTAAAATGAAAGTCACTCAGTGGTGTCCGACTCTTTGCGACCCCATGGACTATAGAGTCTATGGAATTCTCCAGGCCAGAATACTGGAGTGGGTAGTCTTTCCCTTCTCCAGGGGTTAGGAGCATAGAAATGAATGGAAATGATTGTGCCAGAGCTGGAGTCTAATCTTGAGGAACTAAGGGAGAGAGACAAGATGGCGCCAGAGGCAAGCCTGAGACAAAGGAGCCGAAGAAGAAGACTAGACTGAGGCTTCAGGAGACAGTTTTTCTTTCTTCAGTGATTTGTTTGTCTCCGTTACTTTAAAATCTTACTTTGCAGAGGGGAGATTTTAGACTCCTGAAAAGGTCAGAAAACCCCAAGAAACCAGTTGAAATAGGCTTTCCATCCAATTTGGACATTTTTGAGCTATTCTAATCCAGTTCAGTTTTAAGAAAATTACGTTTGAGGATTTCAAAAGTTCCCCATAATGACCATTGATAATGTAAATTACCTTGGTCAGGTTGGTGCATTTAGTTAAAAATGCACATGAGGAAGGAACAGTTTTTAAACACAAAATCTGCCAGAGTCCCTGTGGGGTGGGGGTCAGGGGAGGCACCCTCAAGATATTCAGATAACTGGATCCCATTTCTTGGATATTTTTCTCTAGAGGAAAAGAGCAGTTTTCAAGTAGCTCACGCAGTTCAGTGTAGACAGCTTGCAATTCACAGCCTGCAGGCCTAACACCTGCCAATTCTAAGGAGGCAGCTTAGTCTCTGACAGTCCCTATTTTAAAGGAATGGGCCAATGGCTGAACTGGCACAGATTCAGTGAAGCAGCCCTTGTTCTTGAAGGAATGAGCTGCTGGCGTTTCAGCCAGCTTCACTTGAAACAGTCTGATCTCAAAATCAGACTGAAGTGTCAAATGACTACTTGCATACAGAAGAAAGCCTTAACCAGAAAGATGAAATCTTAAAACAGATCCCTAAAGGGACTGGGGAGCTTCAAAAGCACAGAGAGTGTGAGCTTGGATCCAGGAGAAAGATACACATTTAAACTCCAGGGATCAGCAAGAAAAACAATGAGCTCAATGGGTTCAATTTTGGGTACCAGACCAGTTTGCTCACCAGCTGTAGGGCCTTTTTTTTTGGGGAGGGGTGTCCCTGTATGGGGCATCAAAATGTTGACCTAGAACAAATAGATTACCAGGTATTTCTCTAGCCAAAATGGATTTATCCAGGATCACCAGGGAGTTGCAATTCAGGATCTGCAACCATGGTGAGATGCATGTGAGTCTCATATAACAAAGGAAGGAGAAAGCTTTTATAGGGGGAAGAGGAAGTTGGGAGGGCTATAGTTAACAGACAGTCCATGGCTTTTCATTGGCTGAATCCTTGTCAGGAAGGGGGAGGAGTTTTTCTTTTTCTTGAAGGGTTCTTACTGTCACTGGAGGGCCTAGAAACTCCCCTTTCTGGTATCCCAATTCTATTTAATTAAGATTTCTGTTTATTATTTCTTTACAGGAATTCTGTGTATGTTAGGGATAGTTGAGTCGTTCTCACAAAGGAAACAATAATTGAATGGGTTTTTAGGCGAAGGCCCCAGAGATGTTAAAATCTAGTTCTCTGCCTTATTTCAATATGCTTTCTGGAGAGTTGTAGCATCTCCTTTTCTGGAAATCACTAACAGCATTAAGAATAGTATAGGCTACCTTAGCGGGCTTGCTTGGATTGCAGACAGTTCACAAGGAAAACGAAGACTTACTAGAATAACTGTATGGAGCTGTCTGCAAAGAGAATGAGCTGCCTGGGTAGGCAGCAAGCTTACATAACTAAAAAAAAGTTCAAGCATGAGATACATTGTAGAAGAAATTCAAATATCTCACTTATTCCAGGATTCTAAATTTTAAAGTTCTAAGTTTTATAGTCCCACCCAGCTCTGAGATTCTGAGTCTGATATATAAGCATTGCATACCATTTGTTGTTGTTGTTTTTCGAAGACAATGCCAATTTTGCACTTTATTTCTGTAAAAATAACTTATATGTCCACTTGGGGGTAGTAAAGTATTTTTCAGTATCTCCAGGGAGTTTTCAGTATTTTCTCTGCAAATACATTAGATATAAGTAGCACCAACTAGTTGTTGTGTTATTTCTTTTATTTTGTAAGTGACAGTTTCTTCTAGTGCATAAACAAACACAATAGGAATTATAGGCAAACACAGATTTCATTTCCTTTCCCCCCGCCACTGTAATGCCCAGAGATTTAAAAACAACATACAGAGTAAAACTCTTTTATCAGCAACAGATATGCCCAGAAGCTGAATGATATTTGAGTTAACTCTATAATGGTAATTTTATAATATTCAGTTCACTAAGATAGTCCCAAGGTGGTTTGAAAATTCCTGAGTTGTGAAGATCGGCCAACACATGAATTATTCTCCTTTTAAACAGTTTCAGAATTTTTACTATTTTATTTTTTACTATAATAACAAATTACTATGAAACTTGGTGGCTTGAAATAATGAAACTTTATTATCGCACAGTTTCTGTGGGCCAGGAGCTTCGGTGCAGTTTAGCTAGGTAAACCTGGCTCAGAATTTCTCAGAAGGCTACCATCAAGATGTCCACAGGCCTGCTGTCTTTTCAGGGCTTGACTGGGAGACAATCTGCTTTCAAGATCACTGGCAGCTGGCTCCTCTGGAGAAAGCTAGCTAAGAGAGAGGGAAAAGGAGGGCATGCCAGGAAAGAAGCCAGTCTTTTCTGTAATTTAATCTTAAAAGTGACATTCCATCATATGCTGTTCATTAGAAGCAAGTTGGTATCATCTTGCCCAGACTTAAGGGAAGGGAGTTACAAAAGACATGAATTCCAAGGGATAGGGATCATTGCAAGGGGCCATTTTATAGGCTGCTTAACACTGGACAGATTTCACAGTTATGTGATTTTAAGTTATTTCTTGTGCGAATTACTGCGAAAACAGTGTTCAGCACTTAATCAGATTTCCACTTTACAGGTGGAATAACCAGAACCTGTCTGCCCTGGTGTCAGTCAACATGAGTTCTGGCCTTTCCTCTGTGCTGACCAGCTGTATACCCCAGACTTAAGTCCCGAATCTTGGTTTCGTTATCAACAAAGAGAGGCAATTTGATTATATTCTTTTTTAAGAATTTAATTTTTATTTTATATTAGAGTATAGTTGATTTACAATGTTACGTTAGTTTCAAGTATACAACAAACTGATTCAGTTATACTATATGTATATCCCTTATTTTTCAGATTCTTTTTTCATATAGGTTATCCCACAATATTGAGTAGTGTTCCCTGTGCTATGCAGTAAGTCTTTGTGGATTATCTATTTTATATATAGTTGTATGTATATGTTAATCTCAAATTAGGACTTTGGGGTTGCACTCTTTATTAATAAGATCCCTTCTAGTTTGGACATTGTTTTCCAACAAGAAAGGTTCTGTTCTGTTCAACTCTCATTCCTTTAAACAAGAATTTCTCAGCCTCAGCACTGTTGATATTTGAGGCTGATAATTTGTCAGGAAGCATTTCATTTAACAGGAGGCTTACTGTGTGCTGTTTTGGATCTGTCAGGAATTCTCTGTTCCTTATTAATTCCTGAATACTCAGGAATTAAGGGAGAGAAAAGCCTCTCCCAGGGACTGAGGGATCCAGGGATTTCCTTCATTAGTTTTTCTATACGGTGATAAGTACCCTCTTCCTTCTTGTGAACCATACGGTAAAAGTGATTGTTTACAACACTGTCTCTCTTTAATATGGATCACCTAGGTTTTGTAAGTCTAGAATTTTAATCTTTGTCTTTGCTGAGAATAACTACCTTGTAAGACAGTATATATGCCCACACCATGTTGATTAAAACACCTTTGCTCCATCAGAGCTTTGGTCCCCGTGTCTTTCTTTCTCTTTCTCTTTCTTTCTCTCTCTCTCTCTTTCTCTCTCTCTCTCTCGCTCTCTCTCTTTTTCAGGCTGATCCCCTGGAGCGCAGAGGCTCTTTGAGTTTACTTTCCTGCCAGGACTTCTAAGACCCTCTCAAGAAGGTGCCCTGAGCCTTCATCCCATTGAGAGGGTGCCTGAGGCTTTCGTGAACAGAGCAAGCCCCATGCAGGGGCTTTGTTGGCTTTCTGCATAAACCAAGGAATACCAGCCTCTTTCTCTCTCCTTTGCTTTCTTATCGGTCGACTCTGGACTACCAGGTTCCGGTCCATTAAAGGACCTCAGCAATAATTCTTTGTGGTTGTTGGATGGCGGAGGTTGCCTTGGACCTTGTAGGGTGATAAGCAGATCCCTAGTCTCACTTGATGTCAGAAATTTGTGACAATCAAAATGTCTCTGGAATGTGAGGGTCACAGATCTAGGCAGAGTTGTACTTAATCTAACAATAAAAATGATTTCCTTTTCTGCAATATTTTGATTTTTCTCCACTAAGAAAAGAAAAAGAAAAAAAACTATAAATTAACAAATACATGAGTTAATTTCTGCATTATTTTGAGTTTTGATATTTTGATATTTTCCATTAAGAAAAAATCTATAAATTAATAAATACACAAGAGTTACTAACTTAATAGGTATTTGTAGTTTAAAACAGAAAGGATCTTTGGAGGCAGAAATTCAAGGCCTAGAGATGAGAGTCTGTTTTCAGTGACACTGTCAGGGAGTGGGATGGAGGTAAGACATTATTCATATTAACCATGAAAAATGCTTATTCCACAGGAAAAAAAAAAGAAACTACTGGAGAATAATTTCCAGTCTCCACAGAAGTGATTGTGTGAAAGTACACCTCTGTGATGGTGAATTTTATGTGTCAGCTTGACAGGATCATGGGGTGGGATCCAAACATTTGGTCAGACTGTTTTCTGGGTGTTCCTATAAGGGTGTTTCTGAATGAGGTTAACATTTGAATTCATTTGAATTAGAAGAATGAGTAAAGCAAGTTGCCCTCTCTAATGCAAGTGGACCTCACTCAGTCAACTAAGGACCTGAACAGGACAAAAGAGCTGAGTTAGAGGGAACTTTTGCCTGCTTGGCTGATTAAGCTGGGCTACTGGCCTTCCCCTGTCCTTGGGCTGGAAATTATATGATGGACCAGCCTTTCCTGGTTCTCGGGCTTTCAGGTGCAGACTCTGTGACTACACTACCAGTTCTCTGGTACTGGGTCTCCAGCTTGCTCCAGATTCTGGCTCTTCTCTGCCTTCATAATCACAGAAACCAGTTCCTTATGATTAATCTCTTTCTGTCTCTCTCTCTTAAGATGATTGGAAGAATTTCAAGCAAGTCACAACTTTTCTAAGCATCATATTCCAGGTCCCAGCACTATGTAGTGCTTGGGACATTTCTTTGTCCACCACAGGGTCCTCCTGTTGCCTTTCTCAACTCCTGAAAGCCATTAACAAGGTATGTTCTCTTTGGTCAGACTTCTGTCAGCCTCCTTGGAGCCCTCTTTTTGCTGAGGCCTCTCTTTGGTCCCCATCTTTTTTTTAATTTTTATTTTCTTAGTGGAAGAATAATTGCTTTACAGAATTTGTTGTTTACTGTTAAACCTCAACATGAATCAACCATAGGTATACATATATCCACATCTTTGTCTGAGTCTAGTTGTAGCGAAGAATCCTGCTAAGTCAGTTTATAGATCATCCTTGTTATCATTGATAGCCAATCAAGCTCTTTTCCTATTTATATCCTTTATCTAATCAAATTGCTCTTCCCTTCCCCACTCTTGATGCCTAACCATGTTTCTCTTGGTAATTTTATATCTACTTCCTCACCCAGGCCTATGTCCATAAATCCCTATGTGGTCCTCTTATATATGAGTTGATCTCTTCTCTCCATTGTAATAGCCTCTATTCCTCATTAAAATAGTCTTGAAAAAGTCTTCCTTGCTATTTTTAATGTGTCTGGTGCAATTTTTATTTCATTTAACACCGCAGTGCAATGACAGCTCCAGTAAATAAAATTTTCAGTAGACAGATTAAACCTAGATTCTCAGACTTTTTTTCAATTTGAGTCAAAGTATATTTAGATTTTTTATAACTCTTAATGTGAATCATGTAACAGTTACCTAGGCATGTTTTAAAGCTGCAACCTTCTGTCAGGAATTGGTCTGTGTGTAGGGAATAGAAACTAATTTTATAGCTAATCAAATAGACATAAACCCATTGATGAAATTTTCTTTCATGAGGTCGAAAGACCAATATTATAGGTTTAAAATTATGCTTTTTAAAAAGATATACTTTATCTTCTGAACTATCCAGGCTCTCGCTTCTTGTCATTCATTCAGACATAGTGAGATATAAGAGGAGCTATGAATAAGAGAGGGAGGAAATTAGTCCTGATACTGGCCTTGACACTCACTGTTTTACCTTGGACAAAGCACTTTTCTGTTTTGTGCTTTAGGTGTGTTGTATAGATTTGTAACTCAGAGCTAGAGATCTATACTTCAGTTCAGTTCAGTTCAGTTCAGTCGCTCAGTCATGTCTGACTCCTTGCGACCCCATGAATCGCAGCATGCCAGGCCTCCCTGTCCATCACCAACTCCCAGAGTTCACTCAGACTCACGTCCATCGAGTCCGTGATGCCATCCAGCCATCTCATCCTCTGTCGTTCCCTTTTCCTCCTGCCCCAAATCCCTCCCAGCATCAGTCTTTTCCAATGAGTCAATTCTTCACATGAGGTAGCCAAATTACTGGAGTTTCAGCTTTAGCATCATTCCTTCCAAAGAAATCCCAGGGCTGATCTCCTTCAGAATGGACTGGTTGGATCTCCTTGCAGTCCAAGGGACTCTCAAGAGTCTTCTCCAACACCACAGTTCAAAAGCATCAATTCTTTGGCATTCAGCCTTCTGCACAGTCCAACTCTCACATCCATGCATGACTACTGGAAAAACCATAGCCTTGACTAGATGGACCTTAGTCAGCAAAGTAATATCTCTGCTTTTGAATATGCTATCTAGGTTGATCATAACTTTTCTTCCAAGGAGTAAGCGTCTTTTAATTTCATGGCTGCAGTCACCATCTGCAGTGATTTTGGAGGCCAAAAAAATAAAGTCTGACAGTGTTTCCACTGTTTCCCCATCTATTTGCCATGAAGTGATGGGACCGGATGCCATGATCTTCGTTTTCTGAATGTTGAGCTTTAAGCCAACTTTTTCACTCTCCTCTTTCACTTTCATCAGCAGTTAGTTAAACTTCTTCTTCAACAATTATTAGCTGTGTGACCGTGGGCGAGTTCCATAACCACTGTGTTCAAATGTATCTTTCTTCTATGGAATGAGGATTATAATAATGCTCATCTCGTAGGATTTGGGGAAGATTAAATCAGATGGTAAATATAAAGCTCTCAGCGGGGTAGCTGGAAAAGTGTCAATAACTATTATGGATGTATGGAAGAAATATTGGGTTAGATGGTCTTGAAGACTCCATTCTCTAAATCTCTATGAATTTCATAAGTTATATAAGAGTATAAAACTGGTTACTTGTCTCCATTCAGTCAAGGTCAGAGTTAAGAATTCAGTTCAGTTCAGTTGCTCAGTCGTGTCCGACTCTTTGCAACCCCATGAATCATAGCACGCCAGGCCTCCCTGTCGATCACCAACTCCCAGAGTTTACTCAAACTCATGTCCATTGAGTCGGCGGTGCCATTCAGCTATCTCATCCTCTGTCATCCCCTTCTCCTCCTGCCCCCAATCCCTCCCAGGATCACAGTCTTTTCCAGTGAGTCAACTCTTCGCATGAGGTGGCCAAAGTACTGGAGTTTCAGCTTCAGCATCATTCCCTTCAAAGAAATCCCAGGGCTGATCTCTTTCAGAATGTACTGGTTGGATCTCCTTGCAGTCCAAGGGACTCTCAAGAGTTTTCTACAACACCACAGTTCAAAAGCATCAATTCTTCAGTGCTCAGCTTTCTTCACTGTCCAATACTCACATCCATACATGACCACTGGAAAAACCATAGCCTTGACTAGATGGACCTTTGTTGGCAAAGTAATGTCTCTGCTTTTGAATATGCTATCTAGTTTGGTCATAACTTTCTTTCCAAGGAGTAAGAGTCTTTTAATTTCATGGCTGCAATCACCATCTGCAGTGATTTTGGATGCTGTAAAGAGCAATATTGCATAGGAACCTGTAATGTTAGGTCCATGAATCAAGGCAAATTTGAAGTGGTCAAACAGGAGATGGCAAGAGTGAACGTCAACATTCTAGGAATCAGCGAACTAAAATGGACTGGAATGGGTGACTTTAACTCAGATGACCATTATATCTACTACTGTGGGCAGGAATCCCTTAGAAGAAATGGAGTCGCCATCATGGTCAATAAGAGTCCAAAATGCAGTACTTGGATGCTATCTCAAAAATGACAGAATGATCTCTGTTTGTTTCCAAGGCAAACCATTCAATATCACAGTAATCCAAGCCTATGCCCCAATCAGTAACGCTGAAGAAGCTGAAGTTGAACAGTTTTATGAAGACCTACAAGACCTTTTAGAACTAACACCCAAAAATGATGTCCTTTTCATTATAGGGGATTGGAATGCAAAAGTAGGAAGTTAAGAGTAAAGAATACAAATGAAAAAAATGAATATAAATTTCCTTTCAATCAGTAAATTTGAATAACCACAGATTCAGTGGGTTAAGGATAAGGAGTTACTTGTTATTCATTCTGTGTTTTATTTTTAAAATATTTATTATTTGTTTGACTTGTCTCAGGTCTCAGTTATGGCATGTGGGAACTTTAGTTGTGACAAGGGAATTCTCAGTTGTGGCATGAGAGATCTAGTTCCTTGATCAGGTGTTGAACGTGGTCCTCCTGTATTGGGGGCATGGAATCTTAGCCACTGAACCACCAGGGAAGTCCCCATTCTCTGTGTCTTTAGATTGATGTCAACGTCTGCTACTTGACGTGTATTTAGTATTTGCTGGGGTGGGGCACTGAATAGAATATAGATGCACAGCAGTGAATAAATTTCCTGTCCTACTTCTTGCCTTTGGCTCCTGGCCCTTTCATTTATTTGTTTGTATGAATTGCAGCTCAGTCATCATTGTCAAGCCTTAGTTATGCTATCTGTCAAATGGGGATTGTTTTAGGATGTGCTTGATGAAGATGTCAAGTACATAGCCCAGGATCTGCCTCTTAGTAAGTGTCCAATAAAATAGCCACATATGATATAAACTTGATACTGAGTTTTGAGGATGTAGCTAAATATCCTTTTCTACATGTACTGGGAATAGTGTACCAGTTAACACCCCAATGGCTTTTCTCCTTGTTACTCATCTCCGAGCTTGGTGTTTATACTAGAGTGACCACATTAATTGGAGCCTTAGCCCTGTCTTCTCATTTGGAAAGCCAAAAATCAGACATTTAATTCCCTAGATGAAGACAGGCTGAAGGGCTTCAGAAGCAATTAATATGCATGGCTGTACCTTAGCAGCCTGATACCTTGTAGTTCTGCTGACTGCCATATCAAAATATTGATTCATCTTTATGTAATAGAGAAACAGTCTTTAATACATATTTGTGCCTTATTATTATTCATGAAACCTTAGCAGTTGGTGATAGCATCTTGGGCAGCTTGTTTATGTGGTGGAAATGGCTGCAAAACAAAAATGCCTGACACAGTTCTTGGTGTAGCACTTGTTCAAATCACCTTACATTTGAATGCTGTCAATGGGTTTACAGTTCATAAAAACTGTAAACAAAATAAAATGGTGTTTAAAAATATATCTTCATGAAACAAATGTTCCCATTCCTATGTGTCATTTTCCCACACTTATTATAGCACTTCCTAGGTGTCAGACCATGTCCTAAGAATGTTACAAATCATATATTAACTTATTTAATCCTTATGTCATCGCTCAGATATAGATACTGTCATTATGTCCATTTTATGCACAAGGAAACTGAGCCACAGGGAGATTAGGTAACATGCCCAAGGTCGCACGACTAATCATCTTACAGCCAGAACTTGAACACAGGCATCAGACTCTTGTGTCCACACACTTGAATTCTGTGTCTGCTGTCTTGTCTGTATTAATGATCTAATGGAAAGTCAATGGAGAGGTGATATTTGGGGATGACATTAAACTGAGAGGCTTTTTGATGAAGTAAGTCTCACTTGGAATCAGTGTAGTGATGTGGGGAACCGCAGATACTGGAGTCAGATAGTTCTGGGTTCAAGCTCACTGTACTGCTTACTGGATGCGTGTCCTTGACCCCTCATTTCACTCCCTGTGGCAGTGCTATACCTCCCACCCTTGGTGGGGCCAGGGTCTCATAGAGATTGACGTGTACTGCCGGGCCCCCTGACTTTGGGGTTGATCATGTGACTTGCTGGCCACGAGAAGCAGGTACTCCAGGTGGCCCTGGGTCTTCATCAGTGCCCCGCCTCAGTAGGAGTGGAGCCAGCCCAGCTACAACCTGTAGGTGTATGAGGGAGACGTAAATACTTACCATGGTATGTCTCACTCACACTTTGTGCTTGCTTGTCTGTTTCCCTGAGTGTAAAGTGAGGCTAAGTCAGATTTTGTCAACTGTAAAGGGGGAATACAATACCTCCCTCTTAGTGAAGCTGTGAGAACTTACTGAAATAAGAGTACAGATGAATGTTATGAAGTAAAACTTACTTCACTTTCTATTGTTAAAGAATTGGTATTAAGTTAGGGTCAGTATTAAACTTTTCAGTGTTTATAAAGGGAAGTATGAAATTATGATACGCTATATGTTACTATAATATTCAAATAAGCAATATTTACCCAAGCTCCATTAAGATCTAGTTTCAAAATATTTTTTTTACTAATAATATGTTCTTATCTATGCATTAACATGGGGTTCTTAATATACAAGTAATTTCACGTATTAGAAATGAATGAAGTGCTTTTCCTTTAGAATGGGCTTTTTATTTTATTTTAACCAGCTCAATCTAAACATTTTAGCCTACTAAATTCATATGTATATTTTTTCACAGTGTGTATATTTCTCATGTGTAATTTGGCTATATGCAACAATTTCTAGGCTAGGTTAGTTAAAACTTTCAAACATTGACATAACCTGGAAAATATTTCCAAAGTATAACATATGCATATCTAATGTAGAGTCTAAATATGGTTTAATGATTTAAAAGGATAAAAAGAGAGGAAATAGATTGTTTAGATGAACTGAACTTTTGCTTGGCTTGCACTTTCCACATATTTAAAAAATGAGGTCTCAAGCCAAGGAGAGAGAATGTAGAAATTTTGCATCTTTTTGCAATGAATCCTGTAGGGTATTTAAAAACAGATGTATAGGGAAGAAAATGTGATCTGTTGCTTTTTTCTGCACTAATTTTAATGGATATCATCCAAGGGTAATTCTTCCACTCTATGTTAATTATAAAACGCTGATGAGTCTTTCATGTCATAATTAGTATGCTTTAGCTTATTTTTATCTCTTACCTCTTTGGTCAAAATCTGGTCCATTGACTTTTTTTTTTTCAGTGAGTTAACTGCAACTTTAATCAGTCTGTAATAAGAGCAGTGCAATTGGGGATCTGTTCTACAAACAAATCACATATATTGTAGCAAGATGGAGGATTGCCAGCATATTGATAATGATGTGCTGATAAGCCAGGTCTTTGATGAGCAGTGTTGGCCAGTTTCTATGGCATAAATATTTCCACTGTGGCTGATGTCAAGCTACCCATCCTTTGACAGCTTCCTCTCAAAATTTTAAATAGGTAATAATAAACTTCTATAAGCAATTTCAAGCCAACACACAAATAGCTAATTCTTACATACTGGACAATTATGTTGGAATAATGATACTTGTTAATTATCCTGCAGTACCTTCATTCAACTGCAACTCATCCATTAAGAGAGAAGCTTTATGTAAGACTGTTAAGGACCCTTTAGAACAGTGATTATAATCATTTAAGTCATAGACTACATTGAAGAGCAAATCAAAGCTATAAATTTTCTCTACAAGGAAAAAGAGTACACTCTAAGAATTATGACTGTGATTTTTAGGGGATTCTTATACCTCCTGAAACTTTTCCATGGGTCTCAGGTTAATAATCACTGCTATCTCTTTGGGCCAAACTAATTTGGCAAGCAACATTCAGAATATCTTTGCTTCTGTTCACTAAGTTTGTAAATCACTAGAGAGCTCAAAAATCACTATGTCATTGCAGTAGAGTTGAATTGCCAATACTTTGTTAATTGTGTTTACTATCTGGCCTCTTCTATCATTATCCTAAAATTCAGGGATCACAAGGAACTCAAGAGATGATGAGGTGCACTATTGAGTAACACTGAACAATTTTAGTTTCTCCCTTTATTCTACTAATTTTGTGCCAACTATTATATAAGGTAACTCTAGGACTTCAACTTTCATTGAAGGAAATATTCCTTGTATTATAGGAAATATAAGCTTCCTGTATGTATGTATGTGCATATGTCTGTGTGTCTCTATCGACAAAACCTTAACACTTTTCCCTCCTTTTTTAGCCTTACACTTAGTTAAACCTATTGCTCTCTGACTTGATCAAACACTGTTTTTTTATATATAGTCCCACAGTGCTTATATTTGGATTTTGTGGCACACTTCACAATTAGATTTAAACAATTGTGTGATGATTTTCAAAAATAATCATTTCTTCTACTAGATAAATAATTTAAAGGTCAGGTGATGCCACAATGCACATTACCTAATGGGTTCTGAAAATTTGTTGAATGAAAGAATTAATAAGCATTTTTTTATTTTTACATCTTTAAGAGAAGAAAGGAAAATGAGGATTTTAAAAAAGAGACTAAAGTTTTAATCAAGTAACCAGACTACTGGCTTCAGTTTTAGTATTGTTTCTTTTGGAGTTGATGTTAAAGACAGTAATTGTGCTAGACCTTCAAAAGTCAAGAAAGAAACTCAATTGTCCATTTTTTGAGGTTTTTCTTTTGTTGAGTCTTTTCAATTTAATCCCTAAATGTCCAGAGAATTTTTGCTCACCAACATAAACCATCACTAAGAATTCAGATTCATTAAAGTTGGCTTATAATTAGCTAAGAGATTTTAAAAATATATTGAATTGCTTTGAAGATGAGTGTTCAGTTAGAAAATAATGTCAGAGACCAGTATCCTCATTTATTAGTAGAATGGTCCTTCAACTTGGGGAAAATTCAGACTAAAGCTGGAGCTTGCATGTTTCAGCATCAGTATGGCCTGGGGCAGAGAAGAGTCTTCTCACACTGCAGACACAGCAGGCATGCCATTATAATCACAGCTGATTAAATGGCCAACTGAAGGTCAGATGTCCCTGTCAGAAATAGAATCTTGGTCTTTGAGCTCTTTACCGTGGTTTCCTGTGGAGCCATTTCTTGGCTCAGTACGTTGGAATGTGAGGTCAACTTATTTACTACATATTTATTGTGATTGATATATTGTCAGGACTCCAGTAACAGCAAAAAGGAACACAAGATACTTAATGTCTTTGACAAATTTACATTCTAGTAAAGCAAGAATATAAATCATGGAAATACAAAGCAGGCTGAAGGAAAAGCTTAAGATACATAAACTGATAGAAAAGTCAGATTTTACTCCTATTTGAATAAATCAAGCAAGGCTTCATGGAAGAGGCACCACAATGAGCTAGATATTGAAGAATGGGTAGGATCACATCTGATGAAGACTGGAGGTATAGAGAGGATTCTGTAAGCAAACAAATTACACAGCAAGTAATTGAACTTGAGTAGAAATGCATAGTAGTTGTGACGATGCAATGGCGGCCACTCTAGGAATGACGAGGGCTATAGAGGCAATGAAGGATTGAGTAGGAAAAGCCGTGAGTTTGAGACCAGTAGCTATCACTTGACCTGTTCTTTTTATGAGACAGTAGACATACATCTATTTATGACACAAGTTAATAGAAATCCAGGTCTAGACCAAGTGATGAAGACAAGTAAGTAGTGTAGGTTGACTCTTTGGACCTTCCACCATAATCTCTTTCTTCCCATTCTTCTCCAAGGGGAACTTGTATCTGATTTCATCCCTGGTGAGGAATTGACTGATAGTGACTTGGGGATCATTGATAGAATGGTGGGAATAATAATTCTGAAGAGCATGCTTATGCTATCAGGACTCTTTAAGTCAAAGGCTTCAGGACTCCAAGGAATCACATGGTAATTGAACGGTAGGAAGCAGGGTAGACAGATTGCTGTGGAAGAACTGGCACGGGCCCCTCAGATTACATTAACAGCATTCCCATGTCTCCCTTTGTGGCTCATAGCGACCACTGGTTGCAAGCATGACAGCCTGACTCAGGGTGTGAATAGCAAGACAAGTCATTCCCAATTATGAGAATGACTCAATGTATAGGTGCTGTGACTTGTTAGTCATGCCCTTTTCATGAACTAGTGAAGGACATGAAGCAGTTAAGACAGTGGAAAGCTAACTAAAAATCAAGAGGTTTTGGGTTTTAAATCAAGATTTAAGTAGCAATTTTCACATTCTTTGGGGAAAAACCTCGGATTGGATATGTAAGTTCCAAGAGTCATTTTACCTCCTTAATATCCTATAAGAAGGCATAAATTATGGGACATCACCCTACCCCTCCAGAGTACAGAACCACACAGGGATGTCAATTCTTTGAGAGTTCCTTTCTGGGTGCCTGTCCAGTACAGAGGGCTGTGGGAAGGTGCGGGCTGAGGATAGACAGCTGACAAGGGAACTGGGAACCTCCATCTTCAGTCAGCTCCACAAGGTGACATTCTGTCAGGAAGATGTTCCGCTGCACAGATGGCCCCGGTGAGTGGTTATGGGAGTGCTGCTGTTGGCAGGAAGGAGGGATCACGGTCCGGAATGCTGCTTGGAAGCGGTGAGAGAGGAGGTTGTAAATAATGGGGTTGACTGCTGAGCTCAGGTAGAAGAAGACACCTGGAATGCAGAGGATTAAGAGATAGGCTGAGGAAAAACTGAGGGGGAGGCACCACACGGAGAAGCATAAATATTTAATAAAGGTCTCACGTCCCTTTGATTGCCTCTTTTGGAAGTGATGATATATACAAGACTCTAATTGAGAATACAAAATACTCTGAACAGATCTACCACCTGTGTACTTTAGGAATCAAACCTAGAGAGATTAAAGAGTCTTGGAAAAATTTAAGCTGGCATGGGATCTCTCTGAGATGTTCAGCAACTTCCTTTGATCCCCACTTGTTTAATTAAAGAACATGTTCCCATAACATTAACGTGAGATGCTTAAGTATCAGAGGAAAGAGATGTTTTTATCTTATGCTTCAATCTATCATTGAAACTGCAAGTAATGGAGGAATAGTAAATCAGTCAAGGCATAATCTCTGTTAAGACTCCTTATGATGCCAAATAGCTCTTCAAAGAAGCATTCCCCAGTGTCCTTTTCCTGCCAATTCCTTCCCCTTGATGGCTCTTCCCACCTTATTTCCAACCCTAATGAATTCTTGTATTGTTTTCCATTTGTTTTCTCCACCAGATGCCTTACACACTGCCATTTTCTTGGTTGATACACACGTTTCATTTATTACCATATCCCATTTTATTTCATTTTATTGACCAACCTAGGTAGCATATTCAAAAGCAGAGACATTACTTTGCCAACAAAGGTCTGTCTAGTCAAGGCTATGGTTTTTCCAGTGGTCATGTATGGGTGTGAAAGTTGGACTGTGAAGAAAGCTGAGTGCCGAAGAATTGATGCTTTTGAACTGAGGTATTGGAGAAGACTCTTGAGAGTCCCTTGGACTGCAAGGAGATCCATCCAGTCCATTCTAAAGGAGATCAGTCCTGGGTGTTCATTGGAAGGACTGATGCTAAAGCTGAAACTGCAGTACTTTGGCCACCTCATGTGAAGAGTTGACTCATTGGAAAAGACTGTGATGCTGGGAGGGATTGGGGGCAGGAAGATAAGGGGACGACAGAGGATGAGATGGCTGGATGGCATCACCGACTCGATGGACACGAGTTTGGGTGAACTCCAGGAGTTGGTGATGGACAGGGAGGCCTGGCATGCTGTGACTCATGGGGTTGCAAAGAGTCGGACACGACTGAGCGACTGAACTGAACTGAGGGAAAGAACATACCAGGTATCAAGATGAGCAAAGGCCCTGAGGCAGGACCAAGAAGACTGTGCTACACAGTGGGTCTTTATTAGTTATCTATTATATATATAGAGTATGTGTATATTATTTAAAGACTTCCATTTCTCAGACAAACCACAAAGATCAGAGCTATAAACACTTTTGAGATATTGTCCAGAATAATAAATAGTTTAACACAGAAGAAGGTCCTAATGTCCAGGTATAAGCTGTACACAAGCCCTGCTGAATAAAAAGAAAAAAAAAATGGTGATAGAAAACAGATAATATATATGGTATTCAGTATACATATGAATGTTATTGCTCTGTGCATATCTGGACTTTAATTTTTACAAATTTCTCTTATCTTTCCTCCATAATGATGTCTTTGTCTTTGATAAAGAGCTTGTGGAACCAGTCAGTGACAAGCAGAGGTAGAGGGATAAAAGCGGTCTGAACGTTAGGCTAACAGTTACACTAACTGAGAACGAAAGACTTGGAGGGCCGTCCTTTGCTCCATTTGAGAGGAAAGAACCTTGAACTTGAAGTTAGGTGACTCAAGCCTGAATCTTAAGTTTACTATTTGCCCATTATCTTTGGACAAGTCATTTCTTTGTAGAACTGTTTCTTTAACAATAAAATGTTGATGATAATGTTTACTTTACAAATTTGTCATAGTCATAGAAAGATATACTATAGTTTAAAAAGTTCTTTAATAGCTATTATTTTATTGGCTTCTCACCATCAGCCTGTGGGCTTTCCAGGTGGCGCTAGTGGTTAAGAACCCACCTGTCAATGCAGGAAATGTGAGAGATGCAGTTCCATCCCTAGATCAGGAAGATCCCCTGGAATAGGAAATGCCAACCCACTCTGGTTTTCTTACCTGGAAGATTCCATGGACAGAGGAGCCTGAAAGGCTACAGTCCATGGGGTTGCAAAGAGTCAGACATGACTGAAGTGACTTAGCATGCATCAGCCTGTGGTGTGTAGAGAACAGGCATTATTGCCATATTATAGTTGAGGAAACTTGGGAAAAGAAGGAATCCATGTTTTGCTTATAGCTAAGAATATTAAGGGTCAGTTCAGTTCAGTTCAGTCGCTCAGTCGTGTCTGACTCTCTGTGACCCCATGAATCGCAGCACACCAGGCCTCCCTGTTCATTACCAACTCCCGGAGTTCACTCAGACTCACGTCCATCGAGTCAGTGATGCCATCCAGCCATCTCATCCTCTGTCATCCCCTTCTCCTCCTGCCCCCAATCCCTCCCAGCATCAGAGTCTTTTCCAATGAGTCACTCAAGGGTACTGAGGTGCAAATCCAGGCCCTCTGATTCAGCAACCTTTCCACCACTCTCCACCATAGTCTATGATGTCCTTAATGACCAGCATTAAAGTGGCCTAAAAGCAGAACTTGATGCTCCATGAATGTCCTCTGGCTGGCTTTCAGGAGGATGTAACACTTGCTGAAGACAATACCAGGTTTCAGGGACATGGTTGTTTAATAAAAAGAACCAATTAACTCCCATGGCCATTGGCAGAAAAACCAAAGCAATCATTTCTTAGACCATTTTCTTGCTGTGATCATCATGTTTCGAGTTGAGGGTTTTCATAAATAGTGTCTAAAGTAATAATATGGTCTATTTATTTTGAGCCAGTAACCTATTTAATCAATATTTAATACCTAATAATATTTAAATATTTAATATTTAAATACAATAAAAATCAAATGTCTTCATTATATGTATATATATATGCATGGCAAATCTCCATGATAAATTGGTATATACAGATAGAACCTACTTGCTGTAAGCAAGATGAAAAAGCTGCAACTACCTGAACACTTGTGATACACCCAAAGGATCTACACTTTTACCTGACACCACATGGATGAGATTGAACACAGCAGCCAGCGGTTCAGTCCACTCCTCCACAAAGCTGAAGAATAGCCGATCAATGTGGAATGGGGCCCAGCAGATAGCAAACACTAAGACCAAGACAACTGGAAAAGGAGGATGAAGGGGAGAGTAGAAGGCAGTCAGAGCAAGAAGAGGTATACTACTCCCTCTGAGTTCCTGCTAGCATTTACCCTTCATCTTTGTTAAGTTATACTTCCTAAAGGTCACTAGATCCTACAGAACTTCTACACAGAATATGTAAACATAAGAATGAATTTTATAGGATTGAGAATCAGTTTCCCAAATGGTTGTACAAGATTTCTTATATAATATGTTTCCTTTAAGGTATTAAAATAGTATTGAATGTATTCAAAGTCCTGAAAACATTCTACTGTGGAACATAAATTATTGCCAGTAGACTGTTGTAACCACATAAACTGGATATATAAGTAAAACGACTGTGCTCAAGCAAGTCCGTGTTCTTTGAAGTTATAGATTAATAAACTATGAAGTGCAGTGTGAATTTATATTGTTATTCTAGAAAAAATAGAACATTTATAATTTTAATCATTTAAAATTCTGCAAGAAGTCAGGGAGAAGGGAAAGACTGAACAACCATGATCATACTACAAGCATCTCTGGACTGGAATGGGGATGTGTCTATTATAAATTACTAGGGTACAGAATTCCTTCCAGTTGCTTTATGTTTGTTTTTACTTTTTATTTTTAAATCATTACAGATTCACAGGAAGTTGTACCTTCTAGTTTCTTATTTTCAGTTCCCCAGACAGAGATTGGTGCTACCAGAGTTTCTCTATAGGGCATTTAATCTGCACGAATATAAATATGTATGTTTTTTCTTCTCTCCTGGAGTTGTAAAATACTTTTCCTTCCTTTTCTTTTGAGATCTACTTCAAAATAATCTTGTAGGGGCTAAAGGAGAGATAGAGATGTAGAGGAAGCAAGATTAGCTATGCACTGATAACTTTTAAAGCTGGATGATGGGTACTTTGGTGATCACTTTACAGTTCTCTGAACTCATGAGCACATTTATGTGTTTCATAGTAAACAGTACATATGTTTCCCATTGGCACTAAACATACTCAGAGTAAGTTGTCTGCCTGCTTTATGTGGTTTCAGGACTGTTTGGAAGATTCTTCTGAATTTACCCTTGAATAAAATGTCCCTAATCTGCTTACTACTGTCTACAATTTCCTCTAGTTAAAATTTATAATTCCTGCTAAAATTAAACCCTCTGCTTGCAGAAGGCAAAGGGTTCACAGTGTATTTTATCATTGTAACTTTAATGTGAGTACACTTCAAGTCTCTTAGTGAAAGATTATGTTCAAAAAGGAAGGGAAAGAAATACTGAAGGGACTAGACTGCTTGGTAGAGAAGGTCAGGTGCTAACAGGTGGTAAAAAATTTCCAAGAAGATGATTAGTAGAGCTGAAAGACATATTTTAGTGACCTCACAGGTTTTGTTGTTGTTGTTCAAATATATCACATAGTTGCAGTGAATGTTTCATATGCATATTATCCTGGAAGATTTTTTTTTCTTCTAAATCTCACATTTTGAGTTGGAAAGTATATCACAAAATCCCTTTCTCTAACTGATCCGTATCTTGTTAGACTAGTGCTGGATCTTATATTTTTTTATAACATTCTTTTGGGAGAGTGTGGATCAATGCCTGGATTTTGTTTTAAAATCTTATCTATACAAAAGAGTGTACTGTTTATATAAGATCATTCAATGCCATAGGAGGAATGACTGCTTAGAATATTCTTAACTAGCTGTTCTTATTCTGGAAATAAAGATTTCATGAAGTCCAAGCTTGGTATCAGAGGGTTTTTTGATCCTCTGAAATGGACTATCAAACATTTGATGGATGCTCATTTATGTATTTTCTGAATGGAAAATTCACTGTTTCCATAACACTTTTAAAGAAACTCATAATACAAAATAGGTTAAGAACCACCTGCTCATTTTAAAAGGGAAAACAGATACTTGAAGACTCTGAAAGTGGATATGATTTACCAAAAACTGAACAGAGTGTATTATAATGGATACAGTTTAGTGTGTTGTTCTGAGGTCTTTGAAACAGAACAAAATAGGCAGGCCCTAGATGCTTGAGGAAGCCATGGAAGAACAGGACGTGATATTTTGCTTGAAGAGAATTTTGATCTGATACCAGCAATACTTAATCATACCAAATATAACTGCTTTCCCTTAACAAACAAACAATTACAAAATAGAGGACTCACACAGCATTTTAGTGACTGATTTTCTCGATGGTCTTTGAATATTTGCAGTCACTTTATCTGCCTCAAGGTGTTGGTCTTTCTTCAGCTGCAAGGGAAATGCAAAGAGATATAAAGGAAGGGAAACAGTTTTTCCTCCTATTAAGATCTAAGAAGTGTGAGTCTAACACTCATTGTGCAAGTTTAAAAAAAAAAACAAACACTAAGAGAAATGTAAAGTGAAAGTGAAAGTCACTCAGTCATGTCCGACACTTTACAACCCCATGGACTGTAGCCTGCCAGGCTTCTCTGTCCAAGGAATTCTCCAGGCCAAAATACTGTAGTGGGTAGCCTATTCCTTCTCCAGGGGATTTTCCATCCAGGGATGGAACCCAGGTCTCTTGCATTGCAGGTGGATTCTTTACTGTCTGACTCACCAGGGCAGCCCAAGAATACTGGAGTGGGCAGCCTATCCCTTCCCTCTCTAGAGGATCTTCCTGACCGAGAAATCGAATTGGGGTCTCCTGCATTGCAGGTGGATTCTTTACCAGCTGAGCTACCAGGGAAGCCCCAGAGAAATGTAAGAATTAGCTAAATGTTTAACAATAAGTTGGAGGTGGAATTGGACTCAGGTCACCTAACTCAGCTGTATAGATGGGGCCAAGTTACAGGCAACCATTTGTCCTATAGGCTTCTCTGGTGGCTCAGATGGTAAAGAATCTGCCTGCAATGCAGGTGACCTGGGTTTAATCCCTGGGTCGGGAAGATCCCCTGGAGAAGAGAATGGTAACCCACTCCAGTATTCTTACCTGGAGAATTATATGGACAGAGAAGCCTGGTGGACTGCAGTCCATGGGATCTTTAAGAGTCGGGCAAGACTGAGTGGCTAACGCTTTCACTTTCATTTAACCTATGCTATTCTGTAAAACCATTGTTTTGTAGCTTATTAATAGACATTCCATGAAAAAAAATTCCTAAAGTTAAAAAGTTAGGCTTTTCCATTCATTCATTCATTTATTATATAATTATTAGACATCTATTAGAATGAAATCCCTCTGCTATGAGATGGATAGGCAGTAGAAAACAGAGACGGGTATTATTTCTGCTTTATGATCTTTATAGTCTTTATTGTGGATCTTCTTTGAGGCTCAAAATGCTAATGGGTATAACTCATTCACGGGAGACAGTGTATCATCTTTCCTCCACCTCCACCTTCATCATCCCACATCTCCTGTCCTCTCAGGGGATAGTGCTTCTTAGACTAAACAATACCCTTCCGAACCCTTTTCAGTGGAATACCTGGTACCATCTTGAGAAGCACAATTTGGAAAACTCTGTTTTACAAATACTATCCATAAAGGTTCATATGTTTCTGAGTTTAGATGTTAAAATAACTTCTCCTTACTGGCAGATACGGTGATCTGTAAAGTAGCATCTGATAATTTCAAATATTAACATTTCCTGTACATACAGCCTCTCTCATCCAGTTAAGTGCCACCTACCCCTGGGAGACTTTTGTGGCAACTGTAGACCATTATCACCTTCTTCCTGTGAACTTCAATAGCACTGAAGGTTTACATCATTCATCTAGTTGTGAATTTTTTTTCTCTTTATGTATTTCAAGTTTGTGGGGATGTTCAGCCAGATAAAAGAAGCTTTAAGGACTCATAATAAACTACTATCAAATATCTAGAAGATAGTATAGCCCTTACTCTCCCTTCTCCTGCCTGATTTTCCTTTAGGGAATTTATTCATTCTCCAGTTCACAGTCATTCATTTGGATCTGAATGATCCCATCTCCAGATACAGATTTGTTTTTGCTGTTGTTGTTTAGTTGCTCAGTTATGTTAGACTCTTTTGTGACCCCATAGACTGTAGCCTGCCAGGCACCTCTGTCCGTGGGATTTCCCGGCAAGAATACTGAATTGGGTGACCATTTCTCCAGGGATAGAACCCATGTCTCCCGTATTGGTAGACAGGTTCTTTACCGCTGAGCCACCAGGGAAATCCCAGAACTACGTTTAGTCCCTATATAATTTAGCTGTCATCCTTCAGTCAGAGTGGTTGGATGAATGAAACCAGTGAGATTTCAGATACTTCCTTCTACTTTTAGGAATGAAAGTTTCATTCCTCTTTTATTGGAACTGCCAGGGAGAGTTGTTTGCTTGTTTGTTTTTTTCCTCCTCACCATGAGCGATGTGCTTGGAGCCACCAATGGGCTGTTATGCAGATTTCGAGGTTGAAACCAACACCACAGACAGAAGAGCAAAGAAACAGAAATAAAGTGAGATCTTTGCTGTCACTGTGTGTCTTACTAGATTAATCTTCCCTAAGAGCCAGCTCTCCCTCTAGATGTTTCGGGTCTATGCTCCATCTTGTATTTAGTCAGATTGACTTGGAGTTTCCTCTTCTCAGTGTGGAAAGTCCTGACAAACTGAGAGAGGCCTTCAGTGGGAGGAAAATTCAACCTGTTTTATAACCTGTGTAGATTAGGATCAATTGATTGAGTTATAAGGAGACATTTCAGTTCCAGCTAGGAAAAAATTAGTGTGGTCTGTGCAACAATGGAACAGACTTAGATTTCTTTAAGAATCAGTGATCTTCCTGGGCTAGATGGTGTTTTTACAAAATATTTTAGAGAAGGTATTTAAAATTAAATGGGACTTGGAAGAAAGGATCATTAAAAGTTGCCTCCAAAGTTCAACAAATCAATATCCTGTCTTCCTAAAAGACCGATATGCTCCTTGAAGTCAGGTAGCTCTCCATGCTGCACTGCCCTGAAGTATCTGCGTGGATGATTAATAAACCCGGCCATCTTGAATATACTGGTGTTCTCTACATATTCCTGTGTCTTCAGAAAGTAGGGGACTAAGGTTCCATGAGATTTGACCCTTTGCAGTCATCTACATGGAGAAGGCAATGGCACCCCACTCTAGTACTCTTGCCTGGCAAATCCCATGGACAGAGGAGCCTGGAAGGCTTCAGTCCATGGGGTCACTAGGAGTCAGACATGACTGAGCGACTTCACTTTCAATTTTCACTTTCATGCATTGGAGAAGGAAATGGCAACCCACTCCAGTGTTCTTGCCTGGAGAATCCCAGGGATGGGGGAGCCTGGTGGGCTGCTGTCTGTGGGGTCACACAGAGTCTGACATGACTGAAGCTACTTAGCGGTAGTTATCTAGAACTTGGAAAGAAATAGAGGGAATTAGAAAAGGCAGAGGAATCAGAGATCAAATTGCCAACATCGGCTGGATCATGGAAAAAGCAAGAGAGTTCCAGAAAAACATCTATTTCTGCTTTATTGACTATGCCAAAGCCTTTGACTGTGTGGATCACAATAAACTGGAAAATTCTGAAACAGATGGGAATACCAGACCACCTGACCTGCCTCTTGAGAAACCTGTATGCAGGTTAGGAAGCAACAGTTAGAACTGGACATGGAACAACAGACTGGTTCCAAATAGCAAAAGGAGTATGTCAAGGCTGTATATTGTCACCCTGCTTATTTAACTTATATGCAGAATACATCATGAGAAATGCTGGGCTGGAAGAAGCACAAGCTGGAATCAAGATTGCCGGGAGAAATATCAATAACTTCAGATATGCAGATAACACCACCCTTATGGAAGAAAGTGAAGAGGAACCAAAAAACCTCTTGATAAAAGTGAAAGAGGAGGGTGAAAGAGTTGGTTTAAAGCTCAACATTCAGAAAACTAAGATCATGACATCTGGTCCCATCACATCATGGGAAATAGATGGGGAAACAGTGGAAACAATGGCTGACTTTAATTTTCTGGGCTCCAAAATCACTGCAGATGGTGACTGCAGCCATGAAATTAAAAGATGATTACTCCTTGGAAGGAAAGTTATGACCAACCTAGATAGCATATTAAAAAGCAGAGACATTACTTTGCCAACAAAGGTCCATCTGGTCAAGGCTATGGTTTTTCCAGTGGTCACGTATGGATGTGAGAGTTGTACTGTGAAGAAAGCTGAGTACCAAAGAATTGATGCTTTTGACCTGTGGTGTTGGAGAAGACTCTTGAGAGTCCCTTGGACTGCAAGGAGATCCAACCAGTCCATTCTAAAGGAGATCATTCCTGGGTGTTCATTGGAAGGACTGATGCTAAAGCTGAAACTCCAATACTTTGGCCACCTGATGCGAAGAGTTGACTCATTGGAAAAGACTCTGATGCTGGGAAGGGTTGAGGGCAGGAGGAGAAAGGGATGACAGAGGATGAGATGGCTGGATGGCATCACCGACTTGATGAACATGAGTTTGGGTGAACTCCAGGAGTCGGAGATGGACAGGGAGGCCTGGCGTCCTGTGATTCATGGGGTCGCAGAGTCGGACACGACTGAGTGACTGAACTGAACTGAACTGATTGTGAAATTATTAGAAATAAATGAGAAGGAACTAAAGATGATAAGATGTTATTTATATAAGAATAAGGGCTTCCTAGGAATATCAGAGTAAAAGAAAACAATGCAGATAGAGTTCTTAACTCACTGGCTGGCACATGATATTCAGTAAATTATGTATTGTGATTCTGGGAGTTCCCTGATGGCCTCATGGTTAGGATTCTTGGGGTTTCACTGCTGTGGCCAGGGTTCAATCCCTGGTCAGGGAACTGAGATCCTGAAAGCCATGTGGTGTGGCCCAAAGAAAAACAAAAATCATATATTGTGATTCTGATTATTGTCCTGAGTCTCCTCAAAAGGCATAATAAATTTTCATGAAATATTTATTTATAGCTGTGGGCCCACTCATCTGTATTATGGAGTCCCTTCTAGAAATTCTCATGGTACCACTCACCCACAAGCTGTACTTGTGTTGACACAAATAAGGATCCAGATACACTGAGAAGAGAAACACTTGTGCTTAAGGTTAGAGCAATAAATCAAACTAATCTTTCTAACTCACCTTCAATTAAATCTACTAAAGTTTCTGATTATTTCATACCATTTAAAACATTTGTCCTTATTACAAGACAGTTATTCCATTATTTGATTCCAGTCTATAATCAAGAGCAATGAAAGATTATTAAGATCTATTAGTCACTTCTCTGGGTGCATTCAACAGTTCTCATTAGAAATTTTTCTACTCCAGAGAACAGTTTCCTTAAATCAAACAGCTGGCAAATGGCTCGCACAATCCTTTTAGGAATAGGCTTCTTTTTCAGTGTAGTTTGCACTGAAAAGAAAATTCATGTGTGTATTAATCATTACTTACATTTTGGCTTTCTTAGGTTACAGTGACACAACTATTCAACTAGAAGAAGAGTAAAAAACAGAATTTTTATATGTGTTACATGGTTTCAACAGAATTTGAAGGGGTTAACATAGCAGAATAGAATCCAAACAATTTGTTTAGCCAATATTAAATGCTGCATTATTTCTTTTTTTAATAAAATAAAAATAATAAATTAAAATTATTTTATTTTAATTGGAGGCTAATTACTTTACAATATTGTATTGGTTTTGCCATACATCAACATGAATCCGCCACAGGTATACATGTGTTCGCCATCCTGAACCCCCCTCCCTCCTCCCTCTCCGTACCATCCCTCTGGGTCATCCCAGGGCACCAGCCCCAAGCATCCAGTATCATGCATCGAACCTGGACTGGCGATTCGTTTCATATATGATATTATACATGTTTCAATGCCATTCTCCCAAATCATCCACCTTCTCCCTCTCCCACAGAGTCCAAAAGACTGTTCTGTACATCTGTGTCTCTTTTGCTGTCTTGCACACAGGGTTATTGTTACCATCTTTCTAAATTCCATATATATGTGTTAGTATACTGTATTGGTGTTTTTCTTTCTGGTTTACTTCACTCTGTATAATCGGCTCCAGTTTCATCCACCTCATTAGAACTGATTCAAATGTATTCTTTTTAACGGCTGAGTAATACTCCATTGTGTATATGTACCACAGCTTTCTTATCCATTCATCTGCTGATGGGCATCTAGGTTGCTTCCATGTCCTGGCTATTATAAACAGTGCTGCGATGAACATTGGGGTACATGTGTCTCTTTCAATTCTGGTTTCCTCGGTGTGTATGCTCAGCAGTGGGATTGCTGGGTCATAAGGTAGTTCTATTTGCAGTTTTTTAAGGAATCTCCACACTGTTCTCCATAGTGGCTGTACTAGTTTGCATTCCCACCAACAGTGTAAGAGGGTTCCTTTTTCTCCACATCCTCTCCTAAATGCTGCATTATTTCTTGTTGAATAATTTCATTTCCCTTCAGATGTTTAACAAAGTATATATTTACCTATTGATTATTCCCACCCAACCCTAAACATTTATTTTAAAAGTGAGGTTACAAAAAGAAGAGAGGAAAATTATCATCACTCTGTAGGAAGTTCAGAAGTCTTGCTGCTCCACTCCTTTTAGCTATGTATGATAAAAGGTGAAGGGAGACATGGGGTTGATTATCAATCAGATAATCCCGATCAGTTGTTTATATTGATTAAAATCATTTTACCAGTGATTCATTTATATAGTTTGTGAGTTCATTTATATAACCTTAAGTCGCTCAGTTGTGTCTGACTCTTTGCGACCCCATGGACTGTAGCCTACCAGGCTCTTCTGTCCATGGGATTTTCCAGGCAAGAGTACCAGAGTGGGATGCCATTTCCTTCTCCAGGAGATCTTCCAGACCTAGGGATTGAACCCGGGTCTCCTGCATTGTAGGCAGACACTTTACCATCTGAGCCACCAGGGAAGTCCAACTTTAGAATACCAAGTTATAATTATAGCTTTTGTGTAAGTATCTCCACAATCTGAACAAAATCTGTTAATTAAAAAAAAACAAAAAACAAAAAAAAACAAAAAAAAACCACCAACAGTCCAATTCTGTTTGCCCTTGCTGAATTCTGCTCCTATTCGTAATACATCGTCTTCAGTTCAAGCATTAATGTTGCATGCAGGAGATGGGGAGGGACTTGCCCTGGGATTGGCTATTTTCCATCTCCATCATGTTAGAACCATAGAGAGCAGCTCATTGGAGACTTGAGTCCTGGAATGATGAAGAATCTCTGAGTGGTCAATTTTGAGCCCTCATATGGCTCCCTTCCTTCTCTTTTGCTCCTGGGATTTCATCAGTCTTGGTTTTCTGCCTTCTGAAGGCATTTGTCCAGATTCAGTCATATCTTTAGATTTGCCATGAGAATCAGTACTCATCAGAGTTGAACAAATCTCTTTAAAATCTTTCAAATCAAAAAAGCCCTCTGAGAGAACATTTCCATGTCTCCTATTTTGAAGGTAGAGAAGGTGAAGTCCAACAATAAAGGAAATAATTTTGGCTCATTCATTCATTCACTGATCTTACAGTCTAGTTGGAGAGGAAGTTAAGGAACCCACAAATATAGAATTATAAATTGTGATAAATGCAATGATGGGAAATTGCTAGGAATCATGAGCATCTACAGGGGAACCAGGCAGTTAGGGAATAAGGGAGAACTTCCCGGAGTAAGTGTGAATAAAGTATGACTTAAAGGATATGTGAGAGTTAGAAAGGCAAAAAGGATTGTGGTGGTGGGCAGTAGGGATGTTTCCGGCAAAACAAAACAAAACAAAACAGCAAAAGGTGCAAAGGTCTTGAGATCAATGCCACAGATTAGGGTCTACTTTTGACTCCCAGTCTAGAAATCTTTAAATTCCTATAGAAGAGACATTCTAAGCATATAGTTCCTTTCCAGTGTCCTCTGGGTAACACCTCATCCTTCCTGAGAATAGGATGCTGTAAGTTGCACTGTATGCACAAAGCAGACTGGGGTGGTTTCTCAGCTGTTATCTATCACCTAGCTCCTGATAACCAGGGAGCAGTAGACTCATGACATCACAACAAAGCGACACTTCAAGTAATTGTTTGGAAAGGGAAACATGTGTTTCCTATTCAGAGTTAGATAGTTCCTCCAATTTAACCTGAGACAAGTGATGGTTCACTGTTAGTAGAGATTGTATTGGTACATTTGGGGTGGACATTTCTCATAGGGCTCATGGAATCATGCAGAAGTCCTTTCCCCACAGTGCGATGCACAGGGCTTGGTAAAGACATGGTGACTGTGGGCTAGTCTGGTTTGGCACATGTCTCTGGAATTACAGGGGCCAGTCCACCAGGAGGAGACTGGCAAAGTTCTCTGCCTGATTAGATTTACTCCTGTGTACTGAAAAATCTGTTCTTCCACCTTCGACTTTGCCATTCACTTTAGGCACAGTATTCATTCGAAAGGACCACCTGTGGGACACTCATTTTTGACACACAACTTTCTCAGAGATACACTGAGATGGGAGTATATTAATTACCACATAATACATGGTACCAGAGCCATCTTACAACATAGGATGTGAATGTGATGCCTGTTTTGTTTTCCTTTCATTTGTAACTCACATTGCTCCCACTCAAAGATTTCCTTTTCCTTTTCTTAAGAAACCACAGACTGTTAGAGTGATCAGGAGTGCTAATACATAAGATCTGATGTAAACTTCTCATTTTATAAATACAAAATCTAATTCCAGGAGAGAATTGTGTGACATTACCTAAAGGCATCTTATATGTGAGCTTCATAACTTGGAGTCTAAATGGTCTCATGACTATTTCCTACATAACTACCTCCTTAAATGGGTATAAAACTGTCATGTTTAGTTTTCCTCTCTGTGATTTTTGATGCAGAATATACCAGGAAAGGAATCATACAGACTCACTTCTCCTTTCATTAAAAACAAGACAACAGTTTCAGATAATTTAGATCCAGAAAAAAAGAAAAAAAAAAAAGAAATAAGTTTATCATCATGAGCACATGAAGGTAAACCCTAATTATAAAATGTTGCAAACTAAGTAATAATATTCTATTAATTCCAACTATATCTTATTCACACTGTCTTCTAATCTATTTTAGGCACTCTGTTTACCTCTTTGTCCTTCAAACTCCACTTGTCCAGTTGATTTCACTCAGGCCATATTTTTGCATTTTAATCTGATATTTCTACGAAAAGATCAAAGCAACCACCACAAGGAAGTGTCTGACTTTAAAACTGTATATCTGTCTTGGAGTATAAACTACACTGCTGCTGCTAAGTCACTTCAGTCATGTCCGACTCTGTGCGACCCCATAGACAGCAGCCCACCAGGCTCCCCCTGTCCCTGGGATTCTCCAGGCAAGAACACTGGAGTGGGCTGCCATTTCCTTCTCCAATGCATGGAAGTGAAAAGTGAAAGCGAAGTCGCTCAGTCAGGCTCCTGTGTCCATAGGATTTTCCAGGCAAGAGTACTGGAGTGGGGTGCCATTGCCTTCTCCGATAAACTACACAGGGATAGTTTATTTTATATTCAGACCAAGTTGGTGCAGAGGAAAATTTCAATGCAGGCAAAGCAGGTGAGGGCAGGAAAGAGACCACAGGGTATGAAACAGTCTCTCCAGGGGTGGCTGCCTTGTGCTATTTAAAATGAAGCTCTATCCCAGACCTACTAAATCAGACTTCTCTGTAGGAAGGGACTCACACATCAGTTCCCATAGTAAAGTTTCAAGGTGGTTTGTAGGAATACCTAGGTTTGAGAACCACAGTTACAGAGGGAAGAATGATGAAAAGTGAGTTAAGGAAAATGATTTATAGCTGTGGTTACTGTCTGTCCAACTGAAAGCCAGTCTGTTAGCTTCTGAGTTTCCCCTCTGAGTTCACCCTGTTTTTCTCTAAGGTTCCTTCCAGTTCTGAATTTCTCCAGTTCTAAGTGTTTCTCTGAACTTTGAGTCAGAGAAAACAGAAGGAACGCCACCTTAAGGACTGCAGCCAGTCTGGATACTCACCTTGAGCCCCATGAGGTAGTAGAGGACACTGATGACCGTCATGGGCAGGATGTAGAAGAGGAAGGAGGTGACCTGGATAATGAAATTATAGATCCACATGGGCTTGATGACTGTACAGGTGGCAGAGCCTGGGATGAAGGACCCGTTGGGGAAGTAGTGGAGCTTGATGCCGTGGATGCTGGTGTTGGGCACAGAAAAGAGAACAGAGAGGCCCCAGACGATGCCGAGGATGCGGAGGGCCCTGCGTCGGGTGCTCTTCAGTTTGGCCCGGAACGGGTGGAGGACGGCCACGTAGCGCTCCACGCTGACCGTGGTGACGCTGAGGATGGAGGCGAAGCACACGGTCTCGAAGAGGGCCGTCTTGAAGTAGCAGCCCACCGGCCCAAACAGGAAGGGGTAGTTGCGCCACATCTCATAGACTTCCAGGGGCATCCCGAGAAGCAGGACTAGGAGGTCGGAGACAGCCAAGCTGAAGAGGTAGTAATTGGTGGGGGTCTTCATCGTCTGGTGTCGAAGAATCACCAGGCACACCAGGAGATTGCCAACGACCCCCACCACAAAAATCAGAGCATACACCGCAGTCACCGGGAGGAAGAGGTGGCTGCGACGAGGCCCGCAGAGCAAAGCTAGGTAGTCGTCTGTGTTGTTCAGGTATTCCTTGAAGGGATCTTCCAGTTCCTGTTGGTAGATCCAGGAAACATTCTCATGTTTTTCCATAACTGCTATTAAAATGCAAGACCTGAGCCTCCTCTGGAATAAGCCTCTTTCCCAAGCTGAGCCAGAAAAGAAAAAGAAAGCAGGCAGGAAAGCACAGGCTTGGGGAAGGAGGCCCGGAGAGGGCTAGTGCTTCAGAAACTGCTCAGACCTCGGATCCCTTTTGAAGAGCCCCCGAGACAGAAGCCCCGCCCCTTCGCGGGCTGTGGGCCAATGCACTTGTCAGACGTTCAGTGAGAGGGCAGCTGGGTGGGGCGCGCTGGTTTCCTGAGCAGGGAGCAGGAGAGGAGGGGAGACGTTTCTCTGAATTGGAAGGAGCTGGGAACGCAGAACTGTCACAAACGGTGGCACTAGATTAGGTAAGGTGTGGGCACTCAGAGCAGTGCATTCTGCAAAGTTGTGGGAATCTGGGTGGAAATACAAATTGAGGTTGCAACGTTGTGCGTAGAAAAGTACAAATCCTCGTCACCTGTACAGCATAACAAAAATGGGAGATCAATAGATTTTTCAAGT
This sequence comes from Ovis canadensis, assembly GCF_042477335.2. Lineage (NCBI taxonomy): Eukaryota > Metazoa > Chordata > Mammalia > Artiodactyla > Bovidae > Ovis > Ovis canadensis. The sequence goes on from NC_091249.1 coordinate 76,413,202, forward strand.
ATCTTGTTCCATTGAAAATTCAGGGCTCCTGGGGCAAAGTGTGATCAGTATGCCTTTTTGGCTTTGATTGCCTCCATGATAGAATCCAACACCTGCTCATCACCTAGCCCTGCCTGCTTTCTGACACTTCATTTTTGACAGTACCTTGCTGAAGCAAAAGGATTTAGAATCAGGCACACCTGTAAGAAATTCTGTAAACCTTTGGGAAAGTAACTCAAACTCTCAGATCTACATTTTCTTATCTGTTAACTGAAGAGTTGTGTTATTGTATTCAATACATACTTCTTGAGGATTTACTGTGTACCAAGGAGTGTTCAAGGCTTTGAAGAAACATCAGTGAACAAACAAGATGAAGTCTCTGCCTATGTGAACGTTTCTTCTGGTAGAGATTTCTGAAAATGCCCAAGCAAACTAATAAGTGAATTAATAGAGTTGCACGTCATAATCCGTGCTGTGAAGAAAAGGGGCCATACAAACATAAGGCTACAGCTGTTCTTTCTTTTAATCAAGATGTCATTTGGGCTGAGTTCTGACTGATGAAAGGTCAATCATGTAAGAGCTAAGGGAAGTGTATTCCCAGAACAAGTAATAGCAAGTACAGAGGTCTTGAGGCAGTAATGAGCTTGATGTGTTTCAAAAACATCAAGAAGGCCACTGCAGCTGGAACTTAATGAGTGGACAGGAGAATATGAGAGTTGAGATCGAAAAGACTGGAAGGGACCATATTATATACATTTTTCTAGGATCTGATAATAAGTTTGGATCTTATTTAAACTGCAGAGACTTTGGATCTGGTTCAAGCCGCAGAGAATCTTTGGACAGTTTTGAGCAGGAGGATTGCTCCTGGGGGCAAGAATTCCCTTATGTCTCTGGACTGTTCTTGCCCATGGATTGAACAGGCTTCCATATTATGGGTAAGAAAATAGACGTGCAGAATGAATTCACTGTGTAACTCTATCAACAGAGGTAAATCTGAACAAGCACAGGGCTACTCTCTGTAGCTGTGGGCCAAAATAAAATACATGCCGTTTGTCTAAGGGTGATAGTGGGCAATGATGAAGATGCTATTAGAGGCTGGAAGGATCCATGGTGGTGGTGGGGGGGACTGATAATTTGTTCTTTAGTTTACAGGTATCTGGAACAGGAGAAGACACATGCAGATCTGATGGATAGAAAACCACGACCCACTCAGAGTTCCTAGACTTTTACAGTTGTGTCTGAATAGGAGTAGAAATCAGGGGGGCAGGGGGATGTGATGTGGGGGTACAAGTGGCAACTATGTAAAGCTTTCAAAAAATTACAATAGCTCATATTTATTGAGCACTTATTCTTCCTAGGCACTGTTGTGAACAATATGTACACACATGGTTTGCCCTCCATCAGATCTGTATGTGGCTCCTTTCGTTCCAGAGACCTATAAATTAAATGACAACTTATCAGCCTTTGCTATGGATTCTTCCAGCCTCTAATAACATCTTTCTCATTGCCACCATCTCATCCTTAAACTAATGTGATGCATTAAAAATATTTTTTATTGAAGTATAGTTGATTTGCAGTGTTGTGTTAATTTCTGCTGTTCAGCACAGTGTCTCAGTTATATATATATATATATATATATATATATATATAAAGCCTCTTGATGAAAGTGAAAGAGGAGAGTGAAAAAGTTGGCTTAAAGCTCAACATTCAGAAAATGAGGATCATGGTATCTGGTCCCATCACTTCATGGCAAATAGATGGGGAAACAGTGGAAACAGTGTCAGACTTTATTTTGGGGGGCTCCAAAATCACTGCAGATGGTGATTGCAGCCATGAAATTAAAAGACGCTTACTCCTTGGAAGAAAAGTTATGACCAGCCTAGATAGCATATTCAAAAGCAGAGACATTACTTCGTCAACAAATGTCCATCTAGTCAAGGCTATGGTTTTGCCAGTAGTCAAATGGATGTGAGAGTTGGACTGTGAAGAAAGCTGAGCGCCGAAGAATTGATGCTTTTGAAATGTGATGTTGGAGAAGACTCTTGAGAGTCCCTTGGACTGCAAGGAGATCCAACCAGTCCATTCTGAAGGAGATCAGCCCTGGATTTTCTTTGGAAGGACTGATGCTGAAGCTGAAACTCCAGTACTTTGGCCACCTCATGTGAAGAGTTGACTCATTGGAAAAGACTCTGATGCTGGGAGGGATTGGGGGCAGGAGGAGAAGGGGATGACAGAGGATGAGATGGCTGTACGGCATCACTGACTGGATGGACGTGAGTCTGAGTGAACTCCGGGAGTTGGTAAATGGACAGGGAGGCCTGGCATGCTGCGATTCATGGGGTCACAAAGAGTCGGACACAACTGAGCTACTCAACTGAACATATATATATATATTCTTTTAAAAATATTATGGTTCATCATAGGATATTGAATATAGTTCTGTGTTATACAGGAGGCCCTTGTTTATCCATTCTGTATATAAAAGCTCACATTTGCTAACCCCAAACTCCTACTCCTTCCCTCCAGAAACCGCCTCCCCCTCGGCAATCACTAGTCTGTTCTCTCACCAGTCTGTCCCTGATTCTGCTTCGGTTTCGTAGGTTCATTTGTGTCCACATTTTGGTGGGATCGTATGGTTTTTGTTTTTCTCTTTCTGATTTACTTCACTCACTATGATAATCTCTAGTCGCATCCGTGCTGCTGCAAATGGCATTATTTCATTCTTTTTTATGGCTGAGTAGTATTCCATCATATACATGGACCAAATCTTCTTTATGTGGATGGACATTTAGGTTGTTTCTATGTCTTCACTACTGTGAATAGTGTTGCTATGAACTTAAGGCTGCATGCATATTTTTGAATTCTGTTCAGATATATGCCCAGGAGCAGGATTGCTGCGTCACATGGTAATTCTATTTTTAGTTTTCTGAGGAACCTCCATACTATTTTCCACAGTGACTGTACCAACTTATATTCCCACCAACAGTGTAGGAAGGTTCCATTTTTTCCACACCTTTTCCAGCATTTGTTCTTTGGTAGCTCATTGTAGTTTTTGTTTAATGCCATGTATTTTAGAGTTTTTGTTACAGCAGTGCTCTGCTTCCATATCCAGTTTTGAGTTAATAAATTGGACTACATTATGCTGCAGTAACAAACAACACAAACTCTCAGTAACTTTAAACAACAAAAGCTGATTTCTTTTTTGTGCTATACATTGATGGGGCTGGGGAGAAAAAGCTTTATAGATACTCTCTTCATCCAGGATAATATGGAAAAGTCTACCATTCAAAGCACAGTGATGAGACTGTTAGGAAGACCTGATATGAGTGTGTAGCTTCTCAGTCCCATCTTTCTGGGGACTTTTCTTCATCCTTTAACATCTAATAGTGCTCTGGGTATTGAAAATGTACTCAGCAAATGGATTATAAATAAAGAGGTGTTATAGAAACTAGATTTTCTATGAAGCAATCATACTTGATGAAGGAGTAATTAGGAAACTTGTCACCATCTCATAAGAAAGTGTTTCTGTTATAGATGTGAGCAGTTTGAACACATTTCTCAGAGACTCTGGAGTGAGAACAGAAGCTTGGTTTAGAAAGAGGCATAACATTCCCATTTTTTAACTTTGGCATCCTCATGGGTCAGGAAATGCTCATGACCTTGGATAACATTGACAAAAATGTCATGTGTAAAACAAGGAAGGTTATCATCAATTCTGTTACACACTAATTAGGCCAGCCCAAGATTACTGGCTCTAGTCTTGACTCCTGCTTTTAAAGAGGAACTTAATAAGTTGACACTGTTTACCGAGGACAACTGAATTGGTAGAGGAATTTGGAATTACTGTTCTAGGAAAGAGGAAGCTTGGCTTAGACATTATTCCTGCCTTCAACTATTTAAAAAATGTACATTTGTAATGGAAGAAGAATTTTATTTATCCTAATTCACTTCCTGGGGCAGAACTGAGTGCAATAGCTTGTCAATATAAGAGGAAGATTTTGAGCATTTGGAGTAGATTACAATGGCAGTGGATCACCCATGTCACTAAAGTCCCTCAACTAAGGCTGATTGGCCATCTGTTAATATTTTATCAGGTTATGTCAGTTAGTATTAGTTTACCTTTAGGATTCCTGAGAACAGTCGCATAGTGCTGCACATGTGCTATTGCTTACTCAGTATCTCCTCTTGGTATCTAATATGTGCCTCAAAGCTAACACGTCTAAAACCAAGTTTATGCATCATCTTCCACCTTTAAAAAGTGCTTCTCCTATATTCTCTGTTCAGTGAGTGAATTACCATGCGCTTAGTTGTCCAAGCTAGAGAGGTGTGTATTTTACTCACTCCACCCTCTCATTTACCCACTGTCATCTGGTTTGTGTGCAAATCTTTCCTGTCCATTATACCTTTCTATCTCAAGTATATATGCGTGTGAATATATATATACACACACACCCCCACACACGTATATGTGTGTATATATCATCCACTATTTTCCATTCTCACTCCCTCTGCCCTCTTCCAGACCACCATCATCTCTCCACTGGATTTCTAGCTGGTCCCCCACTTCTACTTTGCTCCATCTCCTGTCCCATCTTGTCTTGTAGCTAGAATAGCGTTTCTAAAATGCATATATGACCATATATCTCTTCTACTTCAGATCTTTCCAGGGTCTCCATTGCCTTAATATGACTCGTAAAGTCATTCATGATCTCTTTCCTTCTCTTCTGACTTTAGTTCCTAAGTCTCCTTTATAAACATGCTCTTGCCACAGTATGTTGCTGGCAGTTCCCCCACAAAGATCATCAGACCTCTGTGTATGTTGTTCCCTCTTCTTGAGGTCATCTTCCCTCCTTCTTCATCTTGCTTCACTCTGTTAGCATGTCTGCATCATACAGAATTCAGTTTATGCAACACATTTTATGAGAAGACGTCGCCTGTATTTCCAGACTGAGTGAGGTGTCCTCCTTGTGTGCTACTGTTACCTTTTATATGCCTTCACCTTAACACTTTATAGCAGGGTCGGAAAAACAGTCCAGAGACCAAATACATCCTGTCATATGTTTTGGTAAATAAAGTATTATTAGAATGCCACATTTGTTTGTTTATGCTTTGTCTGTGGCTGCTTTTGTGTGACAAAGGACAGAGATGAAAGGACTGAGTGGTTCACCAAACCTCAAATAATTACTATTGGGTTGTATATTAATTTTCTAGGGCTGCCATATCAGAGAACCACAGATTGTGTGACTTGAGCAATAGAAATTTATTGTTTCCCAGTTCTGGAGGCTTGAGGTCCAAGATCAAGATATTGGCAGGATAGGCTCCTACTGAGGGTTGTGGCAATGAATCTGTCCCATGCCTTTTCCTTCTTCTGATGGCTTGCCAGCAATTTTCAGCATTCATTGGCTTGTAGACATATCACCCTAGTCTCTGTCTTGATGGTCACGTGGTGTTTTCCCTGTGTCCTATTCTGTCTCAAAATGTCCCCCTTTTATAAGGACACCAGTCATATTGAATTATGGTCTACCATGTGACCTTATTTTAAGTTGATTACCTCTATAAGACCTCATCTCTAAATAAGATGATACTGAGAGGTTATCGGGGTTAGGAATTCAACATGTGGATTTTGTTTTTTACTTTTATTTTTCAAATTTTTTTGAAATTTATTTATTTTAATTGGAGGCTAATTACTTTACAGTATTGTAGTGGGTTTTGCCATACATTGACATGAATCAGCCATCAGTGTACATGTGTTCCCCATCCTGAACCCCCCTCCCACCTCCCTCCTCATCCCATCCCTCAGGGTCATCCCAATGCACCAACCCTGAGCACCTTGTCTCATGCATCTAACCTGGACTGGTGATCTGTTTCACATATGATAATATACACGTTTCAATGCTCTTCTCTCAAATCATCCCACCCTTGCCTTCTTCCACAGAGTCCAAAAGACTGTTCTATACATCTGTGTCTCTTTTGCTGTCTCACATATAAAGTCATTGTTAGCATCTTTCTAAATTCCATATATACAGTATACAGTTAGTATACTGTATTGGTGTTTTTCATTCTGACTTACTTCACTCTGTATAATAGGCTCCTGTTTCATCCACCTCATTAGACAACATGTGGATTTTGGAGTGGACAAAACTCAGTCTGTAACAGGCTCCTTATAGAAAACACCAGGTTTACAGTGTTATATTCAACCATATATCAAAGTGCAGGACCCAGGTCTTACTAATGATAGTATTACTAGTATTTAGCATAATGCTTTGGATAGACTAATCACTCAATAAATACTCACTTAGTTAAGAAATGATTTTGAGATTCCACCTGGTGACCTGACATCTCATTTTTTAGCATATCTATGCTGCCTTATATAATTATTGTAGTCCATTTCATAATTACTTCTAGATGTCTGAATATTTTCATCATGGTCTTGACTCTGTCTTCAGTTATCTGTAAATAAGTTACTAAATCTCTCAAGGTGTGAGTTTCCTTATCACCAAGGCTAAGACTCCTAAAGCCCTAATATTCTATAATACTGATGGCATTTTGCAAATATGGTAGTCCTTTTACCTTTGGTGACTAATCTTGTCTTTTGTTTACAAAGCCCAGTGGATCTGCACTTCGGTAGGTTTATAGGACAGAAAGAAGAAGAGGACCTTGATTTACCCTAATTTTCACAAAGGCTTCTCTGGATTCATAATTTCCCAGAAGGTCAGTGAGGGCTTCTGTGGCAGGCGATGCTATGTATCCAGGAAGAGAATCATGGTAGCTGTTGATTTCTTTCTAAGCTATCTGATGGAAATAAAGTTAGTTTCAGCTTCAGTCTCAATGACTTATATTAATTGGAAAGAGAAAATGACTAAGGGTGCTTAAACCACTAATAAATGGAGGGTTTAGTAATTACCTCTTTATGAAGGTGTCACTTGGAATAGTTTTCTCTGCAGATCAGAAGGGGGCTCAATGGAAGTCAACCTCAGACGGTGTGATTCACAAGTAGAGAAAAGCCCTACTGGCTAAATGTCCTGCCCTGAAATTGCTAAAATCATATTATTTCTTTGAATTTCTCATCTTTTTAAGGGAAAATATCCTTCTCCTCAGCCTCATCCTCCTTATTGGGAGCAGCAGTAGCATCAGCAGTGGTGCCAGATTCCATGATAGAATGTTAACTAGGTGCCAGGAACTGAGCTAAGAGCTTTACTTGAATCCTCTAATACAATCCTTGAGACAACCCAATGAAGAGGTACTTTTATCACTCCCATTTTACAGGCAAGAAAATCCAGGATTTAGAGCAGTTAAATGCCTCGTGAAGTCACATAGTTAATTATCAGTGCCAGGACCTGAACAGGACCTAACCCATTGCTTTTGCCTTATTCATGAGTCAGAATTATCATGCAACAAATGCTATTTTATTCTCATGTGAACTACTGAGCCATGTATTTCTGGGATATCTACTTTCAAACAGAGTATTCCTATGGACCCAACATATTCACATGGAGGTCAGTCCATAGCTGACATGTACTCAGTTCTGGGATTCACATTTTAAAGGACCTCTGATTTAAGTTAAAACATTAAATTTTAAGCATTCAAGTTATTAGAACCTGTCAAACTTTCATGTAGGAGCATATCTAGATTTTCTGTTATAAATTGGCCCACAGATTAAAGTAAATGGCAATTTTCCATGTTAGTGCTCTTTGTATAACAGGGCTACTTGTAGATACAGCTTCCCAGGTGGATCAGAGGTAAATAATCCACCTGCCAATGCAGCAGATGAAGAGGACATGGGTTCAATCCCTGGGTCAGGAAGATCCCCTGGAAAAGGAAATGGCAACCCAGTCCAGTATTCTTGCCTGGAGAATCCCATGGACAGAGGAATCAGGCGGGCTACACAGTCCATAGGGTTGCAAAGAGTTGGACACCATTGAACATGGAAGCATTCACTTGTAAATGACACCATTCAGTGTCTTTGTCAGTGTGGGAAGCATTTTGAATAAAAGTATGCAGGGTTTTTTGGTGATCTAGTTGAAGAGACAGACTAATCAAGTAATCTCATAAATAGTATAAAATTATTGCAGGGTTGTATAAGTTCAGTTCAGTCGCTCAGTCGTGTCCAACTCTTTGAGATCCCATGAACCGCAGCACACCAGGCCTCCCAGTCCATCATCAACTCCTAGAGTCCACTCAAACCCATATCCATTTGTCAGTGATGCCATCCAACCATCTCATCCTCTGTCATCCCCTTCTCCTCCTGCCCTCAATCTTTCCAAGCATCAGCGTCTTTTCAAATGAGTCAGTTCTTAACATCAGGTAGCCAAAGTATTGGAGTTTCAGCTTCAACATCAGTCCTACCAATGAACACCCAGGGCTGATTTCCTTTAGGATGGGCTGATTGGATCTCCTTGCAGTCCAAGGGACTCTCAAGAGACTTCTCCAACACCACAGTTCGAAAGCATCAATTCTTCGGCTCTCAGTTTTCTATATAGCCCAATTCTCACATCCATATATGACCACTGGATAAACCATAGCTTTGACTAGACAGTGATTGCAGCCATGAAATTAAAAGATGCTTACTCCTTGGAAGGAAAGTTATGACCAACCTAGACAGCGTATTAAAAAGCAGAGACGTTACTTTGTCAACAAATGTCTGTCTAGTCAAGGCTATGATTTTTCCAGTGGTCATATATGGATGTGAGAGTTGGACTATAAAGAAAGCTGAGTGCAGAAGAATTGAGGCTTTTGAACTGTGGTGTTGGAGAAGACTCTTGAGAGTCCCTTGGACTGCAAGGAGATCCAACCAGTCCATCCTAAAGGAAATCAGTCCTGAATATTCACTTGAAGGACTGATGCTGAAGCTGAAACTCCAATACTTAGGCCACCTCATGTGAAAAGTTGACTCATTGGAAAAGACCCTGATGCTGGGAAGGATTGAGGGCAGGAGGAGAAGGGGATGACAGAGGATTAGATGGTTGGATGGCAGCATTGACTCAATGGACATGGGTTTCTGTGGACTTCGGGAGTTGGTGATGGACAGGGAGGCCTGGTGTGCTGCAGTTCATGGGGTCGCAAAGAGTCAGACATGACTGAGCAACTGAACTGACTAGATGGACCTTTGTTGACAAAGTAATGTCTCTGCTTTTCAATATACTGTCTAGGTTGGTCATACTTTCCTTCCAAGGAGTAAGCGTCTTTTAATTTCATGGCTGCAGTCACCATCTGCAGTGATTTTTGGAGCCCAGAAAAATAAAGTCAGCTACTGTTTCTACTGTTTCTCCCTATCTATTTGCCATGAAGTGATGGGACTGGATGCTATGGTCTTAGTTTTCTGAATGTTGAGCTTTAAGCCAACTTTTTTCACTCTCCTCTTTCACTGTCATCAAGAGGCTTTTTAGCTCCTCTTCACTTTCTGCCATAAAGGTGGTGTCATCTGCATATCTGAGGTTATTGATATTTCTCCCAGCAATCTTGATTCCAGCTTGTGCTTCCTCCAGCCCAGCATTTCTCATGATGTACCCTGCATATAAGTTAAATAAGCAGGGTGACAATATACAGCCTTGAGGTACTCCTTTTGCTATTTGGAACCAATCTGTTGTTCCATGTCCAGTTCTAACTGTTGCTTCCTGACCTGCATATAGGTTTCTCAAGAGGCAGGTCAGTTGGTCTGGTATTCCCATCTCTTTTAGAATTTTCCACAGTTTATTGTGCTCCACACAGTCAAAGGCTTTGGCATAGTCAGTAAAGCAGAAATAGATGTTTTTCTGGAACTTTCTTGCTTTTTCCATGATCCAGTGGATGTTGGCATATGGTCTCTGGTTCCTCTACCTTTTCTAAAACTAGCTTGAATGGGTTGCATAAGAGATGTGCTTTATTAAGAAAACTATAAGATGTGATCTAAATCTAAGACCTGAAAGATGAAAAACAACTAGAAGGAAGTGTTGAAGGTGGGAGTTTGGAGAAGAGCATGCCAAGCCAAGCAAAGAGCATGTGCAAATATCCTGTGGTGGGAGGGGAACAGTCTAGTACAGGAGGAGGGAGTGAGAGGGCCTCTGAATCAGGGGAGTCATGCTGTGAGATGGGACCATGCAAGGACAAGTGTAGACCATGCCAGGGACTTTCTTCGATTTTATTTCAGTTTGCTACTAAAGAAGCCAGTGTCAGTTTTAAGCAGGAGAATGACACAATCTTCAGAAAGATCTCTTTTGACTGTAGTAGGGAAATGGATGGAGATGAGGACTGTGAGGAGATAAAGGCTTTTCTTGCTTCTTGTAATACAAGTAAGAGATCACATTCACTTGGACTTAGTTCACAACAGTGGAGATGATGGGAGGAGATATAAATAGAGAAGAATGTCAACAGGACTAAGTGGCTACCTATTCCTGTCTGTGTGACCTTAAGAAAATCCTTAATCTTTCTGAGTCACTGTTTACACCTCTGTAGAAATTCAAACCATAATAGTATCTACTTCAAGGTTATTGTGAGTTGACATGGGTACCCAGCACATGGTAAATGCTAAGTAAGTATTAGTTGTTATTCATATTTGTTGTAGAAGAAGTCATCATAGTAATAATAGTCATATTGCCAAATGCAGGATGAAGAGCTGAGCAGGATGAAAACATTTGCAATAACTGGATAAGTAAAATTCCTAGGTCAAAAAGATAGAATTAAAAGTAATTGACCTGAAATATACTTCTTTGTAACTGCCTTTTGTGACTTCTTTGTAAAGCCTGGTGATAGAGAGACTGAAAAAAAAAAAGTTAACTTTCACATTTTCATCCTTCCCCAAAGCTCTTCAGAGTTATAGTCCCACTGAGGAGGCTGGAACTCCGTATGCCCCACCCCCCCAACCCCCACATCCAAACCTTGCCAACACTAAACATCAGCAAAGTTTCCTTTTAGGATTGCAGCATTATTTCATTTTTAGTTTAAATTTCACTATCTTTTCATGTTTAATGGTCTCCATTTTTTTTTTCACATAACTTGCCCAACATAAGTAATAAATAGTAAAGAAGAATTCTGATAACACCATAGAAACAGACTAAAAGGCAACATTCCAGTAAATAGTTAGAATTTTGAGGAGTCAGATGAGGGCAACCACAGCAGTAAGGAGGTTAGAAATCATCAAAGTGGCAGTACAAAGCCCCCAGGAGGATTGGTTCTGGAGGAAAGAGCACTTTGGAAGATTGTCATGTGGAACATAAACATTTCCCATGGTGCTTCTTTGACCCAAATAATGATGCTACAAGCAGGTATGTAGCAAGTTAAATAAGGAAGAGATTTCTAATGGTTCTCTGAATTCTCTGAATACGAATAAAGGAAGCTGTCTGAGAGGCAGGGACTTTCCTAGCAGAGAAGACATTCAAGGGAGCCTAGAGACCTCTCAGAAGGGCTGGAAAAGATTATAAATCAGACAAGGATGAATGAGTTTTTTACTTTTCAGAGTGTCCTCCACAGACCAGCAGTGTGAGAGTCACATGGGAGCTTATTAGACTTGCAGAATTTGGGTTCCAGCTCATACTTCCTCAATCAGAGAGTGCATTTCAGCAGGACTCCCAGGAGTATATTAAAGTGTGAGGAACACCGGTCTAAATAACTTCAATAGTTCTTTGTTAATTGGAATGACCCTGTGAACTTAGGCATGATCTCTGGAGGAGGATCTTGGGCATGGCATGAGGATGGTAGAGGAGGTCCCATTGAGCTGGCAGGGCTTGTTGGGTTTTTTTAACTTCCCCATGCATTTCTGCATCAAGTTATTAGCAGTGCCTGTGGTGATACAGGAAGAAGTGGGTTGCTTCTTACAGAGTGAATATTGAACAGTTGACTCTCAGGGTGAAAGACAGTTGGGGATTATCTGGTTTATAGTGTTGTTGTCGTTTTCCATAGCTTTATTTTATGCAGAAAGGACTGAAGGGCAGAAAGGGGGAGTCGCTTGCTCAGGTTAAAATTAAAAGTGATAGTTTCTTTGTACTTCAACTTCTAACCAAGTTTGTTCTCTCCCTAGCTTGCTATCTGTCTGCTCCTCTATCTCTTTCCTCTCCGCCTCTAACATACACAGAATTCACAGGTTAGCCTGCTTTTTGGATTAATCTGGTGTCTGTCCTCAGGGCCAAATACCAAAACCAAGGAGAGAGGGGATTGTAATACCACAGAAGGAGCCTTTTCCAGGCTTAACAGAGCAGGCTGTGAAGAGCAGTATGAACAGCAGTCGAAATGGAAAGGAATGTAAACTAAAAATGCCAGAACTTTTCAGCATAACATATACTCTTCCTTAGTTTGCCCTCAGGCTCTCCAGCTGAGGTTTGCCATTTGTTTCAATAAAAAGTCTTGATCTAGACCAGAGAAGAAAATGGGGAAGAGTTAAGTTGTTATTCAGTCGCTAAATCATGTCCAACTCTGCAACCCCATGGAATGCAGCACACCAGGCTTTGCTGTCCTTCACTATCTCCCAGAGTCGACTCAAACTCATGTACATTGAGTCAGTGATTACATCTAACCGTATCATCCTCTGTTGCCCCCTTGTCCTCCTGCTCTCACTCTTTCTAAGCATCAGGGTATTTTCTAATGAGTTGACTTTTCCCATCAGATGACCAAAGTATTGGAGCTTCAGCTTCAACATCAGTCCTTTCAGTGAATATCCAGCACTGATTTCCTTTAGGACTGACTGGTTTTATTTCTTTGCGGTTCAAGGGACTCACAAGAGTTCTCACAAGAGAACTGGCTCTAGAATTCAAAATCATCAATTCTTTGGCACTCAGCCTTCTTTATGGTCCAGTTCTCACTTCCATACATGACTACTGGAAAACTATATCTCTGACTATAAGGACCTTTGTTGGCAAAGCGATGTCTCTGCTTTTTAATACACTGTCTAGGTTTGTCATAGGTTTTCTTACAAGGAGCAAGCATCTTTTTATTTTGTGGCTACAATCACCATCCACAGTTTTTGTGGAACCCAAGAAAATAAAGTCTGTCACTGTTTCCATTGTTTCCCCATCTATTTGCCATGAAGTGATGGGACTGGATGCCATAATCTTAGTTGTTTAATGTTTAATGTTGATCAGCAGTCCTAATCCTAGTGACTTGAAGACCTGTATATAACCCCAGTTCCACTATCTCAGGGATGTTCAGCGTAATGGCTCCTTGGCCAAGTTATTTTATATATGTATACTTCCATGTCCTTATGCAGAAAAATATGAATTATTCTTATATCACCTATTCACAAGGCTTTTGTAGTTCTCACAATACTTTGGGAAAATAATTTGTAGCTCCCAAGAGATTTTTGTAGTTTATTACTTGTCAACTATGGGGCTTCCCTAGTAGCTCAGATGGTAAAGCATCTGCCTGCAATGCGGGAGACCTAGGTTTGATCCCTAGGTTGGGAAGATCCCCTGGAGAAGGAAATGGCAACCCACTCCAGTATTCTTGCCTGGAGAATTTCATGGACAGAGAAGCCTGGCGGGCTACAGTCCATGGGGTCACAAAGAGTTGGACACAACTGAGCCACTAACACACATACACACACACACACACACACACACACACACACACACCAGTAATAAGGAAGCTGTCAGTTTTCCCAATAAATACATTAAGATTAATAATTGCAGGGCACTCTCTCTTACTCATTATTCCACTTCTGTGGCTAGGACAGCGTTGCCACATAAAAGCACAAAGAGCACTCAATCAAGCCTGGTTAAGTGGATGGATAAATTCCTGAAGGAAGGAAGGAGGAGGGAAGAAAGTTGGAAGGACAGGAAGCTTTCAGCTTGTGTGACACTAGAGTCTTATTTGTGATGATTAGGTTTTCTCCAAGTTTCTTTCTGGTCTTCTGGTCTCATGTTTCTTTCATAGGTTTTGCTTTTTCATTGATAATACTGAACTGGTCAGTAGTATAGTGAGAAGAACCAGGGTTCTGTGGTTAGGCAGACCTAGATTTAACTTTGCTGCTTGAATCTATATTACATTGGGTAAGTTATGTACCCTATCTAAACATCAATTTCATATCAGTAAAATAGGATTGCATATGTGATCATTTGCTAAGTCATGTCCAACTCTTTTGTGATCCCATGAACTGTAGCCCACCAGTATCCTCTGTTCATGGGATTTCCCAGGCAAGAATACTGGAGTGGGTTGCCATTTCCTTTTAGCATAATGGGTCATTGGCCAAGTTATTTTATATATGTGTACTTCCATGTCCTTATGCAGAAAAATATGAATTATTCTTATATCACCTATTCACAAGGCCAGGGAATCTTCCCAATTCAAGGATCGAACCCACATCTCCTGCTTAACAGGTAGATTCTTTACCACTGAGACACCAGTTAAGACCAAAATGGGATTAACAATTCCTGACTCATTAGCATTGTTGTGAGGATTAAATGCAAAATGTGTATAAATAATTAAGCATAATCTTTGGTGTACAGCAGTTCAGTTCAGTCGCTCAGTCATGTCCAACTCTTTGAGACCCCATGGACTGCAGCACGCCCAGCTTCCCTGTCCAACTCCTAGAGCTTACTCAAACTCATGTCCATAGAGTTGGTGATGCCATCCAACCATCTCATTCTGTGTCATCCCCTTCTCCTCCCACCTTCAATCTTTCACAGCATCAGAGTCTTTTCAAGACCCTGTTCTTCAAGTTCTTCATATCAGGTGGCCAAAGTATTGGAGCTTCAGCATCAGTCCTTCCAATGAATATTCAGGACTGATTTCCTTTAGGATGGACAGGTTGGATCTCCTTGCAGTCCAAGGGACTCTCAAGAGTCTTCTCCAACACCACACTTCAAAAGCATCAATTCTTTGGTGCTCAGCTTTCTTTATAGTCCAACTCTCTACATACATAGTCCATACATGACTACTGGAAAAACCATAGCTTTGACTAGATGGACCTTTGTTGGCAAAGTAATGTCTCTGCTTTTAAATATGCTGTCTAGGTTGGTCACAGCAAGTATTCAATAAATGCAATTTTTCTGCACTAACAGTTCAAGGAGTTTGATCTACTAATAAAAGATTTGATCAATGGTCATTATACTGGTACCAAGCAGGCATCCAATAAATGGTTTGAAGTAGAATGCATAAATATAATATTGATTTTTGTCCTCAATCACATTTCAGTTGAAGGCAATTTATAAGTCTGTGATTTTTTTTACATGATTGAATTTTTAAAATCTTTTATGTTAAAATATTGATTCAACGTCTACCTTTTGAAATTACTGAGATTTTTCTTTAGTTCTAATCTATGATTCATTTTTATAAATGTTGTATGGAAACTTGAAGAGGAAATGTATTTTTGATACGAGAAAATCTGTTCCATATAATTTCATCTTATCAGGTAGTTTTCTTTGATGGAGAGCACCAATGATGGTGTAGAAGCAAACAAACAAACACAACTTGTTTAGTTGTAGCCTACTCGGTAATTCGCAGGATTAAGGGTAATTCGCAGGATTAAGGGTAATTCGCAGGATTAAGGGTATTTCACAGGATTAAGGCAGTGGCATCCCACTCCAGTACTCTTGCCTGGAAAATTCCATGGGTGGAGGAACCTGGTAGGCTGCAGTCCATGGGGTCACTAAGAGTCAGATAGGACTGAGTGACTTCACTTTCACTTTTCACTTTCACGCATTGGAGAAGGAAATGGCAACCCACTCCAGTGTTCTTGCCTGGAGAATCCCAGGGACAGGGGAGCCTGGTGGGCTGCCGTCTGTGGGGTTGCACAGAGTTGGACACGACTGAAGCGACTTAGCAGCAGCAGCAGCAGCCTCAAGCAGGAGAGGAACTTAACTCTGAAGAGTCAGGCAGTAGATGCTTATGAGCAGTGTCTTTGGGACACTGTTGTCACCTGATTCCAACTATATTCTCTCCCTTAGGATTTCTGCTTAAGAATCACATTCTCCAAAGGAATAAAGAGATTGACTTAGCTTAGGTTTCTTGCCTAATTCTGTGAATTACAGAGGAGGTCCAATTCCCCACTAGAAGATGGGAGGAGAGAACCAGACAGGCAATAACAACAGAGGTCCATTACCTAACCTGTGAAAGTCATGTCTTTATATATTCATCTCACTGTTTCCTCTTTGATCTGCCAGATTAAGCCATGGGTGTATTTAAAACCCAGGAGAATGAGAACATAGCTTGCCACATAAGAGAACATGGCTAAGCTTGAGTTCAGAGTATTCTCTTTCTCTAGATTTGTTTGTCTTCATAGAAAGAGTGTTATAATACCACCCTTATAATTAATATTATCACAACCACCACAGCAATTTATTGAGTAATTTGTTCAGTATTAATATTTAAGCTATTTATCAAACAGAACATAATTGATATAATTAATTATATATTAATATATATATAATATAATATAATATAATATAATATAATATAATTCTGCCCCCATGGTGCTTAGAATCTAATGGCAAGACAGTCATTTAGTGAAATAAACACATAAAATGATTTATGGTTATATTTGGAGTAACTATGATGCAAGAGAAATTCATTACTTGTAGGGAGAATGTAATATAGATACTTGGTCTTACCTGGCAGGGCAAAGACATTTCTGAGGAGATAAGGATATCAGAGGATGTGTAGAAATTAACCAGGTGAAGGGAGCTCAGGAATAAAGATTTACACAGAGATGAATATGGAAAGGGTCCATGCCTATCAGAAGCATGATTTATTTGAGAAATGGAATGAAAGATCATGTGCTAGAAATGCAGAGAACAAATGAAAGCATTTGGAGAATGTAGTGCAGTCTTGTGGAACTTAATGAATCATTTTAAGTATTCTGGTGTTTAGCTTAAGATAATAAAAATCTATTGGATCATAAGCATGGGAGTGACAGGACCAACTTTACATTTTAAAATAATACCTCCAGTTACTGTATGAATAGTTTGAGGGGTAAGGAATCCATGTAGAGTATATCAGGAGATAATTGTAGACGTAGATGAGATGAATGAGGAGGGCTTCCACTAGATTGGAGCAAAGATAAAGAGAATTAGATTTGGAAGATATTTAAGAAGTAAAACAGACAAATTTGGTGATTTGGATATAGAGAAAAGGAGAAGAGAGTGATCACTATGATTCCTAGGTTTGGCCTGGTGTGATTGAATGGATGATGATCTAGTCAATCATACCAGCCAAAATATAGGTAAATTCACATTAATAAAAAAGGTGGAAATAAGCCTACACTTAGGGGGGATTATGTTTCATTTTAGACATGTTGGCTTTGACACATCTTGATTATAGCTATTTGTAAAAATCCAGAAGTGGTTGGATATACGTAACTAGAACTCACAAAGAAGATCTTGACTATACATGTAACTGTGTGAGGATTTGTTGGTAGAAGATAATTAAAGCTCTTGGTGTGGGTGAGGTCGCCTGTGGAAAGAGGACAAATGAGAGGGGATCTAAATCAGATCCCTGAGAAATTCCAATATTTAATTTCAAAATAGAAGATGAACCTCACCCAGGAGCCTAAGAGATTCTCTAAGAAGTCAAGACAATTATTCTTGACTCTACGAAAGGTGTATAATTGTAATGGTGGGGATTGTGAATTGCACTGATCTGAGGAGACAGAGGGAAGTAAGGAAACGAGGACTTTTGAATAGGCAGTAATTGTAGAAGTTATTTTGAGAAGTTTGGCTGTGAAGGGGAAGAAGAGAGATGAGATTGAGGCTAGAGAGTAAATTTTGGGTTATGGGATTACTGCTATTTTTAATAGAAGAGATTTTTTTTAAGGCAGAAAGAATCCCTTTGAACCAGAGAGAAAAATGGACGAAAGATAGAAGAGAGAGAACGTAAAAAGAGCAAAAGAACACTATAGGTGTGTAAGATTGGTTAGTAGGTGGGAAAGGGGGCATACACCTCCAGAGTTGGGAGAATTGACCTTGACAAAGACAAAAAGACAGCTTCTCTATTGTGAGAGAAGGGAAGATGGTTTCTAGATTTTGTAGCAGAAAGTTGAGTGACTCTGGCCTGTGTCTGGGGGCTTCTAGTTTCTTTGTGAAGCACAAAGAAATGACTTCTAGAGGCATCAAAGAAGTGACTGGGAGAGGGAAGTGGCTGGCAAAAAGTCAGAGGTCTGGTGGAAGTTTGGGGACAGTAGAGAATGACTCATTTAGGCTTATCAGCAAGGAGGAAACTGAGTTAATCAGTAAAAGCTGTAAGGTTTCTGGGTTAATGAAGGTCCATGTTAGACTGGTCAGTCCATCAGCCAGCATATATTTGTGGAGCCAGATATTGCTCTGTCCTCAGGATATAGTAGTGAGCGAGAGGGAAAACTGTCTCCTATTGAGGAACCTACTTGTTAGCGACAGGGTGCTGAGTGATGGAGGCTTCTTGGCTCCACAAGAAAACTTGTTTTTCTTTCAAGTATAGATATGTTTGGCAACCCACTCCAGTATTCTTGCCTGGAAAATCCCATGGACAGAGGAGCCTGGTGGGGAGCCTGGTGGGCTACAGTCCATGGGGTCGCAGAGAGTCGGACACGACTGAGCAAGCGACTTAACTTAACTATAGATATGTTACTAAACTACTCGTCTTTATTCTATGATTTTAACCAATCATGCTTGATTGTTGGATTCTAGTCATAAATACAGTAAAGTTTTACAAATAGGATAGAGATTTGCCTGAAAAGTGTAAATTAAAAAAAAAAACAACAACCAGAGAAACAATGGAGTTTGAGTATCATTAAGTGTATTTTAAATAATTGATCATGGAGACTAAAATAATAGAAATTTAAAGAGGAGTAAAGAATTCATGAACTGGTAGTTGGCTTGGGGATAGCTGAAGAGGCAAACTGGAAGAATAGGGGATGTGGTTGAGTGGGATTCATAGATACGTGGTTTTATAGATGGAATAATTATACTTAAATGAAAAGTCTAGAGTATGGTATAAGACAGATTGGCTCAGATGGAGTTGAGGGGGCCACTACAGAAGAGATGGTCATGAAACTGAATGGGCAGAGTGTCGAATGGATTTATACATGTGGAGGTGAAGCACCAACATCATGATGGGCTTTGTGGAGAGAGATGCTCTAAACCAGGTACCAGAGTCTTTGAGGAATGAAATACACGCCTGAGACATTAGTTCTAACAGCAGTGAGTGAAGAGACAGGATGGTGTATGTGATCTCATGATTCTCAGCAGGGCTTTTGTTCCTTGTCAGAGTGTCAGTCTTGCCTAAGCATTTTACATATTATTTGTTCTTCAGGATATTCCCATTACTATTATCTCAGTTGCAGATAGGGAAGCTGATTCTCAGAGACTTGGTTACTTCAGGCTATAGAATTAATAATTGGCAGAACTGAG
Organism: Ovis canadensis; assembly: GCF_042477335.2. Lineage (NCBI taxonomy): Eukaryota > Metazoa > Chordata > Mammalia > Artiodactyla > Bovidae > Ovis > Ovis canadensis. The sequence continues at coordinate 76,432,467 of NC_091249.1, forward strand.
ATGAGAACCCAGGGCTGTCTGGTAGGAATTTTTGAAAATCCAGGTTTAAGCTTTTCAGCTGAGGAAGTAGTGGCTTTTGAATTGTCCTACTGGCTCTTCATGGCGAGAGAATCTAACAGAAACACTCCAAGCGGGTCCATGCACAGCAGGCCTTGGATAAAGCAGATCAGCAGACAGGGAAACTTCCTGTCTCCCTCAAGACTTCTGACGCGCCGCTTGAGATGACTGAATGTGGTCACATCCACTGGAAGGAACCAGAAAGTTCCATGGTGTTCTGAAAGACCCTTGTCTGGCAGGCAGAACATGCTGGAAGAAGACAGCAGCGATTGAATTGCCATCAGGCGACTGGTGTAAGGGTTCTGGTATGGAGTAGTATGTTGTACTCAGTATGAGAATAGCTCAGCTGGAATTCCATCACCTCCACTAGCTTTGTTCATAGTGATGCTTCCTAAGGCCCACCTAACTTTGGACTCCAGAATGTCTGACTCTAGGTGAGTGATCACACCATCATGGTTATCTGGTTTTTTGTATAGTTCTTCTGTGTATTCTTGCCACCTTTTCTTAATATCTTCTGCTTCTGTTAGGTCCATACCATTTCTGTCCTTTATTATGCCTGTCTTTGCATGAAATGTTCTCTTGATATCTTTAATTTTCTTGAAGAGATCTCTAGCCTTTCCCATTCTATCGTTTTCCTCTATTTCTTTGCAGTGATCACTGAGGAAAGCTTTCTCATCTCTCCTTGCTGTTCTTTAGAACTGTGCTTTCAGATTGGTATATCTTTCCTTTTCTCATTTACTTTTAGCTTCTCTTCTTTTCTCAGCTATTTGGAAGGCCTCCTCAGGCAACCATTTTGCCTTTTTGCATTTCCTTTTCTTGAGACAAAAAGCTAGTGGAGATGATGGAATTCTAGCTGAGCTATTTCATGTTCTAAAAGATGATGCTGTTAAAGTGCTGCACTCAATATGCCAGCAAATTTGGAAAACTCAGCAGTGGCCATAGGACTGGAAAGGGTCAGTTTTCATTCCAATCCCAAAGAAAGGCACTGCCAAATGTTCAGACCACCACATAGTTGCAGTCATCTCACATGCCAGCGAAGTAATGCTCAAAATTCTCCAAGCTAGGCTTCAACAGTAAGTGAACCGAGAACTTCCAGATAACAAACTGGATTTAGAAAAGCCAGAGGAACCAGAGATCAAATTGCCAACATCCATTGGATCATAGAAAAAGCAAAGGAGTTCCAGAAAAACATCTACTTCTGCCTTATTGACTACACCAAAGCCTTTGACTGTATGAATCAAAACAAACTGTGGAAGATTCTTCAAGAGATGGGAATACCAGATCACCTTACCTGCCTCCTAAGAAATCTGTATGCAGACCAAGAAGCACCAGTTAAAACCACACATAGAACAGTGGACTGGTTCCAAATTCGGAAAGGAGTACGTCAAGGCCGTATATTGTCCCCCTGCTTATTTAACTTACATGCAGAGTTCATCATGTGAAATGCGAGAATGGATTAAGTACAAGGTGGAATCAAAATTGCTGGGAGAAATATCATAACCTCAGATATGCAGATGACACCACCCTTATGGCAGAAAGCAAAGCGGAACTGAAGACCCTCTTGATGAAAGTGAAAGAGGAGAGTGAAAAAGCTGGCTTAAAGCTCAGTATTCAAAAAACAAAGATCATGACATCTGATCCCATCACTTCATGGCAAATAGATGGGGAAACAATGGAAATAGTGAGAGACTTTATTTTCCTGGGCTCCAAAATCACTGAGATGATGACTGAAACCCTGAAATTAAAAGACACTTACTCTTTGGAAGAAAGCTATGGCCAACCTAGACAGCATATTAAAAAGCAGAGACACTACTTTGCTGAAAAAGGTCCATCTAGTCATATCTATGGTTTTTCCAGTAGTCATGTATGGATGTGAGAGTTGGACTTTAAGGAAAGCTGAGCACCGAAGAATAGATGCTTTTGAACTGGTGTTGGAGAAGACTCTTGAGAGTACCTTGGCCTGCAAGGAGATCAAACCAGTCAATCCTAAGGGAAATCTACCCTGATTTTTCATTGGAAGGACTAATGCTGAGGCTGAAACTTCAACCCTTTGGCCACCTGATGTGAATAACTGACTCAATGGAAAAGGCCCTGATGCTGGGAAAGATTGAAGGTGGGAGAAGGGGACAACAGAGGATGAGGTGGTTGGATGGCATCACTGACTCGGTGGACATGAGTTTGTGCAAGTTCTGGGAGTTGGTGATGGACAGGGAGGCCTGGCGTGTTGCAGTCCATGGGGTTGCAAAGAGTCAGACACAACTGAGCGACTGCAGCTGAACTGAAAGACTGCAGCTGAACTGAACTGAGTATGAGAGTGATGGAGTGGCCCTTTCTGCAGTTCAGGCAGAAAGGCAGACAGATGAACATGAGGCATTGCAGAGCTGTAAGTTTGGCTAAGATTCTGATTATATTAACCTAAGCACCCCACTCCAGTACTCTTGCCTGGAAAATCCCGTGGACGGAAGAGCCTGGTAGGTGGCAGCCCATGGGGTCGCTAAGAGTCAGACAGGACTGAGTGAATTCCTTTTCCCTTTTCACTTTCATGCATTGGAGAAGGAAATGGCAACCCACTCCAGTGTTCTTGCTTGGAGAATCCCAGGGACGGGGGAGGCTGGTAGGCCGCAATCTATGGGGTTGCACGGATTTGGACACGACTGAAGTCATTGGGTACTCTGATAAGCACATAAGCTAAGCTAAGTCACTTCAGCAGCAGCAGTGGCTAAGTTATATCCCATTCCTGGAGGTGCTGCAGCATGCAGCCAATTACCCAGGTAGAGGTGTCAGGAACTGAGAAACTAGACAATACTTTTTGGGGCAGGCAGAGAACAGTGTAACAGGAATATCAGCAAGAGGACTGCTACATGGGGGAGATAGAAAGATGAGGTAAGACTATTGGGTTTCCCCAGTTGATACTCCCTACTGCACTCCCAGAAGATTTTCAGCTCTTTGATTGCTTTTTATTTACTGCAAGTGAGGAAAAGATAGACTTGGACCCTGAAAAGAAATAAAGCTCCATATACCACCAAATGAGTTCCCCTAAACTGGCCCATTTATAATATGAGTGGGAAACAAATATCTGGATGATCAAGGTGCAATTTATAGAAGAGCACAGGGGACAAGGCTGACGAGAAGGCCACAAATCAGGAACAGAAATGTAGCATTCAACTCCAAGTCTTGACATAAGAACTGTGTATAATCAATTTACCTCTTCCAGGGACACCCTTCTGATAAAGCTTAGAATACAAGTATGTATTCCTTCCCCTTTACCCTCTAGAAGCTCTGCCCTTGTTTATGCGCGATTATTATACAGCAGCCGTATACCATCTCATTTTTTACTGATGGGAAGTATTACCATGGTGATCCTGGAATATAGGCCTGAATACAGACCATCATAAACTTATCCCAAGTTAGAGGCAGTGGATCAGTAAGGTGTTGTAAATCCATCTCCTTTCTTCCTTATGTATGAGCTTCTTCAATGAAGGGATATTTGAGTTACTGGAAAGGAGCCCTTGGCAGCTAATGGGATGGATACGGGTCCTCACATAGCTATTTCATAAAAATTTGAAGGTTAGCAAAGACATAGACCAGCACCTTGAAGAGTGGACAGTCTTTCCCTCTTCTCTGTTGCATAGGCATAGACTGTTCTCCTATGATCCAAGTATCACAAAGATTCACCACTGTTAACAAATGGAACTAGGAGATCATGGATGACTTCTTATAAGCACTTTACTGACTATGAATAGCTGAGATTCATGACTTATTGAGAGTAGTTAATTTGGGTGTTTAAATCAAGATCAAGGACCTTTAGAGCAGTAGAACCCTTAAATATAACCTAAGCTGAATTTTTGACTTGTAGATGGGGAAACAGGGGCTAGAGGTGGGGAGAGATGGATACTGTTTAAGATACTCAGTAACCAAGAAGCAGATTGATTAATTTTGAATGAAAAGCATTCCCGCCCCGCACCCCCCCACCCACCACCTTTCTGATAGGCTCTTCCACTAAATTCTTCTTTAACAAAAGGCTTTCAGGGAACAAATCTTTTCTTCCTTGTTGGAAAGAAAGTTGATGGGGATAAAAATAAATCCAGGGATCTTGCTTAACATTAAGATTGATTTAGGCATTTAAAGCCACTGACCTAGCCTCCTAATAGAGCCTGGCTCACTTGGAAGTTATTACTAATGGATCTGAAACCTTGAGGAGATGAGCAGTATCATTGCTCAAAGCTGGCTTCTCAATACATGTCTCAGTCAATCTGACAGCAAGACTCTTTTATCTCTGGTTTCTTAGTCTCCAAGCCCATTAGCTTAGGCATCCTTTGATATATTTCTCTGTTCCTTCTAGAGCTCCATCGGTATTTGTGATAAGTCTTGGTGACCTCACATCATTGGATGATGTCAGAGTATTACTGTGACAATTACAGTTTAGACCAAAACATGTGGGTCTCTTGGAGACATTGGTGAACCTTGGTAGAAATGTATATCTATTTTATTAAAATTAAGGTTAATTTGGGACTTTGTGTTGCCTTTTTACCACTGTCAAAAGCTGATGATCTTAAGAACTTTATGCTTGAGAAGAGACATAATAATGAATATAATTAATTGAGATTTGGGATAGATGTCAAGGATCTTAGAAACAAATGCTGACTTTCTGTTGATGGAAAAGTTATTTTAACCTCTCTCTGCCTCAGTTCCCTCATAAATGAATCAGGCTCAGAATTGCATATCCTGTCAGGATCGTTGTGAGGAAAAGATGAGGACATGCAAGAGAACTGGACTAGGGTTCTTACCGTTTCCAGCTTGTACTCAGCACCCTGTGTGTACTGGCACTGTGTGAAGAAAGGTACAAGGGGCCTCTGTGCTCTTGGGGGCCATTTGGCTCAGATTGTTTCTTCAAAGGGATTTCATATCCGTCAGTTCACTTAATGTTGACACCAATGATGAGAGGTGGACATGGGAGGGAAAACTGACATGTTCATCACCAGGCAGAGCTGGGATGCCAGAGTTTTAGTCCTGGCTGGGTTTTATTTATTTATTTGGAATTGAAAGATTTGTTTTTTTAAATTAATTTTTATTGGAGTAGGGTTGCTTTACAAGGTTGCATTCATTTCTACTGTACAGCAAAGTGAATCAGCTCTATGTATACATATTTCCCCTCTTTGTCACCACAGAGCACTGACTAGAGTTCCCTGTGCAATACAGTAGGTTCTCATTAGCTATCTCTTTTATACATAGTATCAATAGTGTATATATGGCAATCCCAATCTCCCAATTCATCCCACCCCTTCTTTCCCCCTTGGTATTCATACATTTGTTTTCTATATCTGAGCTCTCTATTTCTGCTTTGTAAATAAGATCATCTATACATTTTTTCCTCAGAGAAGGCAATGGCAACCCACTCCAGTACTCTTGCCTGGAAATTCCCTTGGATGGAGGAGCCTGGTGGGCTGCAGTCCATGGGGTCGCTAAGCGACTGAGCGACTTCACTTTTCACTTTCATGCCTTGGAGAAGGAAATGGCAACCCACTCCAATATTCTTGCCTGGAGAATCTCAGGGACGAGGGAGCCTGGTGGGCTGCCATCTATGGGGTTGCACAGAGTTGGACACGATTGAAGTGACTTAGCAGTAGCAGCATACATTTTTCCTATATTCGATTTCCTAAATTTCATTCCATATATGTGTTAATATACGATATTCGTTTTTTTTTCTGGCTGGAGTTTAATGTAGCCCATCTAATCTTGAAGAAGTCATCTTCATAAACTGCAAAACGAATCACGTCTTTCTCCAGCTTGAAATCCTTCATTAGCTTCCCTTTGCTGTTAGAATAAATCCCAACGCCGTCAACTAGTTCTGCAAGATCTCACACCATTTGATCTCTCCCCCCTTCTCCCTCATCTTTCTCCTTGCTCACTCTTTCTCAATGTATTTCAGCAACAAAAGACTTTTTTAGTTCTTCCAACCCACCTTCCTTTCCTGCCTCCAGGTCTTGCCTATGCATCTATTTCAGCCTCTGATGTTCCTTCCCTTGGAGACTTGCAAAGCAGCCTCTTTCTCCTACTTCAGTTCTCAGCTTAAATGACCCTTGCTCAGAGATTTTCCCTGAATACTTTTCCTAGAAACAAGTGTACCATATTATTTTCTGTCATAACCTTTGATTTCTTATCTTTGCAGCAATCTCAATTTGTATTTCTTTTTTTGTAATAATCACTTTCTTCTCTTGTGTTTACTTGCTTTATCTTCTTTGGTCTGTCTATTCCTTTGGAATGTAAGCTTCATGAAAGTTGGAACTATATTCCACTTATGGGTGTGTTTCCAACATCTGGAACAATGACTGGCACCTAGCAAGCACTCAATAAAGTTTGCTATATGACAAGTGAGTGAATCGATACATCACTCTCGGAGTTTTTGGTTCATTATAGATGAAAATATGTTCTAACAGCACCTCTCCTAGGCACTCTCTCACCTACAAATAGGAGAGGAAATGTGCCTCTTCCATTCTGTGGCTGTCACTTCCTAGTCTCTTGGATCTATTTGTTTCTTCTTTTATATTTTCCTTTGCTTGCTTGAGCTATGTGTTCAGTTTGGCATACAGAATTTATTAAACCAAAAGTTGTAGTCATGAGAATGCAAGACTGGAAGTCTGGAAATCTGAATTCTAGACTAGAAAGGCTTCTGCTTACAATATGATACTGGATAAGTTAGGTGCCTACTTTGGCACTTTAATTTCTCTCATGGTTACAATGAGAAGATTAGACCAGAGGAGCCAAAGAGATCTTTTTCCACCTTGAACATTATTTAAATCTAACCTAGATTGTTGATGTCCCTTTCATCAATTCATCTGAATAGCCTTAAAAGGCAGTTACTTTTAAATAGCAGTGGTCATCTGGAATCATGTCCGGGTATATTGGTTAAAATAGAATTGCTATTAATCAATTACTATTCACGCCATAAAATTTATAATCCCTGAGGGGAGATCAAGCTTCAGAATGTCTTGCCAATGAACAAAATATTCTCTGCCCATGATGCATGATGGGTCTTTTCAAGAGTACGCTGGGAGCCAAGAGCAGTGGCCAAACAGAAGGGAACAGTATTATGGCCTCACGTTGTTCTCCATCTGTTCTATTTGTAGGTCCGCCAGAATTTTCCCAGCACGACTCCTCCAAATTCCCCATTTCATCCCAGATTACACACACCTAAGCCCTGGCAGGGAGGTCCTCATTTAGAGCCAGTTTTGGAAATAGTGGAAATGTCTGACATACATTCAGGTTTCAGTACTCATTACCTACCCTGCATCCAGTGGCAAAATAGAGAAGGTATGGTCTTGTTGAAGAGGTGAAGCTATGGAACCAGGAGCCTGGATTTGAATTTGACAAGACTTGTGATAATGACTTAACCGTTCTAAGATAAGTTACCTTGTCTATGAGAGAAGCAAAATAATAGTAACAAAGTCATAAGCTGTTGACAAGGTTAAATGAAATAATCGTGTAAAATACTAGCCTATCTAAAAATACTAAAATTTTAGAGTATTCGGGGCCTAAAATACTTGGCCCATGAAATCAGTATGCATTACTTGGAGATTTTGTGTTTTATTTTCAAATTTCAGTCATTTATTTAAATATTTTGTCAACTCCCAAGTGATGCATATAGTTTGAAATTAAATTATCTAAAGTGAGTAAATTCAGTTTTGGCAGGAGTTACAAGTACAAAAAATGATGAAATCACTGGAAACTGGAAAACTTCTATACTGACACTAACAAAATAATGTATTTAAGTCAATACCTAAAAGGATTAGTTTATTTATTACTTATTTCATTAAACTATCTTAATGAAAATAGCCATGTCATATTTTCTAATTAGAAAGAATTACTGCAAACATTTCAGAAAATTTGAAGAAAAAAATAAATACCACCCTTTTTCCCCCTCTGCCTGGAGGTAACTACTACTAACATTTTAGTTATGCATCCATAAAAGATAGCCATTATTTACAGCTTTTACTTATTGTTTGAGTAAACACCGGAGAATTTTCAGCTCCATTGAGGGTCTTTGCTTTATCTGTTTTTGATATATTGACCTTCTGTGTTATCATCTGTAAAGATGATGTTTGGATTGTGATCTTTAAGATCCTTCCTGCTCTGAAATGCTAAAGTGAATAGAATAAGGCATATTTGGCACTGTAAGAAGATAAGCAATTGACTTTTTTTTTTCTAAAATATTTAAGAATTCTTGAGCACTGGTGAAAGATAGCTATGCTTTCTCAGTTGCAATATAGAAGTCAGAGAGCGAGTATATAGCAAACTATGAAGTCAGTAGCATTTTTTGGAAACTCAGACCTTCCCATTCTTTATCCTTCCTGAGATGTCTCTCCTGCGTTTCTAGCCTTCTTCTCCCACTCTCCTTCTCTTTCCTCCGATGGGCCTGGATCTCTGAATCATACACCTTCTGTCTAACTGTAAAATGAGAGCTCTTTTTTCCTATTAAATAAATTTCATGCTCTGAGAAGTGAGGAGGGAGCATATTTCCATGAAGTTCTGTGATTGGACCATAATTTCCAGGGCCCTGATATAAATCTAGATTGACGGCTCTCATATTTTTCATATTTGACAAAGAATTAGGGCACCCTTCCTCACACCAGTGATATGATCAGTTCTTTAATCTTCACGTGTAACTGGTTCTAACTTTAGCCACTGACCAATGATACATTTCATTTTCAGGGATGCTTAGAATTTCTTTCTTACACTTCAACTATCTTAGAATTGTTCTAACATATTCATCTTACTAATGGATAAATGGAGGCCTGGAGAGATGACATGAAATGCTTTATGTCTCCACAGTATATAAATGACAAAGCATTCTGTAATAATACCTGAAATATCATTACATGATACATTCCTTGAAGCATGCTGCTTTTTTTAGTTTTTTTTTTAATAAAAGCCTGTTATTAAATTTGCTTTTCTCTAGGATAAGGAGTGTGTAAAATTGAAAATATTAATACTTCATTCCGGTTTGTTGAGAATCAGTTGTTATTGAGGTCACACCAGGGCCCACCAAGATGCCTGAGGCACAAGAGGGACCAGAAAGCGGGGGAAGGAGTACAGGGCACAGACTGGAGTTGTGAACTAGCCCTGGGTTTGGCAAGATGGGATTTGTTAGTGATTCTGATTATAGTAGCTTCTGTGTGATGGTGGAAGGAAAACCTGTCCAAAGTGGGTTAAAAACAGCATAGGATGTGAGGGAGTGAAAGAATACTAATATTTCATAGAATTTTTCCCTAAGATGAGTAGAGAAATGAAACAGCGAGAGACAGACATGCGGCCAATGAAGGGATCTTTCAAAATATAGATTAAAGCACAGTCTATTTGTGTGCTCTTGGGAATGAGCCCATATTTAGGAGGAAATTGATTCTGAGGAGAAAGAAATGTGGGTCACAAGGGCAAACACTTGGGTCTGTGAGAGGGATGTGATCCAGTACACACATAGAGGATTTGGTTTTATGTAAGTGTGAAAACAGTTTATGAAAGAAGAGGCAGGTGGCTTGAGAAGCTAGGTGGTAGAAAGATGCACTGGTTCTCTTTTGTTTTCTTTGGTTTTCTCACCAAAATAAAATGTCAAAAGCTGAGAGAGAGGAAAAGGAGAGAGTGCTGAAGATTTCAGAAGAGATGAGAACATGTCAACATCCATCCCAGAGGTTGAAAGAGTGGGTTAGTAAGGGACATAGAGTGAGATTTCTGGGCAGTACTAGAAGCCCACTTTCAGTATGTTGGTCATACATTTACTGAGAGACAAGTTAGACTGTTAGTGAGTTTTTCTCCAGCCCCTTTCTGCTGCTTGAATATTGTTGCAAACTAGGGGGAGGATTGAGTTAAACTAAACTTGGGGTTTTGCCAAGCTAGGGTAAAAGAGGAGAGAGGAGACAGGGATTTGGGGAAGATATGAAAGGAGTGGTTGTAGAGACTGATCACTGAACTGGAGAAAAATAAGGAAGAAACTGGGGAGATGAGATAGGTAATGGACAATGAAAAATGGTGGGTCCAGTGGGCTGAAGGTCCTGAGGTAGGTCAATGATTTGTGAAGGAGAAGAAGGGAGGGTATAAAATTAACATAGTTGTAAAAATAAGAGCAGATATTTGAAAAAATATTTCACAAGCAATGCAGTTATTAGTAACAGCAACAAACTATGGCCATGGTATTGGGTGGCCATAGAGATGAAGGATAAAACTGGAGGTGAGATAGTAAAGGGTGGAGAAGCTCAGGAGTTGAATAGTGACATTGACATTTATGTGGAAAAGATCAAGACTTTAAGACGTAGTCATCGAGTGAAGGAGGTGAAGAGTAGTGATACGGCTGTGAGAGAGCAGTATAGAAAGGGGGCAGAGTAAGACATGCATTGAGGTTAGGTCTTCAGTGACTAAGGAAGCTAAGGCGGGTGGCTTGTGACTGCAACAAAGCAGGATGATGGCTGGTCGAGCTTGATGGCCCATGCTTAAAAAATTGTGGGTTTTTAAAGAAAGAGGGAGGAAATAATTGACTATAAATGATTGTGAGGAACATGGAGAGTGCCCAGTCTCACCTCCAGGCTCTGTGCAATGTGGAAGGAAAAACACCTTTCATCTAAGAGCCCTACAGGGGACAGGAGTTCCACAGGAAGGAACCTGGTTTCACAAGGAGCACATACATCATTATGTGATGGAGAAGCTAAAAAGAAGTTGGAAGAACCAGGGAGTTTTCTGGGATAGACCATAAGTTCTAGAGAACTGAGAAGAAAAGCTCAAATGGATGGTGGTGGTGGTTAATAATAGCTGTGAAATCAAATTAGAGGCGGTTCATAGCTTATCTGAGCAATGATTGTTGATCCAGAATAATACTTCTCAAACATCAAGGCACCTACAAGTCTCCTTGGAATATTGTGAAAATTCAGACTGAGTAAGTCTTAGGGAGCAAAGGAGACAGGGGTTGAGATTCTGCTTTTCAAATGCGAGGCAAGCTGATGCTGAGGCTGCTGGCTTGAGGACTGCACTTTGAGGACTGACGCTCTGTAGGCTTGGACTAGTGTGAGAGCACCAGGGCTGGGAGTGGATGTCGGAGGTGCATTTGATCAAGGATATTTGGAGCTCTGAACGTCCTCACAGAACTATTTAATAGTTCCCACCATTTTTGGAAGGTTAGTTTTTAACCTTTGCTTCTCCTTGTTCCTTCCCTGAGCCCAAAGCACCTGTGTCTAATATACGTTTACTCCACTCAGTGTATTATCTTTGTCTCATAGGTGTGTGTATATTATTCCAACAGGATCATTCCTTAGAGCCAGAGACTGTGGGGAATAGTAGAATGTTTGTGGATCATTGAGTCATAACACCTGACAATTCCCATCTATACCATTTACTGGCTCTAAAAAAAAGCAGTGGAAAAAATCATTTACCTTTCTGATCATTTTTATATGTGAAGTGGGGATAATCATGCCTAACTGCCTTTTATGAAATTCAAATGAGATGCTTGATATAAAAAAGTCTTGTTACTTGTAAAACACTATAATATGATAATGTTTACTGTAAGGCTTGGGTTTCTCTGTACGTATCAGATGGTTTCACTGGTCTGGTTGATCAGTACACATTGCTATACCAATGTTTAAATATTTTTAATAGAACTCCTGAATATTGTGTTTCATAATTCTTATTATTTATTGTGTCTCTTTACAGTGCTAGCAGAAAAATGGGCATGGAATAGTTGTTGTTGAATTGAAGGTGGGTAGATATATGAACATCTACCCCAGGGCACACTGAGTGCAAATGAAGCTAACTTCAAAAGTCTGTGAAATGAGTTGTTTCTAAGGACAGTTAAGTCGCTTTTACCAGGAAGAATTAAGATGTCATTTTTTTGTTCCCTAAATTTTAAAGTGCCCTCATCACAGTTTCTTACATCGTCTTCCTCTTGAGATTACACCTTCCAACACTGCTGCTGATTGATGATTGATTCATGCAGGTGGCCTCAGCTAGGGAACAAAGCTAAGCACAGCCAAGCTATGATTAACCTTACCTGTTTAGCTCTGGAACAGAACTCTCTGTTCCAAAATGGATTACGGGCACTCAAAGTTCTTTAAAGACCTACTAGATATTTTAGGAAAAGACTTCCTAGGTATATGGGAAAATATTTTTATAAACACTTTTTTCTCTCATGATAGAAGTATATTGTTTTATTTTTTCTTTTTTTTTTTCCCTTGGAGAGCTTGCTCAAGCAAGGATTGGTTTTCCTATGTCTCTGAAGATGAGATAAAAAGCAAGGATTTTGGAGTTCAAGTTCTGGTTCCACCTCTTATTAGCAGTGAGATCTTGAACATTACCTAATCTCTGCAAGCCTTGGGATTCTCACTGCAGGACTGGAATACTTGTGGCATCTTCCTTATAAGATTGTTGGAAATGATGAGACAATGTGTTTGAAGTACGTAACACAGCATTAGTCCTAAATAAATGTTAGTTCTTGGTTACTGTTAGTTCTTGTGTTATTACTACAACTACTATTAAAAAAACACACGCAAAACCTGGATATAGGGCTTGATTCCAGTATTTATTAAAAATTGTATAAATTCAGTGGTTAAATACAACAACAAAAAAACCCACCCAATTAAGATGGGCAAAAGATTTAAAAAGACTTAATAAGGCGTACAGATGGAAAACAGGCATATGAAAAAGATGCTTGACATTATTATTCATTAAGGAATAAATGAATAACCAAATAAAAACCATAATGAAGTACCAGTTTCAGTTTAGTTCAGTCATTCAGTCATGACCAACTCTTTGAGACCCCATGGGCTGCAGCACACCAGGCCTCCCTATCCATCACCAACTCTGGGAGTTTACTCAAACTCACATTCATTGAGTTGGTGATGCCATCCAACCATCTCATCCTGTGTTGTCCTCTTCTCATCCCACCTTCAATCTTTCCCAGCATCAGGGTCTTTTCCAGTGAGTCAGTTCTTCTCATCAGGTGGCCAAAGTTTTGGAGTTTCACCTTCAGCATCAGTCCTGCCAATGAATATTCAGGACTGATTTCCTTTAGGATTGACTGGTTTGATCACCTTATAGTCTAAGGACCTCTCAAGAGTCTTTTCCAACACCACAGTTCAAAAGCATCAATTCTTCGGTGCTCAGCTTTCCTTATAGTCCACCTCTCACATCCATACATGACTAATGGAAAAACCATAGATTTGACTAGACGGACCTTTGTTGGCAAAGTAATGTCTCTGCTTTTGAATATGCTGTATAGGTTGGTCATAACTTTTCTTCCAAGGAGCAAGTGTCTTTTAATTTCATGACTGCAGTCACCATCTGCAGTGATTTTGGAGCCTCCCAAAATAAAGTCCCTCACTGTTTTCACTGTTTCCTTGTCTATTTGCCATGAAGTGATTGGACTGGATTTCATGATCTTAGCTTTTTGAATGTTGAATTTTAGGCCAACTTTTTCACTCTCCTCTTTCACTTTCATCAAGAGGCTCTTTAGTTCTTCTTCGCTTTCTGCCATAAGGGTGGTGTCATCTGCGTATCTGAGGTTATTGATATTTCTCCCGACAATCTTGATTCCAGCTTGTGCTTCATCCAGTCCAGCATTTCATATGATGTACTCTGCATATAAGTTATATGTATTCTGCATAACTTATATGTAGAGGTACCACTTTATACCTCTCAGAATGCCTAAAATTGTAATACCAGTTAACAGTGCTAATGACTATAATAAGTGTTGGCAAAGATGTGGAGCAACTGGAGTTCCCATACACTTCTGACAGGAATACACATTGTAAAGCCACTTTAGAAAAGAATCTGGCACTTTCTTAAAAAGCTAAAGATACCACTACCATGTGACCCAACCTTGCTTCTCCTAGGTATTTATCAAAGAGAATTAAAAGGATACATTTGAATCAGTTCTAATGAAATGGATGAAACTGGAGCTGATTATACAGAGTGAAGTAAGCCAGAAAGAAAAACACCAATACAGTATACTAACACATATATATGGAATTTAGAAAGATGGTAACGATAACCCTGTATGAGAGACAGCATAAGAGACACAGATGTATAGAACAGTTTTTTGGACTCTGTGGGAGAGGGAGAGGGTGGGATGATTTGGGAGAATGGCATTGAAACATGTATAATATGATATAAGAAACGATTGCCAGTCCAGGTTTGATGCAAGATACAGGATGCTCAGGGCTGGTGCACTGGGATGACCCAGAGGGATGGTACGGGGAGGGAGGAGGGGGGGAGGTTCAGGATGGGGAACACATGTACACCCATGGCAGATTCATGTTGATGTATGGCAAAACCAATACAATATTGTAAAGTAATTAGCCTCCAATTAAAATTAATAAATTTAAATTTAAAAAAGTATATCCAAATAGTGCTTCATATACAAACATTCATATGTTCATTTGTAATAGCCAAACATTGGGAAAAAGTCAAATTCCCATCAATAGTTGAATGGATAAACATATTGTAGTATATCCATACAATGTCATACTACTCAATAATAAAAGGAATTTAATATACTGATACATACACCAGGACGGATGCATCTCGACATAATTGTGCTGAGTAAAAAAAGCCAGACAAAAAAAGCACTTACTGTGTATTCCACTTATATAAAATTCTATAAAGTGCAATCTGTAGTGACCAAAACCACGTCAGTGTTGCCTGGGAATGGGGTAAGAAGACAATAAGAAAAGGCAGGGCAGAGGAATTAGAGAGGGCTATGGGGACATTTTTAGGAGGATAAACATGTTCATTATCTTGATTGTGTTTATTATAGTGATAGTTTTACAGGTGTATACATTTGTTAAACTTATCAAAATTTAAACATTAAGCATAGTGGTCGATGATACCATTAAAAAGCTGTTAACAGAAAAGAACATATGGTGGCTGCCGCCTCCACTGCCTTTCCAATGCTTCTAAGGCTGGAAGACTCTCCTTAATTTGACTCTGTCTTATTGATTAGCCTCATCTATTACTGAACCTTCTGCTCACTGAGACCATTTTCTTCCTCCCTTCCCCTGTGAGTTCCTACCTTTCTGCCCCTCTGGTCGTGGTATTGCCCCTGTGTGTAAGTCCTACTTCTTTCTTATCCTGACAAATATACCCCTTTCTAGAGACCACCCCCAAAACATTTCTTTTGTTCATTAATCATACATTCTTGGATACTGGTTTTTTTCATGTTTTAAATTTTATTTTGTTTTTAACTTTTTATTGTATATTAGAGTATAGCTGATTAACAGTATTATGGTAATTCAGTTGGGCAGCAAAGGAACTCAGCCACACATATAATATGTATCCATTCTCCCCCAAACTCCCTTCACCTCCAGGCTGCCACATAACATTGAGCAGAGTTCCCTGTGCTATACAGTAGGACTTTGTTGGTTATTCATTTTAAATATAGCAGTTTATATGTAGATCACAAACTCCCTACCTATCCCTTCCACCCATCCTTCCCCCTGGAAACCATAAATTCCTTCTCTATGCCTGTGAGTCTGTATCTGTTTTGTAAATAAGTTCATTTGTATCATTTCTTCTTAGATTCCACATATAAGGGATGTGACATGATATTTCTCCTTCTCTGACTTACTTCACTCAGTATGACAATCTCTAGGTCCATCTAGGATACTGTAAATGGCATTATTTCATTCTTTTTAACGCCTTAGTAATATTCCATTGTGTATATGCATCACGTCTTCTTTATCCACTCCTCTTTTGATGGATATTTTGGTTGCTGCCATATCTTGGCTGTTGTAGACAGTGCTGCAGTGTTTGGGGTGTGTGTATCCTTTTGAACCACGCTTTCCTCTGGATGTATGCCCAGGGGTGGGATTGCAGGATCATGTGGTAGCTCTGAAAGTGAAAGTCGCTCAGTCATGTCTGACTCTTTGCGACCTCATGGGCTCTACAGTCCATGGACTTCTCCAGGCCAGAATACTGCAGTGGGTAGCCTTTCCCTTCTCCAGGGGATCTTCCCAACCCAGGGACTGAACCCAGGTCAATTGCGGCGGATTCTTTACCAGCTCTATTTTTAGTTTTTTCAGGAACCTCCATCCTGTTTTCCATAGTGGCTATACCAAGTTAATTTCCCCCCAACAGTAAGAATTTATTACCCTTCTCTCTTTTCCCTCTCCAGCCTTTATTGTTTGTGGATTTTTAAATGAAAGTCCTTGGGTAGCTTTTATGACAGAATTTAGATTAGGATTTAGGCATCCTTCAGCAACCAGAAAAGTCCAACTCCTGCTCTCATGAGGCTCACAGTCTGCTCAGAGGTATAGTCAAGTCAATTACTGTGTTACAAATACGTTTATTATTTTTGGCCACTCAGCCTTTTCATGTTATGGGAGAATTCTTCTTTAGGGGTTGTTGGTGGAAAGCAGGACATATTTCTTCCTAAAGGTCCTAGGACTGTTCCCTGCTCCCTGAGTCTGGGCATAGGATTTCAGATTGCTAGCTCAGCGCTCCTGCTGACTGGGAAATTTCGAGAGAGTGAAGCAGAGGTGCAAGCACACTTCGGGCGGTGGCAGAATCAGGTTGGGAGCGGCAGGGCAAGTGCCCAGTGCTGCGCTTGCCAGGGTCAGGATCTCAGAGAGACCTTGCCTGTTCAGAACGATTTGGTTCTTACCCATCTTCAGATCCTGGGTCAGATCTTTTTGCCAACCCGATACTTGCAATGGTAGACTTCACTACTTGTCAGATCCCAGCTAGTGCCCCTTGCATTAGAATATCCCCCCATCCCCCCAACCAAGCTTCTGATGAGAGACTGAATAGCAGCTGACAGCAGTAAGAGTTGGGAAGGAACTGGCTGCAGCCTTGAGAAGAGTGCTATTACAGAAAATCATTAATGTTGAGGTGAGAACAAGAGCTGGAAGTTCAATATGATCAGAATTGCTCAGAGTAGACCATGGACTCCTCTGGGGTAGCCTCTCCTCCTGCCTTTGATTCTCCTTCCTTTACTCCATACTTTTTCATCCTTTCCATCATTTCCTCTCCTGCATCCCTGGAACACTAGGCACCTGAGAGATGCAGGATGAGTCAGATTCAATTCCTGCCACTAAGGAGCCTGGACTGGGAGTTATTACAGTACCTTCTAATGATCTAGATAACTTTGAGCAAGGGTTTCTCTTTACTTCTTGGTCCTTTTACTTTATCTCCTTATAAATCCAGGAACTAGGGATGATTTTTAAGGTTTATCTGCCTTTTCAAGTTTACTAGTTTTCACATATCATCACTTATCATGGGCTTGGCATTCAGTTAAGAATGTTATTTGATACTCATGAAAATGAAACAGGTAAATACTATTATCGTGTCTCATATTTTGTAGATGAGGAAACCAAGGCTTAACAAGGTTAAGGAAATTGAAAAAGCTCAGCAAGCTAGTAGACAGAAAACTTAGAATTTAAACCCAGCAGGTCTAACTCCACACATCACCCCCATGCCATATTGCCTTTTCTTTTTTTAAAGTCAGTGGCTTTGTTTTACAGCTGGCTTCAGTTCAGTTCAATTCAGTCTCTCAGTCGTGTCTGACTCTTTGTGACCCCATGAATCGCAGCCCGCCAGGCCTCTCTGCCCATCACCAACTTCCAGAGTTTATTCAAACTCACGTCCATTGAGTCGGTGATGCCATCCAGCCATCTCATCCTCTGTCGTCCCCTTTTCATCCTGCCCCGAATCCCTCCCAGCATCAGAGTCTTTTCCAGTGAGTCAACTCTTCGCATGAGGTGGCCAAAGTACTGGAGTTTCAGCTTTAGCATCATTCCTTCCAAAGAACACCTAGGACCTAGCTAGAACTAATTGAAACTGCATGCTTGCCTGGGCTCTGGCATCAGAATTGCCCATTTTCTGATGAAAGCTCCATTACATTATGAGTGTCTTAGGGCAAATTACTTAACCCCTCTCAGACTGTCAATGCATTAATAACAATTTTTATACTAGAAACTATTGTCATACTAAGTTTTGCTTTATGAATAAATAGCCATTGATTGCCTGACTCCCAGAATACCGCTACCTCCCTTATTTCAGTGCTAGTAATGTCAACGTGGACAGGGAGGCCTGGCGTGCTGCAGTCCATGGGGTCACAAAGAGTCAGACACAACTGAGCAACTGAACTGAATTGAACTAATGTCAGCATTATAATGTAATATCCTTCAAGAAAGCATTATCTTTTTAGCGAGATCCTGGTGGCTCAGATGGTAAAGCATCTGCCTGCAATGTGGGAGACCGGGTTTGGTTCCTGGGTTGGGAAGATCCCCTGGAGAAGGAAATGGCAACCTACTCCAGTACTCTTGCCTGGAAAATTCCATGGATGGAGGAGCTTGGTAGGCTACAGCCCATGGGGTTGCAAAGAATCGGACACAACTGAGCTACTTCACTCGCTTCTTGTTATTATTGATAATAAAAATGTTGATTGGGTTGAGGGATTATGCTATGCCAGCCCATTATCTCATTTATTCCTCATGACAACCATGATGGAGATACACACAGAGAATATATACAGTAATTATTCCCATGTCACATATGGAAGTACAAAGTTCAGAGAGATGATGAAAATCACACAGTTTATAGCTGATAGGACTGTGATTCGATCCAGACTTCTCTGATTCTAGACTTATACTCTTACCAAGTCTGCCATTCTGTCACCAATAGATAGGCCAGAAAGAATTAGGAAAGAGTCATTATTACAAAAATATGGATTAATTTGTCTCTCCTGCCATTTTTTCCATGAGAGGAAAGACTAGAACAGCATGAAGAACACAGTTGTGTGGGAGGACTGGCCAATTAAAAAGAGACAAAAAAGCCTTGAAAGCCAACCTCCCAGGGCTGAGGAGGGCTGGTTATGGAGATTAATTTGCCTTTCCTTGTTTGGCTTTGCCCTCATGCTGGGATTGCTGCTGGGAGACAAGGCAACCCTAATTCCAATTAGAATTACAGAGGCTCAGGGCTGGGAAACCTAGACAGCATATTAAAAAGCAGAGACATCACTTTGCCAGTAAAGGTCCTTATAGTCAAAGCTATGGTTTTTCCAGTAGTCATGTGTGGATGTGCGACTTGGACCATAAAGAAGGCTGAACATTGAAAAACTGTTGCTTTTGAACTGTGGTGTTGGAGAAGAGTCTTAAGAGTCCCTGGGACAGCAAGGAGATCAAACCAGTCAATCCTAAAGGAGCTCAACCCTGACTGTTCATTGGAATGACTGGTGCTGAAGCTGAGCTCCAATTCTTTGGCCACCTGATGCATGAGCCAACTCATTGGAAAAGACCCTGATGCTGGGAAAGATTGAGGGCAAGAGGAGAAGGGGGTGACAGAGGATGGGATGGTTGAATGACATCACTGACTCAATGGACATGAGTTTGGGCAAACTCTGGGAGACAGTGAAAGTCAGGGAAACCTGGCATGCTGTGGTCCATAGCGTTGCAAAGAGTCGTACATGACTTAGCAACTGAACTAAAACAACAAGGGTTGGGAAAGAATTTGGAGACTGTAGCCTTCAACTCTCCTCTATTGAAAGCACCCACTCTATAACAAGAGGAGTTGTTAATTTTCTCCTTCGTCTCTGCTGTACCACCTCTGTGACCATGAATTCACTACAGCCTTCAGACTGACTCCCTGCTTCAGAGCTCTTTCCTTGGTTTTGTTCTTTTTTGTTGATCAACAAAGAACAAGTGTGCTAGTTTTTCTGTAGAATTGTAAAATGTAATTATACATCTTTCAGGAAGAAACAATCACATCACATACATCACATACCCTGTCTCCCAGTCTTGGTGCCATCCACTGACCTGGTTCCTCCTACTCATACTTCTGGTTTTAGGTCTCACGTCACTTCCTGAAAAGACTTTTCTCTCACACCTTAGACAAGGTCAGTTTCTTCTGTTTTTTGTTTTTTTTTTTTTTGCAGCCACAACATCCATGCCAACAATTACATAATGAGATGTTGAATGCTCACATTTCCTCCCAGGAAAAGATCTGTTAAAGGCAAGAACTTATTGGTCTTGTTCATGTGTGCTTCTTGGGCACTGGGCTTATTCCTTTAATTCAATATTTTTATGGATAACCTCCTAATTACCAATTACCGTACTTTTGAACAAGAGTGATTCAGTCCTTCACCTGATGGACTTTAGAGTCCAGTGGAGTTTCTCATCCTCATTTCTTCAACTTTTACTTCTTATGGTGTTACTGAACACAGGTTTGTGTGCCCAACACACGGTGAGGCCAAACAAACCTCCATGTTGGAGTTTGGAGCAGAGAAAGGTTTGTTGCAGGGTCATGCAAGGAAAATGGGTGGTTCCTGCTCAAAACAACATCCCAAACTCCTCAAAGGATTTCAACAGAGCATTTTTAAAGGCCAAGGCGATGAGGGCAGGGGTTCCCAGGTGGCTTGGTAGTGAAGAATCCGCCCACCAATGCAAGAGACTCGGATTCTATCCCTGGGTTCAGGAGATCCCCTGGAGGAGGAAATAGCAACCCACTCTAGTATTCTGACCTGGAGAATCCCATGGACAGAGGAGCCTGGCGGGCTACAGTCTGTGGGTCACAGAGTCAGACACGACTGAGTGACTAAGCATGTATGAGGGAGAAGGATCACAGGATGTGTGATCAGCTTGTGCACCATTCTCTGATGTGTTGATGGTGAGGTAACAAGAGGATCACAGGAATTAACATTATCAATCCTTAGGCTCCTGGAGAGCTGGGGGCTATGTACTCATGGCCATCAAATAGTTAACATCTTCCACTTGGTGGGGGGTTTTCACATCTGTAAAACAACTCAGGAAATGTGCCTCAGACACTATCTAGGTACTTCAGAGAGGAGCTAAAGCAGAGGATATGTGGGGAGTATCTACCCACCACTGCCCGGGAAGACCCCATGGGGTCCTGCTCAGTTACAGTAATGAGCAGTAATAAAAGAATTTAGCTGTGTGATCGCTCTGTACATTATTTTTCTAAGTGTAAGGTGGTTCAGAGTGATGGTTCAGATGTGTGCTTACCGCCATGTTTTAGTGTCTAAACTGCACTTGCCCTGATTTTGCAGATCAGGAAACTGAAGCTAAACTCTTCACCCGAAGTTGCACAGTAGGACTGCATCCGTAGCATCTTTCTTTTGTTTATTCCTTCATTCATCTTTTCAGCTCCTGCTTCCTTTTGCAGTTCTGGTTCCACTTGTCTCAGCATTTGAGATAATGAAAACTTTGGCTCTGGTGTAGGCATGGACTTCAGGGACAGAATAACTTCAGTTTTATGGAGCTCCACCCCTTGCTAATTGTGTGACCTTGGGCTAGTCAGTTAAACTCTCCAATTCTCCATTTCCTAAAGAATTTCAATTCATACTTCATAGTTATTTTTTGAAAGGATTAACTGAGAAGTAGTAGTAATAGTATCAGCAGCAACATCACCCCCATTAGTACCACCAGCAGCATCAGATAATTATGTGATACTTCTTATGAGCCACTAGGGTTCCTGGTGGCTCAGATGGTAAAAGAATCTGCCTGTAATGCAGGTGACCTGCATTAAGATCAAGAAGATCCCCTGGAAAAGGAAATGGCTACCCATTCCAGTATTCGTGCCTGGAGAATCCCATGGACAGAGAAGCCTGCTAGGCTACAGTCCATATCACAAAGAGTTGGACATGACTGAGCAACTAACACTTTCTTATGAGCCAAGAATTATTCTAAGGACTTACATATATTAACTCATTTAATCCCACCTATGAAGCAGATGTTAGTATTATCCCTATTTTACAAGTGAGGTAAAGGTAACATATAGAGGTTAATCATCATACCCATTGTCACCTAGCTGGTGAGAAGAGACTAGGAGAGAAACAACAGTATCTGGATCTGCAGCCCACACCCTCAACAACCCGGCTATAACTGTCTCTGGACAAAGCATGCGGAGGCTCAGCCCTGTGCTCAATACAAGGTGTAGCTGTCTGGCTAAGACAGGTTTGTGACCGCTCTGAATTAGTTTGCCCCACTTTTCCTAGGAGATCTCATCAGATAAGAGAAGCATAGTGAACATGAAGCACTGATTATCCATTCTCAGGCTCCAATGGGCCCCAAAACCAGGCTTGTGCAGCTCTAAGTGGTCAGACTGACAAAATAAAAGGAATAAATAGGTAAAGAAAAGAGTAAGGCGTGGAATCTAATGAGGGGAAATGAGTTTCTGATGTGAAAACTGTCTGCAAGATAACAAAGTTGATTCCTGGGTCTTCCCTACAAGTCCCTTGGCTCTGAAAGCAGCAGAATTGCCCATCAGCACCAGTGACTAAACTTGTCAGTACTGTTTTGGTGCCAGTAATACCAAGAGCTCTGACAATTTTAGTTCTCTTGAAAAGAGGACAAACCGTCGCTGTGTTTGCAGGTTCCCACTCTGCATCTCTGGTGTTTATTCATGGTGGAGTAAGGAGGATTTTCTGTGCATTCAGACCTCATCTGCTGGTTCCTTGTCTAACACAGGGACTGAATCCCTCTCCTTCTCCCCTGTGTCACCCCTGAAACTTTGCCCGGCTATCTTTCCAGAGTTTCCCCCATGCAGCTCTCCTTCCCTTTAAGGGCCAGCCCATGTGCCTAGATGCAGTTTACTCATTCATTCACTCATTTATTTATTTATTCAAGAAATATTTATCTATCCTGTGTTAGGCTCTAGGGGTGGATACAAGAGAACAAAACAAGCATGTGTGCTGACTTTTAGGTCATAGTAAGGAATTGAAGTTGTAGGTTCCAGGTGAAGACTTTAAAGGGGTTTTTGGGGGTATTGTGAATAGTTGTGCATTATGAGAAGATGACTCAGGATGCAAGGTGGCAAATGGATTGGAAGAGTTAAAAGTAGGTGCTATTATATTAATTATGCGTATTCCTGGGCTCTGTTCTAGACCTTTCGATTCAGAATCTCTGGCTCTTAGAGTTGGATTTTATCCAAGTGATTCTCATGTGCATTTAGGTTTAAGAACCACTAAATGATTTAGAGCTTACCCAATGGCTCAGTGGGTAAAGAATCTTCCTGTAATGCAGGAGACACAGGAAATGCATGTTCAATCCCTGGGTTGGGAAGATTTCTTGAAGGAGGAAATGGCAACCCACTCCAGTATTCTTGCCTGGAGAATCCATGGACAGAGGAGCCTGGCAGGCTCTAATCCAAAGGGTCACAAGGAGTCATACATGACTGAGGAACTAAGCACACACAAATGATTTAGAAAACGAGCTTTATACAGTGTAAGGCATTATATAAGTGCAATTTTAAGAACATTTATTTTTGCACCCAAATGGCCCTGGTCTTTGCCTCTCTTGGTCCAAAAATCTCTCTTGAGAATCACCTCTATGAAGGCAGCATCTAAATAGTCAAGAAATGATAGAGACACCCTATCTCCCAGCTTCATATTTCTTCTTTCTCTCATGAATCCCCTATCATCTTAAATTTTCTCCAGTGATCTACTAAATCCCATAGTTATGGCATCCTGCTTGGTGAGCTGTGCAGCACCTTGCCGAGGGTCCATGTCCGATTCTTGTCCTCCATGCCTAGCATAGAACCTTACACAATTTCAGTGCTCACCATGGTGGTTTAGTAGCTAAGTCATGGCCAACTTTTACAACTTAGCCTGCCAGATTCCTCTGTCCATGGGATTCTCCAGTCAAGAATACTGGAGTAGGTTGTCATTTCCTTCTCCAGGGGATCTTCCTGACCCAGGGATTGAACCTGGGTCTCCTGAACTGTCTGAGTCTATAAAGAATCTGAATCTCAGAATTTCAGAGTAGGAAGGGCTCTTTGAGGAAATCTAGTTTGATCACTGTACTCTGCAAAGCCCAGGCAGGTTAAATAACTTACCCATGATCAAACATCAAATTAGTGATAGAGAGTACATATAATATCAGAATTCAGAGGCCAACTTCAGTTTGTGAATGGCTCAAGGAATTACTGGGAAAAAAAGAGATAATTTCCCTCTTGTTCAGAGTCAGGATCCTGTATGAAATAGGAAAGGAACTCAGGGTTTGAGAAGACAACAATAGAAAGAGAAGATACAGAGTTAAAAATGAAATAAATATCCTCACTTGCTTCTCATACAAGATTGGTTTATATTCTTAAAGGAGTGAGGAGGTCTAGTGCTTCTAGACTGACCAGGTCATAGCCAGGGGGCCAGAGACAAGGACAGCATGCATGACCCTTGAACTAAGGCTGAGGAAGGACCATCTGACTCCTGGTGTTAAGGAAAAGCTTCCATTTTGTCCTTCATTGTCACAAATGCTTTCTCTCTTTCCCTTCTCAGGCCTGTCCATGCACAATATTCCTTTCTTTAATATGGCAGTTTTCTTTCATACTCACATTTTTATTTATGCACAATAAATCCAGCATTTTAATGTGAATGCCTTTGGATTTGGGATCAGACATTATTATTACATACATTGAGATCTAGCTGTCCCATTACATGTGACATCTTTAACAAGTATTTAAGTCTGTCTGATGATTAATTTCTTTATCTCTAAGCTCTCTAAAATTATCTGAAAAGTGATAATTAGCAGATATAGCCATTATCAGGCTTATGTATAATAATAGGTCAAACTTTTTCTAAATTTGGTCTACAGACCACCTGCATCAGTTTCTTGCAGGTATTTAATAGAATTGGATGGTTTTGATTACATACTTTTGATTCAGAAGCTCTGGCTTCCGGAGTTGCATTTTATCCAAGTGATTCTCATGTGCATGTAGGTTTAAGAACCACTGAATGTTTTGGAAAAGTGCTTTACATAGTATAGGGCATTGTATAAATGCAATTTTAAGAACATTTATTTTTGTACCAGAATGGTTCTGGTCTTGGCCTCTCTTGGCCCAAAAATCTCTCTCCAGAAGAACCCCTACAGGGTCACCATCTAAATTGTCTAAGGACACATTGATGAAGGCAAATATCCACCTGACCGGAAATTTTGCAGTCTGCTTAAGGCTTGACTCACCAACCTTTTAAAAAAAAGTTCTGTCACATTGCTGAGTGTGTGTAATAACAGGATGGGGATTCAGGCAGGAAGACTGAGACACATTGCTGAACAAAGAAAAAAATCTTTGCAGCTGGAAAAAAGAAAATGAAGCTGAGCCTAGTGTTTCATATAAATGTAAGACCTGTTTACAATATTTAAAATATCTTATATGATCACACACAGAGAGTGAAGGTGAAATCTATACCTTTATCATCTCTTGACCAGATTTCTATTAATCCCTCAATTATTGTCTGAAAAATGAAAGTGTCAGTCCCTCAGTCGTGTCTGATTCTTTGCAACTCTCTGTAGACTGTAGCCCACCAGGTTCCTCTGTCCATGGGATTCTCTAAGAGGCAAGAATACTGCAGCGGG
Source organism: Ovis canadensis (assembly GCF_042477335.2). Classification (NCBI taxonomy): domain Eukaryota; kingdom Metazoa; phylum Chordata; class Mammalia; order Artiodactyla; family Bovidae; genus Ovis; species Ovis canadensis. The sequence continues at coordinate 76,457,858 of NC_091249.1, forward strand.
TTGCCATGCTCTCCTCCAGGGGATCTTCCTGACCCAGGGATTGAACTTGAGTCTCTTATGTCTCCTGTGTTGGCAGGCAGGTTCTTTACCACTAGCACCACCTGGGAAGCCCATAATTGTTGTTTAGTTAGGTAATTTTTCTTGTATCTCTTTGTACTTCATCATGGAGGAGAAGAACCCTGGCTAAATCATTTCCTTGCCCCCAGCAAGAGACTGTTGCCTTGGCTGAGGTGGGCTGTGCATCACATGAGGCCAGAAAGCAAGAGTACCTGGTAGGAGCCAGCATCACCTGGTCTAGTGCTGCCTCAAGATCAGCCTGAGTTCTGTGCTGCATGAAAACCCAGAGTACTCCCAGACAGACTTTCTAAAGCTCAAGAGATAGCCAGCCATATGGGGAATCAAGCCCTTGGATAGTACTATCCCGATGGAAACTCTTAAGATCTACTTTTGCATTCTAAACTTTTTAAAAACTGTATTTTCACTAAGGAAATTATTATTGTTTTCAACAAACCAAAGAGTAGAACAGAGAAAACTATAAAATAGCTGGGACTTATGGTCTAGCTCAGAGGTGATTTGTTTCAGCTCATCTAGGCTGAAATTACTGCAGTCTTCCCCTTAGAGCTTCTTTGGAATTTATTTTCAATTTAGACTGCGTACCTGTAAAAATAGGATGCAGAATGATACTGCAGTTTCTGAAGAAGAGTCTGGAAACCTAGACTGTGCAGTGCTTATAAACAAATACAAATATATTTGTTCTAAAGCCTTGCTTAGATTGAGATTCCAATTTCCCAATCACTTTACCCAGGGTCTCTATTATTAACTCTTCCGTGTGTCTTGATAGAACCACCCTCCCCTCCCATGCTGCCTTTAAAGATACTTTTAGGTGGAGTATAAAACAAAGGTAGTTATGAAGAGACCTAATTTTTAGTTCTGACTCTACTTCTCTGTATATTTCTTTATAAAGACGTCATAACCTCTTGGGCTTCAGCTTTCTCACAAATGAAAAGGGAGGAGGTTGAACTAGATCAATATTTCTGAAATGGTATTTCCTAGAACACAACTAAAATACCTAAAGTAAACTGCATGCAGAACTCAACAATTTAGATATTTTTAGTATGTTGCAAATCCCCCTGACTTAATTTCAGGGTTAAGTACTTAGAAAATCTGTAATATCCCACACCATGGAGCACATTGTATGCAAAAGCTTGTTATTTGATTGCTAGTGAAGGGACTGAGTAAGAATGAGGAGACCTAGGTTTGCAAAAAATTACTGTGTAACCTTGGATATCAGAGAAGGCAATAGCACCTCACTCCAGTACTCTTGCCTGGAAAATCCCATGGGTGGAGGGGCCTGGTAGGCTGCAGTCCATGGGGTCGCTAAGAGTCGACACGACTGAGTGACTTCACTTTCACTTTTCACTTTCACGCACCGGAGAAGGAAATGGCAACCCACTCCAGTGTTCTTGCCTGGAGAATCCCAGGGACTGTGGAGCCTGGTGAGCTGCTATCTATGGGGTCGCACAGAGTCAGACACGACTGAAGTGACTTAGCAGCAACAACCTTGGATATGTCATTTTCACTCATTTCCTGTCTGTTTTCTCATTTGTCAAATGAAATTTGAACACATCTGAGCTCTCCTCATCATGTTATTTTGATAATGATGCATAGTGGAAGTGAAGTCACTCAGTCGTGTCTGACTCTTTGCGACCCCATGGACTGTAGCCTACCAGGATCCTTCATCCATGGGATTTTCCAGGCAAGAGTACTGGAGTGGATTGCCATTTCCTTCTCCAGGGGATCTTCCTGACCCAGGGACTGAACCCAGGTCTCCTGCATTGTAGACAGACGCTTAACTGTCTGAGCCACCAGGGAAGTCCTAATGATGCATAGGCAGGCTGCAAAAAAAAAAAAAAAAGAAACTTCTAAGAAACTTTAACTTTCATTATGAGACTTCATTGGGATGTAAACTGAAATTGAATCAATGTTAAAAAAAAAAAAAAAAAGGAAAGTGACAAGATGCTTTCAACTGTCTTCTTGTTGCCAGGAGAGTAAGGTCTGGAGCGGCAGGTTGGTTCATCTATAGGGCCCATTCCAATAGATTCCAGGGACAGTTGAATGTAAAGACATCTAAGGAGGTTAAGTATAAGAGCTGGGATCTGTGAGCCATGACTAGCATGCAGCTTGGAGTAGGTCACAACAGCGTGTGTTCCACATGTAGGTGGGCCTGCACTTGGCATGTCCACCTTTTTGAGAGGATACATGCACACAGATAAAGTTGACCCTGAGGCTGTGATATTCTGCCTGTTATATATATCTTTGGAGCATCTGGAAAATCCTCAGGTAGAAGCAGTGAAAAGAGATGAACTCCATCAGAATTGCCATCTGTAGGAAACACAGATACCATGATAGAAATACAAGTGCTTTGGAGCTATTCCTTTTCTTATCCTAGAATTTCTTGCCTGTTTTTTAGGCTTGAAGCTTTCCTCCTGATTTCTGTTTCATGGTCCAGTTCATGTCCCAGCCTCCATGAAGCTCTTAAAGGAGATCATAGCTTAACTTTCCTACACAGGCAAGCTGTCTCATGACATCTTGCACAGGGATATTCACACAGTAAGTCATCAATAAATAATGATCCAGTCAAGCAATATACGAATCACTACCTACGCTATAAGAAATAGCATATGTTTATATGTAACATGTAAATACGTTAACATCATAAGCAGTTTTATAATGATGGGTAATATTAATTTTATTTTCAGTTGAGTTTATTGTTAAAGAAAATATAGGGAAAAGTGGGCAAGCAGAAGGACCATATTGCTGGCTAAATAGGTTTATTTTTCTTGACTCCTAAAAAAAGTCCATAGTCTGTGAAAGAGAAATAACTTCACAAAGAAGGATGAATAAGGACTTACTTTCCCAAATCTCGTCATGAAGTGCTGGTGCCTGGAGTTTGCTAGGTAGCCAACATGCTATTTAGAGGTCAGGGTAGGAGTCTCTTAGCACAGAAATGTGGACACCCAGAAAATTACCATTGTGTAATCAGTTTTTGTGTTCAAAATCTGGAGTCAGGAAAGCAAAATACTTGAAATAGAAGTAAGCCAGATAACAGATTTTGCTTTAAAATTCATTTTCTAATCTTATAAAGAATTGCTGCATTGACTCAGGTTGGACCTCTGGAGGAATAATTAAAGAATTCCATGTGGACTAAATGTATTCTCTCTCCCTTTCTATTGAGCACATTAGCATAGGCTTCCTAATGTGTCCACTTTGCTTCTTTTTCGTTTATGTTCTGTTTCCTCCTCTAGAATGTAAGGATAATAATAATAAGTGCCCTATAGGATTGTTGAGAGAATTCAATGAGATAATGTATATGGATGTGCTTTATAAACTAAGAATATAAAATACTGTATAACTATATTATTATAACTTTTCTCATTTGGTTGTAGATTAAATAGAATATCTCCACGTAGGAAAACATAGAAAAAAATCAGGGAAAATAGTAGTTATAATGGACAATCTAGTTAAGTGTGAAGGGGGAGAGAGCAAGTTACAGTTAACAGATTTCTTTTCTAACCTATATGAAGTTGAACGGTTTTTACAACAGAATACAATTTGGGTTCGATCCCTGGGTTGGGAAGATCCCCTGGAGCAGGGCACAGCAACCCATATTCTTGCCTGGAGAATCCCCATGGACAGAGAAGGCTGGGGGGCTCTAGTCCATAGAGTCACAGAGTCGGACATGACTGAAGTGGCTTAACGTGCACACATGCACTGTCAGAGTGTTCCAGTGAAGAGAAGAAACATGAAATAGCCCTTCTTTCCTTTTCCCCTTGTCAAGGACATAAAATTCTGTTTAACACTTTTTTTGAACACCTACTGTATGCCAGGAAGTGTTGGATGCTAGGATACAATGGTGAGAAAGACAACTAAAATTTTATATTTTTTTCAGTGATAACGAGAAAGAGAGGGGATATTAAATTAATAAGATCTTATCAGATATGCTATGAAGAAACAAATGGATGTGATGGAGCATAGCTCCAGCAGGGGGTGTGGTGACTGCGAGAAATCTCTTACTCTGAAGAATATCAGTGACGGAGGGCCTCATCTGCTGCGCCCAGAATCCATGGCCATATTCATGCTGAAGTTGTCCTCACCAAGGGCCACTTCCAGCCAGTCACTCAGCATGTGGGAGGACAGAGTTCTAATGCTGGCTCATTGCTATGGGATGAAGGACTCTTCTAATAGTGACTACAGCTTGAGGACTGGACATCAGCCTTGCCGAAATGTCATTAGGACTGTAGCATAGTCTAAGATGCTTCTTACCCAAACCTTCTTCCTTTTCTCTCTGTTCACAGGGGTCAAACTTACATCACAGTGATGCCCCCATCCCCAACTCCCTCACAGGCGTTGTCTCCCAATATGTCTCTTACATGTCTAATATCACTTGGTGCCTGCTTCTCAGAGGACTTCAACTAATTCAGGGGAGGAACTGCTCATTTCAGTGTATGTCAGGAAATGCTTGTTGGCAGAGAAGATGGTTGAGGTGACATCTAGAGGAAGAGCATTTTAGGAAAACAGAATGTCAAGTGCAAATGTTATAAGGCAGGGATGTGCTTGGCATGTTCAAGAAACAGGGAAAAGGACAGTGAGCTGAAATGTGGAGAGTGAGGAAAAGAACATTAGGACAGAAGGTCAGAAAGGAAAGCGGGGATCAAATCATGTAGGATCTCACAGGTGATGTTAATAAAATTGGGTTTATGTTAAGTATGTTGCAAAGCTGCTGGAGCATTTTGAGCTGCTGAGTGAGATGGTCTGAGAGAGAAAGTACTTTCTACAGCTATATTCTCTGCAAACATGTAGTCCTGTTGACATAGAAGACAGCGGGTGCCTGTCTTCTGAGTTTTTCTCAGGTGGATCCTGCGTGTGCCTCTGCCTTCATCACCTCTTCTTCCCTTCCCTTCTTCAGTCTGGGAAGGGGACGGCAGAAGGTCAGTTTTGATCCTGACAACTGACAGAGTTGAGGAAAGCATACGGTACTGACTTAATCCAAAGATTTCATATCTGATATTCCTCTTCTTGAGATCAAACTAGGGAGTACAGTTTCAGATCGGTCAGTCGGATTACTGTTAGAAAATCTTTATTGTTACAAATTCTCTTTGGGTCTGAGGTTTTATTTAACAACCCCTCTTCCCCCCCATCTCTCTTCACATTTGACAAATCTGGGGTTTTAGGTCTTTTATCAGAAGGTAAAGCATCTGCCTGCAATGCAGGAGACCTGGGTTTGATCCCTGGGTCAGGAAGATCCCCTGGAGAAGGAAATGGCAACCCACTCCAGTACTCTTGCCTGGAAAATCCCATGGACGGAGGAGCCTGGTAGACGACAGTCCATGGGATCACAAAGAGTCGGACACGACTGAACGACTTCACTTCACTTCACTTCACTTCATTCTTCTCTTACAGAAACTATCTGCACAAAGTACTCTTTGATTCTCATTTCATTTGTCCAGACAGGACTTTGGGTTGTCTATACCCCTTTTCCTGATACAAGGCTTTCTTTCATGTACACAAGAGATTCTTTGTGATTTTTAACAAATGTAATTGAACATTGGTCACTTAACACTCTATTGACAGGATTTGCCAGCCCTTAAGGACATGCTTACATGAACAAACCTTTGTAATTACAGTAATGGCAGATGCCCAAAGGTCACAAGTAGTATGCCCTGCGGCTGTGGGTCAGGTCTGGGGATTAAGCCCTTAATGAGTTCATATCTCAGAGAAGTGATCATTTACTCTATCATGAATTATCTATTAAGTGGCTGTCATGGGCCAACCTCTGATCTAGATGATGAGTATACAGTGGTGATGACCTCAATGTATATAGTCCCTACTCATGAGCCTTAGTATTTGGTAGAATGGAAAGAGTGTGGAATTAAGGAAGGGATAAGAAAGCCTGAGCAGGACATCTGCATTCAGAACTTCATAGCTGTAGTGTTCTGGGCAAATTCCTCCTGTTTCATTCTAAGCTTCTCATCAGTTAAACAGGGATATTAAGAACTCCCCTGTTGCCACTGGGGTGGTTGCGGGAGTCACGTGAAGTAATAAGCTATTACAACTGTGCAGCACATTAGATTGTTATTTGTTTTATTTTGATTTTAAATAAACCTTTTTGGAAGTTTTAGATTTATAGGAAGACTGAGAAGATTATACAGAGGGTTCCTGTATTCTTCTGCACACAGCTTCCCCTACAATTAACATCTTATATTAGTATGGTAAATTTGTTATATTAATGAATTGATATAACTGATATTATTAACTGAAGTTTATAATCTATTTGTGGATCAGCGATAAAGAATCTGCCTGCCAGTGCAGGAGATGTGGTTTTGATCTCTGAGCCAGGAAGATACCCTGGAGAAGAGAAATGGCAACCCATTCCAGTATTCTTGCCTGGGAAATTCGTGGACAGAGGAGCCTGGCAGGCTACAATCTATAAAGTCCCAAAGAGTCAGATATGACTTTGCAACTAAACAGCAATGACAGTAATGTCCTTTGGATGCTCATCCATCCGGAATGTCACATTATGTATAGCTGTCGTCATTTGTTAAGCTCTTGGTTGTAAAGTTGTGAACATTTCTCAGACTATTTTTTTTATAACCTTGAGAATTTTGAGCAGTACTGGTCAGGTATATTATATGGTGTCCCTGTTTTGGAATGTGTCTGTTGCTTTTCTCAAGATTAGACTATGATCATGGGTTTTTTAGAAGATCACAGCCATAAAATTATACTTTTATCACATCCTATTCAGGCTGCAGACAATGAGTATGATTTATGACTGTTGATGTTGCCCTCAATGACCTGGCTGAGGCACTGTTTGTCAGATTTCTCCAGTTTATAAAGTTGTTTCTCCCCACCTCATTGGAAAGGTGTCACTATACACACACACACTTAAGGTATAGGGAGGTATCTTTCACCTCTTTGAGTATTTACATAAAGCATTTGAAATTTTTTTATGTGGGAGATTTGTCTCTTTTCCCCATCTGTTTATCCAGTCACTTATTTGTATCAGTATGAACTCGTGAATATTTACTTTCTTATTTCAGTTACTCTCTGATACTATTGCATTTCATTACTCAGACTGTTTCAGCCTTGATCGTTGGTTGACGGTTGTGTTCCTTTGGCATACCCAGTCGCCATGGGTTTCTTCTCTTTCTTCCATCCCTTCTTCCCTCCCTTCCTTCCATCCTCCTTGATGCCACACATCCCTCTTACATATTTCCCGCCTCAGTTATAGAGTTTGCCTTTTCTTCAGTGAACTCTGAATCCTTTTCCTGGAGAATGACATTAGCAAACGAGACTGGTGCCAGTTTATCCATTCACTTATAAAGGACATTTTGGTGGCCTCCATAATCTCCTTTGGTGGAGATTATAAATGAAGCTACTGTAAACATTCATGTGCAGGGTTTGTGTATGTATGTGTATGGGGGGGCAATTAAATGTTTGAGGCATTTCTAACTTCATTTTTTAATTTTTATTTTCAAAATATTTGTTACTGTTCTTATTCGGTGGCTGAATTGTGTCTGATTCTTTGTGACCCCGTGGACTGTGGCATGCCAGGCTGCTCCCCTGTCCTTGGCTGTCTCCCAGAGTTTACTCAAATTCATGTCTGTTGAGTCAGTGATGCTATCTAACCATCTGATCCTCTGCTGTCCCCTTCTCCTTTTGCTTTCGTTCTCTCCCAGCGTCAGAGTCTTTTCCAAAGTGTTGGCTCTTTGCATCAGGTGGCCAAAGTATTGGAGCTTCAGGTTCAACACGAGTCCTTCCAATGAGTATTCAGGGTTGATTTCCTTTAGGGTTGACTGGTTTGATCTGCTTACAGCCCAAGGGACTTTCAAGAGTCTTCATCACCACCCAATTGAGGGCACAATAAATGAAACAGCATCGTACCTGTGTCACACATTGAAAAAGACTCAGAAAAATTGAGGTTCTTGCCTCAGTTTGTACAGTTGGTGAAAGGCAGAGCTGAGACTTAAAGGTATAACCCCTTTCTAACCCCAAATCTCTGTTCCTTCATTCATAATTTACATATTTTATAGCTTTCAGTAAATTATTTGAGGAAATAATTAAAAACTCTTTCATACCATCCAAACATTAGTTATTTTATTAAATCAGAGCTTGTTGTTCTTCTTCTTTATCGTCTTTGTCACTACATCTATCCATCCCCCCCACAAATCATAGACAACGAAAGAGTAATCTGCTGTAGTATAAATTAAAAAGAGAACTAAAAACATTACCCCTACTTTTTGCTACTTCTCATTTTATTGCTTTACTTAGAGAATGCTGCCAAGACACCTTTTCTTCCTTCATGTTTTTGCCATTACCCTTTATTATCCTTTGCCATTGCTTTTAATAATTTTGGATGGTATATAGAATGTGTTTTAAACAGATAATTTGAATTAATCACATTTTTTAATTAAAAAGCATGCTATGTAACAGTGATGCATTTACTGCATACTAGACACAGGGCTAAGCCACTCACTTGCTTCATTTATTCCTCACAACCATCAGAGATCACTTCTGTTATAATCTCCATTTTATAGATGAGGAAACTGAGGTTCAAGGGAATTAACTTGCCCAAGAATATGCAGTGGGTAAGAGATAGGAATAGGACTCAGGATCTGTTGAAGTATTCTGTTTGCCACATTTTATCAATGATTTCCAGAGATGCATTACCTTCAAAAACAGAGTAGCTGTATCAGAGATAAAAGCCTGAAACTAAGTTTATGGGAGCAAGAAAGCTATAGTGGGGCGCAGCAATGCCCCCAGACTTAGAGTGGCAAAACCAGACAAGGGTGTCCTGTAAACACAGTTACTGCACAGAAGAAGTTGAACCTAAGGAAAGAGGAAATAGTATGTCCCCCTGGTGACACCATCTAATAAGAACAGCGGCTGCTCTGGGGCACTGGCCCATTATGTTAAAGTGATAATGGTGCAATTAGTTCTTTCTTCATTATCCCATGTTAACCCAGGGGTAAAATGGCACACTGAGCAAATATACTAAATTACATTAAAGTTCATGTTCAATTTTAAAATCTTAGCTGCTGGCTGCGGAGAGATTAGCAGACTCTAGCAACTTTTTCTTTTTTTTTAAACTGGTACTCCACCTCCACCCTAATGAAAAACCTCAGCCTTAGCACTGATTGTTTTTATCAGATGAAAGACAGGGTCCTGCAGGCAACCCTGAGTTGGCACTGTGAAGTTTCCAGAGAGAACTCTTGGCATGGGTTAGCAGAGTGAATCTTATGTAATAACCAATAAATATTTCTTGGCAAGAATGTTGGCATAGTGCTGGGCATGAGGATGATGGCCATTTATACCAAAAACAGTTTGCCTCTGGGATCCTGATCTAGTCAGCATCACTGGCATTATGAAGACAGTACTAGTGGGGAATTCAGAAGTGGGGCCCCAGTGCCTTCGTACCCTATCTGTGTGGAAATCCAGCTGGGTTTCAGCTCAGTGATGATCACTGAACTCCAGAACTTGCCAAGTGTTTCTAATGTGGCTCTGTTGATCAAGCCTAAGTGGAGAGACTGAAGTCATGGGCTTATTAAAGTCACGTTTATCCATTTTACACATTTTTACTGATGACTTATACTAGGTGTCAGACACTGTACTCTCTTCTGGGTTCAGGAGGAAAAATATTGGGAACGCATGTAAGAATTAAAGATATTAAAATTTAAAAAATGAAAAAATAAAAAATAAAAAAAAATAAAAAAAGAAACAGTTCTAAACTCAAGGAAATCACAGTGTGGTGTTGAGATAGACAAGTATATACTGATGTGTGAAGTCGTAGAATGAATTAATAAAGGAGGGCCACATCAGCTTATTGAAGCATTGTTTTAACGTGGTCTTTTCCAGCTATAAGAGACCAAAAATATATGTGTGTGTGTGTGTGTGTGGTGGCGGGGGGGAGCACAACTTCTTCCCACATGTGTAGGAGCCTTTGAGCCTGCCGTTTTGTCTAGGATTAAAAAAAACCTTATAATTTTACATTAAAGTATAGCTGAGCAACAACGTTGTGATGGTTTCAGGTGCAAAGCAGAGCGACTCGGCTATACGTATGTCTGGCATATAGCAGCAGCACAATAAACCATCAAGATGTTTTTATTATTTGTCCTGCTTCTATTGTTATCACACAGATGTGATGTGTGTGCGTTTCGTTTCTCAGTTGTGTTCGACGCTACGACCCCTTGGACTGTAGCCCACCAGGCTCCTCTGTCCATGGACTTTTCATGGACTGTCCTAAACCGTCCATGGACTTTTCCAGAATACTGGAGTGGGTTGCCATTTCGTACTCCAGGGAGTCTCCCAACCCAGGGATCGAACATGTTTCTTGTGCCTCTTGCCCATTCTCCCCAGATTGCCCCTCCCATCCAGGCTGCCAAATAATGTTGAGCAGAGTTCCCGGTGCTATGCAGTAGGTCCTTTTTGGTTGTCCATTTTGTATATAACAGTGTGTACATAGGGATCTCAGTTGTCAAGGATTTGGTAAAAACAAAACACTTGTTTTTCAGGACTGCAAATGACAGTTGCCAGACACAAAGTAAAACTGGCCTGTCCCAAAGAAAAGAGGTTTAGCTCCTCCTAGAATGAGTCAATGGGGCAACGAAACCATGTATGTCTAAACTGTACCACTGAGTCTTTCCTCAAAGCACCCAGACAGGAGATAGGCTCTGTGTTGAGGGTGTACATTGGGTGGGGATAGGAGGTGGTCAGCGAGCATGACAAGATGCACCTACATTAACACTGGCCCATCTTCAGATAGATCAGATGGTCATGGACAGTAAGCAATGAAATGGCAGCCGTAAAGAACTGAAGACCAGACATCTCTCTTCTCTATTTTGTTGGTCGTATGTGAGTCCCTTCTCACTTACCACCACCTCAGTGAATAAATGATTCCACTGAGGTACTCAAATGTGACAATTTAAAAGTATTTTTCCATCCTGACATTTGAGGATTTGAAGTGAAATTATTTTATTAAATTAAATGTAACTACAATTTAATGTAAATATTAAGTAAGAGTATAAACATTTAAAAGAATATTTGATTTGGAATGACTTTAGATTTACTAAAAAGTTGCAAAGAGGGTACAGAGAGTGCCGATAATCCCTTACCTAAAGAACACGACAGTGCTGATGGTCTTAGACTTCTGGCCTCCAGAAGTGTGCGAAATAAATTACTCTTGTGTATAAACCACCCAGTATGTGGTATTTGTTGTCACAGCCCTAATTGGCCAAGATACTATGCATATTTAGTTTATATTTTGTGTTATGATCCAGTATGCTGTTGTTGATATTTCATGCTTTCCAGATTTGGTCACTGAGAGTTCCATTAATTTAGTTCTTATGTCCCTCCAAGGTGTCATTGTTTTATTTCTTGGGAATTTTCTAACCTCCTGATACTACCAAATGTGTCAGGCTTAGCTCTTAATCTCCTTGCCATGGCCCTACATTCAGTCATTTATTCAAGGAAGCTGGATTATTTTATTGGAGGATGGTATTTTGAAACCAAGATCTGGGCCCTGGGAATAATGGTTGCTTCTAGAGTGACATTGCTTGGTAGAGCTTGGTGGTATATGTACATACTAACCCATGTACTTATCTACAACTATTTCTCTATCCATCCATCTGTATGTGTATATTTAACTACACATAAATGTATATTGATGTACAACAAGGTTATTCAGTCTTCTATTCATGCAGTAAGGTTTCTTTCCAGTACTGAGAATTCTGGCACTTACCATCCATTTATTTATTTTTTCAACCCCCAGTATACATATGAAGAAGTTTCATGTGTCCCCATGATAAACAGCTTTGACAACTAGAATGTACTCTCTATGCATAATTTTTTCTTTGCCCTTATAGTTTTCAGTCTAAACACACTTTCAGAGTGACTTAGGTCATCTCTATTTCTCCCTTCCTCTTATATTACAGTTATGTTATATATTTATAATATGTAGTTAAACTAACATTTTTAGTCTGTACTTTATCTTGGGAATCTCTTAACATTCTAGTTACTTATTTTTATTTTATAAGTTACATACTTCAATGTTTATTCTTTGTGATGTAAAATTCTATGAATTTTTGATAAATGCATGGAGTATGGTGTCATATGTCCAACACTACAGTAGCATATAGAACAACTCCATAAAATTTCCTCTGAAGACTATAGTAATTTAATATTTCATGCAACCTAATGTAAAAGAAACATATCAAATCTTCCTGAGACAGATACTGTATGTTGGCTCACTCTAGACCTACCCAATCCCTCCCTGTCTCAGTTCCCCTTTGTACTCACCCATTTCTGCCTCCACCATTTTTTAGCAGCCACTAATCTATTTTCCTTTCTTATAGTCTTGCGTTTTCTGAAATGTCTTATAAGTTGAAATCATGCAATAGGCAGTTTGGGGGGTTTGCCTTTTTTTACTTATCAAAATGCCTTTAATATTTATCTGTGCTATTGGATATATCAATGAACAATTTAGTGGAAGCCATAATGGATGGAAGACTTGAGACTTTTCCTCTTTTTGTATGATACCATATATGTCTTCCCTTAGGGACTTCCCAGCCTACTGATGCAGGAAACACAGGAGACTCAGATTTGATCCCTGGGTCAGGAAGATCCCCTGGAGTAGGAAATGGCAACCCACTCCAGCATTCTCATCTAGAAAATCTCGTGGATAGAGGAGCCTGGTGGGCCACAGTCCATGGAGGTCACAAAGAGGTGCACATGACTGAACAACTGAGCACATATGCACATCCCTACCCAACATTTCAACATTTATGATTCTGGGCAGAGACTCAAAAATATGACTGATGTTTAAGTTTTCACCATCCTGAAAAGTAAGAATTTTAAGCCACATCTAAACTCATCTTGATAAAAGATGAAAGCAATAATTTGATATTTGACGTAACTGGAGGCAGGAGAAGAAGGGGACGACCGAGGATGAGATGGCTGGATGGCATCACTGACCCGATCAAAGCGAGTCTGAGTGAACTCCGGGAGTTGGTGATGGACAGGGAGGCCTGGTGTGCTGTGATTCATGGGGTCACAAAGAGTCGGACACGACTGAGTGAGTGAACTGAACTAAACTGATATAAAATAAATTTATCAGATATGCCTGAGTCAGATAATATATTTTGGCTCTCTCTACACCTATCTGATCCCCCCCATCCTGATTCCTCTTTTTTGTCTGATTTACAACACTAGAGGCTTGTATAGTAAAAGTGAAAGTGAAGTTGCTCAGTCGTGTCCGACTCTTTGCCAGCGGTGGACTGTAGCCCACCAAGCTCCTCTGTCCATGGGATTCTCCAGGCAAGAATACTGGAGTGGGTTGCCATTTCCTTCTCCAAGAGGCTTGTATACTTCTGTCTATATCCAAATTCTTTATCTATGTCTATGTATGATCTATGCCTCCCTTGCAGCTAAGAGTGGCCAGTAAAACAGTTCTTGTCCTTTGGTTATTTACACATCTTTCTTTGCTTTTCTCTCTGCCTGGATTATGGACCTGGGGATGTACATGTTAGTTCAAGGTTCAGTAGCCATGTTAATATAATGGAAACAAAGAGGAGAGCAAGAAAATAGAGCCTGATTCCCTGACAGCATTGTTGTGCTCTGGTACAAGCCCTGGGCCCCCTGAGTCCATTCTTTCATGGGATAAATAATCTTCTATGCATTAAGCTACTGTTGTCTTGCTTTCTGTTGTTCACAGCCAAACACTATCCTAAATAATACATACTTTGATAGTATATATGAGGTACTCTGGAACATTAAAAAAGTGACTAAAGACGTCTGGCAATTAAGTAAAACAGTTATTTCTCTTTAACAATTTTGAACCCTTATTAATTGAAAATTACTGTGCCAAACCTTCCTATAGGTATAAAGATGCCTTAAGTGAATTTTCTGTCATGAAGAAGGTTATGATGTAAAATAGTCAGTGTAGGATATATCTAAAAGAGTTCTGGACTTGGAGTTGAGATCTGGGTTCAAAATACGCCTTTTAACTTGTCATGTAACACACACTCTTTATTGATTTATTGCTATGGCTTATTAACTCATTGTCAATCACTTTGTGCTGAGCTCTTTATTATACTTGATCTTCACAACTATAAGTAAGACTTGACGTTATCTCCCATTTTCAGGAAGCTGAGTCTCAGAGTAATAAAATGCGCATTCAGAGTCACATGGTTAGTGAATAGCAGAGCTAGAATTCAAATCTCAGCCTGTCGAAACCCAGACTTTTCCACTCTTAATATCCTTACCTGTAAACTGGCTATGGTTATATCACTTCTTCCTGCCTCAGACAGTTTTTTTCAAGACTAAAAAGAGAATGAAATTGGGGGCTGGAATTACTTTTCTTTCCTTTTAACCATAAAATACTGTAGAATTATAAGGTGTCACAGTCAGACCTGGCACATGACATATACTAAAAAATGAATTTAATGTAAGATAGAGATCAATGTAAGAGATCAAACAAGTGGCAAAAAAGGAGAGACTAATTCCAAAGTGATGGTAATTCAATTATATCTTCAAAGATGGCTAAGACTGAGCATCTGTGAAGACCGTTAAGTGGGCATCAGGTCTTTCCATCATTTCCTCATCTCCTGCTATACCAGAGACATCAGGGGCATGAGCCACTTCTCACCCCGCTTTTCAGCGCTCACAGAGCACAGGCCTTAGGCAAGGTGTGTGCCGTGGTGCTTTAGTCGAATTATTCTGATTAGGGATGCTTTTCTTTGGCAAGATTTCTTAGCTTCTTAAAGGACAAATTGGTAATAGTTTACCTGCTAACTTTTTTACTTAGAAACTTCTCAAGTACCTCTCCTAGAATCTCAAGAATCAAATTCTAGATCTCAGTTCAAACACTACAGGGACATCAGAGACATTTTGTCAAGTGCTGTGTTAATTCAGGAACAAAATGTTGAGAAATGTCATCAATGAAATAGAAAATAAAGATTAAGTTTCGACTCTTCCATTATATCTGTGTTGTAGTAGGTCTGGGACTTTTATGTTGAGGTCATCCAAATACATGAAGAAAATGGGGAAAATCCATAGCACTGAATGGTCCAATTCATTCATGCATCCATTTTGCAAGCATTTATTGAGTCCCTACTGCGTGTCAGGCACTATTACAGGCAGTAGGGATACAGCAGTGAAAAGAAAAACTGGTGGTTGGTACATTATTACCGAGTAGCTGGCTACTTTTCTCTTAGTCCTTTTCCCTCACCCGCACCTTAAAAAGGCTCTTTGCAAATCATACTTAGTGCCCTTATACAATTAGCTTTATTGAGAGTAAGAATCATGGTTCTTTTTATCTGGCTCTTCTATTGTGCCTAGCACAGAGTATCAGTGTGTGTGTCGGGGGGAGGGGGGTATCTGTGTGTATGTGTGCGTCTGTGTGTGTGAGGTATATGGGCAGTGGGGAAGTAGCATGGGGGTGAAACAAAAATAGGCTCTGGAATCAGAATGAAGAGAGTACTGGATCCAAACCCTTAGTTAATGAAGCTCACCTGATTATTACGTAAGTTATCATGCAGTGTCTTGGATTGTTACTAACGATAGTAATTAGACTTCTTACAAGTCTGACTTACAGCAGACTGGCTCCCTGGGCTGTTTACTATAAATAAGGGCATTGGTTTCCTGGGCAGGTTGTTGCATGTTATGCATCAGAGTTCTGTTTTTATATATGGTCCTGCCTTGTCCAAGTGTATAATCAGTCTCTCATAACTTTTAAATTTCTTTAGATCTTAGTGTTTCCTAATCTACATACTGATGTTGGTAGGGCTGTAGTCAAAATGAGTTACTCATGTAGAGCTCTTAGAATCTCACTAACAGAGAGTGAGGGCTGAGTAAGTATTTGCTGCTTTCGTCCTCTACAGCTTACTCCAGAGGCTGTGATCCCAGGCAGCTACACCAAAGGTTCAGAACTCTCTAAGAGCATACATAAGCACAGAGTTTGTGGGAAGTGGCTTCCCACAGCGGGCTGGTCATGACATGTTTCAGTATTTTCAGTGGCACAGAGGGACATTACCAGGATATGAGAATTACTGTTAATAGAGATCAGGGATTTGAGTTGGAAAAATAAGAGTTCTGCTTAGTGTTAATTACTTACAGCTGTGTTGCCTCAGGCACGTAGCAACCAATCTTGCCCTCTTTTATAAAATGGGGATGACATTACCATCTCTTAGTGAAGGATAACTAAATAATACAAGTAGAGCACCCCACATAGTACCTGGCAGAGAGCAAGCACTGTGTAAAAGGTAACTTTTTTAATTGTTATTATCATGGAATCAGCCAGAGGCCAGAGCCACTCTTTTCCTGGAAACAGAAAGCTCTCGTAAAGTAGAAAGGTCTATCCTCTTGGGTTATCATCATTCTAGACTCGTCTCTTTGGTGTTGGCAATGTATATGCACTAGGTGTAGCCAAGGTATTTATCATTGAACAGAATCTTTGTGACTGAAGCCCAGAACCATTTATGTTTACCATTCCCAGGTGATTTTGTACACAGTAGGGCTTTGAAAACCATCCCTACAATCTCCTGTTGGTCCCCTCTGTGCGCACGTGTTTCTCTGAAGCCATCTTCCATCCTCCTCACACCTGCTGTAACTTATAGGAAACTCACAGCATGTTTCTCCTTTTACAGAATAGAGAGGCTGCAAGATGTCCATCAAGAGAACAGGATCAGATCTCTGACCGGGAGGTTGGCGTCTCTTCTCCTGGTTTAGAGGTAAGTGTTGGTCAGCCCTGTTCTGGGCTTGCTGATAGACAAGTTTTGCCAAGACAGCCTCCCCACCTTTCGGCAGGCGGATGAAGGAAAGACTGAATGTTTCTGGGAGCAGAATGAATTTTCAGTGAGAAAACTTTGTAGCTGACAGGATTTTCGAAATCCTATATCTTTTAAAAAATATTTATTTATTTTTGGCTGCATAAGGGTCTTTCTTGCTGTTTGCAGACTTTCTCTAGTTGCAGTGTGCGGGCTTATGGCAGTGTGCATGTTGTGAAGCACAGGCTCTAGGGCACAGGCTCAGTAGTTGTGCAAGGGCTTAGCTGCTCTGCAGCACATGGAATCTTCCCAGACCAGGGATCGAATCCATGTCCCCTGCATTGGCAGGTGGATTCTTAACCACTTGACTACCAGAGAAGTCTTCAAAATGCTTATATCTGTGTGTCCTTCAGATCTGGAGAGCTAGTCAGGTCTAGAGCACAAGGCCACTACTACCAAGGAGGGCAGAGCTGACCGCAGGCAGTGCCTCCCTTGGCCTTCACTGAGAGAGTGAGGCTTTCAGGGGTATGTCTGAGTCTGACGTCCTTGGACTCATGTCAGCTTTGTTCCAGGGTTCCAGGCAGCACGGGTGAACCTAGACTCAGGGGAGCCGGTATCTAGAGCTTAGCATTAGCTTGAGCCTATTTCTATTGGTTTCTGGCACTTGAGGGTCTCCCTAGGGTTTGTTGGGTCTTCCACTCCTGTTTGAAAAGCCAAGAGCCTAGCAGGAGTTGGAGTGGTCTTGCCTTGTGCTGGCACATGGTGAAGTTTTCAGTGATGAGGGATGTCTGATGTCAGTTTGGGGAGATGGGGAAGAGAAGGCAAGCATGAATGATCCTAGGGCTTTTATTTTGTGTCTTTGATGGTACCCTCTTTCCCTAGAGGTATATGCCTGAAAGCTTGTTAGGTGCGTTTTGAAAACTAGCTGTATCTCTAGGTCATTCAGACAGAACCTGGTCTATTGCTCCTGGGTTCCACTGGCAGGAGGACCTTGCACTCCACTGAAGCTTGGACTTGGGCTGAGACTTACAGTCCACAGGGCACTGAGGGAGAGGGAGGGCTTAACTGGGGCATCATAGATGCACTAAGTTCCAGTGGCTGCTTTTCAGCCACTAGTAGAAATCGATGAAAATAGGAACAAGACTTATGTGGTATCCAACTCTATGACTGTTCTGAGTTTTCCACATCGGAGGTGGCTCTTGCCTAGTTCCCCTGTGTATTGCAAGCACTTGAACTTATCAGAGGCCCATGTGTTTTGACAGTGATAGAGGTGCTGCAGGAAAGGGAAACAATCATTCTCGAGTCCCTGGGACCAACTGCCGAGTGAGAGTCCTTGGCTTTCTGAAGGAAAGAATGCAGCAATTAGTCAAAGGAAAGCAAAAGCGAGTTTAGAGAGATGCTACTCCGTAGGCAGAATGCCCACTATCTCAGAGAGTGAGAGGCAGCCCTGGGGTTTAGGGTTGTTGGTTTTTTTTATAGGCTGAGTAATTTCATACACTGTTGGGTAGGAGGAGTATTCCTGTTAATTTTTCTTTCTTTTTTTTTTTTTTAGTTCAAACATATTTATTGAAGTTGAATCAATGAAATGGAAGATGACAGTCCTTTTATTGGTAGTTCTTAAAAAAGTTGAGTAAAGTGAGTTATCCTTTAGTTTTTACTTAAATTTAACTGGAGAATAATTGCTTTACAGTATGTTGGTTTCTGTGGTAAAACAACACAAATCAGCCCTGTCGTGTGTGTGTGTGTGTCTGTGTGTCTGTGTGTGTGTGTCCCCTTTCCCTCTTGAGCCTCCCTCCCTGCTTCTATCCCACCCCTCTAAGTCAGAGCACCAGGCTGGCCTCCCTGTGTCAAATAGCAGCTTCCCACTAGCTAGCTATTTGATGTTTGATAGCATATGTATGTCAATGCTACTTTCTCAATTTGTCCCACCCTCCTCTTCCCTTGCTGTGCCCACAAGTCTGTTCTCTATGTCTGGGTCTCCATTCCTTTCCTCTAATTAGGTTCATCAGTACTAGTTTTCTAGATTCCATATATTTGTGTTAATATATTTTTCTCTGACTTTTCTCCATATAACAGGTTCTGGGTTCATCCAGCGTACTACAGCTGACTCAAATTCATTCCTTCCATTGTGTATATGCACCACGATTTCTTTATCCATTCATCTCTCGAAGAATATCTAGGTTGTGTCCATGTCTTGGCTACTGTAAATAGTGCTACAGTGAACACTGGGGTACATATGTCCGTCTGAATTATGGTTTTCTCAGGGTATATGCCCAGTAGTGGGATTGCTGGGTCATATGGTAGTTTTATTCCTAGTTGTTTTTTTTTTTTTAAAGAATCTCCATACTGTTCTCTACAGTGGCTGTATGGATTTACATTCCCACCAGTAGTATAAGAGGTGCTTTCTCCACATCCTCTCCAGCATTCATTGTTTGTAGATTTTTTTGATGATGGCCATTCTGATAGGTGTGAGGTGTTACCTCATTGTAGTTTTGATTTGCATTTCTCTAACAAGGAGCGATGTTGAGCTTCTTTGTGTTTTTTGGCCATCTGTATGTCTTCTTTGAAGATATGGCTGTATTCCTGCTGTTTTGGGGAAGGTAGAGACTCTCAGGAACTAGGCCACTGCCTATTTTTCGGTTCTGCCCTGAAAATGTCATGGTTTTAAGGGGCAGTGATTTTTTAGTATTATAATGAAGGCATAATGAGCTAAAGGTCAATGACCACATGGTCCTCATTGATTTCAGCTGGTTGCAGCCAGTTTTTATTGCATTCTAAGTGCTGTTCCCTTTCTGCATTTATCCAGCAGCTGTGCCCTGCCCCTTTCCCTCCTGTCTCTGAGGGCAAGAATCACCTGGCCTGGGATTTCTGAGGGAAAAGATACCATGTGTTCAGATTGAGAGGAGAGAGGCTCATCCAGCTTCATGATGTGAAGGGAGTCAGGTTCTTGCCGTCTCTGTGGGAAATTATTTTCATTATTTGAACCAATAAACAATTGAAGCCAATAGGTTTCTCTTCTGTGTTGGCAGAAGACCCAGCCATCTGTGTGGCATAGCCAGAGGGCATGGGGGACCAAAGCTTCAGAAAATGTTCGAGGGAGACCTGGGGAGGGAAAAACAGAGATGGAGACTGGGACAGCAGTTGTGAAAAGACAAAGAGGCTGAAGTGGCTGAAAATGAAACAGGCTAGGAAGAGTTAAACGGGTTCGAGAAGGAAGGATGTGACAAGGGGGGCGGTATCCTGAGGCTGGATACTCAGGAGGTAATAACTCATCCACCCACACAGGAGATGATTGAGAAAATGATATTGTGAGCTGATAAAAGTGGAAAGACTGACCTGAATGAAAAAGGAAACATGAATTGGAAATATTCTCACAAATCTATGTGTTCTTATGAATATATGAAAGTTGGAGAGAAATTGTATCTTTGTTCCAAGGAGGACCACACTATGACCAATGAATGGGCATAACTGATGGAAATTTGTGTTAACTCTCCTGTTTCTATTCTTGGGAGGGAAAGGGAAAACGAATAGACTTTCTCCCACTCTTTGGTTATAGGAGAGAGGAGACGAGGTCTTGCTCTTCCTCAACTGTGTTTGAGAGGGAGAGTGAAGTTAATGAATAAATGCAAAGGTGAATTTGCTGTCAATTTTACTGCCTTCAAACCGCACCCCCCCCCCCCCCAGGAGGTGTAGGCATGTTGGCTATTCAGCAGAAGTTGTTTGCAGAAGTGGGATTAGAAGGGCAGGTGGTTGTTTACAGTGCTCTGGGGGAAACTTTAGAGACCGGGTTCCCAGATATTGACCAGACTCTTTTTAGAAGCTTTTTTTGTTTGTTTGTTTGTTTCCCCCTTGTGGGAATCACACCTTTATTAGCAAATATACCTCTTCAAGAAAACTTCCGCAGAGTCTCCTCACCCTAGTTTGATGAGGCAATTTACAATACCTCTTCTCCCTGGCTTGTGGCAGAGCCAAGCAGAAGGCGTCTACATTTTTATTCTTGTTTATGGTATTGTTTGACTTGTACAATATGTACCTATATCTTTAGATATAAATACTCTTGTTTTGGGGGGTGTGTGTGTATGTGAATGTGTTGTGCTAATAAAGAAAAGATAAATCCTCTTAAGAACCTAGATGCAGGTTTGGGGGAGATAATGGTGGAACGGTCCTTGAGCCCCGGAAAGATTTATTGAACTGAATTCTCATTAAGTGACCAAGTCAAAGACATGTGAAGAGCTTCTCCACAGTAATAACTGCTAAGTTAAGCCAGGGAACATTGAACTGGTAGGTAGGTCATCCCTTAGTCAAGTGCATTCCTTTTCTTTCCTTAAGGAAAAGAGGAAATAGCATAGTAAGACTGAAAGGTCATTTATAAAGATCAGATGCAAAGTAAGTGAAGCTTTCTTTGCAACTGAATTTCTTTTTCAAGTATGTTAGATACAGCAAATAAGTAATTTAGCTTGTTGCTGCTGCTGCTAAGTTGCTTCAGTCGTGTCTGACTCTGCGACCCCATAGACGGCAGCCCACCAGGCTTCCCTGTCCCTGGGATTCTCCAGGCAAGAACACTGGAGTGGGGTGCCATTGCCTTCTCCGAATTTAGCTTGAGATTTGACAAATAAAGATGAGAGCAAAGGTCATGATCTTTTCTGCTCTTATGATGTGCCAGGAACAAGCAGTTTGTCTCTCAGAAATTGTGCCCAGGAATAAAAGGAAGGCTAGAGACAGTATACTGTATTAAAGAATTCAGACTCTGAAGTTAAAATTAGCCTTGTTCTATTTAGCCTGGGGAATCAACTTAAGGGTTAAGCTGAGATTGAATCAAGTTGAAAGACTGGAGTCAACTTTTCTTTGAATTTTTGCTCTTTCAAATTTGCTTCAAATAGCAACTTTTGTCATCCTTTAAATACCCAAATGGGAATCTGTAGATTAAGTGCTTTAAAACAACATACACACTTTTTCATCATAACTCTTACAGAAAGCCCCAGCTAGGTAACTTGTTAGTTATTTTCTCTGTATCTGTGCATGAAGAAGTACAACATGCAGACAGACTGCAGGTTCAGTGATTTCTAATGAGAGAAGGGTTCAAATTTCAGCTTTAGGATCTACAAGGAGCAAACCAGCCTGGAAAGGGCATGGCTTAGAAAATGATCTTTATTAAGTGATGGCAAAGTATGAAGTTATTGATCTCATTTTGGAATTGCTGTCTTCTAGGCAGGGAGCAGGTTATCATCAAAAAAAATTTTTTTTAATTAGAGTATAACTGCTGTACAATGTTGTGTTTGTTTCTTCTGTACAAAGAGATAAATCAGCTTTAGGTATAAATCCCCTCCCTTTTGAACCTCCCTCCCACCTTCCCCCATTCCATCCCATCCCACCCTTCTCAGTTCAGTTCATTTCAGTCGCTCAGTCGTGTCTGACTCTTTGTGACCCTGTGGACTGCAGCACACCAGGCCTCACTGTCCATCACCAGCTCCTAGAATTTACTCAAACTTATGTCCATTGAATCAGTGATGCCATCCAACCATCTCATCCTCTGTCATCCCCTTCTACTCCTGCCTTCAATTTTCCCAGCATCAGCATCTTTTCAAATGAGTCAGTTCTTCTCATCAGGTGGCCAAAGTATTGGAGTTTCAGCTTCAACATCAGTCCTTCCAATGAATATTCAGGACTGATTTCCTTTAGGATGGACTGGTCGGATCTCCTTGCAGTCCAAGTGACTCTGAAGAGTCTTCTCCAACACCACAGTTCAAAAACATCAATTCTTCAGTGCTCAGTGTTCTTTATAGTCCGATACTCACATCCATACATGACCACTGGAAAAACCATAGCTTTGGCTAGATGGACCTTTGCTGCAAAGTAATGTCTCTGCTTTTTAATATGCTATCTACCTTCCAGGTCATCACAAAGCACCAAGCTGAGCTCCTTGTTTTATATAGTAGATTCCCACTAGCTATCTATTTTACATACTATCAACATTTAAGGCTGCTCTCAGTTGGGTGAAATATTCCCATTCTGAAGATTTCGTGACATATTTATAAATCATAAAATGGTGGAGACAGTAAGGAAAGAAACAGCATAGAAGTTAGAATTTCTGGATTTGGATTCCAGACTTGCTGTTTCTTTGCTGTTGTTCATGAGAAAATAGTTTGCTTTTCGTTCAATGTTTCTTTGTTTTTACCCTGTAATCGTCACTAAAACATATCACGTCTCAAATGAGCATACTTCCTAGTTCAGCCTTTCTCTGCTGCCCTAAAATTCTTTGTCATCTATCACTTTGGTACTCAAAGTATATTCTGAGAACCACTACCATTGACCTGAGATGTTTATTAACATAACTATTTCTGGGGCCCACCTTGCTCCTCTAGAAAATAATTTCATGAGGCAGTAAAGGATGTGTAAGCAGCCATAGGGTTTGCATGTTTAATGAACCATATCCCAGACAATTATATCAGACTCTCAGAGTTAGAACCACAGCCATCAATATGCTTCTTAAAAGATTTTGCCTGGTGATTCCATGGTATAACCCAGATTAAAACCCATTGCCCAGAAATTAGCGAAAAAGGTTCTCAGTGCATGTTTGTTAAATGACTGTCCTCTGGGGTTCTCCAGAGATGTCAAGAATGTACGATCTTAGTGTTTGAAGCATAATCTCACATTCTCTAAACTCTCTTGTGTTTGACTGAAGAGGGGAATGACATCGTTTTCTGTGATTGAAGGATACTGTACACCCTCTAATAGGAGGAGAGAGAGAGAGAGAGCTAGAGATTTGAAGGTAGGAAAAGGAAAGGTGGCTTTGCGGGTAAGTGCCACATCTCTGTCAGTGTGATCAGCACAGCCGAGATCTGTGTGGAGGGCATACAGAGAGCAGAGATTCCAGAGCTCCTGGGGGATTTTTCACCTCCTGTGAGGAATTACCAGACCCCTTGATTCAAGGCTGTGACATTGCCTCCAGCAGCTTGCTAATGCAAAAGGGCTATTTGACTAAGAGACTTGACAGTTTTTTTCCTCAGGAACTTGAGTTACAAGTTTGTTTTCCAAAAACTTTCCTCGTGTTACTCAGCCACTTAAGGACATGTGTTTTCTTGGCAATGACATTCACCATTTTGCATAAGATGGGTCCAAAATTAATTATATGTGATAGTATGCAACCTGAATTCTAACTTACCAAGTCCTTACATTAAAATCTACATGACATATTTTTTAGGAAAATGCTTCTAATCTTCCTTTCTTGCTTCTTATGTACCCTATATCAGTAAAATGTCTCTTTCATAGAATTTGAACTCTATGAGAATACACAAAAAGAAATGTTGGTATTAATATAATCACTGTGCTAAGAGTTTATACCATGCATGAAATAGAGGGCATCTGTGGTTTTAAAAACAAAACAAAATAAAACCAATGCCTGAAACCTTTGAAAAAAGATTTCCCTCTCTCATCTCTGTCCCTCTCCTTATGGACTTCTCTAGCAGTGTACACATCTATGCTTGGGAATCATGGCCTTGGCAAGTTGGAATTAATATTAATGTGTATGCTGTGTCTATCAGTCCTGCTAGGACAGAAAACAGTATTGATAGTCATGGGGGTAGGTGGAATAATGGCTCCCCCCAAATGTCAACATCTTAATTTCTAGTACCTGTGACTATTTCTTTCCAAGGCAAAAAGGATTGTGCTGATGTTATTAAATTAAAGATCTTGAGACAGGAAGATTATTCTGGATTATCTAGATGAGTCTAACGTAATCACATGAATTCGTTTTTTTAATTTGTATATTTTGAATTGGAGGATAATGGCTTTACAGTGTTGGGTTGGTTTCTGCCGCACATCAGCATGAGGCATACATAGTCCCCTCCCTCTTGAACCTCCTTCACTCGTCCCACCCCCTCCTACCCCTCTAGGTTGTCACAGTGCACTGGGTTGAGCTCCCTGCATCATACAGCAAGTTACCGCTAGTTTTCTACTTTACATATGGTAATGTATATGTTTCAGGGCTACCCTCTCAAGTCATCCCTCCCTCTCCTTCCCCTGCTGTGTCCACAAATCTATTCTTTACATCTACAGCTCTGTTGCTGCCTTGCAAATAGGTACTATTTTTCTAGATTCTATATATATACATATATATATATATATGCATTAATATATGATATTTGTTTTTCTCTTTGTTACTTACTTCAATCTGTATAACGGGCTCTAAGTTCATCCACCTCACTAGAACTGATTTAAACCCATGTTAATGGCTGTAGAATATTCCATTGCATATATGTACCACTTCTTTATCCATTCTTCTGTCAGTGGACATCTAGGTTGCTTCCATGTCCTGGCTATTGTAAATAACGCTGCAATGAATATTGGGGTACATATATTTTTAGAATTGTAGTTTTCTCAAGGTATATTCCCAGTAGTGGGATTGCTGAGTCATGTGGTAGTTTTATTCCTAGTTTTTAAAGGAAATTTCATAGTATTCTCCTTGGTGGCTGTATCAACCTACATTCCCATCAATTGTGCAAGAGGGTTCCCTTTTCTCCACATCCTCTCCAGTATTGATTGTTTCTAAATTTTTTGATAATGGCCATTCTGACCCATGTAATCACGTGAGCTTTTAAAAGTGTAAAACTTTTCTTGGCTATGTTCAGAGGGAGATAAGACTATGGAAGAGAGAACCAGAGAGATAGCAGTGTGACCAGAACTCAACCCAACATTAACAGCTTTAAATGAAGATAGAGGAAGGGGCCACAAGCCAAGGGATGCAGGCAGCCTCTAGAGGCTGCAAAAAGCAAGAAGACATTTTCCCCTAGAGCCTCTAGAAAGGAACACAGCCTTGTGATACCCATGTCAGAATTTTGACCTCAAGTACTATAAGATAATAACCATGTATTGTTTTTAAGCTGCTAAGGTTGTGGTAATTTGATATAGCAGCAATGGAAATGAATATACTCACTGTCCTGGACTGAGGGTTGGAGTCCTAGACTCAAGTTCTTCATCATGGAAGAGACTGTACTCCATGAGCTTTTGACAGTCTGTGAGCTACCTTTTCCTCATCTGATAAAGGATTTGGTTCCAATGAGTTGATTTCAAACGTTTTTACTCACATAACTTTTCTTCAAAAGGACTGTTACATAGAAGATGGACCTGCTCTACTGAAGCAAGGAGGCCTGGAGCCTAGTGGGCAGGAGCCCACTGTCCTCAATATAGGAGAGTGACCCTGTATTGTCAGTGTCACTGGCAATGACAATCCCATCTCTGCTACAATTCATTTCCATTTCTGCTATAATAAATTACCACAGCCATAATGACTTAAAAACAATGCAGGGCTATTATCTTACAGTACTGGAAGTCAGTCTGGCATGGGTATCAGAAAGTTGTGTTCCATCCTGAAGGCCATGTTCCTTCTGAAGGGCAGGCTGCCAAGAGAGTTCATCTAGGGGAGCAGCTCCTATGGAGGGACAGCAGTGGGGCTTAGAGATCCACCTCTCTGGATTTCTTGAATAATATACATGGGGAAATTATTATTTTTAAATTTTTATTGGAATGGAGGCACATTTATTTCTTTCCATATTGTATATTTTATGGCTAATGTCATTGGTCTTCTTAGAGAAATCACTGCTTTTGTCAAGGGCATAAGGGTATTATTCTTTGCTTTCTTGTAGAAGTTTTGTAGAAATGGCCATCCTTTGTGGCTTTTGAGATCTTAGTTCCCTGACCAGGGATCAAACCTGCACGCCCTGCATTAGATGTGCAGAATCTTTTAACACTGGACCACCAGGGAAGTCCTGGGAAAAATATTTTTATTGAAATATAGATGACGTAAAATATGTTATAGGTGTATATTATAGTGATTCACAGTTTTAAAGGTTATGCAACATTTATAGTTATTATAAAACATTGGCTATCTGGGCTGTACAACATACCCTTGTAGCTTATTTTATACATGATAGTTTGTACCTCTTAATCCTACATAGGAAAATTTTTAAGGGAAATATATCTGGTAATATTGATTATCAGAACAAGTACCTTGAAAATTGTTCTGTCAGAAAATTGAAAATAGCGCATTTCTGTTTTGAATGAGGTGTTTATCTCCCTGTGAACGTACAGTCTGTATTTCTTTAGCAAGCTAGGATAAAATCAGAGGGGAAAACTTGTCTAAAGCTATATTAACAGAACAGAATTTTACTAAGTCAACTTTGTAAAATGTTCAGTGAAACAACTCTTCAGTTGTTTTAAATGATGCCAAAATAGTTTATTTGATCATACTATTAACTTTCAAATGGATGTGTTCGAACTTAGGAGCTAGCTTCTGATTCACATGTGACTTGTTGTTGTTGTTGTTAGCAACTTTAGTTCTTTGGTAAGCCTTAGTACTCTTGTGCTGGTATTTTTTTAAATTTTTTTGAAGTATAATTGATTTACACTATTAGGTTAATTTCAAGTGTACAGCAAAGTGATTCAGCTACATCCTTATATTTTCAATTAAGGTTTATCACAGGATATTGAATATAGATCCCTGTTCTATATAGTAGGACCTTGTTGTCTATAGATCCTGTGTATTCTAGCTTGCATCAGCTAGTCTCCAAATCTCAACCCATCCCTTCCCCAAACCCTTCTCCCCTTTGACAGCTACCAGTCTGTTCTCTGGGTACATGATTCTGTTTCATAGATAGGTTCATTTGAGTCATATTTTAGATTCCACATATAAGTTGTATTATATATTTGTCTTTTTCTGTCTGACTTACTTCCCTTAATATGATAATCTCTAGGTCTATCCATGCTGCTACAAATGGCATTATTTCATTATTTTTTATGGCTGAGTACTATTCCGTTGTATGTATATACCATATTTCCTTTATCCATTCCCCTGTTGATCAACATTTAGGCTGATTCCATGTCTTGGTTATTGTATATAGTGCTGCAGTGAACGTAAGTGTATGTATATCTTTTCAAATTATGGTTTTCTCTGGGTATATGCCCAGGAGCGGGACTGCTAGATCAATATAGAAACTCTATTTTTAGCTTTTTGAGGAACCTCTATACTATTTTCCATAGAGGTTATACCAGATTACATTCCCACTAACAGTACAGGAGGATTCCCTTTTCTCCACACCCTCCTGAGCATTTGTTATTTGTGGACTTTCTAATGATGATCATTCTGACTGTTGAGAGGTAATACCTCAGTGTTTTGTGGGTTTTTTTTTTTGAGAGATACTAAAGTTTTTTTATTACAAAGTAATATCACTCAGATGATGACTGCTGCAGCCATGAAAGTCAAAGACGCTTGCTCTTTCGAAGAAAAGTTATGACTAACCTAGACAGCATATTAAAAAGCAGAGACATTACTTTGCCAACCAAGTTCCGTCTAGTCAAAACTATGGTTTTTCTAGTAGTCATGTATGGATGTGAGAATTGGATTATAAAGAAAGCTGAGCCCTGAAGAATGGATGCTTTTGAACTGTGGTGTTGGAAAAGATTCTTGAGAGGCCCTTGGACTACAAGGAGATCCAACCAGTAAATCCTAAAGGAAATCAGTCCTCAATATTCATTGGAAGGACTGCTGTTGAAGCTGAAACTCCAATACTTTGGCCATCTGATGAGAAGAACTGACTCATTTAAAAAGATGCTGATGCTGGGAAAGATTGAAGGCAGGAGGAGAAGGGGACGACAGAGGATGAGATGGTTGGAATGTCATCATTGACTCAATGAACATGAGTTTGAGTAAACTCTGGGAGTTGGTGAGGGACAGGGAGGCCTGGCACCCTGCAGTCCATGGGGCTGCAAAGAGTCGGACACGACTGAGTGACTGAACTGAATTGAATATGCAATTATGGTAAAACATCAGAAGCTAAAGGAAGAAATAACACAAAAATTACCAGCCCTATTTTTGTTTGTTCTTCAGCTGCTCAGTCATGTCCGACTCTTTGCAACCCCATGAACTGCAGCGCACCAGGCTTCCCTGTCCTCCCCCATCTCCTGGAACTTGCTCAAACTCAAGTCCATCGAGTCGTTGATGCCATCCTACTATCTCATCTTCTCTCATCCCTTTCTCCTCCTGCCTTCAATCTTTCCTGTATTAGGTTTTTTTCTAATGAGTTGGCTCTTCACATCAGGTGGCCAAAATATTGGAGCTTCAGCTTCAGCTTCGGCATCAGTCCTTCCAATGAATATTCAGGGTTGATTTCCTTTAGGATTGATTAGTTTGAGCTCCTTGCAGTCCAAGGGACTCAAGAATCTTCACCAACACCACAGTTGGAACGTGTCAATTCTTTGGCACTCAGTTTTCTTTATGGTCTAACTCTCACATCCATACATGACTATTGGAAAAACTGTAGCTTTGACTAAATGGACCTTTGTCGGCAAAGTAATGTCTCTTCTTTTTAATATACTGTCGAGGTTTGTCATAGCTTTTCTTCCAAGGAGCAAGCATCTGTTACTTGCATGGCTGCAGTCACCATCTGCTGTGATTTTTGAGCCCCAAAACATAAAGTCTCTCTCTGTTTCCATTGTTTCCCCATCTACTTGCCATGAAGTTATAGGAGTAGATGCCATGATATTTTTTGTTTGAATGTTGATATTTGTCAGCTTTTTCACTCTCCTCTTTCACCTTCATTAAGAGGCTCTTTAGTTTCTCTTCACTTTCTTTCATAAGGGTGGTGTCATCTGCATATCTGAGATTATTGATATTTTTCCCAGCAATCTTGATTCCAGATTGTGCTTCATCCAGTCCAGCATTTCTCATGATGTATTCTGCATATAAGTTAAATAAGCAGGGTAACAATATACAGTCTTGATGTACTCCTTTCCCAATTTGGAACCAGTCTGTTGTTCCATGTCCAGTTCTAACTGGTGCTTGTTGACCTGCATACAGGCTTTTCAGGAGGCATTTTAGTCCTCCTCAAAACCCAAAATTCATTTCTTGGATAACAACTTAATAGATTCAGGTGTGTCTATAAATTTTCATTTCAAACACAAGGTATCAGTTTATATTCATATTCTGTCAATAGGTAAACTGAGTTGTCTTTTTCAGTGACAGAGGTAGACTGCCAGAGTCATTTTGAAGTCTTTCTCTGGAAAGAGGAAAAGACCCTCAAAGCTCACAAATAAAATGATTTGCCAGATATCTTCAAAAGGGAGAAAATGGATACAGAAGAGAGCATTTTACACTTTTTATAAAAAGATTCAATTTCTTATCATATTGATCTTTTATCTTTAATACTAAGTTGTCTTTAGTCAGTTCAGTTCAGTCGCTCAGTCATGTCAGACTCTTTGCGACCCCATGAATCGCAGCACGCCAGGCCTCCCTGTCCATCACCAACTCCCGGAGTTAACTCAGACTCACATCCATCGAGTCCGTGATGCATTCCAGCCATCTCATCCTCTGTCGTCCCCTTCTCCTCCTGCCCCCAATCCCTCCCAGCATCAGAGTCTTTTCCAATGAGTCAACTCTTCGCATGAGGTGGCCAAAGTACTGGAGTTTCAGCTTTAGCATCATTCCTTCCAAAGAAATCCCAGGGCTGATCTCCTTCAGAATGGACTGGTTGGATCTCCTTGCAGTCCAAGGGACTCTCAAGAGTCTTCTCCAACACGACAGTTCAAAAGCATCAATTCTTCGGTGCTCAGCCTTCTTCACAGTCCAACTCTCACATCCATACCTGACCACTGGAAAAACCATAGCCTTGACTAGATGGGCCTTTGTTGGCAAAGTAATGTCTCTGCTTTTGAATATGCTATCTAGATTGGTCATAACTTTTCTTCCAAGGAGTAAGCGTCTTTTAATTCATGGCTGTGGTCACCATCTGCAGTGATTTTGGAGCCCAGAAAAATAGTCTGACACTGTTTCCACTGTTTCCCCATATATTTCCCATGAAGTGATGGGACCGGATGCCATGATCTTCATTTTCTGAATGTTGAGCTTTAAGCCAACTTTTTCACCCTCCTCTTTCACTTTCATCAAGAGGCTTTTTAGTTCCTCTTCACTTTCTGCCATAAAGGTGGTGTCATCTGCATGTCTGAGGTTATTGATATTTCTCCCGGCAATCTTGATTCCATCCTGTGCTTCTTCTAGCCCAGCATTTCTCATGATGTACTCTGCATAGAAGTTAAATAAGTAGGGTGACAATATACAGCCTTGACGTACTCCTTTTCCTACAACAACCAGTCTGTTGTTCCATATCCAGTTCTAACTGTTGCTTCCTGACCTGCATACAGGTTTCTCAAGAGGCAGGTCAGGTGGTCTGATATTCCCATCTCTTTCAGAATTTTCCACAGTTTATTGTGATCCATGTAGTCAAAGGCTTTGGCATAGTCAATAAAGCAGAAATAGATGTGTTTCTGGAACTCTCTTGCTTTTTTGATGATCCAGCAGATGTTGGATATATCCTCAATGTAGTTTTGATTTGCATTTCACTAATAATTGTGCTGCTTGTTTGTTTATTTATTAATTTTTTAATGGCTATTTTCAATACAGAAATGTTACGTTGCAACTCAAAATGATAGTTTAGAAACTGGGGATAGGGGGCATTTTGATATTCAGACACAGTATGATTCTCCTAGGAGAAGATGGGGTGCTACTCTAGACAGCAGTGCTACGGATGAGCTAGTAACCTGGAGGAGAGGTTTGGAAGAGCAGTGAAATGATGGTGACACAGCAGTGACTCTGACATGGCATATATGTAGGTATATGAGAAAAAGAAAGTGTTAGTCACTCAGTCATATCCAACTCTTTGTGACCCCATGGACTGTAGCCCACAGGCTCCTCTGTCCATGAGATTGTCCAGGCAAGAATACTAGAGTGAGTAGCCATTTCCTTCTCCAGGGGATCTTCTTGACCCAGGGATCAAACCTGGGTCTCCTGCATTGCAGGCAGATTCTTTACCATCTGAGCCATCAGGGAAGCCCTATATGTAGGTGTATGTATACACATGTTTACATGTGTATGTAAACATATGCATACATACGTATGAGAGAGTCAGTTCCTAGTTAGGTTGATAAGAAGTCCAGGGTTCCCGATGAGATGAAAAGGGTCTGGAGCCCTCAAGAAGGAGAAAGCTGTCTGGGGCTCTCAAGGAGAAAAGGACAAATGTTCTTTTCTACATTGCTTTGTCTTAGTTAATATAACAATGTATCTTGCTCAAGGACATATTTCTTCTTAACAAGAACCTTCTGACCAATCCTGTCATCTTAAAATATATATTTTGGGAGTGGGTCTGGTAAAATCTTTCTATTTTTCATTCTAATCTTGTTAATTTAAGATGTATGTTGTAGGAGTGGGTCTGAAAAATGTATAGAAGGCCTTGATAACACTAGCAAGGGGGGCATTCTCCATCCCCTTTCTGCTGTCTATGTCAGAAGCTTTCTTTGTCCCTTTTCTTACTTTAATAAAACTCTGCTTCACAAAAGCTCTTGAGTGATCAAGGCTTGTCCCTGGTCCCAAAGCTGTCTTCGTCTTCGGAGATGTCAAATCTGGCATCATTCACCATCAGCTATCACATGTACCTGTATGTATATATTTATAATACAAAGGCATCCTGAGTATTAAAAATGACATTTCTGTCTATAAGAAAGAAAGTCTAAGTTACTTATAATCTCACCTCCTAGAGACACAACCCTTCTGTGTATCTTCTGGTCTTTTTTTTGTGGCACCCAAATTCCTCACATAATCACCCTCATTCACTAAAAGACATTTTGATATCATCACCAAGATTGTCATTTTCTAATTAGACAACCCTGAGTAGAGTTTGATTTCTTCCATGTTACAGGAACCTAGTTACTTAACCTTTCTAAGGTTTCCTCAAGTGTATGAGGAATACAACTACTATGCAAATAATACTAGGAATGTTGTCCCAAGGAAGAGCTAATATTATGATTCTCAGTCTTGACTGGGCATAAGAATCACCCAAAATCCTTGAAAAATTCTGATCACCCCACTTCCTCAGAGTACTGATTTCATTATATTGCCCTGGCTTGTCCTGTCTTTTTTTCTAAACTGTTCTCTAGATGTCTGTGATGCAGCCAGGACTGAAAAACACTACAATAATGTGTGCAAAGCTCTCAATACTTAGAACTCAGAAAGGCATGAGCACCATTATTATACTGTGTTTCTGAAAAGAAAATGAATTAATAAAACACGCTCTCACTGTATTTCTATTTTTCTATATGATATGCAGTTTTTATTGCCAGGTATGTGTCACTATCTTCATCAAGTTCCGTGGCTGCTTGGTATTCAGCAGTATCGTGACAGTCCAGTTTACTTGATTAGCTGTACATTAGAAATTTAAGTCCTTCTAAGTATTCGACTATTCTAAAGAGTATTGCAAAGAGTCTTGTGCTTATAAATCTTCATAGCTGTACAACTATTTCCTTAGGAACTGCTGGCTCAGAGGGTACATCCATTTTTGAGGCTTCTGAACATTGCCAAATTGCCCTGTTTAATGGGATAATCAATATCATTTAGGATACATTACAGCTACAAATAAGAAAAAGCTTAGTTCAAATTGACTTAAACAATAAAGGAGATTTATTGGCTCAAATAACTGGTAAATCTAGAGATTAAGTGAATTTCAGAGCTAGTTGGACTCAGCATTTCAGTGATACCATCAAAGATCTGTCTATATCACTTCATCTCTTGCCTTAGCCCTATTCCATAACAGCTTTTTTTCTGTGGTCAGAATAAGGCCGCCAACAGTTCCTGGGGCAGCAAGCTTCTTCATCCAGATACAGTGTAATAAATGTCTCTTTAAGATGTTTTCCTAGAACAAGGAAGCTTAAACTTTCAACAAACTCATGCCTCACCTCTTATTGATCCAATTTTGATTAATCAGAGGTGAGAATCTCCTAATCAGTTTATGCCTGAGTCACATATTTTACCCTTAAGAAGGATGGAATAATCTTCTCCCACAGCTCCTTGGGTGCAGAAGGGAGGTTTTGATATCTTGAAATAAGGAAAGACATAGAAGAGAGAATAGATAACCACAGTGACCAAGATCAACAAAATTCAAAAGAGAATCACAGCAGGATGCTTCTCATAAAGTTGAAAAGAGGGGAAGAAAATGAGTTGGTGAGAAATGTGTGTGCTAAGTCATTTCAGTCAATTCCAATTCTTTTTTGACCCTGTGGACTATAGTCCGCCAGGTTCTTCTGCCCATGGGATTCTCCAGGCAAGAATACTGGAATGGGTTGCCATGCCATCTTCCAGGGGATCATCCAAGCCCAGGGATCAATCCCATGTCTCTTATGTCTCCTGTAATGGCAGGCGGGAGTGCCACCTGGTAGGGTTATGTTGGATTAATAGCTATCTTACCAATTGTATCAGTTCTGTCTGCCTCCAGCATTTGGTACCAAACAAGTGTGGATTTCAGGAGAACAAGGATGTCTATTTTTTAAGCCAATCATTGCATCCTCCTTGCCTCCTAGCACTGTACAGAGCACCTGTTTCCATATATTTTAAGTCCATTTAATATGTCATCAACACAATTCCTGGAACAGTAAGTGTTTAACTTTATGTTGTTTAAAGTATAAAATTAGAGTTGTGTGTTTTTAGTTGTTTAAGGAATATACAGGAGAAGGCAATGGCACCCCACTCCAGTACTCTTGCCTGGAAATTCCCGTGGATGGAGGAGCCTGGTAGGCCGCAGTCCTTAGGGTTGCTAAGAGCCAGACATGACTGAGCGGCTTCACTTTCCCTTTTCACTTTCATGCATTGGAGAAGGAAATGGCAATCCACTCCAATGTTCTTGCCTGGAGAATCCCAGGGATGGCGGAGCCTGGTGAGCTGCCGTCTATGGGGTCGCACAGAGTTGAACATGACTGGAGTGACTTAGCAGCAGCAACATCTGTTTTCACTCTCTCATCCACGATCAAAACTATAAGTTTCTTGAAGTACATATATAGAATTTTAGTGTGTGTGTGTCTAAGTGTGTGTGAGAGAGAGAGAAGCTGACTTGTAAATGGCAATGTGTCCAAAAATACTCCATATGTGATGAATTACAACTTTCTAGTGACTGTCGCAGGGTTTAATAGGTCATTGGTTCCTAATTAGTGCCTACAGATGAACATACTCTCTCATTTAGAGACACTCAGCTAAGGAACATTCCATTTCTAGCAGCACCTAGACTAAAACCCTCCTTACCTTCAGTTGGAGTCTGGATATAGACATCTGGAAGGATCACACATTGATTTACTTGAAAACCATTACCTATGTGGCCAAGTTCTAATTGGATTCCATCTTATCATGAAAGAGATTGTACGGTGCTTCCTCTGGTGCTGTCCCTCTCGCAATTCCCCCAGTAACATTCTGCCTTGCTACCATTCTTTCAAACCCACACCCAGAGGAGTCTGGGATGTGGAAGTATTAACATTTAGATTAATTTCTCATGGCACTTAGGTTATTGGATTTCTCCCTCTTGCCAACACTCCTTAAACTGCTGTAACTATACAGTCTCTAGTGGACCTCTTAAATAGAAAGCATTGGCGGAATAATGTCTACTGAAAAGGACTGTATCATTTCTGTCTACCTCCAGCATTTGGTACAAAAACATTACACTGAAATATATTTGCAAAAATGTCAGTATTTGTATTCCAGGGAACTTTGAAAGACAATTTAGTCCTTCCACAACTCTAAGTGGAACAGCTGCTTGGCCAGGTCGGAGATGTAATTGTCATAACATATGTGAAACAAATTGTCCTCTTGTGCTTAAACCTTTTCTGCTGAAATCAAACATATATTTAAAGAATAAAATTCTTTTAAAAATAAGGCTTGGAGAAAATTGAGAACTTTTATTTTTGGATAAGTTGGATAAGTTAAGAATGGAAGCTCAGTAGTGTAAGAAAAATCTCCTTCTGAAAAGGGGTGGGAAACTCTCACCTCCCAGTCCCAGGCCAGAGCCACCCTCCACTAAGGGGATGTCAGGAAACTCACCTGAAGTCCTAAATCATCACCATTGAATGAGGGGTAGGAAACATGCTCTCAAACAAGACTCCCTGAGACAAGACAGAATTTGGCAGCCCAGAGGGAAGAACAGGAATACTGAGAAAATCCCACCCCTGAGGCTAAAGTACACAGAACCTAAGACAGAGGCTGGAAATGAGTAAGAACATCTCTTGCCCATCAAAAGCCTTATAGTGAATAATGATCAATTAGATGAATTATTCCCTAATATATAGTTGAAATTCATTTATGTGTAATGAGTATAAATTTCATTCCACATATCCCAGTAAAAGAAATACCACATCAATTCATTTATCTGTATCAAACTGAATTCAACTCTGAGACCTACCATTCCATCTGTTAAGGTTTGAGGCACCTTCTCTCTCCCTAATTTTACTCAAGGACCAGATTATCCTGTATGTCTCTGGGTCATGGCCAGAGAACAGCCATGAAGTTCAGCTCTCCATGGTCATGTAGGGAGCTCACTGTCCAAACTTGATGACTCACTGGTGGAGGGTGACTCTGCCACTGGGGACTGAGTATGAACCTGCTGCCAGTTTAGGACAGCTCCTGAGTAATGATGAAAGTGTCACTGAAATGGTAACAAAAGAATAGACTCTTCCCTCAAACAGGTCTCATGGTATTGCTTCTCAATATTTAAGACACGTGACTGCAGACACATAACTTGAGCAGTGCAGTGATAGCCAGTTGTTAGAGCACAATTTAACTGCTAGAAGAGCAAACTAGTGAGAAGATAGTAAAAGACTGCCATTTCTTAAAAAACTTTGTTCTTCCACCAAATCAACAGGGTAGATCTTACCTGTCAAGTTAGATCCTGAATACCTTCACCTGTTCCCCTTTCCCACTTCATCCTCACCCTTCACTGGGCCTCTAGTGAAGGACCTGTAAAAATACAAGCTACCAAATAAGTATAGGACTCTCCACTTAGGGAGTTGCCTCCCTTAAAAGGAAATGCCAAACCTGTTTTCTTCTTCCACTTGAAGAAGCTCACTTAAGAGTTCAGTCTGCATTGGCCATCTGTGGTTGTCCCCCTAGTAAAAGTGCACCATTCCCATCAGCTTCTGATTCTTGTTTGGAGACCCGTGTTGTTCCAGGGAAGCTGATCTGTCCTCAGAAAATCCTGACATTGATCATTATTCACTGTAAGGCTTTTGATGGGCAAGAGATGTTCTTACTCATTTCCAGCCTCTGTCTTAGGTTCTGTGTACTTTAGCCTCAGGGGTGGGATTTTCTCAGTATTCCTGTTCTTCCCTCTGGGCTGCCAAATTCTGTCTTGTCTCAGGGAGTCTTGTTTGAGAGCAAGTTTCCTACCCCTCATTCAATGGTGATAATTTAGGACTTCAGGTGAGTTTCCTGACATCCCCTTAGTGGAGGGTGGCTCTGGCCTGGGACTGGGAGGTGAGAGTTTCCCACCCCTTTTCAGAAGGAGATTTTTCTTACTCTACTGAGCTTCCATTCTTAACTTATCCAACTGAGAAGAAAATACACATTTTATAAAATTTTTTTTAAAAATTTGCTTTTGATGAGATTATGGCAAAACAGGCTTTCTTCAATGTTGCTGGGCATAGTGCTGATAGATCTGACCCCAGTGGAGGGGAAATGTGATGACATGAAAGAAAATTATGCATGTATATGCCTTTTAGGAATCTACTCTTAAAATATACTGGAACAAATATGAAGTAATGTATTTGCAGGATTTTTTATTGTACCATATTTATAAAACAGTGGAATCATCTGGTTAAATAAATGTATCTATACAATAGAATGTTAAGCTGCCATTTTAAAAAAATGAAGGAAAATATTTGACATATTATACATGACCACATATATAGAGACATCTCTAGGCTAGATGGTCAAATGGAAAAGTAAGAACAAAAGGAAGGGAAGTAGATGAGATGGTTAACTTCATATGATATCTTGGCTAGGCTGTGGTGCTCACTTGTTTGGTCAAATACTAATGTAGATGTTGCTGTGGAGGCATTTTCTAGATATGATTAACATTTACAATCAGTTGGCCTTAGTGAAAGTGAAAGTCACTCAGTCGTGTCCAACTCTTTGCGACTACATGGACTATACAGTCCATGGAATTCTCCAGGCCAGAATATTGGAGTGGCTGGTGTTTCTCTTCTCCAGGGAATCTTCTCAACCTAGGGATTGAACCCAGGTCTCCGGCATTGCAGGCAGATCTTTTCCAATTGAGCTCTCAGGGAAGTTGGCCTTAAGGAAAGCAAGTTAGCATCCACAATGTAGGTGAACCTTAACCAATCAGCCGAAGGCCACTGGAGCAAAATTCAGGTTTCTCAGAGAAGGAATTCTGCCTCTAGACTAACACAGAATTCTTGCCTGAGTTTCCAGCCTGCTGGCCTGCCCTACAGGTTTCAGACTCAAGACTGTAACGTCAGCTCTTTCCTGAATTTCTAGCCTGCAAATTTTGTGTATCCTATCGGTTCTTTTCCTTTGGAGAACGCTGATTGTTACAGTAGATAAGTAAAATATTAGATATAGTATGCTGCTTTATGTGTATAAGGTAAAATATCAGAAGAATAAACTAGAAATTGCCCCACCCACAAAAAATAGATCAGCTAAAGGAGACAATGGGTACAGATAAAGAAAAAATGGAAATTAGATCTATTTAAGTACACCTTAATAAACTTGTTTCTTAATTGAAATACAATTTTTTGTTTATTTTGAAATCAGGCAAAGTTTGATCTCTTAATTTAGCATCCTTTTCCTTTTAAAATGCATAATTATTACTATCTAAATAACATAGTTTCTAGTCTTACACATTTTTGACTTTTTATAAAGATGGAGTCATACTTTGGTTTTCAACTTGACTTTTTCCTCTAAAGCGTTTTTTCCTGATATGTTTATGTTGATATCTATTTATTCCTTTTTCTCCATTTTATGGCACTGTATTATGTAAATATACCACACTTTTTCAATTCTCTTGTGGTTGATACTTCTATAGAAATTCTTGTACAAATTTTATTGCAGAAGGGCAAAAATTTCCCTAGGGTATTTGATTAGGAAGAGAATTGCAGAATTGGGTAGAGGATAAATGAATGTGAATATCTTCCATTTCCTAGAGTAATAGCAATTTGCTTCATGTGGTTGTACCAATTTGCATTTCTAACTGGAAGTACAGGAATGAGTTTCCATTCTGCATTCTTCCACATCCTTACCAACACTTGTTATTGGCAGCTTTTCTAATTCTTGCTGACCTGGTAGTTAGAAAATTGTTAAATTTCAGTAACTTTATTATTTGTCTTTAGGTCTTCCATTACTTAGTATTTAAAGTTCTACTTCTCTCAATTTTTTGTTCTTCTTGATTTCTTAATGGTTGATGTTTTTAATTGTCTTAGAGTTATTTTATAGTCTCTTTAGATTTCCTGTTATCCAAAGTTCTTGGGGGTTTTAAGTGAAAGTGAAAGTGAAGTCGCTCAGTCCTGCCCAACTCTTTGCGATCCCATGGACAGTAGTCTGCACCAAGCTCCTCCGTCCATGGGATTTTCCAGGCAATAGTACTGGAGTGGGTTGCCATTTCCTTCTCCAGGGAATCTTCCCGACTCAGGGATCGAACCCAGGTCTCCCTCATTGTAGACAGATGCTTTACCATCTGAGCCACCAGGGAAGTCTAATCATCCTATTATGTTTAATTTTCATTAATGATGGAGAGTTTCCTGTGTGTTTAATACTTTTAAATTATGTTCTTTTCTCAGTGGTGCTTTATCTGGTAGAATCTTGGGCAATTGAGGCTCCTATGTCTGTCTACAGTGTTTTTGCTCTGGCTTCTGGTGAGCACTCTAAGAATGCGCACTTGAGCAGCCTGGGGCCGACTTTACATTAGTTACTTGACCTGAGGGTTTCAGAAACACTGATTAAGTTTCAACCTCACTTAGATGTGCTTGGTGCCAAGATAGTTTAATGCTGTAGAAAAAGAAAGATATTCATTGAGCATGTATCATTTACCTACAGTTGTCCCAAGTCTGTTCTGAAAGGAAGTTCTAAAAGATTTTTGATCCCAATTAGAAAAGAATAGTGTGTCTTGCGGAGAAGGCAATGGCACCCCACTCCAACACTCTTGCCTGGAAAATCCCGTGGACAGAGGAGCCTGGTAGGCTGCAGTCCATGGGGTCGCTAAGAGTTGGACAGGACTGAGGGACTTCACTTTCACTTTTCACTTTCATGCATTGGAAAAGGAAATGGCAACCCTCTCCAGTGTTCTTGATGGGAGAATCCCAGGGATGGGGGAGCCTGGTGGGCTGCCATCTATGGGGTCGCACAAAGTCAGACACGACTGAAGCAACTTAGCAGCAGCAGCAGCAGCAGCAGTGTGTCTTGAACTCTGTTCCCTTAAAAATAATTACATTATAGAGCTGGAGTTACATAAATCTTCAAGATACTTAACTTGTAATGGTTTATTTTTATTCCTTTTAAAAATATCCTGTATGTTCTAAGTAGACATGAAATATATAGCTACAATATCTCTTATTTTACTAATTTTGTGGGTTTTTTTTTTAAGCCAACTATGTAGTAGTTCAACAAACCACCTTCTCATTTTCTTTTAGGTGAGGGAAGAAATGCTGGATAGTTATTTCAAAAATTATAACCCAGTAATTCATCTAGCAGGAAATACCTGAAATGTAGGTAGTCTGTTAATTGAGTCAAATTAAAGCTAAAAAAAGCCCAGCACAAATGTCCCTAAAGTAACTATTTTTTCCAAACCTAAATGTATGATGTACACTTCGCAGTCAAGGCTGGCTTTGTCTTGTTACTATCAATTCCATGGCTTTCTTTCTATTCTTATTTGCCCTGTTTTTGGTGAAAAGTACTTCTCTAACAGGCCAAGTAGATGTTTCTCATCTATTCTCTTTAAAAACAAAATTCTACCTAATATGATAGAATTTTTATCAGGCTCTTTTTCTTGTATTAACTTAGACATTAAGTTCCTAATACTTCCACTAGGCAGTGTTACGAAATATTAAAGAATATGTGTGAGGAATATTTTTTTCAAAATTAAGTATGGCTCTGTAATATACAATTTTTACCTAAAAAGAAAAACCCTTGTGATAAATGTCCAATTGCTTTTCCCTATCTTTCCACCTGGCCTAAAAAAAAAGAAAATTGCTTATCTGGAGATCAGTGATATAGTAAACTAACAATGCAAACATTTTTTAAAAAGTAAAAAGTTGTTGAATAGTGACCCCCTCCAAATACATTCTCTTTAAAACTCATATTTTAAATACACTGCGGTTATCTCTGTGTTTTGAGAGTAATACCTACATACCAGTTCTCAATTTGGACGTTACTTCTGCTCGGGGATCACTGTGAGCTCTTTCTACACTCTCTCTCCACCAGCACCTTGAATTTCCCTTATTAGAGTATGAATTGCACTGTATCATAATCCCCTGTTATTCACAGCTGTCACAGATACATTACTGACAAGCACATGGCAGTCTTTCCAGTATGCTTTCTTAGTCTTTGAAAGTGTTTGTTATAATCAGTGTGTCAAAAGAATAAAAGGATTACTGATATTCACCTTATTGACTCTGAATAAATAAGAAAAGATTCTAAAAGGATTTAAGAGCTAAAATAACCCAGGAAAATTGGCTTATTGTAGTCAAAGGTACTTCAATTAAAAAATTCTAAAAAAAATATTGATCTATCTATTCACATGTACGGCTGAGGAAACTGAAAACTAGGAAAGGAAAGTAGCTACCCAAAGAGGTGGTCATTGATAAACCTGCTGCTGTTGCTGCTGCTAAGTCACTTCAGTCGTGTCCGATTCTGTGCGACCCCATAGACAGCAGCCCACCAGGCTCCCCTGTCCGGGAAAAATAAATATCCCTTGAATCTTATTTTAGGCTATTTCCAGGAGATAGTTGCTGAAAATGACAATAAATTAAGTCTTTATTTTAAACTAGGCATGGTGCTAAGTGATTGGCATTTCCTTTCTCATTTAGTCCCCAGAACAACCTGATAACATTGATGCAGATAGTAGCCATGTTGTACAGGCCATAAAAGGCCAACTGCTACAAGTTTGGCTTCTCTGGTGGCTCAGATGGTAAAGCATCTGCCAGCAACGCAAGAGACCCGGGTTTGATTCCTGGGTTGGGAAGATCCCCCGGAGAAAGAAATGGCAATCCACTCCAGCACTCTTGCCTGGAAAATCCCATGGATGGAGGAGCTGGATAGGCTGCAGTCCATGGGGTCCAAAGAGTCGGACACGACTGAGTGACTTCACTTCACTTCACTACAAGTTACTCCTACAAGTTGAGAAAATTATCAGCAGGTAGAAGCAGGGTTTCTACTTCTAACTCCAGAGCCCACTTTCCAATCTGCACCCCAAACTCGGGACCCTTCCCCTAGATAGGAGACTGCTGGACTGGCTGTTTAAATGGCTCAGTTCATTTCAGTTGCTCAGTTATGTCTTACTCTTGTGACCCCATAGACTGCAGCGCACCAGGCTTCCCTGTACATCAAAAACTCCCAGAGCTTGCTCAAACTCATGTCCATAGAGTTGGTGATGCCATCTGACCATCTTTTCCACTGTCATCCCCTTCTTCTGCCGTCAATCAGTCCCAGCATCAGGGTCTTTTCTAAGGAGTAAGTTCTAAGCATCAGGTGGCCAAAGTATTGCAGCTACAGCTTCAGCATCAGTTGTTCCAATGAATATTCAGGACTGATTTCCTTTCGGATGGGATGGCTGTATCCCCTTGCAGTCCAGGGGACTCTCAAGAGTCTTCTCCAACACCACAGTTCAAAAGCATCAATTCTTCTGCACTCAGCTTTCTTTATAGTCCAACTCTCACATCCATACATGACTATTGGCTTTCACTAGATGGACCTTTGATGGCAAAGTAATGTCTCTGTTTTTTAATATGCTGTCTAGGTTGATCATAGTTTTTCTTCAAAGAGGCAAGCGTCTTTTAATTTCATGGCTGTGGTCACCATCTGCAGTAATTTTGGAGCCTCAAAAATAAACGTCTCTCGCTATTTCCATGAAGTTGAAAGGTTTTATGAAGACCTATAAGACCTTATAGAACTAATACCCAAAAAAGATGTCCTTTTCATTATAGGGGACTGGAATGCAAAAGTGGGAAGTCAAGAAACACCTGGAGTAACAGGCAAATTTGGTCTTAGAATGCGGAATGAAGTAGGGTAAAGGCTAATAGAGTTTTGCCAAGAAAATGCACTGGTCATAGCAAACACCCTCTTCCAATAACACAAGAGAAGACTCTACACATGGACATCACTAGATAGTCAACACGGAAATCAGACTGATTATATTCTTTACAGCCAAAGAGGGAGAAGCTCTATACAGTCAGCAAAAACAAGACCAGGAGCTGACTGTGGCTCAGATCATGAACTCCTTATTACCAAATTCAGACTCAAATTGAAGAAAGTAGGGAAAACCGCTAGACCATTCAGGTATGACCTAAATCAAATCCCTTATGATTATACAGTGGAAGTGAGAAATAGAT
Source organism: Ovis canadensis (assembly GCF_042477335.2). Lineage (NCBI taxonomy): Eukaryota > Metazoa > Chordata > Mammalia > Artiodactyla > Bovidae > Ovis > Ovis canadensis. The sequence goes on from NC_091249.1 coordinate 76,501,087, forward strand.
TTAAGGGCCTAGATCTGATAGATAGTGCCTGATGAACTATGGAATGAGGTTTGTGACACTGTACGGGAGACAGGGATCAAGACCATCCCCATGGAAAAGAAATGCAAAAAAACAAAATGGCTGTCTGGGGAGGCCTTACAAATAGCTGTGAAAAGAAGGCGAAAAGCAAAGGAGAAAAGTAAAGATATAAGCATCTGAATGCAGAGTTCCAAAGAATAGCAAGAAGAGATAAGAAAGCCTTCCTCAGTGATCAATGCAAAGAAATAGAGGAAAAGAACAGAATGGGAAAGACTAGAGATCTCTTCAAGAAAATTAGAGATACCAAGGGAACATTTCATGCAAGGATGCGCTCAATAAAGGACAGAAATGGTATGGGCCTAACAGAAGCAGAAGATATTAAGAAGAGGTGGCAAGAATACACAGAAGAACTGTACAAAAAAGAACTTCATGACCCATACAGTCATGATGATGTGATCACTAATCTAGAGCCAGACATCTTGGAATGTGAAGTCAAGTGGGCCTTAGAAAGCATCACTATGAAAAGCTAGTGGAGGTGACGGAATTCCAGTTGAGCTGTTTCAAATCCTGAAAGATGATGCTGTGGAAGTGCTGTACTCAATATGCCAGCAAATTTGGAAAACTCAGCAGTGGCCACAGGACTGGAAAAGGTCAGTTTTCATTCCAATTCCAAAGAAAGGCAATGCCAAAGAATGCTCAAACTACCACACAATTGCACTCATCTCACATGCTAGTAAAGTAATGCTCAAAATTCTCCAAGCCAGGCTTCAGCAATATGTCAACTGTGAACTTCCAGATGTTCAAGCTGGTTTTAGAAAAGGCAGAGGAACCAGAGATCAAATTGCCAACTACTGCTGGAACATGGAAAAAGCAAGAAAGTTCCAGAAAAACATCTATTTCTGCTTGATTGACTATGCCAAAGCCTTTGACTGTGTGGATCACAATAAACTGTGGAAATTCTTCAAGAGATGGGAATACCAGACCACCTGACCTGCCTCTTGAGAAATCTGTATGCAGGTCAGGAAGCAACAGTTAGAACTGGACATGGAACAACAGACTGGTTCCAAATAGGGAAAGGAGTATGTCAAGTATATTGTCACCCTGCTTATTTAACTTCTATGCAGAGTATATCATGAGAAACACTGGGCTGGAAGAAACACAAGCTGGAATCAAGATTGCTGGTAGAAATATCAATAACCTCAGATATGCAGATGACACCACCCTTATGGCAGAAAGTGAAGAGGAGCTAAAAAGCCTCTTGATGAAAGTGAAAGAGGAGAGTGAAAAAGTTGGCTTAAAGCTCAACATTCAGAAAACGAAGATCATGGCATCTGGTCCCATCACTTCATGGGAAATAGATGGAGAAACAGTAGAAACAGTGTCAGACTTTATTTTTCTGGGCTCCAAAATCACTGCAGATTATGACTGCAGCTATGAAATTAAAAGACACTCCTCGGAAGAAAAGTTATGACCAACCTAGAGCAGAGACATTACTTTGCCGACTAAGGTCCGTCTAGTCAAGGCTATGGTTTTTCCTGTGGTCATGTATGGATGTGAGAGTTGGACTGTGAAGAAGGCTGAGCACCAAAGAATTGATGCTTTTGAACTGTGGTGTTGGAGAAGACTCTTGAGAGTCCCTGGGACTGCAAGGAGATCCAACCAGTCCATTCGGAAGGAGATCAGCCCTGGGATTTCTTTGGAAGGAATGATGCTAAAGCTGAAGCTCCAGTACTTTGGCTACCTCATGCGAAGAGTTGACTCATTGGAAAAGACTCTGACGCTGGGAGGGATTGGGGGCAGGAGGAGAAGGGGACGACAGAGGATGAGATGGCTGGATGGCATCACTGACTCGATGGACGTGAGTCTGAGTGAACTCTAGGGGATGGTGATGGACAGGGAGGCCTGACGTGCTGTGATTCATGGGGTTGCTAGGAGTCGGACATGACTGAGCTACTGAACTGCACTGAACTGAACTCCCTATCTACTTGCCATGAAGTAATAAGACTGGAAGGAGAAGGCAATAGCAACTCACTCCAGTACTCTTGCCCGGGAAATCCCATGGACAGAGTAGCCTGGCAGGCTGCAGTCCATGGGGTTACGAAGGGTCAGACACGACTGAGCGACTTCACTTTCACTTTTCACTTTCATGCACTGGAGAAGGAAATGGCAACCCACTCCAGTATTCTTGTCTGGAGAATCCCAGGGACAGAGAAGCCTGGTGGGCTGCCATATATGAGGTCGCACAGAGTCAGACATGACTGATGTGACTTAGCAGCAGCAGCAGCAATGAGACCAGATACAATGATCTTAGTTTTCTGAATGCTGGTTTTTTTTTTTCATTAATATATAGTCATTTTATTTTTTTTCAGTTGATAAACATTTTTTTTAATTTTAATATCTTTAATTCTTACATGCATTCCCAAACATGAACCCCCCTCCCACCTCCCTCCCCATAACATCTCTCTGGGTCATCCCCATGCACCAGCGTTTAAGCGAGCTTTTTACTCTCCTCTTTCACTTTCATCAAGAGGCTCTTGCGTTCTTCTATGCTTTCTGCATATCTGAGTTTATTGATATTTCTCCCCAGAAATTCTTGATTCCAGCTTGTGTGTCATCCGGCCCGGCATTTTACATGATGTATGTACTCTGCATATAAGTTAAATAAGCAGGATGACAAGATACAGCCTTTACACACTCCTTTCTCAATTTGGAACCAGTCCTTGTTCCATGTCCGATTTTAACTGTGCTTCTTGACCTGTGCTTCATCTCCTGTTTGACCACTTCTAAGTTACCTTGATTCATGGACCTAACGTTCCAGATTCCTATGTAGTATTGCTCTTTACAGCATTGGACTCTACTTCCAATACCAGTCACATCCACAACTGGACATTGTTTTCAGTTTTGCAAACAGATTTCTCAGGAGGCAGGTAATGTGGTCTGGTATTCCTATCTCTTGAAGAATTTTTCACAGTTTGTTGTGATCTACACAGTCAAAGGCTTTGGCATAATCAATAAAGCAGAAATAGATGTTTTTCTGGAACTCTCTTGCTTTTTCGATGATCCAGTGGATGTTGGCAATTTGATCTCTGGTTCCTCTGTCTTTTCTAAATCCAGCTTGAACATCTGGAATTTCACAGTTCACGTACTGTTTGAAGTCTGGCTTGGAGAATTTTGAGCATTACTTTACTAGCATGTGAGATGAGTGCAGTTATGCAGTAGTTTGAACAATCTTTGGCATTGTCTTTCTTTGAGATTGAAATGAAAAGTGACCTTTTCCAGTCCTGTGGCCACTGCTGAGATTTCCAAGTTTGCTGGCATATTGAGTGCAGCACTTTCACAGCATCATCTTTTAGGATTTGAAATAGCTCAGTTGGAATTCCATCACCTCCACTAGCTTTGATTGTAGTGATGCTTCCTAAGGCACTCTTGACTTTGCACTCCAGGATGTCTGGCTGTAGGAGAGTGATAATACCATTGTGGTTATCAGGTCATTAAGATCTTTTTTGTACAGTTCTTCTGTGTATTCTTGCCACCTCTTCTTAGTATCTTCTACTTCTGTTAGGTAAATAACATTTCTGGCCTTTATTGCACCCATCTTTGCATGAAGTGTTCCCTTGGTATCTCCAATTTTCTTTAGGAGATCTCTAGTCTTTCCCATTCTATTGTTTTCCTCTATTTCTTTGCATTGATCACTGAAGAAGGCTTTCTTACCTCTCCTTGCTATTCTTTAGAACTCTGCTTCCAGATTGGTATATCTTCCCTTTTCTCTCCTTTAGCTTATCTTCTTTTCTCAGCTATGTGTAAGGCCTCCTCAGACAACCATTTTGCCTTTTTGCATTTCTTTTTCTTGGCGATGGTCTTAATCATTGCCTCCTGTACAGTGTTATAAACCACCATCCATAGTTCTTCAGGCATTCTGTCATTCAGATCTAATCCTGTGAATCTATTTGTCACTTCCACTATATAATAGTAAGGGATTTGATTTAGGTCATACCTGAATGGTCTAGTGGTTTTCCCTACTTTCTTTGATGTAATTCTGAATTTGGCAATAAGGTGTTCATGATGTGATCTACAGTCAGCTCCTAGTCTTGTTTTTGTTGACTGTATAGAGCTTCTCCATTTTTGGCTGAAAGATTATAATCAATCTGATTTCAGTATTGACCATCGGGTGATGTCCATGTGTAGAGTCTCTTCTTGTGTTGTTGAAAGAGGGTGTTTGCTATGACCAACGCGTTCTCTTGAAAAAACTCTGTTAGCCTTTGTCCTGCTTCATTCTGTACCCAAGGCCAAATTTGCCTGTTACTCCAGGTATCTCTTGACCTCCTTCTTTTGCATTGCAATCCCCTGTAATGGAAGGGCATCTTGTTTGGGTGTTAGTTCTAGAAGGTCTTATAGGTCTTCATAGAACTGTTCAACTTCAGCTTCTTCAGCATTACTGGTTGGAGCAAAGACTTGGATTACTGGAATATTGAATGATTTGCCCTGGAAATGAAGAGAGATCATTCTGTCATTTTTGAGCTTATCCTCAAGTACTGCATTTTGGACTCTTTTGTTGACTATGAGGGCTACTCCATTTCTTCTAAGGGATTCTTGCCCACAGTAGTAGATATAATGGTCAGCTGAATGAAATTTGCACTTTCCAGTCCATTTTAGTTCACTGACTCCTAAAATGTCGACATTCACTCTTACCATCTCCTGTTTGACCACTTCTAAGTTACCTTGATTCATGGACCTAATGCTCTAGATTCCTATGTAGTATTGCTCTTTACAGCATTGGACTCTACTTCCATCACCAGTCACATCCACAACTGGACGTTGTTTTCAGTTTTGCTCCATCTCTTCATTCTTTCTCCACTCTTCTCCAGTAGCATATTTGTCACCTACTGACCTGATGAGTTCATATTTCAGTGTCTTGTCTTTTTGCCTTTTCATATTGTTCCTGGGGTTCTCAGGGCAAGAATACTTAAGTGGTTTGCCATTCTCTTCTTCAGTGGACCACATTTTGTCAGAACTTTCCACCATGATCCATCCATCTTGGGTGGCCCTACATGGCATGGCTCATAGTTTTATTGAGTTAGACAAGGCTGTGGTCCATGTGATCAGTTTGATTAGTTTTCTATGATTGTGGTTTTCATTCTGTGTACCCTCTGATGGATAAGGATAAGAGACTTACGTAAGCTTCCTGTTTGGAGAGACTGACTGGGGGGGAACCTGGATATACTTCTGATGGGTGTGCCATGCTCAGTAAGTCTTTAATCCAATTTTCTGTTGATGGGAAGGACTGTGGTCCCTCCCTGTTGTTTGTACCTCCAAACTATGGTGGAGGTAATGAAGATAATGCTGACTTCCCTTAAAAGGCCCCATGCACGCACTGCTGAACTCAGTGGACCCCATCCTGCAGCAGGCCACTGCCAGCCCATGCCTCCACCAGAGATTCTTGGACACTCACAGGCATGTCTGGGTCAGTCACTTATGGGGTCATTGGTTATTGATTTAAATGGTTATTGGTTCATAACTCTACAAGTCAAAAATTTCTGAACAGATGGGGGTTAAATTCAAATTTAGGAGGAAGATAAGCAGAGGACTACCTCAATTGTAGTAATAACCTGAAGGGAAAAAAAAAAGAATGTATTTTATAGGACATTAAGGATTTAACTTAGTATACTATATTCTATGAATATTAAAAATCACACAATATCTACATTGGACCCTTGGACTCTGTCAAAGAAATTCATTCTTGAAAGATTATATATTTCTCATATAAAATATTTCTGAATATTGAGCATATTTTAAAGTATAAATGTTGTGCTTATGAAACTTGGAATACGACTCTGCCTTGTTTAAATTTTTGTGAGCAGTTTGTGCAAAGAAGGAGCAACTTCTCAGGTAGTTTAGGGTATAGTTTGGAGGGATTATATAGGGTCTGTTGGCTGCCCAGCTTGTGCCTAGTTAAAGAGTGGCTGGATGTTGAAGAGATAAGCAGGTGACCCTCCCATCTACAGACTTGAAGCCTGTCTTTAAATGTCTGAAATGAACATGGCATTAGCATGAACCTTAACTCCTATTCATTCTCTACTGATAGTGCTGATTCTACTTAGGAAATTTACCTTCCACAACTTCCGAAATAAAATATGTTTAAGCAATTTATCTGTTTAGATATTATAGGGATGGGGGAGGAGAAGAAAGAAGCAAAAAATATGGATTGTTTGTAGTCCTCTCCTTTTTAGTTATTCTACAGGTTGAGTAAATCAGAAGGTAGTCAAGAAAGAGAGTCAGGAACCTTCTCCAAGTGAAGCTATTAATATACTACTACTAAAAATGACAGAAAAGAGTCAGTTCTTCCTGCAGGCCTATTAAGTGTGTATGACTTCACTTAATCCTCAGATTCATATATGAGGTAGATACCTCAGTTATCCATTTTACCAATAAGAAGACTCTGAAAGTTTAATATGCTTAATATTCTATAGCTGATAATTTTCTTTATAGAATCTGAGTTAGCTGTAACCATTTTTTTATGGTGCATTAAAACTATTTCCCTTTTGTATCAAGGGAAAGCAGGCATCTTCAGCTGCTGAAGAGTGACCCCAGAAAAATTATTTGGAGAGAAAAATATGGGTTTGTTATGCGAAAGTTGAGGAATTAGGAAAAGCAGGAAGGGGATATAGGAGAGTGCTGTAACATAGTTCTAGACTCTGAAAGATAACCTCTAAGAGTGTATTGTGACATCCACGTGAGTGAGGCCATATTCTATAGTGTTTAAGAGCTCTGATATTTGCTAGATTCAAAGAGACTCTGTATATTCTTTTGAGGATCTCCTCAAAGATACTGTAAGTTCCCACAATGTTTGCTATATTCTCGTCACTGCAGCCTATCTTTCTTAGTATATTGAACTACAGAAATGTCCCTAACACTGACTTTTTATACTGTTCTATTAGAAAATCTACACACACAGATTACAGTAGGAGAAAAAAATGGTCTTAAGAACCCAGGCTCTCAAGAAGGTACAGGCCTTCTCAGATCATCATCTGAGAAGATGATCCAAGATGCTAAGATGACACTAAAAGCAACAGGAATGATGCCATGAAAATTAATAGTAATCTGGCAGGTTTATTTTTGTCTAATTTTATGTAATTAGAGTATTGAGCTTGGTTGATGTAGTGGAGATGCTGGATCCAGCCTTTCATGCCTAATCTGATTCTCCTTAGGCTGTGCAGAAGCAGGCATGCTGATGGAGTTTACAGATGCAAAACAGTTCCTGTTTTTACAGAATGGGTTCCTAGAAGTGAAATTGCTGAGAAAAAGAAATTCTCAATGTCATTTTGTTTGAGGTTGCCAAATTGCCTCTTCATAAATGCCATCCTGGTTGATTATCCCACAAAGTGAAAGAAATTCTTTTATTAAAATGACTCAAATGTCTCATTTCCACTAAAACATTGTGGTTCCTTTATTTATTCCCAAATCACATTTTTCCCCCTTTTTCTTATATTTATCATCTCTTTGATCTGAGGGTGGCAAATGAGGCTCAGACAGTGAGACCGTCTTTGCCAACGTTTTAAACACAGATTTACTATGGGGCTTAAATAATTTCACAAGCTAGTAGTAGAGAATAATGGCTTAACAAGCCAACAAATAAATAACATACTCCAAACAAATGATAGATTAATTACATTATTGTTCTCCAGAGGGGAGATGAGGGGAAAAAGTCCAAATGTACTTTGAGGACTACCTTTATGGAGTTGGTTCTCAGAGATAAATGGTTTAACCATCTGTTGGTCAAACAAAAGTAAAGCCTTCAAGTTGCTAGAGCGTGTTGCTAGGGAATGATGAGGTGGTGTTGACAGGCAAGATGAAAGTCTTCACAGAGCTGCTACACGGGCTTTCACCAATGCCAGTAAAAAAGAGCCTTTATCATGGCAGGAGCTAATGCCTCAAGGTCTTTGGAGAGGTATTTAGATCAGCTAAGGACAGTCAACACCGAAATCAGATGGATTATATTCTTTGCAGCCAAAGATGGAGAAGCTCTATACAGTCAACAAAAACAAGATCAGGAGCTGATTGTCAGCTGCTCAGATCATGAACTCCTAATTACCAAATTCAGACTCAAATTGAAGAAAGTAGGGAAAACCGCTAGACCATTCAGGTATGACCTAAATCAAATCCCTTATGATTATACAATGGAAGTGAGAAATAGATTTAAGGGCCTAGATCTATCTAGATAGATAGAGTGCCTGATGAACTATGGAATGAGGTTCGTGACATTGTACAGGAGACAGGAATCAAGACAATCCCCATGGAAAAGAAATGCAAAAAAACAAAATGGCTGTCTGGGAGGCCTTACAAATAGCTGTGAAAAGAAGAGAGGTGAAAAGAAAAGGAGAAAGGGAAAGATATCAGCATCTGAATGCAGAGTTCCAAAGAATAGCAAGAAGAGATAAGAAAGCCTTCTTCAGTGATCAATGCAAAGAAATAGAAGAAAACAACAGAATGGGAAAGTCTAGAGATCACTTCAAGAAAATTAGAGATACCAAGGGAACATTTCATGCAAGGATGCGCTTGATAAAAGACAGAAATGGTATGGACCTAACAGAAGCAGAAGATATTAAGAGGTGGCAAGAATACACAGAAGAACTGTACAAAAAAGATCTTCATAACCCAGATAATCACGATGGTGTGATCACTAATCTAGAGCCAGACATCTTGGAATGTGAAGTCAAGTGGGCCTTAGAAAGCATCACTACGAACAAAGCTAGTGGAGGTGACTGAATTCCAGTTGAGCTGTTTCAAATCCTGAAAGATGATGCTGTGAAAGTGCTGCACTCAATATGCCAGCACATTTGGAAAACTCAGCAGTGGCCACAGAACTGGAAAAGGTCAGTTTTCATTCCAATCCCAAAGAAAGGCAACGCCAAAGAATGTTCAAACTACTGCACAATTGCACTCATCTGACATGCTAGTAAAGTAATGCTCAAAATTCTCCAAGCCAGGCTTCAGCAATATGTGAACCGTGAACTCCCTGATGTTCAAGCTGGTTTTAGAAAAGGCAGAGGAACCAGAGATCAAATTGCCAACATCTGCTGGATCATCAAAAAAGCAAGAGTTCCAGAAAAACATCTATTTCTGCTTGATTGACTATGCCAAAGCCTTTGACAGTGTGGATCACAATAAACTGTGGAAAATTCTCAAAGAGATGGGAATACCAGACCACCTGACCTGCCTCTTGAGAAATCTGTATGCAGGCCAGGAAGCAACAGCTAGAACTGGATATGGGACAACAGACTGGCTCCAAATAGGAAAAGGAGTACGTCAAGGCTGTATATTGTCACCCTGTTTATTTAACTTCTATGCAGAGTACATCATGAGAAACACTGGACTGGAAGAAACACAAGCTGGAATAGAGATTGCCAGGAGAAATATCAATAACCTCAGATATGCAGATGACACCACTCTTATGGCAGAAAGTGAAGAGGAGCTAAAAAGCCTCTTGATGAAAGTGAAAGAGGAGAGCAAAAAAGTTGGCTTAAAGCTCAACATTCAGAAAACGAAGATCATGGCATCCAGTCTCATCACTTCATGGGAAATAGATGGGGAAACAGTAGAAATAGTGTCAGACTTTATTTTTGGGGCTCCAAAATCACTGCAGATGGTGACTGTAACCATGAAATTAAAAGACGCTTACTCCTTGGAAGAAGAGTGATGACCAACCTAGATAGTTTATTCAAAAGCAGAGACATTACTTTGCCAACTAAGGTCCGTCTAGTCAAGGCTATGGTTTTTCCAGTGGTCATGTATGGATGTGAGAGTTGGACTATGCAGAAGGCTGAGTGCCGAAGAATTAATGCTTTTGAACTGTGGTGTTGGAGAAGACTCTTGCGAGTCCCTTGGACTGCAAGGAGATCCAACCACTCCATTCTGAAGGAGATCAGCCCTGGGATTTCTTTGGAAGGAATGATGCTAAAGCTGAAACTCCAGTACTTTGGCCACCTCATGAGAATAGTTGACTCATTGGAAAAGACTCTGATGCTGGGAGGGTTGGGGGCAGGAGGAGAAGGGGACGACCGAGGATGAGATGGCTGGATGGCATCACGGACTTGATGGACATGAGTCTGAGTGAACTCTGGGAGATGGTGATGGACAGTGAGGCCTGTCATGCTGTGATTCATGGGGTTGCAAAGTGTCGGACACAACTGAGCAACTGAACTGAACTGAAGGGTGGCCTTGTCCAAACCAGCCATTTTTAAATAGTCGTCACAAATGTGGGTGTTTATAGTCTAAATGTTCCCTCTCCATAGCTGCTTTTTAATAGTTGCTTGATAAGCCCCCAGCAGGGCCCCTCTGCACCTGAACTAGAGTACTTATCAGAAAACACAGACACGTTGACATCCTGATGCATAATTTCCCTTTTACTATATCAAAATGATAACTTCATTCTTGAAAACAATTTCAATCTTAAGAACATCATTAATTCTTTATAAAGAAATGCATTTGAAATCATATCAAACCACTGCATAGCACTGTCGTTTATATTAGGTGAGTGACACAGCATCTGCTTGGGTTCTAGATGCTAGTATTTCTTTCCAGGAGCTGAGATCTGGATTGGAGAAAGGGGAGAAGATAGGGGAGCATTGCCTGGGGTAACTCAGAGCACAAAATAGCTGAGGATCCATGTATTCAGTGACCTTTACTGTGTTATTACACACTGCTTGTTATAGCCATTCCTGTTCTTTTGAGGATTTCTTCTCTAATACATTAGAGGTTTCAGAATAAAAAGACATCATTTCAAGCATATGCAGGCGTACCTCAGAGATATTGTGGGCTTGATTCCAGAGTTAAACAACAGTCACAAAAATAATACAATTAATGTACTCTTTTTAATCAAATTCCTTTAATGTTAACATTTAATACATGTGCTTTGTTTTCTCTTTTGCTTCCTTTTATACATGTGCATCTATTAAATGTATACAAATATTATATAATGTAATAAGTATAAATCTCTGGACTCAGTTTACAGAGTACTGAGTAACTTACAGATATAACTATCCTTTACCCACTAAACACATCAGTATGTCTTTCCTAAAAACAAAGAATTCTCTTTTATAATACAATTTTCAAAATCAGGAAATTAACACTGGTACTACCTGATAAACAGACTTTATTCAAATTTTACCAGTTGCTTAATTAAATAACCTTCATAGGGAAGAGAAAAAAAATCAACAAAAGCAGAAGTTTTCTGTTCCAAGTTCCAGTGCGCACACTTCATTTGAGTGTTGTCTCTTTAGTCCCCTTTAGTCTGCTAGTTTCTACGTCTTTGTCTCTCATAACCTTGGCATTTTTGTAGAATGTCCTTTGATTTCTGCCTTTGGAAAAATAATTTTCTTGTTACTATATTTGAGTTGTAAGTTTCTGTCAGAAATATCTCAGAAATGATGTTGTGTCCTTTCCAGCAAATCGAATCAGTAGGCATATTATATCTACTGGAATTGTTTGCAGTGTTGTCAACTTTCATCACTTGACTTTGTCAGTGTCTACACATTTTCTCCACCATAAAGTTGCTACTTTGCCCCTCATAATTAGAAAGTATTAATACTCTGAGACTATGAAAACAGTCTGTTTCTCATTAAGCACTCACCTATTAGTTTTAGCATCAATCAATGGTTCTAGCCTGAGACAATTATTACTGTGGTGATTCACAAATGGTGACTTAAACCTCATCATTCATTTCTACATTTTAGTTGGCATTGTAGTATAGAAAGGGATTTTTTTTTTTTGCTTATTCCCCATCTAATTTTCTCATTTATTGTCTCTTGGATTGTTATTTGTTGGACAAGATCTATTGATATGGTTCATTATTTTTTCTCAGATTTTCCTAGAGTTGGCCAGGGGGATTCACTTTCAACTAGTTTCTGTGTCCTTTGATGTAAATTAATCATCCTTGAGTATTCTTGCCTGGAGAATCCCATGGGTAGAAGAATCTGGCAGGCTCCAGTCCATGGGGTCACAAAAAAAGCCGGATGTGACTGAAGCAGCTGAGCACACATCCACAGTCATTCTTTGAGCACTTTCTTACTAATGGAAAGCTCCAGGTTCATATTTCACTTGGTCTGCCCTAGTCCTAGAGTCAGCCTTTCTCCAAAGAACCATAGCTCCTTTCATTGATGGCCATATTTAAAAACTATGATCTGGACATGACAAGTTACTGGGTGTCGATGCTTATACGTCCCCTAAGTAGGCTTAGATAAGAACTCCATAGATATTTGTGGTTATGTACATCAAAAGACATATACAGCTGTATCTAGAACTGTGACTTCACACTGCTATTTCCAATGTTAGAGAGTTCTTCACTCCCCTTTTCCAAACGTATCATTCTTTTCTCTGACATTGAGAAACTTAACTCTAATTATCCAAAATATATTATTTCCTTGGTCCTAGAGTACATGTAATTTTAGTATTTCTAACTAGTATTTGAATTTGCAATGCTCAATTTGGTCAATTTAGTTTTGCTAAAACTGAAAAACACATCTATTGTCTAGCGTCTACCCTGTGTTTACTGCTTTTGTTTTTAGCTTGAGGGTAGAGGGCAAAAGTAAGGTATTCAGTAGTTAACTTGGAAAGGTTCAGTTTTCTTCTTCACTGGGATTATGTTATTCATTTGAATTAATTATGTTAATTTGTTTCTGCTTATATTCTATTTCCCCAATCCTTGTCGATTTTATTTATATTTTATGTACACTAAAAATATATTTTAATAGTCAGTACTGTACAAAAAATTATACTCAAAAGTGTCACTCCTCCGACCTCTGCCATTCCTTTTTGTCCAGTTCCCAGTCCTCCATCCCCTTTATCCTGTACTTACACCGTAGGTAATCCGTCTCTTCTATTTCTAGCTTATCATTTCTATATTTCTTCTTGTGCAAATGAGATTTCTATGTTTTTTTTTTCCCTTCTTACTTACCTAAAGGCAACTTGTAGCTTCTTTTTTTGTACTTTGATTTTTTTTTCCCACATAACACAGTATTCGTATCATCCTTTCTAATAGCTATAAGGTTTGCCCTGATGTTCCTTCTTTCATTCCTGATGTTGATAATTGTGCTTTCTCCCTGTTTTATCCGTATAATTTTTTTATGCGGACTTGATCTTTTTTATTAATCTTTTCAAAGAAATTGGCTTGGATTTTAATCTTCTCTATTATTTGTTTTTCATCTCATTTATTTCAGCTCTTTTCTGTAGAATTTCCTTTCTTCTGCTTATGTTGAATGTAATTTGCCTAGGTTTTTAGGATGGAAGCAGACTGTTGAAGAATGCATCTCCCTTTCTAAGATAAGCATGTAGGTCTGCACATTTCTCACCAGCTGCTCTTTTAGTATATGCAGCACATTTCTGTGTGATGTGTTTCACTGTCACTCAGTTTGAAATACTTTTTAAAATCTCCGTAACTTGGATCCATGCATTGCTTCTATGTGTACTGTTTAATTTCCAAATACGTAGGGTTTTATAGATTTTTTAAACTATATTTTTTAATTGAAGGATAATTGCCTTACAGGATTTTGTTGTTTTCTTGTCAAATATTTTTTATTGATTTCTGTTTGATTCCAGTGTGTCAAAGAATACAGACCCTAATACAGCAATCTTTTAAAACATTTTGAGAATTTTTTTTTAATGGCTTAGCACATAGTCTCTTTTTTGAACATTCTCTTTTTTGAACAGTCTATATACACTTGAAGAGTATGTTGTCTTCTTGTAATTGCTATTTGCTGAGCATAGTGCTCTGTAAATGTTATCTAGGTCAAAGTAGTTAATAATGCTCTGATTTTCTATGTTCTTACTGATTTTATTTTCCTGATCTTCTGTAAGTTACTCAGAGAGGAATGTTGAAGATGTTAATGAGTACTGTGGATTTGTCTGTCTCTCCCTTTATGTCTTTCAATTTTGCTTGATGTTTTTCAAAGATCTCTTAATATGCACATAAATTTCTAATTGTTGTCTTCCTAAGAAATTAGGTGCTTGGGGCTGATGCACTGGGATGACCCAGAGAGATGAAATGGGGAGGGTGGTGGGAGGGGCTTCAGGGTTGGGAACTCATATACACCTGTGGTGGAGTCATGTCAATGTATGGCAAAACCAATACAGTATTGTAAAGTAAAAAAATTAGAAATAAAATAAAATAAAAAATTAAAAAATATAAAAGTTTAGGTGACTGAGAAAAAAAGAAATTAACAATTTTGTCGTTATGAATTGATTTTCATCATCTCTTAAAATACTCCTTGCCTTAAATTCTACTTTACTATTAATATGTCACTCCAGTTTCATTATGTTTATTATGTGTATGATAAATCATCTTTCATTCTTTTACTTTTAGATTATCTTTAAATAGCAGTATTTTTAGAAAGCTTATAGTTCTTGTTTTTTATTTTCGGTCCAGTCATCTTTCACTTTTAATTGAAGTATTCAGTCCATTTTTCTTTAATGTAGTTATTAATCTGTTAGGTTTAAGTCTATCATTTTGCTATTTGTTTTTATTCATATTGGCTGGATTGCTTGTTTACTTATGGTTTCCCCATATCTTCTTTTATTCCATATTTTAGGTTAATCAGACAGATTTAGCAGTTTATTTTATTGGCTTTTTAGCTCTACTCGGTTTTGTTGATTGTTTTAGATTATAATTTGCATTTTTTCCTGGTTTCCCTGTATTTTTATTTTTATTGACATACAGCTGATGTACAACATTAGACAAGTTACAATATAATGATTTGGAATTTTAAAGGTTATACTTCATTTATGTAATTATAAAATATTGGCTATCTCTTATTTGTTGTAAAATATATCCTTGTAGCTTATTTTATACATCATATGTGTACCTTTCAATCCCTTACCCCTATATGCCCCTCCCCACTTTCCTCTCTGGTAACCGCTGGTAACCACTAGTTTGTTTTTTGAGTCTTTCTTTTTTGTTCTGTGCACTAGTTTGTGGTATTTTTTAGATTCAGCATGTAAATCATATCATTCAGTGTTTGTCTTTCTCTGTCTGACTTATTTTACTTAGCATAATGCCCTCTAGATATTTACCATATATTTGTGACTGACTATGCTCTAAATTAGTTTATAGAATCAAAATCTATCATCATTTTCCTTTAGTTTGAAGAACATGCTTTCATTTCAGTTCAGTCACTCAGTCGTGTCCAACTCTTTGCGACCCCATGGACTGCAGCACGCCAAGCTTCCCTGTCCCTCACCAACTCCCAGAGCTTGCTCAAACTCATATCCATCAAGTTGGTGATGCCATCCAACCATCTCATCCTCTGTTGTCCCCTTTTCCTCTAACCTTCAATCTTTCCTAGCATGAGGGTCTTTTCTAGTGAGTCGCTTCTTCACATCAGGTGGCCAAAGTATTGAAGCTTCAGCTTCAGCATCAGTCCTTCCAATGTATATTCAGGACGATTTCCTTTACGATTGACTGGTTTGATCTCCTTGCAGTCCAAGGGACTCTCAAGAGTCTTCTCCAACACCACAGTTGAAAAGCATCAATTCTTTGACACTCAGCTTTCTTTACGGTCCAACTCTCACATCCATACATGACTACTGGAAAAACCATAGCTTTGGCTAGATGGACCTTTGTTGGCAAAGTAATGTCTCTGTTTTTTAATATGATGTCTAGGTTGGTTATAACTTTTCTTCCAAGGAGCAAGCATCTTTTTATTTCATGGCTTTCAGTCAGCATCTGCAGTGATTTTGGAGCCCAAGAAAATAAAGTCTGTCACTGTTTCCATTGTTTCTCCATCTATTTGCCATGGAGTGATGGGACTGGATGCTATGATCTTAGTTTTTTGAATATTGAATTTTAAATCAGCTTTTTCACTCTCCTCTTTCAGATAGATGCTAAATTATAACAGCTAAAGAGGAATGTAATATTACCGAATTCATAATTATTTTAAATGTAAAAGTATTTTATATTACCTTATTTTATAAATTTATATCAGTAATACGAAATTGTACACATTTGTGGGAACATAAACTGGTGCAGCCACTGTGGAAAACAGTATGACGATTTCTCAAAAAACTAAAAATAGAACTACCGTATGACCCAATAATTCCACTCCTGGGTATATATCTGACAAAAAAAAAAAAAAAAGCACTAATTCAAAAGGATACAAGCACCTCAGTGCTCATAGCAGTACTATATACAATTGCCAAGATCTGGAAGCAACCTAACTGTCCACCAACAGATAAATGGATAAAGAAGATGTGGTATACACAGAATATGGGATACTACTCAACAATAAAAAAGAATGAAAATTTGCCATTTATAGCAACATGGATGGATAGACTTGAGGGCATTATAAAGTGAAATAAATCAGAGAAAGACATATACTATATGATATCACTTATATGTGGAATCTAAAAAAAACAAAGTAGTGAATATAACAAAAACAGGTCCACAGATACAGAGAACAGGCTAGTGGTTAGCAGTGAGGGTGAAGAGGGACAATATAGGGATAGAAGAATGGGTGTTAAGATAGGCTACAAGGAGGGTATATATAGGCTACAAGGAGGTATATAGGATATATAACCAATATTTTGAAATAAGTCCAAAGGGAAAATAACCTTGTAAAATTATATAAAAGTTTTTAAAAATTAAAAAAATATAAACTACTATGTATAAAATAAGCAACAAAGATATAATGTATAGCCCTGGGAATTATAATTATCTTGTACTAGGGACTCCCGCGTGGTGCAGTTGTAAAGAATTTGCCTGTCAATGCAGGAGACACAGGAGATGTGGGTTCAGTCCCTGGGTCAGGAAGATCCTCTGGAGGAGGAAATGGCTACTCACTCCATTATTCTCCTCTGGAAAATTCCTTGGACAGAGGAGCCTGGTGGGCTGTGGTCCATGGGGTCGCAGAGTCAGATAAGACTGAGTGAGTGAGCATACATCTTGGTAATCACTTTTAATTGAATAGAATCTTTAAAAATACAGTCACTATGATGTGCACCTGAAACTAATACATTATAAATGAACTGTATTCCAGTTTAAAAATTTAAAACCCAACCAAACAAAAATAAATCAATAAAAATTCATTTCCTTGGTCTTACTAGCCACATGTCAAGTGTTCAGTGGTTACAACTGACTGAAGACTGTCATGTGGAGCAGCATACATAAATCTATATGATAAGAAATTATTTCTGTATTTTCACTAAATGAATTGGTCTTAATAATGGAAGCTATCAGTACAAATACAATTTTACAGGAATTAAAAATAATATGTACCATTACTTGTATTTTGGAAAAAATTTAAAAAGTAGACCTTGTCAATATTTTCAGTGACATAAAATAAGTTCTAAAGTTTTGCAAAGAGATTTTAGAAACAGCAAAGCCAAATCAGTTTACATAATGTCCATTATTTATGTGAAGAATTTGCTAACGGATAGTTATTTTTAATAGAACACATTGTTGGTTCTTCTATGAAATTATCTTTTGGGGATTCATATTTAATAATATCCTGGCTATAAAACTCTTCTGCTTTGAAAGTGTCCCTTTTTGTTGCTAAATAATTATAACAGTGATGTTGATTATTTAAAAAGTAGACTTTTGGTATTGCAGTTATAATTGTCTTGATTCCCAAGGCAAAAATGTGTCTAAATTGGCTTGTGTAAAACTCCAGCTCTGTAAACTAGCATAAAAATTTCACAAATGGTGGCTGACTAGGTAGAAAAGGTATCTACAAACTGACTGTACTAAGGAGAATGGTGGTGTATGTTGAGAGGCTATGTCTTAATTCTAATGACTTATTAAAATTTTTATAGAATCAAAGGATATTCTGGATTCCTCAGGATATTATTCTAGATTCTATGCCCTGGGCTTCAGTAGCTTTTGAACTTGTAGAAGTGATCCAGGCTTCTAAGGATAGGATTGTTTTACTTCTTCGAATTAAAATAATAGCATTCTGACCTGGAAGGACCCTTGGAGTATCTTTCCTAAACCCTTTGTCTTTTAGACATGTATACAGATTCTAAAGAGGTGCCAACGTGTTCAAGATCTCAAATTCAGTAAGTGTCAGTCGTTAGACCACAGCTCACTTGTCTTAACTCTCCCAAGTATTAGTTATTTCCTCTGTGTCACAGGTACTTCTTGTCTCACACATACCCCTTATTCTCTCCAAGTTTTGGTCCAAATAGGAGTCTAAATAGGAAAACTTTGATGGCAGAACTTCCAGGCCATTAAGGAATTGCAATGCTCCCATCCAACAGTGATGCTTCAGTGTTCTGGGCTTTACTACGGTGTGGAATGGGAGGTGGTTGTGAGTGAGGGCCACTCAATTTAATTATCTATGAAACGTCTGGTGCTCACAGAGGGAGACATGATTTGCAAACTTTGTTTGTTAGCCAAGCTTTTTCATTCAGCAACATGCTTATACATTGCTGAAAGGGAAATAAATATTTCAGAATCACAGAATTGCAATGCTGTTTATCATGACCATTCTTCACTCCACCAAATAGGTTATATATTTCATAGCTATAGTTCAGTCATTCAGTTGTGCCTGACTCTTTGCAACTCCATGAAGAGCAGCACTCCAGGCCTCCCTATCCATCACCAACTGCCGGAGTTCACTCAGACTCACGTCCATTGAGTCAGTGATGCCATCCAGCCATCTCATCCTCTGTCGTCCCCTTCTCCTCCTGCTCCCAATCCCTCCCAGCATCAGAGTGTTTTCCAATGAGTCAACTCTTTGCATGAGGTAGCCAAAGTACTGGAGTTTCAGCTTTAGCATCATTCCTTCCAAAGTAATCCCAGGGCTGATCTCCTTCAGAATGGACTGGTTGGATCTCCTTGCAGTCCAAGGGACTCTCAAGAGTTTTCTCCAACACCACAGGTCAAACACATCAATTCTTTGGCGCTCAGCCTTCTTCATAGTCCAACTCTCACATCCATACATGACCACAGGAAAAACCATAGCCTTGACTGGATGGACCTTAGTTGGCAAAGTAACATCTCTGCTTTTGAATATGCTATCTAGGTTGGTCATAACTTTTCTTCCAAGGAGTAAGCATCTTTTAATTTCATGGCTGCAGTCACCATCTGCAGTGATTCTGGAGCCCAGAAAAATAAAGTCTGACACTGTTTCTGCTGTTTCCCTATCTATTTCCCATGAAGTGATGGGACCAGATGCAATGATCTTCGTTTTCTGAATGTTGAGCTTTAAGCCAACTTTTTCACTCTCCTCTTTCACTTTCATCAGGAGGCTTTTTAGTTCCTCTTCACTTTCTGCCATAAGGGTGGTGTCATCTGCATATCTGAGGTTATTGATATTTCTCCCGGCAAGCTTGATTCCAGCTTGTGTTTCTTCCAGCCCAGTGTTTCTCATGATGTACTCTGCATAGAAGTTAAATAAGCAGGGTGACAATATACAGCCTTAATGTACTCCTTTTCCAATTTGGAACCAGTCTGTTGTTCCATGTCCAGTTCTAACTGTTGCTTCCTGACCTGCATACAGATTTCTCAAGAGGCAGGTTAGGTGACCTGGTATTCCCATCTCTCTCAGAATTTTCCACAGTTTACTGTGATCCACACAGTCAAAGACTTTGGCATAGTCAATAAAGCAGAAATAGATGTTTTTCTGCAACTCCCTTGCTTTTTCCATGATCCAGCGGATGTTGGCAATTTGATCTCTGGTTCCTCTGCCTTTTCTAAAACCAGCTTGAACACCTGGAAGTTCATTGTTCACGTACTGCTGAAGCCTGGCTTGGAGAATTTTGAGCATTACTTTACTAGCGTGTGAAATGAGTGCAATTTGAGCATTGTTTGGCATTGCCTTTCTTTGGAATTGGAATGAAAACTGACCTTTTCCAGTTCTGTGGCCACTGCTGAGTTTTCCATATTTCATCTTTCAGGATTTGAAATAGCTCAACTGCAATTCCATCACCTCCACTAGCTTTGTTCATAGTGATGCTTTCTAAGGCCCACTTGACTTCACATTCCAGGATGTCTGGCTCTAGATGAGCGAGCACACCATCATGATTATCTGGGTCGTGAAGATCTTTTTTGTACAGTTCTTCTGTGTATTCTTGCCACCTCTTCTTAATATCATCTGCTTCTGTTAGGTCCATACCATTTCTGTCCTTTATCAAGCCCATCTTTGCATGAAATGTTCCCTTGGTATCTCTAATTTTCTTGAAGAGATCTCTTGTCTTTCCTGTTCTGTTCTTTTCCTCTATTTCTTTGCATTGATTGCTGAGGAAGACTTTCTTATCTCTTCTTGCTATTCTTTGGAACTCTGCATTCAGATGCTTATGTCTTTCCTTTTCTCCTTTGCTTTTCGCCTCTCTTCTTTTCACAGCTATTTGTAAGACTTCCCCAGACAGCCATTTTGCTTTTTTGCATTTCTTTTCCATGGGGATTGTCTTGATCCCTGTCTCCTGTACAATGTCACGGACCTCATTCCATAGTTCATCAGGCACTCTATCAGATCTAGGCCCTTAAATCTATTTCTCACTTCCACTGTATAATCATAAGGGATTTGATTTAGGTCATACCTGAATGGTCTAGTGGTTTTCCCTACTTTCTTCAATTTGAGTCTGAATTTGGTAATAAGGAGTTCATGATCTGAGCCACAGTCAGTTCCTGGTCTTGTTTTTGTTGACTGTATAGAGCTTCTCCATCTTTGGCTGCAAAGAATATAATCAATCTGATTTCGGTGTTGACCATCTAGTGATGTCCATGTGTAGAGTCTTCTCTTGTGTTGTTGGAAGAGGGTGTTTGCTCTAACCAGTGCATTTTCTTGGCAAAACTCTATTAGTCTTTGCCCTGCTTCATTCTGTACTCCAAGGCCAAATTTGCCTGTTACTCCAGGTGTTTCTTGACTTCATATATATACATACATATATATATATATTCCAGCATCTTCATTGGACAGTCACATGTAGTTTCTCTTTTGCTATTTACAACCCTATTAGAGAAATATTAACATTAACCCCATTTTATAACTGAAGACTTGGCTCATAAATATTAAGAAACAACAATGGATAATACCATAGCAAGAATTAGGACTTGGTTCAGTTAGACTCCTTACTGTATTCTATATGCTCTCACATCGTTTTCCTTGCATACCTCCCCGACAGCGGGCTCATTAGTATTCAGGGTATTCTGTTCATCTTTTACTGTGATTATGAGAAAGCTCATCCTTTAACAAGGCTGAAATTTGTTCCTACTGGGCTTCTGCAGGGTAACTTTATTACCTTGAGATATGTGGGTACAAGGGTTATAATTTTCTCATATGATGATCTTTAAAGAACATGAAGGGAAATGCCTCTGGTATTTCTTTTTCCTCTCTTCCTAAAGTTATATATTTCTACGTCTTTCAGGTAGTCTCTCTTGGGATATGATTTCTAGCTACCTTGCTGTGCTTGGTTGTGAACTCATTTCATTTTAAATGAGCCTTAAAGTGGGGCTCCTTATTGAATGGAGCTGGGAAAAGAGATCATCCAATACAGTGGCTTAGATAACATGTAAGTTTCCTTCTGCAGCACGTAGATGTTCAGAGGTGAGAGGTCTGAGGCTAGTGGCATTGCTCTATGATCTTCAGGACAGGCTTCCAGCATTTCTACAATCCTCATTTCCCAGCCAGCAGTGTGGGGAACAAAGGGCATACAGGGACACAGCTCCATCTCTAAGAGCATGGTTGGAGGTTTTGCATATCACTTCCAGCGTTATTTAGGTGGCTACACCTAGCTGTGAGTGAGATGGGAAAATGCCACCTCAATCTGGACAACCACATTCTTGGTGAAAATTTGGCATGTTCTATTACTAAAAGGAGGAAAGGAAAAATGGACCCTGGAGGATCATTTGCAGGTTCTTCCACCTAGAGTAAAGTGAAGATAAAAATGAAAAGAAAAGACAATGTATCTAGTTGGTCAGAGCATGGAAATATGAACCAGGAAGTTTTTGTTCTCTGATTTATCTGACCTCTGCATGCATGCAATCACTTCATTCATATCCGACTCTGTGCAACCCTATGGACTACATAGTCTGCCAGCTGTCCATGAGATTCTCCAGGCAAGAATACTGGAGTGGGTTGCCTTCTCTGGGGGGATCTTCCCAACTCAGGGATCCAACCCTTGTCTTCTTTACCACTAGTACCACCTAGGAAGCTGACCTCTACCTTTAGTTCTAAAAGTAATATAAATTATATTCCTTTTCTTTTGTTTTACAAAAATACTGTGATTTAATTATAAAAGTGATTTTACTTGTTGAATTAAAAGATTTTACAATGGAAACATAGTCAATATGATTATTCTTTAAGTGATCTCTTTGAAGTGAAGACATTATTAGGACCTAGTGAAGTAGAATTATAGGAGACAGAACATTTCCAAATTCCAGAAATGGCAGACACATGAAAATGCAAAGGGCCAACGTTTTGGGTTGCTTTTATTTAAAAATTTATTGTGCTACTTTTGAAAGAGAATTGTTTTTATGACTATACTATTTTTGTGATTAAAAAGCTTCTAATAATAAGCAGTATAGTAATAGTAGGCTACTTTTTAATTGCTGGCAAATAGCTTTAAGTGCACTTTCTTTGATTATACTTCCATTTTTTGTCAAACTTGAATTTTCTGAAGCCTTCTATGTACCACTAAACAAATAACTTTAATAAACCTGATTTACATCTTTATTATTTCTAGTTGTTAAAATCATATTTCTAAAGTTAACTTCAGTACTGAGATATGGGTGGGAAACTGTTATGAGATAGAATCAGTTGTTTTTTTTTTTTCCCATTCTTATGTCTAATTAACACTGATTTTAGTACTCTATTGCCTCTACATTGCTTATTCTTATTGACTGGATCCTGTCCCTCATTTACCTTGTTTGGTTTGAAATTTAAAGTTATTTTCTTACCGTATTTATCATCAGTTCAGTTCAGTCGCTCAGTCGTGTCCGACTCTTTGCGACCCCATGAATCGCAGCACACCAGGCCTCCCTGTCCATCACCAACTCCTGGAGTTCACTCAGACTCACGTCCATCGAGTCAGTGATGCCATCCAGCCATCTTATCCTCTGTCGTCCCCTTCTCCTCCTGCCCCCAATCTCTCCCAGCATCAAAGTCTTTTCCAGTGAGTCAACTCTTCGCATAAGGTGGCCAAAGTACTGGAGTTTCAGCTTTAGCATCATTCCTTCCAAAAAAATCCCAGGGCTGATCTCCTTCAGAATGGACTAGTTGGATCTCCTTGCAGTCCAAGGGACTCTCAAGAGTCTTCTCCACCACCACAGTTCAAAAGCATCAATTCTTTGGCGCTCAGCCTTCTTCACAGTCCAACTCTCACGTCCATACATGACCACAGGAAAAACCATAGCCTTGACTAGACGGACCTTAGTCAGCAAAGTAATATCTCTGCTTTTGAATATGCTGTCTGTGTTGGTCATAACTTTTCTTCCAAGGAGTAAGCGTCTTTTAATTTCATGGCTGCAATCACCATCTGCAGTGATTTTGGAGCCCAACTGTTTTAATGATATGCTTTCTTTAAATGCAATAAGTTCCAAGTTGATTGCATATTTCTTATTTTGAAAAAGTGAAGTTATTCAGAAAATACTTTTAGGGATTTCCCTGGTGGTTCAGTGGTTAAGACTCTATGCTTCCAAAGCAGGAGATACCAGCTCAATCCCTGGTTGGGGAACTAAGATCCCACATGCCATGTGGTGTGGCCAAAAAAAAAAAAAAAAGAATTGGAAAAACTTTTTTATATGTTAAGGCTCTTCAGCAGTTCGTTTCCTCATGGTTTAATATAACTTTTGGGAGGAAAAACAATTTAGAGTTAAACATTGTTGCTTTGTAATGTTCAGCAGAAATTTAATGTGATTATTTCCCCCATTGAGTGATTTTGGAAGATACAAACTGATTCTGATAATTCTTCCAGAGATTTCACAGCTATGATAATTGGTTGTACCACGGATGATTCTAAGCATTTAGAAATTGCATGATAAATGAATTGTAAGCTCTCAGGAGCCCTGAGCATTTTTGTTAAAACCTTGATATGGTGACTTCTACTCGCAGATTACAGTGTGTGACTAGAGAGAGAGAAAAAAATGTGACTTCTAAAGGAAGGATTCAGGATCAAAAAATGTCTGCCCATTCTCTATCCCCTAAAAGTGAAAGTGAAATTTTCTTAGTCATGTCCAACTCTTTGCATCCAGGCCAGAATACTGGAGTGGGTAGCCTTTCCCTCCTCCAGGGGATCTTCCCAACCCAGGGATTGAACCCAGGTCTCCTGCATTGCAGGCGGATTCTTTACCAGCTGAGCCACAGGGAAGCCCAATATTTTGAATATATGAACACATGAATAGGCCCCAGACTGCCCTGAATAACATGTGTATTGTCACTACTTTACTCCTACCAGGGATATCTACTCCTCTTCACGTACTTCTTGTTCAGTTTTGAGCTACATCTAATGAAGTGCTCTATGAGAGGCTCCTGTTTTAGAAGGTTTGGATCCCCTTTTTAAGACCCACTGTCACAGTCAGGCCCTGTAGCAAGACTGTTACAATCTCTGCCCTTTCTTCTTCCTAACAGACTTTGTTCCTGGGTGTGTTACTGTGCCCAGTCAAACTTCTGCCTTTTCCAGTGTCTCTTACAGCATGGGTAGGGCCACTAGTCATGAACAAAAGTCACTGAACAATTCTTCCCTGAGAGCCTTGAGGCAGGACTAAGCATGATAGGATATACTATTATGTTGGTATCATTTCTTCTCTTCTGCCTGCAACTTGGATGTGATGGCAGTAGCCACAAGCTAAGGATGCAGGGAGAGAAAGACAGAAAGAGCCTGAGTCACTGATGACTTGGGAACTGTTGTACTATCCTGGGACTCATGGTTCCCTGATTTCATAAATGAGAATCACCGCCCCCAACTGTTTATACTATTAGTGTCTCAGGATGAGTTTTTGTAGAAACAGCACTCCAGACAGGGATTCAGGGGCAAACTTACAAGGGAGGGAGTATAGCAGGTTAAGGAAAGGTGAAGGAGGAGAGCGAGAGTGTGGTCTCAGGTAAAATCTAATCTCTGCTCTGCAGAGATGTGGGGAATCTCTGAAGTGTAAACTGCCCTGTAGAGGTGTTCCACTTTAGAGCAAAGGGACAGCCTTTTGTACTTTGTCTAAGGTAGCTACCAGCTGTGGGCTACCCTTAGAAGGGGGTGTGTACATAATTTCCTGGGTGAGATAAGTCATGCCAACTGAAGACAGTTGCCCAGGGAGGAAGGACAGAGCAAACCCCATAGCTGATGCCTTGGAGAGTCTGGGGTCTTCGTGTGCCAGCCCAGGAAAGTTGTCCAGGCAGAGCATTGCAGTGTCTTGTGGAGTCCAGTTCTTGCATTGCTCATAACCACTTGCTTCTCACATGTTCATTCCATCCAACCATATCTTTCTCCAGGATTCGAGGTTTGTTTCCTGGGGAGATTTTCAGGAGGAGGATTAGTGGGATGAACTCCAGAGCTATTGCTTTTGGTCCTGAGGTTGTGACTGGTTCTCATCATCTCCTTTCTCCACAGCCCATTGTAGACAATTCTCAGCCAGTACTTCTCAGGTGTTGGATGATCCAGACCCTCATCCCAGGAGATCTGAGTCCCCTGGTTATTAAGCCCTTATCAGGCTGTGACTGCTCTTTCCCATACTTTGCCATTTAGAGTTGAAATTAAACACGAGACTGTCAAGAGATGCCCTGCTAGATTATCTGAGTGTAAGAAATGTCCCCTCCTGCTTAAGTGACAGCCTCCCTGTCCCCTCATGTTGCTGTGCAGTCGCTCAGTTGTGTCCTAGTCTCTGTGACCCCATGGACTGCAGCACGCCACGCTTCCCTGTCCTTCACCATCTCCTGGAGTTTGTTTAAACTCATGTCTATCGAGTTGGTGATGCCATCCAACCATCTCATCCTCTGTCATCCCCTTCTCCTGCTTTTAATCTTTCCCAGCAGTCAGGGTCTTTTCCAATGACGTGGCCCTTCGCATCAAGTGGCCAAAGTATTGAAACTTCAGCTTCAGCATCAGTCCTTCTAGTGAATATTCAGGACTTTCCTTCAGAATAGACTGGTTGGATCTCCTTACAGTCCAAGGGACTCTCAAGAGTCTGCTCCAACACCACAGTTCAAAAGCTTCTGTTCTTTGGATTCAGCCTTCTGTATGGTCCAACTCTCACGTCCGTACTTGACGACTGGAAAAACTATAACTTTGATTATATGGACCTTTGTTGGCAAAGTGATGTCTTTTCTCTTTAATACTATTTAATGGTCCCCTTATGACCATTGGGATGAATTCTTCCTGACAGTATGAAAACTTTTTTCTGTGGATACTGGTCTATTGACGCAGAACCTTAAAGTAAGTAAGTGGCATCTTTGCTTTAAATTCAGTGGCTCTCATACTATGTCTGCTGCTATAATTGCTCCCTTCTGAGAATCAGCACCTCTAGAACCACAGAACCTAAAGTATGGACATAAGAAGCACATATTTGCCTGCTGACAATGGTGACTGCCTATTTTGTGTCCTTAGTACTCAACATTGTCTATTTACTGAATATTTTACTTCTGTATAATATTTACTATCTGTCTCATCAACTAGAATAATGAAAGCTCTAACAGATCAGAACAGTGCCTGGTTATAGGTGCTTAGTGATTATTAGAATTAATGAAAAAAAGCTGTTACAAATTCTGTTACTTCTCCATTTTAATGTAGGGATTTCTTTATTTATGTTGCATATGTAATGAAAAGAATTTTCTTCCTAAGAGCCCCCCAAAAGAGAGTACATTGCTGAGAGTTAAAGAAGATTGAATATTATAATCAAACTTCTGACTTTAGCAATCAGAATTCAAGGCTTTAAAGGGGCTTGACTATCATTTCATTCACTCTTGCATTTTGCAAATGAGGAGGTTGAGCCTCAGAGCAAAGAAGCGTCTTGCCTCAGATGATGCAGAGTGAGTGGCATGTATTGATGGAGATCTTGGTAACCTGAGCTGCAGGACAGGGCACTGTGAATCATGCCTTTCTTGGTCTGTTGTTTACAAAATCACACCTTCTGATAACTTTTGAACTGAGATCTTCTTAAAATAATAATCACTCTTGAAAGAAAAATATTTCAGATGATAGCAAAACCTTCCTTAGCTTTTCACACATAAAATACCTAATAATTGTTAAAATATTCATATATAGTAATGTACATATTTTGCTACATATAAGCTATGTTCAATTTTGGAAGGGTGCCCATAATCTGAGAACCCGGGAAGGCAAAGGGTTGTCATTGTATTCATTCATTTATTTAACAAGTATCTGTGGAATACCTACTGTGTGCCAGAAATTATCCTAGAAACTGAAGTTTTAGGAGTAAATAATACAATTGAAACCCTTCTAGAGGAGACAGATGGTAAACGATTAACAAAAGTAATTTCAGTAATGCACTTTGAAGAAAGTAAACTAGGGGTATGTAGCAGAGATCAGATTAGGAACATATTCTAAGAAGCTGACATCTGAAGAGACCTAAAGGGAAAGACCCAATCAGCCAGTTGATGACACAGGGACAAAAGGATGTAGAAAGACACCAGCGAGAGCAGAGGTCCTTAAGCTTAGAAGAGGCTCCTCATGTTCAAGGAAGAGAAGAAAGGGACAGGTTGATGGTGGCATTGCAAACAAAAGGAAAGTTGGTATTAGATGATGCCAGAAAAAAGGCAAGAACTTGATCATTGAACCTCATACTCCTGGTGAAGATCTTGGGAAGCCATAATGGGAAATTATTTCAAGGTGGGTAACTTGCTCTGCTGTAGATTTTTAAAGTCCTGTAATGGTTAATGAATAGAGAACATGTCTCAGAGGGGAAAAAAATAGAAGAGAAACCAGTGAGATTACAGAAAAAAGATCAGTCAAGAGAAAATGGTCTTGGAGAAAGGAGGTTACCATGGAAATGCAAAGATCACATAATGTTCCTGCAGGCACCACACTAACCACTGCTTCAAAGCAGATCCTGTGAAGTGCTTGGGTGCATACCAACTCTTGCTGGTATGACAAGGATGGATTGGCTGGTCATTGTGTCAGTTGCATCAAAAGAGAATACATGTGTTGTAAATCTAGCTTACTTCATGGAATACTGGTTTAAGAGGATGTTACTTTAAAAAAAAAAAAGCAAGATGCAGATAGGATTGCTCTGTGGCCAAAGAAGTATAGGGAACAGACCCCAAAATTAATATTCCCATTTACAGATTCACAGTGCATAAAGGCATACTGGAAATTCTGAGTCAGGCAGTAAAGAACAACATTAACTTTGTCCTTCCCATACTTCCTAAGATCCTTTGATCAAGAAACCCTGTTGCTTTTTCCTTTTTTAGCTTCTCACAGAACACTCACTCGTGAACTGAGGGACATGGTTTTTTAACAAACTGATACAGTGGAGTGAGAGCCAGAATAAGAGAGCATTATGCTCTACTGCATAATGGCAGAAGGCAATGGCACCCCACTCCAGTACTCTTGCCTGGAAAATCCCATGGGCGGAGGAGCCTGGTGGGCTGCAGTCCATGTGGTCGCACAGAGTCGGACATGACTGCAGCGACTTAGCAGGCTCTACTGCTATCAGGCCTATGTTCTGTGTGCTAGGAAAGGTCGTATCACTGTTCCTGTTGGAACCTCAGTTTCCTCGTCAGTCAAATATGAGGTCACACCAGCTGATCACTTACTTTCTTTTATCAAGTTGCTTGTGTGTGTGTGTGCAAAGCTGTTTTTATATAAATCCTCAAAGGCCAGTTGCTTTGTGTGAAGATGCCAACTCAGTTTAGTGACAGTTTGGTGGCATTGCTTCACCCCAGCCTGTGTATTCCTCAGCTGATCATGACTTCCTCTCTTCATACTATCTGAGCATTTTTACCATCTTCATTTGGAAAGAAGGCAGTTACTAGTTGGATCAGAATGGCTGCTGGCCCAAGATCTGATCCTTCTAGGAGAAGAGCTGTAGTACGGGGAAGGTGGGCCAGAGACCAGCTGGATTTAGAGCACAGCTGGCACACTCACTTAATGGTTATTAGGCAACTGCATGGGGCAGGATGGAGTGAATGTTGATACCCAGACAATGTCTCGCAAGCCATTTGCTTCACATCTCAAGGGCTACGTTTCTTTGCCAAAAAAAGATTTAGCACTGAGAAAACACTCTTATTGTTCAGAACATTTTCTGAAAACTGGGAAATATAAGCCGTGTTTCTGCATACTGAAGACTTAGTTATCTCTATTTACCAAAGGATCCATCTTCCTTCTCTCTTCGTCCCTTCCTCTCTTCCTTCCTTGCTTTTCTTCTTCTTTTCTCATTTTGAGAAGTGGGTAATCATTTTCCACTTCTCATGACCTTGAACATTCTTAGCCATGCCTTTGGGAACCACCAGCAAGCCTGAGAAACAGGCAGAAGAGAGGAAAAACATCAGGAGGTTGGTAGAGCGAGGGGGGTTAAACAGCCATGAAGTGTGGAGGTAGAAGTGAGGATGAGAGTGAGAAAGGTCAGGAGAAAGATTGATGGACAAGTGTTGTACTCAGTTTGGAGGAGGGAATTTGGAAAGAAGAAGTATTTTCAAACTGGTGTTAACACTTTCAGTTTGAAGAGAGATAAGGGCTGCTAGGCCAAGTCCACTGGGGCCTCTCCACCTTTCCTTGTTACCTGATATTGGTAGTATTAGAAGAAAATGTATCAAACAATCTTTCTCCATATAAGAGAATTCTGTCTTGGGTCACTCGGTGTGTGAGCTTTTCCTCAGATGGTAAGTCGTCTTGGGAAGGGAGGTAGATATGCCGTGAGAAGCGGGAGAGGATAAAGCGTGGGTTGGAGGGAGAAAGCATCATGAGGGATAGGGGAGGCTAGTAGACTGGGACTGCAAAGACAATGGGTAGAAGAATGGAATCATGACGGAGGTTAATGATGCTGAGAGTTTTAGTGAGGTTGAGAGTGAATTGGCACAGAAAAGAGGCTTCAGAGCAGGTGTGAGGTGACAACAGGGAAAAGATGATTTGAAACAGTATTTCTATGGAATGTGAATTAGAGTTCCTTGTGTGTTATTGAGGGACACCAGTAAGACTGTGATTGCTTGTAATTGCTTCTGATTGCTGTCTCTTGAATATGAAACAAAGCAAAGACTAGGGGATGGGCAGTCACTGTTTATATGAAGATTACACAAAAGACAGAAAGTAGTGGAAAAGCTAAAAGGGGAAGATGAGACAAGTATACACATATAAGTAAGTGCGTAGTAAAGGAACTGTGAAATATTTACTATTTTCACCAAAGACTTAAAATTCTAAGCAAGGAAATTTAGATCTATGTGTACTTCTTGATTGTAGCAGTGTACTGTGAATTTTTTTTTTTAATATTCACACAACTTGACAAATCTGATTCCTCATTTTTAAGAGCATGTTGACTATGGAATCTTTGAGAGGGAGAGGGTGGGATGATTTGGGAGAATGACATTCTAACATGTATACTATCATGTGAATTGAATCGCCAGTCTATGTCTGACGCAGGATGCAGCATGCTTGGGGATGGTGCATGAGGATGACCCAGAAAGATGTTATGGGGAGGGAGGTGGGAGGGGGGTTCATGTTTGGGAATGCATGTAAGAATTAAAGATTTTAAAATTTAAAAAATAAATAAATAAATAAAATAAAATTTAAAAAAAAGAAAAAATAAATACATTAAAGCAAACTTAAGACTTTATGATCAATAAAGGATTTTTTTTCATACATATAAAAAAAAAAAGAACACATCTTCTGTGGGAGAAGAATAAGTGGAACAGATTTCCTAGTCTTAGCATTTGTGATGTAATGATTCAGTACCTTTGAAGCAAATTTTAAAATAGTCAATACCAGTTCTCCACTCTTAGGCCAACACACTGTTGTCACTGGCTTTGCCCTCCTGACATCTACTTTCCATCAATATTTTTCACATCACTTGCTGTCTTATTTCCTAGGCTGTTTCCAAAGAGGCTGGACATAATGAAATAGTTATCCTGTTTCTGTTTATGTCAATGTCCACCAGGGATGTGCACTGCCAGAAATAATCACTCCAGAGCTCTGATGGCCAGCGTACCAGTTACACTGGCAAAAGTTCAGTATTGTTTGAAGAAGAGTATCCACATAGGGAATCATTTCATACCTGTTCCACAGGACACCAAGCATGCAAGGTGATGTTTGTCAGAAAGGTTCCATAGTCACATCCAGCTACTTGATGCGCACTTGAAGAAATGCTGGTATAAGATAAAAGACATTAGGTTAAGCATGAAGGGATTTGATTTCTACTTCTTAGGCAGGCACTTAGCCCTTTGTGTGTCCTTGGCAAGCCACTAACACTGTAGGAATGTAAAACAGAGGTCCATTATTTGTCTTCCCTGCAAAAGAGCGCTGTACCCATCACTTGATTGTAGTCTATGTATGTTAAAGTCCTGGCTCCATGGGCAGAGAACCTTTACTGGTCTTCTG
This sequence comes from Ovis canadensis, assembly GCF_042477335.2. NCBI lineage: Eukaryota > Metazoa > Chordata > Mammalia > Artiodactyla > Bovidae > Ovis > Ovis canadensis. The sequence goes on from NC_091249.1 coordinate 76,532,563, forward strand.
GCTGAATCTGTGGATTGGGTCCAGTTACTAAACTCACGAGAGCTAATCCTTAGGTGTGAATGATATATTTATCTCATAAGGTTGTTAGATCAAACAATGATCATCATAATACTGTCAATACTTACTTACTAGGTCAATCATAGTAGCAATACTATAATTAGCAGCAAGAATGATTATAATTATTAAACTTACTATTAAAAAAAACCGCTAATAACAGTAGTAGTAACAACGGAGTAGCTATGGTTTATTGAGCACTTTCCCCCCAGGGACTAGTCTAAGAGCTTTACTTTCATTATCTTATTCAATTCTCAGAAAATCCTATAAGTAGATATCTAATTATCCCCATTTTATGGAGACAGATGCTGTGGTTTGTAAAGTTAAAGTTACTCAGAGTCTCAATCAGGGCACAGCAGTGAGATAGGCCTCTGTTTAGTCCAGTGTCAGAGGCTTAGCTCTTCCGAAGTTCAATGTCCTTCTAACCTGACCCTGCCCTCCATGGTAAGGGCCCTGAAGGAAGCAAACTTGGCATTCTCTTTAGAGTTCATCAGCAAATCATTACAAATGAAAATTAAAGACATGTGGACGGGATAAGGAACCTCTAGAAGTACTTAGATTTCCCTACCGTTTTTTTTTTCTTTCTCAATGGCAATATTTATTTAAATGTCTAACTGTGATTGAGAAGATAGTGCCATAACTTGAACATGAAGAGAGAATTTAAGTACTGATTATTGATTAAAAAAAATAAAGTGGATGGCACTGAGCCCTCAGAGATGTTATTGCATTGTGATGCTCATGAAGGCAGGCTCTTAGCCCTCTGCGTTTGATGCATGGCACGTGTTCAGGGAATGTCCTAGAATTGAAGCTTTTATGTCTTGGAAGAAAAATGGACAAGATCGCCATCTAGTGGATTCTGAGTCAACTTCAGCTCAAAAAATACTAGCAGTGTTTGAGTGAAATTTGTCTAAAGTGATAAGTAACATGAATGGATACATTATTTAGATATTTAGATACACAATGGAGAGGTATAAACTGAGTCAGACCAATACTCAGGCTGAATTGTGATTTGGCAAAATCAGAAGACCAAGGGAGATTTTAGGGGTTCATATAGAAGGCTGAGAGCCGAAGAATTGATGCTTTTGAACTGTGTGGTGTTGGAAAAGACTCTTGAGAGTCCCTTGGACTGCAAGGAGATCCAACCAGTCCATTCTGAAGGAGATCAACCCTGGGATTTCTTTGGAGGGAATGATGCTGAAGCTGAAACTCCAGTACTTTGGCCACCTCATGCGAAGAGTTGACTCATTGGAAAAGACTCTGATGCTGGGAGAGATTGGGGGCAGGAGGAGAAGGGGACGACCGAGGATGAGATGGCTGGCTGGCATCATGGACTCGATGGACGTGAGTCTGAGTGAACTCCAGGAGATGGTGATGGTCAGGGAGGCCTGGCATGCTGCGATTCATGGGGTCGCAAAGAGTCGGACACGACTGAGCGACTGAACTGAACTGATGTATAGGATGTTAACACAAAAGATAGTCTGAGATTAAGGGGCATTTTAGGGGTTCAGAAGCATAGGACATTAGTACAAAAGAGAGTTCAAGATTAACATCTTGAGTCTCCTGCTTTCACAGTCCAGGGAAGGACAGCAGCTCACTTAGGGTCACCAGGCTTCTTCGTTTCGTGTCCAGTGTGTAGGCTTTTGTATCCATCTCCAATTATATAAGTTCTCCCCATCAGAGACTGTTCAGTCATCGTTACAAAAGTGATAGATGTGATAAGTCTCCCAGATCTTTGGGAAACATCTCTGTGCATACCGTGAAACTTATGGCATGGTATTGAAACATCCCAGTAGCTCACTGAGAGGTCACAAGTGTTCGTCTGCATCTGCTGTTGAGGGATTTGCTAAGTATACACATCTGAAGATATATTATGGCACTGTGTTTTGATTTTGTTGACTTTCGTTTTACCTCCATTCAGCTAGGGGAGAGAAATGACAAAAAAAGCATTATCACATGTCATATTTAAGATACAGAGGGCCATTGTATGCCTATTTTGAGTCATGGCTGTGCTCCCTCTAGGCTGTGTATTAATAATATGAGGTTGGTTTATGTTTTTCTCTCTTGAATGGAGGGTCTTCAGCTCAGAGTCCTCTTGAGATTTAAGATGAAACACAATGCTGCTGCTGCTGCTAAGTCGCTCAGTCGTGTCCGACTCTGTGTGACCCCATAAACGGCAGCCCCCCAGGCTCCCCAGTCCCTGGGATTCTCCAGGCAAGAACACTGGAGTGGGTTGCCATTTCCTTCTCCAATGCATGAAAGTGAAGTCGTTCAGTCGTGTCTGACTCTTAGCAACATCATGGAGTGCAGCCTACCAGGCTCCTTTGTCCATGGGATTTTCCAGACAAGAGTACTGGAGTGGGGTGCCGTTGCCTTCTCCAATGAAACACAACCCTCTGTCATAATTCCTGGTCATTTGATCTCTGTCTTTCTGGGTCTTTCTCTATCCGCCTTGCCCATCCCTGTGAAAAAAATGTTTCATTTTAAAAATTGTTTTCCTTGCCTTTTATCCCTGAATTCCAAGCCTGTAAAAGACTTGAAAGAATAGGTGATACCCAAACACCCTTTTCCTAGGTTCACCAGTTATTAATATTTGAAAGCTGTATATATTATACCTTCTGCTCATAAATTATTCTGTGTACATCACCAAAAATAAAGATATTTTTCAATATAACCATATGCCATTAACATAGCTAAAAATTAATAATTCTGTAATACTGTCTAATATTTATATTTAAATTTCTTTAATTGTCCCATGCTTTTAGGTCATTTTTCAATCCAGGATATAACCGAGTTAGTATATTACATTTGTTTGTTATAGCCCTGTGGTTTCTTATAATTTAGCATGATACCCCTTCAAACTAACATTTTATTTTGAATAATGTTGACTTTTTGAACATTTCAGGAGGTAGATTAAAACTATTGGTGCTACTAAGTTTGATCATTTAAGTTGGAAATGCCTAGGTATTTCTGTTGTAAAGTCACATTCTTTTGGTTATATTAAGTATTTGTGGGTTGATGCTTTGAGCCTGTGTGAACATTCAGTTTTCAGATACATTTTGACATCAAAGTTTTAAGCCTCTATAGGTGAACTGTAGCATCATTATTACAATGGAAGTGGAAAATGGTGATTTTCTTATTTTTTATACATTATTTCCATTCTTTTCAAAAGAACTGTTTGCCCCTTCTCTTGGGTGTGACTTTGAATTTTTTAAAATCCAAAGTATTTTAACCCATTGCCACCATTTCCCTTTTACTGAAACTCAAGATGTTGCACGTTGGGTCAATGAGAGCTCCTTGAAGCTGGCTCTTCTGTTCTTGCAGGTACTTGATCACCGCCTCACTTCCTGGCACAGACTGTCCCAGGCTCATCTTGTACTCTGCCTCTGCCAACCTGGAATTAGCACTAAAAGACTACAGAGTATGATATTTAGAAACTGAGATCTGAGTACTAGATGAAGCAGCATGCAAAATTTTCAAAACCCTGGTATGAGTATAAGATGTCGAGAAAAAATGCAGCCGACTTTGTGAACTTTGTCCCATTAACCCTCTGATTAAATCACCCCTCAATCTATTTTAATTATTGTTTCCTCAGAGAATACTAGGAAAGTCTGAGGACCCTCAGGATTAGTCTCATTTCCCTGTAACATACAGGCCTTTAGAGCCCCCAAACTTCTCAATATTCATCACGTCTCTAAATATTGAAAATATACCTCATTTGAAAAGTCAACTAGGGAGGCAATCTTCTAAGCCTCTACGTTGTTGGGCAGGTTCAGTTCCTCACAGGCTGTGAGCCCTCAGGCCTCAGTCTCTCCCTGGCCTTTGGCCAGAGTCCACCCTCAGTTCCTTGCCATGCAGTGCTCTCCAGGAGGCATCTTAACACATGGTAACTTGCTTCTTCCAACTTGCAGAGAAGAGAGGGTAATGTACAGTATAATATGTCATCTCCAAGTTGACATCACACCAATTTTGCTGTATTCTAATAGGGATATGTGCAACTAACATTCAAGGGGAAGGGATTACACAAGAGTTGTTACAGAAAGTGGGGCTTACCAACAGCCCCCTTAGAGTCTGTCCATCATGCAGATGGCCATGACGTTCTACTGTGGGGAATCAGATGATTGACATATGAAGTACAATGTCAGATGGTAATTTATAAAGAAAGTGAACAAAGCTATAAGATGGAGAACTGTTGGATGGGGCACCTTGCATGAGTGTGTGCTAAGTCACTTCAGTCGTGTCTGACTCTTTGCAACTTCATGGACAGTAGCCCACCAAACTCCTCTGTCTGTGGAATTCTCCAGGGAAGAATACTGGAGTGGGTTGTCATGCTCTCCTCCAGGGGATCGTCCAGACCCAGGGATCAAAACCCAGTCTCCTGTGGTTCCTGCCTTGTGGTTGGATTCCTTACCACTGAGCCAATAGGAAAGCCCCATAGGGCACCTTGCCTAGAGTATAAAGATGAGACCTCTGTGGAGAGGTAAAATTGGCTAAGACCTGAATCATTAGAAAGGATTAGTGATGTGAATATATGCAATGAGCAAAAGAGTAAGTGCAAAGACCCTGAAGTAGATATAAATTGATCATAAGAGGAGGCCAGTAGGCCTAGAAGAACCATTGAAATGAACCTCTTTAAAGAGGGAGGCAGTTACAAGACAGTATGGGACTTGTGAGCCATGCGGTAGAGTTTGGATTTTATTAGTTTGGAGCCAGTGGAGCAGGGTTAACATAGAGAGTGACATGGTCTATTTTCTGCTCATATAGTACTCATCCTGACTCCTGTTTTGTGAATGGACTGAAACAAGAGAGTGGAAGCAAGGGGACTAGTTTAAGGCTGTTGTAATAATGCAGTTGAGAGATGACAGTGGCTTAGACCAAGATGAGGGGAGTGGAATGAATGAAAAGTGATCAGATTCTGAGTATATGGTTGGAGACAGGGGCTGTGGGATTTCCTAATGGGTGAAATAAGTGACCAAAAGAAGTCCTGATGTGATCAATCTGTTGGGCTGAGCATTTGGATGAACAGCACTAGAGGGAAGACGGATACAAAGAATCAATGTCTTAGTGCTTTTTCTTTTTAATAGACTTAAGTTTTTACAGGAAATTTTAGGTTCATGGCAAAATTGAAGAGAAAGTACCCATATATACTTTCCTAAACACATGCATAATCTCCCCTACTATTAGCATCTCACTGCTGCTGCTACTGCTAAGTCGCTTCAGTCATGTCTGACTCTGTGCGACCCCATAGACGGCAGCCCACCAGGCTCCTCTGTCCCTGGGATTCTCCAGGCAAGAACACTGGAGTGGGTTGCCATTTCCTTCTCCAATGCATGAAAGTGAAAAGTGAAAGTGAAGTCACTCAATCATGCCCGACTCTTAGCGACCCCATGGACTGCAGCCCACCAGGCTCCTCCGTCCATAGAGTGGTAGATTTGTTACAATCTATGATGTGATTATCACTCGAAGTCCACAGTTTACATTAGGGTTCAGTGGGGTTACATAATCTGTGGGTTTTGACAGATAAAAATGACACGTATCCGACTTCACAGTATCATACAGAATAGTTTCACTGCCCTGGTATGCTCTGTGCTCTGCCATATTCATCCATTCTCCCTGCAAAACTTGGTAACCACTGACCCTTTACTGTTTCCATATCTTTGTCTTTTCCAAAATGTCATATAGTTGGAATCATACAATATACAACTCTTACGATGCTTTTCTTTTAATAATATGTGTTTAACTTTATCCCATGTCTTGTCATGGCTTGATTACTTTTTTTATTAATAGTGTTCATTGTCTGAATGTCTCATAGTTTGTTGATCCATCACCTACTGAAAAACATCATGGTGGCTTCCAAATTTTGTCAATTGTGAGTTAAGCTACTGTAATCACCCATGTGCTGGTTTTTGTGTAGAAATAAATTTCCAACTCATTTGGGTAAAAACTGAGGAGTGCAATTGCTGGATTGTACAGAAAGAGTGTGTCTAGTTTTGTAAAAAAACAAAACTTGGAGCAGTTTTTATTGTATTAAATTCCATACACACATCCTCTTTCTACTTCCTCTATGTCATATGTATGTATCACATCTAATTAGCTGTGGGATACTGCCATTTCTATATCAGTCCTTTTTATTGCCTTATTTATTTATTTTTTTGATTATCCAAGATTAATGGACTGATGTGGGTGCCATCTAGTGGAGGTAAGGAAAATGTGTTTTGATAGAGCAACCACAGAAAAGATTGATTAAAAATAACTAAATTGAAAAAAAAAAAATTGAAAAAAAAAAAAAAACTAAATTGAAATCGTATTCAGTTGTCCTAAATAAGAAAAACATTTCAATGTCTTGGCTATGGACCACATATTTAGACTACGGTGGGGTCCACAACTAGGAGAGGCATAGTAGAGAAAAGAAATTAGCAAACGTGAGTCAGCAAGTTAATATCCTGAATATCTGAATTTATTTACCAAAGTGATTTCAGATTGCCATAAATATACAGAGATTTTCTAGTATGTGTGTGTGTGTGAGAGAGAGGGAGGGAGGGAGGGAGGAGGGAAGGAGGGATGAAGAGATGGAGGGAAAGAGGGATAAGAAGAGAGAGAATATTTAAGAATAAAACATGGCTGTTGTCCTCAGGAAAAAAAATGCCAGATGCAATGACTCAATATTGAATTGTAAATTATAAATGGAAGGAAAAGGAAACCCAGAGGGTGAGGTCACAGGGAAATTGTCACTAAAACACTATGAACTGACCTGACTTTTCAAATATGAAGAAGATATGAATAGGTAACAGAATATCAGAGAAGAGGATAAATTCAGAGCAACAGAAAAAAAATTTTTTGAATTATAGAGCTCATCCAGAATACTAGTATCTGTTTGAACTCATTTGGACTTAAAGAGGAAGTAGAAAGGATAAGTGAATTAATTGAACTACCTCTATAAGAGATAGAGTTAATTGAGCAATAGAGTAATTACTAATGAAGAGTAATTAAAATAGTAATAAAAGATGATGTTAGTATTAGCAACAGCAGTGATGGTAGGTGCTAACCTTGATGTATTGCAGTTACTGTTCTAGCACTGTGTTAATTAATTTTATATATGATCTCATTTAAATTTCATAGTAATCCTCTGAGGTAGGTATTACAGTTCTCATTTTAATTTGAGTAAATAGACATGAAGATTTTGATAACTTTCACTAAATCACAAAGCTAGTAATTACAGGAGTTTGGATTTAAACCCATTAATCAGTTTTTGAAGCCTTATGATCCCTTGAATTCTGCTAGATAGAGTAAAGCAATTGGGATGGACAGATTTAGAAACTTGAGTTGCAGACCTTGTTCTGTGGTTTACATACTGTTCCTGGGAATCAGTTACTATCAAACCATGTTGCCTCTGAGGTTCAGCCAAGTTCTAAAATGTGTTGATTATATTTAATTGGGATGTTCAGTGTTTGGTTCTGATAGTTGTCTAATATGAAACACCTGAACATATAGAATCCCAGCGCTTGAGAATGTATGTTAACATATGGGGATAATATAACACACTCCTAACTGATCATACCTCTTTCCTGATTTGTATGTGAGGTGGGGTTAAGACTGCCCTCTGTGGATAGCTCTGTTGCTAGCATTGGGGTGAAGGTGATGCTGTGGATTGCAATAGTGTCGAGGAGTCAGCTCAGCGAGAAGGGCAGCTGTGGAAGGCTTACCATCCTTGTTTCTCCCTCACCACTCAAGTCTACAGAGTCCCATTGATAGAACTCCCCAAGCTCCTTTGAATCCATCTGAAGCTCTACTGAATCTCTACAAAATTCTCCTGAGTCTGTTCAGAGTGTTTCTTCTCACCATCTTTTTTAAAAAATGTAAATGTATTTATTTTAATTGGAGGCTAATTACTTTGCAATATTGTATTGGTTTTGCCATACATCAACATGAATCTGCCACGGGTGTACATGTGTTCCCCATCCTGAACCCCTAACGCAGGACATTGTCTTTATCCTTGAGAATAGCTACAACAGCTTCCTAACAGGTCTTCTAGCCTCTAGCATGGCTCCTTCCCATCCGTTTTTCACACCGTGGATGAGTAATCCGTCCCATGCGATTCTTCTGCTGACACCCCTCCCGTGGCTTTTCATGGTGCACTTGGGTTGAGTACCTAGAATTCTCATTTCCTTCATGGGGTTTAAGAGGCATTTCCTATTCCAAACACCACTTGCCTTCCACACCACTCCCTGTTATTTTTTACCTTTTATCCATTTCTTTATATGTATTCTTTGACCAGGCTTCTATACAGGCTCTTCTGGAATTGACCCCTTCGTAACCCCCATCCCAACAACACCCCTACACTGTGTGTCTGGCATGGGTTTCAGCTGAGATTCACTATCATTGAAAAGCGGCCCTGACTTCTGGCCTTGCTGTAGGTGACCCTTCTGTACGGTGTCATGTATATCCTGCAGTACACTGGTCCTAGCACCTAGTATAGGATGAATAGTTACCTTCATTGCCTACTGGACTATAAGAACTTAAAAGGGAAGAACTGTATCTGCCTTGTTCACACCAGTGTTTCCTGCTTAAGAAAAATGCTTATTACTAAGCAGATGCCTAATGAGCAAATGAACAAACACAAGAAAGGAACAATCAATGGAAAAATCAACACTTAAGTATACCTTGAAGGTTTACAGAAGACCAAGGTTACATGGGGACTTCAGATCATATAGCCAAACTCCCATGTAGAGCCTGCCTACTTTGCACACACTGTTGACTGCACTCAACATCAGCTGGTCATAAGCATGATAACCCCCCTGAGCCATACAAGACCTTCAGCCTCTGCTGTTCTTTGGAGTGTTCTGACCCAGACCCCTCTGAGCTGCTGAGCAAGATCACCTAGACCTGTGAGCCCCTTCTGTCCCCTTCCCCAAGAACATCTTGTCTTCTTACTGGAATGGTCTCATACTTTGAGGGACTTACCCCCATCCCTTCCCCTCATTCAAACTGTCAGAAAGTAAATGTGTTAGTCGTTCAGTCCTGTAGCCCTCCAGGCTCCTCTGTCCATGGAATTCTCCAGGCAAGAATACTGGAGAGGGTTGCATTCCCTAGGAATCAAACCCAGGTCTCCTGCATTGCAGGCAGATTCCCTACTGTCTGAGCCAGAAGGGAAGCCACAGTCTGTCCGAGCATCACCCAAATAAAGCTTGTTGAGCTGCTCCATCTTGTGGTCACTTCTCCCCATCATCAGCTACAAAAATCCCTTGAACTCATTGCAGTTTTTATAATGGGGTTGAGTTTTCTCTTAAGAGAAGCAGAAAATAATTGAAGGGTTATAATCAGAGGGATGACATGATCTTACATTCTAAAAGATGCCTCAGTTGGAGAAGACCAAGAAGGGAGCAAGACCAGTTGAGAGGCTCATGCTGCAATCTGGGTGAGTGGAGATGGGCTAGGATTAGGACAGCAGTAGGGAGAGGGAAGAGGAAACAAAGGCAAAGTAAACTTTGCAGATGGAGTTGGTAGGACTTTCTGATGGATTAGAAGTGAGAAAATAGAGAATCAGGAATAAATACTTGAGCAACTAGATGGATGTCATGACCATTTAAAAGGTGCTCAAGATGGAGAGGAACTGATCTGTGGATCTGAGAAGTAAATTTTGCCGAAGTGGTTTTATTTATCCATTTAATTTTCATTTTATATTGGAGCATGGTTGATTAACAATGTCCTGTTAGTTTCAGGTGTACAGTATAGTGACTCAGTTATACATATACATGTGTCTATTTTTTTTTCAAGTTTTGTTCCCATTTTGATTGTTACATAATATCGAGCAGAGTTCCCTGTGTTATAGGTAGGTCCTTGTTGGTTGTCTGTTTTAAATATAGCAGTATATACATGTCAGTGCGTTCTGTGTTCTCTCCCTGTCTCTTTGCTCTATTTTCTAGTTTCCCTTTACTTATTTTCTATTCCTATGGTGAAGCTGAAATTTCTGCTGATCTTTTTAATATGTAAGAACTCTGGTTTTCAGAAACATACCCCTTTTCATGTACTATTCATGTTTTATCGATGAAAAATCTGCTTTTAATGTGCTGGAAGTCTGGGGGGGCGGATACCATTATCATTTTATTTAAGGTCCTTCTCATTTCTTGGCTTTCTGTTGGTTGCATTCTATATTGGGGGCTTCTAAAAATGAGTTTCTAAGATGTTTGTGCTCCTTGGTGTGTTTTTCTTGTTTAAGACTAGGGCGCTTGAAATCAAGTGGAATTTTGGGTGTAAGATTGGTGTTCCTCCAAAGAGGGTTTTACTGAGGGTAATCTGGAGGAAGTGTTTTCATGGGGGTATCCCCCAAATGTGAATATCTTAAGGTTTTTCCTCTTACACTCATCAGATTCCCAGAGGAGATGCTCGTAATGTTCTGTCTGACAGACTAGGCCAGACTGTTAGTTTTCTGAGACCAAGAAGGGGCAGAGGACGCTGGAACTCAAAGGTCATAGTAACTATTGGTGACTATTCAACAGTAACTATTGGCAGTCTGGAAAAGAAGAAACGTCCACAGAAGGAAGAGAAAAAGAACATAGTACCCTGTCATTCACAACCAAAGCACAGTCAATTTAGAGTTGAATCAGGAAGGGGGAAGGAAACTCACTTTGATGTAAAGATTAAGGTGTTCATCACTACATGTGACCGGAAACTGCTGGGTATTGAACCGAGACAAATTATGCATATTATATACTGTTATGTTTTAAGGATTGCCAGACTTTCTGTTATCTAAAAGTGATAAGAAAAGTCTTGGCGACCAGAAGAATTTTCCTTCAGAGACAGAGAAAGGTCACCCATTGAGCAGAAAAAAGGAGGAAATTACAACTTTATGATAAATCCCCATGGTTTCTATTTATTTCAATGTCTCAGTAATACGTAATTAAAAATCTGAGGTTAGCTAGCTTATTAACCTTTTCTACTCAAATTGCAAGGGACTTAGAATATTTTATCTCTGATCACTCCCAATTTAATGCAGTTTTTCTAGTGTTTATCATTTTTTGAAGATGACAACTGATACTATTTTAATACAAAGTTTATATGTTGACATTTATCAAATTTTTTTCTCCCTTTTAAAAAACTTCAGAACTTCTATCTAGGTCCTTTGTAGTTTTTCACAATCATGAAATTAGGAACTTGAATTGGGACTACCTTTGGGAATTTCTTAAGGTTCTGCTGATGGCAAGCTCTCAGAATTATTTGCTGAAAACATTATTTCTAGATAGTTTTATCAGGTGCATATTTCTAGATTGACATTTACTCTCTGGCTTCAATTTTTGCTGTTAAGAAACCTACCGTAGTTAAATTGTTCTTTTTAACAGAAAAACCATCTCTCCTCTCTAGTTTTTAAATCCTTCTTTTTGATTTAGTGCTCTGCAATTGACTTCCTGGATAGCTCAGATAGTAAAAAATTTGCTCGCAGTGTGAGACCCAGGTTTGATCTCTGGGTCAGGAAGATCCCCTGGAGAAGAAAATGGCAACCCACTCAAACATTACATTGTACCTAGATGTGCCGTGTCTTGTGAATTTCCGTATTTTGATGGACATGGTGCTTAATGCTCCTGTTTGTGTTGTGGTATCACTGCTTTGTTGTGGTATCCTGTGCCTGGTGCTCAGGAACCTTCTGTTTACCCTCCCAAAGGGTAAACCTTTTTGCCAGAATGGATGAAGGGAAGAAGCATTTGCCTGAGTTTGTGGAATAAGAAAGGAGATTGATTTGGTTGCTGGAGGAAATAGGCCCTGGTGCTTGAGTTGTGCCTGGGAAAGAGCAAGTAGTCTAGATCTAATTGAAGTCCCTTCAGAGGACACAAAGCTATGGATCCATCAGTCTAAATACAAAACCCGTGATAGATGTCAAGGCACAGAGTTATTTTTTAAAAAGATGCTGTGCAAGAGTGTAGTCTGGCAGGATAAGGGGAAGCCAGCATTAAAAGCCTGTGGGGTATGTTTCTGGGAGTAGAAGATGAAAGTGGAGCTGGAAACAGCCAGATGGAGAAGCACTGCTGGGCTGGAGGGGCTGGTGTGGGAGACTAGAGTACTCCAGGAAGCATCCACCCTCCTCTGTATACCTGTTTCACCTCTCCTGTTCTTTTTGTTCTTGTGGCTTGATTTACACCATTAAAAATATTTGAAATATTTTATGAGGTTTCAGGAAGAAACAAAATGTGCACAAAGATTTTTAACTGTTCAAGTTGCTTTTCATGCAGTATTTGAAACAAAGGTTATTCATAATATTGGATGTATGTTATGGTACATAATAATAACCCAACACCTGTGATCCCACCCTCTGCCCTAAGAAAAGGAACAGTGTCCCTTCTGTCAAGACGCCTGTGTGGGCTCCTGTGGCATCCTCTTGCCATAAAATCTTTTTCTAAAATTTGCGTTTTCTTATTCACTTTTATTTCATTTCATAGCTCTCAAAAATTAATATATTGAGATTTACCTATTCTGTCTATTGGTAATTCCAATATTTGAAATCCTCTGGGGTCAAAATCAGCTGACTCTCATTTATGGTTTCTATATTTTTTTGTTTTGTATTTTAATGAGCACTTTTAGCATTGAACTTGATCACAGAATATCACAGACCCTAAGATAGGGAGGTCTGGGTTCACGTCTTATTTGCTTCTGTTAGACACCAGGAGGTGCTGTGAATCAGGGACTCCTTTATCTTCTTGGCTTGGGCTTTCCATGGCCAGGCAGATGCTATCTGTTTTAATTCTAGACCTAGGTGAGAGCAGGCTAGGAGTTAATATTCTCAAAGGATTCTTCGATGTGGAGATATTGTAGCTAGGATTCCTAGAAGTTTCCCCTTGCTGGTAGGCAGACTCTTTCAGCATGTAACACTGCTTTGTGGTTCTTGGCTTAATGGGGAAGTCTAAGTTCAACTCCAGAACTTTACAAGGGCCTATATGCATGCTCAGTCATGTCCGACTCTTTGCAACCTCATGGACTGTAGCCCACCAGGCTCCTCTGTCCATGGGATTTCCCAGGCAAGAATACTGGAATGGGTTGCCATTTCTTTCTCTTGGGACATCTTCATTTTTATCAAAGATAATCATAGTAAGACTAACTTGTTGCAGAATTAGTCTAGTCTTATTAACTTTGGCCTGTTTGTTTACATAAGAGCAGCAGAAATAGTCACTGACCATCTACACTCTGCTGTAACTTTTCACAAGGAATCTTAGATATTTACACGGAATTCGCTTTTTCACAAGGATTTGAAAAGCCTCTCCAGGCTAAGAAGCCAAGCCAAGAATTTACCATCAAACTATGTAAGGGTTTAGAGTCTCCCATTGTCTTTTGTCCATTTGCTTTGAGGGCAACCATGGCTATTATATTAGCTTAGGACTCTGATTTCAGCAAACCATTGCTGTTTACATCCCCTTATTTTCTTGAATGCTTAGCAATGAACTAACAAATATGTTGGTTATAATTTATCCAGATCTTGTTAAAAAATCCAGTGCACCACATTGCTAGATGCAAGTCTATACTTGAAGTTTTATTTCTTTTGTGATAGAAGAGCTATTAGGAGAGAGATTTGCATTTCTAAGTTGTTCAGTTACATTTTATAAGCTGCCAGTGTTACTGCTGCTGTTTTTCCTATTTGGCTTTTGCTTTTTATTATTTATATCTGTTTTTATTGCAAAGATTAAAAAATAAAGTTAGTATTTTTCTTACTTAATAGCTTTTTAAAAAAGTTTTTCCTTGTGCCATATTAGGTAGTCAATTTTTAAAAATGCTATATTGATACCTTAAGGAGTGTATTTCATCTTGTTTACTATATTATTAAAATCCCCTTAATAATAATTTACTTTTATTCACTCAAAATGTCAAGTTTTATGAGATAAGTAGTTTCCCACTATTTTTTGTAACTTTTTCCTTCAGTGTCTCCAGAGGTTACTTTATGCATGTCAGTACTGTATCTTTAAGTGCTAAAAGATTGATTGATGGCAGCTTATTTTTTTACTAGATTATAATGTTTATTATAAAGAAATTCTCTTTCATCATCACATCTATGATACAAATAGCATGTTGACCACTTTAGTATCAGAACTTCATTATATTTTGGTTTATCCTTATTTCAGATAATATATATTTCATTTAAATATATAGTTTATAATTATCACTGTTTATAGTCATATTTCTATCATGTATGTTTCTATCTTTAAGCATTATTTTGTTTGCAATTACAAAGTTTGAAATTTTATAGAAATAAGGTGATATTCATTTACTCAGCAATTATTAATTGAGCACCTATCCTACGCTAGGTGCTTGAGAGACTGAATGCACAAATGGACAATGACCTGACCATATACAAAAACGAAACTCTGACCCACCGTCTATAGCAATCTGTCCAGAAACCAACCCTCCTGTCTCCATTAACCAGCCCAGAAGCCAGCCTGCTATGAGTCAGACTTACAGGAAGTCATATTCCGCTATCTCCAGGAAGGCAAACAAAATTTTGTGTAACAATTGGCCCCAAATGCTAAGGATTTGATTAGTAACTCATAATATCCTTAGTATTTGTCCCCTCTTCCAACTTAGAATCTGCACAGAAGGCTGACTATGCATTTCCTAACCGATCATGTGGATGCCTACTTCTATCAATAATTTGCCTACCTTTAGCTTCTCCAGGCTGACAGCTTCCAATCAGGGCACATCTCAGATCTCTCTTGGCACTATAAAGCCTCCCCAGTCCTCTCCCCGCCGTTAAGTCTCTGTGAATACTCAGTGATTGTGGCCAAGACACTTGCCCTAGCAAGCTCAGAGTAAATAGCATTTGTTTATTTCCACATTCTGCCATATTATGAGTACTAGACAAGAGAAAGAACAAAAACGTAAAATTCTGCCTTTATGAAACTTACAGGACAGTGATGGGAGAAGACAAAGAGCATGATAAACAAATTATGTAGAATATATGTAGGTTATGAACGCTATAAAAATGAGCAAGGGGAGAAACATGGGGGGCCTGGGGTAGGAGGTTACCATGTTTTTAAAAACTAGTAATTTTATATTGAACTATAGTTAATTAACAATGTTGTGATTGTTCTGAATATACAGCAAAGTGATTCAGTTATACATGATCTATTCTTTTTAAAATTCTTTTCATTTCCAATTTGGATTCCTTTTATTTCTTTTTCTGCTCTGATTGCTGTGGCCAAAACTTCCAGAACTATGTTGAATAGTAGCGGTGAAAGTGGACACCCTTGTCTTGTTCCTGACTTTAGGGGAAATGCTTTCAATTTTTCACCATTGAGGATAATGTTTGCTGTGGGTTTGTCATAAATAGCTTTTATTATGTTGAGATATGTTCCTTCTATTCCTGCTTTCTGGAGAGTTTTTATCATAAATGGATGTTGAATTTTGTCAAAGGCCTTCTCTGCATCTATTGAGATAATCATATGGTTTTTATTTTTCAATTTGTTAATGTGGTGAATTACATTGATTGATTTGCGGATATTGAAGAATCCTTGCATCCCTGGGATAAAGCCCACTTGGTCATGATGTATGATCTTTTTAATGTGTTGTTGGATTCTGATTGCTAGAATTTTGTTGAGGATTTTTGCATCTATGTTCATCAGAGATATTGGCCTGTAGTTTTCTTTTTTTGTGACATCTTTGTCAGGTTTTGGTATTAGGGTGATGGTGGCCTCATAGAATGAGTTTGGAAGTTTACCTTCCTCTGCAATTTTCTGGAAGAGTTTGAGGAGGATAGGTGTTAGCTCTTCTCGAAATTTTTGGTAGAATTCAGCTGTGAAGCCATCTGGACCTGGGCTTTTGTTTGCTGGAAGATTTCTGATTACAGTATCAATTTCCGTGCTTGTGATGGGTCTGTTAAGATTTTCTATTTCTTCCTGGTTCAGTTTTGGAAAATTGTACTTTTCTAAGAATTTGTCCATTTCTTCCACGTTGTCCATTTTATTGGCATACAACTGCTGATAGTAGTCTCTTATGATCCTTTGTATTTCTGTGTTGTCTGTTGTGATCTCTCCATTTTCATTTCTAATTTTATTGATTTGATTTTTCTCTCTTTGCTTCTTGATGAGTCTGGCTAATGGTTTGTCAATTTTATTTATCCTTTCAAAGAACCAGCTTTTGGCTTTGTTGATTTTTGCTATGGTCTCTTTTGTTTCTTTTGCATTTATTTCTGCCCTAATTTTTAAGATTTCTTTCCTTCTACTAACTCTGGGGTTCTCCAACTCTTCCTTTTCTAGTTGCTTTAGTTGTAGAGTTAGGTTATTTATTTGACTTTTTTCTTGTTTCTTGAGGTATGCCTGTATTGCTATGAACTTTCCTCTTAGCACTGCTTTTATAGTGTCCCACAGGTTTTGGGTTGTTGTGTTTTCATTTTCATTAGTTTCTATGCATATTTTGATTTCTTTTTTGATTTCTTCTGTGATTTGTTGGTTATTCAGAAGTGTGTTGTTCAACCTCCATATGTTAGAATTTTTAATAGTTTTTCTCCTGTAATTGAGATCTAATCTTAATGCAAATCCAAATTGGAAAAGAAGAAGTAAAACTCTCACTGTTTGCAGATGACATGATCCTCTACATGGAAAACCCTAAAGACTCCACCAGAAAATTACTAGAGCTAATCAATGAATATAGTAAAGTTGCAGGATATAAAATCAACACACAGAAATCCCTTGCATTCCTATACACGAATAATGAGAAAGTAGAAAAAGAAATTAAGGAAACAATTCCATTCACCATTGCAACGAAAAGAATAAAATACTTAGGAATATATCTACCTAAAGAAACTAAAGACCTATATATAGAAAACTATAAAACACTGATCAAAGAAATCAAAGAGGACACTAATAGATGGAGAAATATACCATGTTCATGGATTGGAAGAATCAATATAGTGAAAATGAGTATACTACCCAAAGCAATTTACAAATTCAATGCAATCCCTATCAAGCTACCAGCCACATTTTTCACAGAACTAGAACAAATAATTTCAAGCTTTGTATGGAAATACAAAAAACCTCGAATAGCCAAAGCAATCTTGAGAAAGAAGAATGGAACTGGAGGAATCAACTTGCCTGACTTCAGGCTCTACTACAAAGCCACAGTCATCAAGACAGTATGGTACTGGCACAAAGACAGACATATAGATCAATGGAACAAAATAGAAAGCCCAGAGATAAATCCACACACATATGGACACCTTATCTTTGACAAAGGAGGCAAGAATATACAATGGAGTAAAGACAATCTCTTTAACAAGTGGTGCTGGGAAAACTGGTCAACCACTTGTAAAAGAATGAAACTAGATCACTTTCTAACACCGCACACAAAAATAAACTCAAAATGGATTAAAGATCTAAATGTAAGATCAGAAACTATAAAACTCCTAGAGGAGAACATAGGCAAAACACTCTCAGACATAAATCACAGCAGGATCCTCTATGATCCACCTCCCAGAATGCTGGAAATAAAAGCAAAAATAAACAAATGGGATCTAATTAAAATTAAAAGCTTCTGCACAACAAAGGAAAATATAAGCAAGGTGAAAAGACAGCCATCTGAATGGGAGAAAATAATAGCAAATGAAGCAACTGACAAACAACTAATCTCAAAAATATACAAGCAACTTATGCAGCTCAACTCCAGAAAAATAAACGACCCAATCAAAAAATGGGCCAAAGAACTAAATAGACATTTCTCCAAAGAAGACATACGGATGGCTAACAAACACATGAAAAGATGCTCAACATCACTCATTATTAGAGAAATGCAAATCAAAACCACAATGAGGTACCACTTCACACCAGTCAGAATGGCTGCGATCCAAAAATCTGCAAGCAATAAATGCTGGAGAGGGTGTGGAGAAAAGGGAACCCTCCTACACTGTTGGTGGGAATGCAAACTAGTACAGCCACTATGGAGAACAGTGTGGAGATTCCTTAAAAAATTGCAAATAGAACTACCTTATGACCCAGCAATCCCACTTCTGGGCATACACACCGAGGAAACCAGAATTGAAAGAGACACATGTACCCCAATGTTCATTGCAGCACTGTTTATAATAGCCAGGACATGGAAACAACCTAGATGTCCATCAGCAGATGAATGGATAAGAAAGCTGTGGTACATATACACAATGGAGTATTACTCAGCCGTTAAAAAGAATTCATTTGAATCAGTTCTGATGAGATGGATGAAACTGGAGCCGATTATACAGAGTGAAGTAAGCCAGAAAGAAAAACACCAATACAGTATACTAACACATATATATGGAATTTAGGAAGATGGCAATGACGACCCTGTATGCAAGACAGGGAAAGAGACACAGATGTGTATAACGGACTTTTGGACTCAGAGGGAGAGGGAGAGGGTGGGATGATTTGGGAGAATGACATTCTAACATGTATACTATCATGTGAATTGAATCGCCAGTCGATGTCTGACGCAGGATGCAGCATGCTTGGGGCTGGTGCATGGGGATGACCCAGAAAGATGTTCTGGGGAGGGAGGTGGGAGGGGGGTTCATGTTTGGGAATGCATGTAAGAATTAAAGATTTTAAAATTTAAAAAATAAAAAACTAAAAATTAAAAAAAAAATAAAAATAAAAATAAAAATTAAAAAAAAAATAAAAAAAAAATAAAATTCTTTTCATATTTGGGTCATTACTTCCAAAAGAACTCACCTGCACAGTTGGTGAGAATATAAATTGGTACAGCCACTATGGGGAATAGTATGGAGGTTCCTTAAAAAATAAAAATAAAAACTAAAAAACCATGTGATCCTGCAGTCCCACTCATAGGCATGTTTATGGAGAAAAACATGGTCCAAAAGAATGTATCCCAATGTCATAGCAACACTATTTACAATAGCCAAGATATGGTAACCTCTGTATGCCCATCAACAGAGGAAAGGACAAAGAAGATGTGGTATATATATACAATGGAACATTACTCGGCCATAAAAAGAATGAAATGATGCCATTTGCAGCAGCATGGATGGACCTAGAGATTGTCATCCTGAGTGAAGCAAAATAGAGAAAGAAATAACATAGGAGGTTACCATTTTTAAATAAGATTGTCAGGATGTTCTGCTGAGAAGCTGATATCTGAGCAAAAAGTGGAAGGGATTGAGAAAATAATATATACAGCTGAAATGCAGGAGGAAAAAGTGTTCTAGGTAGGAACCCCAAGACAGAGGCTCTGATGCAGGAATGTGCCTGACAATTTCTAGAAAAATCAGGAACGTGGGGTTGGAGCAAATGGGGAAGGAGAAAAGGAGGCAATGTGGAGGCAGGGAGGCAATGAGAAGCCTCAGGGTGCTGGATCATGGGGAGCTTTCCAGGACACTGGAAGCACTGCGGCTTCTACAGCAAGTGAGCTGAGAAATCTCTTAGCAGGGGACTCACAGAGTGTGACTTTTGTTTTAAAAAGACTTATTGGCTGCATGTTTAGATAGGGTGACCACACGCTCTCGCTTGTGCAGGACAGTCTTAGTTTATGCCTATTGTCCTGGCCTCTTTCACATTCACAATGTCCTAGGTTAGACGAGGAAACATGGGATCACCCTAAGCATGGACAGTATGAGGGCAAGGATAAAAGCAGAGAGACAGTTGGAAGCTATTCTAATAATTCCAGTGAGAAATGACAGTGCCATGGAATTGGTGATAGCAGTGGAGGTAGTAAGAAATGTTTGCTTTGGGCTGTGCTTTCAAAGTAGATCCAGTGCAGTTTCCAAACACTCAGAGAGAGAGAAAGAGAGAGGGGTGTGTCTGTGTGTGTATGTGTGTGTGAAACATAAGATAACTCCACTATTCTTTTTGTTTGAGTAACTAGAAATTGCATTTTTCATTTACCTAAATTAAAAACTGGAACCTAGTTTTCAGGGGAAGATTGGAAGTTTGGTTTTGGAAATTATACTTTTGAAACGTCTATCAGATGATCATGGGGAGATACAGGATAGAACTTGAATGAGTTTGGAATTCAGGAGACCAGGTCAGAGTAAACACATAAATCTGAATGTGTATATGTGTGTGTGTGTGTACAGAAATACATATAAATGTATATATACAATAAAAAAAGCAAAATGGCTGTCTAGGGAGGCCTTACAAATAGCTGTGAAAAGACGAGAGACGAAAAGCAAAGGAGAAAAGGAAAGATATAAGCGTCTGAATGCAGATTTCCAAAGAATAGCAAGAAGAGATAAGAAAGACTTCTTCAGCGATCAATGCAAAGAAATAGAGGAAAACAACAGAATGGGAAAGACTAGAGATCTCTTCAAGAAAATTAGAGATACCAAGGGAACATTTCATGCAAAGATGGGCTCGATAAAGGACAGAAATGGTATGGACCTGACAGAAGCAGAAGATATTAAGAAGAGGTGGCAAGAATACACAGAAGAACTGTACAAAAAAGATCTTCACGACCCAGATAATCATGATGATGTGATCACTAATCTAGAACCAGACATCTTGGAATGTGAAGTCAGGTGGGCCTTAGAAAGCATCACTACGAACAAAGCTAGTGGAGGTGATGGAATTCCAGGAGACCTATTTCAAATCCTGAAAGATGATGCTGTGAAAGTGCTCCACTCAATATGCCAGCAAGTTTGGAAAACTCAGCAGTAGCCACAGGACTGGAAAAGGTCACTTTTCATTCCAATCCCAAAGAAAGGCAATGCCAAAGAATGCTCAAACTACCGCACAATTGCACTCATCTCACATGCTAGTAAAGTAATGCTCAAAATTCTCCAAGCCAGGCTTCAGCAATAGGTGAACCTTGAACTCCCTGATGTTCAAGCTGGTTTTAGAAAAGGCAGAGGAACCAGAGATCAAATTGCCAACATCCGCTGTATCATGGAAAAAGCAAGAGAGTTCCAGAAAAACATCTATTTCTGCTTTATTGACTATGCCAAAGCCTTTGACAGTGTGGATCACAATAAGCTGTGGAAAATTCTTCAAGAGATGGGAATACCAGACCACCTGACCTGCCTCTTGAGAAATCTGTATGCAGGTCAGGAAGCAACCGTTAGAACTGGACATGGAACAACAGACTCTTTCCAAATAGGAAAAGGAGTGCGTCAAGGCTGTATATTGTCACCCTGCTTATTTAACTTATATGCAGAGTACATCATGAGAAATGCTGGACTGGAAGAAACACAAGCTGGAATAGAGATTGCCAGGAGAAATATCAATAACCTCAGATATACAGATGACACCACCCTTATGGCAGAAAGTGAAGAGGAGCTAAAAAGCCTCTTGATGAAAGTGAAAGAGGAGAGCGAAAAAGTTGGCTTAAAGCTCAACATTCAGAAAACGAAGATCATGGCATCCAGTCCCATCACTTCATGGGAAATAGATGGGGAAACAGTAGAAACAGTGTCAGACTTTATATTTTTGGGCTCCAGAATCACTGCAGATGGTGACTGCAGCCATGAAATTAAAAGACACTTACTCCTTGGAAGAAAAGTTATGACCAACCTAGACAGTATATTCAAAAGCAGAGACATTACATTGCTGACTAAGGTCCATCTAGTCAAGGCTATGGTTTTTCCTGTGGTCATGCATGGATGTGAAGAAAGCTGAGTGCTGAAGAATTGATGCTTTTGGACTGTGGTATTGGACAAGACTCGTGAGAGTCCCTTGGACTGCAAAGAGATCCAACCAGTCCATTCTGAAGATCAGCCCTGGGATTTCTTTGGAAGGAATGATGCTAAAGCTGAAGCTCCAGTACTTTGACCACCTCATGCGAAGAGTTGACTCCTTGGAAAAGACTCTGATGCTGGGAGGGATTGGGGGCAGGAGGAGAAGGGGACGACCCAGGATGAGATGGCTGGATGGCATCACAGACTTGATGGACGTGAGTCTGAGTGAACTCCGGGAGATGGTGATGGACAGGGAGGCCTGGCGTGCTGTGAGTCATGGGGTCACAAAGAGTCAGACACGACTGAGCGACTGAACTGAAGTGAACTGATACAATATATAGGATATATATACTGAAAAATTTGTTGGATGGACTATTCTTTAAATATGTAGTTCCCTTTCCAAACTATGTTGACATAGCTCTTAACTGCTTGCATGTACACGGAGGATCAGGGCCTATTATATATATATATTTCCCTATTTCAATAGCCACTCCTTCTGTTCCCTATTCTTGTAGGATACTTTTAATTTTAAAATATACCTCAATCAGAATATATTTGTGGTAGTATTTATTAACATTTCCTGGAAAACAGGAAACTCACTGGGCCTTCAGATAAACTCGTCTTTTAAATTACTTTCCCCCCCAGTATATTTGAATAATTCTTTTCTGTTGCAATTATTTTTTTTTCTCCTCTTCAGGGAGAGCAATTTTAATATAATAGCCCTCTATGATCTTTCACAAAATATATATTAGATTTTCTCTCACCACCTTAGTCTTTTTTTTCTTTTCACTTCAGCATTATGTGATTTTTCTCAAGCCTGCCCTCATGTCACCAACTCATTATTTTTAGTGAATGCCAAATCTGCTGTGGATAACTCCCTGTCGTTTTAGAGAGTTCACATAGTATCTGTATTCCTTTCCTCTGCTAGCTTTCTTTTCACTGTGTGTTATAAATTTATTTCCTGCTTCAGGCCCTTTATGTTTTATCTAATTTCCTTGACAGAGCCAAGCAGCTGGAGCATGCTGTGTTCTTGTATTTCATGCCTCTTCCATTCTTTCAGAGGTTTTGTGGGGGGTTCTTGCTTTTGCTTAGTTTTCTTTCAAAATGGACTGTTTTACTGCGTTCAGAGAGTACATATGGGTTAGTGAGTGAACTGGATAGAATAAGTCCTTCTCAAACAGAAAACAAGTTTGATCTTTTTCCCCATCGCTGTCCTTCTGTATTATGTCAGACCTCTTTTTGCCATCCCTGACAATACATTGGGTATGTTTTATAGCTTTTTCTGTAACTTTCAAAAATAATAATAAATAGTCTCGTTTTCCAGGCTAAAAAAAAAATCCATTCATTCTAACATCAGAGCCTCAGTGTTCCTTCCAGTTTCAAACTTGACCCCTCCTCCAGTTTAAGCCTGGTTCCTTCTTGGCTGCCTCTAGCGGAAAAGTTGGGAAACAGTGGGTTAGCTCTGCCACCTGCTCCTCTGTCTTTCCATTCCAGGTCGTTCACTTACAAGGCTGCGTCTCGCTCCTGTATGGCTGCAGAAGGGCTGTGGGAAAGGGGAGCACAGTCAAGCGAGGGCAGACAGAGTTCTTAATCCAGTGTTGATGCCTATGGTGTATGTCTCAATGTGGGGGCTTTTGTGAGGTCCCTTCCTCTTTCTCAGTGGCTCCTGGAAAAACAAATACATAGGTTGTGA
This sequence comes from Ovis canadensis, assembly GCF_042477335.2. Classification (NCBI taxonomy): domain Eukaryota; kingdom Metazoa; phylum Chordata; class Mammalia; order Artiodactyla; family Bovidae; genus Ovis; species Ovis canadensis. The sequence goes on from NC_091249.1 coordinate 76,555,935, forward strand.
CTTACTGCCTGCTGGCGATGCGTTCCAAGCATTCTGTCTGTATCCAACAGCGTGAAGCAACACAAAGAAAGCTACTTAGCACAGCTTGTGTTAACCCCTACACTCTTAAGGGTATGAGTGGCACTGTTCTTACTACTTTTATGAGCATACCTTTAGCTTCTTTATTTTGGTTCATTTTTTTTTGTTTGTTTAAGGACTAGTGTTAAGTGGTATTTACAGACACAGAGAGCAAACATATGGGCAGCAAAGGGGGAAAGGAGAGGTGGGATGAACTGGGAGACTGGGCATGACACATTTACACTGCCATGTACAAAACAGAGAATGAATGAGGACCTGCTGTGTAGCACTGGGAAGTCTACTCGGTGCCCTGTGGTGACCTACGCGGGAAGGAAATCCAAAACAGAGGGGATATGAGCATATGTATGGTTGATTCACCTTGCTATACAGCAGAAACTAACACAACATTATAAAGTCACTATACTCCAATAATTTTTTTTTAAAGCAAAGGAGTATTTAAATAGATTGTAACTACCAACTTTCCTTGGTCCTGGGAATTTAGGAGGATTTTATGTTTTTATTTACAGGAGATACTCTATTTTGTAGAGAGAAAAGTGTTATTATTGTTTAGTTGCGAAGTGTTATCCAACTGTTTTGTAACCCCATGGACTGTAGCCTCCAGGCTCCTCTGTCCATGGGATTTCCCAGGCAAGAATACTGGAGTGGGTTCCGTTTCCTTCTCCAGGGGATCTTCCTGACCCAGGGATCAAACCTGTGTCTGCTGCATTGGCAAGCAGATTCCTTATCATTGAACCACCAGGGAAGCCCTAAGAGAGGAAAGTACTTAGAGTTTAATCCCAGTTGGGGGAAAAAACCCATAAGCAACTGAGGCCCAGAGAGGGGAAGAAGCTTGCCTGTTCTGTAGGGGTGAATAGCCAGGACTGAAATATGGGACTTTACCTTCTTTCTCTAAATCTGGGCCTTAGCACCCAAGGTCTCCCATCTTGAGGGAAGGTGAGCTGTGTTTTTATGATTGAGTATAGAGGGCTTTCTGTTCACCTGGTCTCACCAGATTCTTCCTGCTCTCCTAATGGGTAGCACAATTGTGACATACAAGGAACAGTGAACGTGTGTGATCGTTTGAGAAATGACCACCAGATGTCACTCTAGACTAGCTTTTGTCAAATGAGACTGCCTTATCCCTTGTTTCCAAATATGCTCAGAGGAGGAAAAATGAGACGGAGTATGTGCCCTGCATCGTAATGCTTCAAATCATGAGGAATTTTCTGCGGCTGTCTTAAGGCATTAAGAGAGTCATTCTCAAGACACAAATGCAAAAGAATCCTTTGGGCCCTGCTCTCTCAGTAATTACAGTTCAGCGGGATAGGAGGAAAGAAGACAAGTTATTGTCCTTACTTGCAAGTGGAATGGACTGAGACAGGAGAAATTAGAGTGAACAGAAGGAAAGTTGACTTCTTCGTGCGGGGAGGGGGAAACTGTAAATCTTGAACAGCATCTTAGATTCAGGTAAATAGAGCGTAGGAATGGGAGATGCCACTCCATGGGTTAGGAAGAGGTTGGCCGGGGGTGGGAAGTGGGGTTGGAAAGCTTAGTGCTATGAATGGGCCAATCAGCTTGCACTGTTTGGGGGATGCAAGGAGGACAGTGAACTAACTAGAAAGGGAGTCACAGAGGTCAGATAGAAGACTGGAAATGTAGCATGGTAGTTAAGAGTGTGGACTCCAGAGCCAGGCTCCCTGGGTCCAAAGCCCAGCCCTAGCAGGAGCTAACTGTTGGCACATGCTTTAGGGCAGGGCCCCCAACCATTCTGGCACCAGGGACTGATTTTGTGGAAGACAATTTTTCCACCAACAGGATTGGGGATGGTTTGGGTATATTTCAAGTGCATTACATGTATTGTAGACTTTATTATTATTATGACTTCATCTATGCCTCAGATCATCAGGCATTACATCCCAGAGGCTGGGGACCCATGTTTTGGGGCCTGCTGTTTATCCTTGTTGTACCTCAGTTTTCTCAATTATAAAGTGAGAAGATATTATCATATCTAATTCCTAGGGTTGTGGAAAGATTAAATATGCTAATATTTTTCAAGTGCCCAGAGGGGTATGCATCGGCACTTAATAAGTGATACATCAAGTATTTGTTGAACAAATAAATTTTCTGTATAGAACTAGGCTCAAGAAATCAAAATAAGGTTAATGGCTGAATATAGACTTGGGACATGCCCTGCTCAGCAGCTGTTCACTGGAAACTGTATGCCAGACAGTATGATGAACACTGAAAAATGTTTAAAAAAAAAAAAAAAAAACCTGAGAGAACAAGATGGTGGAGGAGCAGGTGGACGTGGAGCACATCTCTCTCCACAGATACATCAGGAATACACCTTCAGACACAGAAGCGCATGCAGAACACCAGCTGAGAGCTGGCCGGAGTACCTGACCAGAGGAAAAGAATGTATAGAACCACACAAAACTCAGGAGGACGCAGGAGCTAGGCAGAGAAACAGGGGTGTTAGTAGGACTGGACCTGCCCTCGGTGGGTGGGGGAACTGAAGCCAGGTGTCCGATCTCCATATCTGGGCAATTGTCTGAGTCAGAGCAGAAACATTTAAGGCTGAGAGTGAAACAGCTGATCTGTGGCAGCCTAAATGGAATGAGAATCAGACAGTCCTTGCCATAGCCGTACATGCCCCGGACAGGGATGCAGGTCCCCTGGAAGGTGCAGCAGCTGGGAGCTAGAGCTTGCGGAGTGTGGCGCGATCCCAGGGCGAAGGCTGCTGCTGACTGGAGAGATGGATTGAGAGGAGGTGAGGGAGGAGATTGTGATGGAAAATGCCTATGGAGGAAAGCCAGGCAGCCGTGGAAGCAAGCAATGCTGCCGAGTCCTTAGCCTCGCTCTCCCTACACCCCAGCATCAGCAGCTGAACAATAGAGCGGTTGACCCATCAAACGCCTCTCGCACTGAACTGCAGAGTAGGACCCCACCCAGGGTGCTCTTTTAAGTGACTGGTGGCCAATCTAGAGTAGGACCCCACCCAGGGTGCCCCTTTAAGTGCCTGACTCACTGATCTACAGAGTAAGAACCCAATCAGAGGGCCCCATCTATGTGCCTCATGTGCCGAACAACAGAGAAGGACCCCAGGCAAGGGAGCCCTCTAAGTGCCTGGAAGCGGAGTTACAGAGAAAGACTGGCCAAAGAGGCCTTCTGATCACCAGCTACAAGAGGCTCGAAAAAAGACTCTGATAGGGCCATAACTCCTGCCCCGGAGGCAGTCCGTGTCCCTGCACACTTGGCACCGCCAGGGTCCCTGCAAGCAAACTAGCTTCACCACCTTCACTCTCAACTCTCACTGGGGCAGAGCAGCCACAGGCAAAAAATCTTGCATCTCTGCACACAGGGTTGCTTTGGTCCTGTTTGACTCTTTGTAACCCTGTAGACTGTGGCCTGCCAGGCTTCTTTGTCAGGGAGGGGGGTTCTCCAAGCAAGAATACTGCAGCGTATTGACCAATACTGGTTGCCATACCCTTCTGCTTCTGCTGCTAAGTTGCTTCAGTCATGTCCGACTCTGTGTGACCCCAGAGACGGCAGTCCACCAGGCTCCGCCGTCCCTGGGATTCTCCAGGCAAGAATACTGGAGTGGGTTGCCATTTCCTTCTCCAATGCATGAAAGTGAAAAGTGAAAGTGAAGTCACTTAGTCGTGTCCGACCCACAGCGACCCTGTGGACTGCAGCCTTCCAGGCTCCTCTCTCCATGGGATTTTCCAGGCAAGAGTACTGGAGTGGGGTGCCATTGCCTTCTCCGGTCATACCCTTCTAGAGCACTATATTTCCTGCTGCCCTAGCTGCCAACTCCCCTGAGGACCTGCTGCTGCCAGAACCCCTGCAAACCAAGCAGCTGCACCACCTCCACACCTGGCCCTCACAGGGGCAGACCCAAGTCCTCCAGGGCAGCCTCAGGAGCAACCCCCAGTGGACGACCCACATGTAGAGGTGGAAATAAAACCACAATTGAAACCAAGGGGCAGTGTGACTAAGGAAGAAGACCCAAAACCTTCCTACCAGCTGTACAAGCTGAAGATTAAATCCACACAATCAATTATGCAGATTCTGAGTCTATGGAATATATAAAATATTATTGAAAGCTCCCACAAAAGAAAATGCACTAATTCTGAAGCTGTGGACATTGGAGGCAAGAACACAGAGGAGTAGGACTGGATTTGAATCTGAGCTGCCCCCAAAGCAGGTCCAGAGATCAGCGCAGTGTTGGAGGGCATCCTAGGGAGGTGAGGTGGACTGTGACTCCCAGAGAGGGAAAGGACTTTGATAGCAGTGACTCAAGAAAAACCTTCGTTATTCTTATGTTTTGACTTGTTCTGTAGATTCTTTTGGAGCCTTTTCTTTTATTTGGTTTTTCTTCTTTTCTTCCCCCTCTGCTGTAGTTGTCGATTTTATTGGCACTATGAAATCTAATTAAGCATTTCAGCTTTTTTTTCCAGTCACATTTTTTATTGTTGTTATAAACCTCTGCCTCTATGTTGGGCTTTTGCAGTGCTGTGGAGTTTTCCTTTTTTGTTCTTTCTTCCATTTTTTTTTCTTTTCTCTTTTTTATAATTTTAATTTTTTTAAACCAATTATATTTTTTGTGCATTTATTCCTTTGTTTGCCTTTCCTACTGTTCTTTTCCCCTTGCAGTTACTCTTTAATGTATATCGATCTTTATCTACCTCTTTTTAACTTTGCACGTCCATTCTTTCTTTTCCTCTCAACATTTTGTTATTAATAACATTTTGTTATTTGTTCTAGTAGATATAATTTTTGGTTTCCTTTGTTCTCTGGGTCAATCTATTGTACTATATTTTTGTTGGACTGTTTTGATTTTGCTTATGGGTGTATATGTATATGTGTATATTCAGTCACACTTCTTTATTGTTGCTATAAACCTTTGCCTCTACATTGGGCTTTTGCAGGTCTATGGAGTTTGCCTTTATTTTTTCCCCCTATTTTCTTTCTTCTTCTGTTTTTTTTTCTTTCTATTTTGTATAATTCTAAGTTTTAATTAAAAAAAAACTATTACTTTTTTCTACATTTATTCCTTTGATTGCCTTTCCTACGTTCTTTTCCCCTTGCAGTTAATCTTTAATGTATATAAATCTTCATCTATTTAACTTTGCATATCTATTCTGTCTTTTCTTTCTTTCCTTTCCTCTCAACATATTTGTTACTTTTTTTTTCTTTTCATTGCTTTATTCCCAACTTGACACCTTGCATTAGTTATGTTTTCCAGTTTGTGCTTTAGTTAGTTTTGTTAACTGGTAAATATAATTTTTAATTTCCTTTGTACACTGGGTCAATCTACTGTACTTTTTCTTAACAGAAATATTTTTATTTTATTTTTTTACTTTACAATATTGTATTGGTTTTGCCATACGTCAACATGAATCCACCATGGGTATACACTTGTTCCCCATCCTGAACCCCCCTCCCACCTCCCTCCCTGTATCATCCCTCTGGGTCATCCCAGTGCACCAGCCCCAAGCATCCTGTATCCTACATCGAACCTGGACTGGCGATTCATTTCTTATATGACATTATGGATGTCTCAGTGCCTTTCTCCCAAATCATCACACCCTCTCCCTCTCCCAGAGTCCAAAAGACTGTTCTATACATCTGTGTCTCTTTTGCTGTCTTGCATACAGGGTTATCGTTAGCATCTTTCTAAATTCCATATATATATGTTAGTATACTGTACTTTATTTTTGTTGGACTGTTTTCACTTTGCTCATGGGTGTATAGATATATGTGTATATTCATTATTTTAATTATTATTTGCTTGATTTTGTAACTGCCATTTGTCTGGGGTTTATCTTTGGTTTCTCACTTTTGGATATTTGTTTTACTCTCACTTCATGCCATAACAAACCACATGTGGGATCTTTGTTCCTGAAAAGAGATCAAGCCCTGAGCCTTTGGGTGGGAGCACTGACTCCAAGACCCTAGACTACCAGAGAACTAACCCTAGGGAGTATCAAATAGTGAGAACTCACACAAGGGAAATCACTGGACTACAAGACCTGGCATCACCCAACCACCTGTAGCACCCTGTGCAGGATGCCTCATCTAAACAACAAACAAAACAAAAACACAAACCCAATCATCAGCAGACAGGATGACCACCTCACTCAGCCTTGCCCCTTGGAGGAAAAACAAACAGAAACTCAGCACAAATCTCACCCTGTAAGAAGCTTTCACAAATCACCTGACCAACCTTCAGTTCAGTTCAGTCACTCAGTCGTGTCCAACTTTTTGCAAACCCATGAATCGTAGCACGCCAGGCCTCCCTGTTCATCACCATCTCCCGGAGTTCACTCAGACTCACGTCCATCAAGTCTGTGATGCCATCCAGCCATCTCATCCTGGGTCGTCCCCTTCTCCTCCTGCCCCCAATCCCTCCCAGCATCAGAGTCTTTTCCAATGAGTCAACTCTTTGCATGAGGTGGCCAAAGTACTGGAGTTTCAGCTTCAGCATCATGACTTCCAAAGAAATCCAAGGGCTGATCTCCTTCAGAATGGACTGGTTGGATCTCCTTGCAGTCCAAGGGACTCGCAAGAGTCTTCCCCAACACCACAGTTCAAAAGCATCAATTCTTTGGTGCTCAGCCTTCTTCACAGTCCAACTCTCACATCCATACATGACCACAGGAAAAACCATAGCCTTGACTAGACAGACCTTACTCGGCAAAGTAATGTCTCTGCTTTTGAATATACTATCTAGGTTGGTCATAACTTTTCTTCCAAGGAGTAAGCGTCTTTTAATTTCATGGCTGCAGTCACCATCTGCAGTGATTTTGGAGCCCCCAAAAATAAAGTCTGACACTGTTTCCACTGTTTCCCCATCTGTTTCCCATGAAGTGATGGGACTGGATGCCATCATCTTCGTTTTCTGAATGTTGAGCTTTAAGCCAACTTTTTCACTCTCCTCTTTCACTTTCATCAAGAGGCTTTGTAGTTCCTCTTCATTTTCTGCCATAAGGGTGGTGTCATCAGCATATCTTAGCTTATTAATATTTCTCCCGGAAATCTTGATTCCAGCTTGTGTTTCTGCCAATCCAGCATTTCTCATGATGTACTCTGCATATAAGTTAAATAAGCAGGGTGACAATATACAGCCTTGATGCACTCCTTTTCCTATTTGGAACCAGTCTGTTGTCACATGTCCAGTTCTAACTGTTGCTTCCTGGCCTGCATACAGATTTCTCAAGAGGCAGGTTAGGTGGTCTGGTATTCCCATCTCTTTCAGATTTTTCCACAGTTTATTGTGATCCACACTGTCAAAGGCTTTGGCATAGTCAATAAAGCAGAAATAGATGTTTTTCTGGAACTCTCTTGCTTTTACCATGATCCAGCGGATGTTGGCAATTTGATCTGTGGTTCCTCTGCCCTTTTTAAAACCAGCTTGAACCTCAGGGAGTTCATGGTTCATGTATTGCTGAAGCCTGGCTTGGAGAATTTTGAGCATTACTTTACTAGCATGTGAGATGAGTGCAATTGTGCGGTAGTTGGAGCATTCTTTGGCATTGCCTTTCTTTGGGATTGAAATGAAAACTGACCTTTTCCAGTCCTGTGGCCACTGCTGAGTTTTCCAAATGTGCTAGCATATTGAGTGCAACACTTTCACAGCATCATCTTTCAGGATTTGAAACAGCAGCGCCACTGGAGAAGGGAATGGCAATCCACTTCAGTATTCTTGCCTTGAGATCCCCATGAACAGTATGAAAAGGACCAACCTTAGTAGGCCAGAAACCAAAAGGAAGGAAGAATTAAACCTTGAAGCCTGGGAAAAGAAGACCTCAAGCACAATAAGTTAAAAAAAATAATGAAAAGGCATAGAAATACTATACAAATAAAGGACCAAACTGAAAACACAGAAGTCCAAATGAATGAGGAGGAAATAGGCAAACTACCTGAAAAATAATTCAGAATAATGATAATAAAGATGATCAAAAACCTTGAAAACAAAATGGAGAAAATGCAAGAATCAATTAACAAAGACCTAGAAGAATTAAAGAATAAACATACAGAGACAACACAATTATTGAAAGTAAAAATACTCTAGAAGGAATCAATAGCAGAATATCTGAAGCAGAAGAATGAATCAGCGAACTGGAAGATAAAATGGTGGAAATAACTTAAGAGCCGTGTAAAGTAAAAAGAATGAAAAAACTGAGGATACTCTCAGAGACCTCTGGGACAATATCAAATGTACCAACTTTCTAATTATAGGGGTCCCAGAAAAAGAAGAGAGGAAAAAAAGGGTATGAGAAATTTTTTGAAGAGATTGTAGTTGAAAGTTTCCCCAATATGGAAAAGGTAATAGTCAATCAAGTCCAAAAGGCACAGAGTCTCATACAGGATAAACCCAAAGAGAAACATGCCAAGACACATACTAATCAAGCTAACAAAAACTAAACACAAAGAAGGGATATTAAAAGCAACAAGGGAGGAGCAACAGGTAACATACAAGGGAAACCGCATATGCTTAACAGCTGATCTTTCAGCAGAAACTCTGTAGGCAAGAAGGGAGTGGCAGGATATGTTTAAAGTATTGAAAGGGAAAAGTCTACAACCAAGACTACAGTACCTGGCAAGGATCTCATTCAAAATTGATGGAGAAATAAAAAACTTTTCAGATAATCAAAAGTTAAGAGAATTCAGTACCACCAAACCGGTTTTACAACAAATGCTAAAGGGACTTATATAGTCAAGAGATACAACAGAAGAAAAAAGATCTACAAAATTAACCTCAAACATTTAAGAAAATGACAATAGGAACTTATATATCAATAATTACTTTTAAATGTAGATGGATTAAATACTCCAACCAAAAGACACAGACAGGCTGAATGGATACAAAAACAAGACCCATATATATGCTGTCTACAAGAAACCCACTTCAGACCTAAAGACACATATAGACTGAAAATGAGAGGATGGAAAATATTTTCCATGCACATGGGAAGCAAAAGAAAGCTGGAGTAGCAATCCTCATATCAGACAAAATAGACCTTATAGAAGATTACAAGAGATAAGGGAGAATACTACATAATGATCGAGGGATCAATCCAAGAGGAAGATGTAACCATTGTAAATATCTATGCTTCCAACATAGGAGCACCTCAATACATAAGAGAGACACTAACAGACATAAAAGAAGAAATTAACAGTAACACAATAATAGTGGGAGACTTTAACACCCACTCACACCAATGGACAGATCATCAAAACAGAAAATTAATAAGGAAACACAAGTCTGAAATGATATGTTAGATGAGCTGGATCTTATTGATATCATCAGGACATTCCATCCAAATGCAGAAGAATACTCTTCTTAAGTACACATGGAACATTCTCCAGGATAGACCACATCTTGGGTTACAAATCAAACCTCAGTAAATTTAAGAAAATTGAAATCATATCAAGCATCTTCTCTGACCACAATGCTACGAGAGTAGGTATCAATTACAAGAAAAAAAGCTGTAAGAAACAAACACATGGAGATTTAACAACACATTTCTAAATAACCAACAGGTTACTGAGAAATCAAAAGGAAAAGCAAAAAAAATTCTAGAAACATGTGACAATGAAAACACAACAACTCAAAACCTATGGGATGTAGCAAAAGCAGTTCTAAGAGGGAAGCTTATAGCAATACAATCTAACCTCGAGAAACAAGAAAAACATTGAATAGACAACCTAACTTTACACCTAAAACAAATGGAAAAAGAAGAACAAAGAAAACCCAAATGTAGTAGAAGGAAAGAAATCATAAAGATCCAAGCAGAAACAAATTAAAATGAAATGAGAGAAACAATATTAAAGATTAATAAAACTAAAACCTTGTTATTTGAGAAGTCTTTAGCCAGACTCATCAAGAAATAAAAGAGAGAAGAATTGAATCAACAAAATTAGAAATGAAAAAGGAGAGGTTACAACAGACAGTGCAGTAACACAAAGGATTATAAGAGACTACTAGGAACATTCAGTTCAGTCTCTCAGTCGTGTCTGACTCTTTGCGACCCCATGAATCGCAGCACACCAGGCCTCCCTGTCCATCACCAATTCCTGGAGTCCACCCAAACCCGTGTCCATTGAGTCAATGATGCCATCCAACCATCTCATCCTCTGTCGTCCCCTTCTCCTCCCACCCTCAATCTTTTCCATCATCAGGGTCTTTTCAAATGAGTCAGCTCTTCGCATCAGGTGGCCAAAGTATTGGAGTTTCAGCTTCAGCATCAGTCCTTCCAATGAACACCCAGGACTGATCTCCTTTAGGATGGACTGGTTGGATCTCCTTGCAGTCCAAGGGACTCTCAAGAGTCTTCTCCAACACCACAGTTCAAAAGCATCAATTCTTCTGCACTCAGCTTTCTTTATAGTCCAACTCTTACATCCATATGTGACTACTGGAAAAACCATAGCCTTGACTAGATGGACCTTTGTTGGCAAAGTAATGTCTCTGCTTTTTAATATGCTGCCTGCTGCTGCTGCTGCTAAGTCGCTTCAGTCATGTCCGACTCTGTGCAACCCCATAGACGGCAGCCCACTAGGCTCCCCTGTCCCTGGAATTCTCCACACAAGAACACTGGAGTGGGTTGCCATATGCTGTCTAGGTTGGTCATAACTTTCCTTCCAAGGAGTAAGCGTCTTTTAATTTCATGGCTGCAATCACCATCTGCAGTGATTTTGGAGCCCAGAAAAATAAAGTCAGCCACTGTTTCCCTATCTATTTGCCAGGAACAACTATATGGCAATAAAATGGATAACCTGGAAGATATGGACAGATTTTTAGAAAAGTTCAATCTTCTAACACTGAACCAGGAAGAAATAGAAATTGTGAACAACCCAATTAAAAGCACTGAAATTGAAGCTGTGATCAAAAATATCCCAAGAAACAAAAGCCCAGGACCAGATGGCTTCACAGGAGAATTCTGTCAAACATTTAGAGAAGAGTTAATGCCTATCCTTCTAAAACTGTTTCAAAAAATTGCAGAGGAAGGAACACTTCCAAACTCATTCTACGAGGCCACCATCACCCTGATACCAAAACCAGGCAAAGACAACACAAGAAAAGAAAACTACAGGCCAATATCACTGATGAACGTAGATGCAAAAATCCTCCACAAAATTTTAGCAAACACAATTCAGCAGCACATCAAAAAACTCATACATCATGATCAAGTTGGTTTTATTCCAAGAATGCAGGGATTCTTCAATATATGCGAATCAATCGATGTGATACACTATATTAGCAAATTGAAAGATAAAAACCATATTATCATCTCAATAGATGCAGAAAAAGCCTTTGACAAAATTCAGCACACATTTATGATTAAAATTCTTTAAAATATGGACATAGGGGGAACCTACCTCAACATAGTAAAGGCCATATATGATAAGCCTACAGTAAACATTATTCTCAATGGTGAAAAACTGAAAGCATTCCCCTTAAGATCAGGAACCAGACAAGGGTGTCCACTTTCACTGCTATTATTCAATATAGTTCTGGAAGTCCTAGCTACAGCAATCAGAAGAAAAAGAAATGAAAGGAATCCAGATCAGAAAAGAAGTAAAGCTCTCAGTGTTTGCAGATGACATGATACTGTACGTAGACAACCCTAAAGATACTATCAGAAAATTACTAGAGCTAATCAGTGGATTTAGCAAAGTTGTAGGATACAAAATCAATACACAGAAATCACTTGCATTTCCATATACTAACAATGAAAAATCAGAAAGAGAAATTAAGGAATCAATCCCATTCACCATTGAAATAAAAAGTAAATATTTACGAATAAACTTATCTAAGAAGACAAGAGAACTGTTCATAGGGCTTCCCTTGTAGCGCAGTCAGTAAAGAATTTGCCTGCAGTGCAGGAGACCAGGGTTCAATCCCTGGGTTGGGAAGATCCCCTGGAGAAGGAAATGGCAACCCACTCCAGTATCCTTGCCTGGAAAAGCTCATGGACAGAGGAACCTGGTGGACTGCAGTCCATGGTGTCTCAAAGAGTTGGGCACAATTGAGCAACTAACACACAAGAAGACAAGAGAACTGTATATAGAAAATTAAAATATACTAATGAAAGAAATCAGATACATAAACATATAGAGAGTTATTCCATGTTCCTGGGTAGGAAGAATCAATACTGTGAAAATGACTATACTACTAAATACAATCTACAGATTCAGTGTGATTCCTATCAAATTACCAATGGCATTTTTCACAGAACTAGAACAAAAAGTTTCACAGTTCATATGGAAACACAGAAGACCCCGAACAGCCAAAGCAGTCCTGAGAAAGAAGACTGGAGCTGGAGGAAATAACCTTCCTGACATCAGATTATACTACAAAGCTACAATCATCAAGACAGTATGGTACTGGCACAAAAACAATAATATAGACCAATGGAATAAGATAGATAGCCCAGAAATAAACCCATGCACCTATGGGCACCTTATTTTTAACAAAGGCAGAAGAATATACAGTGGGGCAAAGACAGCCTCTTCAATAAGTGGTGCTGGGAAACTGGAGAACTACTTGGAAAAGAATGATATTAGAACACTTCCTAACACCGTACACAAAGATAAACTCAAAATGGATTAAAGACCTAAATGTAAGATGAGAAACTATAAAACCCTTAGAGGAAAACATAGGCAGAACCCTCGATGACATAAATCAAAGCAAGATCCTCTCTGACCCACCTCCTAAAGCAATGGAAATAAAAACAAAAGTAAACAAGTGGGACCTGATTAAACTTAAAAGCTTTTGTACAGAAAACGAAACTATAGCAAGGTGAAAAGACAACCCTCAGCATGGCAGAAAATAATAACAAATGAAACAACTGACAAAGAATTAATTTCTAAAATATACAAGCAGCTCATATAGTTTAATGCCAGAAAAATAAACAACCCAATCAAAAAGTGGGAAAAAGACCTAAACAGACATTTCTCCAAAGAAGACATACAGATGGCTAACAAACACATGAAAAGAGGCTCAACATCACTCATTTTTAGAGAAATGCAAATCAAAACTGCAGTGAGGCATCACCTCACACTGTTCAGAATGACCATCATCAAAAAGTCTACAAGCAATAAATGCTGGGGAGGGTGTGGAGAAAAGGGGATGCTCTTGCACTGTTGGTGGGAACGTAAACTGATACAGTCGCTATGGAAGACAGCATGGAGATTCCTTAAAAAATTAGGAATAAAACCACCATATGACCCAGAAATCCCACTCCTAGGCATATACCCTGAGGAAACAAAAATTGAAAAAGACACATGTATCTCATTGTTTATTGCAGAACCATTTACAATAGCTAGAACGTGGAAGCAATCTAGATGTCCATCAACAGATGAATGGATCAAGAAGTTGTGGTACATATACACAATGGAATATTCAGTTCAGTCGCTCAGTCGTGTCCGACTCTTTGCGACCCCATGAATCACAGCACACCAGGCCTCCCTGTCCATCACCAACTCCCGGAGTTCACTCAGACTCACGTCCATTGAGTCCGTGATGCCATCCAGCCATCTCATCCTCTGTCGTCCCCTTCTCCTCCTGCCACCAATCCCTCCCAGCATCAGAGTCTTTTCCAATGAGTCAACTCTTCGCATGAGGTGGCCAAAGTACTGGAGTTTCAGCTTCAGCATCATTCCCTCCAAAGAAATCCCAGGGCTGATCTCCTTCATAATGGACTAGTTGGATCTCCTTGCAGTCCAAGGGACTCTCAAGAGTCTTCTCCAACACCACAGTTCAAAACATCAATTCTTCAGTGCTCAGCTTTCTTCACAGTCCAACTCTCACATCCATACATGACCATTGGAAAAACCATAGCCTTGACTAGATGGACTTTGTTGGCAAAGTAATGTCTCTGCTTTTGAATATGCTATCTAGGTTGGTCATGACTTTTCTTCCAAGGAGTAAGCATCTTTTAATTTCATGGCTGCAGTCACCATCTGCAGTGATTTTGGAGCCCCAAAAAATAAAGTCTGACACTGTTTCCACTGTTTCCCCATCTATTTCCCATGAAGTGATGGGACCGGATGCCACAATCTTCGTTTTCTGAATGTTGAGCTTTAAGCCAACTTTTTCACTCTCCTCTTTCACTTTCATCAAGAGGCTTTTTAGTTCCTCTTCACTTTCTGCCATAAGGGTGGTGTCATCTGCATATCTGAGGTTATTGATATTTCTCCCGGCAATCTTGATTCCAGCTTGTGCTTCTTCCAGCCCAGCATTTCTCATGATGTACTCTGCATATAAGTTAAATAAGCAGGGTGACAATATACAGCCTTGACGTACTCCTTTTCCTATTTGGAACCAGTCTGTTTTTCCATGTCCAGTTCTAACTGTTGCTTCCTGACCTGCATACAGATTTCTCAAGAGGCAGGTCAGGTGGTCTGGTATTCCCATCTCTTGAAGAATTTTCCACAGTTTATTGTGATCCACAGTCAAAGGCTTTGGCATCGTCTACTCAGCCATAAAAAGGAACACATTTGTGTCAGTTCTGATGAGGTGGATGAACCTGAACCTGTTATACGAGTGAAGTAATTCAGAAAGAGAAAGATAAGTACTATATTCTAATACATATATACAGAATCTAGAAAAATGGTACTGAAGAATTTGTTTACAGGGCAGCAATGGAGAAACAGGCAGAAAGAATAGACTTATGAACATGAAGAGAGGGTGAAATGTATGCAAAGAGTAACATGGAAACTTTCATTACATATGTAAAATAAATAGGCAACGGGAATTTGCTGTATGGCTCAGGAAACTCAAACAGGGGCTCTGTATCAATCTAGAGGGGTGGGATGGGATGGGAGATGGAAGGGAGGTTCAAAAGGGAGGGGATATATGTATACCTATCACTGATTCATGTTGAGGTTTGACAGAAAACAACAAAATTCTGTAAAGCAATCATTCTTCAATTAAAAAAAAGTTAAAAAAAAAAACCCAACTAATAGTGTCGCTGGTAATTTCTGCTATGTATTGAGCTGTAACCAGGTGCTAGCAACTCAGTTAACTAGTTTAAATACTTTATTTCATTTAATCCTCTCCAAACATATGGGATAGGTATTATCATTATTATTATCATCTCTATTTTATTAATTAGAAAAATAAGGCCAAGAGAGATTAATTAATTTGTTCAAAGTCATACAAACAGTAAGTAGCAAAGAGCCCAATCATTTAATCACTGTCTGAATATCTCAGAGGCATTGAAGAGTATTATGAAATTACCTCATTTTTGAGCTGAGTACTTTAAGTCTCCCAAATTATGGATGAATAAGCTGAGTCACATAGATATTAAAGGATTTGTTCAAGGTCATTTTGGTTGAAGGGTGACAGTATGAAAACCTACATTTTCTGTTCCCAGTTCTGATAGTGAGGTTTTGATAATAAGAACAGAAAGCATCCATCTGGAACATTGTTTTTTTTTTTTTTTTTTTAATTATTATTCCAAAAGACTGTTACACAATGTTTCCTTCACTAGGGCATAAGTGAGAATACCATGTTATTTTTTCCCCCCATATGTCAGTATGACAGTAATTCAAAGTATTTTTTTTTCTATTATGGATGTAGATAAAAATGTCCCCAGAGTCATTCCCTTTTCTGGTCTCCCTGAGCTCAATATGCTTTTCCTTGTTTAGAGAGCTCCTCTTCCTATTATAATGTTTTGTCATCTGTCTCTTCCATCAAAAGACCTGTTTCTAATGATGGAACTGAGGTGTTGCTCAGGAGATGTCATCTTTAAATTTCTTGCAACTCCACCAAATTTACCCTTCAACAAATTATAGCAGCTCACAATGATTTTTCTATGTAAACTCAAATTCAGGATAAGTCACTGAACTCTTCCCAAATCCCCATTCATCCTAACTGCCCCCCTAATGTTCCTGTGTATAGAAATTCTATAGTTGCCATTGACAGCCTTTCAAGGCCCATAACAAGGTGTTTTGGCTTTTGTCCTCTACCAAAGTGCTTGTCACAGAGTAGACAGACTCTCAGCTCACTCAGCAAGAAGTGATCCTAGCCTACCCAAAGGAGAAATGAGCTGTTTGTGCTTGCTTGGTTTGTCTGTTGCCAGCATTTTTATCTTGACCCTGGAGCTGTGTGAACTCTGGCTGTGTTATAGAGGTTTCTGCTATTCAGGCTTTTATTCATAAACAGGAGTGAAAGAGTAGAGCAGAAACCTGCCTGGGGAGTGTAGCATTTAATCCAAAATGTGGATCAATTATTCTAATGAGTATTTGAGCAATGAGTTTTGGAGAATGATACATAGTTTTTTTTGTCCTGAATGTCATGGAGAATATGGACATAGTAAAACCACCAAAATTCAGGAGTGTAAAAAAGAAATAAACGGGCTTGAGGATGGTTTGCAAACTTATTGAGAGTATGGAACACCTATTACCAAATGCCTTTTAGGAATACTGCTTCATGGAGTGAGTTGTAGGAAATGCTAGTTGAATTGAAAGAGCGTTAAGTTTGGTATCTGGATATGAATTGCCAATCCTGTGTAAACAACTTAGCTGCCGTCAATGCTAGTAAAATAAGGGACTGCAAGTTCACAAACTTCTTAGTGCTAGACTGCATTACATAATGAGCATGCACAGAATGTCAATCAGTTACATCACTCAGCAGACTATATGGTTCAAATGATTTTTTTTCAGGGGATAGCAAAACTTTCTTGATGAAGGAAGCCATATATGCTGATTTATATTCTATTACAAGTCTGACACTTTGAGTAGTGTTAGCTGCAGTGATTGTAAGTAAACCACTTGACCTTTCTGATCTGAATTGCACTCTCTCAAATGATAGGGTTGGAAAATAAACTGATTTCTCTAATTTTAAAACTGGTAGTTTCCCAGGAGCCCAGAGTTTTGGAACAAATTGAGTGTCTATTCTAAGCCTCTGACATAACCCATGAGAAACACAAGGGTTTGACCTGCATCTTCATTTCCAGCTTTAAAATAGAAGCTCTTAATATTGTCTCGTGTGTACGTTCAGTCACTTAGTTGTATCCAACTCCTTGTAACCCTATGGACTGCAGCCTGGCAGGTTCCTCTGTCCATGTGGTTTTCCCAGTAAGGGTTTACTCTGTCCTAATTATATGACCAGTGATACTGACCCCATAATTTTCTCCTTATTGTTTTTCAACGTCCACAGATACTATACACAGAGATATATAGAGGCCTATGGTCAACTTTAGTAATGCTGACTGGTATTTAGATGCTGTTTGCAACAATGGTGTATCTTTCTTGGATGATGAACAGATTGCATTAGAAACCTTTCTGGCACAATCATCATCTGAAGAACAGGATGGAGATAATTACAAGATGGATGAGGATTTGGAAAACAGCCTGATACTCTGGAAGGAGTATGACTTCTGAGTTAGGTAGACTTAGATTTAAATTTTGTCTGCATCACATACTATCTCTGTGACCTTGGACAGTTTTATTTGTCTTTGTGTGTATTCATTTTCTCATCTTCAAACCTCATAGGTTTGTTAAGAGAATTAAATGAAATAATTCTTCTGATGTACCTCTTATTTTTATACTTTAAAAGACTTAGAAAAAGATATGAGTGAGAAAAAGAGAATACGAAGTTAGGACATAAGTATTTAGGAATAGAAATGCAAAGATCATAAAATGATGATGGCAAAAATATTGGTTTAGATGCTAAGATGGAGGCTGCTGAACTTGCTCAGATAATTCAGTGAAAGAGCACAGTTAGAGGTTTGAGGAGTTTGGAACCTGTGTTTATAGGCCAAAGATCGAGGCAACAGTGGAAACCTGGGCAGGGGTGAGGATATCAGATTAATGGGATAGGAATTTATACCATGAAAAGTTCTAATCTATTAGAGGATGGAGGTGGACAGAAGTAGAGCTCATAAAGAGAGCTCTAACGAGCCTGGACGGAGACTGGACTAATGCTCGACAGGGCGACAAGGCTGAAGGCATCAGGTGAGTCAGCATAATATTTGCTTCCCAGGGTTATCACCCTGTGTGGTAGGATTGAGTTTACTTAACCATAATTGAAATCGATAGAGGTTTAGGGGCCTGTAATTGTTGAAGATCTCTTGATGTTACAGAGTGAGCTCTCCAGAATATTTTCACTTAGTAATAGCTCCTATTCATAGCACTTGTATATTACATGGCACTTCTCAATATCCAAATCATTTTCCTATGCATTATTCCAGTGGTCATCAGCATAGCTAACAGGTCTCTCTGTGGTACAGATGAAGAACCCAAAGCTCAGAAAGGCCAACTGATGAACACAAAGATGCACAACCAGTACTTAGAAGAAACAGGATTGGTACCTACAGTTTTAACTGATGTAACAGCTCTTCCCAGAGTGTGTTTCTCCCTAAGAGTGAAAGTTACCAGTTGCCATCCATCCTTTTCACTTGTGCTAGACAGTAGGAAGTAGTGAAAGAGAAGTTTCCCTGGAAAGGGCAGTAGAGATGCAGTTGGCAGACACAGACAACACAGCTTAAGGGTTATTTCTCGAAATACGTCAATTAATTGCTATTTAGCTCAAAAATAATGGCCAGATGCCAGTGAGATTATTTATTACAGTGTATCTACAAGAGATTGCACAAGTTGAAAAATGCAACTGCAGGCCTTTATCAGGCAGTTTGTGGATGATTTAAATCAGAGAGGATACGTAAACTGCACTCAACCTCTGCTTTCCCTTTCCATGACCGTGATGGACATCAGTCATCCATCATGACCTCTTTCCTACCGCATCCAGATGGGACTTCTCAGTTCTCAGTTTTGCGTCCCCAACAGGCACTGTGAAGTATTCAGAATTGGCCTAAAGGTCTGCCTCAGCCTTTCAGTCCAAAGCCGTATTCGAAACCCCATTTTCTTTTCCAGGTAATATGCAAAGAGAATTTATCACTCCCTTTATTATGTCTAAAAACTATTAACAAGATAGCCTGCATTATTGCACTTCAAGCAAAATTATGTAAACATTCCCAAGAACACGAAATTTGTATAGGAGCTGACAAATCCCGTGCTTTTGTTGGTTCTGCATCTTTGAGGATCTTGTCATTTCTGCTTGTGAGGAGACAAAGCAGCCCTCCAGTAGTCATTGGTGAATTACCTGCTTCAAAAGCATGACTGTTGTGCACTTATTCCCTACAACTCTAAAAATTAATTTTATTTTAGGTACCCAGAGAAGTCAATCATTTCCTTTTAGGAAGGTCATTTCCTTGTACATTGCTCATTGTTACTAACTCAGAAACCAGCTATTTGATTCATAAGGCTTAAGGCAGTGCTTTAAATCAAAGTTTCACTTCTATGCTCTAATTGAGCCCTTGGCACTCAGTGCAACAAAGCAACCTGAGATTGTAGAGTTGTTATAGAACTAAGGGTCTGTCAGTCACTGCAGGGCCTTTCTCAAAATATATATGCTTACATTTTCACCTCCATATTTCTGCTACCCCACCCCCATTCTTTCTTTCTTTTGGTTTCCGTGGGGGCAGGGAAGTGTTAAGAGCAAATGTATATTTTTTAAAGTTCCTCCACCTAACATCTTCCCCCACTCCCCTAATGAGAACCTCTGATGTAATGAAAAGAAAATTTAAAGTTAAGAGACATAGTTAGATTTGAATCTTGGCCTGTTACATTTCCTAGGTAATCTTGGTTATTATTCAGGTCTTATTTGTCTGCAAGAACAAGTTAAACTGGTCTCAGCAAAAACAGGAGGGTGCTGGCTCACATACTGAAAATGTGCCAGGTCGATTCTGGCTGGAGTACAAGCAGTATTATAGGGAAATATATTTCTCCATCTCTTTAGCTCTTCTTCCCTCTGTATTGGTGCTTTTCTCTGAGTCTCAAGCACTTTATGATTAGTTGTCTCTGATCATTTAAGAACCTCCAAAGAGGGAGAAAATGTCTTTCTTTGATAAGTCTCACAAGGCCTTCACTTCACTCTTTGGCCTGACTTGTCTCTTGTCTCTTTAGGAATGGTGACCATTCTTAAACCAGTCACCTGTCACTATACCAGCGGGAATGGAGCCGTCTAATGTGTTTACTCCTGTGCAGAGACGACACTGCTCAGTTCTTGCCTGGGCAGCTACAGTTGTCTGCAGCTGATATTTATGCCATCCAGATGTTAAATGTTGTGAATGCTGCCCCTGTTCTTGGATAGTCCCAATCTGAAAGTTGAGAACAAATATGATTTCTCTTGAGTCTCAAAATCTGGAATTGTGAAAGTGATGTATTCCTCATAGGAAAATTACACCAGAAGAAAAGGAAATGATAAAACCATTTTCTAGGAAAAGATATCTGTGCTTTGGGTCACAATTTCCCCATTTGTAAAATAGAAAATATAAATCAGTTGGTCTTTATATGTTACCTGACCATTTTAATTTTCTATGAAATGAACAGTCTTTTATAGCCTTCATTTGTATATACTGCACACTTTATATTGAATGTAGCTATATAAAATAAGTGCCTGTCCATGTGTCTGTGTGTGTACATACCAGACTCAGTTTGCATACCAGGCAGCTGAGGAGAGGCCAACAGGGTTCCCCAGAAAGGTGACAGAGCTGGTTATTTCACTTTATTTCTTAGTGGACAGCTTTTTTCCTTTATTCATCTATTAATCTCAGTATGTTAACCATTGAAAAGGATTTTACAATTTATGAGAGTCTCTTAGAAATAAAAAGTTATAACTCAGATGTATATGTCTCAGATGCAGGAATTTGAGGTGCTTTAACCAGAAGTGGGTCATAACACTGAAGGAGCATTGGAGCGATGACAGGGTTGGTGCCGTCATCTGGGGACAGAGTAATTAGCTGAAAAAACATCTATCTGCCTTTGACTGCTTTTCTGTCTGCCTTGCCATGCTTCTGTTTTCTTGGCTATCATGTTTGTTTTCCTCACAGTCTCTGCAATATCTTCATTCTGACCTATTATCAAATAATGAAAATGTGCCACTCTCAGAACATGGCTTCTCCTCCTTCCCTAGTTATTGCCCTTATAATGATATGTCTGCATGAGTGAAATTTTAGACTAGAGAGGAGCTTTTGGTAATTTAAAAATCATAGCATATTAGACCTTATGTATTCCATGTAATTTTTCTATGTTGCTGTTGATATTGTCTATTTCTAGGGTAAAAAGACTTGCTCTCTTCTGTACATCTTGCAAACATTTAACACAAAATTATTAGAGAAGAATTTCAAATCCAAACCATGGACCCAACACAAGACGCTCCATCTCATTCATGTGAAAATCACTTATTGAATGCTATTCTGTGTAAGGCTGGATGATATATAAAGATGAATTGCTGCCTTATAGAGATAAGACCTGGACATAAATCATTACAATACAAGATGGATAGTAATATGTGTCATCAGAGAGGAATAGATAAATTGCCATGAGAGGTGAGAGGATAAAGAAATTACTTTGTTGGAGAGGGGCTATAGAGTGCCGTACTTGGGCAGGTTTTGGCTACAAGTAAATGATTTCCTTCAAATGTGCTTAGACTAAAGGCAAAAGTGTGTTCACATTTAATTCCAGAAGAAAGGGAAGGCTTTATGAAGAAGAGTTCTAAGCTGGGCCCTTGAGAGGTCAGTAAGATTCAGAATTAATTCAACTCCAAGGAATCCTGCTCAGGATTCATGTCACCTTGGAGAAGGAACGCTCGAACCTATTGGCAGCCATTACATTCTTAGCTGGATGGTGACAGCTACTTGTTAGAATTGCTAACAAATTGCTAATTGAAGTGGATACCCCAGTATGGACGCAGATGGAAAGAGGAAGGGCTGAGCACAAGCCACTGTCTGAAGATGTGGGTCACTTATGGAATGGAGAAGGGCAGTGGGACTCAGGGGAGGGAGTCCTGCATCTGCTTCCAGGGAGGCTTGAAGCATCTACCTAGAGCAAGGAGGAACCTGCAGATTAAAAACAAAAGAACTGACAAAACTGGGCAGGTATTATGAAGGCCAGTGATACAAGTGGGATATTTGGGGAATACAAGCAATCTTCTCTAAAGATTGTCATTTCATTTCTCGCTATGGAAAGGAATTAAATGGTCTGTGTTTTTTTCCCATAGAGAAACTGTCCAGGGTGTTGAAAATACAGCAGCAAACAAGGAAAATCCCTGCTCCTAGGGAGCTTATATTCTCCCTAGCGTGGGGAGGGCATAAATCAACAGTAATTACATATGACACATTTTATGGCAAACAGTGTCTAAGGCTGGGCTTGAATCATTTCCAAATAATCTGCCCCAATTATCTGCCCCAGATAATTTCCAATTATCTGCCCCAGAATCTATTATTCTGATTCTTAGTCTTAATTTAAGATTGTCTTTATTGGATAATCCTTCTATTTCTTTAATTCATACAAGTATTCAACAAATATTAGCATGCCTACCACATTCTAAGCGCTGTGATGGGCGCTAGAGTACACAGCAAGCAGGATGGATGGTGAACTCGGTCTTGAAGAGCTCATACTCCAGGACCACGTCATAATTTTCTGTTGTCCTATATCTGCTTCCTATTGGGGTACCACCCACTGCTTGTGGCTACTGAGCATTGAAGCATGACTAGCATGACTATGAAACTGGGTTTTCAATTTATGCTAGGAAACATTGAAGTCAGAAGGAGAAGGGGACAGCAGAGAACGAGATGGCTAGATAGCATTACTGACTCAATGGACATGAATCTGAGCAAACTCTGGGAGTAGTGGAGGATAGAGGAGTCTGGCATGCTATAGCCCATGTGGACATGAAGAGTAGGACATGACTTACCAACTGAACAAACAACAGTTTTAATTCATTTAGATTAGTGTGGCTTTTGAGCTGCACACATAGTTCTAGGAGAACTGATAAACAACTAGGAAATAACTTTAAATAAGTAATACATTTTAAATAAGGAATTATTTTGGATGCTGTGAAAGAAATACATGAGATTATAAGCGAAAAAAAAAATGGGAGAGGATGTATTTTAAAGAATGCTGTGATAAAACTTGTCACCACCTTTAAGGTGAGACCTGAAGGACAGGAAGGAGCAGTTAGAGAAAGATTCTTAGGGAAGAGAGAAGAGAAAAAGTCCATAAGGAAAGGAACTGCTTGGCATGTGGGAGGGACTGAAGAAGACTGGCTGGAGCTTGCTAAGTGAGAACAGTGTGGATAAGTGGAGGCTGGGGGCTGGGGGCTGGGGCCATGCAGAAATCAGCCAGTGTCTATGTCAGTTCCATCAAGTGCACCATGCTGTGTCCCGAGGCACGCCTGGTCTTTGTTTTCCAGTCCAGTGGTCACTTCCTAATGCATGCTTTTTAATAGAACTAAATTGCCAGTGCACCTCACAGTATCAACCCATCACATTTGATCAGCTGCCGTCTCTACTAGGTGATTCACTAGGAAAATATTTCTTCCCCTGAAACAGTTAGGCAAGGTCCATACTTGCAAGACATATAATAAACTAAATACTATATAAGAAAAAAAATTTTAAGTCTTTATTTCATTTGTTACAGTATTGCTTCTATTTTTTTCCCCTTCATATTTTGCTTCTTAGCTCCCTGACTGGGGATTAAACCCATGCACCCCTGCCAGGGAAGTGGGAAGTCTTAACCACTGGACCACCAGGGAAGTCCCAAGAAGTGTTATTTTAATAAGAGTAAACAATTATAAATGACTAAAAATAGGATGAAAACTATTCTATTTTAATAGTGCTAGAAAGAAACTAGCTGATGAGGTTGGGGAACGCTCCTGAAAGCTTTTGGGAGGAAACACTTTATGAGGGAGATAAAAGGATAAGAAATTGGCTTAAAAATAACTTGACTGTTTTTAAAGCTGTCCGTCCTTAGTTTGGATTTTCTTTTCTGAGCGTATAGATATTCAGGCTTTAGAGATAAGTGATTTATGCAGGGAGATGCAGTCATTATGCAGATGAAATGTCCATGGTAGGGGGTGCTGGCAAATAGCTGTGTTTCTCAGCTGTCACTTCTGTCAGCTTCATTGATTTTAAAAATTGTCAGGAACTTGCATTATAGAATGTAGATTCCTCTGGGGGCAATGTTCATATACATTTTTTTCTCTGTATAATCATGGTGCATTAGTTTAGGTTCTGGAGCCCAGGGAATCACCTCTAACTGATAAAGAAAGAAAAAAAAAGTAAAATGTCATTATATGCTTTGTTCTGTAAAAATAGAACTTTTTATTAAAATAGCAGTGTGCATTACAGATGTGCTGATTTTTAATCTCATGGCTAACATTCAGTTGAATGTCTTTAACTTTCTCAACTTGCCTATTACAGCACCACATATATTCATGCACTCTACATGGCCAGGTTGTTTTTCATAACTCATTGTGATACTAAAAGCATATAAATAAGAGCACATCTTTTGAGCCAGTCATTGTAGATCAGGCTTTAGACCTACCTGAATTCTCTCACAAATATGATATAATTTCATACCCCCAGCAGCCCCATGAGAAGTTATGGAATGGGACATTACCTGTCCCTTACTTACAGGAACCCTGAGGCCACATATTTTGTGCCTTGGGAGCGTGAATGAAATGTGGCCAGATCTTGAAGTCAGAATACAGGCTGCTGTACCATTTGCCCCTCTTCTTGATGGAGAGAAGACTAGTATGGATTCTCCTCTACCTCTGTTTTAACATTCAGTGTCACGTGCTAGTAAAATCATGGATTAGTTTGAGAAAAGTCTTTGGACTTAGAGAAAGAGTCTACGTGTCAGTCAGAAATCTTTGTAATACAAGCAACCGAACTGTAGCACCTCATGGTCTAAAGATCAACATGAGTTTATCGACTCTTATTGCTAAGAAGTCCAGAGAGGGCTGGCTTCAGGGCTCAAATAATGAAGTCATGACCTGTCACTCCTCTCCTTGTTCTCTTGATTGGTTCCATTGTGAGATAAGCCCTCTTTCTCACGTGCTTACTCAACTCATGTTTACAAAAGACCCTTCCATATTTTAAAGATGAAGTAACACACAGTGGAAAGGGCGCAGGTGTGGCAGTCGGGAAATCTGGATTCTAGTCACAATTCTACCACTGGCTACATGAGCTTCACCTGTCAGTGTTGCTGGAGAAGTGTGAGTAGGTTCCTAGAATTATATCTTTCCAGATGCAGATCTTTAGTGAGGGGAGAGCAGGGGGGAGTAGGGAGGATGGTTGGAGAGGTGAGCCCCTCGACCACAGAATTTTCAGAAAAGAGATTGTTCTCTGTTTGGACTCACATGTGTCTCATGCCCACCCAGAACCACTTGTGAGGACTTGAGCAATGGAGTGCCACCTAGGTACTTGTGTTACATGGAAGAGTCGAAACTTGAAACAGTGGGCTGTTCATTGCTGGAGTTACAGTGCATTCTGTGTCCTCTATCCAAAAAATAACACATCAGGAAACGTTACATTCAATGATCCCCTAAAAATCAAACCTCTGATCTCAACTTTTGGAGTCCTATGAGCTAATCCCTTTGGTTAGCCATTGACAGAACCAGAATTCATCCCTGCTTTCCCTTCAGAAAGACTCCGCAGTCACAAGATGCCCCAAGGGAAACTGGGCTGTTCCAGATGGCTTTGATCCATGCCAGTACTCTTCATTATGTAAACTTTCCTTCTGACAGCTCACGCAGAACATGTCACATCTTGAAAGAGGAGTTTTCATTAACTACTTTGCTGCAGCCAAATGGAATCCGTGTATTATATGGCCCTCTGCCAGAATGTCAGGGAGAGAGAGATGGCTCCTCTGTCTGCAGCGGCAGCCTGGCTCCCATTGCCAAGCGGAAGCCTTCTATTTTCCAAAGATCAATGTATTTCCTAGCTCATGTAGCAGGGTAAGGTTACACAGCCTATGGCAGAATTGAGAATAGAATCCAGGTTTCCTGACTCTATGTGTTGTGCTCTTTCCACTGCATACTGCTTAATCTTTAAAATCTGAAATGTCATTTTAAAAATATGAGTTGAGTGAAGTTTGATAAAGGGTATGTATTTATTACAGAAAGAAATTTGGCCACCATCTCTAGTTCCCTCTCACTTCTCTGCCATATGTAGTGGGTGAGTACATTCTTAAGTACTTCTAAATATCTTAACTTTTGAGGGTCTTCACTCTCTAGACCACCATCATCTTTTTCCTGGATGGTAGCAGGTAGTGGATTGTCTGCTCACAGCAACAGACAAAGTCACATAAACCGTGAATCGAGTCCTGACTGTCCCTTAGAGAAAGCTTTTCAACTGATCCTGTTGCCTTTGCCTCTGACTGTTAAGTGTTTGACCATGTTTCTCCCGCTGCTGCTCTTGCCCAGTCCCCAGACCCACCTCCATCATGGCACAGTGACCTTTCCTTTCTTTTTTAATTGGGGTATAATTGATTTACAGTGTTGTGTTAGTTTCTGCTATATAGCAAAGTGAATTAGCTACGTGCATCGATATATCTCCTCCTCTTTGGATTTCCTTCCCATTTAGTTCACTGCAGAGCACTGAGTATAGAGTTCCCTGTACTATACAGTAGGTTCTCATTAGTTGTCGATTTTATACATATTATCAATGGTGTATGTGTGTCAGTCCCAATCTTCCAGTTCATCCCACCCCTCCCCTTGCCCTCTTTGTGTCTATCTGTCACATTTTTCTCTATGTCTGTGTCTCCATTTCTGCTTTGCAAGTAAGATCACATACCATTTTTCTAGATTCCACGTATGTGCATTCATGTATGATTTTTTTTTCTGTTTTTCATTTACTTCACTCTGTATGACAATCTTTAGGTCCATCCATGTCTCTGCAAATGACCTCTTCTATTTCTTTTGAAACAGCCGACTCCCCCTTTTTCACCTTAAGGGCTTTGCCCTTGCTTGGAGTATTACATTGCTTCCCATCTCCACTGCCTCCTATTAAATGTCTGCTCATTCTTTAGATCTCAGTTTAGAAACTCGCATCCTGACAACCTCTTCCTGATTGCTCAGTCTGGCTTAGCTGCCTCTACTACTTGTCTTGAGAACATGCTATGGTGTTTCAGCCCCACTCATGTGCTTTCTGCCACATCAGCTTCTTTGCACACCGCTTGATCCCTTTCTGGACACATGTACACGCAGCACACATTCACTGCCACTGTTTTGTGATTCCAGTGCACACACAGGGTGCTTTACCTCTCACAGGCCCTGCCTTTCACCTCCCTTTCTTTCATGGCTGACCAAAATGAAGAGTCTTCTCTGTGACCCAACATGTGCCAATGGCAATTGTATTTATTAGTCACACTTTTTTTCTTTTATAATCACTGTTTCTTTAGCTTCCACATAAGAGGAAGTGTTTCTCTTAGAATATGTGTAGAGCAAGTCCTGACCCCTTTATCTAGCAGCAGTTTTCTCAGTTTCTTCATTCAAATGTATGTGTAAGTGACAAAGATCTATAGTGTTCAGGTCCTCCAGGTAATTCACATCTAAATTGGAACTGAATCCTAAAGAAAAAGGAAGAAGGAACTTTTTCCTGAAGTTTCAGGAAGCATTCGAAGAAGGACAAGGCTGTTGGGGTGAGCAGGGCTCTTGAGTCCCCTAGAATCTCACCTTGCAAGTATCTGTCCAAGGTCCAGAAGTCTCAGGGTAAGACACTTCATATTTATGACCCCATGACTAGTTCTTCCCCAAGTCTTTCAAAATTCTAATCATTCTTGGGTCTGTGTGTGTGTGTGTGTGTGTACATCCTGACCTGAGACTATTAATTCTCCACTGAATCAAGTAAATAACCTCTTAAATAAGTTCACTGATTTAGCCCTTGTTCTTCTGTGACGACATTCAAGCTACTGCTCTTAGGTCACTGTTCTGTTTCTTTCCATAGCTCTTATCTAAAATTCACCTACTTATTAGACTTGTTATCTCTCTCCCCCAGCTAGAATGCAATCTTCAAAAACACGGCTGTTTGGCTGTGTGTTTCACTGATGTATTTCTATCATCTGGAAGAGGTAGTCAGTAAATATTGATTGAATGAGTTGATGGAACATAACTTACTTTACACTCTTTCCAACTTATCTGCGAGCTTTTTGAGAGTTTATAAAACCCTTTCAGCACAATTATAAACTTCCAGTTAGTCCCAGCTAAGGATGTAACAGCTATTCTTGTATAATTCACCTCATGGTTAGAGTTGACATTCTATTGTTTAAAAAACACACCTGGTGGCTCAGCTGGTAAAGAATTTACTCGTAATGCAGGAAACCTGGGTTTGATCCCTGCGTTGGGAAGATCCCCTGGAGAAGGGAACGGCTACTTCTGGCCTGGAGAATTCTATGGACTATTCCATGGGATCGCAAAGGGTCAAACACAGCTGAGCAAATTTCACTCACAGAGAAAGTTCTCAGCTACGTTGTAAATCCTCCTATGCTCCTTTGTTATTTACATATTGTTCAGCTCAGTTGCTCAGTTGTGTCCAACTCATTGCCAGGCCTCCCTATCCATCACCAACTCCCGGAGTTCATTCAGACTCACGTCCATTGAGTCGGTGATGCCATCCAGCCATCTCATCTTCTGTCATCCCCTTCTCCTCTTGCCCCCAATCCCTCCCAGCATCAGAGTCTTTTCCAATGAGTCAACTATTCTTGTGAGGTGGCCAAAGTACTGGAGTTTCAGCTTTAGCATCATTCCTTCTAAAGAACACCCAGTACCCATCTCCTTTATGCATACCTTTTAACCCTTTATTTTGGTTCCTAACATGAATGTTTTGATGTCATTACCAGGCTCACCTTCCTGTCTTGCCTCAGACTACATTCGGCCTTACCTTTGCATCTTTTCTTTAGACACCTTTTGAGAAAAGACTTCTCTCCACTTTTTAATAGATCTTCATTCATTTACTACCATCACCTTTATAATCATAACCAGAAAGATGAGAAAATTTGCCTTCTCACTATTTAAATAGATATCAGAGTCTATTACTAAATATAATACATTTAATGTATAGTGTGGCCCAAATGTATACACAGAGCTGCTTCATTCTCATCATATATGATTTCAAAATATATCTTACCACCCAAAACTAAGTGGCTTAAGTCACCAACAGTTATTTTTTCATAAATCTGAGGTTTCCTGAGCTCAGCTGAGTGGATCTGTTTCGTGTCAGCCGAGCTCACGGAATGTGGCTGCGGTGCCCGGGAAGGCCTCCCACTGTGTAGGCCTCCCTCTTCTCTTGGCCTCTCGTCACTTGGTAGTCTGTTGTGAATTTCCTTGCAGCGTGGAGATTGGCTTCCTAGAGTGAAAGAGAAGCTGTCAGACCTGGGGTCCAAACCAGCATAGCATCACCTCTGGAGAATTGTGTTCGTCAAAGCAGAATAGGGCTGACTCAGATTCAAACAGATCTGCCTATGGATGGGAGGAATTGTTGTCAGCCACAGTTGCAGATAAACTACCATACCTAGTTCTCAGAACTTAAATGATACAAAGTATAGTTTAGAATGCATGGCTAATGACAGAGACTCAAATAGTTGATCAGTTAAATAATATTTGTATTGGTATGACTGTATGTGTGTGTAGGTGGGTGGTGGTAGAAAACACATAAACATATAAAAGGCTCAAGATTTCCAAAATCACAGCAGTTTGTGGGACATTTAACATGAAGGCAAAATCCTGTTGGATCCCTAGGAGCATTCATGTGTTCTAGCATTGCTTACTAACTGTTGTGCCTGACTCTTAAGTTATAAGTAGCAAGATTATCTAATTACATGTATACTCTGTTCCAGTAGATGAAGAAATATTTAACTCATTACAGAAATTTTAAAGGAAAAAAAGGGGCTACTTTGAAAAACATAAAGTTTTGGAGTCAAAGGAATACATTTTAATTAAGGAGAATTCACTTATGAATAATATTTTGTTTCCCATCCATATCAGGGAAATAATGTGTCCTCTCTGTAATTTTTACAGTTTATTAATTTAAGCACAGGCCTGCACACACAGTAGATACTGGGTAAATGACTGCTTATTAAAATCAGGCCATGAGCAGAAGCTAGGGGGATGTGGATGTTCTCATTCCATCCAAAGGCACATTTCCTATTCTATAAAGATTAATCTTAGAGCTTCTAAAAATATTAACAATAGCCTTTTACACAGAAGTAATGGTACCTGGGTGGTTTAATTACCTTTTGTTGTCATTAACTAGAGGCAGATATTCAGGGCCCATAGCACAGAGCCAAGGAAGTGATATTAGTCATGGTTTTGTTCCAGGTCATGAGAGAGAAAATTGGGTTAATGAGAGGGCATGGGGATTGAGCACCATAAGCCACGGTGGAGCGCACCAAGTAGAGAGGATCTGACTGTGAGTGGACATGTGCACGCTTGAGTGCTTCATCGTGTCCAACTCTTTGTGACCTTTTGGGCTGCAGGCCATCAGGCTCTTCTGTCCATGGGATTTTTCAGGCAAGAATACTGAAGTGGGTTGCCATTTCATTCTCCAGGGGATCTTCCCAACCCAGGGATCAAACATGCGCCTCCTTCGAGGTAAAGGGTCATTGCAAGTGGATTCTTTACCCACTGAGCCATCAGGGAAGCCCAAGTAATAGGATGAGGAAGAGCAAACGCACGTTCTGAGACACCAGGGGTTTGTTATGCAACCAAGTAGATAGAAGGTACATTCTTGCTGGAAGAAAGACAGTCTTCTTGGAGAAATCAGCTCATCTTTGACTGTTTAACACCTCGGATGTTGAGGAATGCCCTGGAAGTAAAGTTCAGCTGGCATTTAAACCACTGGCTGTGTCTGTAGAATCTGCCTTCTCTAAGAATAGCCTTAGAAGCCTCTATTGATTGGCTCCAACCTTAAAGAGAAATGTCACACTCAGTGTTCATGACACTTGTTTCTCCAGTCTCTTGGACCTGTCCACTGATGGAAAACACTCTCACATTATAGGGTTTAGTTAATTTAAAAGGAAGTTTCTGAAATCAGAAAAGCTTACTTGAATACTGGACTCGCAATTTATCAGCAGGGCTTTCCTTGAATAACTGACTTAATGTCTCTGAACTTCCATCTGAAAAGTGCTGATGGTGGGGAGGAGATAGTGTTTACATCACAAGGCTGATGGGGGATTAAATGAAGTAATGAAGGGAAAGCATTTATCAGGGTCCCTGACCCATATCCAGTCCTCTGTACACTTTGTTAGTAATTTTTCAGTTCATCCTTACAAATGTCTAACATTATCTTTCCATTGAAATAGCAACATTGAAAGTATTTTGCATCCTCATCTCCTTAGATGTTTGTAATAGTTCTGGTGGGAACCATCATTGTCATAAGCCTTCCAATGAGAAGCTAGTTTCTCTGTGTGCTTCCTCTTTTTCTTACAAAAAAAAAAATGCAATTTTATCTTGGTAGCAAAGCTTGGTAGACGAGCCTGGTGTTGGACAAAATAGTGCACACCTCACCTGTTTCCTGTTCCCTTGCACCAGGTGCTCCTGACACCTCCAATCCTAGATGTCAAGAAATGACAAGATATTTCTCAGTATCTTCACTTGGCAAAGTAAAGACTCTGCCAACAGCCACTGCATTTTGGGGAGATGGCCTTTGAGTTCCCCCTCCTGGGGGATTTTAATACTTTGACTCCAAGGGCACAAAGACTTTTCTCACCAAACAATTCCAGGCATCAGAGAGCAGGTACAGGTAAGATCTGTGGTCATTAAAGTTCACAACATGTGGACTTCCGTGGTGGCTTAGTGGTAAAGAATCTCCCTGCCAATGCAGGAGACACAGGTTCGATTCCTGGGTTGGAAAGATTCCCTAGAGAAGGAAATGGCAACCCACTCTAGCATTCTTGCCTGGGAAATCCCATGGACAGAGGAGCCTGGTGGGCTGCAGACCATGGGGTTGCAAAGAGTTGGACAGGACTTAGCAGCTGAGGATGCACATGGTATGTTCTACTTACTTGGCTAATATTCCCTTTTCCTAGGTATCTGTAGGCAAGAGGAAAGTTCTGGCTACTTAGCAGCTACAATTTTATTAGGGAAGAAGCCTAGAATATTTAGACATGAACATATCTTCATGGAAAGTGGGAAGATCATATGTTAGAATCAAGGACAATAGCCCTGGGAGGGAATCAGTCTAATCTTCTCATCCATCCAGAAGGGACTGAATAGGGTTGGGATTTAACCTGAGGTCCAGAGGTGAAATATACATTGTACTCAAAGTCAGAAAGACTGAATGTCAGGACCCAGGATTTCTAGTCCAGGAGCCTGGGATTCCAGACCTGCAGGTCATCACTGATCAAAAAACCCACCCTCCCTTTGGAATGATTTAAACTCCCCAAGCTAGTGAATAGCAGATGGGTCTCTTTTTCTGAAACTACTTCCAAAATACATAGATTTCATCCCCTCCAAAGGTAATCCTATATGCATACACAGTTTGAGTGGTTCTCTTTGATAAAGAGCACTGAAAGTTAGAAAGCCTTAACCTTGCTCAGCAACCAGAGGCTGCGTGGCCTGGTGGCTGGCCAAAGACAAGTCACTCTCTCTCTGTTGCAGGTTGTTCAAGCCACCCTGCCTTGTGCACAGAAGCAAGAGGCAACAGAAATGTGAACACGTTCATAGATTTATTTCACATAATCTAAGCAAGGTTGGAGTCAACAACCTGAATTTAATTACTGTCCTGACAGTTGGGAAGCAATTAATCCTTCTCTCTCCCTCCCTTCCTCTGCCCAGCTTCAAAGTGTCATTTCTTTTCCCAGCTCCCTCTCGTACTAATTAGAAACATGCTGTAGGGTGAAAGGTGACCGGTGTGAAGCTAGCACCGTGTCACCAAAGCCCCTTTGTTAGGAGAGAATGCTCATCGTTTAAGGAGGCTGATTCCCAACATAGGAGCATCTGCTTCGGGGAAGGAGAGCTGGGTGCGGAGCTGGCTTCAAGGTCCAATGCTTCCCACCTGCTCCACAACTGGAGCAAGTCCCTTGACATCTCTTTGTATGTCTCCACATTTCAGAGTCAAGGGCTCCCAACTTTTCTATTGCCCAGTATCCATGAGAGCATAAAATAAAAGTGAACATGCTTAGAGTAGTCAAAGCACCATCCAAGTGTATGAGATGAACCTGATATCTTTATCATCTTGGCCACCATAGCAAAACACCACAGGCTGGATGGCTTAAGCAACGGACATTTATTTTTCATAGTTCTAGAGGCTTGGAAGTCCAAATTCAAGGTCTTGACTGCCTTTTCCATATGTCCGTACAGACCCTTTCTCTGTGTGTGCATGTGGGTATGGAGATTTCCCTCTTTCTCTTCTTAGAAAGCTCTAATTTTAAAAAATTGTATTAGGACCTCACTCTCATGACCTCATTGAACTTTAATTACCCCCTAAAAGCCCTATCTCCCAATACAGCCATACTGAGGCTTTAATAGACAAATTTTGGAGGAACAGACTTCTGTTCATAGCACCTGAAAAAAGGCTCTCTTTAGATTAAGCCATGAACTAGATGTAGAGACCCAGAACCCAGAAATATAGAGGATGCCAACTTCTTAAGCAATGTATTTAAACGTGGGAGTAAGTTTTTACGCACTGTTCTCTCTTGTCCAATCGCCCCTTTTCTTCAACAGCGTCTTTCTAGCAGTAATGGTGGGCTCTGCTTTGGCCCTGGGGCCAGATTCTTGAGAGCAGTGAAGAGAGATTCCAAAACTCAAGGTCAAGGGCCCAATATTACCTTCTTCATGGTTCCCTCCAATGTGGGATTGAGCATCTGTGGTTCCTCCTAGGTTCTAGATTCCTAGATATTTGTTTCAATCATCAAAAAAAGATAAAGCTAAATAACTTTGGAATTAAAGGTGGGAGAGATTAATCATCTCAGGGGAGCTACAGAGAAAAGGTGACTTTTCCACATCACTGGCTGGTTAGACCTCAAAATGGGGCTAAAACCAAAACTTAACTGAATCCCAGGAGGAATTTTAGGTTGGTAATTAGGCTCTTCTATTATTCCCTTTTCCTATTTAAAGATGATTATGGCCCTACATTGCATTACATTAGCTGGATTACTCTTTCCTGGTGTAGACCACTTGTAGAGGCACAAAAAATGAGAATAATTCAGCTTAAATATACCCTTCTTTTCTCCAAGTACTTTCTTTCCATCTGAGTTGCATTTCTTACCCAAACCAGCATGCTGTTCCCTACCCACCTTGAACGTATCATTTGATTTCTGAAAAACCAGAGGGGCCAATCATAGATGAGAAGTTCTTTGCTTATATCATCATAGTATGATATATCACCATGGAAGCACCCACCTTAAAGGCTAAGAAGGAATAAGAGTCTGCACAATTGTGGTGGCCTTAATCTTGCTATTCATGGTGACCTGGCAGTCTTACTTCTGTTGTGTGTCCTGACTCCATGAGCCGTCAGTTTCTCAGGGACAATGTCCAAAATGATGCAAGCTAACATACTTTGAACTAAGCTCATAGATTTTTAGGGCTGTTCTTTGTTGCCTGAGGGCCATTTTAGCTCTGCTTAAAGTAGTAGTAGTCATAATAATTGAAATCTTACTAATTATTAATAAGGGCTTCCCAGGTGGTGTTAGTGGTTAATAATCAACCTGGCAATACAGGAGACGCAGCAGACACGAGTCGATCCCTGAGTCGGGAAGGTCCCCCAGAGAAGGAAATGTCAGTCCACTCCAATATTCTTGCCTGGAAAACCCCATGGACAGAGGAGCCTTTTGGGCTACAGTCCGTGGGGTCGCAAAGAGTCGGACATGAGTGAGCAC
Organism: Ovis canadensis; assembly: GCF_042477335.2. Classification (NCBI taxonomy): domain Eukaryota; kingdom Metazoa; phylum Chordata; class Mammalia; order Artiodactyla; family Bovidae; genus Ovis; species Ovis canadensis. The sequence goes on from NC_091249.1 coordinate 76,590,666, forward strand.
ACACACACAAAATTATTAATAACAAAATAATTATTGTCTCTAATAGTATTAAAGCACGAATGACTTTTTAAACACTTATTGAATGCAGTTCTAAGTAACTCACCTTAAGGGCAGCATCAGCACCCTCACATGCTCTTTCCTAATGGCCTGGCATGACAACTAGACACACTCCCATGATATGTGAAAGGAGGGTAAGATGTGACCGTGACCGTCTGAACCTTTCAAGACAACATAAATGTACAATGTGAAACGAAAGTCACAGTTCTGTTTGTTCTGCAACTGTGTGGAAAGCACATTTGTCCCCCGCTCTAGATAAAAATGAAAAGCAAGGGTACGGGAGGAGTCATTTATGGAACAGCTCTCTGCTGCCACCTCTGAAGGGTGACCCCCTTCACCTCTCTAAAACACCCCTGTCAGTTGCTTGGCTGGGCACTTCTTGAACTTTTTCTTTTTTAAAAATTTTTATTGGTGTATAGTTGCTTTACGTTGTTGTGTTTCTGCTGCACAGCAAAGTGAGTCAGCCATATGTTTACATATAACTCCCTCCGTTTTGGATTTCCTTCCCATTTAGGCCACCACAGAGCACTGAGTAGAGTTCCTGGTGCCATATAGTAGGCTTCCATTGGTTACCTGTTTTATATAAGGTAGAGTGTATATGTCAATCCCAGTCTCCCGATTCATACCCCCTCTTCCCTCTTTGGTGCCCATATGTTTGTTCTGTATGTCTGTGTCTCTATTTCTGCTTTAAAATAGGTTCATTTTGAACTTTATGGTATCTGCGAAGTATCTCCATAGGGTATGGAGATTCAGAAAAATTTACCATGACTTGCACACGTAGATCCAGAATGTGAATCCTTGACATTGGAACCTAAACTCCGTACTCTTGATCACAACTCTGTCTTGCTACCACTGCAAACGAAAGGGTCTTTTGAAACGCTTCCAACACAGTGTATGATTTTGAATGGCAGAATGGCATAGGGCAAGACTATATCTTCCTGTCTTCTTTTCTACATCTCGGGGAGGAGGATTCAGTGTGATCCTGACACACTTTGTATTCAGAAAACTCAAGGTCATGATTATTATTATATATATATATATTTTTTCACGGTATGCACAAAACAGCATGATGAGAGTGAGACTAGTTTTCCCACAGATATTCTCAATGTCCAGAAAAATTCTTTACTCTTAGTAGGCAATAAATATTTATTGAGTAAATGCTGATAAGTCAATGAAAGATTTAGTATCATAGAAGATTGTTCCATGTCCAAAAGGAGCTGTGTATGTTTTGGGGATTTTTATGTCATCAGACGAATTCAATGCAGCAAGTTCCTGCAATTGCCACCTAAGCAGGGAAAACATGGCTTCATAAATCAGCACCATCAATCATGCCAAATGTGCCACTTTGAACCCCATTTCCAAGGCTTCCTGGGTGTTGCGTCCTTTGTGGACAATCACTTGTGGCCTCTTGTGACCACAAGGGGGCAGTGCATATTCACTCAAGCCAGAAGCTGAATTTGTGCATAATGCTATCTGACAGTCTTTGTGTGGTCGTATTCCTCTGAGATGTCTTCATGGTGCTTACAAGTGCGGGAACAAGATTGCTTTCTAACTCCCTGTACTGCAAACAAATCGTGTGGCTGTTATTGTTTAATATTTAAATAGCTATGGTAAGAAGTATGTTCACTGCTTCTATAGGGCTGACACGGATATAAAGCCATGTGACAGAAAGGTAGTAAGTAACTGGCCTTACCTGTTTTGTTAGTCCTTTAGTCTTACTGGGGGTGAATTCCATCTGTATATGAAAGGCCGGTTCAGGCTTTATTCCATGGCCAGCACGTTGGCCATAATTCTAAGAGTTATGACTTCTATTATTTTTCAGATAGAAAATGGAAGGCTAGAATCTCAGGGAGATGAAGGACCTTTAATGTATGTCTAATTTCATGGTCTTGCAGCAGCTCTTCTAGCAGCTGATTCCAAAATGCTTCATCCTGGCTCCTGGGCTCTGGCCATGGCCCATTCATGAGCTTTAGAGGTACGGTGGAGGAGGAGCCCCCTCCCTTGTTGGTGAAGGATTGACTGTCCATTCTGAAATTGATATTTAGTCACCTTGGAATTATTTCCATTCTTTCCAAATAGAGAATAATTCTACTTATGTGACAGAGGTGTTTGGGGAATTGACTTTCACAGGCAGGATTTTGAAGTGATGTGAAGAATTAACCTTGTGATGAAATTATTATAGACTGATGGGCCAAGACTTTGCTTACAGTTGCTGGTGTATACGATAAATTGCTATCTGTGGCTGCTGGAGACTACTTAGTTTGACTTACCTGGCCTGTCTCCATTTGACTTTGCACTGTCTCCATGGAAATCTGTGTGTTTCCATAGTTTTCTTATTTTTCTGAAGATGTTTTTACTTTTGTTCCAGTGTTTTTCTGGCATCCTGGAAACCCAGTCCTGGGACTTGGGGCTGGCATATTGTGTAATTTCAGGACATGATTCATGTTGCCTCTTGTGTGAGTGCCATCCCTTGAAGCACAGTTCCAGCTGGAAGTGACTGGATTCCAGTGATGGTCCAGAAATGAGGTCCTATTCTTGTGTAAGATCTAACCAAACATATCTCAACCTGGGACCTAGAAAATGCTCATTTTAAACAAGCATTCCAGATCAGTATGAAGGAAGTGATCAATGGACCACTCTTTGAGAAATACTGTAACATCCTAGAACATCCCTTTCAATACAGCAGGGGGATCAAAATAGACTAGAAAGCAGAACTCTAGTGATTCTTTAGTACTGATTCTGCCTCAGGTCCTGAACTAAACATGTGTGGTCCTGTTATTGATCTTGTTTGAATTTCATCCAGTGTCTTCTGTTCAACTTTCAGGAGAAGAACCCAGAACCTCATTTATGATAAAATAATTCTTCTATAATCCAGTGGTCTCAGTGCTCAAAAATGCCTGTAATAACAGCTAGCCAGGGACCAAAACTGTACTGCTGGGGATTCTACTTCTCTCTATAGAGTATGCGCACATCCACGGGATGACTTGGACAACCCTTTGTTGTCTGTCTGGAGTTTTCAAATGAAGCCAGAAAGATACATACTTTTTAATAGGAAATTTCTTGACTTGTAAAAAAATATCTCCTTTGAGTTCACATTTATCAGAAATACCAGGTAGGATAAACAGAACCCCTCTGTGGGCCAGATGCAGATAATGGGTTACTAGTTTATAGTCCTGGTCTAGTCTTTGATAGCCACTGTTGGTTTTGAGATGGAAGAGGTCTCTGATTCTGGTAGATTACAGGAAAGGATACTAACTGTGTGGTCTTGACTAAAACCAAGTCAGGGAGACTTGGGTTTAGTTTCAGTTCTGTAGTTCATTAGCTCTGAGGCCTTGAGTCATTTGCTTCATCTCCCTGAGTATTAATATTTTATCTGAAAGGAGAGATGGGATTAATGGTATCTTCTTCACAGAATTTCTGCAAGGCTAAAGTGAAAGACTGTGTGTCAGCATTTTCCAAACTTGAGTAATTCACAAACCACCTTCGCAGTTTTTGCCACATCCAAGTAATACGTCTACTATTATTTCCTTAATATTTTTCTTTTGGCTCATTTTTAGAAATCTAAAAAATATCTATGTTGCTTTTATTCAAAGCATTAATAGATATAGAAACACGAGTTAAATCACAGCCCTCCCGAATCACATGATAAATTAAATCTGAAACCATTTTAAAAGAGTTTGGTTGTGTGGCACTTTACACTTCCAAAATCTTAAGGGCTTTCATAAGACTAAAACATTTGTTAAATAAAATAAAAATAAAGAACACAGGGTAAAGTCAAGTGGGTTTTAGGAAGCATCACTATGAATAAAGCTAGTGGAGGTGATGGGATTCCAGATGAGCTATTTTAAATCCTAAAGGATGATGCTGTGAAAGTGCTGTATTCAATATGCCAATAAATTTGGAAAACTCAACTGTGGCTACAGGACTGGAAAAGGTCAGTTTTCATCCCAGTCCCAAAGAAGGGTAATGCCAAAGAATGTTCAAACTACTGCACAATTGGACTCACCTCACATGCTAGTAAAGTAATGCTCAAAATTCTCTAAGCTAGGCTTCAATAGTACATGAACTGAGAACTGCCAGATGTTCAAGTTGGATTTAGAAAAGGCAGAGAAACCAGAAATCAAATGGCCAAGATCTGTTGCATCATAGAAAAGCAAAAGAATTCCAGAGAAACATTTACTTCTGCTTCATTGACGACACTAAAGCCTTTGACTGTGTGGATCATGACAAACTGTGGAACATTCTTCAAAAGATGGGAATACCATAACACCTTACCTGCCTCCTGAGAAACCTGTATGCAGGTCTAAAAGCAACAGTTTGAACCTGATATGGAACAGTGGACTGGTTCCAAATTGGGAAAGGAATACATCAAGGCTGCATATTGTCACCCTGCTTATTTAACTTATATGCAGAGTGCATCATGTGAAATGCCATACTGGATGAAGTACAAGCTGGGATCAAGATTGCTGGGAGAAATATCACTAACCTCAGATATGCCTATGATACAACCCTTATGGCAGAAAAGTCAGAGGGACTAAAGAGGCTCTTGATGAAAGTGAAAGAAGAGAGTGAAAAAGCTGGCTTAAAACTCAACATTCAAAAAACTAAGATCATGGCATCTAGTCCCATCACTACATGGCAAATAGATGGGGAAAGAATGGAAATAGTGAGAGACTTTATTTTCTTGGGCTCCAAAATCACTGCAGATGGTGACTGCAGCCATGAAATTAAAAGACACTAACTGCTTGGAAGGAAAGTTATGACCAACCTAGACAGCATATTAAAAAACAGAGATATTACTTTGCTGACAAAGGTCCATCTAGTCAAAGCTATGGTTTTTCCAGTAGTCATATATGGATGTGAGAGTTGGACTGTAAAGAAAGCTGAGTGCTGAAAAATTGATGCTTTTGAACTGTGGTGTTGGAGAAGACTCTTGAGAGTCCCTTGGACTATAAAGAGATCCAACCAATCCATCCTAAAGGAGATCAGTCCTGGCTGTTCATTGGAAGGAATGATGCTAAAGCTGAAACTCCAATACTTTGGCCACCTGATGCAAGGAACTGACTCCTTGGAAAAGACCCTGATGCTGGGAAATATTGAAAGCAGGAGAAGGAGGGGATGACAGAGGATGAGATGTTGGATGGCATCATCAACTCAGTGGACATGAGTTTGAGCAAGTCTTGGGAGTTGGTGATAGACAGGGAGGCCTGGCGTGCTGCAGTCCATGGGGTCATAGAGAGACAGACATGACTGAGTGACTATACTGAATGAAAAGAGATGAGTGGGTATGCTAGCTCCAGCATAACTCTATAGTAAATTTTGACCATTACTTTTAATGAGGAGAAAAAATATACATATTTTTTTCATTTATGAAGTTGCTGTTTAAAGTAGCAGGGCTCAGTTTCTTCTCTTTTCTTTTTTTTTTTCATTTCAACTTGTTGTTTGCAATTTATCTTCTACCTTTAATAAAAAGCAACATAGAGTTTGTAAAATCCAATAACTTAGGATGTGTATAATATTGTAGATTTCATTCCACATTGATGTGTGCATTAATAAACATTTCAGGTTTTTAGCATCTCATTTTAGCATTAAGTCAATGAACAGCAATATCTTAAAATGGATTTTTGTATTACATGGTTGGTGAGTCTATTACAATTCATTTCCTAAAGCTGACTCTGGTAGTATTTATTCAACAAAACTGTACTAAGTATATATAATAGACATTGAAGATATAGCAGAGAACAAACCACAGTGTTAGTCCTTCAGTCTGGTAAGGGGAAACAGGTGATTGAGAATAATATATTTAATCTATCAAAAGGTGATAAATACTGTGGAATAAATAGCAAGATGGGAAGAGAGTGATTGGAGGGACTGGTTGCTCTTTTAGAATTATTCATTTGGGACATGTTAATCTTAATACCTTACTATTTTATTATAGCATGAATAAGGTGAGCTAGTAACTCAGGATGCTACTTAGGAGGAGAGCAACCCGGGGAGAGAAAGAGGTATACGGGTCTTGATGTGGGTGCTTGGTGTGTTTGTGGAAGAGCGAAGAAGCCAGCATAGCAGTAGAAGGCCGAGCAGGAAAGAGAGAATTTAGGGCTTGTCTGGTGGCTCAGATGGGAAAGAATCTGTCTGCCACGCAGGAGACCCAGGTTCAGTCCTTGGAGCAGGAAGAGCCCCTGGAGAAGGAAATGGCAAGTCATGCCAGTATTAATGCCTGGAGAATCCCATGGACAGAGGATCGTGGCAGACATGACCTAGCAACTAAACCACCATACAGGCAACCTTTAAAAAACAAAAACAAACAAACAAAAAAAACTGAGTGAATGGGAGGACTTTGAGGGAATCTGAGCAAAGGAATGACATCATTTGATAGGATTTTGAACCATCTCTCTGGCTATTACATGGAAAAGAGATTGTAGGGGGGAAAGAATAGAAAATGGAGACTGGTTCAGAAACCTTTGTCATAGTCCAGTGAGGGATGATGGTGGCTTGGACTAAAGGGACAGCTTTAGGGTCAGATTCTGGACACCTTTTAAAAGTAGAACAGGTGGAGCAGGTGTCCTTAAGAGAGAAAGTTAGGAGTCAAGAGAACCCCAAGCTTTTCAAGAACTGGTAAGAGCATGAGGAATAATAAAGTTTTGATTTACTGAAATTTTCATCTTTCTTGAATCTTTCATATTTTCCTTATCTGCAGGGCTTCTTCTGTAGAGCATCCTGATATAGTTTACTTCTCCAGGTGGCAAAGGACAGTTACAAATCCATGCCTCCTTAGGCAAATGCGTTTGGACATTGCCCATTTTTGTTCCAAAGGCAAAACCATCCGTTGAAGAGCTCAAAATAGGCAAGGGATGATGCTTCCCTCTGATCCTGGTTCTTCTCTACTTGGCCTTTAGCTGTAATAATGCACAACCCAAAGGCTGAATATCAGGTAAAACCATTCAACTCCAATTGAGTTATTTCTATTTTTCTTTCCCACTTTTTTATTCCCATAAACCTAATCATCCACTATTTCCTGGCCCAATTCCTGGCCGTCAGTCAAGGCTCTGTCTTCTTTCTCTTCCATTAAATACTATACACTTTTACAATTTACATATTAATAACAAGCTTACTAATATGTCCACATCAACTCTAAGTTGTGTTACCTTCTCTTACAGTTGAGGCAACAGAGGTTTGGAGACTTGCCATGAGTTAATCAAGCCTCAAAAATGGCAATGGTGATATTTGAAGTTGGGAGCAGTCGATTGCCAGTGCCAGCTCTTAAACGCTTTCCTGTTCTGCTTTTGCTGTATCACATTAGCAGTAGTCACTTTCTTCCCACTCCACTGCTTCCATTAGCTTCCATGAAGATGTTATTTTAAAGAAAAAAGATATTTCTAGAGTGGGAGGACTGCCTCCACTGTTCAGCCTCCTTTGAATGCCTCAGCATTTCTGGGTCTTATTTTTTCCTGAAATACTGATATTCAAATATTATCACTGATCTCCCTAAATTCTCATCTCCTTTGTGAAGGCTTCCCACCTTTTCCCTCTTATGGTACTTAATCAGTTCTGTGATAATACTTAAGAGTCTGCCTCTGGTAGCATTGATACTAGCACAGTAGCACTTGTCGTATTGCAGTTTGCTATTAGTGTCTATTTTCTGATTAGATGTGAGCTCCTTGAAGCTGGGCCTATCTCTTTCTATTCTTCATAGCCCAGCATTGGTCCTTATTGTATTTAATTCTTTGAGCATAAAGATATGATGTGTCTTATATTGGCTTTCAAATTCCTAGCGAAAGTCCAGATACAAGTGGACATTAAATATATCTCCAAGAACAATGAGGAAAAAGGAGAGCTGCTATTTCTCATATTTCCTTCTTGAAAAAAAAAAATTGAATGATCAGCTTGTCTAGCTTTTACAGCCTTGTGAATTTCCCTTCATATGGAAGACTTAGATTTTTGTAAAATGAGATTTGCTAAGAAGCACATAAGGCTTGTTGAGGTTCAGCTTACTCTTTCGGGCAGCAAAGGCCAAGTCAGCAGGGAGACTCCTGCCACCCACCCCCAGCCTGCTGCAGACTTCATGCAGTTTTCATTTACCTTCTTTTGGCCAGCCATCCCATTCCTAAGCATACATAAAAATTCAACCCTCTGGCATTTGATGAATAAAACAACTCCTTGGCCAGAACACGAGCTCTCCATGTGCTGAGATTTCCTCCTCAGTGGGGCACCATTCCATTGCAGTGCCTATCAGCAATTAGACCTATGCCCCTTGCTCACCCGGAGAGTCTTTGCAGCAGGAGACAGTGAGGTAGGACGACAGGAAGACCAGACTTGAAACCAGGAGATGTGGTTGGACTCTGCAGTCTCTCTGAACATTCTGCCTCTGCAAAACGGGAATAAAAATTACTTCGATAAATAACCCCTCGCTTGCCTCTGGAATCAAATGAGAGAGAACGTATGAGACTGTTCTCTAATCATAGGATGTTATTCACAAAAGAATGCTGAAATGATCTCACTTTTCAGACTGGCCATTAGTAAAATGAAGTGGAGAAGAGGGGCACGGGTAAGGAAACGGAGGACGCAAGACATAGAAAGCACACTACACAGTTCCCAGTTCATGGGAAGTGGCCCAATGCAGCCAAAGCAGTTTCTGCTCTTATTGTCTAAGTTGCTGTAGCCTATTTTCTTGATTTAACTCTGCCAGGCAGATGATATCATTTGTAGACATAATAATTATTACCATGTTTGAGTGTTTTGGATAGATTTCTCATTTAATGATTTTAATAGCATCTTCTTTCTTCTCCTCTTCCTTCTCTCTCTCTCTTTCTCTTTTTTTTTTCTTGTCCTTTTTATTTTAAAACTGAGGGAATTTATACCAAGGGAGGTTATAATCAAATTCCTTAAACTAAGATAGCTTATAAGTAATGATGCTGCTCAAGAGTACCTATACTTCTTGGCTATGAATTGGCTCTTGATGACATGTAACTCTGCCAAAAGAAAGCACAACAGAGTTGTCTAGCTGAAATAATTCTAGAATGCTCTGTTAATAATCTGCCTTTGATCTGTGAAGTAGAGAAGACATATTTTATTATCTTCATAAGTGAAGAGACTGAGGATTAGAGGCCTAAAATGATGTGACAAGAAACTGTGCTATTTCACAGAATTCTAGAACTCTTGAGCTCATCTTGTTTAAACCTGTCATTTTAAAGAGGAAATTTTTTGCAGGGAGAAGGCATCGTTTATTCATTGTTATATATTGCGCTAGTAATAGCATCAGGGTTAAAGCATACTATCTTTTAATCACATTTATGAACAGATTGACTAGGTAAGGGGCACTATTTATAGTTACATGTCATGTGATATTAATTGATGCCCGCAATGTCAGAATGACTAACAGATCTTCTAATCCATCTTAACTCCTTGATTGTCTGCAAATATGGCCATTGGTTAGTTACTAGAGGAAATCTTTGCTATTATTTCCAGTGTGAGCAGCTTTAGATTGGATTATAGGAAGATATTTGAGGGTTTATCAAGATTCTTTATTAACACTTGGAATGAGAAGTACAATACAAATAGATTGTCTTGCAAGTATACTTGAAAAAAATTTGTCAAAACCAGCAGGGAAATGGACTCCCATCAAACACTAGAGACGCTAGAGGGGGATAGAGTCTCATTGACCTCACTGAGTCTGAGCTTCTTGGGAGTGACTGGGGTGCTAAGCTTTTGTGATCTGACAATGGGATGCCAACATTCTATGTGTAGCTATGGTTTCTGTGATTACTTTTCCTCCTATTGAAACAAATCAGTCATCAGCAGAACACTTACTTTCAGTAAAACTCTAACAGTTCTTTCCTCATCTAAAATCTCATGCCTCGCCAGTGATAGTTTCAGATGTTTTTCTTTCTTTTCCTCTGCAATGACACCCTAATATTGGTGATGATACTTAAAAAAAAGTAATAATGACTCATAAAAACTCTCAGTCACTAAACAACAACAACAAAAAAGATGGCAGTATTAAGATTCTTTAGAGATTTGGCAGAAATTACTTTTTTGTCATCATTTTATGTACTTTATCAAAAAACTTGCTGTAAAGCTTGGTGATGGCTCAGAGAGAAGTCTAATGCACATGAAATGTTGGATATTTCATCTTAAAATGCCACTGTCTCTCTCAGTGGAAGAGAAAAATATATACTTAGGATTGTGACAACTGCTAGACAAAGGATGCATAATAACACTTCTGGGGAGCACTTGTACACAGGCTATTGTGGATGAATAAGTGGAGCTGTCCACGGGACTGGACAAAACCCAAGAATCTGTGCAAAGCCATCTGGAATATTTAGGCCTTCACAATGGGGGCAATCAGACCTCCTCTACGAGGGCTGATTGCTAGTCTTGTTAACAGGGAGGAGTTGGTGATCAATGTATTTAGCCACAGCCTGACAACAACTTTTAGTAAATACAGTTTTAAGGAAGGAAAAGTATTTTAGAAAGGAATCGGTGTTTATAGTGTTGGAAAAGTTTTGTGCTTTGCTTCCTCTCTAGTCTCCCAGCCCAGGCAGCATTTTTCCTATCCAGTGTCTGCCTTTTTTCATAGTAAAATCCACAGGATAAAGAATACTAGAATCTGTAGGGCACAGGATGTTTACTTCATAGACATGTGTGCGTAGGAGTCTATTACAGTGGAGGTGACTGCGTTTAGTGCTTATGCTGGGACAAGAATAGATAGTCACGTATGCATGCTTATTTTAATTCAATGAATTAAAGTCCACTTTTAGCAGTTTCTCATTTGGGGCAGATTTAGAAATATTCCAGGCACAGTGCTAAATGATGTTGGAGTTAAAGAGCAAAAATTCACAATCCCTGATGTCAGAATATAAAATGATATATGGTGTAACTTGTGCCCTATACCCAATACACTTCACTACAAGGTGAAATAAGTTAAACCCTTTACCCAGAGCTGCAGAAAGTGTAATAGAAATGTAGCCCAAAGAGATCATATATCATGCAAATGAAAGACTAGATGTAGAAGATGGCATTTGAAAGAGTCTTTGACAAGAAGGTCATGTTTAAGTTCCTAGTAATGAGTCATGGCCACATATCATTTTACCTAACTGATAATCTTCTATCTCAATTGTAAAAGAGAAGAGAGGGACTTAATTTGACAGGGATTTGGGTATGAAGTACCCAAGGATGAGGCCAAGGAATGCCAGCAGATAACTGCAAAGTCTTACAACAAACACAGGTGTTTTGTCTAAGCACTTTGTTATGTATAACCTTGTATAGGTTATATATAATGAAAGCATACAGATTAAAAAACATTAACAGTTTCACTGTTTCTTAATTGTTCAATTGAGTGAGGCACTAGGCAATGTATTTCAATTATTTATTCTGATCATATCTTGTGTTGAAATATATTACATAGAAATATATTCTTGTTTATTATTTTGCACTGAGGGAGAAAAGTATCCTCCCTATCTCCTTGTCATTTATGCTCTGTCCTCCGACTAGAAAGTCTTTACTGTTCATCTTTTTTGTGGCAGGAATTTATAATGTTTAAGAGCACTTGGGTATAGGGGAAAATGTTGATATTAGATAATTCATTGAGTAAACTGACACAAATTTATTGTGACTGAGGGTCAGTGTGCTGACATCAATTATCTTGAGCAAAATTGCTTTATCAAAATACAAACCAGTGAAGAAAAATTCCCTATTTTCCTTCCCTCAAAGAAATCACTCCTGGACCTTCTGATACAGAGTGCTGAATATTTCTGAAAGTAATTATTCCTCTAGGAAAATCAGCTTTTGCTAGCTTCATGAGTTGTGGGAAGCAAAATGCCGATGAAAAATATCTGATTTTCTGGTTTCAAATAAGACATTTTCCCTTCCTGAGATTGTGGTATTCATCATGGACTAAGGTATGCAGAGTTTGGGTTTCATAGCACTTGAGTATATTTGTATAATGTCTTATGTCAGTGGTTCTTAAGCTTGAGTATGCACCAGCATTTCTGATTCAGTAAGTCTGGGGTGGGGTGTAAGAATTTGCATTTCTAAAAAGTTACCAGGTTGTCCTAAACTTGCTGATTCAAGGACCACACTTAGAGAAAATGCTTCACACTATTCTTTAAAAATTCATTTTACATTTTCATCAGATTCATTTGTCATTAAGCTTCACAAAATAGGAAATGTTGGCATAATTCCTTGTATGTTATGCATGGAAAAAAGCAGGTGCTGAGGTTAATTTGCCAATGTTATTCATATGGTAAATCATTGATAGAATATGGAATCCATCTTCTAACTCTGAGTGTTGGCCTTAGTGATGCAAATTCCTTTTTACTTTTTTTTTTTTTTTCAAATAGGATCCAACTGATAAGTCCCTATAGCTCGTAGGTTAAAGAATCTGCCTGCAGTGCAGGAGACCCAGGTTCAATCCCTGGGTTGGGAAGATCCTCTGGAGAAGAGAATGGCAACGCACTCCAGTATTCTTGCTTGGAGAATCCCATGGACAAAGGAGCCTGGTGGGCTACAGTCCATGGGGTCACAAAGAGTCAGACACAACTGAGTGACTTAGCATGCATGATAAGGCCAAATGATAGGATATGAAATTATTTTATTGTCAGGTACGCTACATAGGATATAAATTAGGAACAAACTCCTCTGCCTGGGATTTGAAGTTTTATGATCAGTCCCTAAGCTAAGTTTTTGCCCTATCTCCAAATTATCTATTTAAGCAAACTGGACTTTTCTCAAATGAGGCAGGTTATTTTCTACTTTCAGACAGGGAGATGTTTAGGTTTTTTCCTTCCATCTCTTCTCACTAAAATTATGTTTCTCAGTATTCAGTGATATTGAAGAGGAAAAGTTAAAATTTACATTAATTTCTTGCTTGTTCTGCTTCTGTAACTCAGCTTGCTCCTTGCAAAGCCTGGATCACGTAAGTCACATAGTCTTGAGAAAATGGAGACTTGCAACAATACTAGAAACTAAAGCTTATCTCACTCACCCTTGCCCTGCTTTTTCAATTGCCCAGCTGCTGTAATCCTGCTTAACCATGTTGTCTGTATAAAGGTCAGACATTCTCCTGCCTTTTCCTAACCTCTGTTATCCCTAGTTTAAACCAGCCTATTAACAGTTAGCATTGCCCACTATAGTCTGATGTCATGCACAGTCTATAAAACTTTGTAACCCCTTTGTTCAGGGCTCAGAGCTTGGAGTGTTAACACCTCTGCATCTGCCGGCATAAAAAACCTGAGTTTTCCAACTCCCTAAGTTTGGTGCTTGATTTCTCAACAGTCCAACTTCTGCAACAATACGTCACTTTTTTCCTTAGAATTTTTTTTCAAACTTTTCTCTAGCTGCTTCATCTTCATGTAGTAACTTGCATCTCTTGCATCTCCTGCATTGGTGTGCAGGTTCTTTACCATTTGTGCCACCTGGGAAGCCCCAAGTGCTATGCACAGTTCAGTTCAATTCAGTTGCTCAGTCGTGTCCCACTCATTGAGACCCCATGGACTGCAGAACGCCAGGTTTCCCTGTCCATCACCAACTCCCAGAGCCTACTCAAACTCATGTCCATCACATCAGTGATGCCGTCCAACCATCTCATCCCCTGTCATCCCCTTCTCCTGCCACCTTCAGTCTTTCCCAGCATCAGGATCTTTTCCAGTGAGTCAGTTCTTCGCATGAGGTGACCAAAGTATTGGAGTTTCAGCTTCAGCATCAGATCTTCCAATGAATATTCAGGACTGATTTCCTTTAGAATGGGCTGGTTGGATCTCCTTGCAGTCCAAGGGACTCTCAAGAGTCTTCTCCAACACCACAATTCAAAAGCATCATCAATAGAAAAAGTCTTTCAATTTATGAATATCCTATATCACTCCATTTTATCCAAGTATTTTTATGCTATCAACATTTGTAGTGTTCAGTATACAGACACTATTAACATTTCATTAGATTTATAGTCATATATTTCATTATTTTGGAACTCTTACACATTTAAAAATAATTCTGTTTCCAGTTTTTCATTGTGAATATATAGAAATACAGTTGAGTTTTTTGTGTTAACATTATTCTATGACCTATGTAAAATCAGTGATTAGTTCTAAGAAGTTGTTGTGGCTTGTTGGGATTTTCTCCCATCATATTCCTTCTCAGTCTGTCTCACTTAATATTTTTTGTTTTAAGCTTCCTTTCCTGGCCAAGACTTCCCATATGATGTTGAATAAGAGGTGAGAGTACACAGCCATGCCATGTTCACAGTCTTAGGGGGAAAGCATTCTGTCCTTCACTTTTATGAAAGTGAAGCATCATAACATCATATGACTATGATGTTAGTCATAATCTTTTATTTTTTAAATTGAAGTATAGTCACTGTACAATATTATATGTTATAGGTGTACAATATAGTGATTTGCAACTTTTAATTATTATACTCTGTTTACAATTCTTATAATATACTGATTACATCCCCCTTATTATACAATATATTTTTGTAGCTTATGATACTCTTCTTAATCCTTTACCCTTATATTGTTGCTTACTTCTCTCCTCTAGTTTGTTCTTTATATCTGTGAGTCTGCTTCTTTTTTTTTTGTTATTTTCTAGATTCTAGTTTTTTGTATTCTTTGGATTTCATGTATAAGTGATGCCATACAGTATTTGTCTTTTTTGATTTTCTTTTGCTTAGCTTAATAAGCTCTAAGTCCATCCATATTGCTGCAAGTGGCAAAAATTCGTTCTTTTTTATGCTGAGTAGTATGCCATTGTATCTATATACCACATCTTTTTAATTCTTCCATCTGTTGATGCACACAGGTTGTTTCTGTGTCTTGGCTATTGTAAATAAAGCTGCTTTGAACATTGGGGTGCATGTATCTTTTTTAATTAGTGGTTTTGTTTTTTATCTGATTTATACCCAGGAATGGAATTGCTGGGTCATATGGTAGCTCTCTTTTAAGTTCTTTTTGAGAAACCTCCATACTATTTTCCACAGTGGCTATACCAATTTACAGCTGCACCAACAGTGTATGAGGATTTCCTTTTCTTCACATCCTCACTAACATTTTTTATCTGTGTTCTTTTTGATAATAGCCATTCTAACAAGTGTGAAGTTTTCTTGTTGTGGTTTTGATTTGCTTTTCCCTGATGCTTTGTGATGTTGAACAACTTTTCATGTGCCTGTTGGTCATCTGCATTTTGTTTGGAAAAATGTCTATTTAGTTCTTCTGCCCATTTTTTGATTTTTTTTTTTTTGATGTTGAGTTGTATGAGCTATTTAAGTATGTTGGATAGTAACTCTATTTCGGTCACAACTTTTACAAATTTGTTTCTCCCTTTCAGTAGGTTGTCTTTTCATTTGTCAATGGATTTCTTTACTGGGCAAAAGCTTTTAAGTGTAATAAGGTTCCATTTGCTTATTTTTGTTTGTTTTATTTCCTTTGTTTTAGGAGAAAGATTTAAAAAATAATGCTACTTCGGTCAAAGAGTGTTTTGCCTGTGGTTTCCTCTATGAGTTTTATGGTTTTCAGTCTTACATTTAGGTTCTTGATACCATATACAAAAATAAATTAGACTTAAATATAAGACTGGAAGTTGCAGTCTTTATAAAGATATACCCTCTTTCAGTCGAGGACGTTCCTGTCCATTCCTACTGTGCTTATATTAATAGTGTTATCATGAAAAGATGTTGTTTTGTTAAAAAGCTTTTTCTGTGTCCATTTATATTATCCTGTAGCTTTTATTCTTTAGATTATTAATATACTGGGTTAAATAGATTGATTCTCAAATATTGAACCAACCATGCATTCCTGTGATAAGCCACACTTTGTTGTGTTGTATCATTCTTTACACAGAGTGTTGGATTATATTTGCTAACATTTGGTAAAAATTTTATCTTTAATAGAGATGTTGGCTTTTACGTTTTACTTCAAGAGCTATCATCTGTTTTTAAATTTTTATTTTATGTGTTTATTAATGAATTAGCTAATACAAACAAAATAGGCAGAAATATGATTTCCATAATTTTGAATCATATAGACCTAGGTATTGAGTTCACTGGGAGGTGATTAATGTCATTACTGGATTCTGGTATTAGGGTAACAGATCTTATACAAGCAGTAGAGAAATGTTTCCTGATTTTAAGTTTTCTAAATATATTTGGTAGAATTGATGTTATTTCTTCTTTTAATATCTGGTAGAATTTACCAGAGAAACCATTTGGGCTTGGGAATTTTTTTCTAAAGATTTTTAAGTATGAATTCAATTTCTTTAATGATTATATAACTACTCATGTTATCCATTTCATTTCTCTTGCATTTGTATTTTTTAGCAAGCTGTCAATTTTATTCAAGCTGTTAAACTTATGTGCATGGAATTTTTTATAATATATGCTTATTTTAATATCTGCAGAATCTGTACAGGAATCCCCTCTTTCATCTCTGTCTCTCTCTCTTCCAGTTTTGTCAGAGATTTATAAAGTTTAAAGACCTTTCGGAAGAACTAGCTTTTGGTGTCATTGATTTTTCTCTATTTCATGTGTTTTATATTTTATTGACTTCCCTTACCTTCATTATTTCCTTCCTTACATTTGCTGTTATTTTTCTACTTTCTTAAGATGAAAGTCTGGATTACTTACTTGAGATCATTTTCCTTTTCTAATGGAAACATTACTGCTATACATGTACTGCTATACATGTACATGTACTATAAAGTACGGCTTGCAGTACTTTAGCTGAATTCCACAAATATTGGAACATAGTATTCTCATTTTTGTTAAAATCACAATATTTTCTAATTTTCTTGGAGACTCCTTGTTGGATCTGTGGATTATTTAATTTTCAAGTATTTGGAGATTTTATTACTGTCCTTCTGTAACTTAGTCCTAGTTTACTTTTATTATGGGCATAGAAATTGCTGTGAATGATTTCACTTCCTTAAAATTTGCTAAAGTTTGTTTTATAAACAGAGAGATGATGTATCTTGTTGAATATCCTGTGTGCACTTGGAAAGAATATGTATTTTACTGTTGTTGGATCAGTGTTCTAAAATTGTCAATTAGATTCAATTGGTTGATGACATAGTACCATTATTCTATTACTATATTTTTACTGATTTATTTACCTGTTTTATCCATTACTGAGAAAGGACTGTTGAAGTCTCCACCTATAATTGTGGGTTTGACTCTCTACCATCAATTGCTGCTTCATTTTTAAGCTCTATTATTAGATGTATATGCAATTAAGTTTATTTTTATTCTTTGTGGATGTCTTGATCCTGTTATCATTATTGTTCTTCTTTTTCCTTGTTACTTTTCTTTGCTCTGATGTCTCATTTGTCTTTCATTAACACAACCCTATTTTGGTTAATATGTGTATGATATATTTCTTTTTCATCCTTTTGGCTTTTAACCTAATTATATCATAACATTAGAAGTGATTTTTCTCAGAGATATAGCTAGATCGCTTATCTACATTCTGAAAACCTTTGATTTTCAATTTCTTCGGTTAGGCCATTTAAATTTAACATAATTATTGACATGTTTGGATTTAGGACTATTATTTTATTATTTGTTTTCTATTATCTCTTTTTTTGGTTTCTTTGTTTTCTCTGGTGTTATTTGAATATTTTTTAAAAATACTCTATCTACTGTGTTTTTAAACTTTACCTTATTCTATACCTTTGGTAGTGAATTCACTTGGGATTATAAGAAAATAATTAACTTCCTTGTAGAATCAGTATTTTACCACTCAAAGTAAAATATTAAAACCATATAGATTTATTTTTCCTACTCCTTTTATGTTGCAGTTTTCTTAAGTATTATATATACAACCATTGAAAACCTCTTTAAACCATTATTTTAATGTTCAGCAGTTCAACATATTATTTAAAAGTACCCTCTGGGTCCATACATATTGTTGTGAATGGTAAGATTTCATTCTTTTTTATGCCTGAGTTATATATAAGTATCTCTCATCTTTGTTTTATATTGCTTCCATATCTTGACATAAATAATATTACAATGAATATAGGGTGAGCGTATATATACTTTTAAACTAATGTTTTTGCTTTCTTTGGAAAAACATCTGAAAGTAGAATTGCTGACCTAGAGGGTATTATGCTAAGTGAAATAAATCAGAGGAAGACAAATATTGTATGATTTCAATTACATGTGGAATCGGAAAAACAAAACAAAACAGAAACAAACTCACAGATACACAGACCAAACTCGTGGTTGCCAGAGGAGTGGGGTGGGTTGGCAAAATAGGTGAAGAGAATTGCAGTACATACTCTCAGTTATAAAATAAATAAGTCACAAGGGTGTGATGTTTCACAAGGAACGCAGTCAACAATACTTTTGTGTGGTAATAGATGTCAATTAGACTTACTGTGGCAATCTTTTCACTATGTATTTGATTGTCAAAAAACTACATTGTACACCTGAAACTAATACTGTACATCAACTATATTTTGATAAAAAATAAGTGGCTGAGGACACAGATGAAAAACCAATAGAAGAGTAATATCATGTATTAATCATATATTTACCACTTCTGTTGCTCTCTATTCATGCCTGGTATTCCAGGTTTCCTTCTTACATCGTGTCCCTTGAAGAGCTTCCTGTAGCAATTATTTTAGAGCAATGGTTTATGAAAATTTTGTTTCATCTGAGAATCTCTTTGTTTTCATTCATGAAGGATATTTTCTCTGAATACAGAATTCTGGTTTTGCCGTCATTTTCTTTTAGCACTTGAAAGATATTGTTCTATTTTCTTGGCTCTGTGATTTCTAATGAGAAACATGCAGCTATTTCAATTTTTGTTCATCTATAAGTAATGCATAATTTTACTCTGCTTTCCATATTTTTCTTTGTGTTTAGTTTGTAGTGTTTGTGATTTTCCTGGCATGGATTTCTTCATGTTTATCCTATTTTGTATATTCTGAGATTACTGAATTTGTAGGTTTATAAGTTTTCCTCAAATTTAGGAACTTTTCAGTCATATGTCTCCAAATACTTTTTTTATGCTGTACCTTTTTTCATCTTACTCTGATTCTTTGACATGAATGTTTGACTCTTTGGCATTGTTCTGCAAGTAACTGATGCTCTCTTAACTTTTTCAGTCATTTTCTTCTATTTTTCACATTAGATCATTTTTAACTATTCCCTCTGTCCTCTTCATTCTGCTATTTGCCTATTTAGTGAATTTAATAATACTTTAGTTATTCTGTTTTTCATTTCTATTTTGTTCTCCTTTACATCTTCTATTTCTTTTCTTAAACTTTTAAACATTCCAGTCATATCAAGAGTGTTCACAATTACTTGGAGTTAAAGTCTGTCAGACAATTACAATATCTGGGTCATCTGGGATTGGTATTTCTTAATTGTCTTTTTCCACATGAAGTGAGGTTCTCCTGATTATTTAAATGCCATGTAATTTTGGCTTGTATTCTAGACTTCTTAAATTTTATTTTGTGAGTCTAGTTCTTATTTAAGCCCTTCAAAGAATTTCATCACTTTTGTTTTAGCATGTATTAAGTCTGCTTGGGTTTAGGCCACAAGTCTTGAGCAGTTTTATATAGGCAGTTGTCTCAGTGCCATCACTTCATGGGAAATAGATGGGGAAACAGTGGAGACAGTGACAGACTTTATTTTTCTGGGCTCCAAAATCACTGCAGATTGTGAATGCAGCCATGAAATTAAAAGACACTTGCTCCTTGGAAGAAAAGTTATGACCAACCTAGACCACATATTAAAAAAGCAGAGACATTACTTTACCAACAAAGGTCTGTCTAGTCAAAGCTGTGGTTTTTCCAGTAGCCATGTATGGGTGTGAGAGTTGGACTATAAAGAAAGCTGAGCACTAATGCTTTTGAACTGTGGTGTTGGAGAAGACTCTTGAGAGTCCCTTGGACTGCAAAGAGATCCAACCAGTCCATCTTAAAGGAAATCAGTTGTAAATATTCAATGGAAGGACTGGTGCTGAAGCTGAAGCTCCAGTATTTTGGCCACCTGATGCAAAAAACTGACTCATTAGAAAAGACCCTGATTCTGGGAAAGATTGAAGGCAGGAGGAGAAGGGGACAACAGAAGATGAGATGGTTGGATGGCATCACTGACTCAATGGACATGAGTTTGAATAAACTTTGGGAGTTGGTGATGGACAGGGAAGCCTGGTATGCTGTAGTCCATGGGGTTGCAAAGAGTTGGACACAACTGAGCAACTGAATTGAACTGAATCTCAGTGTCAGTTCTGTGATCAAAGCCTCTGCAGTGATATTTGGACCTGTCCTTCATGTGTGCCATCTAGTGGGGAACTTATTTTTATTGGAAAGTAATTGCTTTACAATGTTGTGTTGGTTTCTGCTGTACAATGAAGTAAATCAGCCACAGGTACACATATATTCCCTCCCTCTTGGACCTCCCTCCCATCCCACCCCCTCATCCTGCCCACCTCTAGGTCATCACAGAGCGCTGAGCTGAGCTTCCTGTGCTTTATAGCAGCTTCCTAGTAGGGCATTTGTCCCACTATAATTTAGTTCTCAAAGTCTTTGTATGCTGTTTAGAGTCAGATACATACATGTTCAACCTAATTTAAGTCCAGCAGTTCATAAAAAACCATATTATGAAGTCTCTTTCTGAGTTTTTTCCTCTCTACAATCTCCCCAGTACTTTTTGTTTTCCTGGAGTTTTCTTCTCAATCTGGCCAGAAAGCTGAGACTAGTTCTTCTATTCTACCATGCAATTCTGGCAAAAGCATCACAGTTTAGGGCCAGGCAGTGGAAGGATAGAGGGGGAAGAAAATCACTCACTCTTAGGACCACAGTTCCTTTAATCAGAGAGGACAATAGTCTTCCCTTGGAGTTTTGGGTCCTGTGGCTCTTCTTATTGTCACTGCTGCCAATTGCTATAAGATTGTTGGGGGGCCAGGACAAAAGAGAATTGAAAAAACAGTAGGTTTCTACTCTCCTTTCCCACTCCTCAAGTCACTCCTAGAGGTCTTTGAAGAAGATAATGGCAACCCACTCTAGCACTCTTGCCTGGAAAATCCCATGGACAGAGGAGCCTGGTAGGCTGCAGTCCATGGGGTCGCTAGGAGTCAGACATGACTGAGCGACTTCCCTTTCAGTTTTCACTTTCATGAATTGGAGAAGGAAATGGCAACCCACTCCAGTATTCTTGCCTGGAGGATCCCAGGGACTGGGGCGCCTGGTGGGCTGCCGTCTATGGGGTCGCACAGAGTCGGACACGACTGAAGCGACTTAGCAGCAGCAGCAGCAGCAGCAGCAGCAGAGGTCTTCTCTGGGATCTCTCTTGGTCCAATTAGTTCCCACTTCCCAATTTTGAACCATGTTGAATTTAGATATGGGGATGATGCAGGAGGAAAATGAGTGTGGCAGTTCTACTTCCAGTTGGGTGGTACTGGAAATTGTGCTCTCCTTCCTCAGTCTGTCTGCCACTTTGACTTGTTAGAGTCTTCAGTAACCACTGCATGAAACAAAGAGAACTACTTACCAAGAGTTGAGGAGGGGGGCAAGTGGAGAGATGTTCACTTGATGTAAAATTTCAGTTATTCAAGATGAGTAAGTTCTAGAGACCTGCTGTACAGTATAATTAGCAATACTGTGCAGTCCACTTAAATTTTGTTAAAAGGGTAGATCTCATGTGAAGTGTTCCAAAAAAGAAGAGGGGACACAAACTTTAGGGGTAATGGATATGTGCATTACTTTGATTGTGGAAATGGTTTCATAGGTGTATGCTTATATGCAAACTCTTTTAATTATAGGATTAAATATGTGCAGTGTTTTTGTATATCAATTATACCTCATAGCATGCATGTTCCCTCAGTTGTGTCTGGCTCTTTGCACCCTCATGGGCTATAGCCCACCAGGCTCCTCTGTCCATGGAATTTTCCAGGCAAGAATACTGGAGTGGATTGCCATTTCATTTTCCAGGGGATCTTCCTGACCCAGGGATTGAACCCGTGTCTTTTGTGTCTACTGCTTTGGCAGGCAGGTTCTTTACCAGCGGAGCCATCAGTTAAGAAATAACTGCTGCATGCATTTTGCCCAGACACTTTAGCCACATTTAGTAGGAGAGATAGAGCAGTGTGTGATTACTTTCTTACGCAGAACCAGAGTCTCCTCACAGCCATATGATCTTTTGTTTGCTGAGCAGCATGTGGTATATTTTTGAAACCTCATGGGCTTGTATGTATGAATCAGTTTCACCACTGGTGGAGAGTCTTTGTGATAGTAGGACATAGTTTCTTACCAGAGTTGTGTGACCAGCAATGCTTAGAAGGATGTCTACATTATTTGCTGTTACTCAGAAACTACTCGTTGAATCAGTTATTACATAAAATCAGTTAACTTCCCCTCTGGATCATTTTCATTAAGCCAGTCTAGGGGAAATCCAGATGTTTTGAATACAGTTATGAATAAAATGAAATAGTCATCGTGCATTCATCTCTTTACCAGAAAATCAAGACCAAGACTTGCACCTAAGTTAAGTCCTCTTCTAGGAAAGAGAGTGAGGGAGGAAGGGAAAGAGAGAGGGAATTAAAGAAAGGACCTACATACCCAGTTGTTAGAAGATACTTAACGTCACTAAAAATAATGTCTAAAATTGATTTCCTAAGGAGAAACTGCTAAAATACCTACAAAGGGCCCTTCTGTCATTAGAGTTACATTAAATTTTTTAATATCATGATTTGACTATTACATAATTTGCATTGGTAAATCAAGCTATGACCAACTTAGACAGCATATTAAAAAGCAGAGATAGTACTTTATCAACAAAGGTCCATCTAGTCAAAGCTATGTTTTTTTTCCAGTAGTTATTTATGGATATGAGAGTTGGACTATAAAGAAAGCTGAATGCTGAAGAATTGATGCTTTGAACTGTGGTATTAGAGAAGTCTCTTGAGAATCCCTTGGATGGCAAGGAGATCCAGCCAGTCCATCCTAAAGGAAATAAGTCCTGAATATTCATTGGAAGGACTGATTATGAAGCTGAAACTCCAAAACTTTGGCCACCTGATGAGAAGAACTGACTCATTGGAAAAGACCCTGATGCTGGGAAAGATTGTAGGCAGGAGGAGAAGGGGATCACAGGATGAGACGATTGGATGGCATCGTCTTGGATGGATATGAGTTTGAGTAGGCTCTGAGAGTTGGTGATTGACAGAAAATCCTGGTGTGCTGCAGTCCATGGGGTCGCAAAGAGTTGGACATGACTGAGTGACTGAACTGAATAATTAATGGATAGATCAAGCAACTTCAGGACCACCTTTATTAATTTGATAGAATTTATTAGACAAATATCAAACTCCTGCAGTATGAAAATCTCTTGATAATGTGAAGGGATGAAAAAAATGAGTGAAATAATTAGTTTCCTCCAAGACAGAGGTTGACAGACTTTTTCTTGAAAGGGCCATATACTTAATGTTTTTGACTTTTCAGGCAGTGAGATCTCTGTCACAGCCACTAATTTAGTCTGGTAACAATGCTGCTTACAGAAGTCTTCCTGGAAAAGATAATGGCTGAGATAAGTTCTGAAGTGAAAGTAAAGTTAGGTGAAGAATTTTCATAGAGAAAAGAGCAGAGTTAAAGTACATTTTATTAAAAGGAGATAACACGAGCAGAGTTATGGAGCTATACATAAAGAATTACCCATAAATTTGGATTTTTCTGAAGCCTTAAGGAAAAGGCCAAGAATGAGTTGTTTTAAGCAGGTGTGGAGCTCAAGGGAGAGATGAAGTTGGAAAAGTTGGTCACTAGGTATCCAGCAAAGTATGTTAGGCAAAGCTTCAATGTGTTCAGGTTTTCATTTTATAAAAATACTTCTGGGACCATGTAGAAGAATGGTTGGGAAAAAAAAATCAGCACAAGAGACAGTCACATTATTAGGAGGCTATTCAAAAGAGGATTGATATCTAAAAACAGAGTAGCCACGAAAGACATTAGAGGTACAAAAATCAGATTCAAGAAGCATTTAGAAGACAAAATCAGTACAATTTCTAATGACTGATTAGAAGAATAATTATGCTGTATATAAAGATGAGAGAATGATGAGAGTAAGGGATGAATTTTAGATTTACAACTTCATGGTACCACCATATGACATCTAGAATATTTATAGGAAAAAGAAAAAGCAATTTGCATGGGAGAATGTGAATTTAGATAAACTGTGTTTCAGGCAGGTGAAGTTGATCAAACTGTGGTTGAATATACATAAATAAAGGGTTAAAAAAGAAGCATGAGTATATAAAGAGAAAGCAGTTTCTGGAGGGAAAGACTGAGGAATTCTCCAGTAAATTTAATTTCTCCAGGGATGTTGGACTACTTGATCTGAGAAAGCATTGTAGAACTGATCCAAAATTATGAGCTTTCTAAATGTGTGTGGAAATCAAGTGAGATGGAAGACAGGGGAAGAAAGCAAGAAGTGTGCTGAGCACATCATCATTTCCCTGCTATCACTGGATTTTTTTTTTTTTTTCCTGTCTGGGTATCTTACCTACAACAATGCTGGATTTTATGCTATGACTTCCAACAGCCTTCAGATGATTCTTTCCTTTTCCTCTCTTTGTGATTTTAAGGCAAAACAGAACACCAGTATCGGATGGTAAACATTTTCCATCTTTAGTGAACAATAATTGACAAATATAACTGTACATATTCAAAGTATAGAGTGTGATGATTTGATATACATTGTGGAATAATTACCAAGATCAAGATAATTAATAAATTCATCTCCTCACATAGTTAACTCTGTGTGTGTATGTGTGTTTGTTAAAAATGCTTAAAATCTACTTTTAGCAACTTTCATTATAAAATGCTATATTAACTATATTCAAAATGCTGTACATTAGGTACTCAGAAATTATAATTTAAGGTTTGTACCCTTTGATCTGCATCACCACATTTCTTCCTCTGCTTCAGTCCTTGGTAACCACAAATGTATTTTCTATTTCTATGAAATTGGCTTTTTTTCCCCCTTTTCTCTCTCTCTCTCTCTTTTTATACAGTTTCCACATGTATGTGATACTTTTTGATTCCACATGTAAGTGATATTATAGGGTATTTGCCTTTCTTTGAGTGGCTTATTTACTTAGCATAATGTATGCCAGGTCCATCCATGTTGTTGCAAATGACAAAATTTCTGTTTTTATGGCTGAATAATATTCCACTACATATATATGATATTTGCGATATAAGATATAGGATATATATACAAAGAGAAATCATGTATTTATACACATATATACAGGTGTTCCTCCACTTAAAGTTGGTTTATATTCTGATAAACCCATCATCAGTTGAAAGTATCATAAGTCAAAATACGTTTGTTACAACTAACCTATCAAACATCACAGCTTAACCTAGCCTACATTAACTGTGCTCAGAACACATACATTGGCCTACAGCTGGGCAAAATCACCTAACACAAAGTCTATTCTATAGTAAAGTGTTGAATATCTTATGTAGTTTATTGAATACTATAATGAAAGTAAAAAACAGAATGGTTGTGAGAATACAAAACCACTGTACATATGAGGAGGGTTTTTACCCTCCTCACCCCATGGCTGGCTCACTGCCACTGCCCAGTATCACCAGAATGCGTGCATGCCAAGTAGCTTCAGTCATGTCTGACTCTCTGCAATCCCATGGACAGTAGTCTCCTCTGTCTAAGGGATTCTCCAGGCAAGAATACCAGAGTGGGCTGCGTGCCTTCCTCCACGGGATCTTCCCAACCCATGAATCAAACCTACTTTTTAAGTCTCCTGCATCAGCAGGTGGGTTCTCTACCAAAGAGGCACCCTACAGCATATTACTAGCCCAGGAAAAGGTTAAAATTCAAAACCTGAAGGACTGTTTCCAGTGAATGCATATTACTTTCATGGCATTGTAAAACTGAAAACTATAAGCCGAACCATTATAAGTTGGGGACTGTCTGTGTTCATACATCTCACATTTTTCTTATCTATTCATCTTTTGGAGGATATTTAGGTTGCTTTAGTATCTTAGCTATTAGGAATAATGCTGCAATGAACATGGGTGTGCAGATATCTCTTCAAGATACTGATTTAGATTCCTTTAGGTATATGGTAGTGGTTTAGTTGCTAAGTCATGTCCAACTCTTATGAACCCATGGACTGTAGCCTGTGAGGCTCTTTTGTCCATGGAATTCTCCAGGCAAAAATTCTCTAGGTGAGTTGCCATTTCCTTCTCCAGGGGATCTTCCAGACCCCGGAATCGAACCTGGGTCTCCTGCATTGCAGACAGATTCTTTACCGACCGAGCTATGAGGGAAGCCCAATATATACTGAGGAGCAGGACTGACGGATCATATGGTAGTTCTTTAGGTTTTTGAGGAGTAGCCATACTGTTTTCCAAAATGGCTGTACCAATTTACATTACCACCAACAGTATGTAAGATCCTCTTTTCCCCATATCCTCACCAATATTTGTTTTCTCTTGTCTGTTTGATAAATAGCTGGCTTCCCTGGTGGCTTAGATGGTAAAGAATCTGCCTGCAGTGTGGGAGACCTGGGTTTGATCCCTGGGCCAGGATGATCCCTTGGGGAAGGGAATGGCAACCCACTCCAGTATTCTTGCCTGGAGAATCCCATTGACAGAGGAGCCTGGCAGGCTACATACACCCTTCGGGGTCACAAAGAGTCAGGCCCAACTGAATGATTAACACTTTCATTTTCACTTTCTATCTTAACATGTGTGAAGTGATATCTTATGATGCTTTTGAGTTACATTTCACTGATGATTTGTGATGCTGAGCCCCTTTTTATATATCTATTGCCCATTTGAATGCCTTTGGAAAAATGTCTGTTTGGGTCCTTTGCCCATTTTTTGTTTGTTTTTGCTATTGAGTTGTATGAGTTCTTTATATATTTTGGCCATTAAACCCTTTTAAATGTATATTTTGCAAGTATCATATCCTCTTCTGTAGATTGTCTTTTTTTTTTTTTTTTTTTTTGAGTTTTGAAATCGTTTTATTTTATTTATATTTATTTTTAATTTTGTTTTTATCACCAAAAACATTTTGTATTCGGGTATAGCTGATTAACAATGTGATCATTTCAGGTGAACAGCAAAGGTACTCAGCCATACATATACATGTATCCATTCTCTCCTAAAACCCCTCCCAACCAGGCTGGCACATAACATTGAGCAGAATTCCATATGCTATACAATAGGTCTTTGTTGGTTATCCATTTTAAGTATAGCAGTGTGTACATGACCTTCCCAAAGTCCCTAACTATCCCTTCCACCCCACCCTCTGGCAACCATAAGTTCATTTTCTAAGTCTGTCTCCTTCTGTTTTGTAAGTAAGTTCATTTGTATAATTTCTTTTTAGATTCCACATATAAGGTATGCTATATGATATTATTTAAATTGGCTTAAGTCTATCCTTGCCTGTGACCATATTTAGTGACATAGTCACTGTGGGGTTATGGCAAATGCATCCAAACTTTCACAAGCACTAATTTCCAGAAGTGTAGTCAATGAGAGTGTCTTTTTCTCTGATGATTTCTGATCTAGGTAAATTATATGATTTTTTTAGTGTAAATATATAATAATTTATTCAACATTTGAAGTTGACAAGTAATGCCATGTCTGCACATAAATCTTATTTCATTTTTGCCAGTGTATTTTTTAGATAAATCTTTGAAATTTGAATTGCAGGCTACACAGGTAAAATGCATGTATTCATTTCACTAGTTATTTCCAAATCAGCTAGATCTGAGAGTATTTGCTTTCCCATAGCCCCACCAAAAGAATATACTGTCAAAGTTTTAGGTTTTCCAATCTGATAGTAGATAAATGAATATTTCAATGAGTTTTAGTTAGCAGTTTTCTTAATGTGAGAAGGCTGGACAGTTTTCTTATCATGAAAGGCTTGAGATTAGTAGATTGTCTTTTGATTTATTGTTTACTTTGCTCTGCAGAAACTTTTTAGTTTGATACACTCTCATTCACTTATTTTAATAGTTTCCTATGCTTTGGGTGTCTTATCCAAGAAATCATCGCCAAGGAAACTTTTTTTTTTTCTGTTTTCTTCTAGAATTTTTATGGTTCTAGGTCTTACATTTAAGTCTTTGATCCATTTTGAGTTAAGTTTTGTGAGTAGTATAAAGTAAGTGTCCAGTTTTGTTTCTTTGCATGTGACTATCAAGTTTTCTCAACAGCATTTATTGAAGAAAGTTATCCCTTTCTTATTGGATGTTCTTGGCACCACTGTCCAAAATGAACTGACCATATATGCATGGATTTATGTCTAGGCTCTCTGTTCTGACCTAATGACCTATTTGTCTGTTTTTATGCCAGAACCATATTGTTTTGAATACTACAGCTTTGTAATATAGCTTAAAATCTGGAACTGTCTACATTTAAAAATATATCATCACAAATAATGGTATGGTAATATACTAATTTGAGAGCAGATGTCAAGAAAGTAAACTTGAGCAAGTATTTTCAATGTAGACTTTCTCAAGTTTTTTTATTGCCATCTGCTTGAAAATTACAGTAGTACCTCAGCACATAAATATAGGGATTGGCGCTTCTCTGGTGGCTCAACCAGTAAAGACTCTGCAGTGCAGGTGGGGCGTGGGTTTAATCCCTGGGTTGGGAAGATTCCTGGAGAAGGGAATGGCTACCCACTCCAGTATTCTTGCCTGGAGAATTCCATGGACAGAGAAGCCTGGTGAGCTACAGGCCATGGGGTCTCAAAGAGTCAGACGTGACCAAGTGACTGACACACACACAGAGGGATTAGGAACGTGCCCTCTAGTGTTGGGAGACAGAAAACTTGCACAATAGTAAGCAGTGGTCCTCGCAAAACAAATAACATGCTCTTTTCTTGATATACACAAAATAAAAGAGAGCAAACCTAAAGGAAAACCAAACTCCTGATTCAGTTATACCACTGTCCTGCACTTTATTAACTTGCTCAGTTCTTCCTACTTTGTCATCTCTAATTCCTAAGCCAGAAGACCAATATATCTGGAATAAATAGAAATCTTTTCAGTTCATTGTACTTTACCTTGAGGTAGATATTGATTTTCAGATGTCATAGGAACTGTTTCTACTCAGCAAATACATTTCATTCATAGGAATCCATACTTAATCACAAACCATCACACTGAAAAACCCATGGACAGATATGAAAGAGATAAACCATCCTTCCCTATCCATTTTTATCTTCTTTTTATGCTTTAGAGATATAAATTCATTTTGGCTTTCATGAAGAGACTGGAGTTAACAGTTGTTTGCCTGGAGTCATCCTAATGGATGTGTGAGTTTTCAAGTTGTTGAATCTGGATTCAAATGTCAGCTCTTGCACTAAACTATGATTAATGTCTAAACTGAGAAATTTGGATGTTTAAGCTCACTTTCCTTTTTCATATATATATATATATGGATAATTTAACATAAAATTCATAGAATTTTTGTCAAGATTCAAACAAAATTTTGTAGGTGTTATTAGCTCTTTTCAGAAATGAAAAAACAAGGTACATGAAGTTAAGTATGCTATACAATCATGTTCTTTAATAACACATAGCATATTTGTACTCAGAAGACTTTAGTGTCATATGTTCTTTTGATCTCATTTCTGTATGGGAAAACAAAACTTAGATTTAATTCATGTGTGTTATGTGTGTGTTAGTCGCTCAGTTGTGTCTGACTCTTTGCAATCCCATGGACTGTAGCCCACCAGCCTCCTCTATGGGATTTTCCAGGCAAGAATACTGGAGGGGGTTGCATTTCCTCCTCCAGGAAATCTTCCCATCCCAGGGACTGAACCCTGATCTCCTGCATTGTAGGCAGATTCTTTACCACTTGAGCCCCCTCTAAACTGTTGAGTCAGGTCAACAGAACTGGAATGAGATGAGGTTGGCATATTTCCTGCCCTATAGGAATTTTTGTTCAAATAAATACCATATTCCCTCCGACTTGAAAGGTTTACACACATGCTAATGTGTATATGCACACATACTTAGCAGAGATAGCCAGTCTAGCAAGAAGCCAGAGGCAATCCCAAGATTCTAGTCAGTCAGTGCCACTTCTAACTTCAGTTGCTCTGAGCTGACTTAATTCCATCCTTCTTCATATCCGAGGCAGGGTCTCTGCAGAGACATGGTAGTTCTGAGTCTGTGGCCTCATCTGGTACAAAACTGTTCTCTAATGAAAGGCCTGGAGCCAGAGACCTCACTTCCTTTCCCCAGAGTCTTCACAGATGGCAGAGAGGATTTCTGTTTCACAAAGCAAAAGGGCATGCTATAACAACTACAGTGTCTGCTTCTCAATTCAGTAAAGCAAATTCTAAAGCAAATGCAAAACCTAATGTCCCT
The DNA here is from genome assembly GCF_042477335.2 of Ovis canadensis. Taxonomy (NCBI): domain Eukaryota; kingdom Metazoa; phylum Chordata; class Mammalia; order Artiodactyla; family Bovidae; genus Ovis; species Ovis canadensis. The sequence goes on from NC_091249.1 coordinate 76,621,070, forward strand.
CGCTGCTGGCATTGTCACAGTGACTGTGTATTTTCAACATGGTTGTGCCTCCTTTATGACTGTGTTTAACTCACTGCAGGATCAGACCTTTGCATGCATGGGAGTAATGCTGCAGAAACCCTTGTCCTTTCCTTTTATGTACTATACAGGGATGATCATTAGAATTCCATAGGTTCACCTTCTTTTATAAATGAGGAATATGAGGCCTAGCAGATTAATAACTTTCCTAAATTTATACATAAGCTGGTGGAGGTATCCTAAAATGGCAGTCACAAGAGGTCTGTATGCCACTGCCCAGGCAAAGTCTCTGCATTGCTATCTGGAGGGCCTGCTATGGTGTGCTCTGTTCATCACGGAGAATGGGGCCAGAGACTCTGAGGTCATGGTGTCTGGGAAATTCTGTGGACAGAGGGCTAAATCCATGAAGACTGTGGATGGCCTATTGGTCCACACTGGGGACCTTGTTAAATGCTATGTTGATGTCACCATGTACCATGTCATGCTAAGACAGGGTGCACTGGGCATCAAGTGAAGATTATGCTGTCCTGCAACCTAACTGGTAAGATTGGCCTTAAAGAAGCCCCTGCTTGACCATGTGAGCATTGGGGACCCAGAGTTGAGACACTGCCAGCCACCTCTGTCTCAGAACAGAAGGATAGGAAGCCAGAGTTGCCTGCTATGCCCCAGCAGTATGCCTGGCATAACAAGGTTTCCTTGACAGCTGGATCTGGAGAGTCTGCATGTTGGTCTATAAAGACCTTAAGTAAAATCTGTTCAGAAAATGAAAAAAAAAAATCGAGATCTCACACAAGAGTCTCAGGTTGTAGTTTCCATTTACTCACCTCTAATCATCACTTATTTTTCTCTGAAGCGGTATTTGTTTCAGACCACAGTTTCTCCAAGTATGACGCCTAAGAAATTGCATTAGAATCTCCTTGTGTACCAATTAGAATGCAGATTCTTGGACCCTGCTCCAGGACTACTATTTTCATGCCCTGAAATTGGAGAATTTTGCATTTTCAACATGTACTTGACATGATTCCTATGAAATACAGTGTTTTAACTTTTTCTTTTGAAATAATGTTAGACTTATAGAAGAGTTGCAAAGATAGTACAGATAGTTCTCATGAATATTTCATCCAGCTTTTAAAGTTAACATTTTACTTAATAATACAGTATACCTATCCAAAAATCATATCATTGGACCATTATTCCTACCAACTATGAACTTTATTTATATTTCACCATTTCTTTTCATTAATTATCTCTATGCTGTTCTGAGATCAAATTTAGGGTCCCGCACTGTTTTTAGTTGTTATATATACCAAATTTGGGGTTTCCCAGGTGACACAGTGGTAAAAAATCTGCCTGAATTTCAGGGGACCCAGCTTCAATTCCTCAGTTGGGAAGATCCTCTGGGGAAGGAAATGGCAACCTACTCCTGTATTCATGCCTGGAAATCCCATGGACAGAGGAGCCAAGCAGGCTACAGTCCACGGGGTCACAGTGAGTCAGACATGACTTAGAGACTAAACAGTAACAGCTACAGTGCCTGAATGCTGGCTCTGAAGGCAGCCAAAGGCCCAATTCAAGTACTGATATCAGTTCAGTTCAGTTCATTTCAATTGCTCAATTGTGCCCGACTCTTTGTGACTCCATGAGTGCAGCACACCAGGCCTCCCTGTCCATCACCAACTCATGGAGTTCACTCAAACTCATGTCCATCGAGTCGGTGATACCATCCAGCCATTTCATCCTCTGTTGTCCCCTTCTCCTTCTGCCCCCAAGCGCTCCCAGCATCAGTTTTTTCCAATGAGTCAACTCTTCACATCAGGTGGCCAAAGCTTTGGAATTTCAGCTTTAGCATCATTCCTTCCAAAGAACACTCAGGACTTATCTCCTTTAGAATGGACTGGTTAAATCTACTTGCAATCCAATGGACTCTCAAGAGTCTTCTCCAACATCAGAGTTCAAAGGCATCAATTCTTCGGCACTCAGCTTTCTTCATAGTCCAACTCTCACATCCATACATGACCACAGGAAAAAACATAGCCTTGACTAGACGGACCTTTGTTGGCAAAGTAATGTCTCTGCTTTTCAACATGCTATCTAGGTTGGTCATAACTTTCCTTCCAAGGAGTAAAGCATCTTTTAATTTCATGGCTGTAATCACCATCTGCAGTGATTTTGGAGCCCCCCCCCCGCAAAAAAAAAATCTGACACTGTTTCCATTGTTTCCCCATCTATTTCCCATGAAGTGATGGGACCAGATGCCATGATCTTCATTTTCTGAATGTTGAGCTTTAAGCCAACTTTTTCACTCTCCTCTTTCACTTTCATCAAAAGGCTTCTTAGTTCCTCTTCACTGTGTGCCATAAGGATGGTGTCATCTGCATATCTGAGGTTATTGATATTTCTCCCAGCAATCTTGATTCCAGTTTGTGCTTCTTCCAGTCCAGCGTTTCTCATGATGTACTCTGCATAGAAGTGAAATAAGCAGGGTGACAATATACAGCCTTGACGTACTCCTTTTCCTATTTGGAACCAGTCTGTTGTTCCATGTCCAGTTCTAACGGTTGCTTCCTGACATGCATATAGGTTTCTCAAGAGGCAGGTCAGGTGGTCTGGTATTCCCATCTCTTGAAGAATTTTCCACAGTTTCTTGTGATCCACACAGTCAAAGGCTTTGACATAGTCAATAAAGCAGAAATAGATGTTTTTCTGGAACTCTCTTGATTTTTCGATGACCCAGAGGATGTTAGCAATTTGATCTCTGGTTCCTCTGCCTTTTCTAAAACCAGCTTGAACATCTGGAAGTTCATGGTCCACGTATTGCTGAAGCCTGGCTTGGAGAAGTTTGAGCATTACTAGCATGTGAGATGAGTGTGTTGTGCGGTAGTTTGAGCATTCTTTGGCATTGCCTTTTTGGGATTGGAATGAAAACTGACCTTTTCCAGTCCTGTGGCCACTGCTGAGTTTTCCAAATTTGCTGGCATATTGAGTGGAGCACTTTCACAGCATCATCTTTCAAGATTTGAAACAGCTCAACTGGAATTCCATCACCTCCACTAGCTTTGTTTGTAGTGATGCTTTCTAAGGCCCACTTAACTTCACATTCCAAGATGTCTGGCTCTAGGTGAGTGATTACACCATCGTGATTATCTTGGTCATGAAGATCTTTTTTGTAGAGTTCTTCTGTGTATTCTTGCCACCTCTTCTTAATATCTTCTGCTTCTGTTAGGTCCAGACCATTTCTGTCCTTTATCGAGCCCATCTTTGCATGAAATGTTCCCTTGGTATCTCTAATTTTCCTGAAGTGATCTCTAGTCTTTCCATTCTGTTGTTTTCCTCTATTTCTTTGCATTGATCACTAAAGAAGGCTTTCTTATGTCTTCTTGCTATTCTTTGGAACTCTGCATTCAGATGCTTATATCTTTCCTTTTCTCCTTTGCTTTTCACTTATCTTCTTTTCACAGCTATTTATAAGACCTCCTCAGACAGCCATTTTGCTTTTTTGCATTTCTTTTCCACAGGGATGGTCTTGATCCCTGTCTCCTGTACAATGTCACGAACCTCAGTCCATAGGTCATCACACACTCTATCTCTCAAATCTAGTTCCTTAAATCTATTTCTCACTTCCACTATAAAATCATAAGGGATTTGGTTTAGGTCATACCTGAATGGTCTAGTGGTTTTCCCTACTTTCTTCAATTTAAGTCTGAATTTGGCAATAAGGAGTTCATGATCTGAGCCATAGTCAGCTCCTGATCTTGTTTTTGCTGACTGTATAGAGCTTCTCCATCTTTGGCTGACAAGAATATAATCAATCTTATTTTGGTGATGTCCATGTGTAGAGTCTTCTCTTGTATTGTTGGAAGAGAGTGTTTGCTATGACCAGTGCATTCTCTTGGCAAAACTCTATTAGCCTTTGCCCTGCTTCAGTCCGTATTGCAAGGCCGAATTTGCCTGTTACTCCAGGTGTTTCTTGACTTCCTACTTTTGCATTCCAGTCCCCTATCATGAAAAGGACATCTTTAGGATGTGTTAGTTCTAAAAGGTCTTATAGGTCTTCATAGAACCGTTCAACTTCAGCTTCTTCAGCATTACTGGTTAGGGCATATACTTGGATTACTGTGATATTGAATGGTTTGCCTTGGAAACGAACAGAGATCATTCTGTCGTTTTTGAGACTGCATCCAAGTACTGCATTTCGGACTCTTTTGTTGACCATAATGGCTACTCCATTTCTTCTGAGGGATTCCTGCCCGCAGTAGTAGATATAATGGTCATCTGAGTCAAATTCACCCATTCCAGTCCATTGTAGTTCACTGATTTCTAGAATGTCGACGTCTATGCTTGCCATATCCTGTTTGACTACTTCCAATTTGTTTTGATTCATAGACCTGACATTCCAGGTTCCTATGCAATATTGCTCTTTACAGCATTGGACCTTGCTTCTATCACCAGTCACACCCACAACTGGGTATTGTTTTTGCTTTGGCTCCATCCCTTCATTCTTTCTGGAGTTATTTCTCCACTGCTCTCCAGTAGCATATTGGGCACCTACTGACCTGGGGAGTCCTCTTTCAGTATCCTATCATTTTGCCTTTTTCATACTGTTCATGGGGTTTCAAGGCAAGAATACTGAAGTGGTTTGCCTTCAGTGGACCACATTCTGTCAGACCTCTCCACCATGACCTGCCCATCTTGGGTGGCCCCCCAGGGCATGGCTTAGTTTCATTGAGTTAGACAAGGCTGTGGTTCATGTGAGTAGATTGACTAGTTTTCTGTGATTATGGTTTCAGTGTGCCTGCCCTCTGATGCCCTCTTGCAATACCTACCACCTTACTTGGGTTTCTCTTACCTTGGATGTGGGGTATCTCTTCACAGCTGCTCCAACAAAGCACCACCACTGCTCCTTACCTTGGATGAAGGGTATCTCCTCACTGCCGTCTCTCCTGACCTTGAATGTTGAGTAGCTCCTCTCAGCCCTCTTGTGCCCGCACAGCCACCACTCCTTGGACTAATATAAGTATATTTAAATTCAAGCTACAGTGACAGTATTCTTAATAATGGTGCAGAGATTCAATAACCCAGAAATAGAACTGAGGGAGACATAAGAGACCATTCAGCCTCTGATTTTATGGATAGTTTCCAGAGGAGAAGTGTGAGCAAGCTGATGGAAATATTGGAACTAGAGTCCATTTCACTGGGCCCCGGATTTCCTTGTAATTTCTCTAAGCACTTGCCTGATATTATAGCTTTTCCCCTTTATTCTCAAAGTGAGGATCATGAAAAGGTTTAATAAGTCTATCTGTGATTTCATATGGTTTTCTACTTATCCATAAGAGGAACATGAGAAATCTAGTTTCCCCCAATTTGATGATCAGGGAACATATTCAAAGAGGAAAAACTAAGGTCCTCAAGGTTCCATGGCAAGCATACTGTGAGCTCTATCAATACCTCTATAAGCTGATCCTGAATTAGTGCCTTTATGCAGTATGCCACACACCTCCTCTGGCCCTGAATTTATACACTCTGTGCTGAAGTGAATATTTTGTGTATTCTACTAGAACATTTGGAGAATGAGTATTTATAAATAAATTCAAACAGGGGACCCAAATGGGGAAACGTTGTGAATCTGGCTTATTTAGCAATTATAAATGGGAGACATGACTGTGGGAAGGGAACTGACATAAATCAGCATGGATATCTGTTCCCGGTGGAAAGGACTAGATAATTCTAAGTTTGTTTTTTTTTTTTTTTAAATTTAGGTACCTCTTTCTTTGTCTGTCCTGAGAATGAAATGAATGACTCCTATGACTCTTGTCATTGCTCACAACTTGGCATGTTTCTGGAAAAAAAAATTGTTTATGGGGGAAATCAGGATAATTTAAGACCCCATTACACACATAGCTACCGACAAAGTTATATACGGGAAAGATAGAATTCTATTCCATTTTTTACTACTAAAACTAGTTTTATGTCTATACATAAGTAATTGCCTTTTTTTTTTTTCTTTTTTCAATGCTGTGCTACAGCCCAAATGTAAATGAGAGGGTGAGAATTGATCTGTCATGAGGGATTACCATGGGAAGGAGTTGGTAGGTTAAGTCTACTTGTTGTGTGTGGATTAATGGGGGTATACTCACATGAAAGACTATCACCCTTTGCCTGTGTTGGCCATGATTCCCAATGTCTTGCTCCAACTCTGTTTCCTCTGAGTTGGATGCAATCTCATGCATGCCTTTGTTTTTGTTGATTCCTTTAAAGTCATAACTAAGGTAGAAATATTCTCCTGCTCTCCATCCAACTGTGGCTGTGCTCTAGGGTCTTGACTGAATTCTTATACTTTTTAAATTTCCAGGACTGAAGTGTTTTTCAGCAAATAGAATGAAGAGGCTTTCTCTTCTGTGAGGTTTTCTATCACAGACATTTGGCAGAGTGGGTAGTCTCTTCGGCAGAGCCATATGAAGCATTCATCTATCAAATCTAGAGACCCAAGTGTGGGAGGCAACCTTGTGAATTAGGAGATAAGTGAAGTGTGACTTTCATGTCCAGCCTTTAAGTAAGAAAGGGGTTGTCCTGCCAATAGGTTTTGCCTTCTAACAGTGGAACTTAGAAGATCCATCAGCCCAGAAAAATATATCTTTAAAAGTAAAACTTCTGAAGGTTGTCTGGGATTGTGAAATAAATTGTTAGTTAACCTGGCTGCTGCTGCTGCTGCTAAGTTGCTTCAGTCATGTCCGACTCTGTGCGACCCCATAGTTGGCAGCCCACCAGGCTCCCCCGTCCCTGGGATTCTTCAGGCAAGAACACTGGAGTGGGTTGCTATTTCCTTCTCCAATGCATGAAAGTGAAAAGTGAAAATGAAGTTGCTCACTCATGCCTGACTTAGCGACCCATGGACTGCAGTCTACCAGGCTCCTCCATCCGTGGGATTTTCTAGGCAAGAGTACTGGTGTGGGGTGCCATTGCCTTCTCTGAGTTAACCTGGACATACTGCCAAAGCCAACACAATGAGCTTTTATTTTTGACTATATAGTTAAAATTAGCCCCAGGAGTTATTTTGGTAATTTTACTTAGATTTGAAATACATGACAGACACAAATTGGCTTTTTCTCTCCTATATTACTTCCTTTTCATACCAGGACTATAGTTACAGATAGTGGTGACACCATAATTTCCCTATGGGAGAGTCTTAAATGGCCTGGTAAGCTTGTCTTGATATTGACACATTGTTTGACTTTAATATACTCACTTAAGGTAGCTAGAGTAGAGAGTCACCTTGCCAAGAATAGAGACAACTATATATATTACTTGCTTTGACTTTTCTCTAATTTGATGAGGACATTGAATTCAAAGATGGGAGTTAGGTAGTAAATGTTCCAAGGTCACAGAAGGGTTGGGTTTGAAAACCAAGTCTCAATTTCTGAGGACAGCAAATCCTTTCCCATATAGCAATTACTTAACCTTATAGCTTCAATAGGAGAGAATCTCTGCTTTCTAAGGTGAGTACCCTTTCTCCAAGGTCAGCTAAATACTGAGTGCATTACAGTCCTACTGATTCTACAGAACACTTTGTGCAGTTCTCTAAGGTGTGCAAAAGGTTTTTATTTGTGGGTCAGATTTGAACTTAGCCTACAGTATGTTATAAGTATTCTAAATGAAAGGGTGATTTCTGTTTAGATGCACAAGTATTTTGTGAGTCATAGAGAAGAAAAAGAAAGGCAATAGAAGATTCTGTCCTAGAATTACATAATTTCAAGATGTTATGTAAAAGGCAAGTTTAATAGAACTAGTGGATCAATGAAGACTAACAAGGCAGGCAGGTCTCATCTCAAGAGAAGAGGTAGGGTCTCAAGTCAGTATGTAAGGCAAAAGTAGTCTCATTAAATCCACCCTTGAAAATACCTATGCAGGTGGCACAAAACCTGAGAAGTCCAATCAGGACTTCTTCCAGTTTTTCCTCCAGAGAAAAGAGGTGCTTGTTTTCCAGTGTCACCTCCAGTGACAGAACCTCTTTATTTGCATGAATATGAAGTATTTTCAGGGTTGTGTTATATGGAAGAAGGTGCAATATGTCTTTAAGATGAATCACACACAACCTTATAAGATGCTCACTCAAGAGGGAAGGTGCAGTCAAGTGAGGAGGGGACCTTATAAGGAACAGTCACTTTAAGTCCCCACTGAGGGGAATGATGTGTGGAATCACACTCTCCTGTTCTCTCTCTCATCTTTTCACTTATTGTTCATCCCCACTGCCCAAGAATGAGTCTAATTGAATATACCTATATATGCATGTCAGATAGTTCAGCTCAGTTCAGTTGCTCAGTCGTGTCTGACTCTTTGTGACCCCATGAACTGCAGCACACCAGGCCTCCCTGTCCATCACCAACTCCCAGAGTTTACCCAAACCCATGTCCATTGAGGTGGTGATGCCATCCAACCATCTCATTCTCTGTCGTCCCCTTCTCCTCCCACCCTCAATCTTTCCCAGCATCAGGGTCTTTTCAAATAAGTCAGCTCTTCGCATCAGGTGGCCAAAGTATTGGAGTTTCAGCTTCAACATCAGTCCTTCCAATGAACACCCAGGACTGATCTCCTTTAGGATGGACTGGTTGGATCTCCTGGCAGTCCAAGGGACTCTCAAGAGTCTTCTCCAACACCACATTTCAAAAACATCAATTCTTCTGTGCTCAGTTTTCTTTATAGTCCAACTTTCACATGCATACATGACCACTGGAAAAACCATAGCCTTGAATAGATGGACCTTTGTTGACAAAGTAATGTCTCTGCTTTTTATTTTTTTAATATAAATTACTTTATTTTAATTGGAGGTTAATTACTTTACAATATTGTATTGGTTTTGCCATACATCAACATGAATCCGCCACAGGGGTATACACATGTTCCTCATCCTGAACCCCTCTTCCTCCTCCCTCCCCATACCATCCCTCTGGGTCATCCCAGTGCAGCCCCAAGCATCCACTATCATGCATTGAACCTGGACTGTCGATTCATTTCATATATGATATTATACATGTTTTAATGCCATTCTCCTAAATCATCCCACCCTCTCCCTCTCCCACAGAATCCAAAAGACTGTTCTATACATCTGTGTCTCTTTTGCTGTCTCGCATACAGGGTTATCATTACCATCTTTCTAAATTCCATATGTAGCATTAGTATACTGTATTGGTGTTTTTCTTTCTGGCGTACTTGACTCTGTATAATCAGCTCCAGTTTCATCCACCTCATTAGAACTGATTCAAATGTATTCTTTTTAATGGCTGAGTAATACTCCATTGTGTATACGTACCACAGCTTTCTTATCCATTCATCTGCTGATGGACATTTAGGTTGCTTCCATGTCCTGGCTATTATAAACAGTGCTGCGATGAACATTGGTGTACACGTGTCTCTTTCAATTTTGGTTTCCTCAGTGTGTATGCCCAGCAGTGGGATTGCTGGGTCATAAAGCAGTTCTAGTTCCAGTTTTTTAAGGACTCTCCACACTGTTTTCCATAGTGGCTGTACTAGTTTGCATTCCCACCAACAGTGTAAGAGGGTTCCCTTTTCTCTACACCCTCTCCAGCATTTATTGCTTGTAGACTTTTAAAAGCAGCCCATTGTCTTTGAAAGGAGGTAGGAAAAAACATAAAAGACAAAAAAAGAGACAAAAGATGTTGGGACAGAGTTCCGCCCTGGGAAGCAAGTCTTAAAAAGAGAAATTTCCAAATACCAGGAAACACTCTCACTGCTGAGTCTGTGGTGAGCCTTGGAAGAACAGAGGGCAACATAACAGGGAGGGAAAATAAATAAATAAGTAAAGCCCACAGATTTCGAGACCAACAGTAACTCCCCCAGCGGAGAAGCACTGCAGATGCCTACACTCGCCACTAGCAAGCGGGGGCTGGGCAGGGAGGCGCGGGCTGCATTGCTTAGAGTAAGGATCTGGCCTGAATGCCCCAAGGGCAATCTGAGCGAACTAACTTGGGCTAGCAAAGCAGACTGTGGGGTAACTACCACGCAAAAAGCCAGCCCTAACCTAAGACACCACCAGGCCCATGCACAGAACAAAGGACTGAACAGAGATAGCCAGCTGCAGACCATCCCCGACCGGTGACAGGCAGCCAGAGCCGGAAGGGGGCAATTGCAGCCCCAGAGAGACATTATCTGCAAAACCGTAAGTAGGCTTCTCTGCTAAGACTTCTTGGGGTTCTGGACGGTCAAAACCCGCCTGAGAAGGTGCGCCAGTTGTACACCCAGGAAACCGAGCGGCAGGGACGGGAGAGGTGTAAGTCACAGCAACCGTGCTCACCAAACACCTCCTCACCTGAGCTGCTCAGACCTGGGAAGGGCACAAAACACAGGCCCAACCGAGTCTGTGCCTCTGAGGGCTACCCGAGTGCCTGAGCCTGCGCGACTTAGGCCTGGGAGGTGCATGCAGCCCAGGGCCAGCCTTGGATAGTTCCTGGCGGAGCAACATAGAGCCTGAGCAGTGTGGGCAGGGAGGGCACACGCGCCGAGAGTGGGGGCAGGCCCAGTGTGGCTGACGCACTGCGAGCACACACCAGTGTTATTTGTTTGCAGCGCCCTTCCCTCCCCACAGCGCGACTGAACAAGTGAGCCTAAAAAAAGTGTCCACCACCGTTCCCTTTGTGTCAGGGTGGAAATCAGACACTGAAGAGACCAGCAAACAGAAGAAGCTAAAGCAGAGGGAACCGCCTTGGAAGTGACAGGTGCAATAGATTAAAACCCTGTCGTTAGTACCAATTACATAGAAAGGGGCCTATGGATCTTGAGAAATATAAGCCAGACCAAGGAACTATCTGAAAATGAACTGACCCCACAATACCCAGAACAACACCAGAGAAAGTCCTAGATATACTTTTACTATTTTTACAATCATTCTTTTTTTTTTAATTTTATGTCCTCTATTACTCCTTTAATTTTCACTTTTATAACCTACTATTACTTTGCAAAAAAAAGACCCTATTTTTTAAAAGCAAACTTCAAAATATATATTTTAAAATAATTTTTGTGACTTTTTTTCTCTTCCTTTTTTTTTCTTCTTTTCTTTAATATTCTATTTTTGAAATTCTAAACTCTACTCTAGATTTTTAATCTTTCCTTTTTGGTATTTGTTATCAATTTTGTACCTTTAAGAACCCAATCTTCAGTACCCATTTTTACTTGGGAGTGAGATTACTGGCTTGACTGCTCTTTTCCCCTTTGGACTCTCCTTTTTCCCCACCAGGTTGCCTGTGTCTCCTCCCTACCCCCTCTCTTCTCTACCCAATTTTGTGAATTTCTGTGTGTTCCAGACGTTGGAGAACACTTAGGGAACTGGTTACTGGCTGGATCTGTCTCTCTTCTTTTGATCCCCCCCCCCCTTTAATCCTCCTGGCCACCTCTGTCTCCTTCCTCCCTCTTCTCTTCTCTGTATAACTCTGTGAACATCTCTGAGTGGTCCAGTTGTGGAGTGCACATAAGGAAGTGATTGCTGGCTAGCTTACTCTCTCCTCTATTGATTCTACCTCATCTCATTCGGGTCACCTCTAACTCCCTCCTCCTCCTTCTCTTCTCCTTGTAACTCTGTGAACCTCTCTGGGTGTCCCTCACTGTGGAGAAACTTTTCATCTTTAACCTAGATGTTTTATCATTGGTGCTGTATAGAAGGAGAAGTCTTGAGACTACAGTCTCCGCTTTTTAATATGCTGTCTAGGTTGGTCATAGTTTTCTTCCAAGGAGCAAGTGTCTTTTAATGTCATGGCTGCAATCACCATCTGCAGTGACCTTGGAGCCCAGAAAAATAAAGTCAGCCACTGTTTCCCCATCTACTTCCTATGAAGTGATGGGACCAGATGCCATGATCTTCGTTTTCTGAGTGTTGAGCTTTAAGCCAACTTTTTCACTCTCTTCTTTCACTTTCATCAAGAGGCTCTTTAGTTCTTCACTTTCTGCCATAAGGGTGTTGTTATCTGCATATCTGAGGTTATTGATATTTCTCCCGGCAATCTTGATTACAGCTTGTGCTTCTTCCAGCCCAGGGTTTCTCATGATGTACTCTGCAGATAAGTTAAATAAGCAGGGTGACAATATACAGCCTTGACGTACTCCTTTTCCTATTTGGAACCAGTCTGTTGTTCCATGTCCAGTTCTAACTGTTGCTTCCTGACCTGCATTGCAGGTTTCTTAAGAGGCAGGTCAAGTGGAGAAGAAATTAAAAACCAGATGTTTTTTCAAAATTTAATTAATTAATTATGACCGCATTGGGTCTTCATCACTGCATCGGCTTTCTCTAGTTGTGGCGAGAAGGGGCTACTCTTTGTCGTGGAGTATGGGCCCTAGATGGAGAAGGAAATGGCAACCCATTCCAGTATTCTCGCCTGGAAAATCCCATGGACAGAGGAGCAAAGTAGGCTACAGTCCATGGGGTCACAAAGAGTCAGACACGACTGAGAGTCTTCGCTTCACTTCACATGGGCCCTAGGGTGCACAGGCCTCAGTATTGTGGCACATGGGCTTCAGTAGTTGTGGTACCCAGGCTTAGTTGTCCCAAGGCATGTGGAATCTTCCAGAAGCAGGGATCAAACTCATATCCCCTGCATTGGAATTTGGATCTTTAGCCACTGGAACACGAGCCAAGTCCAAAACCCAGGTTTTGACTCTGGTTCTAGTCTGATGTTTCTCAACAATCCCACTTCTAGCTTGCCTCTTCCCTTTCTTCCATACATAGTTAGTGTCTCTACATGGAGACTCGAGAAAGCACTCATGTTAACCTGAGTCTTACCCCTATGGTGTTCACAGACTTATTAGGGAAGAAAGAAATTAAAAACAACAAATAATTGCTAATAGATTTATTCCATGAAGAGGAAATAGAAGAGTACTAGGCAATCATGTAACCAACCAAATCACATCAGGCTTGGATTGGGGAGGAGCAGAATTCATGCTATTTGATACTTGTGAGACTTCCAGCATATCACCTCAATATCTCAATTTTTATTTCCTCAGCAACTATTTATCTGTGCTTGTAAGAAGTCAATTGAATAGGGTAGCCTGTTAGTTGGAACATAAATTATCTGTCCTATCATTGCCCATCTATCCTGTGTCCACATTTTTACTGGGCTACACCAGAAATTCCTGAGAGATATAGGATACAGACTTGCTTCTTTTTTTCTGCATGGAAAATCAGATTAGTTCAAGGGAATAATAAAGTGATTATATTGTAAGGCTTAAGCAGAACATGTCACATGAGTTCAAAGAAGAGAGCAATCTAGCAAGGAGAGTGGAAATATAGGGCAGACTTCAAGTAGTTGACTGGGTTTTATCTAGAGGGGACAATGAGTAATGTGGGATGTTATAAGAGGGGACATGGAATATTATATATATGTATGTGTAAGGATGCTATCACACTGGACTAATATATCATAGGTATAATAGGATAATATTAAAATTAGGCCAAACCATTATGGATCCAGATGACTGGATTTTCACTACACTGGGTTTTTTCCTTGCAAACATTTTTATTTTTACTTTTTTTCAAAGTGAGTCAGCTATGTGTGACATATATCCCCTTCCTCTTGAGCTTCTCTCCCACCTCCCAATCCCACCTTTCTAGGTCATCACAGAGCACCCAGCTGAGCTCCCTGAGCGCACTGATATTTTTTACCATAACTTTAAAGACAACAAAATGTCCACCTTCTAATTACAGACAATTAAAAAGTGCTGCATTATTATAATGTCCCTATTAGTAAATGCAAGTGAGTGGGAATGTTTTCTCTACTTCTGTTTTTTTCCTCTACTGCTAGTTTTTGGGATAGTCATGCATGCCTTTAGAGATAGGTTCTTTATATCCTTCTTTTCTTATATTTCAAGGTTGTTTGCTGTCTTATGAATTACCTTACTATTCCATAATTCTGCAATTCAAAGGGAGACAGAAACAGTTTTTGAGAGTCTTATATGAATCCTATAGACCATAATTGTTCTTAATGTAAAAAAAGATTCCTCCTTTCTATCAAATTTATTCACTGCCAGTCAAGGCATTTACTAAAATGGAGAGCTTTATAATCATACCAATCTTTGAAGGTGTATGAAATTCATTCATAACTAGTTTTATTTTCTTAATGCTCACAGTGTACATTTTATAGATCACACAGCAGAGCATATAGTTAAATGCTGCCTTGGATTGTATTCTGTAAGGTTGGTTGGTTACTTCTCTAGCTTCAAAAATATTTTATTGCTAAATCCTATATGACCTTTGCATTTCCCACTTAAAATGTCTAACAGAGAAATAAGCATATATTTTAAAAAAATTTTCATTGCTTGACATTTTGTTGGACACTGTGTTCATGTTTCTTAATTGATGAAATACCTGACACATATTAAGCTATTAATAAATACCAGTCTGATGCTTCCTTGGTGGCTTAGTGGTAAAGAATCCACCTGCCAATGCAGGAGGCTTGGGTTCGATCCCTGAGTCAGTAACATCCCCTGGAGAAGGAAATGGCAATACATTCCAGTATTCTTGCATGGGAAATCCCATAGACAGAGGAGCCTGGCAGGCTACAGTCCATGGGGTTGTGAAAGAGTTGGACATAACTTAGCAACTAAACAACAACAAATACCAGTTGAAGGGGTGATTAAAGTTGGTCAAAAGACATGAAGGGGCTCAGCATGTCATCATCTTGAATATCTTCACATTAGGCTAAAGGAAAACAGTGATTATCTTTAACAATGTGTCTTCTGCCTACTCTGAATTTCAATCCCAGCTCTAGTACTTAATAGATATAAAGTTAGGTCTCTCAAAATATGGGCAGTAATGGTATCTACCACATGAAATTATTAAGAGTAAATGAAACAATGCATTTAAAGTAGTCTGTTCACTCTTAGGATGTTACTAGCACTCATTAAATGTTAATATTATCTTCAAGAGCCCCAGTATAGAATGACTTTATTTTTAATGCCTAATTTGGTAGGGGGCTTTTTCAATATATTATTTTCAGAATTAATCAACTCTCCATAATAGTCCAATTCAGGCATTTTCCCCTGAGAATTATTATAGCTGAGGATAAGACCTCTGTGGTCTTAATTATTACCTGACCAGCCCACTTTAGCTAAATTAGAGCTCTGCATGGAAACCACTGAGGGCTTTCAATACCATGCCTGAGATTAATGAGTGACAGGAAATGGCCTAGAATCCCATGCTTTTTGGCAGCTCTTCCTTACCAATTGAGGGCTAATGTTTCCTTGCTTATTGCAGCATGAATCAAGAACTTACTCACTTTGACACTTTACTTGAATTTCAAGGTATAATCAATCAATATTTGCTGAACCAAGAAGCAAACCACCCATTCTTTGGATCATGAGTCCAAACTGGATCCTCTCCTTCAGGTTGTATTTCATCATTATGGATGTCCTCAAGACTTGCCACAGGAAAATCTTTAGACCTATCTGCTTAAAGAAATGTTGTTTTCAAGGCAAGAAAATAAAATAGTCTCTCTGCTCAAAGAGTCCCTTTGAAAGCAGCTGTATTTACTGAGGGGGTTTGTTCACTAAGGGTTATTGCATGCATCCAGTCACTCAGACATCCTATCCAAGAATAGTTCTTTCTTTCACACAAGATGTGTTCTCCCTCAAAATGTATCCTGAATCCTGCCACTTCCCTTAATCTTCACAGTCACCTCATCAATTTACTACAGTTATTTTTTACCCAGTTGCCTCCAAGCAACCCATTCTGCACACAGTAACCAGAAAGACCCATGGTTTTTAAAATAGAAATAATAAAAATAATGAAAAATAGTAACAATAATGACTATCCCTGATACAGCATTTACCATGCACTGAATCCTGTTGTTTTTAAGCAACTTTATTGATATATAATTGGCATATCATAGAATTATGTACCTTTTAATGTACACAAGTCATTGAATTTTAGTATATCCACATAATTGTGTAACTGTTACTAGTATCTAACTTTAGAATATGTTTCATCACCCCATCAAGAAAACCTTGTACTTATTAGCAATTCCCTCCACACCTCTCAGTCCCTGGCAATCACTAATCTTCTTTTTGTCTTTGCAGATTTGCCTAGGTTTTGCTGGATATAGAATTCTTTATCGATACCCTTTCTTTCAGCATTTTGACTGTGTCACACCATTGCATTCCAGCCTCCATGTTTTCTGATGTAAAGTATACTCTTAATGTTTCTGAGGACTCTGGATGTGAAGAATACTTTTTTACTTGCAGCTTTCCAGATTTTCTCTTTGATTGTCTACTTGTAGAACATGATGTGTCTACTTGTAGAACACTTTGAGTTATCTTCAGTTCAGTTCATTTCAGTCGCTCAGTCGTGTCTGACTCTTTGTGATCCCATGAATCACAGCAAGCCAGGCCTCCCTGTCCATCACCAACTCCCGGAGTTTACTCAGACTCACGTCCATCGAGTCCGTGATGCCATCCAGCCAGCTCATCCTCCGTCGTCCCCTTCTCCTCCTGCCTCCAATCCCTCCCAGCATCAGAGTCTTTTCCAATGAGTCAACTCTTCGCATGAGGTGGCCAAAGTACTGGAGTTTCAGCTTTAGCATCATTCCTTCCAAAGAAATCCCAGGGCTGATCTCCTTCAGAATGGACTGGTTGGATTTCCTTGCAGTCCAAGGGACTCTCAAGAGTCTTCTCCAACATCACAGTTCAAAAGCATCAATTCTTCGGCACTCAGCTTTCTTCACAGTCCAACTCTCACATCCATACATGACCACTGGAAAAACCATAGCCTTGACTAGACAGACCTTAGTCGGCAAAGTAATGTCTCTGCTTTTGAATATGCTATCTAGGTTGGTCATAACTTTTCTTCCAAGGAGTAAGCGTCTTTTAATTTCATGGCTGCAGTCACCATCTGCAGTGATTTTGGAGCCCAAAAAAATAAAGTCTGACTCTGTTTCCACTGTTTCCCCATCTATTTCCCATGAAGTGATAGGACCGGATGCCATGATCTTCATTTTCTGAATGTTGAGCTTTAAGCCAGCTTTTCACTCTCCACTTTAGCTTTCATTACGAGGCTTTTTAATTCCTCTTCACTTTCTTCCATAAAGGTGGTGTCATCTGCATATCTGAGTTATCTTACTTGGAGTTAATTGATACTGTTGGATGTGTAGGTTACTGTTTTTCATTGTCAACTGAAAGGAAAATGCCCAACATATCAGTTTCAAGTTGTTTCATTTATGGCCTTACTGAGGACTATAGCCTGAAAGACAGCTTCTCAGATAGCTCTGCTCCAAAGAGGTAGGGGAACAGGCTAGCTTATATATGATTTTTCCTTCATCTAGGGAATACATGTAGTCAAGCATACGTCTTGGTAAGGATTACTGCCTGTCACAAAGAACAGCTATCTCAAATGAATGATTAAAGTGCTTTTCTATGTATGGGAAGATGTTAGTTAGCAAGTGTTAGTTAGAAAGAATCTGGGTTCATTAAAATTATTCCTGAAATGTTCCTAACTATCTAAGGGGCCTAACTGTCCAAAGCACAGAGCATTGTATTATTGTCTTTAATTTCTTCTTTCTAAAGGCAAAGAGTGCCCTATTGGTCAGTGACTGTAGTGTGTTAACTTTTGTAGACCTGGATGGCAAGTGAAATGCTTTTTGTTCTTCTTTTGTTTGCATCCTCAAATTTGGAGAGTTTTCAGCCATTATTTTTCTAAAATATTTTTTGTTTTCCGTTCTCCCTAGATATATACCAAAGAAAAATGAAAATGTATGTCCACGCAAAAACTTCTATGCAGTTGTTCATAGCCACATTTTTCATGATAGCCAGAAAGTGAAACAACACACATGTCTATTAACTGATGAATGGATAAACAGAATGTGGTATATCTATGCAGTTAAATGTAAAATATTATTCTCCTATGATAAGGGATGAAGTGCTAGTGTATACAAACATATGCTTAGATAAACACACATGAACCTTGTATGTTACATAGATGAACCTTGAAAATAATATGCTGAGTGAAAAGTCACACACAGTTAACATATTGTCAGGTTCATTTATATGAAATGAAGTCCAGCACATTCTTTTGCATCCAACAGCAAGTGTTCCTGTTCAAAAGCAGTCCATCTGAAGAATTAAAAATATATATATTATGTGCTGAGTACTTACCATGGTAAATGATACTGTGAGAGGCATTAGCTATATATAACAAGAACATATGACATGTACAGGTAGCAGCACATTAGTGAAATGTGCAGTGAAGGACTTACCTATGATAAGGGATGTGTGAAAATGGACACTAATGGGATTTGGGAATTAAGCACAGCTCAATTTCTGACTCTATCTCTTACAAAATTACTGATTTAATTTAGAAGTTTTTTTTTTTCCCCTTAACAAATCTGATATATGTTTTTCATTTTTAAAATGGATATAGTTACAAATGCTGAAAAATGACCAAGACAAGTGAGATAACTCATGGACTATTTCTAGCACATAGCATTTTCTCAATGCAAGTTCATGGAGGAATTTCAATGCTGAGAGACAACTTCAAAGCAGGCACTCTCACAAATGGCTTACTGAAGGAGCCTAAAGTCGAGCAAATTATTATTTTTGAAAAAGGCTTATGTGTTAAACGTCAAATTAATGGCACAGGTGATATGCATTATTGTAAAGACAGTGTGAAAATGAGAAGTGTGAAAGTGTTAATTGTTCAGTCGTGTCCAACTCTTTGTGATCCCATGGACTGTACTTTGCCAGGCCCCTCTGTCCATGGAATTCTCCAGGCAAGAATGCTGGAGTGGATAGCTATTCCCTTCTGCAGGGGATCTCCCTGAACCAGGGATCAAATCATGGTCTCCTGCATTTCAGGCAGATTTTTACCATCTGAACCATCATGAAGTCCAAAGGCAGTGTGAAAGTGAAAGTCTCTGAGTCATGTCCAACTCCTTGTGACTCCATGAACTATATAGTCCACGGAATTTTCCAGGCTAGAATCCTGGAATGGGTAGCCCTTCCCTTCTTCCCAGCCCAGGGATTGAACCTAGGTCTCCTGCATTGCAGTTGGATTCTTTATCAGCTAAGCCATCAGGGAAGCCCAGTGTAGTTGACATAATTTCGTGTGAGACCAGTGTTTGAATGCCCTAGGTCTACCTCTCACTTAGCTGTGAGATTCCAACCAACTTTGTTTTTATAATCTGGGAAAAAGGGAATTAAGCTTCTTTGTTCTTAGAGTGTTGGAATTATATAAATAGATGAAAAGCCTTTAGCAAAATGCCTGGTCCCCAACAACTTGACAATAGACTTTTGTTGGGGTAAAAAGAGTATTTCAGATCCAAATGATCAGAAAAGTATTATGGAGGTGGTAGAACGTGTGGTGGCAGAACCCCAGAACAATAGTTCAAGAGCTGAGTTTTCATAAGCACAGGGCCTTCAAGGTCTGAGATCTCTCACACTAGCTGCTCCTCACTTGAACTTGATAGTTGCTCTATCGGTGGTTATTGTCTGGGTCCAGGTTGATTTCACGCAGAAAAATAGTGAGACAAAGTGTGCAGGCAGGGGTCACTCAGTGCTGATTTAGGTCAGAGGTTTTCAAAGTGGAATGCCTGCCTAGCAAGAGGCAGGGGAGGGAATATATCTTACATTTATATATCCAACTCCTTGGGACCTTATGGACTGTAGCCCACCAGGCTCCTCTGTCCATGGGATACTGGAGTGGGTTGCCTTTTCCTTCTCCAGGGGATCTTCCTGACCCAGGGATTGAACCTGGGTCTCCCACATTGCAGGCAGATTCTTAACGCTCTGAGCCACCAGGGAAGCCCTTTTATATGTATTATAATAGTATATTACTGGATAGTAAATTCAGGAAGTGACAAGGTTTATTTATATAGTCTTCCGGGCCCAGTTCCTTATCTCTAGAGATGAGGGTGTCTTTCTACCTCCAGACACAGGAAGGGTACCTTTCACATAGGAGGTAAATTTCCTGCATTCAATGAGGCTGAGAGGAGGTCAAAGTATTTCTTTCACATCAGTTCTTTCTTAAGTAAGTTTAATTCAAAATAATCAATATTTCATTAAGGTGTATTTTGGGGCAATGTACCCTGGGTCCCAACAAAAGCAAGATTCTTAAAAAAGCAGAAACAACTGCTCGAATAGAATAAAGGAAGATAGGCAGCCTCCCATGAAACAACTGTTTTTCTTGGAGTGATGGGGAAAATGTATGTGCCTTGATGTGGTTATGGGAGTTGGAGGGGTCATAGACTTTAGTTTTTGTTTTCGTCTTTTTCTGCTAGATAACGCTGGCAAGCCTTAGTTACACCCAGGCCCCGTAAACATGTATTAGAGAAGCCAGTGCTAAGAAAATTCATCACTCTTTCCCCTGTTTGAGTTCTCTTCCATGACTCTTGGTATCCTCTGTTGATTCTGTTTCAAAAATGTAATTTCACCGAATGAAAAATACTCTTTGTGGTAAAGCAAACACTCAGTTCCTGTGACCTGGGTGCCTAAAAGGCATGAATTTTTCTCTCTGTGGAATTACCTGGGGAATCACCGAAGCATCTGTGAAACCATTATTGCCAAGCAATATTTCTTTTTCCCCCTCTGCAAGGAAAGGGGAGATTGGAAGTCTGGCTGAGGAACCTGTCCCCATTGAGAATTCTTTGCATTTTAAATAAAGAGAATCTCAGGAGTCATTCCATCTATTAACTCATGTGAAAATGCCTCTATGGCTTAGATCAGCATTCGTTAAAGGCATAGTCTTGATTTTGTGCTTAAAAGATATACACATGGTAACAGCTTTTGGCAGCAGAAATTTATTTGTTTATTGACTTTAAGAAAAATGATTCTTCTAGTAGAAAATGGAATGATGTATTTTATAGATTAGATCATTAGGAGGGAGCAATGCCCCCAGGAAAATGTTGTGTTCATTTAAAATGTAAATGAAGCTCCACCATCATTCATTCCAGGTCCTCTCAGCTGCCATTTTGTGCAGTCATGTGGGTTTCTATACAGAGAAAGCTTTTCTGCTCGCAGCAGGCTATTCTGTCTCCACACTGACAGTTGTCCTGCTTCAGAATTCTCTTGGGCTTCCTATCAGAGGGAAGACCCTTTCCGCTTGGCATAACCAGGGCCCGCTCAGTGGGATGGGCACGTTTGCACCTGTAAGAGTCCCATCAGCATCCTCTCAGTTAATGAGAAGCTTCCAGTGCCTCCCTCTGAGGGAACCAAGCATGCCGAGGGTGGAAAGGCCAGCAGAGAGAATGCCGTAATGAGGGACAGATAGTTAAGAAGCAATGGATCCTGGGGCCATGGCTTCAGAGAAACTGCCAAGTGATTAGAATGAGAAGTGGTAGGTTAGACCTGACAGTGATGAAATGTGAGGGAGAGGACTGGATAGCAAAAAAAAAAAAAAAAAAAAAGGCTACAAATTGCAGAGCTAGGGTTCTGGCCTAGGCTGAACATCAGCCGTCCGTGGACCCTCATGCACATCATAGTAGACTTTGCCCCTCGGTTTCCCTGTCGGTAACATGGCGGGTTTGCATAACCTGACTTCTAAGGCTTCTTCTAGCTTGACCAGAAGAGCCCATGTATTTCAGTTTCCATTTGGCCAGCTGTTTATGATCTTGTCTAAGGCCTTTTATTCTAGATTTCCACATATCTTGTGTTTATATAAAGTTTTCTGTCTCTGAAGGAAATTCAGTACGTCTTGGCACCTTTTTTTGTAACCTGTGGTCTATAAAACCAATACATGTAAGGTAGACAGATAAATTATTACCTGAAACCTGGATGCCCATGAATTTAAACAGTGCTTCATGGCAAGAGACTAAGGAAGAAACACTGATATGGAAGGGGTGATAACTTAGATGCCTAACCTTGGGAGTATCCTTCAACTCTTCTGAAGTACACAGTGGTGATATTTGCCCTGCCTGAAAGCACAGTGCATGGCCAGGTTATCATTTTAGGATCTGAAATGCAAATTCCATATTGTGGAATGCATGCATAGTAACTCCCTGGATGCTTCGTGCTTTCACTGAAGCTGTCCCCACAATTGTCTATTCAACCAACCCAGAAAGGCAGTGTGATGTAGTGATTGAGGCTAGACCCCTGAGCTTAAAGTTCAACTGTGTTGCCTGCTAGTTCTTTAACCTTGTTCCTGTTTGGGCCTCAGTTTCTACACTTCTAGAACAGGGAGCACAATAACGGTAAACATAAAAATTTCATAAGGATAAACTTAAATCATATACATAAATTACCTGTGTCAGGATCTAATGTGTGGTAAGAACATAGTAAAAAATAATGACATAGTCATTATTCTCATATGTTTCAAATCAACCTTAGGTGCCACCTTCTCAATTAACACACTTTTATTACTTTGACCCATAGTGATCTATTTAGTCTCAAATGATAGCACTTAATATTTTTACAAGCTCATTTAGCTCTTGCCTACACACCATCTTGGAATAGTCCCTAACAGCAGAAGTTCCCAATCATATAATAAGCTCCCTTGTGGAAAAGGAGGGGCCTGAGACAACTTAAATATCTTGGTCAAAGTGAAGCAGCCTAATAAATGGCTCATGTCTTACTTTCTGGCTCTCAAACCACTATCCCTCATTGTTTATCACAATACTCCTCAGTTCAGTTCAGTTCAGTCGCTCAGTCATGTCCAACTCTTTGAGACCCCATGAATCGCAGCACGCCAGGCCTCCCTGTCCATCACCAACTCCCGGAGTTCACTCAGACTCACATCCATCGAGTCAGTGATGCCATCCAGCCATCTCATCCTCCGTCGTCCCCTTCTCCTCCTGCCCCCAATCCCTCCCAGCATCAACGTCTTCTCCAATGAGTCAACTCTTCGCATGAGGTGGCCAAAGTACTGGAGTTTCAGCTTTAGCATCATTCCTTCCAAAGAAATCCCAGGGCTGATCTCCTTCAGAATGGACTGGTTGGATCTCCTCGCAGTCCAAGGGACTCTCAAGAGTCTTCTCCAACACCATAATTCAAAAGCATCAGTTCTTCGGTGCTCAGCCTTCTTCACAGTCCAACTCTCACATCCGTACATGACTACTGGAAAAACCATAGCCTTGACTAGACGGACCTTAGTCTGCAAAGTAATGTCTCTGCTTTTGAATATGCTATCTAGGTTGCTCATAACTTTTCTTCCAAGGAGTAAGCGTCTTTTAATTTCATACTCCTGAAAATGAAGGCTGGTTGGGTTTTCTCATACGTGGTGCTAAGTAGTTGCCCCTTTCCTGGGAGCTGGTAAGCCAAGCTGGAGGAATGTCACAGCTAGACTGGTAGGCTACCATGTTCTAGAAATAGGGCCCTGGAGCTTTCCCTTTCTGAGCTTCAGTTTCCCCAGCTTTAGAATAAGATGGCAATGGTCATAATCGGTAAGAGCTTGAGCTAGGGTTAGACAGAATGGGCCCGTTTAGGTGCTGTCACTGGTTTGTAGCCCTGAGCATTACTAGCCTCTCTAAATTAGCTCAGATTCTTCAGGTAAATAGATATTAATACCATACCACATGAAGAATTAAGTGAAGGAGTGACCATTAAATGAAGGAGTACATGTAAAGCACTTGGCATAATGCGGGGACCACAGTTGTCTTTTGTTGTTGCTGATATTTTTATCCTTAACAACAATAATACCATCACCATCACTATCATCATCTCTATTAGCTTTTATGGAACAACAGGAAAGAATATAGACTATGAAGTGAAACTCTACTTGGATTTAAAAGCCAACTTTGTTTCTTATTAGCTGTGTGGCCTTAGGCAAGTGACTTTGGTCTTCTAATTCTTAGTTAATTCATTAGTAGAATGAGAATAGTGATAATGGTTACTTTATAAGCTTGGCATGAGGGTTAAATGAGGTATTGTTTTCTACATTGTCAAGCACATGGGTATTCAAATGCGGGGTATTCAAATGCGAGGTATTCAAATATAAGTCATAAGGATAATCTCTTCAGCTATAACTTTGTGATGCCCTAGTTATAAGCTGAAGCTTGGAAAGAAATCGAACTTATGCTGCGGAAGTTGGTAAAGCCATCTGTGGGTAGGCGTGGAATAAACGTCCTCAGATGCAGCCTGTCAGACATCTGTCTACAGCCAGTGCAGTGGCCTTTGAAAGAAAACAAATGGAATGTGGCAGGCTTTTGGCCTCCTTCTTCAGGACCTGCATCTTGGCACTAATGTTCCTGCTTCCGCAGACCAGCTGGTCCAATGCAGACTAGCTGACTTTCTCCCCACCCCACTCCTCATCTTAGCAAATGAAGGAGAACACACAAGAGGTTTCCCTGGAGAAGGTGTGATGAAATCTGAGACCCTGTAGATGACCATGAAGTGCAACAGTGATGAAGACATTTTGGAGGAAATAAGGGAGACAGGAAAGTAATGGTCAATAGGAATAAGTGTTCTTTACAAAAGGTACTTCTCTTTCATTAAGAGAGACCTCCTTTAATTAGATGTATGTCTTATCACAGAACCCAAAACTCATGAGAAGGAGAGCCTGGGAGTAACCCCATTGGGTCAAAGAATCTATACTTCCACGCTGAATCAGAAATGATTCTTTTTATAACCTATGTCATAGACTTTAGATTCAGGTGTATTTGGGTTTAAAATCCAGATCCACAACTAATTAGCTGATTGATTTGGGGCAAATGATGTACGTTCTACATTTTTCTCATCTATCAACTGGAGATGTTTCTGATTGCTTCTACCATATCATTGGTAGGTGATTTAAAAAAGATGATGGTAAAACACTTAGCCTAATGTATGGTATTTAGTAATCAATAAACTTTGACTTGGGGCTTCCCTGATAGCTCAGTTGGTAAAGAATCCGCCTGCAATGCAGGAGACCCCAGTTCTATTCCTGGGTTGGGAAGATCTGCTGGAGAAGGGATAGGCTACCCACTCTAGTATTCTTGGGCTTTGCCGGTGGCTCAGTTGGTAAAGAATCTGCCTGCAATGAGGGAGACCTGGGTTTGATCTCTGGGTTGGGAAGATCCCCTGGAGAAGGGAAAGTCTACCCACTCCACTGTTCTGGCCTAGAGAATTCCATGGACTGTATAGCCCATGGGGTCACAAAGAGTCAGGCATGACTGACTTTCATTTTCACTTTCAAATCTTAATTAATTGAAGATAAGATTATGGGGTAATCTTGTCTCTGTAACTGAAAATTAAGAAAACCCCTAATCTTTTCTGAATCTCATTTTCCACTTATATACAGCAAGAAATCTAGACACCAATCAGTAGTATCTCCTAAAGATCTCCACATCACAATCTCTTGCAAGCAATAACTCAGGAGACAAAGTTGGAAGAAACTGACCTTGGAGATTCTAGTTTCAAAGGTTTGGGACATGATGAAGACATCCTGTTCTCCTTTGATGATATATTTTCCTAAATCTGTCTTTTAGTTCTGCATAGCTATTTGGAAGTAATGAATTTGCCAGACTTAAAGAAAAAATAACTTTGAAATAATAAATGACTCTGTGGTCCTTTGATGTTAAGTAGTCATGTGGCCTGAGGCAAAGGTTAATTTTCCTCAGTGGTCAAATGGGGGGCCCTTACTTGGATGAATTATAAGGTGCTTGAGAGATCTGAAGATCTGAGTATAGGATTCTAAACCATTTTCTGTCATTTATCCTGAATTTTCCTGATCAGAGCCTTACAGTTGAATTAGTTAAGGTTGAAGTAAAATTGTCACTGTTTGCAAATGACAAACTGATATGATACATAAAAAACCCTAAAGATACTATCAGAGAATACCAGAACTCATCAATTAATTTGGTAAAACTGTAGGCTAGAAAATTAATATATAGAAATCTGTTGCATTTCTAAACATTAACAAAATATCTGAAAGAGAAATTAAGGAATCAATCCCATTTACCATTGCATGAAAAAGAATAAAATATGTAGGGTTAAACCAACTTAAGGAGGTAAAAGACTGTACTCTGAAAACTGTAAGACACTGATGAAAGAAACTGAAGTCAGCACAACCATGTTCTTGGATTGGAAGAATTAGTATTGTTAAATAACCATACTAGCCAAGACAGTCTATGGATTCAATGCAATCTCTACCAAAACACCATGGCATTTTTCACAAAACTAGAGCAAATAATTTTAAAATTTGTATGAAAACACAAAGGACACTGAATAACCCAAACAAACTTGAGAAAGAGCAGAGCTGGAGAATTGTGCTCCTTGGCTTCAGACTATACTGCAAAGTTACAGTAATTAAAATCATGTGGTACTAGCAGAAAAACAGACACATAGATTAATGAAACAGGATAGAGATCTCAGAAATAGAGCTACACACTTGTGGTAAATTAAGCCACAGCAAGGGAGGCAAGAATATACAGGGGAGGAAAGACAGTCTCTTCAATAAGTGGTGCTGGGAAAGCTACAGGCAAAAGAATGAAATTAGAATATTCCTTAACACTATATACAAAAATAAACTCAAAATAGATTAAGACCTAAATGTAAGATCAGATACTATAAAAATCCTAGAGGAAGCCATAGGCAGAACACTCTTTTACATAAATCACAGCAATTTGTGGGAGAATCCATTTCCTAGTGTAATCAAAATAAGAGTAAACATTAAAGACAGGAACTAATTAAATGTTAAAGTTTTTGCACAGCAAAGGAAACCAGCTCCCCTACAGCCTGTCTAAATTCCTAACTCATAGAATTCACAAACACAACCAACGGCTGACTCTGGAAGTGTTCCTAGAAGCTGAAAGAAAGAAAACACTTGTGATGTGGTGATGGAAAGTTTAGGAACACTATCTCCTGTGATAATATGGAATCATGAAAATGGATTGAATGGTCTGGATAAATGAATACGGGGCTTTCTTTCAGCTTCTAGTGACACTTTTCTTCCATGCCTTTAATCCCTCACTTTCAATCTTCTGAAGAGCCGTCAAGGTTTCCTGACTGACTTTATAAGACCCTTGAAGTTTTCAGAAATAACCTCCTCAATGTTTCACCAGTCTCTGCCCACCTCCAAGTCACCCACTGGTTTTAGGTATTTTTGTAATGGCATTTCCCTACTTCCAGGTATAAAAATCTGTTTCCATTATTTGGTGCTGCACAACAAATTACTATGAAGTTTAGGATATAGAATAATCATCTGTTGTGTTTGTGGATTCTCTGAGTTAGGAGTTTAGACAGGGTGTATAGGGGATGTTGTGTCTTTCCTCCGTGATGTCTGAGTTTAAGCTAGACGATTCATCCTGAGGACTGGAATCATGTGAAGGCATGTTGATTCAGTATGGTGGTTGAGCAAGGCTGTTGACTGAGGTCTCAACTGCTTCCACATGGATCTCTCTCCATGTGATCTTTTCATGTGGGTGAATGTGGACCTCTTCACAGCATGGTGGTTGGTTTCTTAAAGCAAACATACCCCACTCCCAAAAAAGGGCTTCCCTGGTGGCTCAGAGGTTAAAGCGTCTGCCCACAATGCGAGAGACCTGGGAAGATCCCCTGGAGAAGGAAATGGCAAGCAACTCCAGTATTCTTGCCTGGAGAATCCCACGGACGGAGGAGCCTGGTGGGCTATAGTCCACGGGGTCGCAAAGAGTCGGACACGACTGAGCGACTTCACTTTCACTTTCAAGTGAAAGCTGTATTTATTTTAAAGACCCAGCCCCAGAAAATGAAGTATTGCTACACTCATTTGGTTGGTTAAAAGTCACTAGCCTTCCCAAGTTTGAGAGGAATGGAAATAAACTACAATTAAAAAACAATTTAGATACTTATTATTTATGTATTTGGCTGCATCAGGTGCTAGTCATGGCCCGTGGGATCTTCCCCGTGGTGCAGTATTCTCTAGTTGTGGCATGTGGGCTCCAGAGGGTGAGGGCTGAGTAGCTGTGTCCTGTGGCCTATACACAGTGTGGGCTTAGTTGCTCTGTGCATGTGGGATATTAGTTCCTCAACCAGGGATTGAACCTGAGTCCTCTGCCTTGCAAGGAAGATTCTTAACCACTCCTCCCAGCGAAGTCCCAACTACAACTTTCGATGTGGAGTTGCAAGGTTTTGGAGGCACATGTGGAACTAAAAATATTATTGTGATTATTTTAAGAAACTACAGTCTTCTATGCTATCTTTTATTTACATTACTAAAACATTTCTGGCTTAAAAAATTAAACATATATACATAATAAATTAAGATAAGACCAAAAAAAAGATAGTGTGAAAATTAAAAGACTCCTCTGCTTTTTCCTACCAATATTTCTGCATTCTTGTTTATTAAATAGTGATGTAATTTATCTTATTAGCTTTGCATCATCTTTCAGAGGTTTTCTATGCATGTACCAACACACACATGTAAATACTACTGCATACTATTAAGTTTATAAATATTTGAGTTATAAAATCCTTTCTCATTAATCCATACTGGTAGGATAAGAAACCAGAGAACACTCAAACTTTAGGGAGTTACTCTCTTAAGAGATTTTATAAACCTTTTTTTTCTCAGTAGATGTGCCATAAGCATAGTCTGCTTAAGCTAAACTATATCTGTATTTATAATCGCTTTCTGATAATGGCCAGAGGCAAAACAGAGGCTCACCTTATGCTGGGATGTTAGAATGGCCGTTGATGAGGAAAACAGTTGGTCCTTGATGCCCCAAAAGAGGTTTGGTTTTGTTTTCTCATGTTCCATGTTCTTAAGTATTTGGTAGGGCAGAGAACAAACTCATACAGAGATTTTTGCTTGTTAAATGTCATAATCTCAGGACCAAGATTTGATGACATGGGAATGAAGGAAGAATGTGTTTGGGATTTCTGATAAAAGCTATATAGTAGGAACAATTCTGAGTTGGTATTTTAGAGACTTCATGTCTGGTCTTGATCTTTTTACTGCAAAAGTTTGTGACCTTGAGTAAGTCTCCTTTTTTTCTGTACCTCTTCATTTTTTTAAAATGCATAACATGAAGAGGTTGGAACTGAACTTTGCTACTCTAAGTCCAGTCCATGAAAGAGCAGCACCCACATTGCCTGGGATTACTTGTTTTCAGACCTATTGTATCAGATTCTGCATTTTGTCAAAATCCTCCGATGGTTCACATTAAAGTTTGGAAAGCACTGGACAGAAGACTCTCTAAGGTCTCTTTCTATTGTGCCATTTAATGCTTAACAGGACTTAAAAGAAAAAAAGTAAAAAACAAAACAAAGCAGCTTCAGTGACAATGCTGTTTTATTCTCTCTGAGAAGTGAGAATGACCTATATTTGTGGTGTAGATTGCAATGCTCCCTGCTGACATAGTCAAAAAATTGTCTTTCTTGTTAGTGCAAAATTATGGAGGCAAAAATGCCAAGGGATACAAAGAGTTCTTCTTGTTTAGTCATTCTTATAGCTCTGTTGTAGTTTCCAGCTGTATCCTTTTCAGATTCCCTGGCTCTTGGCATCAGTCAGCCTCTCAGGCTGCTTTAAATAATTCTAATGGAAACAAACTAGGAAAAGTAGAGAGAGCTACCAAAGGTCATGTCACAAGGCAGTGCTGAAAATGCCAGTAATAATGGATGGCAACAATACTCCAGAAAGATCTAAATATGTAAAGTATTTAGTCCATTGAAACCTAGAATAGTAAATAGTGTTCAAGGTGATTTATTATGTATATGTAAAAGTAAGGGGAATGACATTATACTTTGTCAAATTTTTAACACATTTATCCCTTATTGTAACCACTTACCTGAACATGAGAGGCCTATTTCTAATGGATTTATTCTTCCTTTAATATTTCCAACAAATATTTATTGGTACTTAGTAGGTGTCAAGCATTATGCTATCAAAAAGAATAGGAATATTGCTTTTATTTTTTAATAGCTCTACTGAGATACAATTCACATACTGTAAAATTCATACATTTAAATAATGAAATTCAATATTTTTTAGTATTTTTACAAATATATGCAATATATTTCAGATGTTCAATTTTAGAACATTTTCATCATCTCAGAATGAAACCCCATACCAGTTAGATATCCCCTTCTCCTGCAAATTTGTCCCCTACTGGCCCTAACCAATCAGTGATTTACTTTTATATTCTGGACATTTTATAAGAATAGAGTCATATAATATATAGTCATTAGTGATTGACTTCTTTCATTTCTCATAATGTTTTCAGGGTCCATTCATGTTCTAGTATTTATCAGTACTCTATTTGTTTTTATGGTCAAAATATTCCATTATTTGTATATATCACATTTTGCTTATCTATTCATTAGTTGATGGACATTTGTGTTCTTTCTACCTTTTGGCTCCTATGAATAATAGTGCTGTAAATATTTGCATACATTATTTTATTGGTGTGTAGTTGATTTAGTTCTGTTAGGTTCAGGTATTCAGCAAAATGACTCAGCTATACATGTATGTATATTCATTCTTTTTAGTGCACACACGTTTTTGTGATGGCATGTTTTAATTTTTCTTGGTTACATAACTAGTTGTAGAATTGTTAACTCTAGATACAATCATTTGAAGACTATTTTCAGGCTTTTCCCCTAGGTCAGCAGTAAAGAATCTTCCTGTAAGGCAGGAGGCACAGGAGACATGGGTTCCATCCCTAGTTGGGGAAGATCCCTTGGAGAAGGAAAATGGCAACCCACTCCAGTAATCTTGCTGGGATAATCTCATGAACAGAGGAGCCTAGAGGGCTATAGTCCATGGGGTTGCAAATAGTCAGACATGACTGAAGAGACAGCATGCATGCAGACTATTTTCCAAGGTGTGTGTGTGTGTGTGTGCATGCACACGCACTCCGTCATGTCCAACTCTTGCAACCCCATAGACTGTAGCCTGCCAGGCTCCTCTGTCCATGACATTTTCCTGGCAAGAATACTGGAGTGGGTTGCCTTTTCTTCCTCCAGGGGATCTCCATGGATTGAACCTACTTCTCCTGCATTAGCAGGTGGAGTCTTTACCATTTGAGCCACCTGGGAAGCCCCCATTTTCCAAAGCTGTGGCATGGAATTTCAGTCGTGGTGAGCTTAAGGAAATGAAGTCAAATTGGAGGTGGCAGAGTGTGGGATGCTGGACAAATGTAGTCTGTCTCTCATCACCCCATCTATTTCATTCTTCCCACCTCAATCTGTATAGGATTCTTAGAACAGCTCTTCCAAATGTTATTTCCTTGCTAAAGAATCTACTGTGGAAACCCAATGAATGGTAGGATTATATCCCCAAAGACATGGTATTCAAGGTCCCCCATATTATAACATAAGCAAAGCACCGTGGTTTGAACATAGACTTTAACATTAAGGTGAATTAAGTTCTAATTCACCTTTGGAACTTTATTGCTTTGTAGGCTTAGCTATATAAAATTAAATTTATCTCTGTCTTAGTTTGCTTGTGCCTGTTTTAAAAATTAATTTTTGTTGGAGTATAGTTGCTTTATAATGTTGTGTTAGTTTCTACTATAATCAAAGTGAATCAGTTGTATGTATACATATCCCCTCTTTTTTTGAACTTCCTTTCCATTTAGGTCATCACAGAGCAATGGACAGAGTTCTCTGAGCTGTACACTAGGTTCTCATTAGTTATGCTTTATGCATAGTGTCAGTGGTGTGTATAAGTCAGTCCCAATCTCCCAAATCACCCTGTTCCTCCCCCTTTCCCCCTTGGTGTCCATGTTTGTTTTCTACACCAGTGTCTTTATTTCTGTTTTGCAAATAAGTTCAACTATGCCATTTTTGATATATGGTATTTGTTTCTCTCTTTCGTCTTACTTCACTCTGCATGATGGTCTCTAGATCCATCCATGTCTCTACAAATGAGTTTACTTGTCTCTTAAAGGGATTTCTGTAAAGATTTTGGGGTGGAACATGTTTATAGTCTATGGCACATTATAGGTATTCAGTAGGTAGTGATTGATATACTGTCAATATATATCCAGTGGCACACATTTGGAACATAAACTTTAAATATACCATGTACAATAGCATAAAAGATACCCCCAAAATCTAAGGATAAATTTAACAAAAAAAATACATGAGATTTCTCTACTAAAAATTCTAAAATATTCCTAAAAGATTTAAAGAAGACCTAAATTGGTGGAGATATCATGAACTAAAAGATTCAGTGTTGTTTTGATTAAACATAATCTCAAGCAGGGGCTTCCCTGGTAGCTTAGCAGGTAAAGAATCTGCCTGCAATTCAGAAGATCCCGGTTCAATTCCTGGGTGGGGAAGATCTGCTGGAGAAGGGATAGGCTACCCACTCCAATATTCTTGGGCTTCCCTGATGGCTCAGATGGCAAAGAATCCGCCTGCAATGTGGGAGGCCTCGGTCCAATCCCTGGGTTGGGAAGATCCCTGGAGAATACAATGGCTACCCACTCCAGTATTCTGGCCTGGAGAATCCCATGGACAGTGGAACCTGGCAGGCTACAGTCCCTGAGGTTGCAAAGGAGACAACTGACTTTCCCTTTTCAATCTCAAGCAAAACTTTTTCCATAAATTTTTTGTGTGGAAACAGAAAATCTTATTCTGAAATTTATATGAAAATGTAGAGAATATACAATATTTGAAATTGTCTTGAATAATAACAAATCAGGAGAATTGTATTACTTGATATAAGCCACAGTAATCAAGACAGTATTGTGTTATATAAAGATATATAGGTTGAGGCAAAGTATAGTTCAGCACTAGAATAGTATACATATAATAAATTGCATAGAAACTTCAAGGCAGTTCAGGAGAAAAAAATCTTTTAAACAAATGGTACTGGAATAATGGGATAAACATATGGAAATATGAATCTCAACTTTACATCATCCACAAAATTAATTTAGATAAATTACAGACCTAATTAGAAGGCAATGGCACCCCACTCCAGTACTCTTGCCTGGAAAATCCCATGGACAGTGGAACCTGGTAGGCTGCAGTCCATGGAGTCACTAAGAGTCAGACACGACTGGGCTACTTCACTTTCACTTTTTACTTTCATGCATTGGAGAAGGAAATGGCAACCCACTCCAGTGTTCTTGCCTGGAGAATCTCAGGGACGGGGGAGCCTGGTGGGCTGCCGTCTATGGGGTCACACAGAGTCGGACATGACTGAAGTGACTTAGCAGCAGCAGCAGCAGCAGCAGCAGCATAGACCTAATTGTAAAAACTAAAACATCATAACTTTTTAAAAATAAACATGGAAGCATATATTTATGATCTTTGAACAGGTAGAGGTTTCTTGGAGTGAAAGAAAAAGCCACAGAAAAAAGATACCTTGAATGTCACCAAATAATACCTCTACTCAGCAAAAGAAAATTAAAAGTTTAACTACAATATGGGAGAAAATGTTTACAGTATATATTTTACAATAAACTTGATCCAGGGTAAATAAGGAAAAAGCCAATAATAAAATCACAAGCAAGTTTTATACAATGAGGCAAAAGATCTGAACACTTTACCAGGAAGAATGTATGAATGGTGAATATGAACATGAGAAAGAACTTGATATCATTAGTTAACCAGAGAAATGCAAATTAAAACCATAATGTAATACCACTTTCTTGTTGCATCATCAGATGCTGTTGACAGTGTGAAGTCATACAACTCATGTATTGCTCTGGGAAGTAGGTATGTAAAAAGACATGCACTTTAGAAAATAGTTTGGTAGTTTCTCCTAAAGTTAAACACATTCATAGCAGCTTTATTAATAATCAGGCAAAAATCACTACTTAACAACAGACAAATGATTATCAGCAAGACAACTGGGAACAAATTGTGGTATATTCATATGATAGCATACTCCTCAGCTACATAAAGGCAACTCACTACTGATGCAAGGAATAATATAGATGCATATTTAAAAAAAAATGATGTTGAACAAACCGGTAAGAAACAAATGAGGGGATTTCCCTTGTGGTCCAATGGTAAAGATTCCCCCAGTTAATACAGGGCACATGGGTTCATTCCCTGGTACAGGAAGATCCCATATGCTGTGGGGCGACTACGCGCATGCACCGCAGCTACTGTGCCCATGCTCCATGACAAGAGACGTCATTGCCATGAGGAACACGTGTACTGCAAATAGAGAAAGCCCAAGGGCAGCGACGAAGACCCAGAGCAGCCAGAAATAAAAATAAACAAAATCTTTAAAAAATGTAAAACCAGAAACAAATGAGAACCCACTATATAATTTCACTTATGGACGTTCTAGTCCATAATGATAGAAATTGGAATCATAGTTGCCTGTGGGGTGTGGACTGACTAGAAGGGGATATGGGGGAATTTTTAAGGTAATGGGAATATTTAATATCTTGATTATAGGTTTAGTTACATGGGTGTATGTATATATTTGCCAAACACTTGTAATGGTATGCTGAAATCTGTACATTTTGTTTCATGTAAATTTTATCTCAAAGAGACAGGTGTAAATGTATTCTATATTTCTTAGCTTTATATACTTGGCAATATAATTTATCTTTCTGTGCATTACCGTCTTCATCTGTTTAATGAATTGTTAAAACTTATAACTATACATCAAGTGTTTAGTGATTTTGGGCACATTATTGGCACTAAAAAAATGCATTGCATCATCAAAGCAACTAAATTTCCACAAAGCCAAATATTTGCAATATTGCTATAATCAAATAAGAGTCTTGACAACTTTTGTACGTTCTCCTTTTATTGCGTCCCCTATGCATTTACTTTTGGGCATCTTTTCTATTGGAACTTGATCATTGATGATTAAGGAAGGGCTTGCTCTCTACCAAATGCTGATATGATTAAACAAATCCCTTTACTTCTTTCAGCTTTAGTTTTCTCACTTCTTGTTTCTCATGCCTTGCTGTATATTAAGAATCACCTGGTGAGATTGTTTCCCACCCTCAGAGATGCTCATCCAGTTGATCTGGTATGGGAGCCAGGCATTAGTATTTTTTAGATCCAGGGGTTTGAATGTGGTGTCAGAGTTGAAAATACCCAGATCAGGTGATCTTTTAAGACCTCTGGTTTAAAAAAAAAAAAAAAAAAGACCTTTGCAGCTCAAATGGGAGTCTAAGCTGTGAACATTCAATTATTTTGTGAAGGCACATTTTTAAAATGTTGTTGCTATTTATATTATTGAACTATAGTATGTATAGACAGAGCACAGAATTTCCAGCTGGACATCAACACTGCTTTCTGTTGCCTCAAATCCATCCTTTTCAGATATCTGCATTATCTCTCCCTGGGCCTTTAAAATATTAGACTTCTTAATTTATGGTCTTATTTGTGGTCTTCAATCTAAATACATTCACCTACTATCGTTGTTGTTTAGTCACTCAGTTGTGTCAGGCTCCTTGTGATACCAGGGACTTTAGCCCACCAAGTTCCTCTGTCCGTGGAATTTTCCAGGCAAGAAGACTAGAGTGGGTTGCCATTTCCTTCTTCAGGAGATCTTCCTGACCCAGAGATCAAACCCTGGTCTCTGTGTCTCCTGCTTTGCAGATGGATTCTTGACCCCTGAGCCACTGAGGAAGCTCATAAAACCCAGCATTTACTTATAAAAATTAGTTGCATTCATGGAGGAAAAAAATCAGACTTTATAAACTTGATGTAAAATGTTACTAGTTATTTCTTATTTGAGAGAAACAGATCAAACCAAAAAGGTTTCATTTTCATAACACCCCCTTACATAACAAATTATCAAACACATTTGTACATATGGGTATACTATCTTAGCATATTTTTATAAGTAACCTAAAATCTGATTTTTTTCTTTTTTAATTACTGTTATTTTTATTGTCCTTGTATGTGAATGAAAGCCATGATCTTAGTCATCTGGAAAGACAGAACTGTGATACTGGAAATTCTGAACACAATCTCTCATCCTTCATTGCTCAGTTGCAGAAAGTTGGCTCAAAATTTGCCCCTCACAGCTATTGTGTGTACTGCTGTATCAGCAAAGTAAGGAAAAGGAAATCTGATATAAAACCTTCTGAAAATGCAGAGATATTTCTTTTTAATCTGGAAATTGCAGATGAAAAAAACCAGCTTCATTCTTTTTTTTTTTCCACGTATAATAAGGTATTCAACTAGGGTAGAGGTGATGAGGTCAGTAACTGCATTACAAATAGCTTGATCAGGTGGGCTGATTCTTGCAAGGATGATGACTTAGTCACATTTTTAAAGAAAGAAAAGAATGGGATCCCAGGATTGCTTCTGAAGCCCCTTTCAGTTCAAAGAAGCTGGGCTAATGCTTCCCACCAGTGATAAATGATTTGCTATTGTCCAATTTTCTTGAATGGCTGATGGTATAATCTACAGCTCAGAAGTCTGTAAAGAGGGGATATTTTTTGCTCTTATGTGGGGAAAAATAAAAGAGCAAATCCTATGATGATTGAAGTCAGTGATATCTCACTCCAGCCATCTTGGTCTATTCAGTAATGTGACATATTTCACTTCTACTTAATTTTGATTGAAAAATTCTATGCCTTTTCATAGAAATTCCTTCATTCTTCTTCCTAGCACCTTACTTCTTGTGCTTAGCACATAAACTATGCCAAATCTTTCACACCATTGCCTAGTAAAGAGGAAAAGAATCTTTCAATGTACATACTTATGAGTTGGTTAAATGCATGACTTTTTCAAAAGTCCTTCCTTGCCACCTGACATGAAGCATTTGTCGAGAGATTTATAACCGTGCCTCTTCTTCAATACCTGAGATATTAGTAACTCTCACTATTTCATAGGCTGTGTTTATCATTTTTGGATAGGTTTTGGTATGTCCACTATCAGCTATATTCTGTTCTCTGAAACCATATTCTAAAAATTTAAGCACTCTTCAATATGACAGAAAGCAAAGGAAAAAAGGAAAGATAGACCCACTTGAATGCAGAGTTCCAAGGAATAGCAAGGAGGGATAAGAAAAATTTCCTCGGTGATTAATGCAAAGAAATACAGGAAAACAATAGAATAGGAAATAATAGAATTCTCTTCAAGAAAATTAGAGATACCAAGGGAAAATTTCATGCAAAGATGGGCACAATAAAGGACAGAAATGGTATGGACCTAACAAATCAGAAGATATTAAGAACAGGTGGCAAGAATACAAAGAAGAACTATACAAAAAACTGTATCTGGGTTATACGACCCAGATAACCACAGTGGTGCGGTCATTCACCTAGAGCCAGACATCCTGGAATGTGAAGTCAACTGGGCCTTAGAAAGCATCACTACAAACAAAGCTAGTGGAGGTGATGGAATTCCAGTTGAGCTATTTCAAATCCTGAAAGATGATGCTGTTAAGGTGCTGCACTCAGTATGCCAGCAAATTTGGAAAACTCAGTGGTGGCCAAAGGACTGGAAAAGGTCAGTTTTTATTCCAGTCCCAGAGAAAGGCAATGCCAAAGAATGCTCAAACTATCACACAATTGCATTTATCTCACATGCTAGCTAAGTAATGCTCAAAATTCTCCAAGCCACGCTTCAGCAATACATGAACCATGAACTTCGAGACATTCAAGCTGGTTTTAGAAAAGGCAGAGGAACCAGATATCAAATTGCCAACATCCATTAGGTCATTGAAAAAGCAAGAGAGTTCCATATAAAAACATCTATTTCTGCTTTACTGACTAGACCAAAGCCTTTGACTGTGTGGATTATCACAAACTGTGGAAAATTCTTCAAAAGATGGGAATACCAGACCACCTTACCTATCACCTGAGACATCTGTATGCAGGTCAAGAAGCAACAGTTAGAACTGTCCATGGAAAAACAGATTGGTTCCAAATTGGCAAAGGAGTACATCGAGGCTGTATATTGTCATCCTACTTATTTAACTTACATGAAGAATACATTGTGCAAAATGCTGGGTTGGATGAAGCACAAACTGGAATCAAATTGCTGGGAGAAATATCAATAACCTCAGATATGCAGATGGCACCACCCTTATGGCAGAAAGCAAAGAACTAAAGAGCCTCTTGATGAAAGTGAAAGAGGAGAGTGAAAAAATTGGCTTAAAACTCAACATTCAGAAAGCTGAGATATGGCATCTGGTCTCATCACTTCATGGCAAATAGAAGGGGAAACAATGGAAACAGTGAGCGACTTTGTTTTTGGGCTCCAAAATCACTGCAAATGGTGACTGTAGCCATGAAGTTAAAAGATGCTTACTCCTTGGAAGGAAAGCTATGAGCAACAGAGACAGCATATTAAAAAGCAGAGACATTACTTTGTCAACAAAGGTCCATCTAGTCAAAGCTATGGTTTTTCCAGTGGTCATGTATAGATATGAGAGATGGACTATAAAGAAAGCTGAGCACTGAAGAATTGATGCTTTTGAACTGTGGTGTTGGAGAAGACTCTTGAGAGTCCCTTGAACTGTAAGGAGATCCAACTAGTCCATCATAAAGGAAATCAGGCCTGAATATTCATTAGAAGGAGTGAATGTGAAGCTGAAGCTCCAATACTTAGGCTACCTGGTGTGAAGAACTGACTCATTGGAAAAGACCCTGATGCTGGGAAAGACTGAAGGCAGGAGAAGGGGATTTCAGAGGATGAGATGATTGGATGGCATCACCTACTCTAAGGACATGAGTTTGAGCAAGCTCTGGGAGCTGGTGATGGACAGGGAAGCCTGGCGTGCTGCAGTCCATGGGGTTGCAAAGAGTCAGACATGACTGAGTGACTGAACTGAACTTTTAAGTATTAGGTAAAACAAGGTAACTATTTTCAAGGTCTTTTCATTATAGTAAATATCCTCAGGTTCTTTCATGTTCAGTCATTTGCTACATGCCACGATTTTTTGCCCATCTGCATCCTGGACACTCTAAATAAATGAACTCTAGTTTCTCCAAAGACCCTGTGAAGTATTTCTTGTGGAATTTAGGACTGTCTCCAATATGTTGCCAAAAAAACAGAAATGGAATGATTTTTTCATTTACTTGTTTCAGGACACTGTTGTTTACTGCCCCTTTAAATCGTTTTTGGAGGAGGGGAGAGAATAAATAAATGGCTGTTGTTCTATTTAACACAGCCTTAGATTTCATTAGCTTTTTTTTTTCTTGGCAGCCTCATTTTTCCTGTTCAGTGAACTCAATCTCCATGGCTGGTTAATTCTGTCACTGGAGAGTGTGATTCAAATGAAGCCAGGCTGAATGCCAGGCCATCCTGCAGTCATAGTCCATAGCTCTCTTTCCTGCCCATCACCAGTCTATAGACTCTTGGTTATAAGAGAAATTGAGACATGCTTTATTTGTCCAGTTGCCTCAAATGGCAATCTTGAGGCCATAGAAAAAAATGAGCTAGTTTTAGCTATTTGGAGTAATAGTTCTCATCTGATCAGAATGGCT
Organism: Ovis canadensis; assembly: GCF_042477335.2. Classification (NCBI taxonomy): domain Eukaryota; kingdom Metazoa; phylum Chordata; class Mammalia; order Artiodactyla; family Bovidae; genus Ovis; species Ovis canadensis. The sequence goes on from NC_091249.1 coordinate 76,660,330, forward strand.
GGATGACCTAGGATAAGTGTTCTAATAGGGCTTTTGGAAGTTGCTGTAAGGATTAAATTGACACAGAGCACTCCCCTTACTCATATCAGTGTTCAGGAATAAATATTGTTGGCTTTTTTTTTTTTTAAGAGCTACTCGAACTGCCAAACCTTTGGGATGTTGTTTAAGTGTGAGAATTTCAACTGTCCTTTCCTTTTTCTTCTGCATGGAATTGTTTTGCGTATGCTAATTCACTTTCTTTAACTGTTACCTGACTTTTAGACGTGGGTTTCAGTCCACACTAGTTTGAAGCACACAGAGGAGTTTTATTGTTGAGTGTATTCTGTTATTTTTAGTAATAAACATGGAGATGGATGGAGTTTAAAACAACAAAGATTGGAACTGTGAAATCATGTTTTGAACTAGAGGATAATGATCTAAGATCTTAGTATATTAAGCTATTTTAGCCATCCAGCATTGTGGCTAAGAGGTCCTCACCAGTGTTCAAACCCATAGCAACACTGCTAAACCTGTGACCTTATCTTTGATTATTTTACTTGTATCTGTCATATTTGGGCAAGGTTGCACTTGTGGTTGGTGGTGGTTCAGTCTTTGGATCTCAGGTCTGTGTTGTAAATACTCACTATGCGCATCTCTCCTATCTTCCTATGGGTAGTCCACTTCCCCCATTGACTGTAGCACTCCTTGTCAGGTTCGAATACAGTCAAAAACAGTTCTCCATATAGCATCACAGATGGTTACTGATAGCTGATAATTGACATGGGGATGAAATATCCTCAGTTTAGCCTAACGCTCTAGAACTAGACCACCTGAGTTCAAGTTCAAGCTCTGCATCTCTTTCAGCATATTATTTATGATATTATGCATATTTCCTCAGCATGATTTATCTCTCTGTTTCCTCATCCACAATATGGAGATTATAATAGTACCTACTTCATAGAGTTGTTAAAAAGATTAAGTGAGATAATGTGAAGATGCTGGAGCAGTGTCCGCACAGTTAGTTTTTAATAAATGGTAGCTTTCAAGTGAACTCAACAGCCCATTCCTTCAGCTTATCCCATCCCATGCAATATGACCTTCAGATATAATAGTTAAAAACTTATTTGATAACTCACAGCTGGATAATGGGCATTGGGAGTGATATTTGATAATTACAGATGTTCAAGTGTATGTTTGTATGTTTGTATCATACTTGATTCCTCTGTGCTTTTGAGGAGATGGATCAAGGAGAATAATTTACATTTTTTATAATTTTCTATTTTAGTTAGTATTTGAATTAGACCCTTTGACAAACATGTCACTAAAATATCCTTTCCAAAATGGGCAGTGATCTGGCTAATGATAACACTTAGCCATTAACCTGAATTTCTTCCCTCTTCAATTCTATTTATAGAAGTACAGAATACTCACCAGTTGCTCAAGGAAGCAGGTATCTGTCATGCTGATCTTTCTGTCGGCATTTGGATAGGTCTCTCTGTTTTTCTGATTGACACTGGCAACCTCTGTCCCTATGACTGTCTGCCTGTCTTTAAAGCATTTGTGCGCTCCATTTCTGCATCTGTTTCAGACAGCTTGCTGAGGTGCTGCTGCTACTCTTGTGGATATAAGCAGGGTGGAAAGTGTGTGTGGGGAGGGGTATGATTTGTAGGTGTGCATGGACAAATGAAGGCTTCCCTAGTAGCTCAGATGGTAAAGAATTTATCTGCCAATGCAGGAGGCGTGGTTTGAGTCCCTGGGTCAGGAAGATCCCCTGGAGAAGAAAATGGCAACCCACTCCAGTATTCTTGCCTAGGAAACCCCTGAGCCTGGCAGGCGATAGTCCATGGGGTTGCAAAACAGTCGGACATGACTTAGTGACTAAACAACGGACGGACACACAAGTTGTACATATTGAGGAATATAAGGATACTGTGTACATATGTAGTGTCTGTGGGTGGAGGGAATACTTAACCCCGTGTGTCTCTGTGTTTGCACATGTGCCCCCTTGAGGCTATAAAAAACAGTCACTCCTCTAGTTGATGTTTTCTTTAAATAGCCCGGTCAGTATAATCCCATATTTTTTCTCCCTTTCCCTCCCCTTTTCCTAGCCCCTCTCTATCACTTTCCCTCCCTCATCTCTGTAAGTTTTGCCCTCTTGGGTGATTACCACCACTTAGTGACCTGTACTGTACCCTCGTTCTCTTAGAGCCTCTTTGTGTATACCTAGAGGGGACTCACAGGCTGGATCTACTTGGTTTCTCAACAGTTCTATGCAAGGTAGCTCATGTTTATGCAGGGTGCTTATCACTTTAGACTTTCTTGAGAAAAACATGCCTCAAATCTTGAATTTCAGCTTTTCTCTGCTGCTTCTTGACAAAGGAGTTCCTTTCTGCTAGTTCCAGCTAGGCAGATTGGATATTTGAATTATATCCCTTTTAATGGTGAGGAATTTCAGGCCAGTAATTTACAGAATCAGGTTACGACTTGGTGCTTTTTTCACAAAATCATTTATGTGGAGGGTTGGGGAGGAGGGAGTGTTTAGATCAGACATGTGGGGAATATTACAGAATTTTATTTTACCTTCCAGCCCTTTCCTGCCCCCTGACATTATTGAGTCATTATCCATCACAGGCCTTAGTAGAGGTCTGTTAATCACTTTATTATTTTCTCAGGGCTTCTGTGAGATGTGTATCCTTTCCTTTTTAGTAGTATTCCTTGGACTATTAAGTTCTGGGTAAAGGAGTTTTCTTTGCTTCGTACTCTGTACTGATGTTGACAACCTACCCTGGAAAAATTAATAGTAATATTAATAATTGTGGCAGGTCATGAACAAAATCTGTCAGTATCACTAAATATTCATGCTTTCTGCACCCCTTATATTCTGTTTACAGTTCTAATAATTAAGCATCACAGAGTTCAGTTAGAGAAATGACAACTGAATTTATTGATAACAATTATGGATATGAAATTATACAAAGCACTATTTACATAATGCAAACAGGGGAATTAATTACAAACCTAGAAAAGGAAGAATGTTCTGGCTTGTCAGTGAACTCTAAGACCTATAATGTTCACACTAGGAAAGCTTTTTCTTTTTTTCTGGCAATGACATTGACCTCCAGGTATCTGTGAAAGGAAGGCTACAACCTGGGGATCTAGAGGATATAGGTTTAAATATGACTGCTTTACACCTGACTTATGGGGTGATTTAAGGTTAAAGCTAGTACCTGACAGATGGAATGTCATTTGAATTCCACATTTTCCCCCAGACATGGTATTATTTAAGACTTAAAAACCTCATGAGGAAAGAAAAGGCAGATTTTAATATTGAGGGAGTAAAGTTACGTAAGCTAATGGGATACCTTTGAAAGTGTTGTCTCAGCTCACAAACAGTCCCTTTGTGACAGGGATGGACCTGCCTTCTATTGGGCCATAGAACTAGGCCCCAGGCATGGTATCTAGAATTGATGTATACTCTGTTAATCCTTTGGGGGTCTGGGGAAGACACCTGGCACTAGCTAGGCTGCTCAGATCTTTGACTGGGAATCGGGCGCAGAAACAAGAATTGAGAATCGGTTGTTCCTTGTGGCTGGACCTATACCATTCAAACTTGGGTTATTCCACCAGGCACACTAGGTAGCAAAAAAATGATTGACTGAAGTGAGAAAGAAGCAGATTCACAGAAGGAAGCAATGAGGAAAGAGGAAAACGTTTTCCTCCTAGGCACGCAGTGGCATTGTAGCTCCTTTACCCAGTACTCACGAGACTGTGTGTTTCTCCCTTTGACTTCCGTGAAATGCCTGTGCATCCTTGAAATAAACAACTTATTTTATTGTCTTTACTTAAGATAGTTTCCGTGTTTGCTTACATTAAAAAATAGAGTCCCAATAAGACAAATAATTAGCCTAAGTCACAAAACTAATGAGTAGGACAGAGTGAGAGAGAACTCAGGTTTCTTTCCCACCTCTCCGCAGTTTTCCCAATGGCTGTAGTCTTCTCCTGTGGCTGTTTCTTATATTCCTCAGTCCTCATCCTCTATTCAGGACCCATCTAGCCCTATCATGAGGGTGGAGCCCTCTTTGGGTTTCTCAGATCTCAGAGTTGGGGATGAGAGCATTCAGCTTTGCTTCTAGCAAGTACAGATGTACTCTATCAGGGTGCTCCTTGATTCATTAAAATTCTACAAGAAGGAAATGCAGCCAGCTGCCATTCTCGTTGCTCATCATCTTTCCTGGTGTCAGTCACACCTCATTGCATTTGGCAATGCTGTTGACATGAGTGACATTAGCCGGAGCACAAATCAGGTAGCATCTGCTGAGGAAAGGGAAAAAAAAATCATAAACACATTTATAAAAGCGAAAACAGAATCAGGGTGACATCCAGGTTGTCTTTTTGATAGTCTCTGTTTTGGGGTTTGTGTTTGGAATAGATGGCTCCATTTTTTCCATGTTTCAGTTTAACTGTTTCCATGGCTGTCTGTTAGTTTTATCTTAGAGGAAACTCATAATGTTGAATAGATACAGTAAGAGAGGGGTTATAATTAGGATAACCGCTTGGTCCAGTTTGTCTTGGATGATCTCGATGGCTATTTTTCCAGCATAATTTTTAGTAGGACCCATTTCCCTCTCAAACATACCCTGATTTGGATGATAAATTACTTGATTATGCTTGTAATATAAAAGTGATTGATCACATTTGAGGTGCTATCCATCACTGATATTTACTGAGCACCTACTGTGCACGATGCTGGGAAAGACTTAGGTCAGAAGGGGACAGCAGAGGATGAGATGGTTGGATGACATCACTGACTCAATGGACATAAGTTTGAACAAGCTCCGGGAGATAGTGGAGGATGGGGAAACCTGGTGCACTGCAGTCCATGGGGCCACAAAGTCAGACATGACTTAACAACTGAACAACAACCAACAAAGTGATCAAAGGTGGTGTGAGAGGTGTGTATTTGTGTGGCTGGCTGTATAAATATAAGTAGCTCATGGTCTCTGCCCTTAATGAACTTCCGTCCAGTTTAGGAAACAAAGTAATATAAAATAAAGTAAAAAATAAATAATAAAAAAATAAAATGCAAATACTTTGGGAAATAAATATGTAAGTACATATTGGGAAAAATGTATGTATATACAATATACATATATCAGTATAACATATGAAATGTGTAAATTTATATAAAATGTCAAATATTGAAACTTTTAGTTCCAGATTATAAAGTTTTGGGTTGTCATATACCTTAATTAACACATAAATATTTCTTCTTAATGTATCGTCTGATGTATTCTACAATACATTTATTATAAAAATAAAAAAAAAAAGAGAGAAAAATGGAACTATAACTCCAGGGGACAAAAAATCTTCTTAAAGGTTGCATTGGAGTTTGCAAGACAGTTGCTCTGTAGTTTACTGCTCTTGTTGGAGGCATTGTAGGCAAGGACAGAGAATCTGGAGACAGACAGCTTGGGTTCATATCCTAACTCTGCCATTACTAGCAATGTGACCAGGAGAAGAACAACTCATCTATTTAAGTCTCTAGTTTCTCAATTACACATGTAGATGATTAGGGTATCTTCCTTCTTGTTGGAGTTTTGTGAGAATTATATTATGTGTAGAAGGTGACTACCATCGTTCCCAGTGGAAACTAACACCTCAGTAGTTGAGAGTTAACCTAGGATCTGCAGCAGTGTGTCCTTACTGAGTTAAAAATGTTTGGAATCAGCCCTGTCTCTATCATTCAGCCTCTGTGACATATAAGGTAGGGCTACACAGAGAATCCCAGTACTGAAGGTCTGGGACCGTTACCCAGCTCCAGCCAGCACTCAGCAGTGAGATGGTGGGTAGGTAAACAACATTCCTTAGAATCATTCATCACATATCTTCTCGACATTTTCAGAGAGAGTTGTGACAGCAAGGCAAACTGTGTGCCGTAGACTTAGGAGAACAGATGGTGTCAGAAAAATCTAGCATGTGAGGGAAACACATGGTATGTTCCCATCCAGCACAGGAAGGGGCAGGAACCATGTGTACTGAATTATTCCTCCTTCTGGTGGTGAAGGTGGGAAGTAAAAGGAAATAGTGGGATACCAACAGCACAGTCCTACATGGAAAAGGTCTAGAATGCTGCTTCTCTAGAATTTCTTCCCTGGACCTAGAAAGGTATTAACCTTGGTTAAATACTGTTTGAACACATGTTTCTTGGAAATGCACAAGGCACTCATCCCATCAGTTGATTGAAAAGTGTGGGATATCTTGGAACCTCGTTCAAAGAATATGGGCTCTTTGAAGAAAAAAATCATATATAAAACTAAAGTTATAGTACTTGCTATGTTCTTTTAAATTAATGACTAACTTTATTGAGTCCTATATGTCAGATCTGAGTCAAAAGCTTTACTAAGCATTGCCTCATTAAATGTCTATGGCCGCATTCTGACATAAGAGCTATGATAATTCCCATTTTGTGTATAGGGAAACTGGTTCAAAGAGGCCTAAGTATCTAAACAACCACTAGTAGGAAAGGCCTTTTACCTGGGCCAACTTGAGTCTGAATTTTATATTCTTGATTATTATGCTGTATGATGAACTTGCCCTCAAAAGAATAGATTATAGAACTAGCTAAGCAAAAGATCTTTAATGATCTTTCATTGTGGTGAAGGATGGAATAATATGGAAAGGAAGAATTAAAATACTGAGGGCTAGAAGGGCATTTCTGGTTTGACTGACTTTTCTTCTTCTTCCCAATCTAAATTATGTAAGGCAGATGCTTACTCCTTGAAAGGAAAGTTATGACCAACCTAGATAGCATGTTGAAAAGCAGAGATATTACTTTGCCAACAAAGGTCCGTCTAGTCAAGGCTATGGTTTCTCCAGTGGCATGTATGGATGTGAGGTTGGACTCTGAAGAAAGCTGAGCACAGAAGAATTGATGCTTTTGAACTGTGGTGTTGGAGAAGACTCTTGAGAGTCCCTTGGACTGCAAGGAGATTCAACCAGTCCATTCTAAAGGAGATCAGTCCTGGGTATTCACTGGAAGGACTGATGCTGAAGCTGAAACTCCAGTACTATGGCCACCTCATGCGAAGAGTTGACTCATTGGAAAAGACCCTGAGCTGGGAGGGATTGGGGGCAGGAGGAGAATGGGACGACAGAGAATGAGATGGCTGGATGGCATCACCAACTCAATGGACATGAGTTTGAGTGAACTCCGGGAGTTTGTGATGGACAGGGAGGCCTGGTGTGCTGTGATTCATGTGGTCGCAAAGAGTCGGACACGACTGAGCAACTGAACTGAACTGGCCTTACAGTTGGGTAGCCAGTCTTGTTTCACAGGGAGGATCTTTTATGTTTTCTCTGGACGATATTCCAAGATTTTAATGATACTAAAATGCCAGAAAATGCCAGAAAATTCTTCCTGATTTTGAATCTAAAGTGGTGTTATTTAGTCTAATTAGATAATATGAGTAGTATTGAGATATAAGCTATTTTTGGTAATTGGCTAATAGAGTGCTTCCTCATTTTTCTTTCTTTTCATTCTTTTGTCTTTTGCAACTTTATTTCAATATAATTGATGTACAGTAATATGCACATATTTAAAGTGGAGAATTTGATGAGCTTTGACATATATTACATCTAGAAAACCATTTTCTAAATGGTTTTAAGCTAAACAATTAAGATAATGAACATACCCATCATTTCCAAAAGTTTCCTTCTGTCCCTTTGTAATCCAGCCCTCCCTTTCCCATCCCCAGGTAACTACTGCTACTCTCTGTCATTATGAATTAGTTTGCATTTTCTAGAATTTGTAGATAATTGGGATTATACTTGCCTCCTGAGTCAAGTGTATGAAAATGCTTTAGAACAATTTTAATAAGACTTCTAAATAAGTGGTCTAGGTTATGTAGGGATGGGATGGGAGGAGGCTCAAGAGGGAGGGGACATATGTATACTTATAGCTGATTCATGTTGTTGTACAGCAGAAACTAACACAACATTGAAAAGCAATTATCCTCTAATCAAAAATAAAATAAAAAGAGAATACAGTGAAAGCTGGTCTATGACAGCAGTGCTTCTCTAATTTTAGGATGCATCAAAATCACCTGAAGCAATCATTAAAACAAAAATTTCTGGACGTCACCCCCCCAAAAAAAAGTGGTCTAAGTTAATTTTTGGCTGATCAGATGTTATATAGTATACTGAAAAAGGTATGGAATTTTCAGCTGGAAGATCTAAAAATCAGTTCCTGCTTATGTAATCGTAAACAATAAGTAACTGAGTCTCTCTAGGCCTTAGTTTTGTCATTTGTTGTCTTGGGCTAATAGTTACCACTGGGCTCATTGTGAGACTCAAATAACATAAGAATTCTTTTTAAAAAAAATCTGTAAATTTAATTACTATTAACCAGGAAAGTAACTTATTTGGTAGATTCCATTCTAGAGGCATTCTGATTAGTTGGTATGATTCTACTCACTTTGTGTCTACTTTCTGCTAATGTCTTCCTGCATCATTGTATCTCTGAACAGACATGACCATTAGTTTTGGAATCGTACATATTTTCTTATCTATATAAAATTCATATTTCTACATGCTGTATTCTGCTCCTATATTTCTTGTGGTTGAAGACAAAGAGTTCATGCGGTATCTAAATAGGTATACAAGTCTGAGGAAAAGATACAGTTATTAAAACAAAGGAAAAAGGGAGAAACTCCTCACAGATAAGGCAATAAGAACAGGAGTGGAATGCTACTAAGTATCTGGAAAAGAATAAATATATTCAATATACCTGTATATGTCTGGCACTAGATTAGTTAAGGGCCTTGGACTTGCTCTTGACTTTGACCTTGGCCTTGAACTTATCTTTGAACTTGGGCTTGACCTTGACCATTTTTTTATTCTTTCCTTCTATTAATATTTGTGATATGCAGGCTCTTTGTAGACATATACAAGACCCAAGGAAAGGGAAAGAAACATAACACCTATTCTCATTAAGTTTATTATCTTGCTTTGTCCTGGGAGGGGGAAATGATTATAAAATCCTGCCACATTCAATGGTAGGGTGTATTAACTGCAATTTGTCATTCATCTATACTTAAAGTTTAGTTGCTTGCATATGTTTCTAAGTGCATTCACAAGCTGTCTCATAATAAAGCCATGGAGACGTAAGTAATGTAGAGTTTAATGGCTATTGCCTTGATTCAGAAAGGTGAGAGAGTCACAGCTTCACAGAGTAACCCAGAATAAGTTGTTACATTTCTCCAAGCTTATTTAGTAATTTACAAACTAACCCTCTGCCCTCCTTTCTCTGCAGGTGAACCACAAATATCAAACTGTTTTCCACATGAAGATGTATCTGTCCGAGAGCTGAACATGCACCTGGAGCCAGAGGACTCTAAAGAGCTGGTTTTGAAGAAGAAGCTTTGCCTCCTTTTCCCTGTCTACTTTTGGGTGAGTCACCTCATCTTCTACTAAGTGGGAATGCTTTTCCATGTTTTGCCTACCTTGAGGATGGCCCAATGTTAGGATCCCGTGAGATGGATTTGAAAGCAGTCCATGGATTCAAGCCTTTCTAGTTTAATGGAGCTTCAATCTGGTAGCTTAGTTCATGCCTATGAAATAACGTCAAATGTTGTGGCTGTGTACCTGGCAATAGGAGATGATTTCTTTGTGGTTTGTACAGGACAAGAAGATGGCAATGTGAATTATTCTATGAATTTGGATACTACTGTAACCAAATGTCTCCTGTGATACAATCTCTGGTAAGTGACCAAGTTGAAATGCCTGTGTAGTCATCGATCAACACAGGAAACAGTCCATTCAATATGATTTTGTCCTCAGACTTCTGTGCCTCCTCCCCGTTTAGGAGAGATGTCCATGGCTCCTGGCAATAAGCCCCCAAATCTGCCTCCAGATTACAGAGTATGCTCAGCAGGGAACTGTTCCCTTGTCAACAATGAGCATTAGTTCAGCAGTTGGACTGGAAGGAAAAACCTTTGTCTATTAGGAAGCCTGCCGAGCTTGGTTGCTAAGCAACCCAGTCTGGAGGCAGCAAACAGTGTGCACCACGAGGGACTCCAGGGAGGTGGGCCTGGAAAATACAGAGAAGGGATTCCTTATTCAGAGTCAGCTGAGGCAGGAAAAGAAAAAGCACTGCCTGCTACCCTGGTACAAATGAGGTACACACATTGAATTAAATTGTGCATTTTAGCACTGAACATGTTAGGGGCCAATGCTCACAGGTAACTCTATGATTATCTGGAAAACTGTTTGACCTTGGGTTGGTGGCTTTCTTCTGCTTCAGGCTGTGTGACCAAATCAGGAAGACAGGGAGCCAAGTATCACTAAGTTCTCATTTCTACCACTGCAGCCACCAAATGTGCATGTACCTCTTTCAATCGGAGACATGTGATTCAGATCTTTTATATACTGTATTTGCATGAAAGGATGGATAGAAAAGTCTGTATTACTAAAAACCCCAGAGTAAATGTGCTTTGTAATTTTTTAAGCTGGAGGTTCTAAGTTAAATGACTATTTCCCACCACTAAACAGCACTAAATATTTACATAGGGCAGAATATGCCAAAATGGAGATACAGGGGAAGTTATCTTTCATACAGCCCAGCTCTTATAGTTCCTTTCTCATCAAATATGTTCCTCACTAGGCTGCTAGCACATTTGAAAGATGCAAGATTAAGTGCTTTGGGGGGAGTTAAGGCATAAACTACTCCTGAGCCACTTAGGAAGTCTGACATATCATGTAAACATTCACTGATTCTCAGCTTATACCTGACAGCTTATTTGAACACAAAGGAATGAGGCAACTTCTAGTGAGATTTGCTATGAAAGGCGCCCAGGGTTGAGAACTGGGCTGGGGTTGGCATGTGTAGGTGCTTGAGGGTTGAGCCATTACAGAGAGAAGGCACTGGATGGTAAGATTTGCAGATTACAGATAGACATTTGAAGCAGTACTTCTTTTCTTATTTTAGTTGTTAGCTTTGGACATGTTACCTAAGTTCTTTCATGCACATGTTATTCACCAGTACAGTGGGGACAAGAATAGTGTTTACCTCTGAGAGATGCTATGCATTGACATATATACATTGCCATGTGTAAAACAGATAGCTAATGGGAAGTAGCTGTATAGTACAGGGAGCTCAGCTTGGTGCTCTGTGATGACCTAGAGGCGGGAGGTGGGGGGAAGGGAGGCTCACGCAGGAAGGGATATATGTATACATATAGTTAATTCACATTGTTGTACAAACGAACAGCAAAAACCAACACAACACTGCAAAGTGATTATCCTCCAATTAAAAATAAAACATGATCAAATGGATAATCAACAAGGATCTAGTGTATAGAGCAGGGAACTCTACTCAATATTCTGTGATTGCTTATAAGAGGAAAGAATCTAAAAAAGAATACATACACATGTATAACTGAATCAATTTGCTATACACCTGAAACCAACACAGCCTTGTTCATAAACTAGACTGTAATATAAAACAAAAAGTTAAAAAAAGAGATGCTACAAACTTTAAGTAGAATAATGCAAAGGAATCACTTAGCAGAGGCCCTGATATATTGTAAACAATTAAATAGAGACTGGTGAGCTGATCCATGTAAGTACTTAGGTCACTGTCACAGAGTAAAACTGGGCAATATTATTTTTTTGGGGAAAAAGCAAAGCTCAAGGGCAGGATGTTGGAATGGAAAAGTCCTCTAGTAGAAGCTGGGAAACCTGGCATCTGTGAGGGTCTAGGTTACCACTAGGCATTTCAAGCCCCAATGTGCAATTGCGACAGGTTAGCACTGAAAGAGCAGGCATATGCCCAAGACTGCCTTCCCAAGCACTAGAGAGCCCTACTCCAGGAAGAGTTTAGGAAAACAGCTCCAAATTCAGATGCTACAGGTCGCGTCCTTCCTGCGCCCACCCCCCACCACCCCAGTCCTGGGCTACCACTTTCTCACCAAGAAAGATTGACCTAAATGGTCTTTGGATTTACTCCATCTCATCTTTTTATATCTTTTTATTAAGAGTCTTGGAGCTTTCTGTTCATTCACCAAATAAATTTTATTGAGTGTCTACTAGGTGCTGGTTACTGCCATAGGCACCGATGATACATACAGTGGTCATATCCTAACAATATGTCTGTTATCGAGCTTACAATGGCAGGAGATGAACTGTATCAGGTAGATAAAATGATTATTTCAGTTGGTGGTAAATGCTTTTTATGGGAAGTGATTGAAACCTCTGAGAAACAGTGATATCTGAACTTAGACCAGAAGGGTGTAAGAAAATCAGAGACAGGAGGATAAGAACAGAGGTGCTGAGGTAAGAATAGCTTGGTATTCCTGAGGATCTACGATTAGGCCTGGATAACTCATACTTGGTGAGCAAGAGAGAAGCAGTGATGAGAAGATCAAGTCAGAGAGTTTAGGCAGAGGCCCGATCTTAAGGCCTAGAGGACCATAGTAGGAGTTTGGATTTTATTCTGTTACATGCAAGTGAGAAGCCATTCATAGGCTTAAAAAAGAGAATAGTCTGATCTGATTTACATATATAGGAACGAAAGTCAGACTTCTTTGTGAAGAAAATTTAAGAAAATTGGCCCTATCTTTTCAATAAGTCAGAAATAGAAAAAAGGGACTATGCTAGATTAAGAGTATGATGAAATTATGATCCTGGAAGAGAGGGAAAATGTATCTCAAGACATTTCAAGATCATTGGAGAGATTTAAAAGATTACGGAAATGCAGATGCAACACTATCAACCAAGGTACAAGTTACTGAACAGTAGAGACACTTTGTTCTCACTTTGGTTAAAAAACAACACATGCAGACACACATACATGTGGAGAAAAGATCCGTAAAGACATACACTAAGATGTTAACCTTGGCGGTGATCCCTGAGTGTAAGATTAAGGTTATGGTGTTCTCATTTGCATACAAATAATGGATGGCAAATAGAAGAAGAGTGGAAATTGGGAGTCCAGGTGGAAAGTTGTTACACTTGAGAAAAAACAATCAATCTCAAGGTGGATTATAGTGGAATTGGTGAGAAGTTGATTAATCAGAGAAATAATTTTGGTGTAGGGGTAGTTAGGACTTACGGATCGACTATTCTAGAAGAGGAAAAAAATTAGTCAAGAATGACTCCTAGGTGTTTGGCTTGAGACATGGATGGAAAGTAATGACTTTTTCTGGGATGCAAAAAAAAAAAAAAAAAAAGTCTGACTTGGGCACATTTCTCAGAGGAAGGTTAAGAAGTGACTAGATACCTTGTGATAGGTTATCCCTAAGGAGGTGAGCCATTCTAAGACCCCAGTATTCTTGGATGAGCTACCTTCATTCCCTAGTGTTCTATTCAGACCAAGCTTGTGAAGCAGAGGATAAATGAATGACAGCATGTCTTGAAAAATCACCTGGGGTGATAAAGTAAAATATAAATTATATAGCATAGGAGGTTCTGTGTAATAATGGTTGCCTCTTAAGCCTCTCCACTTTAGAAAGTCAGTGTCATCACTTGAGATGGTCCATAGAAATGAAACCTAATAACTTACCATACATAAAAAAGATATCATTAAAGAACAGAAAAAGGAGTAAAAGTTACTATGTCTAGAAAGTAAAATCAGATATTTTGGAGGCAGATTGTCAATGTTGTCATTGTTGTTGTTATTCAATCACCAAGTTGTGTCTGACTCTTTGTGACCCCATGGACTGCAGCATGCTAGCCTCCCCTGTCCTTCACTATCTCCTTGAGTTTACTCAAATTCATGTCCACTGAGTTGGTAAGGCTATCTATCCATCTCATCCTCAATGTAAATAATCACTGATGAAAGTTTTAAATTATTTTTAGCCAAGCCAGCTGTCAGCTATCTGAAGTCCCCAGGTAGTCGAAACTCATATCATCTATGTGATTTATGCTTTCGTTGTGATAGTTTTCATAACTTTGTGGGATGGCATGGAAGACTTCCCAGTCAGCGCTGAAGTTAAACCAAACAATGTGGCTTCTTTGTTAACTGTAGCAAGAAAAAGTTTGTTTAAATGTGAGGAAGAGTTTCTAAAATAGAAAGGCAAGTTTAGACTAGGTGGTTCTTTGAAAGGGTTTCCACTCATTGAAGCTACTTTCTAATTTATGATTTTATGGCCAAGTATTTAAAGCAAGAATAAACAGACTCTTGAAAGGTAACTCCATCTAGTCTATTTTTTTTTAAACCTGGCCTATACCCAATCTACCCAGATGCATCACAGCTGACTCAATCCAGATGGCTCTTTGAAGCAGCCAAACTGAGCATTTCAGACATGCCACAAATTTGTATGCTGAAGATCCCAGACTCTTAAGCAAATAGTAAACCTGAGATGCCAATTACAGAAGCTCAGAGACCACAAGAATTAAAAGTGTAGGGACAAAATGTTAAGCAGTAGGGAGGAGTAGAGTTTAATAAGGAAAAAGTTCCCCAGTCTTCAACCAAGGTCAGGTATTTAACATATTTCTTTCATTAATGTTTATCCAATTTTTATTATTTGTTATCATTTAAAAAAATTTACATTGTCTGAACAGTAAATGGATTTAGAAAAGGCAGAGGAACCAGAATCAAAATTGCCAACATCTGTTGGATCATCATAAAAGCAAGAGAGTTCCAGAAAAACATCTATTTCTGCTTTATTGACTATGACAAAACCTTTGACTGTGTGGATCACAACAAACTGTGGAAAATTCTTTAAGAGATGGGAAAACCAGACCACCTGACCTGCCTCCCAAGAAATGTGTATGCAGGTCAAGAAGCAACAGTTAGAACTGGATATGGAACAACAGGCTGGTTCCAAATCAGGAAAAGAGTGCATCAAGGCTGCATATTGTCACCCTACTTATTTAACTTATATGCAGGGTACATCATGAGAAATGTGGGACTGGAATTAAGAACAAGCTGAAATCAAGATTGCTGGGAGAAATATCAATGACCTCAGATATGCAGATGACACCACCCTTACGGCAGAAAGAGAAGAAGAACCAAAGAGTCTTTTGATGAAAGTGAAAGAGGAAAGTGAAAAAGTTGGCTTAAAACTCAACACTCAGAAAACTGAGATCATGGCATCCAGCCTAATCGCTTCATGGCAAATAGATGGGGAAACAATGCAAACAGTGAAAAACTTTACTTGAGAGGGCTCCAAAATCACTGCAGATGGTGACTGCAGCCATGAAATTAAAAGATACTTGCTCCTTGGAAGTAAAGCTATGATCAACCTAGACAACATATTAAAAATTAGAGACATTACTTTACCAACAAAGGTCCATCTAGTCAAAGCTATGGTTTTTCCAGTAGTCATGTGTGGATGTGAGAGTTGGACTATAAGGAAAGCTGAGCACCAAAGGATTGATGCTTTTGAACTGTGGTGTTGGAGAAGACTCTTGAGAGTCCCTTGAACTGCAAGGAGATCCAACCAGTCCATCCTAAAGGAGATCAGTCCTGAATATTCATTGGAAGAACTGATGTTGAAGCCAAAACTCCAATACTTTTGTCACCTGATGTGAAGAACTGACTCATTAGAAAAAACCCTCATGCTGGGAAAGATTAAATGTGGGAGGAGAAGGGGACAACAGAGAATGAGATGGTTGGATGGCATCACTGACTCAATGGACATGAGTTTGAGTAAGCTTCAGGAGTTGGTGATGGACAGGGAAGCCTGGTATGCTGCAGTCCATGGGATCACAAAGAGTCGTACATGATCGAGTGACTGAACTGAACGGAACTGAACAGCAATATCTCTCAGAATACTGTGTTCAGTGTTCTTATTTAAGAAGCAATTTACTAGTGGAAAGGAAAAAATTTATAAAATGTTTTGTCATCTTAACAGTCTAAAAAATATTTGGGTGCATAGTCAAAATATTTGCTTTCTTTAGCAGATTAGACTGTTAAAGCTAAATTATAAATGTTTTTAGCTTTATAAGTTAAAACTTTACCAGGGGCTTTGCTGGTAGCTCAGCTGGTAGAATCCACCTGCAATGCAGGAGACCCAGGTTTGATCCCTGAATTGGGAAGATCCCCTGGAAAATTATTGTTTTCCTATAATAATTTTCCTATCTCACTTAGAAAATACCTTATCAACTCAGAGGGACCATATTTCATCCCATAATTATGAAATACAGGCTTGGAGACAGCTATGTAACTAGAATTCATGGTATTCTATGTCCTTCCTGTCTGTTCAAATCTGCTCATGTGACCTGTTAATAATAAGATCTTAGTGGTTTTGAAAAATTTCCCAGTGAGTTTAAACTTACTAATAAATGGGTCAAATAAAATAGATGGACACTAGGCTGAGGAAGTGACTACAAATCAGATTATTTACTGGGGCTTAAGATGTTTCTAGCTGGTTTCCACAGAGAAGGGAAAACCAAGAAGTATGACCGAATGAATTGGAGGTTGTAAGTAATCCAGAGATGCCTTCAGATACTGAAAAGAAAAGCCCAGAGATTGGCCATAGCCATTCAGCTTGGTCTTCCCTTTTTGGAAGATTTCAGAGGAGCCTGGAAGGCTACATGAGGTCACAAGAGTCAGACAGGACTAGTGACTAAACAGCAATAACAGCAACATGTTCCTAGTAGAGGAAAGAGCAATGTCAGACAAAAAAGCTCAGGTTATAAAAACTCTCCCAATGGAATCACACAGAATTGAATGCATGTTCTGACTTTAGCAATTATTAATTCTTGAAAGAACCCGGCACTTCATTCTCTGTTTCCATTTTCTTATCTAAAAAAGGTTTGGTGAAGAAGATTAAGTAAAATACTGCTATATAAAATATTTGTACAACATTTGACAACTAAACAGGTTCAATGGGTATTTTGCAATTTTTACTTATGTTTTAGAATAATAGCTCTACAATATTGTGTTGGTTTCTGCCAAACATAAACATGAATCAGCCATAGGTATACCCATGTCCCCTCCCTCTTGTACCTCCCTCCTACTTTCTCCTCTTCCCACCCCTCGAGGTTGTTAGAGGCCTGGTTTGAGTTCCCGGAGTCACACAGAAAATTTCCACTGGCTATCTGTTTTACATATGATTATGAATGTTTCCATGTTACTCTTTCTTACATCCCATCCTCTGTTCTCCCCCACCATGTCCATAAGTCTGTTCTCTTATGTCTGTATCTCTGCAAATTTGCTGCTCTGCAAATAGGTTCATCAGTACCACCTTTCTAGATTCTATATATAGGCATTAACATGTGATATTTGTTTTTCTCTTTCTGACTGACTTCACTCTGTATAACAGGCTTAGGTTCATCCACCTCATTAGAACTGACTCAAATATATTCCTTTTTGTGGCTGAGTAATATTCCATTGAATATATGTACCACATCTTCTTTATCCACTCATCTGTCCATGGGCATCTAGATTGCTTCCATGTCCTAGTTATTGCAAACAGTGCTGCAATGAACATTGGGGTACATGTGTCTTTTTCAGTTTTGCTTTCCTCAGGGTATATTCCTAGTAGTGGGAAGGCAATGGCACCCCACTCCAGTACTCCTGGCCTGGAGAATCCATGGATGGAGAAGCCTGGTAGGCTGCAGTCCATGATGTCGCTAAGAGTTGGACACGACTGAGTGACTTCACTTTCACTTTTCACTATCATGCATTGGAGAAGGAAATGGCAACCCACTCCAGTGTTCTTGCCTGGAGAATCCTAGGGACGGGGAAGCCTAGTGGGCTGCTGTCTAAGGGGTCGCACAGAGTCGGACACGACTAAAGCGACTTAGCAGCAGCAGCAGCATGGTGGTTTTATTCCTAGATTTTTAAAAAAAATTTTATTTTTACTTTATTTTACTTTACAATACTGTATTGATTTTGCCATACATTGACATGAATCCACCACGGGTGTATACAAGCTCCCAATCCTGAATCCCCCTCCCACCTCCCACCCCATATCATCTCTCTGGATCATCCCCATGCACCAGCCCCAAGCATCCTGTATCCTGTATCGAACATAGACTGGCACTTTGTTTCTTACATGATAGTATACATGTTTCAATGCCATTCTCCCAAATCATCCCACCCTCTCCCTCTCCCTCTCCCTCAGAGTCCAAAAGTCCGTTCTACACATCTGTGTCTCTTTTGCTGTCTCGCATACAGGGTCATCATTACTATCTTTTTAAATTCTGTATATATGTGTCAGTATACTGTATTGGTGTTTTTCTTTCTGGCTTACTTCACTCTGTATAATTGGCTCCAGTTTCATCCATCTCATCAGAACTGATTCAAATGTATTCTTTTTAATGGCTGAGTAACACTCCATTGTGTATATGTACCACAGCTTTCTTATCCATTCATCTGCTGATGGACATCTAGGTTGTTTCCATGTCCTGGCTATTATAAACAGTGCTGCAATGAACATTGGGGTACATGTGTCTCTTTCAGTTCTGGTTTCCTCTGTGTGTATGCCCAGCAGTGGGATTGCTGGGTCATAAGGTAGTTCTATTTGCAATTTTTTAAGGAATCTCCACACTGTTTTCCATAGTGGCTGTACTAGTTTGCATTCCCACCAACAGTGTAAGAGGGTTCCCTTTTCTCCACATCCTCTCCAGCATTTATTGCTTGTAGACTTTTGGATTGCAGCCATTCTGACTGGTGTGAAATGGTACCTCATTGTGGTCTTGATTTGCATTTCTCTGATAATGAGTGATGTTGAGCATCTTTTCATGTGTGTGTTAGCCATCCATATGTCTTCTTTGGAGAAATGTCTATTTAGTTCTTTGGCCCATTTTTTGATTGGGTCGTTTATTTTTCAGTAATTGAGCTGCATAAGTTGCTTGTATATTTTTGAGATTAGTTGTCAGTTGCTTCATTTGCTATTGTTTTCTCCCATTCAGAAGGCTGTCTTTTCACCTTACTTATAGTTTCCTTTG
This sequence comes from Ovis canadensis, assembly GCF_042477335.2. Taxonomy (NCBI): domain Eukaryota; kingdom Metazoa; phylum Chordata; class Mammalia; order Artiodactyla; family Bovidae; genus Ovis; species Ovis canadensis. Next base: position 76,679,206 of record NC_091249.1, read on the forward strand.
TTGTGCAGAAGCTTTTAATTTTAATTAGATCCTATTTGTTTATTTTTGCTTTTATTTCCAGAATTCTGGGAGGTGGATCATAGAGGATCCTGCTGTGATTTATGTCGGAGAGTGTTTTGCCTATGTTCTCCTCTAGGAGTTTTATAGTTTCTGGTCTTACATTTAGATCTTTAATCCATTTTGAGTTTATTTTTGTGTGTGGTGTTAGAAAGTGATCTAGTTTCATTCTTTTACAAATGGTTGACCAGTTTTCTCAAGTGTTCACCGAACCTTTTCCAGTATAGATCACATCCTGGGCCATAAATCTAACCTTGATAAATTAAAAAAAATTGAAATCATTCCAAGCATCATTTCTGACCATAATGCACTAAGATTAGGTCTCAATTACAGGAGAAAAACTATTAAAAATCCCAACATATGGAGGCTGAGCAACATGCTTCTGAATAACCAACAAATCACAGAAGAAATCAAAAAAGAAATCAAATTATGCATAGAAACGAATGAAAATGAAAATACAACAACCCAAAACCTGTGGGACACTATAAAAGCAGTGCTTAGAGGAAAGTTCATAGCAATACAGGCATACCTCAAGAAAAATGTCAAATAAATAACCTAACTCTACACCTAAAGCAACTAGAAAAGGAAGAATTGGAGAACCCCAGAGTTAGTAGAAGGAAAGAAATCTTAAAAATTAGGGCAGAAATAAATGCAAAAGAAACAAAAGAGACCATAGCAAAAATCAACAAAGCCAAAAGCTGGTTCTTTGAAAAGATAAATAAAATTGACAAACCATTAGCCAGACTCATCAAGAAACAAAGGGAGAAGAATAAAATCAATAAAATTAGAAATGAAAATGGAGAGATCACAACAGACAACACAGAAATACAGAGGATCATAAGAGACTACTATCAGCAATTATATGCCAATAAAATGGACAACGTGGAAGAAATGGACAAATTCTTAGAAAAGTACAACTTTCCAAACCAGGAAGAAATAGAAAATCTTAACAGACCCATCACAAGCACGGAAATTGAAACTGTAATCAGAAATCTTCCAGCAAACAAAAGCCCAGGTCCAGAAGCTTCACAGCTGAAGTCTACCAAAAATTTCGAGAAGAGCTAACACCTATCCTACTCAAACTCTTCCAGAAAATTGCAGAGGAAGATAAACTTCCAAACTCATTCTATGAGGCCACCATCACCCTAATACCAAAACCTGACAAAGATGTCACAAAAAAAGAAAACTACAGGCCAATATCACTGATGAACATAGATGCAAAAATCCTCAACAAAATTCTAGCAATCAGAATCCAACAACATATTAAAAAGATCATACACCATGACCAAGTGGGCTTTATCCCAGGGATGCAAGGACATCCTGCAAATCAATCAATGTAATTCACCACATTAACAAACTGAAAAATAAAAGCCATATGATTATCTCAATAAATGCAGAGAAGGCCTTTGACAAAATTCAACATCCATTTATGATAAAAATTCTCCAAAAAGCAGGAATAGAAGGAACATACCTCAACATAATAAAAGCTATATATGACAAACCCACAGCAAACATTATCCTCAATAGTGAAATATTTCTAGATTTTAAGGAATCTCCATACCATCTTCCATAGTGGCTGTATCAATTTACATTCCCACCAATAGTGCAAGAGTGTTCCTTTTTCTCCACACCCTTTCTAACATTATTGTTTGTAGATTTTTTGATGAGGCCACTCTGACCAGTGTTAGGTGATATCTCATTGTAGTTTTGATTTGCATTTCTCTAATAATGAGCAACACTGAGCATCTTTTCATCTGGTTATTAGCCATCTGTATGTCTTCTTTGGAGAAATGTCTGTTTAGGTCTTTTGCCCATTTTTTGATTGGGCTGTTCGTTTTTCTAGTATTGAGTTGCATTAGCTGTTTGTACATTTTTGAGGTTAATCCTTTGTCAGTTGTTTCATTAGCTATTATTTTCTCCCATTCTAAGGGTTGTCTTTTTATGTTGTTTATAGTTTCCTTCGCTGTGCAAAAGCTTTTAATTTGGTCCCACTTGTTTATTTTTATTTCCATTACTCTAGGAGATGAGTCATAGAGGATCTTGCTGTGATTTATGTCATAGAGTGTTCTACCTATGTTTTCTTCTAAGAGTTTTATAGTTTCTGGTATGGTCTTATATTTAGGTCTTTAATTCATTTTGTGTTTATTTTTGAAGCTTCCCAGGTTGTGCTAGTGGTACAGAACCTGTCTACCAATGCAGGAGGTGTAAGAGATATAGGTTCAATCCCTGGATAGGAAAGATCCCCTGGAGAAGGAAATGGCAACTGACTCCAGTATTCTTGCCTGGAGGATTCCATAGATAGAGGAACCTGCTATGCTACAGTCCATAGGGATGCAAAGAGTTGGACATGATTGAAGTGACTTAGCACACATACTGTTAGAAGCTGTTCTAATTTCATTCTTTTACACATAGCTGTCAATTTTCCCAGCAGCACTTATTGGAGACTGTCTTTGCCCCATTGTGTATTCTTGCCTCCTTTGTTAAAAATAAGGTGCCCATAGGTGTGTGGGTTTATTCTCTAGATTTTCTAACTTGTTCCATTGGTCTATATGTCTGTTTTTGTGCCAGCACCATACTGTCTTGCTGACTGTAGCTTTGTAATATAGTCTGAAGTCGGGAAGGTTGATTCCATTAGCTTCATTCTTCTTTCTCAAGATTGCTTTGGCTATTTAGGGTCTTTTGTGTTTCCATGAATTGTGAGGGGTTTTGTTCTAGTTCTGTGAAAAATGCCATTGGTAATTTGATAATGATCATACTGAATCTGTAGGTTGCATTTGATAGTATAGGCATTTTCACAATGTTGATTCTTTAAACTCAGGAACGTGGAATATCTCTCCATATGTATTTTTTGAATTTTTTTTATTTTTAATAGGAGGATAATTGCTTTACAACATTGTGTTGGTTTCTGCCATATATCAACATGAATAAGCCATAGGTATACATATGCCCTCTCCCTCTTGAACCTCCAATGGCTATTTTTAATATAATCAATGAAAAAAGAGAGTAAATGAATTAAAAAATAAAAACAATAACAAAAGCAAATATTATTGCTTTTTCTATTGTATAGCAACTGTGTTTCTGAGAATGCTATATTTCTTTCAAGTAGAGAATCAAATTACATTGAAAGCCCCTTACTACTAGCAAAGGTGTGACTCTTTGAATGTGTATAGCCTGTGGCTTTTTGGAGTAGCTCTTGATATTTACGTTTGCACTAAACCACATTATTGAAAAAGCAAGAGAGTTCCAGAAAAATATCTATTTCTGCTTTATTGAGTATGCCAAAGCCTTTGACTGTGTGGATCACAATAAACTGTGGAAAATTCTGTAACAGGTGGGAATACAAGACTGCCTTACCTGCTTCTTGAGAAACCTATATGCAGGTCAGGAAGCAACAGATAGAACTGGACATGGAACAACAGACTGCTTCCAAATAGGGAAAGGAGTACGTCAAGGCTGTATATTGTTACCCTGCTTATTTAACTTATATGCAGAGTATATCATGAGAAACACTGGGCTGGAAGAAGCACAAGCTGGAATCAAGACTGCCGGGAGAAATATCAATAACCTCAGATATGCAGATGACACCACCCTTATGGCAGAAAGTGAATAACTAAAGAGCCTCTTGATGAAAGTGAGAGAGGAGAGTGAAACAGTTGGCTCAACATTCAGAAAATGAAGATCATGGCATCCGGTCCCATCACTTCATGGCAAATAGATGGGGAAACAGTGGCTGACTTTATTATTTATTTATTTTGGCTCCAAAATCACTGCAGATGGTGACTGCAGCCATGAAAATAAAAGATGCTTACTCCTTGGAAGGAAAGTTATGACCAATCTAGATAGCATATTGAAAAGCAGAGACATTACTTTGCCAACGAAGGTCCATCTAGTCAAGGCTATGGTTTTTCCAATGGTCATGTATGGATGTGAGAGTTGGACTGTAAAGAAAGCTGAGCACCAAAGAATTGATGCTTTTGAACTGTCATGTTGGAGAAGACTCTTGAGAGTCCCTTGGACTGCAAGGAGGTCCAACCAGTCCATCCTAAAGGAGATCAGTCCTGGGTGTTCATTGGAAGGCCTGCTTTTGAAGCTGAAATTCCAGTACTTTGGCCACCTCATGTGAAGAGCTGACTCATTAGAAAAGACCCTGATGCTAGGGAAGATTGAGGGAAGGAGGAGAAAGGGAAAATAGAGGATGAGATGATTGGATGGCATCACTGACTTGATGGATGTGAGTTTGGGTAAACTCTGGGAGTTGGTGATGGACAGGGAGGCCTGGCGTGCTGCGGTTCATGGGGTTGCAACGAGTCGAATACAACTGAGTGAGTGAACTGAACTGAAGCCACATTTGATGACAGATATATGTCTTAAAGTGTCATGGTACCTACAGAGAGAAGATGACTTATCCCACTGTTGGTTCACCCTTAGCTTCCTGACTTTCCAGGTTTGCGTGATTAACTTTTTGGTTGAGCTCAGTCTGGGAGTGAGATGATGGCACGACTAAAGACAGTTTTTGCCATGGGGCAGAGTTCATACCTGTCACTACAGTTGTTCTTATTTAATCCATAACAACCACCACTCTCCTGTTTGCATTTTTCCCTGCATGATTAGCATCTGTCCTCTTCTTCTGTAACCTTGAACACATCTAACATGTTTTGAGGGCTTCCCTGGTGGCTGCAATGCAGAAGACCAACCTGCAGTGCAGAAGACCAACCTGCAATGCAGAAGACCCTGGTTTGATCCATGGGTCAGGAAGCTCCCCTGAAGGGAATGGCTACCTTCCCTGGTAAATTGTATTATTGCCTGGTAAACCCCATTAACAGAAATGCCCGACAGTCCATGGAGTCACAAAGTCAGAGATGAATGAACAACTAACATATATATACAACATGTTGGCTATAGTATTTCATTATATTAAGTCTACTTCTAATAGTCCTCTAAGTCCTCTGGAATCTAATGCCTGGTGATCTGAGGTGGAACTCATAGAAAAATAATACAAATAAAGTACATAATATATGTAGTGCGCTGGAATCATCCTTAAACCATCCCCCCTTCCAGGTCCATGGAAAAATTGTTTCCCACCAGACCGGTCCCTGGTTGCCAAAAATGTTGGGGACTGTTGCTAAGGCGCTAATCAAGTTTAACAAAGAGCACATACTGAAACAATAGGACAACTATTACAAGGCCATGTTTTACATGTTAAAGCTCTAATAGTACGTACACTTACATAACATTACATTCTATTGATGAGGGATCTGAGGTCCAGGAAAGACCAGGTCACGTGGCCTAGAGGAAGGGAATTATTATTCAAGCTCCAGTGTTTTGACTGAAGTTCAATGTTATTTCTGTTCCTTTTGGCCTGAATGTTTTGACTTAAGGAGTTAAGATGAAAGAATGATGCATGTGGTAGGGATAATCAGCGAAAACTTCTGGGCAGAAATGAGCCTCAAAGGCCTGATAGACAATGGCTGGGCCAGGGGAGCATTTGAAACTAAGCTAAGGCACACACATCCTAGCTTGAGGATAAAAACTCACACCTTGCATTTTGGGATGGAAAATCCTAAGTCTCTCATTTGAAATTCTTTTTATCCTCATGCCAGTAATGTTATTTTCTAGCATGGAATATTTTCCTGCACAGTTGGTGGTCTGGCTACAGTGACTAATCTTTCACTGAATATATTCTTTCAAATACAGTATCTTGGTTGACAGTTATTAAACGCCTGGTTGACACTAGACATCAAAGAATTGGGGAACAAACACAAGGTACTGCAGATTCATTTAGTAATCAAAGATAACTGCTTTGATAAATAGCGACCAGTGTAGATTTATTTTCAGGATGAATGGGCAGTTGCTACGTAAACTGGAATTCCTGAATTTGTCCTCTTCACCGGCCTGCCAGAACACTCCAGAGGCCCTTGTTTGAGGCCTTTCAGAGATGGGCTTTTAAATTCTTACTGCTGCTTAACGATTGGTCCTTTTAGATGCCAAAATGCATTTTCCTCTCATATATTTTGTGCTTTTGTTTTTTCTTGTTACTCTGGCTGGTGTCAGTTCATTTTAGTTCAGTCACTCAGTCCTGTCTGACTATTTGCGACCATGTGGACTACAGCACACCAAGCTTCCCTGTCCAACACCAACATCCAGAGCTTGCTCAAACTCATGTCCGTTGAGCTGGTGATGCCATCCAACCATCTCATCCTCTGTAATCCCCTTCTCCTCCTGCCTTCAATCTTTCCTAGCATGAGGGTCTTTTCGAATGAGTCAGTTGTTTGCATCTGGTGGCCAAACTACTGGAGCTTCAGCTTCAGCATCAGTCCTTCCAATGAATATTCAGGACCGATTTCCTTTAGGATTGACTGGTTGGAACTCCTTGCAGTCCAAGGGACTCTCAAGAGTCTTCTCCAACACCACAGTTCAAAAACATTAATTCTTCGGCGCTCAGCTTTCTTCACAGTCCAACTCTCCCTTCCATACATGACTAATGGAAAAACCACAATTTGACTAGACGGACCTCTGTTGGCAAAGTAATGTCTCTGCTTTTTAATATGCTATATAGCATCTGTTAAATTTATAAATTCCTGGGTGCTAAGACTACCTGTGAAAAATGGGTATGGTAGTGTTATGATCATATCCCCTTCCTTCCCAGCCTCAACAGCATCAGTTGAAGAACTAGGAGAGTGGTAGCTGATGTAGAGTGTCAGGAGAGATCTCATAAAATTGCGCTGTGTGTTCTGCTGCTCTTTGTCCTCTGCATTGAAAGTGTTTCTGGGAGATGCTCTTACCCAAATTGTCACCACTTCATCCTATAGTGTAGACCTTTGCTCCAACTTGGGCTTCCCTGATGGCTAAAGAGATAAAGAATCTGCCTGCAATGCAGGAGACCTGGGTTTGATCCCTGGGTTGGGAAGATCCTCTGGAGAAGGAAATGCCAACCCACTCCAGTATTCTTTCCTGGAGAATTCCATGGACAGAGGAGCCTGGTTGGCTACAGTCCATGGGATCGCAAAAAGTCGGACACAACTGAGTGACTATCACTTTCACTTGCTCCATTATATCTTACAGCAGGTTGAATTAACTGGTGACACAAGTAAAATTCATTGTATGCCATCTTGATCATAAAGTATGATTCAGTTCAGTTCAGTTCAGTCGCTTAGTCGTGTCTGACTCTTTGCGACCCCATGAATCACAGCACGCCAGGCCTCCCTATCCATCACCAACTCCCGGAGTTCACTCAGGCTCACGTCCATCGAGTCAGTGATGCCATCCAGCCATCTCATCCTCGGTCGTCCCCTCCTCCTCCTGCCCCAAATCCCTCCCAGCATCAGAGTCTTTTTCAATGAGTCAACTCTTCGCATGAGGTGGCCAAAGTACTGGAGTTTCAGCTTTAGCATCATTCCCTCCAAAGAAATCCCAGGGCTGATCTCCTTCAGAATGGACTGGTTGCATCTCCTTGCAGTCCAAGGGACTCTCAAGAGTCTTCTCCAACACGACAGTTCAAAAGCATCAATTCTTCGGCGCTCAGCCTTCTTCACAATCCAACTCTCACATCCATACATGACCACTAGAAAAACCATAGCCTTGACTAGATGGACCTTAGTCGGCAAAGTAATGTCTCTGCTTTTGAATATGCTAACTAGGTTGGTCATGACTTTTCTTCCAAGGAGTAAGCGTCTTTTAATTTCATGGCTGAAACCACCATCTGCAGTGATTTTGGAGCCCCAAAACATAAAGTCTGACACTGTTTCCACTATTCCCCATCTATTTGCCATGGAGTGATGGGACCGGATGCCATGATCTTAGTTTTCTGAATGTTGAGCTTTAAGCCAACTTTTTCACTCTCCTCATTCATTTCATCAAGAGGCTTTTTAGTTCCTCTTCACTTTCTGCCATAAGGGTGGTGTTATCTGCATATCTGAGGTTATTGACATTTCTCCCCGCAGTCTTGATTCCAGCTTGTGTTTCTTCCAGCCCAGCATTTCTCATGATGTACTGTGCATAGAAGTTAAGTAAGCAGGGTGCCAATATACAGCCTTGACGTACTCCTTTTCCTATTTGGAACCAGTCTGTTGTTTCACTTCCAGTCTAACTGAAAGGAGAGTCAAGTAGCCAAATATAAGGTGTCCAGGACTGGTGGAGCCAGTGGTCAACAAAGGAGTTCATTCCGTGGCCTAAAATTATTCTCCTTTATCACTATCATCATCTTTTTCTCTTTTGTGAAGGACCAATCTTTCAGGCCAAACTTAAAACATCCATCAACCTGACTGGTCCTGGGCCCCCCATTTGTAACTTCTTAGTACTTTAAAGTTTGTAAATCAGTGTCTTATTTATGTGCATCTGATCCCCAGGACAACTCATAGAGAGACAATACTATTTAGTTCTCTTACGCAAATAAGAGAACTCAGCTCAGTGACTTAAAGGAGGCTGGGAAGGATTTGGGACCCAAACCCAGTCCTGTTACTCCTAACAGGCCTGTTATGAGTTCTCTTCTTTGTACTAGGTCTATCCCTAGTCTTCATCTCTTTACTCCTTTCCAATTTGCCTTTGCTGTCTAGGTAACCAAGGCCTCATCCTCCACCCTAGTCTTGCAGGATAATACAAACAGTTCAAGTCTGGGCAGACTTGTCTGAAGTCTCAACAGTTTCCCCTTCCCACTCAACATTGTTTATCCCTGCTCTGACATTCTAAAATGGCTATTAATGGCTATTATTGTGTTTGCCTCTCAGTGAGCAATTCTAGATAAATAATTGTATACATGAGGAATTTCAGCCATCACAATGGTAGAGATCTTGTGTTAGTCTTTTTTTTTTTTTTTTTTTGAGAGGAATAGTAGGACTTAGTATTTTGGTTTGGGCTTTTTTTTTTTTTTTTTTTGCATGAACAATACATAGCCTTACATATGTTATCGGACGGTAATCAAAAAAGTAAGTCAAATTTCCCTCAGACTTCATCATTTAGAAACTGGCAATAATAGATGTACAGGAAAAACTTTGGTTAAGTAGACTTTTATTGCAGGAAGAGGGACTCCTTACAGGGCCTGAGAGTGGACTCTTGTCTAATACTCGGAAATGAGTTGCCTGAGGAGACACACATGCTGACAAAGCAAGAGACTTTATTGGGAAAGACCCCCTAACCCCAGGTGGAGAGCACTAGGGTAAGGGAATCTAGGAGAACTGTTCTGCCTGGTGGCTCCAGTCTTGGGTTTTATGGTGATGGGATTAGTTTCCACGATGTTTTTGGCCAATCACTCTGACTCAGGGTCCTTCCTGGTGGCACACACATTGCTCAGCCAAGATGTGCCAGCAAGAAGGATTCTCAGAGGTGGTCAGACATGTGATGTCTCCTTTTGACTATTCTAAAACTTTTCCGGTGGGTGGTAGCTTCTTAGTTCCGCGTTCCTTACCAGAACCTCCTGTTATAAATTAACTCATGCAAATGGTTACTTTGGTGCCTGGTCAGGGTAGGTGGTGTGGGCTTCCCCTAACACGTTGGGTAAGTCCATTCAGCTGCTTGTGTCTCAGCTTCCTTTTCTTCAAAATCAGTAGCCATAGTAGTGACCTTACTGTTCTGAGAATGAAATGAGATAATGTGAGTAAGACAATAGAGCAAATAAATCTTGAGTGGATATTAATAATATAGCCCAGGTCTGTCAGAGTGTAGAAACTGTCATCTTTCTTTGTTTTTGTTGCCTTTTCTCCAGCCAAGCTCTGAGGGACTTAGGGACAGAAGTACTTGCCTGCCCACCACTGTTCACACCTAATCCCCATATGGCTCAGTATTTTCTTTCTGACCCCATAGTATGAAAATGACCTCAGGCGGTATGAATATACAATTGTATACACAAGAGAAGCAGGTTATAGTTGTCTGATATTTCTGTCTGAACTCTGGGATTTCAAAAAGAAAACAAAACATATACAGTTTATTTTCTCATTGGTGTGACTCTTTTTTTAAGTTAAATCATAATTTCCTTTTTTAACCCTTTGGCTTTTTCAGACTTGTTCTGAAAAAAAAAAAAAAAAAGTTTCTCCAGTGGTTTGGGTTGAGGAAGCACTCTGTAAATACAGATCTTCCAAAATTCCATAGGAAGGAATAAGTGTGATTGAATTGTGAAGTTATAAGGAAAGTTAGAGAAAACGGAAGCCTGCCCTGTGAGAGGGACAGCTGAGAAGGGAAGGTGTTGGAGGGGCGCTGATTGAAGTGGAAACAATTTTTCATTAAAATAATAATCAGGAAAGAAATAAGATGGTGTAATGAGAGTAAGAAATCACTCAGATAGTGGTGCATTGGTATATGACCTACTTTGATAGTAAAGGAATAGGGTAAGTTAATATATTAACATGATGCTGCTGCTAAGTAGCTTCAGTCGTGTCCGACTCTGTGCAACCCCAGAGACGGCAGCCCACCAGGCTCCCCTGTCCCTGGGATTCTCCAGGCAACAACATTGGAGTGGGTTGCCATTTCCTTCTCCAATGCATGAAAGTGAAAAGTGAAAGTGAAGTCGCTCAGTCGTGTCCGACTGCAGCCTACCAGGCTCCTTCATCCATGGGATTTGCCAGGCAAGAGTACTGGAGTGCATAGCACATAGTAAATGCTCTGTTCCAGGGCAAAAAAAAGTAATTAAAGGGCTTATTTCCTATAGGATTATCATTCTCTATTAACATGCATGTAAGTACAAAAGTTTTGACCCAAGAGTGGAGGATGTTTTCTTGCATAGCTGTGGACAAGGTTGTCATTCCCACTGTGAGTGAGCTCAGTGCAATCCTTGCTGAAAGCCTGTGGCTGAGGGAGCAGGCTGACCCACCCAGGGGAGCTCTGGAGAAGGCTTCTGTTTCATAGCACCTCCAGCTGGTGCTAGTGGTAAAGAACCCACCTGCCAATGCAGGAGACCAAGAGATGTGGGTTTGATTCCTGGGTTGGGAGGATCCCCTGGAGAAGGGAATGGCACCCCATGCCAGTATTCTTGCCTGGGGAATTCCGTGGGCAGAGGAGCCTGGTGAGCTACATTCCATTGGGTAGCTGCTGGGGTCCAGCCCTGGTGGATCCAGGGTGATTCGAAGGTGGGGGGACGGAGTCGGTGTCTTTGAAAAAATACATATTTAATTACAGATATATAGAGAGATTAGAAACGGATAGTGTAGTAGGAAGATTAGTGGAGAAAAAGAGGCTGAATAACTTGGATTACGTGGAATAGCATCCATGCTCCAGATGGGAATTCAGCTAGAAAAACGGGAGAAAGAAAGAAGCAACACGGGGGAATCAGTCTTTCTGGAAACTGATCCTTTTTCTTTATTTTTAGGTTTGCTTATATACCTTTTGTTACACATAGGGATGACTACAGAGTCACGGGGGAGGTGGGGGGGGTCAGCAGTCCTAACCTTTATCAAAATCAGGTGCTTCACATAAAAAGGTCTTAGGGATTTTATGATCCTTTCTCTCTGATAACCAAAAAACTTATTTTTTCCAAGGGTGTTTTTTCTTAAACCAGGCACCACCCTCCAAATAAAGTTACATTCCTATAGGGTGAGGGTGTAGTGAGTTACAATCAAGAAAGGAATTTATTTAACCCAAGGTTAACATGATTAATCTTAAAGGTTAATACTTATTTCTCCTGTATGTTAGTTATATTCATTATAAGGGCAGGGAATATGGAGATTTAGCAGCAAACATCAGCCCAACAAATGAAAATCCTTTCACCAATGCTCCCCTTAAGATCTATTTAGTCTTAAAATAGTGATAAAGTTACATTTTTACATAATAAGGACACAGTGATTTATAATAAAGTACAGTGATCTATTACAAAAGAGAAAATCCATTAACTCAAAAAGCCTAGTATTGCTAACATCAAAAACTACCATATTTCCTTTTCTATAGTCCAAATATATTGATTAATATATTCCCAGGTGCCTAAAGATATGGACGCCTGGCAGCAATCATTGACTCAACAAGAAGAAAAAGCCCTATGCTAATTAAGACTCTCAAAATACTCCAAAACTCTCTGTGCTGTTTATGGTTGAGAGGTAGTAAACAATCATGTGTGGCAGCATATGGATAATCCTGTCACACAAGCTAGTCTGTCAGCAGAGTAGTTTGACCTGAGACATCCTTGTCCCACCCAGAGCAGGGAATTAGCAGCAATTATTGACACAACAAATGAAAAACCCTTCACCAATATAATTCCTAACCAACCCACTATACTAATAATTTCCAACTCCCCAAAAGAATTTGCCTTTAGTAAGTCTAAAACATCTCGTGCCTCTCAGGTTGGGAGGCTGTAATCAATCACATGTGGCCGGATGAACCTATACAGGTGGGCTAGATAACCTTCAGAGGAGTCCATAAGCTAAAACACTCTTGTCATGCCCAGGAATTTTTATTGACTTGGAGCTGCACGTTTACTCCTTCTCCGAGAGAAACGGTTATGGGGGAGAGCCCCCCGTAAAGTCAGAGGTGTAGGTGAGAGTATAAAACAGACTCTGGTTTTGGGGTTAGATGCTCGGGAACAGGGGTTTTCCTGAGGCTTGATCATGCCTTTGCGTATGCCAAGCCTCCTTCCTCATGACCTTTGCCATGGGCGGAGCTCCTCACGCTGGCTCCTGGCAGGTAGCAGAGTCAGACAACTGAACACACATACCATCCCCCAAACCCCTCTAAGATTAGTTGTATGGGTAGATGTGTGCTTCACAGTCCTCTACAAAGGGAATATCCATCACACCAATGCTTTCCTTCAAGCTAAACTCTAAGGCACTGAGGCCATCTGGCCATACCTTCTAAGGCAGTTATTTTTCAAGGCAACAGGCAGTACTTTTGTTGTTGTTGTTGTTTCCCCTGGTTCCTGAGTTTTTGCCAAGTTAATGCAAATAGTCACATGCCTTCTGCTGTGGTGTGGTCATTGTCAACTGGCAGACAGGTGGGTTCCCAGCTTGGTTGACCTCTGCTCATAGCCTGGTTAGAAAGTCAAGTCACTCAGATCTGAGGTGGGCACACTATTGTGCCACCTGACTGCCTGTGAGACATTGGACGAGATATTTAACTTCTTGAAGCCACAGTTTCCATGACTATATAATGAAGAACACAATGGTTTAAGTCTCAAAGGCTGGAAAAGTTATCATTTGTGAAAGACTTAGGATTGTTTAGTTTAACCTTGTTGCTGAACCTGTAGTCAAGTTACATCAAAACCTAGTCATGAAAAATCTTATAGAAGTTAGCTGTGACCCTTCTTATATCTATAGCTAACAAAATATTTTTTTATTTGGAAAGGAAAAGCTTAGTAAATTTACTTTGACAAATAACTTAGAAATTGATGCAGTGTCCTTGGCATTCTGAGAGAAACAGTGAACAAGAAAAGCAATGAAGTTGTTAACTTTAAATTGAGAGCAACATGTGTAATGCCCACAGGCTTCTCAGCTAATGACTGACTTTCCACCTTTGCGATAAGAATCCTTGAAAGCTAGATAGTTCTTAAAGACTCTGTTATCACAATCAGAAGCAGAAGAAACTGTATCAGAGATCGTGAATATTCTCTTGGGAGAGCTTTAAGAGTAATCTCGTCTATTCCAAACCCAGTGCTTGACTTTTCCCTACACTAGCCCTCCTGTTTCTGCTTGCATACCTCAGAGTAGGAATCCTGTTACCATTCAAAGCTGTTTATTCTCATCTGAACTTGGATAGCTCACTGTTCTATTTAAATTCAATGTAAGAAAGACGTCTCTGACTTCTTGCCACTTCTAGAAATTCAATTCTTACTCTCACAAGGTACATGATGAATCTTTTCTCAGCAAGACGGTTGATACCATAAGCACTAGAATCTTTTCTTTCCAGTTAAATACCTGAGGTTGTTGAAATATTCTCCATGGGACCAAGCTTTAAGATCATTTTTCTCTCTTGGAAGTTTTCTCTTATTGCCTCCTCTACGGCAATAGTGTCCTCCTTAGAGGATGGCACTGAAAAAACCGCACACTCACTTAATCGCAATCCTACATCTCACAGTTCTCACAGTATCTGTTGCATGCCACATTTTCTTCAAATATCATTCCACTCCTGCCAGGTCACAACTTCTTGTCTCCTAGGCATACACTTGTTTGCACCTTATATCGAAGATACATGTCTCTTTCTATTAGTTTGTCCAGAGATGAGTTTCATGTGTTTTGAATCCCCAGACAGAACAGTACTTGATTATCTCAATGGAGAATACTTTTGCACTGTGAAAACCATTTGAAATTTGTTAGCTTGGGCCAGGTACGTAAGCTCCCTTAGCTATTATGTAAATTGGGCATAAAACTAAGACCTACCCCATTACCAAAATGATTGTTGAGAAGATTTTAAAAGTTATATAAGAAGTTCTGGGTGCAATGCCAGGCCCCCAGTAAGTATTCAAGAAGAGGTCCAAACTGTATATTAATAAGGGTAGGTTGTAATTCCCATAGAACCTCTTAAGTAAATAATTTGCATTTTCTCATAATCTCCACATTCCAGTAGTAGTTTGTGTCTATCCATTTGGTTTTTTCTTTGGTCTCATGCCTAAAAAGAAACTGGTTACCAACTTCTACAAAATAACTTTAATATAATACTTAAACCTTCATCATCAAGAGGTTAAAATAACTATAGCAGTTGTCTTGACATTCATTCTTAGACCTCGGTTTTCAAGGCACATGAACTTACAGGAGAAAGAGAAGGGGAATGTGTTATAAGAAGCATGAGAAATTTATCTTCAGTCTTTTTAGACAAGACAATTCTCATTTTCTGTTTCTTAAAACTTTAAGGGGAGATTTAATGAAGCTATAAGAAGGAAATAGAACCATCTCTTTAATTGTGGAAGAACTATACACTACGTTAAGTAAAGAGATTGTTTTCAGGAAATGAACACTCTTGATGTAAATTGAGATTTAAGAGCCTAGGTTTTAGCTGTGCTATGAAATTAGGCAACCAAACTGTCTGCTTATAGTTAAAATGCTACAAATACTGTTCTGAATTTGGGCCACATGTTGGACATTGTTCCCTGTGAAAAATGGGATTTCATACATATAAACACAAGCAATTTGTTTCATTTTGATAACACTTTAGTAACTAATACCATATTTTCTGAATCAGTCTTTATTTTGCCCATTGAAATTCGGAGTTTATATCACCACTTTATATATGAGTAAATTGAGGCTACTCTAATTTCATAAACTGGAGTTTTGGGATGAAGGTTATCGTTATCTTCTTGGAAAGAAGAGAAACGTTAAGAACTATTAAATGAATGAAATACTCATTAAAACAGTATGGCACAGTTATAATGCAAGGATGACAGAAATATTCCAGTACTAATAGGACATTTGCTGTGAATAGTAAAAATTTGTTTCTGTGAAGCATTCTTTGCAATCTTTCAACATCCATAATAGATATCAAGGAGCCATTGATATAAAAGGGCTAACAACAACAAAAGAAGAGCATGGTGGTATAAAACTTCTGGTACAAATAGACACTTGAATTTTAATGGTACCTTAATCAAAGGTATTGTCCTTGTTGAAATCACAGGTTCTCTCTTCACTAGGCCAGGATTTCCTTAGCTTATTGCTTCATTAATGATCTCCACACAAGCTTGAAAACTATAGAGAATAGAGAATTTCTATATAGACATTTATAGCATAATATATTGGTTGTGTAAGAAATCTGCCCTGCCTTGGATGTGGGGTGCACAAATAATGACTCTAAAGTATTCTAAGAGGAAAGAAGAAACAATGCAAGATGATTTGCACACATTTTAAGAGCTATGTGTGTATGTATGTTCATGTGCTCAGTCATGTCAGACTCTCTGCTACCCCATGGACTGCAGCACACCAGACTCTTCTGTTCATGGAATTTTCCATGCAATAATATTGGGTTTTCATGTCCTACTCCAGGGGATCTTCCTGATCCAGGGATCAAACCCGCATCCCTGGGGTCTCTTGCACTGGTAGACAGATTACCACTGTGCCACCTGGGAAGCCTATAGTTATTTAAACAAATTTACAGTTTGGAGAGAGTTCTAGACAGCAGATACTTCACCTTTAGTAAGTAGTCATCAACATTTAGGTTGTATTTACATACTACAAAAAGATGAGATTAAATCACTGCAGATGGTGATTGCAGCCATGAAGACACTTACTCTTGGAAGGAAAGTTGTGACCAACCTGGATAACATTAAAAAGCAGAGACATTACTTTGCCAACAAAGGTCCATCTAGTCAAGGCTATGGTTTTTTCAGTGGTCATGTATGGATGTGAGAGTTGGACTGTGAAGGAAGCTGAGCAGCAAAGAATTGATGCTTGTGAACTGTGGTGTTGGAGAAGACTCTTGAGACTCCCTTGGACTGCAAGGAGATTCAACCAGTCCATTCTAAAGGGGATCAGTCCTGGGTGTTCATTGGAAGGACTGATGCTAAAGCTGAAACTCCAATACTTTGGCCACCTCATGTGAAGAGTTGACTTGTTGGAAAAGACTCTGATGCTGGGAGGGATTGGGAGCAGGAGAAGAAAGGAAAGACAGAGGATAAGATGGCTGGATGGCATCACCGATTTGGTGGACGTGAGTTTGAGTAAACTCCGGGAGTTGGTAATGGACAGGGAGGCCTGGCGTGCTGCAATTCATGGGGGTCGCAAAGAGTTGGACATGACTGAGTGACTGAACTGACTGAACAGGGGAATATGTACAGACAGAGAAGAAAAGAGGACCATGGATGGAGGCGTGGATTGCTCCAGTATCTTGAAGCGGCACAGGAATTAAGATGGAAAGGGTAGAAGCAAAACCAGGACAGCGTGGTATCCTGGAAACAAAGTGAGTAAATGTACTAAAGAGGAGCAATACTACTGATAGGTCAAGAAACATGAGAAAGGAAAATAGATCACTGGATTTAGCAATATGTATAGAGCAATGGTGATCTTAATAGCTCATATCTTGTGAATCAGCAAGAGGATTCTTGACCACTGTGCCACCTGGGAAGCCCAATCTTAAAAGAGAGAAGGTGAAAGTCAAATGGGAGTTGATTCAAGAAAATACTGGAAGAGGAACTTTGGAAAAAGTGAGTGATACAGAAATCCTTCCAGGAGCTATGCTGGGAAGAGAAGCAGAGCAGTGGGGAGGCAGCTAGAGAAGAAGGTAGGATGAAGTTGTTTTGTTGTCATTTTGGTTTGTACGATGGGAAAGATGATGGCATATGTAGTGAGGTGGCTATAAAGTCATTTGGGTTTTCCATAAGATAACCCAAATGACTTTTTGGCCAATCCAATATGATTTGATGGAAAAAATCAAATAGTGAGGGAATACATTTCTTGATGATGTATTAGAGAATGGATCAAATTGCTGGAGTGATGTTTTTGAAAAGATTCAAGATGACATTCAGTGAACAAGTACAGGAACTGACTAGATGGGAATTCAGAGCATGCAAGGGAGGGCTTACAGTGCCTCACTCTGGAGTCACATGGCAGTGGTCTCGGAATTTGCCTGCTGACTCTGCCATTCTTAATACTGACTTCACTGGGTTTTAGGAGGATTACATGATCTCACAGGTATAAAGTGCTCAGCATAGTGACTGGAACATAAGAAAATACACACACACACAATACTTAGCAATTGGTATAATTCTCTCATCATTTGATAAAAAGTCACATTTTCCAGGACAATAATGGGATTTATTATCAGATTTAGTCTATTATGAGCTAGCAGGATTTACCTCTGCTTTCTCTGAACTCTGTCTAAGAGAACAGGGATATTCCTAGTCACTCCCCTGGGAAAGCCCGATATGGTAAGAGGGCTATGTTTGCAGTCTGATATTTCTACTAGTTCTTTATTAGCCTCATTCTATAAATGTTTATAAGCAATTCAGTATATGTTCAACTGCTTTTTACATAATATTATTTAATTTTCAATAACCCTTTGAGATAAACAGTATTATTTTCCTCCTGCTATAGAACCAAGCCTGAAATTTAGAGACGTACCTTCACCAAGGTGAAATTGGAGCTGAGTATGAACCCAGGCATTTGACTTTGTTGTTGTTTAGACGCTAAGTCATGTCTGACTTTTTGTGACCCCATGGACTGCACTGTGCCAGGCTTCCACTATCTCCTGGAGTTTGCTTACTGCCTCCCAAATTAGTCAAGATATAAGCACTTACAATTTGCATTATGCTTTCTTGGTCCTATGCATTCTTACCTGATGATTTGTATAGATAGGTAAGGATACAGAGGGGAATATTAAATTAACCAAGCCATACCTTTAGAGAAGAAGGGAGTACACTTATTAGTCATTACAAAGTGAAAGAGAAGCTGAACAAGGCGACTAGGAAGAAAGCAGAATAGAGTGATTCACATTTTTTTTTTCAAAAGAATTCTATGCACAAGAGAAGAATTGAACAAGAATTACTGGGCTATAGCTTAGTATGCTGAACTAGGGTCTCTTTCAGAAAGGCCTGAGGATTAATCAGTTAATTATTTGGTGACATTTAATCAAGAGCCAGAAATCTAATCAATGGCTGACCCATTGTGACATTGGGGTACTGGTCTGGCTTCTTGCCTGGACTGTCCAATCTTAATTAGCAATTATCTCAACTGGGTGACCCTTTGCCCTTGGGAAATTTCAACAAGGAATAGCTATTTCTAAATAGAAATTTCACCTTTTGCCTCTATCACTTGTCATTAGGCAGTGTGTTTATTCAATTTCCAATGTCTTATTGGGCCTTTCTGATGGAAAGATCTGGCATTATACCAACAATTACTTTGATGAGGAGAAACAGTGAAGCTATCCTAAAGGGAGATAGAAGATCTGAAATTTCCTTCACTTTCATCTCCTTTATAACTTTCTCCTTCTCTGTCATTCTGAAATGTGGCCTTATTTAATTCTATTGATTTTAGTTCTTTCTGGACTAAAAAGAAAAACCCAACCCACAGGCAAGAAGAATTTTTGTTTCAACTTGGAATATGAGAGATTTTGTTTTAATTGTTTTCTTAAGATAAAGACAAATCTCTACTTTCCTTCTTTCAGCAATAGCTTTTTTTGACCCTCATTTTGGAAGGTCTTAGAGGCAAATTATTGCTTTGCTCATGTGTGTCAGGTGAATTAATCCCTTTGAGTCTATTTCAAGAGGGGACGGTCAGGAAAGGCCTTTCTGTAGAGATGGCATTGAGCTAGGAGCTAAAGGAGCCCACTCCATGGTCATCAAGAGTGAGGACTCTCCTGGGAAAAGAAAGAGCAAAGGCAAAAGCTGTGAGCTGGGGTAGGGACTTCTCAGATGGCGCTAGTGGTACAGAACCTGCCTGCCAATGCAGGAGACATAAGAGATGCCTGTTCAATTCCTGGGTCAGGAAGATCCCCTGGAGTAGGAAATGGCAACCCACTCCGTATCCTTGCCTGGAAAATCCCATGGACAGAGGAGCCTGGCAGTCTACAGTCCATGGGATCTGAAAGAATCAGACACAACTGAAGCAACTTAAGATGCATGCATGCCTGAGCCATTGTGGCTGGAGTGAATGAGCCATAGGAAGAGGGGCACATGCTAGGTCAGAAAGACAGGTAGAGACAGACCACACAAGATCTGATCTTGCAGACAGGGCAAGATTTAGGGAGATTTTGCTTTATATGGAAAGGCGATCCATGAAAGGATTTTATAAGCACTGATATGATGTAATCTAATTTACTTTACTTCCCAAATCTCTTTAGTTTCTATGTAAAAGACTAATTAGGAGCAAATATAAAGAGAGTGCTTAGTGCAATGTCTTCTTTATAGTAGTTGACAAGTGTTAGCTGTTTCCATCCTTCTATTACTTTTTTCATTCTCAGAGAGGACTTTATACCCTAGAAAGGCATGTCAGAATCTTCCACGAGCAGGACCTGGGCCTCAAACCAGTAACTCCTTAACCTCCAAAGCTTCTAGTCAAGTTCTATAGGAAAATGCTTTTCCCATCCTCTGTCCATAACTGCCATCTCAGCCTGGGGAGTGTCATCAATGGCCATGCTACGTGTTGTCCATCTTAGGTGTGGTGGAGGTGGAAATGATGTTGAAGACTCCCACATTTACAGCCAGTCTCCTTCAACAGAAGTATACTGCCATTGGGATCATATCAAATTCAAGCTTGGTATGCAGATCATTAGAGAACCCATTCCTATACTAAATGGAGAAACGTAATATTTGCAGATAAGGCACTTTTCAAGGAACTCATTATAACCTCAATTTTAAAAGCTGCACAACTGAAAGCAAGTTAAATTTTCTAACTTATGTACTTGCTGTTGTTAATAACACTAAGATGTGGCCTTGGATGACACTGAATACATGGGAAAGCATCTTGAAAAGCTTCATTCATCTCATTTGACCTTCACAACACTGATGACTTAGGTAAAGTTAGATATAGGACTTCCAGTTTTGGGGGTAAATGCAGCAGTATGGGAATTGTGTGACATGTCCAGACCCACAGACAGCACCTAGCTGGGACTCACCATGGCAAAACAGTCTGGATTTCTTTTTATCATCCCCAATGACTGCTGCTACCCCTGGCCCTAGGTTCACTGAGGTTATGGAGGACGAGAACATTGTAACATGCTGTACAGGACTAAGATTTCTAAAATGTCATGGTGGAAAAGATACTCATATTAATTTGACAGTATTCCAAGAGGAGGAAAATTCTGAATAGGTACCCTTAAGGTAAGGTAAGGTAAGTCGCTCAGTCGTGTCCGACTCTTTGCAATCCCATGGACTGTAGCCTACCAGGTTCCTCCGTCCGTGGGATTGTCCAGGCAAGAATACTGGAGTGGGTTGCCATTTCCTTCTCCAGGAGATCTTACCAACCCAGGGATCGAACCCAGGTCTCCTGCGTTGTAGGCAGACGCTTACCATCTGAGCCACCAGGGAAGTTAAGGTACCCTTAACAAATGCAAAATATATGTCTTAATAATGTAGGAAAAGCCTAGATTTTCCTTAGAAACAAAATCTACTCAAAATTGATTCTCTCTCTCTCTCTGGCACATGAAAAAACCTAAGGTTTGGAGGATGAGCTGGTAAGATTTATTTTGTCTTAATACATTTTTGTTATTCATTTGCTCAGTTGTGTCCAACTCTTTGTGACCTCATGAAGTGCGGCACACCAGGCTTCCCTATCCTTCACTATGTCCTGGAGTTCTGTTCAAACTCTTGTCCATTGAGTCAATGATGCCATCCAACCATCTCATCCTCTGTCAGCCCCTTCTCCTCCTGCCCTCAATCTTCTTGCTGCATCAGGGTCTTTTCAAATGAGTCAGCTCTTCGCATCAAGTGGCCAATGTATTGGAGCTCCAGCATCAGTCCTTCCAGTGAATATTCAGGGTTGGTTTCCTTTAGAATTAACTGGTTTGATGTACTTGCTATTCAAGGGACACTCACGAGTCTTCTTCAGCACCACAGTTCAAATTATACAGTTCTTATTACTAAAGACTCTCAAATAAAAATATAGCTATTAAAAAAATTATCTTTCAGTTGTAAGAATTCTTTATATATTCTGGACAGTATTCATTTATTAGATTTGTAATTGGGTTTCCCAGGTGCCACTAGTGGTAAAGAATCTGCCTGCCAATGCAGGAAATACAAGAGACACCAGTTTGATCGCTGGATTGGAAAGGTCCCCGGGAGTAGGAAATAACCCACTCCAGTCTTCTTTTAGTTTATTTTTAATAGGAGGATAATTGCTTTACAGTATTATACAAATGTGATGTACATACCATACATCAGCATGAATCAGCCATAAGTATACATATGTCCCCTCCCTCTTGAACCTCCCTCCTACCCCTCCCCACCCCTCCAGGCTGTCATAGAGCACTGGATCTGAGCACCCTGTGTCATACAGCAAATCCCCACTGGCTATCTAATTATACATGTGGTCATGTGTATGTTTCAGTGCTACTCTTTCAAGTTCTTCCACCCTTTCCTTCCTCCACTGTGTTCACAAGCTTGTTATTTATGTCTGCGTCTCCACTGCTGCCCTGCAAATAGGTTCATCAGTACCATCTTTCTAGATTCCATGTATTTTCATTAGTGTATGACATTTTTTTTCTCTTTCTGACTTCATTCTGTATAATTCATCCACCTCATTAGGACTGACTCAAATGCAAATGCATTGTGGCTGAGTAATATGCCACTGTATATATGTACCACAGCTGCTTTATCCTTTCATCTGTTGATGGACATCTAGGTTGCTTTCCAGTCCTCACTACTGTAAATAGTGCTGTGATGAACATGGGGGTACAGGTGTCTTTTTCAGTTATGTTTTCCTCAGAGTATAAGCCCAGTAGTGGGATTGTTGGGTCATAAGGTAGATTTATGCCTAGTTTTTTTTTTTTTTTTTTAAGGAATCTCCATACTGTTCTCCATAGAGGCTGTATCAATTTACATTCCCCCCAACAGTGTAGGAGGGTTCCCTTTTCTCCATACCCTCTCCAGCTTTTCTTGTTTGTAGATCTTTGATGATGGCCATTCTGACTGGTGTTAGGTGATACCTCAGTGTAGTTTTGATGTTCACTTCTCTAATAACAAGCAATGTTGAGCATCTTTTTATGTATTTATTAACCATCTTGGTGGCTCAGACGGTAAAGCGTCTGTCTTCAATGCAGGAGACCCGGGTTTGATCCCCGGGTCGGGAAGTTCCCTGTAGAAGGAAAAGGCAACCCACTCCAGTACTCTTGCCTAGAAAATCCCATGGACGGAGGGGCCTGGTGTCCATGGGGTTGCAAAGAGTTGGACATGACTGAGCGACTTCACTTTCTTTCTTTCACTTTCTGTATGTCTTCTTAGAGAAATGTCTGTTTAGGTCTTCTGCCTACGTTTTGATTGGGTTTGTTTTTCTGGTATTGAGCTGCTTGTATGTTTTGGAGGTTAATCCATTATCAGTTGTTTCATTTGCTATTATTTTCTCCCATTCTGAGGGTTTTCTTCACCTTGTTTGTAGTTTCCTTTAGTGAACAAAAGCTTTTAAGAAAATTCCATGGGCAGAAGAGTCTGATGTGCTGCTGTTCATGGGGTCACAAAGAGTTGAACATGACTGATCACACACACAATTGGTAAATAGTCTGTGGTTATTCTTCTACTTTGCAGTTTTTCTTTTCATTTACTTAATGGTATATTTTAAAGAGCGAAAGAGCTAAGTTTGAATAAGATTAACCTTTTTTTTTTTTTTTCTTTAAGGCTATGCTTTTGGTGTCATGTCTGAGAAAACTTTGCCTAATATAACGTCACAAGGGCTTTCTCTTTTATATTCTTTTAGAAGTTACATATTTGTAGCTCTCACATTTAGGCTTATGATGCATCTCAAGTTAAGTTCTGCATATAGTGTGAATTAAGGGTTTTTGTTCATTGTCTGTGTATGGATATATCTAATTGTTCCAGCACCATTTGTTGAAAAGATTATCCTTTCCTCTTTGAGTTGCTGTGGTATGACCACACATACAGGTTGTATTTCTTGACTTATTTTCTATTCTTTGGATTTATATGGATATTCTTTTGGTATTAACCTTTATATATAACCTTTATATGCTCTGTTGCTCAGTTGTGTCTGACCCTTTGTGTACTGTAGCCCACTGGGCTCCTCTGTCCATGGAATTTTCCAGGCAAGAATACTGGAGTGGGTTGCTATTTCCTACTCCAATATAACATTCACATGTGTATATTATTTACCATTATATGTAAAAGCTAAAAGCAAAACCCGATATACCCTGGGTTCCTATTTCTCTTGCCCTAATCTCTCTTTTTCCCTAGGTACAGGCAAACCCTCTGCTTTTAAGCAGCCAATAAAGCTAAAAAATTCTTGTTATAGGTAGAAAAATATTTTGTTTCTCTAAACTATAAACCAAACAATTTGAATCCTCTTTGGGGAGATGTGCTCTTCTGTTAACTCTGGATTTCTTTCTAGTTCTTGGGAATGTGGCTTGGACCAGAGTCACCTACATTCAGACCCAAAAAGCTATTTTGAAATGTGAAATACAGACCTAACCCCACAATTATGTAGAGCAGGACATGACCTGCATTCTGTGGCTTCGAGAGAAATCTGGATTTGGATTCCTTTACTGTTTACCTGGAAAACTCCCAATGGGACAATCTGAGATGTGCAGAATCAAGAGTAATAAAAGCAGAATTAGAGATCCTTAAGGAGCACACCTTACATCTTCCATGATTTGATTTCAGCCAGCAGTCGTAAGAGCCGATCTGCTATATACGCAGAGGTCTAGTGTTGCTGCTCTCAAATCTAGCCACGTATAATACTCTAATGTCATTCCAGAATACTATCCTGTAATCAAAGAGAAAGGCATTAATTACTCAGTCATGCTGCCTTCCCTCTATTCTCAGAACAGTGTTTCCCTATTTGCAGAGCATTCATGATCTTGCTCCAATGCAGATGCTGCACACTACTCATGAAGTCTTTTATCATTTTCCCAGTCAGGATTAATATGTATATTTCTGCCCTAATTTTCACTTTGTTGACATAAAGTTTACCCCTTGAAAATATACGATCCAATGGCTTTTATAGTACAGTTGTACATATAACACCATTATCTAATTCTAGAATGTTTTTATCACCCCAAAAGAAACTTCCATACTCAGTGGTCATTCCCCATTCCTGCTCCTAGAAGCCACTAATCTACTTTGTCCCTGTGGATTTGCTTATTTGGCACGTTTGTGTAAAATTAAATAATAAAATGAATGGCTTATAATTCTGGCTTCATTTACTTAGAATTTTCCAAGATTTATCTATGTGGTAGTATGGGGCAACACTTCAATATTTTATGTGGCTGAATAACAGTCCATCATATCAATATACCATATTCTTTTCACCATTTATTAATGTTTCTATGAACATTCAAGTAATAGATTTTGTATGGACTTTTGTTTTCATTTGCACTGAGGAACTTGCAAAATGTTCTACAAAGTAGCTCTATCATTCTACTTTCTCACTAGTAATGTATGATGTTCTAATTTCTCCATAGTCTTCCAAATACTTTTCAAATATTGTATCCATCCTAGTGGTGTGAAGTTATATCTCATTGTCATTTTGCTTTGAATTTCCTTGATGATTATGAACATTTTTCACAGTTTATTGGTCATTTGTATATCTATTTTCTTCCTCAGAGAAACGTCTTTCTTTTTTAATTGAGTCACTTAGAGCTATAAATTTCTTTGTAAGTATTACTTTAGCTCCATCTTTAAATTTTGTGTGTTGTTACTTTGTTTACGTTCATCTTGAAATGTTTTCAAATTTCCCTTGTGATTTCTTCCTTGGCTCATTGGTTATTTATGAGTGTGTTGCTTTATTTATTCATATTTATAAATGTACCAAATTTGCTTCTGTTATTGATTCCCAATTTCATTCCATTGTGCTTGGAAAACATACTTTTTATGATTTCAGTCATTTAAAATTTATTGCAAATTGTTTTGTGGTTTAATATAGGGTCTGTTCTTGAGAAGAATACTTATTCTAACTGTTGTTGGCTAGAATATTTTTTTTGGGGGGGGTAGTTTGAAAAGGTACTTTTTAAAAAATTTTTAATTTTTACTTTACTTTACAATACTGTATTAGTTTTGCCATACATTGACATAAATCCACCATGGGTGTACATGCATTCCCAAACATGAACCCCCCTCCCACCTACCTCCCCATAACATCTCTCTGGGTCATCCCTGTGCACCAGCCCCAAGCATCCTGTATCCTGTATCGAATATAGACTGGCACTTCGTTTCTTACATGATAGTATACATGTTTCAATGCCATTCTCCAAAATCATCCCACCCTCTCCCTCTCCCTCTCCCACTGAGTCCAAAAGTCTGCTTTACACATCTGTGTCTCTTTTGCTGTCTTGCATACAGGGTCATCATTGCCATCTTTCTAAATTCCATATATATGTGTCAGTATACTGTATTGGTGTTTTTCTTTCTGGCTTACTTCACTCTGTATAATCGGCTCCAGTTTCAATCTCATTAGAACTGATTCAAATGTATTCTTTTTAATGGCAGAGTAATACTCCATTGTGTATATGTACCACAGCTTTCTTATCCATTCATCTGCTGATGGACATCTAGGTTGTTTCCATGTTCTGGCTATTATAAACAGTGCTGTGATGAACATTGGAGTAAATGTGTCTCTTTCAATTCTGGTTTCCTTGGTGTGTATGCCCAGCAGTGGGATTGCTGGGTCATAAGGCAGTCCTATTTGCAATTTTTTAAGGAATCTCCACACTCTTCTCCATAGTGGCTGTACTAGTTTGCATTCCCACCAACAGTGTAGGAGGGTTCCCTTTTCTCCACATCCTCTCCAGCATTTGTTGCTTGCAGACGTTTGGATCGCAGACATTCTGACTGGTGTGAAGTGGTACCTTACTGTGGTTTTGATTTGCATTTCTCTAATAATGAGTGATGTTGAGCATCTTTTCATGTGTGTGTTAGCCATCCGTATGTCTTCTTTGGAGAAATGTCTATTTAGTTCTTTGGCCCATTTTTTGATTGGGTCGTTTATTTTTCTGGAATTGAGCTACATAAGTTGCTTGTATATTTTTGAGATTAGTTGTTTGTCAGTTGCTTCATTTGCTATTATTTTCTCCCATTCAGAAGGCTGTCTTTTCACCTTGCTTATAGTTTCCTTTGTTGTGCAGAAGCTTTTAATTTTAATTAGATCCTATTTGTTTATTTTTGCTTTTATTTCCAGAATTCTGGGGGGTGGATCATAGAGGATCCTGCTGTGATTTATGTTGGAGAGTGTTTTGCCTATGTTCTCCTCTAGGAGTTTTATAGTTTCTGGTCTTACATTTAGATCTTTAATCCATTTTGAGTTTATTTTTGTGTGTGGTGTTAGAAAGTGATCTAGTTTCATTCTTTTACAAATGGTTGACCAGTTTTCCCAGCACCACTTGTTAAAGAGATTGTCTTTACTCCATTGTATATTCTTGCCTCCTTTGTCAAAGATAAGGTGTCCATATGTTTGTGGATTTATCTCTGGGCCTTATATTTTGTTCCATTGATCTATATGTCTGTCTTTGTGCCAGTACCATACTGTCTTGATGACTGTGGCTTTGTAGTAGAGCCTGAAGTCAGGCAAGTTGATTCCTCCAGTTCCATTCTTCTTTCACAAGATTGCTTTGGCTATTCGAGGTTTTTTGTATTTCCATACAAATCTTGAAATTATTTGTTCTAGTTCTGTGAAAAATATGGCTTGTAGCTTGATAGGGATTGCATTGAATTTGTAGATTGCTTTGGGTAGTATACTCATTTTCACTATATTGATTCTTTTGATCCATGAACATGGTATATTTCTCCATCTATTAGCGTCCTCTTTGATTTCTTTCATCAGTGCTTTATAGTTTTCTATATATAGGTCTTTAGTTTCTTTAGGTAGATATATTCCTAAGTATTTTATTCTTTTTGTTGCAACGGTAAATGGAATTGTTTCCTTAATTTCTTTTTCTACTTTCTCATTATTAGTGTATAGGAATGCAAGAGATTTCTGTGTGTTGATTTTATATCCTGCAACTATATTCATTGATGAGCTCTAGTAATTTTCTGGTGGAGTCTTTAGGGTTTTCCATGTAGAGGATCATGTCATCTGCAAACAGTGAGAGTTTTACTTCTTCTTTTCCAATTTGGATTCGCTTTTTCTGCTCTGATTGCTGTGGCCAAAACTTCCAAAACTATGTTGAATAGTAGCAGTGAAAGTGGGCACCCTTGTTTTGTTCCTGACTTTAGGGGAAATGCTTTCAATTTTTCACCATTGAGGATAATATTTGCGGTGGGTTTGTCATATATAGCTTTTATTATGTTGAGGTATGTTCCTTCTATTCCAGCTTTCTGGAGAGTTTTTATCATAAATGGATGTTGAATTTTGTCAAAGGCCTTCTCTGCATCTATTGAGATAATCATATGGCTTTTATTTTTCAACATGTTAACGTGGTGAATTACATTGATTTGTGGATATTGAAGAATCCTTGCATCCCTGTGGCTAGAATATCTATAGGTGTCTGTTATATTTAGTTAGTTTATTCTGTTTTCAAATTTTCTATTTTCTACTTGATACTCTAGTTTTATCCATTACATAAATTGGGATATTGAAGTCAGCATTCTGCCAGGCAATAACGACCCTGACTTAGCCTTCTACTTCTGCAGAAACTCAAAGTAAGCCCAAGATAAGCACTTAGGGTCTTCTCAAGTGTATCCTGGGGCTTCCCTGGTGGCTCAGAGGTTAAAGCACCTGCCTGCAATGCAGGAGACCTGAGTTCAATCCCTGGGTTGGGAAGATCCCCTGGAGAAGGAAATGGCAACCCACTCCAGTATTCTTGCCTGGAGAATCCCATGGATGGAGAAACTTGGTGGGCTACAGTCCACAGGTCACAAAGAGTCGGACACGACTGAGCGACTTCACTTTCACTTTCAAGTGTATCCTAAGCATTTATATTAACTGTGAATCCGCCTGCCAAGGCTGAAGGTTCTTGAAGGCAAGCTTGAAGACATAGAAAGTATGGAGAGTTTGTGGAAGGAGCCCACTGGTGACAATAAGATGGTTGCAGGATACGGGGGAGGAGAGGAACTGGGGTAACAGTGATCTACATACAGAGTCATGTAGGTGTTAGCACCTGGAGGAAAATGGGTTCCCAAGGAGTCCTGGGTTTCTTGTGGTGACAGTAGTCACAGGATGATGCACATGAGGGGTGGAGAGTGATGGGGCTTCCTAGGAATATGAAGAGAGCTAGGGTTTAGGTTTTACTCTTCCTGAAGGCAGGAACTAGTTGAAGCACCTCTTAATGAGAGAATAACATCTTTCCCTGATGGAGGCACCTAGCTTCTCTTTGCCCATCAATTCCCATTCCTGTGTCTGGGTTCAGCATAAGGCTTGATGACAAAATCTTTACTGACCGCTGCCCATTTATGAGCTGTACTGGCCTTGCAATCAGTACCTTTTTGTATACTCTTTGCATGTAAGACCAGAGGTCTTCAACTAATTATCAGTCTTCTAAAGTACAGAGAGGAACCTTAACTAAGCAATTTCTGATAAGTTCTAACCCTCACCATCTGGCCTAGAAGGTATTAACCCTTTTCTGCTACAGCATATACAAAACATGGAGTTCCAATGAGTGACGGTTTCCCATGGGCACAACTACATCTTGATATAGCCTCAAAAACCTTGTAAGTGCTACAGTAATTGACCTATTAATTACATACCAGTGATCATTCCCCACTAAATGTTGCTATGGCATGAGTAATGTCCATTCAGGGTGATTCTAAATATCCTAGCTGTAACTGTCTCTTTTTCTCTATGTTTAGAAATGATATCATAGTAAGTGTGGCATAATTACAGTGATAAAATTGTATCTGCTCTATTGTTTAAATCATTTTCCAATTTCAGTACTTTGTTAGAGGGAAGATTATTCAGGACCTAACTTACAATTGCTTATTAGTGTATGACCATACATTGAGAACGACTGTGCTTGAAAAGTTGGGGAGATACATCTGAGTGCCTACTATTGAAGTTTTTGCATTTGTGACCTATCCTGCTGTAATCAGTAATAAATTTCTTAGGCAGCAAGTATCCTTTTTTACCTTAGATACATCAAATGAAACATTTTCTTCTATTATAGCAGCTATGCAAATCCATCTTCAGTAGATTTATTTGTTTCTCTGCCCTCATTTTCCACATCTTTAAGATTAGTACATATATCATAGTTTTCTTGTGAGGATTAAGTGAGTTAAAACATACAAAGTACTTAGAACAGTACCTACTACTGAGTAAGTGCTTAGAAAAGGTTAGTTGCTAAGATGTATTTCTTATGGGCTACCGTTTACATTTTGCTTTCTTTGGAAATGGAAGGGTTTTCATAGAAACTTCCATAGTGTTTCTTTGCTCTCTGTTTTCCCTGGCTTTATTGAGATATAATTGGCATATAATGTCACATTATGTAAATTTAAGGTTTACAATGTGATTATATATACACACATCTATATACACATTTATATATAGTGAAATATTTACCACAGTGAGGTTACCTTGTCCTTTACCTCAAATAATTGCTACTTTGTTGTTCTCATGGTTAGAATATTAAAACTCTCATCCCACTATCAACTTTGAAGTGTACAATACAGTGTCATTGAGTGTAGTCATCATGCTGTACATTAGATCCTCTGAATTTATTCATCTTGTAATTGAAAGTTCGTATTCTTTGATTAACATCTTTGATCTCTCTTGATAAACAGAAATGTGACTGTTAGCTTTATCATTGTTATTATTGTTATTATCAATATGACTTTTATAGGGTACTGGCCTAAGCACTTTATATACTTTAACTTAATGGATCCTTACAACAACCCCCTGGGGCAAATGATATTATTACCTTAATTTTACAGATGTGGAAAAAAAAAATGAGGCACAATAAATTTTAGGAACTTATTCAAAATGCTAATAAGTACCCAGGGTGGAATCCATACCCAAGAGTCCTGGCTTCAGGACTGCACATATAACCCTTCCACTCCACTGCATCCCACAGGTAAATGCAGACGTCACACTGATGGAGTTACAGGTAGCATTCCCGATACTAATCCAGGCAGCACACCAGCCCTTTTGGAAGATGGGCCTGTGGCTGTGATGGATGTCATTTCCACCATTCTCTAGGTTCGCAGTATTAGGACAGATTAGTTCAACAAACAGCCTCTTAGCAATGTTTCTAGCACTCCTCTAAGTTCTTGGATGCAGCCATGAAGAAAACAGACAAAACCATTACTTTCCAGGAACTGGTATTGAGTTGAGAGGTGAAGACAGGAAACAAAATGGGTAAGTACATTATGTAGTATGTGAAAGGACAATAAATAGTATGGAAATAATAATGCAGGGAAGAGGAAAACATTATGTGTGAATATATGTGTGGGGGTGTTCCATTTTAAATAAATTTGTTAGAGGAGGATTAGGGTGGTATCAGTGTAGGTGGTGAGTAGTGCCAAGAGTGGATAGATATTGAAGATGGGACAAATAGGATTTCTTGAAAGATTAGATGTGGAGTGGGAGAGAAACAGAGGAGTCAAAGAGGACCTCGTGATTTTGGCTTGAGCAATTGGAAAGAAGGAGTTTTTATCAGCAGAGGTATGGATAATTAGATGGCTCTGATTTGGCCACAAATCATGTGTTGGGGGAAAGTCTCGAGGTATATTTAAGATATGTTGAGTTTGAGATGGTTATTAGACATTCAAGTGACATTAAGTAAGAATATGGGTATTGGAAGGGTGTCATGATGGAGATAAAGGCCTAGAGTCACGGCACAAGGGAGTGAACGTAGAAAAGAGAAGTCCTAAAGCTCTATACTACTTCTACTTCACTGTGAAAACTTTATGGAGATGAAACCAAGAAGGGATATGTGAAGGAGTGGAGGGCAAAGACAGAAGGAAACTAGGAGAGTGTATTTTTGGAAGCCAAACATAGAAAATGCTTTAAGAGAGAGTAATCAATATCACATGCTACAATGGACAGGTGACCATTAAAGCAGCCCAGTGTCAGAAGCATGGAGATAAAAGCCTAAGAAGGGCTTCTCAGGTGGCGCTAGTGGTAAACTGTTTGCCAAAGCAGGAGATGCAGATTCAATCCCTGGGTTGGAAAGGTCACCTGGAGGAGGAGGGCATGGCAACCCACTCCAGTATTCTTGCCTGGAGAAGTCCATGGACAGAGAAGCCTGGAGGGCTATAGTCTACAGGTTGCAAAAAGTCAGACAGAACTGAGGCAACTTAGCAGCAGCAAAAGCCTAAGTAGAATGAGTTCAGGAGGAAAATCAGAAGTGGAGACTAAATATAAAGTCTTTAAGAAGTTTTGTTATCAAGGAAAGCCTAGCTATGAGGTGATAACTAGAAGGAAAAATGAGATCAACAGGAGTTCCTTAGGATGAAACAAGCTGCAACATTTGTATATGCTGATGGGAAAAGATGCAAAAGAGAAAGGAAAACACATGTCCCAGGAGGGAGTGGAGGAGATGTGCGGGAGCTATGTCCCACAAGGCAAGAAGGCATGGGGCCTAGTCCACCAGTGGAGGTGCTGGTCATTGAAGGAAGTAGAGAGAGCTTCTTTCAGGGAAGATGACCCAGGCTCTGGGGCACATTTCCTGGGGGTCAGACTCAGCCTCCACATGCCGTCACTGAATGCTTGTTTTGGGTAAGTTATTTAACCTTTGCAGAGCTTGAAAAATACTGAGCACAGGGCTCTATTACCTATCATTGTGATAAGATAAAGTTAAGCTTACTTAGTTTCACAACAACAACAGCACAATTTTCAGCAGATTTCCTGGATTAACTGTCTGTCCTACAGCATGTTTTTCTAAAATTTAATACTCCTCTCTCTGCCGTATTTTCCAATGGTATACACAGATTTGTGTATTTTGCACACGCTCTGCCTTGTACATGACATGCACTGCTCAGGAAGGTAATTATCCCAGCAAACTAAGCTGTGGGAAAAGATAAACTGCTTAGTGAATTAAAATTGCATATTTTATATATCCCAATGGCACAAGCATCCTCGTTCTGCTTGTTCCATAAATCTCTCCAGGGCATCAATGGCTTTGAGCTTTTCCATCATCACTGTCTTTTCTCTGGTGGTAGAATCTCTCTGCCTAGGGTAGAAAGGAATCTTTCTCACTACCAGCAACCTTTCTGGACCACTGTTAATAACAGAACCAAATAGCTTAGTGAATGAAGTCAGGGCATTTTCACTGAAGCAGTCTTTCTAGCTTAGCTGCAAACAAAATAATGTTGCTGCCTCTAACTGGTCCTGGAAGTTTTGCAATTGAAATGGCAAAATCACTTGACGGGGCAGGGTGCTGATCAGATTGTCTATATGATTGTCAGACAAAATAAGTCCATTTTCTCCTCAATGAGGCAAGAAATATTGCAAATAGAAGGGAGGAAAAATGGGTGTAATTAAATCACAAAAAGTCTAAAGTCTGTCCCCAGAGATTTTTGACTAAGACAGGATGCATTCTTCACTTCCAAAATGAGCAGATTTTCAACTTTCTGAATGCTGAGATGGACAAGGAACTTGATAAACAGTTCATCTCATTTTAAGGATCTAAAATCTACACTTTTGATAGTCCTATTCTTTCCCCTCCATGAAGCCCATGACTTGCCCCCACTCTAGTAGCCTCAGGAACACCTGAAGGATAGTCCTCATGATTTCACATCTTTACCCTTTCTGTTGACTTGTGATTACTCTATCTCCTTGCCTTCTTGTTTATTTCACTTTAGCATCTACAGTGGCAGACACACAGTAGGTACTCAATAATTACTGCCAAAGGCTTAAAGATGCAGATACAGCCTGTCATTTTATTAAATCCAATACCTATAAAAGCCTAAAATTCCACTATCAGTTCACTTATGAATCCCCTCCTATCTAGACTGGAAATGTCCATGACTCTAATCTCCCCATGTGCACAGAGCATCCATACCCCTGTGCTCTGAGCCTGGCATATCACTAGTACCAAGCAAGTTATGATTGACCAAATGATTTCTTGAAATGTTCTGGAGGGAGGAGAGTATATAGATGAGGAGGAATCTGGGAGAGTCTTATCAGCTGAGAGCATTTAGTATTTAGTGTTTACATTCCAAACATGTTATCAGCACTCTCTACTAAACCTTTATTTCTGCATAGGACTTCCTCACCCCTTCACATTAGATCTAAATCATACATTTAACACTTTGGAATATTCAACACTGAGCTCCATAAAACAAATGTTGACAAACTCATATGGCATGGAGAAGAGGCTCCAGATTGGAAAGTTGACTGGAAGAGTGGTGATGTAGGGACCTGGGTTGTTAGCACTGGAAATGGTGCTCCCTGGGTTGCCAGGAAAGCTGCAGTTATGAAGTAGAAAAGAGAACAGATTGCGGTGGTCTATTCTAAAAGGAAGAGTTAAGTGGTAGAATTTACAAGAATATAAATCTACAGACATTGAAGGTTGCTTTATGATATAGTGAATTCTTCCAAGGAATTATTTAAACAAGATCTAGGAAACAATAATAGAGAAAAACAATTGGAATTGTGGGAGTGATCATGTAAGATTTTAAGATTTCTTTCAACTTGAAAGGCCAATTGCTTAAGAAGTATACCTACATATCTATGATAATAATTTACAATGTTGTGATAAATTATTTAAAATCACAGTAAGTATAATTAATTTCTTTACATGCACCAGAAATTGTGCTAGTCCTTTAAATTCATTCACACCATAGTCATGACAGCCTTCTGTTTTTATTGTTGTTATTCAGGTGCTGAGTCTTGTACCACTCTTTGTGACACTGTGGACTTCAACAAGCCAGGCTTCCCTGTCCTTCACCGTTTCCCAAAGTTGTTTTTATGCCCCTTTTAAGATGTGGATGCTGGAGAAGGAAATGGCAATCCACTCCAGTACTCTTGCCTGGAAAATCCCATAGACAGAGGAGCCTGGTGGGCTACAGTCCATGGGGTCGCAAAGAGTCGGACATGACTGAGCGATGTTCCATTCCTGTAAAGACGTGGAAGATAAGTATCAGAGCTGAGATTCAAACCCAAGCATCTGACTCTAGAGCCTCCATTGTTAAACACCCCACTTACTCCCTTGGCCTATGAAAGAAAATAATGAGTAACAAGAGCCTGCTATACAGAGTTAAGTCAAAAAGAGAAAAACAAATATTGGTATTAAGGCATATATATGGAATCTAGAAAAATGGTAAAGTGATGCGACTTTTTGCAGGGCAGGAATAAAGATGCAGACATAGAGAGGAGACTTGTGGGCACAGTAGAGGAAGATAGATTGTAGCACTGACATATATTCACTACCAAGTGTAAGATAGCTAGCTAGTGGGAAGCTGCCATACAACAGGGAGACTCAAGAGGGAGGGGATATCTGTATACTTATGCTGATTTATGTTGTATGACAGAAAGCAACACAACATTGTAAAGCAATTATCCTCCAACCAAAGATACATTAAAAAAATAAACCAGCAGTGAAGCTCTTCCTTTTAAGCTACAATACTCCAAAGACTTCTCTGAGTATGGATATTTTAGCTGAGAACTAGAGAGTAGAAGACAGCTATGCATGAGGGGTAAAACCCTTCTAAGACAGAGAACATTGCTTGCCACTGAATGAGTGGCAGTCTGCTTCCCAAAAGCCAGAAGGAGACACCTGTCAAGGCAGCAAGGTGAGGAAGATGGAAAGGAATTCACAATAAGGTCAGAGTTTGAGGCTGTGTTCAGGACACATAGGCTGCACTTAAGGGCTTTGGATTATCACCTAGTACAGTGAAAAGGTCTATGACAGGGGAAGGATGGATACCATAACCTGTTTTATAGATGAAGGAGAAATCCCAGTAAAGCAAATACATTTCCTAGGGTTCTTAACAGGCTGATATGAGAGTCAAAGAAAGACTGAGAATATAAACATCCTTGTTGTTAGCCACTGTGATATGGGATGGGGGGATGTTTGTTATTGTGGCATAACCAAGCAAAGGCTTCCCAGGTGGCTCAGTGGGGAAGAATCTGATGGCCAGTGCAGGAGATGTGGGTCAACCCCTGGGTCAGGAAGATCCCATAGACAGAGGAGACCCTGGCCATGGGGTCACAAAGAGTCAGACATAACTGAGCACGTAAACAAGCAAAAGCTGAGTAGTACTCTACAAGTTAGAATACTATGACCTAAATCAAATCCCTTATGAGTGTACAGTAGAAGTGAGAAATAGATTTAAGGGACTAGATCTGACAGAGAGAGTGCCTGACGAACTATGGATGGAGGTTCGTGACA
The DNA here is from genome assembly GCF_042477335.2 of Ovis canadensis. NCBI lineage: Eukaryota > Metazoa > Chordata > Mammalia > Artiodactyla > Bovidae > Ovis > Ovis canadensis. The sequence continues at coordinate 76,715,011 of NC_091249.1, forward strand.
TTGTACAGGAGACAGGGATCAAGACCATCCCCATGGAAAAGAAATGCAAAAAACCAAAATGACTGTCTCAGGAGGCCTTACAAATAGTGGTGACAAGAAGAGAAGAGAAAAGGAAAGATATAAGCAACTGAATGCAGAGTTCCAAAGAATAGCAAGAAGGCATAAGAAAGCCTTCCTCAGCAACCAATGCAAAGGAATAGAGGAAAACAACAGAATGGGAAAGACTAGAGATCTCTTCAAGAAAATTAGAGACACCAAGGGAACAATTCATGCAAAGATGGGCTTGATAAAGGACAGAAATGGTATGGACCTAATAGAAGCAGAAGATATTAAGAGGTGGCAAGAATACACAGAAGAACTGTACAAAAAAGATCTTCATGACCAACATAATCACGCTGGTGTGATCACTCACCTAGAGCCAGACATCCTGGAATGTGAAGTCAAGTGGGCCTTAGAAAGCAGCACTATGACCAAAGCTAGTGGAGGTGATGGAATTCCAGTTGAGCTATTTCAAATCCCGAAAGATGATGCTGTGAAAGTGCTCCACTCAATATGCCAGCAAAAACTCAGCAGTGGCCACAGGTCAGTTTTCATTCCAATCCCAAAGAAAGGCAATGCCAAAGAATGCTCCAACTACTGCACAGTTGCACTCATCTCACATGCTAGTAAAGTAATGCTCAAATTTCTCCAAGCCAGGCTTCAGCAATACGTGAACTGTGAACTTCCAGATGTTCAAGCTGGTTTTAGAAAAGGCAGAGGAAATAGAGATCAAATTGCCAACATCTGCTGGATCATGGAAAAAGCAAGAGAGTTCCAGAAACACATCTATTTCTGCTTTATTGACTATGCCAAAGCCTTTGACTGTGTGGATCCCAATAAACTGTGGAAAATTCTGAAAGAGATGGGAATACCAGACCACCTGACCTGCCTCTTGAGAAACCTATATGCAGGTCAGGAAGCAACAGTTAGAACTGGACATGAAACAACAGACTGGTTCCAAATAGGAAAAGGAGTCCGTCAAGACTGTATATTGTCACCCTGCTTATTTAACTTATATACAGAGTACATCATGAGAAAAGCTGGGCTTGAAGAAGCACAAGCTGGAATCAAGATTGCTGGGAGAAATATCAATAACCTCAGATATGCAGATGACACCACCCTGATGGCAGAAAGTGAAGAGGAGCTAAAAAGCCGCTTGATGAAAGTGAAAGAGGAGAGCAAAAAAGTTGGCTTAAAGCTCAACATTCAGAAAACAAAGATCATGGCATCTGGTCCCATCACTTCATGGAGAATAGATGGGAAATAGTGGAAACAGTGTTAGACTTTATCTTTGGGAGGGTTCCAAAATCACTGCAGATGGTGACTGCAGCCATGAAAATAAAAGACGCTTACTCCTTGGAAGGAATGTTATGACCAACCTAGATAGCATATTGAAATGCAGAGACATTACTTTTCCAACAAAGGTCTGTCTAGTCAAGGCTATGGTTTTTCCTCTGGTCATGTATGGATGTGAGAGTTGGACTGTGAAGAAAGCTGAGCACCAAAGAATTGATGCTTTTGAACTGTGGTGTTGGAGAAGATCTCCTTGGACTGCAAGGAGATCCAACCAGTCCATTCTGAAGGAAATCAGCCCTGGGATTCCTTTGGAGGGAATGATGCTGAAGCTGAAACTCCAGTAATTTGGCCACCTCACGCGAAGAGTTGACTCATTGGAAAAGACTCTGATGCTGAGAGGGATTGAGGGCAGAAGGAGAAGGGGACAAATGAGGATGAGATGGCTGGATGGCATCACTGACTTCATGGACATGAGTCTGAGTGAACTCCGGGAGTTGGTGATGGACAGGGAGGCCTGGCGTGCTGTGATTCATGGGGTCGCAAAGAGTCGGACACGACTGAGCGACTGAACTGAGTAGTCTACAAGTAACAGAAGAACTGTGAGGAAGGATAGAAAGTTCGATGTAGGCTAAAAAGGAACTGCAGTTTCAAAGACTCTGAGGCGGTAAAAGGTATGGTACATGTATGATATATTTTGGATTGCAAATGGCTAAAGTTTTCTAGTCAAAGGAGAGATTGGCACAAGACAAAAGTGAAGCATTAGGCTGGGTCCAGATTCTTCAGAGCCTTGAATGAATTTTAAGAATCTTAATCATAAAGGCTTTAGGAAACCAAAATTCAATGAGATAAATATACATTTACATTACAAATAAAATCAACTTTTACCCTAAAATATTGAAAGCTGCAGTCATTATAACTCTTTACTCCTAAGTTGTCCAGCATAATTAAAATATCTTCTCCTAAGTAAGCTCAATATTGTTACCACTTTTAAGCAAATTAAGAATACTTATGTGTTGGAAAAAATGTAATATTTGGGGGGATTTAATAAAAGGCTCAGTGAGCCTCATAGAAAAGTAAGCCTGTAATATAACAAAGATTTTTTTTAAAGCACTATTCATTTGATAAGAAACCCTTTCATTTAACCCAAGCACAGAGTTCCGACTCTTAAGTGTTCACAGAAATCACGTAATTTTAAAACCCTCATTCTTGGTGAGAAGATATATTATATATATATGTCTCACAAGCTATTGATTTACCATTTACAGAGATGGGCCTAGGAATGATACTAATATTTCTAGCTTAGGTCAACTCCATCATTTCTGCGCCACTGGGACAGCTTCAGGAGTCTCCCTTTTTCCAACGGCAACAAGGGAATCAACACAGGCCGAGTTCTACCAAGAATCACTACCTCTCCAGTGAATCCATTTTTAATGTCTCAGTCTGAAGTATAGCCCCCCATCAACATGTGTCATCTCTGTCCACTTTCTGGAGGGCTTCAGATGGCATGGTTTATTCCTAGGCATCCGTCTTACTTTGTAACAAGCGGCTAACCCAGACATAATTTAGAGTTGTGGACCTAGTAATGAGGCACTGTTTAAAGCCAGTATTTTATCGAGGGGTCCAATGGGAATATTGCTTAAGACAGTTTAATATAGCTGTAGGATCATAGCAATTTATTTTCAGATTCCTGCACCAATGCCCTCTCTTTTACTTCCCTAAATGCCACAGCAAGATATCTTTTCTTGAGCCCCAAGACAGGCCCATGGTGCAGGAGAGAGAAGATGACAACAATCAACCATTGCTATATTACCTACAAATTTCAGTAGCTGTCACTTTAGCATAATAATAGATCAATAAATGCATATACATTTCAAAACATGCATTGGCTTAGAGCTTTTCTGTCTTCTAGTAGCTCAGAGAATATATTCAAAACAATTTAATCAGGAATTTTAGACCCTTAATTGTGTCTCCTTATGTGCTTTCTCTTCATGCATTTCTTCTGAATAGTTCTTACTCCTCATGGGCCAACAGCTTTCACCTCTGCTGGAAGGTTAATTGGACATCTCCTGCACTGAATGAGCATCAAATTCGGTATGCCACTCTGGTTTTGCTCAATAATTGATGGTCCCCTGCCACATCAAGTTCAGGACTAGTGGAGAAAAAACACAGGTACAAGACTAGACCCTGAATATTAGCAGAATCCTGATAAAGTTGGATAGAAGGAACCGTAGGTTCTGGTTACAAAGTGCAATTTCTAACCCCTTCATACAACCCATGGACTGTAGCCCACCAGGCTCCTCTGTCCATGGGGATTCTCCAGGCAAAAATACTGGAGTGGATTGCCATTCCCTTCTCCAGGGGATCTCCCTGACTCAGGGATGGAACCCAGGTCTCCTGTACTGCAGGCAGATTCTTTACTACCCAGTCACATGCCAAGTAGCACAAACATTGCAGGCTGTTTCAACAGCACTACTGTGCTCGGGTTAAAGCCAAAGCCTACACAGGAGGTGCACATGTGCAATGTACATATGTGTACGTATATATGCACACATGCAGATCAAGACAACAGATCAAGAAAGACAGCCAAGCACTTTCCAAATTTCTTCCCCTATCTCAATAAGAGAGATGATTTGAAACTGAAGCAGGATCAAGGTGGTGGAATAGGGAATCCAGAGCTTACCAACACAGCTCCTCTCCACCATGAACACATCGAAACTACAACTACTTGTAGAGCGTCTTTCTCTGAGAACAACCTGATGACTGTCAGAATAGCTCTTCTACAACCAAGATTGTAAAGAAAGAACCATATAGAGTATGGCAGGAGGAGAGAAGTGATCTAGGAAAAATACCCCTGGTGGGAGACCTAGAAGAGGATGGAGTTACCATAGACTCTCATATCCTCCCTAAAAGAAGAGAGGTTCAAGTGCCATATTGGGCATCCCAACCCTGGGAAGGAGCCTCCCTGGGGCTTACCAAAGGGATGTAGGAAACCAAGACTCTGCTCCTAAGAGAGCACACATACACCTGTTGCTCCCAGTCCTGGAACAAAGGCAGCAGATTGAAAACTGCCTGACTGTTCTGGTGGGCCTGCCAGAACCCCCCAGCACACCCTGCAGTCTGCACCAGGCTCAGTCCTGCTTCGGCCCCTCCTGCTCTGGCACCGCTCCTGACCAAGGTAGAGACTGCCACCACAGGCACTGAAAAGTGAAAGTGTTAGCTGCTTAGTCATGTCCAACTCTTTGCAATCCCGTGGACTGTAATCTGCAGGGCTCCTCTGTCCATGGGATTCTCCAGGCAAGAATACTCAAGTGGGTGGCTGTGCCTTCCTCCAGGGGATCTTTCCAACCCAAGGATCCAACCCAGGTCACCACACACACTGAGGAGAAACATACCTTACTGGGAACTGCTTTTCTCATACCTTAGGTCTCAATCCCACCCCTAATCAAGGCAGAGACATCACTACATAGGAGAGAAGCAGTGATGGCTTATCTCCAGCCCCATCCTCAGTCAAGTCTGAGACCCTCCCCACCACCACCCTATGGAGAAGCCAGACACCCTCACGGCTCCTGTTCCAGCCCCTCGGGCCCTGACCCCACACCCCAACAGGCAGTGGCCACCATCAGACAACCCTGGCTCACACCAGGCTCCTGTGCTAGCCCCTCTGATCTCAGCCATGCACCACCCCCACCGAGGTGGCAGTCATTAGCACACCCCCCAGCAAGGAAATACAGCCCATGCTCACTTCCGATGCAGCTTTCCTGCTAAAAACGACTAGGCTCACGAGATTGCCTAGGGACACTCCCATACTAGGACACATCTTCAGGATTAGGATGGGTAACAGTTTTACCTTATATCACAGAGACAGAGAAAGTCCAACAACATTAGAAGCAGACAAATATCTTCCAGAGGAAAACCATCATGAAATGAGAGATAAAACCTAATGAATTAGAGATAAATAACTTACTTAATTGGTGATGGACAGGGAGGCCTGGCCTGCTGCAGTCCATGGGGTCGCAAAGAGTCAGACACGACTGAGCAATTGAACTAAACCTAATTTACCTAATAAAGAGTTCAATAGGCATAAAAATATACAGTGAACTCAGGAAATGAATAGAACCACACAATGAAAACTTAAAGAACTGGGAAACTTAACTTGAAACAATAAGCAATCAGAGCAGAAGAATAAAAGAATTAAAATGAAAAGTATACTAGAAGGACCTCACAGCAGATTACGTGACACAGAAGAATGCATGAACAACTTGAAAACCAAAATAGCCGAAATCACCCAAATAGAAGAGGGAGAAAAAAGACAGTTTAAGGGACTCTGCGGGCAACATCAATCATCCTAACATCTGTATTACAGGGCTCACAGAAGAAGAAGAGAAAGGGGCAGAAAATATATTTGATGAAATTACGGCTGAAAACTTCCCTAGCCTGAAGGAGGAAACAGATATCCCGGTTCAGGAAGCATAGAGAGTCTCAAACAAGGTTAACCTAAAGAGACTCACACCAAGACATAGCATAATTGAAAGGGCAAAAGTTAAAGAGAATTTTAAAGGTGTCAAGAAAAATCAAAGAGCCACATACAAGGGAACCAACATAAGACTATTGGCTGATTTTTCAGCAGACACTTTGCAGGCCAGAAGGGAGTAGCATATATTTAAAGTGATAAAAGGAAAAAATCTGCAACTGAGATACTCTGCTCAGCATGGTTTTCCATCAGAATTGAAAGATAAAGAGTTTCCCAGACAAGGAAAAAGTAAGAGTTCATCGCCACTTTTAGGCCTTACAGGAAATGGAAAAGGTCTTCTTGAAGCAAAAAGGAAAAGGCTATAACAGGCTGTAATAAAATATATGAAGGACAATGATCTCACTGATAAAGGTAAATATATAGTAAAGGCAGTAATATATAGTAAAGGCAGTTAAGCTATTATAAGGGTTAAAACACAAAATTGTAAAATCAAGTATAACTACAGTAAACACTTGAGGGATAGCTGGAAAGATGTAAAATATAATGCTAAAACATAAAACACGGTAAAGGTGTCGTGCTTGTAGAATGTGTTTGAACTTATTTAAAGCAAGCAGATAGTAACAGGTTGATATATATATAAACCTTTTTGTCACTACCATTCAAAACCTACAATAGATGCACACACACACACACACAACAAACACTGAGATAGGAACCCAAATACAAATCTAAAGAAAACCATCAATCCATAGGGAAGAGGCTAAAAGAAGAACATAGAAGAACCACAAAAAACAGTGGGAAAATAAGTAACAAAATAGCAAAAATCACATAACTATGAATACTCACTTTAAATGTCAGTGGAATAAATGCTCCAATCAAAAAGTATAGGGTGCATGAATGGATAAAAAGTAACACCCAGCTGTGTGTTGTCTGTAAAGGCTCACTTCACAGCTAAAGATACAGAGACTAAAAGTGAAGAGATGAAAAAGTTATTCCATGTAAATGAAAATAAAAAGAAACCTGAGGTAGCAATATTTATGTCAGACAAAACAGACTTTAAAACAAAGCCTATAACAAAAGACAAAGAAGATCTTTATATAATGATAAAGGAGTCGGTCCGAGAAGAAACTTTTGTGAACCTATACACCTGATATAAGAGCCTACATATATAAAGCAAATGTGAACTTACATAATGGGAGAAATTGACAGTAACACATTAGTAGTACAGGACTTTTACATCAATGAATAGATTATCGAGACAGAAAAATCAATAAGGAAACAGGGGCCTTCAAAAACATTTGAGACCAGATAGACTTAATAGATATCTATACAATACACCCCAAATCAGTAGAATGTACATTCTTTTCAAGTGCACATAGAATTTTCTCCAGGACAGAGCACATGCTAGGCCAGAAATCAAGTCTTAATAAATTTAAGAAGACTAAAATTATATTAAACATCTCTGTTGACCGTAATGATATGAAACTAGATATCAATTACCGGAAGAAAAATAGGGAAAGAACCCAAAACATGTGGAGACTAAAACAACAGGCCAACTAAAAAAAACAATGGGTCACTGAAAAATCAAAGAGGAATCAGATACCAGGAGACAAATGAAAATAGAAACAAAATTTCCCCAAATCTACAGAACTCAGCAAATGTAGTTCTAAGACATGTTTATAGTGACAAAGGGCTACCTCAAGAAACAAGACAAATCTCAAATTCATAACGCAACTTTCCATTTAAAGGAATTAAGGGAAAAAGGAGACCAAACAAAGCCTAAAGTCAGCAGAAGGAAGGAAATAATAAAGATCAGAGAGGAAATAAAACTAAGATGCTTTTTTTCCCCCTCCCAAAAGAAAAAAAAAAAAAGGTAAAAGGTCAATAGAAGTAACAGCTGGTCTTGGAAAAGATAAACAAAATTGATAGACCTTTAGCTAGACTCATTAAGAGAAAAAAGTCTCAAACAAAAATAGAAATTAAACATTAAAGTTATTTCCAATATAACAAATATATTAGCAATCATAACAGAGAACTATGAGCAGTTACACACCAACATGTTGGACAGCCTAGAAGAAATAGATAAATCTTAGAAACATAATTTTCTAAGACTGAATCATAAAGTAATAGAAAATGTCAACAGACTAATTAGTAGTATTTAAATTGAATCAGTAATAAAAAAATCACAACAAATGAAAGTTCAGGATCAGATGGCTTCACAATGGAATTCCAGCAAACATTTAAAGAGTCAATACCTATCCTTCATGAACCATTCCAAGAAATTGAAGAGGAGGAAATTAGTCCCAACTCATTCTACAAGGCCAGCATTATTACTCTAATATCAAAACCAGACCAACACACTACAAACAAACAAACAAAAAAAATAGGTCAATATCCTCGCCAAAAGTTTTACCAAGAGAACACACTGGTTATAGCAAATACCCTCTTCCAGCAACACAAGAGACGACTCTATACATGGACGTCATCAGATGGTCAATACCGAAATCAGATTGATTATATTCTTTGTAGCCAAAGATGAAGCTCTCTATAGTCAGCAAACAAGACTGAGAGCTGACTATGGCTCAGATTATAACTACTTCTTGCAAAATTCAGACTTAGACCTGAAGAAAGTATGGAACACCACTAGGCCCTTCAGGTAGAGCCTAAATCAAATCTCTTATGATTATACAGTGGAAGTGACAAATAGATTCAAGGGATTAGATATGATAGACAGAGTGCCTGAAGAACTATGGACAGAGGTTTGTAACATTGTTCAGGAGGCAGTGATCAAGACCATCCCTAAGAAAAAGAAATGCAAAAAGGCAAAATGGTTCTCTGACAAGGCCTTACAAATAGTTGAGAAAAGAAGACAAGCAAAAGGCAAAGAAGAAAAGGAAAGATATATCCATCTGAAGGCAGAGTTCCAAAGAATAGCAAGGAGATATAAGAAAATCTTTTAAGAGAATAATGCAAAAATATAGAGGAAAACAACAGAATAGGAAAGGCTAGAGATCTCAAGAAAATTATAGATACCAAGGGAATATTTCATGCAAAGATGGGCACAATAAAGGACAGAAATGGTATGGACCTAACAGAAGCAGAAGATATTAAGATGAGATGGCAAGAATACACAGAAGAACTGTACAAAAAAGATCTTCATGACCAGATAACCATGATGGTGTGATCATTCAGACATCCTGGAGGGCAAAGTCAAGTGGGCCTTAGGAAGCATCACTATGAACAAAGCTAGTTGAGGTGATGGAATTCCAGTTGAGCTATTTCAAATCCTGAAAGATGATGCTGTGAAAGTGCGGCACTCAATATGCCAGCAAATTTGGAAAACTCAGCAGTGGCCACAGGACTGGAAAAAGTCAGTTTTAATTCCAATCCCAAAGAAAGGCAATGCCAAAGAATGTTCAAACTGCCATACCATTGCATTCATTTCATACACTAGCAAGGTCATGCTCAAAATCCTTCAAGCTAGGTTTCAATAGTATGTGAACCAAGAACTTTCAGATGTACAAACTGGATTTAGAAGAGGCAGAGGAACCAGCGATCAAATTGCCAACATCCGAGGGATCATAGAACAAGCAAGAGAATTCCAGAAAAACATCTGCTTCACTGACTACGCTAAAGCCTTTGACTGTGTGGATCACAACAGAATGTGGAAAATTCTGAAAGAAATGGGCATACCTTTTCTACCACCTTACCTACCTCCTGAGAAATTTTGTATGCAGGTCAAGAAGCAACAGTTAGAACCATGAAACAACAAACCGGTTCCAAATGGGGAAAGGAGTACGTCAAGGCTGTATATTGTTACCCTGCTAATTTGACTTATATGCAGAGTGCATCATGCAAAATGCCAGGCTGCATGAAGCACAAGCGGAAGTCAAGATGCTGAGAGAAATATCAATAATCTCAGATATCAAAATAACAGTACCCTAATGGCAGAAATTGAAGAGGAACTAGAGTCTCTTGATGAAGGTGAAACAGAAGAGTGAAAGAGCTGGCTTAAAACTCAACATTCAAAAAATCAAGATCATGGCATCCGGTCCCATCACTTCATGAGAAAGAGATGGGGAAACAATGGAAACAATGACAGACTTTATTTTCTTTATTTTCACCATCTGAAGATGGTGACTGCAGCCATGAAATTAAAAGGTGCTTGCTCCTTGGAAGAAAAGCTATGACCAGCCTAGACAGCATATTAAAACCCAAGACATTATTTTGTTGACAAAGATCTGTATAGTCAAAGCTATGATTTTTCCATTAGTCATGTATGGATGTGGACCATACAAAAGGCTGAGCCCCAAAGAATTAATGCCTTCGAATGGTGATGCTGGAGAAGACACTTGAGAGACCCTTGGACAGCAGGGAGATCAAACCAGTCAATCCTATAAGAAATTAACCCTGAATATTCATTGCAAGGACTGATGGTGAAGCTGAAGCTCCAGTACTTTGGCCACATGATGCAAAGATCCAAATCATTGGAAAAGACCCTGATGCTGGGAAAGATTGAAGGCAGGAGGAGCAGGAGATGACAGAGGATGAGATGGTTGCCTGGCATCACTGACTCAATGGACATGAGTTTAGCAAATTCTGGGAGCTGGTGAAGGACAGCGAAGCCTGGTGTCCTGCAGGCCATGGAGTCGCAAAACTTGGAGATGACTGAGGGGACTGAATAACAATAATCCTGGATGAACACAGGCACAAAAATCCTCAGCAAAATATTAGCAAACAGAATTCCACAATGTATAAATAGGATCCTATACCACGATCAAGTGGGATTTATTCCAGGTCCACAAGGATGTTTTAACATATGCAACGTACACTACATTAACAAAAGGAAGGATAAAAGCACATAATTTCCTCAATGTATGAAGAAAAGCATTTGACAAAATTCAACATCAATCCATGCTAAAAATTCTCACCAAAGTGCATACAGAGGGAACATATCTCAACATATTAAATCTTTTTAAAACAAACCCACAGCTAACATCAGACTCAATGGTGAAAGGCTTTCCAGCCTTTCCTCTAAATTCAGCAATAAGACAACGATGACCATTACCATCACTTCTGTTTAACATAATATTATAAGTCCTAGTCACAGCAACTAGGGAAGTAAAAGAAATAAAAGGCATACAAATCAGAAGGGAAGAAGTAAAATTGTCACTCTTTGCAGATGACATGATGCTATAATATGTTTAGAAAACCCTAAGTTCTCCACCAAAAAATTTTTAGAATAAATAAACTCAGCTAAGTTTCAGAATACAATATACAGAAATCTGTTACTTTTCTACACAGTAATAATGAACTATCAGAAAGAAAACAATTTCATTTATAATCAAAAGTATTTGATTATGATCAAATAAAAAAGAGTATATGTATGAATACTCAAAAACTGTAAGACACTGCTAAAATAAATTGAAGATGACACAAATAAATGGAAAGATATTATGTTTTCATGGATTGGAAGAATTAATATTGTTAAAATATCCTGGGACAGGAGGGAGAGAAGGGATACACACACACACAAACACACACACAGACACGTAGTTACAACTGATTCACACAGTTTTACTGCAGAAACCAACACAAAATTGTAAAGCAATTTTCCACTGATTAAAAAATAAGTAAAGCTAAAAAACTATCCTTACTATCTATAGATTTAATGCAATCCCTATCAAAATACTCGACATTTTTCACAGAATTAGAACAAATAATATTAACATTTGTGTAGGACCAAAAAAGACCCTGAATAGGCAAAACAATCTTGAGAAAAAAGATCAAAGACAGAAGTATTACACTCCCTGACTTCAGACTATACTACAGAACTACAGTAATTATAACAGTATGAAATGGCACAAAGAGAGACACACAGATCAATGGAACAGAATAGAACCCAGAAAGAATCCCACATTTGGCCAATTACTCTACTACAAAGGGAGCATGAATACACAATAGGGAAAAGACAGTGTCTTCAATAAGTGCTGTTGAGAAATATGGTCAGCTACATGAAAAAGAGTGAAACTAGAACCTTTTCTCACTCCACATACAAAAATAAACTCAAAGTGTAAGAGTTTACACTCAAAGTGTAAGTCTTACTAAATGTAAGACTGAAAATTATTAAACTCTTAGAATAAAATATATGCAATACACTCATTGACATTGGTCTTAACACAGCTGGGTGATCTGACCTTAGGAGAGTTCTTTAACCTCTCTGAGTTTCAACTTTCTTATCTTTAAATAGAGAAAATAATAATAAATATAACCACATGATTATAATGAGGGTTAAATGAAATACTGTGAATAAAATTGTTAAAAGAGGACCAGGCACATATGGTAAATTTTTTTTTTTTTACATTATCACTCTTTATAATTACTATAAAGTAATAACTTTTGAAATTAGAAAAAAAATTCAGGGGCAATGCCTATAGAATTATCCTATTTTTATAAAATTGTATGTGTAGCCATGCATATGTTTTTCTATGTTTTGATTGTAGATAAAAGTATAACATGATAAATATCAAACTGTTAACACTGGTTAGGTGTCTCAGATGGTAAAGAAGTCGCCTGAAATGTGGGAGACCAGGGTCCTATCCCTGGGTTGGGAATATCCCCTAGAGAAGGGCATGTCAACCCACTCCAGTATTCTTGCCTGGAGAATGCCAATGGACAGAGGAGCCTGGTGGGCTATAGTCCATGGGGTCACAAAGAGTAGGACATGATTGAGTGATTAGCAACACATCCAAGAAGAACTGCTTGGGGTTAGGGGAGAATGGTGGGTAATATCCCTTTTCTTTTTCTTTTTTAATATAAATTTATTTATTTTAATTGGAGGCTAATTACAATATTGTATTGGTTTTGCCATACATCAACATGAATCCACCATGGGTGTAGATGTGTTCCCCTTTTCTTAATACATCAGCATCTTGTTTGATTATTTACAATGAGCATGTACTTTTTGCCAATTAAAGAAAGTCTCCAAATTCAGTACCACTTATTTTATATTTTATTTGCATTTTTAGAGTTATCAAATTCTGAAAATTAGAAGTGTTAATTGCCTACTCAAAAAGCTTTACCTACAGAACGACATCTGAATACATTAGCATGTTTTTACAAAACCCTAAGCCAGCAATTCAATTTGCTCCTTTACTCTCCCCTATTACCATTGATTACTTTCAGATCATAACTCATACTGTTTTCCCCCTCATGATGCAGGACATTGAGTATTCCATCATTCCATCGTTCATGCCACATGATGCGCCATTTCCTCTGCCCTTAAATGCCCTTCTCTAATTCTTGGTCTTGTGATTGTGTGATCCTACTTCTTTTTTATACACTATGAGAAAATGTGATTTTCTGCCAGTAGGTTTCATCCTGCTGCTTCTACTCCCAGTTACCTTACCTCTTCTAAACTATGACCATATATGACACTAATTGGTTTGGGAGCTATTTTAAGTTAGATTCCAGGCCCTTTTAAGACTCTAGTGCTACTCACTTTGATTTCTCATTGAGTCTTGTTTCTCTCTGGAGTCTTGCAGATTAAGTCTGTTATGACTGTTACTGATGATCAAGTCAGATTAATTACCAGGATAAGTCTAAACTAGTCCATGGCATCAAGGAAAGTGTAATCCAATTATTTTTCTAAATGTGAATATTCTTTTGCTTTATAACATATCACCAAACCAGTTATCCTGTCAATGACAAGTATGATTGTTGTAGAAAAATTTTTTTCTGGGCAATCAATGGGGAAGGAGAGAGGGTAGAGGAGTATGAGTGGGGTGTGCTGTGATAGAAAATACACCATTACCATCTGATTTTCAATGTCCTTTTTAAAGAGCAATTTTCATTTTTTTTGTAAATGGAAAGATAATTTTTAAAAGCCTGTAGCCAAATATTAATTAAGTTCAACTTATTTTTTATTATGATTAGTCCTGTTTGAGTCCTGTTTAAGAATTCTTTGCTACCTGCTCACCTCAAGGTCATGAAGAATCTCCTATATATTATTTTCTCAAAACTTCATTTCTTTTTACTTCTCCAGACCCAGGGCCACAGGCCCACTGATCCTCTTAATGGGCAGAGGAACCACCGGAAGGAAGCTGGCTTGGAGAAAACCAAGGCTCAATGTCCTTTAAGCTGAGAATGGACAATTTGCTGCTCTATCAACAAAGGATGCCGCAGCTGTCTAGCCATCAGCCAATACTGTGGCCTGGTTGGTGAACCCTGAGGGACTCCAGTATGGAGACCAGTGGGCGGACTATTGCCAAGCCTTCATCCACTGCAGACTCTCCCAGTGGTGTATCCTGAGGGGATTCAGGATGAAAAAGAACAAGATACTGGCATTGGATAGCTAAGCTGCATAGCAAAGGAATAATTTCATTGAGCCCAGATTCTTGCTTCTTCCGCTACAAGAAAAAAGCTAAATTCATTCATGTGAGATGATTGGTTTTCTCTAATAGTAACCTTTTGATGTTCTGACTACCTGCTTTTGTTGCAAAATTCTTGTATATCCTTCAGAACAGTACCTCAGAGCTATCTGAGAGACTGTCTCCTGGGCTAGAGCCCCCAAAAGTCTGCTGAATAAAAAAATTCTCAACTTAAATAAATAAATAATAAGAAAAAAAAACTGTGAAAAACACAATATGTGGAGGCTAAACAATACGCTAGCAAACAACCAAAGGATCACTGAAGAAATCCAAAAGAAAAAAAACAAAACAAAACAAAACCTAGGGACAAATGAAAACCAAAGCACAATGGTCCAAAACCTATGGGACTCAGAAGAAGCAGTTCTAATAGAGAAGTTTATAGTGATACAGTGTTATCTCAAGGAAAAGAAAAATCTCAAACAACCTAATCTTACACCAAAACAACTAGAAAAAAAACAAACAAAACCCAAAGTTAGTAGACAGAAAGAAATCATAAAGATAAGAGCAGAAATAAATGAAATATAGAGATGAAGAAAACACTGGAAAAGACCAATGAAACTGAAAGCTCATTCTTGGAAAAATAAACAAAATTGATAAACTTTAAATCAGACTCATCAAGAAAAAGTGGGAGAGGGCTCAAATCAAAAAAATTGGAAATGAAAAAGATGTTACAACAGACACCACAGAAATGCAAAAGATCATAAGAGACTACTACAAGTAACTCTATGCCCCAAAATATAGACAATCTAGAAGAAACAAATTCTTAGAAATGTATAAACTTCTAAGACTGGACCCACAAGAAATAAAAAATATGAACAAACCAATTATACGTACTGAAATTGAAATGGTGATTTTAAAAGTCCCAAAAATAAAAATCCAAGACCAGATGGTTTCACAGGCAAATTCTATTAAACATTTAGAGAAGAATTAATACCTATCCTTTGAAAATTTTCCAAAAAATTTCAAAGACAGGAACACTCCCCAAAGTTATTCTATGAGGCCTCTGCCATCCTGATTCCAAAACTAGACAAAGACAGCACAAAAAGAGAAAATTATAAGCCAGTATCACTGATTAATATAGATGCAAAAATTCTCAACAAATGCTAGCAATCCAGATCCAACAATATTTTAAAATGATCATACACCATGATCAAGTGGGATTTATCCCAGGGATACAAGGATTTTTTTAATATCTGCAAATCAATCAGTATGATACACCACATCAATAAATTGAAGAATAGAAACCATATGTATCTCAATAGATGCAGAAAATTTTTTTTAACAAAAATCAGCATCCATTTATGATAAAAACTCTCCAGAAAGTTGGCATAGAGGGGAGCTACCTCAATGTGCTGCTGCTGCTAAGTCACTTCAGTCGTGTCCGACCCTGTGAGACCCCATAGACGGCAGCCCACTAGGCTCCCCCATCCCTGGGATTCTCCAGGCAAGAACACTGGAGTGGGTTGCCATTTCCTTCTCCAATGCATGAAAGTGAAAAGTGAAAGTAAAGTCACTCAGTCGCATCCAACTCTGTGCAACCCCATGGATTGAAGCATACCAGGCTCCTCTGTCCATGGGATTTTCCAGGCAAGAGTACTGGAGTGGGTTGCCATTGCCTTCTCTGTATGTCAACATAATAAGAGCCATATATGACAAACCTACTGCTAACATAATATTCAACAGTGAAAAGCTGAAAACATTTCCTCTAAGATCAAGAACAATACAAAGATGTCCACTCTCTCTACTTTTATTCAACATAGTTTTTGGAAGGCCTACCCATGGCAGTTAGAAAAGAAAAATAAGTAAAAGGAATCCAGATTGGAAAACAAGTAAAATCGTTCCTGTTTGCATATGACATGATATTATACATAGAACATCCTAAAGATGCTATGAGAAAACACTAGAGTTCATCAATGAGTTTGATAAAGTTGCAGGATGCAAAATCAATACAGAGAAAATGAACATTTGTATACATTAACAACAAAAGATCAGAAAGATAAATTAAAGAAACAATTTCATTTACCATTACATCAAAAAGAATAAAACACCTAGGAATAAACCTACCTAAAGAGCCAAAAGACCAGTATTCCAAAATCTATAAAATATTGATGAAAAAAATGAAGATGGAAGAAACAGATGGAAAGCTATACCATGTTTTTGGATCAGAAGAATCAATATTGTCAAAATGAATATACTACCCAAAGCAATCTACAGGTTCATTGGAATACCTGTCAGATTACTAATTGCATTTTTCTTTCACAGAACAATTTTTTCACTATAACAATTTTTTTAATGGAGAAACAAAAGACTATACAATGGAGAAAAGATAGTCTTTAATAAATGGTCCTGGGAAAACTTGATATCTGCATGTAAAAAAATGAAATTAAAATATTATTTAGCCCCATACACAAAAGTTAACTCAAATTGGATGAGAGACCTGAATATAAAACTCTATACTGTAAAACTCTGTGGAAAACAAGCTCTACTCTCTTCAATATAATTCACAGCAATATCTTTTTTGATCTGTCTTTTTGAGTACTGGAAGCAAACAAAAATATACAAATGAGACCCAATTAAACTCAAAAGCCTTTTGCAAAGCAGAGAAACCCAGACACAAAATAAAAATACAACCCCAGAATGGGAGAAAATATTTGCAAATGATGTGACTGACAACGGATTAATCTCCAAAATTTACAAATAGTTCATCAGGCTGAATATCAAACAAACAAACTAACCAAATCAAAAAATGAGAAGAGTTAAGTAGACATTTCTCCAAAGAAGACGTATAGGTGACCAAGAAAAGATGCTCAACACTGCAATTATTAGAGAAATGCAAATCAAAACTACAATGAAATATCACCTCACACCAGTCAGAATGGCCATCATCAAAAAGTCTACAGACAGTAAATGCTGGAGAGGGTGTGGAGAAAAGGGTATCCCCCTACTATTGGTGGAAATGTAAATTGGTGCAGCCTCTCTGGAAAACAGTATGGAGATTCCTTTAAAAACTGAAAGTAGAACTATAATATGATCCCAATCCCAATCCTGGGCATATATTCAGAGAGAGAAACATAGTTCTAAAGAATACATGCATCCCAGTGTTCATTGCAGTGGTATTTATGATAGCTAACACATGGAAGCAAATTAAGTGTCCATCAACAGATAAATGAGTAAAGAAGTTGTATATATATACAATGGAATATTCAGTTCAGTTCAGTCACTCAGTCGTGTCCGACTCTTTGCAACCCCATGAACTGCAGCACACCAGGCCTCCCTGTCCATCACCAACTCCCAGAGTTCACTCAGATTCACGTCCATCGAGTCAGTGATGTCATCCAGCCATCTCATCCTCTGCTGTCCCATTCTCCTCCTGCCCTCAATCCCTCTCAATATCAAAGTCTTTTCCAATGAGTCAACTCTTCGCATGAGGTGGCCAAAGTACTGGAGTTTCAGCTTTAGCATCATTCCTTCCAAAGAAATCCCAGGACCAATTTCCTTTAGGACGGACTGGTTGGATCTCCTTGCAGTCCAAGAGACTCTCAAGAGTCTTCTCCAACACCGCAGTTCAAAAGCACCAATTCTTCGGCGCTCAGTGGTCATCCATACATGACCACTGGAAAAACCATAGTCTTGACTAGATGGACCTTAGTCAGCAAAATAATGTCTTTGCTTTTGAATATGCTATCTAGGTTGGTCATAACTTTTCTTCCAAGGAGTAAGCATCTTTTAATTTCATATTACTCAGCCACAAACAAGAATGGAGTAATGCCATTTGCAGCTACATGGATGGATGTAGAGATTATCACACCCAGTGAAGAAAGACAGAAAAAAGGCAGATATCATATAATATCATTTATATGTGGAATCTACACAAAATGATACAATTGAACTTATTTACAAAAGAGAAACAGACTCACAGACTTGGAAAATGAATTTATGGTTCCCAGGTTGAAAGGGTTCAGGGGAGAGAGAGATTGGGAATTTTGCGATTGACTTACACACACTGGTATATTTAAAACAGATAACCAACAAGACCTAGTGTATAGCACAGAGAACTGTGCTCAATACTCTTTAATAACCAAAATGGGAAAAGAATTTGGAAAAGAATAGATACATGTGTATGTGTAACTGAATCACTTTTCTGTAACACATCTTTGTTAATCAACCAAAATATAAAATTATTTTTCAAAAAATACAAAAAGTTGTCAACCATAGTTAAAGAAGATCTAGGTAAATGGAGAGACATACCAAATTTATGGGTTGGAAAACTAGGTATTTCCAAGATGGCTATTCTATACACACTGGTTTATAGGCTCAATGTGATTCCTCTGTTAGTCATAAGAGGCTTTTTCCCCATGTGTCTTGAAATTCATTCGGTAAACTTTTACCATTATAGTAAGGGTACAGCTTTGAAAATTCCTTTTTTCCTACTTTTGAAAGTTTATGTTCATTTCTCTTCTAGGATGCCTCACTCTCGATATTTACTCATTCAATTTTTCCAGCTCCTACCCCCATTCTGTCCCTTTTAAAGTACAATGTGGAAAAAAAATAACATATGTCTGATTTATAATAATAACTTGGTGGTCTGGAGGCTGTCCCCATTGATGGTCTGTGAGGATAACCCTATGCAACTAAAAAGGATGAAACTGTGCGAGTAAAACTGTGTCTGATAGTGAATGCTTTCCCAGCATCTGCATCTGATGAGCCTTTTTTCACGTCTGTGATCCGTGCTTCTCTCCTCAGCTGTCACCCTGGGAGAGGGAGTAAGAAAAGACAATGGACTCATCCCAGCAATTCATGGTATATCAGCTCATGTATAAGGTTTCTAATAATAATTGTCCATACCTTAGCCTGATGGCAATTGCAACGTCCTCCCAGAAGTTCCCCCTGATACTGCCTCGTGGAATTATGTTTTTTATCTTCTCTGTGTGCTAATGGCACTACATCTGAACTTCTCTTACAAAGGTATTTAAAACTACAGGAAAGAGTTACATTCTCTTAAATACAGCTTAGGCTCTTAAACACAGGCATTTATAGCTATAGGAAAGAGCAGAATGTAATTGATAGGCTTGCTCATTTGGAAGAAAAGCTATGACAAATCTAGATAGCATATTAAAAAGCAGAGGCATTACTTTGCCAATAAAGGTCCGTCTAGTCAAAGCTATGGTTCTACAGTAGTCATTTACAGATGTGAGAGCTGGACAATGAGAAAAGCTGAGCACCGAAGAATTGATGCCTTCGAATGTGGTGCTAGAGAAAACTCTTGAGGCTCCCTTGAACAGCCAGGAGATCAAAACTGTCAATCCTAAAGAAATTAATCCTGAATATTCATTGATGCTGAAGCTGAAGCTCTAATATTTTGGCCACACGATGTGAAGAGCCAAAGCTTAGAAAAGACCCTGATGCTGGAAAGATTGAAGGCAGGAGGAGAAGGGGACGACAGAGCATGAAATGGTTGGATGGCATCACCAACTCCATGAACGTGAGTTTGAGCAAACTCTGGGAGATGGTGAAGGACAGGAAAGCCTGGCGTGGTGCATTCCATGGGGTCACAAAGTGTCAGACATGACTGAGCAACTGAATAACAAAATTATGTCTGTAAGTTCCTTGAGGACAAGATTGATGTCTAAATGAGAGCTTGGTCCACATGTTGGTTAGTAGTCACTTTGTACATTCTAGTTAATAAGGAAATTTGTTAATGGATGGATATATGAGGCAGAGGAGAGGAAGAAAGAGCATAAATCAGTTCACAGCAACTGATGCTTCCATAAAGGAATAAGGGATGCACTGATACTGGGCAGGGAGTCTGGGGAAAGAAAGGTCTTTATTTTTTTGGCCACACAATGTAGGATCTTAGTTTTCCCACCAGGGATCGAACCCATGCTCCCTGCATTGGAAGCGCAATGTCTTAACCACTGGACCACCAGGGAAGCCCCAGAGATGTTTTTAGTACTAAAGCCAAAAGGTGGGCGCAAATCTTGGGTAGAGATTGTGGTGCAGATGACTTTACTGAAGGCACATGTTAACCATGGGCAGGAATAGTGCCTAGTCTTCTGACTCCCTAGGCAGTGTTCTTTTCACTCTGCCGTGGTGCTGCTATGATTGAGCTAGACACAGACAAAACACAGGACACACAGCAGCTACTACTGACAAAGAAGAACTATCAAAGATCACCATCCACATCCATATCAAAAAATTTTCCTGTCTTTTACAGAAAACCTTGTGCACAGCCCCAGAGCATTGAACCAATGAATGCTAAGTGACTGTCATTACCACAGGGGCCGGGGGGTAGTTGGAGTCAAAGGCTTCCCACACTATTTGACTTTCTTCTTTTATGACCAATCAACAGTTTTTCCTCAATACCTCAATAGAGCTCTCAATCTCTAAATGACATGATTTTAAAAGAGGGATGCACCAAAACAGAATGAGCACAGTCACTTCCAGAATTATATACATGGATTCATTGTCAAATGAGCAGTCTTGTCATTCCAGCCCAGATACAACAACGCCTCTGAAGGAGACTTTTATTCTTAAAAGTCAGAAAGTGTAGAAGCAGAAAACGTAGGCTTTGAAAGTCCTCTTCTCCTGTGCTATAAATTTGAACCTGATAGCAGTCACTGACGTGAAAATATCCAGGGGCTCAGGCCACGCTTAGGAAATTTATTTCGACACGTAGACTAATATGGAGGGAAACCTGCTATCACTCTGGAGCAGCTGATCTGCAAATCAGTCAACCGACAAAGCAATTTACACGTGTCAACCCCTTTCCTTCTTGGAGACGGTAATGGGCTCTCCACTCACTAAGGTGGCAAGAAGCGCTAGGCTTTGGAATGAATTCGATTACCTGCTGAAATGTATATTGCATTTGAATCCCCTTACTGTGTAGCCAGGATTTAAATTCCATTCTCTTTATCTTATTAATTGGTAGGTGGCTGACCATTCTTCCAAAATGAGTCCCTTTTCGGAGATTAGTGTCACAAAGCCCAGGAAACTGTAAAAGCAGTCAGCAGGCCACCAGGAGGCCTCTGCTTCCCTGAGTTTTTTATTGATTGCTCGCTCCTCTGCCCCACGTGACCACCCCCACCTGCTCCTGACTCCAGGCTGACACCATCTCACCACTGGCCCATAAACTGCTCCAGAGAGATACTCCGAAAAATTGCATTTGGAGCTGCTCAGTCTCACGAGTCAGAAAATCTGATTAGATTTCCATGCCTTCCAAATACAATCCTGCATGCAGCCGGCCAAGCAAATCACTGGACCCTTTTAATCACTCATTTCACGGAGAAGTTTCTGGGGCCCTGGGCAGTGGCATCCTTCCAGAAAGAAGGCATAGGAAACGTTCACGAGAAGCAGCCAAGCTGTGTAGGCCCCAGCTTGGCTGGATGTATGGCTGAGAACAAAACAAGTTCAATTTTAGAGGACTTCATACTTCACACATTCATGTGCCTTGTTTCATCTGAGGTCCTAAAAAAGTCTATGAGGTAAGACTAAAAGGAGATCTTCTGATACCCACTTTCTAGTTTTTCAAAATTGTGTTCACACAGATAGTTATTCATCCAATCCCATGCAGTAATTGACAAGGCTGAGATTCAAAGTGGGATTCTGTGACTCCAAACCCTGTGTTGTTTGCATTTCCCTGCATGATGCTCACACCTACTACCTTCGCCAAAGGCAGAAGCTAACACTCAGTGAAATTCTCTCTCTCAGGTGCTGTGTGCAACCTGTTCCTACATTATCATTACAGACACTCTGTGAGATGGGTACCCGCTTGGCCCTGTTCAGCACAGGGAGGCTTAGAAAGAGTGTAGCTCGTCTATTTCCCTGTCTTCAGGTTATTGCAATTTTAAAACATGATGCTAACCTGTCCTTCTCTATTCAGTTAAAACTACCTTACCCTCAGGAAAATTAGTTTGATCCACACGTGTGTTTTTTTGTTTCTGTCCCTAAATATTACATAACTGTGGGAAGGTCTCACCTACAGTCTCAGCAATCTCTAAAGAGGGAGCTCCTTAAAACATTAGAGATATGGTAAGGGGTAACCATGGAAATATGGTTATAATTCCACTTCAGTTAACTGTCAATAAATGTTAGTAAGAATATAGGATTCTTTCTATATTAAAGAAGAATATGGTTTTTGTCATCTTATCCCTTCCTCCACACCCACCCCCCGCCCCCGCCCCCACAGTTAGCCTATGTAATAATGTTACCAACTTCAAAGGGCAGCTGGAATCTTAGGAGGAAAGAACACAGGATTGTTGTGTTTGTGTGTCCCTTTGATTTGGGTGCTGTGCAGTGGAATCCTATTGTGTCTACTGGTTGAGAGGTCCTTTTTGTCTGGCATGCTGGAGGGCAAAGTGAGAGAAGGCTAAGTAGGAAGAGAAGAGAAGCAGTTTGAGACGAAGACGAAGGGAAAGATAAACGCTCACAGTTCCTGGAACTGTCTCGGTTGGTATTTGCGGGCGGAGGGGGCAGGGTGGGGTGCTGGAAGAAGGAACACGTGGCAGTTGTGGTAGCAAACTTGAGTCGGCTATGCCAACGGGCACTATCAGCCCAGTCATATTTCTTTTCATTCTGGAAAGCAGAGCAAGAAGAAAGTTGAGGAAATGACATTATTTATAACATTTTTTTGTAATGAGATGTCTGGGGAGGAGGCTTCTCTACATGCAGATGCCCTTTCTTTCCCTTCGTCATCACCGTTCCAAGTCGCCAGCCTCCTTCAAGGTCCCCTAAGATCAAGGAGGCCTTCCGTAATTATTCTATCTGTTCAGAAAAACATCAATAGCGGTTTGTGTCAGAACTCAACAAACAAATACTGGTTCTACACACTTTCATTATTCTATATTTAGTCTTATAGTCTAAAATAAATCTGAAAATCCTTGAGGACAATGATCACATTGTAATCCTCTTCCTATTGTATTTTAAGCCATCTGTAACTTACTGGGGCCTGGACGCACAGTAAGTGATAATGAACCTTAATAAATGCTTGTTAGCTGTGATATACATGTAAAACTTCATCCCCTAACTACACATCTTTCATATAGCCTATGCTGCTGCTGCTAAGTCGCTTCAATCGTGTCCGACTCTGTGCGACCCCATAGATGGCAGCCCACCAGGCTCCCCGTCCCTGGGATTCTCCAGGCAAGAACTCTGGAGTGGGTTGTTTCCTTCTCCAATGCATGAAAGTGAAAAGTGAAAGTGAAGACGCTCAGTCATGTCTGACTCTTAGCGACCCCATGGACTACAGCCTACCAGGCTCCTCCGCCCATGGGATTTTCCAGGCAAGGGTACTGGAGTAGGGTGCTTTCAGCCTACGCACATAAGTTCAAATTTGGACTAATGGTAACTGTTAATGAGGGAAGAGAAGTTGCAGAATCACAGTTAACATAATGTTTACCCTTCAATTCCTAGAGCTGTTCTCAGAAATTCTAAACTGAAGACTTCCAAATCTGCCCACCTTTCAGTGATACCAGTGGATCATATTTTGTTTTCTGTTCTTATCAGAGAGCCTGCCAGAGCAAATATTCTTCCCTCATCCAAATAGCTCCAATTAAAGCATAAACCCTTTGTTAAACAAAGTAGAAAACAAGCTCAAACTACATATCTTTGGGTATAAAATCAACAACAAACAATATATTGTGGATTAATTTGCATTTACTGCTGGAGAAGGGCTATTGCTAGATTTAACCAATATTTTAAATTTCTCAATTTCAGGAGCCACTTAGGGAAATAGGACAAGATAAAATATGTGCTTTTAAAAATAGCATAAGAGAACATATCAAGACTCAGTGGGTTCCTGCCATTTGGAACAAGGTCTCAGTGTCATAGCATGGATTTTCTGTGAGAAAGAGCTTGGAGGTGAGCTAGTCTAACCTCGTGTCACAGGTGAGATGACTGAAGCAGAGTTAAATGTTAAATGACCCAAGCAGAGTCATACAATGTGGACAGGAGACTTGGTTCCAGCCTCAATTCCCCTCCAATGAGATATAAGAACTTTAGGAACACAAAGATGATAGGAATTAATATCAGGTGGAATAATCGAAGAACATTTATATAATTCTTATATTCATTTACTGTGTTTCTTCAAGATCAGTGGAAGGACTGGTCTTTTTAATTTTAGAAATTCTACTGCTTGGAATATTAAAACCCTATAGTAAATGGTCTGAGTGCTGAAAAACTATAAAAGGCCTCATCCCTGTTCATCAGATGTAAATATAACGATTTGACTATAGCTATCATTAACTGGCTAATAACTATTTATGACCTCAGGATGCAGTTCCTACCCAGTTAATGGGCTACATAGTAAAGCTGTGATTTTATCTCTGCCATTCCAGCTCTTGGTCTCAGTTGCTTGCATTAAGGGGTGAGCAGGTTCTGCTGATTATCGTTATAATATGAGATCATGTTGCAAGAGCCTTCAGAAAAACTCTCATCAAACAAAATTGGAGTTGTGCCTGAGAAGGAAGCCTTTCAGAATAATATGTTGATTGTCCCCAAATAGCCCTCATGAATAGCACTTACAAGGAAATTGATCATAGGTTTTCTCAGCTGCATTTACAAGCAATTTGTGAATCCCTAAGCACTGGGATAATATGTCTGCTGACACCTCTCAAACAAGATTTCTCCAGGATTCTTCCACAGAGCCTTAGAGATGGCACCCACCTCTTGTAGGAACAGATTTGTGGAACATGCTGAGGCTCAGTTGTGTCTGCGCTGGACTCCAAGTACAGGGCTACTTCTCAGTGGTTGGCCAGATGGGCTCAAAGGAAGAAAAGGCTTAGCAATGCCTGCATCTGGTACCCTGACTGTGCTTCAAGCCAACCTGTACTTCCTTCTCACTGTCTGTCTTTACCCTTCAAGAAATTGTGTTCATTTCAAGAGCATATTTCTTTATTCTGCTATACACAATGTGTTAGGGCAAGAGAAGACATCAGGAAAGAAGTTTAAAATATGTTCCCTGTTCACTCTGGTCTTGCAGTTTAGTTTACAAGAGGAAATATACACAGAAGTGATTTCTTAGAATCTGACTGCTTTTCATTTATCACTCTTGATGAAATGACCATTACCTTTTACCCATATTATTGCAATGTCAGTAACCCTAACCAACATTATTTTGTCTCTTTTTTGTTAAAACATCATTTCCATGCCATCATTTTCTTCCTATGTATTCCCCAGTGGTTTCATGCTTACCTTATGCTGAGCCAAAGTCCACCATGGCCTGTAAGGCCATCTATGACAGCCCCATTCTTGGTCTGACGTTATATCCTACCTCCTGTCCTCTCCTTTCTTTCTCACCCAACTCCACTGCCCCTTGGCTTTTCCTCAAGTGCAGTAATGATTCAAGCACTTTCCCTGTTCTTCCCCGTGTCCAGACTGTTTTCTCCCTAGGCACACACATGGTGTTCTCTTTCACTTTATTTAGGTTTCTTATTAAATGTGGACTTATCAATGAGGATGCCCTGACCCATCGATCTAGAATACACTCATCTCTGTATTTTTCCCCTGATTTATTCCTCTTCTCAGCATTTAAGAACCACTAAAATGGTTGATTTATCTGCCCCCCCCCAACCAAACTATGTAATCTTGATAATAAAAGGATATCCATAAAACCTAGAATTGTGCCTGACGTATAGGAAATGTTAACACTTTAGCTGAACTGGAAAACCTAAATGGCTTAATGATTATAGAAGATGAATGAATGAATGAATAAAATGCTAAGATGAGCTCCTCACTGCCTGGCAAATGGAGTCCTGTCTCTCTATCTTAGCCTCCAAAGTCACTCTGTTAGGAATACTTTCATATTCAACTAACAACATAGATGATCAGCAGTAGTTTAAGTAATAAAGACACTCAATTAGGTTTTATAGTAAGAAACCTGGAGGTACGCAGTCTTGACCTAATAGGCGCTAAAAGATGTATCAAAGATATAATCTCTGTCTTCATCCTTACTCTTTTACCATAATGGTTTGGAGCTGCATGGTCATGGGACAGTGGTTGTAGAACTGGGCAGCATGAAAATACTCAAGACAGAGAAGGTGGAAGTGGTAGTAATAAAAACATCTACCCTATTTTTCTGGATAGTAAGAGCTTTCCAGATATCCTGAGACTTCATTAAAATGTGCCATTTATTCATTTCTTAATGCAGGAAAGTTTGTTTTTTTTTCTTCCCAGTCTTTAAGGTGAAAGTGAGCAATAAAGTGGATTGTGAATGGGTTTTGATGTAGCCAGCCTCTACTGTCTATCAGAGTAGACAATAATGCTTTCCATTATATGATCCCTGCCTGATTTCCCACTGCAGTACTGTACAGTCCCTCTTCCAACCCAACTATTTACTATTCCCCCAACAATTCTGCCCCCTATGTTTCAAAAAACACAGACATTTTTAAGAACCATTTCAGATTTACAGAAAAAGAAAATAAGAAGTTCGTACAGGGAGTTATTATATATCCCACACACAATTTCTCCATTGTTAATATCTAACTTTAGTTGGTATATTTGTTATAACTATTAAACTGATATTGATAAATTATTATCAATTAAATCTCATACTTTATTCAGACTTCTGAAGAAAGCTTTGATTTAATGTCCCTTTTCTTTTGGGAAACACATGTAGGTGTCATGGTTCTTAAATTCTCTTGGCGTGACAGTCTCTCAGACTTTCCTTGCTTGTGATGTCTTTTGGCAGTTTTGAAGAGTATTGGTCATGCTTTATAGAATGTTCTTTACTATAATTTGACTGGTATTTTTTCTCTATATTGTTAGATTGGAGTTATGAGGGGTTTTGGTGAACAAGACCAGGGATCAAGTGCCACTTGCATCATATCAAAACTGTACTATCAACATGAGGTGTATGTCAAGTTTCTCTATTATAAAATTACACCTTTTCACCCTTCACATACTGCGTTCTTCAGAAGGAAGTCATTATGCACAGCTGACACTTGAGTAAAGAGTTATTCTGCTCCTTGAAAGTGGATTATCTACATAAATTATTTGGAATTCTTCTGCATGGGTGATGTGTCCCTTTTCCCCAGTATATTTATTCACCTATGTGTGTGTGTATATATATATATCAGCATAGATACATTGTTGATATTTACTTTATACTGTGGGTTAAAATCTAATACCTTATTTTTTTTGTCAAATTAATTCTGCTTTCTCCATTGGAAACTCACTTAGTTAGCTTCTGTGTCCCTCTGACATACCCACAACAACATGGGTCTGTAGTTTTTAAGCACTTTCTTTTTGGCACTGAAAAGTGCTCCCAGCTTATCGTGCACATTTTCTGCCCCGGTCTATTTTACTGGAAAATGGTATTTGAAATCAAGATCTGGGTGTAGTTGTACACACTTACTGCGGTGTCATTGTTTCTAGATCTTCTTAGGTGATAGAATAAGGAATACATGTGTATTTACTAACCTGTAAACACACACAGACCACTATTTCTGTATGAAATCATATATGCCTTTACAACATTCATTATGAGTTCAGATTTATGTCCCCAACTTTATCACCAGATGAATCATTCTAGCTTTCTCTCCTTATCTATAAACTCCAACACTTACAGTGAGAGACCTGGCTCCCACCATCTGCCATCCAGTTACTTAGTCATTTGGTTCCAGTTTACATGTATAACAATATCATAATTGTTAACCTCTATCTCTATGAGATACAATTTTACCAACTAGAGAATAGTCATTGTATGTAGTTCCTTTTGTCTTTAGACTTTCTGACTCATTTCCTAGGTTACTTAGGTCAGCACCTTTTTGCACCACCCTCTTCAGTAAAGTTGTTTTCATACATCCATAGTACAGTCAGATTCTCTTGTCAAAGTCTACAACCTTCTGGGATCACTCCACCTCCTAAATGATTTATTTTATCTATCAATACATTACACTTCATAATTTTTATGCTATAAACGTCAATGGATTTTGACAAATGCATAAAGTCACGTATCTACATGGTATCTATTATGGTATCATATAGAATATTTTTACTACCCTAAAAGAAAACCATGTGTTTCATCTATTCAATCCTGTCCCATTCCCCTGACATCCTGGCAACCACTGATCTTTCATTATCCTATGGTTTCACCTTTTCCAGAAAGTCATATAATTTGAATCATATAGTATGTACCCTTTTCATATGGTTTCTTTACTTAGCAATATGCATTTAAGGTTCTTCCTTGTCTTTTTATTAGCTTAATAGCTCATCTCTTTTTTTCACTAAATAACATTCCATTGTATGGCTGTATCATGGTTTATCCATTCACCTATTAAAGGACATCTTGATTGCTTCCATTTATCACTAACGGTTAATAAACTGCTTTAAACAAAATACCTAAGATTTTGACTATATTTATCTTTGGAAGAAACTGACAAAGTGTCTTTCCAAGTAGCTGGACCATTTTGGATTCATACCATCAATCAATGAGAGTTTCTATGGTTCCATATTCTTGTGAGCATTTGTTATTGACAATTTAAAGTCATTTTCACAGATGTGTTGAAGTGTGAAAGTCACTCAGTCGTGTCTGACTCTTTGTGACCCCATGGACTATATAGTCCCTGGAATTCTCCAGGCCAGAATACTGGAGTGGGTAGCCTTTCCCTTCTCCAGGGGATCTTCCCAACCCAGGGATTGAACCTAGGTCTCCCACATTGCAGGCAGATTCTTTACCATCTGAGCCACAAGGGAAGCCCAGATGTGTTAGTGGTATTTCATTGTTGATTTAATCTGTGCACATTTCTATACCTTCCCTCAAAATAGGAAAACTCTTTCCATTCAAAGCTGATTTCATTGC
Source organism: Ovis canadensis (assembly GCF_042477335.2). NCBI lineage: Eukaryota > Metazoa > Chordata > Mammalia > Artiodactyla > Bovidae > Ovis > Ovis canadensis. The sequence goes on from NC_091249.1 coordinate 76,744,040, forward strand.
CACTTACTCCTTAAAGTCCCTCTCAAAATATCCATCTTATCTACCAAATGAACTTCCTTTTTAAAATTGCTAATATCCTTTATTACTAAAATAAATCCTTAATATTTGAAAAAGACTTCACAGGTGGTGTTAGTGGTAAAGAAACTGCCTGCCAATGCAGGAGACAAAAGAGAGGCAGGTTCAGTCCCTGGGTCGGGAAGGTCTCCTGGAGGAGGGCATGGAAACCCACTCCAGTAATCTTGCCTGGAAAATTCCATGGACAGGCGAACCTGGTGGGCTACAGTTCGTAGGGTCACAAAGAATCAGACGTGACTGAAGAGACTTAACACTTCAGTCTACATTAATATCTTCAAGAAAGCCACATAATATCTTCAAGAATACCACCATATCACTTTCCACAAAAAGTCAGACATTTGGAAATAAAATCTTTATCAACACTCCGGATGCTTGCTAATAGTTGCTGTGCAGACGCCAATGAAGAGAAAGCAACCAAGCCACACTACAGAGATATGAGGAAGACAGATTAGTTCATTTACAAATGATGTGATTTATTCTTAAATACCAGTCTTGCCCCACACAGAATTCAATCATCTACAATTCTATCATGCCATGGGTCACTGCAATAACTTTTGAATCATCAAAATCATGAATATTAAATCTGTGAATACAAAGCACCTAAAGAAGATTTTCCAGGGCCTATTCCTTTTTTTGTTTAATTATAGGAATTTCTGCTTATGTCTTTATTTTCCTTCTAGACTAAAAGGACTTGAGGATAGAATATATCTCTAATTTCATATTCAGTAAATCGTTATCAAATAAACAAATACAAATAGTGCTATAGAGCTTAAAAGGAAAAGATTGTTCTTTCTTACAAAAGCATTATGTGCAGTTTAATTGCTTCCTTGAGATTTCAAAGAAGCCTGAAAGAATAACAAAACTCTAAAATAGACCAGAAATTTAGGCACCTTGTAGAGAAGGCAGCCCCTGCATTAATATCAAAGCCCTCAGGAGGGATGTGTGCTCCTTTTGTCCGTGAAGCCTGTGTCTATGGAGTGGGTTATGGTGCCTAAGTGATCAACTCGCTTGTTGCCATGGCGATTTAGCCACCCTTGCTGCAGTTGGCAGGTCTCCCAGCACTGCCCCTGCAGACTGGAACCACCCACCTGCTCTTTCTGTTTTCTACCTAGCACACTGCCTTTTACTGAACACAAGGGGGGTTCAGAAGTTCTGTCTATGCTAAGGACTAATAGATATGCCAGAATACAGGTAAGCATAAAAGGATGGTGTGGGGGAAAGGGAGGTTGATATTCTTAGAGGATCTGGGAAGGTTATCCCTGCCACATAGATAGGGATCCTGTCATCCCTTCCTTTGAAAGAGCAAGGCATTTACAAGGAGGTGCTTTTCAAGAAAATTCTCTTCATCCCCAAAATGTGGTTCTCTCCTGTGATGTCTATCCAGAAAACAAATCCACAAGTGATGCTGCAGGCCTAGGACAGTGCTAAGCAGGAAGTTGGTGCTCAGGAAGGAGGGATCTTAAGTCAATAAAATCAGTGTTCCTGTGGGTCCCTGATGCTTTGCATAATCCAGTGCTGGTCCTGGTGAAGGAAGCTAAAGTGAGCAAACCTCAGGAGGCAGGGGGAGTTAGCTGGAAAAGACCATCATGCTGGGAAAGATTGAGGGCAGGAGGAGAAGGGGACGACAGAGGATGAGAGCATCATTGACTCAATGAACATGAGTTTGAGCAAACTCTGGGAGATGGTGAAGGACGGGTAAGCCTGGTGTGGTGAAAAACATGGGATTGCAAAGAGTTGGACATGACTTAGCAGCTGAACAGCAACAAATACTAGCTATCAAAGAGCCAGCACATCCTTTACTAATTTCAACAGCTTTTTTTTTTTTTGAGCATTTATTCCATGTCAAGCTCTGAAGATAGATCATAAATCAAGACAGATATGGCCTATACCTCATTAATTCATTCAACCTTTAAATTTCAGTTTTTAGGTATTCCTTTGGGTTACATAGTTACATTTAGAAAGCCTCTATTGCAATTCATACATTTCCTAGAAAACACTGTCATCAACAAAGCTAGCAACAAAAAACTCTATATGTTTATAGCACTTTAGAATTGTCACAAAATTCACAATCCCTTCAAACAGACCTATGAAGTAGATCAGGCTAGAGTTTTCAGCTCTATTTTGCACTTGAAACTGAGGTTCAGAAAATACATCTAACTCATCTAAGTCAAAACACTAGTTTTCAAGGTGTGGTCTGAGGACCACCGGAGAAGGCAATGGCACCCCACTCCAGTACTCTTGCCTGGAAAATCCTATCGACAGAGGAGCCTGGAAGGCTGCAGTTCATGGGGTCGCTGAGGGTCGGACACGACTGAGTGGCTTCACTTTCACTTTTCACTTTCATGCATTGGAGAAGGAAATGACAACCCACTCCAGTGTTCTTGCCTGGAGAATCCCAGGGGCGGTGGAGCCTGGTGGGCTGCTGTCTCTGTGGTCGCACAGAGTCGGACACGACTGAAGTGACTTAGCAGTAGCAGAGGACCACTTGCACCAGGATTATTAGGAAAGGTACTTTAGTAAATGGAACTGGGAAGGCCAACCTAAGATATCCTGGTTCACAGTCTACAAGGGTACATCCTAGAACTTTCATTTTTTGATAGTCCTAACTCTCCATTAACGAACTACCACCAAGTACCTTGGGCTTCCATGGTGGCTCAGTGGTAAAGAATCTACATGCCAACTCAGGAGACTCGGCTTTATTCCCTGGGTCAAGAAGATCCCCTGGAGAAAGAAAGGGCAACCCACTCCAGCACTTTTGCCTGGAGAATTCTATGGACAGAGGAGCCTGGCAGGCTACAGTCCATGGGGTCTCTAAAAGAGCTGGATGTGACTTGGTGACTAAACAACAATGTGCCCAGGTGCTTTGGTTCATTCAGGGTTGTTAACTCAAGAATGTTGAGCCTGTTTCACTTTCTACACATTGTGTTGACAATGTGACCTGGGATCATTGCTGCCTCTTAGTCACACGAGCCAGGTTTGAGATTTTAGGGATCAGTCAGTCCTTTCCTAGCTAAATGCTTCTGTGGAAATGGAAAGAAGCCCATGGGAATGATAATTCAATTTCCTCATGAACTACACTTCATCCCCAAAGACTGACCTCTTAGAGCATAGAGCTGCTGTGGAATGTTTGATTCACCAGGAGACTTTTTGCTGGTAGCAGCATTTTGTCCCTGGTGCTTTCTATTTTGACAACTCATCAGCAGAGTCACTGGAAGGTGACAGGAACTTCACTGTTCAGTTAAGGCTTGAGTGTTACCAGAGTATGTGGAGGAGGAGAAGGAAGAGACCCGAGTGGAGGCAGCTAAAATCAATGAGCTTTAACAAGCAGATTAGCCACCTTTCAGAAGTCAGGGCCTTCCCAAGATTTCAAGCCTGGTGTCTTATACAGTGGGATACTCCACCTCTTCTCACAGCACCTGTTTCCTGGTTTACATGTATTGTTCTTCATAAATTACTGTGGCTTACAAAAGTAAGGGATTATCATCAATTTAACAAACATTTATGAAGCATCCACTCTGCCACGGATTGTGGCTAAACAACACAGGTTGCTGTCGTAGCAGTGCACACACATTAGCGAGGACCACAGACCTGAAATGAATAATGAGGGACTTTCATGGAGGCTATAACAAAGGTACTCTAACATCATTTAGTAAAAGAAGTTAACATCACTCAGGGCTTCTCCAAGTGTGGTCTGAGAGCTACCTGGTCAGAAATCCCCAGGATATTTGTTAGTAAAAATGTAAAATGCTTGGATCAACACCTGAGATACTCTGGATATGGGCCCCAGGAAGCTACATTTTTAACAAACTACTTAGGTCTTTCTTTTGCACACTGAAGTTGGGAATCATTGGTATGTGTGCATGTGTGGTGATGGTTGGGAAGAATTCAAAGAAGGTCTTTTGTGCAAGATGAGGCTTAAAGACAGGGGGCTTGGGTGAGAGTTTCCCAGGTAGGAGTAAGAGCCATGAAGATCCCAAGTGAGTGGAAGGAGACGATCTTCTGTAGAGAAAAATAAGAGCAATGGAGAAAGGTAGGACTTCAGATGCAGGGGCATGTCAGTATTGTTTAGGAGTTCAGGTTTGCTCATAAGCCACTATAGAAATTTAGCCTATGGAGGAGCATAGTTAAATATTTATTTTAAACAAATTTAAAACAGATGGAAGGGATTGGGATCTCTAGAGAGGATATTGGGCAGTGAGGAGGTGACCGTGGCAATAATTTTGTAACAAGAAATGCTGTGTGTGTGTGTGCTCAGTTGTGTCCTATACTTGTGCAACCCAATGACTATAGCACTCCAGGGCCCTCTGTCCATGGGATTGTCCAGGCAGGAATACTATGGTGGTTTATTTATCATACCCTTCTCCAGGGAGGATCCCCACACCAGGGATCAAACATATGTCTCCTATGTCTCCTACCTGAGAAGGCAGGTTCTTTACCACTGCTCCACCTGGGAATGCTACCTTGATTTAGATCAGAGGCAATGAGAATGGAGAGAAATTGATGGATTCCAGAGGCATTAAGGAGGTCCAATCAACAGGACTTAGTAATCCTACAGACACTAAATGCCATCACGACCCTGTTAACTCTTGCTCTGGTTTTGAAGACAGGAGCTGAACTGAGGCATTGTTGCCTTGATGAGAACACATTCTTTGAGGAGACCTCCTGTTGCCAGGCTCCTCTGTGGAAAAGGATGTGCTTTTGTTTGGATAAGACAAAAGGGATTGGGGTAAAAGTCTCCAGTTCAAGGGGTCAGAAGACATTCGGTTGGTCCAGACTCTGAAAGTAAATCCCTTGGACCTAGTCAGGGCCTCAGGTTACTCACATATATGTCATGCCATTTTGATACACTCACGTTGCTTTCTATACTTTTCCACCTTAGCACTAATAATGACTTAAAATTAAGTGAGAAATACCTCCAGTTATTTGTGAGATAGCTGTCTCATCCATTTAATCATAAGTTCTACTGGCTGGCTGATTATCTCCAGCTCTAAGAGCATACATGAAACAACTATAGAACTGTAACTGAGGAGATACTCCACATCCAAGGGAAAAGGAGAAGCCCCAGCAAGATGGTAGGAGGGGCAAAAGTGCATTTAGAACCAAACCCCATACCTGCCAGAGACACTCAAAGAGGGCTCAACCAAACCTTGTGTGCACCAGGACCCAAAGACCCCACAAAGACTGAGACAGAACTGTGTTTAAGTGTCTCCTGCAGACGTACAGGTCAGAGTGGACTGCTGCAGGGGCAGGGGCTCTGGGTGCAGTAGACCTGGGTATGGCATAAGCCCACTTGAAGAAAGTCGCCATTAATCCCATCATAGAGCCACCAGAATTTACACAGGTCTGGGGAAACAGACTCTCGGAGGGTACAAACAATACCTTGTGTGCAGCAGAAGCCAGGAGAAGGGAGCAGTGACCCCACAAGAGACTGACCCAGACTAACCCATGAGTGTCCAGGAGTCTTTGGTGGAGGCGTGGGTCAGCAGTGGCCTGCTGCAGGGCTGGGGGCACTACACATGTACCAGTGCAAACATGGACTATTTTGAAGGAGGTTGCAGTTATTTTCATTACTTCCTCAGGTTTGGCCTCAGGTCAAAAAACAAGGAGGGAACACAGGACTCCCATAAACAGAAAATTGGACTAAAGATTTACTGAATATGGCCCTGCCCATCAGAACAAGACCCACTTTCCCCCTCAGTCAGTCTCTCCCATCAGGAAGCTACCATAAGCCTCTTATCCCGAAGTAAAGGAAATGCAAAAAGGCAAAATGGTTGTCTGAGAAGAACTTACAAATAGCTGTGAATGAAAGGAGCAAAAAGCAAAGGAGAAAAGGAAAGATATACCCATTTGAATGCTGAGTTCCAAAGAATAGAAAGGAGAGATAAGAAAGCTTTCCTCGGTGAGCAATCCAAAGAAACAGAGAGAACAACAGAATGGGAAAGACTAGAAATCTCTTCAAGAAAATTAGAGATACCAAGGGAACATTTCATACAAAGATGGACACAATAAAGGACAGAAATAGTATGGACCTAACAGAAGTAGAAGATATTAGGAGGAGGTAGCAAGAATACACAGAAGAACTGTACAAAAAAAGATCTTCATGGCCCAGATAATCACAATGGTATGATCACTCACCTAGAGCCAGACATCCTGGAATGTGAAATCAAGGGAGCCTTAGGAACCATCACTACGATCAAAGCTAGTGGAGGTGATGGAATTCCAGTTGGGTTATTTCAAATCTTAAAGATGATGCTGTGAAAGTGCTGCACTCAATATGCCAGCAAATTTGGAAAACTCAGCAGAGGCCACAAGACTGGAAAAAGACAGTTTTCATTCCAGTTCCAAAGAAAGGCAACGCCAAAGAATGCTCAAACTCCCACACAATTGCACGCATCTCACATGCTTGTAAAGTAATGCTCAAAATTCTCCAAGCCAGGCTTCAGCAATATGTGAACTGTGAACTTCCTGATGTTCAAGCTGGTTTTAGAAATGGTAGAGGAACCAGAGATCAAAATGCCAACATCTGCAGGATCATGGAACAAGCAAGAGAGTTCCAGAAAAACATCCATTTCTGCTTTATTGACTATGCCAAAGCCTTTGACTGTGTGGATCACAATAAACTGTGGAAAATTCTCAAAGAGATGGGAATACCAGACCACATAACCTGCCTCTTGAGAAACCTATATGCAGCTCAGGAGCTACAGTTAGAACTGGACATGGAACAACAGACTGGTTCCAAATAGGAAAAGGAGTAAGTCAAGGCTGTATATTGTCACCCTGCTTATTTAACTTCTATGCAGAGTACATCATGAGAAATGCTGGGCTAGAAGAAACACAAACTGGAATTAAGATTGCTGGGAGAAACATCAGAAACCTCAGATAAGCAGATGACGCCACCCTTATGGCAGAAAGTGAAGAAGAACTAAAGAGCCTCTTGAAAGTGAAAGAGGAAAGTTAAACAGTTGGCTTAAAGCTCAACATTCAGAAAACGAAGGTCATGGCATCTGGTCCCATCACTTCATGGGAAATAGATGGGGAAACAGTGGAAACAGTGGCTGACTTTATTTTGGGGGGCTCCAAAATCACTGCAGATGGTGATTGCAGCCATGAAATTAAAAGACGCTTACTCCTTGGAAGAAAAGTTATGACCAACCTAGATAGCATATTGAAAAGCAGAGACATTACTTTGCCAACAAAGGTCCATCTATCCAAGGCTATGGTTTTTCAAGTAGTCATGTATGGATGTGAGAGTTGGACTATAAAGAAAGCTGAGCACAGGAGAATTGATGCTTTTGAACCTTGGTGTTGGAGAAGATTCTTGAGAGTCCCTTGGACTGCAAGGAGATCCAACCAGTCCATTCTGAAGATCAGTCCTGAATATTCATTGGAAGGACTGAAGCTGAAACTCCAATACTTTGGCCACCTGATGTGAAGAACTGACTCATGGAAAATATCCTGATGCTGGGAAAGATTGAATGCACGAGGAGAAGGGACAACAGAGGATGACATGGTTGGATGGCATCACTGCCTCAACGGACATGAGTTTGAGTAGTCTCCTGGAGTTGGTGATGGACAGGGAAGCCTGGTGTGCTGCCATCCAAGAGTCGCAAAGAGTTGGACACGACTAAGTGCCTGAACTGACCTGTAATTCCTGCCCTTGTAGGACTTACTCCTTGGAGTATAGAAAGATGAATATATTAGGAGGGAAAAGTGGCAGAATCCAGTGACTATTCACAAGTGGGGAGTGATGGTGAGAAAGAAGGAAAAGTCTAGGCGGGTCCTCATATTTCTGGCATGGGTACTTGGGTAGATGGAGTACCAGTGATTGAAGCAGAGAAATCTATAGAAGAAACACAAAGTTTAAAAGTAAAACAAGACCAATTTAAGGCATCCAAACTGTAATGCAAGATATAGAAACAGAAATGTCGGTGGGCAGTAGGCTATAGAATTTTGAGGCTTTGATAAAAGTTCCAAGTCATAATACTTTGAAAAGTAGAATAGGCTCTTTTATTTAATAAATAAAATGGCACAGAATTTAATAAAATCTATTAATGACAGCTGTTATTAATAACTAAGTGGCAGTCTTAATTTTAAATGCTTTGATTTATTTCATCCTCATGTCATTTCTATGGGGTAGATATCCTTGCAATTTCCATTTCGAAGATGAAGATACTGAGGGATAGAAAGTTTGAGCACCTTGCCGAAGGTTACACAGGCCATAAGGGGTGAAGACAACCTTTCAATCCCAACTGTCAGAAGTTACTTTCTTTGCTCTCAGGGTGATGTTCTTCAACCTGTCATGCACCTGATCTCTTAGCAGCCAGGCCATCCTCCATCACTCAGATCACACATCATAATAACTGTTTACTGTCTTACTCACTTCAGAGGTTGTGAAAGTCTTGGCTAGAGATATTGCCTTATTGGTCTTCGTTATTTTACATGTGCAAAGACTGAGGCAAAGAGTGATAAAATTACCTCCATATGGTCATATAGTTAGGGGAGTGGGGTGGGATATTTGAACTCAACTCTATTTCCAGGATTAATAAGTTTAACTATTCCATAACCATAAAACAATATTTTTGAATACAAACTTTTCCATCACTAGAAGGTGACAAAGGAAGCGCGAGCGTTGGTCTGGGAAGAGGTTAAGTAAAATATAGTCTAGGAACTGCCATTCAATTTGTGATGTCAAAAAAATGTCACGTGTCCCCTTTGATCTTTAAGTGGAAGCATTTAAATTAGTCTCTCAAGCTCTAAGATAACTAGTGAGAACCTACTGTATAACTTAGGAAACTCTACTCAGAGCTCTATGGTGACCTAAATGGGAAGGAAATCCAGAAAAGAGGGAATATCCGTATACATATAGCTGATTCACTTTGCTGTACAGCAGAAACTAACATGACACTGTAAAGTAATTACATTCCAATAATTAAAAAAATAAAATTTTGAAGTTATTATATAGGGAGGAAAAAAAGGTTGAACATCTTTAGACATTACCAAAACCAACTTTAAACTACCAAATAATTCTTATTGTTAAACAGAGACTGCTTTAAATGCAATATTCTACTTGACCCTCACAATCAGTATGAAGCGGCATTGTCATTTATTATGCATTGGTGGCAAACAAGGCAACATGACCAACAGGGAATCATTTATGCCAAACCCCACATCACCAAATTGAGACTTACAGTTTCAACTCCTTCAAAAATGCAATCTTAAACCAGTCAATCAGGAATCGCCTGATCGGCGTTAGTAATCTTCCTGGTAGACCCCTGCAAACACAGAAGGGAGAGTGACCTTGGAACAACCAATCTGCTTTGTTTGTTTAGTATATAACTTCCTTGTTCCTGCTCCCTTCTCCCTATAAAAGTTTGCTATTCTGTACAGCTCCTCAGAGCTCCATTTTATTATCTGCTAGATTGGGTGCTGCCCAATTCATGATTTGTTGAATACAGCCAGTAAGGTATTTAAAATTTATTCAGTTAAATTTTTTTTAACACCATTTGCTTCCATTCTTTTACAGAGAAAAGAATTGAACTTTAACTAAATTAAATAAACATCTCAAGGACACACAACTCATAAAGGACACTGCAATTTCAAATCTAGGTATGTCTCTTACTCAAGCCAAAGAACTTAAATATTCTATATTATTTCTCTTTGACTTATTATAGAAATGACTCTGCTAAACCTGAGATTTAGTTAAGAGACAACTGGAGCAGGTAAATTTACCCTAGGATACCGTTTGTGAAAGATCAGTAACTTAGGTATGCACTACAGTAAGAGTACTTTTTTCGTTGTCTAAGAGGGAAAAGAGGTATTCATAACTCTTCAACTGCCCCATCCAAGTTTTTCAGCCTGTTTCTAATGATGCTGAAAAATAGTAAGTTTTACTGTATTGACCGCGTACTATGGAGAAGTATAACATTGACCATTTCTAGTGTCATTTGGACTTTGGGATGAAAACAGGTGCTAAGAAATGGGTAGCCCCGTCTAATAGTGATAAATAAGTTAACTCAAATACATCTCTTACTGTGGACTCACAGAAGGGTCTTTTTCCCTACTCCTTCACTGGGTTTGTTTTCAATTTCGGTGTTTTGGAATCTTACATTTTAAAATGATCTTATATCTCTCCTGTTTCAGCATATGGCTAATAGAATCTTTAGCTGAACAATAATCAGAAGAAGCAAATGAAAAAGAAAGGCTGTTAAAGATTGAGGAAAACTGGATAGCCACTACAGGTGAAATAAGGGATGGCAAAAATCCTAGTTGCCTGACATCTTTTACTTCCTCTTGGAAAATGCAAATGCCCCTGAAGGGTCAGAAGATGGTCATTGATAGCTTAGTAGGAATTAGCTTATTCAGTTTTCTTCCTATCTTCTGGGCAAATTCCTGAATTAGAAGAATCTGAAAGATCACCTAATTCAATCTCTTGCAATCAGACTAAGTCATTGAGGGCAGGAGACGGGGATGGTTTGATCAGGAATCCACAGCTAGTTTTATAATCAGCTTTGGAACTCAAAAAAGGAGGACCCTCAATACAGTGCTCTTCCTTTCAATATCATGCTGTTCCAGATATTAAAATGTAGAAATGCCATTATAGGCACAGCATATCGTATAGTTGAGCAGCATGTGGAAACAAATAGACTTGGCTTCTCTTCTCACTAGCTTTGGGAACCTAGGAATATTTCTTGTCTTCTCAAAGCCTCAATCTGTTCATCTGCAAAACGGAGATAAATATTATCTATCTCATTATATTGAAAAAATTAAATAAAATTATGCATATAATATTCATAGAAGAGTGCCTGGTGGCAGTAGCTAACTGATACATACTAATTCTTAAAAATGTACCACTTTAGAATTATTCAAACCTTGGCAATGGTTTATTTGAATACAGGTGGATTAAGATCTTGGATAAAGATTTTGGTTAAAATGACTTTTCTTCAGGATCTAGATCAATTTTATGTTAGGGGGCACTTGTCAAATGCTACTATAAAATGCCAAGGATGTATGCAGTAAACAATACACATCTCTAGAAATTTCCCTTCCCGACATCTTCCTAACTGTTGGAAACAGAACAGGCCAGGCAGAACACATCGTGTACAACCGATATTTCTTGAGATAGATGTTTGAGTTTATCATGGAAGGGCTGATCAATGTACTTACTTCCAGTGAATTTCTAGTTTTCATGAAGCAGCTTTGGTTCCGGTAGGGACAGAGTAAAGGGGCAAAATAAGTGATTAAATAGTTAATCCCACTAGGGGATTGTAAGTAAAGAAAAAAGTATAGGAGATCCTGTATGTTAATGATTACTCAAGAAAGCAGATTTGCTAACCACAAAACCAAGCAGACTTGCTTAGCAGCAAAATAATGCAGCAGAAGCATGAGACATGCCCCTAAACAATCAAAAATGGTGACATGAGCCCACACCCTGCCCAGCGAGCTCGGCAAGTTAACGACCCCTGGGACATGCTCTCTGCACATGGTTTAAAACAAAAATTATGGAAATGCAACATTTCAGACTGAAAGGCACTCACTGTACTGACACCTGAAATAATTTTTCCATAGTGCCATGACAGTCCTAGCTTGATCAAGTAGGGACAAGAAAACTACCCACCCCCTCAACCTGGAGGATAGAAACTTGAGGTCTACTCAAGAATGAGAAAGAAAATCGGTCTTTCCCCCACCCCACTTTTCTTCTGACTATAAAACTGTAGCGGGCATGGCACCCTCTCGCCCACCAACTTGTAAGCCTCACAAGCATCCAATTCTAATGAATCACTTCTTATCTATCACTTTGCCTCTCATTGAATTCTTTCTCTGCTGAGACACAAAGGACCAGAGCTCAATGCCACCTAGCAATTTAGCGATTCAGTTCAGTTCAGTCACTCAGTCGTGTCCGACTCTTTACGACTCCATGAATCGCAGCACGCCAGGCCTCCCTGTCCATCACCAGCTCCTGGAGTTCACTCAGACTCACACCCATCGAGTCAGTGATGGATCCAACCATCTCATCCTCGGTTGTCCCCTTCTCCTCCTGCCCCCAATCCCTCCCAGCATCAAAGTCTTTTCCAATGAGTCAACTCTTCGCATGAGGTGGCCAAAGTACTGGAGTTCCAGCTTTAGCATCATTCCTTCCAAAGAAATCCCAGGGCTGATAGCCACTACTAATTAAATTTCAGAATTCTCATATTTTTAAGGTCTTGAGGAAACTAGAGATCAGTGAGGATTTTTGAGATGGGAATTAAACCAGAATATATAAAAATGTTGGAGGGACATTATGATCAGAGGAAAGAATAGCAGCTGATGAGACAGTTTCTCTAGGAGATTGAAAACTCTGTTATTTGTCAAAATTTGAACATGTGATGAGCAACAGATACAATTTTAGCAAGGGTTTTTTTTTTTAATACAATATTCAGTGAAGATTAAAATGAGATCAATTGCTTTTAGAGACCTCAAAATCAGACACAGGTAAAGTAAGAAAATCTTCTAGTAGTTTTAAATGAGATATAATCAATCACAATTAATGCATTGATAATATTTTGGATTAGGATTATATTACTGAGGAAAAACTCTAAACATATGCATAAGAAGTTAAAGTGGATTTCTGGCTTCTACTTAAGATATCAAAAGCTAGAAGGTGTTGCTTTCACTTTGAACATTAAGAGAAAAAATGGCAAAATTTCTGAAAGCATAAATTTTCCTGAATCCTTCAGAAACTGAGGTCTCAGGGCAACCAGCTATTTTGAAATACAGGGAGAGACAGGCACCTACAAGGAGATGTAGGCACTGGCTTTCCTAAGAGCATAGAAGAAGACAGACCCACCATTCAAGTGGGTGAGTATAGTTTAGCCAATATTTCTGGTGAATTACCAAGGCCGAGTGGACTGTTATTAGAATTTAGAAGCCCCTAAAATGCAGACACAAAGGGAACTGGCAGAGACTCACATATTGTTTGGGCTTCCCTGGTGGCTCAGAGGTTAAAGCGTCTGCCTGGAATGAGGGAGGACCCGGGTTTGCCTGGAATGAGGGAGGACCCGGGTTTGATCCCTGGGTCAGGAAGATCCCCTGGAGAAGGAAATGGCAACCCACTCCAGTACTCTTGCCTGGAGAATCCCATGGACGGAGGAGCCTGATGGGCTACAGTCCATGGGGTTGCACAGAGTCGGACATGACTGAACGAGGGAGCAAGCACATATTGTTCTTTATGGACAATAAATAAATCTTCCTGTTTTAAGCATAAGATGAGGAAGAGATTGAACAAAGCCTCCCATGAGCTACAGGCCTCAAGGTGAGGCCACCTCCTCTCTGATAAAACCCTGTTTGGACCTTTCATGCAAAAGAGTGTTATTTGTTTAAAGTGTTGCCTGAGAGGCAGGCATCTAACCTAACATACATCTGGGTACTGGCTGAAGTACGCTCTGGGAATGAAGGCTAGTGGGTGCCATCTTTGTGCTCTCCTTCTACTTCATTCCAGCTCCCAGGATCTCCTAGAAAGAGGCTTGTACCCTTTTCTGTCACCCTGAGTTTTGTGGCTGCCTGCCACCCACATGCTCTTGTAGCCAGTGAGGGTTATGCCTGTCGATTCCATAGGACCATAACCAATAGAGAGAGTTCTTGAGCAGCTGCTACTCCCAGAGCAAAGCAAGAGGCAATGGTCCCAGTGGCACAATCTTTCCTCGAAAGAGTCCTATTAACTTAGCTTCATAGCTTCTAAGAGCTCACTGTAACCCTTTTCAGAAACTCCCGAGTGTGGATCCTCTGCACACTCCACCTGCTGTACTCCTGGGCCTCCAAGGTGGTGCTAGTGGTAAAGAACCTGGAGATGCAGGAGACATGGGTTTGATCCCAGGGTCAGGAAGATTCCCTGGAGATGGAAATGGCAGCCCACACCAGTGTTCTTGCCTGGAAAACACTATGGACAAAACAGCCTGGTGGGCTACGTCCATGGGGTTGCAAGAGTCAGACACGACTGAGCGACTAAATCACTGCTCTCTATATATCTGCTGTATTCCAGAGAGCTAGTATCTTCTGGAGAGGAGCTTTTACACATGTTTGGTGCTGCAATTATCATAACTAGTGCCCCAGTTTTTGCGATTGTCACCCAGGGGACACTTCATAATGTACTGGCTCTGGTGGCTAATGGGTTTTCATTCCTGGGTCCCTGGGGATGGTAATAATAGGAGAGACAATTCTTCACCAGTTAGAGATCCCAAGACACTACACAGAGAACAGACTGAAATATAGCTCCAGGTTTCTTGTGAAGGGTGTCTACTGGCTTGTCCTGGAGCTTTAACCTGAGGGGCAGGCTTCTGGTCTGGCACATTCAGGAGCCTACTGAGATAAACTCAGGGCAGGGAGGATGGTTGCTTCCTTGTTTACACTCTCCTCCCTCACTCCAATTGCTGGTATTTCCTGGAAACAATCTTGCACACTCATCTGGGCCCCTGATTTTTACAACTGATGCCCAGGGAATACTTCTAGACTGCCTGGCTTTGATGGTTAGCAGTATTTTCACTTACAGCCACACAAGACTGTGTATATTTGCTATTAACAAGCCATCATCTGAGAGTATGACTTCCTAAACAACGACATTCTCAGATTAAAAACCTAACTTCACACTTCAAATAACTAGAAACTCAAAGTTAGTAGGAGAAAGGAAATAACATAAATCAGAGTGAATAAAAAATAAATATAAAGTATAATAAATAAATGAAATAGAGAAGAAAAAGACAACTGAAAATCAATGGAACTAAAAATTAGATCTTTAAAGAGGTAAACAAAATTAACAAAACTTTACCTAGTGTCAAAAAAAAAAAAAGAACTCAAATATAATCAGAAATGAAAGAGGAGACATTACAAATAATACCACAGAAATACAAACATTAATAGAGACTATTATGAACAATTAAATGCCAACAAATTGGACAATCTAGCAGAAATAGATAAATTCCTAGAAACATGAAATCTACCAATACTGAATCATGAAGAAACAGAAAAGCTGATCAGACTGTTAGTAAGGATACTGAATCAGCAATCAAAAACCTCCCAACAAACAAAAGTCCAGGCCAAACAGCTTCACTAATGAATGATATCAAAACATTCAAAGAAGAATTAGAAACCAGTCCTTTTCAACTCTTCATAAAATAGAACAGGAGGGAACACTTTTAAACTCATTTATGAGGCCAGCATTACTCTGATCATAAAACCAGATAAGGATCCTACAAGAGAAGAAAATTATAGGCCAATATCCCTGATGAACACAGACACAAAAATATCAACAATGTATTAGCAAACCAAATTAAATAATACATTAAAAGGATCATATACCTTGATCAAGTAGAATTTATTCCAGGATGCAAAGTGATGATTCACCTTGACAAAAATATTATAATCTCAATAAATACAGAAAAATCATTTTGACCAAATTCAATATTCATTGAGAATAAAGACTCTCAACAAAATAGGTATAGAGAAAACATACCTTAACATTATAAAGGTCATATATGACAAACCCAGAGCTAGTGTCATTCTCCATGGTGAAAATCTGAAAACTTTAAAGATCAGGAAGAAGACAAGGATGTTCATTCTTGCTACTTTTATTCACCAAAGTATTGGAAGTCCTACCCACAGCAGTTAATCAAGAAAAATATGTAAAATGCATTCAAGTTGGAAAGGAAGAAGTAAAACTATCACCTGTGGATATGATGCTTTTATATATAGAAAATCCTAAAGATTACATAAAAATCTGTTAGAATAAATGAATTTAGTAAATTTGCAGGGTATAAATTAAATATATAAAATCATTTCCATTTTTATACACTAACAACAAAATATCAGAGAGATTAAGAAAACAATCCCACTTACATTTGAAAGACACCAAGAAATGAATTTAACCAAGGAGGTAACCAGTCTATTCTAAAGGAGATCAGTCCTGGGTGTTCTTTGAAAGGAATGATGCTAAAGCTGAAACTCCAGTACTTTGGCCACCTCATGCGAAGAGTTGACTCATTGGAAAAGACTCTGATGCTGGGATGGATTGGGGGCAGGAGGAAAAGGGGATGACAGAGGATGAGATGGCTGGATGGCATCACTGACTCGATGGATGTGAATTTGGGTGAACTCTGGGAGTTGGTGATGGACAGGGAGGCCTGGTGTGCTGCAATTCATGGGGTTGCAAGGAGTCAGACATGACTGAGTGACTGAACTGAACTGAAGGAGGTAAAAGAACTATATACTAAAAATTGTAAGATACTAATGAAAAGAAATCAAAAAGACAACAGTAAATACAAAGATATCTCACACTCATGGATTCAAAGAATGAATACAGTTAAACTGTCCATTATACCAAAAGCAGTCTACAGACTCTTTGCAATCCATATCAAAGTTTCAATGGCATTTTTCAAAGAACTAGAACAATCCTCAAATCTATATGGAAACTCAAAAAATCCTGAATAGTCAAAGCAATCTAGAAAAAGAAGAATTAAAACTATGAAAAGTAAAAACAAAGTTGAAGGCATCACGCCTCCTGATTCCAACTACTACAAAGCTATAGTAATTAAAATAGCACGGTTTTGGCATAAAAAGAGACACATAGGTTAGTGGAACTGAACCAAGAACCCAGAAACAAACCCATGCATATATGGTCAATTAATTTGCAACAGAAGAGGCAAGCGTATACAAGGGTACCTAACAATCTCTTCAATAAATGATGGAAAATCTTGACAGTCATGTACAGAATAATGAAACTAGAAATCTATTTTAAATCATACACAAAAATTAACTGAAAATGGATTGAAAACTTGAATGTAAGAGCAGAAACTATACAACTCTTACATAAAAAACTGGTAGAAACCTCCGTGATGTTAGTCTTATCAGTTCAGTTTAGTTGCTAAGTCATATCTGACTCTTTGCAACCCAATGGACTGCAGCATGCCAGGCTTTCCTGTCTATCACCAAATCCTAGAGTTTACTCAAATTCATGTCCATTGAGTCGGTGATGCCATACAACCATCTCATCCTCTGTCATCCCTTCTCCTTCCGCATTCAATCTTTTCTAGCATCAGGGTCTTCTCCAGTGAGTCAGTTCTTCACATCAGGTGGCCAAAGTATTAGAGTCAGCTTCAACATCAGTCCTTCTGATCTCCCTTAGGATGGACTGGTTGGATCACCTTGCAGTACAAGGGACTCTCAAGAGTCTTCTCCAACATCACTGTTCGAAAGCATCAATTTTCTGTGCTCAGCTTTCTTTATAGTCCAACTCTCACATCCATATATGACTACTGGAAAAACCATAGCCTTGACAAGACAGACCTTTGTTGACAAAGTAACATCTCTGCTTTTGAATATGCTGTCTAGGTTGGTCATAACTTTTCTTCCAAGGAGTAAGCATCTTTTAATTTCATGGCTGAAATCACCATCTGCAGTGATTTTGGAGCCTCCCCAAAATAAAGTCTGCCACTGTTTCTACTGTTTCTCCATCTCTTTGCCATGAAGTCATGGGACCAGATGCCATGATCTTTGTTTTCTGAATGTTCAGTTTTAAGCCAACTTTTTCACTCTCCTCTTTCACTTTCATCAAGAGACTTTTTAGTTCTGCACTTTCTGCCATAAGCGTGGTGTCATCTGCATATCTGAGGTTATTGATATTTCTGCTGGCAATCTTGATTCCAGCTTGTGCTTCTTCAAGCCCAGCGTTTCTCATGATGTACTCTGCATAGAAGTTAAATAAGCAAGGTGGCAATATACAGCCTTGGCATACTCCCTTTCCCATTTGGAACCAGTCTGTTGTTCCACGTCCAGTTCTAACTGTTGCTTCCTGACCTGCATACAAGTTTCTCAAGAGGCAGGTCAGGTGGTCTGGTATTCCCATCTCTTTGAGAATTTTCCACAGTTTATTGTGATCCACACAGTCAAAGGCTTCGGCATAGTCAATAAAGCAGAAATGGATGTTTTTCTGGAACTCTCTTGCTTTTTTGATGATGCAATGGATGTTGGCAATTTGATCTCTGGTTCCTCTGCCTTTTCTAAAACCAGCTTGAACATCTGGAAGTTCACGATTCACATATTATTGAAGCCTGGCTTGGAGAATTTTGAACATTGCTTTACTAGCTTGTGAGATGAGTACAATTGAATGGTGGTTTGAGCATTCTTTGGCATTGCCTTTTTTTAGGATTGGAATGAAAACTGTCCTTTTCCAGTCTTGTGGCCACTGCTGAGTTTTCCAAATTTGCTGGCATATTGAGTGCAGCACTTTCATAGCATCAGCTTTTAGGAGTTGAAATAGCTCAACTGGAATTCCATCACCTCCACTAGTTTTGTTTGTAGTGATGCTTCCTAAGGCCCATTTGACTTTATATTCCAGGATGTCTGGCTCTAGGTGAATGATCACACCATCGTGATTATCTGGGTTGTAAAGATCTTTTTTGTACAGTTCTTCTGTGTATTCTTGTATTCTTCTGTGTATTCTTAGTTTTATAGAGTTGGTTTTTTTTTTTTTTTTCTGACCAGAATCCAAAGGCAATGGCAACAAAAAACAAAATAAGCAAATGGGATTATATCAAACTATAGAGCTTCTGCACAGTTTGCAGAATAATATGAATAATCAGAAGTTTAATTATATCAATCTAAAAACCATCAACAAAATAAAAAGCCAGCCTACTGAATGGGAGAAGATATTTGCAAAGCATATATCAGATAAGAGGGTTCAGTTCAGTTCAGTTCAGTCTCAGTTGTGTCCGACTCTTTGTGACCCCATGAATCGCAGCATACCAGGCCTCCCTGTCCATCACCAACTCCAGGAGTTCACTCCGACTCATGTCCATCGAGTCAGGGATGCCATCCAGCCATCTCGTCCTCTGTCGTCCCCTTCTCTTCCTGCCCTCAATCCCTCCCAGCATCAGAGCCTTTTCCAATGAGCCAACTCTTTGCGTGAGGTGGCCAAAGTACTGGGTATAAGAGGTTTATACCCTGAATAAAGAAAGAACTCTTACAATCAAATAAAAACTAAACAATCCAATTAAAATCATGGGAAGAGGGGCTTCCCTTGTAGCTTAGTGGTAAGGAATCTGCCTGCCAGGGCAGGAGAAAGGGGTTCAATCCATAGTCTGGGAAGATCCCATGTGCCATGAAACAACTGAGCCCATGTGGAACAAGTATTGAGCCTGTGCTCTAGAGCCTGGGCGCAGAAACTCCTGCGTCCTCAGGCCACAACTCCAGAGTTCTCACACTGCAGGTACTGAAGCCCTTGCACACTGGAGGCCATACTCTGTAGCAAGAGAAGCCACCACAATGAGAAGCCTGTGCACCTCAATTAGAGAGGAGCCCCCACTCACTACAACTAGATAAAAGCCCACACAGCAATGAAGACCCAACACAGACAAAATAAAATACATAAATAAATTTTTTTTAAATGAGAAGAGGATCTAAATATTGATTTTTCTGAAGAAGACATACAGGTGGCCAACAGACAAATGAAGAAATACTTAGCATCGCTAATCATCAGTCAGTTCAGTTGCTCAGTCATGTCCAACTCTTTGCGACCCCATGAATTGCAGCACGCCAGGTAAATGTAAATCAAAATCACGGTAAGATATCACCTCATACCTGTTAGAATAGCTATTATCAAAAAGACAAGTGATAGTAAGTGTTGGTGACAATGTAGATAAAAGGGAATCCTTGTGTACTGTTGATAATAATATAAATTCATGCAGCTACCCTAAAAACAGTATGGGGGCTTGTAATAAGCTAAATGAGAGCTAATATGTGATCCAGCAATTCCACTTCTGGGAATTTATCTAAAGAAAGGAAAAACACTGCCTCAATATTATATATGCACCTCCATGATCCCTGCAGTATTATTTACACAAGATAAGATATGGAAAGAATCTAAGTGCCCACTGATGGATAATTAGATTAAGAAAATGTGGCCTATATATATAACAGAATATTCAGTTTTTATATTTTTATGTTTCTTTAAGAATTTCCAAGTTTCTACAGCTTGTTCCACAGGACCAGTTCACAGTGAAGCTGATCTTTCAGTTGAGTTCAGTTCAGTTGCTCAGTCATGTCTGACTCTTTGTGACCCCGTAGACTGCAGCACACCAGGCCTCCCTATCTATCACCAACTCCCAGAGTTTACGCAAACTCATGTCCATTGAGACAGTGATGCCACCCAACCATCTCATCCTCTGTTGTCCCTTTCTCCTCCTGCCTTCAATCTTTCCCAGCATCAGGGTCTTTTCAAATGACTCAGTTCTTTGCATCAGGTGGCTGAATTATTGGAGTTTCAGCTTTAGCTTCAGTCCTTCCAGTGAATATTCAGGACTGATTTTCTTTAGGATGGACTGGTTGGATCTCTTTTTAAAGTAAAAGAATAAAAGTAAATCCCTTCCCCAAAGAAAACACATATACCTTAATTTTTACAGTATGATTCCTTTCCAAGGGGTTTCCCTGGTGGCTCAGATGGTAAAGAATCTGCCTGCAAGGCAAGAGACCTGGGTTTGATCCATGGGTCAAGAAGATTGCTTGGAGAAGGGAATGACAACCAACTCCTCTATTCTTACCTGGAGAATCCCATGGAGAGAGTAGCCTGGACGGCCACAGTCCATGAGGTCACAAAAAGTCAGACACAACTGAGTGACTAAGACTTATCCTTCCCAAGAATTAACCTAGGAAGATTTACTGATCCCAACTAGCTGTAGCTTACAATTTGGTTTTCCTCTGTGAATGAGGAATTGCATCTCAGCAGGCAACTGGCTTGTGTTTTGCAAAAGAAGGAAACATAAAATAATTAAAGAGATAGAAAGCTGCATGTATTCATTATTTCTGTAATTAGCTACATTCTGTGCTCTGAATAATGAATTTTTGAGAAGACCACATCACATTCCTTATGCTGCAGTTAATAAAGGCATATTGTGGAGGCTTCCAGAAAAGAGAGGGAGGGGGAAAAAAAAAAAAACACTGAGGTAAATGACTCCCGGCTTGTTGACCATGTACGTATCAGTTTCTTCTGCCTGTCAGAACCGTAAAGCAGAATCCAGCCAGCATTTTCAACCTAGAGGTCGCTTAGAGGTCACTTCAACCTATGGAAAATTATAGCCATCTGTGAATTCAGTTTTGGTAACGTCACAGAAGTTTATAGTCATATTACAAAAAATATATTCTTTTTGTTTTAAAGCCTAAAGCAGAGATGGACACAGAGAACTACATCTCAGTTTATCTTCTCTACTTACAATCATGTCTATCGTTAGTACTGGAAATAGATGGATCTCATAACACTAGGATGTTTTTTAATTTTTACATCAATGGATAAGAAAACCTTGCTCCAAATTTTTCTACCTATTATAAAATAAGCACTTTTTTTCTCTTCTACACTCATTAAAACTTGAGCTCTTTTTATCCCCAAGGTAAACAACTCTGGCTTCTTATTTCCTGTACATTTGTTCCTTACCAATATAGTAAAACATTCAACAAGTGTTTATAGAGTGACAAAGACTCTCTCCTTGACCAAAGTCTAGGCAAGCTTCTCTAAGCCCTCTTCTCAACTAGTCTTCAGCCTACATCTGTAAGAACTGCAACCCACGGCAAAAATGATTTCTCCCACCTCACACTAAGAGGCAACAGACACTACCAACCCCTCTATCAGCTCAAGGCCACATTCTTATGATGACTACCTCAGCTTTCTCCAACGTCTGCTTGAGAAGGTTCAAACACAATTTGCTGTTCGTTCCAGTTGAAACCCTGACTACAGGCCCCTTTCCCTGGAGCATTTGCTTTGGAAATTGTAAATTCTTTCCTCTGTCTCTGAGATGCGTTGCATCTTCTTTAACACAGGAATGTCTTTCTCAAGAACCTGAGAGTTATCCCCTGGAAATGTGATCATCAGTACAGACGGGAATCCTGTCTTCCCATCTCTGAAGGAGAATAGCAGCCTAACCTCATTAAGCACTGGTTAGCTGACACAGAATCATACCAAGCTGAACAATCCTACACCTGCTTTTTGCAATTTTTCTAATTTCCTTTCTCTGCTTAAGCCTTGCTCATTCTTCCTCCATGTAACTTCACTTGTCCCTCTAAAAAACTGTCTCCTGAAGACTCTCTCTTGGTCCCTCAGTCATGTCTGACTGCAACCCCATTGACTGTAGCCCACCAGGTTCCTCTGCCCATGGGATTTCTCAGGCAAGAATACTGGAGTGGGGTTGCCTTTTCCTTTTCCAAGGGATCTTCCTGACCCAGGGATCAAACACAAGTGTCCTGCATTGCAGGCAGATACTTTACCACTGAGCCACCAGGAAAGCTCCTCCTACTGCAGCAGTACTGAATAAAATCTGTCTTGAAATTTAAAAAGAAAGGTCCCGTGCAATTTTTTTTCTTTAACAAGATTACTATATATTGAGACAAATACTCGGGTACTATGTTAAACAAAATAGATGTGGCCTATATCCTTAGGTGCCCAAGACTCTTAGGGGGCTGACCAGAAAAAAAAAATTATCATGTAAATGAGTGTAAAATTACAAGTGTGGTGATTGCTAGAAAGGAGTGGTAGCTGGTACCTCAACAGCCTACAGCATGGAGATCTGAGGAAATCAGAGAAATCAGAGGTATCCTGGAGGAAGTAAAACTGTGCCAGAGTCTTAAGGGTGGAGGAGAAGTTAAGGCAATGGCACCCCACTCCAGTACTCTTGACTGGAAAATCCCACGGGCGGAGGAGCCTGGAGGGCTGGAGTCCATGGGGTCGCCAAGAGTCGGACACGACTGAGCGACTTCACTTTCACGCATTGGAGAAGGAAATGGCAACCCACTCCAGTGTTCTTGCCTGGAGAATCCTAGGGACGGGGGAGCCTGGTGGGCTGCTGTCTATGGGGTCGTACAGAGTCAGACACAACTGAAGCGACTTAGCAGCAGCAGCAGGAGTTAAGGAGATACAAAGGCCTAAGGAAGAATATCCCATACACAGGAAATAGCACAAACAAGACTTGCTTAGGAGCGGTGCTTAGAAAGGATATAAAAGTTAAGTGTGGATAAGGTGGCTCAAGCATGAATGCAAGGTTCCAAGTGAAGTAGGGTGCAAGATGGTAACGGCCAATTCAGTCAGGGTTTCCTTTTCTATCTTTTTAATTATTACAGGAAATGAATACATATAAAAAAAGAGAAAATACCATAGTGAAAAGAGAAAATACCAAGTTCACCATAGTAAACTTCTAATGTATCTATCACCTAGCTTCAACAATTCAACCAGAGGCGTTTTATCGAGTCCTCACCTACACGTTTGGAAAATTTATCAGCAAGTGTGCATTTGTATTTGTATCTCCCTCTTCCCTTGGATAAGTGGTAATGCTCATGGTGTGGTAGCATACAGAGATATGTCTTATCCTTTTTACAGTATCTCCAAGGTAAATGCAGCACTGTTAATTCAACAAGTCCTCTACAGAGGGACACATGGGTGGTTTCCAGTCTTGCAATTGTATAGTACTACAATTCACAGCCTGATGCATGTATTTTTTCATCTTTTTGGCTTGAATAATTTAAGGATAGAATAATAGAGGTGGGTTGCCAGGTAAAAACATGTATAAGAGGTGTTCCTAGATATTGCCATTAAGTTCTCTATAGGTAATATAACAGTCTGCATTCTAACAATATATAACATAACTTGGATTTCTTTTTTTTTTTTTGAAGAAAATGTCTGATTTTTGGATCTTTGCCAAAAATCTTTGGATCTAACAATTGTTTCAACAGATTGGAGAGTGGTAAGAAAGCAAACCCTGGACCAATAGAAAGATACAGTCAAAGTGATAACTGGAACAAAACTAGAGTCACAGTATATTCAGGATGGAAAATGACAGGACTGAGTGTAAGTTCAAATTCAGAAATAGAAGAAAGGGAATACCAGAATGACTTTTAAAATAACTGTAACAAAGTAAGGGTATTTTTCTTGCATTTTCCTCTCCCATCCCTGCCCTGTAAAGAACAATGTTTGTATGCTTCCCTCTCTCTACATAGAATAGTCTTTTAATCATGAAATTCTTTTGAATGACAGTTTTAAAAAACATATTTGCAGAGACATGGATGGACCTAGAAACTGTCCTACAGAGTGACTTAAATCAGAAAGAGAAAAACAAATATTATATATTAATGCATATGTGTGGAATCTAGAAAAATGGTACAGATAAAGCTATTTGCAAAGCAAAAATGGAGACACAGAAATTGAGAACAAATGTCTGTACCTCAAAGGCAGAATGGGG
The DNA here is from genome assembly GCF_042477335.2 of Ovis canadensis. Lineage (NCBI taxonomy): Eukaryota > Metazoa > Chordata > Mammalia > Artiodactyla > Bovidae > Ovis > Ovis canadensis. The sequence continues at coordinate 76,768,354 of NC_091249.1, forward strand.
TATGGGATGAATTGGGAGACTGGGATACACACTGCTATTATAAAATAGATAATTGATGAGAATCTATTGTATATCACAGGGAACTCAGTGTTTTGGGGCGACCTAAATGAGAAGGAGATACAAACAAGAGGGATGTGTGTATACATATATCTGATTCACTTTGCTGTACAGAAGAATTTAAAAGATTTTAAAGCAACTATATTCCAATAATTTGTTTTAAATATATGAAAATATATTTAGTAAGGCAAACTGCACTGAAGACATTTGAATGGGTCAAGATAAACATCTATCATTTGAAATATGCTCAAGATTTTGCTCTATGAGACAAATTCCCATCTGGGGAGACTTCCTTCTCCTTTATTCCTAACTGAGCTAAACAGGAAACAAAAATCCATAAAGCCCTTAAAGTCCAACAGACTGCTGGAGTGTTTCATTAATTAATTCTGATTCTCTGGGTGAAAATACTGCAGTGCAGGTTGAATTATTTGTAATTGTTTCTAACTTCTCTCTCTTCCCATCTCAACACTGTCAGTCAATTCAAAGTTCAGTGTGCTCATCACCAGCTGCTAATCACCTGTTTGGTGGTACCATTCCCCATCAACATGGCTCTTCTCTCTGCTCAACACCAATCCAAACCCTAACTGTACTCCAGAGCTTATATTCTTAAGATTCCCCTGTACTGTTATCAACTTCTCTGTATAGTCTTAGCACCCACATGAGCCTTCCTTATTCTGAGTACAAGATGCACCCAAAAGAATAGAGAGGAGCTGGTTGAGTTGAGTGGGAGAGAGAGGAGACTGGAGTCCAGGGGACAAAAATAATGGATTTAATTAGAAAAAGAAGTCCTAGGCTTTATGGTTTTTGTTTTTTCCTTGAATCTGGAGCTAATTTAACTTGAGACAATCATGTAACTTTACTGAGCCTCACTTTCCACATGTGTAAAATACAAAGACTAATACTTGCCCTGGTCCATCATGGAACAATTTTTAAAGAAAAAGTATGGATATATAGTAAAATAGTATACATAGTAAATAACTGAGAACAATCAACCACATTTGTATGTGCCTTCTAGAAGTTTTTTTTTTTTTTTTAGATATATGGTTACGTTCATAAAGCTCATTTTATAGTCTATACTTTAAAACATAGAATATATTTTTCAATGAATACAATTTTAGAAGGTACATTCTGATAAAAACATATCTAATCTGAACTGTATTAGGAATACTATACACACAGTATATATGCATGCCTACATAGTAATATATGTATTAAGGCATGTGTGTGTGTATGTGTGAATGTGTGTATATGTATAGTATAGTAACTTATCTATACAGTAAAACTGTAGAAAACACTGTTACACAAGTAGGCAGTAGGAGTTGAAAGTAAATACAATGAAATGTAATCAGAATATATTTTTAAAAATACTGATTACTGATACTTGAAGAAAAATGAATTTAATTAGAGGAAGTACAGGAAATAGATACCTTTTATAGAGATTCTGAAGGGGATAGCTAAACACTTAAATGCATTTTAGAACCTTACAGCATACATTCATAATTATGCATAACACTAGTTTTTTTCATGTCTGGATGAATGTGGAGTAGCAAAATGAGAGAGGGTTTTTTTCCCCCTAATGTATTAGCAAAAAGTAGGAGAAAAAAAGGCCAAAAAAAGTAATTTAATAGCTACCACCTATCGAGGGATTAATAAGAGACAGTAAGTGTTTTTCTTGCACTTGTTTATGGTCAGATTTTCTATCAAAGGATAATATACGTATTATTAAATGCACAAATTGCAAGTGTTCACCTTGACACATTTGAACATACGTGGTGTGTAACAAGCATCTAGAGAAACAAGCAGACATTTACTCGAAGAAGCCTTCCTCATTCACCCTTCCAGTCACAAACCTTGTGCCCTGGGTAAGCACTGTCCTGACTTCTAAAACCACAGGGTAATTAGACTTGCTTTTGAACATTATATAAATGCAAGCACACAGTATGCCCTCTTGTGTGCCTGGCTTCTTTTCCATTTTGTGTGTGACAGTCATCTGTGACTTTGTATGCAGTTGCCATATGTTCATTTTATTGCTGGACAAATGTGGCCTCTCTGATGAAGTGTCTGCCCAAGTCTTTTTGATTTTTGTATTGAGTTGTCTGTCTGTTACATGTTAATTTATAGAGTCCAGGGAATTATTTTTTTCTACTTCATAGCTTGCATTTCATTTTGCTCCTGGTATCTATTATTATTAAGAAAGTAGAATTCCTATTATTACATGTTTATTTTATGTAATGCTTCATTACTTTAAAAGTAGAACCATTGGCTACTACCTATGCCTTGTGTAGTTTTTCCCTGTTTAAGAAAATTTGTATACACCAAGGTTATGAAGATGTTTTGCTGCATTTCCTTTGGAAGCTTTCTTGCTTCCTTTTCTATTTCTTTCTCTCTTCATTCGTCTACTTTTTCTCATTTAGGTAGGCAAATTTCTGGAATCTATTTTTGTTCATGGTATGATGTCAGGGGCTAGAGTTCATACTTTTCCATACTGGAACTTGTGTTACTTTTATATTGCTACTTTAATACATTACCACAAACTTGATGGCTTAGAACAATACAGCTTATTATCTTGTAATTACCTAGGTCAGAAGTCTGACATGAGTCTCACCCAGCTAAAATGAAGTGGTTGCAGGGTGGTATTTCCTTTTGGACACTCTAAGGGAAAATCCATTTTCTTGCCTTTTTCATTTCTAGAGGTCATTCACATTCCTCGGTTCATCCGCTTCTTCCCTTTTCAAAGCCAGCAATAATGAAACAAATTCTTCTGTAGCTGAATCATACTCTGACCTCCTCTTCCTCCTCCTCCTACTTTTTTTTTAATTTTTATTTTTACTTTATTTTACAGTATTTTACAATACTGTATTGGTTTTGCCATACATTGACATGAATCAGCCATGGGTGTACATGAGTTCCCAATCCTGAACCCCCCTCCCACCTCCCACCCCATATCATCTCTCTGGATCATCCCCATGCACCAGCCCCAAGCATCCTGTATCCTGTATCAAACATAGACTGGCGATTCGTTTCTTACCTGATAGTATATATATTTCAATGCCATTCTCCCAAATCATCCCACCCTCTCCCTCTCCCACAGAGTCTAAAAGTCCGTTCTATACATCTGTGTCTCTTTTGCTGTCTCACTTAGAGGGTTATCATTGCCATGTTTCTAAATTCCATATATATGTGTTAGTATACTGTATTGGTGTTTTTCTTTCTGGCTTACTTCACTCTGTCTAATAGGCTCCAGTTTCATCCACCTCATTAGAACTGATTCAAATGTATTCTTTTTAATGGCTGAGTAATACTCCATTGTGTATATGTACCACAGCTTTCTTATCCATTCGTCTGCTGACGGACATCTAGGGATCCTTCTACTTTTAAGAACCATTTCAATTACTCTGGGGGCTTCTCCCATAGTTTAGTCAGTAAAGAATCTGCCTGCAATGCAGAAGACCTGGTTTTGATTCCTGAGTCTGGAAGGTCTCCTGGAAAAGGAAATGGAAACCCATTCCAGTATTCTTGCCTGGGAAATCCCATGGACAGAGGAGCCTAGCTGGCTATAGTTCATGGGATCACAAGAGTCGGACATAGCTGAGTGACTAAATGACCACCACAATTACTTTGAGTCTGTCTGTAAAATTTGGGATAATCTCCCTATTTTAAGGTCAGCTGACTAGCAAGCTGGTCTCATCTGAAACATTAATTCCTCTTTGCCATGCATAATAACCTAGTCACAAATTCTGGATATTAGGATGTGAACATATTTGGGGAGGCATTATCCTGTCTATTAAAGTATTCAGTTTAGTCTTTCTCCCACTGCAGTGAACTGCTTTTTTTGTTATAAGTTCACCAATGTTTTCTATTCTTCTGTTCTGATAGTCTCTTTGTACATTTTTGTTAATACATTGGGTCAATTGCTGTGTTTTATAAAAAGTGTATTCAGCAATTAGGGCCTCCAATTTAATTTTTCTTAAAGACTGTCTCAGCTCTTTGTCTTTTCATATACATTTTCAAATCAGCTTATTGATCTTGACAAACTGATACTGCTTCAGATTGCAGTGAAATGATAATTCATTAAGGAAAAACTGACATTGTTGTTACATCAATTTTTCCACTGCATGTGCACGATACTTCCCATATTTGGGGAAGGAGGCCGTTTTCTCACCTCAGTAATGTTTTGTATTCTCTGTGCAAAGGCTATTCATAACTTTTGTTAAATTTGTTCTTAGGTACTTGATTTCCTGGGTTGAGAAGATCCTCTGGAGGAGGCCGTGGCAACCCACTCCAGTATTCTTGCCTGGAGAATGCCATGGACAGAGGATTATGGCTGGCTATAGTCCATAGGTCGCAAAGAGTTGAATGCGACTGAGCACAGCACTTGATTTTTTAATGCAATTATAAATTGCAGCCCTTTTAAAAAACTTGAAAGCTTTATTTACCTTGTATCTTGAACGTTGCTAAATGAACTTATAATTTATCTGCCGGTTCATTTTGATTTTGCATGTACACTATCATGTTGTCTGAACAAATAGTTTTATTTCTTCTAGTTTGATACTTTTGCTGCTGCTAATGGACTTCCCTGGTGGCTCAGATGGTTAAGCATCTGTCTACAATATGGGAGACCCGGGTTTGATCCCTGGGTCGGGAAGATTCCCTGGAGAAGGAAATGGCAACCAACTCCAGTACTCTTGCCTGGAAAATCCCATGGACAGAGGAGCCTGGTAGGCTACAGCCCATGGGGTCGCAAAGAGTTGGACACGACTGAGTGATTTTACCTTTAGTGCTAAGTCACTTCAGTCGTGTCCGACGCTGTGTGACCCCATAGACGGCAGCCTTTCAGTTTTTTTGTGTGTGTTGATTGGCCATTTATATAGCAAAACCAATACAATATTGTAAAGTAATTAACCTCCAATTAAAATAAATAAATTTATATTTAAAAAAATAAAATAAAACAATGAAAAAAAATAGAGACTTTAAATATAGTCCAAACCAAAAAAAAATTTTTAAAAAGAGAAAAGAGAATGTGTAAGGCTTTGTTCACCATTGTAGTAGATATATGTGGCTATTTAAACTTAATGTTAAATTTAATAAAATATTAAGTTTTTTTACTCTTAAAAAATGACTTTTCAAATACTTTGATCATTTCTGGGCTAGCGTCTTTTTCTTATTAAGTTGTAAGAGTTCTTTATATATTTTAATGCAAGTTCCAGATTCATTATTTCCATAAGAATATAACTACTTTTTGTCTATTAATTAACTACTTTTTTCTGAGTCATTTATTAGCACTAATAATTTTTTGTGGATTCTTCTGGGGTTCTCTATGAATGAAATTATGTTATTTGCAAATAGTGATTTTTACTTCTTTTTTGGTCTGAGTCACCTTTTATCCCCTTGCTAATTGATATGGTTAGAACCTCCAGTTCCAAGTTGAATAGAAGCAGTGAGAATAAACATCTGTGTCCTGTTCCTGATTCCAGAAGGAAAGCTTTCAGATATTCACACTTAAGTCTGATGATAGCATGGATTTTTCATAGAAGTCCGTTTGTGAGTCAAAGAAATTCCATTTTCCCCCACAATTGTTGAGTGAGTTTTATTTTATTTTTTTAATCATGAAAGGGAGGTTGAATTTTATCAAATATTTTGTATGAATCTTTTGAAATTATCACATAAAATATCTTTTCCTTTATTTATGTGATATGTCATTTTAATTGATTTTCATATGTTGAACTAATCTTGCATTCCAGGTATAAATCCCATTGGATTATTGTGTGAGATTTTTTTTTCATATGCTGAAGTGTTCTTTTATAATTTATGCATTTAAGACTCTAATTAATTTTCCTGTTAAGGGCTTTTTAAACCACATCTCATAAGATTTTATGAGTACTGTCATCACAAAGTATTTAAAAATATTTCCTAATTTCTATTTTTATTTCTTCTTGGAAGTTTCAGTTATTCAGATGTGTTCTGATTAATTTCTAAATATTTAAGGATTTTAAAGTTAATTTAAAATCTTTGGTGTTACTAATTTTTATATAATTCTGCTTAGCTTAAAAAAAAACTATTCTGTATGATTTAAAACTTGATATTTGTTTGAAATTGATTAAATGACATCAGTTGGTAACTACTGATAAATATTCCATGTAGACTTAAAACATGTTTCAGTACTGTTTATATGCGTGTGATCGATTTTGTGAGATGTTGTAAAAAGCTTTGCTATTATTACTGTTTTTGTTCTGTTATTGAGATATATTAAAAATCTTTAATAATGATAATTGATCGACTAGTTCTTCTTTCCTTTTGCCTGGTTCTTTTTCTCATTCTGTACTTTGGAGTTATGTTAATTTTGTGGGTGTATGTATGTAGATTGTCATTTTCCACTTAAGCTCTGGTAATTCTTTTTTTTTTTAAATTTTACATTGTTTAATATTAGTTCTCATTTGTTTAGGATATACACAGTATACTTTCTAATGTATTTCATTTTTATCTGTGTTCCTGTTATTTAAACTGTATCTCTTGAAAGTAGCATTGCATGATTTAACTCTGACCTGACCAACTTAATATTTTAAATGGAATATTTAGTCCATTGAGATGCATATGACCACTTAAATATTTGGGCTTAAATAAATCATTCTACTTACTATTTTCTATTTAAGTCGACTATCTCATGTTACTTTTCTTGCCATTTGAAAATTAATCTATTATTGTTTTACTGATTTTTCCATTTTCATTTTGTTTCTAGTTACATATAAATTATTTTTAATTACTCTAGATATGCTACTATGCATTATTAACTTATTAGCATTTATCATAAATTCATGTTTTTCCACTTTCCAGACAAAATACCTTTAAAACTCACGTATCATTTAGCCCTTCATACCTTTTGTGATATTGTAATCATATTTAAATTTTACATATTTAAAACTCCAAACATTGTTGTTTTAAGTTTACAGTATTCACTTAGTGTTTTTATATATTTGCCCTTTCTTGTGTTCTTCAACTCCTGTATTTTCACACTTCTGAGTTTATTTTTGTTATACCTGAAGATATTCCTTTTTTTTATTGTGAACCTGGCAACCTTTTATTGAATGCCAGACATTTCATATTGAAAATGAGAGAGATGCAGGATGGGGGAATCTTTTTTCAGACATGAATTAGTTTTGTTCTTGACAGGAAGTTAGACTAGAGGTGCAAGCACCTGAATTCAACCAGGAATGGCAATTTTCATGGCTGAGCTTTACTCTTGTAAAGCCCTGCTCTATTTTGATGTGTCCTATGAGTCTTCAACTTAATTTAGAGTCTTCAACTGAAAGCTGGAGTATCTACACAGTCCCTCTTTGGGGGAAATCTGAATTCCAATTATTGGGCTGATATCTCAACTTGCCTTCCCAGTTTCTCCTCTTCCCTTGGTTTTCATACTGTTGCTCTGTGCAATTTAGGAAGAGGCAGACTCATTGAGGGGAAGTCAGACACAAGAGTGGACACGTTTCTTTGCAGTTCTAGACTTTCTCTGAAAACTGGGCCTCTCCATCCCGGATGCCTTGTGTTGCTCTTCAGTGTCTTCATGTGCTGTTTCTTTTTAGTTCCCTTAATTTATGTAATTGTTCTTCGCACGAAGGTTAAGCTTTTAAGCTGCTCCATCGTAACCCAAAGTGGAATCCTTTCTTTCATTACCTCATATATTATTCTATAACATGTTTGTTATTACTCTCATTTTAGAAAACTGGTTCTAAAAAAGTTATGTAACATTTAAGGTCACACCAGTGAATGGTGAAGCTATGCTTATTTTTCTGATTCCTGAAATTGTGCTTTTTAGAAAACAATATTTAAAGGTGAAATACAGAGAGATTCTGGAGCAAAATGAAAATATGATACATGTTGCTGCTGCTAAGTCGCTTCAGTCATGTTCAACTCTGCGCGACCCCATAAACGGCAGCCCACCAGGCTCCCCAGTCCCTGGGATTCTCCAGGCAAGAACACTGGAGTGGGTTGCCATTTCCTTCTTCAATGCATGAAAGTGAAAAGTGAAAGTGAGTCACTCAGTCGTGTCCGACTCTTCGCGACCCCATGGACTGCAACCTACCAGGCTCCTCTGTCCATGGGATTTTCCAGGCAAGAGTACCGGAGTGGGTTGCCATTGCCTTCTCCTAGGAAGAAAGAAATGGTAGAAAAACACAAGGTCCCTGAAACAGTTGGTAATTGAAACCTGCTGCTAAGTTGCTTCAGTCGTGTCCAACTCTGTACGACCCCATAGACGGCAGCCCAACAGGCTCTGCCAACCCTGGGATTCTCCAGGCAAGAACACTGGAATGCGTTGCCATTGCCTTCTCCAGTTGAAACCTGTCTACCACAACTCAGTGGCCACGTCAGCAGGAACAGACGGTATTGAAGTATTGAATCCTAAGATGCTCCCCAATAAGATAATCACAATTTAGGCAATGCTAATATGACTTCTTCACTCAGATACATTATGAATTTCTTAAAAAAATATAAATTACCTACTCTATTTGTATCACTACTAATTAAACCAAATGCAACATTGTGTGAGCCACTGATAACTACTGAATAATAATAAATTTAACTAAACTACAATGGTAGGCTTGCCCCTTTTCTAGTCTATACTTTAAAAAATAAATATATAATCTGGCTATTGTTTTAATCATGTATGTTATGTCTAAATACAATGTACAGAATGTCTATCAGGTACAGAAGAACTCTGAATAGGTTTTCTTATGAAAATTCCAAACAAATTTCCTGGATTTTAAGTTTCATGATAGTAGTATCTCAGTGTTGTCTTGCTTTAGATGTCCACAATGAATTTCAAGTTATATCAGATGGTTAACTGTAAATGGACACACCACTTCATGTATATATAACTCTTACCTAGAGGAAGAAAAGGTGACAGGCTGAGCATAGGTAGTGACTGTGTATGTGGAAAGACATCAGAAACTCTTGAAATACTTGATACTTGTTCCTCCAAATATCTCCTACCTGCCAACTTTTACCACATAAATCATCATCAAAGGAGACAGGCTTACTCCTTCTCTTAAAATGCTGCCAAAGCACCTCTGATAGTTAATATCTTATTGATTAAATGCATTTTGCCAAGAGTGGGTTTGTTAGCTCATTTATGAACTTAATATATCTTTATTTAGTACTGGCTCCTTGAAGGTGAGTATAGTTTATAAACTGAGCACATACAATATGGTTCCTGCCTTCATGGAGCTCACAACCCACAATTAGGTCAATAAAAACAGCTGCAGCACAGCATAACAAAAAAGAATTTCAGTTTCAGTTTCATTTTGGCAATAAAACTCCTTTGAATAAATTCTAGTTTCACTTCTTACTAGTAGTTTGGGTTGAAATAATTCAGTTAATTTCTCTGAACTTCTATTACATCCTCTGCTAACTAAGTAAGGATTATTATGTCACTTGGGGTTGCTTTGAGATAAAATATTTAAAGTACTTAACATTCTACTTGATGGCAGACACCATTTATAATGTATGTAAAAGGGCTTCCCTGATGGCTCAGAGGTTAAAGCGTCTGCCTCCAATGCAGGAGACTCGAGTTCGATCCCTGGGTCAGGAAGATCCCCTGGAGAAGGAAATGGTAACCCACTCTAGTATTCTTGCCTGGAGAATCCCATGGAAAGAGAAACCTGGTAGGCTACAGTCCACAGGGTCGCAAAGAGTCAGACACAACTGAGCCACTTCACCTTTACCTTCAAAAATTATTTTAATCAAATCTTAGAAATTAAAAAATGTTCAATAAAATAGGTAATATCAGGCATCCAGTGATTTAAATTTTCACCACTAAGACAGTACATAAAGTCAAACATTTAGATACAATAAAAAAGACATATGTCAGGACTTTCTGTCCTATTCCAATAACCTATATTTCTATTTTTGTATCAATATAATATTGTTTTGATTATTATAGCCTTGTGGTATACAATCTGAAGTCAAGGAGCCTGGTTCCTCCAGCATCTATAGTCAACTAATCTATGATAAAGGAGGCAAGAAAATATATTGGAGAAAGGACAGACTCTTCAATAATTGGTCCTGGGACATTTGACAGCTATATGTAAAAGGATGAAATTAGAAGGTTCCTTAACACTATACATAAAAATAAACTCAAAATGGATTAAAGACCTAACTATAAGACTGGATAGTATAAAACTCAGAGGGAAAAATAGGTAGAACACTCTCTGACGTAAATTGCAGCAAGTCTTTTTTGATCTTCCTCCTAGGGTAATGAAAATAAAACAAAAAACAAATGGGACCAAAGTAAACTTATAAACTTTTGCACAGCAAAGGAAACCATGAACAAAATGAAAAGACAACCCACAGAATGGGAGAAAATATTCACAAATGAAGCAAACAACAAGGGATTAATTTCAAAATATACAAACAGCTCAGGCAGCTCAACATTAAAAAACAAAACAAACAAACAACAACAAAAACAACAACAATAAAAAACACAACCCAATCAAAGAAAGAGCAGAAGATCTAAATAGACATTTCTCCAAAGAAGACATACAGATGGCCAACAAGCACATGGAAAGATCCTCAACATCACTAATTATTAGATAAATGCACACCAAAAGTGCAATGAGATATTTCCTCACACTGGTCAGAATGGCCATCATCAAAAAATCCACAAACAATAAATACTGGACAGGGTGTAGAGAAAAGGGACCACACTGTTACACTGTTGGTGGGAATGTAGAGAGCAGTATGGAAGTTCCTTAAAAACTAAATGTAAAACTACCATATGATCTAGCAATGACACTCCTGGGTATATACCTGGAAAAAAAAAAAACACAATTTGAAATGACACATGCACCCCAATGTTCAATGCAGGACTATTTACTGTAGACAAGACATGGAAGCAACCTAAAGGTCTATCAACTGGAGAAGGAAATGGAAACCTACTCCAGTATTCTTGCCTGGAGAATTCCATGGACAAGGGAGCCTGGTGGGCTATGGCCCATGGAATCGCAAACAGGTGGACACGACTGAGCACACAGCACAAAGGTCTATCAGCAGACAAATGGATATACACACACACACACAATGGAATAACATTCAGCTGTAAAAAATGATGAAATAATGCCACTTGCAGCAACAAGGACTGATCTAGAGACCCTCAGCTAAGTGATGTAAGTCAGAAAGAGAAAGATAAATATCATATGATATCACTTATATGTGGAATCTAATAAAAATGATACGAACGGATTTATTAACAAAACAGAAACAGACTCACAGATCTCAAAATGAAACTTAAGGTTATGAAAGGGGAACCAAGAGAGGAAGTGATAAATTAGGAGATCTGGATTAACATATCCACAGTACTACATATAAAATTGATAATTAATAAGGACCTACTGTATAGCACAGGGAACTTTACTCAATATTCTGCAATAACCTATATGGTTCCAAATAGGAAAAGGAGTACGTCAAGGCTGTATATTGACATATGGAGGGAGTAGCCATTCCCTTCTTCCAGGGGGTCTTCTTGACCCAGGGATCAAACACAGGTCTCTGCACTGCAGGACCTTTGGAATCACCAGGGAAGTGCACCACATATGATGATGGGTGTTAACTAGTATTATTGAGAGGGGCTGGATGGGGGAGTGCTTTAGTAGCTTAGGTGCTTTGCTTATCTATACAAATTTTTATTTATTTACTTATATAAATTTATTTATTTTAATTGGAGGTTAATTACTTAAATTATGTTAACTTCTACAGAAGTCCTCCTGGGATTATGTTTGAAATTACACTGACCTAGAGATAGTGATTTTCAGCTGGGGTGATTTCCTTCCCCAGGGGACATTTGACAATGCCTAAGGAGAAGGCAATGGCACCCGACTCCAGTACTCTTGCCTGGAAAATCCCATGGATGGAGGAGCCTGGTAGGCTGCAGTCCATGGGGTTGCTAAGAGTCAGACATGACTGAGCATCTTCACTTTCACTTTTTACTTTCTTGCACTGGAGAAGGAAATGGCAACCCATCCCAGTGTTCTTGCCTGGAGAACTCCAGGGACAGGGGAGCCTGGTGGGCTGCTGTCTATGGGGTCGCACAGAGTCGGACACGACTGAAGCAACTTAGCGGCAGCAGCAAGGACAGTTTTTGTTGTCATAACTGGGCAAAGTATCAGTAAGCAGAGGTCATGTATATTGCTAAATATCCAACAACTCACAGAACATCAAAGCCACTCCCCTGGCAATAAAAAATTATTTAGTGCAAAGTGTCAAGAGTGTGGAGGTAAAGAAAGCTCGCTATAGGTCATTCTAGGGAGACTTAACACTTTAAAAAACACTGAAACTTTTAATTCATGAACATCAAATAACTCTCCATTTATTTAGATATTCTTCTATTTCACTCAAGAGCATTTTATAGTTTACACTGCATTAGTCTTATATGTGTCTTGCTAAATGTATTCCTTGTTTGTGTGTGTGTATGACAAAATCATAAATTCAGATGCTATCTTTAAACTTTATTGAGATATAAATTGTGTATACATGCTGACTTTGAGAATGTAATGTATATATTTTTATCATGATAAGGAAATTAATATCTTCTCATAATCTTCAACTATCAGAAACTGATATTAAATTTTGTAAAAATATGTTTTTAGCATCTATGGTGATGATCCTATAATTTTTATTTTTATTTCTCTTACAATGATGGATTAAAGGTCAGGATTTCTTAACATCACACTATTCCTGCATTCCTAAAACAAACCTCACCACGTCATGATATATGATTTCTAATTAAATTTTGCTTGATATTATTTTTATTTATGATTTTGCATCAATATTTTAAGCAAGGGGTTTATAGTATCTTGTGAACTTGAAAAAAATCAGGCTTTATTATCACTGATAAACTTTGCTCATAAAAAGCATTTATATCTATTATGGTCAGAAAAAGTTCAGGTTTTAGTGTTATCTAAATGGTTATTAAAATTTTGTAAAAGCATTTGTGCTAATGTTTTACTTTATTTTGTTTTCTATGGGAATTTCACTGTTATTTCTCACTATCATCCCCAATAGAAAAGTATCTGCTTAACACTATCTATCTTCACAAGACTTGTTTGGGCAAGTTATGTTTCCTAGAAAATTAGAAATTTTTTTGCGGACTTTCAAAAATGTTGCATTCACAATTTTATACAGATCTTCCTTAACTTATAATATTATTATATCCCAATAAATTAATCACAAATAGAAAATATAAATAAAAAATAAATTAAAAAAGCAGTTAATACATTTAACCACACCAACTTTAAGTAGGTAGTTTATTGGATCACAATAAACTGTGGAAAATTCTGAAAGAGATGGGAATACCAGACCACCTGACCTGCCTCTTGAGAAACCTATATGCAGGTCCAGAAGCAACAGTTAAAACTGGAAATGGAACAACAGACTGGTTCCAAATAGGAAAAGGAGTACATCAAGGCTATATATTGTCACCCTGCTTATTTAACTTGTATGCAGAGTACATCATGAGAAATGCTGGGCTGGAAGAAGCACAAGCTGGAATCAAGATTGCCAGCAGAAAAATCAATAACCTCAGATATGCAGATGACACCACCCTTGTGGCAGAAAGTGAAGAGGAACTAAAAAGCCTCTTGATGAAAGTGAAAGAGGAGAGTGAAAAAGTTGGCTTAAAGCTCAACATTCAGAAAACGAAGATCATGGCATCTGGTCCCATCACTTCATGGCAAATAGATGGGGAAACAGTGTCAGACTTTATTTTGGGGGGCTCCAAAATCGCTGCAGATTATGACTGCAGCCATGAAATTTAAAGACGCTTACTCCTTGGAAGAAAAGTTATGACCAACCTAGATAGCATATTCAAAAGCAGAGACATTACTTTGCCAACAAAGGTCTGTCTAGTCAAGGCTATGGTTTTTCCTGTGGTCATGTATGGATGTGAAAGTTGAACTGTGAAGAAGGCTGAGCACTGAAGAATTGATGCTTGTGAACTGTGGTGTTGGAGAAGACTCTTGAGAGTCTCTTGGACTGCGAGGAGATGCAACCAGTCCATTCTGAAGGAGATCAGCCCTGGGATTTCTTTGGAAGGAATGATGCTAAAGCTGAAACTCCAGTACTATGGCCTCTTCATGCAAAGAGTTGACTCATTGGAAAAGACTTTGATGCTGGGAGGGATTGGGGGCAGGAGAGAAGGCAACGGCAGAGGGTGAGATGGCTGGATGGCATCACTGACTCGATGGACTTGAGTCTGAGTGAACTCCGGGAGATGGTGATGGACAGGGAGGCCTGGCGTGCTGCGATTCATGGGGTCGCAAAGAGTCGGACACGACTGAGCCACTGAACTGAACTGAACTGAACTGAACTGAACGGTCTAATGGTTTTCCCTACTTTCTTCAATTTAAGTCTGAATTTGGCAAAAAGGAGTTCATGATCTGCGCCATAGTCATCTCCCAGTCTTGTTTTTGCTGATTGTATAGAGCTTCTCCATCTTGGCTGCAAAGAATATAATCAATCTGATTTTGGTGTTGACCATCTGGTGATGTCCATGTGTAGAGTCCTCTCTTGTGTTGTTGGAAGAGGGTGTTTGCTATGACCAGTGCATTTTCATGGCAAAAATCTATTATCTTTGCACTGCTTCATTCTATACTGCAAGGCCAAATTTGCCTGTTACTCCAGGTGTTTCTTGACTTCCTACACAACTGAGCGACTGAACTGAACTGAGCTGAACCTTAAGTATTCTTAGAATACTTACATTAGCCTACTCAGGTAAAATCATATAACAAGAAGCCTGTTTTATTATGCAGTTCTTGAATATCTTGTGAAATTTATTGAATTCTGTACTAAAAGTGAAAAAATAACTGTCTGAGTACAGAATGGGTGTAAGTATTTAGGTTGTAACTGCATGACTGGCAGAGAGCTGTGGCTCACTGTTACTGCCTAGCACCATGAGAGAGAACAGTACCTCATAGTGATAGCTCAGGAAGAGATCAAATTCAAAACTCAAAATGTGATTTCTACTGAAACTGCATATCTTTTGAACCATAATAAACTCAAAAAATCCTAAGTGAAACCAGCAAAAGTCAGGGACTGTATATAATGGTAATATTCACTCTATGAGACTGACAGGTGACATTTGTTTTGAAATATAGATTTATAAAAGAAAAGAAATATGCATGCATCTTGTCTTTCCTATATGAATTCTATTATTTGCAATCAAACAGGGGATGAGGGGAAATACTCTGTCATAAAATTTTTCTCCAAGTAGATCACAAAACAGTATTAAGATATTATATTTTACAAGCTCCAATGAAGTAATGTATACTGATTTTAAGCAGAAATAGGTGTTAACATCACAAAGAACAAAAACTAGATGTTAGGTATCTCCTGATGAAAGAACTTAGTACCACCAAAAAAAAAAAAAAAAATCATTCATCATTCATAAGAGGTCAAACCTGAGTCTAAACACGTCTTTGGATTCACCTCCCAGTTTTCAGGATATATAAAGAACAGTGGAGCATTAGCAGTTTAAAACAGATGATTAAATTGATAAGATATTTCAGAAAGCCTCAAAGTACCTACAAAAACCAGTAGTTGATACATACAAAATAAAAAGAAGAGAAATATACTATTATAGAAAATCAGCTATTTACAAAGGTGGGCAGGAAGAAGGAAGAAAGCAAAAAGAAAAAAAAAAAGAAAAAGAAAAAAAAAAGCATGACAAAAGAGCCAAAAAGACCTAAATAAGATGGCAATAGTAAGTCTTTTTCAATCAATAGTTACTTTAAATATAAATGGATCCAATCCTCTAATTGAAAGACACACGGGTGGACAACTGAATTTAAAGAAACAAAAGACCCAACTATATGCAGTCTATAAGAGACTCTGCAGTTTCAGGAACACACAAACTCAAAAGTGAAGGCAGAGAAAAAGATATTTTATACAAATGGAAACTGAAAGAAAGAAATAGCTATATTTATATCAGACAAAATAAACTTTAAGTTAAAAACCATAATAAGGGACCAGATGGTTGTTATATATTGATAAAAGGATCAAATCATCAGGAGGATATAACAATTTTAAACTTACATATATGGCGCTGGAGCAGCTATGAGGAGATATACCACAATCAAGGTCAGAGAGCACCCAGCAAGATGGTAGGCACTGGAGTGGCTGTGAGGAGATACCCCATGCCCAAGGGCAAAGGAGAAGCCCCAGCAAGATGGTAGGAGGGGCAAATTCATGTTTAGAATCAAGCCCCAATCCTGCTGGAGATACTCAGAGGGCTCAAACAAACCTTTGTGGGCACCAGGAACCCTACAGAGACTGAGACAGAACTGTGTGTGAGCATCTCCTGTGGAGGTACGGGTCAGCAGTGGCCTGCCACAGGGGCAGGGGCTCTGGGTGAAGCAGACTTGGGTATGGCATAAACCCTCTTGGAGGAAGTCATCATTAACCCCACCATAGCACTGCCAGAACTTACACAGGACTGGGGAAACAGACTCTTGCAGGGCAAAAACAGAACCTTATGTGTACCAGAACCCAGGAGAAACCCAGACTTGCCTGGGAGTGTCCAGGAGTCTCCAGCAGAGGCATGGGTGGGTGTTGGCCTGCTGCAGGGTTGGGGCCAGTGAGTGTAGCAGTACACACATGGGATCTTTTGAAGGAGGTCACCATTATCTTCATTACTACCATAGTTTAAAAAGATAAAGTCACTCAGTCGTGTCTGACTCTTTGCGACGCCATGGGCTGTAGCCTACCAGGTTCCTCTGTCCATGGGATTTTCCAGGCAATAGTACTGGAGTAGATTGCCATTTCCTTCTCCAGGGGATCTTCCCAACCCAGGGATCCAACCCGGGTCTCCCACATTGTAGACAGACACTTAACCGTCTGAGCCACCAGGGAAGTCCTCAGTTCAGTCAGTTCAGTTCAGTCACTCAGTCGTGTCCAACTCTTTGCGACCCCATGAACTGTAGCACGCCAGGCCTCCCTGTCCATCACCATCTCCAGGAGTTCACTCAGTCTCATGTCCATCGAGTCCATGAAGGGAAGTCCTACCACCATAGTTTGGCCCCAGGTAAATAGCAGGGAGGGAACACAGCTCCACCCATCAACAGAAAACTGGATTAAAGATTTACTGGGCATGGCCCCTCCCATTAAAACAAGACCCAGTTTCCCCCTACAGTCAGTCTCTCTCATTAGGAAGCTTCCATAAGCCTCTTATCCTTCTCCATCAGAGGATAGACAGACTGAAAACTGAAATCACAGAAAACTAGCCAATCTGATCACATGGACCACAGCCTTGTCTAACTCAATGAAACTATGAGCCATGCTGTGTAGGGCCACCCAAGAAGGACAAGTCATGGTGGAGAGTTCTGACAAAAATCTGGTCCACTGGAGAAGGGAATGGCAAACCACTTCACTATTCCTGCCTTGAGAACTCCATGAACAGTATTAAAAGGCAAAAAGATAGTACACTGAAAGATGAACTCCCCAGGTCAGTAGGTGCCCAACATGCTACTGGAGATCAGTGGAGAAATAACTCCAGAAAGAATGAAGAGACAGAGCCAAAACAAAAACAACAGCCGGTTGTGGATGTGACTGGTGATGGAAGTAAAGTCCAATGCTGTAAAGAGCAATATTGCATAGGAACCTGGAATGCTAGGACCATGAATCAAGGTTAATTGGAAGCGGTCAACAGGAGATGGCAAGAGTGAACATAGACATTTTAGGAATCAGCAAACTAAAATGGACTGGAATGGGTGACTTTAACTCAGATGACCATTATATCTACTCCTGTAGGAAAGAATCCCTTAGAAGAAATGGAGTAGCCATCATAGTCAACAAAGAGTCCGAAATGCAGTACTTGCATGCAATCTCAAAAATGACAGAATGATCTCTGTTCATTTCCAAGACAAAACACTCACTATTATGGTAATTGACGCCTATGCCCCAACCAGTAATGCAGAAGAAGCTGAAGTTGAACAGTTCTATGAAGATATAAAAGATCTTCTAGAACTAAAAGATGTCCTTTTCCTTATGGGGACTGGAATGCAAAAGTAGGAAGTCAAGAAACACCCAGAGTAACAGGCAAATTTGGCCTTGCAGTATAGAATGAAGCAGTGCAAAGATATTAGACTTTTGCCATGAAAATGCACTGGTCATAGCAAACACCCTCTTCCAACAACACAAGAGAGGACTCTACACATGGGCATCACCAGATGGTCAACACCAAAATCGGATTGATTATATTCTTTGTAGCCAAGATGGAGACGCTCTATACAATCAGCGAAAACAAGACTGGGAGATGACTATGGCGCAGATCATGAACTCCTTTTTGCCAAATTCAGACTTAAATTGAAGAAAGTAGGGAAAACCATTAGACCATTCAGTTCAGTTCAGTTCAGTTCAGTTCAGTCGCTCAGTCGTGTCCAACTCTTTGCGACCCCATGAGTTGCAGCACGCCAGGCCTCCCTGTCCATCACCAACTCCTGGAGTTCACCCAGACTTGCATCCATCGAGTCAGTGATGCCATCCAGCCATCCCATCCTCAGTCGTCCCCTTCTCTCCTGCCCCCAATCCCTCCCACCATCAAAGTCTTTTCCAATGAGTCAACTCTTCGCATGAGGTGGCCATACTCGTTCAGGTATGACCTAAATCAAATCCCTTAGGACTATACAGTGGAAATGACAAATAGATTCAAGGGATTCGATCTGATAGAGTGCCTGATGAACTATGGATGGAGGTTCCTGACATTGTACAGGAGACAGGGATCAAGACCATCCCCAAGAAAACAAAATGCAAAAAAGGCAAAATGACTGTCTGAGGAGGCCTTACAAATAGCTGTGAAAAGAAGAGAAGCAAAAAGCAAAGAAAAAAAGGAAAGATATACCCATTTGAATGCAGAGTTCCAAGAATAGCAAGGAGAGATAAGAAAGCCTTCCTCAGGTGCCTGGAGCCAGCATGAGGAACTCCGCCCATGGCAAAGGTCATGAGGAAGGAGGCTTCGGCATATGCAAAGGCGGATCGAGCCTCAGGAAACCCCCTGTTCCTGAGTATCTACCCCCCAAACCAGAGTCTACCTACTTTACTGTTTCATGCTCTCACCTATACCTCTGACTTTACGGGGGGCTGACCCCCATTACCTCTCTCGGAGAAGGAGTTAACTTACAGCTCCAAGTCAATAAAAATTCCTGGGTATGACAAGAGTATTTCAACTTAGGAACTCCTCTGAAGGTTATCTAGCCTGCCTGTACAGGTTCATCCATCCACATGTGATTGTTTACAGCCTCCCAACCGTGAGAGACATGAGATGTTTTAGACTGACTAAAGGCAGATTCTTTTGGGAAGTTAGAAATTCTTAGTATAGTGGGTTGGTTAGGAACTATATTGGTGAAGGGTTTTTCATTTGTTGTGCCAATAATTGCTGCTAATTCCCTGCCCTGGGTGTGACAAGGGTGTCTCAGGTCAAACCTCTCTGCTGACAGACTAGCTTGTGTGACAACCTCTCAACCATAAAGAGCACAGAGAGTTTGGGGTATTTTGAAAGTCTTAATTAGCATAGGGCTTTTCTCATTGTTGAGTCAATGATTGTCACCAGGCCTCCATATCCTTAGGCACCTGGGAATATATTAATCAATGTATTTGGAATATAGAAAAGGAAATATAGTAGTTTTTGATGTTAGCAGTACTAGACTTTTTGAGTTAATGAATTTTCTCTTTTGTTATAGATCACTGTACTTTGTTATAAATCACTGTGTCCTTGCTATGTAAAAATGTAACTTTATCACTATCTTAAGACTAAATAGATCTTAAGGGGAACATTGGTGAAGGGTTTTCATTTGTTGGGCTGATGTTTGCTGCTAAATCTCCATATTCCCTGCCCTTATAATGAATATAACTAGCATATAGGAGAAATAAGTATTAACCTTTAAGATTAATCATGTTAACCTTAGGTTAAATAAATTCCTTTCTTGATTGTAACCCACTACACCCTCACCCTATAGGAATGCAACTTTATTTGGAGGGTGGTGCCTGGTTTAAGAAAAAACGCCCTTGGAAAAAAAAAGTTTTCTGGTTAACTGACTGTTATCAGAAAGAAAGGATAATAAAATATCAGCAGGTCTCATGGCCTGAAGATGATGTAAAACCCCTAAGACCTTTTTTTTTATACATTTATGTGAAGCACCTGATTTTGATAAGGGTCAGGACTGCTGACCTCCGTGTGACTCTGTATTTATCCCTATGTATAACAAAAGGTATATAAGCAAACCTAAAAAATAAAGAAATGGGATCAGTTTCTGGAAAGACTAATCCCCCCATGTCATTTCTTTCTTGCTCCCCGTTTTTCTGGCTGAATTCCCATCCGGAGCGTGGGTGCTCACCATGTCTACTTACTTGCCCCGGTTTTTAAGTTCCATACGAGAAGGAGCCCAAGGAGGGGCACCTTCCGATATTCAAGTGGCACCTGTCGCCCAATGTATATGGTGCAAATTCCTTGTCTGGGAATGTTATTGGTATCCCATGTAAACCAAGTTATTCAGCCTCTTTTTCTCCACTAATATTTCCTACTACACTATCCTTTTCTAATCTCTCTCTATACCTGTAATTAAATAAGTTTTTTTCTAGGACGCCGATTCCGTCCCCACCTTCGAATTACCCTGGATCCACCGGGGCTGGACCCCAACAATCAGGGATCAGTGCAAAGAACTAAATAAAAATAATAGAATGGGAAATACTAGAGATCTCTTCAAGAAAATTAGACATATAAAGGGAACATTTCAAGCAATGATGGGCTCAATAAGTGACAGATATGATATGCATCTAACAGAAGCAGAAGATATTACGAAGAGATGGCAAGAATACACAGAAGAACTATACAAAAAACATCTTCATGACCCAGATAATCACGATGGTGTGATCACTCAGCTAGAGCCAGACATCCTGGAATGTGAAGTCAAGAGGTACTTAGGAACTATCACTATGAACAAAGCTAGTGGAGGTGATGTAATTCCAGTTGAGCTCTTTCAAATCCTAAAAGGTGATGCTGTGAAAGTGCTAAACTCAATATGCCAGCAAATTTGGAAAACAGCAGTGGCCACAGGACTGCAAAAGGTCAGTTTTCATTCCAATCCCAAAGAAAGGCAATTCCAAAGAATGTTCAAGCTACCACACAGTTGCAGTCATCTCACACGCTAGTAAAGTAATGCTCAAAATTTTCCAAGCCAGTCTTTAAAAATAGTGAACTGTGAACTTCCAGATATTCAAGCTGGATTTAGAAAAGGCAGAGCAACCGGAGATCAAATTGCCAACAGTCTTTGGATTATTGATAAAGCAAGAGAGTTCCAGAAAAACATCTATGTCTGCTTTATTGACTATGCCAAAGCCTTTGACTGTGTGGATCACCACAAACTGTGGAAATTTCTGAAAGAGATGGGAATACCAGACCACATACCTCTTGAGAAATGTGTATGCAGGTCAAGGAGCAGCAGTTAGAGCTGACATGGAAAGCAGACTGGTTCCAAATAGGGAAAGGAGTACGTCAAAGCTGTATATAGTCACCCTGCTTATTTAACTTATATGCAGAGTACATCATGAGAAACGCTGGGTTGGAAGAAGCAGAAGCTGGAATTAAGATTGCCTGGAGAAATATCAATAACCCCAGATATTCAGATGACACCACCCTTATGACAGAAAGCAAAGAAGAACTAAAGATCCTATTGGTTAAAGTGAAAGTAGAGAGAGAAAAAGTTGGCTTAAAGCTCAACATTCAGAAAACTAAGATCATGGTATCTGATCCCATCACTTCACGACACAGAAGAAATAGAATGGCAAACAGTGGAAACTAACAGACTTTATTGTCTTGGGGACCAAAATCACTGCAGATGGTGACTCCAGCCATGAAATTAAAAGACACTTACTCCTTGGAAGAAAAGTTATGACCAACTAGATGGCATATTAAAAAGCAGAGACATTACTTTGCCCACAAATGTCTGTCTAGTAAAGGCTATGGTTTCTCCAGTAGTTATGTATGGATGTGAGAGTTAGACTATAAAGAAAGCTGAGCACCAAAGAATTGATGCTTTTGAACTGTGGTGCTGGAGAAGACTCTTCAGAGTCCCTTGGACTGCAAGGAGATCCAGTCAATCCTAAGGGAAATCAGTCCTGAATATTCATTGGAAGGACTGATGTTGAAGCTGAAACTACAATACTTTGGTCATCTGATGTGAAGAACTGACTCATTTGAAAAGACCCTGATGCTGGGAAAGTTTGAAGGCAGGAGGCGAAGGGGACGACATAGGATGAGATGGTTTGATGGCATCACCAAGTCAATGGACATGAGTTTGAGTAAACTCTGGGATTTGGTGATGGAGAGGGAGGCCTGGCATGCTGCAGTCCATCGGTTTACTAACAATCCGATACGAATGAGTGACTGAACTGAACAGAACACACATTGGAATATCTAAATATTGTAAGCAAATACTAACAGATTTGAAGGGAGTATCAGTCAACACTCACTGTGAGTTAAAGACTTCAATACCCCATTTATATCATCCATACCAAAAATGGATAAGAAAAGATTTGTTTTAAACTATAGTTTAATCCTAATAGACCTAACAGAAATACACAGAGCATTCTGTCCAACAACAGTAGAATGCAGTCTTCTCAAGTGCACAGAGAACATTCTTCAGAACCATAATAATTTTTAAAAAATATTGAAATCAATATTTTACCAAATATTTCTGACCACAATGGTATAAAACTTAAATTAGTAATGGAAGAAAAACTGCAATATTCACAAACTGTGGAAATTAAACTACACACTTCTAAACCTCTGATTGGTCCATGAAGAACTGAAAAGGGAAATAAATATTTTGAAACAAATAAAAATTAAAACACAACATACCAAAACACATCAAATAGAGCAAAGTTATTGCTAAGAGAGAAATTTATACTAATAATGCCTATATTAAAAAAAAAAATCTCAAACAGCCTAACTTTACATTTTAAGTTCAGTTCAGTTGCTCAGTCATGTCCGACTCTTTGCGACCCCATGAATCGCAGCACGCCAGGCCTCCTTGTCCATCACCATCTCCCAGAGTTCACTCAAACTCACATCCATTGAGTCAATGATGCCATCCAGCCATCTCATCCTCTGTCATCCCCTTTTCCTCCTGCCCTCAACCCCTCCCAGCATCAGAGTCTTTTCCAATGAGTCAACTCTCCGCATGAGGTGGCCATAGTACTCGAGCTTCAGCTTTAGCATCATTCCTTACAAAGAACACCCAGGGCTGATCTCCTTTATAATGGACTGGTTGGATGTCCTTGCAGTCCAAGGGACTTTCAAGAGTCTTCTCCAACACCACAGTTCAAAACATCAATTCTCTGGCACTCAGCTTTCTTCACAGTCCAACTCTCGCATCCATACATGACCACTGGAAAAACCATAGCCTTGACTAGATGGACCTTTGTTGGCAAAGTAATGTCTCTGCTTTTGAATATGCTATCTAGGTTGGTCATAACTTTTCTTCCAAGGAGTAAGTGTCTTTTAATTTCATGGCTGCAGTCAACATCTACAGTGGTTTACACATTAAAGTACTATAAAAAGAACAATAAAATGAATCCTAAAGTTAGCAGAAGGAAGGAAATAAAGAGCATAGCAGAAATAAATGAAATAGAAAACAGGAAAACAATAGAACAAACAAACAAAAATAAGATACACTTTTTAGAATGTTAAAACTGTAAATTATTATGAATTATGATAATAGCCAGGACATGGAAGCAACCTAAATGTCCATCAGCAGACTAATGGATAAGAAAGCTGTGGTACATATACACAATGGAGTATTACTCAGCCATTAAAAAGAATACATTTGATTCCGTTCTAATGAGGTGGATGAAACTGGAGCCTGTTAGACAAAGTGAAGTAAGCCAGAAAGAAAAACACCAATACAGTATACTAATGCTACATATGGAATTTAGAAAGATGGTAATGATAACCCTGTATGCAAGACAGCAAAAGAGACACAGATGTATATAACAGTCTTTTGGACTCTGTGGGATAGGGCGAGGGTGGGATGATTTGGGGGAATGGCATTGAAACATGTATAATATCATATGTGTAATGAATCAACAGTCCAGGTTTGATGCATGATACAGGATGCTCAGGGCTGGTGCACTGGGATGACCTAGAGGGATGGTATGGGGAGAGAGGTGGGAGGGGGTTCAGGATGGTGAACATGTGTACACCCATGGTGGATTCAGATCGATGTATGGCAAAACCAGTATGATAATGTAAAGTAATTAGCCTCCAATTAAAATAAATAAATTTATGTTTTAAAAAACTATAAATTATTTTGAAATTATAAATGAAAAAGAAGACATTATAACATCACACAAATACAAAGGGTTATAAGGAAATACTATGAACAATTATATGCCAATCAATTGGCCAAATAATAGATAAATTTCTATAACTATACAATCTAAGAGATTTGAATCATAAATAAAAGGAAAATCTTAATTGACTAAAAACAAGAAGATTAAAACTATAATAAAAAACCTCCAACAAAGAAAAGCCCAGGACAATTTGATTTCACAGGTAAATTCTACCAAGTACTTAAAGCCAACTGCTCTAAGAAACTGAAGAGGAAGTAAAACTCCTAAACTCATTTTATGACGCCAGTATTACCTGATATCAAGGTCAGGCAACAATACTATAAGGAAATATAACTATAAGTCAGTGTACTGTATGAATATAAAAACAAAAATTCTCAAGAAAACATTAACAAACTGAATTGAACAGCACATTATGGTATCATACACCAGGATCAAGAGGGATTTATCCCTGGGATGCATGCATGATTCAACATATGCAATGTGATATAAGCCATGCTGCTGCTGCTGCTAAGTCATGTCAGTCGTGTCTGACTCTGAAACCCCATAGATGGCAGCCCACCAGGCTCCTGTCCCTGGGATTCTCCAGGCAAGAACACTGGAGTGTGTTGCCATTTCCTTCTCCAGTGCACGAAAGTGAAAAGTGAAGTTGCTCAGTCGTGTCTGATTCTTCGTGACCCCATGGACTGTAGCCTACCAGGCTCCTCCATGCATGGGATTTCCCAGGCAAGATTACTGGAGTAGGTTGCCATTGCCTTCTCCAGATATAAGCCATATATAGGATTAAAGACAAAAAATCTTATCACAATAGATTAAGTGATACATTTGACAAAATTTAAAATCCGTTTATGAAAAAAACTCAACAAACTGGATATAGAAGTAACATACCTCAATATAATCAAGGTCATATATGGCAAATCCACAGTTAATATTATACTCAAGAATTAAAGTTTAAAAGCTTTGGCTTCAAGGCCAGGAACAAAACAAGGATGTCTACCCCCACCAATTCTATTCAACATAGTTCAGAAAGTCCTAGCTAAGTAATTAGGCAAGGAAAAGAAATAAAAGTTATCCAAATTGGAAAGGAAGAAGTAAAACTGCTGTTTGCTGATGACATCTTTTATATAGAAAATATTAAAGATTAGCAAAATATTATTAGAACAAATAAACTCAGTAAAGTTTCAGGATACAATATCAATATATAAAAATCAATTGTACTTCTATATTCTGACAATAAGATGTATGAAAAAGTAAAGAAAACAATCCTATTTATAATAGCATCAAAATAATAAAATACATAAGAATAAATTGATGAAAGTGAAAGAGGAGAGTGAAAAAGTTGGC
Organism: Ovis canadensis; assembly: GCF_042477335.2. NCBI lineage: Eukaryota > Metazoa > Chordata > Mammalia > Artiodactyla > Bovidae > Ovis > Ovis canadensis. The sequence continues at coordinate 76,794,139 of NC_091249.1, forward strand.
TTAAAGCTCAACATTCAGAAAACGAAGATCATGGCGTCTGGTCCCATCACTTCATGGCAAATAGATGGGGAAACAGTGGAAACAGTATCAGACTTTATCTTTTTGGGCTCCAAAATCACTGCAGATAGTGACTGCGGCCATGAAATTAAAAGATGCTTACTCCTTGGAAGAAAAGTTATGACCAACCTAGACAGCATATTCAAAAGCAGAGACATTACTTTGCCAACAAAGGTCCGTTTAGTCAAGGATATGGTTTTCCAGTGGTCATGTGTGGATGCGAGAGTTGGACTATGAAGAAAGCCGAGTGCCGAAGAATTGATGTTTTTGAACTGTGGTGTTGGAGAAGACTCTTGAGAGTCCCTTGGACTGCAAGGAGATCAGCCCTGGGTGTTCTTTGGAAGGACTGATGCTAAAGCTGAAACTCCAGTATTTTGGCCACCTCATGAGAAGAGTTGACTCATTGGAAAAGACTCTGATGCCGGGAGGGATTGGGGGCAGGAGGAGAAGGGGACGACAGGGGATGAGATGGCTGGATGGCATCACCGTCTCGACAGATGTGAGTCTGAGTGAACTCTGAGAGATGGTGATGGACAGGGAGGCCTGGCGTGCTGCAATTCATGAAGTCACAAAGAGTTGGATATGACTGAACGAACTGAAGAATAAATTAAACCAAAGAAGTGAAAGATCTATATACTGATTAATAAAATTAAGAAGACATAAATAAATTAAAACATATCTCATGTTCATGGTTCAGAAAAGTTAATATTGTTAAAATGTCTATACTATCCAAAGTCACCTACAGATTCAATGCAATTTCTGTCGTAATTCCAATGACATATTTCACAAAAATAGAAAAAACAACCTTAAATTTTGTATGGACCCATAGAGGATTCCGAATAGCTAAAGCAATTCTGAGGAAGAAGAACAAGGCTAGAGGGATCACACTTCCTGATTTCAAACTGTACTTCAAAGCTATAGTAATCAAAGCTGTGTGAGGCTTGCATTAAAAGACATGTATACCAATGAGAGAGAATCAAGATCCCTGAAATAAACTCCCACATATATGATCAACTAATATTTGAAAATGGAGCCAAGAATACTCAGTGGTAAAGCACAGCCTCTTTAAAAAATGATGTTGGAAAACGTAGATAAATTCATGCAGAAAAATTAAATTGGATCCCTATCTTATATCAATTACCTAAATTAACTTAAAGTGAATGAAAGACATATATATAAGACTTGAAACCATAAACCTCTTAGAAGAAAACATAGGGATAAAAGCTTCTTGACATAGATTTTGCAACAATTTTTTGGATATGACATGAAAAGCATTTAGCAATAAAAGAAAAAATAAGTGGAATTACATCAAACTAAATGCACAGGAAAAGAAATAATCAATAGAGAATGGAAGAAAATATTTGTGTATCATATATCTAAAAAGGGATCAATATCCAAAATATATAAGCAACTCATACAACTCAAAAGTGTTAAACAAATAAATTAATGAAGGAGCAGTGTGATTAAAAATTGGGCAAAGGACTTAGTCACATTTTTCTGAAGTTGACACACAAATAGCTAATAAGTACATTAAAAGATATTCAACATCACTAATCATCAGGGAAATGCAAATCAAAACCACAATGAGATACCACCACATTCCTGTTAGAATATGGCTGTTTTCAAAAAGACAAGAGATTTAAAATGTTTGTGAGGACATAGAGAAAATGGAACTCTGGTGCACTGTTGGTGGGAATGTCAACTGATACAGCCTCTAAAGAAAATAATATAGAGTGGTCCCTCAAAAAATTAAAAATAACTCCCATATAATCCAGAAATCCTACTTTTAAGTGTTCTCTGAGTACTCTCACACCTATTTAGCTGCTTCAGTAGCCCCTGCCCTAAAGCTGTCCCTCACACGGTCCATATGACTTGCTCACATTCTTATATTTTGTAGCAGTATCACCTCCTCAATTAACACTCAGTTTAAAATGACGATTTTAAACATGACTTCCCTGCTTTGTTTTATAGTATAGTATATATAATCTGTCCAACATTTTACATATATTACTTGTTTCTATATCTATATAGGCAAGAATTTTTAAACTATGTTTTGTGTATTTTTATACTGCCAGTACCTTGAAAAATCCCTCCTAAAGGAAATCAACTCTGAATATTCATTGGAAGGATGGTGTTGAAATTCCAATAAATTGGCCATCTGATGTAGGGAGTCGACTCATTGGGAAAGACTCTGATGCTTGGAAAGACTGAAGGCAAAAGGAAAAGGGGGAAACAGAGGATGAGATGGTTAGACATCATTACCAACTCAATGGATATGATTCTGAACCAAATTCTGGGAGATAGTGGAGGAGAGAGGATCCTGGTGTGATGAGGTTGCAAAGAATCAGACAAGACTGAGTGACTGAACAACAAAGGACAATACCCGGAACATACTGGTGACTCAACAACTATTTGTTGACAACATGATTAATAGACAGCTTAAGCCTTTGTGGTTTTTTTTTTTTAGTAATGTTTCCTGTGTTTCTTAGTTCACATGAAGCATAAATGAATCATTTCAGCATTGCCTCTCTTGTGAGCAGAGTGCAGACCATTTTTTATCTTGTCTGCAGTAACCGAAAAGGAGGCAAATATATTTGAGAGTTACGTCCACAGCTCCCATTCTCGAAAAGCTCTTCAAGTAATGGGAAAGTCTTTAAGAGCTCTCAACCTAAGGTTTTTTCTATTCTTCACTGAAGTCAAAGGGGTTCATAACAGTCCTCCCACCTGAACTGAAGCAGATCATGTTATTACGTGTTGTTCACAGGGTCTAAAAACATGCTGTAGTGTGCATTTATGGATCTATGACAGAGCACGTAGGAGTAACAAGGTTGAGAGAAATACATCACAACAGTTTATTTTAATCCATGTGGCCATATGCTAAACATTAAAAAAAAAGAAAACTAATGCTATTTTAAATTTAAAAATAAATAATATCATTAAAGTAAATCAAACATATTGGGAAAACTCCTTTGTTTAAACTCAATCTCCCATTTCCTTGGAATAATGAAATACATTGAAATGATAATTCTGATCTAGGTAACAGTAATTTCATGCTTTGATTTGCTTACTCCACTCCAAATACATCACAATGATATGCAAAACACAAATGAACAAATATACAACAGGGTCCCAAAACAAGATAAAGAGAAATGGATTTGAAACAAAGCAAGAGAAGAACCAAAGCCATGAGCTGCTCTGGACCCATCATAGATGATGGTGGATGTAGTTCAGCTCTTGAGTGAAAGTAACAGTAGCTATAATGTCTCTTTGCAAGAAAGAACACATAGAATTAATCTTAGGGGATGATTTGTAATAGACTTCAAAATGTATACTATTGTATATTTATGATGTTCAAAATGTAGGTAAGTCACTTTTATTAACATACTAAAATGAATCACAACCATGGAATGAAAGAAATGAAATGAGAGGTAGGTATAAAAGAAGCAATTGGATATCTGTGCAGTGGCGAGTTTATGATTATAATCCTTTTTTGGCTCAGTGGACCGGATTCAGAATACACATGGCCAAGGCAGAAGGGAAAGGTCCCCTGGGTCAGGGAGCAAAGCAGGCAGTGGGAACTCTTTAAAGGTAGTGACCTAGAGGGAGGTTCACAGCTTCTAGCCAGAGCCTGGGATAAAAAATGTCTAATTCTGGAAGATCATTTTTCCCACAATATTCTGATAAAGGTTGCCAATTTTTAACTGGGAAAGCTTTGTCAGATCTAAGGGCCCAGGAGGCAAGGAACATAGATGTGTACTCAGTCTTGGGAACAAGGCCAAGCAGTGCACTAGCTTTGGATCTGACACCATCCTGACATCATGGAAGAGGCAGTAATTCTAAACTTCTAATTGTAAGCGTAAAAGATCACTGTGACCTCTTGCAAGGTAGAAGCTAAGAGGGTTTCCAAGTCTGCTTGGAAAGGAGCTGCCTAATGTGGACTTTGCATGGAAAGAAACTTTTTCAAGTGTGTTTTGTCACGCCACTGAGATTTCAGGATTTGTTTTCTTTATTGTTAGGTTGTGTTAATAATCAAATTAATATGACAACTATTTTTATTTGTTTAGTAAAACAAAAGTAACAAGGTAAAACTGTTAGTTAAAATATGCCATGGGTTCTTTCTTGGCCTGGAAAAGAATAGAAATCCTGAATAGCTATATAATTTTTATATATTTAAAAATTAAATTTTTTGTCAATGTAACAAAAGGCAGAGGAGAGGATAAGAAACACAGAAAAAAGATGGTAACCATGTGGTAGAAATAAGTCCAAATATATAAATAATTGTAGTGAATATAATGAAATTGAACTCACTGGTTAGAAGACAAAAGATAGCAATATATAGCAATGACCTATTTATAAGAAACACATCTGCAACACTCCTGAAATGAAGTTGAAATTAAAATGAGCTGGATAGCAATATTAAAAATGGGAATAACTTATAATACAGGGCAGATCTCATTAACAGGAATAAAGAGGAACACTACACGGTAATAAAAAGAATAATTCACTGAGCAGATATAAAACCCGTGAACTCTGAATGTTCACATCATTCTGGCATTAAAGTATGTGAAGTAAAATCCAACAGCATAAAAGGGAATTGACAAATCCACAATTGTATTGGGATATTTTAAAACACCTTTATGAGAAATTGACAGATGAAGGAGAAGAAAAAATTAGCAAGACTAAGAATCTTAAATGAATAAAAATAGGCATATATGTCTGTAAATCTACACATTTATCTCTACATCTGTTAAAGTAATACTCTAAGATATTCTCTTAAGAGTACAAGAATTATAACGATTTAAAGGAATTGAATGTAACTCCCTATTGCTTCTTACCATGTTGAATTTGAATTTTGAGTATCTTTTGAGCATCAAGAAATGAGAGCTATCATTCATCTTTGTATTTGCATTCTTGTTTTTTTAGTTGGTGGCAATGATAATGTAATGCATCATTTGCACTGCTTTCATTGTTTTTAGTAAATTTTTTTCTTGAAGTTCAGTTATATAAACATGAGTAGCATATGTATGCTTTGTTAGCAAAGTTCTAAGTGATCGGTGTTTAAAAATTAAAAGACTGCTACATGGAAAACTGTGGAAGAGAGACATTATGGAGTAATTTATTTGAAGATACTGTTCTACAGTTTTGGATAATTACATTTAACTTTTCAAGGAGTTGTGTTTGTTGAGATGTGTATTAATACAGTGGTTGTTTTGAGGAGGTGTGCCTCAGGGATGTTTTAAAATGCTTTCTACCAAAACAAATAGTAAATGCATATCTGTATTACAAACACTGGAATTAAATATTTCATAAGGTAGAAATGATTTTAAAGACAATACACTCATTCAGGCATGCATAAACTGGAGCAAAGTCACACATTTGGTTTCAGATTTCAAAGAAGTGCTATCATTTAATCTTCTTTGCCTTACAGGTATTAGTTAGGAATTATTCATGAAAGGGAAGCCCTCCTTATCAAAAAGCAAAGCAATACATTTTAGACACCTGAAATAAAACATTTTATAGACCGCTGAATCTGTAGGATTGACATATGAGAATACTAAATGAAAATTTGTGTCATGCAGCTAAAAAGTATTTATAAATCTATATGTTTAAGTTAATTTGTTACTAAACAAATAGAAAACAAATGCTTTTAAATTTCTAGTTTTTAATTTTAAGACCAACCCTAAGAACAGGAAGTTTACATTAAAGATTTGAAAATTTATAAGAGAGAAAACAAAGGAACAAAAGAGGGACTTTACAAAACTGGAAATTCATTCTTTTAAGATAGTCTAATAAAATACAACATTCTCTAACAAGACTAATTTATGAATTGATGTGGCTGGGGGAGGGAGCAGAGAAAGAGCACAAATAAATAAAATCGGAAAGGAGAAAAAAAAAAAGTATAACTTACTGGTATGCAGAAGGTAGAAGATACTAGAGAGCTGACAATGGACCAATTCCATGTTCACTGATGCCATGCTGATAGCTTGAAACCTACTGTGGCAAAGTATTTACGCCATAGAAACTGACTAATGCTGCAGATTAAAGTTGGGAGAAGGAAACGGCACCCCACCCCAGTACTCTTGCCGGGAAAATCCCATGGATGGAGGAGCCTGGTAGGCTACAGTCTATGGGGTCGCGAAGAATCAGACACGACTGAGCGATTTCCCTTTCCCTTGTCACTTTCATGCATTGGAGAAGGAAACGGCAACCCACTCCAGTGTTCTTGCCTGGAGAATACCAGGGATGGGGGAGCCTGGTGGGCTGCCGTCTATGGGGTCGCATAGAGTCGGACTTAGCAGCAGCAACAGATTAAAGTTACTTTGGGGGTTACAATTTACCAGCATACAGCAATTCAGAGAAGAATCTTTAATCATTATTAATGAATAATTTTATGTCAATAATTTTGAAAAGAAAACAGGATTGTTTTCTAGAAAACTATGAATAACCCAAACCAGTATGAACCAATGGGCACTGAAAAACTGAATACAAGTAAAAGTGTCCCTTCACAGGAGATCCAAAATCCATAGTTATTATGTCAAATTTTAAAAACATTTCAGAAAATAGAAGAGGAGGGGAACTACTCAATTCATTGTATGAGGTGCATATAACCTTAATTCTAAATAAGAAAAGGACAGTACAGAAAAGAATCACAAACCACTCTCCTAAGCACACAGATCAAAAAGACTAAAGAAAATAAATGTCTGCTGAATTTAAAAGCATATTATAATAAATACAATAAATATATAGACATATGTAGAATAAGTAGGCTTTGTCAAGATTGTAAGATTATTTAAAATAATAAAGTCTATAAAATATACCACTTAAATAGATACAGTAATCAAAATGTGATCATCTTATCAGAGACAGATCAAGCATTTGAGTCAAAAATTTTTTATGAAGAAAATAATTCTCATTTAAAAAACAGAAGATGATTTTCTTAGCCTGACAAAGGCTATCCATGAGAAAACTAGAGCAAATATATTTAGTGACTACATTTTAGATGCAATCCTGAAAATTAATAAAAAAAGATAAGGGTAGTCTCTATTTCTTCTCCTTAACATGTACCAGAGGATACAGCACATGAAACAAGAGAGAGAGAGAGAGAGAGAGAGAGAGAGAAGCAATACAGGCACTGAACAGATATTTGAACTAGATTAATAAATAAACTTCATGCAGAAGTCTACACGGCACTGTGTGACCCAACCTATGTACTTCAAGTTCCTTTCATTACACTCTCCTTTCTGCTCTGTCTTCTGGCTACATTTGCTTATTATGAGATTTTTATTTAGGGTCTTTAACACTTTTCCCCTTTTTCTAGAATGTTTTTCCCCACATTCTATTTATGACCAACTCCCTGGAATTTAGTCCCAGCTTTTTCATTATATGGGACTGGAATGCAAACATAGGAAGTCAAGAAATACCTGGAGAAACAGGCAAATTTGGCCTTGGAGTAAAAAACAAAGCAGGTCAAAGGCTAACAGAGTTTTGCCAAGAGAATGCACCAGTCATAGCAAACACCCTCTTCCTATTGGAAGAGAAGAATTTACACATGAACATCACCAGATGGTCAATGCCTAAATCAGACTGATATATTCTTTGAAGCCAAACATGGAGAAGTTCTATATAGTCAGTGAAAAGACTGTGAGCTCACTATGGCTCAGATCACGAACTCCTAACTGCCAAATTCAGACTTAAACTGAAGAAAGTAGGGAAAACCACTGGACCATTCATATATGACCTAAATCAAATCCCTTATAATCATACAATGGAAGTGAGAAATAGATTCAAGGGATTAGATTGGATAGACAGAGTGCCTGAAGAACTATGGACGGAGGTTCATGACATCTTACAGGAGGCAGTGATCAAGACCATCCCCAAGATAAAGAAATGCAAAAAGACAAAACGGTTGCCCGAGGAGGCCTTACAAATGGCTGAGAAAAGAAGAGAAGCGAAAGGCAACAGAGAAAAAGAAAAATATACTCATTTGAATGCAGAGTTCCAAAGAATAGCAAGAAGAGATAAGAAAGCCTTCCTCAGGGATCAAGGCCAAGAAATAGAAAAAAACAATAGAATGGGAAAGACTGGAGATCTCTTCAAGAAAATTAGATACCAAGACAACATTTCATGCAAAGATGGGCTCAATAAAGGACGGAAATGATATGGACCTAACAGAAGCAGAAGATATTAAGAAGAGGTAGCAGGAATAGACAGAACTATACATAAAGATCTTCATGACTCAGATAACCATGATGGTGTATTCACTCACCTATAGCCAGGCATCCTGGAATGCGAAGTCAAACTGGGCATTAGGAAACATTACTACGAACAAAGCTAGTGGAGGTGATGGAATTCCAGTTGAGCTCTTTCAAATCCTAGAAGATGATGCTGTGGAAGTGCTGCACTCAATATGCCAGCAAATTTGGAAAACTCAGCAGTGGCCACAGGACTGGAAAAGGTCAGTTTTCATTCCAATCCCTAAGAAAGGCAATGCCAAAGAATGTTCAAACTGCCATAAAATTGCACTCACCTCACATGCTAGCAAAGTAATGCTCAAAATTATCAAAGCCAGGTTTCAACAGTACATGAACCATGAACTTCCAGATGTTCAAGCTGGATTTAGAAAAGGCAGAGGGACCAGAGATCAAATTGCCAACATCTGCTGGATCATTGAAAAAGCAAGAGGGTTCCAGAAAAACATTGACTTTTGCTTTTTTGCTGTATTGACTATGCCAAAGCCTTTGACGGTGTGGATCACAACAAACTGTGGAAAATTCTTCAAGAGATGGGAATACCAGAGCACCTGATCTGCCTTTGAGAAATCTGTATGCAGGTCAAGAAGCAACAGTTAGAACTGGATATGGAAGAACATACTGGTTCCAAATTGAGAGAGGAGTACGTCAAGGCTGTATATTGTCACCTTGCCTGTTTAATTCATATGCAGAGTACATTATGCAAAATGCTGGATGGGATGGAGCATTAGCTAGAATCAAGATTTCTGGGAGAAATATCAATAACCTCAGATATGCAGATGACACCACCGTTATGGCACAAAGTGAAGAACTAAGGAGCCTCTTGATGAAAGTGAAAGAGGAGAGTGAAAAAGTCGGCTAAAAACTCAACATTCAGAAAACTAAGATCATCGCATCCAGTCCCATCACTTCATGGCAATAAATGGATAAACTATGGAAACTGAGAGAGACTATTTTTTTGGGCTCCAAAATCACTGCAGATAGTGACTGCAGCCGTGAAATTAAAAGACACTTGCTCCTTGGAAGAAAAGCTATGACCAACCTAGACAGCATATTTAAAAGCAGGGACATTATTTTGTCAACAAAGGTCCAACTAGTCAAAGCTATGGTTTTTCCAGTAGTCATATGTGGATGTGAGAGTTGGACTATAAAGAAAGCTGAGCACTAAAGAATTGATGCTTTTGAACTGTGGTGTTGGAGAAGACTCTCGAGAGTCCCTTGGACTGCAAGGAGATCCAACCAGTCCATCCTAAAGATATCAGTCCTGAATATTCATTGAAAGGTCTGATGCTGAATCTGAAACTCCAATACTTTGGCCACCTGATGCAAAAACCGACTCATTGGGAAATACCCTGATGCTGGAAAAGATTGAAGGCAGGAGGAGAAGGGGACGACAGAGGATGAGATGGTTGGATGGCATCACTGACTCAATGGACATGAGTTTGAATAAGCTCTGGGAGCTGGTGATGGACAGGGAAGTCTGGCGTGCTGCAATCCATGGGGTTGCAAAGAGTTGGACGTGACTGAGAGACTGAACTAAGCTGAACTTGCACCTGGCATAGCTGTTTATTTCTTTCTTTGTACTTTTCATAGTCTGTCATCCATGACTTAATTGTACATTCATTATTTATTACCTTCCCTTTTGTCTATTTGGGAAAGGTATAAAGTTTTTTTTGTTTTGTTTTGTTTACAGTCATATCTTTCAAGCTCAATACAGTGTATTGCAGAAAATATACTACTGTGTCATTTGCCAAAGAAATGATGAGTAAATCTATAAATACTGTGACACAGATACTAAAAACTTCTGGGTGGGGTACAGAATCTTCTTTCCTGGATATGTTTGAGAGATATTATCAAACTTTACTCCTCTTCTCTCTACTTTGATAGAAATCTTGCTTGGGATAGCTCATTTATTTTTCAGACAGCATGGTGTCATTATTTGGACATAGTATACTCTTCATTACAATCACAAATACCATTATATCTTGCTGAAAGGCTGACATTAAACCTAGGCCACCTAGGCTTGATCTGGAGGTACTCAATATTTCCTGTCAACTCAGAAGTATTTTTAGTGGGTGGCTTTCCATTAGCACCACAGCTTCCCAGACAGCACAGTGGTAAATAAACTGCCTGCAATGCAGGAGACCCAGGTTCTATCCCTGGGTTCCAAAGATCCCCTGGAGAAGGAAATGGCAACCCATTTCAGTATTCTTGACTGAACAATTCCATGGATAAAGGTCCAGGGCATCCAAAGAGTTGGAAATGACTGAGCATGCACATACACACTGACAACATCCTACTGATAATAGTAGAAAGGAAACATAAATATCCATATACGTGGACAGGTATGCACACACGTGCGTACTAAGTCGCTTCAGTTAGGCCCAACTCTTTGTGACCCCATGGACTGTTGCCTACCAGGCTCCCCTGTCCTTGGGATTCTCCAGGCAAGAATACTCACACACTCACTTAAAATGATCTAAATCTACTTCTTGTATATTTTAAAATTTAAACTAGGATAACATCTTTCCACTTACCTACAGAGCGCTGCTGCTGCTGCTGCTGCTGCTGCTAAGTCGCTTCAGTCATGTCCGACCCTGTGCGACCCCATAGACGGCAGCCCACAAGGCTCCTCTGTTCCTGGGATTCTCCAGGCAAGAAGACTGGAGTGGGTTGCCATTTCCTTCTCCAATGCATGCATGCTAAGTCGCTTCAGTCGCGTCCAACTCTGTGCGACCCTATGGACACAGCCCATCAGGCTCCTCCATCCACAGGATTCTCTAGGCAAGAATACTGGAGTGGGTCTAGATAATAGGTAATATAGTATCTAGAAAATAATATATAATATGTAAAATAATAAATATGCATATCATCTACATTACCTTTACTGTATATTGAATATCAATCCCATTTCAAACAATAGAGTTTTCTTTGGAAAGCTATTATTAAAATGATGATACCCTAGAATCAAGAAAATAAGGCAACCAACTGGAGTTAAATGCTCATTAAAAAAAAACTGGCCACTGAGCTCTGGAGAACTTAGATATCCTCCATGCAATGCCCTCTCCAGTGACCCTGTGATAAAAGTGTCAAATCATTAATACTTGTAAATCAATCGTGTCACTTAGCACTAATGAATTAAGAACCACTTCGTAAAGCCTGTCCAATTCCTGGCTAATGAAGTGACAGCTGACTTGACCAGGCCTGCTGAGGAGGTTGGCATCTTCAAACAGAAACTGACTCTTCAGGTTTTTCTCCTGTCATCTCTAATAAGACTCAGCATCAATGAATTTGGGGCAAACATAAGGGGAATCTACATGACGACATGCTTTGTTCCATTATATTTATTTTGTCTGCCACTTTCTGTGGAATTATAACTAGAGAAAGATCAAGGACTTCCTTCTATGTTCTCTGCTTTAAAGAAACACAGCTATTGGGGGCCACATGGAATAGAGGATTGGAAAGCCTAGAGGTCAGATACAGCACATCTGACATGTCTGGGCACTCACAAGACAGCTTGGCTACCCATTTGGCTACAAGGGTCATAAGAAAAAGCGCCTAGCAATGGACTTGCCCTATATCTTGCACACACTTAAGGGCAGATGTGGAAAATACTGGGACACTACTACTGGTTCTAGAAATCTTGTCAGAGGGACAGATATGAGAACAGGGGACAGAGGTGAACTCTGGTTTCAAGTTGGACCCTAATCATTCATGCCACATTCTATACATTTTGCTGTTATCATAGAGAAGCCTACAAATTTGCTTCTTTTAAGAAAGCCATAGGAAGGCTGCTGATGAAAATACCTTAAGTTATCTGCTGTGGTTAGTTCATGGTTTAACAAAATTACACTGAGTACGAAATTACATCCTGATGCAGGATGACCCTAAACACAATAGGATATGCTGATGTGAATGTTTGGGTTCTGGATTCAGAAGAGAACCACTTGGGTTTAACATCTCTGCTGCTGAGTCAGTTCTTACAAGCTGTTTAGTCTGAATCTTAATTCTTATTTTTCCTTTTTTATAATGCAAATACCAGACCTAGTTCATAGGATCATTGTAAAAATCAGATAATACAAAATATATAATCAGTATACTGCCTCACACTTAGCAAGGACTTTAAGGTTATTATATTATACTAACTGAAGTATTATAGAATCTATTCACTTCCAGTTATTTACCTCTTGCATCTTCATTTTTACTCAGGTTCCTGGGCTTAGTAACCCAGCAACTCTCACTTCAGCTAACAAAACAAACTCTCATTCACTTTCCTCCCACGGAACACTGAGCCTTCACATCTACCTTTGTGAATGTAACAAACAGGAAAACAATTCTTAATCCTATACATTACATGTGTAGAAAACCAGAGGAGGGGGAAAAAGCTCTGTCAGATAATGTTTTATACTGACCATGCTGGGTTCCTGGATTTGGGTTTTTAATTCAGTCCATAATTGACATTCCTGAAGCATATGTAAACAAATCTAAGGTATGACAGTATTTGCATTTTCCCTGTGTTATATTCAGTCATTCACTCAACAACTATTTGATTATATAGTAGAATCAAAGAATTGTGACACTAGAAAGGAGCTTAGAAATGATTACAATGCCTCTTTTTCAAGAAAGAGGTCCAAGGAGGTTAAGTGCCTTGTTTGTAATTCCAGTGTTCCACAGAAAACAAAGAAGAACAAAGCATCCTGCAAAGCAGTGTGGGGAAGAAATTGATGATCTGGAGCTTCCACGTCATCTCCAGGATCTTCAAAAGTTTAATGGGGAAATGACATGGATGCACAAATAACTGGAATGCAAGACAGAAAGCTGTAAATTGCTATGGGGATTTTAATAGAATAAGATGCTACTTCCAGATAGAAGAAATAGTTGAAGTAAAATATCATGTCTGTGCCATCTCAACATCCATTCCCCTTTATTCTGTTAGTAGAATTAGTATTTTGCTCCCAGGATTCATCCTCCATTACTCTTAGTCCCTGTTGTATAGATGGACATAACCTCACCCTCAGGACCAGGTTCAGCATATGACTTTGTCAATCAGAGTACCACATTCCCCAGCCACGGCAGTCACCTTAGAGATGGACACATGATCCATTGGCAGCCATGAGGACCCTACCCAGAACCTTTTTTGGACACAATAACAATAAATAAATTTTACAGATTTTCTCACTTTAGTAGAGCTGGTAAAGTAGTAGAAATTGGAACTATTGGAAGTTTGTTTTTTTTTTTTACTCCAAAAGGAGATCTTGATGAAAAATCTGTTCGGTACAAAAGAAATCAGAGCTAAGAGGTAGGAACATACAGATTTACTGACGATATCCTTTTAGCAGCTAGCAGTTATACCTTAAGTGAATGCAATGTCTGATCTTTTCACTTTTATGGTATAAATTAAACCAGTTTAATGTGGGATTTTAATTTATAACTGTGAACAGTGATATTTTAACTTGGTCTTGATAGACTGGCAGATATTAGATGTGTATGCATGAGAAAGAGTTAAAAGGTGGAGCTCTAGAAAGAGGGTAGAGATATGAAAAATACAGATTAGTCTGAGAAATACAAAGCATGATGTTGGTTGCAACTATAATGAGTGAAGGGACATAGTGAGAGAATGAGTTTGGAAATGCAGGATAGAATTATATTTGGGAAAGTCTTCAATCTTATACCAAAGAGCTGAGCTTAGAGTAGAAATAGGAAACACCACAGACTTTAAAGGAACTTTTGGCACAAGCAGAGCTGTTCTTTAGAAAAATAAGAAGGACATTGTCTCTAGGGTGGATTTATAGGGAAAGGATTTTTTCTCTTGGGTAGAGAAGGCCATGTGATAGACATGTTATTAATGTTCTTGAAAGTCTCTCTTCTTTTTTTCAGATGCAACACTACACTTATATTTCATTCTTGATATAAATTTGTGTTCTGTGAGTTGATTTGTTCCACTGATGTTTTCAATTGCTTAAATATCACTCTTGGTTCCTGGGAAATTCTGGGGGTGTCATTTCACGTTCATGAACATATGTTCACTTTCAGTGATTATTTATAAATTTAATCTCGTTTCCTTGAAATTATCTTCAACTCAACATTCCTCAAACCCATCACCATTATCTTAACATAATATAGGAAAAAATAATTATACCCATCACAAGCATGTCTACATTTTGGAATAAGTTTTCAATAATGATACCTTAAATTCTTATGTATTCTTTTACATTTTTTCATGGTGCCATAACAACCATTCCCTTATTTGATTTTCCACATATCTTATTAAATACCTAGGAAATCTTTGATCCTATTTTAGCCAATTAGATGACTACAGCCCAAAGATGCTAAGCTAGTTACTTACCAAGAAAAGACATGATTATTACAGGGCTAGGCTTTAACTCCAAATTTCAGACTCTACCCCAGAAATCTTTCCATAATTCCAACATAATTCTTCCAAGAAATTAGAGAGTTGAAAGAGGACTGTTCCATCGAAGTGAAAAATAAATTCACTTAGGAACATTTTATATGCTTTGGGATAAAATGTGATGATAAAATCTGTGAGAGCAAACCTTTTATCCTATAACCTTACCAGTGGTGCTTGAGGGTTAGGACTGACATACCCAAGTATTTATATTAAATATAGAAAGGCAGCTCATACCAGAGTCACCGGGTTGACATTGACCTAGAAAAGGAGGTCTGATCACCCTTCCCGCAACAGGAAACTCTTGCCACAGAGAAGTCTCAGAGCAACCAGAACAGTGTTGCTCAAGCTTCAAGAGAGGTCAGAAGCAATCATACAGAGTTCTTATTGATAGGGCCCACGTGGCGTCTCATTGATAAGATGGTTTGTTATGTCGACCTTGTAAACAAAAAATAAAATCACTGTGATCTATGAGACTGACCAAATTGCCCAAATGGCATCCTGTTATCTCACTGGTGCTTATCTTCTCAAAGCTACAAGACTACCGGATTCCAGACCTCTGGCTACGTGACCATCCCTTCAGAGAATTTTTCATTGGTGGGGCATAAGAATGACTCTGTCAGAAAGGGAGAACGCTGGTTCTCCTTAGGAGCCAGTCGCCCTCTCTTTTCCCTCTAATAAATTTCCTTTTCTTGCCTGACTGCCAGGCTCACTCTCTTTTTCTCTACACTTGCCTTGCACTTATAAAAATGCAAATTCCTCAGGCCTACCTTCAGAAATACTTTCACAGTGGGTGTGGATGGAGCCCTGTAGTCTGTTTCTAGCGCCTAAGTCATACTTGAGAACAAAAAGCTCCCTGAACCATACTATACAGGCAGGTTCTGAAGCCATGTCAGCATAGCAAGATTTGTACAGGAGTAGTGTGAAAAGCTGTTGCAACCTAGACATGCACACTACTGCCTGCTCAGAGTTCAGCAACAGAAACTGATGAGATTAGAGGTATGGAAAGTCACCTTAAACAATATTGACAACCAGATATGATATAACAATTTGAATAAGAAATGACTAACCTGAGTGGTCAGGTACAAAAGCGTAAGAAAATGGTCTGCCAGTAGCAAAAAGTAGCAGCAACCATCCAAGGAAATTAGGTCTCTGACTCACTCATGAGAACTCCCAGTTCCCATGGCAGGTTTATTCCTAAAAAGGAAATTAGCTGTGAAAGGGTCTGCTAAAATTTGCTATCACACATTTGAAATCAAATATGTAAATTTCTTATCTGGTTTATGCTGTTGAAGAGAAGTCTTGATTGTGTGTGTGTGTATGTGTGTGTGTATTTGGTTTCGCACATAGCCTTCTGTATAGAAAGGCTGTGATGTTAGGCAAGCTACATAGATACTTCAGCTCATGTAACCCTTTATCCATTTACAATGAGAAACACTGTAGGTATTCTGGAGCCTTTATCAGTTTCTATGATTGTGATAAATGATGAAAACACTCTTGAAAGCTGAGTCTCCACTGTATTTACTAACAAAAACAAGATTTCTAAACTTTCCAGCCTGAATCTTGTTTTGCTTGACAATTCCTC
The DNA here is from genome assembly GCF_042477335.2 of Ovis canadensis. Taxonomy (NCBI): domain Eukaryota; kingdom Metazoa; phylum Chordata; class Mammalia; order Artiodactyla; family Bovidae; genus Ovis; species Ovis canadensis. The sequence goes on from NC_091249.1 coordinate 76,810,436, forward strand.
TTCCATTAAAGCACTATTTGTCAAACATTTTTTCATTATTACTGCTTAAATCAGCCTTTTAAACTAATTTGGGATTTTTTTTTCAACCTAACTGCTGCCCTATGAAATTTTAATGTCACAGATATGTTGCATATCAGTTTATATACTATATATATCTGCACTTTATGCATAAGGAGTAAATTATTTTGCCCTACCTTTCAAGGATCAACTTTTACCTCCTTGATGTCAATACTGTGCCAATTGAGAATAGAGGCTCTTGGGATATTGCCAACTTGCTTTCTGTCTTGCAATTAAACTTCAATGTTATACAAGAGATTTTTCAAAAATTCCAGTTTGGTTTCATATATCTGCACAATGATTTTAAAGGGTACTGTCAGAGTAATGCGGATCTCCAAGTGACTCAGTGATAAAGAATCTGTCTGCCAATGCAGGAGATATGGGTTTGATCCCTGGGTCAGAAAGATCCCCTGGAGAAGGAAATGGCAACCCACTCCAGTATTCTTGCATGGAAAATCCCATGGACAAAGGAGCCCGAGAGGCTACAGTCCATCGAGTCACAAAGAGTCAGACACAACTGAGCATGCACACGTGCATACATTACAGTGACACTGTAAAAAGAATTATGAAACTGCATTCATTTCCTTTGTGCAGAATAAACCATTTTCTACATTTACAAATGTGAACTTGAATAGGTGGGCTCATGGTTTAGGCAAATGAACTCATCTGCTCTAAGCTTGTCTCTCGGCTGAAAGTCAGTGGCAAAAGAGAAGCACCTCTTCTGTTTTGTTCCTAGTTCTCAGTCACTAGTATTCAGATACAAGAACTACACATGAGTCTTTCTGGACTTCCTGACTCGACTTTGGCAACACTTGTATTTATTAAACCTCTCCTTGTCCTTTTTCCTGGGACAAGTGTCTGTTGATTTCATCTGTGTCCCCAAACACAATGTGTCTATTCCTTTCTATTTTTACATCTGTTCCTTCTTTTGCCTGAAATGTTTTACTCCTTTCTATCCAAACAAGTTCAAGGCACATTTCTTTAGGTGGTTCCAGTCCATGGTAATCTATTTCTTCTTTCTCCTGGCAACATTTCTTACCTGTAATACTAATTTGGTATATATTTATGCACTCTGATATTCAGAATAGACTCCACAAATATACTGCAACAAACTGAGGCTGGAGGCTTTCTTTGCTCATGCCAGTCATCCATAGTCAAGTCGCTGCAATCCTACTGAACAATGAAGAAGCTCGAGAGACAGACTATGCTCAGGGATAACTATTTCTTTGGTAAACAAATAGAAGAATGCATCTGTCTAATGTGGATGTCTCTGTGAGTGCCGTATGAGCCCATAGCTTAGAGCCCAGTGGAACCTTAAATGAAAAGTCAGAGGAAAGTGAAGACCTAGGTGGGAGAGAAGCCTTAAGTCATGCCTGGCTCACATCTGAGCTCTGAACATCTGTGGATTTTTTTTATTATTATTAATGCTGAGTAATTTATTATAGGATTAAACCCATAAGTTTTCCTATATTTGAATTCTTAGAATTATTATTTCTTATTGGTCCCTTGGACATGGAAATATTTGCCAAGACAAAAGAAGACTTAGGTGAGCCCCAGTCACTGATTTCATATAAGTGAAAAAATGATGGGCTTTCAGCTCCATGTAAAGAAGATAGTTCTTACAGTAAATGCTGATCAAGGTCAGAGCACACTGCCTTTGGAGTTGTGTCCCATGCTACCAGAGGTATTGAAGAATACATCTGACAGCTTGGAAAGGAATTGTTAGAAGAAATTCAAACTTCAAATGGAGCAGGGGGAGACCAGATCATCATTAAGTTCTTCTCTAGCCCCAGGAGATTATAATTCAGATGGTTCATCCAGGGCTGCATGGATAATTCACTGACAGCATCATATTCAAACAGTATAGGCTATTCTCTGAAGTGCCCGATCCCTTTTCCTTCATGAGGACACAAGCTATACTCTCAAACCTTGCTACTTCCTGTGCTCAGTGACAATCAAAGGAATCATCATATTGCAGGGAAAAAAAAAAAGTCTTTTTACAATTACTGTTATTACTGCTGCTGCAAAGAAAAGCATTTAATTTCCACCCTTGTCCTACTCAAAAAAATTACTAAGATGCTCTTCCCAGGTGTGGGGTAGCTGTTTTGATTACAGGCTGTTTGAATATTACATTTCTTCCCAGACAGCTACTTTCTGCTGTAGGCAAATTGAGCTGTTTTCATATAAATACAGCCGATGCTTCAACAATGTTTTAATTACCAACTTGAATGGGTACTTGACTGGCTTGTTGTTTTTTTTTTTTTCCCCCCACATCAAAATCCTCTGAATGACCTCCCTGTTTCAGATAGACCCAGAGGAAGATCATTAAACACAAAGTTGATACATCTCCTAAAATTTCTATTATAATATTTATCATATACATTTCAAATTAAAATCTTTTGCAAGTGACCCCATGCTTCCCTGGTGGCTCAGATGGTAAAGCATCTGCCTGCAATGCGGGAGACCTGGGTTCGATTCCTGAGTCGGGAAGATCCCCTGGAGAAGGAAATGGCAATCCACTCCAGCACTCCTGCCTGGAAAATCCCATGGACGGAGCAGCCTGATAGGCTATGGTCCATGGGGTCGCAAAGAGTTGGACACGACTGAGCGACTTCACTTTCACTTTCCAAGCCTTTTCTTAGTGGAGAAACTTTCATAAAAATAACTAATGTCTGCTGAGCACATACTGTATGCTAGTTACACAATGCTTTCTATTTACTATATAATTTTATCCTCACAACTGATGAAATAGGAGTTATCATCTTCATAATCTCATTACATAATCTCATTACCTGATCTCTAAAAGATCAGGAGGTGATCCAAGAAGATACAGCTACAGGTAATGCAGCTAGGCTTCAAAACTATGCCTGCTCCTGCTGCTGTTAAGTCACTTCAGTCGTGTCCAACTCTGTGTGACCCCATAGATGGCAGCCCACCAGGCTACATTGTCCTTGGGATTCTCCAGGCAAGAACACTGGAGTGGGTTGCCATTTCCTTCTCCAATGCAAGAAAGTCAAAAGTGAAAGGGAAGTCGCTCAGTCGTGTCCAGCTCTTCACAACCGCATGGACTGCAGCCCACCAGGTTCCTCCATCCATGGGACTTTCCAGGCAAGAGTACTGGAGTGGGGTGCCATTGCCTTCCCCACAAAACTATGCCTACCTGATTCTAAAGCCTGAACTCTTCTCAACAATATTATGCTTTAAGTCAATGATCCTCCAGATGTGTTCCCTAAATCATCAGTATCAGCATTACCTGGGAACTTGTTAGCACTATAAATTCTCAGATACCACCCCACACTACTGAATCACTAACTCCACCTTCCAGGTGATTTTAGTGCACTTTGAGAACCCCTTCCCCTAAGACAATAATACATGTTCATTCTGTGTCAAGTATTATGATAGGCACCAGTAGATTCTAAGAGAATGGAAAAGATTGGCTTCTGCTGGAAAGTTTGATTTAAAAAGATTCAGTTCAGTTCAGTTCATTTCAGTTGCTCAGTCATGTCCGACTCTTTGTGACCAAATGAATTGCAGCCAGGCCTCCCTGTCCATCACCATCTCCCGGAGTTCACTCAGACTCATGTCCATTGAGTCAGTGATGCCATCCAGCCAGCTCATCCTCTGTCATCCCCTTCTCCTCCTGCCCCCAATCTCTCCCAGCATCAGAGTCTTTTCCAATGAGTCAACTCTTTGCATGAGGTGGCCAAATTACTGGAGTTTTAGCTTTAGCATCATTCCTTCCAAAGAAATCCCAGGGTTGATCTCCTTCAGAATGGACTGGTTGGATCTCCTTGCAGTCCAAGGAACTCTCAAGAGTCTTCTCCAACACCACAGTTCAAAAGCATCAATTCTTCGGTGCTCAGCCTTCTTCACAGTCCAACTCTCACATCCATACATGACCACAGGAAAAACCATAGCCTTGACTAGGCGGACCTTAGTCGGCAAAGTAATGTCTCTGCTTTTGAATATGCTATCTAGGTTGGTCATAACTTTCCTTCCAAGGAGTAAGCATCTTTTAATTTCATGGCTGCAGTCACCATCTGCAGTGATTTTTGGAGCCCCCCAAAATAAAGTCAGCCACTGTTTCCCCATCGATTTGCCATGAAGTAATGGGACCGGATTTCATGATTTTCGTTTTCTGAATGTTGAGCTTTAAGCCAACTTTTTCGCTCTCCTCTTTCACTTTCATCAAGACGCTTTTTGCTCCTCTTCACTTTCTGCCATAAGGGTGGTGTCATCTGTATATCTGAGGTTATTGATATTTCTCCCGGCAGTCTTGATTCCAGCTTGTGTTTCTTCCAGTCCAGCGTTTCTCATGATGTACTCTGCATAGAAGTTAAATAAGGAGGGTGACAATATACAGCCTTGACGTACTCCTTTTCCGATTTGGAACCAGTCTGTTGTTCCATGTCCAGTTCTAACTGTTGCTTCCTGACCTGCATACAGATTTCTCAAGAGGCAGATTAGTTAAAAAGATTAAAACTATAAAAACAAGTAATGTACAGAAATGCACATGCTACATATTTAATAAATATTTATTCATTAATTCAAAATAGATTCAAATCATAGGCTGATTTTGTGGATTTGAATTTTCCACATTATTTTTGGTTCCCTTCTGCATACATATTCAAGTTTGGGCAATAGTTTACACTTATCAAAAATATTTCACTTTCAGATAACATCATATCTGTATTTCCCAGTCTCCTATGTATTTCTAATGTTTGGATGACATAAACATGCTTTAAGTACCTGCATTTTATTTTGATTTTCAGAAGATTTCCCAGTAGAGAAGGATATTTCTTCAAATCTACTAGCTATGGATATTTCTTCAAGTCTGGGAGTAACTGAAATGGGAACAAATGTCCACAGGTCACATGTTGTGACCCATCTAAAGTCCTCAGTGTGATTTTGACTCTGTTCTCCAAATGCCTTGGCATTATTATTCATATTGTCAGGTCATCATTTTAGATATATGATTTTGTAAAAAACCTAACCAGTAACACTGAAGAAACTGAAGTTGAACGGTTTTATGAAGACCTCCAAGACCTTTTAGAACTAACACCCAAAAAAGATGTCCTTTTTATTATATGCTTTTGAACTGTGGTGTTGGAGAAGACTCTTAAAAGTCCCTTGGGCTACAAGGACATTCAACCAGTCCATCCTATAGGAGATCAGTCCTGGGTGTTCACTGGAAGGACTGATGTTGAAGCTGAAACTCCAATACTTTGGTCACCTGATGCAAAGAGCTGACTCATTTGAAAAGTCCCTGATACTGGGAAAGATTGAAGGCAGGAGGAGAAGGGGATGACAGAGGATGAGATGGTTGGATGGCATCACTGACTCAGCAGACATGAGTTTGGGTAAACTCTGGGAGTTGGTGATGGACAGGGAGGCCTGATGTGCTGTGGTTCATGGGGTCACAAAGAGTTGGACACAATTGAACGATTGAACTGAACTGAAGCTCATTTTGAGCTCAAGACAATCAAGACACAGCCAACTAAAAGTTTTTAACCTCTCCCTTAACTACTAAAAAGAATTGAGATGGTGATCCTGGCTCAAAGAGGAAGCTATTCCTAGAGATAACTTTTACCTGAGTGACTTCTCTATACAGCAGGGCAAATATCTAATTACCAAGAGTCTGCTCTTCTTACTATTCTTTGAATTACCCTTCTACCCTCTGAACTCCAAGTTTTTATCAGTTTCCTTAGCTCAGGATGTTCTATATATTCCCAACTGACTGATTTGACCTTGGGTCACATATTCTTATGGGGACCCCATACATATACAATCAAATCTGTTTTTATCCTGCTAATGTCTTAGGTCAATGTAATTAATAGACCAGTCTAATTAATAGAATCTAGGAAGATTTTTCTTCCCCTAAATCAGAAATGTTACAAATTATACTGCATAAGATCCACCATAAGAACAATTGTCCTTTCCCCCCAAAATTCTTGAATATTCTGAGATTCCTATGGAAGTAAAAAAAAAAAAAACAAACAGTTTATAATTCCCTTACAGCTAGAACCTAATTCCATTTTACCTATGCAAAAAATTATACTTTGGCATGGCTTTTTAAAATGAATTTTCTAGGCCTATAACTTCAAGGTAAGTCATGGGATGATTATATTTTATTTTGTCCACAACTTTGCCAAGAATCATTCACCACTTTGGTAAGGCATGTGATCAACAGTATTGTTGTTCCTAGTATTTGGCTTGCTGCTACAACACACTTGTGTCAGTTTGCATTTGTAGCTGTGACAGTCATTGTGATTCTAAATGTGTGTGTCAATGTGTATAAGCCCCAATTTCAAAAGAGTGGCTGTAAGAAAAGTGTTGATTATACTCATTTAGATATTGTCTTGCTTCTCTCAAATCCAAACACAGTCCTTACAAGTAGATGTGTGTTCTAGTATAATGGTATCCAGGTGCTGAATAATATCAGTTTACTATAAATTGGTTTTCTCTCATTTCTCTTTCATATTTTATTTATAGCATTCCTTTGATTTTATAAAAGTATCCATCAAAGTTGGTTACATTAACTATAAACTCTGTATGAGGATATGAAAGGAGAATATTACAAATATTTTTTAAAAAGTGTCCGTGGGGGGATTAAGTTTGTAAGGTTGACATACAGATCAACAGATTGTCATGTTTTAATGCTTGTTTGTTTTCTATTTTCAACCTTCCTATGATTATCAGTGCCTCAAGCCAGGGATTTTTTTATTCACCATGGCAGCCCTGAGACCTAGGACAGAGCATCTCAGCTCTAGTGGATAACCTACTCCCTTCACAAATACTTCTAACACCTGCTCTCCGTAAGGCACAACCAGGATTATGACCATGTACAAGACAAGCGACAGATAAACATACACGCATACAGCAGAGAAGCACCAAGAGGGAGGAGCAGGGGCCAGAATATGAATTCTGGTGAGGCAAGAGATGGATGGGCCCCAGGCTAAGTAGCCAGAGATCTCCCCCTGTGGACAGATACTCTAGAATAGCAGGAGTGAGAGAGGAGCTGAGCCTTGCCCAGATAGGAGAGAAATGACCACATATTCCTCATTCTTCAAGCAAAGGAGACCTTCCCAACTATACATGAACAGAAGGGCCCTTTGGAGGTCAAAAGAGAGGGGGCGTCACTTCATAGTAAGTGCAGTCAACCTACTCATAGACCTCTTTGCTAGAGTCCATCTTAGCTAAGAGATGTGCACACACACATGGGAAGACCTGAGATATATCAAAGACAGACTCTGAACCTGGCAAAGCAAGATGACTGGCCAAAGGAAATGCAAAAGAAATGCCCCATAAAAGTGATTCAAACTACCACAAAGTCGGGACTCTCACCACTCCTGTGTCTATCCACACATCCTGTTCTCCTTTTCCTCATAATAAACACTTTGTCTCACTAGTTTCTGTCTCTATGTGGAAATTCATTTCTACACAGCTGATAAACCAGGGCCTTGCCACTGGCCACTGGTTACTGGTGGTCTAGTGGCTAGGATTTGGTGCCCTCCCTGCAGTGACCTGACCTCCATCTCTGTTCAGGTACCAAAATCTTGTTTTAAGCTGTTGCAGGTGAGGCCACCCAAAATCAATGGTAGGGTAATTTAGATAGGATGCTAAAAGCAGACCTCTCTGGGTAGTTAGCTTTTATACTAAAGCTAAAACATGAGGAGCCAGCCATGTAAGATCCAGAAGGAATATTCTAGGCAGAGGAAACAGCAAATACAAAGACCTGAGGCTTGGTAGGGAGGGGTTAGTATAACCTGAGGGCAGAGCACCTGACATGTGGCTGTATGTTGGTGACAGGGAGTAGAAGTTGTCACCTCCCTCCCCAAGTATACCCAAGTCACCTTGTTTCTTTAACCTATATGCTGAACACATCATGAGAAATGCCAGGCTGGATGAGTTACAAGCTGGAATCAAGATAGTCAGGAGAAACATTAACAACCTCAAATAAGTGGATGATACCCTAATGGCAGAAAGTGAAGGGGACCTAAAGAACCTCTTGATGAGGGTGAAGGAGGAGAGAGAAAAAGCTGGCTTAAAACTAAATACTGAAAAAAAAAAAAAAGACCACTGATATCCTGGTTGGATCTCCTTGCAGCCCAAGGGACTCTCAAGAGTCTTCTCCAGCACCACAGTTCAAAAGCATCAATTCTTTGGCACTCAGCTTTCTGCACAGTCCAACTCTCACATCCATACATGACTACTGGAAAAGCCATAGCTTTGGACCTTTGTTGACAAAGTAATGTCTCTGTTTTTCAACATGTTATCTAGGTTGGTCATAACTTTCCTTCCAAGGAGTAAGCGTCTTTTAATTTCATGGCTCCAATCACCATCTGCAGTGATTTTGGAGCCCCCCAAAATAAAGTCAGCCACTGTTTCCACATTTATTTCCCAAGAAATGATGGGACCAGATGCCATGATCTTCATTTTCTGAATGTTGAGCTTTAAGCCAACTTCTTCACTCTCCTCTTTCACTTTCATCAAGAGGCTTTTTAGTTCTTCTTCACTTTTTGCTATAAGGGTGGTTATCATCTGCATATCTGAGGTTATTGATATTTCTCCCAGCAATCTTGACTCCAGCCTGTGCTTCTTCCAGCCCAGCATTTCTCACGATGTACTACTCTGCACAGAAGTTAAATAAGCAGGTGACAATATACAGCCTTGATTTACTCCTTTTCCGATTTGGAACCAGTCTGTTGTTCCATGTCCAGTTCTAACGTACTTCCTGACCAGTAGGTCATGGCAAATAGAGGGAGAAAAGGTGAAAGCAGTGATAGATTCCTCTTAGTTTCTAAGATCACTGCAATGGTAACTGCAGCCATGAAATCAGAAGGTGATTGCTTCTTGGAAGGAAGGCTATGACAAGTCTGGACAGTGTATTGGAAAGTAGAGACATTACTCTGCTGACAAAGGTCCCTATAGTCAAGGGTATGGTCTTCCAAGTGGTCACGTACAGTAGTGAGAGCTGGACTGTAAAGAAGTCAGAGCATGAAAGAATGGATGCCTTCAAACTGTAGTGCTGGAGAAGACTCATGAAAGCCCTCTGAACAGCAAGGAGATCAAACTAGTCAATCTTAAAGGAAATCAACCCTGACTTCTCATTGGAAAGACTGATGCTGAAGCTGAAACTCCAGTATTGTAGTCATCTGATGTGAATAGCTGACTCATTCGAAAAGTCCCTGATGCTGGGAAAGATTGAGGGCAGAAGGAGAAGGGGGTGGCTGACAAAGGATGAGATAGCTTGATGGTATCACCTTGCAATGGACATGAACTTGGGTATACTTCGGGAGTTGGTGAGGGACAGGGAGGCCTGGAATGCTGCAGTCCATGGAGTTGCAAAGAGTCAGACAAGACCTGGGAAAGAACAACAACAGCAACAACAAATATACCTTACTGGCATAAGATGATTTTAGGCTGATTATTTTCTAACAAATAGCAGATGTAGGTGAAGCTCTGACAATCAAGCAGAAGTTATCCATTTGTAAGAGATATTTACATTTGTAAGAGAAATCTCCATATGTAAGGATGTCTCCCTCTGTGTACCAGAAAGGAGAGGACTGAACTTTATAAACTCTTATCTCTTATCAACAGAGAAGACAGAGAGTGAAATTCTGCATAACTCCACACCCTTGTTTACTATGCTTTGCCTGAAAACCCCCACAAGTGTCTTTTCATTCCCAACATCTGTTGTCTTTAACTGGAGATGGTATTTAATGTGGTGGCTTGGGCCACTTCAGGTTTCCCTTGTGGCTCAGATGGTAAAGAATATGCCTGCAATGCAGGAGACTTCAGTTCAATCCCTGAGTCAGGAAGATCCCCTGGAGAAAGGAATGGTGACCTACTCCAGTATTTCTGCCTGGCAAAATCCCATGGACAAGGAACCTGGCAGGCTACAGCCCATGTGGTCGGAAAGAGTCACATGACTGAGCGACTAATAGTAACACGGACCACTTCAGGGAGTCACTCAGTTTCCCAAGTAGCTTGTTTTTTTCTCTTGCTTGTATCTTCTACCATGAGCCTTTATGGGTTATGGCTGAGTCTTTTAATTCTCAATCAAGAACCTAGAAAGATATCCTTTTCATCATTGCTATTCCAGCTGAGCTATTTCAAATCCTGAAAGATGATTCTGTGAAAGTGCTGCGCTCAATATGCCAGCAAATTTGGAAAATGCAGCAGTGGCCACAGGACTGGAAACGGTCAGTTTTCATTTCAATCTCAAAGAAGAGCCATGCTAAAGAATATTCAAACTACCATACAATTGCATTCATTTCTCATGTTAGCAAAGAAATGCTCAAAATTCTCCAAGCTATGCTTCAACAGTATATGAATCAAGAACTTCTGTAACAGGAGAGAAAAGGGCAGGGCACAACTTCTGAAGAATGACATAGCCCAAGAACACAACATAAACCAATTAGAATTAAATGGGACCAAAGTGGCAGACAAGAGTAGACCTTAACCCTCGATCAACAAGTGAAATGACATGCCCAGAGGTGCCATGACAGTTCCATGGCACTGTTAAAAGATCAAGGAGTGGCAGTGGCCCCACTCCGGGAAATCTCCACCCCTTTCCCGAAATAGTTGGAATAATCCTCCCATTTATTAGCATATGAAATTACCCAGCCGGTAAAAATTAACTGCACCAAATTTTGCGGCCACATTTGCTCTGTACACCCACACTCTGTCCCTGGAGTGTGCTTCTCTCTTTATTTGAATAAATCCACTTCTTACCTATCACTTTGTCGCTCAATGAATTCTTTCCACGATGGAACATCAAGAACCTGAGTTTCATTAGGTCTGGAAACCAGATACTGTGGGTTTTGGCTGGGTTCAAGTCCCAGCCATGTAGGTTCAAGTCCCAAGCAGGGTTTTGGCTGGATTTGAGTCCCAGCCATATGAATTTAAATCCCAAACTGGGTTTTGGTTGGGTTCAAGTCCCAACCAGGTGGGTTTGAGTCCCAACCTGAAGTAAATGGTTTCACTTCCAGAGGTACAAACTAGATTTAGAAAAGGCAGAGGAACCAGAGATTAAATTGCCAACATCCATTGAATCATAGAAAACCAAGAGAATTCCAGGACAACATTTACTTCTGCCTCACTGACAATGCTTAAGGCTTTGACTCTGTGGGTCACAACAAACAGAAAATTCTTAGAGAGAAATGGGAATACCAAACGATATCACCTGCCTCCTGAGAAATCTGTATGCAATCTCAGTTCAGTTGCTCAGTCGTGTCTAACTCTTTGTGACCCCATGGACTGCAGCATGCCAGGATTTCCTGTTCATCACCAATTCCTGGAGCTTGCTCAGAGTTATGTCCACTGAGTCGGTCACACCATCCAACCATCTCATCCTCTGTTGTCCCCTTTTCCTCCTGCCCTCAATCTTTCTTAGCATTAGGGTCTTTTCCAATGAATCAGTTCTTCGCATCAGGTGGCCAAAGTATTGGAGTTTCAGCTTCAGCATCAGTCCTTCCAATGAATATTCAGGACTGATTTCCTTTAGGATGGACTGGCTGGATCTCCTTGCAGCCCAAGGGACTCTCAAGAGTCTTTTCCAACACCACGGTTCAAAAGCATCAATTCTTCAGGGCTCAGTTTCTTTATAGTCCGACTCTTACATCTATACATGACTACTGGAATAACCACAGTTTTGACTAGATAGACCTTTGTTGGCAAATTAATGTCTCTTCTTTTTAATATGCTGTCTAGGTTGGCCATAGCTTTTCTTCCAAGGAGTAAGCATCTTTTCCTTTCATGGATGCAGTCACCATCTGCAGTGATTTTGGAGCTCAAGAAAATAAAGTATATTATGGTTTCCATTGTTTCTCCATCTATTTACCATGGAGTGATGATACCAGATGCCCTAATCTTAGTTTTATGAATGTTGAGTTTTAAACCAGCTTTTTCACTCTCCTCTTTCACTTTCATCAAGAGGCTCTTTAGTTCCTCTTCACTATCTGCCATAAGGTGGTATCATCTGCATATCTGAGGTTATTGATATTTCTCCTAGCAAACTTGATTCCAACTTGTGCTTCATCCAGCCTGGCATTTCACATGATGTACTCTGCATAGATCTAGAAGCAACAGCTAGAACTGGACATGGAACAAAGGACTGGTACCAAATTGGGAAAGCTGTACATCAAGGCTGTATATTGTCATCGTGCTTATTTAACATATATGCAGAATACATCATGTTAAATGTCAGGCTGGATGAAGCACAAGATGGATTCAAGATTGCTGAGGGGAAAATATCAATAACCTCAGATATGCAGATGACACCACTCTTATGGCAGAAAGTAAAGAGGAACCAAAGAGCCTCTTGATGAAGGTGAAAGAGGAGAGTGAAAAAGCTGGCTTAAAACTCAACATTTAAACAGCAAAGATCATGGCATCCAGTTCCATCACTTCATGGCAAATAGATGGGGAAACAATAGAAACAATGACAAGACTTTATTTTCTTGGGCTCTAAAATCACTGCAGATGGTGACTGCAGCTTTTGCCTTGGAAGAAAAGCTATGACAAACCTAGAAAGTGTATTAAAAAGCAGAGACATTACTTTTCCAACAAAGATCCCTGTAGTCAAAGCTGTGGTTTTTCCAGTAGTCAGGTATGAATGTGAGAGTTGGGCCATAAAGAAGGCTGAGTACTGGAGAACTGATGCTTTTGAACTGTGGTGTTGGAGAAGACTCTTGAGAGTAACATGGACTGCAAGAAAATCACACCAGTCAATTCTAAAGGAAATCAACCCTGAATATTCATTGAAAGGACTGATGCTGAAGCTCAAATACTTTGGTCACCTGATGCAAAGAGATGATTCATTAGAAAACACCCTGATGGGAAATATTGAAGGCAGGAGGAAAAGGGGACAACAGAGCACGAGATGGTTGGATGGAATCACTGACTCAATGGACATGAGTGAAGGAGATGGTGAAGGAGATGGGAAGTCTAGGGTGTTGCAGTCCACGGGGTTGCAAAGAGTCAGACACAACTGAATGAGTGAACAGCAACAAGAACTTAGAAGGGTAGAGGGAAAGTTATTTTTCTTCCCCAAGAGTAGTGATGGAGATGATGAGGGATGAAAGTGGTACAAGATGACTTAACAGAGGCAAGCGAGGAACAAATCCTATTTGGCTTCACAGGTCTTAGTAATAGCATTGGGATTATATTTAAAGAGCAATGTGAGGCTACTGGAATGTTTTAGGGAGAAGAGATGTAAGAATTTTAAAAGATGATTTTAGTTGAGTGCCAGCCAACATGGGAGGTCAGATCTGCCCTCATGATGATGTCTATACTTACGACGTTTGATTGAATCCATGTGAATTCTGATTATGATTTGAACAGCACCCACATATTTTGGAGTTATCCCTGGTGGCTCAGCTGGTAAAGAATCTGCCTGCAATGCAGGAGACCTGGGTTTGATTCCTGGGTCAGGAAGATCCCCTGAAGAAGAAATAAACAGCAACCTACTCCAGTATTCTTGCCTGGGAAATCCCAAGGATAGGGGAGCCTTGTGGGCTACTGTCCATGGGGTTGCAAAGAGTCGAGCATGACTGAGTGACTAACACTTCAATTTATTTTGATTTGGGAATGAGTTAAATCCTATTTGCTACCCTATATCTAACCTAAAATTAAGGAAATAAAGAGATTCCATGAAATCTTTTACTTGATCAATCAATAACCTCAGATATGCAGATAATACCACTCTTATGGCAGAAAGTGAAGAGGAGCTAAAAAGCCGCTTGATGAAAGTGAAAGAGGAGAGCGAAAAAGTTGGCTTAAAGCTCAACATTCAGAAAACGAAGATCATGGCATCCGGTCCCATCACTTCATGGGAAATAGATGGGGAAACAGTGGAAACAGTGTCAGACTTTATTTTGGGGGCTCCAAAATCACTGCAGATGGTGACTGCAGCCATGAAATTAAAAGACGCTTACTTCTTGGAAGAAAAGTTATGACCAACCTAGATAGCATATTCAAAAGCAGAGACATTACTTTGCCGACTAAGGTCCGTCTAGTCAAGGCTATGGTTTTTCCTGTGGTCATGTATGGATGTGAGAGTTGGACTGTGAAGAAGGCTGAGCACTGAAGAATTGATGCTTTTGAACTGTGGTGTCAGAGAAGACTCTTGAGAGTCCCTTGGACTGCAAGGAGATCCAACCAATCCATTCTGAAGGAGATCAGCCCTGGGATTTCTTTGGAAGGAATGATGCTAAAGCTGAAACTCCAGTACTTTGGCCACCTCATGCGAAGAGTTGACTCATTGGGAAAGACTCTGATGCTGGGAGGGGTTGGGGGCAGGAGGAGAAGGGGACAACAGAGGATGAGATGGCTGGATGGCATCACGGACTCGATGGATGTGAGTCTGAGTGAACTCTGAGAGTTGGTGATGGACAGGAAGGCCTGGCGTGCTGTGATTCATGGGGTCGCAAAGAGTCAGACACGACTGAGCGACTGAACTGAACTGAACTGAACTGAACAATGAGCAGAATGAATCACCAGCATTCAAAAGATACTTATTTAATAATTAAGTGCCCAAATACATTCACGCATGAATGAATGAATAAATCTATGAATTCAATGATGCAAAGAAAACAAAGAAAATGCCAAAGGCTGCACCCTTATGCTGGACTCACACCTCACCTCCCGCCTCTCCTACTTTGCCACGTGATCTCCCATTAGTCCCTTCCTGAGCCTCAGGATCCTCACAGAACAATCCTCCTTGAAGATCCCCCTCCAGTTCTGAAATAATTCAGCAACTCCTGCCAGCCCCGCCCTACTGCCAAGGCTTTCAAACTTCAAGCAGCTGAAAAGAAAAGCTGCTAAATGTCTCTGCTCTGTTTATCAGCATCAGTTTGGCATTTTGTCTGCAGCTGGGGCCCTCTCTATAAGACCACTCAGCATCTATAAGCTGACTAATTTCCATGTTGATTGCAAAGCTGGAAATGTATACACTTGTCATTCTTATTCTTGGCCCAGATGCTTTGTGGCAGACAGTAGCTCTGACGATGGGGCGCTGACACCACTTGCTAGTTATTGTCTGATGTGCAATTGACACGAGTGCGTTCAGAAGGAGGCACAATTTGATAATCAGAGTGCATCTGCAAAGCAATCATGAGCCGCATTATGAAGAAAATGCAAGTAAAACTGGGGATGCAACTGACTTATTTTTGACTTCCCTTATCCTAGCAAAGACGGAATAAAGAGGTATTGATGTGTGAGCCAACCTTTTTTTTTTTTTTAAATATAATGAGCCTCTCTTAGAGCTTTGAATTTCTGTAAGTACAGCAAGTGACAGGCTATAAAACAGTGCTATCACATATATGATTTCATTTTGCAAATGCATTGTATTAGAGTTATTAAGTAATATGTGTTTGATGAAGATATTCAAACCTCATAGAAGCATACAAAATTGAAAAAAAGTATTTCTGAAGTGAATGCCCAGTTTACCCCGTATGATGCAGTGACTTAGGTAAGACTCTACATAGTCCGACTAAATGAACTTGTACCCTGTTTTCACCTCTTTGGGATAATTTTCTGTTTTAACTCCAGACATGCGATTTCAATTCTCTTTACCTCATCTCTGTTAAATGGAAAAAACAGTAGGACCTCTGTAAAAGAGTTATGATAGGGATCACTTTATGACTGTACAATTTAGAATAGTGCCTGGTACATATAAGAGCTTCATCAATATCAGCTATTCTTTTTATCCATTTCATTACTCCTCCACTCAAAAGCCAACCACACCTGGTGGGTACCCTAAAGTTCTCAATCTAAACATTCATCCACTTATGAACATTTTATCTCTATTTTATTTAAATAAGACTATAAGCTACAACAATTTTTTTAAATTTTATTTTCAAATAAAAAATACATCATAGAGATTCTCCTTATCAATATATAGATCTGCACCATTAATAATCACATAGTCTTGAACATGGGTGGGCTAGCACTTGTTTAAATTCCTTGTCAGTTTATCCTTGCACATTCCTGAGTTTTTCTACAGGACAGATTCTGAGAAGTGCAAGACCCTCTCGGCTGTATTTTTGCAGAAACTCTAAGGGGAAACAGGGTAACTGAGTGCTACAAAAGAGATTAAATTCCAGAAATTTAGGAATTTCCCTAACATTTCACAGAGAGTACTTACAGCACATAGTGGAGGTCAGGCAAATACTCAGGTCTTCTGATACCAAATTGTAGCTCCCTGGGTATGTCTGATAAGCTCTATAGCCTACAGTGTTTTTCATGTTAAAAACCATCATAGATTTATTAGCTCTGGCTACAGACGGGCCTGTTAAGCCTAACTATAAACTGGACATGGAAAGTCAGCCAACCCTGCTTTTTATCCATGCCTGTAGAAAGATCCCCAATCCTTAAACATGGATTAAGGATAATATTTACTGAGAACTTAATACAGTAAACATACTGCACAAAGGATTAAAAGGAAACAACGTTGAATCAGACTCTGTAGAGAGATGTCCTAATTCAGCTCATAGTCTAGCAGGTAAAATCACTGTGCCCACGTAACTAAAATACAGAGTAGCTTAATTATTTGGGGAAATTGACAAAAACAGCCTTTGAGGGTTTAGTAAAGGAAAGACTGGCTATTCCTAAGTACAGCCTACCTGTTTTTAACTTTACCCCTTAAGATTCCCAATACCACATCACTAAAGTAAATTAGGTATGGTGTTAATCCTATAGCCTCCAGTATCCTTTAAGATTAAATTGAACCACAAAATAATCATTCAGTCATGAATCAACAGCAACCTTGAACTCAGCCACAAAGTCTTAGCCTCAGTCAGCCACTTGTGAAAGTACTTTATAAGGTATAAGAATTATTAAGATTAAGTGGGTAAATGAGATGGTCTACCTCTAAGGTTTCACTTTTTGGTCAAATTTATATCATATTCTGGGAATATTCATCCATGTGAATTACAGGAAATTTTTCTATTCAGTTGTCATTTTGATATTTTTGAGAAAACAAAAGTAATTATAGTTCCTGTCTTGCAGGTCATTGTTAAGCAGTTAACAGAATCTTTTCACAGAGTTTACTAGTCATTATTCTGGAGCTTTTATAACCTTGGTTTGAATCTACCACAATGAAATAAAATTCTGTTTCTTTTTGGTGTTTGTGGTTATTTAAAATAGACAAATGGACAGATGAAGTGCTCCTTACCACACTTAAACCTCAGATGACTCTGCTTTTTTTCTACAGGCACAAAACTAAACACCAAGAGCTTCAGGTATCTTTGCTATCTATCAGTATTAGTTATTAGGGAACTGAACATGTTAGATATCCTCCTTCTAGCAGTTTCAGATACAAACTTGATTGCTGGTATTCTTTGAAACTCTTATTTTCCAAAAGACTGATGCCATTAGCATTCATTCAATTTCCCAGATGGAAACAATCCAACACAGAGAACTGCTGCTTTATAATTCCACCTCCTGTGCGATCAGTAATTAAACTACGGAAAAGAAGGAGGTGGAGGAATTATCACCAGTATCTCAGTTAATAGCAGCCAACTCTAGAACACCAAAATAAAATATTTACTGAAAACCTTGCGAGCATTTATGAGTTGGGAAAGGATAAAATATTAATTTGATTGATTCAATGCAAATGAATCAGAAGCATATGTCTTGATTTTCTGAACATGGCTGACAAAATTCATTTAAGCTTTACAGATCCTTGAAAAGGGATTTGACAGACTGAAATTGTATGTGTGGTATTCTATAAGCAATGAAAATAACTTTTAAATTAACCACAGATTTTTTTTTCCCCTCCAATGGGTCAGGAAACCTAACTGCATAATAACAGCTCCCATTTCTATAGTTCTGCTTTCCCTTGCTCAATAATCCTGAAATGGTGTTAGCAGAGTGATAATTTTTCCCTTCCGTACTTATAGCAAGATTGCTCTATGAAACAGAACACACACACGATATGTCTAGTATGTATATACTGTATCTAGTGTGTGCATATATATACAATTATATGTGTGTATATATACATATGTATATATTTCCAAACATACATAGAAAGAAAGAGAACACATACATGACATTCAGTTAAGCATAAATTTCAGATTAACACCAAATAATATTTTAGTATAAGTATAACCCATGCAGTACTTGTGGGCATGTTTATACTAAAAATAGGATTTAAATTTTTCTTTTTAGTAGAATCATGTGCCATGCAATTTTTGGCATCTGCATACATTAAAATGTATTTTTTGTTTATCTGTATTTCAAATTTAAATTTTAACCAGTCATAGAATACATTACAGGGATGTAACATAAAGCATGGTAACTAATAATACTGTATTGCACATTTGAAAGTGGCTAAGAGAATAGATCTTACAAGTTCTCACCACAAGAAAAACATTTGTAACTATATACAGTGATAAATATTAATTAGTCTTATTGTGGTGATCATTTTGCAATGTATACAAATATTGAATCATTATGCTGTCCACCTAAACCTAATATAATGCTATACATCTATTACATGTCAATTAAAATAAACGTTTAACTGGATATTCTGTATTTTTCCCTAAATCTGACAAGCTATTGCCTCTCCAAACTAGATAAATGAGGCAAGAATTACAGTTTGTGGGCTAGGCAATTTTTCTTTCAAAGAAGAAAACATCTAGAATAAGAACAGGCTAGAACAGCAGAAATTTCATCAATATGGGTCTCAGAAAAGAAAGGCTCACCACTACAATTACATAAGGAACATGACCATGGCTTATCTACCCATGACTCTCCTGGTGCTCTGCTAGAAGCTCCTACCTACTTTCAATCATATTATGGAGGAATTAAGTACGCTTAGAAGGTGTATGGCACATATACTTTATTTGGGGGACCTAACAGGAAGGCAGAGAATATGAGGTTACTGCCCACTTGAACAGGAGAAGAAAAGGGCAAACACCGAGGAATGAGGGCAGCCTGACACATGTATGGGTACTAAAGGGGGCACAGTATACTAGAGAAGGATGCGGACTAAAAGTCAGTAGTCTGTGCATTTCATCCTATATTTTGTTTACTATTGTATTCTCAATTCTAAACATTGTGCTTGATGCTGTGGCTACTCAATAAATATTTGTGGAATAAATGAATGAATGGACTTTCCCATTGCTAAAATCAAAGGATGAAACCAGGTCATATAGAAACTCTAATATTTCAAACTATGTCTAAGTATCTCAAGATGTATCTCTAGGGGTCAGAGGCAGGCAGAGAGATCTAGGCACACCCATAATGCTTCAATCAAAGAAATTCCTTGCCATTCTTTTTTTTCTGCACTGAGGTTAAGATGAAATTTCATCTAAAAATGATTCACTGGGGGCTTCCCTGGTGGTCCAGTGGTTAAGAATCCACCTGTCAATGCAGGGGACATGCACTCAACCCCTGGTTTGGGAAGATCCTACCTGTTGTGGCAACTAAGCCCACAGGTCACATCCACTGAGCCTGTGCTCTGCAATGAGAGAAGCCACCACAATGAGAAGTCTGAGCTGCTCACCACAACTAGAGAAAGATCATTTTCAGCAACAAAGACCCAAAGATAAATCATTTGCAGCAACAAAGACCCAACAGAAAAATGATTCACTGGAAAAATTAAATAATCATTAAAATATAATATTTAGAAGATATACCTTCATCTTAAGTTCTTTGACTCCATCCATAGCCTGTCTCCAAAGGAGAATGTTCATGCATTTGCTCCAAGCTAGCAGAAAGTGGCTGAAAACACACAGTCCTGAAAGACAGGAGAGCAAAAGCAAACTTGAAAAAAAAATGTTTCTTACTCTCAGTAACAGCGATTTTTGCCTGTTGAATTACAACACAAAAATGAGGAAGAAAAAAATCACATGCAATCTCTCCAGCAGTTTGTTATATTGAAAATACAGCATAATTGATTTGACAAATGCACCAAGGGAATACAAAGCCATAATCAGTTTTTCTGTAGTGTTTGAATCTATACTGACAGAAGCCTAATTGCGTAATTTATTATTATGAAATAAACTGCAGAGATTACAGGTAAACATGGTAATCATCAGGATGTGTTACTAGCTTTTGTGTAAATCACAGTTGGCATTTTTTTGTTCAATACATAATCTAGTCTTCATTTTGACCATGTACAACTATATTCCAATTGCCATGCTAAGTGTTTCAATGACCTGTGTAATACATTCAGTGTTATATTTCTGTCCCCACCTCCACCTCCACCTCCAGGAAATTTGGACCTGTCTCTAGCTTATTGGCCCAGATGAGGATGTTACTGGGGATGGAAGAAGGGAACTTTGAAAGTGTCCTTGAGCTTTGTTCTTCTCTAAGAAATAGGCTTCCATGACTGCCCATGAAAAAGAATTCCAAATTCTTCAAAGTCCTTATCTCTAGCCACTCTCCTTTGGCATTACCACATATCTACTACATCACAGCTACATATGATTACTTGCCAGTCACTGAAAACTTGATCAACTTTTCCTTCTCTGATCCTTGGTTGATCAGGTTCTACAGACATTAAAAGGTCTACATGTATAGATCATTTTAACATTAGACCTGCTTCTAAGAACATGCCTGTCATTAAAAGGACAATAGGCTTCTGATGGTAGGAGAAAAGAATAAACATTTCCCTATTTTTCCTGCTAACTACAAATGAAGCTTCTTATATCAAACAAATATAAGAAATTCTGAAAGGTGAGGTGGAGGTGGCAGCCTAAAGTGGAAACCGTGGCCTGAATGGAGGCCAAGTGGGAAACCTGGACTGCTACTTCTAACTGGCTGCAACAAGGTAAAACCCTCCTACACTTGCACTGCCAGATAAAGTCAGAAAGTGCCAGTAAAAACACAAGCTATAAATATGATCTGGAACGACACTATCCCATATATCTAGGTTTTAATAAAAAGCACTCAACATATGAAGGAAGAACCACAAAGACCTCAAACAGAATGAAAGAAACAATTAATAGATGCCAGCATTGAGTTGAAAGAGAGGCTAGGCTTTTCTGAAAAAGGTTTCATAGCAACTATCATCAAAATGCATCACCAAGTAATTACGAACATATTTGAAACAAAATAGAAAAATAAAGTCTCAACAAAGAAATGGGTATAAAGAAGAAATACATAGAAAGTATACATCTTCAAATATAGTAGCTACCCCTCTCCAAAAAAAGTCAATGAATAGGCTCAAAAGAAAATGTAGGGAAAAGAAAGAATAGAAATTATGCAATATGAACAAAGAGAAAATGAACAAAAAATAAACAGCCTCAGGGATTTGTATGCCTATGAAAAGAAAAAAAAACAAAAAACAAATGAAAGTTTTAACATTCCCAAATAATCCATGGATCAAAGAGGAAGGCTCAAGAGAAATGGAAAAAATGTATTGAAATAAGTGGCAACAAAAATATGACATATCAAAGAAGACATACAGATGACAGGCCTATGAAAAAATGCTGCACATCCTGTGTTATGAGAAAAATGCAAATTAACAAGTATTAGAATGGTCAAAATCCAAAACACTGAATCCATCAAATGCTGGTTAGGATGTGGAACAGCAGGAAATCTCACTCATTGATGGCAGGAATACAAAATGGTGCAGCAACTTTGGAAGACAGTTTTGTGGTTTCTTATACGATTAAGCTCCAGTATTTGGCCACCTGATGCAAACAGCTGACTCACTGGAAAAGACCCTGATGTTGGGAAAGATTGAAAGCAGAAGGAGAAGAGGGCAACAGTCAATGAGATGAATGGATGGCACCACTAATTCAATGGACATGAACTTAGGCAAACTCTGGGAGATGGTGAGGGACAGAGAGGCCTGGTGTGTGGCAGTCCATGGGGTTGCAAAGAGCTGGACATGACTTGGTGACTAGACAACAACTATAAAACAACTAAACATTCTCTTACCTCATGACCCAGTAATCATACTCCTTTGTATTTACACAAAGGTGTTGAAAACTTGTGTCCACACAAAAATATGCACACATATGTTTACAGCAGCTTTATATTTATAACTGCCAGGACTTTAAAGCAACCTACCTTCAGTAGGTGAATAAACAGATGAACAGTGGTACATCCAGACAATGGAATACTATTTAGCACCAAAAAGAAATAAAGGATTACGACTTGAAAAGACATGTAAGAATCTTAAATGGCTATTACTGAGGGAAGGAACCCAATCTGAAAAGGTTACATACCATAAAATAATTTTAAGTATATGACATACCAGAAAAGGCAAACCATGGACACAATAAAAGGATCAGTGATTCCCAGGGGTTAAAGGGGAGGGCAGGATGAATAAGAAGAGCACAGAGGATTTTTAGGACAGCAAAACTATTGAATATGATAGTAAAATGATGGACAATTGTCATTATATGTTTATCAAAACACATAGAATGTAGAACACCTAGAATGAATTCTAAGACAAACTATGGATTTGGGGTGATTATGATGTGTCAATGGAGGCTCAATCAATTTTAATAAATGTACCACTCAGGTGGGGATGTTGATAAAGACAAAGGCTTATACCTATATAGAGGCAAGGGGCATTTAGGAAATCTCTACATTCTCTTTAATTTTGTTATAAAACTTAAACTACTTAAAAATAGTTGTAAATAAACAAAGAAACACACACTATATAAAAATTCATGTGGCACTGCTAACACATTGCTATGAGAAAAACTTACAGTACTAACATACATTGAAAGTGAAAGTGAAAGTCACTCAGTTGTATCCAACTCTGCAACCATGGAATATAGCTCAGGCTCCTCTGTCCACAGAATTCTCCAGGATACTGGAGTGGGCAGTCATTCCCTTCTCCAGGGGATCATCCCAACCCAGGGATTGAATGAGGTCTCCCACATTGCAGGTGCATTCTTTACCACCTGAACCACTAGGGAAGCCCAGAAATACTGGAGTGGGTGGCCTAACCCTTCTCCAGTGGATCTTCCCAACCCAGGAATCAAACTGGGCTCTCCTATATTGCAAGTGGATTCTTTACCAGCTGAGCTACAAGGGAACCTCCCAAATACATACATTAGAAAAGAATAAAATTCTCATGTTAATAAATGTAAGAGCAGAAATAGATAAAAATGTAAACAAAAATAGAGAAAAATCAATGAGATAAACAAGTGGCTCTTTGAAAAAAATCAATAAAATTGACAAACCTCTCACAAGACTGACAAGCACAAAAAGGGAAAAGATGTAAATTATTATTATCAGTAATGACAAGGGTTATTATCACAAACCCTGAGACATAAAAGAGATAATAAAGAAATGCTATGATCAATTTTATACACATAACTTGGAAAACAGATGAAATGGACCAATTTCTGGAAGCTACCGTAATACACTAAATATGAAATATTAAGACTAGCCTTTTAACTATTAAGGAAATGAGGCTTATAATTTAAAAACTCCCATCAAAGTAAAATCTCCTAGCCCAGAATGTTTCACTGAAAAATTCTATCAAATTATTAAAAAGAAGTAACACCAATTCTACACAATCTCTTCTGGAATGCAGAAGAGGAAGCAGTACTTTCTAATTCATTTATGAAGATAGCATCAAGGTGATTCCAAATCAGACAAAGACAGTTTAAAGAAAGAAACTATAGACCACTAACTTTTATGAATATGACCACAAAAATCCTTAACAAAATATTAGCAAAACAAATAATATATAAAAAGAATTATAAAGTAGAATTTGTTCCAGAGATGCAAGGCTGGTTCAACATTCAGAAGTCTCTTGGTGGTCATGTAGGAAGACCCTGAACTTACTTCCTCCCACTGACATAACAAATCTATAACTAAATATAGAGTAATTCTCTCAGAAAGGGACCTGAAAATTGGATGAACAAAGCCTCCACAAAAACAGGTAAAAGGACAGCATCAACACAGTTAGAAGAGGCAAAGATATGGGCTGGTCTAGGAAAACACACACCATAGCTGCAGCAATCCACAATTGAGAGCAATCACAAAGGTACAAATATTCCCTGAGAAATGAGTGATTTGAGCTCCACATCAAGCACCATAACCCCTAGGTCCTTCACTGCAAAGACAAGCCCCATGAAACAACTGAATTTGTAAATCAATAGGGAATATGCCCCCCCAAATTACATAACTGCAGTGAATGGAAAATTTACTCATAAATGGTTTGTGTACAGACTCACTTGACCTGAAAACCAGTGCAAAAACATCAGCTAAAGGTGCATGGATCATAGGCAAAGGGAACTCACATACTAATCTCGAATCATCTGAGGATATGCAGCAATCAGGTGGGACACCACGTGAGGAATTGGCAGGAGCCACTTATGTGATCTCAGCTTAACTTGATAATATCAATGCTAGTAGGTGTCATTTTGGAATTCTCCATTTAACCTGTTAGTGTCAATTGGCATACCCACTGAGAGCCCTACTCACAGCTGCACTTCTGCTCAGCCCCACAGCTGGCTGAGCATTAATACCACATACCAGCCCTCTGTGACCCCACAAAACAGGAAGGCAAACACAGCCTACACAGGGGAACATCACTGAGTACCTAAATCTGGAGGTCATTTTTCATTTTGCTCTTCTGTTTGGGTGAATTCTACTGTTTTATCACTATTTCACTCTTATACCTCATTCAGTGTCTGTTGAACTCTCTTGTATTGTGCTTCTGAGCCCTACAAGACATATCCTAAAAAAAAGGTCACTTTTTTTAAGATTGGGAGAGGAAGTTGATATATTTAATTCATAGAAATAAACACATAAAATGAGGCAAAATGAGGAGACAGGGGAATATGTTCTGACTGAAAGAACAAGGTAAAACTCAGAAAAAGAACTAAACAAAACAAAGATAAGCACCCTATCTGATAAAAGTTCAAAATAATAACCATAAAGATGCTCACTGAAATTGGAAGAATAAGGCATGAACATATGAGAACTTCAACAAAGGGATGTAAAATATAAGAAAGTACCAATGCAAGTGATAAGAGTACTAGAAAACACAAGAAGGTTTCAACAGAAGAAGTAAAAGGTACCAGAATGAAGTAGAAGAATGAAACAGTGAGCCATAACAGAAAACAGTAGAATTCACCCAAACAGAATAGCAAAACCAACAAATAAAGAGATAAGATACCCTAAGGATTTTAGGAGCAACCTTAAGCATAGTAACACTCACACTGTAGTTATCTCAGAAGGAGAAGAGAGAGATAGAGGGCCAATAAAATTATTTGAAGAAATAGTATCTGAAAATTTCCCTAATATGGAGAAAGAAGCAAACATTGATGTCCTGGAAGGGCAGAGAATTCCAAATAAAATGAACTCAAAGAGATAACTATTAAGACATATTATAATTAAATTGGTAAGAGTTAAAGATAAAGAGTTCAGTTCAGTTCAGTTCAGTCACTCACTTGTGTCCAACTCTTGGCGACCCCATGAATCACAGAACGCCAGGCCTCCCAGTCCATCACCATCTCCCGGAGTTCACTCAGACTCACGTCCATCAAGTCTGTGATGCCATCCAGCCATCTCATCCTGGGTCGCCCCCTTCTCCTCCTGCCCTCAATCTCTCCAAGCATCAGAGTCTTTTCCAATGAGTCAACTCTTCACATGAGGTGGCCAAAGTACTGGAGTTTCAGCTTTAGCATCATTCCTTCCAAAGAAACCAGTCCATTCAGCCCTTAATGGACTGGTTGGATCTCCTTGCAGTCCAAGGGACCTTCAAAAGTCTTCTCCAATACCACGGTTCAAATGCATCAATTCTTTGGTGCTCAGCCTTCTTCACAGTCCAACTCTCACATCCATACATGACCACAGGAAAAACCATAGCCTTGACTAGGCAGACCTTAGTCAGCAAAGTAATGTCTCTGCTTTTGAATATGCTATCTAGGTTGGTCATAACTTTTCTTCCAAGGAGTAAGCGTCTTTTAATTTCATGGCTGCAATCACCATCTGCAGTGATTTTGGAGCCCCCAAAATAAAGTCTGACACTGTTTCCACTGTTTCCCCAACTATTTCCCATGAAGTGATGGGACCAGATGCCATGATCTTTGTTTTCTGAATGTTGAGTTTTAAGCCAACTTTTTCGCTCTCCTCTTTCACTTTCATCAGAGGCTTTTTAGTTCCTCTTCACTTTCTGCCATAAGGGTGGTGTCATCTGCATATCTGAGGTTATTGATATTTCTCCCAGCAGTCTTAATTCCAGCTTGTGTTTCTTTCAGTCCAGCATTTCTCATGATGTACTGTGCATATAAGTTAAATAAGCAGGGTGACAATATACAGCCTTGATGTACTCCTTTCCCTATTTGGAACCAGTCTGTTGTTCCATGTCCAGTTCTAATTGTTGCTTCCTGACCTGCATACACATTTCTCAAGAGGCAGGTTAGGTGGTCTGGTATTCCCATCTCTTTCAGAGTTTTCCACAGTTTATTGTGATGCACACAGTCAGAGGCTTTGGCATAGTCAATAAACCAGAAATAGATGTTTTTCTGGAACTCTCTTGCTTGTTACATGATCCAGCGGATGTTGGCAATTTGATCTCTGGTTCCTCTGCCTTTTCTAAAGCCAGCTTGAACATCAGGGACTTCTCAGTTCACGTATTGTTGAAGTCTGGCTTGGAGAATTTTGAGCATTACTTCACTAGCATGTGAGATGAGTGCAATTGTGAGGTAGTTTGAGCATTTTTTGGCATTGCCGTTCTGTGGAATTGGAATGAAAACTGACCTTTTCCAGACCTGTGGCCCCTGCTGAGTTTTCCAAACTTGCTGGCATATTGAGTGCAGCACTTTCACAGCATCATCTTTCAGGATTTGAAACAGCTCCACTGGAATTCCATCACCTCCACTAGCTTTGTTCATAGTGATGCTTTCTAAGGCCCACTTGACTTTACTTTCCAAGATGTCTGGCTCTAGATTAGTGATCACATCATCATGATTATCTGGGTCATGAAGATCTGTTTTGTACAGTTCTTCCGTGTATTCTTGCCACCTCTTCTTAATATCTTCTGCTTCTGTTAGGCCCATGCCATTTCTGTCTTTTATCGAGCCCATCTTTGCATGAAATGTTCCCTTGGTATCTCTAATTTTCTTGAAGAGATCTCTAGTCTTTCCCATTCTGTTGTTTTCCTCTATTTCTTTGCATTGATCGCTGAAGGCTTCCTTATCTCTTCTTGCTATTCTTTGGAACTCTGCATTCAGATGCTTATATCTTTCCTTTTCTCCTTTGCTTTTTGCCTCTTCTTTTCACAGCTATTTGTAAGGCCTCCTCAGACAGCCATTTTGCTTTTTTGCATTTCTTTTCCATGGGGATGGTCTTGATCCCTGTCTCCTATACAATGTCACGAACCTCATTCCATAGTTCATCAGGCACTCTATTTATCAGATCTAGGCCCTTAAATCTATTTCTCACTTCCACTGTATAACCATAAGGGATTTGACTTAGGTCATACCTGAACGGTCTAGTGGTTTTCCCTACTTTCTTCAATTTGAGTCTGAATTTGGTAATAAGGAGTTCATGATCTGAGCCACAGTCAGCTCCTGGTCTTGTTTTTGTTGACTGTATAGAGCTTCTCCATCTTTGGCTGCAAAGAATATAATCAATCTGATTTCGGTGTTGACCATCTGGTGATGTCCATGTGTAGAGTCTTCTCTTGTGTTGTTGGAAGAGGGTGTTTGCTATGACCAGTGCCTTTTCTTGGCAAAACTCTATTAGTCTTTGCCCTGCTTCATTCCACATTCCACATTCCTAGGCCAAATTTGCCTGTTACTTCAGGTGTTTCTTGACTTCCTACTTTTGCATTCCAGTCCCCTATAATGAAAAGGACATCTTTTTTGGGTGTTAGTTCTAAAAGGTCTTGTAGGTCTTCATAGAACCATTCAACTTCAGCTTCTTCAGCATTACTGGTTGGGGCATAGACTTGGATAACTGTGATGTTGAATGATTTGCCTTGGAGAGGAACAGAGATCATTCTCTCGTTTTTGAGACTGCATCCAAGTACTGCATTTCTGACTCTCTTGTTGACCATGATAGCTACTCCATTTCTTTTGAGGGATTCCTGCCTGCAGTAGTAGATGTAATGGTCATCTGAGTTAAATTCACCCATTCTGGTCCATTTTAGTTAGCTGATTCCTAGAATGTCGACGTTCACCCTTGCCATCTCTTGTTTGACTACTTCCAATTTGCCTTGATTCATGGACCTGACATTCCAGGTTCCTATGCAATACTGCTCTTTACAGCATTGGATCTTGCTTCTATCACCCGTCACATCCACAACTGCGTACTGTTTTTGCTTTGGCTCCATCCCTTCATTCTTTCTGGAGTTATTTCTCCACTGATCTCCAGTAGCATATTGGGCACCTACTGACCTGGGGAGTTCCTCTTTTGGTATCCTATCATTTTGCCTTTTCCTACTGTTCATGCAGTTCTCAAGGCAAGAATACTGAAGTGGCTTGCCATTCCCTTCTCCAGTGGACCACATTCTGTCAGGAACAGTGGCGGTAAGGAGATACCCCTTGTCCAAGGTAAGGAACAGCGGCTGTGCTTAGCTGGAGCAGCTGTGAAGAGATACCCCATGCCCAAGAGATACCCCAAGGTAAGAGAAACCCAAATAAGATGGTAAGTGTTGCAAGAGGGCATCAAAGGGCAGACACACTGAAACCATACTCACAGGAAACTAGTCAATCTAATCACACTAGGACCACAGCCTTGTCTAACTCAAAGAAACCCACCCATGCCTGCGGGGCAACCCAAGACGGGTGGGTCATGGTGGAGAGGCCTGACAGAAAAGATAAAGAGAGAATCCTAAAAATAGCAAGAGAAAAATAACTTGCTATATACAAGGGAAATCCTGTAATATTATGAATAGAATTCCCCCAGAAACTTTATAGGCCAGAAGGTAATGACATAATGTATTCAAAGTGCTGAAAGGAAAATTAATTTCCAATCAAGAATTCTCTATCCATCATGTTTATCATTCAAAGTTGAAGGAGAAATCAAGAGCTTCCTAGTTAAGCAAAAAGTAAAGAAGTTCACCACTAAACTGGCTCTTATGAGACAAATTAATGAGACTGCTTTAAGCTAAAAACTTTTCATCTTTAATCTAGATGTTATCTGTGGTATAGAAGGAGAAGTCTTGAGACTACTGTAAAAATAAGACTGAAAACCAGAAGCTGGAGGCTTAAGTCCAAATCCTGAGAACATCAGAGAACTCCTGACTTCAGGGAACATTAATCTACAGGAGCTCATCAAATGCCTCCATACCTACACTGAATCTAAACACCACCCAAGGGCCAACAAGTTCCAGAGCAAGACATACCACACAAATTCTCCAGCAACACAGGAACACAGCCCTGAGCTTCAATATACAGGCTGCCCAAAGTTACTCCAAACCCACTGACATCTCATAACTCATTGCTGGACACTTCATTGCACTCCAGAGAGATGAAATCCAGCTCTACCCAGCAGAACACCAACACAAGCTTCCCTAACCAAGAAACCTTGACAAGCCACTATACAACCCCACCTACAGTGAGGAAACTCCACAATAAAAAGAACTCCACAAACTGCCAGAATACAGAAAGGCCACCCCAAACGCAGTAATATAAATAACATGAAGAGACAGAGAATACCCAGCAGGTAAAGACACAGGATAAATGCCCACCAAACCAAATGAAAGAGGAGGAGAAAGGGAATCTACCTGTTAAAGAATTCCGAATAAGGATAGTGAAAATGATCCAAAATCTTGAAATCAATATGGAATCACAGATAAATAGCCTGGAGATTGAGAAGATGCAAGGAAGTTTTAACAAGGACCTAGAAGAAATAAAAAAGAGTCAATATATAATGAATAATGCAATAAATGAGATCAAAAACACTCTGGAGGCAACAAATAGTAGAATGACGGAGGCAGAAGATAGGATTAGTGAAGTACAAGATAGAATGGTAGAAATAAATGAATCAGAGAGGAAAAAAGAAAAACGAATTAAAAGAAATGAGGACAATCTCGGAGACCTCCAGGACAATATGAAATGCTCCAACATTCGAATTATAGGAGTTCCAGAAGAAGAAGACAAAAAGAAAGACCATGAAAAAATCCTTGAGGAGATAATAGTTGAAAACTTCCCTAAATGGGGAAGGAAATAATCTCCCAAGTCCAAGAAACCCAGAGTCCCAAACAGGATAAACCAAAGGTGAAACACTCCAAGACACATATTAATCAAATTATCAAAGATCAAACACAAAGAACAAATATTAAAAGCAACAAGGGAAAAACAACAAATAACACACAAGGGGATTCTCATAAGTATAACAGCTGATCTTTCAACAGAAACTCTTCAGGCCAGGAGGGAATGGCAAGACATACTTAAAGTGAGGAAAGAAAATAACCTACAGCCCAGATTACTGTACCCAGAAAGGATCTCATTCAAATATGAAGGAGAAATCAAAAGCCTTAGAGACAAGCAAAAGCTGAGAGAATTCAGCACCACCAAATCAGCTCTCCAACAAATGCTAAAGGATATTCTCTAGACAGGAGACATGAAAAAGGCATATAAACCCGAACCCAAAACAGTAAAGTAAATGGCAACGGGATCATACTTATAAATAACTACCTTAATCATAAATGGGTTGAATGCCCCAATCAAAAGGCAAAGACTGGCTGAATGGATACAAAAACAAGACCCCTATATATGTTGTCTACAAGAGAGGTACCCTGAAACAAGAGACACATACAGACTGAAAGTGAAGGGCTGGAAAAAGATATTCCACACAAATAGAGACCAAAAGAAAGCAGGAGTAACAATACTCATATCAGATAAAATAGACTTTAAAACAAAGGCTGTGAAAAGAGACAAAGGACACTACATAATGATCAAAGTATCAATCCAAGAAGAAGATATAACAATTATAAATATATAAGCACCCAACATAGGAGTACCACAATATGTAAGATAAATGCTAACAAGTATGAAAGGGGAAATTAACAATAACACAATAATAGTGGGAGACTTTAATACCCCACTCACACCTATGGATAGATCAACAAAACAGAAAATTAACAAAGAAACACAAACTTTAAATGATACAATACACCAGTTAGACCTCTTTGATATCTATAGGACATTTCACCCCAAAACAATGAATTTCACTTTTTTCTCAAGTGCTCATGGAACCTTCTCCCGGATAGATCACATCCTGGGCCATAAATCTAGCCTTGGTAAATACAAAAAAATTGAAATCATTCCAAGCCTCTTTTCTGACCACAATGCAGTAAGATTAGATCTCAATTACAAGAGAAAAACTATTAAAAATTTCAACATATGGAGGCTGAACAACACGCTTCTGAATAACCAACAAATCACAGAAGAAATCAAAAAAGAAATAAAAATATAAATAAAAACAAATGAAAATGAAAACACAACAACCCAAAACCTATGGGATACTATAAAAGCAATGCTAAGAGGAAAGTTCATAGAAATACAGGCATACCTAAAGAAATAAGAAAAAAGTCAAATAAATAACCTAAATCTTACCCCTAAAGCAACTAGAAAAGGAAGAAATTGAGAACCCCAGGTTTGTAGAAGGAAAGAAATCTTAAAAATTAGGGCAGAAAAAATGCAAAAGAAACAAAAGAGAGCATAGCGAAAATCAACAATGCCAAAGCTAGTTCTTTGAAAGGATAAATAAAATTGACAAACCATTAGTCAGACTCATCAAGAAACAAAGGGAGAAAAATCAAATCAATAAAATTAGAAATGAAAATGGAGAGATCACAACAGACAACACAGAAATACAAAGGATCATAAGAGACTACTATCAGCAATTATATGCCAATAAAATGGACAACGTGGAAGAAGTGGACAAATTCTTAGAAAAGTACAACTTTCGAAAATTGAACCAGGAAGAAATAGAAAATCTTAACAGACCCATCACAAACACGGAAATTGAAACTGTAATCAGACATCTTCCAGCAAACAAAAGCCCAGGTCCAGACGGCTTCACAGCTGAGTTCTAACAAAAATTTCGAGAAGAGCTAACACCTATCCTACTCAAACTCTTCCAGAAAATTGCAGAGGAAGGTAAACTTCCAAACTCATTCTATGAGGGCACCATCACCCTAATACCAAAACCTGACAAAGAGCCACAAAAAAATAAAAGAAAAAGAAAGAAAGAAAGAAAGAAAACTACAGGCCAATATCACTGATGAACATAGATGCAAAAATCCTTAACAAAATTCTACCAATCGGAATCCAGCAACACATTAAAAAGATCATACACCATGACCAAGTGGGCTTTATCCCAGGGATGCAAGGATTCTTCAATATCCGCAAATCAATGTAACTCACCACATTAACAAATTGAAAAATAAAAGCCATATGATTATCTCAATAGATGCAGAGAAGGCCTTTGACAAAACTCAACATCCATTTATGAAAAAACTCTCCAGAAAGCAGGAATAGAAGGAACATACCTCAACATAATAAAAGCTATATAGGAAAAACCCACAGCACACATTATCCTCAATGGTGAAAAATTGAAAGCATTTCCGCTAAAGTCAGGAACAAGACAAGGGTGCCCACTTTCACTGCTACTATTCAACATAGTTCTGGAAGTTTTGGCCACAGCAATCAGAGCAGAAAAAGAAATAAAAGGAATGCAAATTGGAGAAGAAGAAGTAAAACTCTCACTGTTTGCAGATGACAGGATCCTCTACATAGAAAACCCTAAAGACTCCACCAGAAAATTACTAGAGCTAATCAATGAATATAATAAAGTTGTAGGTTATAAAATCAACACACAGAAATCCCTTGCATTCCTATACACTAATAATGAGAGAGTAGAAAAAGAAATCTAGGAAACAATTCCATTCACCATTGCAACGAAAAGAATAAAATACTTAGGAATATATCTACCTAAAGAAACTAAAGACCTATATATAGAAAAGTATAAGACACTGGTGAAAAAAATCAAAGAGGATACTGATAGATGGAGAAATATATCATGTTCATGGATTGGAAGAATCAATATAGTGAAAATGAGTATGCTACCCAAAACAATCTACAGATTCAATGCAATCCCTATCAAGCTACCAGAGGTATTTTTCACAGAGCTAAAACAAATAATTTCACAATTTGTATGGAAATACAAAAAACCTCAAATAGCCAAAGCAATCTTGAGAAAGAAGAATGGAACTGGCAGAATCAACCTGCCTGTCTTCAGGCTCTACTACAAAGCCACAGTCATCAAGACAGTATGGTACTGGCACAAAGACAGACATATAGATCAATGGAACAAAATAGAAAGCCCAGAGATAAACCCACGCACCTATGGACACCTTATCTTTGACAAAGGAGGCAAGAATATACAATGGAGTAAAGACAATCTCTTTAACAAGTGGTGCTGGGAAAACTGGTTAACCACTTGTAAAAGAATGAAACTAGAACACTTTCTAACACTATACAAAAATAAAGTCAAAGTGGATTAAGATCTTAAAGATCTAAATGTAAGACCAGAAACTATAAAACTCCTAGAGGAGAACATAGGCAAAACACTCTTTGACATAAATCACAGCAGGATCCTCTATGACCCACCTCCCAGTATACTGGAATAAAAGCAAAAATAAACAAATGGGATCTAATTAAAATTAAAAGCTTCTGCACAACAAAGGAAACTATAAGCTAGGAGAAAAGACAGCCTTTGGAATGGGAGAAAATAATAGCAAATGAAGCAACTGACAAATAAGTAATCTCAAAAATATACAAGCAACTCCTGCAGCTCAATTCCAGAAAAAATAACCCAATCAAAAAATCGGCCAAAGAACTAAATAGATATTTCTCCAGAGAAGATATACAGATGGCTAACAAACACATGAAAAGATGCTCAACATCACTCATTCGCAGAGAAATGCAAATAAAAACCACAATGAGGTACCATTTCACACCAGTCAGAACGGCTGTGATCCAAAAGTCTACAAGCAATAAATGCTGGAGAGGGTGTGGAGAAGAGGGAACCCTCTTACACTGTTGGTGGGAATGCAAACTAGTACAGCCACTATGGAAAACAGTGTGGAGATTCCTTAAAAAATTGCAAATAGAACTGCCATATGACCCAGCAATCCCACTCCTAAGCATACACACTGAGGAAACCAGAATTGAAAGAGACACGTGTACCCCAATGCTCGTCACAGCACTGTTTATAATAGCCAGGACATGGAAGCAACCTAGATGTCCATCAGTAGATGATAGGATAAGAAAGCTATGGTACATATACACAATGGAGTATTACTCAGCCATTAAAAAGAGTACATTTGGATCAGTTCTAATGAGGTGGATGAATCTGGAGCTGATTATACAGAGTGAAGTAAGCCAGAAAGAAAAATAGCAATACAGTATACTAATGCATATATATGGAATTTAGAAAGATGGTAATGATAACCCTGTATGCGAGATAGCAAAAGAGACACAGATGTATACAACGGTCTTTTGGACTCTGTGGGAGAGGGAGAGGGTAGGATGATTTGGGAGAATGGCATTGAAACATGTATAATATCATATAAAAATGAGTCACCAGTCTAGGTTCGATGCAGGATACAGGATGCTTGGGGTTGGTGCCCTGGCATGACCCAGAGAGTTGGTATGGGGAGGAAGGTGGGAGGGGGCGTTCAGGATTGGGAACACGTGTACACCCGTGGTGGATTCATGTTGATGTATGGCAAAACCAATACAGTGTTGTAAAGTAAAATAAAGTAAAAAGTAAATAAATAAATAAAAATTAAAAGTAACTGAAAAAAAAAGAACACTTAATACAGTAAAGACATCAATTCTCCTCACAGTGATATATAGATTTAACATAATTGCCATTAAAATATTTTTTTGCAGAAAGATTTTTTTTTGTACTTAAATGCTCCACAAAGGAACTATGTATTAATATATGGAATGCAAAGGAACTTTAATAGGTCCTAACATTTTTTTAAAAAAAGAATAATACAGGGAAATTTTCTACTTGATTTCTGTCTTTAAAATATAGCCATATAATCAAGACTGATATAGCGGCCAACATATAGCCATAGAGATCAATGGAACAAAAGAGAGAACTCAGAAATAGATGCAAACAAATATGTCTAACTCAATTTGGATAAATATACAAAAGCAATTTGACAGAGGTAAGAGACCCTTTTTAACAAATGATGCTGGAAATCAGTAGCCAAAACAAACAAGTAAAAAACCCTAAATATCACTCCCAATAAAAATTTACTCAAAACAAATCATAAATTTAAATATTATTTTGAAAATCTATATATATTTTAGAGAAAAGTAAGATAAAATCTTTAGAATCTAGTTCTAGGCAAAGAGTCTTTAGTCTTGACATCAAAAGCATAAGCCATAAAAGAAAGAAACTGAACTTAATTTATATTAAAAAACTTGCTATATGAGAGACTGTGTTGAGAGATGAAAAGACAAGTTACAGAGTGGGAGAATACATTTATAAAACATGTATCTGACAAATGACTAGTATCTACAAAATATAAAAAAATTCTCAAAATGTAATACTGAAAAATCAAACATTAAAATTAGAAAATAGGCAAAAGACATGAATAAGTATTTCACAAAAGAGGATAAACAGATGACAAGCACGTGAAAAATGGCTCATACCATTAGCCTTTGGGAAGTGCATGTCAAAACCACAGTGAGATATCATTACATACCTAGAAGAATAGCTAAAATAAAAAAAAGAAAAGAAAAATGAAATGAAATCTCCAAATGTTTGAAAGGAGCCAGACATTTTTGATCACTTGATCATATTACTGGGAAATGTAAAATGATACAGCCACTCAGGAAAACAATTTGACAGTTCCTTAAAAAATATATAAAACATGAATATGATGGGACCAAAAAATTATAATCCTGAGCTTTGTCCCAGAGAAATGAAAATTTATGTTCACACCTAACCTGTACACAAATGTTTATAGCAGCTTTATTCATAATATCCCCAAACTATTCCATCAAAAACAATCTAGATGCCCTTCAACATGTGAATTATTAAAAAAAAAAAAAAAAACAAAACTAGTACATCCCACCCCTCTAGGGGGTGAGAAGGAGGCCCAAAAGAGAGGGGATATATGTATATGCATAGCTGATTGACTGTGCTATACAGCAGGAGAAACACAACATTGTAAAGCAATTATACCCCTATTAAAAAAAAAGAGCTGCACCACTTTTGAAGTGGTGGAATTTTTCTGTATCTTGACTGTATCATTGTCATTATCCCAGGTGGTAATATTGTATTATAGTTTCACAAGATGTTATATTGTGGTAAACTGAGTAAACAATAAGCAGAAGCCTTCTGTATTATTTCTTGAAACTGCTCATCAAGGTATGATTATCTCAAAATTTTAACAAAATTACATATTAAGTGGTATGGAGGAGAAAGAGGGGTGTATTTTTAGATAAAAGTAAATGAGTTGTACAGCAATTGCTTAAATATTTGAAGCAATCTGCAACGCAACTCCTGTCTTACTAATTGCAAGACACTAGTATATTATTTCAGAGAAGGCAAGGGCAACCCACTCCAGTGTTCTTGCCTGGAGAATCCCAGGGACGGCGGAGCCTGGTGGGCTGCCATCTATGGGGTCGCACAGAGTTGGACATGACTAAACCATCTTAGCAGCAGCAGCAGCAGCAGTATGTTATCTGGTACCTCAGACCAACATCAGGCTGTATCATTTGATTCTTTTACTATATTCCCCTGATCCTCTTCATTGCTGCTCTCTGTTTTCCATCACCACCTATCTTCCCTGTATCTCTTAGGCCCTCAATATTCCTTTCCTTATCAAAAGATACTGCAATGAATGGATCTAATTGATCCAGTCAACTTCAGAAAAACAGAAATAAACATTTTTTATCATTTCTTGCAGAAGGAAAAAAATCACTAGAAACAGACAATCTGGGGTTTAATTTCAGCTTGATACTTCCTTAAGGAGTGATCATGGGTGAGTGACTTGACAGCAGTAAGTCTCAGTTTCCTTTTCTTTAATATGGTTAGACTTCCTATCTGTTCTACATCATAATGCAATGATTTTAAGGATAAACAAAACAATATAATTGGTGATGGGTGGTCTCCAGACAGCTTACATGTCCCTGACATTCAAGCAGGGCTCCTGGATATATGAGGACAAGGTGGCCTGACAGCATCAGGGGTACCAATTAATAACCATTCTTTGAGCTAGAATTATTATTAGTCTCAGAATAAACACTGAATGGCTAATGAAATTTTATCTGTCTTCAGCAGGATTTTAATTTGCATGCTTTATGACATTAATATCTGTACAGTAGCCAGCAGATAGCTTTTAAAGTCTGTCTTTCTCTCTAATCTTTAAATGCAGTATAGGAAGAAATTAGTTTTTTCCCCCTCCTTGCCCCTAATATTTCTCTTTCCTCTTGGGATTTCTGTGCATTTTTCATATTTCTGTTAATATTTTCTTATTAATTTAACATTTGTTTAGGTGACTATGAGCAGAGACCATGGCAGAAACTATGGTGGGAAGTGCCTCTCAGAAATGAGGCATGCTCACAAACTAAACAATCTCTTTTCTTTTACCCTGAAACAAGAATCAACCCATATTTGCAGTTCCCCAAGCCCATAATGTTATACCAGTTTTCATGTCTTGGACCTGTTATTCCCTTTGCCTGGGTCTTTTGTAACAGACCTTGCCATCTTTAAGATTTGGCTTAGTCTTCATCTTTGAAGCCATGAATCACTCTTGATTATTTTGATTGCAACTGAGAAAACTCAATTCTAACTGGCTTATATTTTAAAAGGACATTTATTGTCTTATGTAGCTTATGTATATTTCCCTTAGCATTTCTAAGGGAAATCTGGCTTTAAGAATAGCTTGCTTGGGGAGGGAGATGGGAGGGAGGTTCAAGAGAAGAGGACATAGGTATACCTATGGCTGATTCATGTTGATGCTTGACAGAAAACAACAACATTCTGTAAAGCAATTATCCTTCAATTAAAAAATAAATAAAATTTTAAAAATAGCTTGTTTCAAGAAAATATCACCAAGTTCCAGGTCTCTTTGTTTCAAACATTTGTTCTTCTCCATGAACTCTAGACCCTATAAACAGACCCTATGGTCTATCTATCTATCTCTGCTTATATCTATCTCTGTTTCATGGACTATGCTAAAGCCTTTGACTGTGTGGATCATGACAAACTTGAAAACACTTAGAGAGATGGGAATACCAGACCATCTTACCTATCTCCTGAGAAACCTATATGCAGGTCAAGAAGCAACAGTTAGAACCCTGAAAGGAACAATTGATTGGTTCAAGATCAAGAAAGGTCTATGACATGGCTGTCTGTTGTCACCTTATTTGCTTAATCTATACACTGAGCATATTATAAGAAATGCCAGGCTGGATGAGTTACAAACTGGAATCAAGATAGGTGGGAAAAACATCGACCTCAAATATGCAATGGTACTACCCTAACGGCAGAAAGTGAAGAGGAACTAAAGAGTATCTTGATGAGGGTGAAAGAGGAGAGTGAAAATAGTTAGCTTAAGACTAAATATTAAAAAAAACCCTAAGATCATGGCACCTGGCCCCACTACTGCATGACCAATAGAAGGGGAAAAGGTGGAAGTAATGACAGATTTTCTTTTCTTGGGCTCCAAAATCACTGCGGATGGTGACTGAAGCCATGAAATTGGAAGACAATTGCTTCTTGGCAGGAAAGCAATAGTAAATATAGACAATGTGTTGAAAAATAGAGACATTACTATGTTGACAAAGGTCTGTATAGTCAAGGCTATGGTCTTCCCAATGGTCATGTATGGTTGTGAGAGTCGGACTGTAAAGAAGGTAGAATGCCAAAGAATTGATGCCTTCAAACTGTGGTGCTGGAGAAGACTCCTGAAAGTCCCTTGGAAAGCAAGGAGATCAAACCAATTAATCTTAAGGGAGATCAACCCTGAATCATCAGTCACTGGAAGGACTGATGCTGAAGCTGAAGCTCATCTGATTTGATTTTGGTCATCTGATCTGAATAGACAACTCATTGGAAAAGTCTCTGATGCTGGGAAAGATCAAGGCAGAAGGAGAAGAGGGTGCCAAAGGATGAGATGGTTGTTCGGCATCACCAGAGCAATGGACATGAACTTGGGCAAACTCTGGAAGATGGTGAGGGACAAGGAGGCCTGGTGTGCTGCAGTCCATGGGGTCACAAAGAGTCAGACATGACTGAGCAACTGAACAACAACATGGTCTGTTGATTTCACACCACAGGGAAAACAAGAATGTATTCCTATAAATCTCAGAGAAAGGTGCTATTGTTTCTTGTTGGTTGGAATTGCATCTTATGACCATTCTTGACACATGAGTGTTTTCAGGCATGTTGTCATGCCTAATCAGATGATAGTCTTGTTGACCTGTGAGTACCTTGAGAACCACTTTATTCCAAGATGCAATCCTGCTTTCCTTTATCTCTAAGAGAAACTTTTCACCTGTATCTACTAAATGCTTAGAAATTCACTGTGGCGGTGAGATCGAGAAATGGTAGAGACATGGTGATAAGGATGACAGAATCCATAACAGACTTACTTGTAAAGATGTTATATATGTGTGTGTGTGTGTGTGTGTGTGTGTATACAGACGCACACACAGAAATATGTGTATATGTTAATATTGTATATGTATATACACACAGGTATATATATGGGCTTCTCAGGTGGCACAGCAGTAAAGAAACCACCTGCTAACACAAGAGACTCAGGAGACGTGGGTTCAATCCATCGGTTGGGAAGATCCCCTACAGGAGGGCATGGCAACTCACTACAGTATTCTTGCCTGGAAAATTCAACAGACAGTGGAGCCTGGCAGGCTATAATCCATGGGGTCACAAAGAATGGGACACAACTGAGCCCACATGCACATACATATACACTATATACGTATGCACTGTATATACATATGTACTTCCCTGATGGTTCAGCAGTAAAGAGTCCATATGCAATGCAGGAGATGCAGGTTTGATCCCTGGGTCAGGGAGATCCCTTTGAGGAGGAAATGGTAGCCCCACTCCAGTATTCTTGCCTGGAAAATTCCATGGACAAAGAAGCCTGGCAGGCTACAATGTAAAGGCTCACAGAGTTGGACATGACTGAGTGACTAAGCATATATACATGTGTACACTATATGTGTGTGTGTGTATGCATACATATATATATATATATATGCACATTGTTTGTGGCTTTCTCTGATGAAAGTATCACAAGGAATACACAAAATTAGACTTTAAAAAAGGAGATCTGGTCTATATCCAAGAAACTGGGTGGTAAGTGTCAAACATGACTACAATTAAAACATCATTAAAAAATATTTATTATGTTGCAGATACTTCGCTGAATATTTTACTAACATTTTGCATTTAAATTGCATGACAATATAATAATGTACAGATAGGAAAAAAAGCTTATTAGCTTTAAGCTAATAGTTTTTGGTCTTTCATCATTTTAAAATATGAATGTATGAAAATATGAATCCATTGTGTGAAGAGATGAGAATATACTTATGTACAAAATGCCAAAATGTATTGCCCTTATAGAGAGATACAGCCTTAGCAGGAGAGAAAGACATTATTCAAATAATGTACCAGGATCACATTACATAGAGAATGGCTTATAGTCAAGGAGCACAGGGTACTATGACAACACAGAGCAGGGCATCTCTGAGGCATCAATAAAAGCTCTTCTGGAAAAGTTTATGTTTCAATTAAGACTCTGGGGACAGATTTCAGGTTAAGAAGATGGAAAAAAGAGGAATATTTCATATGGAGGACATAGTGTGGTCAAGTAATTTCAGGGACAAAGAAGCATGGTCTATTTGAGAATCTAGAAGGACAGAGTGGTTAGGATACTGAGAATTAGTCTGTCCTTTGGATAGGCTAACATGGAGTCAAATTGTGGAGATAGTGGCCAAACTTATAGGGCTTTGGTGGGCTATGGCATGTATTCTGATTTTATAGTAACCAAAACACTAGGAGCATTTCACCAATGGCTCAGTGGTAAAAAAAAAAAAAAAAATCCACCTGCAATGCAGTTACCTAAGAGATGTAGGTTCAATCCCTGGGTCAGGAAGATCCCCTGGAGAAAAAAAATGACAACCCACTCAAGTATTCTTGTCTGGAGAATCCCATGGACAGAGGAGCCTGGAAGACTACAGTCCCTGTGGCCTCAAAGAGTCAGACATGACTAAGCAACTAAATGACAAGGATAAACAACAACAAACATTTGTAGGGTTTTAAGCATAGGATAGGAAAACCTTTATTAGATTGTACTGCAGAGCAAGCAAGAATCTAGTGGGAGACCAACTAGGAATGCATAGTCAAGTCCAGGAGACAGTCTGCTGTGCTGTTAGCAATAGAGGTTTGAGAAATTGACTTTTAAAGTGATTGAAAGTGTTAATCCTTCAGTTGTGTCCGACTCTTTCGACCCCATGGACTGTATCTCACCAGGCTTCTCTGTCCATAGAATTCTCCAGGCAAGAATACTGGAGTAGGTTGCCATTTCCTTCTCCAGGGTATCTTTCTGACCCAGGGATCAAACCCAGGTCTCCTGCAATCCAAGCAGATTCTTTACTGTCTGTGCCACCAGGGAAGCCCATTAGAGTGATTACCAGGGGATAAATTCAGAGGTACTTAGTCATAACAGGAGGTTTGGATTGGATGTAGGAGCTTGGGATGAGAGAGGGAAGTGTTAGGATCAAAGGCAAGTTTGTGCAGTTATCTCAAAACAAACAAAAGGTAATAGGAAAGCAGGAAAGTAGGGTAAATGTTTCAGTAGGAGAATTGGGGAATGCAAACAGGAGGTGAGGCAAGTGTAATCAAAAGTAATCAAAAGGCAAGAGGCAGGCCAATGGGGAGGGGTGGTTTGGGTAAGCAGAAAGTCAGCAAAAGCCACTTGTTGACATAAATAGTAAGAAACTAGGTAGAAACAGCTGGAAACAGATCAATGAGAGTCTCAGGATCCAGGCTAAGGTGTTTATGCATAATCCAGTAGCAAGTAGGAGCCAAGAATGCTTCAAAAAAGAGGAAGTGCATGACTAAGTAAGAACATCAGGAAGATTCTCATGGCTGCTTATAAAAGATGGATTAAAGGGCAGAGTCAAAGAGAATAGAACTGATTAAACAGAGGGGGAACAATTAGGAGGCAATGCCACATATTCTGAGAAAGACATAAAGGGTTGGGAACAGGTCAGTGGAGATAGGGAAGAAAAGCAGATTCAAATTCTAAAGTTATGTGAATGTGCCATCATGCTGATTACCATGATATTCATGAATAATTAATACAGTGATCCTCTCTCTCAAAGTATTTATGACTTAGATGGGGGTAAAACTTGGTTTCATATCAATAAGCCCAAATAAGTAGCATGAGATATAGGAGAATCTGTAGAATTTCACAAGACAGAGAAGTAGTTCTCTTTGAAGGGATCAAGGAAACCTCAAGAAAGAGGGGTCTCTAAATTGTCAAGAGTACAGCTTTAATTCAGTAGACAGAGTTAAGGAAAGCATTTCAGAGATCCTGATCTCAAACGTCTATGTCCCTAGAAGAATTTGGTTTTTATGTGTGCCTAAAATTCCACTGTAATCTGTCTGATTTCTTGCGATAATTTTGCATCTCTGTTTACAGCCCCTGCCAACTAAGAATCCTATGCAAATTTCTCTAGGAAAACATGCAGCCCTTTTCTAGAGTAGTTAATGAAGATGGTAATGAGATTTCACTGAACTCTGATCCCAGAAACCCCTCTTCTAGACACCCTGACCTTCTTGAAGCCTGTGATGCCACCCATTGTCACCCTTGTCATGTTTTTTTGACAATGTTCAATCCTGATGACAGTGTTCATATCCAAGCCAATTTACAATTAATCTTACAGGCAGGCTCTTATCAAACTGTATCACACAATTTCCTGAGATGTCAACATTTAACACCCAATGCATTCTTTTCATGTATTATAATTATAATTCTATCAGAAAACCAGCCAAGGATTTCTAACATTTTTATCCTCATAACTCTAAGTAGCATATTTATAGCTACGGGATTGATGACTTTGTTAGGAAATGAAGTTGTAATTACCCACAATTTCCCAGAAATGATAGGGACAAAATATTTCACAGTAGGAAGGGAACCAAGGTCATCTGACAATAACTGTAATATTTGTTCAACAGTTTTACAGTTTTTCAACCAGTCTTCTCATTTATCCCATGAGACACCACTGGGCAGGAATTGCCATCTCTATTATGCAGTTGAAGGAACTGTGCTTTAGAAAGTAAGATGATTTTCTCAAGATGACACAGCTAGAAGGGGCACATGAGCCAGAAACTCAGATCTTTGGATTCTTCCACTATTATTGTTTGTACTTTAGTGTGCTGGTCTATAAAGTATGAACACCCTCAGAGAGTTGTCAAAGTTAACATCAGGTGACTTATAAGTAAAAATACTGGAAGCACTCAGGTATTAAACGTTGAGAATAATGGAATGATGGCTGAAAGGGAGAGTGCATGCCCAATATAAAAGCAGTAACAGAAAACATAATCCAAAGCACTGTGCCAAACAGATCACATGTCTGTGTAGCCTGGTCTTTGGACAGCCAGGTTATGATCCTTCAATATATATATGGAAAAAATGATTACACAGTTCTAGTTCCATCAACTTCTAGATTTTTAATATTTTATGTATCTTTGTGAGA
This sequence comes from Ovis canadensis, assembly GCF_042477335.2. NCBI lineage: Eukaryota > Metazoa > Chordata > Mammalia > Artiodactyla > Bovidae > Ovis > Ovis canadensis. The sequence goes on from NC_091249.1 coordinate 76,854,205, forward strand.
ATGTTTGACATTTTCCTTCTCATGTTTTTTGTCAAGTGCTCAATCCCTCAGATTTTTATATGTGGTTTTTTTAGGATCATATTTATATCAGGAAATTTATTAGGCAAATGGTTATAACAAACTGTGGAAAATTCTTCAAGAGACAGGAATCCCAGACCACCTAACCTTCCTCTTTAGAAATCTGTATGCAGGTCAGGAAGCAACAGTTAGAACTGGACATGGAACAGACTGGTTCCAAATGGGGAAAGGAGTACATCAAGGCTGTATGTTGTCACCCTGCTTATTTAACTTATATGCAGAGTACATAATCTGAAATGCCAGGCTGGATGAAGCACAAGCTGGAATAAAGCTTGCCAGGAGAAATATCAATAACCACATATACGTAGATGACACCGCCCTGATGGGAAAAAGCAAAGAAAAACTAAAGAGCCTCTTGATGAAAGTGAAAGAGAGTGAAAAAGTTGGTTTAAAACTCAACATTTAGAAAACTAAGATCATGGAATCTGGTCTCATCACTTCATGGCAAATAGATGGGGAAACAGTGGAAACAGTGACACACTTCTTTGGGAGGGCTCCAAAATCACTGCAGATGGTGACTGCAGCCATGAATTTGAAAGACGCTTGCTCCTTGAAAGAAAAGTTATGACAAACCTAGATAGCATATTCAAAAGTGGAGACATTAGTTTGCCAACAAAGGTCCATCTAGTCAAAGCTATGGTATTTCCAGTAGTCATGTTTGGATGAGAGAGTTGGACTATAAAGAAAGCTGGGAACCAAAGAATTGATGTTTTTGAACTGTTGTGTAAGAGAAGACTCTTGAGAGTCCCTTGGACTGCAAGGAGATCCAGCCAGTCTATCCTAAAGGAAATCAGTCCTGAACATTCATTGGAAGGACTGATGCTGAAGCTGAAACTCCAATACTTTGGCCACCAGATATGAAGAACTGACTCCTTGGAAAAGACCCTGATGCTGGGAAAGATTGAAGGCGGGAGGAGAAGGGGATGACAGAGGATGAGATGGTTGGATGGCATCACTAACTCAATGGACGTGAGTTTAAGTAAACTCAGGGAATTGGCGATGGACAGGGAGGCCTAGCCTGCTGCAGTCAATGGGGTTGCAAAGAGTCAGACATGACTCAGTGACTGAACTGAATTGAACTAAGACAATCAAAATAGTATATGTATAAAATCAAAGGCACAGTAAAATTAATATATAATTTTGGAGAAAGGAAGTTTTCATGAGGACTCATGGGATTAGCAGAAGTCTCCTAGAAATGATGCTGCTTTGGCTAAATTTAAAGAAGGGGTAGTCCTTAGTTGATAATGATGTTCAACTAGTGATACTCAATTAAAGTATCCAAGACAATTCACTGGCAAACAATGAGGATACTATATTTTAATTAATTTTATCTCTTCCTATTTAAAATTTTGTGTATGCTTAGCATGTGCAGATAGGTGTAGACTAATACCTATACATAATCTATAAACAGTAAATACTCATATATTTGAGTACACTCAAAAATGTTCTAAGAAAAATAAGGTCAAAAGAGTTTGAAAACCATTGAATAAATAAGGATGATAATTACTATTTTTGAATGAATATTATGAGGTAGGTACTTTGTTTTTCCATTTCATTTGTTATTGTTCTTCTATTTATTATTTCCATCTGTCTGCTTGCTTTGCCTTTAATTTGCTATTCTTCTTCTGAGTTTCTGTGGTTGGACCTTAGATTATTGATGGGAGAGTTTTCCTTGTTTCTTATATATGTATGTAGTGTTTTAGCTGCTCCTCTCAGCTGTGCTTTAGCTAAAGTTTTTTCTCTTGAAACTTCTTTTTTGAGTTATTTAGACATACTTGATTTAGTTTCCAAGTCTTTGAATACACTGCAGTCACCTTTCAGTTAATGATTTCTAATTTGATTATTTTATAGTTATTTCAGTTCATTTAAATTTGCTGAGGTTTGTTTCATGCTCAGTATATGGTCTGTCTTGGAATATGCTCTCTGTGCACTTGAAAAGAATTTATATTTTACTTTTGTTGGGTAGAGCATTCTATAGATAATAACTAGATTTTGTCAATGGATGGGCTTGGTAGATTCTTCTGTATCCTTCCTGATTTTCTGTCTAGTTGTTTCATCGATTGTTGACAAACGTATGTTAAAGTTTTCCGCTGTAAGTGCAGATTTGATTGTGTGTATGTGTTCTGTTGTAATTTTTATTGGAGTATAGCTGATTTATAACGTTGTGTTAGTTTCAGGTGTACAACAAAACAGATCAGTTATATATATACATGTCTACTCTTTTTCAGATTCTTTTCCCTTATAGGCCATTACAGAGTATTGAATAGAGTTCCCTGTTCTATATAGTAGTAGGTCTTTATTAGTTATCTATTTTATATATAGTAGTATGTATATATCAATCCCAATCTCCCAATTTATTCCTCCCCTACTTCATCCCCTGGTAACCATAAGTTTGTTCTGTAAGAGTGGATTTGTCTATCTCTCCTTGCAGTTATAAACTGTTGTGTAATTTGCAGTTTTATTATTTAGAGTTCCGTAGGTTCTTAATATTCCATTATACTCTTGGTAATTTTCTCTGTGGGGAAATCTGCTTCATCAGATATCAATATAGGCACTCCTCCTTTCTTTTGATGACTACTTGAATGAGACATTTTACTGTCTCTGTCTATATCACACTTGAAGTGATTTTCTTATAGATAGCATGTTGATATTTTTTCATTCTGTCCATCTATGTCTTCAAATAGGTATGTTTAGACCATTTTAATTTAATGCAATTATTGATATAATAGGGCTTAAGTCTGCCATTGTATTTTTGACTTATGTTTGCTCTCCATTTTTTATTTCTTTGTTTTTTTCTTCTGTTTTTCTGTAGATGGATTGAATATTTTTAGAATTCCAGTTTGATTGATAATCTCCAGTGCTCTGCAGTATATTTTTGTATAACTTTTATAGTGGGTTCTCTGTGTGTGTATAACTTAATAGGCTACAATGTCATCTGTAATAGTTTAAATGAAAGATACAGATTTTTCCTACTTTTATGTCCTTTTTTCTTCTTCCATTTGTGGCTTAGTTCAGGCTACTGTAGCAAAAATGCCACAGACTTAGGACATAGACAACAGAACTTCATTCCTCACAGTTCTTAAGGCTAGAAGTCCAAGGTGAGGTTGCCAACATGACCTAGTTGTGGTAAGCACTCTGTTTCTGACTTGCAGAAGGCCATCTTCATACTATTTTCTTTCATGGTGTGGGGAAGGAGTAAGAGAGGGGAACAAGGAGACATGGAGAGAGAGAAAGCACGCAGTTTGCAGTCTTCTTATTATATAAGGGTACTAATTTCATCATGAGGGCACTACCCTCATGACCTCATCTAAGCTTAACTGTCTCCCGAAAGTCCCATCTCCAAATATCACATTAGGGGAAGGTTTCAACATCTGAATCTGGGGGAGTACAATTCAGCTCATAGCATTTAAAAAAGTATAGTCGCCTTATTTATATTTTCAAACACATTTAGGGTCACATGAAAGAGTACTAAAACTTTTGCTTCTATTGCCAAACAATGAAGACTCAGAAGAAGACTCACTCACAGAGCTGAGCACATAGTAAGTAGGTGCTCATGGACTTTGGCCAGTAGAGCTACGCATTTTCTCCTCTGTGCTCCTGGAGTCCCTCAGTCTTGTACTGCAATCCCTCAATCTTGTACTGCAATCCTCTTCTTCTTCTTTTTTTTAAAATATTTGTCTGTTTATTTGGCTGTACTGGGTCTTGCTTTAGGCATGTGTTTGTGCTCAGTTGCTCAGTCATGTTCGACTCTTTGTGGTCCCATGGACTATAGCCTGCCAGGCTTCTCTGTCCATGGTATTTGCCAGGCAAGAATACTGGAGTGGGTTGCTATTTCTTCCTCCAGGGAATTTTTCTGACCCAGGAATCAAACCTACATTCCCTGCATTGTAAGCAGATTCTTTAGTGCTGAGCCATAAGGGAAGCCCCTTTAAACAATGAAGAAAACTTGAGACAGACACTTACTATATTTATCCTTATTTTTGGCTTACCTGTTCTTCCTTTCTAATGTTCCAAGAATCCTTTTTTATTGTGTCCTTTCTGTTCAGACAACTTTCTTTTGCTATTCTTTTTTCCCTCCATTCTTTTAAGGTAAATTTGCTGGAATAAATTGTTTTACTTCATCTGAGAATATCTCTCTCTTTTTCTTTTTTCTTTTTTTAGAGAAAGGACATTTTTGTTGGATATAGAATTTTGAGTTGACATTTCTTTCAGTAACTTGATAATGCGGTGCTAATTCCTCCTGGCATCTATGGTTTCTGGGGGGAAATCTGCTGTCATTTGGAGTGTATCTCAATAGTTAAGCTGTCCTTTCTCTTAATTCCCTTCTTCCCATGATTTTTCCTTTGTCTCTAGTTTTCACAAGTTTGTGTACAGTGAGTCGTGAAGTGTATTTTTTGAAGTTTATACTATTTGCTAAGATCCTTGAATCTCTATGTTTAATCTTTTACCCAATTTTAGAAGCTTTAATTACTTTATTAGCCATGCCTTTTTCATCCTCTCCTTCTAAGACTTCAGTAATAAGAATGTTCTATCTTTTCTTCCCACATGTCCTTGAAGCTCTCTTCATTTTTTTCCCCCAGTCTACTTTCTCTCTGTGTTTCACACTGTATCACTAGTATCAAGCTTCCTGATTCTTTTCTCTGTCTTCTGTATTTGCTATTTATTCACCCATTAAGTTTGATTTGGTTACTGTATTTTTAAGGTTAAAATTTTCCATTTAGTTCTACTTTCTTTTTTTTTTTTTTTTGCTGAAACTTTCTTTTTACTTGTTCCAAGGATGTTCATAATTGTTTATCTTTCATTTTTCCAGATGGTTGCTTTCAAGTCTTTGTCAAATGATTCTAACATTTCTTTCATCTTGGTGCTGGCATTCAATGTTACCTTTCATCATTCAGTTTTAGATTTTCCCAGTTCTTGGCATAATGACTTATTTTCAATTTAAACATGGATATTTTGAGTATCATAAGACTACAGATTTGGGGTGACTGGTGTAGGAGAAAAACCATCAGCATATCATAATAATAGGGCAGAAGCTGGTTTCCTTGACATGAGTCAGTAGTCTATTGTTTGATGTGAAACTCAGTGATCTCTCTCTGGGAATGGATGTTTTACTCTACTCCATAATACTATTTTTTTTTAATCATAATATATTATTTCCTTAGTCCCTGCTCATTTTTTCTATTGTAAATTTTATTGCATTTTGTCATTCATTGTGAATCTTTAAAAGATTATAAAAATAAAACATGTCTAGGGCAGATAAGAATATGGAATTATTAGAGGCAAGTATTCTTTAAGAAAACACATGGCAGAGTTCATGCTTGGCAACCATAGGTGGCCCAGATGTCATTTCTTTGCTCGGCTTTCTTTTGTTTGTTTTGACAATTCTATCACATACAGCTGCCATTAAACCTTCAATGACAGTAGGCAGTTGCCACCTCAGGAGAGTTGATGTGATAACCTACTTTCAAGAACACCTGCTTGCTTGACTGAAATAGTGTGCTGATTTCATACAAACTGTCCGTCTCACTGAATCCAGGGCCTGTGACTCAAGCAGGAAAAAGAACAAATATTTTACACAGAGAACTAGAAATTATCTTCATAGTTGTATACTCCCTAGAGTTAATATTGTGAATTCCCTTGCACACTCAGATTGTGTCTCACTAGCTTTGAATTACATTATTTTCATTTTAATACCCTGAAATTTGTAAGGTTGTGAAATGCTTTAAAAATTAGTCTACACCCCCAAATAGCTTAAATGGAAATATAATCCAAAGTGTCAAAATTAATTTTAAAATCTTACAATATTTTATGTTTTTCAAGAGACATTCCTCATATGACTTTTTTCTCCTTTCCAAGCCTCTTGTATGCAATGCTGCACGCAATGCTTTTCATAATCTGTGTGGTTTTCTCTTTTTTTCTTGAATATTATGTCAGTGAACCTAACATGTTTTATTAAACCTTATTCTCTCCTCTTTCTCCTTTTTGGTTTTGTCTTTATTAGTCTATGCACTTACTTCTATATTAAAAAAAAAAAAAAACTTTGAGAATACATCTATAAAGGCAAGACATTCTTCCAGAGAGGTTCAGAACGAATTGGGGAGAAACTGTGAAGATACTTCTTGATTCCATCATAGCTGCCAATGCTTTTTATAGACTTAGCTTTTTAAAGAATGATACCTAATGTAATAAAAATCAACATTATTTAATCTGCCAGCATCTCTGAGCTAATTAGACCTCATTAAAAGAATTTCTCAAAGCCTCATTTCACTGCGTAGGCGAGGACAATGTTCATGTCATTTTGTATGCAAGATCCAGAGGGTGGAAACAGCACATTTAAAGCTGGACAACATGTATCCAGCTCTAAATATTTCCCAATAGTTGTATGAACTGGAAATGAGCTCAGAAGACTATTAAACCCTGTGTTTCTGAACCTGGAGTGTATGTATTTCAGTGGTGCACCAGAGGATATGCAAAGCCATAAGGCAACTGCACATCATTCTAGAAAAGAATTGTATTCAATTGTGAGTAAATGAAAACATACATTTTAGAGTAAAACAAGCATAGATTTTAAACAATAAAACAGTTGCAAACTACTCTTAAGACATATTGTGACACTTCAAAGAAATTGAGATCTTGCATTGCTTCAGACTATCCCTCTATACTTCTATGTGTGATCAGTCACTCAGTCATGTCTGACTCTTTTGTACCCCATGGACTGTAGCCTGCCAGGCTCCACTGTCCATGAGATTTCCCAGGCAAGAATACTGGAGTGGGTTGCCATTTCCTTCCCCAGGGATCCTCCACACCCAGGAATTGAACACATATCTCCTGCTTTGGAAGGCAGATTCTTAACCACTAAGCCACCTGGGAAGCCCATTCCCCTATACTTATTGCAGTATATATTCACTCCCTCTTCATTTGGGACAATTGTTTCCAAATTTGTTTGTATACTGCAACAACATGGGGTGCTTTTTAAATGATAGTGCTCTGGTGCACATGAATCCCAGCCCCCACTTCAAACATGCTGAAATCAGAATCTCTGGACAAAGAACCTAGGCATCTGGGTTTTACTTTCGTTGTTATTCATTTTGTTTTTTAAATTAAAACTCCTTAGACACTCTGATGGGAAACCAGCATTGGGAAGCACTGGTTTAGAAGGTACTTTAGTAGAACTATAGAAAAAGTACTGCACAGATTATTGTTTTCCTTTTATACTTCAGGCAGCTAAGGCTCAGAAATAGGAAGGAACTCACTCAGGTGACAGAGCACATTATTGTCAGAGCTCAAAGTAGAATGCAGATCTCCTAATGTTTATGCAGTGTTTTTCTAACTAAATTTATCTTTGCAACACTTGTAATTAACCAATGTCAGTTTTATAGACATTAGTTACACCATGGCTAATTAGAAAACGGACCTCAAGGCTAAATCACTGAAGAAAGTACTTTCTTAATAATAATAATTTAAAAAAATACCCATAGATTATTTACATGGGAATAGCCTGATTGCAAAGAGTCAGACATGACTTAGCAACTAAACAACAACAACAATAAGCCTCCACTTAGAAGAGCTAGGATATTCTCCCATTCCCAAGTGTGTATATGTGTGTGTGTGTGTGTGTGTGTGTGTGTGTTTTAGCTCAATAAACATGTATTCAGCGATAGTCCAGTGTTGACCATCCCAAGCAAAGTAAAGAGAACCACAGTTTCCCAGTGCCCTCAAGGAACTTTCTGGTCCAGTGGAAAAGCGAGACATCACAACTGCTATCAGCTGAGGCAAGGTAGAATGAGACGTATAATTAGATGCCAACACAGATGCTGGGGGGTAAACAGAAGAGGAGTGATGTTTTAGGCTAGGGGAACTAATAGTGTTTTATGGAAACAGCCTTGAAGGCTCAGAAACACTTGATTAATGTAGAAGAAAGTGTGTACCCCATCTACAGTAACTTGAGACAAAGTAGTGGGGTGGTGATATATAGGACATACAATGGAATTACTTTTAACAGAAAATGTAGATCTCATTTAGGGATAATGAGAAAGCCACATATAAACAAAGGGACACTTAAACATTCTTCAAATCATCCATAGACTAGAATACATACTCAGCTTATGTAACCAATCTCACACTGAGGGCAAGGACAATGCCTTATGATTCTTGGCATCAGGGGCATGGTACATAAGAGGTGAACTATAGATGATGGAAAGAGAGGACAGAGATAAGAAGATTAGATGACTGAACACCTGCTTCACAGGGTTGTTATAAAAATTTTTGTTAAAATGTTTTCTACTGTGCTTTTTACACAGCTTTGCCCATAATAAAAGTCTGCTGAATTTGAAACTGAGCAGTTCCCTAGAAAAGCTAATCAGAAAGCGAATTGTGCTGTTTCTCTGGAAACTTGGAAACAACTTATTTCTCTTCAAGGCATCTTCACATGGCTGAAGGGATCAAGTATAAACTGTCCATATGTTCCTGGGCTTCTGAACAAAAAAGGTAGATCCCGTGCCTTCTTTCTTGTACTTTCCTCCTGAGCACAAGAATTATGTTAGCTCATAAAAGAGTGTTTTCTCACTCCACCTTCCAAAGTGCTCTTCTGCCTAACTAACTTGTACCCCTTGGATATCATCATTTATCACTGTGGCTTCTTTTCTATTTCACAAGAAAAATAATGCAAAGCTTCCTAAGAGACAATTCAGAAAAACTCCATTTAAAAAATGTGATTCTAACACATTTTGATCAACTGTACAATGCATCATTTATCCTTCCCACTTTCTGTGCTTCTTCTCTTCTGTAGAGTTTGGCAGCTATATACATGTCTATTACACAGAATGCCATGGGCATGGCTATGACATATGTAAATAAAGACTGCTAGCTTCTCAGTTTTTATAGCAAAACCTGAAGGATAATAAAGAGTGCTGCTTTACAGACAATGGGGGAGTGTGGATCATCAGAAGGTGAGGGGGGGAAATAAAAGGATGGCTTGAGTAGTAAAGGAAGATGGAGAGTGTGGACAAGTAATGAGTGTCAATAAGCATCTCAGACACTGCATTACAGGTTCATGACTGGTGGGTGTGGGAAGGGAAAAAGTATCTCACGTACAAAACTGTCCTGAAATGTGGGAGCAAAGGAAACTCTTCTTTTGAGATCACTGTATGAGATGTTAGTATCAGACTGTATATGGAAACAAATTAGGGGATGAAAGAAACTCACTCAATCACATTTTAGCAGAATATAAACAGCTCAAAGCAGAGACATTACTTTGCTGACTAAGGTCCGTCTAGTCAAGGCTATGGTTTTTCCTGTGGTCATGTATGGATGTGAGAGTTGGACTGTGAAGAAGGCTGAGCGCTAAAGAATTGATGCTTTTGAACTGAGGTGTTGGAGAAGACTCTTGAGAGTCCCTTGGACTGCAAGGAGATCCAACCAGTCCATTCTGAAGGAGATCAGCCCTGGGATTTCTTTGGAAGGAATGATGCTAAAGCTGAAACACCAGTACTTTGGCCACCTCATGTGAAAAGTTGACTCATTGGAAAAGACTCTGGGATGATTAGAGGCAGGAGGAGAAGGGGATGACAGAGGATGAGATGGCTGGATGGCATCACTGACTTGATGGAGGTGAGTCTGAGTGAACTCCGGGAGTTGGTGATGGACAGGGAGGCCTGGCGTGCTGCGATTCATGGGGTCGCAAAAAGGCGAACACGACTGAGCGACTGAACTGAACTGAACTGAACCAGCTCATGGTATATTAACTGTAATTGCAGCCAGGATTAATCAGGAGGCTACTGCAGAGATGTAAGTGGCTCACACTAGGACACTACTTCAGTTCAGTTCAGTTGTTTGGTCATGTCAAAATCTTTGCGACCACATGCACTGCAGCACGTCAGGCTTCCCTGCCAATCACCAACTCCAGGAACTTACACAAACTCATGCCCATTGAGTCAGTGATGTCATCCAACCATCTCATCCTCTGTCATTCCCTTCTCCTCCTGCCTTCAATCTTTCCCAGCCTCAGAGTCTTTTCAAATGAGTCAGTTCTTCACATCAGGTGGACAATTATTGGAGTTTCAGCTTTAGCATCAATCTTTCCAGTGAATATTCAGGACTGATTTCCTTTAGGATGGACTGGTTGGATCTCCTTGCTGTCCAAAGGACTCTCAAGAGTCTTCTCCAACACCACTATTCAAAAGCTTCAGTTCTTTGGAACTTAGCATTTTTATAGTTAAACTCTCACATCCATACATGAGTACTAGAAAAACCATAGCTTTGACTAGATGGAACTTTGTTGGCAAAGTAATATCTCTGCTTTTGAATATGCTGTCTAGGTTGGTCATAACTTTTCTTCCTCTTTTAATTTCATGGCTGCAGTCACCATCTGCATTGATTTTGGAGCCCAAGAAAAATAAAGTCTGACCTTGTTTCCACTGTTTCTGCATCTATTTCCCATGAATTGATGGGACCAGATGCCATGATCTTAGCTTTCTGAATGTTGAGTTTTAAGACAACTTTTTCACTCTTCTCTTTCATTTCATCAAGACGCTCTTTAATTCTTCACTTTCTGCCATAAGGGTGGTGACATCTGCATATCCGAGGTTATTGACATTTCTCCGAGAAATCCTGATCCAGCTTGTGCTTCATCCAGCCCAGTGTTTCTCATGATGTACTCTGCATATAAGTTAGATAAGCAGGGTGACAATATACAGCTTTGACATACTCCTTTCCTGATTTGGAACCAGTCTGTTGTTCCATGTCCAGTTCTAACTGTTGCTTCCTGAACTGCAAACAGATTTCTCAAGAGGCAGGTAAGGTGGTCTGTTATTCCCATCTCTTGAAGAATATTCCATAGGTTTTTGTGATCCACACAAAGGCATTGGCATAGTCAATAAAGCAGAAGTAAATGTTTTTCTGGAACTCTCTTGCTTTTTTGATGATCCAATGGATGTTGGCAATTTGATCTCTGGTTTTGCTTCATCCAGCATTAACTTCTGGAAGTTCATGGTTCATGTACTGTTGAAGCCTGACTTGGAGAATTTTGAGCATTACTTTGCTATCATATCAAATGAGTGCAATTGTGTGGTAGTTTGAGCATTCTTTGGCATTGCCTTTCTTTGGGATTGGAATGAAAACTGACCTTTTCCAGTCCTGTGGCCACTGGTGAGTTTTCCAAATTTGCTGGCATAGTGAATGCAGCACTTTCACAGCATCATCTCTTAGGATTTGAAAGAGCACAACTGGAACTCCAACACTCCTCCCCCCTCCCCCTCCCCGTCCCCCTCCCCCTCCCCCTATAAGTATTCAAGGAGACAATGCATGCCAAATTCTTATGCAGGGCTTGGTACGTGTGAGTGTTCAACACTTGATCATTTCTATTCTAATCTTTTGTTCTTAGTCAGCCTATTACATGAACCCTTTCATCCTGCCCTGCTTGGAATACTTAACCCAAAGTCATATGGTCATGTCTTATTGCTAAAGGCAAGATTTTAACTGAAAATCTTGAAGTAGTTACTCACTACAGATATTGTTCTCAGTCTCTCTTGAGCAAGATTCACTCTCACTACTCCACCAAAGGGTCTGATGCTATAAAGAGCAATATTGCATAGGAACCAGGAATGTTAGGTCCATGAATCAAGGCAAATTGGAAGTGGTCAAACAGGAGATGACAAGAATAATCATCGACATTCTAGGAATTAGCAAACTAAAATGGACTGGGATGGGTAAATTTAACTCAGATGACCATTATATCTATTACTGTGGACAAGAATCCCTTAGAAGAAATGGAGTAGCCATCATAGTCAACAAAAGAGTGCAAAATGCAGTATTGGATGCAATCTCATAAATGACAGCATGATCTCTGTCCATTTCCAAGGCAAACCATTCAATATCATGGTAATCCAAGTCTATGCCCTGACCCGTAATGCTGAAGAAGCTGAAGTTGAATGGGTCTGTGAACTTCTATAAGACCTTCTAGAACTAACAACCAAAAGAGATGTCCTCTTCGTTATAGGGGACTGGAATGCAAAAGTAGGGAGTCAAGAGACACCTGGAATAGGAGGGAAATTTGGCCTTGGAGTACAGAATGAAGCAGGGCAAAGGCTAATAGAGTTTTGCCAAGAGAATGCACTGGTCATAGCAAACACCCTCTTCCAACAACATAAGAGAAGACTCTATACATGGACATTACCACACTCCTACTTTTCTTTGATTAGTGTTACCATGATATATTTTTTCTCCATCCACACAGTTTTATTCTATACATTTCTGTGTATTCAAAGTGGGTTTCTTGTAGACAGCATTAGCTGTGTTTTTCTTTGATTCATTCTCAAAATTTCTATTATTTAAACTGCTCTTCTTACACTACTGATGTTTAAAGTGATTACTGTTGTTGTCCAGTCACTCAGTCATGACAAACTCTTTGTGACCCTGTGGACTGCAGCATGCCAGGCTTCCCTGTCCTTCACCGTCTCCCAGAGCTTGCTCAAACTCATGTTCAATAAGTCTGTGATGCCATCCAACCATCTCATCCTCTGTTGTCTCCTTCTCCTCCTGCCTCTAACCCTTCCCAGGACTGGGGGCTTTCCAGTGAGTCAGCTTTTTGCATCAGGTGGCCAAAGTATTGGAGCTTCAGCAAAATACTTCAAAAGAATAGTCAGGGTTGATTACTTTTAGGATTGACTGGTTTGATCTCCTTGGAGTCCACAGGAGTCTGAAGAGTCTACTCCAACACCGCAGTTCAGAAGTATCAATTCCTCAGCACTCAGCCTTATTTGCAGCCCAAATCTCACACATCCACACATGGCCAAATGAAAAATCACAGCTTTGAATATATGGACCTTTGTTGATAAAATAATGTCTCTGCTTTTTAATACACTGTCTAGGGTTGTCATAGCTTTTCTTCCAAGGAGCAAGCGTCTTTTAATTTCATGGCTGCAGTCACCATCTGCAGTGATTTTAGAACCCAAGAAAACAAAATCTGTCACTGTTTTCATTGTTTCCCCATCCATTTGCCATGAAATGATGGAACTGGAAGCCATGATCTTTGTTTTTTGAATGTTGAATTTTAAGCCAGCTTTTTCACCCTTCACTTTCACTTTCATCAAGAGGCTCTTTAGTTCCTCTTTGCTTTCTGCCATGACAGTGGTATCATCTGCATATCTGAGGTTATTGATATTTCTCCCTGCCATCTTGATTTCAGCTTGTGCTTCATCCAGCCCGGTATTTCTCATGATGTACTCTGCATATAAGTTAAATAAGCAGGGTGACAACATACAGCCTTGACATACTCCTTTCCCCATTTGGAACCAGTCCATTGTTCCATATCTGCTTCTAACTGTTGCTTCTTGACCTGCATACAGATTTCTGAGGAGGCAGGTAAGATGGTCTGATATTCCCATCTCTTTAAGAATTTTTCACAGTTTGTAGCAATCCACATAGTCAAAGGCTTTAGTGTAGTCAATGAAGCAGAAGTAGATGTTTATCTGGAATGCTCTTGCTTTTTCTATGATACAATGGATGTTGAAAATTTCATCCCTGGTTCCTCTGCCTTTACTAAATCCAACTTGAACACCTGGAAGTTCTTGGTTCACGTACTGTTGAAGCCTGGCTTGGACAATTTTGAGCATTACCTTGCCAGCATGTCAAATGAGTGCAATTGTGCAGTAGCTTGGGCATTGTTTAGCACTGCCCTTGTTTGGGACTAGAATGAAAACTGACCTTTTCCAGTCCTGTGGCCACTGCTGAGTTTTCCAAATTTGCTGGCATATTGAATGCAGCACTTTCACAGCATCATCTTTTAGGATTTGAAATAACCCAACTGGAATTCCATCACCTCCACTAGCTTTGTTCGTAGTGATGCTTCCTAAGGCCCACTTGACTTCACATTCCAAGATGTGTGGTTCTAGGTAAGTGATAACACCCCCGTGGTTATTTGAGTCATCAAGATCTTTTTGTATAGTTCTGCATATTCTTGCCACCTCTTCTTAATATCTTCTGCTCTGTTAGGTCCATACCGTTTCTGGCCTTTATCGTAAGCATCTTTGCATGACATGTTCCCTTGGTATCTAATTTTCTTGAAGAGATCTCTAGTCTTTTCCATTCTGTTGTTTTCCTTTATTTCTTTGCATTGTTCACTTAGGAACACTTTCTTATCTCTCCTTGCTATTCTTTGGAACTCTGCATTCAAATGAGTATATCTTTCCTTTTCTTTTTTCCATTTATCTTTTCTTCTTTTCTCAACTATTTGTAAGACCTCCTCAGACAACCATTTGTCTTTTTGGATTTCTTTTTCTTGGGATGGTTTTGATCACTGCCTCCTGTACAATGTCATGAACCTCCATTCATAGTTCTTCAGGTACTCTGTGTATCAGATGTAATCCCTTGAATCTATTTCTCACTCCCACTGTATAATCATAAGGGATTTGATTTAGGTCATACCTGAATGCCCTAATGGTTTTCCCTACTTTCTTCCATTTGAGTCTGAATTTTGCAATAAGGAGTTTAGATATGAGCCACAGTCAGCTCCCAGACTTTTTTTTTTTTTTTTTTTTTTGCTGATTCTATAGAGCTTCTCCATCTTTGGCTGCAAAGAATATAATAATCTAATTTCAGTATTGACCATCTGGTGATGTCCTGGTGTAGAGTCTTTTTTTGTTGTTGTTGTTGATCTATTCATAGGTGTGATTGGGATATTATTAATTTCCCATTTCATACTTGTTAGCATTTGTCTTACATATTGTGGTACTCCTATGTTGGGTGCATATATATATACATATATATATATTTTTTTTTTTTTATGGAATTTATTTTTTATTTTTTTTCTTTAATTCTTACATGCGTTCCCAAACATGAACCCCCTTCCCACCTCCCTCCCCATAACATCTCTCTGGGTTATCCCCATGCACCAGCCCCAAGCATGTTGCACCCTGCGTCAGACATAGACTGGCGATTCAATTCTTACATGGTGTAGAGTCTTATCTTGTGTTTGTTGGAAAGGGTGTTTGCTATGACCAGTGCATTCTCTTAGAAAAACTGTTAGCCTTTTCCCTGCTTCATTTTGTTCTCCAAGGCCAAACTGCCTGTTACTCGAGGTATCTCTTGACATCCTACTTTTGCATTTCAGTCCGTATGATGAAAAGGACATCTATTTTTGGTGTTAGTTCTAGAAGGTCTTGTAGGTCTTCATAGAACTGTCAACTTCAGCTTCTTTGGCATTAGTGGTTGAGGCATAGACTTGAATTACTGTGGTATTGAATGGTTTCCCTTGGAAACAAACAGAGATCACTGTCATTTTTGAGATTGCATTCAAGTACTGCATTCATTTCAGACTCTCTTGTAGACTCTGAGGACCACTCCACTACTTCTAAGGTTTCTTGCCCATCAGTTCAGTTCAGTCACTCAGTCACGTCCGACTCTTTGTGACCCCATGAATCACAGCACGCCACGCCTCCCTGTCCATCACCAACTCCCAAAGTTCACTCAGATTCATGTCCATCGAGTCAATGATGCCATCCAGCCATCTCATCCTCGGTCATCCCCTTCTCCTCCTGCCCCCAATCCCTCCTAGCATCAGAGTCTTTTCCAATGAGTCAACACTTTGCATGAGTTGGCCAAAGTACTGGAGTTTCAGCTTTAGCATCATTCCTTCCAAAGAAACCCCAGGGCTGATCTCCCTCAAAATGGACTGGTTGGACCTCCTTGCAGTCCAAGGGACTCCCAAGAGTCTTCTCCAACACCATAGTTCAAAAGCATCAATTCTTTGGCACTCAGCCTTCTTCACAGTCCAACTCTCACATCCATATATGTCTACTGGAAAGTAGTAGATATAATGATCATCTGAATTAAATTCACCTATTCTGGCCTATTTTAGTTCACTGATTCCTAAAGTGTTGATGTTCACTCTTGCTACCTCCTATTCGACCACTTCCAATTTACCTTGATTCAAGGACCTAACATTCTAGGTTCCTATGCAATTTTGTTCTAACAGTAACTTTACTTCCATCACCAGTCACATCCTCAACTGGGCATTGTTTCTGCTTTGGCTCAGCCTCTTCATTCCTTCTGGAGCTATTTCTCCGCTGTTCTTCAGTAGCATCTTGGGCACCTACCAGCCTGGGGAGTTCATTTTTCAGTGTCACATCTTTTGCCTTTTCATACTCTTCATGGGGTTCTCAAGGCAAGAATGATGAAGTGGTTTTCCATTCCCTTCTCCAATGGGCTGCATTTTGGCAGAACTCTCCACCATGACCCAGTTGTCCTGGGTAGGCCTACACAGCATTGCTCATAGTTTCATTGAGTTATACTAGGCTGTCATCCATATGATTTGTCTGATTAGTTTCCTGTGATGGTGATTTTCATTTCATCTATCATGTGTATGACTGAATCTTGTTTTGGTGGGCAAGGCCATGCAGAGCAAATCTTTAATCCAATTTTCTGTTGATGGGTTGGGCTGTGTTCCCTACCTGAAGTTTAGTCTGAGGCCAAAGTACGTAGGGGCAATGGCAGTAATGGTGACTGCCTTCAAAAGAACTTATTACAGCATGCCACAGCTTCTAGGACTGTTGTAGCTAGTGCCTCTCACCCCACAGCAGGCCACTATTGACCCATGTCTCCGCTGGAGACCCTCTGACACTCAGAGGCAAGTCTGGCACAGTCTTTTGCGGGGTCACTGCTCCTTTCTGCGGGGTCCTGGTGAGCACAAGGTGCACACTCCAACAGTCTTCTCCAAGAGTCTTTTCCACAGTCCTGTGGAAGTTCTGTAATCAAATCCCACTGGCCTTCAAACAAATTCCCTGAGGGTCCTCAGCCTCTTTGCCGGATCCCCAGGTTGGGAAATCTGTTGTTGGCCCTAGAAACTCTGTAGTATTACAAAAACTTCTTTGGTATAATTGTTCTCCAGTTTGTAGCTCATCTGCTTGGTGGCTCTATTGTGGAACTCATGGCAACCTCCTGGGGGACTTATGTTGCACACTGGGCCTCCCAGGCATGCTGCAGCCAGAGCCCCTGTCCCCGAGGCAGGTCACTGCTGACCCTTGCCTCCGCAGGAGTCACTCAAACACTCAAAGGCAGGTCTGGCTCAGTCTCTCATGGGTTCTGGTGTGCACACGATTTTGTTAGCACCCTCTGAGCGTCTCTGGCAGGTCTGAGATTTGATTTTAAATGCTATTGCGCCCCCACTACCATCTTGTTGAGGCTTCCCCTTTGCTAATTATATTAATATCTACCATACTGATTATTTTTAAAAAAAATGTATTAACCTATCCTTTGTTACATTTTTTTTACCTTGCACACTTTTCCTGATTTGTGTCATTCTGAGCATTTTAGATGATCTCATTTTCTTTTCTTAGAAAATTAGTTCTATTTATTTTCCTATCTATCTCGTTAACATTTTTAAGTCATTGACCTAGAGTTTACAATATGTATTTCCAACTAATTCAAATTCATTTTCAAGTAACACTATCCACTTCCTGAACAGTGCAACTTATAACAACACAGCATTTCTAATTCCCTCCTCTTGTCCACTGTATCATCATTCATTTTACTGATACATAAGCATAAGCATATATTGTTGCTGTTATTATTTTCAACAAATCATTATACCATATCAATTAGGAATAAAAAAGCAAAATATTGTATTTTATTTTTACATATTCATATTTTGATGTCCTTTCTTTATATAGATTTGTGTTTCTGACCTGTATCATTTTCTTTTTTTTTTTCTTTTTATTTTATTTTATTTTATTTTTTTTTTAATTTTTAGTTTTTTATTTTTTAAATTTTAAAATCTTTAATTCTTACATGCATTCCCAAACTTGAAACATTTCTTATAAAGCAGTTCTATTGGCAACACATTTCCTCAGTTTCTATTTGTCTGAGAAAGTCTATTTCTTCTTCAGTTTTGAAGGTTAGTTTTGTAAGGTACAGGATGCTAAATTACTGACTGGATTTTAATTTCCAAAATTAATAGAAACTTCAAGTTCTTATTTACTAACTTAATATTTAATAAACATGGAATTTCGATTTGAAAGTACTGAGGTAAATAACCATAGACACATATGTGAAAGCAAGAGGGCATGGGAGTATGGGAGAGGCACTTATATACTATTGATACTACATATAAAATAGATAACTAAGGAGAACGTACTGTGTAGCACAAGAACTCTACTTAATGCCCTGTGGTGACCCGAATGAGAAGGAAAGCAAAAGAGGAGGGATATAGCTGTATGTATGGCTGATACATTTTGCTACAGTCAAAACCAACAAAACATTGCAAAGCAACTGTATTCCAATAAAAACTAATTAAAAAAGAAAGAAAGAAAGAAGGAAAGCCCATTATGAAGTGATAGTGAATAGCCTCCATGAAATCTATTCTTTTACTCGAACCCACTGATTCATTTCAGTTTCTGTAACCCTGTGGTCCTACAAGGAGACTTCATGATAAATTCAAGTCTCTCAGGCTTTCCCCACTGAGGAAATCTCATATTCCCCTCCTCCCATTCCAGAGAGAAATGGAAAATTAATCAATGAATTATTAATTTTACTAATAACATAATTATTAATTTTACTAATAACCAGGACTTCCCTGGTGGCTCAGATGGTTAAGTGTCTGTCTACAATGTGGGAGACCCAGGTTCAATCCCTGGGTCGGGAAGATCCCCTGGAGTAGGAAATGGCAATCCACTCCAGTACTATTGCCTAGAAAATCCCATGGACAGAGAAGCCTGGTAGGCTACAGCCCATGGGGTCGCAAAGAGTTGGACACAACTGAGTGAGTGACTTTACTAATAACATAAAATTAATACAACTCACTCCTCTTAAGCTGAGGAGAAGTTGCTATCTAATTAAAAGAGTAATCACTGCTCCCATGTTAGAAGATGGAGATGGTCATTTATTAAGAGGAACATTACCTTTTAGTCAATGCTAAAATGAGAACACTGGAAGCATAATGTCCTTTCAGACTTGTTTTTAACCTTAAAGATATAGGAACATCTACTTCCACCAAGTTTCACTTTCCCTAGAAAAGCCTAGTATGGATATGATATTGACATATCACGCAGTGATAGGAGAATAAGAAGAGTGAAATAATGTCATTTTCAGCAACACGGATGGACCTAAAGATTATCATACTAAGTGAAGTATGTCAGAAAAGAAAGACAAATACCGTATGATATCACTTACATGTGGAATCTAAAATACAACACAAATGAACATATCTATGAAATAGAAACAGACTCACAGAGGAGCCTTGTGCTTGCCAAGGTGGGAGGGCAGATGGAAGGATTGGGAGTTTGGGATTAGCAGATGCAAACTAGTATACATAGGATGAATAAACAAGGATCTAGTGTACAAAACAGGAAATTGTATTCAGCATCCTGTGATAAACTGCAATGAAAAAGAATATGAAAAATAATCTATGTATGTATACCTGAGTCACTTTGCTGTATGGCAGAAATTAACACAAGTTTGTAAATCAAATATGCTTCAGTGAAATTTCTTTTAAAAAGAGAAAAAGAAGAGGATAATATAGCAATTTATAATTTCTCTATGTTTTCTTCATCATCTAGTACAGAGGAAGTACTAAAGAAAGTCTCCCTGGTTTGAATATTCTGAAAAACTTAGTCACTGACCACTGAGAAACCAAGATAATGGCATCAATTTTTACATCTTTTAAGTTGATATTCTTATCTTCCAGTTTACAGAAACTGACTTCAAATATTTCAACCAATTAAGAGAAATATGCTAGAGTTTTTGGGTAATATCTTAGAGGCCAAGGATAAGGAAAGGTCCAGAACCAGAGACTAGAAATCCATTCAGAACTATGGCAGTGATTTACTTCCATCTTTCATCTACTCCTCCCCAGCACTTGGACAAACACAGCTTCCTCAAAGTTCTAAGGTTAACATTTCCTCTATTCAAGCAAACTGGCCAGAGTGAGAGATATTTCAAACCAAGTGCCAAATACCTGCAAAGACTGATCAACTTCAAGCCAAGTGTCTACACAGGTCCTTTCAGTTATGACCATGAGAGGGAGATAGGATCACATCATATAAACCTGGCTTCTGGAGCTTAACCCTCTGAGTAACTCTTTCTGGCAGCTGTCAGAGAAACAGGATCATTATAGTCTGATCACATGTCCATCAGTCTACCTAGAGCTTTGTGCTGTGATATCTTTCTTTCTAGAAGTCTCTGCCCCATCCAGAGGCATCATCATATTACAGAGACACACTGGTAAGTAGGACACAAATTAATCCAACATTTCTCCATAGTATAACTTGTTTATCACTCACCTTCACATCTTCACTATGGTTCTTTGGTTTATCTTTGGTTGTCTTATTTTTTTTTCCCCTCGAGAAGCAGATGTTCCCTCTGAAAATTAGATATGATAGCACATTGTCTTTGTTTTGTCTCCAGATGTGGCCAATTTTGCAGCTCAGTCAGAGGATGGCAAACAAATGCTTTCTCAGGAGACATCAAATAATGACATTTAAGTCTTAATTGCTCCTTAGAATAAACCATTTTTTAAAATGTTTGACTCAAATACAGTGACTCTCATGGTTTTCTAAGTTAAAAGAGCTGTTGAGTTAAAATAAAAATACAATGCGCTTCTATAGCATTTCTGAAAACTAAGAGCTATATTTTTCTTTTAGTTTTAAGAAAGTTTATGCAACTGTTTATATATTCATGAAGCATGACTACTATGTATTTAGTTCTATCATAGTTTATATTTCATCTCCCACAAACCTACTGATGTGCAAAATCCATTTCTTATTGTAACATAGAAATACTGCAAACATCTGTCATCCTATATCCCCCACAACTATACAACAATAGATCTCATATTTGTGAAGAAGCAAATTAGCGTAGCTTCCTTTTGCAAGCCTTGGTATCTAAAATTCTGTCCTCAAAATTAAATTATTTTATTTAAAGAATGCACTTCTAGGAATCTCCTGTTAAAATTCAAATACTACTAGGAGAGGCAATATATTCATTTATTAGCTGAGTGATGAAATTAGGTTCAATATATGGTGAAACACTGCAAGCCTATGCTAATAAACTTGTCCAAAGGAAAAATGAGATGCCTGAAGAGGTGATAAATTCCCTACTGTAGAAGGTTCTCAAGTAGAGGCCAAATAGCCACCTGGAAGAAGTATCAAATATAAATATTTAGGCATTGAATGGAATATTAAACATAATGACTGCTCATATACATATGAAATTCTACCAGTTTACTTGCATCTTTCTCCATTTATTCATGCATTCAAGCATGCATCCATTCATTTAGCCATTATGTATTCAATGTCTGCTACTATTATAAACTCTGGCCAATCAGTTGTAAACAAGAGAGAAAGACTGATGTTGGAGAGATTATAATCAAAGGCTCTATGATTAGCCATTGGTATTAAAGCATAAAGTGGTTTATGAAAAATTTAGGCATGTAAGTGCTCAAGCAGTTACAGATAATTATACGGTAGAGAGACTGCTAAATCTGGTCCAGCAGATGCCTAAGTAGATCATAGGGATAGGGGACCTAGGATAGAAGAACCCAGGAAAACTTGGCATCAGTGAAAATGTACCATGGATACCCTCAGCATGATGCCAGAAAGGCACTTCGAGAATGAATGGGTCATGGACATGTCCATCTCATGTCAAATCATCTCCATTTTGTTTCCCACGTTTTAAAAATAATACCCAATGACAGCTACCTTGTTGCCTCCCCTTGAAGCATGCAAACTTTCATTATATTTTAGACCTAACTACTAGTAATGTTAACAAGATTACGAGCCACAACTATAATAACAATTATAAGTATGTACCCCCAGGTGTCACAGTGGTAAAGAATCTGCCTACCAATGCAGGAGACACAAGAGATGCAATTTTGATCCCTCAGTTGGGAAGATCTCTGGTGTAGGAAATGGCAGTCTACTCCAGTATTCTCGCCTGGAGAATCCAATGGACAGAGGAGCCTGGGAGGCTACAGTCCATGGAGTCACAGAATCAGACACAACCGAGGATGCATGCACTATGTGTTGGACATTGTGTTATTTATCTTCACGTGATATCTTATTTTAATCTGTATAAATGTCCAATGAGGTAAAAGTCTAATATCACCTCCACTTCACAGTTGAGATAGGGGAAAGTTGAGATAGATGAGATAGATGAAATAGTTGAGATAGATGAAAGACATTAAAGATGTTAAAATGGTAACACAGTAAATGGCGAAGCTGGAACTCAAACCTAAGGCAATCTAATATCCAAATTTTTTCACTGTAATTTTTTGTATTGAACTGAAGTAAGTTTCTCTGGAGCTTCAAACCACTAGTTCTTATTCTACTGTCTGAACAATCATAAAAGGTGCATTGTACATGACATTAAAGATATGTTCCCAAAACTAAACATCTCATTAAATATCCCCATTTCCTTCATTCTGGTTTCATAGTCATCTCTGCTTGGTCTTGTAGCTCCCTATTCATTAAAATTCAGCGACATTCTTCTTATCCCTAGAAGTGGAATACAGGTGTGATCTTATAAATCCTAAGTGGGACAGGGCCAACAATGTCATCAGTCCCATTCATCAACCATTGTCCACTGCCATTATCACAACAGCAATTAATACTCTAATTTAGAGGGCTTCCTGGTAATCCAGTTGCTAAGACTGCACTCCCAATGCAGGGGGTCTGGGTTCCTGGGTGAGGGAACTAGATCTCACAAGCCACAACAAAGGATCCTGCATGCTACAACTAAAAATCCCACATACTGCAAGGAAGAGCAAAGATCCCACTATGCCTTGGTGCAGTCAAATAAAAAATAAAAATTAAAAAAAATTACCAATAATCTAATTCAGAGTTTACAAGTTCAGAATTTAAATACATAATAAAAACTCTTGATCTTTACCATTTCCTTCTTGTTCTAGAACCAGCAATATAGTTAAAGGTCATTTAAGCTTTTTCTCTAGAAAAGTGCTCCGTGTTATGAGTTGAAGTCTGTCTTCCTGCAGCAATTAGGCTTTATTCTCAATTCTGTCTGTAGAGGGTTATGAAAATAGTGTGTAGAGGTGCTGGGATTCCAACACAGGTTGGAACTCCAGGGCCATACTCTTCGTGACTTTTCTTCAATTCTTATGGTGTCATGTACAAATGTAATCAGTATGCAATGTACAAGTTACTAGCAGAAGTGATCAATAGAACTAGGCTGAGGAAATAACACTGTTAGTTTTTATGTGATTTTTCTTTTTACCAAGGATTGGGCTCTTTGTCCATCCTAGAATCCATGAGAACATTTGAAAAGTCAATTAGAACCTTATCATACCAACTGGCAAATTACTTGTCAGTGTTTCCAAGAAAGCTATAGCAACAGTCCTATAATTTGCTTCACATAGTGAAACAACTTACTGGGCTTCCCTGTGACTCAGTGGTAAAGAACCCACCTGCCAATGCAGGAGATGAGGGTTCAGTCCCTGGTCTGGGAAAAGTCCCTGGAGAAGGAAATGGCAACCCACTCCAGCATTCTTGCCTGGGAAATTCCATGGACAGAGGAGATGATGGACTACAGTCCATGGGGTCACAAAAGAGTCAGACACAACTCTGTGACTAAACAACAGCTTACTCTGAGGAGAAGAATATTTTGATCACCATTTAGGGGACAGCAGTTTCTGTACTAGAATCTTTGTATAAGGCTAAAATACTGGATTTTAGATAATGTTTTTAACATACTAATGTAACAATTATTATCCCTTTGTAGTTATGTTTAACTCCTTTATAGTAGTAACTGAAAACTATATCTAAAAACTATAATCTCCTTGAAAGGGTTCATCGCTCAGTCGTTTTCAACTCTTTACGTCCCCATGGACTGTAGCTCACCAAGCTTCTCTGTCTGTGGAATTCTCCAGGCAAGAATACTGAGTGGGTTGCCACTTCCTTCTCTAGGGGACCTTCCCAACCCAGAGATATAACCCACATATCCTGTACTGGCAGACAGGTTCTTGACCATTTGAGTCTTGGTTTAAATCCAATAAGGAACTAGTCCTCTGTACATAGCTGAGGAAACAGGCCTTCAGCATGAACTACATAATTTCCTTAATTTTATATTTATAAAAATTATCAATTCCCTCAATTTTTATACAGTCACTTTTATATCATAACAGAATAGGTTGGAGTGGGATTCAGTTCAGTTTAGTCGCTCAGTCATGTCAGACTCTTTGCGACCCCATGAATCACAGCACGCCAGGCCTCCCTGTCCATCACCAACTCCCGGAGTTCACTCAGATTCACATCCATCGAGTCAGTGATGTCATCCAGCCATCTCATCCTCTGTCGTCCCCTTCTCCTCCTGCCCCCAATCCCTCCCAGCATCAGAGTCTTTTCCAATGAGTCAACTCTTCGCATGAAGTGGCCAGAGTACTGGAGTTTCAGCTTTAGCATCATTCCTTCCAAAGAAATCCCAGGGCTGATCTCCTTCAGAATGGACTGGTTGGATTTCCTTGCAGTCCAAGGGACTCTCAAGAGTCTTCTCCAACACCACAATTCAAAAGCATCAATTCTTTGGCGCTCAGCCTTCTTCACAGTCCAACTCTCACATCCATACATGAGTGGGATTATTTCCTCCTAAATAGTCATGAAACAATTTGGACACAGAAATATTATTTATAATCCATAAAGGGTCTCATAATAGCAACAATGTGGTTAAGATGGTATAAAATAAGACAGATATTACTTGAACTGAGAAGTATGTCAAAAGAATAAAATCCACACAGTTAAGAGATGGAGAAGGGTGTTGTTGTATGAAAAAAAACTCTAACTAGAGTTACTACAACTTTCTATGAAAATTAACTTCAGGCTTATTGGCAGCCAAGAAGGAGAAAGGAAAACCTACAGACTCCATAAGGTTTATCATTTAGAAAAGGAAGGATACCAAACATTGAGCAAAAGAAGCATGCATTACAGCAGTCACAAAACTACATGAAATACATCAAGGAGAGAGTTGATATAATAGAACTAAACACTTCAAAAACTGGAAGCAAATTCAGATCTCTTTGAGTGACCTAATTTCACAGACAGACTTGGGCATAGAGAAAGGAAGCAAATTTCCCAAGATCACCTAAATCATGAACTGGCTAATGCAGGGATCAGGGGCTCAGAGGCCACCATGTTTCCCATATTATTGCATCATATACCTTGAAATCCACATAGTGCCTTTCTCCAGGAGGAAAGAGGAGCCACACGCGTCTGATTCCTGGCTTGGTGCCGAGAATTCAAAATATAGAACCAAGCTAGCTCAGATTAAAGAAAGGCTCAAACATCTTCCCCCTTTTCTCTTTTAAGAAGTCTAAGTTTAGAGAGCTATCTTTAGCTAAGTTTTGGTTGACGAGTAGAACTGAATGAAAAATTATAGGGCACAAAGTCTTTGCAGTTTTCAAGGAAGAACGTGACAAAGAAAGGAGAACAAAAAAATATATAGTTTGCACCAATTATAATCAGAGACACATTAAAAAAAACAATATCTATAGCAAAACCCAACAGCAATTGGAATCTTAGTATGTGCCAGACATAGCACCAGGTATTTTACATGTATTATCTCATTTAATCTTCACAAGATTCCTAAAGTAGAATCTTCATTTTATGGATAAAGAAACTGAGGCAAAGAGATTATATGAATTTTCTAGAGATAAACAAGTCTTCAGGTATAAAGCCAGAATTTGAACAATGGTCTGTATGAGTTAGCCTCACTTGGCTATGACATGAAAAGAACCCAATCTAAAAGCAAATTCAAAAAGAGAAGGAAATCCAAAAAGCTAATGAGTGAGTCAGCTTTGCTCAGGTTTTGTTTTGTGCCTCTAATATAACAACATCTAAATAGAGATTTTTAAAAAAATTTTAAAGTATTTTTCATAAACATAGAAACTAAATTTTGTTTCCAGTAATCAAAAGAATCCTGACCAATACAAGCCGTACTGTTCCTCACCCTGTAGATCAGAAGTGAAACTAATAAACCCAGAAAATCAAGCCTGCTGCTGTGGAGTACAAAGGTTGCTGTGGATCCAGTACTCTCCAATTCGTATATTCACTCTACCACTGCATTCACTGCTCTTGGTCATATTTTAACCACCAAGAAAGCATAATACTTCTTCCTTATTGTGCCCTACTTATTTAAATACCCTGTTAGTGTTTTACATAATTAGAAAACAAGATAATTTTCTTTTTTTCCAAAATGAAGGTGGGGATGAAAGAATTCAAGCACATACCAAATGTGCATATCCACAGAGAAAAGAATTATTTTAAGTGATTTTTGAAGCACTGTAATTCAGAAGTACTTTCGGTTTAGGGTTATATATCCCAAAGACAGAGGTAACTGAAACGAAGTTTTAGCAGCCTTCAGTTACAATACTATTAGTAAAAATACTATTGACAATGTACTTTTAATGTAATTATAAATAAGTTAGAGGATAGAGAAAAAAATCTAGACTTAGCTTTAGAAAATATGAATTTTAATATGAGAAATGTGATATAAAATAAAGAAGGTTACAGTCTTATAATCACAAGTTTCAATTGTAAATACTAATACATATTCAAGAAGTATGTGTTTTTCTTCTTTTATTTTTTTCACTGTTTCTTTCCTACCTATCCACTGAGAAGGACTATAAATGATACCTTCACCTGGTAGCAGTGAATACTCTGAGTATACACATTTTAGCCTCCAAATGTAACTTCCTAACTTAAAGGCACCAGGGATTTTAAAGGAAGAATGATTAAAGTTTGAGATAAATAATAAGAGAACCCTAGAATTGTGTCATATTAGGCATCAAAGAAGTTATCAATTACTACTAGTATCATGTTAGTATACTCATTTCACATGTGAGCGAGGTAATGCTCAAAATCCTTTAAGTTAGGGTTCAATAGTACGTGAACCAAGTACTTCCAGATATACAAGCTAGATTTAGAAAAGGCAGGAGAACCAGAGATCAAATTGCCAACATCCACTGGATCACAGAAAAAGCAAGAGCCATCCAGAGAAACATCTACTTCTGCTTCATTGACTACACTAAGGTCTTTGGCTGCGTGGATCATAATAAAGTGTGGAAAATTCTTAAAGAGATGGGAATACCAGACTACCTACCTGCCTCCTGAGAAATCTGTATGCAGGTCAAGAAGCAACAGTTAGAACCAGACATGGAACAATGGACTGGTTCCCAGTTGGGAAAGGAGTACGTCAAGGCTGTATGTCGTCACCCTCCTTATTTAACTTAAATGCAGAGTATATCACATGAAAAGTCAAGCTGGATGAATCACAAGCTGGAATCAAGACTGCTGGGAGAAATATCAACAACCTCACATATGCTGATGACACCACCCTAATTGCAGAAAGTGAAGAACTAAAGAGCCTCTTGAAGAAGGCGAAAGAGGAGAGTGAAAAAGATGGCTTAAAACTCAAAAAAACTAAGATCATGGCATCCAGCCCCACCATATCATGCAAATATATTGGGTAAAAGTGGAAACAGTGACAGATTTTATTTTCTTGGTTTCCAAAATCACTGCGGACAATGACTGCAGGCACGAAATTAAAAGACACTTGCTCCTTGGAAAAAAAGGAATGACAAACCTAGAAAGCACATTAAAAAGCAGAAACATCACTTTGCCAACAAAGGACCATATGGTCAAAGCTATGATTTTTCCAGTAGTCATGTACGGATGTGAGAGTTCACCCGTAAAGAAGGCTGAATGCTAAAGAATTGATGCTATCAAACTGTGGTGTTGGAGTAGACTCTTGAGATCAAGAGAGAGAGAGATCAAGGAGATCAAAGCAGTCACACCCATGGATGATTCATGTGAATGTATGGCAAAACCCACCACATTATTATAAAATAATTAGCCTCCAATTAAAATAAATTTAAAAAAGAAGTCAATACTAAAGGAAATCACCCTGAATATTCATTGGAAGGACTGAGGCTAAAGTTCCAATACTTTGGCCACTTGATGAGAAGAGTTGATTCATTGAAAAAGACTCTGATGCTGGGAAAGATGGAAGGCAGAAGAGGATGACAGAGGATGAGATGGTTGGATGGAATCACGGATTCACTTGACATGAGTTTGAGCAAATTCCAGGACATGGTGATAGACAGGGAAACCTGGCATGCTTCATGCAGTCCATGGGGTTGCAAAGAGTAGGATATGCCTCAGCAACTGAACCAAAACAATATCATGTCAAAGAGACTCAGGAGCCAGTTTGAATGGGCTTAGCTAGGAATGTTACAGGGCTTTGCTCAACAAGAAAAATAACTGCAGTGACTTAAAATATATCTAATAATTTTATAAATATGTAATAAATGTATTGCTACTTAGCTAAGTCGCTTCAGTCATATCCAACTGTGTGCGACCTCAGAGACGGCAGCCCACTGGGCTCCCCCATCCCTGGGATTTTCCAGGCAAGAATACTGGAGTGGGTGGCCATTTCCTTCTCAAATGCATGAAAGTGAAAAGTGAAAGTGAAGTCACTCAGTCATGTCCGACTCTTAGTGACCCCATGGACTCCCAGTGACTCCATGGACCCCATGGAGCAGCCCACCAGGCTCCTCCGTCCATTGGATTTTCCAGGCAAGACTACTGGAGTGGGATGCCATTGCCTTCTCCAAATAAATGTATTAGTTCATAATAAAACCAAGTAATAGTATGTGAGAAAAACATATTGGTCAATATTAGCATATGCCAGAAGACAGAGTTTATCTATTTGAAAGCTGGTAAACAGAGGAACTGAGTCAAGTATTTATCTTACTTATTTTATGTGAATAGCACTGGTCATAGCAAACAACCTCTTCCAACAACACAAGAAAAGACTCTACACATGGACACCACCAGATGGTCAACACCAAAATCAGACTGATTATATTCTCTGCAGCCAAAGATGGAGAAGCTCTATACAGTCAATAAAAAGAAGACCAGGAGCTGACTGTGGCTCAGATCATGAACTCCTTATTACCAAATTCAGACTTAAATTGAAGAAAGTAGGGAAAACCTCTAGACCATTCAGGTATGACCTAAATCAAATCCCTTATGATTATACAGTGGAAGTGAGAAATAGATTTAAGGGACTAGATCTGATAGAGTGCCTGATGAACTATGGAATGAGGTTCGTGACATTGGACAGGAGACAGGGATCAAGACCATCCCCATGGAAAAGAAATGCAAAAAAGCAAAATGGCTGTCTGAGGAGGCCTTACAAATAGCTGTGAAAAGAAGAGAGGCGAAAAGCCAAGGAGAAAAGGAAAGATATAAGCATCTGAATGCAGAGTTCCAAAGAATAGCAAGAAGAGATAAGAAAGCCTTCTTCAGCGATCAATACAAAGAAATAGAGGAAAAGAACAGAATGGGAAAGACTAGAGATCTCTTCAAGAAAATTAGAGATACCAAGAGAACATCTCATGCAAAGATGGGCTCAATAAAGGACAGAAATGGTCTGGACCTAACAGAAGCAGAAGATATTAAGAAGAGGTGGCAAGAAGACATGGAAGAACTGTACAAAAAAGATCTTCATGACCCAGATAATGATGATGATGTGATCACTAACCTACAACCAGACATCTTGGAAAGTGAAGTCAAGTGGGCCTTAGAAAGCATCACTATGAACAAAGCTAGTGGAGGTGATGGAATTCCAGTTGAGCTGTTTGAAATCCTGAAAGATGATGTTGTGAAAGTGCTGCACTCAATATGCCAGCAAATTTGGAAAACTCAGCAGTGGCCACAGGATTGGAAAAGGTCAGTTTTCATTCCAATTCCACAGAAAGGCAATGCCAAAGAATGCTCAAACTACCGCACAACTGAACTCATCTCACATGCTAGAAAAGTAATGCTCAAAATTCTCCAAGCCAGGCTTCAGCAATATGTGAACTGTGAATTCCCTGATGTTCAAGCTGGTTTTAGAAAAGGCAGAGGAACCAGAGATCAAATTGCAAACATCTGCTGGATCATCGAAAAAGCAGGAGAGTTCCAGAAACACATCTATTTCTGCTTTATTGACTATGCCAAAGCCTTTGACTGTGTGGATCACAATAAACTGGAAAATTCTGAGAGAGATGGGAATACCAGACCACCTAACCTGCCTCTTGAGAAATCTGTATGCAGGTCAGGAAGCAACCGTTAGAACTGGACATGGAACAACAGACTGGTTCCAAATAGGAAAAGGAGTACGTCAAGTATATTGTCACCCTGCTTATTTAACTTATATGCAAAATACATCATGAGAAATGCTGGCCTGGAAGAAACACAAGCTGGAATCAAGATTGCTGGGAGAAATATCAATCACCTCAGATATGCAGATGACACCACCCTTATGGCAGAAAGTGAAGAGGACCTAAAAAGCCTCTTGATGAAAGTGAAAGAGGAAAGTGAAAAAGCTGGCTTTAATCTCAACATTCAGAAAACGAAGATCATGGCATCCGGTCCCATCACTTCATGGGAAATAGATGGGGAAACAGTGGAAACAGTGTCAGACTTAATTTTTTTTGGGCTCCAAAACCACTGCAGACAGTGACTGCAGCCATGAAATTAAAAGACACTTACTCCTTGGAAGAAAAGTTATGACCAACCTAGATAGTATATTCAAAAGCAGAGACATTACTTTGCCGACTAAGGTCCGTCTAGTCAAGGCTATGGTTTTTCCTGTGGTCATGTATGGATGTGAGAGTTGGACTGTGAAGAAGGCTGAGCGCTGAAGAATTGGTGCTTTTGAACTGTGGTGTTGGAGAAGACTCTTGAGAGTCCCTTGGACTGCAAGGAGATCCAACCAGTCCATTCTGAAGGAGATCAGCCCTGGGATTTCTTTGGAAGGAATGATGCTAAAGCTGAAACACCAGTACTTTGGCCACCTCATGAGAAGAGTTGATTCATTGGAAAAGACTCTGATGCTGGGAGGGATTGGGGGCAGGAGGAAAAGGGGCCGACAGAGGATGAGATGGCTGGATGGCATCGCTGACCCGATGGATGTGAGTCTTAGTGAACTCCGGGAGCTGGTGATGAACAGGGAGGCCTGGCGTGCTGCAATTCATGGGGTCGCAAAGAGTCAGACACGACTGAGCGACTGAACTGAACTGAACTTGGGATACATGAATGGAAATTTCCAGCCAACCATTTTCAGTTCAACCATTGATGCATTCAACAAATAAAATAGCTATTATGTATTTTCCGCTTATGAAGATTCTCCTCACAAAAAAAAAAAAAAGCTACTGCTGTAATTTCCAAATTGCAGAAATTTTTGAGAGAAAAATATGAAATAATGAGAATCAGGAATATGGGAAACTATAAAGAAAAACTTTTTCCTTTTTAAAATTGTTTCTTCAACAAATATATTAGAAGAAAAAGGTAAGAGATGGGAAGAGAACCTAAAGATTAAGGAACTTAAAAGACTTATCAATCAATTAAAAACTTACAGACCTAAGTTTTATTTTTGGAAATATTTGTGAAAAGCAGAAAATAAGAGAGACACAGGGACACAGAACTTCTGAGACAATTGAGAACATTTGAATACTTTAATCATTATTATTAATATTTGTATCTACTTGGACATGATAATATTAGATGTTATATCTTTAAAGAATATTTTTAGAGATATATCCTGGTATATTTATGACTGAAATGACATGACAGGGTTTGATTAAAAATCACACATATGAAAGATACAAGATTGGCCATGAGATGTCTCATAAAAAAGAAACATTAGAGATTTGTTATTTTTTTATTATCTAAAATAAGTACTGAGACTATGTGATCTTTCTATCTTTGTTAGAATTCCTCTGTGAATCATCTGGGTCTGTGACTCCTTTCATGAGGCAAACGAGGGATCTGGTTTTAAGCATACACCTTTTGAGGCTAGACATAAATTTGATTTGGTCCTGCTACTTCCCCACTTAAATTCACTTAGCCTAAATTCAACAGTAAAATGAAATCTTGCCTAGAATCCAGCATGTTCCTTCTCATCATCTAGAACCTTTATACATAATGTTTGTTCTATGTAGAGTTCCATTCCATCTCCTGTGCCTCGTTAACTCTTACTGATCCTTCTTATGTCAAAGCCATCATCATTTCTTGAGGAAATCCATTCATTTCCTTCCTAGCCAGTTCAAATTCCTTCATTACCTGTGCCTGTATAATTATACAATTCTCCTTTGTAGTTCTGATCACAACTGCAAGTTCACATTCGTTAGCTGGTGTTTGGTTCATATCTACCTCCGCATTAGACTGTAAGCTCGATGACATCAAGGAATAGTGTCTATGTTCAGCATTGATTATCCCTGGCAGATAACATGGTATGTATACAGCAAATATTACTTGAATAGATAAATGAACTGACAAATGAATCATGAATCAAGTGCTTAGCATGGTATCTGACTTAGAGCCAGCAGTCAGTAACCACTGGTTACTGTTACACTTGCTGTTATTGTTTTTTGGTATTAGACTTCTGTAGTAGTTGAAAAGAGGGATAGGGAGGTTAAGAAAAATATAGGGTGTTAAATGTAGGGTATCAAATATAGGATAACAATGTTTAAAGCAGTTCTCCAAGCTTAGTGGAGAATAAGGAATTTATAAGGTAGCTGAACAGAAACCCAACTGTATCATCTGTTCAACCTGGACCCATGGGTTGAAGGGTCTCTAGCTTGAGACACAGACATGGGATCTATACTTAAGATATACTCTAAAATTCAAGCTTCTCTGGTTAGAAGTTTAGGCAGAATGGGGTTGGAAAAGGTAGAGGGTTCTTTCTTCACCTTACTTTCCACGTGCTGAGAAGTAGTTTCCTCTAAGTTCTCAGTGAGTGTGTTGAGTTGGTTTCTTACTGTGTTGAGCTCAGTGGGTTTAGAAGCAATGATATGTTATCATAACATGCTGACCACAAAAGAACAAAAGGTCAGGCTGGCTTTTGGTTTCGCAAGTCTTGTGATATGGAAGTATATGAAACGAATAGATTAATCCAGTTTTGCCATGATTATTCATTTGCTAAACTTCATCCCCTGCTTTTTGAGACATAGAGGGAATAAAAAATAATGAATGTCATTTCTGTAGGCTGCTGAGAAAGGGACTACAAAGTACCCCTATTCTACCTGCTAGAAATTTGTTTTAATTCTCTAAGTTGGAGATGACTTGTAAATGTTTTATAAAACATCTAAGGCAGTGTTCTTATATTTTGCAGGTTATAGTACTCTCTGAGATTCCAAAGATAAAATCAGATCCTTCTCTGAGACATTCTAATACAAACATCAAGTTTCCACAATCTGCTTCAGGATTTTCATGGAGTTCCTGGATCTTACACAGAGATCCTAGGGCAGGAACAATTACTATGGAGATATGGCCACGTGTCTGTATTTTGTAGATTAGATCTAGCTTTGCACAGTGTGATGGTTTCTCATGTTTGTTAAATCCCTTGATTCATGATCAATGTTCATTGAAAAACAAACAAACGAAAAACACAGGGGAAAAAACCACTTAAACATACTACTGAGTTAACATTTCTATCATTTGGATTAAACTGATCATTTTAACTCCTTCCAACAGTAAAAACAAGCTATATCTATATGTATTGGTGTGTGCATGCTAAGTTACTCAGTTGTATCCACTTCTTTGTAAACCCATGGACTTTTTTTGCATGGAATTTTCCAGGCAAGAATTCTAGAGTGGGTTGCCATTTCCAACTCCAATATGTATCAGTACAAGTTTCAAAATCATTTAGGTAAAAACAAAAACAAAAAAAACGGATACATATGGTTAATGTTATTTATATTAAATACAAAGTATATGTATTCATATTTTTGGATAATCAAATAGGTAGCAGAAAATAATAAAATATTCATGGAGACTGTAACTGTTCAAATTCATGATAATGTTTATTTCTGGGCAGAGAGGGAGGGAAATGAATGTAAGTAGAATATAGGAAATTTTAACTGTAAAGTTTTCTTCATAAAAATGGAGAAAGAGAACTAGAGTATATACAACATTAAAACTTGAAAAATGTTAGCTGGTGAGTTCAAAGTGGTTCATTATATTATTCCTCCTTAGTGTTCATATAAGTATATCAAAATAAAGATTTAGAAAATGAAAATAACCTAGCTCACGGGATATCATTAAAAACAAATGACCACATAAGCAAAAATGCCTTGGAAAATGCAAATGATACACGAAGGGCACACAGGTATACCCCCTCGCTAAATTCATCTCATTAAAATTCAACCCAACAAATATTGATTAAGCACAGTAAGATTCCATCAGACAGAAGGACCAAATTGATATAATAATCACAGACTCAAGATTCTATGGAGTCTTACTATTTATCCTGCTCAGCAGATTTCAGAGGGGGATATAAATAGGGGTGAAGGTACTGTTTAATTTGTCACTCATTCTGTTTAATTAGGCATTCAGCCTGCTTCAACCAGAAGAGGATTCTTTATGTTTTATACATGCACACACACACACACAGATATATTTCATGAAATAATGCATTGCTGAAACTGAAACTCCAGTACTTGGGCCACCTGATGTGAAGAATTGACTCACTGGAAAAGACCCTGATGCTGGGAAAGACTGAAGGCAGGAAGAGAAGCGGACAAGAGAGGATGAGATGGTTGGATGGCATCACCGACTCAATGGACATGAGTTTGAACAGGCTCTGGGAGTCGATGATGGAGAGGGAAGTCTGGTGTGCTGCAGTCCATGGGGTTGCAAAGAGTTGGACATGACTGAGCCACTGAACTGAATATTAATTCACTGCTATAAATTTACTAAAAATAGTTGATCTGATCTTATCACGTCTCAAGGGCTCCAGTACTATGATGGAAACTTGTCACTTTTGCTACTGACCTTTCATTTCTTCTCATACCACTAGAGACTTGATTTTGCTTCATAGAATACACTTCACATACTGGATACTGTCTGCCAAGATAGCAGTAAAGATAACTCTGGGTAGGAGAAGCAATTCTTATCTAGACCTGGGCTATGATGAAGCCATGATGAAGGTCAAGGGACTCACACCAACTCTGAGCCAGTGCTGAGACCAACATGAACACTAGACAGAGAGGATTTGTTATTTTCATTAAACTCAGAACTGACCCATAGCATGTAAATATGACTTTTCTAGAAGCCATCTTGCCTGTATGAGGGGCCAGGACTTGCCTGGAGCAATAAAGCTGACCAATGAAAACGTATAGATCCATCACTGAAGAGAGCAGAGTCAGGACATAGGTAGACACTAGGTCCTGTGATATTAATCGAACCCCTGGATGCTGCTGGGATTTTACTATTTAGCCACCTGAAATAATAAATTCTCTCTTTCCTTGAAATTGACTGAAGAGTTTTGATTTTTTGATGTTGTTGTTGCTATTTTTCACTTGAAACTGAAAGACATCCAAATCAAGTAGTTCTCAATGTTGCCATACACCCAAATGCCCCAAGAGACTGGGAATTCATAGCCATATGTGCGCTCCATCCCTGGGCAGACTTCAGAAAGCTCCTAGTGTGAGCTCCATCCCTGGGCGGACTTTAGAAAGCTCCTGGTGTGTGCTCCATCTCTGGGCTGACTTTAGAAAGCTCCTAGTGTGAGCTCCATTCCCTGGACTGACTTTAGAAAGGTCCTGGTGTGAGCTCCATCCCTGGGCTGACTTTAGAAAGGTCCTATGTTTAGTTAAAATTTGTCTCCTATGCTATACCCATTTCTCCTATCCTTTCATTTGGAGTCAGATGTCTGTTTCTTCACATAGGTACATAGATATCTGGGTATAATACTATCCCTCCTCCTCACCCATTTCATCTTCCTCACCCACTCTCTGCCAATCCCCTGCCCAAAGTTTCTTACACAATGAGACTTCAAACCTAAACTTTAAGTTTGTCTAATCCATAAAATATTTTAATAAGGACATCTAAAAATCACTATATTTGTTATTATGAAAAATTGTTGGAATTAACATTTAATTACTTTTAGGTGTCTGTGCACAAGTTGAACTTTTTTCTTTTTCATTTCTGAAGCTGCCTATAAAATGTAAACACTTGAATGGAGAATGATTAATACATTTCATTTACAAGAATAGTGTAGGCTCATGTATCCCAAAACAACATGGAAACAGCTGTCAAATCTACTCACTTCATTTTTCATGGAACGGGAACAGCTGCTAAATGTCTCATAAACATCCAGGGCAAGACATAAAGAAGTTGCAAGGGAAACCCTTTCAAAGCAGGAAGTATATGCTTCCAAACCCTTGAAAAAATAATCATAAACAGTGGTAAAATCAGTAAGATGTTAAAATTTTTATGCATGGGTTCCACAGAATACAGGAGACTTTCAAGTCAGAAAGAGACAGGAATGAATCTCAGGTCTTCAGACCTTTACAACTCTTCTGTTTTGATTATGTCAATTTCACTCAACAGCGTATGATCACCTGTCTATTAAATTAGATAGCAAGTGCATTGGATTGCAGGTGCATTGGATTTGGAAGAGATAATCATAATCAGGGATTCCTCCCCCCTCCCCCCCCCCCCCCGCCCCGCAACCCACAATATAAGAGGCAGATTTGATAAGCAATCTGTGAGTTTGTCAATGGCTGAGATTTAGCCAGGAATTTCACCTTCATTCTGCCTAAATTTCTAATCTAAATGTAATCTAATTCAAATGAAATTCTGCGAACCAAGGAAAATTCTACCAGAGTCAAGGTGCTCAAGTTTTCATGAAGATACATATTTACCAAACATTTCAGACAAAGCACTGTGCTGAATATGTTGTATAAGTCGTGAAGGCAGAAGGTGTGGAGGTGGGTGGGAAATAGATGGTGCCTGCTCTCAAGAAGTTTACAGACTCTGAGGAAGTCCCTAAGATATGTATCTTTCAGTGTTAACTAACAATAAATGTAGCATAATGCTTACATTTTCCTCCCTGCTACAGTCATGGGGAACATTCTTTGTCTCTAGAACAGAGTAGACCACACTGACCTGAAGGAGTAAATACTATGTTTGGACGAACATTTGAAAATCTTGAATTATGACCGTAAGTGTCTTATCTCTTTCTCCCTTTAGTTTTTCAAAGACTACTCCTTCAAAATCTATCCTAATTCTGTTCAGTTCAGTTGCTCAGTTGTGTTCAACTCTTTGCGACACCATGGACTGCAGCATGCCAGGCTTCCCTGTCCATCACCAACTCCCGGAACTTACTCAAACTCATGTCCATCAAGTTGGTGATGCCATCCAACCATCTCATCCTCTGTTGTCCCTTTCTCCTCCTGCCTTCAATGTTTCCCAGCATCAGGGTCTTTTCCAATGAGTCAGTTCTCATCAGGTGGCCAAATATTGGAGTCTTCTCCAACACCACAGTTCAAAAGCATCCATTCTTTGGCACTCAGCTTTCATTACAGTCCAATTCTAACATCCATACACGACTACTGGAAAAACCAAAGCTTTGAATAGACTGACCTTTTGTCGGCAAAGTAACATCTCTGTTTTTTTTAATATGCTGTCTGCTTTTTAATATGCTGCTAATCCTGTGTTCATCTACAAAGCTTTCTTTGAAGTCTCCTGCACTGATGATAACCTTTCTACGAGTCCTTGTAACATATTATTAGCAAAGTTTTTGGATGCTTAAACTTATGCTGGCTAATATAGTTACTGAACTTATTTCTATGTCGGTTCCTGGAACAGAAAGATCCCCTGGAGAAGGGGTAGGCTACCCACTCCAGTATTCTTGGGCTTCCCCTGTGGCTCAGCTGGTAAAGAATCTGCCTGCAATGTGGAAGACCTGGGTTCAATCCCTGGGTTGGGAAGATCCCCTGAAGAAGGGAAAGGTTACCCACTCCAGTATTCTGGCCTGGAGAATTCCAGGGACTATACAGTCCATGGAGTTGCAAAGAGTCAGACACGAATGAGTGACTTTCACTTTTCTATGTCATGGCTTAATTCCTCAACTGGACTAAGCACCTGAGCAATATACTTTACCTTTTCCTCAGTTCCTAGAACAGCACAATTAAAGTGTTTCATGTAATTCAAATGAATAAATGAACTAATGCCAGTTCCCTTTCATCCTCCATGGCTAATCAAGATTACTCCAAAAATCTTTTCCTGCTACCCCTCTAAACCCAGTCAGGCTTAAATTACTTAAAGATGTACCTTCAGGTACAGCACTGATTTTTATTTTAATTATACCACAGTTTCTCTAAATGAAGAAAATCCCTTGGTTTACCAACTTAATCCACTACTAGCTTTTGGGATGTGTGTGGAGGGATAGAATTTGGTGATAAATCATAAGAATCAAAATAGTTATAAGGGTATAAGATTGTTTATCATGAAAGCACAAAATAACCCAAAGAAGTCTAACCTAACAGAAGTGCAGCAATTGAAAACTACAGCCAGCTCATCAAGGATCTTACTGGAAAAAGCAAGAAACTCTGGTGTGTGGAGGGAATGAAAGAGATTTTCAATGTTGTCAATGAATGTGTAGAGTCCTTGGTTAAAAACATATACATTTAGAGCTCAGTCAACAATATAAGTGATAGTCTAAGTAACTGAGGAGGAAGAAGAGCACTAAACTTTAATGATTCTTAATGGAACCTTGGTAGGCTACTAGGAAGACTTCATATATATATATATATATATATATATATGGACTTCCCTGGTGGCACAGTCTGTAAAGAAACTGCCTTCAGTGTGAAAGATCTGTGTTCAGTCCCTGGGTTGGGAAAATCCCCTGGAGAAGCAAATGGCAACCAACTACAGTATTCTTGCTGGAGAACTCCATAAACTAAGGAGCTTGGTGGGCTACAGTCCATGGGGTTGCAAAGAGTTGGACATGACTAACTAATACTTTCACTCATGTATATACATATATATATATGTATATATATATATATGTCAAATGTATATTTGAGGCTATATATACATACACTTTTTTTTTCATGATATTGTTGGGGAAACTGACTGAATCCATCCGCCATGACCAGGCACCAGAGTAGCCACTTGCTTGAGTTATCTTAACAACAGGCACTACTGGTAAGGAACATGAAACTTACAAGCTACTACCAAACAGAGAATTTGGGAAAGGTCAAAGGAGAGAGAAGACACCAACCCATATGTCCTACCTACCTCCCAGAACCTTTTCTGGAATCTATCTTGGCTGAGCAACACACACAGCACCGGGACCCCAAGTGAGAATAATAAGCTAGAGATAACCAGTCTAGTCAAGGCTATGGTTTTTCCAGTGGTCATGTATGGATGTGAGAGTTGGACTGTGAAGAAAGCTGAGCGCCAAAGAATTGATACTTTTGAACTGTGGTGTTGGAGAAGACTCTTGAGAGTCCCTTGGACTGCAAGGAGATCCAACCAGTCCATTCAGAAGGAGATCAACCCTGGGATTTCTTTGGAAGGAATGATGCTAAAGCTGAAGCTCCAGTACTCTGGCCACCTCATGCGAAGAGTTGACTCATTGGAAAAGACTCTGATGCTGGGAGGGATTGGGGACAGGAGGAGAAGGGGACAACAGAGGATGAGATGGCTGGATGGCATCACGGACTCGATGGACGTGAGTGTGAGTGAACTCCGGGAGATGGTGATGGACAAGGAGGCCTGGTGTGCTGCGATTCATGGGGTTGTGAAGAGTCAGACACGACTGAGTGACTGAACTGAACGGAACCTGGAAATTAACCCCATCACCATAAAACCTGAGACTGTAAGCCACGTGGCAGAGCAGTACTGTTGGGTTCCCTTACCGTGCTGCTCTCCATCCAGGCACTCGTTCCCAGTAAAGTCTCTTGCTTTGTTAGTTTGGGTGTCTCCTCAGACTATTTATGAGCGTTACACAAGAGGCAACTCTCAGGTCCTGAATGGGGTCCCCCTTCCTGCAACAATATTGCATTGCTGCCATAAAAATAAAGGGAAGAGCTTCCATGTTTGATCACTTAGGTCCCTTTTAATACCTTCTCAGCAGGTGGGGCATCTACCCTGAGAATCTTCTCTTTAGTTCAGTTCAGTCACTCAGTCTTGTCCAACTCTTTGCGACCCCATGAATCGCAGCACACCAGGCCTCCCTGTCCATCACCAACTCCCGGAATTCACTCACACTCACATCCATCGAGTCAGTGATGCCATCCAGCCATCTCATCCTCTGTTGTCCCCTTCTCCTCCTACCCCCAATCCCTCCCAGCATCAGAGTCTTTTCCAATGAGTCAGCTCTTCGCATGAGGTGGCCAAAGTACTGGAGTTTCACCTTCAGCATCATTCCTTCAATGAACACCGAGGGCTAATCTCCTTTACAATGGACTGGTTGGATCTCCCTGCAGTCCAAGGGACTCTCAAGAGTGTTCTCCAACACCACAGTTCAAAAGCATCAATTCTTCAGCTCTCAGCGTTCTTCACAGTCCAACTCTCGCATCCATACATGACCACTGGAAAATCTTCTCTTAGGCAGAGGCAATTTTTAAAGAAGTCACCAGGCAAGATCAATGCTCCTGAACTGTCCTCAGAGGAAGCACCTTAAGGAAGAATTTTTATCTTTGTTTTTGTTATTGTTCTCTTTAGTCTCCAACAAAATTAGCATCTGTTAACTGAAATAGAGTAAGAAAAAATAATACAATAGGGTCCAATTACACCCAGTTCGAAGCTGAAGCACAGCCAGATGAATGCTAATTCGGTTATTAAATAGCAGCCTGTATTTATTCTAAATGAGTGGCTGGATCTTGTACAAGTGGCAGGTCTTTGCAAATTCTCACTTACTAGAAAGCACATCCTTGGCTACAAGGCAGTGTCATTTCTATGTGTCAGGAAAAAGAGAGTCGATAATGAGGCTGATCTGAAATCTTGCAGCACAGAAAGTCTTCACCGGCCTTCTTTTCAATTTGTGTTCTAGTCGTGTCTCTCTGTGACCCCATGGACTGTAGCCTGCCAGGCTCCTCTGTCCATGGGATTCTCCAGGCAGGAATACCGCAGTGGTTTGCCACTTCCTCCTTCAGGAGATCTTCCCAACCCAGGGATGAAGTCTCCTGCATGGGCAGGTGGCTTCCTTAAGCACTGTGCCACCTGGGAAGCCCTCTTTTCAATTTACAAATACCTAAGTTCTTGTCTCTTAGTGTAACTGAGCAGGACTCTAAGGGGCCTTCCTGGGACAGGGCCTCCCCCATATCCTCTGCATCTGAGGCACTTTTCCCAAGTTGTTTTACAGATGTTAAACCACCCCCCGCCCACCCAATCAATGAAATACTTTACTTGATGACCATGAACACATAGCCCCAGGGCTCCTGGAACCCAAGGACTGATAACCTGTGTGACACCACCTTGTTATCTCACCATCAGCCAATCAGAGGATTGCACATGAGCTGAACACACACCCTGCCACCCTCCTTCCTCACTTGGCTTTTAAAAATGCTTTGCAGAAAACTTTCCAGGAATTCAGGGTGTTTTTAGAGCATGAGCCACCCATCTCTTTGCATGGCCCGGCAGTAAATCTTTCTTTGCTCCAAATTCTGATGTTTCAGCTTGTTTAGCCTTGCTGTGCATTGGGCACACAAAATTGCACTAATATTAAAATACTGATCATTTAGTCAAAACTACATTTTCTTCAAGCTGGATGACAATAGAAATTATGCTTCAAGCCAGAACAGTTTAGATAGTGAAAAGAAAAGTGAAAGTGTTAGTTGCTCAGTCAATCCAACTCTTTGTGACCCCATGGACTGTTGCCGGCCAGGTTCCTCTATCCATGGAATTCTCCAAGCAAGAGTACTGGCT
Source organism: Ovis canadensis (assembly GCF_042477335.2). Taxonomy (NCBI): domain Eukaryota; kingdom Metazoa; phylum Chordata; class Mammalia; order Artiodactyla; family Bovidae; genus Ovis; species Ovis canadensis. Next base: position 76,895,988 of record NC_091249.1, read on the forward strand.
GCTGTTGCTGCTAAGCCACTTCAGTCCTGTCCGACTCTGTGCGACTACATAGACGGCAGCCCACCAGGCTGCTCCATCCCTGGGATTCTCCAGGCAAGAATACTGGAGTGGGTTGCCATTTCCTTCTCCAATGCATGAAAGCGAAAAGTGAAAGTGAAGTTGCTCAGTCATGTCCGACTCTTAGCGACTCCATTGACTGTAGCGTACCAGGCTTCTCTGTCCATGGGATTTTCCAGGCAAAAGTACTGGAGTGGGTAGAAATTTCTTTTGCCAGGTGATCTTCCCAACCCAGGGACTGAAACCAGGTATCTGACATTGCAAGCAGATTCTTTATCATCTGAGCCACCAGGGAAGCCCGACTGAAATGATTATGCACTCTTAAACTGGTTTTATTTTTATTTTTTATTTTTTATTGTTTTATATTTATTGTCCTATTCCTAAACTATCCTCAAAAGTAAAAGTATTTCTTAAAATATAAAAGCAACATATATTTGCATGCAAATTTTATAAAACTTTACATTCATTGCTTAAATATTAAAAATAAAATGATCGGTAAAAGAGATAATCGAGTACTTTAGTCAGTTTCCCAGCCATATTTGTCTTTTATCAAATATATTATTTATTTTTTTTTCTGAGGAATGTATGTTTTCCCCTGATCTGACAGAATGTGGTCCACTGGAGAAGGGAATGGCAAGCCACTTCAGTATTCTTGCCTTGAGATACCCATGAACATTATGAAAAGGCAAAATGATAGGATACCAAAAGAGGAACTCCCCAGGTCATTAGGTGCCCAATATGCTACTGGAGATCAGTGGAGAAATAACTCCAGAAAGAATGAAGGGATGGAGCCAAAGCAAAAACAATACCCAGTTGTGGATGTGACTGGTGATAGAAGCAAGATCCGATGCTGTAAAGAGCAATATTGCATAGGATCCTGGAATGTCAGGTCCATGAATCAAGGCAAATTGGAAGTGGTCAAACAAGAGATGGCAAGGGTGAACGTTGACATTCTAGGAATCAGCGAACTAAAATGGACTGGAATGGGTGAATTTAACTCAGATGACCATTACATCTACTACTGCAGGCAGGAATCCCTCAGAAGAAATGGAGTAGCCATCATGGTCAACAAAAGAGTACGAAATGCAGTACTTGGATGCAATCTCAAAAATGACAGAATGATCTCTGTTCATCTCCAAGGCAAACCATTCAATATCACAGTTATCCAAGTTTATGCCCCAACCAGTAATGCTGAAGAAACTGAAGTTGAACAGTTTTATGAAGACCTACAAGACCTTTTAGAACTAACACCCAAAAAATATGTCCTTTTCATGATAGAGGACTGGAATGCAAAAGTAGGAAGTCAAGAAATATCTGGAGTAACAGGCAAATTTGGCCTTGGAATGAGGAATGAAGCAGGGCAAAGGCTAATAGAGTTTTGCCAAGAAAAGGCACTGGTCATAGCAAACACCCTCTTCCAACAACACAAGAAAAGACTCTACACATGGACATCACCAGATGGTCAACACTGAAATTAGATTGATTATATTCTCTGCAGCCAGAGATGGAGAAGCTCTATACAGTCAACAAAAACAAGACCAGGAGATGACTGTGGCTCAGATCATGAACTCCTTATTACCAAATTCAGACTCAAATTGAAGAAAATAGGGAAAACCGCTAGACCATTCAGGTATGACCTAAATCAAATCCCTTATGATTATACAGTGGAAGTGAGAAATAGATTTAAGGGCCTAGATCTGATAGATAGAGTGCCTGATGAACTATGGAATGAGGTTCGTGACATTGGACAGGAGACAGGGATCAAGACCATCCCCATGGAAAAGAAATGCAAAAAAGCAAAATGGCTGTCTGAGGAGGGCTTACAAATAGCTGTGAAAAGAAGAGAGGTGAAAAGCAAAGGAGAAAAGGAAAGATATAAGCTTCTGAATGCAGAGTTCCAAAGAATAGCAAGAAGAGATAAGAAAGCCTTCTTCAGCGATCAATGCAAAGAAATAGAGGAAAACAACAGAATGGGAAAGAGATCTCTTCAAGAAAATTAGAGATACCAAGAGAACATTTCATGCAAAGATGGGCTCGATAAAGGACAGAAATGGTCTGGACCTAACAGAAGCAGAAGATATTAAGAAGAGGTGGCAAGAATACACAGAAGAACTGTACAAAAAAGATCTTCACGACCCAGATAATCATGATGATGTGATCACTAATCTGGAGCCAGACATCTTGGAAAGTGAAGTCAAGTGGGCCTTAGAAAGCATCACTACGAACAAAGCTAGTGGAGGTGATGGAATTCCAGTTGAGCTGTTTCAAATCCTGAAACATGATGCTGTGAAAGTGCTGCATTCAATATGCCAGCAAGTTTGGAAAACTCAGCAGTGGCAACAGGACTGGAAAAGGTCAGTTTTCATTCTAATCTCAAAGAAAGGCAATGCCAAAGAATACTCTAACTACCACACAATGCACTCATATCACATGCTAGTAAAGTAATGCTCAAAATTCTCCAAGCCAGGCTTTAGCAATATGTGAACCTTGAACTCCCTGATGTTCAAGCTGGTTTTAGAAAAGGTAGAGGAACCAGAGATCAAATTGCCAACATCCGCTGGATCATCGAAAAATCAAGAGAGTTCCAGAAACACATCTATTTCTGCTTTATTGACTATGCCAAAGCCTTTGACTGTGTGGATCACAATACACTGTGGAAAATTCTGAGAGAGATGGGAATACCAGGTCACCTAACCTGCCTCTTGAGAAATCTGTATGCAGGTCAGGAAGCAACAGTTAGAACTGGACATGGAACAATAGACTGGTTCCAAATAGGAAAAGGAGTACATCAAGGCTGTATATTGTCACCCTCCTTATTTAACTTCTATGCAGAGTACATCATAAGAAATGCTGGACTGCAAGAAACACAAGCTGGAATCAAGATTGCCAGGAGAAATATCAATCACCTCAGATATGCAGATGACACCACCCTTATGGCAGAAAGTGAAGAGGAGCTAATAAGCCCCTTGATGAAAGTGAAAGAGGAGAGTGAAAAATTGGCTTAAAGCTCAACATTCAGAAAACGAAGATCATGGCATCTGGTCCCATCACTTCATGGGAAATAGATGGTGAAACAGCGGAAACAGTGTCAGACTTTCTTTTTTGGGGCTCCAAAATCACTGCAGATGGTGACGGCAGCCATGAAATTAAAAGATGCTTGCTCCTTGAAAGGAAAGTTATGACCAACCTAGATAGTATATTCAAAAGCAGAGACATTGCCGACTAAGGTCCGTCTAGTCAAGGCTATGGTTTTTCCTGTGGTCATGTATGGATGTGAGAGTTGGACTGTGAAGAAGGCTGAGCACTGAAGAATTGATGCTTGTAAACTGTGGTGTTGGAGAAGACTCTTGAGAGTCCCTTGGACTGCAAGGAGATCCAACCAGTCCATTCGGAAGGAGATCAACCCTGGGATTTCTTTGGAAGGAATGATGCCCAAGCTGAAACTCTAGTACTTTGGCCACCTCATGCAAAGAGTTGACTCATTGGAAAAGACTCTGATGCTGGGAGGGATTGGGGGTAGGAGGAGAAGGGGACGACCGAGGATGAGATGGCTGGATGACATCACGGACTCATTGGATGTGAGTCTGAGTGAACTCTGGGATTTGGTGATGAACAGGGAGGCCTGGCGTGCTGTGATTCATGGGGTCACAAAGAGTCAGGCACGACTGAGAGACCGAACTGAACTGATGTCTTTGTTATTATTGCTACTTTTTCTTTAAAATTACTTGCAAGTTTCTTCAAAGTTGCATTTTGTGTTTAATAAATTTGAAAAAATTGACAACTTAACTTTTTTCTACAAAAATTTTTTTAAATTATAAAACTTCTCTAGATATGGCATACACTTATTAGATGTCCATTCTGCTAAATGGAAAATAGTCTTTGTATACAAATGTTTTCATACTTTTTTAGCTTTGACCTAAGAAATATTTTTATGGGAAAAAATTCTTCCAAGTAACTTACCTCCATGATTGACTTGATATTTTTAAGCTGATAAAGCACATTCATATATCATTGCAATTTCATTCCTTTTCAGTAGGGAGTAAAAATTTATCCATTTAGAATATGAGCTTCATCAAAAGGTTTTCCTTATACATCAAGATAATATCCCAATTCTAGAATTTCAAGTTTAAAATTCAGCATAACATTTGCAATCTCATGATTTAATGTGACTGGCTCCTCCTCATTTTATAGGGAAAGTTTTTTTACTATTGTTTAGTTTGTAAGCTTTGTAACAACAGTGGCAGCCATTTTAGAAAGTGGTATGGTAGTTTCTTATACAGTTAGAAAAACATATACTCATTAAATCACCCAGCAATTCCTCTCCTGGGTATTTACCCAAGAGAAATAAAAAGTTACATTCACACAAAAATGTGTATGTGAATGTTGATAGCAACTCTGTCCTTAATTGCCAAAAGCTGAATATAGTCCAAAGTGAAAGTGAAAGTGAAGTCACTCAGTCGTGTCCTACTCTTTGCCACCCCATGGACTGTAGCCCACCAGGCTCCTCTCCATGGGATTTTCCAGGCAAGAATACTGGAGTGGGTTGCCATTTCCTCCTCCAGGGGGTCTTCCTGACCCAGGGGTTGAACCCGGGTCTCCTGCACCGCAGGCAGACGCTTTACCATCTGAGCCACCAGGGAAGCCTGAGTATAGTCCCAAGTATCCTCCAAATTGTTAATAGGTAAAAGAACTCTGGTGCATCCATACCCTGAAGTACTACACTACAGAGGAATGAACAATGCATTACCCTAAGTGAAAGAATCCAAACTCATAGGATTCATACTGTATGATTCAACTTACATTCCATTCTGGAAAAGGGAAAAAATACAGGAATGGAGAGTGAGAGTAGGAAAGGGACTGACTATAAAGGACATAAGGAGACTTTGATAGAACCATTATATACCTTGATTGTGGTGGTAGTTATAAGATTAAAGAAGCTTATCAAAATAAATAGAAATGTACAACAGAGGGAGTGAATTTTAAGGTAAGTAAATCATACCACGGTGAAATTATTTCTAAGAAAAGCTCTTAAAAACAAACAGACCAGAAAAAAAAAATTAATTCAAGGTTGGAGTTATGTGGTAGCTCTAATTAATATGAATATTGGAAACTCATGTCATAATTACTAATATTTTCCCAAAGTAATTAGTACTCAGGTAATTAAAACTCAGGCCAGAAAACAAATATACTTTAAGGGGCTGAAAAAAAAAAGGTGGATGTACTTTGTACTCCACTGTACTAATATTTGAATAAAGACTGTCTACAAATTTTTATGAAAACAAAACAAAAAAATGTAGAGGGTTTGTTTACAAAAATCAATAATACAATAAGACTCCATCAGGTGACTTTAATAAAAACTTAAACATTTCTGAAAATCAACTGAATTTGGGCAGCAAAGAGAAAAAGTAAGTATCACCACAACGAAGGTTTAAAAAAAAAATACATTCAATCCTATCTTTGTTAAACAAATGTCATGGTTTAATTATCCTAATTCTTCCTGCATAAAAATGGTTGTAAATTTTGACAACTGCTGTGTCTATTTTGATTGGTTAAAAACAATAACAAAAAAAACCTCTTATGTTGCTTGGAGGCAGTTATAAATATGGATGTCTAACAAATAGTGCCAAGTACATTTCAGCTTCATAAATTTAATTTAGTAAGAACACTTAATTTAGAATGAATATAATATTACATCACAGCAAAATGTGCACTTTACCACCATAAAAATTATTTTCAATGATGAAATTTTAAATTGAATTTATAGTAACAATCAAAATAATGTCGTATTTCACCACTGACAGATGAAGTTTACAAAGTTTTACACTGATTCCATGAAATGGTTAACATTGATTCATGACTGGAATGAATTAATTTTATAATAGAAGCATTTGATGGTAACAATGGAAAACAGGCATCATTAGCAACTTGCAAAGTCCTTTTTCTGCTAAACTGAAGCCATATATTATCAATTATTGTCTCATTTCCTGGGCATCCACAGAAAACTTAGAAATACGAATGAGCAAAATTAAACATAGAGTATTAATTTGATTTTTGATTAGACATTTGTTAAAAAATGCAAATTCTTTGACCCCCAACCCAAACCTACTTGAAGCAAAAACTCTGGAGGTAGACCTCAGCTGTCTTTGTTTGAACAAGCCTCCCAGGATACATAGATGCACATGTAAATATGAGAATGTTATCTCATAAGAAAAGCGATGTTTCACAGAGTGCTCTGCAAATGTACCTTCTGCATCAGAAGCATTAAATCTTTGTTTTGGAGAATGTCTTCATAAAATAATTTTTTTAAGTTTTATGAATGCTTTCTTTCCTTTTTAAAAATCTAATTTAAATTTATTTATTTCAATTGGAGGCTAATTACTTTACACTATTGTATTGGTTTTGCCACACATCAACATGAATCCACCATGGGTATACACGTATTCCCCATCCTGAACCCCCCTCCCACCTCCCTCCCTGTACCATTCCTCTGGGTCATCCCAGTGCACCAGCCCCAAGCATCCTGTATCCAACCTGGACTGGAGATTCATTCATGAAACAATTATTGACTGTTGAGTTCAGAAATAGACCCACACATATGTTTTTGACTGATTTTCAACAAAGGTGCCAAGGCAACTCAATAGAGAAAGGGCAAGCTATCAATAAATGTTGCCTCAACAACTGGTTGGTCATATGCAAAACAAAATGAAAAAAACCTCAATCCACATCATGCCATCCGTAAAACACCAACTCAAAATTGACCTAAAAGTAAGTGCTAAGACTATAAGCCTTCTAGAATAGAAAAGAATATGAGAAAAACTCTGTGACACATAGTGCGGAAAATATTTTTAAACAAGACACAAACAGAACAAATGATAAAAGAAATCAATTAAATTTCATCAAAATTTAAACCTATGCTCCTCATAAAATGGTGAAGAAAAAATAAAGGCAATCCACAGGCTGGGAGAAAATAATTTTGCAAGACTGATCTCTAAAAGTAAAGTAAAATAGAACAACAAAAAACCTTTGCTTTGTTTTAATATCTTTGTTTTTATAAATAACTTGACTTAGAAATATTGGTCAAAATTTGAACAAACACTTCAAAGAAGATATGAAGATGGCAAATAACCATATGAAAAGATGCTTACCATTTGTCATTAAGAAAATGTAAATTAATAATGTGAGATGCACACCCATTAGAATGGCTACAATTTAAAAAACTGATAATACCAAATGCTGCCAGAGATAAGAAGGAATGGGAAGTCTCATACATTACAGATTAGATTCTTTGGAAGAGTAAAGTTTGGGACTTTCTTGAACATATTCTACCATAACATAATTACTCCACTCCTATGTATTTACTCAAGAGAAATGAAAACAAATCTTTACCCAAATATTTACTTGTACACAAATGTTCATTAACAGCTTTTTTGTTATAGCCCCAAACTGGAAACAACTCACATGTTCATCTGTAGAAAGGGTAAAACCATTGTAGTATATCTATACGAAAGAGCACTACTTAGCAATTAAAAAAAAAAAAAAAGATGACTGGCACAGGCAACAACATGGATGAATCTCAAATAATTACACTCAGTGAGAGAAGCCAGACTCTCATCTCACATACCAACAAGAGTGTATACTTGATGATTCTATTATATAAATCTGCTGAAAATGAAGACAGACATATAAAGACAGAAGGTAGATCAATGGCTCCCTTGGGACAAAGTGAGACTTGGTGGTGGGTAAGGAAGGGCCAGGTTGCAAAATGCTCGAGAAAACTTCTGGGAAGATGGAGATATCCATTATCTTGTTTAGGGTGATAGCTTCACAAGTGTACACATGCATCAAATTTCATACAGTAAACATGCACTGTTTATTGCACTTTGACTATACCTTACTGAAGGCAGGGGGAACGAAAGAGAGAAAAATCTAATTAAATGTAAGCCAGATGGTATAAACCAAGATTTCCCTAAGCAAACCAAGATGTATGGTTTACTTTATAGATATACACACCTGCCCGCATTGTTAATTTTTAATATCCTTTTGACATTTAGGTTAATCTGCATCTCTCATTCCTTCAAATAACTCATTCTGAATTATTCCCAATTAAATTTCCTTTATCTACATTTGCTTTTAGCACTGTAATCCTCTTTTTTCCAGGACTTACCACATTGTATATTTGCATTTACTTCCACTGAATTAATGTCTACCTCACTCAGCGAGACTGTAAGAAACACGAACCTTAGAATCTTGTCGTTCCTCGTTGTTACTGTAGTCTCAGTGTTTGGTACCCATGCATAATTAATACTGGTTGAAAGAATAAAAGAATCTGACAGCAAAATTAAGGATATGGCAAAGGATGCAAAAGGCTTTATTTATTTATCTAATTTACTTATTCAATCAATGAAATGATTATAATACTACAACTTTACAGTTAAAGCATTTGCATGTGAACAGACACTCCTCTCATCTATGGTTTTACCTTATTTTTATAAAAATTTTGTAAAAAAAAAAAAAAAGGCAAAACAAAGTATGTCCTTTAAGGAAAGAACCTGGAACTCAAGATGGCACAGAAACAAGCAAGAAAATGGAAATAAGTTCTAAACCCAAAGATTTGACACAAAGGTCATACGCAGTAATCCACAGCTACTACTTCAGAGACCATTATCATCTTATCCCTGGATATTGCAAGGGCCCCTAACACACTGATGCTCAGTCTTGGGTACATATGAGAATTATCTGAATTTTTTTTTAAAGTACCTATATCTTTGTCTCATTCTCAGAGATTCTGATTAATAAGTCACGGAGTCCTGTTGAGCATGAAGATTTGTCAAAGGGTTATTAGGGTTAGGGTTTAACTAACTTCCAGCAAAGCTTAGAGTCACTGGTTTATCTGAGCTTGGTCTGGAGAGTTGGACTGCCTCCAGTCCATTCTTACTCTCAAGCTAACATCATCGATTCAAAAACAAACACAAATATGTCACTTGCCCACCTGAAACCCTTTGATGTTGCCAAACAACCTACAGAGTGTCCCATAGTCTAAACTTCAAACCTGAAGAAAGCCCTGCTCAAAGAGAAGAATCAAAACAACTGATTCAGGGTCTGGGGCAGGGGAAAGATAAATTGAGCTCATAATATCTAGTGCCAGAAAGAAAAAAATACTATAGGAAAATGATGAAGGCATGTTAAAAGTTCACAGGAGACAACCTGAAGGGATTCCCCCTGGCCAATTTCAGCCTCAAAATAAATGACAGCACTAGATAGTAACCCATTGCCTAAATTAAGAACCCAGGATTACACGCTGATGATAAATGAATAAAGGAAGAGGAGCGAAAGCCTTTCTTAACAATAGAATGCCAATAAATCTAGACGATGGAGTTAGATCAATATTTTCAACCGCCACACTAGTTAAGTGACTCAGACAAAAAAATCAAGAGATCCTAATCAGTGGGTGAAACTCTTGAGATTAACAGCCTCAAAATATCTCCCATAAACTACTTATAGAATCTTTACCTATTGTAATTTTTTTTTAGAAATTTACAAATTTTAACCTATTTTTTACAATAGGTAAAAATAGTAACTATAGTTGGACCTGACTGACATCATCACAACAAAGTGATCACAGTTAAGGTCACCAATAAAAGGACATCTTGTGCCTCCGGGTGTGATGTTCTGAGAAGGACACAGTATCACTTTTGCAAAATTCCTGCCAAAAAATGTAACATTTAAATCTAATCATAAGAAAAAGTCAGAGGAACCCAAAGTGTGAGGCATTCTACAAAATAACTAGTATGTACTCTCCAAAAATGTCAAGAAAAACAGAGGAACTGTCCTAAATTAAAGGAGACTAAAGATATCTGACAGCAGATGCAATGACTGTTCCTGGACTGGGTATTAAATTGAGGGGAGGGGGGGACTCCCTCCCCCACCTATGAGTTCCCCCACCTAAGAACAGTCCTGGGTAAGTAGCAAAGTATGAGTATCAAGAAATATCAGCATTACATCTATGCTAAAATATGTAAGTTCAAGAACTGTATTGTGGTCATACGTAAGAGAATATTCTTGTTCTTAGGAATACACACTTCAGTGTGTGAAATATCAAAAGGACAACACGTTTTGTATACTGTGTGCTGTGCTAAGTCAATTCAGTCATGTCTGACTCTGTGTGACGCCATGGACTGTAGCCCTCCAGGCTCCTCTGTCCATGGGATTCTCCTGATAAGAATGCTGGAGTGGGTTGCTATTTCCTCCTTCAGGGAATCTTCCCAACCCAGGGACTGAAACTGCGTCACTTAAGACTCCTGCATTGGCAGGTGAATTCTTAACCACTAGAGCCAGCTAGTACTCTTGCCTGGAAAATCCCACGGGTGGAGGAGCCTGGAAGGCTGCAGTCCATGGGGTCACTGAGGGTCGGACACTATGGAGCGACTTCACTTTCACTTTTCACTCTCATGCATTGCAGAAGGAAATGGCAACCCACTCCAGTGTTCTTGCCTGGAGAATCCCAGGGACAGAGGAGCCTGGTGGGCTGCCGTCTATGGGGTCGCACGGAGTCAGACACGACTGAAGTGACTTAGCAGCAGCAGCAGCAGAGCCAACTAGGAAGCCCCAAAAGGCAACATATCAGGAACTTTTAGCTAAAACAAAATTACAGAGAGACAGAGATGGGAGGGAGAGGGAGAAGTGGAAGGTCAATAGGACACAATGGAAATAAGAGTACTTCGCTCTGTGATAACTTAGAGGGTGGGTGGGGAGGGAGGCTCAAGAGGGAGATGTGTATGTGTATATATATGTATGTATGTGTATGTGTATGTATATATATATATATATATATATATATACATACACACACACACAAATATCTACAGCTAATCCACTGTGTTATATAGCAGAAATTAATACAACATTGTATAACAATTATACTCCAATTTTAAAAAGAGTACTTTGTACTCTTCTGACGATGTTTCCCTAAGTTTGAAATTTTATCAAAATAAAGTGATTAAAATCAGGCAAACAAAAGAAAACAGAAGGTGCCTACCTCTGCACCCTCTGCTTTCCCAGACCCCCATTCACACCTCCAGTTACCCTCTACTGAGCCTGTGCTGTGCCCTCAAGTTACCATGCTCTTTGTGGTTTATACATGACCTGCTTCAACTATCTGGAATGTGTGGACCCCTTTCACCTAAGTAATTCCTACTCCTTCTTTCAAAGTCCTGGAAGGTATTCTGTGTTCTATGGATCACATTCTGGTGGTCTCCAGCGCACCTCACTTGCCTTGAATGCCCCTCCCATAGAATGGACTGTGCATTCCTCTGTCATAATTCTGGCCACACTACCCCCACTGTCCATCTCCTCCACTGAAAAGGAAGGGTTTCTTGTTATTGTCCTTCAGATCCCCATTCTCTCACATCAAAACAGCAAGCTGTCAAAAATTGATGTACTGATGGTTGAATAAATGCCTTCCATTTAGTATCAGCATCCAACATCGTATATATTTTAGTAGATACTTTAAAAATAAGAAAAGAGGATTGCTGAATTAACTTATTTCCCTGATTTTTCTTTCTATATATTATCAGAGCATCTATTATATGCACTTCGCTGTATACATAATAATAGAAATTGTTATCTTAAAAATTATCTTCTGACACAAATAGTTATTTTTCCTCTTCCTGTTTCTAAGGAGACTAAGCCTAACAACTGAGCAGCATTTGTTCAGCGAGCTCACATCATCTTTCTGCAAACATCTTCATATTGAACCGTGTATTAATGATGGATATGGCTGGCCGGTGGCTGACTAGAATCATTCTGGAAAAGAAAACAAGAATACAGAGAGCTTGGGAGGAAGATTTGGGAGGAGGACTGGGCTGATGGCTGCCCATGGGGAAGGGTGGAAGGGAAAGTGAGAGATCTGGAGACACAGAAGCTGAAAAGAAGGTAATGGAGAAGAAGATACCTTATGGTTTATGGCATTTAATTAATATTTGCTGAAAAAAAGCACAGAAGTGTGATGTGTATTTGAAAAGTGAAATTTATGTACTATAACATCCTTTCATGTTTGCACAAATTCTTCGGGAAGATAACTAGCTTCATTAAGGTCTGGTAGAGCAGACTGAAAGTAGAACATGGACAGAATTGCTGAGTAAGGGGGAGGCTGGTGAGGACAAAAAAGAAGATTCCCACAGGAGCCTGCTCCTTGCTCCATGTGGAGTGCATGACATAAATACTCTGCAGACAGCACAGAGAGGGCTGTGATGGCTTTTCATTGTTAATAGCTAGTATCCATTCTGCTTGGTCAGGGTCTGTGTTGTATACCAGTTGCTAAATAATTTTAATGTCTCTAGTAATAATGTGATAGAATACATATGATAGCACAATATGATAAGAAGAAATGTGCACAGATTAATTTAGAATGTGAGATATATCAACAGAAAAATCTACCTAGGAAGAACAGTCATAAAAATATTTCCAAATAGGACTTCAATCAATAAGTGCTTCTGGTATTCAAATGTAAGTGTTTGTGGTGTTCAAATGTCACAAAAATTTGCAAGTGGAAGCATTCTATATGCCTGATTTGTGTGTGTGTGTCTTGTTTGTCTTTATTTTTAATAAAAAAGTTTCTATAAACATATGTTCCAGGTTATTATTACACATTCATTATGTTAAGACATGCTTATTAAAAATATATGCTGGACACTGAGGCTTTACCCTAAAGGAAACTCTAATACAGAAAATACATATATACAAACAAATAATCTAACAAAAATATTGTTAGAACTTACTAATACAATTGCAAATGCTTTTGAATCTTAAATTATTTAAATAGGCTACAAAATAAACAACAGGAGAAAAGAGAGAGGCGAAACTTCACTGATCTTCTGTATAAAGATAATGTATAATGAACATCACTAAAATTCAGCCATATGGCAAGAGTTCTATCTCATAGCACTGATTTGAAGGTCAGACACCCAGGTAGAAGCTTTGACCTTGCCATTATCTCAATGTGTGATCGTGAGTAAGTCACTAAGCCCGCATGAACTGCAATTCCTTTTTCGTATATTGAGGGGTTGGTTACGATCAGGAGGTTCAAATGCTCTGCCAAAAGGGTCTATGGGGTTGAAAAGTGTCTAGTGGGCTGGATTCTGTGTCCTCTACTCACCCTGCCAATGAAAGGAGTCCCACTTTTCTCTGTTTTATACATTTGAATTTTGTTTCTCTTTTGTTTGAAAAGTTCCATCACTAAAAACAGAACTAGGTTTCCTAAAATCCTGTTCCAGCTCATAAGAGACCCTACCATTTTTTAGGGGGAAGAAGTCAGAAGTGAAGCGTAGTGGATGTGTTCATGAAAGATGCATTTTGTTTTTAAGATAATAATTGCGCAAACTGCCAAAGAAATCTTTTTAGAAGTCTGTGCTATACTATGCATATTATATATTTCTTTCTCCAGTTGTTCAAAATTGTTTTTCAGTACCAGGATGAAAAATCCATTGCTTTTTTCCAAAATACTAATTGCTGAAAAGTAAGGATTTTACGCAAGCAGAATTCAATTAACAAACTTAATACATTCATCAACTACTAATTTGATTAGAACATTCAGCAAATTGCCATCAGTGTAGCCAAAGCTGGTAGAATGACTCCGATAGTTTGAGGAAGTCAGGACCGCAAACAGACATGTTTTGTATTTTTCCGTTCAGTTCAGCCTTTCAGTCGTGTCCGGTTCTCTGCAACCCCATGAACTGCAGCACGCCAGGCCTCCCTGTCCATCGCCAACTCCCTGAGTTTACTCAAACTCATGTCCATTCAGTTGGTGATGCCACCCAACCATCTCATCCTCTCTCATGCCCTTCTCCAGCCTTCAATCTTTCCCAGCATCAAGGTCTTTTCCAATGAGTCAGTTCTTTGCATCAGGTGGACAAAGGATTGGAGCTTCAGATTCAGCATCAGACCTTCCAATGAATATTCAAGACTGATTTCCTTTAGGATGGACTGGTCGGATCTCCTTGCAGTCCAAGGGACTCAAGAGTTTTCTCCAACACAACAGTTCAAAAGCATCAATTCTTCAGTACTCAGCTTTCTTTATAGTTCAACTCTCACCTCCATACATGACTAGTGGAAAACAATAGCTTTGATTAGACGGACCTTTGTTGGCAAAGTAATGTCTCCAGTTTTTAATAAGCTGTCTAGATTGGTCATAGCTTTTCTTCCAAGGAGCAAGTGTCTTTTAATTTCATGGCTGCAATCACCATCTGCAGTGATTTTGGAGCCCCCCAAAATAAAGTCTGTCACTGTTTCTAATGCTTCTCCACCTATTTGCCATGAAGTGATGGGACCAGATGCCATGGTTTTAGTTTTATGAATGTTGAGTTTTATGCCAACTTTTTCACTCTCCTCTTTCACTTTCACCAAGAGGCAAGTTGGGAGTTGGTGATGGGGAGTCCTGGTGTGCTGCAGTTCATGTGGTCGCAAAGACTCGGACACGACTGAGTGACTGACCTGAACATAAACTTTACAAACCTAGTTAGAAGAAGAAAAAATTAGCATAATGTCACAGCTCCAAATTAGCAGCATCCACTATAATTAAACTCTTTTTTTTTTCCTTCCCATACTCCCATTATCCTTCCCTCTGACTCTTTTTCCAGGGATGCTCTTCTCCTGAAACCTTAAATATGGGCAATGACTTTAACCAGAGCAAGCCAGCAGTGAAGAAATCACCTCTGCTGTTTTCCCCCAATCCTCAGAGTCCATGTTAATTATGGCTGCCAGAGGGATCTAGAAGAGGAATTGCAGTGGAGAGCACTGAGACTGAGTGAGTGGTTTCTTTGAGCTCTGCCACTTCTTCCTACTACCCAGGCTGAAAGGGGTGATGCATTTGTTAGATACTAAGGCAGGCAAATTATGCAGAGAGCTGATTTAGTAAAATGGGAGTAGAGGCTTTTTAGTCACACAACCCTGGATTCCAAACTGACTCCTGCCACCGTCTAGTCCAACGATGTTGGCCACTTCTGGTTCTTGTACACAAGGGCATTGGTAATTACTAATCACTGCACTGGTGCCAAATTAAATGAGATACGAAAAGTAGGGTTATCAGAACATTGTTTGGCCCAAAGCAATTATGTAATAATTTTTTTTTCCAAATTCTATCAACATGCAACTCCAAATAAAGAGATGACAAGTTTCTCTTGGTAACTAAGAGCGTCAAAGACATTAGGCATATGAGGAGAATCACAGTGGTTCTCAAATATTATGGATCTAATAAAGGTAAGTGCTTAACATTTCTCTTACACTCTGTAAATCCCCTATTTCCCAATTCTATGGTAATGGTTTTTGTAATTTTCTTAAACTATTTCTGAAATTAGGATGAGTCTTAATGTTGATGCATGCATTTAATGTGATACCTACAGCTATTTTCTCTTAAAATATTGTATTGAAATAAAAGTGTCTTATAATCAAGTGTTTTAATTATACAATTAAGTAAAATAGCATTATGAAAAATGAATCATCTCCTTTAATAAATAACCAGAGCTATCCTCTCAGATGTCTGAAAGACCTAATTGACTATCAAGTGTCACCAAGCTTTGCCTTTGAATTTTTTATATGTCCTTGAGTCTCCCACAGATTCTTTTTATTGCCATCCCCTTCTTCAAACTACTATTTCTGATTACTTGCTATGTTCCAGTACACTTCAAAATGCCTTATAAATATTCTATTTTACTCTACACAGCCCTAAGGTGAAATCAAAGATGAAGATATTGAGGCTTTGATGAGAAAACTGAGGTGCAGACAAGTAATCATGGCTCTAGTTCACAGTAGCTGAGATACGGGTCAAGTTCAGGTGTGACTCCAAAGCTGCGATTCTTAACCATGACTGAATTCCTTGATTGTAAAAAAGTGATTTCAACACTCCAAGTCATAATCCAAATTCCCACAAGAATAACCTCAGAGTTAGGGCTTAGGGGAAAGCAGAGGAGAGGGCTATCCAAGTAGCACTGTGGAAACAGAATTATCAAAATCAAACTACATATGGTGTGTCTTCATGTGTAAGTTTACATCAGTTCACACTATATATTTTGAAGATGTGCTTTAAGTACAATGTAAAATAATGTACAAGGGAAAACAAGACTGAGTATATTGAATGCTTATTCCCTATATTTTTACATTTTAAAAATAAAAATTCAGTAAAATCTATAGGAGTATGTCAAGGCTGTATATTGTCACCTTGCTTTTTTAACTTATATGCAGAGTACATCATGTGAAAAGCTGAACTGGATGAAGCACAAGCTGGAATCAAGATTGCATGGAGAAATATCAATGACCTCAGATATGCAGATGACATCATCCTTATGACAGAAAGCAAAGAGGAACTAAAGAGCCTCTTGATGAAACTGAAAGAGGAGAGTGAAAATGCTGGCTTAAAACTCAACATTCAAAAAAGTAAGATCATGGCATCTGGTCCCATCACTTCATGGAAAATAGAAGGGTAAACAATGACAGACTTTATTTTGTTGGGCTCCAAAATCACTGCAGATGGTGACTGCAGTCATGAAATTAAAAGACACTTGTCCCTTGGAAGAAAAGCTATGACCAACCTAGACAGCATATTAAAAAGCAGAGACATTGCTTTGCTGACAAAGGGCCATCTAGACAAAGCTATGGTTTTCCCAGTAGTTGTGTGTAGATGTGAGAGTTGGATTATAAAGAAAGCTGAACACCAAAGAGCTGATGTTTTTGAAATGTGTTGTTGGAGAAGATTCTTGAGTATCCCTTGGACAGCAAGGAGATCAAATCAGTCTGTCCTAAAGGAAATCAGTCCTGAATATTCATTGGAAGGACTGATGCTGAAGCTGAAACTCCAATACTTTGTCCACCTGATGCAAAGAACTGACTCACTGGAAAAGACTCTGATGGTGGGAAAAATTGAAGGCAGGAGGAGAAGGAGATGACAGAGGATGAGATGGTTGGGTGGCATCACCAACTGAATGGACATGAGTTTGAGCAAGCTCCAGTAGTTGCTTATGGACAGGGAATCCTGGTATGCTGTAGTCCATGGGGCCCTAAAGAGTCAGACATGACTGAGTGACTGAACTGGACTGAACTGATAATCTATAGCGGAAACTATTTTGTTGGGACCACAATTCAAAATATGACAGTTTCATCTTTTAAAAACTATGGATATATGTTTATTCATATTTATATCCATGGATAGAAATCAAACTATGAAAATTAGCCAGGGTAAAAAGCAGTAAATAATATAACTGTTATGATACAGGAAAAAAACCCCTACAAACTTAGACTAAAGAAGCAATAATTGACTAATATTCCTATGCTATATTAAACTAACTTTAAGTCACTTATCTCTTGCAGCCATAAAATATTCTCAACCATACATACTTTAGAGCAAACGAGTCTCCGTTTGCCCAAGAGGGCCCCAGCTTATGCTGATGTCCCCAAGCGATTGTCAACATCCTCAGAACTGTCCCAATTTGGACAGTAAATTATATGGTCATACTAACAATACTCAGGAACCTTGACTTTTTACTCTAACCTTACCTATTATAAATCATAAAATCTTTTTACTCTTCATATTCTTCTATAAGGCAGTTTACTTATATGAAATAGCAGAAATTGTTTCATAGTTAACTTTAAAAAAAAGTAGCACCATGGTGTTTCAGAAGTTAAAAGGTAAGTATAAGGTGACGGGTGGGAGAAGGCAGTGGCACCCCACTCCAGTACTCTTGCCTGGAAAATCCCATGGACGGAGGAGCTTGGTAGGCTGCAGTCCATGGGGTCGCTGAGAGTCGGACACGACTCAGTGACTTCACTTTCACTTTTCACTTTCATGCATTGGAGAAGGAAATGGCAACCCACTCCAGTGTTCTTGCCTGGAGAATCCCAGGGACAGGGGAGCCTGGAGGGCTGCCATCTATGGGGTCGCACAGAGTCGGACACGACTGAAGTAACTTAGCAGCAGCAGCAGCATAAGGTGACAGGTATCTCTTTCTACCACAGTTCCTTTTTCTGAGAGTGCCTGCTTGTTTGGCCCACAAAAATGTATTACAGCCATCACTTTCCACTGCACCAGGTTTCTTGGAAGGAGAATGGGGTGGGCCATAATTCATGAGAGATGATGCTTAGAAACAGTTTAACTATCAACAAAATGTCCCTCATCAGAAGCATGAGAGACATGTTTCTGTCCAATTTAAATATCTGAAATTTTTACAACAAAGTAATTTCTTTGGACAAAGTCAGTTTTCTCCTCTAAGTCCAGCTATGGCATGGTCAGAGCCTTCAACAGTTTTTATTAGGCACTCAACATTCCTTTCTCCTCTGTTTATTCTTTTTAGAACTCTGCATACATTCAGGTTGCTAAATTTTTCAAATATAATTCAAGGAAAGATGACCTTACCATCTAATCCAGGTACAGATTTTGATTGGTCCAAGCTAGCAGCCCGTGGTCTTTTCTGGATGACTTATGGGGTTCAGAGATGACCTCATTTAGTACAAATGGAACATCACAGACTATGCTTGGTTGACTGGCTTCAACCTCAGTGGGTTTGTGTAGCTGTCTCTCTCTTTTCTACAGAAAATAAACAAAACATCACATGGTTACAAATATCAAAAGACATCACATTGCTCCCATATAGGAATCAGCATTATAATAAAAGGAATACTGAGGAAGACAGAGTGGAGACATGGAAAAAACTGGGTCCATAGTAACATTATTAAGACTTATCCGCTTCTGAACTTTCAGTTATAGACATAATAAACACACTCTAGTTTAAAGAGATTTGAATCAAAGATTTTGTTACTTGCATTCAAAAGCACGCACATGAATGCAATGCTTGAGGAGGCATACACGACTGATCAGAGCTACCATGGAAGATGAAACTGTCTTAGCAAGTGGCAGCAATATCAGCCCAACTGGTCAAGCCCCAAATCTAGAAATTACCTTTGCCTTTTAAGAAAGAATTTCTCACTTCAAATCTACTAGAAAAGTGTGTCTCTTTGCCTCCAACATATTCTGCATTCTATCTACTTTTCTTAAAATCCATTTCATCACATGTATCCTGCAATTTGTTCCTGGGACACTACCACATGCATGTAAATGGTCTCCCACTACCAACATTAACCCAATCCAATTGTTCTCATCCATATCACTAAAATAATTTTAAAACCTTTTCATGGCTTCCCATCAAACTTGAGAGAAAAGTTGTAGTTTTTAAAATAAATCAGGACACACAGGTTCTTTTCATGACCTGCAACCCTCCGCTGCAACCTCTTTTCTTTTCCCAACATTTGTTCTACCTCAATTGTCTGGCCTCATCACTGGTTTGCTTAAATTGATTCCTGCCCTAGGGCCTTTACACTCTTTTCTCTCCCTAGAATGCTTTTTCCATGGCTTTACATGGCTAGCTCCTTCTCATCCTGCAAGTTTTTGCTTAAATACTATCTCTTTCAAGAAACAATTCTTGATCCCTTCATGTTTCAGCCCATGATTCTACCCTGATGTATTAAACACTGATCAAAGTATCCCATGTATTTCTTTTACTGCATGTGTCCAAATCTAATTATTTTCTTATTTATATTATTTTATTTGCTTATTTTAGTCTGTCCATTTCTTAAAGAGATCAGCTCCATTAAGAGAGGAATCTTAGTGGTTATGTCTACCTAAGACACTGACTTATTATAGAAGATAACTGGCTATGGCAGGTTTAGAACCTGGCTGTAAATTCTTTGATACTCTTTCCACTGAGAGGTAAGATCTATGTTCCTGGCTCTTAAATCTGGGAAAGCTTTAATAAATAAGATAGAGTGGAAGGGATGCTTTGTGACTTTCGAGAGTAAGTCATGAAAGGACATGCAGCTTCTGCCTTGTTTGCTGGGAATGCTCACACACAGATCCTTGTGCTGCCACATAAGAAATCCATTACTTATGGACTACCATGCGGGAGGGGCCACACATGGGAATGTTGGTAAATAATCTAAGCTGATCCTTTTCTTTAGCTATCCCAACCCAAGACTCAGGTATGCGAGTAGAGTCTATCTTGCAAGTAGATCCTTCAGCATCAGGTGATTCAGTCCTCATTTAAGTCATCCCAGGAAAAGCCCTGGAAATTATAAAATCACAGAGCAAAGCAGAGCTGTTCTGGTGGTGCCTGTTCTGATTCCTGATGTGTGTAATCAATAAACATAAGAAAATGACTGTTTTATGCCACTAACATCTCAGAATGTCTTTTAACATTAGGATGTTTTCCAACATAAAAATAGGCATCTGGAGCGAAGGCCCACCAAATTTTGAAAAATATTTGTTGAAGGAGATTGACCAGCTACCTTGTAGGAGCACTCTTCCAGGGACCTGGGTTCTAGTCCAAGTTCCATTACTGATATATTATCTAACCTTAGGAAATCTCATCTATAGGTCTCAAGTTCCTTCTATGTACATTGAGGTGATCTGACTAGTTTAATTCTTAGGCACTTGCCACTGAATTCTTAGTCTATAAGTGAAAACTAAGGGTTTCAACAATAATGAAAAACATAAATAGCCAGAATTAGGGGCTCTGTCTTCTCGGTATTAAAATGAGCTTAAAAGGGTGTGCTCCTTAGAGTTCTCAGCATGAAAGGGAGGAGGAAGCGATTTGTTAATTTGACAACTGACTGACTTTCTTGAATCTCTATATTCCCAAGGATACTATGTCTGTATCTTTAAAGTCAAATCACATCGGGATGAAGGGCTCAATGGACAGATGGGTTAACTAGATGGGAGCTGGAAGAAGCTGCAAACAAATGGCTTCTGAAGGCTCCCATTTTCTAACTAAACCATTTTCCCGTTTCTTTCTACAGAACGGACTTCAGAACTCAGAGGATGGGACTATGGCAGCAGCAAAAATGTGGTAGAAAGACTACTGGGTCTGGGGGCTATCCCTGAAGCTGGGAAGCCTTGAGCAGCCACCACTCTGACCTTCTGCTATTGAGGAGGAGGATGGTGACTCCTCTCTGTTCTTCATTAGGAAATGAGGTGTCTTTCCCAGGGCACACAAAATAGAAAATGGAAATAGGATAAGAACGTGGGGCTCCCGATTGGTAATCCAAGTGTCACAGTGTTGCCCCAAGCACCCAACTGTGCATCTCATGCATCACTCGGCAGAGGTATCAGGTTCTGAAAGAGGGGAAGCGCAGACAGCCAGGGATGAGGGATGTGAGCACGTCTACCTTTGGAATGTCTATGAGACTGGTTACTGAGAATAGATCTTTGAGTATGATTAGATGAGGATTCTAGAAACTAAAAAAAGAATTCCTGGGAAAGATCATTCTCCTGATGAGTAGAAGTAGGTAGGGTGGTAGTCTTAACTTGTAGACTTATTAATTACTATGGTTTAGACCCACTTGAACATGGACGAATCACATCCTGGGAAAAAGAACTAAGAATATGGTAAGGGGGGCAATATTTAAAATTTTATTAAGCAAACGGCTCAGCATACCTCTCTGTCATGTATTGTTTAGAGTTCCCTAACATTCCTTTGGCTAATGTTATATGTATTCTCTGTATCTTTCTAATCCAAGCACAACCATAGTCAATCAGTTCAGTTCAATTCAGTCACTCAGTTGTGTCAGACCCTTCGCAACCCCATGAACTGTAGCACACCAGGCCTCCCTGTCCATCACCTGGAATTCACCCAAACCTACATCCACCAAGTTGGTGATGCCATCTAGCCATCTTATCCTCTGTCGTCCCCTTTTCCTCCTGCCCCCAATCCCTCCCACCATCAGAGTCTTTTCCAATGAATCCTGGAATGTGAAGTCAAGTGGGCCTTAAGAAAGCATCACTACAAACAAAACTAGTGGAGGTGATGGAATTCCAGTTGAGCTATTTCAAATCCTGAAAGATGATGCTGTGAAAGTGCTGCACTCAATATGCCAGCAAATTTGGAAAACTCAGCAGTGGCCACAGGACTGGAAAAGGTCAGTTTTCATTCCAATCCCAAAGAAAGGCAATGCCAAAGAATGCTCAAACCATAGCCAATAGATTAGAGCTATTTTAAGAGACCAGAAATATTTTCTGTCACTGTACACAGACTCCTCAGAGAGAGGAAGTGATTTTGAATATGGCCTAATGTTGAGGAATCAAATACTTTCCAAGTATATCCTCCTATAAAAACATAAGGTCAAATATGTGTACAATAAGAGGTATCCAAGTTGGTGATATTTTAATAAAGTCACACCAGGGCTTCCCTTATGCCTCAGATGGTAAAGAATCTGCCTGCAATGCAGGAGACCCAGGTTTTATCCTTAGGTCGGGGAGATCCCCTAGAGAAGGGAATGGCAACCCACACTAGTATTCCTGCCTGTAGAATTCCATGGACAGAAGAGCCTGGTGGGCTACAGTCCATGGGGTTGCAGAGTCCAACATGACTGGGCAACTAACACTTTCTGTTTCACACAATCTGACACAAAACCCAGGCTACTATTTCTGTGGTTCAATGTCCCTTGCACTAGAGTGCAATGCTTTTAGGAATTCTATCTAATAATGATCCAATGGCCTATAGTGAAAACACGGTAGAATAGCTATAAGAAATAACACAAGCGGCAGTAACGTTATATATGATTCTGTTTCATGTCACCTGCTTGAGTTTAAGTGCATTTTATACAGGGACCTATTATAGTACAGAACACACAAAAATATTTTCCTCTTAGGCCTGCTGATTTATATCATTTCTTTAAACATAAAAATGGAAAAAAATAAAAAGAATTAGTTATAATTTAAAGTACTATAAACATAAGTGATTATTACCATTAGTGGTTTCAGTGTATCTATAAAATTTTGATTTCCTTTCAAGGCAAATAAATTAATAGAAGACAGATGTTTATTGGAAACAACTGAACAAGTATTCCACATTATCATTTTAGCTAAAATAAATTTAACTCTAATCAATCCCCTCCTGTTGAGACAGAACAGATTAGAAATTAGAATGCTCGTAAAAGATACCATCATGTATAGAAAAAAAAAAAAAAAAACCACTGCATGTGAAATGTAGTTTATTGCTTTTCTGAGGAGTAGCCCAGCCACAATGAGGAACGGAGGAAAAGAAGACCAACAAATGTATTATGGTAAACACACAGCCCACCATCCCCTTTTCCTACATCGATACAGACATTACAAATTAATCACAGAGCTCTTTTCTGTTAAGAATTGGTGTTGGAATCCTACAAAAACAATACAGACTGGCCAACTGGACTTGACATATGAGATAACACCAATCTTCAGAAAGCTGGATTCTAGTCTCAGACTGGAAATTAAGGTACCAGTGTTCTAGATCTAGCTTAGCCACTGATCTACTCTCTACTATGGACTAATTTCTTCCCTTTTCTGGGTATCAGCTGCCCCCCTGAGGTCACAACTGTCAATATTTATTGCCTATCCTAGAATCACCAAACTTTTTTTTCCCCCTCCCCCAGAAGGGATCTTATATATTAGCTGACTTGCTAAGCCACTGATGGAAAGGATGTGGGTGGCAGGGAGTGTCTCCCTGTTATTTTTGTAAAGTTATTTTAAATTCACATTCAAATAAAAGTGCAATAATGCCATCTCAAATTATTACCACTTGCTTTCTTTCCTATTGTAGCTTGTTTAACTCTAGCCATTGCAGCACTGTTAAGAGAATTCCTTGGGGGCATCTCAGAATGATGCAATGGATCCTGAGCAAATCTTGAAGCCTGGGTTGTGTAACTTTTTTCAAATAGCTTCTCCTCTAGGATACTACCTGTTGCAGACATGTCTATCCCTGTGTTCTGTGCTCTCAGATCCTAAAAAGAACACTAGAGTATACTGTGGAATCAATGACAATTAGATTGTTTTTCTCTTGTAAATCTAAAGTATGATTCATGGAAACTGGAAGCCAATCCATGGAAGTCTTTTTGGTGAGAGGTTACACAGAAATGGGATTTGGGCAGCGATGTTGCTTCATGTTCAAGATGAGGTTGTTGTTCAGTTGCTCAGTCATGTCTGAGTCTTTGTGGTCCCCTGGACTGCAGCGTGCTGGGCTTTCCTGTCAATCACCAACTCCCAGAGCTTGCTCAAACTTGTGTCCATTGAGTCAGTGATGTCATCCAACCTTTTTGTTCCCTGTCGTCCCCTTCTCCTGTCCTCAACCTTTCCCAGCATCCATTTCCAATGAGTCAGTTCTTTGCATCAGGTGGCCAGAGTATTGGGGCTTCAGCATCAGTCCTTCTAATGAATACTCAGGGTTGATTTCCTTTAGGATTCACTGGTTTGACCTCCCTGCAGTTCAAGGGACTCTGAAGAGTCTTATCCAACAACACAGTTCAAAAGTATCAATTATTTAGTGCTCAGCCTTCTTTATGGTCCAACTCTCACATCCACACATGACTACTGGAAAAACCATAGCTTTGACTAGATGGACCTTTGTTGGTAAAGTAATGTCTCTGTTTTTTAATACACTGTCTAGGATTGTCATAGCTTTTCTTCCAAGGAGCAGGTGTCATTTAATTTCATGGCTGCAGTCACCAACTGCAGTGATTTTGGAGCCAAAGAAATTAAAGTCTGTCACTGTTTCTATTGTTTCCCCATCTATTTGCCATGAAGTGATGGGACAGGATGCCATGATCTTCATTTTTTGAATGTTGAGCTTTAAGCCAGTTTTTTCACTCCCCTTTTTTACCTTCAACAAGAAGCTCTTTAGTTCCTCTTCCCTTTCTACCATAAGGCTGGTGTCATCTGCATATCTGAGGTTATGATATTCTCCCAGCAATCAAGGCAAAGATAAATGTCCAAGTAAGCACAAAACAGAGGCCACTCAAAACACTGAGCTATTTGCCTAGATTCTAACTGTATAGTTTTCATTTCAAGCTTAACTGAGGCTCTGAGGGGTTTCATTACCCATTCCTGGATACTCTCAATTCTCTGCAACCATATCACACAGTGTCCTTTATTTTAGCCTTCTCCTGGCAGCCTAATCACATTTTGTTTAATGAGGGAAACAGGATGGAGTAGCTTGAACTAAGAGATCTCTGAAATCATGTTCATGAATTTATACTTGTTTATTTTCATCAGAATGAATCCTATTTTGACCCTGAAGCTAACTTGATGTCACACAAGTTTATTTTGGGAATTTTCTCTGCTCACAGCCTCATCCTTCTTGGCCATTCCTCTTTTTTTTTTTTTTTTTGGCATATAATTGAATGTTATGTGACCCCTCACCTCAATGTCCATTTTGGGGCTCCCTTTGGTTGCAGTTTTCCCAGCATCATCAGCTTCCTCTATGCCTTCCTCTTTTCCATCTCTGCTGCTCTATCCTAGAACCCTTTCTCTGAAAAATTTATCAATGCAAACTTAGCCCTCCATGTACTCACAATGTCTCCTAAAGATAGACACATTTCTAAGAATCTGTCTTAATGTATCTATCTCAAGTCGTTTTCCAAAGTCATTAAAGACAGTGGCTGTGGGTTGGAATCCCTTCCTCCATCAATGACTATGCAGTAATAGTAATTGATGGATTTGATAGTAATAGATGGATATGCAGCTGTGGAGACATTACTTAATCTTTCTGAAATTCAGTTCTTTCATATGAAAAAGAAAGTTCTTTCAGATTCTACATAAACTTCCTTTGCAGAGATCCTCAGATAGAATAGTCAGTAAATGTCATCACTGGTGCCATCATTATCATCACCATTCTTGGCTCAGCACGCCTTTGCCCTGCTTCTAATGCTTCTTCCAGGTTACAACACAGCTCCATCACTACCTCTGTGGAGCATTCCTTGACCTTTCCTACTTTGCTGTTTAGTCACTAAGTCATGTTTGACTATTTTGCAACTTCATGGATTGTAACCAGCCAGGCTCCTCTGTCCATGGGATTTCCCAGGCAAGAAGATTGGATTGGGTGGCCATCTCCTTTTCCAGGGGACCTTCCTGATCTAGGGATCAAACCCACATCTCCTGCATTGGCAGGTGGCTTCTTTACCACTGAGCCACCTGGAAAGCCCCTTTCCTAACTTCACCTTTATTAAAGTTATTATAACATTCAACACATGCAAAGTGATACTTTATATATATATTTCTTGCACGTATCTTTCTGTCCACTAAAGTATTTGTGGGGAAAAACATACAAATAAAAATACGTATGCAAAATATCTTATATTTCATATGTATTTTTTTCCTCCACAAATGTGAGATCCTTAAAAGCAAGAAGGTTGTGCCTGAAATCTTGTTCATCCTCAAAACAATTCAAAGTACTTCTGATTTTGTCTCCTACACATATCTCAAATCCTGCTCTCTTGGCTCTTGACCTTCACTCAGATGAATAATTATGATGGTAATTAATGGTTATACAAGTGTTTCCAAATAGGTGCTCTTATCTATTTACATAGAGGAAGTTAGAAGGACAGAAAGAAGTTAAATGCCCTAGAATCAACAGATCCTTAGCTCACCATTTACCAGCTTCAAAGTCTCCTATAGGAAAGCTTGTTCTGAGGTAACCATTTCCTAGCTGGATAACTCGATTAAATATATAATCCCTACTTCTCATTCAGCTGAAGTCCATTTTTCAACGACTTATATAATTGTTATTTCAGAATCTTAAACTCTTCAGGCTAAGTCTCATCCTTTATCCCTGTGATATCCCTCCAGACACTTGAAATCAATGATTTTATCTCCATTTATTCTTCCTTTGAACCTGAGCAATGCAGCCAGGTCTATCAGATTGCAGCAGAAATAATTAGAATGGCTGGGGAAGTGTAACAGGGAAATATTTCAGGCAGGGACAAAAAGAGTCAGTCTCCTTAGCAGGGAGATGGAGAGAATGAAGTGCTATTTGATACGACAGAGGGATCTGAATGATATGCCATAGGGCATCTAATTGGGTGTTCCTTGCTACCTGGTCCTGTTGCCTACCCAGAAGGGGAGAGCAAATGAAATTAGCAGGGCCTAAATTTAGAGAAGATCAAAGGAAATCCTTCTCTACACAATGTGCAATTATCCACTACTGCAGGATATTATTGAGGCAAATTGAAGCAAAAAGAATTTGGAAAAGGATTAGGTGCTTATATGAATAAGAACAGCTTGTGCAGTTACTAGCAAGAATAACAATTACATGGCCAATTAATCCCCTGGCGTCAGGGTATGCAGTGAGCTCAAGCTGGGGTCAGAGAATGAACTGCCTATAGAATAGTACAGTAGTATTCAATTTTCTAGGTGCATTATTGAATTTTCCTTTGGCTAACTCCTCTGAAAAATCTAAGGGAAAACACTTCATTTGGTAAAGAGTCAATTGCTTCAGGTTTGGGTTTTACAATCTGGGTCAGAAATAGAAATGGCTTCTGTGAAATTTCCCTGTAAAGATGTGGCACCAAAATCCTGAAATGACTTAAAAATAAACAGCAGCATGGAAAAGACCATACACTAGTTGTCTAAGGACCTGGGTCTCTAGTCCTGTTTCATATCATTGACTAGCTTGGTGACATCGGCTACCTTAGTGACCCTCAGTTTCCTTGTTTACAAAATGGCAGGCATTTTCCTAGCTATCTATGTAAAATATAACCCTAGTTTTTCAGGCCTCAGTCTGTAGGTGGGCACTGTCAAGAACAAATTGATTCTTAAATGTATGTGGAATTAAGAGATGAGTCTTTATAAAGCATATGAAGGTAGTGAAATATTTGTGCTTTAGGTGCCCATGAGAAGAATGTCTGACTCTCACATACATAACTGGGGGACCATGTGTCCTACTGTTGATAGTTACCCCCCATCCACATATGCCATGGGGTCACTGATGCTGAAAACCCTCTCACACAAAGATCTGAGCTAGCTCTTTGCTCCCTAAATGCCTACAACCACCTTTTCCTCAAGTCTCTACAACATGAGAAGCCTACTCTTAGATTCACATGAAATCTACATGGGGCAACTTTTCTCGTTGATTTCCTTGGCCAAGTGTCCTCAGGGTGAAGTCAAAGGCAACACGTACCTATGAGGAAATTTTGGGAAGTGAGGACACGGTTTTATCTTTATGCACATCTTTCTTTTCATTCTGCTTTCCCACTCACATGACCAAAAGTATACAATGAGGGAAGAAATTCAAACTAGGAATGGTATTGAGGAAAGGGGCTGCCTATGCTACAGAAAAAGGTATATATTTTGGAAAACAAGATACAGAAAACACTAAACTGAAAAATGGATAAGCTGGCCCATTATTGACCATATGTATAAGATGTGTTGGCTGATAAAGTGAATCTCTAATGAACATCTACTTATCTATATTTTCTAAATTATAAAGGGATCAAATAAAAAAATTAATAAATAACATATTGTCATTTTAGTAATGTATTTAGAAAGCACCTGTATGGCATATTTGTGCTTATTTTACCCAAAGAATAGGAGCACAGTAGTTGAATCTCCTGCAAAAGACCACTCCTAGGTTAGAGACAGATTACCCCAGCTAATTTGCAGCTATTGTAGCGAACGTAAAGAAGGAATTGTTGACTATTTCCAAGTTCTCTTGCTCAACCACTGCCCATCCACCTCTGCACACATGGGTGGATCCCCCAACTGTCAAGTTAAACTACAGTTTTTACTTGCAGTGTTTGTTGGTTTAGTTTTTAAACCTGAATTTAAAAGGTTGGACTTCAGAATCATATGGTGTAAGAGAGTTAAAATCAAGTAGCTACGTCTAAAACTCATTTGGAAAGATAAGAGAAGAGAGAGAAATTTCTGAACAACTGGAAAGCAGTCTTGGTTCAAATGAAAAACAAATTAGGGATAAAACATAAGTGTTCCCACCATTTCATAAGGGCTGTTTCAGAGGTACAAACTTTTTAGATGGCTCTAAAAATAAGGAGTATATAGACAGCTAATAACATGTCTATATTCTTTATGGGGAGGGGATGAAACTGGTCCCAAGATATGTTATCTCCTACAACCTGCTCAAAGGCTTTAACAAGCAGGGAATCTTCCTGACTATTCTCACCAAGCTAACATAATTCTGAAAATAAAACCTAATAAAGATGTGTATATGTGTATACCTCTAATAAAACAGATCTGAGTTAAAGTCATTTAAAAAGCATAACATATCATGAACAAATAGATACTATTTAGGCAAACAATAATGGTACAATATAAGGAAACCTATCATTGTAATTTATTGATAAACAGATCAAAGGAGAAATAGCATTATCTCAAATGAGGCCAGGATTCAACTGACAGAATTCAACAGACATTATAGCTAAAAAAACCAAAAGCAAAAACAGAAACAACAAAAAAACACCTCCTGGCAATTTATAAAAAAGAATGCCACTAAATTAACATGGAAAAAGTGTGCCTAAAATTAACTGTCAACACTGTAGTTAAGTACTTAACAGAAAACTACATTGGCTTTCCAACTAAAACCTGAAAAAAGAAAACAATGCTATCATCATTAGATTCTGGAAATTCTAGACATTAAGATAGGGTAAAAAATAACATAAGATAAATGAATACAAATATGAAATTTATTTTAAAAGTTAATGCCAAATTTTCATTAACTGCTGAAGTACTGGGGATAAGATGATTCATATAATGAGCTTAAGGGGAAATGGAATAATTATTAAATCTTGAGAGTTTGGTAAGATAATCTATTACTAAAAAAAAAAAAAAAAAACAAACAGGAACAATGCCTAGAATCCTACAAAAACCAGTCAGAAATGTGATTTTTAACAATCTTATTCATACAGCAATCAAAGACAGAATATTCATTCCACTAAACTTAACTAAAAATGTATAGGATCCATTCAAAATAAATCTTTAGTTAGTGACATAAAAGATGATTTGTAGAATTGAAAATAATTGCCATTTTTGGAGAAAAGTTCACAGTTTTATGTATCTTCATATTCCTCTAATTAATTTTAAAATTCAGTGTAATTCTCATTGATTCTCAATGGAAATTATGCTTTCTTCATAACTGAACAAAATTAGTATCAAAGGGGTAAATGAGAAAGAAGAGTGAAGAAAACTTTCAAAGACATTGAGTAGCATATTTCCAACCACTCTAAATATGTATAATAATTTGGTTGCTACTGGCAATGGCTACAGAACAGGCATTCAGATGAATAAAAAAGAAGTGAAATACATGAAACACACACACATATAACAAAATTCAGTTTAGGATAAATGTGAATTTAACATTTCCAATTAAAGGATGGATTGTTCAATAAATTGTGCTCAGAGGAAAGGAGAGCTGGACCTTTGTTTCATGTAAAATCCTAAAATAATCTTGGGTTAACTGAATAAATAATTGTTAAAAAGAACTCTACAAAGAAAAGCTAGGGATTTTTTCCCCTGAATAATTAGACAGCATGAGACATTTTTAAACACTGAATGCACAAACCACAAACGAAAAGAGTAAAAAAAAAAAAGGCTTTTAAAATCATAGAATAAAAGAAATCTATCTTGAAGAGTGTGAAAAAGTAACTGAAAATGAGGGATATTTGCAATATCAGTGACAGGAAAAGGCAACATTATAAATTAGAAACTCTTCTAATCTGGAAATAAGGAGACAGCCAAACTAGTAAAATACACCAAAGAAGATTATATTGTATGCAGATTACAAAAGATAAAACATGCTAACAGTACAAACATCATTCACTTTAATAACATAAAGCAAATAATAAAATATCATGTTCATCTATCAACCTAGAAAGGATTAAAATACATCAAGATTGTGAGCTGGCAGAAATACAGTGAAAGGTACATGCTCATATACAGATGCTGGCATTTAAAAATGCATCAAAAGCATCTAAAATATGGGTAAAGCTTTAACCCATTAATCGAATTGAGGGGAATTTTAAGAAAATCATTGTGAGTATATACAATACACAAGCAGTTCTTTGTAAGGACATTTACTGAGCAACACTTAGTTCAGTTCAGTCACCCAGTCATGCCTGACTCTTTGCGACCCCATGGACCGCATAACATCAGGCCTCCCTGTCCATCACCAAAACCCAAGTTTACTCAAATTCATGTCCACTGAGTTGGTGATGCCATCCAACCATCTCATCCTCTGTCATCCCCTTCTGCTCCCACCTTCAATCTTTCCCAGCATCAAGGTCTTTTCAAATAAGTCAGTTCTTCACATCAGGCGGTCAAACTATTGGAGTACTATTTTTTGAGCAACATGTAAAATAGCGGAAAAAACTAGAAACAAAATGGAAACAGTTCAGTTCTGCCTCTTGAGAAACCTATATGCAGGTCAGGAAGCAACAGTTAGAAATGGACATGGAACAACAGACTGGTTCCAAATAGGAAAAGGAGTACATCAAGGCTATATATTGTCACCCTGCTTATTTAACTTATATGCAGAGTACATCATGAGAAACACTGGACTGGAAGAATCACAAACTGGAATCAAGATTGCTGGGAGAAATATCAATAACCTCAGATATGCAGATGACACCACCCTTATGGCAGAAAGTGAAGAGGAGCTAAAAAGCCTCTTGATGAAAGTGAAAGAGGAGAGTCAAAAAGTTGGCTTAAAGCTCAACATTCAGAAAACAAAGATCATGGCATCCGGTCCCATCACTTCATGGGAAATAGATGGGGAAACAGTGGAAACAGTGTCAGACTTTATTTTGGGGGGCTCCAAAATCACTGCAGATGGTGATTGCAGTCATGAAATTACAAGACGCTTACTCCTTGGAAGAAAAGTTATGACCAACCTAGATAGCATATTCAAAAGCAGAGACATTACTTTGCCGACTAAGGTCCGTCTAGTCAAGGCTATGGTTTTTCCAGTGGTCATGTATGGATGTGAGAGTTGGACTGTGAAGAAAGCTGAGTGCCGAAGAATTGATGCTTTTGAACTGTGGTGTTGGAGAAGACTCTTAAGAGTCCCTTGGACTGCAAGGAGATCTAACCAGTCCATTCTGAAGGAGATCAGCCCTGGGGTTTCTTTGGAAGGAATGGAAACAAATCCTCCAATAATAAAGAACTGGGGCTTCCCTGGTGGCACAGACTATAAAGAATTTTCCTGCAATGTGGGAGATGTAGGTTCTATCCCCGAGTAGGGAAGATCTCCTGGAGAAGGGAATGGCTACCCACTCCAGTATTCCTGCCTGGAGAATTCCCATGGACAGAGGAGTCCATGGTGTTGCAAAGAGCTGGATACTACTGAACAACAAACAAAATGTACACTGATGCACTAATATTGCCATTTTTAATGATGCTGTTGAACATAGAACAGGGGAATGTTTACAGGAGACTTTTAAGCTTTAAAACCATATTGCTAAGTCACTTCAGTCATGTCCGACTCTGTGTGACCCCACAGATGGCAGCCCACCAGGCTCCACCATCCCTGGGATTCTCCAGGCAAGAACACTGGAGTGGGTTGCCATAAGTCAAAATATGTACAGTCTGAAACACAGAACATGGAACTGGTAACATGTTCAACTGTTTGGGTATACACACATGTCAATTTTATATGCCTTAGTGTACTCATTTTTTTTTTTTTTGGTAAACTACACATAGATACACTGAACATAAAGTTCTGGAATGAAAAAAATTCAACAGGATATGGCTGTGGTTGGCATATGGAAATTTTCTCCCTTAAGGTATTTTTTTTTTCCCCTCTAGCTTAAATTTTTCTATGTATTTTAACCTCATCTTAAAGTAGTTTTAAAGTAAACAAGGAAAGACAGGTAATATAAAAATATCTCCATTACCCTCACTGTCTAAATTTTTAGATTGAAACAAAACTCCCACATTGTCCATTTCTTCCACTGATCCCCAGCCTTACTAACACCACATGAAGTCAAAGGGGGCTTTTTTTGTCACCTGTGACATCAGCTCCAGGCTGTTTAGCTGGTCCTTTCACTGTAACAGAACACAAGTAGCCAGGGGAACAGCATATCTTGGATGTCAAAATTAGGTCCCACTCGATTCCCTCAACACGCACACGCGCACGCACGCACACATGCACGCACGCACACACACACACGCACACGTGGTTGCCACTGTTAATCTGAAAGACTAAAAGTCTTATTGCTAAGGAGAATTAAACATGCCCTAGAACAGAAACTTTCAAGACAGAGCATTAATGGAGAGAACGCTCATCCAAAACTACCTAGCATGCAGTGGAAGCTTGCTTTATGATGCAGGGAGCTCAAATTTGGTGTTCCGTGACAATCTAAATGTGCCTCTCTAGTAGCTCAGCTGGTAAAGAATCCACCTGCAATGCAGGAGACCTGGTTCAATTCCTGGGTTGGGACGATCTGCTGGGAAAGGGACAGGCTACCCACTCCAGTATTCTTGTGCTTCCCTGGTGGTTCAGCTGGTGACAACCTAGACGGGTGGAATGGGGTGGCAGGTGGGAGGGAGGTTCAAGAGGGAGGGGACATATGTATACCTATGGCTGATTCATATTGATGTGTGGCAGAAACCAACACAATATTGTAAGCAATTATATTTAAATATGAGTAAATTTAAATAAAAATATCTGACATGATAGATGGTTGTGGGAAACAGCACAGAGGATCTAACAGGTGGACAGTGATTTTTGTCAAGTTTTTTTCCAAAAGGAAACTGTGACTGAGTTGCAGTGATGCCATTTTCTGACAGTAGACATTATATAAATTCATATGCAGAGACTATTTTATTTTCTGTATGATTAAAGAAAGATTTTACCACATAAAGCTGTGTATAAAGAACAGTTAGTGGTGTAGTGCATCTTTCCTCAAGATGAAGCCCAGGGACCAGCAGCATCAGCAACACCTGGGGAGGGGTAAGAAATGCACAATATTGGGCCTCATTCCAGACCTCATGGATTAGTGTCCTTATCCTAACCAGATTCCCAGGTGACTCATAAACATATTCAAGTTGGCTAAGCATTGTTGTAGTGGACATACTGTCTTCAGATCTGGTTTTACAATGGTATGGAAATACTGGTCCACTACAGGTCAGAGGGGTTCCTTAGTAGAGAAGATCAATCAGGGATATTCTACAGTTCTCAAACTACACACCAGGACCAGGGTCATTTCTTAATGTGCTACTGTTGAAGGAACAGATCTAGAGAAAAGAAATGGATGAGGGTAGAAGAGATTTTAGCAAATAGTTGAGTAGACCTCTCATGGGGAATAATAAATACAAGTTATTCGCCGTTAAGAAGGTATGCCCAACAATGATTGCCAGAAACTGAAGTAACATAAAACATCCCCTCAATCTAAGCTGAGTTCAGTTCAGTTGCTCAGCCGTGTCCAACTCTTCGTGACTCCATGGACTGCAGCACACCAGGCCTCCCTGTCCATCACTAACTCCTAGAGTTTACTCAAACTCATCTCCATTGAGTCAGTGATGCCATCCAACCATCTCATCCTCTGTCGTTCCCTTCTCCTCCCGCCTTCAACATCAGGGTCTTTTCAAATGAGTCAGCTCTCTGCATCAGGTGGCCAAAGTCTTGGAGTTTCAGCTTCAACATCAATCCTTCCAGTGAACACTCAGGACTGATCTCCTTTAAGATGGACTGGTTGGATCTCTTTGCAGTCCAAGGGACTTTCAAGAGTCTTCTCCAACACCACGGTTCAAAACCCTCAATTCTTCGGCGCTCAGCTTTCCTTATAGTTCAACTCTCACATCCATACATGACCACTGGAAAAACCATAGCTTTGACTAGACTGACCTTTGTTGGCAAAGTAATGTCTCTGCTTTTTAATATGCTGTCTAGGTTGGTCATAGGTTTTCTTCCAAGGAGCAAGCATCTTTTAGTTTCATAAGTAAGATCATCTAATAAATAGGTACAAATGGAATAGGCTGTCAGAGGGCCAATGTTACTTCTCTTACCCCTACACTATTTCAACTAGCAGAAATTAATTGCATCATTATTCTGTTTAGTTGTTTTTGTTCCTAGGTACTTTATCTTTATATATCTAAACTTTTAAACTTGTCAACCCACATGATATTCAGAGATGTGACATAATTTATCTAAGATTAACTAGTTAGCAAGGGGCAGAACTAGTATTCAAATCCAAGCCATACTACTTCCAAAATGATCACTGAAACTAGAGATTCAGAAGCGTCTTCACGTATCAGATAAACCAGGGACAACTTAATACTTCCCAAACCCTTCTTGCTGAGTCCCAGAGCCATTGTAAATGCTTTTGTAAAAATGTAGATTGTAGAGACTCAGTACTGGGTAGTGTGTTATAGTTAGGTTGGGGGCCAGGAAGCGGTGGAAAACATGCACATTTTGAAAAGTTTGTTGATATTTGGGAAAGATTATTATTCTGTGCTTCCTCCAATATAATTTAACACAGGTGTGGGAAAAGAGAATGAGATGTATAACATAGATAATGTATGGTCAGTCACTTTAGTCATGTTTGACTGTGATCCTTTGGACTGTAGCCCTCCAGGCTCCTCTGTCCATGGGAATCTCCAGGCAAGAATAATGCAGTCATTTGCATTGCCCTCCTCCAGAGGATCTTCCCAAGCCAGGGACTGAACCTGTGTCTCTTTTGTCTCCTGTATTTCAAGCAGGTTCTTCACCACTGAGCCACCAGAGAAGCTCATAACATAGCTAATAGATCTCCCCATATCTGTCCCTGGGTTATGAGCAGTTGAAAGCACACACAAGGATAAAAGTTAGATTTCCCTCAATCCCAAAACTGAATAGTGGAACACAGAAGGACCCCCAGATCCTAGATTTTCAATGAAATCAATCATTTGACCCAGGAAAACTAGTCTACCGCTCCATGCCTCTTTAGCTGAAAAATGGGGTTAATTTTGCAATGCTATTCCCTGGGGATATTATGAGGCACTTTAAGAATGTGAAATACTTTTATCTTCTTGTAGAGAAG
This sequence comes from Ovis canadensis, assembly GCF_042477335.2. Classification (NCBI taxonomy): domain Eukaryota; kingdom Metazoa; phylum Chordata; class Mammalia; order Artiodactyla; family Bovidae; genus Ovis; species Ovis canadensis. The sequence continues at coordinate 76,931,856 of NC_091249.1, forward strand.
CAGGAGGTGCTTTGAATAATAATGGCAACAAAAGTAAAAATAAAAATAAGCATACAGAGCCAAACAATTTCTCTAGAAAAACACATTTTTAAGTGCATTAGCTATCAAAAAAAAAAAAAAAAAGACAAATAGAGTTGCTTTTATTTTTCTATCTTTCTTTATTCTCATAAAGCTCATTAGGCAGAAATTAGGCAACAAATATACATGGAAAGATAGCCATAGTCTTTGAATTCTGTCTGCTGAGATGTCTTAATACACAAATGAAGAAAAAAATGAAACTTCATGAGAACTTAACAATATAGTCAATTTGAAGCCAGAAGCACTCAAAGCAGTTCAGTGTATTATACTGAAATAATTCATGAATGGAGGAAGAATATTTTAATACCTAATATATTTTAGAAATGAACAGTGATTTAATATTCTAAGTAATCGTCACCTACGACTAGTATCATTTTCTATTCAAAGGAAGACTGTATCTCTCTAGATAAATGTTATCTTTTCTTGTCTTAACTGTACAGGATCAACAACACTATTACTCTGAATAACTTCTTATTGGAAATAGGTACAGTGGAAAAAACAAATAAATTTAAAAGGTAGACCTCTATTAAATCTCATTTATAGCACCTAAATATTAACTATTTATACACTTAGGTGATTTCCTTAACTTCTCTGGGAGTTTAGAATAATAGTTTTTCCTTAAATGCTTTGAGCTTCACAGGTAGCTTATGTAAAATAATCAGCATAGCACTTGGCACACTGTAACCATTCAGAAAGTGTCATTTTTCAAATTCTTCCTTTTGGCTACAGTGGTGGGAAAATGGAGGATCTCTCTCATGTAAGGTACCCAGACCCTCCAAATAAGTGCTGTTTTGTAAAGAGGCTTCCTGCCTTAGGCCAGAGAATGGTCCTCTAGTCCTCGAATGATGCAAGATATTTCATAGGACAGTTTGACTTTAGGTAAAAATTTCATGTGACTCTAAGAGTAGGTTTGGTTTTAAATGCTTGAGGAGAGGTGCAGGGAACTTGTATACATGAGGTCTACAGTGCCTGACTTTTGTTAAGAGTTGTGGGTGTACCTTTCAGCCTCATGAGAGAAAGCATTTTGGCTCTCTAACATCCTAATCAAAATTCAGAAAACGAAGATCATGGCATCTGGCCCCATCACTTCACGGGAAACAGATGGGGAAACAGTGGAAACATTGTCAGACTTTATTTTGGGGGGCTCCAAAATCACTGTAGATGATGACTGCAGCCATGAAATTAAAAGACACTTACTCCTGGGAAGGAAAGCTATGACCAACCTAGACAGCATATTAAAAAGCAGAGACATTAATTTGCCAATAAGGTCCATCTAGTCAAGGCTATGGTTTTTCCAGTTGTCATGTATGGATGTGAGAATTGGACTATAAAGAAAGCTGAGTGCAGAAGAATTGATGCTTTTGAACTGTGGTGTTGGAGAAGACTCTGAGAGTCCCTTGGACTGCAAGGAGGTCCAACCAGTCCATCCTAAAGGAGATCAGTCCTGGGTGTTCACTGGAAGGAATAATGTTGAAGCTAAAACTCTAATACTTTGGGCACCTGATGCAGAGAGCTGACTCATTGGAAAAGACCCTGATGCTGGGAATGATTGAGGGCAGGAGGAGAAGGAGATGACAGAGGATGAGATGGTTGGATGGCATCATCGACTTGATGGACATGGGTTTGGGTGGACTCCGGGAGTTGGTGATGGACAGGGAGGTCTGGCATGCTGCAGTTCATGGAGTCACAAAGAGTCAGACACGACTGAGCGGCTGAACTGAACTGAACATCCTGATGAAACTTCCCAGGTGGCTCAGTGGTAAAGAAGCTGCCTGCCAGTGCAGAAGACGCAGAAGACGCAGGTTTGATCCCTGGGTCAGGAAGATCCCCAGAGGAGGAAATGGTAACCCACTCCAGTACTCTTGCCTCAAAAATTCCATGGACTGAGAAGCCTGTTGGGCTACAGTCCATGGGGCTGCAAAGAGTTAAGACGTGACTGAGTCACTGAGTACGCATGTTACACCCTGATGGAGGAAGGTACATACACTTAAGTCTGCCCCAAAGTAATGAATAGAACTTGTGGCCAGAACTGCTGTCTTTGCCACGAGTGGACGAGGTGATCCAGAATCACAGGAGACCTGAATTTTGTGGAATGATGCCTACTTCTTCCCATCATTGGTTCATTGGACATATTACTCTGTCTGGGGAGGTAAGAACATGACCCTTATTCTCCCCTGAGTTCAAGGCCCTCCTTTTCCTTCCACTGGCTCTGGAGTGGCAAGAAGTGTCATTAAGATTTATTTTTTAAAATTCTTACCTAGAGAATGTTGTATTCCCCATGAGAGCCCACTCAGTTATAGAAAGAGAGTTTACTCTTAGTTTCAAATTTGGAACTATAAAATGTATCTCTAACTCACCAGAAATATCACCAAAGTAAATCTGTGTGTTTCTGGGAGCAAAAGCACTAAACACTATCTGCCCCAAAGCAGGCTTTGCCCTAAACTTCCCCATGTGTGTTCAGCCCTGCATGTTGGAAGAGAACCGAGTCTCCAGCAAGCATGCTTTGCTCCTTCACTCGGGAAATGGCCGTTTCTACTCCTCATGATTTTACAATGGGGGCTGAATCCTCTATTTCTTGGGGTCCTTTCAGACCTGACTGTGCATGGACCAGTAATTCCACTACTTTGGGTTTTCCATTTGTTAATATTTTTGAAGAATTTGTATGGTCACTTTTTACCATCTCATCACTCTTTCTCCCACTTATTTTCGTCTTGTAAAATACAAGTGAATCTCTAAATCCATCTGTTATTCTTTTGTTCAATTCTAGGCTGGCTTGCACACTCCTAGGTAAGTAAATTCAAGGACATGGCTGCAGATAAGATATCTCTGGGCATAGGGAAAGAAAACATGCTCCTTCCCCAGGTAGGGAATTAAAAGATACAAACTGCTATCTACTGAAATAGATAAACAACAAGGGTATATTGTACAGCACAGGGAAATGCAGCCATTATTTTGTAGTAAATTTAAATGGAGTATAATCTGTAAAGATAATGAATGACTATGCTTGTACATTTGAAACTAACATTGTTAATCAAGTACACTTGTCAAAAACAAAAAGAACCTATCCTACATATAAGAAAGAATCCAAAAGCTCTGAAATTTTTAAAACGGGCTTTTAATACATCTAGTTCCTACAGACTGAAAATGAAATTTCTAGTGGAGCAATTTGGTATCCTAGAAAAACCACAGGCTCTGAGTTTATATTCCTCATCTGCCATCCACTGGCTGAGCAAACAAGGACAAGATCTTTAACCTCTCTGCATCCTTGTTTCCTCATTTACAAAGATGACAATACTACCTACAAAATAGTGATCAACGATAGGCTAAGGAATGTAAAAACGTCTTTCATAGTGTTTGTATCAGTCGTCATAGAATGTATATTTTCTGAGTAAGTAAAACAGATTCTAGTCCTAACCCTTAACTCTAAGGCTGGTTAAGAAGCATGCAGCATTAACAAACAAAAGTGAGCCCTTCTCATTTTTGGTAGTTTCTCAAGTAATTGCACCTCTTATTGCAAAATACCGACTTAAATTTAAGAAAGTACGGAAAACCACTAATCACTCAGTATGACCTAAATCAAATCCCTTATGATTATACAGTGAAAATGACAAACAGATTCAAGGGATTAGATCTGAAAGAGTGCCTGAAGAACTATGGACAGAGGTTCATGACACTGTACAGGAGGCAGTGATCAAGACCACCCCCAAGAAAAAGAAATGCAAAAAGGCAAAATGGCTGTCTGAGGAGGCCTTACAAATGGCTGGGAAAAGAAGAGAAGCTAAAGGCAAAGGAGAAAAGGAAAGATATACCCATTTGAATGCAGAGTTCCAAAACTAGCAAGGAGAGATAAGAAAGCCTTCCTCAGTGATTGATGTAAGAGATAGAGGAAAACAACAGAATGAGAAAGACTAGAGATCTCTTCAAGAAAATTAGAGACACCAAGTGAACATTTCATGCAAAGATGGGCATAATAAAGGACAGAAATGGCATGGACCTAATAGAAGCAGAAGATATTAAGAAGAGGTGCCAAGAGTACACGTAAGAACTATACAAAATAAAAGATCTGCATGACTCAGACAACCATGATGGTGTGATCACTCACCTAGAGCCAGACATCCTGGAATGTGAAGTCAAGTGGGCCTTAGGAAGCATCACTACAAACAAAGCTAGTGGAGGTGATGGAATTCCAGCTGAGTTATTTCAAGTCCTAAAATATGATGTTTGAAAGTGCTGCACTCAATATGTCAGCAAATTTGGAAAACTCAGCAGTGGCCGCAGGACTGGAAAAGGTCAGTTTTCATTCCAATCCCAAAGAAAGGCAATGCCAAAGAATGTTCAAACCACTGCACAGTTGCACTCATCTCACATGCTAGCAAAGAATGCTCAAAATTCTCCAAGCCAGGCTTTAACAGTATGTGAACCATGAAATTCCGGATGTTTCAAGCTGGATTTAGAAAAGGCAGAGGAACCAGAGATCAAATTGCCAATGTCCACTGGATCATTAAAAAAAGCATGAGAGTTCCATAAAAACTTCTACTTCTGCTTTATTAACTACACCAAACCTTTGACTGTGTAGATCGCAAAACACTATGGAAAATTCTCAAAGAGATGGGAATATCAGACCACCTGACCTGCCTCCTGAGAAAATCTGTATGCAGGTCAAGAAGCAACAGTTAGAGCCAAGCAAGGAACAACAGACTGGTTCCAAATGGGGAAAGGAGTATGTCAAGGCTGTATCTTGTCACCCTGCTTAATTGCAGAGTACATCATGTGAAATGCCGGGCTGGATGAAGTACAAGGTGAAATCAAGATTGCTGGGAGAAATATCAATAACCTCAGATATGCAGATGACACCACCCTTATGGAAGAAAATGAAGAGAAATTAAAGAGCCTCTTGATGAAAGTGAAACGGGAGAGTGAAAAAGTTGGTTTAGAATTCAACATTCAGAAAACTAAGATCATGTCATCTGGTCCCATCACTTCATGGCAAATACATGGGGAAACAACAGAAACAGTGACATACTTTACTTTCTTGGGCTCCAAAATCACTGCAGATGGTGACGGCAGTCATGATATTAAAAGAAACTTGCTCCTTGAAAGAAAAGCTATGAGCAACCTAGACAGCATATTAAAAACCAGAGACATTACTTTGCTGACAAATTTCCGTCTAGTCAAAGTTATGGTTTTTCCAGTAGTCATGTATAGATGTGAGATTTGGACCTTAAAGAAAGCTGAGTGCTTAACAATTAACGCTTTTGAACTGTGGTGTTGGAGAAGACTCTTGAGAGTCCCTTGGACAGCAAAGAGATCAAACCAGTCAAAGCTAAAGGAAATCAATCCTTAATATTCATTGGGAGGAGTGATGTTGAAGTTCTAATACTTTGGCCACCTGATGTGAAGAACTGACTCATTGGAAAAGACCCTGATGCTGGGAAAGATTGAAGGCAAGAGGAGAAGGGGACGACAAAGAATGAGATGGTTGGATTGCATCACTGACTCAATGGACATGACATTAAGCAATCTCAGGGATGGACATGGTGATGGACATGGAACCCTGACATGCTTCAGTACATGGTGATGCAAAGAATCAGACACAACTGAGCAACAAACTAAACTGAATATGAAAGAACAGTACTCAAGTAGTATATATGGGTGAGGGCTTATGCATTCTGATGGGAGTAAAGTTTGTCATCTAAGGAGATTCACCCACATTCATGCTTCTAATACTTTTTGACAGTCCCCAGCATATGTTGTACATGTTTTCACTACCCATATCCAGATAGGGTGGGAGAGTTTCAGTTCCAACCATATGTCATGGGGAAGGGCCATATTTCCTTATTGTATGCCCAGGGTTATCTTTTCTACAGCCTTTCCCTTGGCATGGTAATGCGCCATTATCTTTTAGCTCTATAGTTTGTTTTTTTTTTTTAAGGTGAATTAAAATATTTATTTGGTCCAGTGTTATTAGCAGAATTTTGGGCAATGTGAGCAAAAGAGTTTCGAGAATCTAGGTCATTATTCCTAGAAGTAGATGATAGAAGGATAAGGGAGCTAAAAATTATTATTGTTCAGAGAAGATTTTCTTTTCATCCTATCGAAAAGAGTCTGCTTTATTGACTATGCCAAAGCCTTTGACTGTGTGGATCACAATAAACTGTGGAATATTCTGAAAGAGATGGGAATACCAGACCACCAGACCTGCCTCTTGAGAAATCTGTATGCAGGTCAGGAAGCAACAGTTAAAACTGGACATGGAACAACAGACTGGTTTCAAATAGGAAAAGGAGTACGTCAAGGCTGTATATTGTCACCCTGCTTATTTAACTTCTATGCAGAGTACATCATGAGAAATGCTGGACTGGAGGAAACACAAGCTGGAATCAAGATTGCCAGGAGAAATATCAATAACCTCAGATATGCAGATGACACCACCCTTATGGCAGAAAGTGAAGAGGAGCTAAAAAGCCTCTTGATGAAAGTGAAAGAGGAGAGTGAAAAAGTTGGCTTAAAGTTCAACATTCAGAAAACAAAGATCATGGCATCCGGTCCCATCACTTCATGGGAAATAGATGGGGAAACAGTGGAAACAGTGTCAGACTTTATTTTTGGGGGCTCCAAAATCACTGCAGATGGTGACTGCAGCCATGAAATTAAAAGACGCTTAGTCCTTGGAAGAAGAGTGATGACCAACCTAGATAGTATATTCAAAAGCAGAGAGATTACTTTGCCGACTAAGGTCCGTCTAGTCAAGGCTATGGTTTTTCCTGTGGTCATGTATGGATGTGAGAGTTGGACTGTGAAGAAAGCTGTGTGCTGAAGAATTGATGCTTTTGACCTGTGGTGTTGGAGAAGACTCTTGAGAGTCCCTTGGACTGCAAGGAGATTCAACCAGTCCATTCTGAATGAGATCAACCCTGGGATTTCTTTGGAAGGAATGATGCTAAAGCTGAAACTCCAGTACTTTGGCCACCTCACGTGAAGAGTTGATTCATTGGAAAAGACTCTGATGCTGGGAGGGTTTGGGGGCAGGTGGAGAAGGGGACAACAGAGGATGAGATGGCTGGATGGCATCACTGACTCGATGGACGTGAGTCTGAGTGAACTCTGGGAGATGGTGATGAACAGGGAGGCCTGGTGTGCTGCGATTCATGGGGTCTCAAAGAGTCAGACACGACTGAAAGACTGAAATGAGATGAAAAGAGTCATTTTGGAGAGAAACACAATAATAAGAGTGAACATAGAAAGCATATTTACTAACGTAAGCTCTATTTTATGAGTGAGGCAGAGAAGTTAAGCTAAAACTTCCTGAAATCACCCAGATAGCAAAAAGTAAAGCTAAGATAAAAAGCCACACAATCTACTGAGCTCATATTCTTAACCATGACAAAAGCAGGATAATTTTTGGCCCCATCAATGCAATGATATGGAAATCACGTATTACACAGAATCTCTTGATACATCACTCTATTACCTGGCCCTAACTTTTTTAGTTTCATCTTTAAATATTCCCTTGACACACTACCTATTTTTAACACTCGTCTCCTTTCAATGCCATGGTTGTCTGGTATCTGCTTTAGTTTCTTCTCCTTAGACACACTATATCTCACTCATCATCACCTATCCAAATATTTTCATTCTTCTAGTATAAACATCACCTCTCTAAGACTCTCAGTGTATAAAACATCAGACACGGGCAGTTTCATTACTGTGCCAATTTAATTTTTAAAGTGAAGAAATTGAGGTTGTGATGATTTAAACAACTTGGTTATCCCCAAACTGGCATACTGTCAGGCAGCATTGATTCCTTATCTCTTTGCCTCCCAAAGCCTGTGTCTCTAACCCTTATCCTATGTGTATCTCCTGTATTCTAATATAAATGCCCTTTGTATGAACTTCCTGACATTTTTTCCACTTTATACTTTGAAGGAACATTCTTTCAGGAGATGCCTTATCTTTCTCACTGTACAATAAACACCTTGGGACATAGGATTCTATCATATTGTAAGACTAGGATGATATTTATACATAGAAAGTGCGCAAGCACAATCTGTCGTTTGGTAGCTGGATAGACTATAGAATACAAGGAGGATTATTTCTCCAATGACTTAAAATTATTTTGTTGTTGTTGTTGTTGTTTTTTTAGAGTTTTCATCAATGTTTAATATCTCCTGTGCATATCTATTTTATTACCCTTGGTGAAATGTTCCATATTAGATTAATGTCTGTAGATTTCTGAAAGGACCTTCACTGGTTTTTTAATTACTGATTGTGAGATTAGCAAACAATGATATATAAATTACAAAGACACTGTTACTCGTTACAGGGCACTTGGAAAGAACCCATGAAACTTACAAGAAAATTGCTTGTGTTTAATGAATAGTAGGAAACAAATGTAAGTTCATCCTTTCACATATCAATTAGTTATCAATTTAAAGTCTTTAAAAACTGTTTGGCAACTGTCCAAATGCTGAAAGAAGCCACATAGTTTACAAGTAAATTGGGAATGAATGCAGGTAAAGGCATAGACTAGGAGAAGTGTAGAAAGATCAACTGCTATACTTATTACACTATATACATGATTGTGTTAATCCTGCTGGTAATAGTCATCATAAACAGGTGAAACTAATTACTCAGTAGGGAGTCACAGAGCACTGGCCTCTAAACTTATTTATAAAACCTTATGAGGTATCCTTTCAAACAGGAACTTGGTGTCTAATTAACATACAAGAGCAATGTGCCTATTAAACTGGAAATATAGCCATCTGGAGAGACATTTAAACACACTATTTCTTATCTTGGATGCAAAGATAACCACCACCCTTAATTTTTAAAGCCCCCAGTGAGACTCTGGAGCACTGAAGGGTTTGTACGCTCCCCACAGTGGCACTGCAGAGACAAAGGTGTCCGATGATGTGCTCTGACAACTGGGCAGCACGGACGAGCCTTCTGCAGATTGGGAGGTTCAAGGGTTTCCTCTACATTCTGGGCCTTAGATTTCTTATCTTTAAAAAGAAGAATTTGGACTCAATAATCTGTAAAGTTTATTTCAGTTCTAAAATTTGTCATGACATTGTACATGCGGATGTTTATTGCGGATGGTGACGGCAGCCAGAAAATTAAAAGACACTGCTCCTTGGAAGGAAAGCTATGACAAACATAGACAGCATATTAAAAGGCAGAGGTATCACTTTGCCCACAAAGGTCCATATAGTGAAAGCTATGGTTTTTCCAGTAGTCATGTATGGATGTGAGAGTTGAACCATAAAGAAGGCGGAGCACCAAATAATTTATACCTTTAAACTGTAGTGTTGGAGAAGACTCTTGAGAGTCCCTTGGACTGCAAGGAGATCAAACCAGTTAATCCTAAAGGAAATCAACCCTGAATTTTCACTGGAAGGACTGATGCTGAAGCTCCAACACTTTGGCCACCCAATGTGAAGAGCTGATTCATTGGAAAAGACCATGATGCTAGGAAAGGTAAGCGCAGAAGGGGACAACAGAAGACGAGATGGTTAGATAGCCTCACTGATTCAATGGACATGAGTTTGAGCAAACTCCAAGAGATAGTAGAGGACAGAGGAGCCTGGCATGCTGCATCCCAAGGGATCACAAAGAGTTGGACATGACTTGGTGACCGAACAACAACACTTAGGCGTGCAAATGATGATGAGGATGAAGACTAACATTTGGTAATTGACTATGCTCCAGGGAGCTGCTCTTAGCATTTTGGAGATAACATTTTAATTGATTTCCTGGACTATCCTAAGAGGCTAGCACTATAACCACTCTCATAATCCAGATGAGGAAACTGAAGCACAGAAGTTGGATAACTGTCTTAAAATCACACATCTATTCAGTGGCGGAACTTGGATTTGAATCCAGGGAGTCTAGCTTCAAACATTGTTTTCTTCAGGCCAATTTCCTGCCTCCTGAAAAGGGAGTGGGGTTTGAAACCATGCCTAAAGAGTCCCCAGAGGAGATAAGAACATCCGTAAATTTAACGCAAATATTCTTTTTCCCATTTACTGAACTTGTAAACCTAACCATAGTGCAAGGAAGCTCTGATGAAAGGAGCTAGAACATATACACTAACATGAAGGCTTAAGAATCTCCCATTACTCCCAAATTGTACGCTGGATTCCTTGCTGCTGCTGCTGCTAAGTCACTTCAGTCATATCCGACTCTGTGCGACCCCATAGACAGCAGCCCACCAGGCTCCTCCATCCCTGGGATTCTCCAGGCAAGAACACTGGAGTGGGTTGCCATTTCCTTCTCCAATGCATGAGAGTGAAAAGTGAAAGTGCTGGATTCCTTACTAAGGTAGAAATTACTAGGCAGTCAGTGTAGAACTCTGAGACCTCAGTTGTGTTTTCAGTAAACATCCCACTCCATTGTCCTGAATTCCTGGAATGTGTCTTTAGTCTGATAAATTATCAGCACTCAGATCCAAGGAAGGGCAGTAATTAAACTCTGTTTCATGTCCTTGAGGGAAAAACAAAAACTGGCGATCATTAATCTTAAACCCATACATTGGGTCCATGGTAAAATGGCCAGAGGGCATGAGAAAGGGTGGTGACTTAATCCAAGGATCTAGAGAAGCCATAAAGATGTTAAGTATCTTGACCTTTAAATTGGTTGGTAAGAAATAATGTGATTTAAGGAAGGATATAAAAACTGCTGTAAGTCCCACCCTGGGGGGACTCTTTACTCCCTCTCAGTGTGTATGCTGAGAGCTTTGTACTTTCCTCTGTTTAATAAATCCTCTTCACTTGCTACCATGAATGTGTGTTTGTGGATTCCGTTCTTCAGCTCCATGGACAAAAACTCAGATTCCTGTCTCATGACCACCTCAGTTCTACAATATCAGTGTAGGAAAGGAAAGACTCAAGACAAAAGAGAAGGGTTTCCTGGAAAGCTGGTTGTGTCATCTCCAGGAGGGCAGACCCTAGTTGCAATCACTCCTCTCACTATAAGAACAAAACACAGTGTAGAGAGAGAGAGAAACATCTTGATACATAGCTTTGGAAGTAAAGTGATTCTACCATTAGAAAAAATTTCCCAATAAAAGTATTAGAATTTGGCCAATCAGATTTATATATTTTCCTTGGAATAGGATGCAGGAAGGAAGAATGGGTGGGAAGAAAAGCAAAGAATGTCTTTTCCTTCCTAGAGGCTCATGATTTCTATTGCACTGGGAGAAATCCAGACAGATTTATTGGTAGAGACAAAGTTTGAAGTAAGCCCAGGATTTCTGTAGGTTGAGATAAGAGATGGGTATTCCAGACAGAAAAGTCCATGTGCAAAGGCAAAGACAGTGTATAGCAAGTGAGAAGACTAGAGCGTAGTGGGATTAGATAAGACAGAAATCAAAAGAATGGAGTCTCATTAGATAAGACTAGTTAAAGAAATGACTATGTAAGATTTCTCTCTACAAATATACTTGGAAGTTTGTTGGGGTGGCAGGGGGGGTGGAGGAGAGTCTGAGATTTGGAGAGCAACAGGGTTGTCGGAATTTCCCTATTTCATTCTATTTGACCAGCTGTTAGAGACGGTTATCGTAAAGCCAAACAGCCTGCTCCGAGGCAGCCCTTTGGCTGGTTCTAAATGCTGCACTCTGGTCCCCTGCAGTACTTCTCCTTTCAGCCTGCTCTTTGTCTCGGTGAGAGGACATCCCCAGAGGTCAAGTCTGCCTTTCTCCTTTGCCTTCCCTGATCAGAAACTGTTTTATTCAAAAGCTACTCCCTGCATGCCTGCCTCCTTTTCTTAAGTCTGAATAAGCAATTGTCGCCTCAGGGTGGTTCAGAAAGCAGCCCCCTCAGCACCGAGCATTTATCATCTCCTTCCTCAGCAAGTAAGAGCCAAGAAAAACCTAAAGACATGTTATTCTCCACTCGAAGGAGCAGCAGGGACATCACAGTGTTTCCACAGGAGGGAGCAATTAAACAGAATGAGTAGCACAGTGACATTTCCAAAGTCAGATGGAAGATTTGGAAAGCCTCCATCATCAGCCAGTAAGTAGACAGTGATTTAGGCAGAGGCTGGGATTCCCAACTAAGACAAAATAGTTATTGTGTGGCCAAGGGACAGGGACAGGAACTAGAGACAGTGCTATTTTCTCTGACTGATCACTCCTTACTGCAGCCCCTGGATGATCCATATATACCAATGCTAGCAATGGGCAGAGTACCAGTGTGGGTCACATCTTTTGGTCCTTTCAATCCAAGAGTTAAAGCGGTCAGTAAATGTGTGACATTACAGCCAGCTGTCATAGAAGGAGTCCAGGACTCCTTGGCTAGAACTCAAAAATAGTACTTACTTAGTCGAAGTTCAGAGTTCTTAAACTGCCAACTTCAAGGTCAAATGTAGCTTGAGGGCATTAGCTGCTTAGGTTACACACACACAATTTTTTTTTTTTCAAGTTTGCCTTGGGTGCTAACATTTAAACACTGGGAAATTTCACATATTAATCTAGTGTTCCAGCTTCTCTTGGCAGAAGTTGTGTGGATCTTAGTACATCTAGCTTCCAAGTCCTCTGTCTATGGTCCTGATTATTTATTACTATTTTCCAACAATAAATAAGAGTTATCTGCATTTATTATGCTTTCAAGGGACCTTTTTCCCCTTCATGTTTGAGACATGTCCTCTATCCTCTTATTTTGAATATACTGCTAGAGCTGCACTTTCCAAAAGAGCTGCATTATTTTACACCTGACTTTATTACATCATCTCCTTGATCCCTTTATAGGCATTAGAGTTTGTGTCCCCCTGTGGTTAATAGCTTACATAATTCCACACACTGTATGTGCCAGGAATTCTTCTGGTCCCTACATATTAACTCACTCAACAAAGTACCTAGTCACTACTCAGTACTCCTTTTATCTCCAGTTTGCAGATGAAGAAATCAAGGTACTAAGATATTAGGAAACTTAATCAAGGTCACACAGCTATTGTGACCTTGGGCTCAAACCCAGATATTCTGGCTCCAGAATTGAGTCAGAACCTCTCCAATATACTGCTTCTATCATAGCAACTCAATGAGAACAGAAAGAGAAATAATCACAGTGAACACTGGGCATATCCCTGCCATTTAAAAGCAGTAAGAAACGGATAACCAACAAGGACCAGGGGAACCTTGCTCGATGTTACATGGCAACCTAGATGGGAGAGGGGGACTTGGGGGATAATGGATACAGGAATATAAAGAGTGTGTGTGTGTGTGTGTGTGTGTGTGTGCGCGTGCGTGCGCGTGCGCGTGTGTGTGTGCCCGAGTCCCTTGCTGTTCACCTGAAAGTATCACATTGTTAATCACCTACACTTCAGTATAAAATAAAAAGCTTTAAAAAAAAAAGCAGTATGGCTCATTTTTATGGTAGGCCATTTAGGTACCTCACATTATTAAAAAGTTTATGGAGAGCAAGCTGTCCTTAGCACAAATATGCGTGCAATAGAAGCAAGATGCAAATGATAAAGTGAATTTTCCTTGAGATCTAAAGTTATAGCTCATCTGTCTCCTATTATTTATGCTCAATTTCCCAAATTTTGTTCAATGAGCTTTTACTGTTATCAGAGAAAATAAGCTATATTCAACAAAATATTATTGCAGCTACAGGTAAGAATAATAACTCACCTATGCTTCTTCATCCTGAGTATGCTGGAGACAAATCAGCAAATGGAATGAATGCACCTACCCACAGAGCACTACAAAAGCTGGCTAGATTTCATGAGTCTATTTTTCTTCAGGCAGCAAATCGTTTGGAGGAAGGTGAACTATAAATATGACCTGTATCAGTATTTGCGCTCCAAAATCACTGCAGATGGTGACTGCAGCCATGAAATTAAAAGATGCTTACTCCTTGGAAGGAAAGTTATAACCAACCTAGATAGTATATTCAAAAGCAGAGACATTACTTTGCCAACAAAGGTCTGTCTAGTCAAGGCTATGGTTTTTCCAGTGGTCATGTATGGATGTGAGAGTTGGACTGTGAAGAAGGCTGAGCACCGAAGAACTGATGCTTTTCAGCTGTGGTGTTGGAGAATACTCTTGAGAGTCCCTTGGACTGCAAGGAGATCCAACCAGTCCATTCTAAAGGAGATCAATCCTGGGTGTTCTTTGGAGGGACTAATGCTTAAGCTGAAACTCCAGTACTTTGGCCACCTCATGCAAAGAGTTGACTCATTGGAAAAGACTCTGATGCTGGGAGGGATTGGGGGCAAGAGGAGAAGGGGATGATGGAGGATGAGATGGCTGGATGGCATCACTGACTCGATGGACATGAGTCTGTGTGAACTCTGGGAGTTGGTGATGGACAGGGAGGCCTGGCGTGCTGCGATGTGTGCTGGGGTCGTAAAGAGTCGGACATGACTGAGAGACTCAACTGAACTGTAAGATTTAGAATTACGGTAATGACTGTCTGAAAAAAAATCCATATATCTCTGGGTAGGTGATTATTCCTGACCTCTTTCTCCAAGACAAATAGTTGCAACCACTCAGTCTACAGTTGAATTTAAATAAACAAACATCCTTTCTTTGGATATTTAGGACCCAGGATCTACTTACATATCTCCTTCCAGGAAATGGCCTCTCTATTCAGAAAAAAGCCTTGTATATCCCCTTCTCAGAAGTTTCTTGAAGAACCCAGAAATGACCACACTGTTCTTCCCAGTTCTATAACCTTTGCTCCATTCCCTCTCCCCACCAAACTGTATGTTCTAAGCCAGAATCCTTACGGCCAAGCTTGACATCTAATTAGTGCATAATAAATATATGAGGGAGAAAAAGAGGAAAATGTTGCTTGTGCTTTGTAAAGAGAGAAAAAACCTTCTCTTATGTGTCTTTGCTTTTAACGAGGGTGATCATGTAATTTTGGAGTGGCAACTGGAAGAGATGCTAGAGCTTTCTGGGTTCTAACAAAGCTATAATTTTAGATAATGTTTAATTATTGCAAGTGTTGGGAACTGACACTTTTCACTGCAAATTAAATCATATCACCTTACTGGAGGTTATAAAAGAAAATATAAATGAGAACGGTCACATCTAAGATATGGGAACACCTCATCCTGAATTGGGACAAATTTTTAAAAAAATCTCTATGTTAAAGGCAATTCTAAAAAAAAGCAGGAAGAAATGAATTAGAAGAAATCTAGAATTATTTAGGTTGGTAAAATCTGGACATATTTATAAAGAACAACAACAAAATAAAAAAACGAGGGAAGAAGACTACACCTTCCACCTTTGGAGACTATCAACATTTGACTTAAAACTTCCTCTGTGAAGACTTTTCAGACCACACATGTAGATTTTGCCTATCTTCTGCATTTTCACAGAGCTTCTGGAATTCTGCTATAGTATCACCTCTACTGTGTGCACTTATCTCTACCATAACCTTGTAAGCTCTATGATTTTATCACAAAATGTGTATCTTCAAAAGTGACATGTGCTACAAACCGAGATATTAAAGAAAGACTGAAGGTCTGAGTCTGTGCTTTTGAAAACTGCTGGCTTAAAGGAAATAGGAAAATTATCTGTTTAGTCCAGATGTCCAAGCCCCTCTTAAATGCACTTGGCAAGGTCATGTAGGAGGGATTCATGTACAGGAAGAAGGCTGCTTTAGAGGATGCTGGTCTTCTAACTGTATCATTTCTGACAGCAGCACCTTACTCTGCTAGTGAGGACTGCTGGTTTACAGTGGCTGCTGACTACTATCCTCAAACTTGCTAAGGTTACTTTCCCCCTCATGGGTCAGGTTCTGGCCTCTGCTCTGCTTCACTGATGCCCCAAGTTTGTACTTCAGCACCAACCAAATAAGAGATCCCTCTGCCTGGAAAGCATGTTCCCAGAAATGGGCACATTAGGCTCCAATTTTTATTCATGTTTCTGCTTCAAAATACCATGCCTCCAGGATAATACAACTTACCACACTAAAAAATTAGCACACTCTCCAGTGCATGCTGCCTTTTACATCACTGTTTTAACTGTCACATTTAATACTATCAGATATTGCTTTTTTAAAAAACTCATTTATTTCCTGTTTCTCCACTGAAAGCTTCAGGAGAGTCTGCTTGTTCTGTTCCTGGCCAGTGTTCACACTCATGCCTGGAACACAAACGGTACTGAGTGAATATCTATGGAACAGTGAGTACAAAGGAGAAGTGCTTGTTGAGCATCTACCATGTTGTTAGACCTGGAGTGAATGTTTTCAAATAGCATAGGGAGCTCTACTCAATGCTCTGTGGTGACCTAAAGGGAACGAAGTCCAAAAGAGAGTGGATATATATATTTATCGCAAACTATGGTTGCTGGAAAAGACTTTTGAGTGTCATTTGGACAGCAAGGAGATCAAACCAGTCAATCCTAAAGGAAATCAACCCTGAATACTCATTGGAAGAAGTGATGCTGAAGCTCCAATTCTCTGGCCACCTGATGCCAACAGCCAACTCATTAGAAAAGACCCTGATGCTGGGAATGATTGAAGGCAGGCAGAGAAGGGGATGAGATGGTTGGATGACATCACCAGCTCAGTGGACAGAAGTCTGAGCAAACTCTGGGAGATAGTGAAGAACAGGGAAATCTGACGTGTAGCCCTGGGGTTGCAGGGAATCTGACACGACTTAGTGACTGAACAACAATAACAATATGTATACATACAGCTGACTCATTTCACTGTACAGCAGAAACTAATGTAACCCTGGAAGGCAACTATAGTCCAACAATAACTGTTAAAAGGACAAATACATTGCCTTATTGATTCTCAGTTTTGAAGGAGGCATTTTTTTTTTTTTTTTTTGTGATCTGTCACTCGCTCATGTCTGACTCTTTGTAATCCCAAGGACTGTAGCCTGCCAGGCACCTCTGTCCTTGGTTTTCTCCGGGAAAGAAGCTGGAGTGGGTAGCCATTTCCTTCTCCAGGGGATCTTCCTGACCCAGGGATTGAACCTGCATCTCCTGCATTGCAGGTAGGTTCTTTACTGCTCAGCCGTTGGGGAGCTAATTTCCAATTTGCAAGTGAGGAATAAGTCTCAGAGCGGTAAAGTAATTTGTCTAAGGTTACACAGCAAGTGCTCACTAAATATTTTGGAAGGAAGAAAGGTAGACGGGCAAGTGGGCAGTTAAAGGGGGGCAGATCCACCCAGGAGAAAGAGCTCCAAAGTCCATGCTTGTTTCATCTCATCATAAAATTTTAATGTACATCAACCTCTTTTTTGACAAGGTGAACAGTATGTTTTGTGACTCCCAGGTCACAAAAGTATCTGCTTACAGTTGGAATCAATACTTTTTGTGTCAAGCTGTCATTTTCACCACCAGTCTGACACACTGTTCCCATGTAACTTTGCTTCCTTTGATGCAAGCTAAAGACTGTCATTCCCCAATTGTGAGAGGACAGAATTCAAAGCGAAGATTGATGCCACTAATTCCCCACCGCAGTCTGGAGTCTAACACCTCGATTTGGAGAGGACTCACACCTTCAGTTAGCAGTTTTAAAAATGCAAAAAGCAGCTCCCTCCCTTTGGACAGTCTGACATTTTCAGACTCCTTTACATGATCATGAAAAGTCTCCTTTTCACGATCATGACCATGTCAGTTAGATGCTGTTCCCCTGTTGTGTTCCATGTGGAATCTTAAATGACTTCACGTGGTGGATAAGGTCCAGCCTTATCTGGTGGTTGTCTACTTCTTCATCCCCATTTCCTGCCACTCCCCCTTCTCACATCATGTCTCAGCAATTCACTTCCTACTTGTTTTCAGGTCGTGCTCCGTGATCTCTAACATCTTCCTGCTTGGGTTTCCTGTCAAAATACCCTTCACCGGCTTCTTCATCTACTCCAATTCCTCTTTATTTTTAAGATGCTTTCCCTAAATGTGGTTTACTCTATAAAGCTTTCACGGATCATCCACATTTTCTTGGCTAACCTTGGTGTCTCTTCATTGATATTTACAGTGTACCTTGTAATATCTCTATAACAATTACATTGCATTTTCATGAACTGTATTTGGCTTTTCTCTCTACTAGATTACAATTTGAGGTGGCTTATCTGTCTTACACTAGAAGTAGCAGCAGAAAGAGTTCACATTTATTCTGGGCTTACAAAGGGCTAGACCTTGTATCAGATACTTTGCATATATTATTTTTTAATTCAGGAAATAACAGCAGCGCTATAGACTGAGTATATCATTTGCTCCATTGAGTACACGATTTTGGAGGTATCTCAGATACAACTTTGAATTCTCATAGAATTATGTAAGGTGCATCATTACTTCCATTCCACAGATGAAAAACTAAAGTCCAGAGATGTTAAATCACTAACTCAAGCCAAAGAACTAGCAAATGGCAGAGCCGTGATTCAAACCCAAAAGGAACACTCATTCTGTATTAGGTTATGCACTCATGAAAGTGTCTATGTTTCATTTCTGTCAATATCTTTTGAATGAGTGAATTTATTCCTTTTTACTGAGCATGATATTTGACGCTGTCCGTAGTGAAAGTGAAAGCGAAGTCGCTCAGTCATGTCCGACTCTTTGCGATCTCATGGACTGTAGCCCACCAGGCTCTTCTGTCCATGGGATTCTCCAGCAAGAATACTGGAGTGGGTTGCCATTTCCTTCTCCAGGGGATCTTCCCAACCCAGGAATCAAACCCAGGTCTCCTGCATTGCAGGCAGACTTTTTACCCTCTGAGCCACCAGGGAAGCCTGATGCTGTCCATTAACTAATGTTATTATCTATTCAATCTCATCTATCCAGAGACTTGCTTAAAAGCCAACCTAACCATTTTATACTCCCCAGACTCACTCACTCAGTTCACTTCTGACATATATCTCTCTTGGCTCAACCTGAAAGGTTGGCATTCTTCTTTCTTTTCTATACAAATATCCCCCCAAACATCAAGTACATTTTTTTTCCTTTCAGTTTTCTTTAAGTTCATATTGTAGAACCTCAAATTGAAAAATATAGCAAACTTTTTTTTTAACTTTGAGATTACTCTCTAGTCATGAATCTTGTTCCATCTTTAATATTCAATCAAGCAACAGATGACATAGGAAGATATCAGTTGCCTAGAGTTCAGCTCCAGAGTTCAACAACCTTATTTCAAGTACTAGCCCCTTCAGTTTTGAGCTCATACTTAAATCACGGCTTCCTTTTCTATAAAATGAGGACAGCATTATTACCTAACCTAACAAGCTGTCGAACAGCCTGTAAGAATTAAAACAGGGAATTCACTTCTGTCATTAGCACAGCTGCTGTTTCATATTAAGGGCTCAAGAGATATATATTACCTCATATTATTATCTCAGTAGATAAGAGGTCACCAAAACTAAACTGGACCAATCATTGAGTGTACAAATGGAGAAACGGGCCAAGATGGGTACGCTACTGAGTCAGTCACACTACTCAAGAATCACACCTAAGATGGCATGACTTCCAAACCTCAAGCAATTGTTTAATGTGTGTGCACTCACTTGCTCAGTCATGTCTGACTCTTTGTGACCCCATGGACTGTCGCCTACCAGGCTTCTCTGTCCATGGAACTTTTCAGGCAAGAATACTAGAGTAGGTTGCCATATCCTTCTCCAGGGGATCTTCCCAACCCAGGGATCAAACCCCCATCTCTTGTATCTCTGGCATTGGCAGGTGGATTCTTCACCACTAGCACCACCTGGGAAGTGCAGTTGTTTATGAAGCTATTTCTAGCAGACAAGCATGTGTCACTACATGGCAGAAACACTTACTTAATCTTCTATAATATTCATTACTCCTAAACAAGTGCACATTATATGTTTTCCAAATAGTGAATTCCAGAGTTTCCAAAAGATTTTATTTAGCCGAATCTTAACATTCAGCCCTATTTTGCTATGCCATGACCTTGGCTATCTTTGAGATTGAGGAGAGAGGTAGAGAGTAGTAACAGTATATTCAGAATGCAGGAGAAAGAAAGGGTAAGGAAATGAGGAAAGATAGGCCCATTATAAACAATTCTAGAAATAGAATCACAAGGCTTGCAAATTCCAAGCATCTGGGGAAGGAATCAGACTTGTTACAGGAAATGGCTATTTACTGCGAGATGAAGGGTCTTTGTTTCCCTAATCCCAGGCTTGCTAAGCCTTATGTTTCTAGTTTCAAAGAAAATGAAAATTGGAGAGAATAAAATCATTTCTCTTCCTCAAAATTTCTCTTATCAAGAAAGACAAATCTTCCCCAGACTGCTAGACCGTGGTAAACGTTTTCTCTTTAAAGTCCAAAGACACAGAGTCTGATGAATCCCTCGGAGTTGTACAGTTTAAATGTATAACTCTTCTTTTATGGGCCACCATTAACAAAATTAGGAAGGAAATGAAGTTTATCATCCCCTATCTATGAACCATCTCTGCTGTCCTCTCATCTTTTATTCATCAGTTATCAACAGGCCACATACCACTCCATGGATGCCCAAGGCCTTTTACAGAGGACAATCCCTTACCCAACCCAGGTTCCTAGAGTTCAACATTCACCATCTTTTCTCAACATCCTGATACTCTTAATATGAGAATCATAACTCTACCATAAGATCCTGGACAGTGGGGTCTTGTCTTATGACTGTCTCTCCTAGAATAGCAAATATAACATATTGGGTCAGCCAAAATTTCATTCAGGTTTTTCTGTATGAAGTACCTGAAAACCTGAACGAACTTTTTGGCCAACCCAATACATAGTCAAAAGTCGTCTGTATTTAGTAGGTTGTGGATGGGTAGAAAAATGAATAAACTCATTAAATGTAAGAATGAAAGAGGTTACACAAAATAACTTATAGATAATGTAGTAGCTTGCTCCCTGGTCCTTTCATTTTAGTAGGATATTAATTTTTTTTCCCAAATCCAGTATTTCTACAGAAGATATGTGAGACAAATGCCTTTTTCATATCCTTCAACACCTAGGGACACCCACATACTACACACATTTAGTAAGATCTGGATGTGTGATATCTAAGTATCTTCTTCTAATATGCAAAGATGAAAGTTAAGGGTAGGATTTTGTTTTATTTTTTGTTTATTTTTAACTGGAGGATAATTGCTTTATAATATTGTGTTCGTTTCTGCCATATATCAACATGAATCAGCCACAGGCATACATATATCCCCTTACATACACACGTCCTCCATACATACATATGTCCCTCCTCCCACTTCCCACCGCATCCCACTTCTCTAGGTTGTCACAGAGCACCAGGTTTGAGCTCCCTGCATCATTCCTTCCCAGACTGTGTCCACAAGCCTATGCCTGTATCTCAGAAGACCTAAACAGACATTTCTCCAAAGACGACATACAGATGGCTAACAACACATGAAAAGATGCTCAACATCGCTCATTATTAGAAAAATGCACATCAAAAATACAATGAGGTATCACCAGTCAGAATGGCCATTATCAAAAAAAACCTGCAAACAATAAATGCTGGAGAGGATATGGAGAAAAGGAAACCTTCTTGTATTGTTGATGGGAATGTAACCTGGTATAGTCACTATGGAGAACGGTATGGAGATTCCTTAAAAAACTAGGGATAAAATCTATATGACCATATGACCCAACAATCCCACTATACCCTGAGAAAACGGTAACTGAAAAAGACACATGTATCCCAATGTTCACTGAAGCACTATTTACAATAGCTAGGACATGGAAGCAATCTAGATGTCTATCAACAGATGAATGAATGAAGAAGTTGCATTCATTTGCAGGGTTAGGGGTTTGAGACCCACTCTGATTTTGATCAGTTCAAGCTATATTCCTGCCAATCCAAAGGCATACATTAACACAGGAAAAAATAAATAAATAAAATAACAATAATAACAGAAAAACACAATAAAAATAACTATTTTACACACAAATCTATGTGTACAATAACAGGAAAAAATAGCAAAAATACAATAATAACAAAAAATAAAAAACAAACAGTAAAGCCAAATGTTAGGAGGATAGAGGAAAGAAGTTAGATAAATACCTAGTATAGAACAGGCTTTGTCCAGAGCCAACTGATGAAGCTCATTCAAAGAGAAATGAGAATTGAAACCTGTGTGGAGAAAAAGCTAAGATATATCCCTCTTAAAAGAACTATGATAGGCAGTTCAAACTGCTACAAAAGGAGCTTTGCACCATAAATGTGAAAACTTGAATTTGACTTCTACTTCAACAGACACTTCCATTCTAGGGTCTGGGTCATTTACTTCACTAGCCATGTATCTCATGTACAAAATGAGAAAGCCAACTGCAAAGTGCTGCAAGTGTCCATTTTAATGGGAGGGAGGCCACATTGCCCCTAAAGAAACATCATTACTGGGAAGATCATCGGGACCCTGCGTGAAGAGCCATTCTCTTTCCTCCGCTCCTACAGACAGAAGGATGAGCAAGCCAGATAAAGATCCCTCCTCACGGCTCAGGCTGAGCTTCCATCAGCTCTGTGCTGCCTTCAGGATTCTGCAATACCCAACCTTTTGAGGAGACAAGTGATTTGCCCTCTTTCTGCAGCCAGCTGACAGATCACACAGTGGCCTTGGCTTTGTGGTGACATGAGCAGTTGTTCAAAGTCAGAACTATTTCAATTTATCTCTTCCTTTTCAATATAAGCTTCTTTCCAAAGGGGCTATAAACTATTCTGGTTGAAGCTGTTTCCTTTCATCAAAGCTCCCTCAGATGAAAGACAAGGCAAACATTAGCCAGTATGACAATGGTATTAGAGAGCTTGGCTTTCTTTCTTATTGCAAAAGAATGATGAAATTCTGACCTGAAGACCATCTGCTAGTACATTCAGGTTGGCCTTTTATGGTCTTAATATTTATTTATACTGCAAAAATGTCTAGAGCAGCACCATTAGATGGAAATATTATCATACTAAGTAAAGTAAGTCAGAGAAAGACAAATATATGATATCACTTATATCCAGAATCTTTAAAAAAAATTATACAAATTAACTTATTTACAAAACAGAAGCAGACACCCAAACTTAAAGAATGAACGGTTGATCAGGAGTTTGGGACTGACATATACACACTATATACACATATACACACTGCTATATTTAAAACATAACCAACAAGGACCTACAATATAGCACAGGGAACGCTGCTTAATATTCTGTGACAATCTAAATGGGAGAAGAATTTGAAAAAGACTAGATACATGTGTATGAATAACTGAATCACCTTGTTGTACAACTGAAACTGACATAACATTGTTAATCAACTGTACTCCAAAATAAAATAAAAATGAAAAAGTTAACAACAACAACAAAAAAAACTAGAGAGGGCTTCCCTGGTGGCTCAGTGGTAAAGAATCTGCCTGCCAGTGCATGAGACACAGGTTTGATTCCTGGTCCAGGAAGATCCCACATGCCCTGGAGCAACTAAGCCTGTGTGCAACAACAATTGACCTTGTGCTCCAGAGCCCAGGATCTGCAACTAATGAGCTCACATGCCACAACTTCTGAAGTCTAAGTGCTCTTGAGTCTGTTCTTTGCAACAAGAGAAGCCACTGCAACAAGCTTGCACTGCAACCAGAGTAGCCACCACTCTCCACAACTAGAGAAACGCCTGGCAGCAATGAAGACCCAGCATGGCCAAAAAAAAGAGAGAGAGAGATAAGAAAATGTGAATCACACATGCAGGCCACGGTATTAACTTTTTTTTCTAGTAGCTACACTAAAAAGAAAAAATTGTTGGAGACAGGTGAAATGAATTAGCCTAGCATATTGAGTTCAACATATCCACAATATTATCAGTTCAAAATGCAATCAATATAGAATTATTTGTAGGATTTTTTCCTAAGCCTACAAAATCAATGTGTATTTCATACTTACAACATATCTCAATTCAGACAAGCCATTATTCAAATACTCACTAGATCCATGTAACGATTGGCTGTTTTATTGGACAGTGTAGCTCTAAACCTTGGCTGCATTTATATTTAACATATATGTCACTAGTAGGGTTTACAGGGGCTTTTTTTTTCCTAGCAGGAATGAAAAATTAACACAGAATAGGCTATTAATAAATGTTTGCTGCTTTGGAGATGAAAAGCATATTACTAATTTATTTTTTAATCTCATGATTCCTTATTTAGGGGGGCGGGGAGGGTATGCAAGGTGAAGAAAGGCAATGTCAAAGAATGCTCAAACTACCGCACAATTGCACTCATCTCACACGCTAGTAAAGTAATGCTCAAAATTCTCCAAGCCAGGCTTCAGCAATACGTGAACCATGAACTGCTAGATGTTCAAGCTGGATTTACAAAAGGCAGAGGAACCAGAGATCAAATTGCCAACATCCGCTGGATCATCAAAAAAGCAAGAGAGTTCCAGAAAAACGTCTATTTCTGCTTTATTGACTATGCCAAAGCCTTTGACTGTGTAGATCACAATAAACTGTGGAAAATTCTGAAAGAGATGGGAATACCAAACCACCTGATCTGCCTCTTGAGAAACCTGTATGCAGGTCAGGAAGCAACAGTTAGAACTGGACATGGAACAACAGACTGGTTCCAAATAGGAAAAAGAGTATGTCAAGGCAGTATATTGTCACCCTGCTTATTTAACTTCTATGCAGAGTACATCATGAGAAACGCTGGGCTGGAAGAAGCACAAGCTGGAATAGAGATTGCCGGGAGAAATATCAATAACCTCAGATATGCAGATGACAACACCCATATGGCAGAAAGTAAAGAGGAACTAAATCTTGATGAAAGTGAAAGAGGAGAGCGAAAAAGTTGGCTTAAAGTTCAACATTCAGGAAACTAACATCATGGCATCTAGTCCCATCACTTCATGGCAAATAGATGGGGAAACAGTGGAAACAGTGTCAGACTTTATTTTTCTGGCCTCCAAAATCACTGCAGATGGTGATTATAGCCATGAAATTAAAAGGTGCTTACTCCTTCGAAGAAAAGTTATGACCAACCTAGATAGCATATTCAAAAGCAGAGACACTACCTTGCCAACAAAGGTCCATCTAGTCAAGGCTATGGTTTTTCCAGTGGTCATGTATGGATGTGAGAGTTGGACTGTGAAGAAAGCTGAGTGCCAAAGAATTGATGCTTTTGAACTGTGGTGTTGGAGAAGACTCTTGAGAGTCCCTTGGACTGCAAGGAAATCCAATCAGTCCATTCTGAAGGAGATCAGTCCTGGGTGTTCTTTGGAAGGACTGATGCTAAAGCTGAAACGCCAATATTTTGGCCACCTCATGCAAACAGTAGACTCATTGGAGAAGACTCTGATGCTGGGAGGGATTGGGGGCAGGAGGAGAAGGGGACGACTGAGGATGAGATGGCTGGATGGCATCACAGACTCGATGGACCTGAGTTTGGGTGAACTCTGGGAGTTGGTGATGGACAGGGAGGCCTGGCGTGCTGCAATTTATGGGGTCGCAAAGAGTCAGACACGACTGAGCAACTGAATTGAACTGAACTGAACTGAACTGATGCAAGGTGAAATAAGGCTGGAAGGACACTGAAAACAAATGAAGAAATGAAGGTGATAGAGCCACGCTAGAGATGGCTGTCATAAATGGAAGCAGCATCTTACGTCTTCATATTTTAACAGGAAAGACAAATATTTTCAAGGTCTTTAAATGTCAAAAAATTCACTGAGCATCTAAATCCCCAAAATGAGGGAAACAAACATTTTATAGAAACCGAAGAGACAAAATTCTACCTTTTGAATAATTAAATATCTAAATGTTGCTAACGTTTATGACTGTAGGGAAGGGGCCACACTTCCATTTGTTACTGGAAGTAAATGTGACAACACTTATGAGGAAAAATAGACAAATATCCTTAAAAATTTTTACTTTTGATTCAACTATCTTAATTCTGTATCTTAAGGGAATCACTGGATAATCACATAAAAATGAACATAAAGGATGTCTACTTCACTGATAAGACTTTGGAAAATTTGGAAACAATCTAAATAGCCACTGAAAAGGCAATCATATATTGTTACATTTATGTAGATATACACACAGATATATCTAGTCAGTCAGTTCAGTTCAGTCACTCAATCGTGTCCGACTCTTTGAGACCCCATGAATCGCAGCACGCCAGGCCTCCCTGTCCATCACCATCTCCCGGAGTTCACCCAAACTCAGGTCCATCAAGTCCGTGATGTCATCCAGCCATCTCATCCTCAGTCGTCCCCTTCTCCTCCTGCCCCCAATCTCTCCCAGCATCAGAGTCTTTTCCAACGAGTCAACTCTTTGCATGAGGTATCCCAAGTACTGGAGCTTCAGCTTTAGCATCATTCCCTTCAAAGAAATCCCAGGGTTGATCTCCTTCAGAATGGACTGGTTGGATCTCCTTGCAGTCCAAGGGACCCTCAAGAGTCTTCTCCAATATCACAGTTCAAACACATCAATTCTTCCGTGCTCAGCCTTCTTCACAGTCCAACTCTTCACATCCATACATGACCACAGGAAAAACCATAGCCTTGACTAGGCGGACCTTAGTCGGCAAAGTAATCTCTCTGCTCTTGAACATACTATCTAGGTTGGTCATAACTTTTCTTCCAAGGAGTAAGCGTCTTTTAATTTCATGGCTGCAGTCACCATCTGCAGTGATTTTGGTGCCCCCAAAAATAAAGTCTGACACTGTTTCCACTGTTTCCCCATCTATTTCCCATAAAGTGATGGGACCAGATGCCATGATCTTTGTTTTCTGAATGTTGAGCTTTAAGCCAACTTTTTCACTAGAACACAGCTATTAAAAATGCCAATGCAATTTCATATTTATTGAAATGTATATATGTATTTGGGCTTCCCTGGTGGCTTAGACAGTAAAGAATCCACCTGCAAAATGGGAGACTGTGTTCCATCCCTGGGTTGGGAAGATCCCCTGAAGAAGGAAATGGCTATCCACTCCTGTATTCTGGTCTGGAGAATTCCATGGACAGAGTAGCCTGGCAAGGTCATAGAGCTGAACATGACTGAGCAGCTTTCACTTTTCATATACACATTTATTATTAAATGAGAAACTTCAGGTTTTGGAACAATATATAGAAAACACCATTTAAAACAAACATATAGCAGTGGGGATGTTTAAATTTCTGTTTTGTATTTTTTGGAAAACATTGTTTTAGTAAGTATACAATCCTTAAACCAGAGAAGAAAGTAAATCTTTACATTGTGAAAATGAACTATAACCTGGAAAGTTTTAAAAGGTCCAAAATATATAAATAAAGGATTATGATGTGCTGCAGTGGTTAGGAGAAGTTTCTTCAAAGAGAAGAGCATTGCCACAAAAAGAGAAAATAGAATATTCCTCTTCAAAAGTACTATATTTTCCTATGATCATTTATCTCTAAAATCATTTAGTTGCAAGCCCTTGATCTTCTTCAACTTGAAATGCAAGAGAAAAAAACCACATCAAAATATGCCTGTAAGATGAGTGCCTACTTGGCAGTATTAAAGATTACAGCCTTCAGTTGGACCTGCATTCAAGTTTACCTGGGGAGGAGGGGGATGGAAGTGTTGAACTGGGAAAGTCAATAAATAATAGCATAGCAATTCAAACATTATCAGCTCAGCGAAATGTCCACTGAGGGTGTGTCCCACGCAGGACAAAACACAGGCAGGGCCATCTGTGGAGAAATGGAGCACAGCCTATCTCTTGGCTTACCCAGAAAGATTCCTTCTTACTGGACCTCCCTCTGCAGCCACACACTGTGTCCCGTTTACCATGTTCTTTCCCTCTCACTTTCCAGAACCACGGTCAAGTCCATCTGACTGACCCCATCTGGACCACTCTGACAATCTCATAGGAGCTCTCAAGCTCCTCCCTCTCAGTCCCTCCTAAATGCCATCCTTTCCAGATTCCTTATCAGCAACAGGTGCTTCCCAGGGCTTTCTGGCCAGCACAGAAGCTACAAATGTCACCAGCAGATTATGTCCTTACAGGTTTGGGGTTTTGCTATTGCTGTTATTTTGCTTCACACAGCGCTTTAAAAGTGTTTAGTTGGTTAGTCTAATATGCAGAATATTTCACATAAAGTCCTAGATCCTCCACTCAATCTGAAAAGTTATGTGATGGACAACACTGAGCTCACATCCCTGGGACACAAAATACCCCTGAACTGAAAGCCAGCTGCCCCTTAGCAGGGGCCTTGGTGACCTGCTTTCCCTCTTGCCTGCTTCCTCTTGCTCTCTCCTTCTCTCCTCCCTCTGCTCTTTGTTCATTCTGCTTATTTATATTCCCTATTTTGTCACTGCAGGTACAGAATTACAAGCCTTCCATGGTGTAACCTGAAGTCCTTTCCAATGTAACCTAACCTGTTTTCCAGACTCACTCACTGGCTCCTTCATTTACCAGTCTACATTGTGTGCTTTCAATATGCTTTTCTCTTTTCCATACCCCATATGCTGGGCTTCCCTGATGGCTCAGATGGTAAAGCGTCTGTCTGCAACGCAGGACACCTAAGTTCGATCCCTGGGTCAGGAAGATCCCCTGGAGAAGGAAATGGCAGCCCCCTCCAGTACTCTTGCCTGGAAAATCCCATACATGGAGGAGCCTAGTAGGCTACAGTCTACTGGGTGGCAAAGAGTCAGACACGACTGAGAAACGTCACTTTCACTCCACTTTTCACCCCATATCCTGTCTTTATATCTTGAAGAGAACCCTTACCTTTCATGCATCAAGTTTTTACTTTGTCCTCTGAGTTTTCCTGACCACCTGCAAAAGTCAACTCTTCTCCCTCCAGCTTTGGTAGGAAGCTAGCATCCAGATCTTTCATCTGACATCTATGAGATACCTGCTGTGCGTGTTCTGATGATTGGTAGCACTTAGCCTAATAATGCTGTGTTCCCTATAAAACAGAAGATAATGTTCAAAGCATTTCTGTGTATTGATCCATATTCAAATTGGGCAATCTGTGTCTGCGTTTCTCATCTGGACTAGTTTTAGCCACATGTCATCCATGAAGCAGAGAACAATCATATCTAGAAAGCAGGATCTTGGTGATGGATAGATTAATTGGACAGTTGCCAGAAACTCACTCAAGTCACACCCCATGGATATCTTCTTAGTAATGCAGGAAGGATTTCTTTGATCATTATCAAGACCGTTTTCAAATGAATGAGTGCTATGATTATGAAATAGCTTTTGCTTATTTCACTTTTCTATTGAACTGAAAAACAAGAGCTTAGTTCCAGGGCCAATTTGTATTCTTACATTTTCTCTAGCTCTCATGCTTACTGAAAAGCATTTCTCATGATCTGTGCTTTCAACAGAGACAGGCTCTTTTCCTGAAAAAAAAAAAAAAAAACATCAATTTTATCTTGTGCACGTCAGCTGCAAGTAAAGCCTTCAATCGTTGTGATTTGTATCTCAGTGATCACACGTTATTTGGTGGCTTTCACTGAATGATTACTCTGCTGCTCACCCTACAACTAGGGTTTAAATATCTCTCATCTTGACCATTCATTGAAGAGGCCCTCATTAGTCTCTAAGTCCAGGAGAAGAAACCTAAGTTAAGATATAGGAGTAGAGAGAAGTGATGCAATTATCCTTGGTCACAGCAGAAGGCAGCTTCAGTGCTAAACTGCAACCCTACCCTTATTTAGTGGAGAAGGCAATGGCACCCCACTCCAGTACTCTTGCCTGGAAAATCCCATGGACAGAGGAGCCTGGTAGGCTGCAGTCCATGGGGTCACAAAGAGTCGGACACGACTGAGCGACTTCACTTTCATTTTTCACTTTAATGCATTGGAGAAGGAAATGGCAACCCACTCCAGTATTCTTGCCTAGAGAATCCCAGGGATGGGGGAGCCTGGTGGGCTGCCATCTATGGGATCGCACAGAGTTGGACATGACCCAAGCGACTTAGCAGCAGCAGCAGCACCCTTATTTAGTACTGTTTCTTTTGTCTTCATTTCACACCCTGTGGGTATCAAGCCACTCATGCCAACTTTAACCAGGATTTTCTGAAATACTGGATGTTTGCATCAACTCTAGGATGGTCCTAGTTCAGGAAACAGAAAACTAGAGCATGTAGGTCACCACCTGCTTCTGAAAATAAAGATTTTATAAAGAAAAGTCTTGTTCATTTGTTTATATATTGTCCACAGCTGCTTTGCATAGGAAAGATTGGAATAGCTACAACAGGAAACATGTGGTTACATAGACTAAAATATTTACTATGTGACTCTTTACCAAAAAAATGTAGATGCCTACTTTCTCAGTTAACTGGAATGAACAAAGGCAGATGATCCCCTTTAAATAACATTAAGCCCCACCTGATTGATAGAAAAACAGAAAGATGAATGAATAAATGAACAAGCAAATAAATGAACTTTTGAAGATTAATTCAGAATACCCTGATCTGAAGCAGATGAGACTATCTCATCAAGGTCACAGAGATGGAAACTAAATCTCGGAACTTGGATTTTCTCAGTGGGGGCATCTGGTCTCTAAGCTAACCTTAGTTTGTTTTAGTCACTAAGTCGTGTCTGACTCTTTTGTGACCCCATGGACTGTAGGCTGCCAGGCTACTCTGTGCATGGGATTTTCAAGGCAAGAATACTGGAGTGGGTTGCCATTTCCTACTCCAGGGGATATCCCCGACCCAGGGACTGAAACTGCATCTCCTGCACTGGCAAGTGGATGCCTTACCACTGAGCCATCAGGGAAGCTCAACTTTAGCTGCTGCTGCTTTTGTGAATAAACGTGACGGCTTTGACATCCTGACTATTTTATCTACTCATCTTTGGTTCTTTTCAAACTGTCATGAAAAAGTGTGATTCCTACATGCCCGGGGGCTTGGTGTGTCACAGGGATCGGACATCTGTGTAGAGATGCGGCCACACACAGCTCACAGGAGATTACTTCCGGTAGTCCTCACCCATCCTGGGGGCTTTTGCTCTTCTCACTCTCACTGAACTGACAGTGAGGGAACAGTCAGAAAACGCTGACAGCTCTCTGACCTTTAGTTAATTGAACAACAGATTCTGCAGCTTCCAGAAGCAGCAGGAAAAGGAAAATGGAAGTGATGTATCACATCAATAAATATTTTTTTGATCCAGTCATCAAGTAAGTTACACGTGATTATATAATATTTTCTTGCAGGGAGAGGAGATAAAATGAAAAGATAGATGCAACTTCCAATGAAAGCTGTTTTAAAAAATGATATTCAACCTCGTGAGGAACAATATTAAGTCAGGGCTTTTATAACTGACAGGCAGCCATAATGTCTACTTCACAAGACTTGACATAATGTGTAAATTAAAATTAGTGTAGTACCTCATGCCAAGCAGGTATTTTATATGAACAATTACAGTGACAATTTTGAAGACTCTAAAAACATGCTAGCAGCTCAAGCTACCTCCACAGTGGTACTTGATGTCAGTTTTAGCCAGCATTAATTTTAGTTTGTATGGGGTTGGGGAGGGGGGACCAGAACACAGCCATTTAGAGAAGAAATATTACATTCATGAATGGCATTCCCTAAAGTTCTATTGCTACTTTATTCATCGGTACTGAATTTAAAACTTCTCTCATATAGGGCTTTGCTTTTCCTATTGGAATTTTCTCCATGTTGGAATTTCAGGAAACATGTTGCAAGCCTATTATGTGCAGAGCATTGTATTATATTTAGGATGAAACAGAGAAAGACCCGCACTCAGCAGGTTTAGAGTCCAGTGAGAGAGAAAACAACAAACAAACAAACAAAAAACCTTGAGGGACAACGCTTCTACTTTGGTTTCATTTCTTAGTATTTACGTCAGTAAGGAGTTTGAGATGACTGGAAGCAAGGAGAGGGGCAAAATGTTGAGGTGAGCTAGGTCAGTGGTCCAGCCATGAGTTCTCTTTAAATGATTCCTCTTGCTGTGGTATGACCTGTGATAACCTGGGGAATGAGATTCCCAAGACCCACACGTAGTCCAGGGGAAAACAGTCTCTCGTAGGACAGCCTGGGGATCTGCATTATAACAAATACCTCAGTGGATTCGTGAGCACATTAGAGTCTGTGAACCAATCATCCTGCTTTCTTCCAAAATCTCAGTCAGAAACCACAGGCCGTCTTCTGTGTGTCCGCCCCATCTCTGACATCAGTGGGTACTGAACACTATGTACATCAGCATCAGCTGGGGGGAGTGGGAGGAGAGTGACTTAAATGTACCTAACTCTGCTTCTGGGAGTTGGACTCTGTCTGTAGGATGGGATTTTTAATGTAAGTAGGTTCCCAGCTACTCCACAGGAAATAATACCATGAAACCAACTGGCCAGCAAGTCCCGTTGCTTTTACTTCCCTAACATCACTAATTCTTCTTTAATCTTCTCTCCCTCCTCACAGTCACAGCATTAGGCTATTCCATCTCTCATTAGAAATTTAAGAAGAACCTGCTTATTACTCTTTACACCTTTAGTCTTACCTACCTCAAACCAGTTTTTTAACCTGTTATAAAGTATCTCAAATATACACAATTAAGCTTCCTGGCTTTATATTTCATTTATAATTTCTCACCCATTAAGGATAAAGTGCACATTTCTATTCCTGGGGTACAAAACCCTCTGTGATCTGCCCCTAGTGTTTCATTCTACCCCAAATGGTACTCACCCTCCACCCTTCACTCAGATCCACGCACAGACATTTATACCCAGTCTCAGGAATCTCACTCATAGCTCCACAATCCTGTCATCTCATTAAACCACCACGTGGAATTATATTGTTAAGTAATGACAATTAAGGTCACTCTTCACACTTCACTTAAATTTCATGAGTGTAGAATCACATCTGTTTGAACCTAGTGTCTAATACATTATTTAGTCTTACCTAAGAATTCTTTAAAATTCTGTTATGTAGAGGAATAAAACATAAGGCAGTCTAAAGCATGTTAATGCTCCAGGTATAAAAATGTTAATTCTGTTGCTTTGGATGACTTTCTTTTTGCCCCTTTCCATCACACATCACACCACTCAAATCCTAGTTCAAGTATTCTGAGCATGCTCTTTTTTCTTGTTTCATTTCCATTATTTTCTTTTAAAGAACCTTCTCAATATCATATCTTTTGATATGACTCAAACAAATTTTACTGGTCTTGCCTAGTGTGTTCTCTTTACACATCTGTCTGATTGTACTTATCATTTATATTGCAATTGTTGGCTGAAATGTTTATCTCCACTCTGGTACAATGAGACAGCTTAGAGCAGAAGTTGTATTTCATTAAATTTTGAATTCCAATACATAGCACAGTACCTGACATAGACTAGTTGTCCATTAAATGTTGGTGACTGAACAAGTCAGTGAGCCAATAGCTGGGTAGACCTATGGATGAATTAAGGATCATGTTGGAGAAACACACTTTTATTCAGGCTCTGATAGCAAGTTGAGGTTAGAACCACAGGTGTCCATTCAAACTGGAGAATGTGACCAGTATTTAGATTTTTCACAGATGGGTTACAGACTCTATCCAGAAGCCCCACTGAGGTTGGGAACACAAGTAGAGGCTGGTCAGAGTTTATCACCTTGAAGACAGAGTCTTCTCTAAACACAGATATGGACATGCATTTCATCATGGTCATTTGCTCATTTTCCAGTTCCTGCAGGAAAATGATCAAAGGCTTTAAACCATCATTCAAGAAATACTTAATATCAAGGTTCAAATTACCTTTTAGCCTTTTATTCCTATTCCTTCCTCACACACACATTTGTTCCTCCTATGAAGACCACTGTATCTTCATCTGAAATCACTATCTTTCTGTATTTTAGCTCATGCCTCTTCTTTAAGGGGCAGTCCTGGCTCATTTTCTTCAAACAAAATCCTATTTATCTTTAGCAACATCTCAAACACCATCTCCTTCATGAACCCTTACTTGATTCTTCCTGTTAATAAAAGCATTCTGGCTTTTATATAGTACAGTGGCAAAGTATACATTTTTCAGAGTCAGACTCTCTGGTGTTGATTCAGCTCTATAGTCAATGTTTTGTATAAGCTGAACAATTCACTTCCCGCCACTTTAAACCTGTTTGTTTGCTTGTTTTTCACCTGAAAATGGGGTCCATAATAGAACCAACTTCACAGAATTTTTGTGAATTAGAGATTAAAGGACCTGGTCCACTGGAGGACTTATACATAATGCCTGGAAAGAAGTAGATATTCAGTAAGTTGGTTATTCCACCTTTTCTCCTTCTCCTCCTTATTACTGTATTTCCATTATTTTTTGTTAATGTGTGATTTGAGTATACATACAGTTGCTCTGAAGACATCATTAAGTATTGCTGGTATATCCAGAATGATTTTTCATTTATTTTGTTTCATTCTGATACCTAATGAGAGAAACTTGCATTACTTCATTCTCTTTCAGTAGATTAATTTTTGGTATTCCAGGGTAATTTGTGCCTGCCTAAATCTTTCTGAGCCTTATTGTTTGTTTGTTTTTTTTACCTAGAAAATGGGATAATACCACTATGTTTTCAGGATATGAGTATTTAATGAGAAAATGTATACAGAGTGCCAAATCTCAGTTACCTTCTCATCATGAGCCACCCAAAGTCATCACTTGTCCATCACTGGATGTAACTGAGGACATGAGATCCCTCAGAAGTGTTTTGAGAGTATATATTATATCCCAAATCACTGGTTATCTAAGCAGGGAGGAATTTAGTTAGTCTAAAGTTGTTCCTCACTCTAAAGATAAGAAACTAGTGAATGCAGTTGCCTCTCTGGGACTGGAAGCTCACACAGTAGATGAATCTGGGTCTTCCGACCAGCAGTCTTCTGCTCCACTGTTACCCCATGTCTTAGGTTCACATTCTATCTTCCTCTCATCTGACACTGACTACTGAGTTGCACATCTCTGGGATCTGTTATCCATAACAGTCTTTCTGAAATATTTTGCTTGGAAAAATTAATAAATGCTTGACATGGCTATGAATGTTATGTCTTTCTTCCTTTGCCATTCACTACCAACTTGCCATCCCCATGTTGCTTCATAGCCACTCCCATCTCAAGGCAGAGACAAGGCTTTCAGAAGGAAAGATTCATCATAAATCTAGGAGCTGAAAGAAGATAATAAGATCTTTCTTGAGTCTCATCTGTTCCCTTTTCCACTCCTCAAGCAAGCAAAACTAAGTTCTACAGACTACCCAATAAACAACACAGGGTTCTCCTCCTGTCTAAGACCACCATTTGTTTTACCCATGAAGAAGGGAGTGTTTTAAATGGCAGTAAAGGAGGCTTCTTTCTTTTCTTCCATAACTGAGAAGCACACAGGATGGACTACAGCTGTTCAGAATACAAGACACTGAGCAGTTGGACAGAGCCACAGACTGGTTTAGGAGAGTCCAAGTTCATGAAAGTAAAATATGTATGGAAAACACAATAAATCAAAGATTCTTAAAATTATTCATGGATACCCAGAGATAATCAACTAAGCTAGCATAGTGGCTAACACAAAGAACAGGATCTAAAGAGACTGTGCTTGTCAAACTGCTTCTTAGGGAGGAGAGAAAAACTTGGCAAAGACTTGGGATAAAGCTAAAACTGAGCGTTGAGATTTAACCAGCAAGAATCTCTACTTTGACAGCCTCAGCTGACCTAGGATATATTTTAAGAGGCGTCTTTCTCCCCTCTTCTAGAATTGAGCTCTGCTAAGGCCTTGGAAGGAAAATTAAGACCAACCTAGATAGCATATTAAAAAGCAGAGACAGGGGCCGTCCTAAGATGGCAGAGGAATAGGACAGGGAGACCACTTTCTCCCTCACAAATTCCTCAAAAGAACATTTCGCTGAGCAAACTCCACAAAACAACTTCTGAATGCTGGCAGAGGACGTCAGGCACCCAGAAAAGCAGATCATTGTCTTCAAAAACAGAGAGAAGAAATCCAGCTCCACCCACCAGAACTCCAACACAAGCCTCCCTAACCAGGAAACCTTGACAAGCCACTGATACAACGCCACCCACAGTGAGGAAGCTCCATAATAAAGAGAACTCCACAAATTGCCAGAATATAGAAAGGCCACACCAAACGCAGCAATATAATCAAGATGAAGAGACAGAGGAATACTTAGCAGGTAAAGGAACAGGAGAAATGCCCACCAAACCAAACAAAAGAGGAAGAGGTAGGGAATCTACCTGAGAAAGAATTCCGAATATTGATAGTGAAAATGATCCAAAATCTTGAAATCAAAATGGAATCACAGATAAAGAGCCTAGAGACAAGGACTGAGAAGATGCAAGAAAGGTTTAACAAGGACCTAGAAGAAATAAAAAAGAGTCAATATATAATGAAAAATGCAATAAATGAGATCAGAAACACTCTGGAAGCAACAAATAGTAGAATAACGGAGGCAGAAGATAGGATTAGTGAAATAGAAGATAGAATGGTAGAAATAAATGAATCAGAGAGGAAAAAAGAAAAACAAATTAAAAGAAATGAGGACAATCTCAGAGACCTCCAGGACAGTATGAAATGCTCCAACATTCAAATCATAGGAGTCCCAGAAGAAAAAGACAAAAAGAAAGACCATGAGAAAATCCTTGAGGAGATAATAGTTGAAAACTTCCCTAAAATGGTGGGGCGGGATGAACATGGCGGCGCGTCAGGGCCAGAGGTTCCCAGTTGTGCTCTCAGGGCTCGCCATTGCAGCTGGGAATGCTCGTTTCGTGGGCTCCTGGGTCCCCGTCGATTGGCATCCAGCGAGCAGAGCGAAGGGCTTGGAACACAGGCATTCTGAATTGGGATCCTTCTTGGGGGCACACACATCACTCAGCTGAGATGGATTCCAGCGAAGTGGATCCTGGGAGGTTGGTAGGACCTCTGAACTGGAGCCTCCCATCACCTGACCTCTCCAGAATTCTGGTCATCCAGAGGACCCAAGACATGGTGGTTACTAATAGACTTCCCACAGTACTTCTTCATTCCATGTGGACTCCTTCAAGGGCAGTGAGCATCACAGCTTCCCTTGAACTTCATCTGGATTTAATGACAACAGGCTCAACTTTTCATTCACTTGTATGACTATGAGCAGTTTGACCAAGTTGAAGAAGATGACTCGTTTGTAGTCTTCTTCATCAGCTCATTCCATCTACTGGCTTTAAAATCATTTAGTACAGAGCTCACCGTCTAGGTGTTCATCCAGTGTTTTGTTTGCTTATCATGCAGAATCATTTTAAAAGGAAAAGTACGTGTGTATGACTTAGAGCTCTGATCCCAAGAGTCCATGTAGAAGCTTCCCCTGAGAAATGTATCGTTTTTGCACCAATGCTACTGAAATGTGTGAATGTGGTATACCACGCATCCCAATAAGTGTAAACAGCTTCACAGGCTACTTATTTGAAACGACCAGTGCTCATGACATTCCATTCATCTGAGGACTAAATATAGCCAACGTAGGCTGTGTTTGCCAAATAGACGTTGAAGTATTCTTCACACAGTCCTTCATCGATGCCAGTTTTCAGATCGAAGAAACCCTTGCTCCATGAAGTTTGTGAACACATATACTCATGTTTTGCTTGAGATTTTAAAGTCATTCTTCAGTTTTGTTGGAGGAATGGTTCTGTATATGCCCCGTGGATCCCCAAATCCACTGATGTTCATGTGTCTTGGGGCTTCCCAGGTGGTTCTAGTGGTAAAGAACATGCAGAACATACCCATGCAGGTGACATGGGAGATATGGATTCGATCCCTGGGGCAGGAAGATCTCCTGAGGGAGAGCATGGCAACCCACTCCAGTGTCCTTGCCTGGAGAATCTCATGGAGAGAGGAGCCTGGTGGGGCCTAGTCCATATGATCCCAAAGAGATGGACACAATGTAAGTGACTTAGCACAGCACATGATTCATTGTCATAGCTAATATAAAGGAGATGACATAAAAAGAAGCACCAGCGGGCGAAAGTCAATATCCATCACTTTTAAACTTTGGAATGTATTGTGATATTTTACATCCATATTTGTATGACTTGATAGTTGGAGAATCGATGCATATGAAGGCCTGATTGTGTTATATGTATGTTGTGGGAAGATATATTTTTATGTGGTTTGACATATGGGTCCCATTTCATTCGTAGACATATCCATACTCATCATTTATCATCATTTTTTTTGAAAAGACCATTGTTTGGAAAGGTTGTTATCTAACCATGAAAGGTGCTTGAATTCTTGGGCTCCTTAGAGGAAGACTTCAACCCAGGGCCAGTGATGAGGCTTGATCACTCAGAGCTTTTGTGTCACAACGTTTTATTAAAGTATAAAAGAGAGAAAGCTTCTGACATAGACATCAGAAGGGGGCAGAAAGAGTGCCCCCTACTCATCTTTAGCTGGATGTTATCTAGCTACTAGCAGTCTACTCATTAGAGAAAGGAATGGCAGCAGACCCCTCACCCTCAAGATATATGGAGATGACCGTGGCACCAGGTGAGTCATCCTGGGCCATAAAACGATTGATATGAGCAAATAGATAGCTTCATTCACATAGATCAGGAGAACCATGTATGAGTAAAGCATATTGGTTTGTCAAGTCAGTTCTGAGCCTTTAGGCAGAACCTACTTGAAGACAGAGTCTAGGGTAAATACATAGTACATTCACATAGCTTAAGGCAAACCTTTCCATAAGAAAAATGCCTTGGTCAGCTCAAAGTATGAGAAAAGTGAAGTTCAGGCAGAACCAGGTGTCATTATAGCAACACAGAATTGTAAGAGAAAACCTCTTTTTAAATTTGTATCGAGAAGGGGAAAAAAGATAACAGCTTGTTTCCTCCTGCCTCGGAAGTGACAGATAACAACTGTCTGACACTTGCACCCCATTTCCTCCCTTTGGAGACCCCTGGCCTTCCTGGCTGTTAACCTCTCAGTTTCATTCATTGAGTGTTTTCTGCCTTGTGAAACATTGGGCATAGCAGTATGTGTTTATTTAGGGGTATTTCATCCAATTTCATTTAAATGCATATGTGAATTAGAAAGTTTGACATGCTGTTGCTTTGTATACCGATTGGGAAATGTGAGTCTCCAAGTTTAATTTAGTTTTTCATGTTCATTTTTCTTTTTAGGGGTACAAAGAAAAATAATATGACTGTTAAGATCAGCTTTTGTATTTTTTGCCAAATATGAATTGAGATCACATCGATCGGAGATGAGTCTGTGCATGAAAGCCCTAATAACTAATGTTAATTGACTTCAATACCATGGGATGTTTTCATATCTATTGAGGATTTAGTTCATGTATTTCGATTTTAACTTTCTGTCTTACAGCCTTGTTTGTAGATCAAAGCTATTTGAAATTGTCATCTGGTTTTAAATGGCTTGTGAGGTTATTCATGAGTGGTTTATAAAACCGAATGGATTGTACGTAGCCATACTTTGTTGTCATTCTATGAATTTGAAGAATGTCTGATGAATGTCTGTAGTTATGCGTTAAAGATTCATACAACTGACGTCCAGTATTTATCTCAATAGACTTGCTTTCAATTTGTAGTTTCCTATGCGTATGTCTTTCTTTATGGATTTGGGTAGAACTTGTATTGGAACACTGAAAAATCTATGATATCAGCCTTGCTGACCTTCTTTCTGGTGGTCATCATTAAGATTTTCACACTCACTGTCACTTTGTGCAATGCTATGGATCCTAGTGGAAACAGGTGCTGTTCATCCTACTTTTATGAAGATTGAACTCATCCTAGAAAGTGGAATTTGTTGAAATATTTATGGTAAAAATAAATCTTGTGTATATAATTACCCAGAAAAAAAAACAAAAGAAAAGAAAACTTCCCTAAAATGGGGAAGGAAATAATCACCCAAGTCCAAGAAACCCAGAGAGTTCCAAATAGGATAAACCCAAGGTGAAACACCCCAAGACACATATTAACCAAATTAACAAAGATCAAACACAAAGAACAAATATTAAAAGCAGCAAGGGAAAAACAACAAATAACACACAAGG
Source organism: Ovis canadensis (assembly GCF_042477335.2). Lineage (NCBI taxonomy): Eukaryota > Metazoa > Chordata > Mammalia > Artiodactyla > Bovidae > Ovis > Ovis canadensis. Next base: position 76,971,815 of record NC_091249.1, read on the forward strand.
GGATTCCCATAAGGATAACAGCTGATCTTTCAATAGAAATGCTTCAGGCCAGGAGGGAACGGCAAGACATACTGAAAGTGATGAAAGAAAATAGCCTACAACCCAGATTACTGTACACAGCAAGGATCTCATTCAAATATGAAGGAGAAATCAAAAGCTTTACAGACAAGCAAAAGCTGAGAGAATTCAGCACCACCAAACCAGCTCTCCAACAAATGCTAAAAGATATTCTCTAGATGGGAAACACAAAAAGGGTGTATAAACCCAAACTCAAAACAATAAAGTAAATGGTAACAGGATCATACTTATCAATAATTACCTTAAACGTAAATGGGTTGAATGCCCCAACCAAAAGGCAAAGGCTGGCTGAATGGATACAAAAACAAGACCCCTATATATGCTTCCTACAAGAGACCCACCTCAAAACAAGGGACACATACAGACTGAAAGTGAAGGGCTGGAAAAAGATATTCTACGCAAATAGAGACCAAAAGAAAGCAGGAGTGGCAGTACTCATATCCGATGAAATAGACTTTAAAACAAAGGTTGTGAAAAGAGACAAAGAAGGCCACTACATAATTATCAAAGGATCAATCCAAGAAGAAGATATAGCAATTATAAATATATAAGCACCCAATATAGGAGCACCACAATATGTAAGACAAATGCTAACAAGTATGAAAGGGGAAATTAACAATAACACAATAATAACAAACACGCATATGGACAGATCAACTAAACAGAAAATTAACAAAGAAATGCAAACTTTAAATGATACAATAGACCAGTTAGACCTAATTGATATCTATAAGACATTTCACCCCAAAACAATGAATTTCACCTTTTTCTCAAGTGCTCATGGAACCTTTTCCAGTATAGATCACATCCTGGGCCATAAATCTAACCTTGATAAATTTAAAAAAATCGAAATCATTCCAAGCATCTTTCCTGACCACAATGCATTAAGATTAGATTCCAATTACAGGAGAAAAACTATTAAAAATTCCAACATATGGAGGCTGAACAACACACTTCTGAATAACCAACAAATCACAGAAGAAATCAAAAAAGAAATAAAAATATGCATAGAAACTAATGAAAATGAAAACACAACAACCCAAAACCTGTGGGGCACTATAAAAGCAGTGCTAAGGGGAAAGTTCATAGCAATACAGGCATACCTCAGGAAGCAAGAAAAAAGTCAAATAAATAACCTAATTCTACACCTAAAGCAACTAGAAAAGGAAGAAATGGAGAACCCCAGAGTTAGTAGAAGGAAAGAAATCTTAAAAATTAGGGCAGAAATAATTGCAAAAGAAACAAAAGGGACCATAGCAAAAATCAACAAAGCCAAAAGCTGGTTCTTTGAAAGCATAAATAAAATTGACAAACCATTAGCCAGACTCATCAAGAAACAAAAAGAGAAAAATCAAATCAATAAAATTAGAAATGAAAATGGAGAGATCACAACAGACAACACAGAAATACAAAGGATCATAAGAGACTACTATCAGCAATTATATGCCAATAAAATGGACAACATGGAAGAAGTGGACAAATTCTTAGAAAAGTACAACTTTCCAAAACTGAACCAGGAAGAAATAGAATATCTTAACAGATCCATCACAAGCACGGAAATTGAAACTGTAATCAGAAATCTTCCAGCAAACAAAAGCCCAGGTCCAGATGACTGCACAGCTGAGTTCTACCAAATATTTCGAGAAGAGCTAACACCTATCCTCCTCAAACTCTTTCAGAAAATTGCAGAGGAAGATAAACTTCCAAACTCATTCTATGAGGCCACCATCACCCTAATACCAAAATCTGACAAAGATGCCACAAAAAAAGAAAACTACAGGCCAATATCACTGATGAACATAGATGCAAAAATCCTCAACAATTTTCTAGCAATCAGAATCCAACAACACATTAAAAAGATCATACACCATGACCAAGTGGGCTGTATCCCAGGGATGCAAGGATTCTTCAATATCCTCAAATCAATCAATGTAATACACCACATTAACAAATTGAAAAATAAAAGCCATATGATCATCTCAATGGATGCAGAAAAGGCCTTTGACAAAATTCAACATCCATTTATGATTAAAAAAAAAAAAAAACACTCCAGAAAGCAGGAATAGAAGGAATATACCTCAATATAATAAAAGCTATATATGACAAACCCACAGCAAACATTATCCTCAATGGTGAAAAATTGAAAGCATTTCCCCTAAAGTCAGGAGCAAGACAAGGATGCCCACTTTTACTGCAACTATTCAACATAGTTCTGGAAGTTTTGGCCACAGCAATCAGAGCAGAAAAAGAAATAAAAGGAATGCAAATTGGAAAACAAGAAGTAAAACTCTCACTGTTTGCAGATGACATGATCCTCTACATAGAAAACCCTAAAGACTCCACCAGAAAATTACTAGAGCTAATCAATGAATATAGTAAACTTTGCAGGATGTAAAATCAACACACAGAAATCCCTTGCATTCCTATACACTAATAATGAGAAAGTAGAAAAAGAAATTAAGGAAACAATTCCATTCACCATTGCAACGGAAAGAATAAAATACTTAGGAATATATCTACCTAAAGAAACTAAAGACCTATGTATAGGAAACTATAAAACACTGATGAAAGAAATCAAAGAGGACACTAATAGATGGAGAAATATACCATGTTCATGGATCGGAAGAATCAATATAGTAAAAATGAGTATACAACCCAAAGCCATCTACAATTTCAATGCAATCCCTATCAAGCTACCAGCCATATTTTTCACAGAACTAGAACAAATAATTTCAAGATTTGTATGGAAATACAAAAAACCTCAAATAGCCAAAGCAATCTTGAGAAAGAAGAATGGAACTGGCAGAATCAACCTGCCTGTCTTCAGGCTCTACTACAAAGCCACAGTCATCAAGACAGTATGGTACTGGCATAAAGACAGACATATAGATCAATGGAACAAAATAGAAAGCCCAGAGATAAACCCACACACATATGGACACCTTATCTTTGACAAAGGAGGCAAGAATATACAATGGAGTAAAGACAATCTCTTTAACAAGTGGTGCTGGGAAAACTGGTCAACCACTTGTAAAAGAATGAAACTAGACCACTTTCTAACACCACACACAAAAACAAACTCAAAATGGATTAAAGATCTAAATGTAAGACCAGAAAATATAAAACTCCTAGAGGAGAACATAGGCAAAACACTCTCCAGCATAATCACAGCAGGATTCTCTATGATCCACCCCCAAGAATTCTGGAAATAAAAGCAAAAATAAACAAATGAGATCTAATTAAAGGTAAAAGCTTCTGCACAACAAAGGAAACTATAAGCAAGGTGAAAAGACAGCCTTCTGAATGGGAGAAAATAATAGCATATGAAGCAACTGACAAACAACTAAAATATAGTTGACAACTATATTGACAACTATATTGACAAATATAGTTGACAACTGACAACTCAAAAATATACAAGCAACCCATGCAGCTCAATTCTGGAAAAATAAATGACCCAATCAAAAAATGGGCCAAAGAACTAAATAGGCATTTCTCCAAAGAAGACATATGGATGGCTAACAAACACATGAAAAGATGCTCAACATCACTCATTATTAGAGAAATGCAAATCAAAACCACATGAGGTACCATTTCACACCAGTCAGAATGTATGCAATCTAAAAGTCTGCAAGCAATAAATGCTGGAGAGGGTGTGGAGAAAAGGGAACCCTCTTACACTGTTGGGGGGAATGCAAACTAGTACAGCCGCTATGAAGAACAGTGTGGGGATTCCTTAAAAAATTGCAAATAGAACTGCCTTATGGCCCAGCAATCCCACTGCTGGGCATACACACAGAGGAAACCACAATTGAAAGAGACACGTGTACCCCAATGTTCATCGCAACACTGTTTATAATAGTCAGAACATGGAAACAACCTAGATGTCCATCAGCAGATGAATGGATAAGAAATCTGTGGTACATATACACAATGGAGTATTACTCAGCCATTAAAAAGAATACATTTGAATCAGTTATAAAGAGATGGATGAAACTGGAGCCGATTATACAGAGTGAAGTAAGCCAGAAAGAAAAACATCAATACAGTATACTAACACATATATATGGAATTTAGAAAGATGGCAATGATGACCCTGTATGTGAGACAGCAAAAGAGACACAGATGTGTAGAGCGGAATTTTGGACTCTGAGGGAGAGGGAGAGGGTGGGATGATTTGAGAGAATGGCATTGAAACATGTATACCATCATGTAAGAAACGAATCGCCAGTCTATGTCCAATGCAGGATACAACATGCTTGGGGCTGGTGCACGTGGATGACCCAGAGAGATGTTATGGGGAGGGAGGTGGGAGGGGGGTTCATGTTTGGGAACACATGTACAACCATGGTAGATTCATGTCAATGTATGGCAAAACCAATACAGTATTGTAAAGTAAAATAAAGTAAAAATAAAAATTAAAAGAAAAAAAAAGGCAGACATTACTTCGCTACAAAGGTCCGTCTAGTCAAGGCTATGGTTTTTCCAGTAGTCATGTATGGATGTGAGAGTTGGACTGTGAAGAAAGCTGAGTGCCAAAGAATTGATGCTTTTGAACTGTGGTGTTGGAGAAGACTCTTGAGAGTCCCTTGGATTGCAAGGAGATCCAACCAGTCCATTCTAAAGGAGATCAGTCCTCAGTGTTCATTGGAAGGACTGTTGCTAAAGCTGAAACTCCAATACTTTGCCAACTTATGCAAAGAATTGACTCACTGGAAAAGACTCTGATGCTGGGAAGGATGGTGGCAAGAGAAGAAGGGAACAACCGAGGATGAGATGGCTGGATGGCATCACCAACTAGATGGATATGAGTTTGAGTAAACTCCAGGAGTTGGTGATGGACAGGGAGGCCTGGCATGCTGTGATTCATTGGGTCGCAAAGAGTCAGACAAGACTGAGCAAATGAACTGAACTGAAGGCCTGGGGACATCAATCACGTCACACATGTCTGCATGAATGTGGGAACAAGGGAGAGAGAAAGATCATTTCAGGGAAATGACATGATGTGAGATCGTTTTAATCAATCTTCAGCAAGGAGACAGGAAAACTCAGGCTCATATTCAGCCTCTGCCAACATTGGGCCATATGATTTAGGGCACCTTTCTTTCTCTTGCTTATTCTAACTTTTTGTATCTGTAAAAGAAATGGACTAGCTGTTCTCCATTCTATATGCACATTAAAGTTACCTACATATCTTAAACAAATAAATAGCACTATAGCAGATCAATTAAATTTGAATTCTAGAGATAAAGTTGAGACAACAGAATTTTAAAACGTTTTCCAGGTATGAGCAGGCTTGAGAACTGGGTGGAGGAGATCATAAGTCCTCAAAGCTAAGAAAGAAACACTCAATAAATTCAGAAGACTTTCCTAAGGAAGTGACTTTCAGAATGGTAGAATGAAGACCTTTGTAAAACCTGTTCCTCCATAAAAGTAGGGAAGACATCAGTAAAATCTGTCAAAAATTAGCAGTTCTAGAACTCTGGAAATTAACTAAAGGCTTGCAACAACCTGGAGTGTTAATTCAAGTATCTTGTTAAGACAGCAAGCTTTGTGGCAATTTAACTTACCCTTATTCCATTTCTGTCTCCTCAGTACCATGGTAGTCTGAAAAACCAACTTGAAAATACAGAGTTTAGGAATAACAGCAGCATAGAAACCACCTCTCTGTCATCCCCTTCTCCTCCTGCCCCCAATCCCTCCTGACATCAGTCTTTTCCAATGAGTCAACTCTTTGTGTGAGGTGGCCAGAGTATCAGAGTTTCAGCTTTAGCATCAGTCCTTCCAATGAACACTCAGGACTGATCTCCTTTAGGATGGACTGGTTGGGTCTCCTTGCAGTACAAGGGACTCTCAAAAGTCTTCTCCAACACCGCAGTTCAAAAGCATCAATTCTTCGGCCCTCAGCTTTCCTCGCAGTCCAACTCTCACATCCATACATTACTACTGGAAAAACCATAGCCTTGACTAGATGGACTTTTGTAGCAAAATAATGTCTCTGATTTTTAATATGCTCTCTAGGTTGGTCATAACTTTCCTTCCAAGGAGTAAGCGTCTTTTAATTTCATGGCTGCAGTCACCATCTTCAGTGATTTTGGAGCCCAGAAAAATAAAGTCTGACACTGTTTCCACTGTTTCCCCATCTATTTCCCATGAAGTGATGGGACCGGATGCCATGATCTTCGTTTTCTGAATGTTGAGGTTTAAGCCGACTTTTTCACTCTCATCTTTCACTTTCATCAAGAAGCTCTTTAGTTCCTCTTCACTTTCTGCCATAAGGGTGGTGTCATCTGCGTATCTGAGGTTTTTTATATTTCTCCCAGCAATCTTGATTCCAACTTGTGTTTCTTCCAGTCTAGCATTTCTTATGATGTACTCTGCATAGAAGTTAAATAAGCAGGGTGACAATATACAGCCTTGATGTATGCCTTTTCCTGTTTGGAACCAATCTGTTGTTCCATGTCCAGTTCTAACTGTTGCTTCCTGACCTGCATATAAGTTTCTCAAGAGGCAGGTCAGGAGCTCTGGTATTCCCATGTCTTTCAGAATTTTACACAGTTTATTGTGATCCACACAGTCAAAGGCTTTGGCATAGTCAATAAAGCAGAAATAGATGGTTTTCTGGAACTCTCTCGCTTTTTCCATGACCCAGGAATGTTGGCAATTTGATCTCTGGTTCCTTTGCCTTTTCTAAAACCAGCTTGAACATCAGGGAGTTCACGGTTCACTTATTGCTGAAGCCTAGCTTGAAGAATTTTGAGCGTTACTTTAGAAGTGTGTGAGATTACTGCAATTTTGTGGTAGTTTGAGCATTCTTTGGCATTGCCTTTCTTTGGGATTGGAATGAAAACTGACTTTTTCCAGTCCTGTGGCCACTGCTGAGTTTTCCAAATTTGCTGGCATATTGAGTGCAGCACTTTTGCATCATCAACTTTCAGGTTTTGAAATAGCTCAACAGGAATTCAAGAACCCTAATCGAAGGGTACTTGTCAAAACAATCGGTTGCAACTGTTTAACTTGGCAACTGTCTGAGGTGACCTTTCCAATGTGTTTAGCAAGCAGAGGGATCGGATGGGGTGGGAGGCAGGAGGAGGTTCAGTAAGGGAGAAACATGTCTGATTCATGTCAATGTATGGCAAAAACCACGATAATATTGTAAAGTTATTAGCCTCCAGATAAAATAAATTAATTAGAGAAAAAAGAAAAATCTTACGGGTAAAACTGAGCAATAAGATGTTTACAGGAGACTTTGTAAAGCCCTGACATATGTAGGAACCTAGAATAATGTGTGTAAGCATACGCCTGTGGGTATGCCAAAGGAAATATCAAAAAAAGACAGTTGGCTGACTTTGAAGCACTTCACCAGTAGGATATGTATATGTGAAGAAAGGGCTATAAACTCTGCTTGAGTGTTGAATGTATCCTCCAGCCAATAGACACAGCCCCCTGACAAAGACTGAATAATACAATGGTTTGAGGTATTTAAGGAAATCTCTGTCTATTAATCTGACTAAGCAGAGAGACTTCAGTGAACACACATGGCAAAAAATACAGACATTAAGGAATTAGTCTAGGAGTCACTAAACAGACAAGCATCAATAAGAATAAATCCTGGAAGGAGGAGAATTTGATTTCCAGAATTACCAAACCATATTTTTTAACATGTCTAGTTTTCAACACAAGATGAGAGACAAATAGGAAAGTACAACACAGGAAATGTCAAAATCAATCAATAGAAATTGTTCCTAAAGGAGCCAAGATGTTGGACTTAACAAAGACTTAATCAGTTATTTTAGACATGATAAAGAATTTTTAAAAATTAAAAGAAATTAAAGCATGAGAACAATGTATCACCAAATAGAGTATATCAATAAAGAGATAATTTGGTATAAAAATTTTTGAAGCCAAAAATAAAAATTAACTGATATAGAAATTTCAGTGAAATTGCCCAACAGCATATCTGAAATGGTAGAAGAAAGAATCAGTGAACTAGATTACAAATTGGGATTATCCAATCTGAGGAAAAGAAAGAAAAAAGAATCAAGAAAAATAAACAAAACCTGGCACAGTGAAAAACTAGAAGGAAAGAAGAGAATGAATGGGGCAGAAAGAATAACTGAAGAAATAATTGTCAAAATTTTCCCAAATTTGATTTTAAAATATTAAGGTACATGTTCAAGAAGCTTAGTGAACTTCAAGAATAAATTCAAAGGATTTCACCTCTAGAGGCATCATAGTCAAATTGCTGAAAGTAAAAACAAAGAAATATTAAAATTCACAAGAGAATCTGTTGGGACTAACTGCCTACAAGGGATCCTCAATAAGACTAACAGCTGACTTATCATCAAAAGCAGAAGGCACTAAGATGATATAAGTGGTTAAATAAAACCATATCAAAATTAAAATTTAAAATTAATGAGAAATTATGACATTCCCAGGAAAGACAAAGTCTGAGCAAATTTATTGCTAGTAGACCTGCTTGACAACACACCTATAGCACAGACCTCCTATCAACAGCAAAATATATATCCTTCTCAAGAACAAGAATAATATTCTACAAGTTTTTAATATATAAGGCCAATAAACAAATCTTAATAAATATAAAAATATTTAAATCATACAATATATGTTCTCTGGCTGCAATTAATTAAAATTACAAATTAATAATAACTAAATTTGGTAACTTCAAAAATACATGAGAATTCAGAACAAACTTCTAAATACCCAGTATGTGAAAACAGAAATCACAAAGGAAGTTAGAAAATATTGAGGTAAATGAAAACATAATCAAGACTTATGCAATTTAGCTAAAGCAGAGCTTAGAGGAAATATATAGCTATTAACACATATTTTAAAAGATGAAATAAAATTGAAATTAACAATCAAACATTTCACCTTAAAATAACTTAAAAAAGGTGGGGGGGGGGAACAACCCAAAGAAAGCAGAAGGAAGAAAATAATAAAGACTGAGAAAGAAAAAAAATTGAAAAAATAGAAGAATGAAACAACAGAGAAAATAAACCTAAAAGCTGTTTCTTTGAAAAAATTCAACAAAATTAATTAAGTTTTAGTTATAATGATCAAGGTAGAGTGAAACAAGAAAGGACAATCTGCTAAAATCAAGAATTAAATATAAGCTGATATCATTGTCAACTTTTTAGAAACTAAAAAAAAATCATAATGGAATACTATAAGTACTATAAGCCATCAAATTAATTAACTTAAATTAAAAGGACCATTTCTTAGAGAGACACAAACTATTGAAACAGAAGAAGTATAAACTATAAGTAGACTAACATTAAGTAAAGAGATTAAATGAAAAACTTCCCCCATGCAGAAAAATATCCAGGAACAGATGGTTTCATGGGTAGGTGAATTCTCCCAAATGTTTAAAAGAGAATTAATACAAATCTTCCATAAATTCTTCCAAAACTGAGAAGACAACCAAACACTTCACAAGTCATTCCTTGAGACAGCATTTCTCTGATACCAAAATCAGAAAAAGATACAACAAAATAAGAAAACTACAGACCATAACCCTTCTGAATATAGATATATAAATACTCAGCATAACACTAACAAAATGAATTGAGCAACATAGAAATGATTAATAGTATAATTAAGTGGAATTTGTCTTAGGAACGCAAGGCTGCTTTAATAAAACAAAGGTAATCTATGTACTACAACATATTAATAGAAAGAGACAATAAAATTACATCTTAATTAATGTAGAGACAGAATTTTACAAACTACCTTTCATGATAAAACAAAACCCCTCAACAACTCAGGAACAGAAAGGAACTTCAACACAATAAAAGGTTGAATGGTGACACCCCAAAAGATATGTCTGCCTCCTAATCACTAGAGCCTGTACATTTTACCTTTTTTGTAAAAAGAGTATTATCTTACACTGAAATGTGTGTAATTTCATTAAGGATCTTAAGAGGAGGAGCTTATCCTGGATTATCTAGGTAGGCCCTAATGCAATGATATGCACTTATAAAATACAGACACACAGCAGAGAAAGTGAAGTGAAGATGGAGACAGAAACTGGAGTGATATGGCCACAAGTCTAGGAATGACAGAGTGATCACCAGAAGCTGAAAAAGGCAAAGGGTAAGTTTCCCAGTAGAGCTCTCTAAGAGAGTGCAACTCAACCAGATTCTGAACTCTAAGTCTACATATCTGTGAGAAAATATATTTCCATTGTCTTAAGTCAATAAGTTTATAGTAACAGTAACCTAAAGAAACAGGAATCCACCAAAATTCCAAGGCTATCAACTGGAGTGCTGAGAGATTAAAAACTCTCCCTTAATAACAGGAACAAGGCAAGAACCTCCACTCTTGCCTCTTCTATTCACACTGTAATGGAGGTTGAAGATTGCGAATTTGGGCAAGAAAAATAAAAATTAGCATCTAGACTAGAGAAAATAATTAAAACGATATCTCTTTGCAAGTTACATGATTTTGTATATAGAAAATTATACGTGAACAGCAAAAAGTATTACTGCTAATATACTTGTTCAGTAAGGATACAGAGGGCTATACAAAAATCAATTATATCTTTATATAGCAACATAAACAATCCAAAAATGAAACAAAGAACTCAATTTCACTTACAATGACATCCAAAAAAATTATATTCAACAATAAACTTAGCAAGGAGATTTTACACTAACATTATGTGTATGCTCAGTTGTGTCCAACTCTTTGTGAACCCATGGACTGCAACCTGCCAGGCTTCTCTGTCCATGAAAATTTCCAGGCAAAATAGTAGAGTATGTTGCCATGTCCTACTCTTGGGGTTCTTCCTGACCCAGGGATTGAACTTGCCTCTTTTGCACTAGCAGGAGGATTCTTTACCACATAGCCACCTGGGAAGCCCCTGCCAAATAGAATGAACCATTGTGAAAATTAGACAAAAAATATGAAGCAGAATGACATGAATATTTAGAAGACCTAAATGAATGGAAAGATGTCTCATGTTCATGGATCTGAAGACTTTTTTTCCTTAGAGAAATTGAGAAGCTGATTCTAAGATGCACATGGGTATGCAAGAGACCCTGATTAGCCAAAACCACCTGGCAAAAGTTACTACAAAACAATAGTAAGACAGTGTGGTCCTAGCATAGACATTACCATAGAAATCAATAGAGTAGAACTGAGTGCTCAGAAATAAAACCTTATGTTACGGTCAATTGATTTAGACAATTCAATAGTCAAAGAATGGTCTTTTCAGTGAATAATGCAGGCACAACTGAACAGACATATGTATAAGAAATGACCCATACACAAAAATTCTCAACCGATAACCAAAAAGTAACTCAAAATAAACTATAGACCTAGATATAAGTGCTGAAAGCCCTGAAAAATCTTAGAAGAAAATAATAGGCAAATATACATGGCATTGAATCAGGCAACAGTTTCCTAGATTTAACACCAATAATACAAGCAATAAAAAGAAATAGAAACTGGGCTCACAAAATTTTAAAAAATTGTCTTGAAAGGATATCATCAATAAAGTGAGAAGATAGTGGAGAGAATGAGAGAAAATGCGTGAAAAGAATTTATCTGATGAGGGACTTTTATATAGAAAATATAAAGAACTCTTACAACCTAATAATAAAAAGATCAACAACACAATTTAAAATGGACTGAGGATTTGAATAGTTTTCTCCAGGGAAGATCTTCAATGTCCAGAATGTGCATAAAAGATGCTCAGTGTTACTAGTGAGGGAAATGCAAATCAAAAGCACAATGAAATGCCATTTCGCGTCCCTTAGGAAAACTGTAATAATAAGACAACTGGAAAACAAGAAGTATTGGTGAGAATTTGGAGAAACTGGAATGCTAATTTGGAATGTTAACACTGCTGGTGGGAATGTAAGATGTACCGCTTTGTAAAGCAATCTTGCATGCCTCAGAAAAACTAAGCATGGAATTACCATACAACTCAGCCATTTCATTTCTAGGTTCATAATCAAGAGAATTAAAAACATATCCACATGAAAACTTGTACATGTACATTCATACTAGCATTATACATAACAGCCAAAAGTGGAAACAACCTCAATTTCCATCAGCTGATGAAGAGATGAACAAAATATGGTATTGAGGGAAATATTATTCTGTTATATGAAGAAATGATGCACTAATACATTACAAAGTAGAGGAACCTTGCAAATATTATACTAAGTGGAAAAATGTAAACCCCAAAAGTCATGTATTGTGATTCCATTTACATGAAGTGTCCAGAGTAGACAAATCATAGATTAGGAGTTACCAGGGGTGGAGGTAAAGGAGAGAGAATTGGGAGTAGCCACAAACGAGTAGCGGCTGTTGTGGGTTTTTTTTGAAATGATGCAGTCTGGAAATAGGTGGTGGTGATGGAAGCATATCTCTGAGGTTTTTAAAGGCCAATGAATGACATACTTTTAAAAGGTAAATTCATGGCATATGAATTATATCTCAGGCAAACTGTTCTGTAAGAAAAGTCTTAAAAGATTTCCCTGGTGTTCTAGTGATTAAGAGTCCACCTTCCAATGTAGGGGATGTGGGTTCAATCTGTGGCTGGGGAACTAAGACCCCATGGGCTATGGGGAAACAGCCTGCACACTGCAACTAGAGAGCTCGTGTGCTCTAGAGCCCATGTGCAGCAACAAGGGAAGCCCGTGCGTTGCGACTAGAGAAAAGCCTGTGTGCCACAACAAAGACTCAGTTCAGTCAAAATTTTTAAAATTTAAAAAAGAAAAGATTTTCTCAAGAACATGAAAATAGAAGTAAAGATTAATGATTAATTTGAAGTAAATCTGTACTCCCCTAAATCCTGTGATTATTATTCCACAGTACTTGCTAGGTTAACTCTGCCTAAGGTTAACTCTACCTACTTGAGTAAGATAAAGTACGTGGTGTTTGGTCACACTATACTTTGCTTTCAGCTTTCATGTACTCCTAAAGAAAAAAAAATGTTTTATAGAGGACAGGAGCCTCAGAGAATTGTAAAAGATGTTCAGGAATTCCAAGTCATGTCTCCCTGAAACACAAACCAGAAGAAAGGGGATATGGCTTATTCAAAGGTATACTTTCCCTCTGAGAAGTCAAGAAACCTCAGGACAAAGAGCACACTCAGCCTTGGCTATGGAAATCGGAGTTCAAAAAACTAGGAAAGAGCAGTGAGGCGCTCTATTAAATACTGAAGGTCAAGTTCTGCCCTCACACTATCTGCTGACAAGGAGGGGGAAAAAATGTAGCTTTAGGATGAAAACCAGGCAACTGGGGAAAAATCTTTGGGCATTTCTAGGTTGCTCTCTTAAATTGGAACTTTTTCATTGAAAAAGCAAGAACATTAACCTTTGTTAATTTTTTTTTAAAGGTAGGTGAGAAGTTTGACAGCTCAGAGTAGAAAGAATAAAAGGTGCAGGGAACTAGTAATTACTGCTATTCAGAGACAAAGGTGTGTGTGTGTGTGTGTGTGTGTGTGTGTGCACGCGCGCATGTGTGCATGCACTTGTGTCTTCGCGATTCTCTGGTTTCAGTTTATTATTTAAGTTCTTTCTTCCTGCCAACAGAGACAGCTTTCTCCTGTGACCTTGGCAAAAGGAATTTAAAGAACAGAAAAGCCACTGAAGTTCACTTTGGGGTGGAAATTTACCAAATACATAGAAGATCAGTTTTCCAAATTGAAAAATGGTATTTTCCAAGTTTAGTACTCATATTGTTTTAGGAATATAACTTGGGATTTCTCAAAACTGTATTTCTCTTTTGTCCATGTTCTCCCATACAGTCAATTGATGCATCTTTACATGTTTTAAATGGTAAATATGATGCCATTTAAAAGCTATAAGGGTGAACCTATATTCAGAACATGATCATGAGCCAGAAAAAAAGAGGAGCAAAAAGATCAAGAGAAGCAAGAATAAATGTCACTAATTCACATTGTAACACAATTTCCTAATAGAAAAGCACTTCACTCTGAGGTTTTTCTTGCAGTTGGTTTAGATGCAACTATACAATGTCTAGCCGTGATAAGCATGTGGAAGTGCAGGGCATCATACTATAAGACAATATGAAACTTTCACCAGTTCTTGAGTCTTGTCAGACAGAGCTAGAATCATATTCCTATACTTTTATTGGCTATCTGTTCTTTGGAAAGTTTCTTAAACAGCCAAGGCTCATTTTTTCAAAAGCGAAGTGAGGATAATAGTGCTCCACCATCTTTTAAGAATTTGTGAACATCAGAGGTGATATGTATAAAAAGCCTAGGATAAATTTGGGAACACAGAGATATTTAATATATGAATAAAACACAGCCATTACAACTCTAATTCAGTGTCATTCTCAATGAAAAAAAAAGTTATGGAATATTTTCTATGAAAATATCGGAGGTACAGAGAAGCTAGGATAGTTGAGTTAAAGTATCGAGGGGAGGAAAGGAATGACCAAGAGCTTTCACTAAGCCCCTAGGTTCCTATCCAACACATCATCATATCCGCATCATCATGCTGCCTTTTAAACTGAGAAACCCAGGAATGAAAGAAAGCAACTTTCCTAAGGTTATCAGCTGGCTGTTGGCAAAGCCATTAATAAAACCCAGTTCCCAGAACTCCCAGTTCAGCTCCTTTCCTTATACTGCAAGCCCTCTCCAAATTCATTTCTCATTTATTCTTTTATAAGTAATGGACACAAATTACTTTCAGAAGAGAAACTAGACTGTGCAAAATAGATATCCAAAACACAGGAATACATAACAAGACACCATGAGAGAGGAAATAAGGAAACTAAAAAAAAACAAAATAAATTCACATGTATTACCATTGACAAAAATTTTAGTTGAATGACAAACAGAGCTATTCAATTGTGCAGAGAGAAAAACACATTTCTTATGATAACTCTAGTCTTGAGGAGGAGTTCAGAAGATGTATCATAAATTCTTTATAAAAAGTTAAGGTGGTTGAAAAACTATTCTGTATTTATATACAAAATGGGTAAAATATATTAAAGAAAACGTTTTGACTTGTAGAGAGTAAGCTTCAGTAATCTGGAAAATTCAGTTTTTATCAAACACTACATGCCTCAATGATGTTAGCTCTTTGGGGAGGATTTTTTATTTGTGTAGTATATTTATTGATTGCTTTCATTCAAATCATTCCTATTGTTTGAAAAGACAAATGTTGTAAAACAGAGGTACATGGCTAGAAGGAGGGAAAAAATGCTCTGCTAAAGGTCAGGCAAAGAGACAGAAGTCTCTCATTGCTTCTCATAATTGCTAGGCTTGTTGTTATTGTTTAGTCTTTAAGTCATGTCCAATTCTTTCAGACCACATGGACTGTAGCCCACTAGGCTCCTCTGTCCATGGGATTTTCTAGGCAAGAATACAGGAGTGGGTTGCCATTTCCTTCTCCAGGGGATCTTCCTGAACCAGAGATTAAACCTAGGTCTCCTGCATTGGCAGGTGGATTCTTTCCTGCTGAGCCACTGGGGAGGTTCAATTGCTAGGTGCACATGTATCTGTATTTTCTGGTATCAAATACATTTCACATTTCCCCAGTATCTAACCAAACAAAACAATCACCTCCTCCTCAGCACGTTCTCTAACAACTCCCAGGCCACACTGACTTCTCTTTATTTCACTCAGGTGGCATATAAATGCTTTGCAACATTCCTTGAATCATCTGTATTGTATTCTATCCAAATTATACATTGTTTGTTAATATCTCTTGTATATGTATCTTACATATACAGTTAATTTTAAAATACTTGAATACATATTCAATGTTTGCTATTTCATCTCATCAACCAAGATGCACAACTCTCAGGAAATGTGTTTAATCAGTAAATGAATAAATGTATGAACAAATAGATAATGAATAAATTTAGAAATCGTGTTCAAAATATTGAGTGAAAGCAACCCTGGCCTAATGAATGCTTTAGCAATGTTTACATATGAATTAAATTAATTTCACACCTTTCAGGCACGAGATACTGGCTTATTCAATGAGGTCTCAGCATGGCGTAATGAAGAAAAATGAAACTGAAATAAATGTTCATTTCCTGGCCAAAAAAAGACACTGAATATTAAGCAGATTATGTTATAGCTAGACCTATTTCCACATAAGTTAAATAAGCAGACTGAATTTGGATCTTTGAGATCCCTTCCAATTTGGAACTATGTATCATATTTATGATATGACAGGAAATAAGGAAATTACCAGATTGGAGGCCTTGGGTTATTATTTCTTCTCAGAATCCATTTATTCTAAAATCTGATGGCTCTTCAGAAATCACCCATGGGATTTTCAAACACAGATGCATAGATTAGTGCTCAGAACTTTGTATCCCATATGTGTTCCAGTTGCTTTTGAATAACCAACAAATCATGGAAGCAATTAAAAAAAAAAAAAGGAAATCAAAATATACATAGAAACAAATGAAAAGAAAAACCCTATGGGATTCAGTAAAAGCCAAGCTAAGGGAAAGGTTCATAGCCTTACAAGCTTACCTCAAGACACAAGAGAAAAATCAAATAAATAAAGCACCTAAAAAAAGAAGAAATGAAGAACCCCAGGGTTAGTAGAAGGAAAGAAATCATAAAAATTAGGGCAGAAATAAATGAAAAAGAAACAAAGGAGACTATGGAAAAACATCAACAAAACTAAAAGCTGTTTATTTGAGAAGATAAATAAAATAGACAAACCATTAGCCAGACTCATCAAGAAAAAAAGGAAGAAGAATAAAATCAACAAAATTAGAAATGAAAATGGAGAAATCACAACAGACAACACAGAAATACAAAGGATCATAAAACACTACTATCAGCAACTATATGCCAATAAAGTAGACAACTTGGAAGGAATGGATGAATTCTTATAAAAGTATAACCTTCCAAAACTGAACCAGAGAAGAGCTAACACCTATCCTACTCAAACTCTTCCAAAAAATTTCCAAGGAAGGTAAACTCCCAAACTCATTCTATGAGGCCACCATCACCCTAATACCAAAACCAGGCAAAGATGACACACAAAAAGAAAACCACAGGCCAATATCACTGATGAATATAGAAGCAAAAATCGTCACAAAATTCTAGCAAACAGAATCCAACAACATATTGAAAAGATCTTACATCATGACCAAGTGGGCTTTATCCCAGGGATGCAAGGATTCTTCAATATTCACAGATCAATCAAAGCAATAGACCACATTAACAATTTGAAAGATAAAAACCACATGATTATCTCAATAGATGCAGAGAAAGCCTTTGACAAAATTCAGCATCTATTTATGATAAAACTCTCCAAAAAGCAGGCAAAGAAGGAACATACCTCAACATAATAAAAGCCATATATGATAAACCCACAGCAAATATTACCCTAAATGGTGAAAAATTGAAAGCATTGCCCCTAAAGTCAGGAATAAGACAAGGGTGCCCACTCTCACCACTACTATTCAACATAGTTTTGGAAGTTTTAGCCACAGCAATCAGATAAGAAAAAGAAATAAAAATAATCCAGATTGGAAAAGAAGAAGCAAAACTCTATTTGCAGATGACATGATCCTCTACATAGAAAACCCTAAAAACTCCACCAGAAAATTACTAGAGCTAATCAATGAATATAGTAAGGTTGCAGGATACAAAATTAATACACAAAATCCCTTGCATTCCTATACACTAACAATGAGAAAACAGAAAGAGAAATTAAGGAAACAATCCCATTCACCACTGTGATGTAAAGAATACAATACTAAGAATAAATCTGCCTAAAGAAAAAAAGGACCTATATATAGAAAACTATAAAACACTGAAGAAAGAAATCAAAGATGACACAAATAGATGGAGAAATATATCATGTTCATGGATCAGAAGAAACAACATAGGGAAAATGAGTATACTACCCAAAGCAATCTATAGATGCAATACAATCTCTATCAAGCTACCAATGGTATTTTTCACAGAACTAGAACAAATAATTTTACAATTTGTATGGAAATACAAAAAAACTCAAATAGCCAAAGCAATCTTGAGAAAGAAGAATGGAACTGGAGGAATCAACCTGCCTGATTTCAGACTATACTACAAAGCTACAGTCATCAAGACAGTATGGTACTGGCACAAAGACAAAATTTACATCAATGGAACAAAATAGAAAGCCCAGAGATAAATCCATGCACCTATGGACACCTTATCCTTGACAAAGGAGGCAAGAATATACAGTGGAGAAAAGACAATCACTTTAACAAGTCCTGCTGGGAAAACTGGTTAACCACCTGTAAAATAATGAAACTAGAATGCTTTCTAACACTGTACAGAAAAATAAACTCAAAATGGATTAAAGATCTAAATGTAAGACCAGAAACTATAAAACTGCTAGAGGAAAACAAAGGCAAAACACACTCTGACATAAATCACAGCAAGAACCTTTATGATCCACCTCCCAGAGTAATGGAAATAAAAGCAAAAATAAAGAAATGGGACCTAATTAAACTTGAAAGCTTTTGCACAACAAAGAAAACTATAAACAAGATGAAAAACAGCCTTCAGAGTGGGAGAAAATAATAGCAAATAAAGCAATTGACAAAGAATTAATCTGAAAAATATACAAGCAGCTCCTGCAGCTCAATATCAGAAAAATAATCGACCCAATCAAAAAATGGGCCAAAGAACTAAGCAGACATTTCTCCAAAGAAGACATACAGATGGCTAACAAACACATGAAAAGATACTGAACATCACTCATTATCAGAGAAATGCAAATGAGGTACCATTTCACATTGGTCAGAATGCTACTATCAAAAAGTCTACAAACAATAAATGCTGGAAAGGGTGTGGAGAAAAGTGAACCCTCTCACACTGTTTGTGGGACTGCAAACTAGTACAGCCACTATGAGGAACAGTGTGGAGATTCCCTTAAGAACTGGAAATAGAACTGCCATAGGACCCAGCAATCCCACTTCTGGGCATACACACTGAGGAAATCAGAATTGAAAGAAATATGTTTACCCAGTGTTCATTGTAGCACTGTTCACAATAGCTAGGACGTGGAAGCAACCTAGATGTCCATTGGCAGACAAATGTATAAGAAAGCTGTGGTACATATACACAATGGAATATTACTCAGCTATTAAAAATAACACATTTGATTCAGTTCTAATGAGGTGGATGAAACTGGAACCTATTATACAGAGTGAATTAAGTCAGAAAGAAAAACTCAATACAGTATGTTAATGCATATATATGGAATTTAGAAAGATGGTAAAGACTCTATATACTAGACAGCAAAAGAGACACAGATATAAAGAACAGACTTTTGGGCTCTGTGGGAGAAGGAGGGTGGGATCACCTGAGAGAATAGCATTGAAACATGTATATCATCATATGTAAAATAGATGACCAGTCCAAGTTTGATGCAAGAAACAGAATACTCAAAGCTGGTGCATTGGGACAACCCTGAGGGATGGGATGCAGAGCAATGTGGGAGGGGGGTTCAGGCTAGTGGACACATATACATCCATGGTTGATTCATGTCAATGTATGGCAGAAACCACAATATTATAAAGTACTTAGCCTCCAAATAAATAAATAAATAAAAACTACTAGGATTCTACTCAAGCTCACTGAAGATAGGGCTCTCTAACACAAAGACCAGCATAAACAGGTTTGCAATTTTCTGTGATGATGTGGTATATGAACAGATAGAGTACTGGCCTGTATAACACACTAGACAAAAGTATGAAATTTTGTGGCAAAAAGACTTGGTCTGACAAGCAAGAATAAGAAATAAGTGGGGACAGTCCTATCAGTCTTATATTAAAACCCACTACTACGATACTTTAGTTAGGATTATATTGGTGCATAAATGGATAGAAATATACATAGAAGAGAGTAAGAAATCCAGAATTACCCCTCAAACAAATGAAAGTTTAGAATAGGCTAAAAAGGAGGCATTCTAATGAGTGGGCCTAAGATGTATTTTTAAATGATACTAAAAAAGATGCATACCTTTTAGAAAAATTACAAGCTTGGATCCTTACTTTATGTCATATACCAAGAAAAAGTTCAAATGGATTAAAGATCACAGTGTAAGGGAGGAAAGGGGAATCTGTATGAAGAAAACATGGAGTATACTCCTTTAAAATCAGAGTGGATGAGATTTTTGTAACAAAGATTCAAAATACAGAATCAATAATATAAAAGATAACTTTTTAAAGGTAACTAAAATAACTATAACAAAATTTTCAAATATATGAAATAATATCTGAAAATAAGTGGGAAATATTTGTAATTCATATCATAGACAAAAAGCTACTCTCTCCAAAATAAAATAATCAGAAAATAAGAGAAAGACAAAAAACACAATAGAAAAAAAAATAGGCAAAGCACATGACAAAGAATCCACATAAAATAAAGACCATGACTCTCTATGAAACAGACCCTCAAGTCCTAAGAGAAACACAAACTAAAGCAACATGAGGTGGTTTTGGTACCAGCAAGAGCAGAAAAGTGTGTGCTGGATTAGCCCTCCTGTAAATAACATCTTTAAACACAGGACAATATATAAACCGTGACTATTTAAAAACACTAGAGTGTGTTGCCCAAAACTAACACAACATCGTTAATCTACTATACCCCAATTCAAATAAAAATGTTAAAAGTAGGACAATAGCACTAGAGTGCAAACAAGAGCAGGAAGAAGTTGAAGAGGGTTCGCCTTTGAAACAGCAAGTTCATTTGGTAAGTTCTGCATTTGTAGGATTTTGCCTCAGACAGCACTCTCCTGTCTGTAAGGTAGTAAGTGGATGGAATTCAATGACTAAGACGAAATTTTTCATACAGAGATGTCAAAGCACAGGGGTCAGTTTTTCAGAAGCAGTTGAAAAATCTCTACATATGTGCATGGAAGATGTAATGATATAGATGGACACCTAGCCTAAGAAAACATAATGGTGATTTCTGCATAGCAAGGATGTGGTGTTTTATTTACTTATTTTAGCTCTATATTTTCTTTTTTTTGGGGGGGGAATTTAAATAAATTATTTATTTTAATTGCAGGATGATTACTTTACAATATTGTGATGGGTTTTGCCACACATCAACATGAATCAGTCACAGGTATACATGTGTTCTCCTATCCTGAACTCCACTCCCACCTCCCTCCCCACCCCATCCTTCTGGGTTGTCCCAGAGCACTGGCTTTGTGTGCCCTGCTTCATGCATCGAACTTGCATTGGTTGTCTATTTTACATATGGTAATGTACATGTTTTAATGCTATTCTCTCAAATTATCCCACCCCCAAGTCTGTCCTATAAGTCTGTGTCTCCTGTGCTGCCCTGCACGTATGATCATCAGTACCATCTTTCTAAATTCCATATATATGCATTAATATATAATATTTTCATTCTCTGACTTACATCACTCTATAACAGGCTCTAGGTTCATCCGCCTCTTTAAAACTGACTCAAATGCATTTTTTTGGTTAGAACTGAGTAATATTCCATTGTGTATATTACCATAACTTCCTTATCCATTCATCTGGCAATGGATATTTGGTTGCTTCCATGTCTTAGCTATTATAAATAGTGTTGCAATGAACATTGGGGTACATGTGTCTCTCTAAATTCTGGTTTCCTCAGCCCATATGCTCAGCAGGAGGATTGCTGGAAGGTGTGGCAATTCTATTCCCAGTTTTTCAAGAAATCTCCACATTTTTCTCCATAGTGGCTGTACCAGTTTGCATTCCCACCAACAGTGTAAGAGGGTTCTCTTTCCTCCACACCCTCTCCAGCATTTATTGTTTATAGACTTTTCGATGATGGCCATTCCGACTGGCATGAGATGATACCACATTGTGGTATTGATTTGTATTTCTCTAATGAGTGATGTTGAGCATCTTTTTATGTGTTTATTAGCCATCTGTATGTCTTCTTTGGAGAAATGTCTGTTTAGGTCTTCTGTCCACTTTTTGATTGGATTGTTCATTTTTCTGGTATTGAGCTGCATGTGTTGCTCATATATTTTTGAGATTAATTCTTTGTCAGTTGTTTCATTTGCTGTTATTTTGTCCCATTCTGAAGGCTGTCTTTTCACCTTGATTATAGTTCCTTTATTGTGCAAAGGTTTTTAAATTGAATTAGGTCCTATTTTGTTCCATTGATCTATATTTCTATCTTTGTGCCAGTACCATACTGTTTTGATGACTGTAGCTTCATAATATAGTCAGAAGTCAGGAAGTTTAATTCCTCCATAAAAATGGAGTTTTAAAAGATGTCTATTTCATTTCAAATAACAAACCCATTTCATGTTAACATAAATATTTTTATGAAAATATGTTTATTTACTATTATAAAATATTTTTATTTATTCCAAAATAAAGTTAGTGAGAAGAGTGCATTGTTTCATGTTAAAAAAAAATAAACTCTGTCTGTGTGTTAGTGCTCAGTCATGTCTGACTCTTTGTGATCACGTGGATAAAGGAGCTCACCAGGCTCCTCTGTTCATGGAATTCTCCAGGCAAGAAAGAATACTGGAGAAAAATCTCTGACATCTGGCTCAATAAAACACAACTGGATTCTTACATATGTTTCTGTATGTAATTCGTATTGTATATCATGTTAACCTCTGGAAAACTCCACTGTATACTCGTGAAAGATCAAGAATGTCAAAAGCAAATAATGTCTTAGTATTAGAATGAAAATTGTATTGATCTTTTAGATTCTCCTAAAAGGTTCTTGGGGGCCCCCAGCTCTATATTTTCTACATCCACATTTACTGCTTTTGTAAAAAATAAAAATAAATAAAAACAAAAAAAAATTAAAGACCTTAATGTATGATTCAGCTCTAACCAACCTCAGGAGGAACCTGAGATAATGACTTGATTTTCTAAATTCTTATTTTTCTCAGCTGAAAGAATAGCTATGTGCCCAACACCTATTATTCTTAGAAACTTTAGTGGATAAAACATATTTAAACTTCTTAGCACAGAGTCTGGCATGGGTGCTAAATGCTAGTGATCATTATCCTCATCCTCATTGTGGGTGTCCAATTACCTTTGTCCATTGAACAAATGAGTGAAATCAATCAATGAATGAGACCCACACCATCACTACAAGAGAACTGGCCCAGCCTTCAGTTTTCCCTGCAGGGCAGTCACGCTCAGTACTCTTAGTAGCTGCTAAGGATGTCCAGGCCAGGCTGGCCATTAGGATGACAAGTGACAGTGATGTAAGGACAGGCTGCTAAGTGCTGAAAGACACAATCACCTGCCTCCTCTCTTCCAGCCACAGGAAGACGCACACATCAGGGAGGTGATGCTGTTAGCCAAGTTAAGGAACCTAAAATCAGGTGTTTGTCAAAAGCAGAAGTTGAAAAGATGTTATATATGACAAAGACGGATACAGGCAAATGGAAATTCATCCTAGTGGGTTCTTATTAAAGAAATCTTAAAACTGTCTTGTTTCTTTCCCCAAATGATTGAGTCTAGTTAATGGGCATGGACTTAGTTTCCCAGATACATGGAAATAATAGCCTCCCTTGAGTTTAAATCAGAAACTAATGATAGTTTGATGGAGAAAAGAAGTATATTTTAATGGCAGAAAGTAGAAGGGGTCCCTTTTATAAATGTAATCTTTAAAAAACTAGTTGTCCTCATTATGATGGAGATGAGGAGATTTCATTAGTAATAAATTGTCTTGTAGGTATAATATAACAGTAGTAGTAGTAGTAATGGTAGAAGTAGCTATAATGATATAAACATGTGGAATAAATTTGAATGCTCTCTCCATTTACTAGCAGCCTGGATTGTCAAGTTACCTTGAAGTTGTTATTGCATATATCTTACAGAGTAGAGAATGCTGACCAGATTGTTGCCAAAACTGATACAACTAGCCCATAACGTGCTCAGCTTAGAACCCAGGATGGCTGACAACCAGCTTCTCTACATTTTCCTCTTTTTAATAAGGTTTCTAGATCATGTATTCTCCTGCTGCTTTTCTCTGAACATGTACTCATTGCCTTTACATCAGTAAAAATATGAAAACACAAGCCACAGACGAAATACTTTCAAGCTGTCCCTCATGCTTCAACTTCACAGGCAATTTCCCAATATTCACTTTGGTAGCTCATGAATTTCAAAATCAATTTGCCCAAAACACTTACCATCTTCCTCTCCCTAAACACGCCCCCTCTTCCAGTGTTCCCACGGTCAGTGCATGGCATCACAATTCAACTCCTTCAGTGATTGAGATCTGAATTCTGGAAAGCAGCCCCCTTTTCCTATTTTCCTATGAAGGCGTGCCATAAACACTCCTGCAGTATCCAGTCCAATCAGTCCATCTCATTGGCTTCCTCAGTTTTGCTCCACCACACTACTTATGCGTCTTGGACCACCTTTCTCTCACCCTTCCAGCCGTTGGCCTTGAATCCCTCCAGTCTATCTTCCACTGGTCCTCAAAAATTCTCTTCCCTGTGTGTCAGTTTTTGAGCTATCAGAAGCATTGGCACAACTGATTGTTTCCACCTTCTTGAAACCCCTTCTCTTTCTTCACTTAACTTTGAGGTCAACAGTCTCAATTTTCCTATGTTTTCTGACCAAACTCCCTCAGTTTTCCTTTGCTGGCCGTTTTGCTTCACCTAGATGTCTATTGACAGTTATTCCCTGGGAGAGATATCCTCCAACCATATTAAATATTTAAATTTTAACTGCATTTATATGGTGATAACACCCACATCTACATCTGCAGCCTGGACATACCATGTGAACTCCAGAACCAAGAATCTATCTGTCCCCATGTCATCCTTCTTAGATGCTTAAGAGACATTGCAAATTTAATATGTCCAAAATCAAACCCCAGATGTCCCTTTCTGGACACGACTGCTCCTCTTGCAGTCTTCCCTCACTCAGTCAATGGACAAGTCACTCTTCTAGTTGTTCAGACTCATTTTACCCAGGCTGGCCTCCCCAGTATTCCTCAAACAGGTCAAGCACACACCCGTCACAGGGTCTGTGCACCTGCCATTCCTTCCATCTGAACCACTGTTCCTCTAGATCCTGCGTCATTCCCCCACTTACCTTCGCTTGCTGATCAAATGTCTTATCAACAAAACTTTCTGACCACTCTACAGAAAATTGCTGTCCTCGTCACCATTGCCTATTCCCTAGTTTGAATTTCTCCATACAGTATTTCTAACTATCTGAAAGCCTTTATGTTTGCTATTGATTCTTTTTCTCTCTTCTTCTAACAGACTTTAAGTTCTGTTAAGGGAGGAACTTTGTCTATTTTGATAGCAATTGGATCAGGCTTTGTATAATAAGATATGGCAGCCACTCAAATACTTGTTAGATAGACAGATGGATGGATGAATAGCCCATGTTTTCCACAGCACTGTAATTTATATATCTGCCAGAACATTTATGCTGTATTATAATTATTGGCTAATTTTTTTCTGTCATCACCAAACTGCAATCTTCTGAAGAGAAGAGCCATGTTTTAATCATAAAAACATCTTTATGCCTAAAATAGTACTTGGTGCATATTAGGTACATATGTGTGTTTATTTGAAGAAAACAAATTAGGGGGAGAGAAAGAGAGACATATTTCATGTATGACCAGGTCAACATACAGTAACTGGGATTTATCTCTTCCTTTTACTTGAGAAATATACTCTTTCTATAGCCTAAAATGACTTTACTTTTTTAAAAAGCTATTTAAAAATGTATTACCTCCAGGAGCCAGAAGTTTATAGGGTAATGAATGAATATGCTAATCAGCAATGCCTATGAATGACAGCTGTAAGCCTCAGATAGAGACAGACATGGAAATCTAAATATACTGCCTTCTCAATCTGCACTGCGTCACATAGTGAAGTGAGGTCGCTCAGTTGTGTCCGATTCTTTGCTACCCCATGGACTGTAGCCCACCAGGCCCCTCCATACATGGGATTCTCTGGACAAGAATACTGGAGTGGGTTGTCATGTCCTTCTCCAGGGGATCTTCTCGACCCAGGGATTGAACCCAGGTCTCCCGCATTGCAGGCAGACACTTTAACCTCTGAGCCACGAGGGAAGCATAAGCACATTATAAAATATTAATGACAAAAGCCATATTTGGGTCCAGCTTCCTTCCTTTACAGATACCTAAAGTGAAACCAGGAGAGTCACCCTTCTGTCACAGAGCAAATAAATGGCTGTTAGAATACAAAACTATTCTCCTGAATTTCAGTTTCATTTTTCCTAACACTTCAGAGCCTCATCTCTTCTCCACATTCAATACATCTTTAGCAAATGTTTGTACCTATCTCTTGATTGATATGACCCTACACTTAATATAATTAAAATGATGAAGAAAACATATTCCCAAACTCAAAGTTGGGGTGGAAGGTTGCTTGTTATAAGCATCAACTTACCAATTAGGAAATGAGGAAGGTTGGACCATAAAGACAATAAGCTGTTATGGAAATTAATGTTGTCAGCATATAACCATATAAATGTAGCCAAAACTATCCAGTTAACTGACCTTGAAGGCCTTGGTACCCACATTTGCCCTTGACCACAGCTGTAAGATTAGAGTGGCTCTGGGTTGAGCTTGCTACCTTCTCTACCCAAAGAACAAGATCTGCTGCTGAAAGACCAGGAGGTATTTCTAGATTTAGACCCATGAATTGTTACAATATACCCAGCTGGATCATTCATCCTAAAAGGAAACTATTCCCTATTAACATTTTAATAGCTTGTTTCTTCTTCCGGATCCCTGTCTTATTAGAAAAGCATTATCATTCACCCAGTTAATCAACCCAGAAACATAGAAGTCAACTGTGATTCTTCACTCTTCCTCCTGCTACCCATCCTCACCCTCATATCCAATCAACCACCAATTCCCTGGCTTCTACTTCAAATCCTATGAGTGCTCTAGGAGCTTCCACAAGGATGTTCTCTCCTCAAGGCTCGTGCCCTCTTATTCATTGCATTCAGACTGATAATTCTAAAATGTCTCTCTTATCATGTATCATTCTCCTGCTCAATAATCTTCAAGAGATCACTGTTACCCTAACAACAAAGATCAAACTTACAGATATGATTTGGCATCTGTATTTTTTCTTCTCACACACACACAAATCCCCATAATCCCTTGCCTAGACAACAAACATTTACTCATCTTTCATTTCTGTGCTGTGTAAGTGCTCTCCTAATACCTTCAATTACCCTCATCAGACATGTAGTTTTATAAACTCGTGATTTCTCTTTCTCTCTCTAGATTTTAAGTCCATAAGAACAGAACCACCTGCTTACCCTTCACTATATTCCCAGCATATAGAAGAGTTTCCTAGAGGGTAAGTAAGCAACAAGAGTTCCTGGATGAATGAGACGGTGGGGTAGAGAAGGTAATTAATAAAAACTATGCAGGTAGATTAAATCATGAAGAACATCCTGCCATAGAAGGTTACTTCTAAAGCCCCTTGAGTGATAAATACCAATTTCTCCTAGAGTGCACTAGTACTAAGTTGAAATAACCTCTCTAATTTCCTTTCTTAAAATATATATATATATATTTACTTGGCTGTGTTGGGTCTTACCTGCAGCACACGGGATCTTTGTTGAGTCCTGTGGGGTCTTTCATTGTGATGCACAGACTCACTTGTGGCGTGTGGGCTCCAGAGCACACAGGCTCAGTAGCCGTGGTGCCTGGGCTTAGTTGCCCCACTGGACATGGGATCTTAGTTCCCCGACCAGGGATCTAAGCCACATCTCCTCCATTTGAAGGTGGATTCATAAGCCCTGGACCACCTGGGAACTCCCTCTACTTTCCCTTTTATATGGCCACCAAAGGAAGAGCCACTGATCCTCCTTAGCATGTCCTGTCTATTGCTGGGTCACATGGATGACATGGAGAGAAAGAATCAAGAATTAATGACAGACTAATGAGGCAGCAAGGAATCAGCACACAGGATATGTGGCCATCAGGGAATACCTGGTACCTGTGGACTGAAAGCAACCAGAATTGTGCCTCAGAAGCATTCAGGGTCAAGGCTACATATGAGGTCTCAGGGTTTAAGGCAGTGATGACAACACAGGCACACAGATAGGCAGTTTGGCTGGGCCAACAGCCACACAACCTGAAGGCAGGAATAATAGTCCTTTGGGGCTAAAGAATAATTCATACAAAACTCACAGAAACTGTGGCCAGAACAGGTCCAGGATGTCTGTGGGAAGCAACTGCTTCCTGAGGGCGTCCAATGCCCTTTAGAGATATAAACCTAATCTTCTCCGTTTGGTTCTGACTACTACTCATCAGCTTTTTCTGCTCTTTGTTAAGTGGTCTCATGAATCAGTGGCATTTGATAAATGGTCATGTGCTGCACAGATGAAAGAACTCATAAGGAACATGTGGACCACTCAGCCCTGGAAGGTGTCTTCCTGATAACAGTTTCCCATGACACGGAACAGGAGTCTTGGCAACAGAGACCCTGATGTCAGTCAAGCCTAAAAAGGAGGCACAGATGGAGCTTTTAAAGAAGCACTTGCAAGAAGAAAAATATGGTTCTCTCGAAGTAGTAGTAAAAAGACAGGAAGGAAGGAAGAAGGAAAGGAAGAAAGAAATAGCGGCCACTGTGAAAAACAGTATGGCAGCTTCTCAAAAAATCAAAAAACAGAACTAACATGTGTGCATGCATGCTCAGTCATGTCCGACTCTTTGCAATCCCAGAGACTGTAGCTCACCAGGTTCCTCTGTCCCTGGGATTTCCCAGGCAAGAATACTGGAGTGGGTTGCCATTTCCTTCTCCAATATGACCTACTGATTCCATTCCTAGATATATATCTGAAAAAAAACCCCAAAACACCAATTTGAAAGTATACATACACCCTAGTTTTCATAGCAGCATTATTTACAACTGCCAAGGCAAGAAAGCAACCTAAGTGTCCATCAATATATGAATGGTAAAGAAGGTGTGGTGTACACACACACACACACACACACACACACACACACTCACAATGGAATACTACTCAGTCATAAAAAAGAATGAAATTTCGCCATTTTCAGCAATAAGACAGACTTAAGAGAGTATTATGCTAAGTGAAATAAGTCAGAAAGACTTATCAAATATTGTACGTTATTGCTTTTATGAGGAATCTGAAAAATACAACAAATTAGTAAATGTAACAAGACAGAAGTAGACTCACAGATGCAGAGAACAAACTAGTGGTTACCAGTGAGGAGCAAGAGAGGGGCCATATAGCGGTAGGGGAGTGAGAGGTACAAACTTGTTGGCCTAAGACAGGCTACAGGGATATATTTTATGTCACAAGGAGTATAGGCAATTTTTTTTTTTTTTACTTTATTTTACTTTACAATACTGTATTGGTTTTGCCATACATTGACATGAATCCACCACGGGTATACATGAGTCCCCAAACATGGACCCCCCCCCTCCCACCTCCCACCCCATATCATCTCTCTGGATCATCCCCATGCACCAGCCCCAAGCATCCTGTCTCCTGCATCAGACACAGACTGGTGATTCGTTTCTTACATGATAGTATACATGTTTCAATGCCATTCTCCCAAATCATCCCACCCTCTCCCTCAGAGTCCAAAAGTCTGCTCTACACATCTGTGTCTCTTTTGCTGAATCAAGACCACAATGAGGTAGGCAATATTTTGTAATAACTGTAAATTGAGTATAACTTTTGAAAAATTATAGAAAAAATTTTAAAGTTTTTTAAAAGGAACAAATAGAATATACACTTAAGACTATGAGATAGTTATTGTATATTTAATTTTATTATTTATACAAATGCTTTTGTATAGTGTTTATATAAACTGTTGAAATGTTTACTACATGCCTGACACTATGCTAAATGCTTTCATACATTGCTCCATTTAATTTATATCCCAACTTTATTAAAATCTGCATTTAAAGGATGAAAAAACTGGGATACACAGAAAGTAACTCACTCAAGGCACAAAACCAGTAAATAACAGAACTGGGGCTTGAAGCCTGTGCCTCTACCACAGACCTCAAGCACTGCCACTCCTCCCCTGTCCTTCATTCCCTTCATCTGAGGTTCTCTGTCTAGTCCAGTTCAGGGATAAACACTCTGTTCATTAAGTAAGCATCTCTAAGTTCTCAGGAATTCCTAGAAGGCAGATTCTTCCAGTCCATTTACATTTATTGCTTCAGCCCAGAAAGTTCCTGGTTACACCACATGTTTTGTTAAGAACTCTAGCATCGCATCCCTAAGTACCCAACTTCAGTTACCTACATATGATGTGTGAAATAGGAATGCCACACAGTCGCAGAGGGCTAACAGGAGGTAGTGAGACAGCCATCACACATTCTTGGAGTCTGGGGAGAAATGCCAACTCTGGAAAGAGGGGTTTTGCTCTGTTTGTTCATTTTTTGTGCGAATGTGTGTTTGTCAATAATGGCTTAAAAGTACCTGAGGGAAGTGGTGGTGCTAAACAGAGCTCTAGCTCCCTACCCACCAGTCGGGCTGGGTTTTGCCACTTCCCTTCCTCCCACAGCAAATGTAACTCTGTGAAGAGGGAAGCTGCCATGTTTAAAATAGAAAGCCATGAGGATCTTAGGCTCCTGACCCCGGGCAGTAGGTGGGTGGGTAGCAGCAAAAATGAATTATGAGAAATCACAACTCACTATCACCATGCAGGACTATTCAGTCTCTACATCATCTTAGACCAAGACAGTAAGTAACTCAACGCCCCGTTAGGGCCAGTCTGGTACAGCTTTCTCCAGAGCCAACTACCTTTGCTTGAGTTTAAAAAGAAAAAAAACATAAAGCAAGCAAAATGACCTTGTCCAATTTTGGAAGAATATACTGAAGTCTGAAAAGAGTATGGGACTCGGGAGTTAGTGGTGGAACAATTGCTTTTAGGATTAAGATCCAAATTTTAGGGCTCCTCCTTGATGTTCCATGCTCATTTCTCACTACTGTCCTAACTCACCAAATTCCACCTTTTGTCACCTTGATGTTATACTTCCCAATTGTTTCACAGCATAGAGAATAACAATATTTGTAAGACCCAGTGGGAGAAATATACAACACCTGTTGTGTTCAGAGGATGAAGATTAGGGTCCCAGTCCACCTGCCCCCTCCTCTGGCTATGGGTGGACCTTGATTCTCCAACACCCCAGGCTTTCCCGTCCATGCTGTCCCTTGTGCTTGAACTGCTCCTCTCATAAGTTATATAAGTTATATAAAGATAGCTTATACTTATCCTTCATTGACCAGCTGAAGAAACTTTTCACCCCAGAAGCTATCCCTGAACCACTGCAACATCAGAACCCTTTGACATATGCTCCTGGAGAACTTAACTGCCTCTCTGCAGGGCCCTACTCAACAGGCAAACACATTATGTGCCTGTATGAATATTTGATCAATATCTATTAATATCTTCCAGTAGTGGAACAGGCTGGCAAATGATGAAACCAAAAGTCGTCTTTCTTGTTCATGATTAACCTCTAGCCATCAGCACAGTATTTATTATAGGTATATCCTTTCATAATAGGTTCTCATTAAATATCTATTGTCTAAATGGCTGGAGCTCAAGTCCCAAGACTGCAGAGGAGTACTTTGCCCTGATAGGCCTCTTTCTAATCATGTTTCCTAAATGTATTTAACCACTATATTTTTTTCTCCAGGTAAAATATGGTTATTTTTTGCAGATGTAGAATTTTCCAGAGCACACTTCGGGAAAGGCTAAGAAAGAGCACAGAGGCAGGTGCTCTGCCAATGACTTTCTGCAGTATCTCAGGGAAGTCTTAGACCCGCCCTGTCCTTCAGTGGTCTCATCTGTCAACAAGTTGGTCTCTTCCAACTTTTCTACTCCATCAGTTCTATGTTATAGCACCTTTCATGCTCTTTGCTCCAATTTGATGTCTTATCTCCCTGATATGCAGTATCTAGGTATTTCCTTCTGAATGTGCCAGTGGTCCTGTCTGTCCCCAGTATCACCTAGATTCCTCACCCTTTCAAATCTTACTTTTTCCATTTACTTGGAGATTTAGATTTCTCCTTTAGTGACTCCATTAAACTCCTTCCTGTTTAGCTTTAGGGGCAGCTAGTGGCTGGGTGAGTTACTCTGCAAAGGGAACCATTATTGCAATAAGTGCTCAGCTTTCTTCATCCAAATTGAAATAGCTCAAGCAGCACAGTAAGGTCAGTAGATAATATATTTTGGATCAGGGAAGATCTTTCAGTGATTCAAGTGTTTCACACAGGCCCCTATCTATACACAAGGTTGATGCTGAAAAGAGGTATAATTATAGGTGAATTAACAAAATCCAGTTTGTGTATAGCTCTGTGAGTCTTTGTAGTCAAAACAGAAACTCTGCTGTTTCCCCAAGGGTAGGAAGGCTTCCAGTGGGCAGGCCTGCTGAGTCAGCAGAAGATGGATTGGGCAAAGCCTAAAGGACACTGCAAAGGGGAAGATATATGCCAATCTGCTTCAGAACACACAGCAGGATCATCAAGAACACTGTAGCTAAGAGGAGAGGAGGGATCCGAGCCAGATGCCTCACAGCTGGAAGTGAAAGTGCTGTTCATTGCTCTAATGCCATAAAACAAATGCCATACAGGAGTGGAAATTCACCAGCCCCCAGATGGTACAAGTGCCCTTGTATTACCACTGAGCTTATATTAGGTAGTCTCAAGTGAAAGCCCCTCTGGGGTTCAATGAATTGAAAAGCAATCTCCTCAAGCATCCTACCAGAAGCAAAGTCTTATAGGATCCAAGGGACTCCTCAGCCTCATAGAAATGAAGGCCCCAGATCCACCTCTGAGAGCCCCCTAAAGACTCTAGCCTCATGAGTTTCTTTGGATCTCAGAGAACAATCAAGGCCAAGATCCACCCTCACTGACTCTCCCTTTGTAGGACAAGTTGGCCATCTATTTCTATAAAATGTCATAAAGTAAATACTTCAAGCTTTGCAGGTCATATTCCCTCTTGTGCAACTACTCAACTTTGCCATTGTAGTATAGTGGTAGCCACAGGAGATATAAAGATAAATAAACACAGCAGTGTTCCAATCAAACTTTACTGATAAAAGGTAGGCAATAATATGAATTTGATCAATTGAAATTTACTAACCCCTGCTCTCCAGCTGTTCCAGCAACCAATATTACCCATTTGCTTTGCTCAAACCTAGTACTACAGTTGGCAAAGTCGCCAAAGTCCCCAGATTCAAAGAGTTGGATTGCCTTCCCTATGCCCATAAGTCGTTTATTTCCACCTAACCTTGCCCCAGCAAAACTTCACTGGGCACAGATCTGTGGGTTTAGTCACATATGCTTTTAATGTCAGGAAGTCAGAGAGCAGGAATAAAGACTAAGGGAGAAGAGAGACTAGACTAACCAGCAGATAGTCAATGGTTTGAATAGCTCTACAATGATTACTACTGAGGAAACTGCACTCAGGAGTCTTACTCCTTAGCTTTCTGTCTTATACTATGGGTTAATAATCGAGGCTAGATGATTGCAACTGAGGGGAATTACTGGCCGATTTTACTGACTGAAATTTTAAATAAAAATCACAAAACAAAGAACAGAATAATATGCAATATCTTGGAACTCAAGTCAGAAGACTAGAGACCCAGGCATGGGGATGACTTTTTTCTGATGTCTTTAAATTAGTGGTTAATCTCTCAGATCAATTCCTCTCACTACTAGACTGGAGTAACACTTTTTCTGATACATCTTGTCAGCTTCCCAAATAAAATCCTCTTAGATGAAAACCAAACTCCTTGCTTATCTCTCCAGTCTTACTTCTTACAACTCTCCCTTCATATTCAAACCTGTACCCAGGGGAGAAAGACACATGTCCCTACTCACAGACCTGCACATAGATTCACCCTCCCAGTAGATGTCAACTATGCCCCACCCCTACCCTCCTTACCTCTCAGTCTTGTTAATTTCTAGTCCCTCTTTAGATGTCTGGACCCTCCAAGACTGGATCAGATGTTTCTGTTTTATAATCTCACATAAGCATAGTTATTCTCATCACTCATTAATCTACTTATTCACCCTATGAGATCATAATGTTTTGAGCCCTAATGTTTTCTTCTTAGTCATCACTGTATCACCAAAATCTAGTATTCTTTCTGACACACATTGAGAATTCAATTTGCCAAATTAATTAATAAGACAGTATACTTTAGAAATGAAGAACTCCAGAAGCATTTAATTCTCAGAAATTAAATTGTGAAAAAATCCATCAAAATGTGGCTTTGATACAAATGGTTCCCCTTTATGAATAGATAACAGTTCACCCCTCACCTCCAAACCCTTGCAAACAACATTTTGAAACTAGAACTCTGCTTCAAAATAATCCAATTTGTATAAATGAATTGAAATAAATCAAACAAGATTAGCTCTGTTAATAATTTTTCAAGCTAGAGGATAGGTACATGGGGGTTTAGTTGAATATTATATGATATGCTTCTGTATATCTTTGAAATTTTCCATGATGATAAGTTTTATAAAAAGTAAGAATTTAGAACAGGAAAAACAAAGTGAAAGTCTGCAACATTTTATCCTCCCACTGCTTTCATATACATTCCATTTGAAACAGCATTCTATAAGGCAAATTACTTCGGGTTTTAAAAACTAGGCCTTTAAATGCACGATCAATTGAAAATGTATACCTTATAAGTACAATTTTAAAATTACACATCTTGTTTTGCCTTAATTATAATTTCTGAAATTGTGCTATTCATGATTAATCAAAATTATGCAAACTGTAAAAAAGAAAAAAAATACATAATTTGGGTAAATTTCATGGAAAAGTGGGAAAAGAAAGCCCTATTCCATAAATAAAAACAACTACAGCATTCAGAAGAAAGTCTGCATGGGGTAAAATGGGAGAAGAGGCAAATACAATCCTCTCCATGGCTGAGGAATTTGAAATGGCCTTTCCACGATTAGTGGTTTGTTAGGCTTCAGCAATACGTGAACCATGAACTTCCAGATGTACAAGTTGGTTTTATAAAAGGCAGAGGAACCAGAGATCAAATTGCCAACATCCACTGGATCATCGAAAAAGCAAGAGAGTTCCAGAAAAACATCTATTTCTGTGTTATTGACTATGCCGAAGCCTTTGACATGTGGAACACAATAAATTGTGGAAAATTCTGAAAGAGATGGGAATATCAGACCACCTGACCTGCCTCTTGAGAATCCTATATGCAGGTCAGGAAGCAACAGTTAGAACTGGACATGGAACAACAGACTGCTTCCAAATAGGAAAAGGAGTACGTCAAGGCTGTATATTGTCACTCTGCTTATTTAACTTATATGCAGAGTACATCATGAGAAACGCTGGCCTGGAAGAAGCACAAGCTGGAATCAAGATTGTCGGGAGAAATATCAATGACCTCAGATATGCAGATGACACCACCCTTATGGCACAAAGTGAAGAGGAGCTAAAAAGCCTCTTGATGAAAGTGAAAGAGGAGAGTGAAAAAGTTGGCTTAAGGCTCAACATTCAGAAAACGAAGATCATGGCATCTGGTCCTATCACTTCATGGCAAATAGATGGGGAAACAGTGTCAGACTTTATTTTTCTGGGCTCCAAAATCACTGCAGATGGTGACTGCAGCCATGAAATTACAAGACACTTACTCCTTGGAAGGAAAGTTATGACCAATCTAGATAGTATATTAAAAATCAGAGACATTACTTTGCCAACAAAAGTCTGTCTAGTCAAGGCTATGGTTTTTGCTGTGGTCTTGTATGGATGTGAGAGTTGGACTGTGAAGAAGGCTGAGTGCCAAAGAACAGATGCTTTTGAATTGTGGTGTTGGAGAAGACTCTTGAGAGTCCCTTGGACTGCAAGGAGATCTATCCAGTCCATTCTGAAGGAGATCAGTCCCGGGTGTTCTTTGGAAGGACTGATGTTGAAGCTGAAACTCTAGTACTTTGGCCACCTCATGCGAAGAGTTGGTTCATTGGAAAAGACTCTGATGCTGGGAGGGATTGGGGGCAGGAGGAGAAGTGAACGACAGAGGATGAGATGGCTGGATGGCATCACGGACTCGATGGACATGAGTTTGAATGAACTCCAGGAGTTGGTGATAGACAGGGAGGCTGGAGTCGCAAAGAGTTGGACACAACTGAGCAACTGAACTGAACTGAAGTATTAGAAAGGACCATTAAAAGGCTTTGTATAAAAAAGGAGTCTCAGTACTTCATTAAAGCAGTTACTGGTGTTTACAGCCTGGCACATCTTGGAGAAGTCATCATCTTGGTTCACAGAGATGAGCTATACAATTAATCACTCAGTGCTACCTAACAAGGCATTCAGACAGATGGTTTACTCACCAACAAAGCAAACATCAACTAGAAAGCCAAATACTTAGGTTTCCTCAATTCTTTCCATCTTTCTTTTTTTGGTTGTTGTTGTTATTAACTCATAACAGGTAGAAATGTCTTGGACTGCAAGGAGATCCAACCAGTCCAAAGAGTCAACTTGCAGATATACCATGAGAATATATGCTAGACAAAGAGGGAACACTGACTTGTAAATTTTAAGAACTAGGTCCAAGTCCTAGCTATGATGGTTACTCTCTGGTCTGGCCTAAGTTACAATATGCCTCTGGATTTCAGGTCTCTCACGTATAAAGCATGACTTGATGGCAGTGATGGTTTTAAGGTTTACAGCAGATAATGCACAATAGATGCACTGATAAGCATAAACTTTGTGGCTTTAAACAGACTTACCTTACGGTTCTGGAATTCAGAAGTCAAAACTGATTCTCACTGGCCTGAAATCAAGAGTTGCAATTCTTCCGGAAGGGGAGAATCCATTTCTGTGAGTTTTCCAGCTTTAAGAGGCTAAATGCATTCCTTGGCTACTTGCCCCTTCCTCCATTTTCTTTCTGTTCAGTTACCCAGTTGTGTCTGACTCTTTGTGACCACATGGACTGCAGGACGCCAGGTTTCCCTGTCCTTTACCATCTTCTGGAGCTTGCTGAAACTCATGTCCATTGAGTCAGTGATACCATCCAACCATCTTATCCTCTGTCACCCCCTTCTCCTCCTGCCTTCAATCTTCCCCAGAATCAGGGTCTTTTCTAATGAGTCAGCTCCTCTCAAGTGGCCAAAGTATTGGAGCTTCAGTATCAATCTATCTTCTTAGCCAGCAGCATAACACTTTCAATGTACATATTATGCAGATACACATAGGCTTGTACATGGAGATTTATTTCATGGAACTAGTTTACCCAGTTGTGGGGGCTGGCAAGTCCACAATCTCTACTCTAGGGAAGGAGCTGAGTCTGTACTCCACAATCAGAATTTCTTCTTCAGGTAGACTTCTATTTTGCTCTTAAAAACTTTTCAACTTAATGAATGAGACTCAACACATTATCAAGGGTAGATAATCATCTTGATTATAATGTGAACCACATCTACAAAATACCTTCATGAGGATTAATGTAAATAATAAGTACAGTTGACTCTTCAGCAACAGGGGTTTGAGGTACACAAGTGCACAATATGAGGACTGTCTCCACTAAAAACATAATATGGTACTACATGATTCATGGATGCAGAATCACGGCTAGAGAGGGCCCACTATACAATTATATGAGGATTTTCTACTGCTTGGAGGTTCAGCATCCCTAACCCTGGCATTGCTCTTATGTCAACAGCATATTGTTTCTTCCAGGGAAACTAGAAACTATATATATATACATATATATATATATGTATATATATATATATCTTCATGGTTGACTGATAATTTAGCTTGGTAAATAAATCTAGGTTGAAACTAATTTGTCCTCAAAAATGTTTAAATGCTATTCCAGTTTTGTTCTAGTTTTATCTAATATCTAGTGTTATTCTGATATCTGTTCCTTATTTCCCTATTCCTTTCACATCTTCACACACTTATGAGCTCTTTTTATCTTATTGGTTTGAAAAATCATGGTAAAGATGTGATGGTTTGGTCTGTTCAATGTAGAAACAGAAAACTGTTCAATGTAGAAACACCTTCTTCAGGTGAACGAATCTTTTTCTCTGTACTAACCCTTTAACATTTCTTCCTCTTCATTTGTGCAGCGGTGGTCATCTTGTAATGATTCTTTCATTTTATTTGTTCTCTAATTTTCCAACTCTTTACATTTTTGTTCTATTTTATAGATTTTCCTGATTCTACTTTCAATTGTCTACTGGTTATTTTTAACCCCAAATATACAGAAATGATTAAAAGCACAAACTATCTCAGTTCTAGCTCTGACTCTACAACTTAGTATTTGAGTAGGTTTTAGCAAGTTATTTAACTTGTCTAGCCTCAATTTCCACTCTTGGAAAGTGGGGATAATCAAAGTATGTGATTCTCAAGATTAATGAGTTAACATTTATATTTTATTTTATTTTTCAGCCACACTGTGCAGCATGTGGAATTCTAGTACCCTGCTGCTGCTGTTGCTGCTGCTGCTGCTGCTGCTGCTGTTGCTGCTGCTGCTGCTGCTGCTGCTGCTGCTGCTAAGTCGCTTCAGTTGTGTCCAACTCTGTGCGACCTCAGAGATGGCAGCCCACCAGGCTCCCCTGTCCCTGGTAAGTAGGGATAAAACCTGTGCCCCCTGCATAGGAAGTGTGGTATTAACCACTGGACCACCTGGGAAATCCCAAAATTTATATTTTAAAACACTGCCTATCAGTGAAAATGGCTATCATTTAAAAATCTACAAACAATAAATGATGGAGAGTGTGTGGAGAGAAGGAAACCCTCCTAACAGTTGGTGGGGATGTAAACTGGAACAGCCACTCTGGAGAACAGGATGGAGGTTCCTTTAAAAACTAAAAATGGGGCTATGTAAGCCTGCAATCCCACTCCTGAGCATATACCCAAAGAGTAACATGGTCTGAAAGGATACATGCACCCCCAGTGTTCATTGCAGCACTGTTTGCAATAGCCAAGACATGGAAGCCACCTAGATGTCCATTGGCAGAGGACTGGATAAAGAAGATGTGGTATATATATATACAATGGAACATCACTCAGCCATTAAAAATAATGAAATAATGACATCTGGAGCTTTGGTGGATGGACCTAGAGATTGTCATACTGAGTAAAATAAATCAGACAGGAGAGAAATATCATGACATCCCTTACATGTGAAAAGAAATGATACAAATGAACTTATTTATGAAATACAAGCAGACTTAGAGAACAAATATATGGTTGTCAGGCGGGGGGTGGCGAGTGAGGGAAAGAGAGCTAGGGAGTTTGGGATTGACATGAACACTCTACTATATTTTAAATGGATAACAAGGTCCTACTGTATAGCACAGGGAACTCTACTCAATGTTATGCGGCAGCCTGGATGAGAGGGGAGTGTGGGGGAGAATGGATACATGTATATGTATGGCTTAGTCGCTTTGCTATCTACCTAAAACTGTCAACAACATTGTTAATTGGCCATACACTAAAACAAAATGCAAAGTTAAAACAACAACAACAACAACAAAGAAACACCAACTGACACATTGTAAATGATATATAGTTACACAATTATGGGCATCTCCAGTCTCAGATTTCTAAAACACTGGTGAACATCAATTAACAAAAAGCTGTACCTTCCATTAACTTCATCTCCCTACTTTCTCAAAGTCACACACTGTTTAAAACCAGAAAGAAGCACTCACCTCTCCCTTTTGTCTCCCAAACACTGAATCTCACCACCCAATCCACACCCTGAGAAAATTCCCTTCAGCCATTTCTTACTTCATCTACACATTACTCAGTATCTTGCCTACAATATTCTAGAGGATAAATCCTCTAGAAGTTATCAGGGGAGAATAGCCACACTATTAGGAGGACCCTGAATCCTGCCATTTGAAGAATGTTTGAAAAACTAGAGCTCCTTATACCAGAGAAGAGAAGACTCAGGGGAGAGGTAAATGTTTCATCCTTGCCTGTGTATCTCCCAATTCCCTTCAGTTGGCAGTAACTTTCCAATTTTCCCTGGAAAAACCATTCTTCCCTAACTCTGAATCTAAGTTGTTCAAAAGGGATTCACTCTACTTAGTTCCAGGAGTGGAGGAGACACACAACCAGTCCAAACAGGGTGCTGTATTTCCTTGTTTCATTGAAAGGTTCATAACTTGGACTAATGCTCAATAAAATTAACATCAACTCTGAGACTCTCCTGGATCTATCGGGAAAGTCATGTTATGAAATCTTGCATGACTAAGAAGCCAACACAGAAGACAGACAAGCAGAGAGGACAGAAATGGATTACCAAAAACACCCACCCTAAATCTGTTTGTATCTGAAGCTATTGACTATGGGATTTTTCACTGATATAAGCCAATACATTCCTAGTTTTTGTAAGACAGTTTAAGTTGGGACCTAAGTCTTTTTTCAGGCTGTCAGGACTCCTGACTAACTCAGGACTCCTGCCCTGATGAGCATGAAATAACAGCATCACTGAACTGAGTTCATTCACTGGGAAGACATTTATCTCATACTCACTCGGTGCCACAGTCTTACAGATTTCTGAGAAATTCTAGTTGGAACAGATGACTAATTCATAAATTGAGCTTGGCCTATATAATATAGCAACATCTTATTAAGCCCAACACTTGAAAGAATATTCTTTAAGGGGATAGGATTAAGGCAGAGATCATCTCTTCTACTCAAATAAATATTTACAGTCACATTTATTTTTTCCAGTAAGGTAAATGCTTAAATGCTGTAAAAAGCATATCTCTTCATGATAAGTAAAAGTGGTTTAGAAAAGGAAAAGGGATTTGCCCAAGAAACTCAAGATTACAGGAAAGAGACAAGAGAATGTGAGAACATAGACCATGAATTCATACTGATCGGATTTAAATCCTGACTCTGCCCCTTATTAGCTGTAACCTTTTAAATGACTAACTTTTTTTATATTTCAGTTTCCTCAGTTACAAATTATTGACAGTTGTCATAACTTACAGGTTCTTGTGAGGTTTAAATGTGATTTCTTATGTAAAAAAATTAGCATGTTTTCTAGCGTAGATTTTACTAATATCATCATCAATAAATTGGGCTTAAATCTGTCTTCCCCCCTGCAACAAAACTCTAGATTTGGTAGAGTTGTTTTATCCATTACATTCTACCTTAAATTTTGTTCTTTTCTCTGAGATACTTAAGAAAGATCTGCCCATTCTCTGTCTTGTATGATTTAGTTAGTTATATGGCTTTATCCAATAACCTTTGCCATCCTGAGATCTCATGTCAAAAATATGAATGAGTATCATTGCTGTTATAGGAGAGAGAAAGTCATCCATGTGATGATTAATTTTGTGTGTCAATTTAACTGGACCACATGTGCTCAGATATTTGGTTACACATTATTTTTGTGTGAGTGAGGGTATTTCTATTTTTTTTTTAATTTTAATATCTTTAATTCTTACATGCGTTCCCAAACATGAACCCCCCTCCCACCTCCCTCCCCATAACATCTCTCTGGGTCATCCCCATGCACCAGCCCCAAGCATGCTGCATCCTGCGTCAGACATAGACTGGCGATTCAATTCTTACATGATAGTATACATGTTAGAATGTCATTCTCCCAAATCATCCCACCCTCTCCCTCTCCCTCTGAGTCCAAAAGTCCGTTATACACATCTGTGTCTCTTTCCCTGTCTTGCATACAGGGTCGTCATTGCCATCTTCCTAAATTCCATATATATGTGTTAGTATACTGTATTGGTGTTTTTCTTTCTGGCTTACTTCACTCTGTATAATCGGCTCCAGTTTCATCCATCTCATCAGAACTGATTCAAATGAATTCTTTTTTTACGGCTGAGTAATACTCCATTGTGTATATGTACCACTGCTTTCTTATCCATTCATCTGCTGATAGACATCTAGGTTGTTTCCATGTCCTGGCTATTATAAACAGTGCTGCGATGAACATTGGGGTACATGTGTCTCTTTCCATTCTGGTTTCCTCGGTGTGTATGCCCAGCAGTGGGATTGCTGGGTCATAAGGTAGTTCTATTTGCAATTTTTTAAGGAATCTCCACACTGTTCTCCATAGTGGCTGTACTAGCTTGCATTCCCACCAACAGTGTAGGAGGGTTCCCTTTTCTCCACATCCTCTCCAGCATTTATTGCTTGCAGATTTTTGGATCGCAGCCATTCTGACTGGTGTGAAGTGGTACCTCATTGTGGTTTTGATTTGCATTTCTCTAATAATGAGTGATGTTGAGCATCTTTTCATGTGTTTGTTAGCCGTATGTATGTCTTCTTTGGAGAAATGTCTATTTAGTTCTTTGGCCCATTTTTTGATTGGGTCGTTTATTTTTCTGGAAT
This sequence comes from Ovis canadensis, assembly GCF_042477335.2. Taxonomy (NCBI): domain Eukaryota; kingdom Metazoa; phylum Chordata; class Mammalia; order Artiodactyla; family Bovidae; genus Ovis; species Ovis canadensis. The sequence continues at coordinate 77,014,206 of NC_091249.1, forward strand.
TGAGCTGCAGAAGTTGCTTGTATATTTTTGAGATTAGTTGTTTGTCAGTTGCTTCATTTGCTAGATGACCTGAACATTTCAGTCAGAGAACTGCCATAAAGTGATTTGCCCTCCCCAAAGTGGGTGGTCATTATCCAATCCAGAAGGGAACAAAGAGGCTGAAGAAGAAAGGATTCAGCCATTCCTGCTTGAATGCTTGAGCTAGGATATCCACCTGCCCTCCACAATCCTGGTTCTTAAACCTTCAGATCCAGACTGGAACCTAACCTTCAACATCCCTGGTTCTTAGGCTTTCAGACTTAGACTGAACTACTCCAGCAGCCTTCCTGGGTCTCCAGCTGACAGATAGAAGCTCATGGGACAACTATTTCAGCTTTCATAATTGTGTGAGTCAATTTCTTAGAATAAATCTCTGTGTGTGTGTGTGTGTGTGTGTGTGTGTGTGTGTGGATCTGTCTCTAGGGAATCTTGATTAATACTTAAACTGATTCCAAGAGCTGGGTGCTATAACAAATACCTAAAAAGGTAATAAAAGTGGCTTTGGAACTAGTTAAGAAATAGAGGCTGATAGAGTTTTGAGGTGCATGCAAGAAAAAGCCTACATGACTATGAAAGAATCTTTAAAGGTGATTCTGGTAAGAGCTCAGAAGGAAAAGAGAAGAGCTCATAGAAAGCCTCAGTCTTCTTAAAGAATACCTAAGTAACCCTGGACAGGATATTTATGGAAATATGGATAATAAAGGCCATTTTGGTAAAATTTCAGGCTGGAATGAAGAAAATGTTATTGGAAACTGAAAGCCAGGCAGTCCTTGTTAAAACATGTCAAATCAATCAGCTGAACTGTGTTTGTGTTCTAGTGCTTTATGGAAGGTAGAACCTGCAAGTGATGAAACTGGATATTTAGCTGAGGAAGTTTTTAAGCAATATGTTGAAAGACAAGTGAAAGTCGTTCAGTCCTGTACCGACTCTTTGCAACCCCATGGACTATACAGTCCATGGAATTCTCCAGGCCAGAATACTGGAGTGGGTAGCCTTTCCCTTATCCAGGGGATCTTCCCAACCCAGGGATTGAACCCAGGTCTCATGGCAGGCAGATTCTTCACCAGCTGAGCCACAGGGGAGCCCAAGAATTTGTCTGCCAATGCAGGAGACACAGGTCCTATCACTGGTCTGGGAAGATCCCACATGCCATGGAGAAACTGAGCCCAAGCACCACAACTACTGAGCCTGTGCTCCAGAGCCCAGGAACCGCCACTATTGAACCCTCGCTCAGCAACTACTGAAGTCTAAGTGCCCTAGAGCCTGTGCTCCACAAGAGTTGTTTTGCAACTGCAGTGAGAAACTCACGCACTACAACTAGAGAGTAGACACTCTCCTCTCCTCACAACTGGAGAAAAGCCCTCACAGCAACAAAGACCTAGCACAGCCGATAAATAAATAAAATTACATATATGTTATATATACAAATAATATATAGCATATAATATAAATTATAAAATTTTATAAAATGTATAAATTATATAAAATTATAAGATATATAATTATATATAAATGATATTTTATATGTATATGTATTAGTGTATTAGTGTATATCAGCCTCCTTGACAGAGGTCAGATGCTATTCTTCAAGACAATGGAAGAATGACACTGAAGGTGATTCAGGGAACCCCACACTCTCACCACAGGATCGGAGTGCAAGGGATTAGGGGCAGAGAAGTTTCAGGATTCCCCTGCCTAGTGCGTCAGGGGTAAGGCCCTCACAGAAGCTTGCAGCATGTGCCGTGTCTACTGGAGCTATGAGGTGAGGCCACACAGAAGAGCCATGGATCGTGGAACCCAGCCTGGAAGAGCTGCAGGGGTGAGGCCCTAGCAGAGAACCACAGTGGAGACAAGACAGCACCCAAGCCGAAAGTCATTGCTGTGGGGCAGTCCCAGCAAATCATGGGGGTCATGGTTACACCCCACTGGGCTGGGAAAGAAGAACGCCAAGGCAAAGACTATTCTCAAGCCTTAAGGGCTCATGAAATTTGCACCATTGGGTTTTCAATGTCCTTGGGACCAGTCACTGCCTCCTTCTTTAGTCTATTTCCCTTTGGGAAATAGAAAGCCTATCCTGTACTTGCTCCATCATTATAGTTTGAAAATATGTGATTTATTTGCTCTAACAGGTTCACAGGTAGAGAAGAAATTTTCTTCAGAATAAATCATACCTCAAAGTCTCACTCATATCTGATTTAAATGATATTTACATGTGATGCTGGACTTAGACTTTAAAGTGGATACTGGATTGAGGTAAGACTTTGGGAGTGAGAAAGGAAATATTTCCTGCCATGTCAGTAAACAAGCATGTCACATTCACCAGCAGCTGCAGCCCCACCACAGATGGTGAGCCCTGAAGGAACTCAGGAAAGAAAGAGTATCTGCCATCTAGCAACTATCCAACTGTAGCCACGCTCTATGGTGAGCCCTGAGGAAGTTTAGCATGTGAAAAACACAGGAAATTGGCTCCAGACATGTGAGGTGCCAATCAAAGGAATGGTATCAGTTACCCCAGACTCACTTCTTCCTTTACAAAGAAAAGGCTTCCCAGGTGGTGCTAATGGTAAAGAACCTGCCTGCCAATGTAGGAGGCATAAGAGATGCAGGGTTGATACCTGAGTTGGGAAGATCCTCTAGAGAAGGGCATGGCAACCCACTCCAGTATTCTTGCCTGGAGAATCCCGTGGACAGAGGAGCCTGGCAGGATACAGTCCACAGGGTGGCAATGAGTCAGACACAAGTGAAGCAACTGAGCACGTATATAGAAAATTGCCAAATACCTTAACTTGGGATATTAGATTATTTAAATAACAATAATCTTTTGATGTTCAGACTACCTGCTCATTTTTGCAAAACTTTTGTGTCACCTGGCTTCTTCCCTCACCTTCTTAGAGCAGTTCTCTCAGGTGTCCTTGAGATCCTGTCTCCCAGGCTTAAGTCCTAAAAATTTCCACCAAATAAAAGTAACTCTCAACTTTTAGGTTGCATGTATTATTTATTTATATATTTTTTAGTTGACAGGGGCACTAGAATGAAATGAATGCATTTTTCATGAGAGAAGGATGTGAGTCGGGGGGTCAGGGGCAGAATGGTATATACTGAATGCTTGTATCCTCCCAGTTCATGTTATATTTGGGGGTAGGACCTCTCAGGAATAATTCCAAATATGACTAGAGTCTTCACGAATTTGTTCTCCTACAAATGGGAAAGGGCTCCCAGAGACCTCCTTTGCCTTCTGCCACATGAGGGCACAATAAAAAGACAACTATGATGGGGGTCATGAGAATTTCCAATTTGTGGTCAAGCTGGACAGAAACTGTATGGTAATCTACTTGAGATTGGCATTTGAAGTGAGGGCCAGTCTCATGGGACTGAGTCCTTAGCTGGTTAGTATCAGAACTGAATTGAATTGTAGGACATTGATGGTGTCATAGAGAATTGCTTGGTATGAGTAAAAGACCCAGACATCTGGTGTCAAAGTTTGAGTGTGGTAGTGAGAATACAGTAGAATAAGTTTTTGACGCAACCGCAATCCCATATTGTTTAGCACCAATTCAATATTACTCTCCCATGCAGGACCCACATCTTTGTCAGCAATTCATATGTACACATATGTACACTAATTACAATTAGTGTAGACATTCCAAAATTCCAGGATGGATATCAACTTAGTTTGAGACTAGAAACCTTTGGGTTCTACTACTAAAAATACACAAACACAAAAACATACATATTCCTAATTTTTTGAGTTAGAAAACAGACTTCTTAAAATGAATATAAATAATAAAACTAATGTTGCATTCAACTTATTGGGCTTTTTAAAATTATCTTAACTAAGTGAAATTAATTTAAAAGTATCATAATTGTTCTGAATTTGATCAAATTCACATTATTCAATAGATTGTATTGCATGTATCCAATTTACTTACTGTTTCACTTTAGGCAAATTTTATCAACTGATTTGGAAATTTATCCTCTATGTTAATGAGTTAATTTGTGCATGTGTGGACATGCATTTATAAAGAATGAGAAAATGCAAAAACTGAGAAAATGCTCATGATTTATAAAATATTAAGTGTAAATGAACAACTATTTTAAATGTTCAATCTCTTTTATTTGCATGTGAGAAATGTCCAATTTCTTTTATTCCAAATGAGAAAAGTTAAGGCAAGAAAAGTAAAGGCATTCTTGAACTTAATACTTACAAACAATGTATCAAAAAGCGAGATTTATCTAACTCAAAGGATAGCAAATTTTGGCAATGCTACGTAGAAGCAATTGCTCTGATTTTCTCACCTTCTCTGTACAAGTGTAAATGTTTGGCATTTTCTTATTATGTTCTCCAACATTTTTGTCATCAAAGACTTAATATATTATCTCCCCACAGTCTCCAGTTCTTATTGTGACTATAATTTAACATATTTTGGTATGGTTTTATATATGCATGTATGATTTAGTTTCAGTATACAACCTGAAAGCTAGCATTTTTCCTACTTTTTTTTCTTTTAGTATTTTCCCTACTTTAATAGGAAATGCTCACTATACAAACAGAGGCTTACACAAGGTTTAGCTACCTTTCTCTCTAAGCAAAATCAAAGGTTTGCTTAATTAGCTTAAGAAATATTATAAACACTGTTATATGAAAAGATATAAGAATGTGGCAACCCAAGAGACATCCTTCAGAATGGTGCCTAGGATTAGGATTCATAAGCTTGTTAGTTTAGATATTAATGTGGAATATTGTATCACCTGACTCCAGTTAGAAGCTTCCACAATTTAAGTAAACTTGTCCACTTATATTTAACTTTTCATATGGTCAGCACTTGTCTGCCTACTTGCTTATATTTGTGGTAGATATTAGTTTGTGAATTACATTTTTATAGCATATAAATTGGTTGTAAACTCATGAAGGAATAAATCTATAAACATGCATCTACTTCTAAATCATGGAGGCTACCCATATTAACCAGAATCATCATATAATTACAAATGATCCATTAGGTCAGGTCAGTTTGCAGAGGTCAGTTGGCAAGAACCTTCTTTGAAATATTTTGTGTTTTTGAACAGGGGTTATTTGAGCACCATCAGGATATTTTAGAGTCAGATACAAAATCAAATTGTTAAATAGACCCTAATTCAATGTTTCCTCAAAGTGGTTTAAAAACACAGGTGACTGTGGCCTGTCCATTGTAAATTGTTCCCTCTTGGTTTTATTGTCCATGTTATTTTTTTTGGATCTGGATTCCATCAATACAGAGTAATATCACCAGGTTTTTAGTAGAATATGGGCCTGAGGACTCTGTCATAATCACAATAAAGTAATAGCAATCGTAGAACTAAAATGATTACAATGTTTATTCTAGAAAATATTTAAAGTAACCTGAATATCAATAAACATATCATTTAAAACTAAAAATTATAGATATCTTCACCTTTGATTTATAGAAATAAGGTAGAAGAAAAAAAAATAAAAAGGGAGAATAAAGAAATTTTCCCTGTGAAATGCATTTTATATTTAGATTTATTTTAGTATTGGAGTCATGCAACTAAATTATCTCTTCTGATGGCCAAAATAAACAAACAAGCACAAGTGACATTAGAGCTCCAGAACTACTGAATTAGGATTTCTAAGGATGAGACCTGGATATCCATATTTTTCAGAGTTCCACCAGTGGTTCTCAAAAAGCCAACCTGATACAACTTCATGAACCAGTTGCCCTTTGGAAATCACAGAACAAAAGGAAAAGTTTATTCTGTGATTCTATGTCTCCACGACTCCTCCTTTTTAAAGGAGCCTTTGCAAGACCAGCTGAAATTTCCGTAGTAGAGAAGACAAGGCAAAAAGACAGGGAAGAAAATCAAACGATGGATCACGGAAAGAGATGGTTGGTATTCGGGGGATGGGGAGATGCTATAGGAATTCTAATGAAGGATTTCTGTATAATCCATGATAATTGCAAGGGCCACCAAACAGACACCCTTCTTTCCTTGGAACTGAGAAGTCAATCATAAGCTAACAGCTTATCTTTGCCAACTCTCAGTTAAATCCCTGGCTAGAGTTTGTCTCAAGTAAATTAATTCCAGTTATTCTTCTTAACTCTTGTTGGCAGATCACAAGACATTTACCATCTGCTCAGCTTTGCACTGGCAATAGATAAACATTGCCTATTTCCCCAAGGCAATAAGCTAAAAGAGGTAACCCATCACAGTAGACTTGAGGGTGGGGCTCCAATATTCTGGCGGTGTGATTCCACTGAAAAGGATTTCTGAAGCTAGAGAGGACTTGCTTAGCTAGCTGGGGTCAAATACCTGACTCCTAGGCACTCTACCAATGCTTCTGGAGAACCCTATCATGGTGAAAATTCAGCATTCTTACATATTTTTTTTCATCCTTTACACTTGCTTCAAGCTTTTGTACTTTAGGCCTAAGATTTGCTGAGAGTAATTTACTGACTTTTTTGTCAACTCTTCCGTAGTCACTTTGCTGACAAAGGTCCGTAAAGTCAAAGCTGTGGTTTTTCCAGTAGTCATGAATGGATGTGAGAGTTGGACCATAGAGAAGGCTGAGAGCTAAAGAATTGACACTTTTGAATTCTGATGCTTCAGAAGACTCTTGAGAGTCCCTTAGATGCAACGAGATCAAACCAGTCAATCCTAAAGGAAATCAACCCTGAATATTAATTGGAAAGACTGATCCTGAAGCTCCAATACTTAGACCACCTGGTGCAAAGAACTGACTCATTGGAAAAGACCCTGATGCTGGCAAAGACTGAGGGCAGGAGGAGAAGGGGGCAACAGAGGATGAAATGGTTGTATGGCATCACTGACTCAATGGACATGAATCTGAGCAAACTCTGGGAGATAGTGAAGGACAGGGGAGCCTGGTATGCTTCAGTCCATGGGGTTGCAAAGGGTTGGACATGACTTAGTGACTGAACAACAACAACTATAGTTGTGACTCAGTCCTAGGGTTCTCTGATCTCATGAAGTACACAATCTAGCACAGAAAAAAGTGAATAGGCAACTGGCAGTGTTATAAGTATTACGACAGGAATAACAGGTGCTTTGTAGGCCCATAGGAAGTACTGCTTTTTGGAACAGAGTCAGGTGATGTCAGGAAAGAATTTGTCAGATTTTTTTTTTTTCTTTAAAAGACCGAGAGGATGGGTGTGAGTTAGCTGGTACAAAGTAGGAACCTTGTCTGAAAAAACCCAAATATACCTAACAATGTTAATATGCCTAAAGCCCAGAATCAAAGATGGACAGGCAAGAGTTAAAGCTAAAAAGGGTACTTAGAATCTGGATAATAAATACTTCAGACTATGTTACGGAGCTGGCCTTTCCTCCTTATAGCAATAGGAAGACCCTGAAGGATCTTAAATCTGAGAATAATAAGATGAGGCCCATTATTTGGCCACACTTTGCCTTAATGCATTCATTTATTATTCATTCAACAAAGATTAACAGTGCATCTTCTATTTGACAGCACAGCTATCAGCAAAGAGATTTAGTGAAAAACAAACATAAAAGGCCCATGTTCTCACCAAGCATGAAAAATAACATATGCACTCATGAGATAATTTCTGATCATTATATGTACTGAGGATAATAAAATGGAAAAAGGCAATGTAGACTGACTGAGGCAGGGCATGTAGGGATGTTTTTCTCTTAGACAGTACAAAAAGAGATATTAGAGATAAGACATCCACATGAAAATCTGGATAAAGAATATTCCAGGCAAATGGAATAGCAAGGGCAAAAGCCATGAATTATACAAAGAACCTGGTGTGTTAAAGAACAGAAGGAATATAGCAGTAGCTTCAAGGTAGTGAAAAAAGGATAAGAACATGGGTTTGGACGGGAGAAGTCATTCTAAGCAATGTCTCTTTTTAAGTGCTGAGAATGCAGAATTGAATATGTGTGCACGCTATTTGCTTCAGTTGTGTCTGACTCTGTAACCCTATGGACTGTAGCTTGTCAGGCTCCTCTGTCTATGGGATTCTCCAGGCAGGAATACTGGAGTGGGTTGCCATTTCCTTCTTCAGGGGACCTTCCCAATCCAGGGATCAAACCTACATCTCTTATGTCTACTGCATTGGCAGATGGGTTCTTTACCACTAGTGCCACTAGGAACCCATACTGAACGTAAGAGAAATTTTCCCTTCACATACTCCTTCCCTACTCTGCCCCCTTTAATAAGGATGCTGCTGCTGCTAAGTCACTTCAGTCGTGTCCGACTCTGTGCGACCCCATAGATGGCAGTCCACCAGGCTCCCCTGTCCCTGGGATTCTCTAGACAAAAACACTGGAGTGGGTTGCCATTTCCTTCTCCAATGCATGAAAGTGAAAAGTGAAAGTGAAGTCGCTCAGTCGTGTCTGACTCTTAGCTATCCCATGAACTGCAGCCTACCAGACTTCTCCATCCATGGGATTTTCCAGGCAAGAGTACTGGAGTGGGGTGCTATTGCCTTCTCCAATAAGGATGCTAAACTTACACTAACATAAAAAGTCCTACCTTATTTCTTTGTTCATCCTTGAGGATCCTGACCCTCTCTGACATCCTCTAGGAACAGCATGACCAACTTATTTTGGATTTCCTAGGACTTGCCCAGTATCAACACTGAAACTCTTACTTCCCAGAATGCCTCTCAGTCCCAGATCAACAAAGACAGTTGGCCACCCTGTTGAGGAAAGCTACTCTGATCACCCTGAGGCTAGGATTCTATATATAATCCTATTGTCCACACCAGCATTTCTCAAAAGATGGGTCTGAGCAGGCAGTCAGGAGTCAGATCACCAGGGCCTCGGGAGTCATGGCAACAATTCTGGACTTAATTCAAAGAACAGAAGGGTATAACCCTAAAGTATTAGCAATGTTATTTTAGTTACCTACTGGTATACTTGACAAATCCCCCCAAAACATAGTGCATACAAAACAAGAATCACTTAACTCAAAATGTTTATAAGTCAAGAATTCAAGAATGGTTTGACCGGACAATTCTGGCTTGGGTAGATGTCAGCCAAGACAGCAGTCACCTGAAGGCTCCACTGGGCTGGAGGATCTGCTTCCAAAGTGGCTGACACACATGGCCGCCAGATTGGTGCTGGCCATTTGGAAAAGCTCAGTGCCTGTCTATGCGGGCCCCTCCACAAGGCTGCTTGAGTATCCTTTTACAATATGGCTGCTGGCTTCATGCAGAGTGAGTGACCCAAGAGCTCAAAGTAGAAGCTCCATATCTTGTAACACAGGGTTCAGAAATCACATGCTGCCCCAGACTGTCCAAGGTATTCTGTAGATATCAGCCTTGATTCGGTGTGTAACAGGACTATGCAAGGGCACAAACCCCAGGAAGTGGCAATCACTGGGGACCATCTCGGAGGCTGGCTACCACAGATGTCCCTCCAAATCCCAGTTTACTAACTCACTAAAGAAAGTTGCTGGTCACAGTGGTAAACAGATGAGTCAATTAGTATAGCTTTCCACAAATTGACTTCTATGGATAGAACTACAACTTTAGGAGACATCTGCAAGTTACAAGCTATTAGTTAAACCTTTCCACAGGGACGTGCAGAGATTGTGTCAGCTCTTAAATTATTTTTTGTCTTTAAGAGTCACCAGACTTTGATGCATGGAATTAGCCTACTGTACAGGGCTAACTCACTCACTCATCCTATTGATTCTAACTGGCCACCACAACTGTAGGGGGCAGAGCCAAGGAGCAGGGGTCATACTTACCAAGACTTTGAGGCTTTGATAGTTTTTAGCTCAGAACACCTGGTAGTGAACTTCGTATGTGCATCTCTTTACAAAAACTTGGAGATTTGGAATCAGAAGATGAGTTACAGATCTGCCTCTACCTGAAATGACTCAAAGATAAGAGAGACCTTGCAGTTCAGCCACTAAGTCATGTCTGACTCCTTTGCAGACCCCATGGACTGTGGCCTGCCAGGCTCCTCTGTCCATGGGATTTCCCAGGCAAAAATACTGAAGTGGATCACCATTTCTTTCTTCAGGATTGAACCTACATCTCCTACATTGGCAGGTGGATTCTTTACCATTGAGCCACTAGGGAAGCCCAAGAAAGACCTGATAGCATCCAAAAAGTACAAAGCCTGTGAGGCAAAAGTGTTAGAAAACACTGGAAGATAGGATAGTTGCAGACAAATGAAGTGGGTGGTGGAAGAGTTTAGAGAGGCGGCCAGGAGCCAGATCTGCTGGACTTGTACAGGTTAGGACACTGGATGTTTTCCACTGTAATGGAAGACAGCGGAAATTTTATGCATGGAAAAAAACACAGTATGACTTCTTTTAAAAGGATCTCCCTGTCTGTTCTTGGTCTTCTATAGTCAGCCAGAGTTCTCTGTCTGAAATGCTATCGAAGGTAATCACATTCCCCTTCTCACTTTAACCAGATTTCAGAAGGAACTCTACTCAATATCCTGCAGTAATCTATATGAGAAAAGAATCTGAAAAAGAATGGAAATATAAATATGTATTTACATTCCACAGGTAATATATTACCTATATATAGGCTATATATATAATACCTATATATAGGTTTTATATATTTATATATAACTAATTAATCATAACATTCTTTCCTACTGGTCCTAATAGTCTGAGAATGTCTTCCCACAAACCATATATACATATACATGTGTGTGTATATATATATATATATATATGAATCACTATATAAATTTGAATTATTTTGCTAATATACCTAAAACACAGCATTGTAAATCAAAACTATACTGTTTAATATAAAATAAAAATTAAATTAAAAAATAACTGGGTTTTAAAAATTAAATTATTCTGCATTATTTTTCTTAACAGAATGTATTATCAGATATAACAATATCCATATATATTTTTAAAGTTATGATCTACTCCCCCTTCTAAGAGCAGCAGCTCCTTATTTTAGGCATTACCATCATCCTAAGGCAGCCTAGAATAATTCCTCAATTATTACTTCTTGAATGAATGCATTTCAAATGAGCACTGAGATTTTTTTATGTCCCCATTAAAGGTTCTCTCATTTCTTAAGCTCATTGGTCATAGATGACAAGTAGTCACATTAGATAAAAACTGATCAGCTGGCATGGATATCTGGAAAGCTTTGTGGAAAGAAATTTTCAGGCCATATTTGAGACCAGTAGGAAAGAGTGTCATGATTAATTAGCAATGTCTATCGTGTGTGGGGGAGGAGAGGTGACCTATCTGCTGTGACTCTTTCATCTTCACATAGGTATTCAGCTTAACCTTTTATATGATTCATCAGCCTTGCTTTGACTTTGACCATGGGTACCCAGGCTCCCAGCTGTTGGGCAACTTTTTAAGGCCAGGAATTATGTATCTGTGTTTTAGTTTCCCAAAACAGAAAAATGACATCTTCAAATTGTAATATGAAAATGATAGGAGATAATACCTTCTCTTCTCTGAGACAGCACCCGGGCCAAACAAATGCTAAAAAATATTAGTTGCTTTTGTAAAATCATGGTGATGATGATGATGGTGATAAGGAGGAGGAGAATGTTTTAACACCTAGAACTACTTAGTCTTATACATAGTAGGTAACAAAAATAGCTATTAAATAAAAGCAGAAAAATTTTGTTCCCAAGGCTAAAGCAGTGAGTGAGTTGCTATGATATATAAGCATTAATTGTTTGTAATGACACACTTAAAAAACATGAGTCATCTTTCTCCTAGTTTAACAGGGTCTTGGCAAAAGACGGAGCAGCACTTTGAGAGATTTGTTGGAGGCCTAAGCTCATGTCTGAATATAACCTTACCCCAGGTTAAGAAAATGCCTAACCAGGAAGGTGACATGTCACCTCCCAGGTCTGGGACAGATGCTTAATGACAGGTGGAGGGGAAACATCCAGCACCTTAGCCTAGGCTCACACTGTTCTCCTCCTCACCATAAATTCAACAGAGCACCTTGGACAGCGGGAGCAGATCCAGTGACCTTCAGGGAAAAGCACCAAATGTCCATGCTGTCTCTCTGTCAGAAGCATCACAAGCATAAAAATACATTTGCCTTACCCCAGTAATGCACTGTAAAATCTGTTCTACCTCTTTACCAGCCTGGCCCCAGTTCATTCCAGCTCTAAGTTAATTAAATGGGAGGCCTTGCTGCTTCTTGTAAGCCCTTGAGGTACCACCTGTAATTACTCTTCTATTTAGAGATGTCAAGTCTTTGCATTTAGGGTATACAGAGTGCATTTGGTCCCTGAGGATGCAGAAAATAGTGTTATAAGAAAACTACAAGCAACTCCACTTGGAGAAAGATCAAATCCCAGGCAGCACTAAAATACACAGGGAGTAATTCCTTCAGTGCCAGTCAAGTCATGTGCAAAATAATGATATTAATCTTCCATTCTGTGCCAAGCATAATGCTAGGGTACATGTAAACCATAAAATGAAATGAGACATGGCCCCTCCTTCAGGGGCCACCATTAGGATACACAAACTTTTATCCACCATTAGGGTACACAAAACATATCTGGAAGCCAGTGAGACAGCAGGTGTTTTCAACCAAGAAAGAAACACTGCAAATAATAAAAGAACCTGGAATCTAGGACCCAGATGGAACGGCCTTTGAGTCTGGCTCAGCAGTATGACTTTGAGCAATACTTCCCCTACCTGTTTTTCAGTTTCCCCATCTGCTAACAGCAGGGTCTACTCCAGGTCAGCATTATAAGTACTTGATAAGAAAAGACATGTAAAATGCTCTAGCGTCATGGCTGGCACACAGAAGGCACTCGGTGTGTCCATTCCCTCCACCAATATTTAATATGTGCATGGTGTAAGGAACTGTTAGATGCTGCAAACAAGACAGACACAGTTCCAGCTTTCATGCAGCTTATAGTCTAGAAGGAACAAATGAGTTGGAAGAAGATGCTAATACTTAACATCACGTAAGATCTTACTCTGGGCCAAGTACAACAATAAAGCAAGTAACCAGGTGCTCTCACTATTTTCCTATCAGTAAGATTTATGAAGAAAAGGAGAAGAGCTGCTCTATTAAGTATCTCATCTTGGAGGATGGTGGTATTTGGGATGGAGAGAACAGGAAGTTCTGGGGAAAGAAGGGTATCAGCTGGATGTTGAGACTGAGTGACACTTAGCATCAGTTCAGCCACTCAATCATGTCCAACTCTTTGCGACCCCATGGACTGCAACATACCAGGCCTCCCTGTCCATCACCAACTCCTGGAGTTTACCCAGACTCATGTCCATTGAGTTGGTGATGCCATCCATCCATCTCATCGTCTGTTGCCCCCTTCTCTTCTCTTTCTGCCATCAATATTTCCCAGCATCAGGGTCTTTTCCAATGAGTCAGTTCTTCACATCAGGTGGCAAAAGTACTGGAGTTTCAGCTTCAACACCAGCCCTTCCAATGAACATTCAGGACTGATTTCCTTTAGGATGGACTGGTTGGATCTCCTTACGGTCCAAGGGACTCTCAAGAGTCTTCTCTAACACCACAGTTCAAAAGCATCAATTCTTCGCTGCTCAGCTTTCTTTGCAGTCAACTCTCACATGACTATTGGAAAAACTATAGCTTTGACTACACGGACCTTTATTGGCAAAGTAATGCCTGTGCTTTTTAATAAACTGTCTAGGTTGGTCATAACTTTTCTTCCAAGGAGCGAGGGTCTTTTAATTTCATGGCTGCAATCACCATCTTCAGTGATTTTCATACAAGAGCAGATACAGTCAGAAGATAGAAACAAGTTTTGTTTTTTAACACACATATGTGGAATCTAGAAAAATAGTACTGATGAACCTATTTGCAGGGCAGGAATAGAGCTGCAGACATAGAAAACTGATTTGTGGACATGGGTGGGGGAGGGGAATAGGATGACTTGGGAGACTGGGCCTGACATACACACACTAACATGTATAAAACAGACAGCTGGTGGGAACCCGCTGTGCAGCACAGGGAGCTCAGCTCCATGCTCTCTGATTACCTAGAGAGGGTGGGATGGGGGGTGGGAGGAAGGTCCAAGAGGGTGGAGGTATATGTTATACACATAACTGATTCACTTGGTTGTACAGCACAAACTAACACAACATTGTACAGCAACTATACCCCAGTTAAAAAAACTGTAATGAACACACACACACACACACACGTTCACCCTAGCACTAGACACTCACACAACTTTAAACAAGGCATCAGAGGGACTTAAATTCTTTTTCATTTGTGTGTGTATGACCGTTTTTACTCAATAATGATAGAGCTGAATGAATGGTTTAGACAGAGACTCATCAGCTAGCCCACAACACACAAACTATTTACCATCTGACCCTTTACAGAAGAAACTTCCCAAGTCCTGATTTAGCGAATACAAAGCACATTTAAATAAATAATACTGTTGGGCCCTCAAGCACATTTGTGGAGGTGGGTACTACTGGAAAGCCTATGAGTAGCGCAGAAGTCCAGTGACAACCACCTCGGTCTTTCTCCAAAACTTAGAGTGTAGCTAAAGTCATGTGCTGGGCACCCATTCCATCCTGCTTGAATGTGAATGAATGAATTGTATGTCTCAGAGGGGTTTTCACATAATATACCTAAGAAGGTCTTCTTCACTTTATAGACAAGGGAATGAAACACTTTAAATAGATTAAATCTGACAACCATGTGTCTCATAATTACAAGTTCCATTCTCTTTTAACAATCATTTTTGTATTGATTAATAGAAACTAATATAAACATCTAAATTACAGATGAAAACAGACTAAAAGCAGATAAGATAGTTTGTGAAGGAAAAGACAATATGACAGGAGGTGCCTCAGGGATGGGCTACATTTGCAGAAATAGGGAGGAGGAAGTGCTGATATTTAGGGATCAAAGAAGATGCTGCAGGTGAGTTCAAATCTGAAGTATCCCACTTTCCGATAGCCCACACCAAACCTGATGTATGAAGCGTGACTTCTTTCCTAACCTTTAGCAGAGCTTCAGCCAAACCTCAGGTCTCTGCTGACTCTGACACATGGTCCTAATTAATCACCATATGGCGCTACTTTTGCTGGACCACCTGCTCTTGCCCATCCACAGCTCTGTTCAGTTCTGGGAAGATACAGGGGAAGCTTGCTTGTTAATGGTCATTCCCAGCCAGCAACCACTGGAAGTCCCATAGACACAATGTTATGACCTCTGGAAATTTACTAAATGTAAGTCTTCCACCTACTCCATCACATGGATTCCTATATGCATACTGGGAAACTTCAGCAAGGAGAAGATTCTCAGATCCTGCATATATTAAAGACAAAATGGTGTATCACCAGGGACAGTAGACTAAGGATCAAAAGTCTGAGTTAGTCCAGGGCTGCAGTTAGTTCAGGATTGCAGAAATAAAGACACTGCTTGCTGAGTTCAAGTCCTGTTCTGCCACTCACCAGCTTTACGGTCATGGACAAGTTATAAGATTCTTTTTAGTTACAATTCTTTCACTTAGTGAAATAGGAATGATGCTATTACGCATTTCATAGGATTACATGGTCCACAGGGACCAGAACTATTTGTGCCAAGCAATCACAAGAGTCCTTGGTAACAGAAAGCACTTGTTGATAAAAGAAGAAAATGATGCTAATACAAGTGATGTGGCAATGACTCTGCTCTAACCACAATCAGCCAGATGACTCTGCAGAAGGCACTGAATCCTCGAAACCTCAGCTCATTCAGTTGTAAACAAGAATAATAATATTCCCTAGCTTTCAGAGCTTCTGTGAGGACTAAACGACCTAAGAGGAGATACGGTACTTAGCAAAGATTCTGGACATTTATTAATGGGTCATTAAATGTCACCTGATGAAAACAAATCCAGCAAAGATGCTAATACCTGTCTGGCCATGCTCACACAGCTCTTTGAGAATTAAAAGAGAAAAAATTTAATTAAAATGCCTTTGATGCACTAGACTTCACTGTATATACTGCAGGTTGTCAGGATGACTACCCAGTTGAAGAAGCCAGTTAATGTCTGTTTATTTGGCCTGTGATTTGCAGGTCATTCATGGTGTTGGATATTTTAGTGGCCAGGTGCTAAGTGAAGCTGGGGATTAATTAACCTGTGATCTATGACTTTTAATTATTGTTCTCAAGCCTCACCTTATATTTGCAAGTGACTTTTAAAAAGCCATATGGCTGAGCAATAACATTTGGGACAGAAACATATTGGCAGAGACTCTTCTGCGTGATTTCACTCCCCTGATTAGGTTTATGGAGAGAGAAGACACTTGCTGCTGAGCTGTAGGCTGGCCAGTTTACAGATTGGAAATTTAGGCTTTGGAGTTTACATCTAACACACGTGTTGTACTATGTATATATGTGTGTATAAGCTCACACAGGGCAACATGCTAGGCAGCATGGCATAGAAGAGAGAATATAGGCTCTGATGTCAAACTCAACTCCAGATTCCAATACTCAATAGCTTTATGAATTGGAATCTCATGTGCTTCAAATTTTTCACTTAAATAAGAATAATTGAATCTATCTGGGAGGATGGTGGCATTACTGAAAGATGAAATATTTAGACACCTAGCCAGAATTGACAATCAACATATGGTTATAGCTAGTTGAATACTATACATTTTTAAATGAGCCCTGTAATTTTTTATGTGACTTTATGTCATTTAGTTGGGGCTTCACTTATGAGACCGAGTTCAATCCCAGGGTTGGGAAGATCCCTTGGAGGAGGGCACGGCAACCCAATACTGGCAATCCACTCCAGTATTCTTGCCTGGAGAATCTCCATGGACAGAGGAGCCTGGCGGGCTACAGTCCATGGGGTCTCAAAGAGTTGAACACTACTGAGCAAATAAGCACACACAAGCACAATTTCACCCTTAAGAGAATGCTGCTGCTGCTAAGTCGCTTCAGTCGTGTCCAACTCTGCGCGACCCAATAGACGGCAGCCCACCAGGCTCCACCTTCCCTGGGATTCTCCAGGCAAGAACACTGGAGTGGGTTGCCATTTCCTGTGGATTTTTCACCAATTTTCACCAATATTTATGGAGCATCTTCTCTGTAGCAGGTTCAGTGATAATTAAAAGGAACACAATGATAAATAGTAAAAGCACTGTCCTTTCCCCAATGGAACTAAAGTACAAGGAAAGAGAAGCTTTTGATAAGAGTACATATAGGACAACTAGTTAGGTGTGACACAGTAAGAGATGGTCTACAGACTATAAAGGGAGAATTTACGTTTAACTTTTTATTTTATATCAGAGTATAGTTGATTAACAATGTTATGTTAGTTTCAGGAGCACAACAAAGTGATTCAGTTATACATATACATGTATCTATTCTTTTTCAATTTTTTTTCCATTTAGATTGTTACTTAATATTGAGCAGGACTCCCTGTTCTATACAGTAGGTCCTTGTTGATTATCTATTTTAAATACAGTAGTATATACATATCAATCCCAGACTCCCTAACTACTCCTTCCCCCTAGGTAGCTATAAATTCATTCTCGAAGTCTGTTAAGTGAGAGTTTAATGTGGATTAGGAAGTCAGGGAACAACTTCGAAAATGAATGACATTTAAGCTTAGATCTTAACAATGAACAGACGTAGCAAAGAATAGAACAGAGAATGCCAGACAGACAGGGCAACATGCACCACCACCCTGCTGAACAAATAAGAGGACATCCTGTGCTCCAGGCCCTGACAATGTAGAGGTGACAAGATAGATCATGTCAGATTGTGTGTTGCTCATATTAGGCAAAGAATAAGGAAGAAAAAACATTCAAACAACTGAGCACAACACTCGGCACAAATGCAACTTTCCATCCATGGAAAACAATAATTAAGGTCCATGCAGCAATGACAATAACTAGAAAAGAAGCAATACATGGCCCCAGGGAAACATAAACTCTGCTTATTCAAGGCAACACCCTGTAACCATTTTTGTGGCTTACTTGGAAGAAAAAAAACAGCCCCCCCCCCCTCACTAAAATAAAAGTTTTTCTAAAAATGTCTGTTTTCGCAAAAGAACATGTTTGGGATTCATATTAGAATTTGAAGCATGTGTTTACGGTTCAGTCTTCCCTTAGAATCAACCACCTAGTAAAGGAGGGATTTGGCACCAGGTCTGTGAAGTGGTGAACTTGGTCTCTCATCTCTTCTTCAAGTGAGCAATGACAGAGGGGCCTACCTCCAAAGTTTCTGCATGCGTGCATGCTCAGGGGCTTCAGTCATGTCCAGCTCTATGCGACCCTATAAACCATAGCCCACCAGGCTCCTCTGTCCTTGGGATTCTCCAGGTAAGAATATTGGAGTGGGTTGCCATGCCCTCCTCCAGGGGATCTTCCCCACCTAGGGATGAAATTTATGTTTTCTGATTCTCCTGCATTGTAGGCGGATTCCTTACCCACAGAGCCACCTGGAAGTGACATTGCTCAGTCGTGTCCGACTCTTTGCCACCCCATGGACTATAGCGTACCAGGCTCCTCCATCCATGGGATTTTCCAGGCAAGAGTACTGGAGTGCCATTTCCTTCTCCAGGGGATCTTCCTGACCCAGGGATTGAACCCGGGTCTCCTGCATTGCAGACAGATGCTTTACCATCTGAGCCACCAGGGAAGCCCCTCAAAAGGTCCTGGGTGTTCCATGAATGGAAGGGCTCAAGGACTGCCAGCAGGGCTACATCTAAGATGTTCATCCTCCACTTGGCAACAGTTAACATGGTCTCTGAGGTTCCCAGAAAGTCAGTGATTTCGAGTGCTGGGGCCAGTGGTAGGGAAGACATACACAAAATCCAGAAACAAGCAAACAATTGTCCTTTCTAAAGGATGAGGGTGATGTGTAGAAAAGTCTTCTCTGGGCAGGCTGTTCACCCATACTGATGCCCCAGATGGCACCATGGCTGACTGGTTCTTTGGTTCAAGGAGAGCAGTTTCAGAAATACCTGGCAACTGACATGAAGCACTCCACAATCATATAGGCAGAGGTGCTGTTCTTCTTTATTTAAAATGAATCAGACATTTGTTTGACCTATTGTGAATTCCCCCTCTCTTTGAGGCCATTCAGATCCAAAGACATGGAGTGAAATCTTCAAGGTCACGCAACCTGGCAGGGTCAGATCCAAGACCAGAACCCAGATTTCCTAAGTATAATTTCCTCTCCTGGACCTTCCATCTCTGAATCCACATTCAGAAAATCTTTGTATTTCCCTATGTTATTTTTCCATGATTGGACAATAGGGAAATTATACAGTTCAGCAATTGGTGGTTTATGGAATAAGAACAAAGCACTCAGAATTAGAAACTTTCCCTGGAATTGATAAGTCTGGAAATCTCTGGCATCAAGAACCCACTGATAACAAGTAGTGAGAGCAGTTTCATCTCTCAGACAGTGTCTGGGACTCGATCATCAAGGCTTTAAGTGTTTCTTGCTGGCTGCTGCTTTCTTCCAATGAGATGCAGTTCAGAACTCAGTCAGTGCCTCAGAGGATCATTCTCCCCCATCCCTTTTAGGAGAGTTCTCAAACATTTTCCCCTGAACCTCTCTGTGCCCTTTCAAAGTATAGAAAATGAGGCTCTTTGCTTTGACAAGCAACCTCTGAGACATTCTGATTCTTGAAAAGTTCAGGCAACAAGAGTGGCACCCCTTCTTTAAAGACATTTTAAGAGGAGACTGAGTCAACTTTTCCTTGGGCTTAAAGTTGCATGTATATAATGCTAGCTACCAGCTTGCTGCAGTTCATGGGATCGCCAAGAGTCAGAAACGACTGAACGACTAATATTTTCACTACTACCAGTTTGCTACCAACTACTCTTGAACCTGTAGGCTTTTAAATGGTCCAATCTGGTACCTAAACATCTCTCCTCTTTTTTGATGGGAAAATGCAAAGACCTAAACACAGATTCTGTCACAAGAGGCAACTTAGAGCTTTAGGATCCCATATTCTAAGCCTAGCTCTGCCAACCCTGGTTGACCAGGTCATTTTGAGCGAACCCCTTCTTCTCTCTGAGCCTCAGTTTTATTGTCTAGAGAGAGTATTTTCTTACTACACAATGTTGGTTTTTGCTTTTATTTAATGCCAAAATTTTTAAATAATAATTCTCATGTAAATATCCTGACTCTCCTAAAAACTAGAAGACCTAACCAGCTGGATTAGTGATACTACATGAAACCTGTGGGAGCTCTACAGTGGCTTCCCAGTGTTACGAGTTGTGTGCACTGTGGTTCACTCCAGTCCACAAATGTCTATATGCATCAACTTGGTTAACTGTCTGAACCCAGGAAGTTCAGAGTTTGTGATCCTGGACTAGCAGTAAGTAGGTACACCAGGCAAAACATCCCCTATTCAGGCAGAGTTTATGCATTCATAAAACACTGCTATGTATTGGGTGTGTGACTTTTTCCCTAACATCTACAGTGACATTAATAACACTCTCATGGTAACTCAAGATTTTCTATACTTTTATGTTTTGATTAAGGCTGCTCGACTATTTGCACCTAGTATTTTTATTCAGTTAGTCCTGGGATGTTTTAAATGCCTCTCGCCCATCAAAATCCTTTGTCTATAATAATCATGACCCTCTATTTTGATCTCTTATCTATGTGATTCATACTGGACTTTTCTTAAGCATCTTTTGCAGGTTTCTCAGGGGTTCTTACTAATGTTCACTTAAATCTGCATTCTTTGAAACTTCTCAGTTGAGTTCAGTTGCTCAGTCATGTCTGACTCTTTGTGACCCCGTGGATTGCAACACACCAGGCTTCCCTGTCCATCACCAACTTCCAGAGCCTACTCAAACTCATGTCAATCCCATCAGTGACACCATCCAACCATTTCATCTTCTGTTGTCCCCTTCTCCTCCCACCTTTAATTTTTCCAGCATCAGGGTCTTTTCCAACTTGTTGGTTCATCACATCAGGTGGCCAAAGTACTGGGGCTTCAGCTTTAGCATCAGTCCTTCCAATGAATATTCAGGACTGATTTCCTTTAGGAATGACTGGCTTGATCTCTTTGCTGTCCAAGGGACTCTCAAGAGTCTTCTTCAACACCATAGTTTAAAAGCATCAATTCTTTGGTGCTCAGCTTTCATTATAGTCCAACTCTCACATCCATACATGACTACTGGAAAAAACATAGGTTTGACTAGATGGACCTTTGTTGGCAAAGTAATGTCTCTGCTTTTTAATATACTGTCTAGATTGGTCACAGTTTTTTTTTTTTTTTTTTTTTTTTTTTCCCAAGGAGCAAGCATCTTTTGATTTCATGGATACAGTTACCATCTTCAGTGATTTTGGAGCCCAAGAAAATAAAGTCTGTTACTGTTTCCAATGTTTCTCCATCTTTAAGACATGAAGTGATGGGATCAGAGGCCAGGATTTTAGTTTTCTGAATGTTTGGTTTTAAAAAAAAGCTAACTTTTTCACTCTCCTCTTTCACTTGCATCAAGAGGCTGTTTAGTTCTTCTTTGCTTTCTGCCATAAGGGTGGTGTCATCTGCATATCTGAGGTTATTGATATTTCTCCCGGCAATCTTGATTCCAGCTTGTGCTTCATCCAGCCCAGCAATTCACATGATGTACTCTGTATATAAGTTAAAGAAGCAGGGTGACAATATACAGCCTTGACGTACTCCTTTCCCTATTTGAAACCAGTCTGTTGTTCCATGTTCTGTTCTAACTATTGCTTCCTGACCTGCATCGAGATTTCTCAAGAGGCAGGTTAGGTGGTCTGGTATTCCCATCTCTTTCAGAATCTTCCAGTTTATCATGATCCATACAGTCAAAGGCTTTGGTGTAGGCAATAAGGCAGAAATAGATGTTTTTCTGGAACTCTCTTGCTTTTTCAATGATCCAGTGGATGTTAGCAATTTGACCTCTGATTCCTCTACCTTTTCTAAAACCAGCTTGAACATCTGGAAGTTCACGGTTCACGTACTGTTGAAGCCTGGTTTGGAGAATTTTGAGCATTACTTTACTAGCATGTCAGATGAGTGCAAGTGTATGGTAGTTTGAATATTCTTTGTTAGGATTGGAATGAAAACTGACCTTTTCCAGTCCTGTGGCTACTGCTGAGTTTTCCAGATTTGCTGGCATATTGAGTGCAGCGGTTTCACAGTATCATCTTTTAGGATTTGAAAGAGCTCAACTGGAATTCTATCAGTGTCACTAGCTTTGTTCATAGTGATGCTTCCTAAGGCCCACTTGACTTCGCATTCCAGGATGTTTGGCTCTAGGTGAGTGATCGTACCATCATGGTTATCTGAGTCTTGAAGATTTTTTTTTTTTTTTGTATAGTTCTTCTGTGTACTCTTACCATCTCTTCTGAATGTCTTCTGCTTCTGTTAGGTCCATACCATTTCTGTCCTTTGTTGTGCTCATCTTTGCATGAAATGTTCCCTTGTTTATCTCTAATTTTCTTGAAGAGATCTCTAGTCTTTCCCATTCTATTGTTTTCCTCTATTTCTTTTCATTGATCGCTGAGGAAGGCTTTCTTATCTCTCCTTGCTATTCTTTGGAACTCTGCATTCAAATGGGTATATCTTTCCTTTTCTCCTTTGCCTTTAGCTTCCTCTTCTTTTCACAGCTATTTGTTATGCCTCCTCAGATAACCATTTTGCCTTTTTGCATTTCTTTTTCTTGGGGATGGTCTTGATCAATGTCTCCTGTACAATGTCACGTAGTTCTTCAGGCACTGTGTCTATCAGATCTAATTCCTTGAATCTGTTTGTCACTTCCACTGTATAATTGTAAGGGATTTGATTTTGGTCATACCTGAATGGTCTAGTGGTTTTCCCTACTTTCTTTAAGTCTGAATTTGGCAATAAGGAGTTCAGGATCTTAACCACAGTCAGCTCCTGGTCTAGTTTTTGCTGACTGTATAGAACTTTCAGATCTTAAATAAGTACTCCAAATATATGCAAGCACTTGTTCAGGTTTCTAAAATGCATTCAAGTCTAAGAATAGTCCTTTTTTCATGTCACCTGTCATGCCAACAGATAAAGTAAGAAGTAAGATCCTGTCTAATTGGTGGAAGCTTACCCATCATTCACCATGAAAACTGCCAAGCCAAGCTTTGATGATATTAATAGAAGCATTAGCAGTCAGGGTAGGTAGTTCCAATCCTGCCTCCACGGCAGAAGAAGTAACATGTGGCCTTCCTCCCAGAGAGCCTCAGTTAAAGAGTCACTTTGCCACCAAGACAAGTGCCACCAAGTCACCTTACTGACTGAAAGCAAGGTAATAGCAAAGGGTACCAAGGGTGTTTCTGAGGAAGATCCAAAGGGGCTCTTCTCTCAACTTTCTGATCAGATCATAAAGCTGCTGATTGAGGCATCTGATGGTAACCAAGTCATGGACACTCACATAGCTAAGAACAATGAGTTTTGACCGAGTCACCTGCTTGTCTCAGTGGACTGCACAATTCAGTCACTTTGGCTATTTGGTGGCAGTCCAACATCTGGGGAAACATAGTCACTTAATTCAATTTGCTACAGATGAAAACTTTTCAGTTGTCTGAAATGTATTCACACTAAAACCAGTGATGTTGCCACTGCATCAAAATTTTGTGGTGGGATACTTTCCAAGGTCAAATTCCTTATGAAGCATCCATACTAGGTTTTATCTCCTTCTCTTGAAACTTATTCATTAAGGCCTAGTTAACTTTCTACTGACATATTTTTCCTTAACTACCTAACTTCATTTGATTTCTCTCCTCATTCTTCTATATTCTTTTAAGGCTTATCCATCATTCATTCATTGACTAACTTAGCTATCTGTGGGAAAAAAAAAAGTCCACTCTCAGAGTAAAGGATACTTAAAAGTGGCTCCATTAAAGTAGATACTAAAGTTTCATAGCAAACTACAAACAACAATACATTTGAGACTTCTCTTGAGAATTACCATTGCATATATTTAACAGGATTTAGGTTTTTATAGACAAGCACTGATGTTTAGAATAACAAAGGCATGAATCAAAGATTGGGGATGAGACTAGTGCTTTTATGTTGTTGTTTTTTATAGCAAAAGCATATGGCAGCACAAGAACAACATCTTTTATTTTATGCTTGCAACATTATAGTTAAGCAGCTTGTTTTTGGCCATCATATTTGCGAGCCTTATCAATTTATTTGAGGACTCTGCTTTACCTTCAATAATCATCATTTATGTCCTTGTTTTATCACCCTTGATGATTTGATCTTCCTCAATTGACTCACTGTTAGCACCTTATTTGCCAATGAATTTGCATCATATTCCAGTGGCACATCCCTAAACTTTACAAAATCCTGCATCTTTTTAAGACTTGAAAATTTGCTTTGCAATTAATTGTTAAAGTATTCTAATGTGTGGTCTGACATTTCAAAAATGCAACAATCCGCAAGAGGCTGATGATACAAATTCAAAGACATTAACTACTCTTTAACAAGCCTGGCTGAAATTAATAAAAACTCATTCAGTTCAGTGTGTGTGTGTGGTTTTGTTTTTTGTTTTTTTTGGTTATTGTAGGGTTATTCAATCAAAGGACACTAAGTACAGTCATTGTGACAACAAAGACAGGATTAGGACCTTGAATTTCTTGACATGGAAAGAGTCTCTTCTTTCTGGAAAAAGGAACATAATGCAGTCCAGTGATTATCAGAGAAAAGCCCCCAGCGTACCCTGGGAACTTAGTAAAACTCATTAGAAATGCAAATTCATGGGTTACCAAGTCAGAAACTCTATAGTAGAGCCCAGAGATCGATGTTTTAACTAACTTGCCAAGTGAATCTGACATGTGCTAAAGTGTAATAGCCATTGATTCAATCCAATCTTGTATTATTGAAGCAACAAGGGCCCAGGAAAGAAAATGTGATGGAATTATTGAATTGCAAGATCAGGCAACTTGTGTTCTAATTTCATGGAGCATTCCTTCCATCCTGTACATAGCACTCTAAAATACTCCATTTATACAGGGCACACAAAGTCTGCTCTGCACTTATTTAATTATCACTACTGTTCTATGAATAGTTTTATCATCTCTATTTTACAAATGAGAAAATGCTCAGAGGGAGCAGGGTATACAAAGTGTCATTTAATAAGGGATGGATCCTGGATTCAATTTCATTTTTTGGAAACTTCAAATTTTGTGTCTTTAACCTAACTACAACATCTGATGTACCTAACTGCACTATAAATTCATAAAGGCAGAGATTTACCTTATTTGTACTTTTTTTTGTCACAATATTTGAGTCATCCTTACAGGGGCTGGCTCACCCCTTGGTGAAGGAAGAAGAATATTTTGGAGAAAGACTATTTCCTGTCTATACTGCTGTAGCTACAGTTGACTATATTCACTCCTTTTCTGGGCTTCTCCGGTGATGCTAGTGGTAAAGAATCTGCTTTTAATGTAGGATACTCAGGTTTGATCCCTGGGTGGGGAAGATCCCCTGGAGGAGGGCATGGCAACCCACTCCAGTATTCTCGCCTGGAAAAATTTCATGGACAGGGGAGCCTGGCAGGCTACAGACCAAGGTGTTGCAAAGAATCAGACATGATTGAAGTGACTTAGCACACACTCCCTTTCTAAACTTCAGCAACAAAGCAAAGAATCAACCTACCTATATATCAGCTTGGCCAGAAAGGCTATTTGTATTCAGCACTGTTATGTATAAAATGCTTCTGCTTGTTGTATATTTGGAGGGCGTTGTTTATTTAGATTTTTAAAAATATTTTAAGTGGTGTTCATTTATTATACTTGAGGCTTCAGGCTATGTTAGCAAGTGGTACAATTTTAGAAATCTGCAAAAAAAAATTAAATGCCATGTGGTAAAAGAATATGTTAAAATATAGATTCTCAATATAGAAGCACATTTTCCTTCTAAAAAATGTGTTAATTATTTTCAGTAGTCATCAATAACTACTAATACTTAGAGAGAGCTTACTATTTTCTAGGATGTGAGCTAGGCACTTTTTTATGTAGTACCTTCTATAATTCTCATAGTAATCTTATGATGTTCATATTGGTTTTACCTCATTATATACAAGGTGAAACCAACTTTCAGAGACTAAGCTGCATAAAGTGACACAGTCTACAAAATTCAGCCACTCGAGCTGAATCCTGGAGACAGATTCACCACCTTCTACTCTTTCTCAAAGCAGGGACTTCCACAGCCCTGCCCAAGCCTTAGTAGCTCCTTCTTGCTACCAAATATGTAGGCTGGTAAGAAAAGGTCCCACAATCTGACCACAGTCTACCACTTTACAGATTTATTTCATGCTTATAACTTTCACACTGCTGTTGTTCAAGTCATGGTATATTTCCATGTACATTTGCCATTTTCCACCTCTAGGAGACCCTCCCCCTCCTACACCTCTAGTAAAGCTTCTCCTCTCCCATCTCAGCTGATTCCAGCATGATCTAAATCTATTCAGTCCAATGAGAGTTTTGAACTGTGGCACCAATAATACAACTCATCACCCTGACCTGCAGCAAAACAGGGAAGATATGAACACACTCCTAATGGTCTGACCTGTACCCATAGAAGCCAGCAGCGGTGGTGTGGAGTTAGTGATGCTCTGGTTCCTAACCTCTGTACTGCTTCTATGTTCCCAGCTGGCAGGACCTCCTTGGGCCACATGAGTGAGCGAGACAGTGTTGGAACAGAATGGTGATAAGGCTGCTCATCTGCTAGAGGACAGGCCACACAAATTCAGACCACAAAGGTAAAATCATTTTCAGATTCTTAC
This sequence comes from Ovis canadensis, assembly GCF_042477335.2. Classification (NCBI taxonomy): domain Eukaryota; kingdom Metazoa; phylum Chordata; class Mammalia; order Artiodactyla; family Bovidae; genus Ovis; species Ovis canadensis. The sequence goes on from NC_091249.1 coordinate 77,040,940, forward strand.
CCTGTGCTCCAATTTCTCTGGAATGTCCCTGTTTTTTCTTATCATCGCTACCTCTCAATTGGCACCTATACTCATTATCTTCTGTTGCTGGCATTCCCCCCAGGTGTTTATATCATAGTTCATGTCCTAAATGAGGAAATAAAGGAATAATTTCTTCAATGCAAAAATTTTAAAAAGGCTCTTAGAAATCGGTGAAACAACTGGGCAAATTGGAAAACATGCAAAGGCAATTCAGAGAAAACCAAATAACATAAGATGCTCAGCATCAAGTGTATTTAAAGAAAAGAAAATTTTAAAAACGGCGTAACATTTTCTGTCTAATTGATAAGATACCTTAAAATATGGTAATGCTCACAACTGACAAACTTATGAGATACTTGGTATATTCTACTGCTGAGTGTGTGTGTGTGTATACATATTGGGTGTGTATGTATGCTAAGTCACTTCAGTCATGTCTGACTCTGCGATCCTATGAACTGTAGCCTGCCAGGCTCCTCTGTCCATGGGATTCTCTAGGTAAGAATACTGGAGTGGGTCATCATGCCCTCCTCCAGGGGATCTTCCTGACCCAGGAATCGAACCCACTTCTCTTACGTGTCTTGCATTGGCAAGCAGATTCTTTACCACTAGCATACAATACCCATAGGTACTGCTGGTCCACTTTTTGCATTTTACTTTATGTATTTTTATCTCAATATAAGAAATTTTGGCACAACACACGCAGCACAATTATACAGTATCTATCAAATTTTTAAATGCACATATTCTTCTGTCCTGAGATTACAGTGCTAGTGATTTTCCTATGACTCTCTTCTTACAAAGATGCTAAATATAAAAAGAATCTGTAATGAACAAATTCTCAATAGCTTACAGCTGGAAATAACCTATAAATTCTTTCATACGTAACTAAATATTTAATACTACATACCCCACTAAACCCCTTCTTGGCACAGAAATTCCAAAGAAATGATTTTACAAAAGTTGCGATCAGCTTTTTGTAAGTCAGTTCATGATTAACTTTTAATTTAGAATTCCAAAGGAGACTTCCAAGTTGGGTGGGATCCAAAAAGAGTGGCCTCAAAAAAATAAACAGAATGATTCTGGAGATGGAAGACTCTTCATCTTCCAGGCTCTTCAGTACTCCTGGAGTACAACCACTTCTGCTCCCCAGTGCTGCTCTCCATGCTCACGGCGCCTTTGCAGTCATTTGCAGACAGGCATAGAGCACTGAAAATCTGAACCACAGAGCAAGCATGTCCCCAGATGACGTCAGACAAAAGGACACTCTGCCTTCCTGTGTCAGTTCTCATCCTAGAAACAAGAGTCCTTTCACAGTCTATTGAATCCCATGTTTTCCACATTTTTGTGTTTGTATTTGCTTCTATCACTGTTTAAGAGAGTCCCCCTGAGCAGAGTGCTGAAGTGTGTCTAGTGTCCCTAAGCATAAGAGAGCCGTGATGTGCCTTATGGAGGAAGCAAGTGCGTAAGGTAAGTTCTGTGCTGGCATGAGTTACATCACTGTGGATTGTGAATTCAATGCTGATCAATCAGCGATATACGTTAAGCCTGAGGTCTCTGAACAGAAACACACATCAAACAAGCTTCTATATTGATCAGTTGATGAAAATGTTGTGACCAGAACTTATAGGAAATTAACTCTTTATTTCCCTTAGGGGTAATAGTTTTATCACGAAGCCAGTGTTCCTGGCAACTATATAGAACCTAAGTACCATAGCACAGAAAAGAGAACAAGTTTCCACATATCCTGTAGGAATACAGAGCATCACTTAGCTGAGAGTCAGTCAGTTATTTCTGTGGGGTCTGTTTAAGAGATGAACAGACCCCACCACTGAGACTTGGTAGGTGGAGGGTAAAAAGGGGCTGGACAGAGAATAAGGGCCACATTTCTGGCTAATAGCACCCTTAGGATAGAGATGGTCCAAGACAGCCAGAATATCTGACTGGGTCCTATGCTGTAAGGAGGGAAGAAGTTCTGCACATGCTGATAGAAGATTATCTCCCAGATTTATACTTTAAATTTAAATAGGCCACAAATTATATATATATATATATACACTCATATACATACATACAATATATATTATATATAATGCAGATGAAGTGATCTGTAGACTAAAATTATATCTATAAACACATTTCCTATAAACCCATGCAATATTTTTAGAAAGATGCACTAAAAAATATTTTTAAAAATAACTTTAGACTATAAGCTTTGTCAAGACAGGGACTATATCTGTCTTCTCTCAGTTCTGTTCTGTGCCCAGCCTGCTGTCTTACATATATTATGTGCTTTTGAGTATTTACTGAACAACTAGGTCATTGAATAAAAATGAGAAGGGGAGAATGTCAGGGGGATTTTTTTGGGAATTTTTTGTATTCTCTGTTGGTAGCACCTGTTAACATGAATATATACAACATTCAGAATTTTTTTTTAATCTGATGATTGCACTCATTTATCCTTCAAAGGCTGTTAAGCCCCTTTCAATGTCAAAACCATATTTTTAATTATTTGGTAATTATTCCATCTCATCCCACTCCTTTCTCTAATCCTTAGAGACAGAGTGGTTTCTCTAAAAATCATGTCGGGACTAAACTTCAGCTACAGCTTATCTGACCAGAGGTAGATGCTTGACACCATCTAAGCCAATCTGATTCTCTCTCTTGTAAATGTGAACTTGTATGTGCTTGAAACTTTATACACAGGTCTCCTTGGAGCCAGAATCATAAGTTGTATATGTGGGAGTTATCAATATCTACCGTGGGCTCTGACTAACAAGGCAAGGCAATTTTTTGAGAAAGAAGGATGGAGAAGACAAGCAGAGAGAAGCCTAGAAGCCATGGGAGGCAAAGAGAGGGGATACTAAAGGCTCTTGACATCTCTGTATTTTCAGTCTCTTTTTGATGACCCATTGTATCCCCTCTTAGATTAAGATACTTTTATATTTGTGACAAAATAAACATTATTTAGTCACTTTGAGGTGGTTTCTGTCAAATAGCTACTTTAGGACACTGACCCATACATTTCCCCACTGTTTCAGTGATAAACACCAAGCATCACTGTCCATATACAAAGCCATAAACAAGACATTTCAAGACGTGGCCCTCATCAGCCTCTGCATCCTATTCTCTTCTTACTCCCTTACACTTTCCCTCCCTGCACTGCCCTAGGGTCTGGTGATTCAGATGGTAAAAAATCTGCCTTCCAATGCAGAAGCCCTGGGTTTGATCCCTGGAACAGGAAGATGCCCTGGAGAAGGGAATGGTTGCCCACTCCAGTATTCTTGCCTGGAGAATTTCCATGGACAGAGAAGCCTGGCAGGCTACAGTCCATGGGGTCACACAGCGTTGGACACAACTGAGCAACTAACACTACTATTACCACTCTGCCCTTTCCTATTGGGTTCACATTGATTCCGTTCAGCATTCATCTCTTAGGAGAAGCTTTATACATCCATTGCAGCCACCACCTCCACCACCAGCTCTGTGCCTAGATGACAAGCCTGGTATGCCTCCCTCTATGAGACAGGCATTCAACACACTGTACACATTAGTCTTCCACATGCTTGATGCACCTACTGAACTGTAGCTTCCTTGAGGATGGGATCCTCTTCATTTGCAGCTTTATCATCAGTGTTTAACATGGTTCGTGCCTCTCACATTCAATCTATGTTTACTGAATGAATTATTCTTACTGTAACCATGCCCTACAAAATCTTAGATTTCCATAGAAGTTTCATATTTCATTACAATATCTAATAAAACATCTGAACAGTGAAAAATAGGCCAACCCAATACTATTGCATGCCCTGTAGTTTGAATTCAAGATACATGTAGGATTGGTGGGTCTGTGACTGCACACAGACTTGAGCAACTCAGGATACACCAAATCAGAAAACCCCAGGAGAAATGAGCTAATTACAATTAATTTCAAGCTGCGACTATGGCAACCAGACATCAGACAATAGAAACAACTCTCATAACCACAGGCTTTTCATAGTTACAGAAAATCCTCTTGAATCCAAAAGATAAAAATGGTCAGAAATCTCTCAAATCAAGATAATTATTTTCTCCCTACTTTAACCAAGTTGTACTTTTATCTTTTTCTTACACTGCTTCACTTCATGACTAGATCTAATCTCCTCAATCCTCCTGGTTTTAGAGATGGGGAAATGCAGATACAGATAGAAGTGGTAAGACTAAGTTGAAAGAGCCAATTAGCAGATGAGCTGGGAATAGAACTCACTGCTTGTAACTTCCTCCTTTGATCCAAACTGGTTTCCCTCATCTTTCATAGAGAGTTTATAGCTCGATCTCAGTGTCCTGAGCCTGAGTGCACCTAGAATTTAATCTTGCAGACTTGCCAAGCTCTAGCCCCTGGATAGCAGAGGTATGCAAAAGCCAGAATAAATTTTATTGGAAACCAATCTCACAGGCAGAAATCAAAATGACATCAGCTACAATAAATAACTGCAGTGTACTCTTGAAGTAAAGGTTGGCTGTGTCTTGAGCGAGGTCAACTTGTGGCATCCACAAGAAATAAATATAAGACAGCTTATCTTTTTGAAAGCAGGAGACTATAAAAACACAATTGCCAGAATGGGAGAAAATTGAAGCTGATTTCCATGGCAACAAAAGAGTTACGCAGATGAAATAGGGGCACATAAAACTCGATGTTCGAAACATGAAAGGGAGAAAAATGGAAAGTAAACAGGGGATTGGCATTCATCAAAAATGTCCCCAGCGAGGCAACTTCCACCAATGCTCCTTGAGTCTGGGAGTCAGGAGAGAGACACTTGCAACTAGAAATCCCAGGTCTGGCTACTGCAATCTACAAATGCCCTGGTGGTCATTGTCCCTCTATGCTAGTATGTGTGGTGGGCGAGACTTTTTATTTATCATTTGGGTATTTCTTGCAGCAAACTCTGACAGATTCATTGACTCCCTAGGACTCAGTGGTCCCCAATCTTTTTGGCATCGGGAACCAGTTTCATAGAGGATATTTTTCCCATTGACTGAGGTTAGAGTGATGGTTTAGGAATGATTCAGCATCACAATTCATTGTGCACTTTATTTCTATTATTGTTGCATTAGCTCCACCTCAGATCAACAGGCATTAAATTCCTGAGGTTGGGGACCCCTGCATCTAGGTAAAAGATTTGGTGTGAGGTTATCAGATACCTTCCTAATGTTAGAAACCTCTCAAAACTGTTACTTTTCTCTATTCTTCTATCCTCACCTTAGTTCAGGTTCCCATGTTACCATGCAGTGTGGCGCCTTTCCCCATGCAGGTATGTTTGACATCCTGCTGACTTTATTTTTCTAAAGCCAATCTGTGTCTGGATCCACTGAAAGCCCTTACTATGGATCCTGACTGCCAAACTCCACAGCTTGGCACACCAGCTCTTCATGCTTTAAGGGCATATAAAAATCTATGTATGATACAGTAAAAAGAGAAAAATGGAAAGTAAAACACATGGGATTGGCATTCGTCAGAAATTCTCACCTCATGTCATGTACCCGGGACTCAGAACCTACTTTTCCCAGCAATGTCATCTTTCTTAGGCCTCCCATCTTTGCACACACTGCTCTCCTTGTCTGCACCATCTATCTCTCCTTGGTTCACCATTCCTCTCCCTCTCTTGCCCAGCATTCCCTAAATGAGAGCAGCAGGCCCTCTTCCTGGAGTCCTCCGCTAACTGCTCCACCCCCCTCAATGGCCCAGATGTTTCTGATAAGATGTTCCCCTGGCACTCTCTGCAAATGCTTGATTACAAATGCTTATTATACTATATTGCAATCGCTGGCTCACTTGCTAGTCTCCCCTGCTAGGTTGTGAGCGTGTTGTGATTTATCTGTCATCATAGCCCTAGTGTCCGGCAAACAATACACATTCAATATACACTTATGGACTGAAATGAACTAAAGATAAATATATCCCCCATGAGTGTTTGCCCAGGTTCCTGTTGTATGCCATTCCTAGCTTGAAGTTCATCTGCTCTAATAAAATCCCAATCCCACTCTTAAATAGTTCAAGCATGTAGGAAGTTCTTCCTCACTTTCATTTTTTAGGTGCACACATTTTCAACCTTTATGAATCATTACTTTATGTTTCATTATTTAGAATTCCCCAAACCTCCAAGCAAGCTCCTGATGGTGTCTTCCTACCACTCCATTGCTCATGAAAGAAAATTCACAGAAACACAGGATCCAATACTCTGTGTGTCCTTTTGCTGTTTACCCACTGCCTGGGGCTACTCCTTCAGGTACTCTGTCTTCAGGGAAAAGGAATGAAGACAAAGAAATGAAAAAAACAAGGGAAAATAAAGCCTATGATCACACAAAGACTTACACACCAGTGTTCACAGCAGGTTGTTTTTAACAGTTACAAAACTGGAAACAGCCCAAACACCCGTATCAGAAGGTGAATGCATAAAAAACTGTAGCATATTTGTGCCTTAGAATTCCACTGAGAAATAAAAAGGAAGACTCTAACGTGTGCAATAGGACAAATGACCCTCAAGACAATGTTGAGTGAAAGAAATCATGCCAAAAAAAAAAAAAAACATACTGTGTTATTCCATTTATGTAAGAGTCTAGAAAATGCAAACCAATCTATAGTGACACAAGGCAGCTCACCAGTTGCCCAGTGTTAGGGAATCATGAAGGAATGGAGGGAGAGATTACAAAGAATCAGGAGCAAACTTTGAGAAAATGGATGTATTAACTATCTTGATTTTGATGAAGGTTTTGTGGGTATATGGGCTTCCCAAGTGGCTCAGTAGTAAAGAATCTGCCTGCCAATGCAGGAGACACAGGAGATGCAGGTTTGATCCCTGGGTTGGGAAGATCCCCTGGAGAAGAAAATGGCACCCCATTCCAATATTCTTGCCTGGAGAATCCCATGGACAGAGAAGCCTGGTGGGCTACAGTCCATGGGGTCATAGAAGAGTCAGACACGACTGAGCAGGCACACATTGCAGGTATATACATGTATCAAAACTGTATACTCTAAATATGTGAGGCTTACTGTGTGTCAGTTATAGCTCAATGAAGGAAGAAAGGAAGGAAATAAAGAGGGAAATAAAGTAGGGAGAGGGGAGGAAGTTAACCGAAATATCACAACTATGTTATGTCAATACAGTCAACATAACAGTCTACCATCAACAAAAGAAAAACATATATAGTTTACCCAGGAATACAAATCTCAATGTGGGGATAAAGGGTGGAATCTCTAATCATATGGGAAGATGGTGATAGGACCATAATTGAAGGCACTAACAGGCAGAAGTAGGAAGCAACAAATTATGATTCCCCCTCTAGTCCCTTTTTTTTTTTTTTTTTGTTCTGTGGCAATATTCTGTTCACAAATCGGTAATGATTCTCTGTCATTAGAATCAAGCCTTATCTCAACAGCTATTTGGAGGTCTAAATCATGGGTCCCAATATACTTTATAGTTTTATCTTCCAACATCCTTCCTCTGCTATCTAATTAAAACACTCTACATCATGTCACATCAGGCTTTTCTGTTTTCTTAGTAATCAATCCCTCCTTTTCAGCCTCCATACAAGTAATTACATAGATTATGATCTACCCTGCATACACAAACACTCAATTGATTAAGATCAATTCATTAGAACAGACCCTGATGCTGGGAAAGATTGAGGGCAGGAGGAGAACGGGATGACAGAGGATGAGATGGTTGGATGGCATTCACTGACTCAATGGACATGAGTTTAAACAAGCTCTGGGAGTTGGTGATGGACATGGAAGCCTGGCAGTCCATGGGGTCACAAAGAGTCAGACATGACTGTGAGACTGAACAACAACAACTCAACTCAACTCAGATTCCATTTCCTTCCAAAAAGTGAGGCACCACTGTTTTGTCATCCCTCATGCCCCTGGTGGGACTGATATTAGAGATGAAGCCATGGGCTGCCTTTATCTCTGAGCTGTCTACATATATATTTACTCCCTGTTAGACTTGGACTTATGTAGAGTAAAAATGGGTTTCCCTGGTGGCTCCTCAGAGGTAAAGAATCCACCTGCAATGCAGGAGGCCCAGGTTTAATCCCTGGATCAGGATAATCCTCTGGAGGAAGGCAGGCAACCGACTCCAGTATTCTTGCCTGGAGAATCCCATGGACAGAGCCTTGTGGGCTACAGTCCATAGGGTTGCAAAGAGTCAGACACGACTGAACTGACTGAGTACAGCACAGGTTAAAATGTTCTTTCACTTCCTTATTCCTCACACAGGCTACCATGTGTTCTTCGAATCTTCTTGGAAAATGAAAAGAAGATCCTTTTACTCAGATAAAGAAGGTGATCTTTCCTGTGCTCTTGTGAATTAGCCACTAGACCTTTATACTTTATTAGAACAAAGACAGTCTGTTCTATTCATGCTACATTCAAGGCTGAAAACCATGCTCAAGATGGAAGGCACCCATGTGTGCACACCGGATGAAACTGGAGCATTGTGTGGATCTGAAGCAGAGATGTGTCCCTTATATAACCCACCATGCACTCTTGGATTTGAGTTACTTTCCTTAGACCCCACTATGAACCTACAAGACTGATGGGAAAAACACTATAGTTGACACATTTAGAAATGGAGGCTTAGAAGATTGGCAAGTTTACAAGGCTCATAACATCCAGGATAGGACTCAAAGAAGCACCTGCCATCCTTCCTTTTCTCAAATAGGTACTTAGTGAGGCGTGTGCCCAGAGATGAGTGAACAAGAAGGGCACCATCCCTTCTTTCAAGGAACTTAATGTCAAAGAGAGAGACAGAAAAGCAGAACGCACAGTTATACAGCAGTGCTATGGCTGTGTCTTGAGAATGGCAGGAGGGTGGGGGATAGGAAACTCTTTCCACGAAGAAGGGTAAGAAGCCAAGGCTGATTGGTGAACAGGAACTGCTACTAGCTGCACGGGTGAAGGAGGCAGTGCTCCAGCTAAAGGTTGTCTTTTTTTTTTTAATAACTATGAATTATATAAATTCATAGTTTAGACTTCCCTCAAAATCTAGACTCTGTTGGAAAACTTGAAGTAACTTGCTACAAACCTGTAGTTAGTACTGACTATATTTCTGAGCCCCTCTCAACATTCTCTTAAGGAACCTGTAAGATAACCCTCTCTAACCTACTTCCCATTCCTAAGATGAATCAGATCTGATTTCTTATTTTCTTGTATATAGGATAAATTGTTGTTTAGTCCTAAGTCATGTCCAGCTCTTTGTGGCCCCATGGACTGTAGCCCGCTAGGCTCCTCTGTCCATGAGATTTCCCAGGTAAGAATACTGGAGTGGGTTGCCATTCCCTTCTCTAGGGGATCTTCGCAGCCCAGGGATCAAACCTGGGTCTCCTGCATTACAGGTGGATTCTTTACCACTGAGCCACAAGGGACACCCCATAGAAGAAATACAAGCTGATTTTTTTTCCCCCTGAGGTCAACTCTGGTATTCATAGACTTGTTGCCATTCTTAGATTTAGAAGTTAATTTCTATGATTTTGCAGCTGATGAAATACTAAAGTAAAAAACACACAGTAATATTTAATGGCATTATAGTAATTATTCATCAGTGTCCTAGTATGTGAGACACAGGGTGCAAGTGTCTTTCATATATTATCTCAACTAGCAACAACAATTTGATGAATAAAGCACTATTATCATTACAATGATGTAAATACTGTTAATTGCTACTTAGTTATAGCTTGCCTAAAGTATGAGGCAACTAAACTCAGGAACCAAAATTTAAACCCTATGTGGCTTACATAGTTTCTTCTTGCTGCTGTAAAAAATTACTGAACATTTAGTGGCATAAAAACAAACTTATCACCTCACAGTTCTAGAGGCCAGATCTCCAAAATGTGTCTCTCAAGGCTAAAATCAAGGTGATGGAAGTGCTGTAATTCTTTTGTTTCTTCTGGTGACTTGAGGGAAGAAATCTCCTCTTGCTTCTTCTACCTTCTAAAGGTAGCCTAATTCCTTGGCTCATGGACCCCAGCCATGAACTGTATCATTCCAACCTGTACTTTATTTATAACACTCTTCTTTGACTCTCCTGTCTCCTCCCATTTACACAATTGTTATCTTATTGGGCCCCATAGATAACCCAAGATAATTTCCCCATTTCAAGACCCTTAACTTAATCACAGCTTCAAAGTCCATTTGCTATGCAAGGTAATGAAGTCATATGTTCCAAGGATTAGAGTGTGGACGTTGGAGGCGGTTATTATTCTGCCCACCATAGTCTTTTTTCCATTGTGCTGTGGGGTATGATGGGGGCTAGTGACACAGTGATATGGCTCTAATGAATGATGCTCAAGACAAAACATAACTTAATTTGTTCTTACTGCTAAAATCGCCTTTTTCTTAATGGCTTTTGGATCTCTGGGAGACAATAACTCAGGTAGCAGACCTAGAAGAGATGTTACCAACTCTGTAATGCCTTCTCCCTTTATGACAATCATTTTCACCTCCAAATTTGGTGCTATCTCATTTGAATGGATGAACAACATGGAGTTATCATCAAAAACCCTAAGTAAATCAAGTCTCCAAACCCTCCCAGTCTGAGAAGTTTACCTTGTCTTTTGAATGCTGCTGGAATTCCTACGATCATACATGTTAGGTCAACTATTTCCAAAGAAATCAATACCATTCAGATAAAATAATAAAATATTAATGGAAAGCACACTGTGTTAAGAGTCAGTGACCCACATTCCATTTGGAGAATCAAATGTTGGCATTCTGCTTCATAAGCTGGACAAGTCTCACAGCTTGTGGGGCTGCTCTGGGTCTCAACATCCTCAAATGTGAAATGAGGTGAGTAACCTTTCCCCTTCCTCCCTCCCTCCCTCTCAGGACTGGTGAAAAGACCAAATGAGATCATCAACACAGAAGTGCTTTGCAAGCTAGATGAGCAATCAATGTAATTATTAGTGGCAAAGGGTCTGCAAGGCACTGTGGGAAAGATAAACATACAAAGGCATAGCTTCTACTTCTAAAGGAATCTAGAATTGTGAGAGAGCTAAGTCCTGGGTACACAGTAGCTTGTTTATGGAACCTTCTTCTGATAACAAATTGTTTTCGGCCCCATCTAAAAGCAATCTTATCGTGGGATTAACCCAAGTGAGGACTTGTGTCACTTGGAAACTTGTGAAACTTTGGGGCTTTGTGTAACTTTGGAAACAGTCTAGTCATGGACACTTGAGTATACTTTTAAATCTCCTACTTTAACTCCAATAACACTAATAGGTAAGGTTTATTTAAAAATTATGTTAGTGCTGAGTATTTCTGCACTCTTAATATTAATTTCTTATGAGAAGAGCTTAAATAGCCTATCTCCACTCTTTTATTCACTTTATCCCCCATGTAATGGAGAGGATTTTCTGACTGACAAGTTTGTTTAGAGGAACTAAGAATGTTTCATCAGCTATTCCCTTGCCTTGTTGGAGAACACAGCTCCTCCTCTGCTTATCCATGTTACCTGTGGCTCTTTTGTGAGGGGGGCCTATCTCAGAAAAGTACTTCCATGACTGGGGACTCATTCTGAGCTTGCTTATTATCAAGTCCATTTGGCAGTTAGACTTAAAGCTATATTTTCCAACCTGCCCTCTATCATCACATAAGGTGATGTTTTGGTCTCTAGTTTTTCTTTTATTTCTCTGATCAAAGCTTTACAGGAAGTTTATTCTAGGACCTCCATGACTAATACGTCCCAGTAACCATACTCAGTGTTTTTCATGCTATATTTCAAGTAATCAAGATAATAATGCATGTGTTTGAGGAACCTGAGGTAGTTTGTATACCTTACCTGAGGTCTCTCAGCTAGTAAGGAGGTTGGGAGCCAAACCCAGTTCTTTCCAAATCTGAAACCTGCACATTTGGCTAGCTCTACATAGATAAATCGTGGAGGGAACTACTCATTTCTACTGGATATATTAACTTCGATCCCAGCAGAGCCACAGCAATGGCCAGCATTTAGGAAATCTCCCTTCTTTCTTCCCCTTGCAGACTGTTTGACCCCTAGATTACCATTTCCTTGTATATAAAATAGAAATAATAGTAATATGGGACTACCTTGGGCACCTGAATGTTGTAATGAGCACATGAGAGAATGGGTGGATGGAATCTTTGAAAAACCTGATGGCATGACACCAACAAAGTGGTCAGGCTTTTCATAATTACTTATGATTTTGTGGTAAGATTGCCTCCTGGCAACATTTTAGGAACTGAATATTGCAACTGTCATATAGTTCAGTACAAATTCCCAACCAAGGTCTCAACCCAACAAACCTAGCCCTATTTCATTGCCTTCCTGAAGACCACAGCTCCCTCAGTACTGCTCTGTCCTGTGATCAGAGAATTCCCACTTCAGATGCACAGCCTGAACCACAGCCCCCAAGTCTGAGCTTAGTGACTGACAGCCCTGCAACCTCAGTTCAGATTCAGAAATCTGTCTTCTGTGTGAACTGCAGATTTCTCTGTTAACAAAGGAATTTCTGGGGATTGTCAAAAAGAATTTTTTATGTAACAGGGACAGAATTTTAAAGGCATCTATATGTTCTTTTTTTATAAAGATTCATAAAGCCATGATTCTCAGCTCAATCATGATAATGAAGCCTAAAATTAGGTCCTGACATTGCAGATGGGGTATACGTCATGACTGAAGATTCTATAAGTCACCAGATAATTGAAAACTCAATTAATTAGGGAGCACTAATATTCCACAAAAGATCTTGATATTAAAGCTAAATAGACTGTCAATTTATTTAATTTTATCATCTTTGCTTGAAAAACCAAGTGGAAAAAACGACACCCATGATGAAGACAAATTAGTACTAAAACACCGTAAAATGACTCATGGTGCATTTTGAATAAGATTCAAATTGGTCTTTAATCTGAACAAGGAATAATTTGTGAGAAAAACTATAGCCAACATGATTGGTTTTACACCTTTTAAAGACTCCACTATCAGCTCTAGGTAAACTGATTACCTGCCATTTGGTATTACCTTATAAATCCCATGACATTACCAATTGGGCACTCTATCCAACTAAGCCTTGATCATCAGCTCAAGACAGGATATCAGGTGTATAGGAATGGAATTTGTCACTGCTTCAAGTGTGACAAATCCCAGGGCAGGATAGATGCATTCTTGAGTGAAGCATTCTTCCTCACAACTATATATGTGGGCTAGATTAGAAGACAACATGCGTGACTCATGGAAAGTTGCCATGTACTAGTTCCTGGTAGATGCTTCTCCCACCAGTCAGAAGGACCATTATTCAAAAGTCTACAAATAATACATATTGGAGAAGGTGCAGAGAAAAAATAGCCCTCTTACACTGTTGGTGGGAATGTAAATTGGTGCAGCCACTATGGAGAACAGTATGGAGGTTCCTCAAAACCCTAAAAATAGAGCTACCATAGGATCCAGCAATCCTGCTCCTAGGCATATACCCAGAAAAAAAACTATAGTCCAAAAAGAAATACATACACCCCTATGTTCAAAGCAGCACTGTTCACAAGACATTGTAACAACCTAAATGTCTATCGGCAGATGAATGGATAAAGAAAATGTGGTATATATACACAGTGAAATATTACTCAGCCATTAAAAAGAACAAAATGTTGCCATTTGTAGCAACATGCAGTCCATGGATAGACCTAGAGAATATCAAACTAAGCAAAATAAGTCAGAAAGTGAAAACAGGTTAACACTTAGATGTGAAAGGACTTCCCTGGTGGCTCAGACGGTAAAGCATCTGTCTACAATGCGGGAGACCTGGGTTCGAGTCCTGGGTTGGGAAGATCCCCTGGACAAGGAAATGGCAATCCACTCCAGTACTATTGCCTGGAAAATCCCATGGACAGAGGAGCCTGGTAGGCTACAGTCTATGGAGTCGCAAAGAGTCAGACATGAGTGAGCAACTTTACTTTTACATGTGAAATCTGAAATATGACACAAGTGAATGTATCTATGAAACAGAAACAGACTCAAAGACAGAGGACAAATTTGTGGTTGCCTGGTAGTGTGGGGAGGAAAGGATTGGGAGTCGCAGGTGCAAACTACCATCCATGGGATGGATAAACAGCAAGGTCCTACTGTACGGCACAGGGAACTAACTATACTCAGTAGTCTGTGATCAACTGTATGGAAAAGAATATAGGTATGTTCAACTGAGTTACTTTGCTATATAGCAGAAATTAGCACATTGTAAACCAACCATACTTCAATAAAATACTTTTAAAAAGAGGCATGCTGTGGTGACTCTAACCCCATGACCTTAGGCCTCTGCCATGAGAACAGCATGTGCTGGAAGTGGCTGCTCCTCCAGTCTGAGACCTGGTGTGCCTCACACCAGAATTGGCTCCATGGTTTTCAGAACCTGGTGAAAAATGGCAATCTAGGGCCCTTTGCAAATTGAGAGCAAGACAACAGAAGCTTCAATCAAAAGCGGGACCCCTCTCAGCATAAGGCCCTCTGTGATCCTACCTATAGGCAGTACATCCACAGATCCCTGCCACTTGCCAGAGCTCCGGCTGAGCCCCAGGTCTCACACAACCTGGGCAAGCAATGCTTGTTGTTGCACTCAATTTTTGATGTTGTTACTAAAGTTTTGGAGCTGCTGGCTATAGCAGATGCTGACTAATATAGCAGACACCTAAAATGAGTAAAGCAATGGGCTGTAAAATGTTTGCTATGGTGGCACACTGGTGTCTTGGCCCCATCCAAGATAGGCAGCAGCTACTCGGCTCCTGCCAACAGTTGCCCTGGTGCACACCCTTGCCAACACGCACACCCAGTGCTATCAGTTTGTCTTTCATTACTGGGTGGAAATCCCCGTTCTACGTGAAACAATTCCACTTTTTAGCATGGGTAGCTTAATTTCTAAGATATTATACAGGGAGAATAAAATAGGTCTGTTGTCTACACTGTGTTTAATTAGCACTAAGCCATGAGGTTTATTTCGTGGTACTGATGAAAACAGAAGGTAGTTCAAACTAAGAGGTAAAATAATGACTGAAATTACTTTCCCAGTCTACAAGTGGATTGCTCAAAAGCCAGAGCTTTCTCTTCAGAAAGTGAAGTCACAAAATAAGGTGAGGATCATCATCAAAAGCACTTTGTAGGTTCTTCCTCCAAACCCCTGTAAGATACAAGGGGCTTTTATGGAATTTATGAGAACATAAAAAGATAGCCTGTAAATCAAAATAAAATCCAAGAGCTCACTACTCCAACAAGCAAGATAGGTCTATCTATGACATACATGTACACACACATGTAAAAAGGGTTTATGCAAAACTTGGCTTGATGCATCTTTGTCAACTTTGTCAAGATTCTTAACTGCTTTGGGTCACACAGTGTTCTTGTCAGAAAAACATGGTGATTTTTAATAGAACTAATCCTGTAGAATTTTTTGAGGATTAAAATAATGCATAAAGTTTTAGCACCGTGTGTGCTAAGCCATTTCAGTTGTGTTCAACTCTTAGTGACCCCATGGACTGTAGCCAGGCAGGCTCCTCAGACTACAGGATTCTCCAGGCAAGAAACTGGAATGGGTTGCCATGCCCTGCTCCAGGGGATCCTTCCAACCCAGGGACTGAACCTGCATCTCTTACATCTCCTGCACTGGTTGGCTGAGTTCTTTACCACTAGTGCCACCTGGGAAGTCCCTGGTACATTGTAAGTATAGCTTTAATTTTGATATTAATGGCAGGGACCCCATCAGATTATATATACTATTGTATATAATCCCTAGGACAGTCTCACGGAGATGGCAATGGCAACCCACTCCAGTACTCTTGCCTGGAAAATCCCATGGATGGAGGAGCCTGGTAGGCTGCAGTCCATGGGGTCACTAACAGTCAGGCACAACCGAGCAACTTCACTTTCACTTTTCACTTTCATGCATTGGAGAAGGAAATGGCAACTCACTCCAGTATTCTTGCCTGGAGAATCCCAGGGACAGAGGAGCCTAGTGGGCTGCCATCTATGGGGTCGCACAGAGTCGGTCACAACTGAAGCCACTTAGCAGTAGCAGCAGCAGCAGCAGGACAGTCTCATTATATAGTAAATCTTTAAATTAATATTTGTGAAATAAAATAAATTAATGAAACAATACATCCACTAGTATTCATTGAGATCTGAGCAGCAATTTTGAGAAATGCAGAGATAGCTAAGTCAAAGCTGTGGCAAATATTTCATCTATAGAACACAGATTCAGTGTATTTAAATAGAGCCATTTCCTCTGTGATTGCTAATAGAACTCCAATTTTATTCAGCAGACAGATGGCAATGGCTCATCAAAGACAGGCCCCTCCCTTAGCCCCAGGGGATAGATTTTGACTGATCAGAGGGCAGACACACTGAAACCATACTCACAGAAAACTAGTCAATCTAATCACATTAGGACCACAGACTTGTCTAACTCAATGAAACTAAGCCATGCCAGTGAGACAACCCAAGACCGGCGGGTCATGGTGGAGAGGTCTGACAGAATGTAGTCCACCGGGGAAGGGAATGGCAAACCACTTCAGTATTCTTGCCTTGAAAACCCCATGAACAGTATGAAAAGGCAAAATGATAGGATACTGAAAGAAGAAATCCCCAGGTCAGTAGGCAAGGTCCAATGCTGTAAAGAGCAATATTGCATAGGAACCTGGAATGTCAGGTCCATGAATCAAGGCAAATTGGAAGTGGTCAAACAAGAGATGGCAAGAGTGAACGTCAACATTCTAGGAATCAGCGAACTAAAATGGACTGGAATGGATGAATTTAACTCAGATGACCATTATATCTACTACTATGGGCAGGAATCCCTCAGAAGAAATGGAGTAGCCATCATGGTCAACAAAAGAGTCTGAAATGCAGTACTTGGATCCACTCTCAAAAATGATAGAATGATCTCTGTTCGTTTCCAAGGCAAACCATTTAATATCACAGTAATCCAAGTCTATGCCCCAACCAGTAACGCTGAAGAAGCTGAAGGTGAATGGTTCTATGAAGACTTACAAGACCTGCTAGAACTAACACCCCAAAAAGATGTCCTTTTCATTACAGGGGACTGGAATGCAAAAGTATGAAGTCAAGGAACACCTGGAGTAACAGGCAAATTTGGCCTTGGAATACGTAATGAAGCAGGGCAAAGACTAATAGAGTTTTGCCAAGAAAATGCACTGGTCATAGCAAACACCATCTTCCAGCAACACAAGAGAAGACTCTATACATGGACACCACCAGATGGTGGACACCACCAGATGGTCAACACCGAAATCAGATTGATTATATTCTTTGCAGCCAAAGATGGAGAAGCTCTATACAGTCAACAAAAACAAGACCAGGAGCTAACTGTGGCTCATATCATGAACTCCTTATTACCAAATTCAGACTCAAATTGAAGAAAGTAGGGAAAACCACTAGACCATTCAGGTATGACCTAAATCAAATCTCTTATGATTATACAGTGGAAGTGAGAAATAGATTTAAGGGACTAGATCTGATAGATAGAGTGCCTGATGAACTATGGAATGAGGTTCGTGACATTGTACAGGAGACAGGGATCAAGACCATCCCCATGGAAAAGAAATGCAAAAGAGCAAAATGGCTGTCTGGGGAGGCCTTACAAATAGCTGTGAAAAGAAGAGAGGTGAAAAGCAAAGGAGAAAAGGAAAGATATAAGCATCTGAATGCAGAGTTCCAAAGAATAGCAAGAAGAGATAAGAATGCCTTCTTCAGTGATCAATGCAAAGAAATAGAGGAAAACAACAGAATGGGAAAGACTAGAGATCTCTTCAAAAAAATTAGAGATACCAAGGGAACATTTCATGCAAAGATGGGCTTGATAAAGGACAGAAATGGTATGGACCTAACAGAAGCAGAAGATATTAAGAAGAGGTGGCAAGAATACATGGAAGAACTATACAAAAAAGATCTTCATGACCCAGATAATCACTATGGTGTGATCACTCATCTAGAGCCAGACATCTTGGAATGTGAAGTCAAATGGGCCTTAGAAAGCATCACTATGAACAAAGCTAGTGGAGGTGATGGAATTCCAGTTGAGCTCTTTCAAATCATGAAGGATGATGCTGTGAAAGTGCTGCACTCAATATGCCAGCAAATTTGGGAAACTCAGCAGTGCCACAGAACTGGAAAAGGTCAGTTTTTATTGCAATCCCAAAGAGAGGCAATGACAAAGAATGCTCAACCTCCCGCACAATTGCACTCATCTCACACGCTTGTAAAGTAATGCTCAAAATTCTCCAAGCTAGGCTTCAGCAATATGTGAACTGTGAACTTCCAGATGTTCAAGCTGGTTTTAAAAAAGGCAGAGGATCCAGAGATCAAATTGCCAACATCCAGAGGATCATTGAAGAAGCAGGAGAGTTCCAGAAAAACATCTATTTCTGCTTTATTGACTATGCCAAAGCCTTTGACTGTGTGGATCACTATAAACTGTGGAAAATTCTGAAAGGGATGGGAATACTAGACCACCAGACCTGCCTCTTGAGAAACCTATATGCAGGTCAGGAAGTAACTGTTAGAACTGGACATGGAACAACAGACTGGTTCCAAATAGGGAAAGGAGTACGTCAAGGCTGTATATTGTCAACCTGCTTATTTAACTTCTATGCAGGGTACATCATGAGAAACTCTGGCCTTGAAGAAACACAAGCTGGAATCAAGATTCCCAGGAGAAATATCAATAACCTCAGATAGGCAGATGACACCACCCTTATGGCAGAAAGTGAAGAGGAACTAAAAAGCCTCTTGATGAAACTGAGAGGAGAGTGAAAAAGTTGGCTTAAAGCTCAACATTCAGAAAAGGAAGATCATGGCATCCGGTCCCATAACTTCATGGCAAATAGATGGGGAAACAGTGGAAACAGTGTCAGACTTTATTTTTGGGGGGCTCCAAAATCACTGCAGCCATGAAATTAAAAGACCCTTACTCCTTGGAAGAAAAGTTATCATCAACCTAGATAGCATATTCAAAAGCAGAGACATTACTATGCCAACTAAGGTCTGTCTAGTCAACGCCATGGTTTTTCCTCTGGTCATGTATGGATGTGAGAGTTGGACTGTGAAGAAGGCTGAGCACCGAAGAATTGATGCTTTTGAACTGTTTGTTGAAGACTCTTGAGAGTCCCTTGGACTGCAAGGAGATCTAACCAGTCCATCCTGAAGGAGATCAGTCCTGAGTGTTCATTGGAAGTACTGATGCTTGAGGCTGAAACTCCAGTACTTTGGCCACCTCATGAGAAGAGTTGACTCATTGGAAAAGACTCTGATGCTGGGAGGGATTGGGGGCAGGAGGAGAAGGGGATGACAGAGGATGAGATGGCTGGATGGCATCACTGACTCGATGGACGTAAGTCTGAGTGAACTCCGGGAGTTGGTGATGGACAGGGAGGCCTGGCGTGCCATGATTCATGGGGTCGCAAAGAGTCAGACATGACTGAGCAACTGAACTGAAACTTAGACCGATCTTAGCCAATAGTGATAATCCATTCATTCTCCTTCGCTGGTCATTGGTTTGAAGGCAGGCTTGTGATGCATTTCTGGCTAATGAGACATAGAGAAATACCAATGGAGAACTCTTGGGAAATCTCTTCTTCCAGATGAATGACTGGGGATTATGTTTCCCAGGTTTACAGAGGCAATGGACCTGCTTTCTTCCTCTTCTCCTTCCTTCACCCCTAGGGAGGTGGTGTTTGCTGCTGTGGCAGCCACCTTGAGTCCATGAGGGGCAAATGAAGAAATTCACAGAACAAAATGTGCAGGCCTAGAACTGTGGAGAGGTTGAATTAAGAAATTCTAGAACTCTGTTAATTCAGAACTTCCGTTCAATGAGATAACAAATATGTTACTATGTAAGTCAATTTTATTTGGGTATTCTGTTTCTTAAAGATTCAAAGCACCCTAATTATACAATAATCTCTACATCATTGCTGAAGCACAGACTAGTGGATGGA
The DNA here is from genome assembly GCF_042477335.2 of Ovis canadensis. Classification (NCBI taxonomy): domain Eukaryota; kingdom Metazoa; phylum Chordata; class Mammalia; order Artiodactyla; family Bovidae; genus Ovis; species Ovis canadensis. The sequence goes on from NC_091249.1 coordinate 77,060,942, forward strand.
GCAAGTGCAGAGAAACAAGGTATACAGTGTTAAATGTCACAGGAGAGGAAAACCTAAAACTCTGTTGAGGATCAGGTGTAGTCTTGTCTAGTTTTTTGTCTGTCTCTTGTGGGGTAGGGTTTGAAGGAAAGAGTCAGATAAAAAGATCAGGAAGATTTTGTGCCTGAGACAGGTTCTGAAATTAAATCCAAATGATGGGTAAAGTTTGAAGAGGCAAAGATGATGCCCTTGTTGTAGGTAGATAATCCTTCAGAAGGAATATGTATTTAAAAAAAAAAAAGGTAAAATGTTAAGTCTTGTGAAAGAAATTCATCATCGGTATAAACGTAAAGAATTACTAAGGAATACAATAGTGTTCTGGTAAAAATGAACAGTAATTAGAGCTGCCCAAAGGGATGAACTACCTCATGAAATAGGGGTACTTAATATATTCACACAGAAAAGCATGACCTCCCCCCTCCCATAGATAAGAGAACTCCTGTTCATTGGAAGTATGAGAACTTGAGACTTATACAACTCGGAAGGTGGATCTCACATTCGACGCTGCCATCAAGGGGACAGCTGCTGTCCAGTGAGATCTTCATACAAGAGGCCGAATGTAGGAAGAAATGATCCATGGGTTGTTTTGGAGTTAAAACTCACATGAATACAGGCTTTTCTAGAGTTCTAATAGACACATTCAGGTGAAAGTGATGCACAGTTGCCATGGTGGGTTTGGTCTTCTCCACTGGCCCTGAAGCTTAACCCTGAATCATGGAAGGGTTGGCAACAGTGTTGTAATCAAGTAACTAGTTCCATGACAGTTTTGTACGACAGAAGGTTAAGTATTCTTGGTCCCTGTTGGCTTTATGGCACAGTAGGTAAGATACTGTGCTTGGACTTAAAATAGCACAGAGGCTCTGCCTCTTACAAGCTATAACTTGGGATAAGTTGCATAACCTCTCCCGATTAACTTATTCAACCAAAAAGTGAAGATAATGTTGACTTTAGCCGTTTTGCATAAGGTGAATGAAATAATGATGTGTATGTAAACATCAGGTTCAGTGATTGACCTCTAGGAAACACCCCAGAATTTTTATGGGAATGACAGAAGCGAATAATGGTCTAAATTGTGAAGATACCAGAACTAGGTTTTGTTTGAAAATGAAGGGGGCAATGACATCTATTGAAACCTACAAAGAAAGAACAATGATCACTTACTTTCCAGATAAAAATGACAAATCTCTAGCATCAAAGGAAAGAGCATGCAAAACACAGAAGTCTTAAAAGAATAAGTCACTAAAGTTTTAATGATAATATAGAAGAATGAAAGGAGCAGAAAAAGGAGGACAGCTGGCATTTCTTGAGCCCATGTAGGTCAGGCCTAGTGATAAGCAATCTTTGTATGAGGCGTGTAACAACTGCCCTCTGGGGTAAGCACTCTTACTGCCTCCCTTTTACAAATGAAGGAAAATTAGGCTTAGAAGGTAAGCCATCCCTCTCCCCTTGATGAATAAACTATGATTCACAAGCCACACCACAACCACTCCCTTGATACAAGATCTTAGATAGAATGGGCTATGTGTTCTCTGTCACCAGCTCCCAGACATGATCCCTTCCAGCTATAACATTCTGTGACTCTAAGTATTTTAAAATATTTCTCTCTGCTACAACTGCAGCTTCAGGTGCCAGATATTTTTTAATCTCCACAGAAACAGACTGAAAGGAAAATATGTATATAAACACATTTTTCTTTTTCAAATTTAGTCACTTGCGTTGTGCTTACACGTTGTATCCATCCATTATTTTAAGCACAAACTCAACCGAACCTCCAAAAACAGGCAGAGTAACAGCACTGATGTACAGAAAAAAAAATTGTAAATCAAGGTCTCTCTGTGGGTGGTTCAATTGCTATTTAAAAACCATTTAGCACCAGGCAGCCCAAGGAGAAAAAAAGTAGGAGCATGTGCAAGAGACTGGTCCTTTTCCCTTCCCTATGAAAACTGCATCTTTTGCCCTGCATTTTCTAGTATGATTATTTATTTTGGTGGTACAAACAGAGACATTCATTAAAAGAGGTAATAAATCTGGGGGCTGATTGTAGAATTATTTTGCTCCATAAGTATAATAGACCTGAAAATAAAATAGGCTCTAGAGTAAAACAGAGGTGGGTTTGAATCCTAATTCTATGACTCAACTAGCTGTGTGGCTTTGAATACAGTGGAAAATGAGGAGAGTCATAGAACCCAGGTTGCAGGGTGGCTATGGGGATTCAGTGAGGGAAGACGTGTAAAGGAACGACTGGATAGTAAGGATTTAAAATATTACCTCTTAGGAAGGGCAGATGAGTGAATCAAAGTTCCTTTAAATACACACACACACACACACACACACACACACAGAATACAGAAAACTACAGGAGTTTCCCAAGCAAGAATGCCAGTATCCACACTGTGCCATTTATACACAGATATCCTATCCTCCTGGATACACACAAAGGGAAATAGATATGTAACTAAGTAGTTCCCTATGAGGCCTTCCCCAGACACACCCCTCCCCTACATCCTCCACTTCAGCTCCCTCTGACCTCCCTAGAAAACAGTATGTGAGGTATATTTCTTGAGTTGTTTTACAAATACGAAAGTGAAATATTTTGCAATGACTTGTAATGGAAAAGAATTGAAAAAATATATATATAGATATTTACCAGGGCTTCCCTGGTGGCTCAGATGGTAAAGAATCTGCCTGCAATGCAGGAGACCCAGGTTTGATCCCTGTATTAGGAAGATCCCCTGGAGAAAGAAATGGTAACCCACTCCAGTATTCTTGCCTGGAGAATCCCATGGACAGAGGAGCCTGGCAGCTCTAGTTCATGGGGTCACAAAAGTTGGACACAACTGAGTAACTAAAACTAACACAATATTATAAATCAACTATATTCAATTTTAAAAAAAAGATACTGAGTGCAAAAATGTGTTCAGAATACAAAACGTAAAGAATGGGTACACAGAAAGTCATCATTCCAGTTCAGGGTCCTTCTATATGGTATCACCCAGTTCAACCAGAAAGGATTGTATTTATCTAAAAAGAAATGGCACAAACGAACTTATTCACAAAAGAGTAACAGACAACAGACTTACAGAAGACTTATGGTTACCAGAGGAAGGGATAGTTAATGGAATTTGAGATTGACAAATAGACACACTGCTGTATTTAAAATAGATAACACAGACCTACTTTACAGCACAGGGAACTCTGCTCAATGTTATGTGGCAGCCTGCATGGGAGGGGATTAGGGGGAGTATGGATACATGCATATGTATAACTGAGTCCCTTTGCTATCCACCTAAAACTATCAGAACATTGTTAACTGGCTAAACTCCTATATAAAATAAAGTTTTGTTTTGTTTTGTTTTGTTTTTAAACAGGAAGGGTTATATTCAGAAGTATCTTTTTCCAGGGGAAAACTCAGCAAGTTGTTAAGTTATTTGGGGAACTAAGAGCTTCATTAAGTCCAAGCTTATAAACATTTACAAGACTGTCTTAAGCTTCAGTCCAGATGTTCAACTTTTCTTTTCCAATCTGCCCAAAGGTATTTAGAGGATCATCTTGCTTTGGGGGCTTTCTTCTTAGATTAACAGTCTCATTGGTCTGAAGAATTCTCTGAAGCTGTGGCAGACAATTATAAACCGTTCACACTAAACCTCTTTAAAACATGAAAATTTATGATCAAGAAAATGATGTGGTTTTCCCCATAATCATCCAATCTACACCTCTCCCCTCCAAACACATACAAATATTCTTTCCTACTCTGGAGTCTGACTCCTTTTCTCATAGCATCATGCATAAAAATGAGACATTCCTGAGAATTCGAGAATATCATATTTGGAATAAGAGGCAGCAAACAAACAAAAAGACTACAAATTTGACACTTCTCTTTCTCTCCCCCACCCCTCTCCTTCCTCCTCTGTTCTTTGATTCTCTTTCGGGTATACATTTAAGAAAAATAACTCCTCTTATGAACTCTCTTAACTAGGCATGTGTCTTTGATTACGCCAGTAATTTTTAAACTTTTAGAATCACTTTATCCTCCTAAAAAATTACTGTGGACTCCAAATAGTTTTTTTTTTTTATATATATGGGTTGTTATCTACCAATATGTCCACATTAGGAATTAAAATCAGTCAATCCTAAAAGACATTAACCCTGAATGTTCATTGGAAGGACTGATGCTGAAGCTTCAGTACTTTGGCCACATGATGGAAAGAGCCAACTCACTGGAAAAGATCCTGATGCTGGGAAAGATTGAAGGCAGGAGCAGAAGGGGATGAGAGAGGATGAGATGGTTGGATGGCATCACCGACTCGACGGACATGAGCTTGGGCAAACTCCAGGAGATAGTGAAAGATAGGGAAGCCTGACATGCTGAAGCTCATGGGGACTCAAAGAGTCAGACATGACTTAGTGACTCAACAAGAAGAAGGAATTAAAACAGATAAAAATTTATGCATTAATTTGTTTAAAATTATTCTCAATCTATTATATACTAATATAGAAATTATTTTCAAAATAAGAAACAAGAAACTGAGTGTGGCATTGTTTTACATTCATTTTGCAAATCTCTTTAATAGCTGGTGTAATAAAAATAGCTGCTTTCTTATGTTTGTTTTGATATGCTATTTTGAAATACATGAATAAAATCTCATCTCACATATAGTACATGCAGTTGTAAAAAGGAAGAATATTTTAGTAGACTTTTCAAGGTAATTATGGTTATTCTTTGATACTATACTAAAATTTAATAAGTGGTATATTTTTAAGACATTACAATGTGAAATATTTAATCATATTAATGAAATTTGATACCTTATTACAGTAAAATCTACCAGTCATCTTGTATTTTGAATGGACCTTTTACCCACTCACAATTTTGTAACATCATATATCCAGAAAATATTATTTATCTGACTAGTGCAAATCTTCTCAATGTTTTACACTTGATTGTAAAATATCAAAAGAACACCTTTGTTTATATCACCATCAATCTCAGAACAATCTGAATTAAAAGAAACTGTTAGGCTCACTGTAGAGTTAGATAGGAGCTTCCTCAAATTCTAAATTTTGCTTCAAAAATTTCTATTACTGGCAACAAATACTATTGAGTTGTTTTCTTTGAAGTGACAAGCTCACTTTGATCACTTTGGAGAAAATTTCCATAAAAAAACAAAGTTTGCATGACTATAGCTTCATTTAAAACTTAGATGGAGTACCATGAAAAAACTTGCTAGTCTGGCTTGTAGTTCAAACAGCAATATGAGTTTCTCTCATCAACCATCACGGTGTTTTACATATACTTGCCATATCACATAGGCTATTCAAAAGATGTGTACTCAAAGGTCTAAGTTTAATAATACTAATAATTTTTACGGCTTTATGAAAGGCATCTCTAAGTGAAACTGGCATGTTAAAGAAAATACATTGCAAGTGTGCATGAATGAGGAATAAGACGACTTATAGGATGGTTTGAAGCCATTCTTTACTAATGTGCCAAGGCACCATCGAATTTTACTACCATTGCTTCTGAAAATCAGTAACACATCAATGCAGTGAAGAGAGTAAAGACTGTCCTGGTGTGATTATGAATGAGTGGCTCTTCAAGAACACATATGTGGAATATAGAAAGATGGTAAAGATGAATCTATTTGCAGGAAAGGAATAGAGATGCACATGTAGAAAACGGACATGCAGAAGTGGTGTGTGAGGGGTGCGTGGGACAAACTGAGAGATTCAGTTCAGTTCAGTCACTCAGTCGTGTACAACTCTTTGAGACCACATGAACTGCAGCATGCCAGGACTCCCTGTCCATCACCAACTCCTGGAAATTACTCAAACTCGCGTCCCTTGAGTCAGTGATTCCATCCAACCATCTCATCCTCTGTCATCCCCTTCTCCTCCTGCCTTCAGTCTTTCCCAGCATCAGGGACTTTTCAAATGAGTCAGTTCTTCACAGCAGGTGGCCAAAGAACTGGATTTCAGCTTCAGCATCAGTCCTCCCTTTGAACACTCATGACTGATCTCCTTTAGGACGGACTGGTAGGAACTTCTTGCTGTCCAAAGGACTCTCAAGAGTCTTCTCCAACATGACAGTTCAAAAGCATCAATTCTCTGGCACTCAGCTTTCTTTATAGTCCAACTCTCACATCCATACATGACCACCGGAAAAACAACAGCTTTGACTAGACAGACCTTAGTCGGCAAAGTAGTGTCTCAGCTTTTTAATATGCTGTCTAGGTTGGTCATAGCTTTTCTTCCAAGGAACAAGCATCTTTTAACTTCATGATGGAGTCACCATCTGCAGTGCTTTGGGAGCCCCCCGAAATAAAGTCTGTCACTGTTTCCCCATCGATTTGCCCTGAAGTGATGGGACCAGATACCATGATCTTTGTTTTCTGAATGTTGAGCTTTAAGCCAACTTTTTTACTCTCCTCTGTCACTTTCATCAAGCAGCTCTTTAGTTCTTCCTTTTGGCCATAAGGGTGGTGTCTTCTGCATATCTGCGGTTATTGATATTTCCCCCAGCAATCTTGAATTCCAGCTTGTGTTTCATCCAGCCCAGCGCTTCTCATGATGTACTCTGCATATAAGTTAAATAAGTAGGAGACAATATGCAGCCTTGACATACTCGTTTCCCTACTTGGAACCAGTCTGTTGTTCCATGTCCAGTTCTGACCGTTGCTTCTTGACCTGCATAGAAATTTTTCGTGAGGCAGGCCAGGTGGTCTGGTATTCCCATTGCTTCTAGAAATTTCCACAGTTTGTTGTGATCCATGCAAAGAATTTGGCATAATCAATAACGCAGAAGTAGATGTTTTTCAAGAACTCTCTCACTTTTTTGATGATACAGCGGATGTTGGCAATTTGATCTCTGGTTCCTCTGCCTTTTCTAAATCTAGCTTGAATATCTGGAAGTTCACAGTTCATGTACTGTTGAAGCCTGGCTTGTAGAATTTTGAGTATTACTCTACTAGCGTGTGAGATGAGTGCAGCTGTACAGTATTTTGAGCATTCTTTGGCTTTGCCTTTCTTTGGGTTGGAATGAAAACTGACATTTTCTAGTCCTGTGGCCAGTGCTGAGTATGCCAAATTTGCTGGCATATTGAGTGCAGCACTTTCACAGCATCATCTTTTAGGATTTGAAACAGCTCATCTGGAATTCCATCACCTCCACTAGCTTTGCTTATAATGTTGCTTCCTAACTTCCACTTGACCCACATTCCAGGATGTCTCACTCTAGGTGAGTGACCACACTATCGTGGTTATCTGGGTCGTGAAGATCTTTTTTGTATAGTTCTTCTGTGTATTCTTGCCACCTCTTCTCAATATGTTCTGCTTCTGTTAGGTCCAGACCATTTCTGTCCTTTATTGAGCCCATCTTTGCATGATATGTTCCCTTGGGTTCTCTAATTTTCTTGAGATCTCTAGTCTTTCCCATTCTATTGTTTTCCTCTATTCCTTTGCACTCTTCACTGAGGAAAGCTTTCTTATCATCTCCTTGCTATTCTTTGGAACTCTGCCTTCAAATGGGTGTATCTTTCCTTTTTTCCTTTGCTTTTTGCTTCTCTTCTTTTCTCAGCTATTTGTAAGGCCTCCTCAGACAGCCATTTTGCCTTTTTGCATTTCTTTTTCTTGGGGATGGTCTTGATCACTGCCTCCTGTAAAATATCATGAACCTCCATCCATAGTTCTTCAGGCACTCTGGCTATCAGATCTAATCCCTTGAATCTATTTCTCACTTCCACTGTATAATCTCAAGGGATTTGATTTAGGTCATACCTGAATGGTCTAGTGGTTTTCCCTATTTTCTTCAATTTAAGTCTGAATTTGGCAATAAGGAGTTCATGATCTGAGCGACTGTCAGCTCCCAGTCTTGTTTTTGCTGACTGTATAGAGCTTCTCCATCTTTGGCTGCAAAGAATATAATCAATTTGATTTTGATATTGACCAGCTGGAGATGTCCATGTGTAGAGTCTCCTCTTGTGTTGTTGGAAGAGGGTGTCTCCTCTGACCAGTGTATTCTCTTGGCAAAATTCTATTAGCCTTTGCCATGCTTCATTCTGTACTCCAAGGCCGAATTTGCCTGTTACTCCAGGTGTTTCTTGACTTCCTACTTTTGCATTCCAGTCCCCTATAATGAAAAGGACATCTTTTGGGGGTATTAGTTCTAGCAGGTCTTGTAGATCTTCATAGAACCATTCAACTTCAGCTTCTTCAGCATTACTGGTCAGGACATAGACTTGGATTACCGTGATATTAAATGGTTTGCCTTGGAAATGAACAGAGATCATTGTGTCATGTTTGAGACTGTATCCAAGTACTCCTTTTTGGACTCTTTTGTTGACTATGATGGCTATTCCATTTCTTCTGAGGGATTCCTGCCCATAGTAGTAGATATAATGGTCATCTGAATTAAATTCACCCATTCCTATCCATTTTAGTTCGCTGACTCCTAAAATGTCAACGTTCACTCTTGCTATCTCCTTTTTGACCACTTCTATTTTGCCTTGATTCATGGACCTAACATTTCAGATTTCTATGCAATATTTCTCTTTACGGCATCAGACTTGACTTCTGTCTCCAGTCACCTCCACAACTGGGTGTTGTTTTTGCTTTGGTTCTGTCTCTTCATTCTTTCTGGAGTTATTTCTCCACTGATCTCCAGTAGCATAGTGGGCACTTACTTACCTGAGGAGTTCATCTTTCAGTGTCCTGTCTTTTTGCATTTTCATACCGTTCATGGGGTGCTCAAAGCAAGAATATTGAAGTTGTTTGCTATTCCCTTCTTCATTGGACCTTGTTTTGTCAGAACTCCCCACCATAATCCATCCATCTTGGGTGGCCCTACATGGCATGGCTCATAGTTTCATTGCGTTACGCAAGGCTGTGGTCCATGTGGTCAGATTGGTTAGTTTTCTGTGATTGTGGTTTTCAGTCTGTCTGACCTCTGATGGAGAAGGGCAGAGGCTTATCACTGAAAGATTTAGATTGACATATTACACTACCATGTGTAAAATAATACATAGCTAGTGGGAACTCGCTGTGTAGCACAGCGAGCTCAGCCCAGTGCTCTGTGATGGCCTACATGGATGGCATGGCACGGGTGTGAGGGAGGGAGGTTCAAGAGTGTCGGCATATATGTATACATATAGCTGATTTACCACATTGTACAGCAGAAACTAATACAACCTTGTAAAGCAACTATTTTTCAGTTTAAAGAAGAAGAGCTGATGGGCTACACAGTCATACAGGTGCATAATGCTGCCCTTAAGAATGGCGGGGGGGAGAATGATGGGGGGGATTTGGGGAGCTATTTTCAAGTACCAAGATACACACTCTTAGCATGACCATTCAAAGAGTCACTTTTCACTTTGGGGTCATGGAGGGATAAATACAAAAGAAGAGAAACTTAAACTCCTCTACTTGGACAGCTGAGACGCTTCAATACTCCATGGCACAAAGGCCTAACATCTAGTGCCAAGAGATTACTTCTCCCTTAAGAGACAGCTTTTCAACCAATGGAGCTGAAAAATCACCTCCATTACAACATCTTATGTGGGGCTTTGTATATAATAGGCCCTGTTCTAGACACATCACCTTTCTTAAACCTCACAATAAAGTAATACTCTAGGGAACAATTTATTTACCATGTATAGGCCTGCTAATGAAAGTTCAGTAACCTACATAGAGCATCACTACTAGATTCAAGTAGGACTTGTATCCATTCCCAGACATTTTGATTCCATGATCTAATTTATCAAATGCTAGAGTCATTCTCACAGATATAATGATCTGGCTAATTTTCCAGTGGAATCTGGAATTAATCCCACCCAATGGGAAAAATCAGTCCCTTCTGGACCATCACCAAGCAACAATGACACAATCTGCTATTTTCTAGTTTGTTTCCAGTGGCATCAGTACAAAGTCAAGTTCTTATCATAGTCTAAGAATGAAATCCCTGGTAATTACATCCCGAAAGATTTTACGTCCAAGCCTTCCTATGGCCTCCTTATTTTGTCATTGAGGTTGTTCATTTTCTACTAGAAAAGGACTCAGACACACTCTTGGAGCGAGGCATAGCTGGAGCTGGACATACATCTCACCCAGATGACAGCATCTTAACGACTTAGTGGTGTTAAATTCCCAGGAACATTTTCTCTCTTGGAAGAGAGCAAAAACAGATTGAATTGGGACAAACACTTTCTCTGGTCCTAATCAGTACTTTTCTTCTTAATGGGTAGAAAGACAAGAAAAACAAATCCAGTTTATATGACACACACTGAGGTAGTCTCATCATCATTGCTGTGCACCTGTTCTCATTCAGTTACAATACAACATGAGTCAAATTTGCTGAGGATTCACATGCATGCATACACAAAACTGCTCACACGCATCCATATAGATGACTTTGGAAGGAAAAACACTAAGATGTTAACAGTGGCTCACTGGATGGTGGGAATGAAAGCATCTCTAATTTTCACCTTTACATATTTTCCTATTTTCTCGTTATTTTCTATAAAAAAAAAAATGTTACTTTTATAATCAGTAGAAACACTGCTTGAAATACTACATCCCAAAGTCACAATGGACTAGAAGTCAGAAGAGCTCTGGCTATGTTCCCACGCCTATTCCTACCAGTAGTGAATCTTGGAGTAAGCCACTTAATTCTCTAAGATGCAAATTTGTCAACTGTAAAACTGAGTGTTGATTCCTAAACAGCCTTGAAAGAATTATTGAAAGGATTAGAGAGATAATGTACATGAAAGTCCTTGTTAAACTGTATTCAAAGCTGTGATAGCCCTGTCTTTATGTAACAGCAAAGGTTATTACTTAAAAGCAAGAACAGTTTTGGAAGTTCCATCTCACTGCTGAATCTAGCAAAGGGCTAAACAACAGGTTCCCTAAAAACAAATGAGTACTTGATTCAAAATGTTTAAGTGATATGGCTTCCACTGGAAGGGTTACATAACCTTTTCATTACAATAGATGATTATTATCAGATGGTATTCCCAGAGACAGTAATGGGTGTAACTATTATTTAGGGAAAGAGGGACAGGGGTAAGAATGCAATGTACTTGCTTAGACATTCTATTTTTTCCCAGGTGTAAAAATCGCCAGACAGAGAATTAAGTTACAGAGATGGAATACCCCACAAGGGGAAAAATTAGACTGTAAAAGTGCACAGCTAAGCATATTTTCATGATGATTCAAAATGTACATTTTGAACCTCTTAATGTGCTACATTTAGGAAGACTAATGAAGGCTGAAAGAAGCCAAGCACATCAAGTTGGGTAGGAAGAGGAAGATTAAAAAACAAAACAAAATTTAAAAAAACCTTGGACTCCCTTTTCCATTACACCAAAGTTTTTCCCTAGAGACTATATTGCTGTTGCTGCTGCTAAGTCACTTCACTCGTGTCCCACTCTGTACGACCCCATAGATGGCAGCCCAGCAGGTTCCCCCGTCCCTGGGATTCTCCAGGCAAGAACACTGGAGTGGGTTGCCATTTCCTTCTCCAATGCATGAAAGTGAAAAGTGCAAGTGAGGTCACTCAATCGTGTCCAACTCCGAGTGACCCCATGGACTGCAGCCTACCAGGCTCCTCTGTTTATGGGATTTTCCAGGCAAGAGTACTGGAGTAGGGTGCCACTGCCTTCCCCAACAGACTATATTGGGAATCTTTAATGTTTTAGTAAGAACAATGGGCTGACACAGAATGGATTTCAGCAGGAAAATGAGAAGATCAAACTTAAGTAAGAAAAAAGCAGAATTAACAGAGGTTTTCATAAAGGCTGAAGGTAATGTTAAGTAAAATGTAATGACTAAAATTAAGGAGGTAACAACAGTCCTCTATTTCTTCATTTATCTAAGTAGTTTGGAGTATGGTGTTTACTCCCAAGGGCCAAGGTCTCAAGGGGACCTCCACCAGGGCTACCGCTCTGGTGAGAGGCTTAGAACACAGGTCCTCTCAGAAACACTTGAACAGACAAGAGATACTTCCTAAGGAAGATAGTGCATGGGAAATACAATCATTAACTTATGGCATTTGAAGGACTCTCCACATATCTGGTCATCTTACGGGGCAAATCAGCTCAACGAAGATACTCTTCCCAGAAATATCAAGTGTGCACCTTGCTATTCTCATTGGTCTATTTCCTTCCGGGAAGCTGAACATCAAGGATAGGAAACCAAGACTGGGGAACTCCAGTATAAAGCACTCTAGGAAAAGACTTACTCTAAAACCGTATGTAACTGTCTAAATAATCTAAACTGGAATAGACTTCTTACCTAGGGAGAGGGTAAGTGGTAAAAAAAAAAAAAAAAAAACCACTGAGTTTTAAGTTCGTTCTGAAGTGATAATCTCAGTGTTACAGAAATCTGAAACTACATGCTCTATTTATTTATAGAGTTAACAAATACATAAAAGAACTATAAAAAGCACTCCTTAGGCAGAGCATCTTCTTGTGGTAGAGTAACACACAATAAAAGTTCATGACTGCTTTTATTTCTTCTGCCATCTCTTTTTATTAAGAAAAAATCTTTTAGAAGTATTGCCTTCTCTATTGGAGAAAGGACATCCTTTATGTGAGTAAACTAACAGGAGGAAACGTATGTAATTTTTCTTTATAGTTTTATCAAGTAATACATTCTTATTTTACTTACAGCATAAATGTACTTACAGTATGAATATAAAGAGAGAAGTAACAATATATATCTTAAGATTTTTTTATTGCAGTAAAATATAAAGTTTAGATATTAACTATCTTAAGTGGCCTTAACTACATTCCCATTTTTGTGAAACCATCACCACTATCCATATCTAGAATGTTTTCATCACCCCGCAGAGAAACCCAACCATTAAACTATAAATTTGCAATGGAATATTACTCAGCCATTAAAAGAAACAAAATCAGGTTATCCGTAGAAAGGTAGATGGACATACAGTCTGTCATACAGAATGAAGTCAGAAAAACAAATATCACAAATTAACACACACATGTGGAATTGAGAAAACTGATCCAGATGAACCTATTTCCACAGCAGTAATAGAGATGCACATGCAGAGAAAGGACATGTGGTCTCAGCGGTGTGTAGGAAAGGGTGGACAAATTGAATAGTATTAACATATATACGCTGCTGCTGCTGCTAAGTCACCTCAGTCGTGTCCGACTCTTCGCGACCCCATGGACTGCAGCCTACCAGGCTCCTCTGCCCATGGGATTTTCCAGGCAAGAGTACTGGAGTGGGTCGCCACTGCCTTCTCTGATGTATACACTGCTGCTGCTGCTGCTGCTGCTGCTGCTGCTGCTACTAAGTCGCTTCAGTCATGTTCAACTCTGTGCGACCCCACAGACGGCAGCCCACCGGGCTCCCCCATCCCTGGGATTCTCCAGGCAAGAATACTGGAGTGGGTTGCCAGTTCCTTCTCCAATGCATGAAAGTGAAAAGTGAAAGGGAAGTCACTTCAGTCGTGTCTGGCTCTTCGTGACCCCCATGGACTGCAGCCCGCCAGGCTCCTCCGTCCATGGGATTCTCCAGGCAAGAGCACTGGCGTGGGTCGCCACTGCCTTCTCTGATGTATACACTGCTACGTGTAAAACAGACAGCCAGTGGGAACGTGCTGTATAGCACACAGGGCTCCGTTCAGTGCTCTGTGATGACTTAGAGGAGTGGGATGGGGGGGTGGTAGGAGAGGTCCAAGAGGGAGGGAATATATGTGTAGCTATAGCTGATTCACTTTGTTGTACAGAAGAAACTAACACAACATCGTAAGGCAATTACACTCCAATTAAAACACAAACAGTAACTTTATCCCTTCAGTCAGCCCCTGGGAACCATTACTCTACTTCCTGTCTATACAAATTTTGACAGGTATAATCTGTTTTATGTTAAGACTGTATATCCAAAGCAAACTTTGTGATTTCTCAAGTCCATTCAAGGTCTTTGCCCCATAGGCATGTTCCAAATACTAGCGACTATCACCAGTTCTTTGTGTAGGTCACCTGAGAGTGAGAGGCTTGTGTTCGGGGCCGAACTTTGCTGAATGAGGGACATCCAACCTTGGAAAAACCCAGTTTTCCTCTAGGAGCCTTGAATTTACATTATAAGAGCATGGACTATACAGCTTTTTATTATTCTTACAATGAAAGACAAAACTCCTGAAAATAGCCTTTGAGGCCTTGCACAATCTCCCTACTCATCTTTCCAGCCGCCATTACCCCAATCAATCTGCTTCTTGTTCTCAAAGCTTGCTGTACAGATCTTTTCCCCATCCCTGACCATGCCTTGTTCCTCCCATCACAGGGCATTTATGCCATGTTTTCTCCATCTATGCCATTTCCTCTTTGAAATGCCTTTGCCTTTTCTGCTCACCTTCATTTCTAGTGATTCTGCAGGTTTAAGAATTACTTTCTCAGGAAAGCCTTTTCTACTGTTCTTTTTCAGTCCATTATAAATTCTCATTGAACTATTATATTTTTTTGAGTAGATGTTTTAGAAGTATCTACTCAGTTGGTGCTTCCCCAATTAATGTGTCTGTTCCTCTAAATTATGTATGCCATATAAGGACAGGCAACAGTGGTTGATTTCCATAGAATTTCCAAAGCCTCAGTCATGATCCAACACAGAGTTGGCACATTTATCAAACACTTTGGTTGCAAGTAACTGAAAACACAATCCAAACTTGCTCAAGAAAAAGTAATTTTAAACTCACAGGCTGGGCTGTCTTTAGGAATGTCTTAAGATTAGAGATAAATTCAAGAGCCCTATCTTCAGATACAAAACATCCTTTCATAAGCTGTGGACACAGTGTTCCTCTGTGTCTCCCTAATAACAGGTTGAGGGTCCTAGAGGTAACTGCCAAGAACACAGGAATGATGTTCCCAGGAACCTCATGTCAGTTCCAGCTTTATTGCATTAGCTTTGATGTAAGCACTATTGCACTTGAGAGCAAAATATGAACCCAACTGTGCAAATGTACACCACTGGAAAAATCAGAGCTCCTCTGTGGGGGACTAATGTGCATTAGCAGAGAAAAGTGAGGGCAATTTTCCCTGCAGTTAATCTACTTCTTCTCCTTCCTGTGGCTTTGTCAGGTGCAAGGCGGAAAAGGCAATTACATGTTCTTTATTTCATCTCTTGATTTTTGTTTTTTTTTTTCATTAAATTAAAAGCAAAGAAACTAAGACTTGTGGAGTCTTTGGTTCTCAGATTTAGAAGAGACTTCAGATGTCAGCGAGACCAAGGGTGAAGACATTCCTTTTACTCCTTTATTCATTCAATGGAGTCATTGTCAATGTCATACATTCCATGAATCTCTTCCTCCAAACATCTTCTAAATTCAAACTGAACCCAAATTTGTTGCCAAAGAATTGAGTTCCAGGGACCTATTTTCTGTCTCTATCAATTACTTAACTTTTTGATTTAAATTACATTAATTTTTACCCAAAGGACAGCTGGAAGGTAGTCAAGACATGGATTAAAAGCTGAGAAAAGAATTCTGAGGTTTTTTTAGCTGATACAGAATGAACGTCACCTGCAAGTGATTATGAGTTGGCCTACAATTCTAAATTATTTCCAAATTAACTTTTCTCTGCTGAATGTTCTTTCATTTTACCTAGAGAATTTCTACAAGATTTGTGATGTATTAAGTATTAGCATTTCTACTGTACAAACGATGAGCTAAGAGCTCATTAAATCTCACTGGTCATGGTTATAGGTTCAGAAGGACAGGAAAAGAATAAATCTGGTGGATGATGGGTAAGCATGTCTTTCACCAGCTGCTCTGAAGTACTTTGATTTTGTGTCTGGCACTGCGCTAGGGGCTTCAAATAATCTTCATATCCCATTTGGTCTTCATATCAGCTCTATAGAGTAGATATTATTATCCCCATTTTACAAATGGTACAAAAGAGGCTCAAAGAAGTTGGAGGCACAATCACGAGTGAGTCACGGTACCTGAGTCACGGTACCTCAGAGCAGGGTTTCTGTTCCCCTCTTAAGCATACTATTTAACAACTGATACAAAGTCTCCCCCTTGGAGGAACAGATGATCTTTCAGTGATAATTTCCCTCTATTCATACACTGAGCTACAATTCTGGGCCCAGATCTATTTTGGAGGCTGTGGGAAAGCAAAAATAGTATTAAAGATCTTACTTGTTATGAAAGGGTCAACCAATGAAAATGACTTAGACAAGTACATATTCATCATACATTACAGAGGAAAAAGACTGGCCACCCGAAAATGTCTCTCTGGCATGCTGATTATTTTGAGCTGAAAGCAATCAAGGCTCAGAAGAGGCACTTGCCTGGGGGAGCACTGGCTAAGACTCTGCTTCCAATTCAGAAGGCCTGGGTTTGATTCCTGACCAGGGAACTAGAAACCACATGCCGCAATGAAGACCCAATGCAGCCAAACGAATACATGTATAAAGACTCAGGGAGAAAGTTTCCTTCCCTTTAACTGCCTGAAGAATTTTGATATTCTATTCCGGCAATAGTCTCTCTATCACCAGAGATATCTGCAGTGAATATAGGTAGGTGTGATGTGGCAGGGGGAATGGGGGCGGGGGGGATCAGGCCTAGAGATCAGAATCTACTCTTGTCCCATGTCTCTGAATGGCCCATCAAACATTTATTCACCAAAATTTACTTTTCCATCTCCAGGTAAATTGCTTGCCTTCCCCTCTGAAGTGCCAAACCTTTACTCTCAACAGACAGCTTCCTTTATCTTAAGCTAAAGATAGTACTTAAAGTGAGAGTTTCAAGCATTCTGGTGAGTTACTCAGTTTTTCTGGGCCTCTCTGATGTATACGTGTTATTAAGTTTTGGTTTTCTCTGTTAATCAGTCTCATGTTAATTCAAATGTAATTTCTAAACCAGTCAGGAGGACCTAGAAGGGTAGAAAAAAAATTTCTTCCCCCAAAATACGTTCTGTAACATTTGATTTCTACAAGCTTGTACTGTTTCCCATTTAAAAAAATAAAATAAAGATGTATACAAAGCAATGCAAAGCACGAGCATCTACTACTCTTTCTTTGTGACTAAAACCCCTGTATCTCACTTCTGTCTGTCTTTAGCCACTCATTCACGAGTTTCAGTTTGTTTGTTTTGGCCATACTGCACAGCATGTGGGATCTCAGTTCCCCGACCAAAGATTGAACCCACACACTCTGCATTGGATGCATGCTAACCAAACCACTGACTGCCAGGGAAGTCCCATCATCCCAGAGTTTTAATGATTAAATATGTTCTAACAAAAGCCTGTCGTTGCATACACTGAGGCCCAATTACAATCCACTGATCTAAAACATCCTCATGTGTGCATAATGTTTTGAAACATTCATTCAATTAAAAACTGAGTGCTTTCTAACCTCAAGGCACTGGGCAGGGGCTGAGTACACAGCTTTGAGGCTTTCTTCACCACACCAGACTCACTTTTCCTCTTTGCTTTTGTCCCAAGCAACCTTGAAAGAGCCATGCCTTAGGAAAACTATGACATCTTTCTGATTTCAGCTACTAAATCACTGTGTGATAAGGAAAATGGAAGGAGAAAAGCAACAGCAACCAGATGTTTTAGGATAGACAGGCTAGTACAGTACAATTTACCAAACATTTTGAAGAAATTGTGTGCAATATGAAGAGCTGATTTAAATATCTACAATTGATATTTTAAAATTCTATTTATATAACACTAAGAGATCAGCCCTGGGATATCTTTGGAAGGAATGATGCTAAAGCTGAAACTCCAGTACTTTGGCCACCTCATGTGAATAGTTGACTCATTGGGAAAGACTCTGATGCTGGGAGGGATTGGGGGCAGGAGGAGAAGGGGATGACAGAGGATGAGATGGCTGGATGGCATCATGGACTCGATGGACGTGAGTCTCAGTGAACTCTAGGAGTTGGTGATGGACAGGGAGGCCTGGTGTGCTGCGATTCATGGGGTTGCAAAGAGTCGGACACAACTGAGTGATTGAACTGAACTGAAGAGCTAATGGCAATGATGGATAAGACATGTCAAGATTTGGGCTAAGTAATACCAACTTAAAAAATGTCACTTGCCAAATGAAGAAGGAAGAGACAGAGGATGACATGGTTGGATGTTATCACCAAATCAAAGGACATAAGTTTGAGCAAACTCTGGGAAATAGTGAAGGACAGGGAAGCCTGGTGTGCTACAGCTCATAGGGTTGCAAAGAGTCAGACACATCTTAGCAACTGAACAACAAGTGGTTGTATAAGAATTCAGTCACTAGTCACTATAGCCATGGAACGTCAACACATCCCGAAAGGAGGTCAAGGAGGTAATCAGGAATGAAGCACTTTGTGCACTAGAAAAACTGGCAGAACAAGCCTTTAGATAGTTGTTATTTTCAGGAGAAATCTTTTGTTCTTGGATTCTTTCATGTTCCCATACTTAGAAAAGCACTAAAATCATTAACTGAGGTTTCTGTTCCTAGTGACTAGCAGCAAGCTTCTAACCAGATGTGTGCTTGGCTGCACATGTGCCCTTCATCAAAATCACATCTATACTGACCTATTCCATTACCTTTTTGGAGCAGTTCCTCAGAGCTATCAGAGAAGCTGTCAGGAAATCCCCAAATAAAACTGAAACTCATGGATCTCACAGGATGCATCTTTATGTGTCGACAGTGTTTATACCCCTTTTGCCTAACAAGAACTCCAGAAGGTAGGTACTGTCATGGTGCTCATTTTGTAGACAGCAAATGAGAATGCAGAGGGGGAAACTGCCCACGGCCGTTGCAGAGCCTATAGCAGGGACTACTGTATTATGATACTGTTTGCTACCCAGGTGCTCGGTGCTGGTGATGGAAGATTGGCAGAGACAGAAAGAAATGTTACTTTAATAGGATAAACAGACGCTTCATACAACCAAGAGTGAGATATTAAAGGTGGTCCCTGAGTTACAACCCATGAACATCCCAACAAGAAAAATACAGGCTAAGAGCATCTGCCTGTGGCTACTGACTGCGTGACACAGGCGCTGAGCCTGTCGGAGCCTCACTTGCCTCACCTAGCAGGAGAAGATGGCCAGAGAGAGCCAAGTGCATAACAGAGAGCACAGAGGAAGCCCAGCGTCACTCCTGACACAGGTAACTGGTAAATCAATCTAGCCTAAATCTGAAGGGTGGATTTTTTTAATTCTGTCTAGTCCCTGAAGATAGAAGCAACATGTACACTGGACGGAAGCCAGTACTGGGTAATCTCATTGCTTTTTCCTCCCATACCACCACTCTATTCTTGTGTAGAGCATCAAACCAATGCACCAGGTAAATTCTGTGGATATGAAAATCATGGGCTCCACTGGAACAGACTTTCACTCATAACCCCTGGTTGATCTGTTGATCTGATGATCAACAGATTCATTTAGGGGGGTTTGTTTTCCTACAACAACACACTGCTCAGGAGATGTGACATACTCCAGCAGTAATGGGAGTTCATAATGACCAAGAATCCATAGCATATGGATAGATTAAAGAAACCAGGAGGCACACATGGTAGGGCCTCCACAGAGGGAGGAGTATGTGCCTTGGGAAAACCTTCAGTAGGTTATGGTGCTATGTACCCTAGGGAAGCAGGAGGGCTTTGAGACTCCCAAGATTCTGGTCTAACAATTTCTAAAATAGGTCAGGGACAGTGCTGGTCTATCCCTAAGTTTTCATCACCTGAAATAAAACTAGAAAAATAATGACTTTTTTTTTACACAAAAATTATATTCCCTTTTAATCAGTACCCTTCATCCTGAGTTCATGTATTACCTACACTTGGAGAGTTAAAATATTTCTCTTACTATAAAAAATAGTGACTGGTTTTCGTATGTTTTGTTCTTGTCATTTAAACTTCTAGTTAAGGGGGAAAAATATTTGGTGAATCCATGTCAGAGATTTCCTTTACTTGTTTTTAAAATATTACTTCTTAAATCCAAATATATGGTAACTGATCATCTAATCCGGTATCTCAACTAGAATAATGAGTAGAAAAGCTGTGATAAAGTATTTAAGACTAAGTCTCATTCAAACATAAGTATTATCAGCATTGGCTTCTGAAAGTGTTCATGACATCACTGGAAAATTCTCAACAACCCTTCATGAACATTATGGCTTATCAAACAGTGCATCTAAAATGTTTTTGACCTTCTAAGATCATGACTTCTTTCTGGGGGTGATTGCAGCCATGAAATTAAAAGACACTTACTCCTTGGAAGGAAAGTTACGACCAACCTAGATAGCATATTCAAAACCAGAGACATTACTTTGCTGACTAAGGTCCGTCTAGTCAAGGCTATGGTTTTTCCTGTGGTCATGTATGGATGTGAGTGTTGGACTGTGAAGAAGGCTGAGCACCAAAGAATTGATGCTTTTGAACTGTGGTGTTGGAGAAGACTCTTGAGAGTCCCTTGGACTGCAAGAAGATCCAACCAGTCCATCCTGAAGGAGATCAGCCCTGGGATGTCTTTGGAAGGAATGATGCTAAAGCTGAAACTCCAGTACTTTGGCCACCTCATGTGAAGAGTTGACTCATTGGAAAAGACTCTGATGCTGGGAGGGATTCGAGACAGGAGGAAAAGGGGACGACAGAGGATGAGATGGCTGGATGGCATCATGGACTCAATGGATGTGAGTCTGAGTGAACTCCAGGAGTTGGTGATGCACAGGGAGGCCTGGTGTGCTGTGATTCATGGGGTCGCAAAGAGTCAGACATGACTGAGTGAGTGAACTGAACTGAACGGAATCTTCATTTATCGTTAAAGACTGGAATCAGTCTTAGCTAGAAGCAAGAAAATCCTTCACTTTTTTTGGCTACAATTTGAAGCAAGTGCTAAACAACCCTCTAGATCAGTCCTCCTCAGTTCAGTTCAGTACAGTTCAGTCGCTCAGTCATGTCTGATTCTTTGTGACCCCATGAATCGCAGCACGCCAGGCCTCCCTGTTCATCAACATCTCCTGGAGTTCACTCAGACTCACGTCCATCAAGTCCGTGATGCATTCCAGCCATCTCATCCTGGGTCGTCCCCTTCTCCTCCTGCCCCCAATCCCTCCCAGCATCAGAGTCTTTTCCAATGAGTCAGCTCTTCGCATGAAGTGGCCAAAGTACTGGAGTTTCAGCCTCAGCATCAGTACTTCCAATGAACAATCAGGACTCATCTCCTTCAGGATGGACTGGTTGGATCTCCTTGCAGTCCAAGGGACTCTCACAAGTCTTCTCCAACACCACAGTTCAAAAGCATCAATTCTTCAGCGCTCAGCCTACTTCACAGTCCAACTCTCACATCCATACATGACCACAGGAAAAACCATAGCCTTGACTAGGCGGACCTTATTCGGCAAAGTAATGTCTCTGCTTTTGAATATACTATCTAGGTAGGTCACAACTTTTCTTCCAAGGAGTAAGCGTCTTTTAATTTCATGGCTGCAGTCACCATCTGCAGTGATTTTGGAACCCAAAAAAGCAAAGTCTGACACTGTTTCTACTGTTTCCCCATCTATTTCCCATGAAGTGATGGGACCAGATGCCATGATCTTGGTTCTCTGAATGTTGAGCTTTAAGCCAACTTTTTCACTCTCCTCTTTCACTTTCATCAAGAGGCTTTTTAGTTCCTCTTCACTTTCTGCCATATGGGTGGTCATCTGCATATCTGAGGTTATTGATATTTCTCCCAGCAATCTTGATTCCCGCTTGTGTTTCTTCCAGTCCAGGGTTTCTCATGATGTACTCTGCATAGAAGTTAAATAAGCAGGGTGACAATATACAGCCTTGATGCACTCCTTTTCCTATTTGGAACCAGTCTGTTGTTCCATGTCCAGTTCTAACTGTTGCTTCCTGAGCTGCATACAGATTTCTCAAGAGGCAGGTCAGGTGGTCTGGTATTCCCATCCCTTTCAGAATTTTCCACAGTTTATTGTGATCCACACAGTCAAAGGTTTGGCATAGTCAATAAAGCAGAAATAGATGTTTTTCTGGAACTGTCTTGCTTGTTCCATGATCCAGCGGATGTTGGCAATTTGATCTCTGGTTCTTCTGCCTTTTCTAAAACCAGCTTGAACATCAGGGAGTTCACGGTTCACGTATTGCTGAAGCCTGGCTTGGAGAATTTTGAGCATTTACTTTACTAGCATGTGAGATGAGTGCAATTGTGCGGTAGTTTGAGCATTCTTTGGCATTGCCTTTCTTTGGGATTGGAATGAAAACTGACCTCTTCCAGTCCTGTGGCCACTGCTGAGTTTTCCAAATTTGCTGGCACATTGAGTGTAGCACTTTCACAGCATCATCTTTCAGGATTTGAAACAGCTCAACTGGAACTCCATCACCTCCACTAGCTTTGTTCGTAGTGATGCTTTCTAAGGCCCATTTGACTTCACATTCCAAGATGTCTGGCTCTAGATTAGTGACCACATCATCATGATTATCTGAGTCTTGAAGATCTTTTTTGTACAGTTCTTCTGTGTATTCTTGCCACCTCTTCTTAATATCTTCTGTTTCTGTTAGGTCCAGACCATTTCTGTCCTTTATGGAGCCCATCTTTGCATGAAATGTTCCCTTGGTTCTCTAATTTTCTTGAAGAGATATCTAGTCTTTCCCATTCTGTTGTTTCCTCTATTTCTTTGCATTGATTGCTGAAGAAGGCTTTCTTATCTCTTGCTATTCTTTGGAACTCTGCATTCAGATGCTTATATCTTTCCTTTTTGCCTTTGCTTTTCACTACCATTTGTAAGGGCTCCCCAGACAGCCATTTTGCTTTTTTGCATTTCTTTTCTATGTGGATGGTCTCGATGCCTGTCTCCTGTACAATGTCACAAACCTCATTCCATAGTTCTTCAGGCACTCTATCCATCAGATCTAGACCCTTAAATCTATTTCTCACTTCCACTGTATAATCATAAGGAATTTGATTTATGTCATACCTGAATGGTTTAGTGGTTTTCCCTACTTACTTACATGTTAATACATATATACATAACATTACAAAGGAGAATATTATTTATTGTGTTAATATCACAATTTCTACTTTGCATAAGATCAACTATGTACAACCGTGAGCCCAGCACTGCTAGCTGCTGTGTGACCTTGAACGAGCCTCTTCCTTACCCAGAAATCTAGAATATGAGAACATCAAAATAGACAAGTCATAAAATTCCACCTGCCTCTGAAGGTCAAGCATAGTGGGCTATCCTTTATGAAGGACTTACCGTATACTTCTACTGCTAAGTCACTTCAGTCATGTCTGACTCTGTGTGACCCCATAGATGGCAGCCCTCCAGGCTCCCCTGTCCCTGAGATTCTCCAGGCAAGAGAACTGGAGTGGGTTGCCATTTCCTTCTCCAATGCATGAAAGTGACAAGATAAAGTGAAGTCGCTCAGTCGTGTCTGACTCTTAGCGACCCAATGGACTGCAGCCTACCAGACAACTCTGTTCATGGGATTTTCTAGGTAAGAGTACTGGAGTGGGGTGCCATGGCCTTCTCCATATTGTATACTAGGCATCACTTAAATGTTTACATTGCAGCATCTCTTTCAGTTATCTCAATTATCCTATCAGTGACTACTGTTGTAAATGACTTCATATATAATAAGATACTGAATCTTAGAGAAGTTAAATACATTTTCAAGATTATACTTGCCAGTAAGTGCCAGAATCTATGTTCAAATCTTAACTAAGTCTGGGAGCTTGAAATTCAGGTGCAAATGATTTTATCCGATAGAGTTAAAAAGTAGAGTTCAGTAGATAAATATTAGATATTTTCATATATATAAAATAGAGATAATAGCTATCATAGAACATTTAGTACTGCATCTAGTACAATAGCAATTATTCCATAAAATGTTATTATAAAACATAACCAGAGATGCTGATAGAGCCCTTAAACTTATAACTAAGCATATAGAAGAGAGGAAGGAAAACAAAACAAAAATTACCTCTACTTTAGAGCCCTATTTGAGCTCTAGTAATAGTATCTCTTGGACCAGTTTTCCTGTTTCCATTCATTCCATCCAATCACCCAGTTTCATGGCAAGCTAGAGAACAGTTAGGAGCACTGGTGAAGAGTCTAGGGACTTGGATTCCAAAACAGTGCAGTTAAGAGAATGAGCATAGACGTCAGGCTGTCAGCATTCAAGGTCTGATTCTACCATGAAGTGGAGTTATAGAAACTCTCTAAGACACAGTTTGCAGAATGATAATAATAGGATATAGTTGGCCCACAAGACCTGGGATTGAATACCAGCAATATGTTGGCTATGTGACCTTAGGAAATTTACTTAACTTCTCTGTGCCAAATTTCCTTATAATAAGGAGAATATTAATAATGATGATGTGCGTGTGTGTGTTAGTTGCTCAGTCGTATCTGACTCTTTACCATCTCATAGACTGTAGCCCATCAGGCTCCTTTGTCCACAGAATTCTCCAAGTAAGAATACTGGAGTGGATTGCCATTCCCTTCTCCAGGGTACTAAAAGAGTTCCATCAAATAATACACGTACAGCAAATGTTTAAAACAGTATTTAGAACTGAATAAGAGTTGTTTTTTTATATATATATATTTACATAGTCCGCTATTAAGATCTGGGGTAACCTTGGCCAAGTCCATTCTCTCTCTGGAACTCAGCTTCTACAGTACCTACCTGGTGGTTTTCCACTCCATGGATCTATGTTTGGAAGCTGCAAATCCTCTGTTGATTTTGCCCTATACTATCGGGCAGCTGTAATCCTTGGAATCAGCTAGGAGAAACTGAAAGAGTATTACAAAATAAGCCCTGTCTCTGCCCAACACCTCCTCCTTCCTGTTTGTCTTTGGCCGCGAGGGATGCTAAGGTAGGGCCTGTGGTCCCGTGGTACTTCTTTTCCCTATCGTTTTAGCATCCCCTCCATCTCCAAGTGGTCTATCCTCCATGAGGCCATCTACTACGACCCACATCAGAGGAGGAAACCGAGGTTTAGCGAGTCTTAAGAACGGCCCTTTCTGGGCCAGTCTCTAACCCAGAATGACCTTACACTTAGCCTGTAGTAGCACCACAGAGTGAAGCTTCTTTTATTTATTTATTTACTTTTTAAGTGGACCACTTTATACTTGCAAAATAAATTCTGAGTCTTCCAATTCTGTTAACATAGCTGCAAACTGGCCTTGAGACAGCAAGAGGAGTACAGGTAGAGGCCAGGGCCTGTTTTCAGGGCAGATAGTGTTTCCAAACAGAAGGTGTTTCAAAGGTCAGATCAAGACACACACTGCTTCCAGAACAATGCCGCTAGGCTTTCCTCTGCTCCTCTTCTGAGCCGCTTTTTCCCAGCCTCTGGTTTGAAGAAGCCAACTCAATCAGTGAGTTTCAAAAAGCCATGCCAGGAAAAGATAGCTTATAATCCCAGCATCATTAGGATTAATGTGTCAAACAGGTTTGAGAAATGCCAGTAAGAAAACGGGCCAATCTCAATGCATGTGGATTTTTATTACTAAAATTCTAGTCTCCCCTGCTAGCCTGGTGCCTTCTAGAAAAGGCTGTAACTTGTGGGTGAATTTTCACTAAAGCGGTACTGCCTGTTTGCCCCTATAAATGTGATGAGACAGGTGAAGAGGATAAATGTGATAACATCTCAGTTTTGAAACCAACACAAGAGGATGTTCCAAATACGTTTCTTACCTGTGACCTGAATTAGCAGAAAAGGAGAGGGTGCAAGGTGGGAGGGGGCCGGGTGTGTTAGTGCATATGCAAGGAAGTCCCATTTTAAGCAAACCAGCCAAGAAATACATTGGCTCTATAACAACAGCCAAAAAAAAAAAAAAAAAGAAAAGCAGAAGTGTTTCTGAAACTTTAACAGACATAACAGTCACTTGGAGATCTTACTAAATGAGAATCTGCATTTTAACAAGTGTGTGCCAGAGACCGAGATTCTGCATTTCTGACACGTCCCCATGTCACGGTCCATAGAGCATCCTTTGAGTCACACGGAATCATATGACAAATTGTCACTTGATAGAGGGCTCAGGATAAGATTTATTTCATATACATAGGTAGTCCACACATAACTTTTTCTTTCACTAAAACTATGCATATTTTGATTAACAGCTTTTATCTTTTCAGAAGTAAAATTTTCTACCTTTTAATCTTTTCACGTCTCTGAAATGAGGATGCCCTCTGCAATTCACAGTGTTCTATAAGCTGTCAGCCAAGTGCTGGACTTGAGTTATATTGAAGGTACCACTGCCTGGGCACCTGGAAACATCAAAATCTAAGCACCAAAAATGCAGAAAAAAACAAACTTATGGTTAAGGGGGAAAGTGGGGAGAGAGGGACAAATTAGGAGGGGTAAATTAGGGATAAATCAGGATAAATTGTGAGGATTAACAAATATACACTAGTATATATAAAATGTATAATCAAAAAGGACATAATCTAGATCACAAGGAACTCTATTGAATACTCTAACAACCCTTATGGGGAAAAAATTTGAAAAAGAAAGTATATATGTATGAAAAGTGAAAGTGTTAGTTGCTCAGTCATGTCCAACTCTTTGCGACACCATGGACCATAGCCTGCCAGGCTCCTCTGTCCATGGAGTTCTCCAGGCAAGAATACTAGAGCAGATAGCCATTCCCTTCTCTAGGGGATCTTCCTAACCCAGAGATCAAATCTCCTGCACTCGCAGGCGGAATCTTTACCATTTGTGCCATCAGGGAAGCTTTGGATATATCGCTTTGTTGCACACCTAAAACTAACACAACATTATAAATGAAATATGGGAGGTTTGGGGGAGAATGGATACATGTGTATGTATGGTCCTTCATTGTTCACCTGAAACTATCACAACAATGCTAATCTGCTATACCTCAATACAAAATAAAATACTTAAAAAGAAGACACATATTCCAATATAAAATTTAAAAATAATTAACAAACAACAAGAAATATGTAAAACAAAACAAAACGGGTGTCAGTAGCTTAGAGAAAATCCTGAAGGCAATCGAGGAGGCAAATGATGTGTGGAGACAGTAGAGGTAAGTCAGTTTTTTCCAAATGTTGCTTAAGTAGCCACCACAAGTAGGCTTGGTCTACTATGCTGCAAAGCCACCTTCAGAGGTTGGCTTTTATTCAGGTGCCGGCTCTAAAAATGCTCCATTGTAAGTGCTCTGGATGACAGAGAGGAGGATTTTGTATTGCAAAAAATTGGTTCAACTCCAGACTGGCTTGGCTGACAGATTATAAAACACTACTGATGATCCAGTTAAAAGTGTGTCAGAGTTCAATTCTGAACAAAGTTTTAGGAACAGTTTATTTGTTCATTTTTTTTTTAAATAGGCACAACACTAATAAAGGATTAAAAAGTCTCCAAATAAATCTAAAGTATATATTTATATCATGGTATAAATACCCAGGTATTCTAAATGATGAGAGAGCAGTCTGTCACCATTTAATTGGCAGTTTTTTCTTCCTCTTTAGTTTAAAAGTGATGGTGAGTTTTATAATCCATGGCATCTTATTGTTGTTGTTGCTCAGTCGCTAAGTTGTGTCTGACTCTTTGCAACCCCATGGACTGCAACACACCAGGCTGCCCTGTCCTTCACTATCTCCCAGAGTTTGCTCAAATCATGTCTACTGAGTTAGTTGATGCTTATATAACCATCTCATTTTCTGTGATCTCCTTCTTCTTTTGCCTTTAGTCTTTCCCAGCATCAGGGTCTTTTCCAATGAGTTAGCTCTTCCCATTAGATGGCCAAAGTATTGGAGCTTCAGTTTCAACATCAGTCCTGGATATTCATTGGAAGGGTCAATTTCCCTTAGGATTGACTGGTTTAATCTCCCTGCAGTCCCAACTCAGGAACTCTCAAGAGTCTTCTCTAGCACCGCAGTTCAAAAGCATCAGTTCTACAGTGTTTAGCCTTCTTTATGGTCCAACTCTCACATCTGTACATGACTACTGGAAAAAAACCATAGCTTTGACTACATGGACCTTTGTCAGCAAAGTGATGTCTCTGCTTTTGAATATGCTGTCTAGGTTTGTCATAACTTCTCTTCCAAGGAGCAAGTGTCTTTTAATTTCAAGGTTGGAGTCACCATTTGAAGGCCAAGAAAATAAAATCTGTCACTGTCTCCATTTTTCCCCCAACTATTTGCCATGAGGTAATGGGACTGGATGCCATAATCTTAAGTCTTTTTAATTAGTTTTAAACCAACTTTTTCACTCTCTTAACACTCATAAAGAGGCTCTTTAGTTCTGCTTTACTTTCTGCCATTAAAGTGGTATTATCTGCATATCTGAGGTTGTTGATATTTTTCTCAGCAATCTTGATTCCAGCTTGTGCTTCATTCAGCCCAGCATTTTGCATGGTGTACCCTGCATACACGTTAAATAAGCAGGTAGCAACATACATCTTTGCTATACTCCTTTCCCAATTTTGAACCAGTCGGTTGTTCCATGTCTAGTTTCAACTGTTCTTCTATTTTAAAGTGGTATACTTTTATTCAGTGATCATATTACAGCATTGTGGATGTTTGTATTTGAAAGTCCAGGGGCGATCTAAACTTTGAGGGGTCACATAAACTATCTCCCAACTGTTGTTTCTTGATCAGCATACAGGTTTCTCAAGAGACAGGTAAGCCATCTCTAAGAATTGTCTGCAGTTTGTTGTGATCCACATGGCCAGAGGCTTTAAGCATAGTCAATGAAGCAGAAGTTTTTTGTAGCATCTTAGGCTTGATTAAATGTGGTAGTGCTTTTTATTGTGCACTTTTCTTGTACCAGACAAGATGCCAAAGAGCCAATTCTCAGAAAACTCTTCAGATATACAACTATTAGAACTGTATAAATTTGTACTAAATATTACCATTTTTTTTCCATTTTACAGAAGAGACTGAGGCATCAGAAGGGGTAACTTTCTTATTCAAGGTCAGACTGCTAAGTTCCAACTCTTAATTGCTAAATTATCTGTAGACAGGTTGGATTTGCATCTAACTAGCCTTTCCTCTACCAGATAGCTTCTTCAAATGGGTCTCAATCAGGTGTGTACCTACCTGCCACTATGCAAGAACTTTTGGAAATGTACCCTTTTATGTTGTGGGTGATGGTGGTAGTGGAGAGGGTGATATGTGGTCATCACAAGGGCTTAGGGGGGACTGTGACATTTAATGAACACAGCCAGGACTCCCAACAGCTCAATAGTTAATACAGCCCTGCAAGGTTAAAAGGATCCCTCAGGAAGGTTAACAGCACCCCTGCTGAAAAACACGATCAGGTATTTTGCCCCAAGAAAATATCTCACTGTAGAATCATGGTAGTGTTGTCCTAATGCATTCCAGAAGCGTCAATCTGTTTCAACTTAATTTGCTGACAAAGGAAAACCTCCCTCTACATCTAAATCCACTTAACCTATAAGCTGTCATTATGATACTTTCAGAATTGCTAAGGTTGTAAGTCTATAGATTTTTTTAAAGATGCAATTGACTTCACTCCTGTTAAATCTGCACTCTAACATATCAAATGGTCCCTTGGGAACCCAGATGATCCACAGGGTAAATAAAGCATGAGAAGAATGCAAAACTCTCTCTGCTAACTTTGAACCAGAGGTTCATGGATGGTATTATTTAACTTTCTTGGGAGTCTAGACAGATAAGGAGGGTCCTCACAGTTTGTGCACCTATCTTCAAGCTTCTTTCCTTATACCTATTTCATCACTACCAGGGTTATCTTCCTACAACCGAATCATTATCACCATTAAAATAATTATCAATATTCTGTGATAAACCACCATGGAAAAGAATATCAAAAAAGAATATGTAGGGTTTCCCTGGTGGTCCAGTGGTTAAGAATCTGTCTTACAATGCAAGGGACATGAGTTTGATCCCAGGTCTGGGATGATTCCACATGCTATGGAGTGCCAAACCCTTGTGCCACAAGTGCTGAGCCACCACTCTAGAGCCGGGAAGCCACAACTGCTGAGCCCACACTGCAGCTACTGAAGCCCACACACCTAGGGCCTGTGCTCTGCAACCAGAAGCCACTGCAATGAGGAGCCTGCACACTGTAATGAAGAGTAGCCTCCATTTGCCACAATGAGACGAATGCTTGGGCAAAGCAACGAAGACCCAGCACAGCCAAAACTAAATTTTTTTTTTTTAAAGAATGTACACACATATATATGTAAACATTTACAATGTTGTGTTAATTTCTGCTGTATAGTAAAATGATTCAATTGTATATATCATTTATATATATTTATGTGTATATATGTATGTGCATATTTTATAAATAACTGAATCACTTTGCTATGCAGCAGAAATTAACACAACATTGTAAATCCACTATACTTCATTCATGGCTTCCCTGGAGGCTCAGTGATAAAGAATCCACCTGCCAGTGCAGGAAACATGGAAACTTCTCATTGCAGTGACTTCTCTTATTGCAGAGCATGGGCTCTAGGGCGTATGGGTTTCAATAGTTGTGGTTCAGTAGCTGCGGCTGACTGGCTCTAGAGACCACGTGCTGCAGCTATTGAAGCCTGCCCACCCAAGAGTCCACGCTCTGCAACAAGAAAAGCCACTGCAATGAGGAGCCTGTGCACCACAGCTAGACCATTGTCCCCGTTCTCCAAAACTAGAGAAAAGCCTGCATAGCAACAAAGACTCAGCACAGTCAAAAGCAAATAAAATTACTGGGAAAAAGAATACTTATCCAGAGTTTATGACATACCAAGCACTACTCTTACAGCTTTATGTGATTCATTATGATGATTCTTGAACCCTTTTTTATACTGTTCATTAGAATATTTTGGTTATTTTAAAGATTTTTAATGAAACTTTAAGGTAATTGTTAATTCACAAGCATTTTAAGAAATACTATGAAGGGATCGTATGTATTTTTTACTTATTTCTCCCCAAAGGTACCATCTTATGGTACCAAAATGTAGCACAGTCTCTCAAGATACTTTTGTTAATATAATCAAGATACAAAATATTTCCATCATCACAAGATCACTCACGTTACATTTTTATAGACACACCATGTCTCTCCCACACCTACTTGTCTTAAACCAGTATCAACCAGTAACCTCTTTATAAAATTTTGTCCTTTCAAGATTATTAATGTATAAATAGAAACACCTAGTTGGTGACCTTTTGAGATAGACTTTTTTCACTCAGAATAAATCTCTGTTGATTTACCTAGGTTGTTGTATGCTTTGCTGGTTTATTTTTATTGCCGAGTGGTAGTCCTTGGTACATATATACCAGAGTATGTTTAACTATTCCCCCACTGAATTTGGATTGTTTCCAGTTTGGAGTAATTACAAATAAAGCTGTTATAAATAAACATTTGGGTACAGGTTTTTATATGAACTTACCTTTATTTCTCTAGGATAATGCTTCAGAGTATAATTTCTGGATCACATTGTAGCTTGATTAGTTTAAAAAAAAAAAAACACTGCCAATCTCTTTGCCAGAGTAGCTGTACTATTTTATATTTCTATCAACAATGTATGAGTGATCCAGTTTCTTCACGTTCTTGTCACCATTTTGTGTTGTTCTTATTTTTTTTTTTAATCTTAGCCATTCTGCTAAGTGTATGACAATATATTGGTTTTATTCTGCACTTTCCTAATGGCTAATGACGTTACATATCTTTTCATGGCCTTATTTGCAATCTGCATACTCTCTTCAGTGAAAAGTTTTTCATATATTATTCCTGTTTCCTAATTAAATTGTTTGCTTTATACTCACGCTTCAAGAGCTCTTTATATATTTTAGAGACTAGTGGCTTGTTGGATGTATGATTTGCAAATATCTTCTCCCCATTTTTTGTTTCTTTTTATCCTGTTACTAGAGTCTCTCAAAGAGCAAGTTTTCATTTCAATGAAGTCCCATGTGTCACTTTTTCATTTTTATGGGTTGCATTGTTGATGTGAAGTCTGAGAAGTTGTTTAGGGAGTCCTAGATCCCAAAGATTTTCTCTCTTTTTAAAGTAAAGCTTTATAGTTTTACATATTACAATTAAGTTCATGACCCATCTTGAATTAATGTTTCTGTAAGGTGTGACACTTGGGCCAAACTGTTTTGGGGTTTTGTTGTCATTTCTTTTGCCTATGGAATGTCTCATTGCTCCATTATAATTTGCTAATGAAACTATGGAGCTGGTCTGCTTTCTTCTCCCCACTTCTTAGAGTCTTATGTTTGTTTTATGTATTTTATGTCTAGGGACTTTTAATTTTACTTAGTGGGAAGAATACAGAAACTTACTTTTATCTTTCTGGAAGCAGAAGTATTTATGAACATTTAGTTAGGCAGAACACTACAGTGTGAAAGAATGGGAACAGGCATTTCAATGGAACAGGCAAGAGACATCTCATCAGGGTGGAATTTTAGGGTCATACAAAGGTGGTAAGTTTGAGACTACATAGATTTATCAGCATGCTCAAAAATGAAGGAAAATGTTACTAAATTGCTTTAAGACAGCTCTTTGAAATTCATGTTTAAACAACTATATAATTTTTTAGTACTTTAGTTAAACTCTCAAATTTTCTCAATTTCTGCTAAGTTTATAGTATCAAAGCATGCCTTTGATCAAAATTACATTCTTCAATTTCATTTTTTCAAAAGCATCATACTGAAAAGAAGTGTCAAGATCTCCAAAGTACTTCAGACAACTGTAAAACAGCCTTGGACATCCATTTAACAACTGGAAAGTGATTTCAAGATTTAAGTACTAGTGGCATCACCTTGGAAAAATAATTTACTTCTCAAGATTATTTCCTTTATCTAAAAATGGGGCTGATACCACTTACCTCTCAGGTGTCTTGAGATTAAATATATATATATACACACATATATACATAGATATATATACATATATACATATACATACATACATATATATATATATATATGGATATTTATCTAAAATAGGAACCTGCCCAATACTCTGTAGAAACCTAAATGGGAAAAGAATTTGAAAAATAGATACCCATTTTGTATCTATTTTGTGCGCACTGAAATATATTCAGTATATAACTGAACCATTTTGCTATACAACTGAAACTAACACCTTCTCTAGCAGTGGCTGGCCAAGTCCAGAAATAATTCTGCCTTTCATCAGCAGCTCCAAATGGGGAGGTGAGGGGAGTGGGGGGAGGTGATAGGTACTGAATATTTAAAAATTAATATATTTTATCTCATTTTTATGAATAATATAAAAATCTAAAGGGCTAACACATTATTTCTTAAACAGTTATGACATCTTGGTGTAAAGTTTACATGCAATTAAATGGGGGTTTGAATCATTGATCAAGAAAGTAGTTTTCTTTCTTGACATTGATGCAAGGTAACAATGGAAAGTAGGAAAAGAGTTTTCAAAGAGTACTACCAGAAGAATATCTGCTGAACTTGACAATGTGAGTCAATTCAGCCCTAAAACTACCTGGGATTGATGTGCACTTCTAGCCAATGGTGCTCACTAAAACTTTTTGTATTTTTACAAATACTTATTTAGTGCCTACTATGTGACAAGTACTATTCTGACTCTTTAGATGCAACAATATCTAATACAACTTTTAAAGGATAATTTTTGAAAAGCTGTAAAATCAGGACTTTCACACAGATATAAAATAACCATATATTAAGGATTTTATTTAATTGATTACTAATAAAGAACCATGGAGATACTAAACCAGGAAGTTCAAAGAACAGGCACATTTAATAACTATGAATATCTAAATGAGTTTGTAAATAAATGCAAAATTGGCTTCTTCCACAGTAGAGGTGGCAAGTCAGAACAAAAATTCTGACCTTCATGGCTTTATATCCTTGTGGAAATAAATAAACGGTATATGGTACATTTGATTGTGTGGAAGTACAAGGGGTGTGGTGTTCAATTATTGACTCACTGGTTTGAGAAGATTTTGAAAAGGGAATGTGTTGATATCTGAACCCAAGTATTTTATGTAAAATTTAGGAAATTAGACTGCAATTCTAATAAACTTCAAGTTCCTTCTATCTCTAATATTTATGCCTCTAATTTTATCCTGGGTTTGAGAAGTCTGTCTTGTATGCTTTACCACATGATTCAAGACTCCCTTACCTATAGGCTTAAGAACTATTACTACTGAACGTAAGTGAGAAGAGAAGTAGTTCCCTGATAGCTCAGTTGGTAAAGAATCTTCCTGCAATGCAGGAGACCCCAGTTCAATTCCTGAGTCAGGAAGATCCACTGGAGAAGGGATAGGCTACCCACTCCAACATTCGTGGGCTTCCCTTGTGGCTCAGCTGGTAAAGAATCTGCCTGCAATGCAGGAGACATGGGTTCAATCCCTGGGTTGGGAAGGTCCCCTGGAGAAAGGAAAGGGTACCCACTCCAGTTTTCTGTCCTAGAGAATTCCTTGAACTCTAGTCCATGAGGTCACAAAGAGTTGGACATGACTTGAGCAACTTTCACTTCAGTGGTTAATGCTCACAATGCATGATTCAGCACTGGAAGAAATCTCAGAACTAGAATTCAAGCCAGGACAGACTTTACTCACAAAATCCATATATCATACTAGACTTCTGTACCTGCTTATTATTCATTTGACTTCTCTGCTCATTCATTTGTTTCTGATGGCATGCATTCACTCACACACACACATTCCTTCACTCAATGCAGATGAAAATTCAAGAGTTAATGATATCATTAGTAGAAGTCATCCTACCATTGGGTTGCTCATAGCTTGGAGGGGATGACTACACAGACATACATGCAGGGTCACGTGGATGGCTCACAAGGACATTTGGCACACTGTATCGACAGCAAGCATCAGAGAATGTTCATGGCAGGAGGTAAGATAGTAATAGGGTTTTTAAAGGAAAAGTGTACTTTGAAAAGGTAGATAAGGTAGGAAGAAATGCACAGTGTTTCAAATCTGAAATGATCATTCCTGACAGTGGGGATCTATTCTTTTGCCTATATAGTCATTATATTTATTCTGGTACAGAGCCCCAATTTTCCTTTGGGGAGCTACCCCTCACTCACCCTCAGGTGATACTATGCACAGGATGTTAGGAATGGCAGCTGGTTTTGGTGTGGCTTATCAAAATTGGACATCCTCCCTGGAGGGAAGGGATAGTTAGAGAGTTTGTACACACTGTTGTATTTAAGATGGATAACCAATAAGAACCAATAAGAACCTACTGTATAGCACAGGGAACTCCGCTCAATGTTATATGGTAACCTGGATGGGAGGGGAGTTTGGGGGAGAACAGGTATATGTATGGCTGAGTCCCTTTGCTGTTCACCTGAAACAGTGTTAATCGGCTATACTTCAATATAAAATAAAAGTTAAAAAATAAAAATAAAACTCAACATACTCCCTATTAGCTACTTGATTCAGTTCAAAAAGGAGGTCAATTCTGAACTATTAGCAAAGAACAGCACACTTTTCTGCAGAGATTGCTAGGTTTATTTAGGGAATAAACCTGGAGAGGCCAAGAACTGTAATCTCAGGGAGAACTGGCCTGAGGAGAAAACCAACATGGAAAAAATTAGAGCAATCTCTGGTGATTTGAACACCTGGATCCAGCCAAGTCTAAAACCAACCAGAATTACTTCCTGAACTTCCCGATTGCTTTGCTTCAGCCAAGAAATTCTTTCTGCTCCAGCCAATGTTACTTAGGTTTTCTGTTACTTTAAACTATTACTCAAAAACACATGCCAATAAGACAATGAAAAAAAAAAAAAAACAAACAGCTAATCCTAGCACAAAGAGTATACTATGCAGAAAATTGTGAAATAAAATTGAAAAGTAACTTGGGACAGCAAAGGCTCAATAAAAGATTATGTGATAGAATTTTATATTAGAGCTTCTGCTGCTGCTAAGTCACTTCAGTCATGTCCAACTCTGTGTGACCCCATAGATGGCAGCCCACCAGGCTTCCCTGTCCCTGGGATTCTCCAGGCAAGAACACTGGAGTGGGTTGCCATTTCCTTCTCCAGGGCCTGAAAGTGAAAAGAGAAAGTGAAGTTGCTCAGTCGTGTCCGACTCTTAGCGACCCCATGGACTGCAGCCTACCAGGCTCCTCCGTCCATGGCATTCTCCAGGCAAGAGTACTGGAGTGGGGTGCCATATTAGAGCAGGTATTCTCAAGTTGTTACATGCATTAGAGCAGGTATTCTCAAATTGTTACATGCATCAGGATCACCTGTATTTGTTAAAATATGCATTGCTGAGTTCCATGTGCAGAGTTTGACACCAAGCCCAATGGCAGCCAACCAAAGGTCTGGACAGCAATCTATGGCTCAAAAAGATGAGCAAAAACAATAGGAGTCCTCCCTCAATTGATCTGATTTAAACATGTAATGAGAAGACATTTGGCCATGGAAGTTGGACTTGGCAGATCTAGATACAGGAAGAAGCCAGGGTAATCCTAATGGGCCACAAACAAGCTCGAGTTAAAATAGATTTTAGCCCTTCCTGGGCCAAGAAAATCAAATACTGTCAGTACTTTCCATCTCAACTCCACTTTGTCCACTGTGAAGGCTTTATTCTCAAGTAGGCTTCCTACCAAATGAAGACAAAGATAGTCACCAGCAGAACCAGGCTCACATCACCACAGATCACTAAACCACTGGACATAGCTGGCTTTTCTTTCTGAATATTTCAAACTGAAGTCCCAGTAGCTTATCTTATTGGTCTGACTCAGGCCACGTGTCCAGATTTTTCACCAAGACCAGGATTGTACAGGGCCACTGGCTAGGACTCCCATCCATTCAGTTCCTGGAACTTGGAATGGAAGTCAATCTGCATATGAGCAAGGGTGTCTTGAAAGTGGGGAGAGGAATGTATTATTTTTCAAGGAGAGAAGTTCTGAGAAGGCAGAAACTACCATGTCCAGTTTAACGCAAAGTACAAATTGCCTGCCCAACTTTCGTCCTTCTCAAGGAAGCCATCCTCAGGTCATGCTGGCTGGAGGCTCCTTATGCTATTAGGTTTTATATCACTTGAGCAAAATAGCATCAAGAGGATGCATCTGGAAAATTCAACATGTTAAGGACTATTAACCAACATATATGATAGTCTTAACTAGAGTAGAGGTAGAGAAGGAAGAGAGGCAAGATAGGAAAAAAGAGGGTTGGGAGAAGTCCTGCTTTGGGTTATGCCGAGTTATAAAGACATTTTCTGACCTTCTTCACTTTGCCAGGCTTATAAAGCAAGTGAGAATGTACTTTGTTTGTGAGAACTTTTCCTTCTAATAATACCTTGTTGTCACAGAGCACCTCATTTTTCCAAGATCTCAGAGGGTGTGAAAAACCTAGTGTTCCTGTGATATTTGACTTATTTCTTTCAGGGGAGAGAGACTGAGGCAAAAGATCTAGGCAAGTGGGAATCATAGTACAATCTTACCTAGGCTAGGATTTGGAGTGATTAGCATCCTAAGGCATTAATGCCAGTTTTCTCTATTTCCTTCTCATTTCCAAGAATCTGATAATATTAGAGGGGAAGTCAAGCTAAGCTTGCATTTTCATCATATTAAATTTTACTTCTTTCATACATATTTTGATAATAACTATCATAATTGCTATAAACATCAATGAAAAAAGAAATTAAGAAGCTGATAGTGCTACTTGCCTTGGATTCTGGGGACAGCACAGACAAGACAGTCTAAGTCCACTATTTTGATGCCAGTCTATAGGCGGCAAGTGGCTCACTCAAAGATACAAGAGCGACTGAGGCTGTTTTGTTTTTGATGTTGATAGAGTGACTCAATCCAGTGGTTAAAAAAAAGAGAGAGAGACAGAGTTACTGAACCTGATAAAAGAGCTTAATAAAGTTACAGCTCTCACATGTGCTGTATTCCTCCAGTTAATGATGTCTGTAGTGCCAAAAAGAACTAATAGTGGCCATGAGAAACCCAGAGCAAAAAGTTATTTTGTAGGTATTATAAAAATATCAGATTTCTTTCTTCCATGAAAATTATTTATACCTAGACAACTTCTACTGATCCTCAAACATCTTGCCTTTACTCTTTAAAAAAAATTTTTTTAACTGCAGTATAGTTGCTTTCCAATATTGTGTTAATTTCCGCTGTACAACAAGGTGAATCAGAAATGCATGTGTGTGTGAAAGTCACTCAGTTGTGTCTGACTCTTTGTGACCCCACGGACTGTACAGTCCATGGAATTCTCCAGGCCAGAATACTGGAGTGGGTAGCCTTTCCTTCTCCAGGGGATCTTTGCAATCCAGGGATCGAACCCAGGTCTCCCGCACTGTAGGCGGATTCTTTACCAGCTGAGCCACAAAGAAAGCCCAAGCATACTGAAGATCTTCTCCAGCAGATGTTTCCAACCCAGGAATCGAATCGTGGTTTCCCACATTGCAGGCAGATTCTTTACCAACTGAGCTATCAGGGAAGCATGCATGCATGCTCATGTATGTGTCTCTGTGTGTAATTACCCCTTCCCTCTTGGATCTCCCTCCCACCCGCCCCCATTCACACCCCAATAGGTCACCACAGAGCACCAGATCTGAGCTTCCTGTGCTATGCAGCAACTTCCCACCAGCTATCTACTGCACACATGGTAGGGTATACATGTCAATCCCAATATCCCAATTTGTCCCATCCCCTTCCCCCCGACCATGTCCATACATTTTTGTCTATATCTCTACTCATGCCCTGAAAATAGGTTCATTGGTACCATTTTTCTATATTCTGCAAATATGAGTTAACATACAATATTTTATTTCCTCTGACTTCACTCTGTATGAGTCTACAGGTCCATCCACATCTCTGAAAATAACCCAATTTCATTGCTCTTAAGTACAGTTAGTTGCTTAGTCGTGGCTGACTCTTTGTGATCCCATGACCTGTGCACACTAGACTTCCCTGTCCTTCACCAACTCCCAGAGCTTGCTGAAACTCAAGTCCATTCAGTCGGTGATGGCATTCAACCATCTCATCCTCTGCCATCCCCTTTTCCTCCTGCCTTCAATCTTTCCCAGCATCAGGGTCTTTTCAAATGAGTCAGTTCTTCACATCAGGTGGCCAAAGTATTTGAGTTTCAGCTTTAGTATTAGTCCTTTCAATGAATATTCAAGACTGATTTCCTTTAGGATTGACTAGTCTAATCTTCTTGAAGTCCAAGGGACTCTCAAGAGTCTTCTCCAAAACCACAGTTCAAAAATATCAATTCAGAGAACAAGATATTGGAGGAGTAGGTGGACATGGAGTACATCTCACTTCATGGATACATCAGGAATACACCTTCAAACACAGAAGTGCATGCAGAACACCAGCTGAGAGCAGACAGGAGTACCTGATCAGCAGAAAAGAATATATAGAACCACACAATGCTTGAGATCAAGCCCTGAGTCTTTGGAGTGGGAGCGCTGACTCCAAGACCATAGACAACCAGAGAACTAACCATAGGGGTATCAAATAGAGAGAACTCACACGGAGGAAAACCACTTGAATACAAGGCCTGGCATCGCCCAACCACCAGTAGCACCGGTGATGGATACCTCATCTAAACAACAAGCAAAACAAAATACAAACCCAGTCATCAGCAGACAGGATTATCACCTCAGCCTTGCGCATCAGAGGAAAAACAAAACAACCTTAGCACAAACCTCCCCATTACACAAATCACTGGGCCAAACTTAGGATAGCAGAAATGAAAAGGAAGAAAGAATTCAACCCTGAAGCCTGGGAAAAGGAGACCTCAAACACAGCAAGTTTAAAAAAAAATAATGAAAAGGAAGAGAAATACTACACAAATGAACGAACAAACTAGAAACACAGAAGTCCAAATAAATGAAGAGGAAATAGGCAAACTACCTGAAAAATAATTCAGAATAACGATAGTAAAGATGATCAAAAACTTTGAAAACAGAATTGGGAAAATGCAAGAACCAATTAACAAAGACCTAGAAGAATTAAAGAATAAACATAAAGATACAAACAACACAATTACTGAAATTAAAAATACTCTAGAAGGAATCAATAGCAGAATATCTGAAGCAGAAGAATGAATCAGTGAGCTGGAAGATAAAATGGTGGCAATAACTTCTGAAGAGCAGAATAAAGTAAAAAGAATTTTTTAAAAACTGAGGATAGTCTCAGAGACCTCTGGGACAATATCAAATGCATCAGCATTCGAATTATATGGATCCCAGAAGAAGAAGAGAAAAATAAAGGGTATGAGAAAATTTTTGAAGAGATTATAGTTGAAAATTTCCCCAACATGGAAAGAGTCAATAAAGTTCAAGAGGCACAGACAGTCCCATACAGGATAAACCCAAGGAGAAAGAGACCAAGACAAATACTAATCAAACTAACAAAGACTGAATACAAAGAAAGAATATTAAAAGCAGCAATGGAAAAGCAGCAAGTAACACACAAGGGAAACCTCATACATTTACTAGCTGATCTTTCAGCAGAAACTCAGCAGGCCAGAAGGAGATGGCAGGATATATTTAAAGTACTAAAAGGGAAAAATCTACAACAAAGATTACTGTACCCATCATTCAAAATTGATGGAGAAATAAAAAGCTTTTCAGACAAGCAAAAGTTAAGGGAATTCAGTGCCACCAAATCAACTTTAAAACAAATATTAAAGGGACATATATAATCAAGAAATACAATCAAGAAAATGATCTACAAAATCAACTGAAAACAATTACAAAAATGGCAATAGGAACATATATATCAATAATTACTTTAAATGTAAATGAATTAAATGCTCCAACCACAAGACACAGACTGGCTAAATGGATACAAAAACAAGACCCATATATATGCTGTCTATCTACTCCAGACCTCAAGACACATATAGACTGAAAGTGAGAGGATGGAAAAATACTTTCCATGCAAATGGGAAGCAATAGAAAGCTGGAGTAGCAATTCTCATATCAGACAAAATAGACCTTAAAATAAAGAATATTACGTGAGATAATGAAGGACACTACATAATGATCAGGGATCAATCCACGAGGAAGACATGACAATTGTAAATATCTAGGTCAAATATGCAGACGACACCACCCTTATGGCAGAAAGTGAAGAAGAACTAAAGAGCCTCTTGATGAAAGTAAAAGAGGAGAGTGAAAAAGTTAGTCTAAAGGTCAATATTCAGGAAACTAAGATCATGACATCCAGTCCCATCATTTCATGGCAAATAGATGGGGAAAGAGTGGCTGACTTTATTTGAGGGAGCTCCAAAATCACTGCAGATGGTGATTGCAGCCATGAAATTAAAAGACGCTTACTCCTTGGAAGGAAAGTTATGATCAACCTAGAGAGCACAATATAAAGCAGAGACATTACTTTGCCAACAAAGGTCTGTCTAATCAAGGCTATGGTTTTTCCAGTAGCCATGTATGGATATGAGAGTTGGACTATAAAGAAAGCTGAGAGCCAAAGAATTGATGCTTTTGACCTGTGGTGTTGGAGAAGACTCTTGAGAGTCCCTTGGACTGCAAGGAGATCCAACCCGTCCATTCTAAAGATCAGTCTTGGGTGTTCATTGGAAGGATTGATGTTGAAGCTGAAACTCCAATACATTGGCCATCTGATGCGAAGGGCTGACTCATTGGAAAAGACCCTGATGCTGGGAAAGATTGAGGGCAGGAGGAGAAGGGGATGACGGTGGATGAGATGGTTGGATGGCATCATCAACTCGATGGACATGGGTTCGGGTGGACTCCGGGAGTTGGTGATGGACAGGGTGGACTGGCGTGCTATGGTTCATGGGGTTGCAGGGGGTTGGACACGACTGAGCGACTTAACTGACTGAACTGATTACTGAAGAAATCAAATGGGAAATCAAAAAATTTCTAGAAACAAATGACAATGAAAACACAACAACTCAAAACCTATGGGATACATCAAAAGCAGTTCTAAGAGAGAAGCTTATAGCAATACAATCCTACCTCAAGAGACAAGAAAAACATCAATGGACAACCTAATTTTACACCTAAAACAACTGGAAAAAGAACCAAAAAATCTCAAAATTAGTAGAAGGAAAGAAAGAAAGACCTAAGCAGAAATAAATGAAAATAAAGTGAAATAAACAATGCTGCTGCTGCTGCTAAGTCACTTCAGTCGTGTCCAACTCTGTGCGACCCCATAAATGGCAGCTGGCCAGGCTCTGCTGTCCCTGGGATTCTCCAGGCAAGAACACTGGAGTGAGTTGCCATTTCCTTCTCCAATGCATGAAAGTGAAAAGTGAAAGTGAAGTCGCTCAGTTGTGTCTGACTCTTTGCGACCCCACAGATTGCAGCCTACCAGGCTCCTCTGTCCATGGGATTCTTCAGGCAAGAGCACTGGAGTGGGATGCCATTGCCTTCTCCAAAATAAACAACAGTAATGATTAATAACACTAAAAGCTGGTTCTTTGAGAAGATAAACAAAATTGAAAAACCCTTAGCCAGACTCACCATGAAAAAAAGAGAGAAGAATCAAATCAACAAAATTAGAAATGGATAAGGAGAGGTTACAACAGACAATGCAGAAATACAAAGGATTATAGGAGACTATTATAAACAACTATATGGCAACAAATGGATAACCTGGAAGAAATGGACAGATTCTTAGAAAAGTTCAATCTCCCAAGACTGAAACCAAAAGAAACCGAAATTATGAACAACCCAATTACAAGCACTGAAATCGAAGCTATGATCAAAAACCTCCCAAAAAACAAAAGCCAAGGATCAGATGGCTTCACAGGAGAATTCTATCAAACATTTAAAGAAAAACTAATGCCTATCCTTCAAAAACTCTTTCAAAAAATTGCAGAGGAAGGAACACTTTTAAACTCATTCTATGAGGCTACCATCACCCTGATATCAAAACCAGACAAAGAAACACAAAAAAAGAAAACTACAGACCAATGTCACTGATGAATATAGATGCAAAAATCCTCAACAAAATTTTAGCAAACAGAATTCAGCAACACATCAAAAAGCTCATACACCATGATCAAGTTGGGTTTATTCCAGGGATGCAAGGATTCTTCAATATACAGAAATCAATGTGATACACCATATTAACAAACTGAAAGATAAAAACCATATATTAATCTCAATAGATGCAGAAAAAGTCTTTGACAAAATTTAGCACCCATTTATGATTAAAATTCTTCAAAGAATGGGCATAGAAGGAGCATACCTCAACACAGTAAAAGCTATATATGATAAACCTATAGTAAACAT
The DNA here is from genome assembly GCF_042477335.2 of Ovis canadensis. Classification (NCBI taxonomy): domain Eukaryota; kingdom Metazoa; phylum Chordata; class Mammalia; order Artiodactyla; family Bovidae; genus Ovis; species Ovis canadensis. Next base: position 77,104,151 of record NC_091249.1, read on the forward strand.
TATTCTCAATGGTGAAAAATTGAAAACAGTTCCCCTATATCAGGAACAAGACAAGGATGTCCCCGTTTCACTACTATTATTCAACATAGTTTTGGAGGTCCTCGCTAAAGCAATCAAAGAAGAAAAAGAAATAAAAGGAATACAGATTGGAAAGGAAGAAGTAAAGCTCTCACTGTTTGCAGATGACATTATACTATATATAGAAAACTCTAAAGATACTATCAGAAAATTACTAGAGCTAATCAGTGAATTTAGCAAAGTTGCAGGATATAAAATCAATACACAAAAACCACTTGCATTCCTATATACTAATAATGAAAAATCAGAAAGAGAAATTAAGGAATCAATCCCATTCACCATTGCAACAAAAAGAATAAAGTATCTAGGAATAAACTAACATACAGAGACAAAAGAAATATACATGGAAAATTATAAGACAATAATGAAAGAAATCAAAGACAACATAAACAGATGGAGAGATATTCCATGTTCCTGGGTAGGAAGAATCAATATTGTGAAACTGACTATACTACAAAAATGCAATCTACAGATTCAGTGTGATCCCTATCAAATTACCAATGGCATTTTTCACAGAACTAGAACAAAAAAATTCACAACTCATATGGAAACACAATAGACCACGAATAGCCAAAGCAGTCTTGAAAAAGGAGAATGGAGCTGGAGGGATCAACCTTCTCGACTTCAGATTATACTACAAAGCTACAGTCATCAAGACTGTATGGTACTGGCACAAAAACAGAAATATAGACCAATGGAACAAGATAGAAAAACCCAGAAATAAACCAATGCATGCACCTATGGGTACCTTATTTTGACAAAGGAGGCAAGAATTTAAAATGGGCAAATACAGCCTCTTCAATAAATGGTGCTGGGAAAACTGGGCAACTACATGCAAAAGAATGGAATTAGAACACTTCCTAACACCACATCCAAAGATAAACTCAAAATGGGTTAAAGGCCTACATGTAAGACCAGATACTATAAAACTCTTAAGAGGAAAACAGACAAAACACTTGATGACATAAATCAAAGCAAGATCCTCTATGACCCACCTCCTAGAGTATTGGAAATAAGAACTAAACAAGTGGGACCTGACTAAAATTAAAAGCATTTTCACAGCAAAGGAAACAATAAGCAAGGTGAAAAGTCAATCCTCAGAATGGGAGAAAATAATAGCAAGTGAAAAAACTGACAAAAGATTAATTTCCAAAATGTACAAGCAGCTCATACAACTCAATACCAGAAAAACAAACAACCCAATCAAAAAGTGGGGAAAAGACCTAAACAGACATTTCTCCAAAGAAGAAATACAGATGGCTAACAAACACATCAAAAGATGCTCAACATTGCTCATTATAAGAGAAATGCAAATCAAAACTACCATGAGATATCACCTCACACTGGTCAGAATGGCCATCATCAAAAAGTCTACAAGCAATAAATGCTGGATAGGATGTGGAGAAAAAGGAATGCTCTTGAATTGCCAGTGGGAATTTAAATTGATAGAGCCACTATGGAAGATGGTATGGAGATTCCTTAAAAAAAAAAAAAAAAAAAAGAGGAACAAAACCATCATATTACCCAGCAATTGCACTCCTAAGCAGATACCCTGAGGAAACAAAAATTGAAGAAGACACATGTATCCCATTTTTCATTGCCACACTATTTGCAATACCTAGAACATGGAAGCAACTTAGATGTGCATTGGCAGATGAATGGGTAAAGAAGTTGCAGTACAGATACACAATGGAATATTACTCAGCCATAAAAAAGAATGCATTTGAGTTAGTTCCAATGAGGTGGATGAATCTAGAGACTTATTATACAGAGTGAAGTAAGTCAGAAAGATAAATATCATATTCTAATGCATATATATGGAATCTAAAAAAATGGTACTGAAGAATTTATTTACAGGGCAGCAATGGAGAAACAGACAGAGAATAGACTGATGGACATAGGGAGAGGGGAAGAGAGGGTGAGATGTATGGAAAGAGTAACATGGAAACTTACATTACCATGTGTAAAATAGATAGCCAATGGGAATTTGCTGTATGGCTCAGAAAATTCAAACAGGGGCTCTGAATCAACCTAGAAGGGTGAGATGGGGAGGGAGATGGGACGGAGGTTTAAAAGGCAGGGGGGCAGATATATGTATACCAATGGCTGATTCATGCTGAGGTTTGACAGAAAACAAAAAAATTCTATAAAGCAATTATCCTTCAATTGAAAAACAAATATTTATTTTTAAAAGAAAAAAAATGCATCAATTCTTCAGTGCTCTGCTTTCTTTATAATCCAATTCTCACATCCATACATGACTACTGGAAAAACCATAGCTTTGACTAGACAGACCTTTATTGGCCAAGTAATGTCTCTGATTTTTAATATGCTGTTTGGGTATGTCATAGATTTCCTCCAAGGAGCAAGTGTCTTTTAAATTCATGGCTGCAGTCACCATCTACAGTGATTTTGGAGCCCCCGAAAATAAAGTCTATCACTGTTCCCATTGTTTCCCCATCTTTTGCCTGATCTTTGCTTTTTGAATGTTGGCTTTTAAGCCAGCTTTTTCACTCTCTTTCACTTTCATCAGGAATGATTAATATTCCACTGTGTTCATGCACCATGTCTTCCTTTTCTGATACTCTTCTCTAACTTTTGGATTTTACCAGTCCTTTGTCTCAACTCTTTTCTTCTCTCCTACCAATTAATGAGGCCTCCCACCGCCTCTCTCCTGTATTCCTAAACCACTCTTTCTTTTCAAGGTATCCCATCACTAGGTTTTTTTGAGCACTGAAGGCAGCATTACCTGGACACCTAAAAGGTCAATTCAGCCTTGTAACCCGCAGTGGTCCCCTGGTCTCCAGATTCAAGTCCACATTTCTTGAGTGGGCAAAGAGCCTTGACAATCCCTCCCTCCTTCTCAGTGCCACCATTCAGCCATCCCCACCTTCCACTGTGCTTCAGCCATGGGGAATAAGGCATTTGCAGTTCCATCGACATGCCCAGCTCTCTCTCATCCTGAGATATTTACATCTGCCACTCTCACTGCTGAGAAAATCCTGTCTTTTGCGTAACTAATCTCAACCTGTCCTCCTTGGGTCTTAGATTGAATATTATCTCCTTCTTTGCTGATTCCCCTAACTAATATCATACTTACAGTCCCCATGCAGTAACACATATGATGGCAACACTTGTATAGGCTCTATGTCAGTACTCATTATTCAATGGGCACATATTAATTATATAACTACTATGTATCAGGTCATGTGCTAGGTGTTGGATATACACAGATGCAAAAAAAAAAAAAAAGTGATCTCCCCAGTACTCTAAAGCATCTCACATTTATTATCTCATTTAGTTCTTAAAAATAATCTTACAAATTACTTTGCTTCAAGCTCACCACATTGTGTTTGAATTTCCTATCACAGATATGGCCTCCGTCACTGGAACATAAAGTCTTTCACAGAAGAACTATATATTGTTCTTCACTAATTCTCAACTCCTTAACATAGTGCCAAGAACATAGGCTCAAAATAAATGTTTGCCAAATAACTATTACCCAATGATTTCCATAGCCATACACATTTGACCCACCCTAGTCATGTTGGAAAATACCACTTTTCCTTTGTTGGGTAGAGAAAGGAAACAGATTTTCAAAAAACTCTTTCAACTCTCCCTGTCTCCCTTAACCCCTTATACACACACACACACACAATACATTTCAAATAGAAAATAATAAAAAGGAGCAAATATATGGAATGTTTATATATTCTGTATTAAGCAGATTGCTTTTAACACATATGTTCGCATAACATCCTATGAGATAGGCATCAAATTATGATTCACATTTTAGAAATGAGAAGATAAAGCTCAGAATTTAAGAAATGTCCTCTAGACCAAGAGCAAGTAAATAAAATGGTGAAACTAAGGAGCAAGTACAGGTTTGCCATATCAGAAGCCTAAGCTTTTAAATATCATATCATGTTTATCTTTCTAGTTCAGTTCAGTTCAGTCACTCACTCGTATCTGACTCTGCAACCCCATGAACCGGAGGATGCCAGGACTCCCTGTCTATCACCAACTCCCAAAGTCCACCCAAAACCAAGTGCATCGAGTCAGTGATGCCATCCAAACATTTCATCCTCCGTCATCCCCTTCTCCTCCTGCACTCAATCTTTCCCAGCATCAGGGTCTTTTCCAATGAGTCAGCTCTTTGCATCAGGTGGCCAAAGTATTGGAGTTTCAGCTTTAGCATCAATCCTTCCAATGAACACCAAGGACTGATCTCCTTTAGGATGGAATGGTTGGATCTCCTTGCAGTCCAAGGGACTCTCAAGAGTCTTCTCCAACACCACAGTTCAAAAGCCTCAATTCCTCAGCGCTCAGCTTTCTTTATAGTCCAACTCTCACATCCATACATGGCTACTGGAAAAACCATAGCCTTGACTAGACAGACCTTAGTTGGCAAAGTAATGTCTCTGCTTTTGAATATGCTGTCTAGACTGGTCATAACTTTCCTTCCAAGGAGTAAGCATCTTTTAATTTCATGGCTGCAGTCACCATCTGCAGTGATTTTGGAGCCCAGAAAAATAAAGTCTGATACTGTTTCCCCATCTATTTCCCATGAAGTGATGGGACCAGATGCTATAATCTTAGTTTTCTGAATATTATGTTTTAAGCCAGCTTTTCCACTCTCCTCTTTCACTTTCATCAAGAGGCTTTTTAGTCCCTCTTCACTTTCTGCCATAAGGGTGGTGTCATCTGCATATCTGAGGGTGATTGATATTTCTCCTGGCAATCTTGATTCCAGCTTGTGCTTCCTCCAGCCCAGCATTTCTCATAATGTACTCTGCATAGAAGTTAAATAAGCAGGGTGACAATATACAGCCTTGACACACTCCTTTTCCTATTTGGAACCAGTCTGTTGTTCCATGTCCAGTTCTAACTGTTGCTTTCTGACCTGCATACAGGTTTCTCAAGAGGCAGCCTGGGTGGTCTGGTATTCCCATCTCTTTCAGAATTTTCCACAGTTTATCATGATCCATACAGTCAAAGGCTTTGGCATAATCAATAAAGCAGAAATAGATGTTTTTCTGGAACTGTCTTGCTTGTTCCATGATCCAGCGGATGTTGGCAATTTGATCCCTGGTTCCTCTGCCTTTTCTAAAACCAGCTTGAATATCTGGAAGTTCATGGTTCACGTATTGCTGAAGCTGGCTTGGAGAATTTTGAGTATTACTTTACTAGCGTGTGAGATGAGTGCAATTGTGCAGTAGTTTGAGCATTCTTTGGCATTGCCTTTCTTTGGGATTGGAATGAAAACTGACCTCTTCCAGTCCTGTGGACACTGCTGAGTTTTCCAAATTTGCTGGCATATTGAGTGCAGCACTTTCACAGCATCATCTCTCAGGATTTGAAATAGCTCCACTAGAATTCCATCACCTCCACTAGCTTTGTTCATAGTGATGCTTTCTAAGGCCCATTTGACTTCACATTTTAGGATGTCTGGCTCTAGGTGAGGGATCACACCATGGTGATTATCTGGGTCGTGAAGATCTTTTTTGTACAGTTCTTCCATGTATTCTTGCCACCTCTTCTTAATATCTTCTGCTTCTGTTAGGTCCCTAACATTTCTGTCCTTTATGGAGCCCATGTTTGCATGAAATGTTTCCTTGGTATCTCTAATTTTCTTGAAGAGATCTCTTGTCTTTCCCATTCTATTGTTTTCCTCTATTTCTTTTCATTGATCGCTGAGGAAGCTTTCTTGTCTCTCCTTGCTATTCTTTGGAACTCTGTATTCAAATGGGTATATCTTTCCTTTTTTTTCTTTGCTTTTTGCTTTCCTTCTTTTCACAGCTATTTGTAAGGCCTCCTCAGACAGCCATTTTGCTTTTTGCATTTCTTTTTCTTGGGGATGGTCTTGATTCCTGTCTCCATATCTTTCTAGGTAAACAACCAAAAATCAGACCAAAATATCTGAGAAATCAATGTGTTCATTAAAAAAAGCTCTTTATACTAAAATCCCCTGAAGTGTTGTGTGTTAGTTGCTCAGTCATGTCCATTCTTTATTACCCTTCCTGGCTACTCTGTTCATGGAATTCTCTACCCAAGCATACTGTAGCAGGTAGCGATTCCCTTCTCTGGGGATAATCCCAACCCAGCGGTTTTCAAAACCAACCATTAAAAACTTTTGTCAAAAAAACCTTGCTTTTTTTTCTGGCTCTGATTTACTGAATAAATTGACCCCATAATTCTCTTTTTCAATGTTTAAGTCACAGATCAGCCTTATCTTCAACATTTCTGTCACTAATGCTCTTTCCCTCTAGATGTCAAAGTTGAATTTCTTACCACCTAATCACAAAAAAAGGTAAAGGAAGGAAAAGATATTTAACATTTAAATCCATTTAGATCTAGCAGGACCTACCTTAGGCTTCCTTTGGGGAAAATTTAGCATATGTAACCTGCATAAATCCCAGGGATTCAGTAAGTCCTTAGAAGGTCAGAACTGCCTTTAAACATGCATATTTGTACAGCCAAAGTTATAAACTTTCCAATATTAACCCAAGCCTCACAAGGACTATTCAATGAGTTCTACAGTGTAAAATGATTTTTCCAGTAGTCAAGTATGGATGTGACAGTTGGACCATAAAGAAGGCTGAGCACTGAAGAACTGATATTTTCAAACCGTGGTGAGAGTCCTTTGGACTGCAAAGAGATCAAACCAGTCAATCCTAAAGTAAATCAACCTTGAATGTTCATTGGAAGGACTGATGGTGAAGCTGAAGCTACAGTACTTTGGCCACCTGGTGCAAAGAGCTGACTCATTGGAAAAAACTCTGATACTGGGAAAGAGTGACAGCACAAGGAGAAGGGAGTGACAGAGGATAAGATAGTTGGATGGCATCATTGACTCGATGGACATGAATTTGTGCAAACTCTGGGAAATAGGACAGGGAAGCCTGGCCTGATGAAGTCCATGGAGTCACAAAGAGTTGGACAGAACTGAGTGACTTAACAGTGTCACAATGTAACCTACAGAAAGCTTCTGAAAAGTGCCACACTCTACTCTACCCCTAACTTCAACACTTAGAAGCTGATGCCCCAAACCACTTGATGTTACTTTGAGTTGGAGGTCTTCTCTGCCAGCCTGTATTTATCTTCTTTCTAAATCAATCTCCCTCTTGCCTCGTATACACCCCATCTTCTGGTCTCTCCAGTATTCCCTTCCCATGAATTAACGCAAATCCCCTTTAAAGTTTGGGGGTGGGGACCCATGGAAATATTAACCACAGTGCATTACTAAACCAAGGTCCTCACTTAAGTTCAGTTCAGTCACTCAGTCACGTTCGACTCTTTGTGACCCCATGAATTGCAGCATGCCAGGCCTCCCTGTCCATCACCAACTCCCGGAGTTCACTCAAGCTCATGTCCATCGAGTCGGTGATGCCATCCAGCCATCTCATCTTCTGTTGTCCCCTTCTCCTCCTGCCCCCAATCCCTCCCAGCATCAGAGTCTTTTCCAATGAGTTAACTCTTCACATGAGGTGGCCAAAGTACTGGAGCTTCAGCTTTAGCATCAGTCCTTCCAATGAACACCAAGGGCTGATCTCCTTTAGAATGGACTGGCTGAATCTCCTTGCAGTCCAAGGGACCCTCAAGAGTCTTCTCCAATACCACAGTCCAAAAGCATCAATTCTTCAGTGCTCAGCTTTCTTCACAGTCCAACTCTCACATCCATATATGACCACTGGAAAAACCATTGCCTTGACTAGACGGACCTTAATTGGCAAAGTAATGTCTCTGCTTTTGAATATGCTATCTAGGTTGGTCATAACTTTCCTTCCAAGGAGTAAGCATCTTTTAATTTCATGGCTGCAGTCACCATCTGCAGTGATTCTGGAGCCCAAAAAAAATAAAGTCTGACACTCTTTCCACTGTTTCCCCATCTATTTCCCATAAAGTGATGGGACCAGATGCCATGATCTTTGTTTTCTGAATGTTGAGCTTTAAGCCAACTTTTTCACTCTCCTCTTTCACTTTCATCAAGAGGCTCTTCAGTTCCTCTTCACTTTCTGCCATAAGGGTGGTGTCATCTGCATATGAGGTTATTGATATTTCTCCCGGCAATCTTAAGTACATGCACAAAATAGACAATGAGACAAAGTACAGTGCCACAATCTTCCTCAGCTTTAATGATATCTTTAAAAAATGACTTTTCTGAAAATTGAGAATCTGGGACCTAAAAAGACAAAGACCATACCACACCCTGAAATCATTCCAGATCTGTGAGTAATAACCCTAATCCCTTGCTTGCAGTCCACGGGACCTCCTGGAAGACTAAATGGCAGCAAATAAAGCCAGTGAGATACATGGTTGTCCGAACACAAAGCCCATGAGGTTTCCACAGCAGAGACTCCTCAGAGACCATCTACTGCTGAGCTGGGCTCTGAGAGACACAGACATTGACCCAGCACACCCGAACCACAGCCAAGAAAAATGCCTCAGCTCCTCAAGCCATCATTCTACCCTCTCCAGCTCTGTGCTTCACTTTCCATGAATGGCCTGGCTGATTTCATTTAATCAAGCACATTATGCATTTATTGCCTCATTTTTTCACCCTGTTGTAGGGATTATTACTTGAATAAATCTCAGTGGGTAGGAAATGAACAAGAAAGCATCACTTACAGACTTGTTAGTGAGACATGGTTTCCTTGCATTAAGATCTTCATAAACCTTGAATAAACCAAATTCTTCCTTATTTATGTCAAAGAAAGAAATGTTGCATGCACATGTATACATATACACGTACATACATAATATACATACATACATAGTATGTATGTATTAATACATACCCACATATACAAATATGTATGTACATAACAAAAAGGCTCCTCTCTTAGATTCTCTAGCAGCACACTTCCTCAGAGTACAACTTTAAGTGAAAGAACAGGAGATGCTGCCATGAATCACCCTCAACCCTACCTGGCAGTGAGCATCTCAACTCCGAGTCACTGGCCTGCATCACCCTGACAGTGAAGTAACGAAAGATGTCAGCAGCGCCTGTGTGCTCATATTGCCTGGAATTTAATAATCAAACATTCTCCCACACTTTTTTTCAGAATTTCTACTGGAAAAAAAAAAGAGTATCATGAATACACTGGAACCTCTGCACCCTCTACTAGCCACCACCTCATTCTCTTCCACCTTTGCAGGAAACCACTACCCTGAAATAGGTGCATAACTCTCCCATTCATGTTATGTTTCTTACACATGTTCATAATATTAATTTACATAATCAACATAACGTTTTGTACATTTTTAACATTTTCATACGGGTCACATTTTTACCATTTACTTTTGAAATGCAAAGGATTTTAGTTTTGTCTATACTGACAAACTGATGTAAAGTCATTTATTGTAAATGGCGAGTATAAGTTTACTGTAAATGTACTATACTATAATCACTGTAAACTTATTCTATTATTATGTCATGAAAAGTTACCACAATTCATTAGCCCATTCACTGATTAGTGGACATTTGTTTCCAGTTTTTACCATGGCAACAATGATGCAATAGATGTTCTCAGATGTGTCTCTTTTGGCACAGAATACTAGTCTTCCTAGGATATAATTAACACTATATATGTACAATAGCTGGCTATTAGGGTATGCCAATATTCATCCTCATTAGATATTGACAAAGTGCATGACACACCCATTTCTCTGAGTCACAAACAAGTATTCACTCCTACGCTGAGGAGGTAAGGCTCCAACCCATGTCTCCTTCAGTTCAGTTCAGTCGCTCAGTTGCGTCTGACTCTTCGTGATCCTTACCCAAGGATTTTCTACAGGAAGTCTCAGAGAGATCGTTTAGCTTCAGACTGGTGCAGACATGGTATGGGAAATTACAGAGATACACATTCTGCTGCTGTTTCTTCCATTACTCCTAGTGTGACCAGTTTCTTTAAGCTTCTTGCCCCTGTATGTGCAATGAAGACAAGACCACTACCACCTATTAGAGCTTCTGTCAAGATTAAAGGAAACATTGTGGTTACAGCATCTGGATAGTGTCTGACTACTGATGGGGCACTCAGTGAGTGAATGAGTATCTTTTTTTAATCTGTTAGCTTCTATGCTCAGTTCACTTCAGTCACTCAGTCGTGTCCGGCTCTTTGCGACCCCATGAATCACAGCACACCAGGCCTCCCCGTCCATCACCATCTCCCAGAGTTCACTCAGACTCACGTCCATCGAGTCAGTGATGCCATCCAGCCATCTCATCCTTGGTCATCCCCTTCTCTTCCTGCCCCCAATCCCTCCCAGCATCAGAGTCTTTTCCAATGAGTCAACTCTTCGCATGAGGTGGCCAAAGTACTGGAGCTTCAGCTTCAGCATCATTCCTTCCAAAGAAGTGCTTTGGGGGTGACACAGGCAATGTGAAACTGAACAGATCATGAGAAACTGGTGAAAAAGAGACAATTGCCAAGGTTTCACCCATGTATTGAGGTTTCACAAAAGGGTCAAGGAAAATCTCAGGGGTATCAGAGCTTGGGTGGCATTCAAAGTAACAGCAATAGGTCCTGCATTCATGCTGCAAGACTCCATAAGGGTTCTTTATTCCTTTCTCTGTTTAAAAACAAAAATCTAACACATCATAGGAACTCTTTAAAAAAAAAAGGAAAACTTCCCAGAGAATTCCATGCAGCAAAGAACCCTATAAGGAACCCCTACTTGTTTTCCTGAAGCCCTGGGAGGCTACTGATTGTCCTTCACACACCCGGAACAAGCTCCCACACACCTCCAATGCAAAGCATTTCTCTAGAGGCCACAAGTATTTTTTTTAAAAAAAGATAAATAAAAAGGTGCTCTCTCCAGAATGTTAGCAGAGGATGCCAGCACCTAAAGCCAGAGTGGGAGGAATCCAGGAAGCAAAGAGAGAGAGATGCTTAGAGAGAAATAAAGTAGCAACTGGGAGGAGGAAGGCTGAACACCAAGATTGCTGTCTAAATATGGTAGCTTGCAGGGTATCTCTTTTTTCCTGACAAAATCAGTAATGGATCACCTGCACTGATAATGCATTCTCCCCTTTATTTTGCACAGAAAGAAAAGCACAGTAAGTAGACAAGAAGTGTGGCTGCTTAGGAGTCCTGAACAGGAGACAAAAATGGGATGTCGGTTTGTTTGGTCATTAACAAATGCATTGGCAAGACTAAATCTGAGCCCATCAGGATTTGGAACAAGAGTATGATCTTGTGAGTCACAGAGTCTCACGGGGTTGGTGTTCATTCCTGTATAATACAGAGGAATTTAACTGAGTAAAGGCCCTGATGTGGAAGGTCAAAGCAAGCATTGCAGGTACCGTGCCCTTTATTCCATCCCTCATCCTTTCAAGTCGAGCAGGATGAAAGCCTCTGAGCCTAAAATTATCAGAGCAATTAGCAGGATGGATGGGAAGACGTTAAGCAAGAAATATTCCCTAGTTCAGTAAAATCCCATTAATTCAAACCCTATTTGATAAGCTTAACAGAAGCTAGAATGAAATCTACAGTAGAGTGCAGCTGTGTCCCAAGTAAGGAGGACCTATCCATTAACCTCCCTAAGCCTCAGTCTTCTCACATGTAAAATGGGCATATTAACAGTACCTTATTTATTACTAGGTTGGTGTGGTTCCAAGATCTGTGATTCCAAGATCACATGGAATAGGGGCTGTCAGATGCTTTGCACAAAGATTACAATGGAGCTGCATGCTAACCCCCTTCAGTCATATCTGACTCTTTGGGACTCCATGGACTATAGCCCACCAGGTCCTTCTGTTCATGGGATTCTCCAGGCAAGAATTCTGGAAGAGGTTGCCATTTCCTTCTCCAAGGGATCTTCCTGACCCAGGGATCGAACCCGCATCTCTTATGTCTCTGACATTGGCAGGAAGATTATTTACCACTAGTACCACCTGGGAAGCCTGCTGCTGCTAAGTCACTTCAGTCATGTCCGATGGAAGCCTAGTGCTCAATAAATCTGACCTATTATTTTTAATTATCAATATAACTCAAGTCACAGAATGAAGAATTTCTGAGCCCTAAGTGATCTTAGCCATCAATTGGTATAGCGCTTTTTCAGAAAATAAAAGGAGCCCAGCCCAGCTCAGAGACTTGTGTGAGGTCACCCAGCCACTCCATGCTTCCTGTGTTCTAGGAAAACATATCCAGGAACATCTGTCACACATGAGTCACCAGGCATTAGCACCTTATGGCCAAATAGGGAACTCTCTTTAGAAAGAACTTTTTGTCTTCATTAAATCAGTTACAGAGAGCTCTACTTACAAGTGCTTGATAAACAGATAATCCTAGGTAGGACGGTACTTAAAAGAACAAAGTTGTTTTAAAGTAGAAAAGAAGAGCCCCAAATAAAGCAACCCACTAATTAAGACTTGATGGTACCCAGAAACAACTTTCCTTCTCAAAGTCTACCCAAATATTTAGATTTTGCACATTAAAAGTAACCCAATATTTAAAATATATAAATAAATAAGAGGAAGCCCTTTTTATTGAAGGTAAGAGGAGAAGGTAGAAGAAGAGCAAATGAAGAATGAAGACAAGGATAAACAGAAATCAACAAAAGGGCTTTGTAAAAAATTGCACCTTAGAATGACCACTGGAAATTGAGGACCTGTGGTGAGTGTACTATTCCTTTGGTCTGTGCCTGAGGCTCCTACTCAACACACTACTCCAAATCAGGGCAAAACAGTTATATTTAACAGTATAAACCTAATCCAGAGAAAACTGTAATTTCAAAAAATACATGCATCCAATCTCCATAGCAGCACAATTTACAATAGTCAGGAAATGGAAGCAACCTAAAGGTCCATTGTCAGAAAAACGTTATGAAGAAGATGTGGTACATATATACAAAGGAATACTTCTCAGACATAAAAAGGAATAAAATTGTGCCATTTACAGAGATGCGGATAGACCTAGAGACTGTCATATGATGCGAAATAAGGCAGAAAGAGAAAACTATTGTATACAAACATATTATATGGAGTGTAGAAAAAATGCTACCGATGGACCGATTTGCAAAGCAGAAATAGACACAGAGATGGTAGAGAACATACATATGGATGACAAGGGGGAAAGTCAGGGTGGGAAAACAGGGAGATCAAGTTTGACACACACACAAGTATAAAATAGATAATTAATGAGAACCTATCGTACAGAACCAGGGTTGGGGGTGAGAAGGTAAAATCTGTTTGTAGGATATATATTGTTAACCTTAAAAATGCATGCCCATATATATTCAGTTCAGTTGCTCAGTCGTGTGTGACTCTTTGGAACCCCAAGAACTGCAGCAAGTCAGTCTTCTCTGTCCATCACCAACTCCCAGAGCTTACACAAATTCATGTCCACTGAGTCAGTCATGCCATCCAACCATCTCATCCTCTGTCATCCCCTTCACCTCCTCTCCTCAGTTTTTCCCAGCATCAGGGTCTTTTCAAATGAGTCAGCTCTTCGCATCAGGTGGCCAAACTATTGGAGTTTCAGCTTCAACATCAATCCTTCCAATGAACACCAAGGACTGATAATATACAGGGTGACAATATACAGCCTTGACGCACTCCTTTTCCTATTTGGAACCAGTCTGTTGTTCCATGTCCAGTTCTAACTGTTGCTTCCTGACCTGCATACAGGTTTCTGAAGAGGCAGCCCAGGTAGTCTGGTATTCCCATCTCTTTCAGAATTTTCTACAGCTTATCATGATCCATACAGTCAAAGGCTTTGGCATAGTCAATCAAGCAGAAATAGATGTTTTTCTGGAACTCTCTTGCTTTTTCCATGATCCAGCGGATGTTGGCAATTTGATCCCTGGTTCCTCTGCCTTTTCTAAAACCAGCTTGAATATCTGGAAGTTCATGGTTCACGTACTGCTGAAGCCTGGCTTGGAGAATTTTGAATATTACTTTACTAGCGTGTGAGATGAGTGCAATTGTGCAGTAGTTTGAGCATTCTTTGGCATTGCCTTTCTTTGGGATTGGAATGAAAACTGACCTCTTCCAGTCCTGTGGCCACTGCTGAGTTTTCCAAATTTGCTGGCATATTGAGTGCAGCACTTTCACAGTATCATCTTTTAGGATTTGGAAGAGCTCAACTGGAATCCCATCACGTCCACTAGCTTTCTTTGTAGTGATGCTTCCTAAGGCCCACTTGACTTCACATTTTAGGATATCTGGCTCTAGGTGAGTGATCACACCATCGTAATCGTCTGGGTCATGAAGATCTTTTTTGTATAGCTCTTCTGTGTATTCTTGCCACCTCTTATTATCTTCTGCTTCTGTTAAGTCCATACCGTTTCTGTCCTTTATTGAGCCCATCTGTGCATGAAATGTTCCCTCAGTATCTCTAATTTTCTTGAAGAGATCTCTGGTCTTTCCCATTCTTTTGTTTTCCTTTATTTCTTTGCACTGATCACTGAGGAAGGTTTTCTTATCTCTCCTTGCTCTTCTTTGGAACTCTGCATTCAAATGGGTATATCTTTCCTTTTCTCCACTGCTTTTTGCTTCTTTTCTTTTCACAGCTATTTGTAAGGCCTCCCAGCCATTTCGCTTTTCTACATTTTTTTTTCTTGGGGATGGTCTTGATCCTTGCCTCCTGTACAATGTCATGAACCTCCATCCATAGTTCATCAGGCACTCTATCAGATCAAGTTCCTTAAATCTATTTCTCACTTTCACTGTATAATCACAAGGGATTTTATTTAGGTCATACCTGAATGGCCTCATGGTGTTCCCCACTTTCTTCAATTTAAGTCTGAATTTGGCAATAAGGAGTCCATGATCTGAGCCACAGTCAGTTCCTGGTCTTTTTTTTTTTTTTTTTTTTTTTTTGCTGACTGTATAGAGCTTCTCCATCTTTGGCTGCAAAGAATATCAATCTGATTTTTGAGCTGACCATCTTGCGATGTCCATGTGTAAAGTCTTTTCTTGTGTTCTTGGAAGAGGGTGTTTGTTAATATTCATTAGGTTTACCAATACACATTATCAATATACATTAGGTGTTTACCAATAAATATTAGGTGCAGACAAATACTGTTTGATTCCATTTATATGATGCCGGGAGCCAAGAGGGGATTGGGAATGGGGACTTAGTGTTTCGAGACTGAGTTTCAGCTGAGAAAAATGAAAAATCTGGGACATGGATGATGGTGAGAGTTTGACAATGTGAATATACTTAGTGCCACTCAATTGTACAGTTAAATATGGTTAAAATAGAATGACTTATGTGATTTTTACCAAAATAAAAAAATTAAAAGATATATAAACTTAAATAACTTTACTTTTCAACTAAAATGTCCTTTGCTTGACAGATTTAAGCTATCTATCTGTTTTGAGTTCTTAACTCTGTATTTGATGGCACTGGACCCATAAAAGACTTTTTTTTTTTTTTAAGTAATTCAGTTCTTGATGGGTGTCTTTGGTGCAAATTCACATAACATGCAGCCAGGGCATTGAGATTTAAATTTCACTTAAAAGCAGGTTAGTCAACTTGTAGTTGTTTCAATTTTAACAACAAAAAGATACTCTTTGTTCTCCTCTTTCCTTTGCCCTCCTTCCCCTTGCCTCTCTCCTTCCTTCCCTTTCTCTTAGGGAATCTAAGACAAACTGAACATGTTTAACCTGCCTAATGAGAAGTCACTTGTATTGACCTTAAGGTGGGAGTATGACTGATACACAATTGATTTTTTAAATCCATCTTTCAGTACATCCTCTTACCTGACCCTCTGAAAACACATAAACTGAAGCCCAGCATCCCCTGAGTGCCTTTTTCCCTAACCCAGACAGCCCCACATGGCACACTGAGGCCCTGCTCTCCCAGGCGCCCTGGTCTGCACGGTGGCAGTCAGCCTCTGACAAATCATGCTAGGATGCTGCTTCTGTTAGTGTTGTTTGAGGCCCGGGGGGGTGGGAGGAGGGAAAGAAATGCAGCTAATGAACTGGAAAAATAACACACTTGGAAGAATCAGTATAGAGATTAAATGTGTCCTATTCTCAGGAAAAGGTAAATCGAGTCCAAGGGAAAAAAAAAAGAAAAACATCTCCCCACCACCAAACACTCACACCAGGTTACACCTTGGTGTCTGGTCTCTCTCCTCTCTGTCTCACTACGTATATGATGTGGGTCTGTGTGTTTGTCTCTGAGTGTCTGTCTGTCCCTCTCGCCTATGATCATAAGCACCAGGAGATGCTATGTTACAAGAGTTGAAGCGCAGCATCTCTGGGACAACACAGTAGAACCCTCTGTCTAAGTTATTCACAGGAGAAGGTTTTACATTTTAAGTCTCAGAAGTGGATGAGTGGGAAACTCCATGTGGCAAACAAGGACAAGTGCAGCCTCCTCATTCTCGCAGACATTAGCTCTGGGCCGTCTGCCACACACACGTGACAGTCCTGTGGGTCTGTTATCTTTTTTCTAGTGGTGAAATGCATAGCTTAAATTTCATATATTCTGTTAAACGAGGTCTATCCTAGAAGCTGACAGCACAGCTGGGTTCCTAATGGACTGGAGTGAGAGTGAAGTAAACACTGGCTGAAGTCAGTACAAATCCCCACCGAATCTCTTGTGGTCTCCTGACTTTCAGGGAACACTGCAGACCAGAGTAAGCTAACTTGCTGATCATAGTAAACATCACTTGTTTCTATTTCCCCCATGTATGTGCTTTAACAAATAATAGTTAACTGCTAGCTTCAAAGAGTGGAAATTTGGAGGCCAGAAATGTAAAAATCCAGGTGTCCTTGGGGCTGCTTCCTTCTGGAGGCCCTGAGTAAGAAATTGTCCCCATGCCTGTCTCCTGGCTTCAGTGAATGCTGGCCATCCATAGCATTTCTTGGCTTACCCAGGCATCACTCCAGTATGTAATTCCATGTTTGCACTGTTGATTCCATTCATCTTCTTTCTCTTCCAAGGATACCAATCACCGGGTTTAGGGAGCCCACACAAATCCTAGATGATCTCATTTTGAGATCCTTAACTACACATACGAAGATCCTTTTTCCAAATAAAGTCACATCCCCAGGTGCCAGGTAGACATATCTCTTGGTCTCTTGGGGGACGCTACTCAAGTCACTCCATCTAGTATCTATTCTCCTGCCTACTGGTAATACTACCTCAGTTTTCCTTTCAGTTCAGTTGCTCAGTCATGTCTGGCTCTTTGCGACCCCATGAATCGCAGCATGCCAGGCCTCCCTGTCCATCACCAACTCCCGGAGTTCACTCAGACTCACGTTCATCGAGTCAGTAATGCCATCCAGCCGTCTCATCCTCGGTCATCCCCTTCTCCTGCCCCCAATCCCTCCCAGCATCAGAGTCTTTTCAAATGAGTCAACTCTTTGCATGAGGTGGCCAAAGTAGTGGAGTTTCAGCTTCAGCATCATTCATTCCAAAGAAATCCCAGGGCTGATCTCCTTCAGAATGGACTGGTTGGATCTCCTTACAGTCCAAGAGTCTCCTCCAGCACCACAGTTCAAACGCATCAATTCTTCGGGGCTCAGCTTTCTTCACAGTCCAACCCTTACATCCATACATGACTACTGGAAAAACCATAGCCTTGGCTAGACGGACCTTAATTGGCAAAGTAATGTCTCTGCTTTTGAATATGCTATCTAGGTTGGTTATAACTTTCCTTCCAAGGAGTAAGCGTCTTTTAATTTCATGGCTGCAGTCACCATCTGCAGTGATTTTGGAGCCCCCCAAAATAAAGTCTGACACTCTTTCCACTGTTTCCCCATCTATTTCCCATGAAGTGATGGGCCAGATCCCATGATCTTCGTTTTCTGAATGTTGAGCTTTAAGCCAACTTTTTCACTCTCCTCTTTCACTTTCATCAAGAGGCTTTTTAGTTCCTCTTCACTTTCTGCCACAAGGGTGGTGTTATATGCGTATCTGAGGTTATTGATATTTCTCCCAGCAATCTTGATTCCAGCTTGTTTCTTCCAGTCCAGCATTTCTCATGATGTACTCTGCATATAAGTTAAATAAGCAGGGTGACAATATACAGCCTTGACACTCCTTTTCCTATTAGGATACTCCAATTACTTCCTGCTCAACCCACAGAATTTGATTAGGCTCTCCTGGACTCCGAGGGTGAATCCATGGCATAGACCAAACCCATCAATAACCCATCTGCAAAGTCTGTCTGGATCAGCCTGCAATCTAGCCATCCATTTATTAATAGATTCCATCTTGGGTTATTTTCAAGATGTTAATAGGGTAAAACCATTTTCTCCCAGAACTGTTGGCAAAGTTAGAGGAAAGTTCTGCCTGAAAGAATGTATCCCTGTAGAGCAGACTCAGGATGAGGAGAGAACAGAGTTTCTGGAGCCACCCATGCTTAAAGGTACCCTGGGATTTCACAGTTACATATTCTACTTAAGATACCCCCTCCCCTTTCACTTCACTTTACTTGGGTCTTGAGTTTCCTTCATTTCCAAGTGATTAAAAAAAAAAAAAAACACTGAGTAATGCATGATCATTCATTCCACAAATGTCTGAGTGCCAATCATGAGCCATGCAGGGTATTAATCACTAGGGGTAAAGTGTAATAATCAAAGATAATGTCCGTGCCTTCCACAGTTTAAAGTCTCATAGGGATTATTGAGATGTTCTAATGGGATTTCTGCAATGGGTAAGGGGAAAGCTTCAAGATCACCTAGAGTTCAGTCCATCTTTTCACAGAGGCACAGAATCTAACAGTAAGATCCATAGGTCAGAAGAGTCCGAAGACAATTTTGCAAAACACTGTCATCACTCCCAAAACTCTGGGAAAACACAAAGGTGTGTAAATGAAGGTAGACAGAGAAGATGGATTGCAGATCAGCTGGCCCTATTCAACCCAGAAGGAGCCAGCCCTCTCCCCAAGGTATTTTTAGCTTTCTATTCTTAGAGATGATCACAGCATCCCAATCTGCTCAGTACTTCCAGCTGAGGAAAGGCCAGCAATAATGGGAAGATACAGACTTCTGGAGACACAGGTGCTGGGGAGCAGCTGGGTGTCCCAGAAGAAAAGCTAGCAACAGTACCTCCACTGGGTAATCTTTCTAGGTATATTCAGAGTAGTGAGACAGCTAAATGTCTACTAATAGAAACCAGTCATAGATTAAAATTGTGTTACATATTGAAAACATGATTATGTATTTCCAATTTGACTGAAAATTCCTGGAGGACAGGAACTCTAGGGGATATGGTTCTTTGGTTGGCCCTGAGTATCTAAACCTCCTTCTTGTATTAGGGAATCCAGTGTTTCACAAAACCCAATCTACGTGTTTCCATAGGAGATAAAATTGAGACTCTTGGCGTCTAGGGCCTGGACATGGCTCCTGGGCTCTGCCAAACACACCTATCAGCACCAAGTGTTTAACTACATATGAGTAATGGGAGCACTGGGTTTTTCTCTGATGGCAGCAAAACATGAGCAGTTCCCATGTTTGTGGGTGTGGTATGCAAGATTGCTGCTTTCATCAATACACGGTGGGGAGGTGGGTTCATGATGGGGGGGACACATGTATATCTGTGGCTGATTCATGTTGATGTATGGTAAAAACCATTACAATATTGTAAAGTAATTATCCTCCAATTAAAATGAATTAATTTTTAAAAAGAAAAGAAAAAAACAATATATGGTGAGGTATCTGGTGCCCAAATATTGTACTATCTTGGTGGATCCTGTTGCATGATTTTAGATGTTGCTGGGTCCACAGTCTCTGAATCTACTTCTCCTATCTTCCTCAAGATTCTTAGCTAGTTACTGAATTCCTTTTCTGTTTAATGAGAGCTATCTTCCACTGTTTGCAACTTAAGAACCCTGAGGTTGCTTCTTGCTTTAGTCCTCTAGCTAACCCCAACAGAAGAGTTGTCCAATAAGTAGTTACTTCAACAGAGTATCCTTGTTGACAACCCCCATGTCAATTTTTCCAGGCAGGTATTATCTTCTGCTTCCCCAAAAAAGGTGGGAAATGAGGCCTGGAGAAGTTCGATGACTTACAAAGTTGCATGGCTGGCAGTGAGATATCCCTTTGCAGCTGTACCAGAGGACACAGAATGCTGTTTGTGAAGGCAAACAATAATTAGGACATCTCTTATTTATAGAGTGGATGTTCAGCTTCAAAGTCATGAAATAAGGTTAGACTTGCCCTGCACTCCTACTCCTACTGGTAATGACCTACCAGAGCCAGGCTGGCCCTCCTCTGCAAGGACGGAGCACACACTGCCCAGCCCCTAACAGTTCCCGGCACCCTTTTCTTTCACACCCTACCTTCTTCACTCACCTCATCTGCCCGGCTCCTGAACTGTACGCTTCTACCTTACAGAAAAATAAACAAATAAATAAACAAGAATCTGCATCTTACTGCCTCAACTTTAAGACAATATTCTTGATCTAAAGTGCAAAAGCTCAAAACAAAATATAGCAATTTAGAGAACCAGGATTCTGGCCAATGGGGTACGATCTGATCAAGAATCAGGGGGAGGAAATGCCTTGACGGTGCTTCATGTTGTTGCTGTTTTAAGATTTATTTATTTTTGGTTGTGCTTTGTCTTTGTTGCAATGCATAGGCTTTCTCCAGTTGCAGCAAGTGAGGGCTAATTTCTAGTTGTGGTAGAAGCTCAGGCTTCTCTTGTTGTAGAACATAGGCTCCAGGGCACACAGGCTTCAGCACAGGCTTAGTTGCCCCATGGAATGTGGGATCTTTCTGGACCAGAGATTGAACCCATGTCCTCTGCATTGGTGAGTGGATTCTTAACCACTGGACCAGCAGGGAAGTCCCTGTGATTCATGGTTTATTCCTTAGGTACTAGCCTAATCTTTTCCACTAAAGTTCAAATTAGATCATGCAGAATGCTTTTCATTTTTTTTCCCCATCAATTTCATTTTCAGATAGCAAAAGTAATGTGTGTTATGTGGTTAACTTAGAAAGTAAAAAGGCAAGAAAAGAAGCTGCATACACACCACTCAATTTCTCATTGTTAGGATATATCTGTCATCTTGAATTCTCTCTTGAAGTGTTTTAAATTATGAAGTTTTCTAGAAAGGTGTGTATATCTTATTGGTCCTACTATACTTTGCCCACTGCTAAACTCCGACAAAACATAGAAACAGATGATCTGAACTACTAAAAGTCAAAAGCAGGCATCCACAGACCTGGATTCCAGACAGATGAGGTTCCCTGGGCACAGAAGAATTCTCGGACAGTCAGAGATGAAGGAAGGGGAGAGACAAAGTTCTCTTGTCAGTCTTCAGAAAGGACAGAGCCCTGAAGCTTACCTGTCAGAGGTAAGGATGCAGTGATGTGGAATAAGTGCCCCAGAGCTAGGAATGGCAAGAGGCATCCCCCCTTCTCCCCATGGGCACCCTCCCTCCAATAAGGAAATACAGAGGCGATGAGGCATGATTCAGGTAAAAGGGTAACCTTTCTGGGCTGCAAGAATAAAAGTAGTAGTTGAGACACACCCCTTACCCCCAAGGAAAGGCTGAGCAAAGCTCAAACAGTATGGGGTGGAGGCAGGGGGAGGTAAACTCAAATACCTCCAGGAGGCAGGCAAGTCATGCAAATGAATGAAGTAGGCCAGGTATGAGGAAAATCAGATGCTTTGCTGGAATCTTAAACACACTGGCATAGTTTTCATTTCCACAAACAAGTATTCTGTTTCACTTTTTGGAAACATGGCAGTCTTCTTCATTTATTTTTCATTTTCACACTTTTGAGAGAGATTTCTTCACAGTAGGAAAGACAGCAGGTCTTTGGATAATACATGGAAATTGACAACAGGTCTTGGTTTCAGGCAGACAATTGCAAGTGGTGGTACATCTACCAGACTGAGGAACTCATATCCCATTCTAAAGTGCTATGCCCCAACTATTAAGAATAAAAACAATCAGAAACAAACATTATCAGATATTATAAGCTTCCAAGAGAAGTCAGAAATATAAATGCTTATATGCATTTTTCTGGCTTTTAAAGTTAGTTCAAAGCTTATGTGTCGGTTTTTTTTTTTTAATAGAAATATAATTGCTTTACAATTCCACATTCATTTCTGCTGTACAACAATGTGAATCAACTATATATCCTCTCCCTCTTGGACCTCCCACTGTGTTCCCATCCCATCCCTCTAGGTCAACACAGAGCCCTGAGCTAAGCTCCCAGTGCTATTTAGCATGTTCCCACTAGTTGCCTATTTTACATGTTTGTTTATTTTTAAATTAGATGAAACACATTCCTACGCCCTCGTAGGTACTATGAACTGCCCATTTGTGACTATCGCCTCATGTCTTTCTGGATTTCATGCCGTGCTGACAGTCACTCAGAACCCAATGGGATGGACATCTGTGATTTCCTTCTCCTACACATATGTGAAAAATATGACTCGTAAACCTAGCACTTAAAGGAGAGAGTGACAAATTTAATTATGATCAAAGGACAAGAAAGGAACCTGAAGCTAAACACACTGGGGAATACTTCTAGAAAAAGACAAACAATATGATATTGCATAGTGCCTAGCAGGCTACAGTCCATGGGGCCGCAGAGAGTCAGACATGACTGAGCAACTAAGCACAGTATAGCACAGTGATAAAAGAGTATATAGAAGGCTATATGATGCTTTCTAGTTTACACGATATTTTCACATCCACTCTGTCATTGGAACCCACAACAAATTTCAAAGGCAGACTGAAAGGCATTATTAATACCACTGATAGGAATGAAGTAACAAAGGAAAGAGAATTAAGTAGGAATACTGGCTCAGAGATTAAGTGACTTGCCAATATTATAAAAATATGCACTGGAAGAGATGACTCATTAATTTATGAAAAAAGGAAAACTGATGCTGAGCATCATTTATAGAAAACACAATAAATTATTTTTCTTCTAAGAATACTTTCACAGAAGCACTGAAGTCAACAGAGTATAAATGATTGTGGGGGAAGAAAATGGTTAACATTTTCTGTTTTACTCATGCTTTGAAGAATTCATGCTGATGTCTACATCTGTTTCATGTAAAGAAGTCCTGGTTTTTGTATTTAACTTTTACGTATAAGAAAGAAAACTGTACAAGGTAATAGTTTAGAATACTATCAAAAAAGTTCCCAACATCAAGAACTATTCACCTATGGAAAATAATACAGCACCAAGAGTCCAAATATTGCTCTTTAGAACCAGCACCATAAGTGGCTTTCACCAGGCATCAATCTTTCAAGTTTCTGTTGCCTCTTTTTTCAAATGGTTATAATAATACCTGAGTATGTGAAAGGAGATGAGCATAGGTGAACTCTCTGTAAATTAACAAGCATTCCAGACATAAATATAATTTAGGGCAGGCTCAGATGAATGAAAAATCTGTAAACATATTAGAAACATTTTGTATTAAATGTAAACTCCATACTTTGGAGTTCAAGGATCCTGCATTATCCAGTCCAAACCAGCCCACTCAACCTCACCTCCTTCCACTACATCTGATACCAACTCTACTGTGAAACCATGGGAGCATCCAACTCCTGAGCCTGGGGATGGATGGATACCTGGGGATTCAACCCACATGCTGAGCACTTGGTTGTCTCTCTCAGCCAATCCTACATATCTTCTTGCCTCCAACCCCTACAGAAATCCCCCATGGAGTATTCTCCCCCTCTGTCACCACTCAGTTCTAACATGCTATCTGTTCTCTACCCAAATCCTTTCTGTCTCAAAAAACTCAAGTTTTAAACCACAAAATTCTCATTCTACAAAAAGTTGTTTCCCTGGAAATAAAATCTAGACCAACAAGATATAGTTCAAATTCCAACTTCACAAGCTTAGCTTCTCTGATCTTGTTTCTTTACCAAAAGATTGCAATCCTAAGGCTTACTGCAGAGGTGGTTTTACATAGACATTTTTCCCTCATGAGATGCAGATTCATTAACCCTTGGTCATCCAGAGCTGTGTGACAGTATCTCCTATCATGTGTGTGCCTCCTCACCATCATCACAGTTACCATATCACACACTTCCTGAGGATATGGATCATTCATTCAGTGCTTTTTAAAGTATCTTGTCCCTGCTGGAGATTTTTCTCAGCCCTGGCACTCTCAAGGAGATTGGCTTCCTTTGCTCCCATGGATCTCACATTCTAAGGAGAAGCTGCTGATCAACAATGAACTGAAATAAAACATTAAATAATAAAACAAAAATTAAAAATAAGATCCTCACAAATGGTATAAATGAAATAACCAAACAGCTGAGAAAGGGAGAGAAGAGAAAGACATGGGAGAAAGGGAAAGACATACCCAGCTGAATGCAGAGTTCTGAAGAATAGCAAGGAGAGATAAGAAAGCCTTTCTAAGTGAACAATGCAAAGAAACAAAGGAAAACAATAGAGTGGGAAAGACTAGAGACTTCTTCAAGAAAGACAGAGATACCAAGGAAATATTTCATGCAAAGTGGCCTACAATAAAGGGCAGAAACAGGATGGACCTAAAAGAAGCTGAAGAGACTAAGCAGAGGTGGCAAGAATACACAGAACTGCACAAAAAAGGTCTTAATGACCCAGATAACCACGATGGTATGGTCACTCTCCTAGAGCCAAACACAATGGAGTGTGAAGACACGTGAGTCTTAGGAAGAATTACTACCAACAAAGCTAGCAGAGGTGGTGTAAATCCAGCTGACTTATTTCAGATCCTAAAAGCTTTTAAAGTGCTACACTCAGTATGCCAGAAAACTTGGAAAACTCAGCAGTGGGCACAGGACTGGAAAAGATCAATATTCATACCAATCCCACAGAAGGGCAATGCCAAAAAATGTTCAAACTACCACACAATTGCACTCACTTCACATGCTTGTAAGATAATGCTCAAAATCCTTCTAGCTAGGCTTCAATAGTATGTGAACTGAGAGCTTCCAGATGTTCAAGCTGGACTTACAAAAGGCAAAGGAACCAGAGGTCAAATTGCCAATATCCGTTGGATTAAAAAAAAGTAGGGTGGGGTGAGAATTACATAAAAACATCATCTACTTCTGCTTCATTGATTATGCTAAAGCCTTTGACTGTGTGGATCACAATAAACTGTGGAAAATTCTGAAAGAGATGGGAATGCCACACCACCTTACCTGTCTCCTGAGAAACCTGTATGCAGGTCAAGAAGCAACAGTTGGAACTGGACATGGAACACAGGACTGGTTTCAAATCAGGAAAGGAGTACATCCAAGGCTATATATTGTCACCCTGCTTATTTAACTTCTATGCAGAGTACATCATGAGAAATGCTGGGTTAGAAGAAGCACAAGCTGCAATCAAGATTGCCAGGAGAAATATCAATAACCTCAGATATGCAGATGACACCACCCTTATGGCAGAAAGTGAAGAGGAACTAAAAAGCCTCTTGATGAAAGTGAAAGAGGAGAGTGAAAAAGTTGGCTTAAAGCTCAACATTCTGAAAACAAAGATCATGGCATCTGATCCCATCACTTCAAAGCAAGTGAAAGTTGCTCGTGTCCAGCTTTTTGTGACCCCATGGACTATACAGTCCATGAAATTCTCTAGGCCAGAATACTGGAGTGGGTAGCCTTTCCCTTCTCCCAGGGATCTTCCCAACCCAGGGATTGAACCCAGGTCTCCTGCATTGCAGGCAGATTCTTTACCAGCTGAGCCACAAGGGAAGCCCCTTCATGACAAATAGATGGGGGAAAAAAGGAAACAATGACAGACTTTATTTTCTTGACTCAATCACTGCAGATGGTGACTGCAGCCATGAAATTAAAAGGTGCTTGCTCCTTGCAAGAAAAGCTATGGCAAACTAGATAGCATATTAAAAAGTAGAGACATCACTCTGCCCACAAATGTGCATCTAGTCAAAGCTATGACTTTTCCAGTAGTCATATATGGATGTGAGAGTAATTGATGCTTTTTAATTGTGGTGTTGGAGAAGACTCTTGAGAGTCCCTTGGACTGCAAGGAGATCCAGTCAATCCTTAAGGAAATCAGTCCTGAATATTCATTGGAAAGACTGATGCTAAAGCTGAAACTCCAGTACTTTGGCCACCTGATGTGAAGAACTGACTCATTGGCAAACACCCTGATGCTGAAAAGACTGAGGGCAGGAGGAGAAGGGGACGACAGAGGATGAGACTGTTGGATGGCATCATCGACTGAATTTGAACAAACTCCGGGAAATAGTGAAGGACAGGGAAACCTGGCATGCTGAAGTTCATGGGGAGGCAGACAGTCAGACACACTGAGTGACTCAACAACAACAAGAAATCATGTGACCAATATTCCCCGAGGTAGCAAATATATGGACCTACTTTTTTTTAGAAGAATTTTTTTTGACATGGACCATTTTTCAAATCTTTATTGAATGTTACAAAATTGATTTTGTTGTATGCTTTGGTTTCCTGGCCCCAAGGCATGTGGGATCTTAGCTCCCTGACCAGGGATGAAACTCACACCCTGGAACGTGATGTCTTAACCTCTGGACCACCAGGGAATTCCCTGGACCTACATTTGATAGAGGGGGAAGGAGGGCTTTTGAAGCCACAAGGTCTGGCATATAAGAAGCCAGCTACACACAGATCTGAGTGGGAACACAGGCAAAGGGAACCAAGCAGAAACAGAGACGAAGGAATGTGCCCTGGGTTTTTGAAGACCAGCAGGGAGAATGAAGAAGCTGAGTTTGGGGGAGAATTACCCCAAATGATGTTGGAGGGGTGGGTGGGCTCTGTACGTCATAGGGATGTAAGCAGGGGAGGGCTCAGATCCTGTGCCTCTTATATCACCATCATTTCCTCATGGCTAAACTGCACATCAGTTTTCTGTTTCCTTTTATTTTTGTTTGTAATGTGATGTCATCTATGCCATTCTTGTCTCAGCACCTTGCAAGAAAATACCTGATGTCACACCCAGAGCTGTCATCCCCAACCTTCCTGTCATCTCCATGGGAGAAACTTGGATGAGGAGTCCTTTGGCTCATTTCGAAGTCCTCTCCTTCCAACCACCAGAGCTTCACTCAGTGTGACAGTCCAATAAGCACTGCCTCAGCCCATGTTCTGCTTCTTGCTGGCATTTGGGAAGTTGGCTCTGTTGCCTAAAGGAGACATTTTAGGAGAGGTTTCCATAGAAACCCAAACTTTCTCTCCAGCTGCTCATGTGGTGTATCCCTTTATTTTAAAATACACATTATTTTTCTTTCATCAGCTTTTGGGCACTTGATTCTTTGGGTACCAAAGAAATAGTATCAGATCTTGAGGAACATAAGTTGTCACGTTCTACACTCAACAGTCTTTCCTAATTGTGTTTCTGTGGCTGACAGGAAGGATAGTAGAAGCTTTGATTCCAAACTAACCATTTCTTCTGTGACTATACACTTGTCATCTCAGAATTCCTTTGGTGGCTAGCTCTTCCACATCAATGTACTACTGGCATCACCAGCCTTATAGAAGTCTCACTGAACTATTGTCCAAGTCTCTGTCTCTTTCCCAAACCTTCTCCCTGAATGACTATATTCCAAATCTAGAAACAGTTGCACTTTTTTTTTTATTCCTACAAGCTGAAGTCTTGCCTACTTTGGGCCATTAAAAGTGTCGTTTCTTTAAGCTTCCTATCTCATACTCATTCTTAATTTATGTTAAACCATAGGCATCATTTTCACAGTGGAAACTACTTTACCTGCCAAAATGAGGTTATATTTGCTATGTTTTCTTCCTAACAATTCCCATAATTCTAATGACATCATTTTGGTGGTTATACATTTGATGTCTCTCTCCATTAAAATGCAAACTCCTTACAAAACTGTATCTTACCAATGTCTGGATGGATAGCATCCAGCACAGTGTTTTGGAAAGAATAAAAAAAAAATAGGGGAATACTTATATTTCAGCCTAAAAGAGAGGCAGAAACAAGTAACTAAATGAATTCTGCTTTGTGCATTTATAGGAATAAATTTTATTTTCTCCAAGGAAACACAAATCTATGTCACCTGTTGTGAAACAAGTGGGAAAAATAAATCTGTTTTGGTTTTAGAGAAGCCATTGTAGGATATGGTATGAATCAAAGCAAAGGACAAATGCATTTAAGAACTGTAGAGAGGATTTGGTGTGGGAATCATGTACCTCTTCACCCCCGCTGTGTACAGCTGAGCAACAGGTAAGAAGGAATGTCAGCTAGAGGGCCAGAATTTGCCCTGCATAAGGAAGCTGAGAGAGAAAATGCAGAGGAAGGAAAAACAGAGGGAAAGTAGGCAATGAGAGAGATAGAGAGACAGACAATTTAAGAAAAGGAAAAATAAAGAGAGACCACATCCAAAGAGGAAAGAGAAGAGAGTCCTGGAGACTCCAAGTTCACCTTAGGGAGGAAGAGGCAATGCAAATAAGCTGGAGGGGCGGAGCCTGGGGAAGGGGGCCAACCCACACCTCAGGTGCCCCAGAATTCCTGGAGGTTTACAATTCTGTTTAAAGTAACCGGACAGAGGGTGGTCCTAAGACTGCAGAGGAATAGGACGGGGAGACCACTTTCTTTCCCACAAATTCATCAAAAGAACCTTTGAACGCTCAGTAAATTCCACAAAACAACTGCTGAATGCCAAGAGAGGACATCGGGCACCCAGAAAAGCAGCCCATTGTCTTCGAAAGGAGATATTTTATCAATGGTTCTGTATAGATGGAGAAGTCTTGAGGCTACTGTAAAAATAAGACTGAAAACCAGAAGCAGGAAGCTTAAGTCCAAATCCTGAGAACACCAGAGAACTCCTGACTCTAGGGAACATTAATCGACAGGAGGTCATCAAATGCCTCCATACCTACACAGAAACCAAGCACCACCCAAAGGTTGACAAGTTCCAGAGCAAGACGTAACACACAAATTCTCCAGCAACACAGCCCTGAGCTTCAATATACAGGCTACCCAAAGTCACTCCAAACCCACTGACATCTCATAACTTATTACTGAACACTTCATTGCATTCCAGAGAGAAGAAATCCAGCTCCACCCACCAGAACACCAACACAAGCTTCCCTAACCAGGAAACCTTGACAAGCCACCCTTAGAACCCCACCACGGCAAAGAAACTCCACAATAAAGAGAACTCCAAAAACTGCCACAATAGAGAAAGGCCACCCCAAACACACCAATATAAACAGGATGAAGAGACAGAGGAATACACAACAGGTAAAGGAACAGGATAAATGCCCACCAAACCAAAGAAAAGAGGAAGAGATAGGGAATCTACCTGATAAAGAATTATGAATAATGATAGTGAAAATGATCCAAAATCTTGAAATCATAATGGAATCACACATAAATAGCCTGGAGACAAGGAATGAGAAGATGCAAGAAAGGTTTAACAAGGACCTAGAAAAAATAAAGAAGAGTCAGTATATAATGAATAATGCAATAAATGAGATCAAAAACATTCTGGAGGGAACAAATAGTAGAATAACAGAGGCAGAAGATAGGATTAGTGAAGTAGAAGACAGAATGGTAGAAATAAATGAATCAGAGAGGAAAAAAGAAAAATGAATTAAAAGAAATGAGGACAATCTCAGAGACCTCCAGGACAATATTAAATGCCCCAACATTCAAATCATAGGAGTCCCAGAAAAAGAAGACAAAAAGACAGACCATGAGAAAGTACTTGAGGAGATAATAGTTGAAAACTTCCCTAAAATGGGGAAGGAAATAATCACCCAAGTCCAAGAAATCCAGAGAGTCCCAAACAGGATAAACCCAAAGTGAAACACCACAAGACACATATTAATCAAATTAACAAAGATCAAACACAAAGAACAAATATTAAAAGCAGCAAGGGAAAAACAACAAATAACACACAAGGGGATTCCCATAAGGATAACAGATGATCTTTCAATAGAAATGCTTCAGGCCATGAGGCAATGGCAGGACATACTTAAAGTGATGAAAGAAAATAACCTACAGCCCAGATTACTGTACCCAGCAAGGATCTCATTCAAATATAAAGGAGAAATCAAAAGCTTTACAGACAAGCAAAAGCTGAGAGAATTCAGCACCACCAAACCAGCTCTCCTAGACAGGAAACCCAAAAAGGGTGTATAAACTCGAATCCAAAACAACAAAGTAAGTGGCAACAGGATCATACTAATAAATAATTACCTTAAACGTAAATGGTTGAATGCCCCAACAAAAAAACAAAGACTGGCTGAATGGATACAAAAACAAGACTCCTATATATGTTGTCTTACAAGAGACCCACTTCAAAACAGGGGACACATGCAGGCTGAAAGTGAAGCACTGGAAAAATATATTCCACGAAGTTCAGTTCAGTTCAGTTGCTCAGTCGTTTCCGATTCTTTGGGACCCCATAATCGCAACACGCCAGGCCTCCCTGTCCATCACCAACTCCTGGAGTTCACTCAGACTCACGTCCATCGAGTTTGTGATGCCATCCAGCCATCTCATCCTCTGTCATCCCCTTCTCCTCTTGCCTCAATCCCTCCCAGCATCAGAGTCTTTTCCAATGAGTCAACTCTTCACATGAGGTGTCCAAAGTACTGGACTTTCAGCTTTAGCATCATTCCTTCCAATGAACACCGAGGCCTGATCTCCTTTAGAATGGACTGGTTGGATCTCCCTGCAGTCCAAGGGATTCTCAAGAGTCTTCTCCAACACCACAGTTCAAAAGCATCAATTCTTGGCGCTCAGCTTTCTTCACAGTCCAACTTCACATCCATACATGACCATAGGAAAAACCATAGCCTTGACCAGACGGACCTTAGTTGGCAAAGTAATGTCTCTGCTTTTGAATATGCTATCCAGGTTGGTCATAACTTTTCTTCCAAGGAGTAAGCGTTTCTTAATTTCATGGCTGCAGTCACCATCTGCAGTGATTTGGGAACACAAAAGAATAAAGTCTGGAATTGTTTCTACTGTTTCCCCATCTATTTCCCATGAAGTGATGGGACCAGATGCCATGATCTTCGTTTTCTGAATGCTGAGCTTTAAGCCAACTTTTTCACTCTCTTCTTTCACGTTCATCAAGAGGCTTTTTAGCTCTTCTCCACTTTCTGCCATGAGGGTGGTGTCATCTGCATATCTGAGCTTATTGATATTTCTCCCGGCAATCTTGATTCCAGCTTGTGTTTCTTCCAGTCCAGCGTTTCTCATGATGTACTCTGCATAGAAGTTAAATAAGCAGGGTGACAATATACAGCCTTGACACACTCCTTTTTCTATTTGGAACCAGTCTGTTTTCCATGTCCAGTTCTAACTGTTGCTTCCTGACCTGCATACAGATTTCTCAAGAGGCAGGTCAGGTGGTCTGGTATTCCCATCTCTTTCAGAATTTTCCACAGTTGATTGTGATCCACACAGTCAAAGGCTTTGGCATAGTCAATAAAGCAGAAATAGATGTTTTTCTGGAATTCTCATGCCTGTTCCATGATCCAGCAGATGTTGGCAATTTGATCCCTGGTTCCTCTGCCTTTTCTAAAACCAGCTTGAATCTCAGGAAGTTTATGTTTCACGTATTGCTGAAGCCTGGCTTGGAGAATCTTGAGCATTACTTTACTAGCATGTGAGATGAGTGCAATTGTGTGGTAGTTTGAACATTCTTTGGCATTGCGTTTCTTTGCGATTAGAATGAAAACTGACCTCTTCCAGTCCTGTGGCCACTGCTGAGTTTTCCAATTTGCTGGCATATTGAGTGTAGCACTTTCACAGCATCATCTTTCACGATTTGAAATAGCTCAACTAGAATTCCATCACCTCCACTAGTTTTGTTTGTAGTGATGCTTTCTAAGGCCCACTTGACTTCACTTCCAGGATGTCTGGCTCTAGATGAGTGATCACACCATGGTGATTATCTGGGCCGTGAAGATCTTTTTTGTACAGTTCTTCTGTGTATTCCTGCCACCTCTTCTTAATATCTTCTGCTTCTGTTAGGTCCAGACCATTTCTGTCCTTTATCGAGCCCATCTTTGCATGAAATGTTCCCTTGGTTTCTCTAAATTTTCTTGAAGAGATCTCTAGTCTTTCCCATTCTGTTCTTTTCCTCTATTTCTTTGCATTGATCGCTGAAGAAGGCTTTCTTATCTCTTCTTGCCATTCTTTGGAACTCTGCATTTAGATGCTTATATCTTTCCTTTTCTCCTTTGCTTTTGCTTCTCTTCTTTTCACAGCTATTGGTAAGAAAGCAGGAGTAGCAATGCTCATATCAGATAAAATAGACTTTAAAACAGAGGCTATTAAAAGAGACAAAGAAGGACACTACATAATGATCAAAGGATCAATCCAAGAAGAAGATATAACAATTATTAATATATATGCAGCCAACATAGGAACACCGCAATATGTAATACAAATGCTAGCTAACAAGTATGAAAGGGGAAATTAACAATAACACAATAATAGTGGGAGACTTTAAT
The DNA here is from genome assembly GCF_042477335.2 of Ovis canadensis. Lineage (NCBI taxonomy): Eukaryota > Metazoa > Chordata > Mammalia > Artiodactyla > Bovidae > Ovis > Ovis canadensis. Next base: position 77,136,578 of record NC_091249.1, read on the forward strand.
ACCCCACTCACACCTATGGATAGAAAATTAACAAGGAAACACAAACTTTAAATGATACAATAGAACAGTTAGACCTTGATATCTATAGGACATTTCACCACAAAACAATGAATTTCACCTTTTTCTCAAGCGCACATGGAACCTTCTCCAGGATAGATCACATCCTGGGCCATAAATCTAGCCTTGGTAAATTCAAAAAAATTGAAATCATTCCAAGCATCTTTTCTGACCACGATGCAGTAAGATTAGATCTCAATTACAGGAGAAAAAACACTATTAAAAATTCCAACATATGGAGGCTGAACAACACGCTTTGGAATAACCAACAAATCACAGAAGAAATCAAAAAAGAAATCAAAATATGCATAGAAACGAATGAAAATGAAAACACAACAACCCAAAACCTGTGGGACACTGTAAAAGCAGTGGTAAGGGGAAGGTTCATAGCAATACGGGCATACCTCAAGAAATTTAAAAAAAAAAAAAAAAAAGTCAAATAAATAACCTAACTCTACACCTAAAGTAACTAGAAAAGGAAGAAATGAAGAACCCCATGGTTAGTAGAAGGAAACAAATCTTAAAAATTAGGGCAGAAATAAATGCAAAAGAAACAAAAGAGACCATAACAAAAATCAACAAATCCAAAAGCTGGTTCTTTAAAAGGATAAATAAAATTGACAAATCATTAGCCAGACTCATCAAGAAACAAAGGGAGGAAAATCAAATCAATTAAATAAAAATGAAAATAGAGAGATCACAACAGACAACACAGAAATACAAAGGATCATAAGAGACTACTATCAGCAATTATATGCCAATTAAATGGACAACTTGGAAGAAATGAACAAATTCTAGAAAAGTACAACTCTCTAAAACTGAACCAGGAAGAAATAGAAATCTTAAAAGACCCATCACAAACATGGTAATTGAAACTGTAATCAGAAATCTTCCAGCAAACAAAAGCCCAGGTCCAGATGGCTTCACAGCTGAATTCTACCAAAAATTTAGAGAAGAGCTAACACCTATCCCTACTCACACTCTTCCAGAAAGTTGCAGAGGAAGGTAAGCTTCCAAACTCATTCTGTGAGGCCACGATCAACCTAATAACATAACCTGAAACTACAGGCCAATATCACTGATGAACATAGATGCAAAAATCCTTAACAAAATTCTAGCAATCAGAATCCAACAACACATTAAAAAGATCATACACCATGACCAAGTGGGCTTTATCCCAGGGATGCAAGGATTCTTCAATATCCACAAATCAATGGTTTTTCCTGTGGTCATGTATGGATGTGAGAGTTGGACTGTGAAGAAGGCTGAGCACCGAAGAATTGATGCTTTTGAACTGTGGTGTTGGAGAAGACTCGAGAGTCCCTTGGACTGCAAGGAGATCCAACCAGTCCATTCTGAAGATCAACCCTGGGATTTCTTTGGAAGGAATGATGCTAAAGCTAAAGCTCCAGTACTTTGGCCACCTCATGTGAAGAGTTGACTCATGGGAAAAGACTTCGATGCTGGGAGGGATTGGGGGCAGGAGGAGAAGGGGACAACCGAGGATGAGATGGCTGGATGGCATCACAGACTCGATGGACGTGAGTCTGAGTGAACTCCAGGAGATGGTGATGGACAGGGAGGCCTGGCGTGCTGCGATTCATGGGGTCACAAAGAGTCGGACACGACTGAGCGACTGAACTGAACTGAATCACCACATTAACAAATGGAAAAATAAAAGCCATATGATTATCTCAATATATAGAGAGAAAGCCTTTGACAAAATTCAACATTGCTTTATGATAAAAAAAAAAAAACTCTCCAGAAAGCAGGAATAGAAGGCACATACCTCAACATAATATGACAAACCCACAGCAACATTATCCTCAATGGTGAAAAATGGAAAGCATTTCCCCTCAAGTCAGGAACAAGACAAGGATGCCCACTCTCACCACTACTATTTAACATAGTTTTGGAAGTTTTGGCCATGGCAATCAGAGTAGAAAAATAAAAGGAATCCAAATTGGAAAAGAAGACGTAAAACTCTCACTGTTTGCAGATGACATGATCCTCTACATAGAAAACCCTAAAGACTCCACCAGAAAATTATTAGAGCTAATCAATGAATATAGTAAAGTTGCAGGATATAAAATCAACACAGAGAAATCCCTTGCATTGCTATACACTAATAATGAGAAAATAGAGAAATTAAGGAAAAAATTCCATTCACCATTGCAACGAAAAGAATAAAACAATTAGGAATATATCTACCTAAAGAAACTGAAGACCTATATGTATAAACTATAAAACACTGATGAAAGAAATCAAAGAGGACACTAAAAATGGAAAAATATACCATGTTCATCGATCAGAAGAATAAAGATAGTGAAAATGAGTATACTACCCAAAGCAATCTATAGATTCAGTGCAATTCTTATCAAGCTACAAATGGTATTTTTCACAAAACTAGAACAAATAATTTCACAATTTGCATGGTAATACAAAAAACCTCAAATAGCCAAAGCAATCTTGAGAAAGAAGAATGGAACTGAAGGAATCAACCTGCCTGACTTCAGGCTCTACTACAAAGCCACAGTCATCAAGACAGTATGGTACTGGCACAAAGACAGAAATATAGATCAATGGAACAAAACAGAAAGCCCAGAGATAAATCCATGCACCTATGGTCACCTTATCTTTGACAAAGGAGGCAAGAATATACAATGGAGTAAAGACAATCTCTTTAACAAGTCGTGCTAAGAAAACTAGTCAACCACTTGTAAAAGAATGAAACTAGAACACTTTCTAACACCATACACAAAAATAAACTCAAAATGGATTAAAGATCTAAACCTAAGACCAGAAACTATAAAACTCCTAGAGAAGAACATAGGCAAAACACTCTCCAGCATAAATCACAGCAGGATCCTCTATGACCCACCTCCCAGAATATTGGAAATAAAAGCAAAAATAAACAAATGGGACCTAATTAAAATTAAAAGCTTCTGCACAACAAAGGAAACTATAAGCAAGGTGAAAAGACAACCTTCAGAATGGGAGAAAATAATAGCATATGAAGCAACTGACAAAGAACTAATTTCAAAAATACACAAGCAACTTATGCAGCTCAAGTCCAGAAAAATAAACGACCCAATTCAAAAAATGGGCCAAAGAACTAAACAGATATTTCTCCAAAGAAGACATACATACGGCTAACAAACACATGAAAAGATGCTCAACATCACTCATTATCAGAGAAATGCAAATCAAAACCACAATGAGGTACCATTTCACACCAGTCAAAATGTCTGCTATCCAAAAGTCTACAAGCAATAAATGCTGGAGAGGGTGTGGAGAAAAGGGAACCAACCCTCTTACACTGTTGGTGGGAATGCAAACTAGTACAGCCACTATGGAGAACAGTGTGGAGATTCCTTAAACTGGAAATAGAACTGTCATATGACTAAGCAATCCCACTACTGGGCATACACACCAAGGAAACCAGAATTGAAAGAAATACGTGTACCCCAATGTTCATCGCAGCACTGTTTATAATAGCCAGGACATGGAAGCAACCTAGATGTCCATCAGCAGATGAATGGATAAGAAAGCTGTGGTACATATACACAATGGAGTATTACTCAGCCATTAAAAAGAATACATTTGAATCAGTTCTAATGAAGTGGATGAAACTAGAGCCTATTATACAGAGTGAAGTAAGCCAGAAAGAAAAACACCAATACAGTATACTAACACATATATATGGAATTTAGAAAGATGGTAACAATAACCTTGTATGTGAGACAGCAAAAGATACACAGATGTATAGAACAGTCTTTTGGACTCTGGGAGAGGGAGAGGGAGATGGTGGGATGATTTGGGAGAATGGCATTGAAACATGTATAATATCATATATGAAACGAATCCCCAGTCCAGGTTAGATGCATGATACAGGATGCTTGGGGCTGGTGCACTTGGATGATCCAGAGGGATGGTATGGGGAGGGAGGTGGGAGAGGGGTTCAGATTGGGTAACATGTGTACACCTGTGGAGGATTCATGTTGATGTATGGCAAAACCAATAAAATATTGTAAAGTTAAAATAATAATAATAAAGTAAACAGACAGATACTTAGCAGGATACCTGCCAAGAGGCTCATTGTGAGATGATTTCTGTGAGCCTGCAGGTCAAATCTAATCATAGCAGCCAAGATTTACTGAGTCTCTGATATGTATGCCAGGTGCCTTTGACACACTGTTGTATCAGTCTTGACAAGAACTTGTATTACCCATGAGGAAACTTGAGACTCAGAAAAGTGAAGGTTCTTGCTTCAAGAGACCCAGGTAAAATGCAACAGAGCCTATGTCTGTCTGTCTGTCTTCAAAGATGGGCTCTGTCTATCATGCTACCCTGATGCAACTCATGGAAGAGGCTTCAAAAAAAAGAGATCTGTCGTTCTGCAACACAATGGAGAGAAGAGTACAAAGTGAATATATAATGTGTATGGTGTTCAATTCAGCTTCCTAATAATGGAAAAGCTGCTCAAGAAGGGGCTAAGCTTCTCTGTGAGGAAGGAACCTCACTATGAGGGGTGGACCAACCTGATGTGCTCTTTGAATGTTACCCACTCACCCACCTCTAATACTCTGCTGTGGTTTCCCACTGTACTCTGGATGAAACTCGCACTTCTCACCATGGCCTGTAAGACTTGGCACCATCCAGCCCCTATCTGTTCTACAGCTTCACCCTGACTCTGGTGTGCAGAGCCATGCAGGTCCAGCTCTTCCTGGTCAGGCCACACATCATCCCAGGAATGGGACACAGTCCCATCTCCCCTCCATAGACGCTTCTGGCCTCCAATCTTCACTAGACTTCAGGCAACTCTGACCTTCAGAAAAGTCTTCCTGGGTCTCATGATGTAATTCAGATCCATACTTTCCTCTTTCCTGTCGCATCTTGCACTTTTCTTTTCTATCACACGATTGTGATAACCTCTGAATACATAGCCTCTGTCCAGTTACTATCACTGGACAATGAGCTCCAGATATACCGGAACCCTGTCTCTAGTTCACTATGGTATCCCCAAACCACAGTACAGGGTCTCAGATATTGTGGAATTGTAAGAACTCGAATAATTTGCAGACTAGTACAATTAACTTCATTCAGGAATGTGCTTAAGGAAATGCCCTAAAGAGTGAGGTAATAAGACGACCCCTGAAGAAACAGCCAGTTGCAACCATGACCTGTGTTACTAGCTTGCCATATCACTTCCCACTACTCAGAAAGAGCGGGCATCATTTGGAAAATGAAAACTAGCCTGTACTCCCCTATTCAACCCTCAAAACTACTTTACCCTACTTTATGAGTTTTATTATGTATGTCTTTGTTCTCGTATGCATTTGTTTTACATCCGTTCCTTCTTTATTCCAAATACCCACCAGAAAGCCAGTGCCACAGAGATCCAGGTCCTCAGAGACCATTAGGAAAATGAAAACCAAAATCAATTACCAACAGTATTGGCAACAAGACAGTCTCTGAACCAGACTGGCCCCAATCTGCTCAGTCACCGAGGCATTTCTACCCCAATGACTATATCACCATCCCAGAATTTGAGTTCAGGTGAGGCCCAACTCAGAAACCTCAACTTTAGGAAAACAAAGAATCTGTTGTTATGCAAATCACTTTAGACACTGAAAAAAGAGAGGAAATGAAAAGATAAGCAAACACAGACTGCATAATGCCACCTGGCTTCTAAAATAGTTCCCTCTATAAAGTTTCAATAGGATGTCAGCTCACTGGAAACAAAGTCTCTAATCACAGAGAAAGTGTTTGACTAAAATGATTTCATTTTCTATTTTGGTAGCTCTTGCAATGGTGCCATTGTGCTTTCAGATAAAAGAATAACAGGAGACCCTGAATGTTTTCCTTGTAGGGAGAGAAATTTCCACTTCTGTTGCCAAATGGGTGATCAGGCCCTGTGCTTATCCAACCAGCACTGATAGTCTATCAGGCACAGTGCTTGGTCCTAGGGGATAAAGTATGGAGAAGAAACAGAAAGGCCTTGCTTCCCTGGAGCTGGCAGCCTCGTATGAACACAGTCCAGCTTAGCCATCACAAACACGTTTGCCTTGCTGTTGTAACACATGCAATATGGCACTTTGTGCTTCACAAAATCCTCTCACATATATCACTTTTTTTTCTTTTTCTCATACAAAAACTTTGTAAGAACAGCATGAATGTTAAGACTTCTTTTCTAAAATGAAAGGAAGGCTCAGAGCCCGGAAGAACTGGCCATAAGTCACATCAGTCATGTTCTTTCAATTACACCAATAGCAACAAAAAAGCAAATGTTTAATAGCATTTGTAAATGCTTTTTCACACAATACCATAGCGAATTCTTGCAAGAAATTTATGATTCCCAATTTAAAATACAAAAGAAAGAGGCTCAGAGGCTGAATAACTTTAAGTCATTCAGGAAAAAAAAAAAGAGAGAGAGAGAGAGAGGGATTGAAGTAGAGATTCGAATCTAAGCAATGTGACTATATCTGGCATTTAACCAGTGATTGACTGACAACACAGCATAAGTTGGTCATATCCCTTATTTTAATTGGAGCAACTATCATTACAGTCAATTTAAAAATAGAGTACTGAAGTACACAGAGGTTTAGAGCCACATTCAAGGTCATACATTTCAAAGTGCTGAAGTTAAAGTAGCATCTCAATTCCCAAGATGTGAATCCAACTCATTTTTCCACTCAACCAAAGGTTCTCACCCATGCACAACTGAAAGAGAAGGAGAGAGACCATAGGGTCTACACTGCTGCTTCATTTCATGGTGAATTGAGAAGTCCCCTCATACTGGACCTAGACTGTCAGCACTCTGGGTGAAAGCAAGAGCTGAAAGTAGAACAGTTATAGTCAGAAGGCTCTGGTCCATGCAACACCTCAGAGGTACTGGAGTCCCTATTCTAAATGAAATTTGATTCTCACCAATGTGTGAAAGTTTGCCAATCTAAAGAAGTTACAGCTTCTGCCCTTTCAAAGAAAAATCTTAATAGAACAGCTCTCATTAGTAAGAGTGTAATTAACTGGAGCTACATTAGGGTAGAATGTAGGGTTAATTCAAGAGAGAATCAGCTTTCCAGGTGGCTCAGTGGTAAAGAATCTTCCTGCCAAGCAAGAGATGTGGGTTCGATCCCTGGGTCCAAAGATCCCCTAGAGAAGGATCTGGCAACCCACTCCAGTATTCTTGTCTGGAAAATTCCACAGACAGAGGAGCCTGGTGAGCTACAGTTCATAGGGTCACAATGAGTCGGACATGACCGAATCACTAAACCACCAACACCAACAAGCGAGAATCAGGAGATAAAATGCAGAGCAAGATTAACTCCAAATCATCCATCCATCTTTTAAAAAAAAAAATCACTACTTTCTAAAAGACTAGAACTATGTTTAGTCCTCGGGAACAAAGATGAACATGAAAGAAATAGTCCCTGACCTCCAAAACCTTACCATAGAGCATACCATGAATCATACAACTCAGTTTACGCTTCTTTTTCTGCAGGTGCTAGAAAGCTGGTGACGGTTTCCAAGAAGGAAATGATTGGATGGCAGCTATTCCTCCCACAGACTCAGAAACTCTGAGTTGAAATAACTTTGAAGTTATAAATACCCTCCCCATGGCGTTCATAGCTGCATTTTGCACTAGTCACATATGGCTGTTCAACACTTGATATGCAGCTAGTCCCAGAGGAGATGTGTTCTAAGTGTGAAATGCACACTGGATTTTGAAGATTTGTTATAAACAACAAGGTAAGATCTCATTAAAACTTTTGAAAAAAATGGTTAACAATAGATACAGTAGCATTTTTGGTACACAGTGCTCCCTCGTTATCTGTGGAGGGATACCAAAAACAGTGCAGAAAACCAAAATCTGCTCAGGCTCAAATCCCCAGTTGGCTGTCCATATCGACAGATTCCAAATCCATAGATTCAACCAACTGTGGCTCTACACAGCTCAAGATCTGAGGTTGGCTCAATATGTGGATGTTGAACACAGAGTTTCAGAGGATTGACTGTATGGGGTTAAGTATATTACTAAAATTAATTTCATCTGTTTGATTTTATGTGCCCACGAGAATACGTCTAGAATGTGTGGCCACTAGAAAAGGAAAGATATAGCCATTGGAATGCAGTTTCAAAGAATAGCAAGGACAGATAAAGCCTTCCTTGGTGATCAGTGCAAAGAAATAGAGGAAAACAATAGAATGGGAAAGACTAGAGATCTCTTCAAGAAAATAAGAGATACAAAGGGAACATTTCATGCAAAGATCGGCATAGTAAAGGACAGAAATGGTATGGACCTAACAGAAGCAAAAGATATTAAGAAGAGGTGGCAAGAATACACAGAAGAACTGTACAAAAAAATTATGACCCAGATAATCGCAATGGTGTGATCATTTACCTTGAGCCAGACATCCTGGAATGTGAAGTCAAATGGGCCTTAGGAAGCATCACTACAAACAAAGCTAGTGGAGGTGATGGGACTCTAATTTGAGCTATTTCAAATCCTAAAAGATGATGCTGTGAAATTGTTGCACTCCATATGCCAACAAATTTGGAAAACTCAGTAGTGGCCACAGGACTGGAAAAGGTCAATTTTCATTCCAGTCCCAAAGCAGGGCAATGCTAAAGAATGCTCAAACTACCACACAATTGTACTCAACTGACACATTAGCAAACTAAGCCTCAAAAATCTCCAAGTCAGACTTCAACAGTACATGAACTGTGAACTTTCAGATGTTCAAGCTGGATTTAGAAAAGGCAGAGGAACCAGAGACCAAATTGTCAATGTCTGCTGGATCATCAAAAAAGCAAGAGAATTCCAGAAAAACCTCTACTTTTGCTTTATCAATTATGCCTAAGCCTTTGACTGTGTGGAGCACAATAAACTGTGGAAAATTCTGAAAGAGATGGGAATACCAGACCACCTTACCTGCCTCCACAAAAATCCATATGCAGGTCAAGAGGCAACAGTTAGAACTGGACATGGAACAATGGACTGGTTCCAAATAGAGAAAGGAGTGCATAAAGGCTGTATATTGTCACCCTGCTTATTTAACTTCTATGCAGAGTACATCATGAGAAACGCTGGGCTGGAAGAAGCACAAGCTGGAATCAAGATTGCCAGGAGAAATAGCGATAACCTCAGACATGCAGATGACACCATCCGTATGGCAGAAAGTGAAGAGGAGCTAAAAAGCCTCTTGATGAAAGTGAAAGAGGAGAGTGAAAAAGCTGGCTTAAAACATTAGAAAACTAAGATCATGGCATCCAATCCCATCACTTCATGGCAAATAAATGGAGAAACAACGGAAATAGTGACAGACTTTATTTTTTTGAGCTCCAAAATCACTGCAGATGGTGACTGCAGCCATGAAATTAAAACATACTTGCTCCTTGGAAGAAAAGCTATGACCAACCTAGACAGCATATTAAAAAGCAGAGACATTACTTTGTCAACAAATGTCTATCTACTCAGAGCTATGGTTTTTCTAGTAGTCATGTATGGATGTAAGAGGTGGACCATAAAGAAAGCTGAGCACCAAAGAATTGATGATTTTGTACTATGGTGTTGGAGAAGACTCTTGAGAACTCATTGGACTGCAAGGAGATCCAACCAGTCCATCCTAAAGGAAATCAGTCCTGAATATTCATTGGAAGGACTGATGCTGAGGCGCCAATACTTTGGCTATCTGATGTGAAGAACTGACTCCTTGGAAAAGACCCTGATGCTGGGAAAGATTGGAGAGGGGGTACAAGGGGATGACAGAGAATGAGATGGTTGGTTGGCATCACCAACTCAATGGACATGAGTCTGAGCAAGCTCTGGAAGTTAGGATGGACAGGAAAGCCTGGCATGCTTCAGTTCATGGGGCCTCAGAGAGTAAGACACGACTGAGCAACCGAACTGAACTGCTGCTAAGTCATGTCAGTTGTGTCCGACTCTGCCACCCCATAGATGGCAGCCCAACAGGCTCTTCTGTCTCTGGGATTCTCCAGGCAAGAATACTGGAGTGGGTTGCCATTTCCTTCTCCAATGCACAAAAGTGAAAAGTGAAAGTGAAGTTGCTCAGTCATGTCTGACTCAGCGACTCCATGGACTCTAGCCTACCAGGCTCCTCTGTCCTTGGGATTCTCCTGGCAAGAGTACTGGAGTGGGTTGCCATTGCCTTCTCTGAACTGAACTATGTCAATTAACATATGTGGCTTCACTGTGTATCTTTTGGACAATGCTGTTATGTAGAATTCCTGATAAATATTCAACTAGGCTTTCTTGAAAACCTCTCCAGACTGAGCACTCTCTTGTCCTTGAGAAAATCCATTCTGTGGCTTCAAGGCTGCATATTAGAAATAATTCTTTTTGTTAAACCATAAAATGTCTTCCTGCATATTTTATACATTGAAAATCATCAGGCTCTATGGCAGTGGTCCCAAGCCATTTTAGCACCAGGCACTGGTTTCATGGAAAACAAATTCTCCACTGACTGGAGGACATGGGGCAGGTAGATTTTAGGCAGGTGACAGGTAGGCATGATTTTAGGATGATTCAAGCTCATTACATTTCTTGTGCAGTTTGTTTCTATCGTTGTTACACCAGATTCACCTCAGATCATCAGGCATTAGGTCCCAGAGGCTGGGGACCCCTGCTCTATGGCATTCTTCCAACAGTAACCCTCAACTATCTTTTATCTCCCCCTGCCTTCCATTTTCCCCAGGTCATCTAATCTTCCCTTGTTCCAAGCAAATACCTCAAATTAGTTTATTATTCCTTGCACAGTATGTTTTCTGGGTCTCTAATGATCCCCATCACTTTTCTCTACACATTTTCTCAATTATCAGCATTGCTTAAAAAAAAAAAAAAAACCATAACTTTTCTGGTTGTCTCATTGGAGGTAACAGTATATGATGGTAAAATGATCCTTAGATTAGGAGTTAGAGATGAGTTATTTCTCATCTCACCCACCCTGTGCAACCTTCTATAAGTAAGTTCATCTGTGGGAAAAAGCTTATGAAAGTGAACTTAACAGGGAAAGCAAACCAGAAGGAAAAAAGAAAAAAAAAAAAGCTCCACATACCACCTCAACAGTGAACCTTTATTTTTAATAGCAGAGCATTCATGTCTCCCGCTAATAGAACCCATCTTCTCCACTTTCAAATCGTGCCATTTTTCAGTTTTCAGAGGGAGGAAGAGTAGGTTCACCCTGTCCCTCAGCTTCAGGGAAGACTGAGGCCAGGACTGGAGAATCAGAGGCACAGAAATTGGTTCAGTGACCAGCACGGTACTCAGCTGAGGCAAGTGCATTACATGCAGATAGCCTGCTGTAGGAGGATGCTAACAGGGGAAGCAGAACTCTAAGACTTTGGGGTGGAGGGAAGGACCTGATGATGCAGTTCACATCACTGCAACCCCTGATTATAACTGTGCCTCAAATAATGCACTTTAAAAAAAGAAAGAAAGAAAGAAAGAAACTGAATTTATGTATTTCTTTTTTCCCCTAACATCAGTTTGAGTCTACAACCAAGAGACCTGTCGCACTGTTGACAGGAACTAAAATGCTTCCAAATCCTCGACCTCATCCAGACTTCTGATTTGTCGTGTATGTACCTGGCCTCATGAATAAGCAGTGTTGTTCTGCATATCAGTATGGAAGGACAGGGACTTCCCTGGCAATCCAGTGGTTAAAACTCCATGCTTCCTGTATAGGGGACACAGATTTGATCCCTCGCAGGGAAACTAAGACACAGTGTGCCACGCCAGCAAAACAAAAGATAAATACAGAATGACAGACATGTTGAGATGGTAAAAGTCAAGGATGGTAGAACCTTGATTCTGAGTCTCTGTCCTTTTCTCTTAAGCAATGTTATCTGTCAATCTTTCACCCATGTCATGGCAAAGCTACATGGTCAATGCTTCATTTACTCAGCTCACCTTTTCATGTTAAAATGATACTTGCTCTATAGTGTGGCAAGTAATTAGGTAACATCACAGCATGCCTTGTTTTATAAAATCAATGCGTGTGCAGAAAAAAACTGACTCCCATTAGGATTCAAAACCCACTTGATTTTTCACTTCTCACGGATCTTTAGTAGGCAACATCTTCCAACACTTCTAGTTCTCTCCTCTTCACCAACCACCACCCCCTGCCCGGCCCCAGGTCCTAACACAGATTTTACTGCAGCTTCAAGATCTAGAAAGAGCTTTAAGACATGGCTGCTTAATTCCATGACTTTATACTATCAGTGTAAAAGGATTTCTAGAGAATGGGAAGCGACTTTCTCAATGTACAATACAATTGGAAACAGAGCCTAGACAAGAATTTTGTGCTCCCAGAATATGGTATCATATAGCATCTGTATTCTAAGTGGAGTCACCTGTTTAGAGGCCTCTCTGGGTAAATCATTTCCCAATTTTCCTCTTTCACAAGATCATTTAACTGCATCTTGGTGTTTGTTTAAAGTGGGCTTAACTCTGAGTGCATAAGCTGTTATTATTAATAGGTGCATGATGAGTGCGTGTGCTCAATCGTGTCTAATTCTTTGTGACCCCATGGACTGTATCCCCCCAGACTCCTCTGTCCATGGAATTTCCCAGGCAAGAATACTTCCTTCTCCAGGGGATACTCCCAACCCAGAGATTGAACCCTTGTCTCCTGTATCAGCAGGTGGATTCTTTACCACTGCACCACCTGGGAAACCCACTAATAGGCCTAACCACTATTTATGGACCAGGCATCTACTATGTGCTTATGAATCCAATCTGGCTTAATCGTCATAAATATCTCTGAAGTTTGTACTCTAAATTTTCTCCTTTTTTTTTTTTAATAGAAAAGGAAGTTGGCATTTAGAGAGGTGATGGAGATAGCCTAAATCAGATATCTGATAAATATGGTCAACAGGATTGAATTCAATTTCTAGCTCTTATTCCAGAACCTGAATTTTTAACATGAATATTCTGTCTTCTCAGAAAGATTAAGCAAACTTTTTCATTAGAACATGTCTGGAAACAGACAAGGCTATAAAATAGAGTGATCACTTTCTGACCCCTCATTGACCTGTAAAACATTTCAATATATTACCAGCTATGCTCAGGAACATCCCTGTTCAAGCTGTCTGACCCACTATTTAATATGTATAATAAACAAAAGTCCATAATTTACTTACATCTTGCTATGTGTTCAATAGCTTCAGAAGTTTTTACAGAAATTTTTAAGAGAGACAGAAATGTAAAACAGGAGACAGATGAGCAGAAGCCTCTCTTATTCCCACTGCATCTTCTGCCTTCACATGTTGCAGATACACTTTCTATCTAGTTGAGTGTCTCCTCTACAACAGAGGATTGTACCACACAGATTGGCTGTGTGGTAGTTATCTATTGCTGTGTAACAAATTATCCCAAAGCTTAGTGTCTTAAAACAACACTCATTTTTGGCAGAAAGTAACAAACTTATTTTAGAATTCCTATGGAAATTCAAGGGACACAGATAGCCAAAATGATCTTGAAAAAGAAGTTGGAGGATTCACAATTTCCAGTCACAAAACTTACTACAAAGCTAGAGTAATCAAGGCAGTCTGAAACTGGCATAAGGATAGCCATATAGATCAGTGGAATAGAACTGAGAGTCTAGACATAAATCTCCCAATTCACAGTCATTTGATTCTTAACAAGGATGCCAAAACAACTCAATGAGGGAAAGGGCAGTCTTTTTAACAAATGGTTCTGGGGCAACTGGATATCCACATATAATAGACTGAAGTTGTGCCAACTTCACACCACATATGAAAAGTAACTCAGAACAGATCAAAGACCTACTATTTTATAGCTACAACTATAAAATGCTAAGAAGAAAACATAGGTCTAAATCTTCAAGATCTTGGATTAAGCCATGGTTTCTTAGATATGACAGTAAAAGCTGAAAGAAACAATAGAGATAAACCTGACATTACCAAAACTGTAAACTTTTGTGCTTTAACAGGCACCATTAAGAAAGTAAAACAATACTACCTGAAAGTAAAACAACCTGATAAAGGCCTATACCCAGAATATATAAAGAACCATTACAACTCAGAAATAAAGACAAAAAAAGTGACCAAGGGTCTGGATAGACAATCCTCCAAAGATATACAGTCAGTAAGCACTTGAAAAGATGCTTAACACCATTAGTTATCAGGAAAATGGAAATTAAAACAACAGTGAGATACCAATTCATATCCACTAGAATGGCAATTATCCATTGGACAGATAAGTGTTGGTAAGGATGTGGAGAAGCTCAAAACAGGCACTTTGGAAAAGTTTGGCAGCTCCTCAAAAAGTTAAAAATAGAGACCTAGCTGTTTCATCCATACACACACACACAAACAGACCCAAGAGAATAAAACATGTGGAGCAATACCCATCTTGCTCAGAAGTCAAAAAAGCTGAAAGAAAAAGTAATTTTAGTTGCTACAGGCTCACCTGTTATTCCAGGCCAGCCTGCAACAGCTCAATCTAAAAAGGCAAGATAGTTATCATTCTGACTTCCAAATCTCATTCAAAATGTCCTGTGGTCCATGCTAATCCATAACTAGGTAAGAAAGGAAACTCCTGGAAGTTTAGTTTCAGTTTAGCTAGATTAGCATAACAAAATTAACTTCAATTATTATTAAAGAATTTGTGACTTGGAAATGGTGTTCAGTACACAAATTGTATTTCTGCAGAGTTATTATTTTGCCAACAAAGGCCCATATAGTTAAAGATACAGTTTTTCCAGCAGTCATTTATGGATGTGAAAGTCGGACCATAAAGAAAGCTGAACACTGAAGAATTGATGCTTTTGAACTGTGGTGTTGGAGAAGACTCTTGAGAGTCCCTCGAACTGCAAAGAAATCAAACCAGTTAATCCTGAAAGAAATCAATCCTGACTATTCATCTGATGACTTTGGCTACCTGATGAGAAGAACTGACTCATTAGAAAAGACCCTGATGCTGGGAAAGATTGAAGGTGGAAGAAGAAGGGGACGACAGAGACTGAAATGGTTGGATGGCATCACTGACTCAACAGACAGAGTTTAAGCAAGCTCCAGGAGTTGGTGAAGGACAGGGAAGCCTGGCATGTTACAGTCCATGGGGTCTCAAAGAGTCTGACATGACTGAGTAAGTGAACATCAACAAGAAATGGAAACTTGTATTAAATACCTGGTATAAATTTCTCTTAAATATCAGAAAGCTGCAAAGGTCTTTAAAAAGTGTTTCTCAAGCTGAGCATTACTGGCATTGTATGTTTGGTAAATCTTTTAACAGGGGGCTTTGCTATGCATTATAAAGTGTTCAGCAGCACCTTGGAATCTACAAGTTAAATAGGGTTCTCACAATCAAAAATATCTTCAGACAATGCCAACTATTTCCTGGGGACCTAAAATTGCCTCCAGTTGAGAACTACTGCTTTGAATGATACTAAATATTCTAAAACAAAGATGCTGTGTAAACTCAGGTCTAGCTGAAATCAGATTATATGTTATGTTGCTTATATATTTAATTCCCTGTGTGTGTGTGTGCTTAGTTGCTAATATTAATTCACCACATTGGAAGAGACTCTCTCTGGTTGACTTTGAGTCAAAGCTTAATAGCAAGGCTCAGTCGGTCAAGGTTACTAGTTAAAAACTATGGATGTGTTAGCTTTAGAAGATCCCATCTTTTATCTCAGCAAGGGGAAGGATGCAGCTCACAGATGGCCCAAGGCAAATCTACGCCTGTTTCAAGGAAGCTTGACAACTAGTTCCCTTGGTATAAAACACTACAGAGATGACACTCTTTCAATAGTGAATCGTCTTTCTTGGCCAGTTCAAATTCTCTTTCATTATTATAAGCAAATTATGTTTTTCTTGAGTAAAATGGTTGGACTCAATCTTGTACTCTTGAATGGCCCGTCCTGTAGAAGTTTCACCTATTTCAAAAGTGACTAGCTGTGCCAGATAACGTTATCAAGAGAGAAGATTCAAGTGGTTGCAACTTACCTTTTGTCAAATCATACTCTAATTCAAGGGCAGAAAACTCAAATATCTTCAGGGATCAATTGGCAAAGTTAAATGCACAGTGGTTCTTAGCAACTATAGTAAACTGGAAAGTCTGTGCCCCCCTAAAATGGTATACAAACTCTGCTTAGAGATGTCATTTAGGAAAATGTGACTTTTTTAAAAAATTGTATGAAGCCAGGAGTCCATATATGTATATGAAATTAGTTGGCAATTAATTCAATTGTGAAAAATCATTACAAAACAATACCACATAGGGAGAAACGTGTGTGTGTAGGTACATACCTGTGGGTAAAAGCAGGGCTCAGTTGGTAGAGATGGTGTGTATACATTTGTATGTATGTATATATACATGAGGGCTTCTCAGGTGGCGCTAGTGGTGAAGAACCCGCCTGCCAATGCAGGAGACTTAAGAGATGCAGGCTTGATCCTTGGGTCAGGAAGATCCCCTGGAGGAGGGCATGGCAATCCACTCCAGTATTCTTACCTGGAGAATCCCATGGACAGAGGAGCCTGGCAGGCTACAGCCCATGGGGTCACAGAGTCGGACACAACTGAAGTGACCGCATTCACACATGTATACGTGTGTGTATATACACATGTGAGTGTGCCTGTAGGCTGCATTCACCCATCAAGAGACTAGAGTATCATTTTTATTCTTATCAGCCAACCAAAAGGCAAAACAACTTACTAGTAAGGGAGGTGGAAAAATTAGTTATTTCAGAGGATTCTTCTCTTATTTTGTCCTAAGTGACTTCTCAATACCATCAATAACTCATTGTTGTCCCACATTGTCAAAATATCCATAGTAAGCCAGTAATAAAAGCTTACTTCCACTTTCACAACAGAAAACTGAAGATTAGACAGTTTGCATGACCTCAGGTCACAAAACCTAGAAGGAATGAAGCCAAGGCTGAAACTCGTCTCCTGAAACATACAACTAGCACCCTTCGGCTACTACGTAATTCTGTCTAGGACCCTGTGGAAATCATCTGCCTTAAGTTAACATAAATCTAGTAAGTATCTGTGTGCAATCTTCATTTTTGAAAAAGACTATTTTATCCTAGTACGTCCCCAGGTGGAAATTTGACAAGTGTTGTGCTGAAAACAAATTATGCTGTACTGTGTGCGCATTAATTTCTTGGCTAATATTTCAGTTCACTACATTGTAAGCCCCTTCACAGTCGTCATGATCTGAAAGCACATGCTTTATTGCTTCTAAATATTTGAATCCCAATACGAAGGCCTGTCAATCTACCCAGACTCATAAGTTGGCTTAACCTGATTTTCTCTGCTTCATGACAACATTGTTTAGTATGCACTGGGCTGTATCTGACATAAGGAAATCTTATATTACATTTAATCAAATAGATTGAAAGCTGCTAAAATGCTCGCTCTTCCCAAATTTGCAAAGCATCGCATTTTTCCCCCCTTTTCTTTTTTGACTCTGGCGACTCTGCTATCAAAGTATTTACAGAATTTATGTACATTGGGAAGCTGTCAAATGCATAAAACCCAGCGTGGTGTGAATCTGTTTTTGAAGAAAAGATTGAAAGAGTTTCCTTTAGTCTTCTGAGGACCCTCTCACAGAAGAAATTCTTAGGTCTGTAGGTAACTTGGTTATCTAGTGGCCTATATTTATAGTGTGTGTTATCTTCAAACCAAAATATAAACTTTACATTTATCCCTACCCTGTCCAGTAACTTTCCATGTCTTTCCTTTCTTACTTTATAACAGAAAGAAAGAAACATGTTAAAAATCAAAAAAATTGTTCTCAAAGTCTTGACTGCATGAATAATGGAGAGGGAAATCTCAGTAAACCCCTGTCTGTTCCAACTTTAAAATAGCTCTCAAGCTCACCCTTTTCTTCATCTCTAACTTTTTACTCCATCACCACCCCAACTCTCCCTTGTAGCTTGAGCCAAAAATTTCAATCTTCTAGATTTCAATGATCCCTCTCATTTATACTTTGTCATCTCCAATCCACTGCCCACACTACATTTGTGGCAGAAGCTGCTGCTCGCCTTCCCAGTAAGCACCCTTGCCTAGTAACAGAAATTTGGTTTTCTTATGCATAGCACTACACTCAGCTTAAAAGGCTCTATTTCCTGATCTCTCCTGCAGTTAGCAGTAGCTAATGATTAATATTTGGAAGTCAATGAACCAAACTTGCAGGAAATGGAACCAGGACCAGTCGGACAGCTATCACTCCCTATCCTGTCTCCCTACTATGTGGATGATGGAAACGATGCTGGAGTTCTAGCAGCCATTGTGTATATGTGAGGATGCAAACCAGGTCTAAAGATAGTGGAGCAAAAAAGCAGAAGCCTCAGTCCCTGATGATTTCATCAAGTTCCATGTCAGTCTCAGAATGTGTTCTCTACATTTTTTCCCCTATGTATCTAACCCCAGTATGTTTATTGTCACTAGAATTGACAATAATATTCTTTATTTGAGCAAAAAAAGTGATCACTTAAAAAAGTAAATCAGACCAAGTTACGAAGTTTAGTAAATTGTTCAGATTCTCACCTTCTTGCCATGGCTTACACATCTCTGTGATTTCATATGAATCGCTAGCCAAACTACCTTCACACCACACCTTTGGCTGCCTTTCAGTACATTGCACTATTTTGTACTTTTTAAAACTTTCCTCTTCACACTCACAGGCCGCAATGCCTTGACAGTGTGGTTAATTCTGTCCCCATTTTTCAGATATTGCCTCAAAAAGCAGTTCTTCTGAGGGGCACTCTCAACTTTCCCAACAAAAAGTAGCTTTTCAACATCACTTTTACCTTGCTCACACCCATCAAAGAGTGTATCGCAGTCCTTAATTATCTCATTTACTCGCTTATTAGATGTCTGCTTCCACAGAATAGAAGCCTTGATTTTTATGGAAGCACATAACATTCACCTGATAGATTTATCATGACTTTAAGTGAATAAAGTTTCCACTTCTCCTGTCTAAAAAGCTTACCTCAAACACCCTTGCTTTGGTCACATCTTAAACTCCTCCTATACTTATAAAATAAATTCCATCCCCTAGTAAATATGCTATTTGGGGACATGGCCTTTTATCTAGCCTCCACTGCCCACGCTTCTTGAAATGTATATTTTATTCTGATCTGCACATACATTTCAAATTCACCTGGCTGGATCCTAACTCCTTGAAAGTCTCTCCAAGGTATCACCTTCTCCAAAAGACTTCCTGGAGTCCAACTCTCAAATCTGTGTTTGTTTTCTCTTCTTACAGAGGTAGGGAGATTATTACGTAAAGCAACATACTTTGGGAATGAGTGTTCTGTCTTTAAAGTCAGATAATTTAGCTTTAGATCCCAGATCTGCCACTTGATTATGCCAAATGATTACGTGCCTGAGAGCAGTTTCAGTTCAGCTGCGTCTGACTCTTTGTAACCCCATGGACTGCAGCACACCAGGCTTTCCTGTCCATTGCCAATTCCTGGAGTTTACTAAAACTCATGTCTATCAAGTCGGTGTTACCATCCAACCATCTCATCCTCTGTTGTCCCCTTCTCCTCCTGCCTTCTATCTTTCCCAGCATCAAGGTCTTTTCCAAGGAGTCAGTTCTTCACATCAGGTAGCCAAAGTATTGGAGTTTCAGCTTTAGTATCAGTACTTCCAATGAATATTCAGGACTGATTATTTTTAGGATGGACTGGTTGGATCTCCTTATAGTCCAAGGGACTCTCAAGAGTCTTCTCCAACACCACAGTTCAAAAGCATCAGTTCTTCGGTGCTCAGCTTTCTTTATAGTCCAAGTCTCACATCCGCACATGACTACTGGAAAAACCATTGCTTTGACTAGACAGACCTTTTTCGGCAAAGCAGTGTCTCTGCTTTTTAATATGCTGTTCATGTCGGTCATAACTTTTCTTCCAAGGAGCAAGTTTCTTTTAATTTCATGGCTCCAGTCACCATTTGTAGTGATTTTGGAGCCCAAAAAGATAAAGTCACTGTTTCCACTGTTTCTCCATCTATTTGCCATGAAGTGATGGGACCAGATGCCATGATCTTAGTTTTCTGAATGTGGAGTTTTAAGCCAACTTTTTCACTCTCCTCTCTCGCTTTCATCAAAAGGCTTTTTAGTCCCTCTTCACTTTCTGCCATAAGGGTGGTGTCATCTGCATATCTGAGGTTATTGATATTTCTCCCTGCAATCTTGATTCCAGCTTGTGCTTCATCCAGCCCAGCATTTCTCATGATGTACTTTGCATATAAGCTAATTAAGCCATTTCAGTCATCATTAATTTAAACCTAAGATGACTTCAGCCTGGGGCAGTCTATGTAATTGACATCAGATAACATGTACAACACACTTGACAAAGTAAATTT
Organism: Ovis canadensis; assembly: GCF_042477335.2. Lineage (NCBI taxonomy): Eukaryota > Metazoa > Chordata > Mammalia > Artiodactyla > Bovidae > Ovis > Ovis canadensis. Next base: position 77,156,996 of record NC_091249.1, read on the forward strand.
TAAATCAAGGGTGACTACATCATCATTAATAATTACCTAAGGTGGCTCAGTGGTAAAGAATCTGAGTCAGGAAGATCCCCTAGAGGAGGAATTGGCAACACACACCAGTATTCTTGCCTGGAAAATCCCATGGACAGAGGAGCCTGGTGGGTTAAAATTCATGGAGTCACAAAGAATCAGACACAACTGACTCTTAATCAACAACAGCACTCAACACCCGTGTCAGCTACTATCACTTTAATAAATGTCATAAATATGTCTCTTGATTCTTTCCCCACTGAATTGTGAGTTCAATAAAAGACTGGAAGCATACTCCTTCCTAATTCATAACACTGAGCCCCAAACCTTGACAAAGTAAGTGTTCAAGTGATCAATGAAATCTACTAAAATGGTAATGAAATCTACTAAGATGGTAATGAAATAAATTAATTAAAACATTATGAAATGCAATTCTATACCTGACACTGTGCTCAGAGAATAGCAGCTGACAGATTGGTGCTCATCTTCATAGATTTATAGTCTAGTACAAGAAGCTACTGCAATGAGTCTTTGCAACTGTGAGAAATGTCATGAAGGGGAAAGCATAGGACGCAGCCATATGGACATACTTACAACAGAAGCATGAAACTTTATCTAAAAAGGCAAAGATTCACTGCCTTTTGCAGCTTCTAAGCCCACCCACCACAAAGCCCCACATGGCAGGTATTTATGGGGTGTTTTCGGTTTCTTTGTAAGACATGTCTAGTGTTTGCTCTTCTGTTTAAGGTTGTTCCCTTCAAACATCAGATGTCCAAATATCCTTGAGACTTCACAAATTTAATAAACTTTGTTGTTCACTAGGTGATTAAATTTCCTCAGAACAAGGGAAGAGTAAAATGTACAAGCAAATGCAAGCATCATTTAACTTGCTTTTATTTAGAAGTCCATTATCCTGCCAGATTAGAGGAGAAAAAATAGGGACAATTTAACGTAAAAAAGGAACACTGACCACAGAGTAGTTGCTGGAGGAGTGGGGGGAAAATGCAGAAAAGAGAACAAAGCACAGAGAAATGACCAAAACAAAGTGGAAATCTTGATGGCGTAGGGCTTCCCTAGGGGCTCAGATGGTAAAGTGACTGCCTGCAATGCAGGAGACCTGGGTTTGATCCCTGGGTTGGGAAGATCCCCTGGAGAAGGAAATGGCAACCCACTCCAGTACTCTTGCCTGGAAAATTCCATGGACAGAGGAGCCTGGTAGACTACAGTCCATGGGGTTGCAAAGAGTCAGACACGGCTGAGTGACTTCACTTTCATTTTAATATGCTAGGACAGTTTCATGACAAGCAGTTTTCATTCTCAATCTCTATAAACAAGTTATAGAAACAAGTAATGATAAATATTGCCAAGGAATAGATTTCAGGTTTTGGAGTTTCCTCCCAACCAAAGATTATGGACTCACACAACAAGCCCATTCATCTAGGCTCTGTTCTGAGTGATGAGCACAGACAATAGGATTCCAGGTTGAAAATGCATGCTTCGCTGTAAACCAGAACTGGCTTGAATTCTGGTTGTGATACATAATGGCTGTGTGACTTGGATACAATAACATCTGTCATATCTCCTCTGAAAAACTGGGGTAACCTCTATCTCCTAAGGCTGAACCCAAACCTGAAAGAAAAAAAAATCATAGAAACCTATAGCAAGGGTTAAATTTCTTGGCAATGATGCAAAACAGTTTTCTCTGAAATCCAAGCTCTGTAGAGCACAGCAGACCCTCACTTTCCAGTGCCCACGAGGCAGTGCCAGGTGAAGCAATTACCTGGTTGATTGCAGGGGCTGGAATATGCTGGAATGAGTCATTGATTAAGAGATTTATTTCGATTTCTGTTTGAGCTGTGTTTGATTAGCTTGTCCATGAAAGTGAGCAATCCCGTCTCAACGGGCACATTCCACTGGACACAGAAGAGCTCTGAACCCCCAGCCCCAACTGTTGTTCATGAAAGAAGCATGAGTTGGTATCATTAGCACATGTTCATTTGTTTTAATGGGGCATTAAGACTGATTTATATGGTGGCATTCGAGGTGAAAACTCTTTCCAGAATTACACCTGTCTAAGAACACTTAACATTAGCTTGCCAATGGGCCTTCCAAAGGGATGAAGACCAGTGCTCCCGATTCAGGGAATTTCCATTTCACTTAGCCATCAAGAGGACTGGTCAGAAACAAATGAACAAACAAAAGAAAACCAGGAGCAGCAGCCCACAAAGAATCATCTTGTGAGTTTCTTTTTGTAAATCAAGCTCATGTTAGTACTGCAGAACTCCAAGGTCAGCAGAGAGTAAAGTTAATATTCATTTGCTCAAATTTCTGTACCTATCCTAAAGGTGACTGTAATTATTTTTACTAGAAATGTTTCTTTCTTTCATTGGTAACACTAACACTTTGAGATACTGATATAATCATTATCGGTTTTGCTATCATTTGTCATGACAGCCTTAAGAGAGGTCAGTTCCCTATTTCTTTACAATAGCAAAGTCAAGAAAAACAACACAGGGATTATCATTCTTTTTATACAATTTTCCCCTCAACATTAGTTCCCCTCCAGGTCCTGTTTGCTGTTCTACCTCCTGTTCCCTTATGATTGTTCCTTCATCCTCATCATTAATTGCTGATGGTTCTGTTGGCAAAGAGAAATGGAAGGGAACATCATAAAAGTCATTCCAGCTAATATCAGGCTCATTCAATTGAAAATATGGAGAAAAATAACTTTCTACAGAGGACTTTGACACAATCAGGAGAAAGAACTTTTTCAATGCCTGCACTGGTGTTGATGTGAAGAGAGGTAAATATTTAGTGACCTAATACTTAGTGATTTATTTGTAGGTTATTCCTTTAAAATCTCTGACTTCTCTGTTAACCTTAAGCTATGAAAATAAGATCTGAGTCTCAATATTTACCAATGAATCCCCATTTTTTTCTGTCAGTATTTGTCACATAGGGTTTCCCAGGTGGCTCAGTGGTAAAGCATTTGCCTACAAATGCAGGAGATGTGAGTTGAATCCCTGGGTTGGGAAGATCCCCTGGAGTAGGAAATGCCAACCCACTCAAGTATTCTTGCCTGGAGAATTCCATGGGCTGAGGAGCCTGGCGGGCTATAGTCCATGGGGTCGCAAAAGAGCTGGACTTGACCTAGTGGCTTTAAAATTAAAAAAAAAAAAAAAAAAAACTCACATAAGGTGATTGATACATCCATCAAAGTAACGGATAAGAAGCGAGCTTCGTTTGCCAGAACTATTCTTACCTGTTCACTGTCAACCCTCCTTGTTAGGAGAGTAAAATTAACAGGCAAGTATGTTCCTATCTGTCTTTATTCAGACCTTCCTAGGCTCATGGGATGAATACATAGCCTCACAAGTGCATTTCTAGACCCTAATGGAAGGAGCCATCCATCACACAAACCAACAATATTCATAATAACGCACAGTTTTCAAAAAGTAATTTTAGAATTTAAGAGCTGGAAAAGAAAGAGAGTGCTTAAAATAACAGCACTACTGAAGTCTCTGCTTGCCTTCTGACCCAACAGGATAAAAATTTTATTTTCAGCCCAGGTATGAAATTCAAACTAAATATTCAAAAAAAAATGTATTAACAAAGGCATTCCTATTTCAGTACAAGATTCTCTCCAGATTACTATTTATTATCAAGGCAAGAATATTTCAAGAAGTGGGACATGCTTCCTAAGTGAAACCACCTTAAGCTTGCTTTGAAACTCTGGGGATGTACCAGTGTTTGTATTACCAGCACCTCATCCTTCCAAAAATAAATGCAATCAGGCCTCCAGATACTTCTAAACATATTGCACTTTTACTTTCCAGCTGAACACAAAACATCTCCCAGGTGTTTGTGATCTTTATGTTTTAAAAATAAGGTTTAAGGTGTATATCCATCCATCTCTCATATCTGATTTCACATCTTGTTAGTCTGAACTGAATTCATTTATCTTTCAGTCTAACACCATCGGTAATTTCACATGAGAATCAACTCTAATATGTTCATATCTCATCAAGAAAGATAATGGTCCTGCCAAAAAGATCTATTTCTTTAGGTGTGCTTCTGCAGTGAAGGAGAGCTTTGCACTTGCAAAGCAAGAGACTAGAAAGATGTTTGATTTTCATAGGTGTAACTGATCCTGTCATATTCTTGGGAACAATAGCTGTCAATCAGAAGAACATGAGATTTAAATTATTTATTTTGTATCACTTCCTATGGCTTCCCTTTATGTCAAACATCTAGGCTGATGAATTTATTAATCTATAGCTGGTGGTTTCATCTATGCTGCAGACAGAAAACAATTCAAGTACGTAATCCCAGGGAACAAACTGTTCTATCACGAAACTTACATCTCCCAACCATCATTTTAAGCACTAAAGTCCTTTGAACTGTCAAAACAATGGGAAAATATTCATGATTTCTCTCCTATTTATAGAAAACTTGTCACTTCATTATTTCCAAGAAAGAAACTGCGCATATCCAAGTAGATTGAGGCAAAAAGGAAGATTTTCAGTGAGAGAGACAACTGGTCATATCTAAATAGTGTGTTGGAGGAGGTTTGGGTTAATAAAGCCTAATTTCTCATTCTATCAACAGTACTGCTACTCAGATTCAAGTATCAGGTTGATTTTTATGAACTTTAGAACGTGAGCTCCCAACACTACAGAGTCACAATAGGGTAAATCTATCGTTTAAAAAAAAAAAATCAGGGAAAGGTAAAAATCATGGTTCCCCTATAGGTATAAAAATTAACATATGTTAAAGATTTTATTCTGGTTGGATGGCATCACTGACTCAATGGTCATGAGTTTGAGTAAACTCTAAGAGTTGGTGATGGACAGGGAGGTGCTGCAGTCCACAGGGTCGCAAAGAGTCAGACGCGACTGAACTGAACCTCTTCCAGACCAGACAGAATCCACATGCCTACAAGATATCTGCAATTTACAGAATTTTAAAATGTTCCCATAGAATCAGAATATAAGACGGAAGGCAGAAGGGTGCCTTGTAAGTAATGTCTTCTTTCTCATAGAAGCACAAAGTGTTAACTAGGAAAAGGGAATAAACATAACAGGCTGCAAACATCCTCTCTGGGTAAAACAGGAAGCCTACCCAGCTCATATTAACTGCTTGCCTTGCGTCTTGACTAGCTGTAGCCTCTGTTCCACATCCACTTCAGTTATTCCTCCTTAAACTAGCATGTGGCATTTTTCTACTTGTGCTGAAATAGAGAAAGACAGGGAACAGACTCTCCATACACAAGACCCAGTGAAGCTGTTCAAAAAAGGCCTCCCCAATATGTACTGGGTTGACCAAAAAGTTCATTTGGGTTTTTCCATAAGATGTTACAGAAAAACCCCAATAAAGTTTTTGGCCATCCCAATACTACTCTGGCATGTGGATTTTTTTGAGCTAATGGCAAGGGAGACCATGTGGGCTCAAGACAAACCGTGGCCCCTTAACTACGGAGAAAAATTTAAATTGGGTTATCTTCCCCAGAAAAAGAGTTATGACCAGAGGTAAAATTTCGATGTTGGCCCATCAGTATGGCACAACATCCTCTCTTCTTCTGTGAATAACCCTCTTATTCTTGGAAGCCCCAGTGCCCTATCTCATCCCCTAGTTCAGGATGGTGTACAGGTGACTCTCACTGAACTGTGTCAAACCCACAGGTTTGAACTGTGTGGGTCAATTTATACAGGCATTTTTTTTCAATAGACACATACTACAGTACTGCATAATCTACAGGAACGTCGCTCAGTCGTGCCCGACTCTTTGCGACCCCATGGGCTCTAGCCTACCAGGCTCCTCTGTCCATGGGATTTTCCAGGCAATAGTACTGGAGTGGATTGCCATTTCCTTCTCCAGGGGATCTTCCTAACCCAGGGATCGAACCCAGGTCTCCCGCATTGTAGACAGACGCTTTACCGTCTGAGTCACCAGAGAAGTCCAGTTGTTCAAAAAATTGTGTTCCAGGAACGTGGAACCACAAATGGAGAGGACAATCTGTAGAATGACACGCCAGTTTTCAACTGTTTGGGGATTGGTGCCCCAATTCCCACATTTTGCAGGTTCAACTGTATATACTTCATTTTACATTTCTGTACCTGAATCTCTCATATTTTGGGGGGTCCTCTTATGTAAGTGGGGTTCCCGTGCATATGAAATTAAATTTGACTTTTTCCTACGAATCAGTCTCATGTCAACTTAATTCTTTGACCAGACACAAGAACCTAAAAGGATAAAATAGTTTTCTTCCTCTGCAACTCAGGATTCTAATAGCTGTGCATGTATAGATGACATTTAAATAATCAACTATTTCATGAATGTATATGAAGTGTCTGTACCAATACCCTCTATTCTGGGTTATGGAATCTTAATGTTATATGATCAAGATGGAGGCAGAGACCATACTCTATCTCAGGAGACTTTATTAACATGAATAGAAGAAAACATCTAGTCGCCAACGCTTCCTTAAACCAAGGGACATTCATGAGGAATGCATACACAAATCACTACCCAATACATCATGTATTTTTAAAAAATTTCCTCCCAACTTCAGTTTCCTTCCATCATCATCATAACCAATGTCTTGTAATGACCAGAATAACAGCTATGGTTTTCCCTTTCTGGGCTATTTGTGACATCCCATGACTAAAGAATCTAATTTAGACTTGAGGGTGGGAGACATTGCCAGCCACTCTAGACCTTCCCAGTTTCTTGCCATATTCAAATCTGGCACCGTGCTTTAAAGACTCAAGTTATGAATATATGATACAGCAGGTAAAGGAAGCTAGATCTAAAATATACCAGATGAAGGAAATTAGATTTTTATCAGGCAGCCATAAGAAGGCACCAATTGAGAAAATAAAAAAAGAGTTAGCCAAGTATTTAAAAGCAATTTCCTAAGGAGACAAAGAGAACAATGAAAGACAATTAGTGAAAGAAAAGACTTCCAGTCTATTTCTGACCAGAGGAAATAAATTCTGTTCTAATACTGGGCTTCTGAATTAGTAATATTAATATGAGGATTTAATAGTAACCAATCAAGCCCCAAATCAGTAGTTTTGAACTGGTAAAAGACCTTTTTAATTTTTTTTTTTCACGTATGCTTCAGTTTAAGGGCTTCCTTGATAACCCAATTGATAAAGAATTCACCTGTAATGCAGGAGACCCCGGTGCAATTCTTGGGTTGGAAAAATCCACTGGAGAAGGGATAAGCTACCCACTCCAGTATTCTTGGACTTCCCTGGTGGCTCAGCTGGTAGACAATCTGCCTTCAATGTGGGAGACCCGGGTTCAATACCTGGGTTGGGAAGATTCCCCTGGAGAAGGGAAAGGCTACTTCTGTATTGTGGCCTAGAGAATTCCATGGAGTACATAGGCCATGGGGTTGCAAAGAGTCAGACATGACTGAGTGACCTTCACCTTCACTTTTCAGTTTATTTTAGCAAAAATCAATTTCAAATCAAACACCAAACCACAAGTGTTTGTTTAGGAGTGCTCCACCAACAGAAGCTCAGCAAAGAAATTTACAGAGAAAAGGAAGAAGAAAAGAAAGTCATTGATGGCTATAGCCTAAACCCTACTTTGCTGTTGGTGATCAGTGGCCCATAGCTTTCAATTTCATAACCTTGGCCTATTTCCAGCCTTATTTACTGCTTATTAGGCCTCCATGGCAGTAGAGGCCCCCTTAGTCTCATTGCCTCCTTGTCTTATTTAACAAATCTGAGACAAACTGTCCCCATATCCTTGCCCCAACCACTTGTATATTTCTTAGCTCGCATTCTGTACTTTGCCCCTCTGATCATCAGCAAGGCCATGAGAGGTGAGGGTGGGGAGAGAAGAATTAGACATTGTGACTGTCTGACAAAGGATTAATACAGTAATGCCACAGATTTATAAACAAAATAAGACTCTGGATGATCCTATTTAAGTCTTAAACATCTTCTAGAAATAACTGTGGAGAAAAATGGTAATTTGGAAAGATTGCTTGACTGGGAGCCATAAGACCAGGGCTCCAGGGACAAACATGCCTCTAATTCAGATGAGAATTTGAGCAGAGATAGGCCAGTCTTAGTCGCCACATTTTCGGAAACAAAACAAGGTTTTGGAGAAGGATGATGACTACGTAAGTGTTCTAAAGACCCTCATGGTCACATGTCTGTGCCTGTGGGGCTGAGGGCCAGGATGAATAGAAAGTCCACAGGCAGAGTTACTGACCTCAAGCCCACTTACACATGAGCAGAACAGCTGTCACTCTTGACATGATCTGCAAACTTCTGCTTGATCTTCCTCCCAACAGCCACTGTGCCAGTCCCCCTCTTCTGTATCTTCTGTTCTCTAGTCTCCCATGCTTCCTTCCACTTTCTCTGGTGCTTATAGATACTCCAAGTCACTGTGCTTAATAGAACTCTGCTGAAAATTGAATCCAAGCAGGACCATGGCACACCCAGTCACTCTGCTGAATAGAACTCTGTGCTGAAAATTGAATCCAAGCAAGACCCTGGGCACAGAAGCCTCTCTGTGTCCCCCTTTCTTATTTGCAGGATAAAGGCTTCAGCCTCCTACCAAAGGGCAGATTTAAGTTGCTAACCAGGGAAGTAAGGAAAAAGGGCAAAGGAACAATATTGCAGCTATTAAGACAGAATCCTGATTCCTCTTCAAGGGATATACAAAACAGCATTTTTTAGTTCTTCTGAAGGAAGCAAGGCTCTCATCTAGATGGAGGGTGGTCATTTCAGGCTGAGCACAAGATTCCTGGAGCACCATCCTGTCACCCACCACCAATCAATGAGAAGAAAATCATGTCCTGCAGGTCTCAGCCCACAATTTGCCTATAAATACTTCTCCCACAAACCATCAGGGAGTTCAGGTTTTTTGAGCATGAGACACCCATTTTTCTTGCTTGCCCCTAAAATAAACCTTTCTCTGATCCAAACTCTGCCATTTCACTTCGTTTGATTTCACTGTGCCAGGCACATGAGCCCTTGCTAACAAAACAAACCTTAGAGTAAACTTCTCACTCTTGGGTTTATGTTCCATCCCATTGCCATGGCCTGCAGTCCTTACATGATCTGGCATCTTCTCACTTCTCAATTCATCATGCACTGCTTTCCCTCTCATTTTTAAAACTTGATTCCATACTGTTCTAATTTCCATTTTACAAATATGACATGCCACTTCAACCTTGGGGTCTTCTGTCCTGCCTGAGTGTGCAACTCTTCTTACCCCTTCTTCATCCAGCTAACAACTACTGATCCTTTATATGCCACCACTAATGCCTCTTTGGGGAAGCCTCCTTACCATGTAGGAACTCTGCAGCTGCAATCAATAGCACGCTATAATGTAAATGGTTTAAACAAAAATAAATGTATTTCCTCACATAAAAATCCACCTGGGGATAGAGTTCCAGGGCTAACACTGGTGTTCAGTCAGCTCATCAGGTCCCTACGTTCTCCCTACTTGTCTGCTGTTTCCTAGGTTCCTGAGACAGCTACAAGAGTCCCAGCCATCACAGGGAGACCCTTAGCATCCAGAGAATGGAGAGGTCCCTCCTTCCATGTCTGTCTTTGTTACTGCTACTGCTAAGTCACTTCAGTCGTGTCTGACTCTGTGTGACCCCATAGACAGCAGCCCACCAGGCTCCCCCGTCCCTGGGTTTCTCCAGGCAAGAACACTGGAGTGGGTTGCCCTTTCCTTCTCCAATGCGTGAAAGTGAAAACTGAAAGGGAAGTCACTCAGTCGTGTCTGACTCTTTGCGACCCCATGGACTGCAGCCTACCAGGCTCCTCCGTCCATGGGATTTTCCAGGCAAGAGTACTTGAGTGGGGTGCCATTGTCTTCTCCATGTCTGCCTTTATCAGGATGTAAAACATTTCCCAGAAGCACTTCAATAGCTTCCCAGCTCCAAGCGGTCAGCATGGGCTACATTTCTTTTCCTTTTTTCTAATTGAAAAGGAAGTGGGTAAACAAAGTATGCTTGTAGCTTCTAGGATGAGAGGCAGAGGCTGCCATGAAGAAGATATATCCATACAAGATAGGCTCTCTTGCTGTAAGCACTTCCTATTCTTTGTTACACTTCACAGTAGTAATCACAAGATAATTGTTAGCTGTTTGATAACTGTTCATTTCCTATGTTGTTGTTCAGACGTTCAGTCTTGTCCAACTCTTTGTGACTCCATGGACTGCAGCACGCCAGGCTTCCCTGTCCTTTACCGTCTTCTGGAGCTTGCTCAAACACATGTCCATTGAGTTGGTGATGCCATCCAACCATCTCATCCTTGCAGTGTGACCTGAGGGAGCTACCTCACTTGGTTGAGAGTCATTTTTCTCAAATGAAATATGGTAACTAAAATGGTGACTTCTATTGATGATTCAGTGAGAGTGTGATTAAAATCTGAGGAAAAGGTAACCTTACTTATCTCAAATAATTGCTGCTATTAGCATTATAATCATTACTACTACTGATATTATGGAAAGATACTTTGCTTCATTTTTTTTTCCTTATGATGGAGTTTAGGGAAGGCTACCCCAAATATGTCACTTTGGTATATCAATTGTTTGCAGTTAAAGTTACTCGAACAACTGATACGAGAAGGACACACTGACCCTCCTTGATCCTGGAAAGTGAAACCTAGCAGGATCCCATGGGGTGTTCCCTCATATCCTCTGCTTTAGCTCCTCTCTGAAGTACCTAGACAACAGTATTTGATGAGCATTTCCTGAGTTGTTCAGCAGATGTAAAAAAACCTCTCCCTCACCAACAAAGGGAAGATGTTAACTACTTGATGACCATGAGCACATAACCCGAGGCCTTCTGATGCTGTTTACCCCTGTGGCACCGCCCCGTTACCTCACCATCAGCCAGTCAGAGAATGGTGCACAAAACATCACAGACCCTACAAACTCTCCCTCATCTGTCTTTTAAAAATGCCTGGCCAAAACCCTTCAGTGAGTTTGGGGCCTTTAGAGCATGAGCCACGCTTCTCCTTGCTTGACCCTACAATAAACCTTTCTCCGCTCCAAACTCTGATGTTTCAGTTTGTCTGACCTCACTGTGCACCAGACATATAAACTTGTGTTAACAAAAGCAGGCAATAAATCCCCCATGTCAAAGGATCCCTCCCTGTACCAGGAAGTCCTATCACCAGAGAAGGCTCTATCAACAAACCTTGCTATTTCTTTACCACTTTACTTTCTAATTTACTACCCTTCACCCAAACCCCTCTGTCTTGTCAACTCTTTACAAATGTATTGTAACCCCCCCGCCCCCCCCCACCCCTGCAAACAGTAAAACAGCTGTCTGCTTTGGTCATTTGAGTCTCATATTCCTATGAACTCCCATAGGAGTTAATATCTTTTTCCTCCATTGTGTCCATTTATTTACTGCAACAGCCAAAAGAACCAAGAATAGGAGAGACTTTCCTCCTCCCTGAAACTCACCTGTATGTTCATCACGGCAAAAAAGGAAACAAAAAGCCCCAAGTTTCCTCCTCTGATAGCAGAGGGGTGTATGAGAACAACAGGAGGGCAGGAGAACTATGAGACCCAGAAGAAAATGGAATTCTTCATCAGCCTAAGCTTAGAGGGAGAGGGCAAAGTCTAAAGGCTTCTGCGAATCTGCACAATGCAGCCTCATTCTGCTTTCTGATTGGATATTAGGCCTCCCCAGGGGGGAATAAATAATTTAAAAACAGAACCTTTTAAACACCTTCCAAATGAAACCCGTGTGAATCTTTTCAAAAAGGCATCTAGCTTTCTTCCCTGCATATTTATCACCATTGTTTCCTCGCCCTAGCCACATAGGAAATTCAATTCAGGATGACAGAATCCATGGTATTGTTTTTGGGTTGTTTTTTTTTTTTTAAACAGTGATATTCTGAGAAAATGTAAATATCTGGAGAGAGAGCAGGTGCACATGGTCACTTGGGGGGAAGATGACTACACATTATGGCTTCAAAATCGCAGTCACGCCTCTCAGAATCACATTTTCACCTGCCACTGAGCCTGGCTTTCAGAGCTCCCTGTGGTCTCCGGAGTCCCCAGCGTGGTTTCAGCCACCCCTGTAAAAGTCATCTTTCCACTTTGAGAAGTGCTACCAGCCTGGGCAAACATAAGCAAGAATAACTGAGTAAACAAAGCCAGGTGCAATTTGAATGCAAGTTTAAAAAAAGAACACCTTTCAAGGGAAAAAGACTACAGATCTGATTGTGTAACAGTCAGGTTAATTACTGTCTAACATACTAATTAGCAGTGAACACTGGATTTAAAATGGTTTAACAATGGAGGGGGGCTTCAGGAATTAATACATTTGCATTTTGTAATATTATTCCATTTCTCCTTTAGAACATCCTGACCAAATATATATAGTCATGGTTTGGTGGTTCTTCCACAAAACTGGGTGATTTATAGTTGGGATGACAGACAGAAATAGTTGGACTCAATGATTTAACAAGTCAAAACATCAACTAACTATGTCTATACACCAAAAAATTTTGTAGGGGACAAATATAGAACTGTTTAAATTTAGGGACAATACCTAATTGAAAACTTGAAAAAAAAAAAACTGACTGTGAACAGAGACTTCACATAAAACACTGAGAATCTGAGTGATCAGTGGAAATAGTTGTCACTCATATCAGACTAGTTTAACACTTGTCCTCACAGAGAAAACGTAAATGTCTAGATGAATGTATTTCCCATGCTACCTATACACCACTTGATCTGAACTCATTATACGTAGAAGAGTTCTTTGTGTTTATTCATATCCAGGGTTTTGTTTAACTTTTTCAATAGTAGCTAAAATGGAGAATGTCTTTCATAGTGTCAGATATCACTATTGGCTTATACTCAGACTGGATTCATTATTTACACTCAGCTTGAAATTCTAATTATCTAAACCTCAAAGTAGCCAATATATCAGTCACGTAACTTGACATTTATATGAACATAAAACAGTAACAGTTTCATCGATCTTTATGTCTGCCAAATCAGAGAATCCAAAATGACACTCAGGGTCAAAAATGATTGTTAACCAGAATTTTTTTTCTCTCCCCCCAAATATAATGTGCCATTGAGTGTATTTTGAAGAAATACTTAAACTATGGAGTATGGAGGCTCAAGAAGAAAATGTGTTATGGAGGGCAAAAGCAAAGCAAACAAAACAGTAACAACATATGAAAACAATAAAAAAGAACAACTATTTGATTCATTTGCTATCTTGCAGACTTTGTTATTAAGAAATAGCACAGATGAAATCTTCACTCCATCACAGTCTGAGAATAATAAAACCAAAAGACATCCTTCTGTTGAGTTGAATAAAAAGTAAACAAGCAAAAAACCCTTACCATTAAAGAAAGGAATAGACCTTAGCACACTATCCACATCAGTTTACCCCAAAACACTGCCCAAGCAGGCAATGACAGAAAGAGGCGAGAGTGAGACGGAAGAGCAATTAAGTGACAGAGAAGACGGACTGAGGGTCCTGGCATGGATTTTGTAGAAGCTCTAAAGAAACAAAAAGAGGAAGGTGGAAGAGCAAAATTTGAATAAAAGTAGTTGATATTTTTTTTCTCAAAATGAAAGAAAACTCACATTTTAGATTAAAAGAGAACTGCTACTGCCAAGGATAAATACAGTAAGTCTACATATGGAAACATTATCATCACCCTTCAGGAAGGAAGAAAAGCTCAAATTATCAAGGATCAAAGACCAACTATCTTCAAATGAAGGATATTTTATATTTTATCCTCAAATAATCTGAAAGCTGATTTTTAATCACTGTCCATTCTGGGCAGTGTTAAAAAAGTGAAAATAAAAGCAACAACAAAAACCTCATCAACCAAGAAATGTTATCCATTCAATTATTCAAAATCCATTAGACAATTATTTACAGGTATATGAGAACTAAGATAATTTACCCAAATCAGCTATTAAGAGAAGAAAAGTGAACTCAATTAGAAGGTGTAGAGGTTACCAAAGAACAGAAATCTTGATTTAAAATATTGGTAAATTTTGGGGTACCTATAGAGAAAGTTGTATAGTGTACTATACTTAAACTTTTTGTTTGAAATAACAGTGGATCACTACACAGTTTTAAGAAAGAAGACCAATTTAGGAGGGAACACTCAGAATGTTGGGCTCCTTTTTACATTAAAATATTGAAGGTTGACCAGAAAAATGTGGAAAGCAAGCTAGAATACTTGGGAAAATAAAGTCAGTATTTTCATTGAATTATAATATAGACCAATTCATGCAAGAGTCATTAATGGGGGATATGATGCTGAGAATCAAGACATGAAAGGTTTTATATTTTGTAATAAAGAGCCTGGCTTCAGTATTTGATGTTTAACTAGTGACAGGTTTTAAGTCTCATTCCTTTCTTTTCCCTCTCTGGTCCCCCTCTGAGTAAAAGGATAAGGAGGCCACAGTACTCCTTTTATTGGCAGGAGTTTCAAATCCATCAAGCTCCTGCCCACCTATAGGAAGTCTTACCAGGTCCAAGCCCCTAACCATTGTAAATGGAGTCTCCATTCCCTGCTCTCTCTCAAGGGCCTGTTTGGGAAGTTGACTGTCCTGCTGTCTACCCACAAAGTAAAAAAAAATAAAATGTCTTCATTGGAGTAATATATCTTTTCATGCCCTCTTTCTATGTATGTGGCATCATCATTGTCATCATTTAAATCAAATTTTGCATTGAGTCCATCCCATTTAATCAGGATTGAGTCTTGAATTCAAGATTATTCCTGCTAATCGGTTTTCAAGTACCAAGTTGTAAGGTAAAAACATACACTGTGGAGAAATAAGACAACACTTTGACTAGGTGATCAAAGTTGACATCACGGATGAGGGGCAGACTTACCCAGCAAGTCCCCAAGAATGACAGGCCACTGTGCAGTTGTCCAACTCAGACACATAATTTAAAAACAACCCCGAGGGAAGATAAATTAAAAACAAGAGCGAGCCCATTAAAAAGGAGAGAGGAGAATGCAGCTTTTATTCTTCAAATGTGTCAATATCTTAAAAACAGGGAAGGCTAGAGAAATGTATCAAATTAAAGACATGATAACTAAATAAAGCACCTGACTCTAGACTGGAGTTTGTATTAAAAGGGAAAAATACTATAAATGACACTGGGTCAACTGATAAAAATGGAATGTAGATAATATATTTAACCATTATATTAATATTATATTTATTACAGTTGATGTGTGTACATGTGCTCAGCCATGTCTGACTCTTTGTGACCCCACGGACTGTAGCCTGCCAGGCTCCTCTGTCCATAGAATTCTCCAGGCAAGAATACTAGAGTGGGTTGCCATTTCCTCCTCCAGGGGATCTTTCTGACCCCAGAATCGAACCCTCATCTCTTGTGTCTTCTGCATTAGCAGGTGGATTCTCTACCACTGTGTCACCTAGGATGCCCACTGAAGTTGATAACTGCCCTTTATTTAAGAAGGTATCCTGTTCTTAGGAAATATATACTTAAGTGTTCAGTTTAAAGGGCAATGACACAACACTCTCAAATAGTTCACCAAAAATTGTATGTGTGTACACACATACAGACTATACTTATTAATGATAAAACACAAAATGAGTAAAATGTTAACAATCCATGAATCTAGGTCAAGTGTATATAGATATTCTTTTTATTATTAAAACCACTTTTCTGGAAACTAAAAAATTATTTTGAAATTAAAGGTTGAAACATCTTGCATGTTCTTCCATATGCATAGTTTGAGAAATAGAAGAAAAACTTTAGTGACAGATTTGTAATCTACTTGTATAGTAAAAAACTGATGCCTCTTTTTTTTTTTCCCAGTAAGCGGCCTGAGATGACCCCTAAAAGTGGTGCACTATTCACTCAACCCAGAAAACCCCACAAAATCATGCAAACCAAGAGGTTCAAATCGTGTTCATTTTAAGAACACTTGTGAAACTGTCCAGGCCGTTAAGGGTATGCATATTCGAAAAGCCACCAAGTACCTGAAGGATGTCACTTTAATGAAGCAACGTGTGCCATTCCGTCGTCACAACAGTGGAGTTGGCAGGTGTGCACAGGCCAAACAGTGGGGCTGGATGCAGGGTCGGTGGCCTATAAAGAGTGCTGAATTTTTACTACACATGCTCAAAAATGCAGAGAGTAATGCTGAACTTAAGGGCTTAGATGTAGATTCTCTGGTCATTGAGCACATCCAGGTGAACAAAGCCCCCAAGATGTGGTGCAGGACTTACAGAGCTCACAGTCAGATCAACCCCTACATGAGCTCTCCCTGCCACACTGAGATGATCCTTACTGAAAAAGAACAGATCGTTCCTAAACCAGAAGAGGAGGTTGCACAGAAGAAAAAGATACCCCAGAAGAAACTGAAGAAACAAAAACTTATGGCCCGGGAATAAATGCTGCAAAAAATAAATGCAAGTAAAAAAATTGAAGCCTTACTTATTTATAAGAAAAATTTGATAACACACTGGGACATATATATCCCTTCACCCAATAAGTAATAAATATACATGTTTCAAAACTCATGTAATTTATAGAAAGTGTGAAGGTTCTATACCACAAAGGACCAATGACCACAATTTATTATATTAGAAAACAACAAAAAGAAGAACCTTAAAGATTTGGAAGCTTAAAATAACTCATGCTATAAAGAAAATCAAACTGGAAATATTCTTGTAAGAATTGGATATGCTTATAACTGAATGACAATCAAAATATCATATGTTACCACTGGAAGGAGCTAAAATGGTGCTTAGAATTATAGCCAACTGAATTTATTTTTTAAAACTTTAAATAAGCATCTCCCTACAAAAGCTGAAACAGAACATAATAGGCCAAATGAAAGAAGATGAAAGAATAAATACGTAAACATCAAAGCATAATAGAAAACATGATGACAAACTTTCCTGTTGGTAGAACCTGCCTGCCAATGCAGGGGACACAGGTTTGATCCTTGGTCCAGAAAGATTCCACAAGCTGCCGGGCAACTAAGCCATTGCACCTCAACTACTGAGCGCAAGCGACATAGCTAGTGAAGCCTGCTTGCCTAGAGTGCATGCTCCACGAGACAAGCCACCCCATGAGAAGCCCAGGCACTGCAACTAGAAGGTGATCCTCACTCGCCACAACCACAGAAAGCCTGCTAAGCGGCAAGGAAGACTGAGCACAGCCAAAAACACGTATGTTTCTTTTTAAAGAAAACACAACTGTGATTTTAAAAAATGGTAAATAAAGTAAAAAACACTATCTTATGAGCTAGACAAGCTCCAGCTCAGCTTATTGGAGGGAAAATACTGAGAAAAAGAAATGACATCACTGGAGATAGCATAGAGTTTCTATGTGTTATCTGAATGACAAACATATATACAAAAACATTTTGTCTATGAAACTAGCTCATATGTACTGGTTTGGACGAACCTAGAGTCTGACATACAGACTGAAGTAAGTCAGAAAGGCTTTTCTGGTGGCTCAGCTGGTAAAGAAACTGCCTGCAGTGTGGGAGACCTGGGTTAGATCCCTGGGTTGTAAAGATCCTCTGGAAAAGGGAATGGTATCCAGTCCAGTATTCTGGCCTAGCAAATTCCATGGTCTATATAGTCCTGGGGTCACAAAGAGTTGGACAAAACTGAGTGACTTTCACATTCATTCACTCAAATAGAGAAAAACAAATACCGTATCGTAACACATATATATGGGATGTTAAAAAACAATGGTGCAGATGAACCTATTTTCAGGGCAGAAACAGAGACATCAGTGTAGAGAATGGACACGTGGGCATAAAGGGGGACGGCAAGGGTGAGACAAATTTGGAAAGTAGCATTGACATACATACACTGCTGCTGCTAAGTTGCTTCAGTCATGTCCGACTCTGTGAGACCCCAGAGACAGCCCACCAGGCTCCCCCGTCCCTGGGATTCTCCAGGCAAGAACACTGGAGTGGGTTGCCATTTCCTTCTCCAGTGCATGAAAGAGAAGTGAAGGAGAAGTCGCTCAGTCATGTCCGATTCTTCGAGACCCCATGGACTGCAGCCTACCAGGCTCCTCCGTCCATGGGATTTTCCAGGCAAGAGTACTGGAGTGGGCTGCCATTGCCTTCTCCAACATATACACTACAATGTGTACAATAGCTACTGGGAAGCTGCTGTATAGCACAGGAAGCTTAGCATGGTGCTCTGCGATGACCTAGAGGAGTGGAATGTGGGGGTGGTGACAGGGAGGCTCAACAGAGAGGAGATATGTATACATATGGCTGATTCACATGGTTGTACAGCAGAAACAGCCCTGTAAAACAACTATACTCCAATTTTGTTAAAAAAGATAAATACAAAAACAAATAAAATGGCTGTTTTTAAAACAAAAATACTAATTATCAAAACCACCCAGAACAGGAGAAAACAAAAATTAGCAATCAGAAATATTTCACTCAATAATTTTTTTTTAATCCACCATCAATGACACTAACCAGCAAGGAGCAGATACTTCTTATATAATGTAATAGATGCAGAAAGTAGGAAAACAAGAGAAAAAAATGAGATAGTATAGTTTGACACCAAACCAAAAAAGTTAAAAAAAAAAATTAGACCATTTCCTTTGTCTACACAAGTGTAAAAAGACTGGGGATAGGGTATGCTGCGATCTTTGCACTACTCATGAACATTCTAAACCATTAGAAGTCACATGGTCTTAATTGTTGACATACCAGATTCTCCTACTAGCATCTCAAGAACAAGCACTGTGAATTTTCCATTTCACAATCTCAGAGAAGGTCTTAAATGGGCATGGGCATAGAATCAGCTATAGAGGACTTTTTGACCTGGTTTTTGTATTGTTTTCATTTAGATCTGCAAATTCTGTCCCCAAAGAAATCAATGAGGTATATGTAGACCAAGAAAAGACATTCAGTTCAGTTGCTCAGTCGTGTCTGACTCTTTGCGACCCCATGAATCGCAGCACGCCAGGCCTTACTGTCCATCACCAACTCCCAGAGTTCACTCAGATTCACGTCCATTGAGTCAGTGATGCCATCCAGCCATCTCATTCTCTGTCGTCCCCTTCTCCTCCTGCCCCCAATCCCTCCCAGCATCCGAGTCTTTTCCAATGAGTCAACTCTTTGCATGAGGTGGCCAAAGTACTGGAGTTTCAGCTTCAGCATCATTCCCTCCAAAGAAATCTCAGGGCTGATCTCCTTGGTGCACCTTTTCAAAAACAAATTCTGCAGACAATTCCAATGTCCAGCTCTAATTAATAACTAATATGCTCAAACATAATGCAAGGTTAACACATAAAATATGGTGACTATTTTATGGATCATAAAATATGGTCAATAAGTGCTTGTTAAATAGAACCTAGTTTGCAACAGTCTACCCTCTATTTTTTTCCCTGACTTCTTACAGCCTGCTCAGAGAGGCTTACTAATAAAGCTTTAGTTTCCTTAGCCCAAAGGTGCCTTTCCTCATACTGCTCTGAGCATTCAAGGCTCACTCTTTCTGCTTCTCTACCTCACCAAAACCCATAAGCCATGTCAAATCCCCTGGATTCCTGGAGCATAGATGCCCCTGGAAGAACCAGGACCCAGAGATGAAAAACCCTCAGCCTGACAACATGGCTCAGGCAAGAGGAACCACATGGGTACATCTGATATCTTCCTGATGAGATCTGCTCTCGTGGTGACTATAGTATTAAAGGTCTTCATGGGTAGCTTCCTAAGTGATCTGCCCTCTGGGAAGATTCATTTTAGCCACACCCCTGTCTTTTCCTCCTTCCCAACTATGCTGTGGATTTTCTCAAACCTCCAGGAGGGTGTGCATGGATGCTCATGAGTGTGTCCACTCTACAGAGCACCAAGCTTCAAGGTGTGTATTAGCCAGTGTGCTGGAGCCCATTTAATTTGTCAATAAAAAGTTTGACCTCATTTATTCTCACAGGCTGATGATCAAAGAACTCAAGGTTACTGAGATTCAAGTACCTTCACTAGTGACAGATTTAAATGGAAAAAAAGATACTGACTTAAAATTTGAGCATCAGACTGTCCTTAGAATCCACCTGAAATGCAGGAGACCCAGGTTAAATCCCTGGTTCAGGAAGATCCCCTTGAGAAGGGAATGGCTACGCACTCCAATATTCTTGCCTGGAGAATCCCATGAATAGAGGAGCCTAGCAGGCTGCAGTCTAAGGGGTCACAGAGAGTCCGACACGACCGAGTGACTAGGCATGCACACAAGCACACACAGACAAAATAAGCTGGAAAATTTTAAGAACTGAAGTTCATTAACTGGCAGTCCTTCCTGTACAGTATCTTTGATCAGGTTTAGAAGCAAATTTACTATCATGACTAAGCAAAAGATTGGGAGCAAAGAACATCTTCATTGGAGGTTCAAAATCTGATATCTTTTCAAGACAAGACTAGTTAGAAGTGTCCATCTTCCCTACTTTCCTTCCTGCCTCCACATTCAAATCTCCCACATCAGCTTGCTGATGCTGGAAATCCCTTTGAGTAGAAACAGAGAGAAACAAGAGGGCCAAGGGACCTCCTGCAAAACAGCCTATCCCATGAAAGAAAGATGTCAAGCAGAACCATCTTGACACAGTGGCAGTTGACCACAGTGCGGAAGTCCAGACCTTGCACACACTATGACAGCTATTACAGATGCATACTTAATCTGACCCTAGACACATCCAGATAGGGCGTGAAGGAGGGAAATAGGGGGCAGGAGGAAATTTCTTGATTAACTCAGAGAGGAAAGAATGGTGTAGTTAGTTTACTGGAATAAACTTGGGTGAGCCAAGCAGCACTGCTTTGGGGGCCACCTACTGGTGCAGTACTGAGGGGCCTTCTGGTCACTTGACCATACATCATTGTATAGCCATAACACCAGGGAGGCTCCAGCACACTGGCTAATACACCCCTTGAAGCTTGGTGCCCTGCAGGGTGGACACACTCACGAGCACCCATGCACACCTTCCTGGAGATTTGAGAAAATCCACTGTATAGCTGGGAAGGATGAAAAGACAGAGGTGTGGCTAAAATGAATCTTCCCAGAGGGCAGATCACTTAGAAATTTAACTTGTCAATTAAAAGTTAGTTTGACTTCATTTATTCTCACAGACTGATGATCAAAGAACTCAAGGTTACCGAGATATCAAGTACCTTCACTAGTGACAGATTTAAATGGGAAAAAAGATACTGAGGATACTATAGAGCAGCAGTCTCCAACCTTTTTTGGCACCAGGAGCTGGTTTCACGGAAGACAAATATTCCACAGACTGGGGGAGAAGGGTGGAGGGGACAATTTGGGGAAGATTCAAGTGCATTACATTTACTGTGCACTTTATTTCTGTTATTACATCTGCTCCACCTCAGATCATCAGACATTAGATTTTGGAGACTGGGGGTCTGTGGGAACTAATTAATCTCTTTAATTAGTCCATCTGATAGACACTGCCATTGTGCAAAAAACATCATTGCAAGAAGACACTGCCCAGCAATTTTTAAAGACGTGTTCACATGTTTTACTCCAACTATTACTACCCAGGAGAACAAGAAACTTATTGGGGAAAAGTTCTGGATGAGTCTGCTGCTGGGCTGGAAACAGATTTCTTTTCTGTAAATATTATCTTCCAGTCACTTTGAAAGTGATTTCATCACTAGATTAGGTGTCATTATTCTGGATCCCTCTCTAAAGTTGATTTCTTTTATGACTGAGTCCCTGCTATGTTTGCTTCTGATCTTTCTTCTCTTATTTATTATGCTCATATTCACTTTACACACTGCAGGCAATTCATATTTTTCTGCTTATAATTGCTGAAGCCCATCAACAAGCATTAGCAGACGGCCCCCAACAGAGCCACACATGCTCCCCAATACCCAACTGTGTAAGCAGTCAATAGAGAGTCTATTCTGGAGTTGCTGATGATTGATCTTTGGGAGAATAGATGTATGCACAAGAGACAATAGGCAAAGAGACCAAAATGGTTTATAATTTGTATTGTGTGACTCAGTCTATTAGTGAGATAGAGCAGAAAAGAAAGATCAATGTAGTTTGAGTCACTAAGAACATTGTTAGAAAAGGCTAAATGTGTATTGGCACTTGAAGGATGGGTAAAAACTGTAAAGGAGGAAATGAAGAAGTTGGAATTAAAACATAATGTTTGACAATCAATGGAAAAGGAACCTTTATCCTGTGTTTGAGAAGTTCCCTACTATGTAAGAAAGAATTGGCCAATACAGAAGTTGAAAATACATGATCTTATTTCCAGTTAGCCCTTTCAGTTTAGGCATGGACACATGACCTGGGTTTGTTATATCAAATGATCCCATCCCAGGCTCTTCATCAGAAGCTGGATGCTGAAGTAAGGACAATTTGTCACATAACCAGCTGCAGAGGAAATCCTCTAAATCAACTTGAGACAAATTTGGGGCATTGTTTTTAACTTCATGACCTCAAAGCTTGGTTTTCTGGCTCTCCTGAATACTCTTTATATGCTACTATCCATTCTTTTAATAAATATCATCTTCTTTTGAAACTAACCAAAGGTGGTTACTATTGTTTTCTACTAACAACCCCTGAATGAAGACACATAATGGAACACTAGGTATAAGACAGAGACACATTAGCACAAGGAGGCAATAACCTGGCTTGGGAAAAATAACAGAAAAGGGAGTACCATCTTTTCTTTTTTTTTTTCGTTTTACTTTACTTTATTCTTCCTGTAAAGTTTATTGGATCAGTTTCTACTCAAAGCAAAATATGTCGTGGGTCATTCTGTTAATTTTATACATTTTTCAGCATTTCTCAAAGTGTAAATATCCGAGTGGCAGCAAATATGACAAGACAAAATAGTATCCTCATTTCATTTTTTAAAATAAATCAGAAGCATTATCTTAAAGATTTTATTTCATTTTATTGTATTGTTATCTGAATGTTAGTGGAAACTAAGATATTCGGAATAGACAGTACTAAGGATAACAATGGATAAACTATTCTAATGAAAAAAAAGTCAAGATCAATGATCCTAGATATATTTTCTGTAATATACTTATTTGTAAAAAATTTTAATTAAAATGTATTCTTGAATATCATGCTCTAAATATCAAGGATATTTTTATTGTATCTAATTTTACATTTGCTGTGAATTTCAATATAATTTATTTTGTTTGAATTTTGCATTTTATGTTAAATTAAGGTAAAATAATTCACCTTTTACATTCTGATGAAAGTGGATTGCTTCCCCCCTCCAATCTAGCTTTGGTAAAACTTTTACATTATTTCATTCTTCTGGTTGAAATTCATTAATTAATATCTTTCCTCTTTTCTTTCCCTGTTTGTTCCTTGATAAAACATTGTTATACTTTTCTTTCTAGTAGGCAAGTATAAATAAATTTTAATTTTATGGGTTGCTGGCCAAAAATAATAGTGTCCAATAAAAAGAGATGATATGTCTATCACTAACCAAAGATAAAAACTGAATTAAATACAATTTATAGAAATTCAGATCTCAAATGTGATTGCTTGGAAGTACATGATAATAAAATATTGAAAAAGGAATTTGAAAGTGATATTATAGTTCTTGCAAAGTATGTTTTGATAGTTGCTCACACAGGTTAATTAAAAGCCACAGAGTTCATTTCTTACAGTAATCTATAATATCAATTTAATTTCTATATTTCCCCAATTTACATTTTTTTTATTTTTTTTTTACTTTATTTTACTTTACAATACTGTATTGGTTTTGCCATACATTGACATGAATCTACCACGGGTGTACATGCGTTCCCAAACATGAACCCCCCTCCCACCTCCCTCCCCACAACATCCCTCTGGGTCATCCCGTGCACCAGCCCCAAGCCTGCTGTATCCTGCATCGGACATAGACTGGCGATTCGATTCTTGCATGATAGTATACATGTTTCAATGCCATTCTCCCAAATCATCCCACCCTCTCCTTCTCCCACAGAGCCCAAAAGTCTATTCTAAACATCTGTGTCTCTTTTGCTGTCCCGCATACAGGGTTATCATTACCATTCTAAATTCCATATATATGTGTTAGAATACTATATTGGTGTTTTTCTTTCTGGCTTACTTCACTCTGTATAATCGGCTCCAGTTTCATCCATCTCATCAGAACTGATTCAAATGTATTCTTTTTAACGGCTGAGTAATACTCCATTGTATATCTGTACCACAGCTTTCTTATCCATTCATCTGCTGACAAGTTCACATGGGCTGATCAAATTAACCAGTGAATACCAGACACTTAAAAAATATATTACCAGTTTGGATGAAGAAGTGATACCAATCTCTCCTTCTTCTCCCAAGTTGATCCCATTACATGATCATTGCCTGATATGATCATTCTATCTAGTTGGACAGGCTAGGGGATGATATAAAAACAATTATTTTTCCACTTGGATCTTAATATCCCATCTCTGGATCCCATCAAGACAATCTTCTAGAGAAAAGTTGAAGGTGATGAATCTTAAAATATGCTACATAAACGTCCTGGAAAATAATCCACTGGGAAACTTACTTACAAATGCAGATTCCCTGGCCAGTCCTCCCAAGATTTTTTTCAATGGATTACTGTGGAAGGCCCCAGGATCTTAATCTTAGTAAGTGACCTGGGTTGTCCCGGAACACTTTTACATCAGGGAACCAGTGACCTGTGGGCTCAAAGTGAGTTTAACACATTATGGAAAAGTACCACTTCATTTCCAGACAGGAACTAGATCTTATACAGGGTTTTCCTTCAAGTCCTGTCCAGCAGAAACAGGTTCTGTTTCTCTGTGATTTGTTTCCTTATTGATCATGCACCAGAATTAGGATTTCTTTATTCTTATAATTTTATCAAAACTGAATCTAATTATCACTTTACCCTCTTCATTTTAATTAGGGATTTCAAAATTAACATTAATATAGAGACTTTGTGTCTTGGCAGAAATAGTTTGCCTTGTTAGAAATAGTTTGAAATGGTCAGCAACTATTGAAACAGACAGTTTAAACCAGAATGTATCCATCATGACTCATGTTTATCCTTTCCAAATATGCTAAGGACATCATTCCCATTCACAAGGGATCCAAAGATAAGGGGAAATTAAGTTTGGTGAAAAGGAACCAGGTTTATGGAAAAATTTAAACTAAAGATCATCAGCACACTGAGCTTTTGTGGGTATAAACAAGACAGTGAAAACTACACTGTCACCTTCCCATCACATGCTTCTTAATCATGGCAGTATGGATTCTCAAGAGCCTTGTATTTACTTTCTGGAACAGGAGGCTGTATTTGTTTGCCTTGATTGCTGTAACAAATTCTCATAAGCTGGATAAGTTAAAGCAATAGAAATTTCTTCACTGTCTTGGAGGCAGAAGTCTGAAGTCATGGTGCCAGCATCTCCAAACTCCCTCCAAAGGTGCTAGGAGAGAACCCATTCTCTGCCTCTTCCAGCCTCTGGTAACTTGTCAGTATTCTTGACTTAGGGCCGTATTATATCAACATCTGCTCCTCTGGTCATATCATCTCCTCTACTATGTTGGTCAAATCTCCCTCTCTTCACAACCTGTAAGAACACTTACTGTTCTAAGATCCACCTAGATAATCCAGGATAAGATCCTTCTCTCAAAATCCTTAAACAGATCTTTTGGCATATAAGGTAATATTTACTCTTATGAATAATATTCACAGGTTTTAAGAATTAGGACACTGATGCAAATTTTGAAGGCCACCATTCAGGGGTCTTTAGATTTAGGGGGAGACTATATTCTTTTAAATATAAAATTATTTGTGCAGATTTTATTTTTATTAGATTCCCAAAATGTTCTTGATTCAAAAAAAAAAAAGGTTTTTTAATTACTGCTGTAGTAAAAGATGGGGTTGAACAATACTTGGAGAACATATTGAGAAAGTCTAACTTCCTCAATTGCCAATACAGATTTACTGAACGCTTTCATTGCATCTCTCCCCTACTTCCTTCTCTCTCCCCTAAGAGCCCCCGGGCTACTCCAGGACAGCTTATATGGAACCCACCATTAGCTCCCAAACTAGCAAAAAGGGCAATTGGCCTGTCACTGTGCTGCTTTTCTCATGTCACTGCTTATCTTTGAGCCTCAGACACTCATCTCCAAAGACGTGGAACAGTCCTGAACAAAGCAATTTTCTAAGGTCTTTCTGGTATCTCCCAAGACTGAGAGATCATTAGGAAGTGATACCTGTCCCCCAGCCCACCATGACTATTTCATGACTTTTACTGGATCAATAAACATGCCTCCAGATTTCCTGCAGTCATTCCTTCCCCATCTAGCTCCAACTCAGAGGAAAAATGAACCAGTTTTATTTTGTTCTAAGAATCTAGGATGGGATTTCTCTCAACAATGAACAACTGTGAAACCCTTCTAATACTGGTAAGGGAGCTTTCAAAGCAGGATGATTATAAGAGCTCCCCAGAGAGAGTAGCGAGGTTAAACCTATAGATAAAACATGGAAAAGATCAGTGTTACTTTCTAGTGTCAGGTGGTTCCTCTGGATACCTTTCTCCTTTCAAGGCACCCCTCTTCATTTTAGTGTTCCCTGCCTTTGCATACCACATCTTTTTGGGGTGTCATGCCATGACGTTTGTGGGATCTTTGTCCCCCAGCCAGGCATCAAACCCAGGCCCTCAGTGGTGAAAACGCGGAGTCCTAACCATGGGACTGCCAATGAAGCCCCCTGCCACACATTTCTCCTATTCCCATTTTAGATGATCAAATTTAGTATCCTACTACAAACTCACCTATTGTTTCTAAAGATGAACTGCCATGTAAAGTATGCATATATGCCATACTTGTACAACTCGTTTAATTACCATAACTCACTTCTACTGAAATTTATATCCTAGTGTACAGCTCAGTGTGCTAGTTTTTCTGTAATACCAATTAGAGGTAACTACTAAAATTTGAAAAATGCCCATGAATCTGCCCAACTTGTCTTGCATACCTGTGGTACTCATTCTATCTTTGGGAAATACTGCCTTCATTAATTCATTTACCTATTCCATATGTGCCTGCTGTGTACCATAGTCTGTTTCACATCCCAGTAGTAAGTCTCTTAATAACCCTGAGGGATTAAAACGTATGACCCAGATTTGAAAAGAATCCACCAGTCATGCAAAAGAGAGCAGCCTTTAAGGGTCATTGGAGACACATCTGCTATTATACAGCTGTGTATATTGCATCTCTTGGGAAAACTATTTTAAAAAAGGAAAAGATTCCACAAAATTAACTCATGACTCATAGATTCCTTGTCAGTTTTTCAGTCCCCCCCCCCGCACCCCTGCACTTAATGATGCTCTACCTAGCAATCAGTTTTGTAACTCAGTCAGACTCTTTACTGTGAATTGGGCAGTTCCGGAAAGCCTAAATCTCTAGACTGATCACACACTTGCAAAGAGACAGGTTATGCCAAGACAAATGTAACACATGCTTTACTGAATGAGCTAGAGGTGTAGAATCAAAAGAGAGCAACTTTCCACACTGGGATGGAGAATGAAAGCAAGATGTCATATAGATAAGAAGTCCTTGTGTTCTTACAGAAGACAAGACTAGAGACAGGATGGACTCTGGCGAGGAGTCTGTGGCCTACATGTGTACAGATCAAGCACCTGGAAAAGAATCCAGGGCTGAAAAAGGAGTCATAGAAAGGTTCTATCACTGTCTATAACGTTATTGGACTTAGAGCCTTCTCTTCCACTCTTCCAGACTCATTGCTTTATCTACATAATTTTAAAAGATCATACATGAGTCTTGATACATCATGGTTATCAAAAGTGTAGGATGTACAGTCAAATATACTTGGGTTCAAATATTGGCTTCATCACTTTCTAACTGCGTCACCGGGAACAAATAATTTTGAATTTCAGTTGCCTCGAGCACTAGACCTATGATTGGGAGAATTAAAGAAGGTCATGCATGAACAAATGGTTCAGATTTGGTAACCAGCAAATGTTCAGGAAATGCAGCCAAATCGTCACCACTCCATCAATCAGCCTAAGTCAGGAATCAAACCTGAATAACAGAGAGATGGCGGGTGACCTGAACAGCAAAAAGTGGAAACTGAGTGGACACTTGTAGATAAATCCCAAATTTGAGTTGTAATTAGACGTTTCCTGTGGACCAAGTGCCAAAAGTATCCAAGCGCATCCATCAACCTCTATAGCAGCTTTTAATAATAGGATTCCCTGGGTCACACCTTTGGAGAGCAGATCTCATTCAGCAGGTCTGTGACTGAGCAGGACACTATGGGGCCTTCCCAGAACAGATACCCAGCCCACTCCTCCTGTCCCATGTCCTCCATCTGCCTTTTGTCTGTAGAAAAATTTTAGTCAATCACTAAATTTAGAGAAGTGAACAAATGCAGAAAGAAAGGGCAACAGTCAAGCAAGACAAAATAATAATAGTTCAGTCATTAAACTCAAGAACCTTATCTACTCAAGGGCTATTGGTAATATTCTGAGCCATGTCCTTAAGGTTTTACAGATACTGAAACCCACACCAGGTGGAAGAAGTTAACTATATGCTGCCTCAAAACACGTAACAGACCTCATAGGGGCTGAAGCTAGAAGGTTGTTGATGCTGACTCCTGATTACCTCACCACCAACCAATCAGATGAACATCTACAAGCTGATTATACACACCACATCCCCCTTCACCCCACCTTTGAAAACTTCTCCCTGAAAGCTTTTGAGAATGTTGGGTCTTTTGAGCACCAGCTGCCCTGGACTCCTTGTACTTTGTTTCATCACAACCCAGAGTCAGTAGACTGGCTTTACTGCTTGCAGGTGAGCAAACTCAAGTTTAGTTGGGTGACAGGTCTAAACAGAATTGCTGAGATTTTTACTTTTGAGCATATAAGGAGTTAAGGATAAACACAAAGGACATACAAAAACATTTCTGTCTGTATATCTACAGATGAAACAACTCATTCCAGAATTTTTTGAAAAGGAATTACACTCTCATAGACTCTTTTGCCCTCCTGTTTGCTCGAGAGGCTATTCCAATGGCCATCGAGAGAGGACCCGCCCACTATCTAGGACAGGTCCTCTCGCCTAATCTCCACCTGCTCTCCCAATTATACCCTTCCCTGTGCCTCAACAAAAAGCCATGCACATCATAGCCCAATCACATGCTACCTTCAGGTTTAGAGACTTGGAAGCAGCTTGCTTTGTGGTCATACACTCTCTCCCTACTGGCTAATTGTAAAAGTGTAAGGGTCCATACACTTCAACGTGGCTTTCTCTCATGGCCCCACACTCTGGGAAGCTGATTCCTGGCAATGGACTCATCAGAGGAGAGCCAATCCCAGAGCACTGCTCTCCTACAAATGGTCTGCAGCATTCAGACTGGCTTTTTAGTAGTTCAGCCGCACCTCCCTCACACTCTAACACAATTCCTCCCCAGAGAAACCCTGACAAAGATGTAAAATCGGAAGAACACATCAATGAATTGGACCTGGTGCCACACCGGAGAGTAAGAATAGATCAAATCTCCTTTCTGTCAGTCTGCAAGCTTAATTACAGAAACTCCGCTGCTCATTACCCATCTTTCTTTGCAGACTGTGTAAGCAGAGGGAGCAGGGAAGACTTAACAAATGCAGAGGTTACGGGGTTCTGAGAGTACACCCTTGGGACTCTATGAAGTATGTTTTAAGCAGTGGTGAAAAGAAAATCAGCCTGTAAAATTATTTGGATAAAAGGCACCGTAAAAACACAGCTCATTATCATTAAGCAACCGTTCGGGTGAGATGAGCACAACTCGGCCTCCCCATCCTTCCCTTCTTGGGTGAAGAAAAGGACTGAATCGGTCCCTGTCCAGTGACAGGAGAAAATGTGGCACAGGAGGAAATTTTCACATCTGATTTTTGAGCCCACAGTCCTTAATAGAAAATGTACCTTATTCTCCTTTCACGGATGCTTTGAAATTCTTAGGCCAGATTCTGACCCAAGTCCTTGCCTCCCTGAGGAAATGATACACCGTAAAATCTAATAATTAGAAGTGACTCACCCTGGTGTTGACACTGAAGGTGGAAGCATGCTGTGGGCACCAAGGGAGAAGCGGGACAGACAAGCAGGCTTCAAGGCCCAAGGAGCAGACGAAAAAAGCAGAAGCCTGGCTCTAGCTTCAGGTAAGTAGAAGCACAATTACGCTGATGGACAACACCTGGCTAAAGGGGGCTGGATCATGCCACGTCACCATGGAGACGCCTACCACCTCTAATAAGGGCCACATGGTTACCTTTTGACTATTACATACTGAAAGTAGCCCCTCACCAAGAAATGGGGGGTAAAGCAGGGATTCTCAAATTAGCAAGCACCAGAATCACCTGGAGAAGTTATAAAATACAGATTTCAGGGTCTGGAGTTTCTGACTCAGTGGGCCTAAGAATATGCTTTCCCTGTAAGATTGCAGGGGATACTAATGCTGCTGGTCCAGGGAAGACACTGGCAGAGGGTAAGAGCCCAGAGCTGAAAAGGGAAAAAGGATTGGACCTATACTCCTGGCGCACTTAGTAACCTTAAGTCCATCACTTCCCATTTCTGGCCTTAGCTGAGACATCTGAATGAGATCATGCTTCTCAGAGAATGTGTCTTTTCATCAACGACTGAATCAGATGCCTGGGCCCAAGCCCATTTATATCAGAATTCTAGGACTGGTGCCTAAGATTATGTATTTTCACCATCATACCAGCTGATTTTTATAATCATTAAAGTTGGAACATGGCAAAACTCCAGAACTTCTATTGTATCTGTTAGCTCAAAGAGGCCATAAACTCTGTTGCTAGAAGGAAAAAAGTCATTTTCTGCTCCTGAGGAGACAATAATCATGATCTCCATGGGTAAGTAAACCTTGGGGATTCAAATCCAGACAGATGATTTTGAAAGAATAAACCAAATATTGGCTGCCTATTAAGATCCACGGAATTGCTTATAAAAGAAACAACACATGCACCGATTCCCAGTATTAAATCCACATTTTTGGAATCAGAGTGGAGGAGAAAGAGGTAAGATTCAAGGAGGAAATCAATAGATTTTCAATCCCCTTTCTCATTTTCCTATTTTTCTTATAATGTTTATCACCTATGTTAGGGCTGTCCATCAAAATAGAACCAACAGAATATACTGAGAGAGAGGAGAGAGAAATAGAGAGAGAAGAGAGAGATAGAGAGAGGAGAGAGAGAGAAGTTTTATTTGAAGGGATTGACTTAGAAAATTATAGAGGCAGACAACACCAAAATCTGCAGGCTGCAGGCCTGAGTTCCAGGGAAGAAATGATGTTGCAGTTTAAGGTCAAAGTTCTTCCGTTGATATCGGATTGGCCAAAATGTTCATTCAGGTTTTTCCATATTATTGTGTGGAAACACCCAAACAAACTTTTTGACCAACCCAATATAGTTCTTTTTCTTTTGAGTGAGGTCAATCTTTGCTCTATTAAGGCCTTCAATTTAATGGATATGGACAACCCACACTATGGAGGGTAATCTGTTTTACTCAGAGTCCACCTATTTTAATGTCCATCTCATCTTAAAAAAGTAAAAAAAAAAACAGCTTCATAGGAACATCCAGAATAATGTTTGACTAAATATCTAGACACTGTGGCCCAGCTAAGTTAGTGTATAAAACTAGTCATCATATTACCCTCTAACCCACTACACAGCATACTTATTATGTTTCTTGCCTGTCATATACTGAGAGCATGTAAGTCAGCTCCACCAGGGCAGTGTTTGTCTGCTTCATTCACTAACACATCTCCAGAGTCAGGAATGCTATCTGATGCACTGCAGAAATGGTATAACTATCTACTGAATAGATCTTTATCACATTATCATCCCCCTCACCTTCATCCAATGTCATATAGTTATTTTGGAAAAGGAAAACTTCAACCCCCATCCTTTATTCCTCACATGCCATGTTCTTTCCATTTCTATTATGAATCATCCATCTTCAGAAATACCTGTAAGTCTCCAGATTCTCCCAAATACAATGGATGTATTTAGGCATTGAATAGGTCTGTGTACTTTAGAACCCAAGAAAGACCATTGGGCTGTGCTATGGGTATTCTCTCTCTTCTGCCAGAGAAGATGTGAGGGCTTTTCTTCCACATGCCGAAGGAGCATCTCAGCTCTTGTTACCAACAGAAATCTGGGTGCAAGGCAGCCCAGGACATAGATAATGGTGCTAACTGGAAATTATTTACAGCTTTAATATTCCTTTTATACCTTGGCTGTCTGAGTTATGGAATTCCTACTGCCAAATTCACAGTGACAGGCTGTGGCTCCTGTGGTTTCTTCCCCTTCTCCTTTCCTCATCTTGCCAGTTATTTATGGATAATTCCTGGGCAGGGCCTTCAGTGGAGGAGGAACAGTGCTCATTTCCAAAGGGCTATAGATATTCATAACCTGTGCAGAAAGATGTTTCAATAACTGACTGTCCAATCCTGTCAAAATGAAACAGAGTGAAAATTGATTCAGCCTTTTGGAAACCAATTGGTGATAACATGGATCAAGAAGTTTAACAGTGACCTTTTTATTTGACCCAGTAATTTCACTACGGAGAATCTATTTTAAATGTCAGGAAATATTTATACTCAAAATGCCTATCATGATATTTGTTCAAACAGCAAACATTGGTAACACTTTAAATGATCAGTATAACAGTTTTCCTTGAATTGCAGTTACTCAGTAGAATAAAACAGGCATCCTAAATATCGTTTATAACATGTAAATAAAACTTTTCATTATGTTGAGTGAAATTCAGTACATAATGTTTCTTCATAAAATATTATCCAATATAAAAATGAAGAAAAAATAAACTTGTCTAAAAAAAATGAAGAGAGGGTAAAAAAGACAGTATAACATTATTTTTATTTGGTTAAACTGTGAGTGATTGTCCCTCTTTAAAAATGTCTCAGGTTTTAAGCACAATGCATATATACAACATTTTGACCTGCATGCTAAGTAAGGATGCAGTCTACTTGTTAATTTTCAGGAGATATATATTTTAGTAGTGTTTTCTAATGGCTCAGTGAGTGAAAAATCTATCTGCAGTGCAGCAGTCACAGAAGATACAGGTTTGATCCCTGGTTGGGAAGATCTAAAGGAGGAAGTGGCAACCCATTCCAGTATTTTTGCCTGAATAATCCCATGGACAGAGGAGCCTGGGGGGCTACAGTCCATGGGCTCACAAAAGAGTTGGACATGACTGAGCAAATAAACACACAAATCTCTTTTACCATAGTCAAGGCCAAAATGGATATTTTCTTTCTTTTTCAGCATCTCTCAATCTCTCTGTCTGAAGCTGGATGCTTTCTCTTTTTCCTTGCCCATTCTTCCACTGAAGAGCCCTTCAATAGATGAACAAAGTCATACATTGTCCAAGCCTGGGTATTGATGATAGGGAGGCAAGTACTATTAGTAGCAATACAGAGACAACAGGTATAAGCCAGGAATGTTCAGGGAAAGCAAGAATGTGGGGTCACCTTTCCCAGAGAGTCTCTACCAGGCAAGGGTTGGAGTGGACTCTCATCCACAAACATCCAACAGCTGCATATGAAGGCTTTGGTCTCCTGCTCTTCGTGTGACTGCTGGAACCCCAGACTAAGGTTCCTAGTGTCCCTCGAGGCAGCCACTCTTTCAGGCTTAATTCTTTGCTTTAGTAGACTGGATTCCCTTGATCTTTGTTTTTGGATCCTGTAAATTGTCCTCAATTTAATCACATGGACCACAGCCTTGTCTAACTCAATGAAACTATGAGCCATGCCTGTAGGGCCACCCAGGACAGACTGGTCATGGTGGAGAGTTCTGACAATATGTGGTCAAATGGAGAAGGGAGCAGCAAACCACTTCAGTATTCCTGCCTTGAGAACCCCACGAACAGTATAAAATGGCAAAAAGATAGGACACTGAAAGATGAACTCCTCAGGTCGGTAAGGTGCCCAATATGCTACTGGAGATCAGTGGAGAAATAACTCCAGA
Organism: Ovis canadensis; assembly: GCF_042477335.2. Lineage (NCBI taxonomy): Eukaryota > Metazoa > Chordata > Mammalia > Artiodactyla > Bovidae > Ovis > Ovis canadensis. The sequence goes on from NC_091249.1 coordinate 77,191,024, forward strand.
AAGAATGAGAAGACAGAGCCAGAGCAAAAGCAACACCCAGTTGTGGATGTGACTGGTGATGGATGCAAGGTCCAATGCTGTAATGAGCAATACTTCAAGGGAACATGGAATGCTAGGTCTATGAATTAAAGCAAATTGTAAGTAATCAAACAGGAGGTGGCAAGAGTGAACGTTGACATTTTAGGACTCAGTGAACATTGACATTTTAGGAATCAGCAAACTAAAATGGACTGGAATGGAAAAATTTAACTCAGATGACCATTATATCTACTACTGTGGGCAGAAATCCCTTAGAAGAAATGGAGTAGCCATCATAGTCAGCAAAAGAGTACAAAATGCAGTACTTGGATGCAGTCTCAAAAATGGCAGAATGATCTCTGTTCATTTCCAAGGCAAACCAGTCAATATCAAAGTAACTCAAGTCTATGTCCCAACCAGTAATGCTGAAGAAGCAGAAGTTGAATGGTTCTATGAAGACCTACAAGACCTTCTAGAATGTCTAGAAGGTCCTTTTCATTATAGGGGACTGGAATGCAAAAGTAGGAAGTCAAGAAAAACCTGGAATAATAGGAAAATTTGGCCTTGGAGTATGGAATGAAGCAGGGCAAAGGCTAATAGCATTCAGCCAAGAGGACACACTGGTCATAGCAAATACCCTCTTCCAACAAAACAAGAGAGGACTCTACACATGGACATCACTGGATGGTCAACACTGAAATCAGACTGATTATATTCTTTGCAGCCAAAGATGGAGAAGCTCTATACAGTCAGCGAAAACAAGACCGGGAGCTGACTGTGTCTCAGATCATGAACTCCTTGTTGCCAAATTCAGACTTAAATTGAAGAAAGTAGGGAAAACCATTAGGCCATTCAGGTGTGACCTAAATTAAATCTCTAATGATTATACATGAAAATGAGAAATAGATTTAAGGAACTAGATCTGATAGAGTGCCTGATGAACTATGGATGGAGGTTCATGACATTGTACAGGAGACAGGGAGCAAGACCATTCCCATGGAAAAGAAATGCAAAAAAGTAAAATGGCTGTCTGAGGAGGCCATACAAATAGCTGTGAAAAGAAGAGAAGCAAAAAGCAAAGGAGAAAAGGAAAACTATATCCATTTGAATGCAGAGTTCCAAAGAATAGCAAGGAGAGATAAGAAAGCCTTCCTCAGTGATCAGTACAAAGAAATAGAGGAAAACAATACAATGGGAAAGATGAGAAATCTCTTCAAGAAAATTAGAGATACCAAGAGAATATTTCATGCAAAGATGGGCTCGATAAAGGGCAGAAATGGTATGGACCTAACAGAAGCAGAAGATATTAAGAAGAGGTGGCAAGAATACACAGAAGAATTGTACAAAACAGATCTTCACGACCAAGATAATCACGATGGTGTGATCACTCACCTAGAGCCAGACATCCTGGAATGTGAAGTCAAGTGGGCCTTAGAAAGCATCACTATGAACAAAGCTAATGGAGATGATGGAATTCCAGTTGAACTATTTCAAATCCTAAAAGATGATGCTGTGAAAGTGCTGCACTCAATATGCCAGCAAATTTGGAAAACACATCAGAGGCCACAGGACTGGAAAAGGTCAGTTTTCATTCCAATCCCTAAGAAAGGCAATGCCAAAGAATGCTCAAACTACTGCACAATTGCACTCATCTCACACGCTAGTATAGTAATGCTCAAAATTCTCCAAGGCAGGCTTCAACAACATGTGAACCGTGAACTTCAGGCTGGTTTCAGAAAAGGCAGAGGAACCAGAGATCAAATTGCCAACATCCCCCGGGTCACTGAAAAAGCAAGCGACTTCCAGAAAAACATCTACTTCTGCTTTATTGACTATGCCAAAGCCTTGACTATGTGTATCACAATAAACTATGAAAATTCTCAAAGAGATGGGAATACCAGACCACCTGACCTTCCTCTTGAGAAATCTGTATGTAGGTCAGGAAGCAACAGTTAGAACTGGACATGGAACAACAGACTGCTTCCAAATAGGGAAAGGAGTAGGTCAAGGCTATATATTGTCACCCTGCTTATTTAACTTATATGCAGAGTACATCATGAGAAACGCTGGGCTGAATGAATGAAGCACAAGCTGGAATCAAGATTGCTGGGAGAAATATCAATAACCTCAGATACACATATGACACCACCCTTATGGCAGAAAGTGAAGAAGAACTAAAGAGCCTCTTGATGAAAGTGAAAGAGGAGAGTGAAAAAGTTGGCTTAAAGCTTGACATTCAGAAAACAAAGATCATGGCATCCAGTCCCACCATTTCATGGCAAATAAATAGAGAAACACTGGAAATAGTGGCAGGCTTTATTTTGGGGGGTTTTAAAATGACTGCAGATGGTGATTTCAGCCATGAAACAAAAAGACACTTACTCCTTGGAAGAAAAGTTATGACCAACCTAGACAGCATATTAAAAAGCAGAGCTTATTACTTTGCCAAGAAAGGTCCATCTAGTCAAAGCTATGGCTTATTCCAGTAGTCATGTATGGATGTGAGAGTCAGATTATTAAGAAAGTTGAGCACTGAAGAATTGATGCTTTTGAAATGTAGTGTTGGAGAAGACTCTTGAGAATCCCTTGGACTGCAAGGAGAGCCAACCAGTCCATCCTAAAGGAGATCAGTCCTGGGTGTTCATTGGAAGGACTGATGTCGAAGCTGAAACTCCAATACTTTAGCCACCTGATGTGAATAAATGACTCATTTGAAAAGACCTTGATGCTAGGAAAGATTGAGGGCACGCGGAGAAGGCAACGACAGAGGATGAGATGGGTGGATGGCATCACTGACTCAATGGACATGAGTTTGGGTAAACTCCGGGAGTTGGAGATGGACAGGGAGGCCTGGCGTGCTGCCGTCTATGGGGTCACAAACAGCCAGACACGACTGAGCGACTGAACTGAATCTGAAATGTCCTCAAGGTCTAACAAGGTCAGCTGTGTATTTAAATAACTTCCTGCATTTTATCCAGGACCCTTGGTGGATAGCAGATGTTTCTCCCCAACTCCAAGCCAGCTTTCAGTCCATGGATTTACCAAATTTTGCAGAGGTCAATTAGTGATTATGATATATCTCCTGGGAAGCTTTTGGAAAATACATTTCCAAGAGTCTCTCCAAAGATTCAGCAGGTGATTCATGGACCTAAAGTGAGATACTTACATTATATTGGACAGTCAATGAGGCAGGAATCACTGTTGAATTCACAAAGTCAGGATGCTCAGTAATTATTTATAAAATAAATGAATAAAAAGTCATTTACAAAACTACCTGATGATTTATTGTGTTTTACAACAATATTTTACTTACTTTCTAGTTCAAAAATTATGTAGTTCAATTACTTAACCTCAAAATAGCTTAAATAATTACATTATATTATTACTTGCTTATAGTCATTAGAGGATTAAGTACCTAGATGCTTTTAGTTTTTTGTTTTTTTTTTTTCTTTTTTGGATAGCTTCCCTAAATCATACTGTTTTATTTGATATATATGTGTGTATATACACACACACACACACACATATATATACATATATATATACATACACACATACAAATACATATCCTCTGGAGGAAGAAATGGCAACCCACTCCAATATTCTTGCCTGGATAATTCCATGGACCTAGGAGCCTGGCATGCTACAGTCCATGGGTTTGCAAAGAGTCAGACATGACTGAGTGGCATATGTGTGTGTGTGTGTGTGTGTGTGTGTGTGTGTATGTTTACATTTCTTAAACTTCCATTGAAGAATGGCTTAGCAGATTTCAAATACAATAGTTGGAATTAAATAAAGCCTGATAATTTTCTATCTATCTAAAGATGCTTTTTGATTAGTTCACTTTATAGAATGTGGCTGTTGTAAAAAAAAAAAAGTCAATTTACAAAACATCTAATGAAGAAAGGAGATAAAACTGGCCTTGGTTCTCCAAAGACTGAAACACATGTTCTATTAGCAAACCAAGTACACCACTTGAAGAAAAATATTTATTCAACTTTCCTAAAGACATTTTATTGTGGGGAAAAAGCTATAGGCTGAGATAATGCATTTGACAATGAAGTATTTCATAAATGCCACTGAAAGGAAGGGTTAAATCAAGACAAACCTCAGGTGTCTGAAGTCTGTGTCAGATAGTTACACCCATGACTTTTTCTCTGCACATTTCTTTAACTAATAGTCTATACCTGCTTCCCAAAGTCCATGTCATATGAATCTTTTCTTCAGTTCCTCCCCAGTTTGGTTGGCCTTTAAACAACAATAAAAACCCCTTCCCACCCACAGTTCTCCTTGCCATTCACTTAAATTTTTGACTTTTATTATAAGATAATCTTATTATATCTTACAAATGAAACCAAACTCAAAAACCAAGATTTTCATGGGCAAATAAAAACACGCAAACCAATCCACTATATTTTGTTTTAAATTTATTCCAAAAAATCTAATATTGACAGTGTGCAATCATAATTCCAAAAGTGTCTTAAGCACAGATGGGAACAAGGAAGCTCCTTTCTCCAATGGAATCTACTCTCTACTTGGAGGGAGGATGGATAAAATGGGAGGGAATAGAGACAAGATAGAAAACTAGGGAATTAACAAATGTAATTTACAAATGCATCAGTCTAGTCTGAGACGAACAAATGGGATATGTATTTTAGGGTAATAGATAGACTGCTTCTTAAAGGCATGAGTAGAGGAAACCCACAAGGAATAGTGCAGTGCCCTGAAGTTAGACAGTATATTACAAAGCAGAGACATCACTTTGCTGACAAAAGTTGAGTTCATATAACCAAAGCTATGGTTTTTCCAGTAACCATGTACAATATGAGAGTTGGACGATAAAGAAGGCTGAGCACTGGAGAACTGATGCTTTCGAATCGTGGAGTTGGAGAAGACTCTTGAGAGTCCTTTGGACAGCAAGGAGATCAAACCATTCAATCCTAAAGGAAATCAACCCTGAATATTCACTGGAAGCTGAATATTCATGCTCAAGCTGAATCTCCACTAACTTTGGCCACCTGATGTGAAGAGCTGACTCATTGGAAAAGACCCTGATGTTGGGGAAGATTGAGGGCAGGAGAAGGGGGCAACTGAGGATGAGTTGGTTGGATGACATCACCAGCCCAAGGGAGAGGAGTTTGAGCAAACTCTGGGAGACAGTGAAGGACAGGGAAGCCTGGTGTGCTGCAGTCCATGGGGTCACACGGAGTTGGATACAACTTAGTGACAGAACAACTGAAGTTACAAGAGCTGGGAGCTCTTATGATGTCTGAGTCTGAAAAGCCAGTGGAAAGGGTGATTACCAAGGGGAGAGCTGTGCAGAGGCAGCTGCCTGATAGAAGCTATAGCCTGGGGAGAGACAGAAACAACCCACAGCAGCCCACCCTCTTCCTCCCTTGCCTCTCATCTCCTGCCTAATAAACCTGAAACAGAAGCTGCAGGGCAAAGATCTTATTGCAGTATAGCCTGAAGATCAGCCTTCCCTGACACATAGGAGGAGGGGGAAGGGTCAATATGGATCAGAAGTGGGGCAAACCAAAGACATCCAGCACAGTAGAGCAGGGTTCTATGAGAGCTGTTATAATGGTGCCTAAACACCCAATTGGAGGGCCGGAGGAGGAGATGCTCCCTGGAGAAGGCAGCACATCTCAGTGTAGATTTGAAAGCTGGGAACCATTTACTCAGCAAGAGCATCATGAGGTGTCCTGTGGGGAAGTCTCTACATGGGAGGGAACAGGGCCAGTGGCACCATGCATAAAAGAAGGGCACCACGCATAGAAAAGGAAAAAACAAATGAGCAGGAAATGAAAGGTGAGGAGGTGTGACAGGAGGCATGTGTGTTCGCGGGAAGCTATCAGACTGGTTTGTGCAAGAAAATGACACGTATGACTTTATCTGGTGCTATGATATTGAGAGGAAACTGAAACTCAGATGGAAAACCTCTGGATGCCACAGACCAAAAAAGTCATGAGATCATGTTTGGGCTTAAGAAATATTCCATCCGCTAGTGAGGTCATTTCTAATCTTTGTACTAACCCATCATGTATAGATAAAGGTACTGAGTTCTCAGAGAATAGGTACATCTTTAACTCCCAGCTTCTTAAAGGGTAACTCACTATACAGCCCTACAGCTTCCCTGCGGCCTTGCACTTTCAAAGGGCTAGGCTCCTGTAAGTTGATGACTCCTGAATGTTATGGAGGGCTGTATGAAAAAAGGAATATCATGAAGTCCACCACAAACCATAAGGGTGGGCAATCTCTACCCTAGTTTGTGAGTTTGTACTCTGTTCCTGAAATAGCTATTGAAGTTCTCCACCAGATGAGAAATTTCTGGTGTTTTCAATTTCATTCTCATGAAGGTTACATTTCCCTGGTTCAAAAGAAGTTCTTGGGAAGGAGAACAATGGAAAACCTCAATTCTAAAAGTCCAACCAGCAGGGGCTGCCCACTCTCCCTGGAGAACTGAATTTTTCCCCTTTGTCTCTAGTTAATCTGTGAAAGTAAAATGCCACTCTGTAATCTTTAAGTGCATAGCCATTAAATAACATCAGGACACCCTATTTGGAAACACATACTAATGTGGTGAGATGTGAACTAAAGTGGGAGTCAGAAGACCTGGGTTCCATCAGGTGATAAATTCTCTCTGCCAGGACACTTCTCCAGTCACCTTGGGAAAGTCACTTCATTTCTCTGGGCCTCCGTCTGCCCACATATCATGTCAATAAGGTTATCTGTTCACTCATTCATTCAACAATACATATTGAATAGTCTGCGCCTGTCACAGAGGCCATATGAATATAGCAACGGCCAAGACAGATGATAAGGGTCTGCTCTCACAAAGTGTATGTTAGTGAGGGGAGAAGGTAATGATCAAAGCAGAGCAAACTAAAAACAAGGTATGTTAGATGGTGATGAGTGCTATTGAAGTAAGATATAGCAAGGGCATATGGAATACAACAGGCAGTAGATATGGAAGTTCTCAATGAGGGGATGATATTGGCATGGCGATTTGAAGAAGGTGAAAGGCTGAATCATGTGGATAACTGGATGAGGACTGCTCTAAATAAAGGCAATAGCCATTGCAAAAGTCCTGAGACGGGAATATGTCAGGCATGGTTGGAAAACAGCCTGAAGACCAGTGCAGCTAGAGCAAAGGAAGTGGGGAGGGGATGGACAGGGGAGAAGAAAGTGAGAAGAATAAGAAATGAAGCCAAAGAAAGAACAGGGAGTCAATACAGCGCAGTCTCGGGTCAGAGTAAGAAGCTGGGTTTAACTCAGAGAGTAATCAACAGATAACCTCTATTGACTTTGGTATTACTCTTGTTTTTTTCCTGAAACAAAGAAGACTGGAATGAACATCCACTGCTCCTCCTCTACCCAAGGAAGAAGGTAGGAATCATGCTCCCAGACCTTGGCATCCCAACATTGTCCCTTGGGCAAAGTTTTACAAATGAGAATGACCTCTGCCACTTAAAGTCAGGAAACTGGCTAGGCCCCATTTTCCACTGCATACCTAGGCAACCTGGTTAAGTGGGTCTCCCTGCGGTGCGCAAGATGGCCATTCTCCAGCTGCACAGTGGTCCCTTTTGCCCTTGCAGCTAGCCTCAAGTTCTGCTCTGTGGACCCAGTTCTGCCAAATATGTGATGGAAAGGATGGTTTGGGAAGGGAGAAGATCCTAGTCAGTCTCATGGTTAGAGTTCATTTCCTCGGTCCATCCTCTGAGACTGCCCCACCCTTGGTGGAATATTGGGTTGCTTCCATGGATGTTAAAAACACTGTCAACATTTATTACACTGAACTAATGCCCCTTGTGTATATTCTTCCTTGGTTCAGAATTAAGTTCCAACATTTGTTCCATCTTTAAGTTCTCTGGTCTTCATTACAAAGGGTCTATAGTTTACAAATGTTAGAGGAGAGGACTACTGTTTATGTGACTTGAAAATCCAAAAACAAATAAGCACATATTAAAGTTCAGCCAAGAGTTGTGGTTTTGTGCTGATATGAAACCAGTTTCAGTTATGAAATCAAGAAACCAACATTCTAGTCTCAGATCTGCAACTAATCCACTGTAAGTCATTTTAGATGGTCACTTAATTTCTCTGTATTTTATTTTTCTTATCTGTAAAAATGGAGAACGTTCCTACTCATTTACCCTACTCACTTCAATATTCGGAGGATTGATGAATATAAGTGAACATGATTTGGAAGAATACAATACTTATACACTGTTCACAAACACAGTATTACTATTTTACTATTGTAAATATTGAGTAATATTTTCCATTTGCCCTTGGGTTTATGGAATATAGTTTGACCAACATATCATCAAAGTCAAATCTTATCAAAACTCAAACTCCATCTCTCTGAGAAATTCTTCCTCAGCCACCCAACAATTGTGGTCATGATAATAAGAAAGAGAATAACAACCTAAAAATCTGTAAAAGATGGATCCTGGATCTGAGGTTTAATCAAGCTTGAGGAAAAGACTCATACATCATTAGAAAACAATGTAAAATGCCCTGCAATCCATCTAAATTGTACAATATAAAAATAAATGCCCTGGGAGTTTAAAGAGGAAAAGAACAAAGCAGACTGGAATTGCATTGGGGAAGGGGAGGAAGAGCTGCACCTCTTGCCCTTATTCCTCCTTCAGAAACACAGGCAACCTTCTAATGAAAATGCTCCCCCTCAGTCAGTACAGTGGAACGTTTCAGGAGTTGAAAGAAGATAGGGTTTTAGACAATGTGAAATAATCCATTGCCACTCCACCACCAAGAGTGTTTTATCAAGGGAACAAAGGTAAGAGAAGGGGTATTCTCCAAAGAAGAGCGAAATCCGTTTCCAATCCCTGTTTCTTCAATATTGCCAAGTACCGTTGGGTGAGATTTGCTCTTCTTCCTCCAATACTTACTCCCTTATCTTTCAAAATGCATTTTCTTGTTTTACACGCAACACATACTCACTGTAGAGAAATCGGAATAAATACAAACACAAAGAAAAAAATTAAATAACATATTATCCCACCAGTGAGAAATTCCTATTAGCCCTTAATATATATGTTCCAGATTCTTTAGATATATGTGTACCTAAGCTGGTTCCATCTCATTTTTCAAAATGTGTGGTGTTTGTAACCTATTTTCTATTTAAAAGATACTCAATTCCCCCTACTAATTAAAGGGATTTCCACAATACTATATTTATAGTTTGCATACCACTTGATATAAATGAACTAAAATCTATTTAACTGGTATTAAATCAATAAACATCTACATCTTTTGTCAATTTTTCACTCTAACAGAAAGTGGGGTAATGAACATCCCTGTAGCTAAACCCTTTCATACAATTGTGTTTAGTTCATTAAGATACAATTCTAAAATAGATTCATTATTATAACACGAATGAATTACTCGATGCAACTCAAGTACAAGAGATAACACATGGCTTTATTTTCTTAGAATCAAAGCAACCCAGCCCTGTGTCCCCAGCAGCTTTAACATTCATCCCCCTCCCTGCTGCTCTACCACTCCCCTGAGCTACATAGCTGCCTGGGCCCCTTGTATTCCAGAAAAAATGGGAGCAAAGGCTGTGTAGTCCTCAGCACTCCAGTAATGCTGTCATCACGCCTCCATGGTTGCAATCAGCAACTAGGGCCTCCCACCTGCTTAGGGGACAGCCACTTTGGGGGTCCCACTTAAGCCAGTTGGCATGAAAGTATGTGACTGAAGTCAATGGCCCTTTAAAGTATACCAGCGGCAAAAGTCACGGAGTCCACGGTTCCTTTGCTTCTCCAACCTGGAGGGTCCCTCCCTCCCTGCAGACTAAAATGACCCTGGAGGCTGCTTGTGTCCTCTTGCACCTTCGGTGCACTTTCCTCATACCACACATTGCCTGGCGGTTCAACAGTAATTTAAAATGAAGGCAACTTGAACTGTGATTGAGCTATCAATCTCCCCAATTTTGCAAACAAGTTCCAGCTGCCAAGGTCAAGGGGATAAATTCCCAACGCTGGTGAGCATCCATTTCAGGTATTCCCGCATTGGAAAGTGGTACCACCTCAAGGGCACTGCAGTGAGAGATTAGCGTTTCTGCCTCAGAAGCCCACAAAAATCCTAAGTCCCCTGTCAGAATCCCAAGTAGTACAATCAACCCTATCTTTGAAAGAGGGCCACCTATGTTCTGCTCTTGAAACATGAATCTGCTCCTCTCCCCAGATAATAAAGCTTCAAAGATCTCCTCGGACCTTTCAAAGTTTCAAAATCAGTTGTTTCTTTGGTGTTTGCCTTATTGGTGTCAGGCACAACTTCTCTGCCTCCACCTCTGCTACCATTTCCATCATTTCAAATCATCTGCAAAAGGCTACTTAACTGTATCCTTCAAATAAAAGAAAAATTGCCAACTATTATCTTCAAAATTTCATCATGCATACATTTTAAGAATTTAATGCATTCTTATCCTCAGGGGTTTTTTTTTTTCCCTCAGTTTTATATTCATTGACATCTTCCCTAATGAAATGAAGATTTCATTACATTGACACCTCACCATAGAGGCTTTGATTGTAAACCACAAATGTTTTCAAACAAGGGCGATCTTACTCCCCAAGGGCCAGATAGCAATGTCTGGAAACATTTTTGGTTGCTATAAACTGGGAACAGGCACTGCTGGCATCTAGAGGGGGGAGGCTAGGGATGCTGCTAAACATTTTGTGATGCCCAGGGCAACCCCCACTACAAATAATTGTCTATGGTGACAAGGTTGAAAAACCCTGCTCTTAATTTATTTGACAGTTAATGTATGCAATCCATATTTGTTTGTTTTGCAAGGTCCTGGGGGTAAGAGACCTGTCTGAGAAAATTTTCTGCCATCTTCCCCAAAGCTTCTATCCCCAGATCTTAGATGTGGCTGGCTTTCAGAGATTGTTGATTGCCTGGCAATCTCACAGCAAAATCCCCAGATGATGAAGGGGATGTCTTGGAACAAGCTGTGTCTTCCTGGATCCCTCTCTTTTGGTATCCCAACTCTGGCTGCATTATATAACTGATCTAGGGAGATTTCAGAAAGTATCTTAGCCTGGGCCTGCCCCCAGAGCAACTTGGAATGAATTTGGGCATGAATATCTTTAAAATCTTCCCAGTGGCTGTAATGTGCAGCCAGGCTTGAGAATCCTTCTTCATGGTGTCTTTCAGGGTCTGCCCCTCTGTCCTCACCTCCCATCTCTCAACACACACTTAAACCTACTCATGCTAATGTTAGTCACAAAATAAAAGAGCTACAAGCCTTACCCCCCTCAGATGGATTTGCTTTAAAAATAAGGATCAAAGTCTTAAGCTACCCCCTCAGGCTCTGATGCTCTGATGGAGCGTGGTTAAGACCCCATCCAGGGAGTCCAGGAAGCACTGTGGAGCTGGAAGCCATTTCTATCTCTTTGAAACTGCATCCTTTCTTCTCTGGCTGAAATTTTTTACTTAAGCGGCATCACATTCCACCTGTTAGGGGCTCAGGCCTGTCCAACAGCTTGCTTAACTAACCTCTCTAGGTTTCGAAGCCACCAAGGACTGGATTCAAACAGAGTGCTTCTCCACTTCCATGCGGTGTGGTATAAAGATTAAGTTATATCACAAGACTGATAAAGAAAAACATTCAGGACTATGTCTTGTCAGTAATGTGACTTTCTCTCACCTATATCTCCTTTCCCCTTTGTTGCCTTTTGTCCCACTCTTTCTTCCATTTTCCATCCATTTATCCATCTCATATTCCCTGAGCACCTACTTTAGAGGTACATACACTACTCTAGAGGCAAGACGACAAAGTTTCTGGTCTCAGAGCTCTTGTATGTTAGGGGTGCTGAAAGCACACAGGAAGCAAAGGGTAAGTAGTGTAATACCAGGTCATGATTAACGCTTTAAAGACAACAAATCAAAGTTAAGAGCCAGAGGATGACATTGTAGGGGAAGTACCTGGGCTGCTGCGGTCAAGGGTGGTCTCAGTGATGAGGCATCCTTTGCACTGAGAACTGAATGAGAATGAGCCTCACGTGTACAGGTCTGGAGAGAGGACATTTCCGGCAACAGTAACAGCAAGATTAAAGGCCCTGGGGTAGGACCAAGCTTGGAGTTTTCAAGGAACAGAAGATAGATGTGGAAGGGTAGGACACAGTAGACTTGGGAAGAGGTTAAGTATTGGTGAAGGAGGAAACAAAACAGGCTCTACCTTGAAAGCAGGACTCCATCTTGGGCCAGACTGTGGACTTTGAGCTATATGCCCAGTATCTATGGAAACGACATACCAACTGGAAAACCAGACCCCTGGAAGGAAGAGCCTCAGGGCTCTCCATTGCTAAAAGAATACCCTAATTACCTGTGTAACCAAATAGAATCATACATTCTATTATGCTTATTGGGGAGTGACCACAGGCCTACTGATAATTGTCCACTGTTAACTACCTAGGCTTAAGGCATATGAATCACAGGTTAACTTTGATTGTCAGGGAATTTGGGGAAGTGGGTTTGTGCAGGGGCACTTAGGGTATATAAGGTTTTCACAAAAACTGGTCGGGGTCCTTGGCTAAGAGGAGACTCTGCCTTGGGTCTGCCAGTGTAATAAACTGCACTCCGCTATCTGCATTGTCCTTCTGAGTGAGTTTGTTTCTTAGAACGCATGGCTACAACATTGGGACTTCAGAGGCTAATGGGGGTCAGAAGATAGAGGATTTTGTAGGCCACATGGAAGTCTGTATTTTACTGTACACATAAGGAGGCCAATGTAAGCAGGGAGTGACGCCATCTTATTTACATGACAGAAGATCTCCTGGACTACACCTGGATAAGGAAGTGTCGGGGTTACAAGAGTGCCTCCAGAGTGGCCAGGAAACTGCTACAATAGACCCAGCATGGATGATGGTGCTTTTCAAAGCACAGTTCCTTCTCTGAAAGCAATGAAGTTGCTTCCCTTGGGTCCAGGGGCTAAGACTCTGCACTACCCATGCAGGGGGCTTGGGTTCAATTTCTGGTCAGAAAATTAGATCCCACAAGCTGTAACTAAGACCTGGCACAGCCAAACACATATACAAAAGTTCAGGCTCACAGCCTGAATAAAGATGTATTTATCTGGATAGTTATCTGATCAGTGGGGACAAACATACAGATTCTGAGGTTACCAAATTCAACCACAAATCTAGTCGTACAGGAGAAGTGGCAGGTGGAGGTGCTGAGGATGCAAGAGGTGATCTCTGTTAGATACAGATGGGACAGGGTAACTGAACTTCGACATGGAAATTTAATCAGAGACTCTTCAAGTGAGAAGTCGCCCAAGAAATTGTGCCCAACACTCCCACCACATAGCTGGGAAAACTGAGTCTCAGAAAGAGGCTGACCTCCCCAAGGTCACACCGTAAGCTGGTGCCAGAAGCCACTTCTCCCAACTGACACGTGAGGCCCCTTTTTAGTGTGACCACCTTTTGGCATCACATTAACTGTTTCAGTATAAACCTATGCTCAGCCAGAGGAAGATTGCACCCCTGGATGTTTCCTCCTTTCCCTGCCCTCTCCCCTTCTCCACAGTCCTTGAATCAAGCTGCTTTCTGCTTAGCCCCCTGTTATTCAGGGACGGGAACACCTCCTGTCTCCTTCCGGGTGGCTGGCTGTGTGTTCAGGTGTTCTTTTCGGAAACCTAATCCCTGCCTGGTACAGATGTAGACTGCATCCTCTCTCCACCCACCTGCTTTTCCTTCCCTGACTCACTGCTTCTGGCCTGTTGGGAGCTGAGCGGGGGCGAAGGTGCTGCCTCTGCGGCAAACTCACCAGCTTCCTGTTTGCCGGAGCTTCCAAACAGACCCCAGCTTTCCACCAGGGGAGTAAATCTTTCATCAGCGTGGTGCCCACAGACAGCTGTGTATGGGAAGCCACAGAGAAAGCAATCACGGAAAGAGATGAAGTAGTCAAGATTACTGATCAAAATAATTCCTCTCCAGTCCCCACAGCTGTGCCTCCCTTGGTCAAAGGAGTTCTTGAATGTCCACGGAGATAAAGAGACTCCCTTTATATGTACATTTGACAGTTTTTAGCACTTGTCCACAGGATCTGTGACTTTCTGACCTCTATACCATCACCCTCCCACCCTCATCAATTCAGTCACTCCTCCCTGGTTCTATGGCATCTCATTTCCTTGTAACAAACTTCTACTTTGTTATTTCTCATACTATTCTGAAATGCTCTACTTGTCTTGCTTCCTCATTGGAATGTATTTCTAGTTGGTAGAACCTGTGCCTTCTTTATCTCAGTATCAACAGCCCTTAGCAGAGTGCCTGGCACATAAGAGGAAGCAAATGATGTGAGCTGACTTCTAAGAATTGGCCTTAGAAACTAGGTCTTGGCCCTCAAAGTACAATCCAGGGGTCTAGTTTCAGTATCACCTAGAAGTTTGTTGAGATGAAGACTTTCAGTCCTCACATCAGATCTACTGATTCAGAATCTGCATTTTAAAGAACTATCCAAGGCATTCATAAACACATTGCAGCTTGAGAAGCAGTCCATCTAAAACAGCTCCATCTTTCAGAAGGAAAAACTGAGGCTCAGAAAGGGGAATGCATGTGTCCAAGTTCATACAGCTTATGGGTTATCAATGGCAAAGCTGTGGGCAAGATCTAGCTCTTGCATAGGTGTCTAACGCTCTTGTCACTTCTTTGCCTGCCTCTCTGTTTACAATCCCGAGTCTGACTCATCTCCATCAGGAATTGGTACAGACTTAAAAAGGAGAGCTAAAAAAGAAAAAAAAAAGTGGGGGGAGATCTCATAGGCCACAGAACAGAGTCCTATACTGTGTAATCTGAAGAGCCCCTCAAGGCCCTTAGCTTAAATCTTTCATCTCTACTTTAAGCAGGGTCTGAAATTTCACCGTTAGAAGTCAAACAAATATTTGCTTCTTAAAGGTCAATTGTTAGCTTAGTGGGGCTTATCTGATCCCTAGCTAAGAGGCAGGGGTTGCTGTCTCTAAGAGCACACATTTACGAACTGGATGGACCAAGGCATCATTGGGCAATATGGCAGTCACTAGTCTGTTCACTAACATTCTAAGTTCTTCCTGGATTAGATTATGAGATTAGACTTCCCTTCTCCCTCGGGAGGAAATATGGCCTTGTGACTCGCCATGTCCACTGAAAGATGAGAAGTAACACATGTCCTTTCCGGGTGGAATGCTTCCAAAGCAGCACAACATGCATCATGCTTCCTCTGACCCTCTGCCTCATGGGCAGATCATCACTGGGAATGTCCATTCTATTGGCCTGAGTGCCAGGCTGAACACATGTCAAATGGAGCTACCAGACAACCCAGGATGGAAAGGAACATGAGAAAGGCAAAGAAACACATATTTGTTATTTTGAAACTCTGAAATTCAAGGTTTTTTACGTTACTATGCTTCTTATTTCTTATCCTGACTTCTACTGACAGAATACTTAACTTTTCTCAGCTGCAATTTCCTAAACTCTAATGAGATAATACTACCTACCTATACACCTGTGATAGGGTATATAAAATGCTCCCTATAGAGTCTGGTTCATAGAGGGAGCTCAGTAACTCCACCATCTTCCTTTCACTGGCTGGAAATTTAGTGCTATAAAAAAGTATAGAAATGATTAGGGGGAAAGAGAAAGAACACTAGGGAAGGCTATTGGAATGTGGGTAGTAAGGAGCTCAGAATATTATAGGAAGAGCCTTGCAGTATATATATATGTAGGTGAAAGAATGTTAAAATAGAATATCACTGACTGTCCTCAAGGAGATTCAAAGTTACCAAGAGGTACTATATAATTCACCGGAAGGTAAATGAGGGAAAGATGGGTAGATTGGAGGATGGTGGTACCTGCCTCATACATACAGCATATAATACATACAGCTACCTACTCCCTCACCTTAACCCAATTCTTCCATCCTTCATTTCTCTGATCCAGTATCACCTGCTGTATGATTTCCAGATTCTCCATTTTTCACTTGAAATATATGCTTTCTCTGCATTTCCATGATGCTCAATCTGGAGGGTATATGTCAACCATCAGACAACATATGGACTGCTATAGAAGATGCCCTCACCTCATTCAACTTTGCATGCTCCAAAATATCAAGGGGAGTACACCCTCTGAGAGTAACCGCTCTGTTCATCAACATAGGCCTACCCAGGAGCACTTTAAATGCCTTAATCTTCCAGTAACCCTTTAAAGCACATACATTTATCATTTCCGCTTTTACACATGAGGGCACAAAGACTGGTAGAAGTTAAGCAAGTGTCTGTACAAGTTTATGCGAACCATCTTACAATACAGCTCACACACAAACCCATTCTGTCTGACTCCATGTTATTGTTCAGTCACTCAGTGGTGTCTGACTCTTTATAGCCCCATGGACTGCAGCACGTCAGGCTTCCTTGTCCTCCACCATCTCCCAGACCTTGCTCAACCTCATCGCCATTGAATCAGTGATGATATCCAAGTATCTCATCCTCTGACTCCAAGAGAGCAAAGAAAGAGGTCCATTGTATATGTTCCACATCTTCTACATATGAACCTATACAGAGACACAGATGTAGAGAACAAATGTATGGACACAGAGGGTAAAGAGGGGTGGAATAAATTGGGAGATTAGAATTGATACATATAAATGATTATGTATCAAATAGATAACTAATGAGAACCTGCTGTATAGCACAAGGAATTCTACTCAGTGCTCTGTGGTGATCTAAATGGGAATGAAATCCTAAAAGAGGGGATATATGTATACTATAGCTGATTCACTTTGCTGTAGAGCAGAAAGAATACAATATTGTAAAGCAGCTACACTCCAATAATTTTTTTAAAAAACGTCCTGAAAATGCACTCATGATAACCTCTTCTTTTTTCTGTTTTCCTAATGTAGGCCTGTTTCCTTACCTCCCAAGTATTTTTCCACGAAGCATGAAGGTTTGTAAAGATCTGAAGGGAATGGCAACAAAGTTACAGGAGAGAGATGTAAAGCAAAATATGACTTCAGCTAAAGAGAAGATCTCAATAAAGATTATAAAAGCTGATGGACTATAAAACAAATAGGGAGATTTCCATGGAGTGGTTCCAAATTTTCTTCTCACTCCCAAACCCTTGATTTGATCTAATTTTGATCAGATTTCCTCAGTAGAGTTTCTTCCCACCTGCTTCTCAGTTGACTATGATGGCTTTATTGGCTATGCCTAGAGCAAGTTGGCCTTAAGATGATTCTAAAGTCCTGAGGCTGAGTGTTTTCCTGAGGGAAAGATTAGAGATCTCTTCAAGAAAATGAGAGATACGAAGGGAATATTTCATGCAAAGATGGGCTCAATAAAGGACAGAAATGGTATGGACCTAACAGAAGAAAAAGGTATTAAGAACAGGTGGCAAGAATACACAGAAGAACTATACAAAAATATCTTCATGACCAAGATAATCATGATGGTGTGATCACTCACCTAGAGCCAGACATCCTGGAATGTGAAGTCAAGTGGGCCTTAGAAAGCATCACTATGAACAAAGCTAGTAGAGGTGATGGAATTCCAGTGGAGCTATTTCAAATTCTGAAAGATGATGCTGTGAAAGTGCTGCACTCAATATGCCAGAAATTTGGAAAACTCAGCAGTGGCCACAGGACTGGAAAAGGTCAGTTTTCATTCCAATCCTAAAGAAAGGCAATGCCAAAGAATGCTCAAACTACCGCACAATTGCACTCATCTCATACGTTAGTAAAGTAACGCTCAAAATTCTCCAAGCCAGGCTTCAGCAATACATGAACCGTGAACTTCCAGATGTTCAAGCTGGTTTTAGAAAAGGCAGAGGAACCAGAGATCAAACTGCCAACATCCAGTGGACCATCAAAAAAGCAAGAGAGTTCTAGAAAAACATCTATTTCTGCTTTATTGACCATGCCAAAGCCTGTGGCTGTGTGGATCACAATAAACCGTGGAAAATTCTGAAAGAGATAGGAATACCAGACCACCTGACTTACCTCTTGAGAAACCTGTATGCAGGTCAGGAGCAACAGTTAGAACTGGACATGGGACAACAGACTGGTTCCAAATAGGAAAAGGAGTACATCAAGGCTATATATTGTCACCCTGCTTATTTAACTTATATGCAGAGCACATCATGAGAAATGCTAGACTGGAAGAAACACAAGCTGGAATCAAGATTGCTGGGAGAAATATCAATAAGCTCAGATATGCAGATGACCACCCTTATGGCAGAAAGTGAAGAGGAACTAAAAAGCCTCTTGATGAAAGTAAAAGAGGAGAGTGAAAAGGCTGGCTTAAAGCTCGACATTCAGAAAATGAAGATCATGGCATCTGGTCCTATCACTTCTTGGGAAATAGATGGGGAAACAGTGGAAACAGTGTCAGACTCTATTTTTTTGGGCTCCAAAATCACTGCAGATGGTGACTGCAGCCATGAAATTAAAAGACTCTTACTCCTTGGAAGGAAAGTTATGACCAACCTAGATAGCATATTGAAAAGCAGAGACATTACTTTGCCAACAAAGGTCCGTCTAGTCAAGGCTATGGTTTTCCCAGTGGTCATGGATGGATGTAAGAGTTGGACTGTGAAGGAAGCTGAGCGCCGAAGAATTGATGCTTTTGAACTGTGGTGTTGGAGAAGACTCTTGAGAGTCCCTTGGACTGCAAGGAGATCCAACCAGTCCACTCTGAAGGAGATCAGCCCTGGGATTTCTTTGGAATAATGATGCTCAAGCTGAAACTCCAGTACTTTGGGCACCTCATGCGAAGAGTTGACTCACTGGAAAAGACTCTGATGCTGGGAGGGATTGAGGGCAGGAGGAGAAGGGGACGACAGAGGATGAGATGGCTGGATGGTATCACCGACTCGATGGATGTGAGTCTGAGTGAACTCCGGGAGTTGGTGATGGACAGGGAGGCCTGGCGTGCTACAATTCATGGGGTCGCATAGAGCCAGACACAACTAAGCAACTGAACTGAACTGAACTGAGGCTGAATTATCACCTCCGTCTTTCAGAAGACCAATTATCAATTTCACAGAGCTCACTGGTAACTAAGCTCTAGAGAGAAAGCTGATCTCCAGACTCCCCATCCAGTGCTCTTTTTATAAGTAGCTTCTGCCGACCAAGATCTATCCCCAGAGAAATGTGCTCGCTGATTATCCATGGGATTCAGAAACAATTCTAAATACAGGGAACAGCTGTTGGCAAATTCTTTCATCAGAATCCTCATGATAGTTCTATTATGAATGACTGTAACGTATCAGCTAGAATCAGATCTTGAGCCTCCCCCAAAACTGTCATCCCCCCAAATATTGATTGAGGCTGGGCTCCTACTAAGAAACGCAAGTGAAATTTGAGTACTTCATTGCTTCCTGGCAGGCGGTAAAGACTGTAATAAATTAAAATGAGCTCAGTCCCAACAGATGATTTTAGACACCAATATAAATGTAAATAGGTTTCTCGTGTCTAAATGTACTAAATGTTATCCCTGTTAATGGACATTGGCTCGAGCTCAGTAGAGATCCAGATGCAGCTCTAGGTATGTGTTCAGGCATAGACAACAAAGTATGGGATACTAGTCTGGATTTCATCTGTGGTTTATTCATTCCATGCTTAATACCGAATACATAAAAATACTGTGTTAAGTGTTGTGTACTTAGAAAAACATAAATTGAAGGCTAATCCTACATTCAAAAAGCACCAAGTCTATTTAGAAATTAGATTTAAAAATATACAGAGATAACAAAAGGGAATGGTGGAAAGCTCCTTACAAATTTATCTACCTTTGTTCTTTTGAGTTGAACACAAGTGTGCACATTTGGGCTACAAACTGGTGAGATGAAACTGCTCAGTGAGATAGATGGAGAGTGCTGTGGGGTTCCTAGGGACAGTTCAATTTCAGGAACAAACGACAACGAAATCTGAATCATAATTGTTTCTATGTTTACATTTCTAGCCCTAAGATCTCAAATATAACACTTAGATATATAAATATACCATGACTTCATCTATCATTCTGTACAGAACTCCTAGTCTCATCCAGTCAAATGATGCTTACCTTCTGATGCTCTGATCAGATCTCAGCCTCTGCACAGGCTCTAGAACATGACCTTTGGGCTGCCAACATGGTAAAAGCTGCAACCCTGAATCTGGCATTCTAGGCTTTCCGTACTAGATCCTATCCTCCTTTATCTTCTGTCATCTCCTGGCTTCTGTTCCTTAATCCTGTTTCTTTATAGCTGGCCTTGCCTGTCCTACTGCAGTGGTTTTCTCAGGCTCTATTCCCTGCCTGATCCCTCTAACTCCAAGATGTCTGCTGAAGCCTGACCCTTCTTCTAGATCACATACCCTACATTTCCCAAAAGGCTCTCCATTGCCTCCAATACTTTCTAACAATGCAATTGCAGGCAACTTGCTTATCCACAGTTTTTGTTTTGTTGTCTAGTCACTAAGTCATGTCCAGTTCTTTTGTGACACCATAGACTGTTGCCTGCCAGGCTCCTCTGTCCATGGGGTTTCCTAGGCATGAATACTGGGGCAGGTTGCCATTTCCTTCTCCAGGGGATCTTCCTAACTCAGGGATCAAACCTGCATCTCTTACATTGGCAGACAGATTCTTTACCATTGCACCACCTGGGAAGACCCATCCTGTTTGAAAAATGGATGACAGTAGCTAGTTCACATTGATGTGATGATGACTGAATGAAATAGGATATCTGAAGCACTTAATAAATTATTAACACGTTTCACAATGAGCATTTAAAGTAGTTTTAAGGGGAGCGACCATATTACTATAATTTATCTGTTATCTCACTGAGTTTGATTCCTCTGATACAGCCTCTGCATACCCAGTGGACCTTGGGTTACAACTACAATCATTCACTCAGTTGTGAGAAAGCTCACAATGCACAAGGGCCATGTCATATTCATTTCTTCCCCCAGCATTGCCCAGTGTCAGGTATGCTGCTTCTGCTAAGTCGCTTCAGTCATGTCTGACTCTGCGCGACCCCATAGATGGCAGCCCACCAGGCTCCTCCATCCACAGGATTCTCTAGGCAAGAATGCTGGAGTGGGCTGCCATGTCCTTCTCCATGTCTGGCATAGCCCTGCTCTTAGCACAGACTTGAAAAACGATTGTTAAACATTACTGAACATGCATATTATATGTGTCATTAAAAGCTACAACTTATATTCAAGAAGAGACCAATAGCAGAAATAGTCTGAAGGATAATGTTTCACAGCCCAAATTGAGTCAGGCAGAAGAAAATATATTTTCATCAATGCAGAAGAATTTAATTTACAAGGTTAATTAAGAAAATACAACCATGGGATAATGTGTGTGTGTGTGTGTGTGTGTGTGTGTGTGTGTATGAATTTATTGCATCTTTCTATTTTAGTGGTTTGCTTTCTCTAGAATCTCTATTTTGTGTCAAAGTCTAGCCAGGACAGGGGTATAATTTTACCTGAGAGAAAGAAGAAGGGTAACACTTAGGACAGAGAGAATCAAAAACTCTTATTCTCCGCTGCTGAGAATATAATTTAGTGCCCTCTATAATCAGTTATATATATTCAGTTCAGTTCAGTTGCTCAGTTGTGTCTGACTCTTTGTGACCCCATGAATCACAGCACGCCAGGCCTCCCTGTCCATCACCAACTCCTGGAGTTCACTCAGACTCGCATCCATCGAGTCCGTGAAGCCATCCAGCCATCTCATCCTCTGTCGTCCCCTTCTCCTCCTGCCCCCCATCCCTCCCAGCATCAGGGTCTTTTCCAATTAGTCAACTCTTCTCATGAGGTGGCCAGAGTATTGGAGTTTCAGCCTCAGCATAGTCCTTCCAATGAACACCCAGGACTGGTCTCCTTTAGGATGGAATGATTAGATCTCCTTGCAGTCCAAGGGACTCTCAAGAGTCTTCTCCAACACCACAGTTCAAAAGCCTCAATATTAGAGCCTCAAATAAGGACATGGAAACAACCTACATGTCCATGTGCAGATGAATGGATAAGGAAGTTGTAGTGCATATACACATCAGTATGTTACTCAGCTATTAAAAAAGAACACATTTGAGTCAGTTCTAATGAGATGGATGAAGCTGGAGCCTATTATACAGAGTGAAGTAAGTCAGAAAGAGAAACACCAATACAGTATATTGACACACACATATGGAATTTAGAAAGATGGTAAAGATGATCCTATATGCAAGGCAGCAAGAGAGACACAGATGTAAAGAACAGACTTTTAGACTCTGTGGGAGAAGGTGAGGGTGGGATGATTTGAGAGAAGACCACTGAAACATGTATATTACCACACGTAAAATAGGTGATTGGTGCAAGTTTGATGCATGAAGTAGGGCACTCAAAGCCAGTGCACTGGGACAGACCAGGGGGATGGCCTGGGGATGGAAGTGGGAGGGGTTCAGAATGCGGGGACACATGCGCACCCATGGGTTATTCATGCCAACGTATGGCAAAAACCACCCCAACGCTGTAAAGTACCTATCCTCCAATTAAAATAAATAGTTAACTGAAAAAAATAGGGAGTTGGGGATTCACATATACTCACCACCATGTAAAGAAAAACAACAAGGATTCTGCCGTATAGTATAAGAAACTATATACAATGTCTTATAATGACCTATTACAGAAAAGAGTCTGAAAAAGAAAAAGTATATATTTAAATACATATACATATATATATATATATAATTGAGTCACTTTGCTATACACCTGACACTAACACAACATTGCAAATTAATTATACTTTAATTAAAAAACATTATTTAATAAAGGACAAGGACAAGAAATTAGGCACCTGAAAGTAATTTTATCCAAGTCTCTCAAAAGAAGATGAAAAAGTGCCAGCTGACATAATTATTGATTTTAAAATCATCTGTGAAAAGAATATAGTCATGTATGTATACTATATATATACTATATAGTCATAGCTTTATAAATATTTTGCAATCTATTTCTTTGTATGATACTACATTACATGAAAAATGCTAGAAAGATATTCATTAATTTTGAATAATGAGTTTAGAAGTGTATAACTTAAAAATACTGATTCTGTGGGGTTCTAGGGAGCACTCCAGGGGGAAAAATCAGGCCACTTCAAGAGAAACTAGAGAAAAAGATTCAGTGAAAGATCAAGTGACTCTTACTTCCAAGGAGTATTCCAAAGACAGTAAGATACCATGAACAGAATAAACAAGCCATGATTGTAAGTAAGAATCTTATGTCTAGGCATAGGAATAGATGCCCAAATTGCAGGTTTGTTTGCCATTGAGTTGCTTTTAACAAGAGCAAGTGCCCAGGAAGAGGTCTGGCAGGAATGGCTTCACTTAATGATGGTTAAAGATCTCCTGGACAACAGCGTGGAGAGAAGCTGGCATCTATACATTTATGAGCAGAGACATGTGAGCCCTCACTGTCTGATCTCCTGGTCCCCTACAATGGAGGTGAAATCAAAAGATGAAGGGTTGGGGACCTAGAGATAAATATTGCCTATTTCACCATTTCCCTACTGATAACTGGAAGAAATAATGAAAGATGGAGCTTGATAGCAATATATCCCAGTACAAAGAGTCATGCTTTGTTCCCGCTAATGCAGGACACGTTCAGGTCATAAGTCTCTGAAAAACTCTGGTTTTCATTTTGATTTTCCAATTGCTCTCCACTGGACGTGGAGGCCTCACAGCTTGTGTGCTTGGTGGTCCAAGGAGGCCTATGCTTACCATCTGTTCCAAGGAGGATTTCATCCTTAAGGGTAAGTTTAGACTGAATGGCACTGAGAGAGTTCTCTTCAATCAAAAATCTTCTAATTTGCACCTATTCAGGAATTTGGTACCAATGAGGATTTTTTCCTAAGTAGTTTTCCTGTGTGAGAATCTTTCTATGGGCTCCCCACATTGCTAGAGCAGTGAAAACAGAGGTGCCCCAGCTTTCTTATTAAAGGAACATTGTGCACACAATTAAACTCAACAGATGAGAAGTACAAGACCACAGCTAGGCGTGCTGGCCTGGTGCCCAGGCCTCCTAAGAAAGCTGCATTGGAAAGAGTTTATTAGAGGAGACTAGGAATCTCTTAGGAACAAGCATTCGTAATAGACCCCCCCCCCCTTTTTTTTTGCCTTTTGAGCAAATTCCAGTGTTCGTGATAGTTACAGTCTAAGGCTTGGCTTCCTCTCCTCAGTGCTCATGTAGATTAAGTGAAAGTTTCCAACTGCAGGCTAAAATGTTCATTCTTCCAGACATGCTCACAACAAAATGTCAAAATATATCATATGTGAGAAATCACTATGAACTCCTAGGGGTTCAGAGAGTGGAAAGATCATGAATATTTAGAGTCAGGCCCACACAGGTTCAGATCCTAGCTTCACCATTTCCTTTTCTATGGGATCTTGGCCAAGTTTTTTTTCTATATATCAACCTCCTCATCTGTAAAATTAGGATAATGATATTTACTCTTCAGGATTATTGCAAAGATTAAGCACATTTAAGGTCCTGATTGCAGTTCCTGAAATGTAATACATAGGGTTTTTTCCCCCTCTCTCTCTATGCTTTGCTGTTCTCAAAAATATTACCACGCATGTGGAGAGACAAACATTAGTCTCTTGGAAATTTCAACTAAAGGGAAGACCAGAGAGAAGTTGCAAAGAAGTGCTGCTGACTTCTAGTGCCCAATAATAGAAGATACTTCCTCAGAACAGTCATCATGAATAGTTGAGCAGGTGCTACTTCACACATATCTTTCTTGGCCCTTCTCATTTTAGCTCATACCAGCTTACCTTCCAAACATGAGTCTGTCTGTGGCTTTCACGAACAACTAAAACCCACTCTGTTCACCTGCCTGGCCAGCCAGAGATGCAGGGGCAGGCTTAAAGAGCAGTCCTTAACTAATTTTTGATGAGAACTTGTCGATAACAGAAGTTCTCAAATTTCAGTGGGAAATACCAGGTGTTTTTACAAGTGGTGAGGCTTCTATTGGTTCATGTGCTGCAGGGCCTATCCCAGAGTTTCTGATTCAGTAGGTCTGGGATGGGACTGAGAACCTGCATTTCTGAAAGCTGCCAAATGATGGAGATTCTGCTGGTCCAGACATCACACTCTGAGAACCACCAGGATGTATATATCCTGCTGCTGTCATGCCTCAGGTGGGATAACTCTGAGGCATGTGGTGTGCACTGGCCACATTAGTGTTTGGGCTGCTATAATAAGCTGCCACAGATTGGGTGGCTTAATAACAGAAATGTATTTTCTCACAGTTCTGGAGCCTAGAATTCCAAGATTAGGGTTTCAGCCTGCACCTCTCTCCACATCCCTCAAATGGTTGCCTTCTCACTATGTCCTCAAGTGGCCTTTGCTCTGAACACATGTTTCCCTAGTATCTTTTGTTCTCCTTGAAAGAAGACCAGTCTAAGTGAATTAGGGTCCTGCCCTTAGGACCTCATTTAACCTTAATTACCACTCTAAAGGCCCTATCTCCAAATGTAGTCACATGGGAAGTGGAGGCTTCCATACACATTTAGGGGGACACAAGTCAGTCCATAATAGAGGCTTTCAGAACTCTCTAGGGGGGTAAGCTCCAGATATTGAGAACACACCCTTTATCGGTCTCCCCTTATATCTCAGTTCCTCAATCCTTTACTGGTGTTTCCTGGAATCATGTTCCAGATCAACTATTTGTGTTCCAGTCATTATTTCAGGACCTAAGTCTATGACAGCCTGAATTCAGAGAGTGTTCTTTTATCAAGTGTCAATCTAGATGTCCAATGACAGATGAATGGATAAAGAAGTTGTTGTACATATATACAATGGAATATCACTCAGCCATAAAAAGGAACACATTTGAGTCAGTACTAATGAGATGGATGAACCTAGAACCTATATACAGAGCAAAGTAAGTCAGAAAGAGAAAAACAAATTTTATATATTAATGTGTATATATGGACTCTAGAAAGAGTATTCATGGTGCTATTTGCAGGGAAGCAATGGAGACACAGACTAGAGAACAGAGTAGAGGACACAGTGAGAGAAGGAAAGAGCGGGACGAATGAAAAGAGTAGCACTGGAACATATCCACTGCCATACATAAAGTAGGCAGTCAGCGGGAACTTGCTGTACGCCACAGGGAGCTCAAAGCTGGTGCTCTTGGAAAACCTAGAGGGCTGGACTGGGGTGGGGGGTGGGAGGGAGGTTCAAGACAGAGGGAACATATATATACCCATGGCTGATTCATGTTGATGTATGGCAGAAACTAATACAATACTGTAAAGCAATTATCCTCCAATTAAAATAAATAATTTTATTAAAAAATAAAATAAAAAACACACAAGGGACTTCCCTGGTGGTCAGTGGTTAAGGCTTTGCCCTCCAATGCACGAGGTGCAGGTTCACTCCCTGGTCGGGGAGCTAAGATCCCACATGCCTTACTGCCAAAAACCAAAAACATACAACAGAAGCAATATTGTAACAAATCCAATAGACTTTAAAAATGGTCCACATACAAAAATCTAAAATAAATGAAAAAATAAAAAGCATACAGTGCTTAAATCAACATAGTTAAATTAAGGTACAGAATTAAAAGTCAAGAGACAAACTGTAATTCCAGCTTTGCAGCTAACTCACTGGGAGAAGGCAATGGCACCCCACTCCAGTACTCTTGCCTGGAAAATCCCATGGATGAAGGAGGCTGGTAGGTTACAGCCCATGGGGTCGCTAAGAATTGGACACAACTGAGCGACTTCACTTTCACTTTTCACTTTCATGCATTGGAGAAGGAAATGGCAACCCACTCCAGTATTCATGCCTGGAGAATCCTAGGGACTGGGGAGCCTGGTGGGCTGCCGTCTATGGGGTCGCACAGAGTCGGACACTACTGAAGTGACTTAGCAGTAGCAGCAGCAGCTAACTCACTTATAATGTGCTAACAATCTTAAAATGTTGAGTAATTGACTCTCTTTAAGCTTCAGTTTCATTATACAGTAAATGTATGTACCAAGCTCAGCCATGACTGACTTCTTCAGGCAGTGTGAAGATGTGTATCACTTACAATTCTTTGACTACAAGTAATAGAAGGCATTCCAGATAGCTTAAGCAATAGGAAGGACTTTATTAGGAGGTTATCAGACAAGCTACAGAATTGGAAACTGATGGGAATAAACATTTTCCACGTCAGCAGACACTCCTTGACCCCCTGCCTATGAAAGGATGCTAGTGTAGCAGGGGGTCACATGAAAGTAAAGCCAGGACCATGAACCCTACAGGGGAAATTATCTAAATATGTAAATAAATCAAATATGTTTCCAGTACAGTCTGTTGAGTATATATACTGTTGAGTTAGATACTGTTTAATTTGCTAAGTACCTTCATCAATCAGGCTTGGAGGATTCTCACTTATGAAGTATGTGCCTCAGATTTGATGAAGTTTCCTTTCAAGCAAGCTGCTGACATTTGGGTTCACTTAGTGGGAAAAATCAAAGAAAACTGAAGGAAATGGAAATGCTCTATCCAAATAATTGCTGTTGAATATCATTCACAATCTTGGCACATCCCTGGACCCATATTTTTGAAGGCAAGTAAGATATTAGTTATCTTTTAATGACAAATGATTATCTGATCTTTATAGTGAAATCTGTCACAACATTAATTTTATATCTATTACAAGCCTAATGAATGACCTCTAAATTGGTCCTCATCCTGAAGCGACATATTTAATATCTGTAGTCCTAGGAGAGACAGTCTGATTGGAAAAATCTTGAGTCACATGACATCCTTTGTCTATATAAGGCCAGTAAAAGGAAAAATCTGAAGAAATAAAACTCCTAGTAACACTGATAGGTACAGTAAAACTCAGGGCAACTAGATTTGCAGTCTGACTAAGACCACATGCATGCATGCTCCATGGCTTAGTCATGTCAGGCTCTATAGACTGTATATAGACCCTATAGACTGTAGCCCGCCAGGTCCTCTGTCCCTGGGATTCTCCAGGCAAGAATACTGGAGTGGATTGCCACTTCCTACTCCAAGGGATCTACAGGAAAAGAAACCTCTCACACCCATCACACACATGCCTTTCTGTCAGGAAGAGGGAGTGGGTGATTAGGGGATGGCTCAATATGACCAGTCTCCTTTACAGAAAAAATGAAAAAAAAAAAAAAAAACTTAAATACTACTGCTTTTAAAAGTATACAGTCATATACCAAAACAGAAGATAGTGTCCTCCTCCTATTATATAGAATTAGTATTAGGATCTGAAGAGTTTTGGCAAAGAAGTCTGAGCAAGGAGTTTGAAAAAGATATAAACTGGGGGCCTGATTCACCTCCTACATAATGAGGTCATCCAAAGAAATGCTGCCACAAACTCTAATCCTGTGAAAATTTTATAAAGGAGTATAGGCAATATCCATCATTTTGGGTGGGTATTTCTAGAGAACTTGATTTGGTGACTATGGTATTTAACTTTGCTAGCAAGTGGAGCGTGCTGTATTCTGTCACTGGTTTAGTCACAGCCTCATCGTATGACCTGGGCATCTCCCATATTCTCCAAAACCTCCACTTCCCTATCTCTAAAGAGGATTGGATTAGGTCTTTGCAGCTTTAATCTCATGTTTCACAACTAAAAGCTAACTGAACAATAAGAGGCTCAACTCTAGAGTCAAAGAGTCAATATGCTGTAATAGGTTCCCACGGAGCTGAGGCCCTGGCTGGGGAGCCCAGGAGATCCAGAGGGAAGAGAGAGAGACAACAGCAGGCCAACACCACTGTTAAGAAATACCATGGACTCCCATGGATAATACCTGGCTTTAAGAATCAAGTCCTGCTTCTACCTCCAAAGCCCATTCAGTATTTCTAACAAGTTGTAATTGCCCAAGTCCTACCATAGGTAGGACTATAGCACTTCAGATTAAAAGCTAAAATGGGCAAAGAACAAGGAGAGGTAAACCTCCAGCTCTACATTCACCACCTCTTAACAATAATAATCACGGCAGTGCCTTCATTTTTCAGGAAGACTCAGAAGCAATTTTTTGTCCATAAAAGTATGTGTGGGTGAGACAGGTGGGTGATTATTTATCAGATGTTAGCCTTTTTAAACACTCTATTGATGTGTCTAAGACTTGAGTTTCTATGACACTGAATCAGATAAAGGTAATAATGACAATGTCAGCTTGTGAAGGCCTGCAGCCTGAGAGTGACAGCACTTAAAAATTCCTTCTCAAGAGCTAAATATGGTTACAGCCTGATATGATTCAGGCTAGGCAAATCATGGACCTCCAAAGGAAATCCAGATTGCTGGAGAAATTCCCGTCTCAGAACAGCATCCAAGTAGCAGAATTCAGGACTCAAGGCGATAGAGGGGGACAGACTTGAGCAGGTGATTTCATTCATTCATCTGCTTTAGGGCAGGATCATTCAGAAACCATTCCATGAATATGACTTTTAAACATGAGTTTCTGACTTTCATATCTGACCAAGATGGAATAAAAGAGACCCAATTAGTTCTCCTATATTAAACTACTAAATACAAACAAAATATATAAAACAATGGTTTCACGACCCTGGACATAAGGCAATGAGAATATAAATAAACAAAGTAAATCCCATGATTGCCCCAGGTTACTGTATTGGGAGTGTTTTCAGGCTCTGGACAGAGAGAGAGATCTGAGATCTACCTCAAACCCCCTGAGTTGAGGAAACAGCTAAGAATTTGGAAAAACCAAAGTAACTAGAATCCATAGAAAGCACCAGAAAGGAGAAAGTATTCAAAGAGGCCTAAGGAGTATCTCCCTCAGGTATTCAGCAGAATATTAATGAGTGGGTGAATGTGTGTGTATGCATGTGTGTGTAAACTACTCAAGATCAGAGGAGGAAAAAAAAAAAAAAACACAACACCTCTGATGGGATTAGAGGGAGGAGTAACCGACTCTCATGGAGGAGGAGATGGCAACCCATTCCATTGTTCTTGCCTGAAGAATCCCAGGGACAGCGGAGCTTGGGAGGCTGCCGTCTATGGGGTCACACAGAGTTGGACACGACTGAAGGGACTTAGCAGCAGCAGCAGCAACTGACTCTCAAACCAGGCTGGAAATATAACTGGTTCCCACAAGCTGGAAATGAAAATTCATGGGAGAGTCATGAGGCACTGGGCTAAATATTAAGGAAGGACTTGCCTCATTAGTAAGGGAAAAATTAATTCTAGATGAAGTACTGCTCTGTCCCACCTAAGGAATCATAAAATCAGGAGCCTAAAAAATTCAAACTGTTTTCAAATAACTAAACCACATACCATATTAAACCTCAAGAAATATGCATCACCCAACAAATTATGAATCCAATCAATGATTACCAGAGAGGCAAAGAAGCAGGAAAACATAACTCATTATAAGAAGAGTAATCAATTAAAATCAATCAAAACCAATAAAAAATGATCACAAAAATTAGAACTAGTAAACAATGACGTAAAGACAGCTGTTACAATTGTATTATATACGATCAGATTTAAACAGAAATGCTGAAGATACAAAGAGGACCTGAAAAAACTTCAAGGGAAGAAAAATGCAATATCTCAGATGAAAAAATAAACTGGTGGAATTAATAGCAGCTTCGGCATTTCAAAAGGAAAGATTAGTAAATTTGAATTCATAGCAATATAAACAGCTTCAAATGAAACATATGGGGGAAAACAATTAAAAAGAAGAAATGAATACTAGTGAACTATCAGTTTAGTTCAGCTCAGTCGCTCAGTCGTGTCTGAGTCTCTGTGACCTCATGATCCACAGCATGCCAGGCCTCCCTGTCCAACACCAACTCCCAGAGTTTAAACAAACTCATGTCCATTGAATCAGTGATGCCATCCAAACATCTCATCCTCTGTCATCCCCTTCTCCTCCCACCTTCAATCTTTCCCAACATCAGGGTCTTTTCCAGAGTCACCTCTTTGCATCAAGTGGCCAAAGTATTGGAGTTTCAGCTTCAATATCAGTCCTTCCAATGAACATTCAGGACTGATTTCCTTTAGGATGGACTAGTTGGATTTCCCTGCAGTCCAAGGGACTCTCAAGAGTCTTCTCCAACACCACAGTTCAAAAGCATCAATTCTTCAGTGCTCGGCCTTCTTCACAGTCCAACTCTCACATCCATACATGACCAGAGGAAAAACCATAGCCTTGACTAGACGGACCTTTGTTGGCAAAGTAATGTCTCTGCTTTTCAATATGCTGTCTAGGTTGGTCATAACTTTTCTTCCAAGGAGTAAGCGTCTTTTAATTTCATGGCTGCAGTCACCATCTGCAGTGATTTTGGAGTCCAAAAAAATAAAGTCTGACACTGTTTCCACTGTTTCCCCATCTATTTCCCAAGAAGTGATGGGACCGGATGCCATGATCTTCGTTTTCTGAATGTTGAGCTTTAAGCCAACATTTTCACTCCCCTCTTTCACTTTCATCGAGAGGTTTTTTAGTTCCTCCTCACTTTCTGCCATAAGGGTGGTGTCATCTGCATATCTGAGCTTATTGATATTTCTCCCAGCAATCTTGATTCCAGCTTGTGATTCTTCCAGCCCAGCATTTCTCATGATGTACTCTGCATATAATTTAAATAAGCAAGGTGACAATATACAGCCTTGACATACTCCTTTTCCTATTTGGAACCATTCTGTTGTTCCATGTCCAGTTCTAACTATTACTTCCTGACCTGCATATAGGTTTCTCAAGAGGCAGGTGAGGTGGGCTGGTATTCCAATCTCTTTCAGAATATTCCACACAGTCAAAGGTTTTGGCATAGTCAATAAAGCAGAAATAGATGTTTTTCTGGAACTCTCTTGCTTTTTCCATGATCCAGCGGATGTTGGCAATTTGATCTCTGGTTCTTCTGCCTTTTCTAAAACCAGCTTGAACATCTGGAAGTTCACCGTTCACGTATTGCTGAAGCCTGGCTTGGAGAATTTTGAGCATTACTTTACTAGCGTGTAAGATGAGTGCAATTGTGCGGGAGTTAGAGCATTCTTTGGCATTGCCTTTCTTTGGGATTGGAATGAAATCTGACCTTTTCCAGTCCTGTGGCCACTGCTGAGTTTTCCAAATTTGCTGGCATGTTGAGTGCAACACTTTCACAGCATCATCTTTCAGGATTTGAAATAGCTCAACTGGAATTCCATCACCTCCACTAGCTTTTCATATGCCCCCAATTCAATTTTCAAGCTAGTAACTAGTACCCATTCTCACAACTAATGTGAATAATAAGATTAATTTCATAGCATTAGAAATAGCCCTAATAAGGAGTTGTTAGGTTTTATTATTATTGTATTCAGGAGCAAAATAAATTAAATTCATTCTAATGAGACTTTTGTTACAAATTTCAACAGGCGTATCCTAACACACCGAGGATGATTTGGAATGAAAGTAACATTGGGCTACACCAATGGTTCAGCAGGTAAAGAATCTGCCTGCAATGCAGGAGGCATAGGAGATTCGGGTTGGATTCCTGGGTTGGGAAGATCCCCTGGAGGAAGAAATGGCAACCCACTCCAGTATTCTCACCTGAAAAATAGGAGGCTGGTGGGTGACAGCCCATGGGGTGGCAGAGTCGGACACAACCAAGCAACAAAGCACAGCACAGAATATCAAATTTCTACAATCTACATTTGCAAGAAATATGGATCTTTTAGCTTGGAGCTAAGCAATGGATCATGAGAACACTTTATCGGAAAGACTTCTATGTGAAAATGAGAGAAAATGTGATCTGTGATGTTCTGAGCATACTTCCAGGACAAAAAGGGGTGGTACAAGAAACTTTATTTCAGATTAATACTAAGAGCAATAATAATAATGAATTCTCTAATGAACATATCTACTCAATTAAGAAATGTACGCTGCATTTCTATTGTGTTCAAGCAAAAGTTAGACACCAGCATATCAGAATCAAGAAGAAACTGGGACTTCCCTGGTGGTCCAGTGGTTGAGAATTTGCCTGCAATGCAGGGGCCATGGGTTTGATCCCTGGTCCAGGAACTAGGATTCCACAAGCTGCAGGGCAACCTAGCCCCTGGGCCACAACTACTGAGCCCACACTCTAAAGCCTGTGCTCCACGACAGGAGAAGCAACCACAATGAGAAGACGGCACACCTCCACTAGTAGAGTAGCAGAAAGCCCACACACAGCAATGAGGAGTCAGTACAGCCAAAAAAAGCAATCAAGAAGGAACTAAATGAAAACTGCATCTTCAGTAGAAGTGAAGTTCATGAGGGCAGAGATGATGAGCAATCACCCTGTCTTGCCCGAAGTCTTAACTGCAGTGTTCCACACCATGACGGGCCCATATCAGGCTCTCAGCAAATATACTTTGCATCAATGAATAAATGCATGATGCAGAGCTGTGCTCAGTGACCCATTCTACATAGCAATACTTCCATTCTGTCCTCATCTTTATAAAACCTGAGGACAAGGCTCTTCAAGCAATTGATTCAACTTTTTCAACCATATGCTGATGTGATACACACAAGCTGATGAAGCAGAAACTTTTCTTTGGACTCCAACTTGAGACATTTTTTGCTTGTATTTTAAAGCACCAATTTAGCCATCCAAAATGCCTTTGTTCCAACAGAATAATAATCAAATTATAGTTCAACAGCTGTGTGCAATGCATATTTAAAAAGAAAATTTTTTTGTGAATTATTCCCATTTCCATTTTTCCATGCAGCTCAGTGTTTCTATATTGATGCTATTACAACTACAGTTGAGAAGAGTTGAAAAGAAGGAAGGAGCACAGTGAATACCCACTAATCTCTCAGAGGATGCTGATTAGACATGAGAGTATTTATCTTTAGTGCTAAAAGGGTTTCCTAATTCTAGACTGAAAGATAGCAATCTGTTATTGCAAAGGTCTAAACAGTAGATAGATCTACGTGGCATGAGTAGTCAATCTTAAAGAAGACCAACCCAGAATACTCATTGGAATAACTGATGCTGAAGCTCCAATACTTTGGCCATATGATGTGAAATGCTGACTCATTGGAAAAGACCCTGATGCTGGGAAAGGTTGAAGGCAATAGGAGAATGGGACAGCAGAGGATGAGGTGGTTAAATAGCATCACCGATTCAATGGA
The DNA here is from genome assembly GCF_042477335.2 of Ovis canadensis. Classification (NCBI taxonomy): domain Eukaryota; kingdom Metazoa; phylum Chordata; class Mammalia; order Artiodactyla; family Bovidae; genus Ovis; species Ovis canadensis. The sequence continues at coordinate 77,225,148 of NC_091249.1, forward strand.
CATCTTCAGTCCATGGAGTCACAAAGAGTTGGACATGACTTAGCAACTGAACAATTGAACAAGATAGTAAATAATTAGGCTGTATAATTTCTGGTGAAACTCCTCACTTTAGAACAAAGTAGCCATAGACAATGCTTATATGACGAAACAGAGCCATATTCCAAAAAATTTTATTTACAAAACAGGTGGCAGACAGAATTTGGCTTGTGGACAAAGTTCGGTGATCCTTGTTTTAGATGATGTGTTTTGCTTGTTTGCTGCTGTGGGTTTTATATAGGGCCATGAAATATATTGTCTCCTTGGAGCCTCAACTGGCAGTTTGACATAGCAGGTGTTTTGTTGAACCCAATTTTAGAAATGCAAGTGTTAAGGTGCAGAAAGCTGAAGCCACTTGAACTGGATCATAAAACAGTCATTTTTTTGTGTGAGTCAGAACTAGAACTTTGGTCCCTAAACACATATTCTGCCTGCTGGTAAACCAAAATTTCCTGTTATCTTTGTATCTACTCATGTGGAAGTATTTGGTCACATATATAACATGATTCAAAGGATAGAAATATACCTCCTACACTGGTATGAACTTGTGCTCAGATTTTCCCAATAGAAATTTATTTCTCTGACTAAGAATATAGTCTACTTTAAAATTTCCTTTATATATTGTATTTTTCAGGGCAGTGTCAGAGAAGGAGACCAACACTCAAAGTGGCTTAAGCAAAATAAAAAGAATGGGAATTTACTGGTTAACGTAGCTAGAAAGCTTAGGGATATACTGGCATCAGACATGGCTGGACCCAGTACAGCCTTACTTTCCACCTCTGTTCTGCTGTCCTCCAGGTCAGTATCGCCTTCACTACACAGTCTCTCCATGTAGCGTCCTACAATATTTCCAGGTTTAGACCCTCAGAGCTCTAAGCTAGCAGAAAAGAAAGTCTCTCTTCCTCAGCAGTATCAGCTAGGGCTTTAGGCTTCTCTCTCATTGACCTAAATTGTGTCACATGTCCATCGCTAAGAAATCAACCAGTCCAATCAATCCTAGTGAAAGTCATGTGCCCACTTGGCTTATGCATGACTCACTGGCCCCTGCAGAGATAGAATCAGCCTCATTCCAATCATACAGACTGCACATGTGGGTGGTTTGGCTCCAGAAAGGAAAGCTGGATTTTCTATTGCCAGAGGAAGGAGGAATGGATTTTGGCAGCAAATAGAACAGATGTTTGCTATGGAAGGACAAAACATAAACTCTATATTAATCAGTAACCTTTTATTGGGAAATAATCTCAGCAGAAATTAGTCATTCAATTATTGTGCATGCCTTGAAATAAATTAGTTTTGAGGAGTGAGCTGGCAAAACCAGTCTAGCACTTGGGCATAGAAACAAATCATGATGGTTAGATTCATATCTTCCATGGCTCTGTGCATAAAAACTTGTGCTATTTTGGTTATCAAGTTGAGAGTCCTACAGAATGCTATCCCAAGTTTATGCACAACCCACGTTTCTCTTATCCTTCTATACTACAAAAGATAGAAAAGCTAAATTTTTTGATTTCTTGCTGTTACTTGCATATAAGAATGGCCCTGTACACAGAGATAAACAATGAGATTGAGAAAATGTTTCTGGGAAAGGATCTATTTTCTGCACATAAAGACAGAAACCTGCTAGAAATAGGCCTTTAATTCCTTCTTCCTGGAAAGGGGAAATGAGACCTAGAGATACAGCAGCCATCTTATAACCACGAGATGACAAAGAATCACAACACTACTACAGCACCTCCTCCTGGATTGCCTACCTCCTAACTGCTTATAGCACTCTTATTTCTTAAAGCCAATAAAGTGGGGTTTTCTATTTTCTTGTAGCTGAATATACTCCTGCCTGATTTAATTCTCAAACTGATTTAATGTTGCTTAGGGATGCTGAGAGACTGGGACCAGAGTCCCAAAACAGCAGTTCCTACATTCTAGAAATTAACAGATCATTCATACTTTTGGACATTTTGGCTTATTGTGTTAGAAGGATATTACTAGCACATTTTGATTATCTCCCTCTACAAAGTTTAGAGAGACCCTTGGGAACTCTAACAGCCATATGGACCAAGACCTGAAACAAGGTAAACTGATTCTCTGGTTATATTTACATGGCATTTACTCAGACATTTTCCTCAGCAAGTAACACTGTAAAATTGCAATACTCTATCCCCAAACAATCTGTTGACTCCCTCTCCCTGCAAATTTTGCCTAAGAAATACTCAGAAAATGCTTGGAGGCATAAGAGATAAACATTTTAATCTTCCTTAAGTTTCTGAAAATATGGGAAGGATTGAGTCCAGAGAACAAAAGAGAAATAAAAATTCCAAGACAATATAGATAAAGATTTAAATAGAGAAATTCTACCACAATTTCTTTCATAGGTTTAGAGAATAACAGAACATCTCTCTCTGAAAGCAAACAAAAATACATACATAAGTTTTCACTTTAATTATAAATTATCATTTATCACAAGGGAAGAAAAACACCAAAATGTGCTACTTCTTCCTGGGGCAATAGTCCACCAAATGGCTTTTCGGTTCATTTCATTAATTTTCACTTCCACCAACAGTGTAAAAGACAACTCGTTTCCCTATATGTATCATCACGAACAATTTAACATATAATACAATGTTACTGAATATTTTCAAACACTCTCACTTCTTGCACTCAGAATGTAGTCTGTAAAAAAAAGAACATTAAAGGGTCAATGACAAAAATATTATTTTATGACTATAATAATTATTTTAGTGAATATTCTATCTTATCAACACCTCTACCTATTCATCTTTCAAATAATTATTAAGAATCTAAGTGTAACTCTTGCATATTCAGTGCAGCATTATTCACAACAGCTAAGATATGAAAATAATCTAAATGTCAATGAATGAACAAGTAAAGAAGTACACACACACACACACACACACACACACACACTCTATGAGGAAACTCTGCCATTTTTAATAATATAAAATAACCTGGAGACATTACACTAAGTGAAATAAGTCAGACACAGGAAGACAAACAGTACATGATCTCACTTATACATGGAATCTAAAATAACCAAACTCATAGAAATAGAGTAGAATAGTGATCTCTGGGAGCTGGAGGAAAGGGGAAATGAGTGATGCTGGCCAAAGAGTACACAGTTTCAGTCAAGCAAGATAAATTCCGGGAAATCTAATATACAGCATGGTGACCATTGTTAACAATACTGTATCATCATACGACTGAAATTTGCTGAGAGTAGATTTTAAATGTTCTCACCATGATTTTTTTAGTTTAAAAGAATCTAGATAACCATCAAGGACATTCTGTATGTGCTGCGCTGTGCTAATCCATGTCAGTCGTGTCCGAATCTCTGCAACTTCATGGACTGTAGCCCACCAGGCAACTCTGTCCATGGGATTCTCCAGGCAAGAATACTGGGGTGAGTTGGCATGCCCTCCTCTAGAGAACAAACCCCAGTCTCCTTTGTCTCCTGCACTGGCAGGTGGGTTCTTTACCACTAGCCCTACCTGGGAAGCCTGACAAGGACATACTGCATAGCACAGGAAATGCCACTTAATATTCTGTGATAACCTGTATGAGAAAAGAATCTTAAAAAGAATGAATATATGTACATATATGCACTTATAGCTGAATCACTTTGCTGTACATGTGAAACTAATATAACACTGTAAATCAAATAGAAGCCAATAAAATGAAAATGAAAAAGGAATCGAAGTATAAGGTGCTAGGAGAAATGGTGAGTCAGATGTGTTCCTGAAGCTCTACTAATTCACTTTTCTTTTGTCCATTACCATGTATCTGGTCAGATTGCAACATGCTTTTAGCATCAGTTTTTCCAGCCATAAAATGAGAAGAAATGGTGAGGTTACCACTATCTTTCTCATGGTTCATATGCTGTAATTCTTGATTATATACTCTTTAAATAAGTTAAGTGTCAAGTAAACGTGAGAGAGAGAGAGAAGATCGAGTTGCTGCATATAGAACAAAGTAGTGATTAAAAGTGTTTCTCTGGTCTCAGGCCAGCTACTTTACTAGAGATTCTACGAAGTAATGTAGTCTCTTTAGCCTCTTTTCCATCATCTCTAATATTGGGATAATAGAACCTACTTCATAGGATATGTTTTAGGATTAAACAAGATAATTCACAGAAAGCACTTCAAAACATAATCAGTGTTCAACAAATTAACTATTAATTGTTACATAACTGACAAATATGGAATAACATCAGTTATGGAGGACAGTTTATAGCTACTTCCTAAACTGTACCATTGATTATGTCTGCTGTCAAAAATGAGAAGACTCAAAGATCATACTTGTCTTAGTTTATTTCAAGGAGTAACTGCTCACTAAACATATTTTCAATGAGTGAGCAAATGAATGCTTTTCGGGATAATCTGCCCTAAAGTGTGCTGCACATAATTATATTCTCCTGGATGTCATCTGAAAGGAGCATTTGAGGCAAAGACCTGCAAATTTTTCGAGGCACATGGGAATGAAGAGGGAAGGAGGAAAAACCACTCAGAGGAAGAAGGGCTACCAACCTGGTCACCAGTGCAAGCAACCAATTACTCTTATGAGCAGCTCTTATGAGCAGCTCTCAGGACCCTCACCTGAGAGAGAAAAGGGACAAACTTTACTTCCTTCCATCACCTATCTCCCCTCCAGTCACAGGTGGTGCCAGACACTTCTCAGCCCTCCACTTCTGGATTGCACATTATGTGGGTGGCAAGTAGTTTCCTGGGGATTCAGTAGTGTGAGGGAGCCTCCAAAAGGAAGGGAGAGACACAGTGCAACACTGAGATGAGGTTGTGTCAGCAGAAAGTGAGTCAAAGTCTGAGCAGAACTGTGTGTGGTCACCGTGGCTGGAGCGCAAGGTAAGTCCAAGAAGACGGCTGATGTCAACTTGAAGTGCTCACTTCAACAAACAGAGCTCATGCAGAGGAGAGCAAGTCAGTGTGATGAGGGCACTTTGCAAACCATTTCATCAGAGGAACAGAGACTGTGGAATCAGAGGAACAGTAAGAGCCAGTGTGTAGCCATTGCTGACTGCGTGCCATTCACCCATCTGTGTGTGCTCAGTCTCAGTCACGTCTGACTCTTTGCGACCCCATGGACTGTAGCCCGCCAGGCTCCCCTGTCCATGGAATTTTCCAGGCAAGAATACTGGATTGGGTTGCCATTTCTTCCTCCAGAGGATCTTCCCGACCTGCCGGGAGCCAGTGTGAGGAATCCCACCCGTGACAAGGTCATGAGGAAGGAAGCTGACATACGCAAGGCGTGCTCAGACTTCAGGGACCTCTCTGGAAATTCCTAAGCATGTACCCCAACAAAAATCTGCTGGGCTTTGTGCTCTGCTTTTCCACTCTTCTGACATTTTCTGGAAAAAAAGTCAATTCAGGGCTTTAGTCTTCTGCATTTGAAAGAGTGTTTCAATCCAAAAACCCCTCCGATGGCTTTCTAGCCTGCCTGCAGGACTCGTACAGCTGCGCATGTGATTGTTTGAGGCCTCCTGACCACAGGAGGCACAGGAAGCTTAAAACATCCCAGGAATGTAGGGGCTTCCGAAGAGTCAAAATCTTTAGAATAGGACTGATTAAAAGTTTCATTTGTTGAGTCAATGCTTGCTGCCAAATTTTCACATCCTTTATTTTTAGATATAGTTGGTATATAGAAAAACAAGTAGTAGACCTTGTATTAGCAACATTAGATCCTTGAGTTAAGTACCTTTTTTGTTATAACCCACTGCGCCTTGGTTCTATAGAGTTGTAACTTTAGCGCTTTAAGGAGATGTAGATTGAAGAAAAACACTTCAGGGGAAACAAAATGAACATTCATTAAGGAAGAGAGCCAAAAAGTGTTAACAAGCCTCTTGGCCAGAAGATAATGTAAATCACCCGAGACCTTTTGTATACAAAATGATGCATAGAAAGAGTCTGGGCTGCGAATGCTACATAATTTTGTGTTACCCATTGATCTCCATGTTTTATCAAAAGTATAAAAGGCCTTCTGAACAATAAAGGATGGGGCCAGTTTCTCGGACCAGTTTCTCGAACTAGTCTCTCGGCCTGGTTTCTTGGGAATCTGGCTCCCCCCCCCCCCCCCCCCCGTGTCTTTCTCTCTCTCTTCTTCTCTCCCTTTCCCTCTCTCTGCTCTTTACTTTAACTTCAGGCTGAATCTCCACCTGGGGCACGGAGGCTCACCAGATCTACTTACTTGCCCTGGCTGTAAAGACCCGCGCGAAAGGGAGCTTAAGGCGAGGCACCCTTAGATATTCAAGCGGGAGCCGGTGGCCCAACGTAGATGGTGCAAATTCCTTGTCTGGAATTTTATTGGTCTTCCGCATAAACCAAGCTAGTCAGCCCTCTTCCTCCACTTAATCTTCCTACTATGCTATAGTTTCTTAATCTAATCTTATATCAATCAATAAACAAGTCTTTCCACGCCAACGCCGTCCACCCTTCTAATTCCCTGGATCCACCGGGGCTGGACCCCGGTACCGACCCAGGGATTGAACCTGCATCTCTTGCATCTCCTGCAGTGGCAGGTGGGTTCGTTACCACTGCACCATCCATCTCCAAATATAGTGCTGGAGAAGACTTTGGAGAATCCCTTGGACAGCAAGGAGATAAAACCAGTCAATCCTAAAGAAAATCAACACTGAATCCTCACTGGAAGGACTGAAGCTGAAGCTCCAATCCTTTGGCCACCTGATGCAAAGTTCTGACTCATTAGAAAAGACCCTGATTCTGGGAAAGATTGAAGCTGGAAGGAGAAGAAGGTGACAGAGGATGAGATGATTGGATGGCATCACTGATTCAATGGGACATGAACTTGGGCAAACTCCAGGAGATGGTGAGGGACAAAGAAGCTTGGCCTGCTACAGTCCATGGGGTTGCAAAGAGTCAGACACAACTTGGCGACTGAACACCACCCCCACCCATCTAAGTGCTTTATATTCACCACCTCATCAAATCCTCCCAATGGGAGAGAGCCTGAACTTTCAGAGTCTAGAGTTACTGATGAGAGGCTGGAAGCAGATGCCTGTTTATAAGGTAGGTGAGACTTGGGATTGTACAATTTGTTAACCCTACAGAACAACAAGCCTCTCTGTTAGGCTGTAGCTGTCTGAACCAAAGAACATTCAGAGGTTAAGCATCACTCTTCCAGTGTTTGAAGCACTGTCATTCATTATGAGTGTATTTTAATTCATACCTAACAGACGGCCCTTGTCTTTTATTAGTTCAACTTTCCAACAGTCCACAGTTTTAAGCATTATATGCTGACAGCTCTAACCCCCTTCTTGAGTGCCACGTCTCAACTTCATACATGAGATAATGAATAACATTTCAAAATAATGCCATCATTGCTGAAGCCTGTTTCAACACATGGTGTGCAGACACACACATACACACAAATGCACAACTACCACTGGCTATTGGGAAAGCCACCTTGCCTAATACTGTAGCTGATCGAAAATTAGGACTACTAAATCCAACCTTCAAAAATATTGGGGAGATATTGGGATTATGTAATATCTAAAATTATAGTAAGATTAAAGTTTTATCAATTTTAGTTCTGGGGGATGAAATCATGATTACATCATGCATATGCATCTTTTATTGTTTATGCACACACATTTTGAGCAATACATTAGTTATAAACGTATAAGTCTACTTGAAAGTATTAGATAAATATGAAATATCTTGAAGTGGTGCTTTGCTGGTGGCTCAGACAGTAAAGAATCTGCCTGCAATGTAGGAGACCTGGGTTCGATCCCTGGGTCAGGAAAATCCTCTGGAGAGGGGAATGGCAACCACTCCAGTATCCTTACCTGGAGAATTCCAAGGACAGAGGATCCTGGTGGGCTCCAGTCTATGGGTCACAAAGAATCAGACATGACTGAGCGACTAACACACTTACTTACTTACTTAGTACTTAAAAGTATCAGATAAGTATAAAATATCTTGAAGTGGTTTACAATAAAATGCACTAATGAGAAAAGATGTTTATAACATAGAAAACAGTTTAGCAAACACCAAACACATAAAATTGAAATTACATCCTAAAAATCTAAATTAATATAGCTTTTGAGCTTCTTAGCAGGCAATCAAAAAGGAGATAACATGATATTTTCACAGCATGCAAAAAAGGTTTTTTTGTAAAGTAAAATAAAGCAAATTTTCATTTAACCTCATCACTTCCAAAATTCTATTTCCTTTTGTTGCACCCTAGCTCTAGAATAGAAATTACAGGCAAAACCACAAGTTTAGATATTGCTGTATACAATTGAAAGGGGTGTCTGCATGGTGTAAAATGAGGAGCATAAAAGACTCATATGACTAAATATATCTACCCTTAAATGAACTGTAACATTAAAATTTACATCAGTTAGAAAGACTAACAATGGTGTATTTAACTGGATTTTAAAACAAGTAAATCACCCTAATTAGAGTGTGGATTAGTGCACTGATGTTAAATAGGAGATCAGACTCTAGTCTTCTTGCCACACAGCCTCATCCTCAATCAAGTTCCAGTAAATATTTTTATATCTGAGATAGATAAGGACATTGATTGCATTTGAATCAAATTTGCAGATGCTGCAAAGCTGGAAGAAGCAATAAAAATTTATATAATCATTTTAGAATCCTAAAAGTTCTCAATGTGTTACGATAAGAAGAATTTTAAAAGTTGAAATTTATTCAGGATAAATAGAGATTCCTAGGGAGCTGACTAGTTAATAATTTAGGTGTCTCTCAAACCCTATAATACTACTATTTGATTCCAAAAGGGGTTGTGGGTGCATGCTTAGTTATGTCAAATTATTTATGACACCATGGACTGCAGCCCACCAGACTCCCCTGTCCATGGGATTTTCCAGGCAAGAATACTGGAGAGAGTTGCCATTTCCTACTTCAGGGAATCTTCCCGACCCAAGGATCAAACCTGCATCTCTTAGGTCTCCGTGGATTCTTTACAACTGAGCCACCTTAGAAGCCCTCTAAGTGGGGTTATGCCATGCTGTGCCAAGTTGCTTCAGTCGTGTCCAACTCTTTGTGACCCCATGGACTGTAGCCCACAAGGCTCCTCTGTCCTTTGGATTTTCCAGACAAGAATACTGGAGTGGGTTGCCATTTCCTCCTCCAGGGTGTCTCCTAGACCCAGGGATCCGACCTGCATCTCATATGGCTCCTGCATTGGCAGAAGGGTTCTTTAGTGCTAGTGCCACTTGGGAAGCCCTAAATTCGTTGGGTATCCTCAAACACAATGGAGTTGTGGTCCAGGAGGTGTTATTCACTGACACTGCAAAATGAATGCTCTTTACCTTCCTCCCCACCACACAGCACAGCAGCCCGTAAGTAGGACAAGTCCATCCACTCTGTCTCCACTATGATCACCTGGTCATCATTATCTCACAGATAATCACAGATCATCATTATCTCTCTCCTACGACACTGCAATATAACATCTCCTCATGAAACATCTCCTCTCTCCAATATGATCACCCACTAAAATTTCTCCTCCACAGATAAGCCAGACTAAACTTCTCAAATGTAAAATAAACTTTTACTATATGTGTAAAACATGTTTGTATTGTTTCTTCTTAAAACTCTTCCCATGTTTACTCAACATTAGAGTGTTATTTTAATCTTGATCATAACTCTTAAAGCACCACAACATCAAGTCTCTCTGTTATTTCTTTGACCACTCCAGTTATCCCCTTCCCACACACAGAGTTCACTCTGATCCAGCCACACTAGCCTTCCTTTTGCAAACATGCCATGTTGTAGTCTAGGTCAAGATTTTGGACTTTGCTGCTGTCTAGAACATACATCTCTCAAATCTTTATATGACCAGCCTAACCTCATCATTTTTCATTTTCTTTTTCTGTGTTATTTACAGCAATTATACTGGTTTTTGTATTTCACTTAATTTTCTATTGTGTCTTTATTTTTTCCCTTTTGTTACAACATAAGGTCTATAAAAGCTAGTCATCTGTACGTAATTCTCTACTGAATTCCCAAAGTCTAGACAGAATAATGTCCAGAGTGGAATTTAATGTGCATTTATAGGAAGAGAGTGAGGGGAAATGGAAGGGAGGAAGGGACAGAGGAAGGAAGGAAAGAAGAAAGGAAGAAAAGAAAGCAGGATGGAGAAAGGAAAGAAGAAAGGGAGGGAGGAAAGGCAAATAGAAATTGCCTGTAAAAAAAAAAAAAAAGCCTTTAGAACTGGCTACATGCTTGATTCCATTAAAAACAATAACTCTGTGACACCAAATTTGTACTCATAAAGTTACACTCACCCTTCAAAAACAGCAAAGAATAGGGAATTGTGCTATTGATTATCTTCTATAGAACAGAACAGACATTGTCTTCAAACAAGGTGCTTTATTCATGTAATTTGTCATTCATAGCTAAAGTCCAATTAATCAAGTTCCCAGTAATGAGACTTGAATTTTCACTCCAAGAGTAAAATTAAAGATCATTATAAATAATTATGCAAGGAAGAAAAATAAAACTGTAATGGGCTACCTCTTTACCTCTCAATAAATAAATAAATATGTAAGAAAATAATTATCCTTATACCACTTAGGGGATCTAGTGTGTCAGATGGCAGTAAATTTCTGCCTAGGGTGTTACCAGTTTCTCTTTGTTAAGTTGTGGCAGCTTTGGTCCTGTAATGAATCTACTTTCTGATGGAAGGCTAGGGATTAGTAGCAATAAAAAAGGAGAAAGATTTGACATTTTCATAGAGAAAATGTGGGAAGCACTTGTTCTCCCATTAAAAATGATATTTTAGTGCCTGGCTGCTCTGAGGGAGAATGTTCTGTACCTTGTCTGTGTCTTCTCGGGTTGAGGGGAAAGCAGCAGCTTAAGGTATAAATAACTGTATGAACTGTCTGCATTCTGCCGGGCTGTAATGTTCCTAGCCAACAAAAAGTCCAGATTTTACCAAGCCATCGTGATGATGCTGAAGAGAAAAGAAAGGCTTTGCTTGTTCAGGATATTATAGCTTTCACTGTGTCTCCAAAAAGGTTTTTGTCATCAAATTAGCCAAATCCGGTGTCCACTTGAATTTCTCATTTGCCTAGTATTCCTTTTCTTTGAATGAGAAACATCTGTGCTAACTTCTATTCCTGCCCATGCTGTACACATTTTGAAATACAAGAGCTTTAAATGGACGGAGAATCAAGCATATCTTTCTTCTCCTATTCAGTGCCCTTGACTATACTCAATTATTAGCTAACTCAACAAATATTTACTGAGTCCCTACTAAGTGCTGAGGATATGGTATTGACAGAAACGGTTCCCACCTACATGAAGTTTATAGTCCATCAGGGATATCAGATGTTGATCTAATAGTCAGTCCTGTGAGAAGTATTTTGAAAGGGGAAATACAAGGTGGTAGGTCATGATTTGGGGCTTCCCTGGGGACAGCTCAATGATAAAGAATCCACCACTAATGTAGGGGATGTGAGTTTGATCTCTGGGTTGGGAAGATCCCCTGGAGAAGGAAATGGTAACTCAGTGTTCTTGCCTGGAAAATCCTATGGACAGTGGGCTACAGCCCATGTGGTCACAAAGAGTCAGACATGACTTAGCGACTAAACAACAACATCCTGACTTAGTTCTCTCTAAGAAAGTGATGTTTAAGCTGAAATCTGAAGGATGAGGACACACGATCCAGACTGAAAGATAAAGAATAAGGGACGGCATATGGGCTAAGCTGCAAAGCAAAGGAAGAAGTGACATAAGTCCTAGAGAAAAAGAAGAAGGTGGGTGGAGAGGGCCTTCCAGGAACTGAAAGAAAAAGGTCAGGAGAGAAAGACTTGTGATGAAAAGACCAGGCTGGGCCCTCTACGAGCATCTTGGAGAGCTTTATGCACTAAGGTAACTTGCCCAGATTTGCTTTTTTATGAGAATGATTTCAACTACTCTGTAGAGAACTTCAAGGAAGGAGAAGGTCAGCGCCATACTCCAGGTAGGAGATGATGGAGGCTCCACAGAGTGCGGGAGGTGGAGCGGAAGATGAGTGGAAAGACAAAAGAGCAATGCAAGGAAACACTGAAAACAGACCATCTAGGGGTGAGGGCGCAGGCGGCTGCGAGAGCCCTGGCGCACGAAGTGCGGCCGAGGGGAGCTACCCCACGTCGGAGGTCAGGGGCAGCAGCACAGAGTGCCAGGCTGCGACAGCGCAGGAATAGCCAAGAGGAGCTACCCTGTGTCAGAGAACAGGGGCGGCAGCCGAGAGGAGACACCCAGCGTCCAAGGTCAGGGGTGGCAGCCGGGAGGAGACACCCCACGTCCAAGGTCAGGGGCGGCCGGGAGGAGACACCCGGCTTCCGAGGTCAGGGACGGCCGGGAAGAAGCCACCTCGCACCCGAGGTCAAGGGCGGCAGCTGGGAGGAGACACCTTGCACCCGAGGCCAGGGGCTGTGACCTTGAGGAGCCATCCCGAGCCCAAGGCCAGGGGCGGCAGCTGCGAGGAGCCACCCACACCCAAGGCCAGGGCCGGAGGCCTGGAGGAGCATCCCGAGGAGCAGTGGCTGCACAGGCCCAGGAGGGCCTAGAGGAGCTATCTCATGTTGAAGGTCAGGAAGGGCGGCAGTAAGGAGATACCCCTCGTGGAAGGTAAGGAGCAAAGGCTGTGCTTTGCTGGAGCAGCCGTGAAGAGATACCCCATGCCCAAGGTAAGAGAAACCCAAGTAAGATGGTAGGTGTTGCAAGATGGCATCAGAGGGCAGACACACTGAAACCATACTCATAGAAATCTAGTCAATCTAATCACACTAGGACCATAGCCTTGTCTAACTCAATGAAACCAAGCCATGCCCGCGGGGCAACCCAAGACGGGCAGGTCATGGTGGAGAGGTCTGACAGAGTGTGGTCCACTGGAGAAGGGAATGGCAAGCCACTTCAGTATTCTTGCCTTGAGAACCCCATGAACAGTAGGAAAAGGCAAAATGATAGGATACCAAAAAAGGAACTCCCCAGGTCAGTAGGTGCCCAATATGCTACTGGAGATCAGTGGAGAAATAACTCCAGAAAGAATGAAGCGATGGAGCCAAAGCAAAAACAATACCCAGTTGTGGATGTGACTGGTGATAGAAGCAAGATCCGATGCTGTAAAGAGCAATATTGCATAGGAACATGGAATGTCAGGTCCATGAATCAAGGCAAATTGGAAGTGGTCAAACAAGAGATGGCAAGGGTGAACGTCGACATTCTAGGAATCAGCGACCTAAAATGGACTGGAAGGGGTGAATTTAACTCACATGACCATTATATCTACTACTGTGGGCAGGAATCGCTCAGAAGAAATGGAGTACCCATCATGGTCAACAAAAGAGTCTGAAATGCAGTACTTGGATGCAATCTCAAAAACAACAGAATGATCTCTGTTCGTCTCCAAGGCAAACCATTCAATATCACAGTTATCCAAGTCTATGCCCCAACCAGTAATGCTGAAGAAGCTGAAGTTGAACGGTTTTATGAAGACCTACAAGACCTTTTAGAACTAACACCCAAAAAAGATGTCCTTTTCATGATAGAGGACTGGAATGCAAAAGTAGGAAGTCAAGAAACACCTGGAGTAACAGGCAAATTTGGCCTTGGAATGCGGAATGAAGCAGGGCAAAGACTAATAAAGAGTTTTGCCAAGAAAATGCACTGGTCATAGCAAACACCCTCTTCCAACAACACAAGACAAGACTCTACACATGGACATCATCAGATGGTCAACACCGAAATCATACTGATTATATTCTTTGCAGCCAAAGATGGAGAAGCTCTATACAGTCAACAAAAAAAAGACCAGGAGCTGACTGTGGCTCAGATCATGAACTCCTTATTGCCAAATTCAGACTTAAATTGAAGAAAGTAGGGAAAACTGCTAGACCATTCAGGTATGACCTAAATAAAATCCCTTATGATTATTCAGCGGAAGTGAGAAATAGATTTAAGGGCCTAGATCTGATAGTTAGAGTGCCTGATGAACTATAGAATGAGGTTTGTGACATTCTACAGGAGACAGGAATCAAGACCATCCCCATAGAAAAGAAATGCAAAAAAGCAAAATGGCTGTCTGGAGAGGCCTTACAAATAGCTGTGAAAAGAAGAGAGGTGAAAAGCAAAGGAGAAAAGGACAGATATAAGTATCTGAAAGCAGAGTTCCAAAGAATAGCAAGAAGAGATAAGAAAGCCTTCTTCAGTGATCAATGCAAAGAAATAGAGGAAAACAACAGAATGGGAAAGATTAGAGATCTCTTCAAAAAAATTAGAGATACCAAGGGAACATTTCATGCAAGGATGGACTTGATAAAGGACAGAAATGGTATGGACCTAACAGAAGCAGAAGATATTAAGAAGAGGTGGCAAGAATACACAGAAGAACTATACAAAAATGATCTTCACAACCCAGATAATCATGATGATGTGATCACTAATCTAGAGCCAGACATCTTGGAAAGTGAAGTCAAGGTGGCCTTAGAAAGCATCACTACGAACAAAGCTAGTGGAGGTGATGGAATTCCAGTTGAGCTCTTTCAAATCCTGAAAGATGATGCTGTGAAAGTGCTGCACTCAATATGCCAGCAAATTTGGAAAACTCAGCAGTGGCCATGGGACTCGAAAAGGTCAGTTTTCATTCCAATTCCAAAGAAAGGCAATGCCAAAGAATGCTCAAACTACCGCACAATTGCATTCAACTCACATGCTAGTAAAGTAATGCTCAAAATCCTTCAAGCCAGGCTTCAGCAATACATGAACCGTGAACTTCCTGACATTCGAGCTGGTTTTAGAAAAGGCAGAGGAACCAGAGATCATGGAAAAAGCAAGAGAGTTCCAGAAAAATATCTATTTCTGCTTTATTGACTATGCCAAAGCCTTTGACTGTGTGGATCACAATAAACTGTGGAAAATTCTGAAAGAGATGGGAATACCAGACCACCTGACCTGCTTCTTGAGAAATCTGTATGCAGGTCAGGAAGCAACAGTTAGAACTGGACATGGAACAACACACTGGTTCCAAATAGGAAAAGGAGTACATCAAGGCTGTATATTGTCACCCTGCTTATTTAACTTATATGCAAAATATATCATGAGAAACGCTGGACTGAAAGAAACAGAAGCTGGAATCAAGATTGCTGGGAGAAATATCAATAAGCTCAGATATGCAGATGACACCACCCTTATTGCAGAAAGTGAAGAGGAGCTTAAAAGCCTCTTGATGGAAGTGACAGAGGAGAGCGAAAAAGTTGGCTTAAAGCTCAACATTCAGAAAACGAAGATCATGGCATCTGGTCCCATCACTTCTTGGGAAATAGATGGGGAAACAGTGGAAACAGTGTCAGACTTTATTTTATTGGGCTCCAAAATCACTGCAGATGGTGACTGAAGCCATGAAATTAAAAGATGCTTACTCCTTGGAAGAAAAGTTATGACCAACCTAGATAGCATATTGAAAAGCAGAGACATTACTTTGCCGACTAAGGTCCATCTAGACAAGGCTATGGTTTTTCCTCTGGTCATGTATGGATGTGAGAGTTGGACTGTGAAGAAGGCTGAGCACCGAAGAACTGATGCTTTTGAACTGTGGTGTTGGAGAAGACTCCTGAGAGTCCCTTGGACTGCAAGGAGATCCAACCAGTCCACTCTGAAGGAGATCAACCCTGGGATTTTTTTTGGAAGGAATGATGCTAAAGCTGAAACTCCAGTACTTTGGCCACCTCATGAGAAGAGTTGACTCATTGGAAAAGACTCTGATGCTGGGAGGGATTGGGGGCAAGTGGGGAAGGGGATGACAGAGGATAAGATGGCTGGATGGCATCATGGACTCGATGGAAGTGAGTCTGAGTGAACTTCAGGAGATGGTGATGAACAGGGAGGCCTGGAGTGCTGTGATTCATGGGGTCGCAAAGAGTCGGACACGACTGAGCGACTGAACTGAGGGGTGAGGGATGATGAGTCTGCTTCAGAAAACTAGGTGATGAACGACCACTGACGCGAGATATCAAACCTAGAAGGTCACATCAGCCTTTTCCGTTCTCTAGCCAAGAATCTACTCCCTAAAGAGACAAGTGCAGTTTTCTCATTCTATCTAAAAGAAACTTTCTCAGCACTACCAATATTTGGCTTCCCTGGTGATTCAGACAGTAAAGAACCAACCTGCCTATGCAGGAGCCACAAGAAACCTAGGTTCAAGCTTAGGGTTGGGAAGATCCCTTGGACAAGGGAATGACTACTTACTCCAGTGTTCTTGCCTGGAGAATTCCATGGACAGAGGAGCCTGATGGGCTACAGTCCATGTGGTCTTAAAGAGTCAGACACAACTTAGCAAATAACACTTCACTTTTTTTCAATTCCTGTGCACTTTACAGTGATGAGCAGCATCCCTGGTGTCTAGCCACTAGAAGCCAGAAGCAGCTCTGCCTGCCCAAGTTTTGACAACCAAAAATGTCTCTGGAGGGCAACATCATCCCTCTTGAAGACTGTAAACCTGTTCTGATTCCACCTTATCTACACATCTTCTTATCGTTCTTTCTCCAATGTACCTTACCCTGGACCATCACATTCTTGCCCTCACTACTTCCTACATGTGCCAAAAGACCACAGATTTGTTTAATAATGCCATTTCTGGCATCAGAAACACAAACCTGCATTATTCTAGCTCCGTAGTTCACTAACTGTAAAATCTAAAACTACTTAACCACTTTTAGTTCTTCATTTGTAAAACAACTCTCTTCCTCATGAGACTATTCAGATTATCACAGTCAAATGAGAAATACAATCATCATACATTTTAGGTTCTCAGTTTATTTTAGTTACCAGGAAAATATACTCATTGCACCTTTCATGTCTCTTCCCATGACATAGCCAGGGCCTAAAATAACACTCATCTCTGCTAACCACCACTCAACTATTGAATTCAAATTTGACTTATCTCTCAGGATCCTCATTGACACTTCCTCCCCAAGGAACATTTCTACCAATTATTCTTATATATACTGATTTGTGCCATTTTCAAACTCCAGCAGCAGTTAGAGCTCATACTGCATAATTTAGAACTTATTCATATATTAATATATTTTCCATTTGTCTGTGCAATTCTTCAAACTTCCCAACAGTATACAAATTCCATGATGATAAGGGGAGGATATATTGTTATGGGCAACAACTGATGTTGAATGGATGCCAATGAAGCCACCCACTTCCTCCCACTTGTGACTGAAGCCACCCACAAGTGGGAGGAAAAGTCAATTTCTAATTATAGCTAACCAGCCACAGGACCACCCTGTGCAAAAGCAGCTGGATGGATAAGATCATCTTATTCCTTCTGATCTTGTTCATGCACATGGATGCCAATCTGCATAAAATATAAATGAATTCCCAGCAAGAGTGAGCTTCTCTAAGAGACTGACCTTTCTCCTGTGTTTGACGAGAGGGAAGAGTTCCAGGAATTCAAGGTGAATAAATGGCGCTGCCACACACCTTCACAGGAGGCTCTGACTGTGAGCTAGGATCTCATTTGGCTTTGAACTCAGCATGAACCCAATTCTCAAATCTACTGTAGACACTGACTTGAAATTAACCATTTATTCTTTGACCTTGACTTTGCTAAGTCACCAAAGTGGACTCAGAGGAAACAAGTCTTGACCAATGGACCCATCTAAGTCATGAGGCAGAGAGTTAGGAAATGAGGCTTCTATTAGTACCTATATCAAGAAGCTTGCTGTATTTTTGTATTCAAACTCTTGGTAGGTGTTCCATAAATGTTTATGGAAATAGATTCTCCAGCTCCATGTCTTGAAAAGGCCTTTGTGTCGCAAGCTTCATTTTTCCTATCTGCAATATGAAAAGCTGAATCAACACCAAGGGATTTCAAACTAAATGTCTAGTATTTCATAGAGTTGTCCCAAAGTCCACTTGGGACTGGTGATTGGTCAGAAGACATTAAGTGACCAGGATTCTGAACTTGTCATTCTCATTTCAATCAGATAATCAGCTTTTTGTTGTTATTGTTGCTATTTTTTAGTTTTGTGCTCTGCTTAAGTTTCATTTGAATTGAGGAGTCAGCTTCTTAAAATAAACAAAAACTTTCAAATCACTGACCTAGACAATCTTTAAGGTTCTTCCAACTGTGTAGTGTGATCTATGATCTTCATTATGGATAAACACGAGGAAATGAGAAAAAAGAAAAAAAAAGCACTGCTTTTCTGCTTTAAGGAGAGATTTAGGTTATATTCAGAAATGAGTTTAACTGGAAAAAAATTAAGAGTTTATGATAGAATAAGGAAATTAGGCAAATCTTTTCCCTAAATAATTCAAAGTTTGGCTATCGTTGTAAATAGACATTCTGGGGAAGCAAGATCAATTTCACTCAACCCAGAACAGTATCACTACATTCAGTATAGCCCTGGATTGCGTACTGGACCCTTTAGAGTAAAGAGCTGTGACTCAGACAAATTTACCATCCTCACAATGTTCACAATCCAATAGGGAGCTAAGACATCTAACATATTTAGCTGAGATAAAATTAAGAAATTGTAAATGCCATATAATTCATACATGCACACCCACAGAGACACACACATATACCACAACTGCGTGGTCAGTTGTGTCTGACTCTTTGTGACCCCATGGACTGTAGACTGCCAGGCTCCTCTGTCCACGAAACTTTCCAGGCAAGAATACTAGAGTGGGTTGCCATTACCTACTCCAGGGGATCTTCCCAACCCAGAGATCAAACTTGCATCTCCTGTGCCCTCTGTATTGGCAAGCAGATTCTTTACCACTGTGCCACCTGGGAAGCCTATATATATGGATAAAGCCTATATTTATATAGAGAGAGCCTATATAGAGAGATAGATATATACCTTCTTTATCCATTCATCTGTTCATGAACAGTCAGGCTGTTTCCATGTCTTGGCTACTGTAAGCAGTGCTGCTGTGAACAAAGGTGCATGTACCTTTTCAAATTATAATTTTCTCCAGATGGAATAAAATAAAAGCCGTAGAAGACAGACGGAGAAAGCACAGAGGAGTGTTATGGGAGATCCAAGGAGAGAAAATTAATTTTAATGGGAAAGATCAGAAATTACTTAACTGAAGAAGTAACTTTTGCACTGAACCAGGAGGAATTTGTAAACAAAAGGTGGCAGAAAAGTCATTCCGGTTGACAAAAGACAATGGACCAATGCCCTGAAAAGAGAAAGAGTAGGCTCTATCTAGAACACAGCAAAAAGAGATTTTGTTGGTGGAGAAGTCAGTCCTCATTTGTGCCATGCACCAAACAGTTCCAGTGCTATGTTGGGGTACCTTCCCCAACCCCTTAAAACTAAAAGAAGCCACTTGATACAGATTTGAGAAGAAGCAAGATTTGCTGCTTCCTCGGTGACTCGGGTGGTAAAGAATCTGCTTGCAATGCAGGAAACCTGGGTTCAATCCCTGGGTCAGGAAGATTCCCCTGGAGAAGGGAATGGCAGCCTACTCCAGTATTCTTGCCTGGAGAATCCCATAGGCAGAGGAGTCTGGTGGGCTACAGTCCATGGGGTCACAGTCAGACATGACTGAGCAACTAACACTTTCACTTTTTTCAAGTTTTGCTCCATGCATTTACTCTACCTGGGCAGCAATGGAGTGTGGAGTCAGAGTCTCCTTCAGACTGGTTCCCTGTCAAAGACACAAAGCCAACCAAGGCCCTCAGCCAGCCCTTGACAGACGCAAGCCATTACTGTTTTAAGGCACAGAAACATAGTGGCTGGTTGTTATCACACTGTGGTAGACAGAATTCTCAGATAGTCTACATGATTTCCACCCCATGGTCTCCTCACTTTTGTGTAATCCTCTCCTCTTTAGTGACCCTCTTCTAATCAACCAAATATGGCAAAGTGAAAGAAAGGGAAGGCGCTCAGTCATGTCTGACTCTTTGCGATCCCATGGACTGTAGCCTACCAGGCTCCTCCACCCATGGGATTTTCCAGGCAAGAGTACTGGAGTGGATTGCCATTTCCTTCTCCAGGGGATCTTCCCGGCCCAGGGATTGAACCCGGGTCTCCCACATTATAGACGGACACTTTACCGTCTGAGCAACCAGGGAAGTCCTAAATATGGCAAAGGTGGTGGCAAAGCATCTCTGCGATCACCTTATGTAACAGTAGACTCCATCTTAACAGATCCCACTCTGGCTGTGAAGATGTAGATGGCCATGGTCTGAAAAGACCACGTGACAAAGCATGGTGGGCCTTTAGGGGCTGAGAGTGACCTCTAGCTGACAGTCACAGGAAAGACAGGACTAGAACCCCTCGCCCACGTACATCTGCAAGGAATTGAATTCTGCCAGCAATCAGGTAAACTTGGAAGATGACCGCAAACTCCAGGAAGAATAGCAGTCTAGCCTGTACCTAGACTGTAGCCTGTGAGACCCTGAACAGAGGACCCAAGCAAGCTGTGCCCAGATTCTTGACCCACAGAAAGTAGGAGAGAAGAAATGAACATTGCTTTCAACTCTGAGGTCTGTCATTGTTTGCTACACAATGGTAGACAACTAAGACACCCAACAGAAACTAGCCTCTCCTCGTTCATACAGAAATGGTAGAAATAAAGTCTATACTTCAGGTGTTTCCTTCAGAAGGCCTCATATACTTAGCTACTGAATCACAGCTCTTTTGTGGACAATGAAAGCTTCTGAAAGTCTTTAAGCAGAAGGATAGCTTGGTTACAAGAGTACATTCAAAGGAGTAACTTGCAAGCATATGGACGGAAAGATGAATTTGAAAAAAAAATAGATTTGACATTTATGTGTTTTTAGATACTGAGGAATTAAGTAAATGCAGAATATTAAGTTCTCTTATCAAATCACTCAAATGTAGAAGGAAACCTGTTCAGAGGAGCAATGCTGGCAGCTTTTCCTATATCAAATAGGATGCTATTTCTACCTATAATTCTACTTCAGCATGATTAAAATACCTCAAGTCTGTCCCTGGAGTTAAAATGACAAACGTACCCAGTTGCACGCCTCCATCTTGTCACCAGGGGACTGTTCCATTTGTTAATAGGCTTTGCTTTTTGCCAGGAATTCTGTTTTGAGCCACGAGTAAATTGCCTTTCATCTACACCAAAATTTGAAACATGTACAAAAGTGGTTTATGTTTTATTTACCACTTGCTCTGGCAGGGAGATGGCTTTAGGAGAGCTTAGGTTCACTTTCCTGAGTCATGGGGGCTGCAGTAGGAAGCTGTGCTGTGGTCTTTTATTCGCCACTATAAAGCTCATGGGGACAAACCACTTGGCTTGTGAGAATCCCATACAACCACTCTCCGAGAAGTATTCAAACCAGCACAAGAGAATTTTTCTTTTGCTGGTGAAATTCCCTTTCAAAAAAGTATAACCCAGCTGATCTTCAGTTTTTCCAGACTTTAGAGGTCAGTCTTTCCTTTAAAACATTGGAGTGGGCAGATGTCTAAAGCCCAAGGTTCATTCTTCTGACTACATACTTCTTCCGGCAAGTCACCCTCAACCCCATTCATAGACTGTACGATTTGGTTGAGACACCACCACTAATTTGAGAGCGATTTAGGTTGAAGTTCAAAGTAGCTCCTTCCTTAGGCTCATTTGAACTGACTAAACAGTGTATCTCAAGCCCTTTGATGAAGGTATTAAAAAAGAAGCTCCTTGTCCTTGTCCTATTTGAACATAAAAGGATGTGAACCCAGAGCTGGTGTGCCATCTTGCCACTATATGGATCTGCAAATCTTGTCAACAGAGTAAGGATGACAGATGACCAGGCCCTGATGACGGCGCTGATGAGCACAGCGTTCTGACGAACACTGCTTTATCCAGCAGAACTTGACATCAGTTAAACCCCGTGTTCAGCTATTCCTATTTATCTGAGTCAATAAAGGCCCTTTTATTATAAGCAACTGCCAATTGGGTTTTCTTATACTTGGAACTAAACCATCATCCTGCAGATCTCCAGAAGTCCATTTCTTGACCATAATCTTCCAACATTGCAAGTAATATCTGAGGAATGCACACTGGACACTTGGCTCTCCTGTCATTGAATGTGATTTTGCCCATAGTTGTTTCAGAATTGTGTGCATCAACTCTTGCCCTCCCAGAAAGTAAATGCTTACTGTCATTTGCTTCTGCTTTCCTCATAACTCTTTCAAATGTGCATACATCCCAACCCACGATTCTCCAGAGAGAGTAATCTAGGTGACAGACACTCACAGCGGTTGATGGTGTATTTCCCAAGGTCTGCCTCAGAACAGTCCATTCACAGACAACAAGTAGACAGTGTGCTAGAGTAAGACAGGTCTCAGACAAGTACTCCCTAGTTTCATTAAAAAGTTACAAAGTTACCAGATCACACTGTGCTCTAGTCGCAGAACTTCAATATAAAAAGAAAGCAACAAAAGCCTCATTAATTGGTACTTCACCATCAGGGAACTAATCAGCTACACACAAAAAGGAAGTAATCTAAATGAATGTATCTATTGATCCATCTATCTACCTATCTTTATCTCCCCTCCTTCCACATGCATGCATATATACGTGTATATTAATGGTGGGAAGAGGTTCTAGAGGGAAAGGCTGATGCTGCTAAGTTACTTCAGTTGTGTCTGACTCTGTGCAACCCCATAGATGGCAGCCCACCAGGCTCTGCCGCCCCTGGGATTCTCCAGGCAAGAACACTGGAGTGGGTTGCCATTTCCTTTTCCAATGCATGAAAATGAAACGTGAAAGTGAAGTCGCTCAGTCGTGTCCGACTCTTTGTGACCCCATGGACGGCAGCCCACCAGGCTCCTCCATCCATGAGATTCTCCAGGCAAAAACACTGAAGTGGGGTGCCATTTCCTTCTCCAGGCTAAACATAGAGGAACATAAATATACAGCAAATAGACTGAATACTATTTGAAAGAACTATGAAGATAGAAACCAAAGATGTTTATATAGAAACTATATTCTGAAACTGGAATTAGTTCCAATTTTCCCTAGTTACTATGTGTATTGGACAAGCCACATATGATCATGTATTTAGTTTTTAAAATAGAGAAAATAACACCAACATTACCTCCTATTGCTTTGTTGATGTTGTTGGTGATGGTGATGGTAGTATGGTGATGGTGTGTGTGTTTGAATGAAGACCAAATGAAAAATAAGCAAAAATGCTTTGTAAACTGCAAATCCCAAATAATGTAAAAGTTGAGAGAACACTGTCTTCATCATACCCTCCTTGTTATCACCTACATGCTAGGGACTGTTGAATTGTTAGTACTCCACCCAGACCCCCTGATCTGGCCTGGGTGCCCATCTTATAGCTGCTGAGACTGCTGGCTGATAAGAGCTCACAGCTGCCCTCTGCTCAGAGCACTGGCCTCAGCTCCCAGAGTGTAGTTCTCCCCCTGAAGGAAACCATGCTCTTCCTCCTGCAGGGAGCCTACAGACAGTGACTGCCAAATAAGGGACCTCCAGTAAGAAATACAGTGAAGTCTCATAGTCGTGTCTGACTCTTTGCAATGCTATGGATGATAGCCAGCCAGGTTCCTCCATCCATGGGATTTTCCAGGCAAGAATACTGGAATGGGTTGCCACTTTCTTCTCCAGGGAATCTTCCTGACTCAGGGATCAAACTCAGGTCTCCTGCATCACAGGCAGACTCTTTACCTTCTGAGCCACCAGGGAATCTCATGGGATCTCCAAAGGTTGGCCTTATTCTGGGGTACAATTTATAATCTAGAGTTCCTCATGAGAGGAGGCAGAAACCAGACCCTAGCTGAAAACCATATCCTTCCCCAGCTCTGCCCTTTCCCTGCTCGGACTCCTGTATTCCTTTACAGGTTCCCCCTGGAAGCACGCTGTTCATCAACCACAGGCACAGGAATCCCAATGGCAAGTTCTACTTAGAGAAACTCTTTCCTAAGACATCTTCCAGACACACACAGAGACAGTATTCAGAAATTAGGGAGTAGAGACATGATGTGACATCCCTTATGTGTGGAATCTGAAAAGAAATTAGGCAAATGAACCTACTTACAAAGCAGAAAGAGACTCACAGACTTAGAGAACGAACTTATGGTTGCTGGGCCACGGAGGGATAATTAGGGGGTTTGGGATGGACATGGACACACTGCTATATTTAAAATGAATAACCAAAAAGGAACTACTGTATAGCACATGAAACCCTTCAATGTTATGTGGCAGCCTAGAGGAGAGGGGAGGTTAGAGGAGAATGGATACATGTATATGTATGGTTGAGTACCTTCACTGCTCACCTGAAATTATCACAATATTGTTAATTGACTATACCCCAATACAAGATAAAAAAGTTTAAAAAAAAAAGAAGAAAGGTCTGAGGAACTAAAACTTTCAAGTTATAGAGAGAAGTCCAGACAGTTTCTAAAGTGGATAGAATAAAAATATATACATATAACTTTACTGTTTAAAAGTTATAAAAATGAGCAATAGAAGAAATAAAAATACTAATATAATCATCAAACATATGGGGAAGATAAGAGGGGAAAATAATAGAATGAATAAATCTTCAGTTCTTATACAATGGAGTAAAAAGATATTGCCTAAAGCTGATGAATCAAGAAATGGTGTGCAGACAGACTATTTAGATACATGGGGCTATCTTCAGGAAAAAAAAAGAAAAATAGAAATAGTTAAGAGAGTTTATCTCTGAGGAACACGACAAAGAATAGAAAAAGGCAAGCAGGGGGACTGTAGTTTTTCACTGTAAACTATATTTTGCCTTATACATGAACCCTTGTGTACAGAAAGAAACACAGATATGTATGCTCACACACACACTCAAGAGTAGCAGCCCTTTTTCTCTGGAACTGACTGTAGCATATTAATATATCTTAATCATTCTATATGATAATAAGTCAAAATATTAAAAATTTTAGGTCTTGAGTTAAAGGTATTGTCATCAGTGAAATAAATCAGAGAATGACAAATATGGTTCAATTTCACTTATATGTGGAATCTAAAACACAAATGCAAAAGCATAAGAGAACAGAAACAGACATAAAGATACAGAGAACAACCCAGAGCTAGCCAGAGGGGAGGAGATGAGGAGACGAAAGTAAAAGGTGAGGGAGACTGAGGTACAAAGTGCCAGCTGTGAAATAAATGAGTCATGAACATGAAATGTACAACGTGGGGAATACAATGAACAACTACATAATATCTTGCTTTGGTGACAGATGATAACTTGGTTAACCGATATGATCATTTCAAAAAGTAGAGAAATATAGAATCACTATTCTGTGTAATAGGAACTAACATAGGTCAATCATACTTCAGAAGTAAAGAAATGCATAGAAAAATAGATTACATTTGTGGTTACCAGTGGTGGGGAGTGAGGGGAGGAGGGGGGAGGGAATTTAGACAAAAATGGCCAAAATGCACTAACATCCAGTTATAAGATACATAAATCAACCCAATAAACTAACACTACTGTATGTTATACATGAAAGTTTTTAAGAGATTAAGTCCTAGAAATTTTCATCACAAGGACAAATATTTCTAGTTATTTAATTCTGTATCTGTAGATGATAGATGTTCAGTAAATTTACTAAAATTATTTCATGATACATATAAGTAAAATCATTATGCTATACACCTTAAACTTATATAGTGCTGTATGTCAATTACATGTCAATAAAGCTGGAAGAAGTAAAAAAGCTTTAGCTAGTCTGATTTAATCCTCAGAGACATACATTAACATATGAGATAATTACTATTATTACTCCCATATTAAAAGCTGGAAGACTAAGGATCATAGAGGTTAAATAACTTTCTCAAGGTCATGGAGTAGATTTTCAGAATAAAAGTAAGATTCAGTTCAGTTCAGTTCAGTCACTCAGTCATGTCTGACTCTTTGTGACTTCATGGACTGCAGCACGCCAGGCCTCCCTGTCCATCACCAACTCCCGGAGTTTACTCAAACTTATATCCATTGAATCAGTGATGCCATCCAACCAACTCATCCTCTGTCATCCCCTTTTCCTCCTGCTTTCAATCTTTCCCAGCATCAGGGTCTTTTCAGATGAGTCAGCTCTTCACATCAGGTGGCCAAAGTATTAGAGTTTCACCTTCAACATCAGTCCTTCCAATGAATATTCAGGACTGATTTCCTTTAGGATGGACTGGTTGGATCTCCTTGCTGTCCAAGAGACTCTCAAGAGTCTTTTCCAACACCACAGTTCAAAAGCATGAATTTTTTGGTGCTCAGCTTTCTTTATAGTCCAACTCTCACATCCATACATGACCACTGGAAAAACCGTAGCTTTGACCAGAAGGACCTTTGTTGGCAAAGTAGTGTCTCTGCTTTTAATATGCTTTCCAGGTTGCCATGCCTTTTCTTCCGAGGAGCAAGCATTTTAAATTTCACGGCTACAGTCACCATTTGCAGTGATTTTGGAGCCCAAAAAGATAAACTCTGTCACTGTTTCCACTGTTCCCACATCTATTTGCCATGAAGTGATGGGACCAGATGCCATGATCTTAGTTTTCTGAATATTGAGCTTTAAGCCAACTTTTTCACTCTCCTCTTTCACTTTCACCAAGAGGCTCTTTAGTTCTTCTTCACTTTCTGCCATAAGGGTGGTGTCATCTGCATATCTGAGGTTATTGATATTTCTCCTGGCAATCTTCATTCCAGCTTGTGCTTCATTCAGCCCAGTATTTCACATTATATACCCTTCATATAAGTTGAATAAGCAGGGTGACAATATGCAGTCTTGACGTACTCCTTTCTCGATTTGGAACCAGTCTGTTGTTCCATGTTCAGTTCTAACTGTTGCTTCTTGACCTGCATACAGATTTCTCAGGAGGCAGGTCAGGTGGTCTGATATTCCCATCTCTTTCAGAATTTTCACAGTTTGTTCTGATCTACATAGTCAAAGCTTTGGGATAGTCAATAAAGCAGAAACAGATGTTTTTCTGGAACTCTCTTGCTTTTTCAGCGATCTAGCGGATGTTGGCAATTTGATCTCTGGTTCCTCTGCCTTTTCTATATCCAGTTTGAACATCTTGAAGTTCACGGACAGAATATTCCAAAATAAAAGTGAGATTCAAAACTGAAAATTCACACCTTTAACTGCTGAGCCATTCTTCCTCCCAGATCATTTACAATGTCCTGCCCTGTCCTGAGGGAAGCTCTACCCTGAAACTAACACCTTTGAACTTCCCAGACTGCCCAATGAATGTATCTGCAATGATGGTGTTCATTTCTTGAGAAGTAATAATGAAAATAGAATGAATTTTAAAACAGCTTTCACACATCCAAGTGTCAGTACACAAATACTTTTCTGCATCTGAATTCATGAAATAAAAATGAGTATTCCAGTTAATGAATTGAGTACTTAACTATTTTCTATTACTCACTGATTTTCTGGCTTTTCAGATCTGTTACACAGCCTTGATAAGCTTGCATATAAACTATTGAGTGGTTTCATGAAAGCATCAAGCAATGCTCTTAAACTTTTTTAATCATCATCTGTTGATAATACTGGGCGTAGAAGATGTGAATTGTCCAATTAGTGCCTGCATCTGCATTTTAAAAGAAAATGGTGCACATAATTAAATCCTACAAAAAGGTTCTTTTTTGCTTGAGAATGAACTACAAAAGAGTACCCCCCACCCTCAAATAAATCTTGCCTTTCATTTTGTATATTCGTTTTAATTTTTCTCTAGCTGAGATGCCATAAAAACCATCCAGCTCAACATTAGAAATTGAAAATGAATGCTGGAGCGTGATAATGGCAAAGAATAAGAGGAGAATATCCTGGAATCACAAGCATTTCTTGCAAACAAACCAAAAAAAAGAGATAATTTATTGCTCTGTGAAGCCCCACAGCTGGCTTAATTGATGTATTTCTCACTTTGTTCATGCAAAAATGAACAAGCGAATATCTGAGTATCTTCCAGACCCTCTCCTTGGAAAATGTGGATCAAGTATCCAACACTTATGGTGGAATGGCTTCTACTGTGAGTGTTCATGAGGTAAACAAGCAGAGCACATTTTGCATATGCAACATCAGGCCCATCTATCCTGGCCAGGCATTCTGAGAGCACCCGAAAGTCCTCCAGGAATCTGGTCCTATCTTCCAGGCTCACCTCATATCCTACCTCTCTTCTTTTGCTCACTGGGTTCGAGTCACACATACTCTTTCTTTTCCTCAAACCCCAACTTTCTCTCTTTGAGCCTGAAGAACTCCTGAGTTCTTTGCATCTTCTGGTCACATCTCAAATGTCAGCTCCTCAGAAAGATGTTTCAGAATTTCTCCCACACACAGTACTCTTAATTTCATTCCTATCTTTTCTTTCTCCAACCTTTCAAATAAAAAGTTTTTAAGTCCAGAAATTGATTTTATTCATTTGGTTCACATAATCCATCATTGGGTCATAAAATGAGCAGTAGGAGCAGAGTTTGGTACCTGGTTTCCAATTCATGTTTCCGCAGTAAAGGGCTGTGTGGCTTGTAGCAAGGTTTCATTTATAAATTGCGGGCTTGAATTCTGAGATCCTGAACTATCTATCCCCACTCAGCTTCCTGCCTACTGTGATATGACTTTACCAGTCCTCTGTCTTCATCAGCATAGATTCACTATTCCAGAAAATTTTTCCCAGGAAGAGAAAACAACTTTATTGTACATTCCAAGAACTTATCTGAAAGATCCATCAATTCTTCAACAGAAAATACTAGCTGACTGTTTATAGCCCCAGATCCTTATAATTGTTTACCTCAAAGTCCTTGCCTTGTTGTGTCTACCAACTCTAAACTATCATATCATGATCCCATCCAATCCTAACAAGACACCCCTCCTCCCCTAAAGGACCGACCTTAAGCCAGGCTTCAACAATCACCCTAACTGCTCCTCCCCAGCTAGATGCAATCAAGACTGGCTATGTAGGTAGTGTTTTCTCTTCCCACAGTGAGTGATAAAGTCAGCTCTGACTTATCAACAGGTTGTTCTGATGACTTATGGAGGAGCCTGCATTGGGCTGTATGGTTTAAATTAAATCCTTCTTGTCCTCAAGGTTTCATTTATAAATTAAGGATGTGGGTCTCAAAAGTCACTGAGACCTTCCAGGTTTGATGTTCTCTAAGACGCTTTAGGAAGGCACTCCCTTTCCCTCCTGGTGGTCTTTCTCCAAGCTGAGAGCTTCTTAAAGAAAAGCACAATAGCTTCCTGTGGTTGTCAGAAAGTGGATTCAGGTCAGGCTCTTGGGGTGGCATGGAGTTTAATGGCTGAGTTTTCAAAAGCTAGCTTTCTACTTTCCTCTGCTTGTCACCTCCAGGAGAGAGGAGGTGGCCATTGTTCACTTTTATCTGGCTGCACACAAAAGGCACTGAGTCAGAGGGTAGAAAGAGGCGCTGTCTTCTTGGCTAAGAGCCACACTTGATGCCTGAATGGAGCAGCCTCCTGAGGAGGTCTCCTCTCCGCTCCCTCGGGAAGACCTTTGGCTGCAGCCACAGCAGCAAGCAGCTAATTGCCTCAAGTGCAATGCTACTTTGGCTGCACAAACAGAAGCACAAAGCCTTGTGAAGGTGAGAGCTGAACTGACCCCGCATCTCTTTGAACAATGTGAAGATGGATTATGAATGGGTATTTTGGAAACATAACAAACACAGTGATTTATATTCATGATTGGCTAATCCCACAGGGGCTTCTAGAAGGGGCACAGAGAAGAGTTCTTTGATCTTTCAGAGTGTGAATTGAGTGAAAAATTATTTCAAAAACCATTCTCTGTGAGGTCCAGAGACCAGAGGGTTGGGCTGTTTATAATGATAATTTGCTTTTTAACCAAACCTTGGATTTGGAAGGTTGAAAGAAGGGCAACATAAGGACTCAAATGTGATTAAGTCATTTGGGGCAGGGGAGTATGGGAATAAAATGAAAAATACATTTAGAATACAAATTTTTATTAACATTACTATTATAAGTTTCAATTAGGTAACTGAATATATTTTTAAACTGCATGTATTTGACTATCTAATTCAATGAATATCAAATCAAGTTTGGGAATATAGGTACTTGGGTTCTTTGATGCTAATATATAATCCCAATTCCACAGCCCTACCTCCGTCCCCATCCCTCTTTTCTATTTTTCCCCACATCTCTTAATGTGTCCCCTTGGTATAATCCTAGATGTGATAGTTGGGTATTTTAACTATTTCCTTAGTTCCTGGCATAGGAGGAATCATGTCAAGGACTCCTTTCATCTTCAAAATGGGTGCCTTCAATCTGTACACAGGAGCTTTTTTTTCTTTCTTTCTTCTTCTTTTTTTTTTTTTCATTTACTAATACAAGGAATGCCAACACACTTATTTTCATCCAATAAGAAAACTGGACACATACATTGAGGGAAAGGAAAAGGTCAGTTTGTTTCTAAATGCTTACACATGGCCATATTCTATTTAAACTCTAAGTACTTTCAGGGTCTCATTTAATGCCTTAATCCTGGAAACTCCATGTCTACAGGCCTTGTAACTGATGGGGTCTTAGAATAATCCAACTTTACTTTAAAAAATTTTTTTTAAGTTAAATTAGGCTATAATCACTTTACAATGTTGCATGAGTTTCTGCTATACAACAAAGTGAGTCAGCTATATGTATACATATATCCCCTCCCTCTTGAGCCTCCCTCCTACCCCACCTTCCCCATCCAGTCCCTCTAGGACATCACAGAGCAGCAAGCTGAGCTTCCTGTGCTATACAGCAGCTTACCACTAGGTATCTATTTAACACATGGCAGTGTATATATCAGAGAAGGCAATGGCACCCTACTCTAGTACTCTTGCCTGGAAAATCCCATGAATGGAGGAGCCTGATGGGCTGCTGTCTATGGGGTCACACAGAGTCAGACACGACTGAAGCGACTTAGCAGCAGCAGCAGCAGTGTATATATGTCAATGCTACTCTCTCAACTCATCCCATGATTAAGCTAAAGAATGGGTCTGAGAGATCCTGAGACAATGCTTTCTACAGAGGCACACTCTTTGAATATATTCTCTTTATTCCTCCCTCCTTCCTTTCTATTTTACTTGAATGGAAAATGAGCCAGGAATCTTCCTCATGGAGGAAGGCTTGACAGCATTCCCTTTGTCACATTTGTGATAATCAGCCTTCCACTGCTCACCAGATGATCACACTCTTTCACCTATTTATAAAGAGTATGTGTATTTAAAAAGAGGAGAAAGCCGTGCATCAAAATCAAATTACGCAGTGTGATTACCTTTTCTCCCACTATGAAAAAAAGAGTTTCCATTTAACCTGTTTTCATTCAACCAGTGTCTTTGCAAATTAACACAGTTAACAATAGGAAAGACTGCACAGCCAAGGCTCTGAATAATCTCATTATGTATCTCTCAACAATTAAGTACATTAATTAAGTCCCCATTTCAAAGGGGATGTTGATGAAGCCGCTCATATTCAGTCCCATCTTTCTGTGCTTCCTCTTCCCATAAGGTTTTGAATAACTTGTCATTATACCTCAAAGGGTTTGGGTTTATTACCAAAAATTTGAGTGACAAGATTATCCTGTATGAGTGACTTCCAAAGTCCCAGATGTTCTTTTACTTCTCTTTGTAACAAGGAAGACATTAGTAACTTGTAGTGTGGTTTCAGAGATCAGAAAAATCTGGGCTCACATCTTGGTTTATCCACTTTGATTTCTGACATCTCTCTGCCTACTTTCTTTATCTGTCTTAAAAGATCTATAAAAGTATCAAACTCACACGGTCATTGTGAATATTAACTGATGTAATTAAAGGAAGCCACATAGCTCAGTGCCTAGTTTGTAGTAAACCCTCAATAAATCATAGCTAGTAGTAGTCTTAGTAACAGCAGTGACAGCAGTATAAATTTAACAATTTAGGCACATTGCTGCATTGTGATATAGCAAAAGCACAAGAGGCAGATAAACAGAAAACTTGGGCTCTGGTTGTGTCTCCTATTAGATCTTTGACCTGTCTCAATTATCCTCTACTGTGCAAGACTGTCATGAGAATAAACTCTGAGAATAGATGTAAATTCACTTTTTAGACTATAGAAACATACATGATTAATGTCATTAGAAAGTCATCTGTAATGTTTTTGTATTTTTCAAGTCTATTAAGAGGGTACTCACAAAAGCACCTAAAATTGTATAAATTTCTGCTCATCACTAATAATTGCAATAGTCAAAGCTCTCTGATTACAAAAAAACAATAATCAAATCAAACTGCTCATGTAAAAAGGAGGTTTGTGTAGAGAATAATATAACATGAGTATCCATTCATCCATTAAGAACATATTATTGAATATTTACTCTGTTCTAGAAATTGTGCTTGGTATTCAATATATTAAGATGCATCAGCATTACTGGTTGGGGCATAGACTTGGATAACTGTGATATTGAATGGTTTGCCTTGGAGACGAACAGAGATCATTCTGTCATTTTTTTTTGATATTGCATCCAAGTACTGCATTTCAGACTCTTTTGTTGACCATGATGGCTAATCCATTTCTTCTGCGGGATTCCTGCCCACAGTAGTAGATATAATGGTCATCTGAGTTAAATTCATCCATTCCAGTCCAACCAGTAATGCTGAAGCAGCTGAAGTTGAACGGTTCTATGAAGACCTACAAGACCTTTTAGAACTAACACCCAAAAAAGATGTCCTTTTCATTATAGGGGACTGGAATGCAAAAGTAGGAAGTCGAGAAACACCTGGAGTAACAGGCAAATTTGGCCTTGGAATGCAGAATGAAGCAGGGCAAAGACTAATAGAGTTTTGCCAAGAAAATGCACTGGTCATAGCAAACACCCTCTTCCAACAACACAAGACAAGACTCTACACATGGACATCATCAGATGGTCAACATCAAAATCAGATTGATTATATTCTCTGCAGCAAAAGAATGAGAAGCTCTATACAGTCAACAAAAACAAGACCAAGAACTGACTGTGGCTCAGATCATGAACTCCTTATTACCAAATTCAGACTCAAATTGAAGAAACTAGGGAAAACCGCTAGACCATTCAGGTATGACCTGATTATTCAGTGGAAGTGAGCAATAGATTTAAGGGCCTAGATCTAACAGATAGAGTGCCTGATGAACTATGGAATGAGGTTCGTGACACTACAGGAGACAGGGATCAAGACCATCCCCATGGAAAAGAAATGCAAAAAAGCAAAATGGCTGTCTGGGGAGACCTTACAAATAGCTGTGAAAAGAAGACAGGCAAACAGCAAAGGAGAAAAGGAAAGATATAAGCATCTGAATGCAGAGTTCCAAAGAATAGCAAGAAGAGATAAGAAAGCCTTCAGCGATCAATGCAAAGAAATAGAGGAAAACAACAGAACGAGAAAGACTAGAGATCTCTTCAAGAAAATTAGAGATACCAAGGGAACATTTCATGCAAAGATGGGCTCAATAAAGGACAGAAATGGTATGGACCTAACAGAAGCA
Source organism: Ovis canadensis (assembly GCF_042477335.2). Lineage (NCBI taxonomy): Eukaryota > Metazoa > Chordata > Mammalia > Artiodactyla > Bovidae > Ovis > Ovis canadensis. The sequence continues at coordinate 77,258,650 of NC_091249.1, forward strand.
GAAGATATTAAGAAGAGGTGGCAAGAATACATGGAAGAACTGTACAAAAAAGATCTTCATGACCCAGATAATCATGATGATGTGATCACTAATCTAGAACCAGACATCTTGGAAAGTGAAGTCAAGTGGGCCTTAGAAAGCATCACTACGAACAAAGCTAGTGGAGGTGATGGAATTCCAGTTGAGCTGTTTCAAATCCTGAAAGATGATGCTGTGAAAGTGGTGCACTCAATATGCCAGCAAATTTGGAAAACTCAGCAGTGGCCACAGGACTGGAAAAGGTCAGTTTTCATTCCAATTCCAAAGAAAGGAAATGCCAAAGAATGTTCAAACTACTGCATAATTGCACTCATCTCACATGCTAGTAAAGTAATGCTCAAAATTCTCCAAGCCAGGCTTCAGCAATACGTGAACCGTGAACTTCCTGACGTTCAAGCTGGTTTTAGAAAAGGCAGAGGAACCAGAGATCAAATTGCCAGCATCCGCTGGATCATGGAAAAAGCAAGAGAGTTCCAGAAAAACATCGATTTCTGCTTTATTGACTATGCCAAAGCCTTTGACTGTGTGGATCACAATAAACTGTGGAAAATTCTGAAAGAGATGGGAATACCAGACCACCTGACCTGCCTCTTGAGAAATCTGTATGCAGTTAGAACTGGACATGGAACAACAGACTGCTTCCAAATAGCAAAAGGAGTACATCAAGGCTGTATATTGCCACCGTGCTTATTTAACTTCTATGCAGAGTACATCATGAGAAACTCTGGACTGAAAGAAACACAAGCTGGAATCAAGATTGCTGGGGGAAATATTGATAACCTCAGATATGCAGATGACACCACCCTTATGGCAGAAAGTGAAGAAGAGCTAAAAAGCCTCTTGATGAAAGTGAAAGTGGAGAGTGAAAAGGTTGACCTAAAGCTCAACATTCAGAGAACGAAGATCATGGCATCTCGTCCCATCACTTCATGGGAAATAGATGGGGAAACATTGGAAACAGTGTCAGACTTTATTTTTTGGGCTCCAAAATCACTGCAGATGGTGACTGCAGCCATGAAATTAAAAGACGCTTACTCCTTGGAAGAAAAGTTATGACCAACCTAGATAGTATATTCAAAAGCAGAGACATTACTTTGCCAACAAAGGTCCATCTAGTCAAGCCCAGGTTTTTCCAGTGGTCATGTATGGATGTGAGAGTTGGACTGTGAAGAAAGTTGAGCACTGAAGAATTGATGCTTTTGAACTGTGGTGTTGGAGAAGACTCTTGAGAGTCCCTTGGACTGCAAGGAGATCCAACCAGTCCAATTTGAAGGAGATCAACCCTGGGATTTCTTTGGAAGGAATAATGTTGAAGCTGAAACTACAGTACTTTGACCACCTCATGAGAAGAGTTGACTCATTCGAAAAGACTCTGATGCTGGGAGGGACTGGGGGCAGGAGGAGAAGGGGAGGATCGAGGATAAGATGGCTGGATGGCATCACGGACTTGATGGACGTGAGTCTGAGTGAACTCCGGGAGATGCTGATGAACAGGGAGGCCTGGCGTGCTGCAATTCATGGGGTCGCAGAGTCGGACACAACTGAGTGACTGAACTGAACTGAAGATGCATCGTGAAGTTAACAGTATATTGGAGAAAGGAAATGAAAAGTAGGTTGGGAAACAGGCAAATATATGGCAACAGAAAGCTCACACATATTTACAAATTAAGAAAACAATGTGAGGCTATGCATGTAATGAATAGTATATCATTACAGAAAGCATGTGGGAAATAGTGGGATACCATGGAGGAGAAAGCTTTTATGTCCACACTTGAAGGAAGAACCCAAGGAAAACTTTGTAGGCAAAAGCAATGTAATTTTTAAGACTTTAAGGAGGAAAGATCTTGTCAAATTAGAGAACTGGAGAGGCATCCAGTATGAGGGGCTTAGTACCAAACACGGGGAGGATAGCTTGGGTCCAGGCAGAAAACATAAATCCAGTTCATTTATTCATCCATCCATTCATTTAGCACACTTTCATTAAGTATAATGTGTCAGGTACTTCTATAAACCAGACACGTAAAATTTGCCCAAGGTGACTGAACTCACATCCTAATGAGGAGTAAGACAATTAAAAAAAAAAGAAAAGAAAAATACAGCCTACATCAGCATATAACTAGTATTACACTGAGATCATCTGTAAAAGATGTCTTTGTTCAAACTGCTATAACAGAATACCATGGGCTGGGTGGCTTATAAACAACAGCCATTCATTTCTCACAGATGTAAAGGCTGAGAAACCCAAGATCAATGTGCCGGCAGATTCAGTATCTGGTAAGAACATGCTTCCTGGATCATAGACAGCTGTTCTCTTGATGTATCATCACAAGGTAAAAGTGGTAAGGGTGCTCTCCAGGTCTCTTATATAAGAGGACCAATCCTATTCCTGAGGATTCCACTCTCAAGACCTTATCATCCCAAAAGCCCCAACTCCAAAATTGGGGAGGGGCAAGGGGGACACAGACTTTCAGCCCATAGCAGAGCAAATGTGAATTGAAAAGAGAAGAGAACTTAGAATGGAGTCCAGGAAACTCCACATCTTGAGTTCAGTGTTAGAAAAGAAGTCAAAATCAGGGGCTGGCAGAAGGATTCTGAGAGGTAGGAGAGTAATGAGAGGTGTCATAGAGATAAGAAAGGAAGGTCAAGGAAAAAGTGATTGAACATGGTGAGGCATTTCCAACCCAAACTGGAAGGTCAGTAATGGATACCTTTTTTTCTTCTTTCTGGAAGGCTACAGGGTTATTTCCACTGCTCACATCCACTAAGTCTCCTCTGCCTTTCTCTCAACAGACTTACTTCTTTAGTGACTCCTGGCTACCATATGCTCCTCCGGAACTTTGGTTTGCATGGCCTTATGGCCACATCTCCTATCACCCCCATCCAGAACCAATTCTACATGGACTGTTCGTTTCAGTACCGTTGTCAGCAGCCACAGAGCCAGCTTCACACTGTTGCAGTTCAGAACTTGTGGGAGAGAGAATCTGATTGGTCTGTCTCAGATCAGGAGTTGACTTTTTGTTCCACCCTTCTCTGACCAAGGTGAGGGTCGTCTTACAAGGTTTCTGGTGTTTTCAAGCTAATCCCCACACCCCTTCAGCAGGGTTGTGGGTGGGAAGAGAAAATAATTTTAAAGAGCGTGTGATCTGGGAAGGTACCCCAAAATGGGCTACTCTAATAATGTACCCTGATACACGACATTCCCTTAAATCACTAGCGGATGCCTCTGTGTCTAATAACATGCTCACAGTTGTCTTTGTCCAGCAAACCACACTAAAGCATGGTGTTACATTTTAGGTACCATATCAAGGGAAGGCAGACACTAATATCAATTCAAACACAGAATGCAATGAACATGAAGTAAAATAGTGTAACAGTAATGTTGGGCGAGTGTGTAATTTCCTCCGTTCTGTGTCACTGCAGCAAAAATATGACCAGTGTTACTGCTCAGTTACAGCTCAGCATAAATGCTGGGCCAGTGTTACAGCTCGGTTAGAGCTCAGTTTTATTTGGCAAGCAAAGGAAAACACATCTTTGAGGCATGAAGATGGGCCAACCCAAAAAATGCAAAGAGAAGAGAGGTTCAATTTTGGCTTCTCTTTTTATGTTTTTTCTCCTCCCACTGAGCCTGCCCTATGTAAATTGGGCTAGCCAGGAGGGCGATTTGTTCCACCTGAAGTTCTCACTCTGGTCTTCATTCTATTTCCGTGGGCTTTTTCCTTTTAGCCACCACTTCTAGCCTTTTAGCCAACACTATTTTGGAGTCCTTTTTCCTATTCTAGCTACCTAACAGTATTAGAGCAAGGGGCAAGGGATGGTGGAGACTGAGGTCAAGAAGAAAAAAAATTATATTAATATGTAAGTATGGAATCTAGAAAAATGGTACTGAAGAACCTATTTGCAGGGCAGCAATAGAAATGAAGACATAGAGAACAGACTTGTGGACACAGTGAGAAGAAGGAGAGAGTCAGGTGTATTGAGAGAGTAGCACTGACATATATATACTACCATGTGCAAAACAGATAGCTATCGGAAAGCTGCTGTATAGAATAGGGAGCCCAGTGCGGCACTCTGTGATGACCTAGAGGGATGGGATGGAAGAGGTAGGGTAGAAGGGAGGCTCAAGATGGAAGGGATATGTATACATATACTTATGACTGATTCACATTGCTGTATGACAGAAACCAACATAACGCCATAAAGCAATTAACCTCCAATTAAAAAAAAAAAGGGGGAGGCAACCCCTTCTCACTTCTGGCTAGTAATTATCATGCAGGAATGTGGGGTTTGTGTTTGCCAGATTTTCCGATAATTCATAACGTTTCAAGAAATGTAGATGAGGATGCAAAATTATAAAATCTCTCAATTTAAAGACTAGCAACAACAACAAAAAAGCTCCTTGACCACTGCTGCAAAGGGCAGTCTAAAATAAACGTGCAGGTAAAATCCAGCCTATATGCTCTCTGGGTGACACCTTCACTCTAAATCCTATGCTGGAGAACTTAGAAAAGCAATTGGAAAATCTACTCAATTGGACAATTTTCTATTATTATACTATTATTGTTTAAGACACCATCCCAAGTACTTTAAATGTGAAATCTCATTTTATCTTTACAAGAATCCTGAGACAAAGGTATTTTGCTATCCTTTTTACAATAGAGGGAAAGGAGGATGAGAAAGGTAAGGTAACTTCTTCAAGGTCACCTATTTAGTTGACCTTGCCTATTGAGTTAGGCAAATTTGTCCTGTGATGAAGCAGGAATCTGAGTCAAAGTTATCTCGTTTAAAACCTTGTGCTTGCTGCGAAATTCCTTAGGTTTCATTATGTCGTGTTTATGCTGCTTCCCTAAGAATTCAGGATTTCCTTTATCACTACGCTGATGCTCATAGGATCCTCAAGCTCTTTTCTAGTTCAGAGCAGCCATGTCAGTCACTAAACCCTCCGTAGAATGAGCTCCTTGCTCTCAGTGCCAGCCCCACTCTTACAGATCCCCTAAACTCTCTCTCATGAGGAAGTCTCCCCCAAGAGTTTCTGAGCCCTGGTGGTTTTGAAAGAGAAACGATGCTATCTATGACACAATCAGTTTCCTCATTTATCCTATTCAAATGGTGGGGGATGGTGGGGAAGGAGAAGGATGTCTGTGAAAGAGTGGGGGTGGGGATCCTGGTGTGAAACAGGAAGTGATTCATTGCACATTTATGTATGATTCAGACAGGAGCTGACAGATGCTTAGAAAATCCTTTAGAAAATGGACAAAATTTTATAGTCCCAAAGACATTTGATTAAAAATCTAAAGCTTGGCACATTGGAGACCTAGAAGATGTATGAGCAGGAAAGTAATAGGAAGGTTCAAAAGTTAACCTGTTCTTTCCAGAACTGGTTAACCTGTGCTTCACCCTACTCCAGGGATACTGGCTCCAATTCTGCTTCTGATGTAGCCCATTGTTAATTAAATCACGGCCCTGGCTCTCTGTTGCTAAAAAGACCTGGATTTTAAAATAGATCTATTGCTTAGCAAATTCTTGTGGGTCTAGGATTTTCATTCAATTCTGATAAGCTTTTTGCCACCTAACTCTCCTCTCCCCTCAATTTATTAAATACGGAGCGGATTACTTGAACTCCTTGGTGCAGCCCAGGGACCGTGTCACTCGAGGAGCTAAAACACATCCTTGGGCTGTTCGGACCAGGTAGGAATGAGTTCAGCCTTTTCACTGGGCAGGTGTGTAAACTGAAGCCCAGTGAAGGATATGACAGCCAAATTTGCAGCAGTGAAGAGAAACTCCAACCTGAGTCAGCCCAAGTTCTTTCCAATATTTCGTACTGCCCCACTCATAAATAAGGGGACAAAGACTCATACTGGAACATAGCCCTTCATCAGTGCTCTTTTGCCTTTCTTTATTCCAACAATAGTTAACACTTACAGAGTGCCTACCATGTGCCTGGTTAAGACCGTTACAAGTGATATTGTTCTTATTCAATCTTCAACCTTCTCCAAAATGCTCATTTTGCAGATGACGAATTTGAAGGGCAGCATGGCTCAGCCACACTTCTAAAGACAGTGCCAAGATTTGAACCTAAATCTCTTCAATGCTCAAGCTGTCCTCTTAGCCATATACCATGCCAAGACTAACAAATCACATACTCTAATTTCTCCGCTTATTCAAAGTTCTGGGGAGACTGGCTGTAAGAGCGTGATTCCCTCCCCTTCACCAACCAGCATAATTAGCATCTCCTAAGAGGTGTGAGACATGCAGAAACTCAAAGCCCCACCCAGGCCTGCTAAATCAGCATCCACATGTTCATAGGATGCCCAGGAAAGGCACAGCTGACACACTGAAGTTTGAGAAGGGCTGGACTAGGGGTTCTTCCATAAAGAAACACGGCATAACAGGAAAGCTCTTTAAGAGCATTTGGTCAAATACCCTGATTTCCTGGAAAAAGGAACGAAGGCTTCAAGAGTGACTCCCTGGGCCCAACTTCTAGATGGTAAAGTAGTTGATTCATTTTCTTAGGCAGTGATACCAAGTGGATGATAAAGATTGGGGCATTTTCTATATATATCCTCTGGGCCTCACGACCTCCATCCTTACCCCAGATATTAGGTAAGGGGTAGAGTGCTATAGTCTATCATCTCTAAACTACTCAGAGTCAATGTCAGACTCCATTTCTTATAGTCTTATTAAATTCAGACCCAGCTATGAAGACTAAACAACAACAACAAAAACAAAAAACTATATTCAGAGACTTGATACTTTTCCTCTTGTTAAACTGAGCTGTGGGAGGTATCATATGCTGAACTAGTACATTTCAAAAGACAAAAACCTTAGTGGTTTAAGGAGTGTTTTTCCCCATTAACATGTTGCTAAGCAACATTTTTACAATATCAGCAGCTCTATAACTGCAAGCTGAATGAATGTCTGGAAATGGAGAAAGAATCAGAGGAACAATGACAGAATTTATTGCCCCTGTTAGCGTTTCGATACTTCCTTTGCTATTGAAGTTGGAGCGATCTCAAATAGGTTAAAGCAGAGATAATGGAACACTTTCTCCCACTTCTGTTAATCAAAACCATGTGATATTCATAAGGGTTATGCCCTAATTTTAGCAATGCATTTTTTTATTAATTTTTATATTATGAAAAACTTCAAACATGCACAAAAATAAAAAGAATAGTATCATGAACTCTCATATATACATAAACCAGCTTTAACAATTTTCAACTAATGGCCAATCTTGCTTTACTTATTTCTATTTTCTCCTTATTTGAATGAAATCCCAGACATATTTTATCTGTAAATATTGCAGTGTTGAAATTGTAAGGTAAAGGCTTTTTTCTTTTTGTAACAAAAATAAGATCATTATGACTCCTCAATCAAAAGTTAATAATAATTATTCTTTAATGTTAACAAATATTCAATCCATGATCCCATTTCCAATTATGTCCTGTTCGCTTTTTCACCACTTTAATGATGATCCAAATAAAGTCTATATTTGAGATGATATATGCCTTAATATTGATTTAATCTATAAGTTCCTCTCCATCTCTTTTTTTTCTTCAATTTATTTAATAAAGAAACCAGATTATTTGTCCTGTAGAGCTTCCTGAAGTATAGATTTTATGCTTGTATCCCTGGGCTATTTGGGAACTATTTGGATCTAAAGTCATAATCAGATTGAGGATTGATTTCTTTTGCTTTTGTTTTGGCAGGACTAATTCACAAGTGACACTATATTGTTGTATCAGGAGGCATATGAGATCCGGTTGTCTCTCTTTTTGTAATGTTAGCAGAACTTTAAGATATATACCATGATCCATTAATTCATTACAGATTGTGAAATGATGATATTCATTTATTAGCTGTAATACTTCTATAAAGAGAAACTTGCCTTCACCATCTATTTGGGTACCAAGCAATATGGTTCATATAGGAAAATAGGATAAATGCATGATTCTTTCTTGTTATTCCGTAGTTTTCAAAATTCCATGTGGGTTTACTAGTATCCTTCCAGGGTAACCAGTTTGGATTTGTTTTGTTGTCATCATAGATGAGATATTTTGCATGCTTCAGTCTTTGACAGCTACTCTTTACATTCAAATGGCCAGGGAGAGCATCTTCAAATTGGCTTAGGTCCCTTGGCAGTGTTGGGGGCGGGGAAGGGGGTATATAAGGCACGATGCTTTTGGGGAGTGAGTACATTAAACATTTTATCTATTTCTTCTATACATGTCTAATCTTTCTAGACTTTGTGTCTTTAATGAGGCCAATTTTGATAAGTTGTATTCTTCTTTAAAATCATCCAGTTCATTTAGGTTTTCAAATTTAAATGCACGGAGTTGTACAAAATAGTCTCTCATGACTTTAAATTTCTTCTGTTTGAAGATTATTTCTTTCTTGTCATTGCTAATTCTATATAGGCATGTGTTCTTTTTTCTGTTTATGTTACCTAGGAGCTTGTCTATATTTATTTTTGCTTTCAAAGAATCAGCTTTTGGACTTATTAATTCTACTCATTCTTTGTTTTCTAACTAAATTCTGCTTTTATGAATTTCTTCTGGTCTCTTTCCCATTACTGTGGTTTTCTTTACTAGCTTTTGTTTTTTGTTTTTAATTTGCTTACATTCACAGTTTGATTTTTGGTGTTGGGGATATTCAATGTTCTCAAATTTTCTCTAGTACTGCTTTAGCTATATACCATTGATTCTAGTGTATGTGGGTGTGTATAGGGGGATGGGGGAACAATCCTGTTAATTTTTAAGAAATACAGTGACCCATGAGTTGTTTAGTAGCAGGATTTTTTCCTTTTTTTTTTTTTTTTTTTTCATTTCCAGGCTAAGGACATTAACAGTTTTGAATTCATTATAGCTTATTCTAGTGCATAGCAACCAGAGAATGCTCTTAGTATCATCTGCATTATTTCAAATTAACTTTTTCTTTTTGGTCTATATGATCAATTCCTGTGGGCACTGCATGTACACTTAGAAAGAAAGTATATTCTCTATTATCTGGGCTTACAGTTGGATACCAACAAGATTTATTTTATTGGTTACATTATTTAAGTCTTCTACATTTCAACTCACTTTTAGTTCATGTTCCTTGTTAAGATTGAGAAAAATATATGAACATTTCCTTATCATCAGTGTGTCTGTTACTTTATCTTTTCATCTTGCTTTTGTTTCTCCTTAATGAAAATACTGTGTTCAGTTCAGTTCAGTTCAGTCGCTCAGTCATGTCCGACTCTTTGCGACCCCATGAATCACAGCACGCCAGGCCTCCCTGTCCATCACCAACTCCCGGAGTTCACTCAGAGTCATATGCATCGAGTCGGTGATGCCATCCAGCCATCTCATCCTCTATAGTCCCCTTCTCGTCCTGCCCCCAATCCCTCCCAGCATCAGTCTTTTCCAATGAGTCAACTCTTCACACGAGGTGGCCAAAGTACTGGAGTTTCAGCTTCAGCATCATTCCCTCCAAAGATATCCCACTGGCATAACTTCATTGTGAAGCGGAACCTCTAGTTTTCCTCCTGTCTCTGTTATGCCTTTTCGTTACATTTCGCCTTGTATGGTAGCAATATCATGACTTTCTCTTTCTTTTTATGTGCATTTCTCTGGTCCAAATTTCCCCTCCCCTTCAAGCACGTTATTTTAGGTATCCACATTGTATATAGCAACATTTTACTTTGCTAACAAGTCAGAAAATTGTTGTTGTTGTTTTTTTCCCCTCTTAATAGGTTCAGTTCAGTTCAGTCACTCAGTCGTGTCCGACTCTTTGAAACCCCATGAATTGCAGCACACCAGGCCTCCCTGTCCATCACCAATTCCTGGAGTTTACCCAAACTCATGGCCATCAGGTTGTTGATGCATTCAAGCCATCTGATCCTCTGCCGTCCCCTTCTCCTCCTGCCCCCAATCCCTCTCAGCATCAGGGTCTATTCCAATGAGTCAACCCTTCGCATGAGGTGGCCAAGTACTGGAGCTTCAGCTTCAGCATCAGACCCTCCAATGAACACCCAGGACTGATCTCCTTTAGGATGGACTGGTTAGATCTCCTTGCAGTCCAAGGGACTCTCAAGAGTCTTCTCCAACACCACAGTTCAAAAGCATCAATTCTTCAGTGCTCAACTTTCTTCACAGTCCAACTCTCACATCCATTCATGACCACTGAAAAAACCTGGGCTTGACTAGATGGACCTTTGTTGGCAAAGTAATGTCTCTGCTTTTTAATATGCTGTCTAGGTTAGTCATAACTTTTCTTCCAAGGAGCAAGCATCTTTTAATTTCATGGCTGCAGTCACTATCTGCAGTGATTTTGCAGCCGAGAAAAACAAAGTCTGACACTGTTTCCACTGTTTCCCCATCTATTTCCCATGAAGTGATGGGACCAGATGCCATGATCTTCATTTCCTGGATGTCTGTACAAAAAAGATCTTCATGACCCAGATAATCATGATGATGTGATCACTAGTCTAGAGCCAGACATCTTGGAATGTGAAGTCAAGTGGGCCTTAGAAAGCATCACTACGAACAAAGCTAGTGGAGGTGATGGAATTCCAGTTGAGCTGTTTCAAATCCTGAAAGATGATGCTGTTAAAGTGCTGCACTCAATATGCCAGCAGTGGCCACAGAACTGGAAAAAGTCAGTTTTCATTCCAATCCCAAAGAAAGGCAATGCCAAAGAATGCTCAAACTACTGCACAATTGCACTCATCTCACACCCTAGTAAAGTAATGCTCAAAATTCTCCAATCCAGGCTTCAGCAACATGTGAACCGTGAACTCCCTGATGTTAAGCTGGTTTTAGAAAAGGCAGAGGAACCAGAAATCAAATTGCCAACATCCACTGGATCATGGAAAAAGCAAGAGAGTTCCGGAAAAACATTTATTTCTGCTTTATTGACTATGCCAAAGCCTTTGACTGTGTGGATCACAATAAACTGTGGAAAATTCTGAAAGAGATGGGAATACCAGGCCACCTGACCTGCCTCTTGAGAAATCTGTATGCAGGTCAGGAAGCAACAGTTAGAACTGGACATGGAACAACAGACTGGTTCCAAATAGGAAAAGGAGTATGTCAAGGCTGTATCTTGTCACCATGCTTATTTAACTTATATGCAAAATACATCATGAGAAACGCTGGACTGGAAGAAGCAAAAGCTGGAATCAAGATTGCGGGGAGAAATATCAATAACCTCAGATATGCAAATGATACCACCCTTATGGCAGAAAGTGAAGAGGAGCTAAAAAGCCTCTTGATGAAAGTGACAGAGGAGAGCGAAAAAGTTGGCTTAAAGCTCAACATTCAGAAAACTAAGATCATGGCATCTGGTCCCATCACTTCATGGCAAATAGATGGGGAAACAGTTGAAATGGTGTCAGACTTTATTTTTCTGGGCTCTAAAATCACTGCAGATGGTGACTGCAGCCATGAAATTAAAAGACACTTACTCCTTGGAAGAAAAGTTATGACCAAACTAGATAGCATATTGAAAAGCAGAGACATTACTTTGCCGATTAAGGTCCGTCTAGTCAAGGCTATGGTTTTTCCTCTGGTCATGTATGGATGTGAGAGTTGGACTGTGAAGAAGGCTGAGCGCTGAAGAACTGATGCTTTTGAACTGTGGTGTTGGAGAAGACTCTTGAGAGTCCCTTGGATGGCAAGGAGATCCAACCAGTCCATTCTGAAAGAGATCAACCCTGGGATTTCCTTGGAAGGAATGATGCTAAAGCGGAAACTCCAGTACTTTGGCCACCTCATGGGAAGAGTTGACTCATTGGAAAAGACTCTGATGCTGGGAGGGATTGAGGGCAAGAGGAGAAGGGGACGACCGAGGATGAGATGGCTAGATGGCATCACGGACTCGATGGACGTTGAGTCTGAGTGAACTCCAGGAGATGGTGATGGACAGGGAGGCCTGGCATGCTGCGATTCATGGCATCGCGAAGAGTCAGACACGACTGAGCGACTAAACTGAACTTAGCTTTAAGCCAACTTTTTCACTCTCCTCTTTCACTTTCATCAAGAGGTTTTTTAGTTCCTCTTTACTTTCTGCCATAAGGGTGGTATCATCTGCATATCTGAGGTTATTGATATTTCTCCCGGCAATCTTGGTTCCAGCTTGTGTTTCATCCAGCCCAGCATTTCTCATGATTTTCTCTGCATATAAGTTAAATAAGCAGGGTGACAATATACAGCCTTAATATACTCCTTTTCCTATTTGGAACCAGCTTGTTGTTCCAAGTCCAGTTCTAACTGTTGCTTCCTGACCTGAAAACAGGTTTCTCAAGAGGCAGGTCAGGTGGTCTAGTATTGCCATCTCATTCAGAATTTTCCACAGTTTATTGTGATCCACACAGTCAAAGTCTTTGGCATAGTCAATCAAGCAGAAATAGATCTTGCTTTTTCGATGATCCAGCAGATGTTGGCAATTTGATCTATGGTTCCTCTGCCTTTTTTAAAACCAGTTTGAATATCTGGACCTTCACAATTCACGTATTGCGGAAGCCTGTTTGGCGAATTTTGAGGATTACTTTACTAGCGTGTGAGATGAGTGAAATTATGCAGTAGTTTGAACATTCTTTGGCATTTCCTTTCTTTGGAATCGGAATGAAAACTGCCCTTTTCCAGTCCTGTGGCCACTGCTAAGTTTTGCAAATTTGCTGACATATTGGGCGCAACACTTACAGAGTATCATCTTTCAGGATTTGAAATAGCTCTACTGGAATTCCACCACCTCCACTAGCTTTGTTCATAGTGATACTTCCTAAGGCCAACTTGACTTCACATTCCAGGATGTCTGGCTCTAGGTGAGTGATCACACCATCATGATTATCTGGGTCATGAAGATCTTTTTTGGATAGTTCTTCTGTGTATTCTTGTCACCTCTTCTTAATATCTTATGATTCTGTTAGGTCCATACCATTTTTGTCATTTATTGAGCCCATCTTTGCATGAAATGTTCCCTTGTTAATAGGAAGCAACAGTTAGAATTAGACATGGAACAACGGACTGGTTCCAAATAGGAGAAGGAGTACATTAAGGCTGTATATTGTCATCCTGCTTATTTAACTTATATGCAGAGTACATCACGAGAAATGCTGGGCTGGAGTAAGCACAAGCTGGAATCAAGATTGCTGGGAGAAATATCAATAACCTCAGATACGCAGATGACACCACCCTCATGGCAGAAAGTGAAGGAGAACTAAAAAGCCTCTTGATGAAAGTGAAAGAGGAGAGTGAAAAAGTTGGCTAAAACTCAACATTCAGAAAACTAAGATGATGGCATCTGGCCCCATCACTTCATGGCAAATAGATGGGGAAACCGTGGTTGACTTTATTTTGGGGGGCTCCAAATTCACTGCAGATGGTGATTGCAGCCATGAAATTAAAAGACTTATGACCAACCTTACAGCATATTCAAAAGCAGAGACATTATTTTGTCAGTATTTGGGTGCATCATATTTTGGATACCTTATACCTTACTATCAGTGCCTTGTGCTCACTCTTGAGCTAGAATATGCAGAGTCCTTAGATGTCTACTGCTCTTCTTAAATTAACCCACCATGGTTTCCTGTGATATTAGAATTCTCCTAGTCTCAGTTTTATCCAACACCTCATTACTTCCCTCTGCTTTCTTCCACATAGATTCCAACATAGCACACACATAGCTGGTGGTTTGTCTCCAGCTTTCCAAATTGTGGGTTTATTATAGATATTATTGATGAACATTGTTTTCCTATCCTAGTTCTCTGTTTCTACAGAAAAGTTTGAAGAAATTGTTAAAAATACACCATCACTATAATTTTCTTCAGTAAAATTTTAAGTCATCTAGCAATACAATATCTGATAATTCTTTACCATGTTGGCAATAGATCCTTGTGTGCAATCTTAAGACTGTTAGAATCCTCAGAATCAGAATCCATTTTATCCCTCCATATTTTGTCTTTCTACAAATGCCTCTTTATACCTAATGGTTTGCCAGCCTTCTGGGAAACTCATTTTATTGGCAAAAGTCTGGACTGAATAAAAGATATCTTTTAGGTTGTAATTAAATTCAGGGCTGTATTCTACATTCTAGTATAACTCCAGTCAATTTTCCTGGTTAGGTCATATGAGGGAAGCACATTAAGAATAAGAAAACAGCATATGTTTTTAACATACTATATCTTTGGAATCATTTATCATGTACCCTTTTCATATTAGTTTCTTATACTTAGTAATGTGTTTACGAATTCTAGCCACTATGGAAAATAGTTTGGAGACTCCTTAAAAGAGAAAAAAAAAAAAACCTGAAAGCTACCATATGATGGGGTCACAGGAGTTGGACACAACTTAGCTACTAAACAACAACAAAAACCATATTATCAGTGGTTTCCTGGGGTGACAGAGATGGGGCAATAAATAGCTTGTGTGTGCTAAGTTGCTTTGGTCATGCCCGACTCTTTGCAGCCCTATGGATTGTAGCCCACCAGGCTCCTCTGCCCATGGGATTCTATAGGCAAGAATACTGGAGTAGGTAGCCATTCTCTTTTCCAGCGGATCTTCCTGACCCAGGAATCAAACCCACATCTCTTATGTCTCCTGCATTGGCAGGCAGATTCTTTACCATTAGCATCACCTGGGAAGGCCCCTAATAAATAGCTTGAGTGTAGGTAATTCTCAGGACAATGGAAATAATCTGTATAATAGTATAATGATGTATTCTTGTCACTGGGCATTTGTCCAAACCCACAAAATGTATGCAACACTACTGAAAATGAACCATAAGGGAAACTGATCTTTGAAAAAAAAAAAAGAATAAAAAACAACAATGAAGAGTACAACACAAATGAAGGAATTCAATTCTCTTGTGCATGAATTAGTAATTATATAAAATTACAATTTTATGGCAATATCTATAAGCTAACTCTGGTTCAAGTCATCTTGAATATATGAGAAAAAAATTACTAAGCATTTATAATGTTCTGAACATTATATGTCCTAAGTGTTTTACACATTTTAACTAATTTATTCCACACAATATGCTTTAGGACATGCTTGTGTTTATTATTTTATCCATATAGAAACTGAGGCACAGAGAATTTAAACAACTTGCCCATGAGCATACAGTTGTTAAGCAGTAGTGCCAAAATTCAAACTCAATTAATCTCAACCCAAAGCTCATTATCTTAACTAGTATGTAAATATTTTTACTGGGAAGGTATCATTTTAAAAGCAGTCAGTGTCCTCTACTTATTCCAACAAGTCAGTTATAAACAAGCCATTAAAATCCCCATGCCTCCCTGGCTTCTATTCTTTGATTATGATATAAAAACTACTCTATTAATTCCTATAAGTCAGGGATCAGAGGAAACGTTTTATGTGTGTGGAACATTATTATTGTCTAATAGTCATTGTATTTACTTCAAAAAGTATTTCTTCTATAAAGTGGATGGCTTCTGAAAACTTCTTATCCTTCAGAAGTCTTTGTTCATTATTCCACAACCTCCTCAGCAACAAATTCCTTTATACTGTTTCAACTGCTGCAAACACTATCATCTGAAGTTTATTACACGTGTGAGCTCATAAGTTCTTTAGATGAATCATCCCATTTAATCTCTGTAACAACACATAGAGGCAGGTAATATAACTATCCCAGTTTTATAAAGAGGAAACTGAATTCGCAGAGGTTTTAAAAATCACCCCAGATCATGCTCCTTAGTAAGCAGAACCTTACTCTTTCAGGTTCCATAATCACACCTCTTAATGCTCGCATTAAACTGACCTGGCATGGTATAAAGTGGTGGTGATGTGTTTGTGGTGACACAGCATTAGCCATGTTTTCAGATGAAAATACTAGCCCATGCAGCTACTGCCATTCATCCATAGTCAGAGGGGATTATGCAAGGAAGTAGATACATTTTGACTTTTAGACGCTTCCTATCATGTCACCTGGCCTTCCCAGGGGGCTTGTCAGTAAAGAGTCCACTTGCCAGTGCAGGAAACACAGGTTCAATTCCTGAGTCAGGAAGATCCCCTGGAAAAGGAGATGGCAACCCACTCCAGTATTCTTGTCTGGGAAATCCCATGGACAGAGGAGCCTGACAGGTTACAATCATGGGGTTACAAAAATGTTGGACATGACTAACAACTAAACAACAGCAAGATAACTTTGCCTGTCATGGAGTACAGCAGCTTAGTACATACTCATTTAAAGAACATAAAAAGGTATTTTTTTTTAGGTTAAGAAAAAATACCCTTCAAGCAAGATATCAAAGAGACATGTGCACTGTCATATTTATTCCAGCATTATTCACAGTTGCCAAGATACAGAAACAATTTAAGAGCCCATCCCAGATGAATGGATAAAAATGTATATACACTTATACACACACACACACAAACATACATACATTTAAATGTATACATATTTATCTGTATATATATGTAATGTGTATATATATATGTGTGTGTGTGTATTTGTATATATTAATATATATACACATATAAAATGAAGCCATTTATAACAACATGGGTGGACCCTAAGCACATCATACTAAATGAGACGTCAGACAGAGAAAGGCAAGTACTGTACTCTGTTGTTGTTTAGTTGCTTGGGTCATGCCCAACTCTTTGCAACCCTGTGGACTACAGTCTGCCATCCATGGGATTTCCCAGGCAAGAATACTGGAGTGGGTTGCCATTTCCCTCTCCAAGGGATCTTCCCGACTCAGGGATCAAACCTGCATTTCCTGCATTGCAGGCAGATTCTGTACTGCTGAGCCATAAGGGCAGCCCATAACTACTGTATGATAGCACTTATATGTAGAATCTAAAAAAAAAGTCAAACTTGTAAAAACAGAGTAAAGGTGGTTACCAGGGGCTGAGGAGTGGAGGGATAGGACATGTACTTTTTTAATGGTACCTTATAATGAGTAGTAAATAAGCCCTAGGATCTAATGTACAGTATAATGAATATAGACAACAGTACTATATTACAATTATCAAACTTTCTAAGAGACAAGAAACAAATGTTTCCAACCACTAAAAGGAAAGGACACTTATCTAATGTGATAAAGGTACTAATTATCACTACAATGGCTATTAAAATTTATGTGTATCAAATGAACATGCTGTATACCTTAAATTTGGCTTCCCTGGTAGCTCAGATGGAAGAGCATCTCCTGCAATGCGGGAGATCTGGGTCCGATCCCTGGGTTGGGAAGATCCCCTGGAGAAGGGAATAGCAATCCACTCCAGTATTCTTGCCTGGAGAATTCCACAGACAGAGGAACCTGGTGAGCTACAGTCCATGGAGTCACAAAGGGTCAGACATGACTGAGGAGCTCGCACACACACATACCTTAAATTTGTACATTGTTAGAAGGAAACGGCTACCCATTCCAGTATTCTGATCTGGAGAATTCTGGATCAGTCCATGGGGTTGCAAAGAGTTGGACATGACTGACTTTCACATATATCAAACATATTTTAATAAAAAGTATAGAAAAAATATCCTTCTTGATCATGGGATCTTATCAATTTTTTACTCTCCTCCCTTCATACCCATTGTCAGTTTGTTTATTCATCTTAGCCAAAGGATTTTAAAGTCAAAGCCTTTATGGTCAGAAAGAGCACACAAACGAGTGAAATAGACTGAGTGAAGAGTTCAAACCATCCCCAAAGAAGCAAATACTATTTGGCTTGTGGACAAACAATGTCATCTGGCCTAGATAGTCGAGGTATACATCAAAGGAGTGGTTCCAATGAGCCCAGACTTGTGCATCATTCATAGAAAAATACTAAATTCACTAACTTGAGATATGTGGTTTTCTTTAATTAACATTAATCTTTTGATGTTCTGACTATCTAGTTTTTGTTGTAAAACTTCTACATATCCTGGCTCCTCCCCTGGATCTTCAGAGCAGTCCCTCAGAGCTCTATGAGGGGCTGTCTTCTGAGCTTAAGTCTTCAGCAGTCTGCCAAATAAAACATAAATCTCAGCTTTCAGGTTGTGCATTTGTTTGCAGTCCACAAACGGTAGCCTAGTTTTGGAAAATGGATCCTTAAACTCTGAACATATTTAAGTGAAACTTACATATGGGCCTCAGTCTTGTCAAATATCAATTTTTTTTTTCATGAGAATCCAGAAAACCAGAGTTGATTATTAAGTCTTCAGTTTTTAGATGACTGACAACTAAGTTAAAAATGTATAAATTCTATATTGTCTAGCAAAAAATCATTCAATCCCAGGTTTTGCCAGGTCAGCATAGTCTTTAAAGAAATACACATGGATGACTTTACGATAGGCGGAATGAGAGAGGAAAAAAAAAAAAACAGGATGAGAAGAGACTGATAGAAATAAGGCTTTCATTCTTTTATTGAATCTACCATGTACCAGGCCATGTGCTGGTTAATTGGGATACAGTGGGGAATAAACCAGGCAATATTCCTGCCTTAGTGAAGTTCAGAGTCTAGAATGGTAAATAGGCAAACAAACAGAAATTACACTATGGTAAGGCTAGTCACAGCCGTTCAGGGTGTGAGGCTCAGTTAAGACAGCATATCATTTGGACTTAAGGTAAAGTCACTCAGTCGTGTCCAACTCTTTGCGACCCCATGGGCTGTAGCCTACCAGGCTTCTCTGTCCATGGGATTTTCCAGGCAATAGTACTGGAGTGGATTGCCATTTCCTTCTCCAGGGGATCTTCCCGACCCAGGGATCGAACCCAGGTCTCCCACATTGTAGACAGACGCTTAATCATCTGAGCCACCAGGGAAGTCATTTGGACTTAACGAATACAGATTTTTTTCTGAGAAAAATAGCACAGCTAAGACTTAAAAATGAGAGAATTACTAACTATGGAATTATTAGGTATTATTAGTTTTAATCATATTCCAGGCATACTGCTAACACATTCAATGCTTATAACATGTTATGAAGAAGTTAGATGATGAAGAGGTGATGATGGTCACCTCACCTTTTACAGATGAGGAAACATAAATGTAAGAAACACAGCTAGCTAGTAGCCAAGCTAGGAATCAATTAGATTTGATTCAAGTGTGTCTGACTCCAAAATTCAAGCATGTTCATAACAATTATTAGATTGATGTTTATGGAGCATTCACCATGTGTCCATCACTTTTCCAAATGTTCTGCTGCTGCTGCTGCTGCTGCTGCTGCTAAGTCGCTTCAGTCATGTCTGACTCTGTGCGACCCCATAGATGGCAGCCCACCAGGCTCCCCAGTCCCTGGGATTCTCCAGGCAAGAACAATGGAGTGGGTTGCCATTTCCTTCTCCAATGCATGAAAGCGAAAAGTGAAAGTGAAGTTGCTCAGTCATGTCTGACCCTCAGCGACCCCATGGACTGCAGCCTACCAGGCTCTTCCATCCATGGGATTTTCCAGGCAAGAGTACTGGAGTGGGGTTCCATTGCCTTCTCCGCTAATATGGGTTTATTCCTCACGTTAGAAAATCTCATGAAAATCTTCTGCGATACTGTTATTGTTTCCATTTTCTGGATGAGGACAGTAAGGCTCACAGAGATCCAGCTCTTTTCCTATAGTGTTACACAACTAGTTAGTGTAGACCTAGGACCGGAACTCAAGGAGGACTGTTCTTAAACACTGGGCAAGAGGATGGTGGGCAGGAGGAGGGCAATGAGTGTTCTAGATGGAAGGAATCCCATATGTATAGGCATGGAATTAAGATGATATGACCCACAGCAGGGATTTTTTTTCAAGTCTAACATGCCTGGATATGACAAGAGAAAGTTTTGAAGCAGTTTGATATTCAACTTGGGTACAAAATTGAGAGCTTATAGGGCTTAATATGCTTTGTTGTTTTTTTTTTTTTCTCTAGTAAGTGCTTGGAGAGCTTCACTGTCAGATGGGAACAGATGATGGGACACCAGTTTCAGCTTAATTCCATCTGCTGATGTGCCTAGGAAAATTATTTTTCTGTTCTTAATGGGCAGGAGTTTGGGATACCAAAATACTTGTACATTGAAGTCTGGTTTCCAAGAATCTAGGTTATCAAAGGCATCATTTCCTAACAAAGAGGCTCTTGACTTTTAATTCCATTTGGCCAGTGTTTCCTCCGTATCTCCTTCTCCAGAGAACATTTAGTCCCCCAGTTGAAAGCACCAATGTAGAAGGCAGGGTTCTCACCCAGGAAATTGTGAAACATAATGCCCTAGATCCATGTGGTAACACCACGAGCTTGTCAGCATGTGGCCCATTTGGGGGATTTTTTTTTCCCTCTTTATGCAGCATTTAAAACATGTAAAAGAATCCAAGCCCAATGAAGAGGGAAGAGGAAGATGAAAACCTAATCCTCCCTGCATAATAAAGACAAAATTCAAGACTTGTTTAAAAGAGGATAAGGCAGATTTTTCCCTTTATGTGTGATTTTGATTTTTCAAGAACTACATGTGGTATTTCTATAAAGATGAACAAATTAACCAGGTGGTTATTAACCAAGGGTAGGGTAACTAGGTGTTCAGTTCTCCCTGTGCCACTGACCTGCTTGGGAATGTTGAGAAACTAAGTCTCCCTCTAATAGCCTGTTCTCTTATTCTGTATGCCTGTAGCCTTTACAGGGAGCTGGATTTATTTCTGATGTATCACTGTTGCCCTCCACACCAGTATATAACACTGGTCTACCAGGGTATCTTGAAGGTCAGCTTCAAATATCCAGTGTCTCTATGACTTAGGCAGAGGGGGGAAAAATTAAAAAAAAAATTCTATGGCAGTTTGGAAAAAAAAATTTTTTTGGATCAAAAGGAAAAACACATTCTATAAAACACTGAATTTCTGGCTGTAGTACACACTGAACACTCTATTAATTAACTTCTTATCTGGCTTCTTATCTACCTTCTCCTGAAGGTAGAGTGAATCGAAGGTTCAATTTTAATCATGAAAAACCTGAGTGTACCTAGCTATAAATTCTCAAGTGAACTCCAAGGAAGGCAGTGTGTAGCCCTAGGTAATATGGAGTCAACTTCAGGTAACAGGAGGTGACAGAGTTGGGCTGGGTGGGCATAAACCATGCCAATGGCCTGTGATTAAACAACAAATCTGTCTAGTTGCTATGTTTTGCCTGAGAAAATGTGAATGGTGTGTCTGATTGTCCAATTTCTATGATGCATTGGAGGAAGTATCAACACTAATAACTAAATATGTAGCAATGACTCACTAAGTACCAGGCATGGTACTTTTGTTCAGTCTTTGTTTTAATAAATACTTATTGAATGCTTACCATGTGCTCAGACATGCTTTTTGGCAGCTGAGATGCATCAGTGAATAAGTAAGCAAGATCTCTGTCCTCAAAGAACTTAGAGTTGCAATAAATAAACTATAAGTAATAGTAAACAAGTAAACCAAATAGCATATGAGAAGGTGATAAGTGCTAGAGTAGATTAAAGGGGATCTAGCATGCTGATGGGAGCCAGAAGCTGGGCTATTGCTGCCACTTGGGAATGACCCTGAAAGATCTAGAAAATAAAACAATCAAAGAGAACTCCCTTTGAATTCTGTGTCTTAGTCTGAGTTCTCTGACAGTAAACCACAAGGACTTGGGTACAGGTAGTTTATTGAAATATGATCCCAGAAAGCAGAAGTGAGGAAGTGAAAACAATTTGCAAAAGAAAAAGCAACACAAATGAATATATTATGAAGGTTGTTGATTTTAAGCAACAAGAGGTGGATTCTTTTAATGAGAAGTATCCAGAATCTCAGGGCTTCCCTAGTGGCTCAACAGTAAAGAATCTGCTTGCAATGCAGGAGGCACAGGAGATGCAGGTTCGATCCCTGGGTTGGGAAGATTCCCTGGAGGAGGAAATGGCAACCTATTCCAGTATTTTTACCTGGGAAATTCCAGGGACAGAGGTGCCTTGGTGGGGTACAGTCCATGTGGTCACAGAGTCAGACTTGACTGAGCACACACTCACATATCCAGAATTCCTTCCAGGACTGTTCATGTGAAGGCCAAAAGGATGGGATATTTAACCAGTCCCACTGGATGAGGGTTTTATGCAAGGATGTTCACTCTTTTGAAATTCTGTACTGTACCTGTTTAGAGGTTAAATGAGTCCTCTGGCCCAGAAGAAAACTCTGAGGCATAAGAGCTGAAAGATAATGGCAGGCCCTTGAGGTAGAACACTGAACTTGCATGACACTGCTCCCCACACTGCAGCTGAAATAAAAGACACATCAAGGGCAGATAAGGCAAGCGACCCAATTCTCTCTCAGGACTCCATTTAGGAGCATCTAAGATAAAGTCAGTGGCAAAGGAATCTGGAAAATGTATCTCAGTTCCAAGACTGGATCAATGAGCAGTTTCAGAGAGCAGATTTAAGGCTAAGAGTCATTAGCTAAACCACATAAGATGCTGAGTAAACACTGGATATGCAAATTAGGAGATCTCGGATGGAGGCATGCATGCATCCGGATGGTATTCAAAGCCAAGATGAGATGAGATCAACAAAGAAGCATGAATAGAGAGAGTAGAGTGTACATAGAATGAGCAATCCCAGTCATTAAGAGGGTGGGAAGAAGAAGAGCAATCAGTCAGGGAAACAGAAGAAAAAAACAAGAGAAGGTTGTGTCCTAGAGCAGAGATCCCTACTTCTTCAGCACCAGGGACAAAAAGCAGAGATATTACTTTGTCAACAAAGGTCCATCTAGTCAAAGCTATGGTTTTAACAGCAGTCATGTATGGATGTGAGACTTGGACCATAAAGAAAGTTGAGCAGCGAAGAATTGATGCTTTTTTTTAATGTTAATCCTTTTTTATATATGAATTTATTTATTTTAATTGGAGGCTAATTACTTTACAATATTGTGTTGGTTTTGCCATACATCAACATGAATCTGCCACGGGTGTACACGTGTTCCCCATCCTGAATCCTCCTCCCTCCTTCCTCCCTGTACCATCCCCCTGGGTTATCCCAGTGCACCAGCCCTGTGTATCCTGTATCATGCATCCTGGACTGATGATTCATTTCCCATATGATATTATACATGTTTCAATGCCACGCTCCCAAATCATCCCACCCTCACCCTCTCCCACAGAGTCTAAAAGACTGTTCTATACATCTGTGTCTCTTTTGCTGTCTCGCATACAGGGTTATCGTTACCATCTTTCTAAATTCCATATATATGCATTAGTATACTGTATTGGTGTTTTTCTTTCTGGCTTACTTCACTCTGTATAATAGGCTCCAGTTTCATTCACCTCATTAGAACTGATTCAAATGTATTCTTTTTAATGGCTGAGTAATACTCCACTGTGTATATGTACCACAGCTTTCTTATCCATTCATCTGCTTATGGACATCTAGCTTGCTTCTATGTCCTGGCTATTATAAATAGTTCTGTGATGAACATTGGGGTACACGTGTCTCTTTCAATTCTGGTTTCCTCAGTGTGAATGCCCAGCAGTGGGATTGTTGGGTCGTATGGCAGATGCTTTTAAACTGTGGTGTTGGAGAGTCCCTTGGACTGGGAGTCCCTCGGACTGCAAGGAGATCAAACCAGTCAATCTTAAAGGAAATCAACCCTGAATACTCATTGGAAGGACTGATTCCTAAGCTGAAACTCCAACACTTTGACCACCTGATGCAAAGAAATAACTCACTGGAAAAGACCCTGAAGCTGGGAAAGATTGAAGGCAGGAGGAGAAGGAGATGACAGAGAATAAGGTGGTTAGATGGCATCACCAACTCGACAGACATGAGTTTGAACAAGCTCCAGGAGTTGGTGATGGACAGGGAAGCCTGGAGTGCTGCAGTCCAAAGAATCACAAAGAATTGGACATGCCTGAGTGACTGAACTGAACTGAACTGGGGGTAGGGGGATGGTTTTGAGATGATTTACATGCATTTACATGCATTGTGCACTTTATTTCTATTATTATTACATCAGCTCCACCTCAGTTCATCAGGCATTAGATCCTGGAGTTTGGGGACCCATGTGACTGAGAGTACAAGGAAAACTGGATTGAGCCAGATAGTGTTTAATTTTTTACTTTTTCTAAATTGGGGGTATAGTTGCTTTACAATATATATAATATTTATATTTCTGCTGTATAATGAAGTGAATCAGCTATATGTGTGTGTATATATATATATGTATACATATATATATCTTCTGCCTCTTGGACCTCCCCCTACAATACCACCCATCTAGGTCATCACAGAGCACTGAGCTGAGCTCCCTACAACCAGATGAAGTTTTGCCAGTCCATGAAAGGGAGAAGAGAATCAAGGAACTGACTGCAACAACTGATGCAGGATAAGGGGATAGTGAGGGTATCAAAAGGAAGAGGGACAGTGAAAATCTTGTAGGATCATGGAATGGAGGACCTTGTAAGACCAAAGGATTGTTGAGGTACTACAGGCAGAGTTAGAGAGAACGGGTTGTCAGGGAAAGGGATATATGAAATGAAAATAATTCAGAGTTTCAAGTTATTGCTCATGAAATGAATTTAGGAATATAATTCCAGAAATCAGTTCATTCACTTTTAATGGTCATTGGCTTAATAACTGCCCCAATTCTGGCCTGTGTCCACTTTGCATGTTTAGATTCAATATAAATCAATAAAGCTACTAATAAACCTATACTAACAAAAGTTAAATTGTGATATACGAGAGGGTATCTTATTTGTCATTGGGATTTCACGCTGATTTTAACCTAAGTCATTCCTATTACCTCTAATGATCTTACAAAATTGTTAGGGGAACTCTGTGGTTCCCAGCTGACATATGATTTTTACAATGGGTTCAAAATGCTTCCTTTGAGGAGGAAGCCAGTTCCAAGGTTCCAAAAGAATGAACATGCGGCTGCTTTTGATAATTCAGGAACTCACAGTTCTGTTGCAAACTGGTGTTAAGACTAAAAAGCAGATTTTGCTGTTTCCTCCTCAACTTATTTCATAAAAGCCTCCTAACTGGTTTATCCTTCTGTAGTCTCTTTCTCATTGAAACCAACCTAGCTTGCAGCTTCTCAAGATGCAGTTTACCATGTGATTTCCTACTTCTGAACCTTTCAAAGGCTCCCAGTGAATTAAGGGTAAAATTCAAATGTCTTAGTTTGGCACTTACTTAAGACCATTGACTGAATTCATGTATTAAAAAAATAATAATTACTCAATATACCTAGATTTCACCCAAACTAGTGTTAGTTGCTCAGTCGTGTCTGACTGACTCTTGGTGACCAATGGACTATAGCCTGCCTGGCTCCTCTGTCCACAGGATTCTCCAGGCAAGAATACTGGAGTAGGTTGCCATGCCCTTCTCCAGGGAATCCTGCTGACCCAGGGATCGAACCTAGATCTCTTGCATTGCAGGTGGACTCTTTACCATCTAAGCATTCTAACACTCATAACTGTGTATGAGTTTCTGCTGAGACAATTTCTGTCTCTCTTCATTTCTACCAAAGATCACCAAATGGAGACTCGCTGGTTTCCAAAATCAGTTTCCTTTCATTAAACCTAGTCTGATCATTTATTTACAGAAGTCTGGTAGAGAATAACCATTTCTTCTAGAGTCTCTTTTACATCTGCTTCACTGGAGCTTTCCCTAAGGACTGCATAGAAAGATGTTTTCCTAATTGATTTTAGTCATTTTCCTTAGAACTGGAAAATTAATTAAAATTCTGCTGAATGATGAACACGCGGCTTGGTTGAGTTTCTGCTAGGAAATTCATGCACACCCTGAGTACCTAATATTTTTAATTTATGACAAACTTTTTCTTAACTTGATATTGATTTCTATTTTTTCCACCTTCCAGAAAGGCCCTTTTTCTCTGCCCCTTCTAACATTTTCCCTGGTGGCTCAGTTGGTAAAGAATCTGCCTGAAATGCCGGAGATCTGGGTTTGATTCCTGGGTCTGGAAGATCCCCTGGAGATGGCAACCCACTCCAGCACCCTGTTGCCTGGAGAATTCCATGAACAGAGGAGCTAGGGAGGCTGCATTCCATGGGGTCACAAAGAGTTGGACACAACTGTATGACTAACTTTCACTTTCTTTTCTAATATTTAATTTCAATGTACTTTTGGGGAACCCATGAAAGGAAGTGAATTCTCCCTTCTCAGATGCCTCTTTGCTATGTACTACATACTTCTTCTGTGATGCTTGTTTAAGGGGAAATTTCACTATTTACAGGCCATGGACTTTCTGTAAAAGGCCCCTTGGCATTTACCCCAAACTTTGAGAAAGAGGACAGAGACAGTGCTACCAAAAGCCACAGTCCATGATTAGGGGAAATGAGGAACCCACAGTGCAGCAAGGAAGGGTGGGGCCAAGACAGGACCCAGCTTGGCCTCTGACAATGATGATGAACAGCTTGAAAACTTACCATGGAAAGATCTCTTCCCTTATTACAGAAGTATCTTATTTAGTCAACAAATAAAAATGAAGACCTAATACACTGTAGATAAAATATGCATAAAAATGAATATGATCCCTGACCTCATGGAGATAAAATTATGGGCAGGTGGAGGCTTGGGTGAGGTGCCAGGAATCCTCAAGACCACCTTCAGATGATAATCAGTAAAGGTAAAATGCAATAGGACAGAGTCCAAGAGAAACCAGGTGCAAGCTTCCAGCTATCTTTTCCCAGCAGAGGCACACAGCAATGCTTAATTCTCCCAACAATAATGTGTGACAACATGTAGAAAACATGCCCAGCAAGGAGGCTCACCTGAGCCTTGGTATCCACAGTGGAAGTTAGTCATACAGGCAGGGGACTCCTGTAGGACTAATCTTAGTTACTCAATCTTCAGCATTGACCCCGGAGGTCAAACTGATACAGCATGGTCCAGGGCCCCAGATGAGCAAAAACAGGTTGTTGTTTCCTTGTTAAATTGCATCTGAGTCTTTGCGACCCTGTGGACTGTAGCCCGCCAAGTTCCTCTATCTATGGGATTTCGCAAACAAGAATACTGAAATGGGTTGCCACTTCCTTCTCCAGGGAATCTTCTTGTCCCAGAGATTGAACCCACATCTCTTGCATTGGCAGGTAGGTGGATTCTTTAACACTGAGTCATCTGGGAAGCCCATAAAAACACATGTTCACTATAAATTACACTATTAGCATAAACTATCTGGCATGGCCCAAGTCTTCATATGTACAAAGATGCTCTTACTGGGCAGTATATTCTGATGACTTAGAGGTTATCTTCTAGGAGTTCATCAAGGACCTGTCCTGAAGACCTGTGGAATATATAGAGTCTGCACAGCTTGGGATGCACTCTAACATTCTAGTATTCAAGGAATCAGAAATACACCAGAAATGAGCTCTGGCACTTTCTTCATCCCATACAATTAACAAGCCCACCATGTTTCCCTTTATGCTTTTTCTCCTGTCAATTATGCTTAGAGTTGGCTAGTTGGATAACAGAAGGCAATGGCCTTCTATGAATAAGCATTTGCTTAGCAACCATTGATCATGGCTAGCACTTTAGTGGACTACCCACCTTTTGCCACTGATGGCTGCGCTAATTTAACGTGTGGTAATAAACTCATAGGATTGCTGTTTTCATGAGTTAAAAGCCAGCTTTGGTTCAAAGAAATCCTCTCTTCACCAAAACCCAGTCTAAGACTTTAGTATTTAGTGGCTATTCAACTGCAAGTTAACTTACTAACTTATTGACAACATATCAGGTCAATTCAGTTCAGTTGCTCAGTCATGTCCAACTCTGTGCGACCCCATGAATCGCAGCATGCCAGGCCTCTCTGTCCATCACCAACTCCTGGGGTTCACTCAGACTCACGGCCATCGAGTCAGTGATGCCATCCAGCCACCTCATCCTCTGTCGTCCCCTTCTCCTCCTGCCCCCAATCCCTCCCAGCATCAGAGTCTTTTCCAATGAGTCAACTCTTTGTATGAGGTGGCCAAAGTACTGGAGTTTCAGCTTCAAGATCATTCCCTCCAAAGAAATCGCCAGGCTGATCTCCTTCAGAATGGACTGGTTGGATCTCCTTGCAGTCCAAGGGACCTTCAAGAGTCTTCTCCAACACCACAGTTCAAAAGCATCAACTCTTCGGCGCTCAGCTTTCTTCACAGTCCAATTCTCACATCCACATATGACCACTGGAAAAACCATAGCCTTGACTACGCGGACCTTTGTTGGCAAAGTAATGTCTCTGCTTTTCAATATGCTATCTAGGTTGGTCATAACTTTTCTTCCAAGGAGTAAGTGTCTTTTAATTTCATGGCTGCAGTCACCATCTGCAGTGATTTTGGAGCCCCAAAAAATAAAGTCTGACACTGTTTCCACTGTTTCCCCATCTATTTTCCATGAAGTGATGGGACCAGATACCATGATCTTCATTTTCTGAATGTTGAGCTTTAAGCCAACTTTTTCACTCTCCACTTACACTTTCATCAAGAGGCTTTTTAGTTCCTCTTCACTTTCTGCCATAAGGGTGGTGTCATCTGCATATCTTAGATGTGACGACACCTCAGATGTGTTGTCAATGGAGGCTGCGACGACACGCAGAGTGCAGCCTGCCCCACGTCCGAGGTCAGGGACAGAAGTCAGGAGGACCCCACGCTGGAGGGACGGCGGCTGGGAGGAGCTGCCCCCGCCTGAGGCCAGGGGCAGTGGCCAGGAGAAGTGACCCCACGTCCAAGGAGCGGTGGCTGCAGGGGCACCAGAGGGCCTAGAGGAGCTATTCCACGTTCAATGTCGGGAGGGGCAGCAGTGAGGAGATACCCCTCATCCAAGGTAAAGAGCAGCAGCTGTGCTTTGCTGGAGCAGCCGTGAAGAGATAACCCACGTCCAAGGTAAGACAAACCCAAGTAAGACGATAGGTGTTACAAGAGGGCAGACACACTGAAACCATACTCACAGAAAACTAGTCAATCTAATCACACTAGGACCATAGCCTTGTCTAACTCAATGAAACTAAGCCATGCCCTGTGGGGCCACCCAAGACGGGCGGGCATGGTGGAGAGGTCTGACACAATGTGGTCCACGGGAGAAGGGAATGGCAAACCACTTCAGTATTCTTGCCTTGAGAACCCCATGAACAGTAGGAAAAGGCAAAATGATAGGATACTGAAAGAGGAACTCCCCAGGTCAGTAGGTGCCCAATATGATACTGGAGATCAGTGGAGAAATAACTCCAGAAAGAATGAAGGGATGGAGCCAAAGCAAAAACAATACCCAGCTGTGGATGTGACTGGTGATAGAAGCAAGGTCCAATGCCGTAAAGAGCAATATTGCATAGGAACCTGGAATGTCAGGTCCATGAATCAAGGCAAACTGGAAGTGGTCAAACAGGAGATGGCAAGAGTGAATGTTGACTTCTAGGAATCAGCAAACTAAAATGGACTGGAATGGGTGAATTTAACTCAGATGACCATTATATCTACTACTGTGGGCAGGAATACCTTAGAAGAAATGGAGTAGCCATCATGGTCAACAAAAGAGTCCAAAATGCAGTACTTGGATGCAGTCTCAAAAATGACAGAATGATCTCTGTTCGTTTCCAAGGCAAACCATTCAATATCACAGTAATCCAAGTCTATGCCCCAACCAGTAATGCTGAAGAAGGTGAAGCTGAATGGTTCTATGAAGACCTACAAGACCTTTTAGAACTAACACCCAAAAAAAGATGTCCTTTTCATGATAGGGGACTGGAATGCAAAAGTCAGAAGTCAAGAAACACTTGGAGTAACAGGCAAATTTGGCCTTGGAATTGACAACATATAGAGATGGTTTAATATTAGCTGGTGGGTACTAGGGCTGGTATGTTGACAGAATCAATTTAGATGAATTGATCCAGGCACACAAGAGTCTCAATTTCAAATAGCATCTCTAAGAATTTCTTAAAGAATTAATTTCCAAAATGTTTTTCCTGTAAATTATATCAGTAAAAAGTTTATTCATACATAAATGTGCTTATACTCTGGTATATACATATTTATTTAACTATAAAGTATATATAAGCCCTACTATTTTAATATATTATGTCATAAAACAATTTTATATGTTTTAGAGAATAAAATAAATAATATTAAAATAGATTATAAAATATTAAAAGAAAATTTAATTTGATACCATTTATTATTGGTATACAATGTGACGATCATTTATTATTTCAAAAAATACTGATTTAACATTTTGTGGCAAACCAATTTGAAGCTTTGGTTTTAAGTTTCAGGTCATGTTTCTATTAATGTAATACTTTAAGAGCTGAAGAAGATTCTCACAAAGATGTGATTTTTCAGAACTTCATTGAGAAAATAATTTAAACCATTCCTGATTTTATTTTGACTACCTCCACAAACACAGGAACTATCAGTATTTTCAAAGTAAGAGTTTACTTGCTTCTTTCTTTGAAGAAACAGTCTCTGAAAATGAATATAGAAAAATTCCTCTTGACCTCTATCCCTATAGACATACTTCATATATTTTTTGTTGCTTCCAATCCCCAGTGAACAAAAATCTATGTTCTTCACAAAAATCAATTCTTATGGTTGATTAATAATCAGAATAATTATTCTGATTAATCAGCAGAAATAATCACAATGCATGGTCAAATAAAGGATTTTGAGGCAAATCAAAAAAAAATCAATTCTGAGAATATAGCTTTCCTTCATTGTATAGTGGACAAGTCTGAACAACACAATACCAGTTCAAGATGCGATACAAGCTACAATGAAAATAAAGTAATAAACTTGCAGGTGTGTGTGTTAATTGCTCAATCGTGTCCTACTCTTCGTGACCCCATGGACTGTACCCTGCCAGGCTCCTCTGTCCATGGAATTCTCTAGGCAAGAACACTGGAATGGGTAGACATTCCCTTCTTCCTAAGCTAGGGATTGAATGTGGGTCTCCTGTGTTGCAGGCAGATTCCTTACCATCTAAACCACCAGGGATTCCCAGAGGTGTACATAGCACATGACAAAAAATAGTATGATCTCATATAAACAAATTCTTGTGCCAACTTGGGAAGCAAACAGGACCACTAGGCTAAAAACACATTTGACTGTATATTTTCATCTTCTAGAAAAATGCTTCTCAAAGTACATCCCTGAGACCAACAGCAACAGCATCATCCAGAAACTCAGTAGAAGTGTTAAATGTTCAGGGCCCATCACAGACCTACTGAACGAGAAACTCTGAGGTGTGACCTCTAGCCTGCCAGATGTTTCTGGCACATAATAAAGTTTTAGAATCTTAAGTTCCAATATGCCTTTGTGTAACATAAACTTAGTTTTTTTCAAGTCATAATGGCTTCCCACCATCACTGGATATTCTGTCAAGGTACTGTTTACACATAAGGCTAAGTTCATAGTTCAAGATAGAAGACAATAGTTTTTAAAGTTCTCCAGGTAATTCTCCAATGTACATCCAAGGGAAGAAAAGACCACATTAAAAAAAATTCTCATTTTCTATGGGCACAGCCATATGACAAGAGGTAGGAAAATAGTGGATAATTAGGCAAGGAACAACAAATAAATAATTTAGACATTATTTCAATATCCTCACCTTTGGCTATTATCATTTCTATCATTAGGATATTTAAGCCCTGGAGTAGTAGTAGCAAATTGGAGAATACCTAAAAGTATCAGAACATATTTCTTTAAGACTATTTTTCTAAAGTAAATTCTTTACAATAGTAATTCTATGGGATATTCTATCCAAAGATTTAAAAAGTTACGGAAGTTTGGGAAACACAGTTAAACAGATCTCTTGACTACTTATTGTAGGAATTCTTAGAGCCTTTCATATTATTAATCTCCTAGAAAAAGATTACTGTATAGAGTATTTCTGAAACATTTTTAAGGAACACTTTTGCCTAGAAATACCTATCAGTGGCTAGAGGGCTATTAGTATTCCACATAAAACACTTTAGAAAGCACTGACTTGTGTCAAAAATAGACTGTATATGTAGCAGAGTAGAAATGTTGTTTTGTCTACTCAGCTTCTACTTTCTAATAGCACTCTGATTTCCTTTTGAGGAAGTGTATCTACTCTTGAGCGCAGGGCAGTAAACTAAGATGTCTATTTTATCTAATGAAGCCAACTGTATATCAGAAAAGAATGTACACACATGGTGGATTCATGTCAATGTATGGCAAAACCAATACAGTAACTAAAAATTAAAAAAAAAATAAAAAAAAATAAAATAAATAAAATAAAGTAAAACTAAAAATTTTTTTAAAAAGAAAAGAATAAAGTTTTGATGTCTAAGCAGCCATTGTACATAATTATTTCTCTCCCCACGCATGTAGAATGGTAGTAGTTATACACCATTCTTAAAAGAACTAAGAAAAGGGTCATACAAACCATTTTCTCTGTTCTATGACTTAGTTGAGGAGGCTATTTGAGATACTCTGCCATGGTTAAGGACTTCCTTGAGGTATCTTACACCAGATTCATTCTCCTATCATCTAGCTAAATGATAGTGGGCATACACCCTAATTTAGGCAACTACCAGTCTTACAAAACAAAGACAGAATATGAATTAGTTTCTCCGTATGTCCACAACTGGTCTCTCAGCCGTCCTACTGGTTCTGTGTGATGCTGCTAAGTTGCTTCCGTCATGTCCGACTCTGTGCGACTCCATAGATGGCAGCCCAACAGACTCCACCGTCGCTGGGATTCTCCAGGCAAGAACACTGGAATGGGTTGCCATTTCCTTCTCCAATGCATGAAAGTGAAAAGTGAAAGTGCAGTCGCTTAGTACTGTCCAACTCTTAGCGATCCCATGGACTGCAGCCCACCAGGCTCCTCTGTCCATGGGATTTTCCAGGCAAGAGTACTTGAGTGGGGTGCCATTGCCTTCTCTGCTGTGTGATGCTAGTGTCCTTTAAAAATGTGTTAAATTAGAAACATTAGGTTTATCTTGCTTATAATGCATGATATCACTCTGACAATAGTAGCTTTCCAAATAACCAACAATTTGGGGAGCTTTTACAGACAGCAGGACAGAAAAAAATAAAAAATAAAAACATACTCAGGAATATGGGTAGAAAATTCAGTTTTGAGATATGGTTGGATTTGGCACCACACCTCAATCCAACTTGATATACTAAATTTTAAGCTCCATCATTTTCTCTCAACAAACAACTTCACTTCTCTGTGCTCACTTGGTGATGAAGATAGGCAAATACGATGAGGTGCTAAGTTCATGATTGGATCCTTGGATGATATAACTGTATAAATAAAAACACAGATCCCCATACACTTCAGACAGAGACAACTTTAGGGATGAAACAAGATCAATCTTCAACAAGTGGGAAAATAAAAGAGAAGTGAAAGGCAAATGCACCTATAGGAAACAGATGTCAGAGTATACATCATGCTAACTGGCTCTTTTAAGAGTGGCCACTTGATCCAGGAGAGAATAAAAAAGGTCTATAGCAAAGGACATCTAAAAATATCAACAACATTTACTTGAATTTTTTAAGCAGACCACCTTCTGTTTTATAAGTAATTATTTGTGCTTTAGCAATGAAAGACAGTTATACTGACAGCAGGGAAGGTCTCAATTATACTCCCATCCTGATATTGAATGTGAGGACCTCCTTGGAAGACAAAAGAAAAAAAAAAGAAAAGAAAACAATTAACAAATGTTCCAAACCAGATGTTCACTTTGAAATTTAATGGAGATCTCCCGATTAGCCTTCTTTCATTAATGAAATTGTAGAGTGTTAGCATGGGGTTTTACAAGTAGGAGGCCATGCAGGAAGTATCCCAGTCCAGAAACATTTCTACAAACACACAATGTTGGAGACTTGATGGGAGGGAGGGGAATGGAAAGGATGCCCTACCCCTGCCACTTATCCATGATGTCCTTGGCTTTTGTCACCAAGCCAGTTTAAGCATCTCTACACTGGCCCAGTGAAACTAGAAATCAGCCCCCCAATCATGCTTGATTCATTCTGGCATTCTCTACACCATGTGGAGGAATATATTGATCATGTTTCCTAAAATAATATTGTGTGCATTCATTTCAAACAGCAGTCTCTGAAAATGAATATGGAAAACTTCCCCTTGCAGATCACGATTACACACATACAAAGCAAGACCTTATACTTGGGGAAGAGGGGAGAGGGAAGAGTGACATATTTTAATTAACTTTTTCATAATAAGTTTTCATTAAGATTTTAAAAGGTGGTTTTCTCAGGTTAAACACCAATTGATTTTCAAAAGCACATTAGTTGAGCAATAACAACCTGATAATATATCTAGATCTGTTCAGTGCAGTTCAGTTCAGTCACTCAGTCGTGTTCAATTCTTGTAACTCCATGAATCACAGCACGCCAGGCCTCCCTGTCCATCACCAACTCCTGGAGTTCACTCAGACTCGTGTCCATCGAGTCAGTGATGCCATCCAGCCATCTCATCCTCAGTCGTCCCCTTCTCCTCTTGCCCCCAATCCCTCCCAGCATCAGAGTCTTTTCCAATGAGTCAACTCTTCGCATGAGGGGGCCAAAGTACTGGAGTTTCAGCTTCAGCATCATTCCCTCCAAAGAAATCCCAGGGCTGATCTCCTTCAGAATGGACTGGTTGGATCTCCTTGCAGTCCAAGGGACTCACAAGAGTCTTCCCTAATACCACAGTTCAAAAGCATCAATTCTTCGGCGCTCAGCTTTCTTCATAGTCCAACTCTCACATCCATACATGACCACAGGAAAAACCATAGCCTTGACTACATGGACTTTTGTTCACAAAGTAATGTCTCTGCTTTTTAATGTGCTGTCTAGGTTGGTAATAACTTTCCTTTCAAGTAGTGAGCGTCTTTTAATTTCATGGTTGCAATCACCATCTGCAGTGACTTTGGAGCCCAAAAAAATAAAGTCTGACACTGTTTCCACTGTTTCCCCATCTATTTCCCATGAAGTGAAGGGACCAGATGCCATGATCTTAGTTTTCTGAACGTTGAGCTTTAAGCCAACTTTTTCACTCTCCTCTTTCACTTTCATCAAGACCAGTCTGTTGTTCCATGTCCAGTTCTAACTGTTGCTTCTTGACCTGCATACAGATTTCTCAAGAGGCAGGTCAGGTGGGCTGGTATTCCCATCTCTTTCAGAACTTGCCACAGTTTATTTTGATCTACACAGTCAAAGGTTTTGGCATAGTCAATAAAGCAGAAATACATGTTTTTCTGGAACTCTCTTGCTTTTTCCATGATCCAGCAGATGCTGGCAATTTGATCTCTGGTTCCTCTGCCTTTTCTAAAACCAGCTTGAACTTCTGGAAGTTCACAGTTCACATATTGCTGAAGCCTGGCTTGGAGAATTTTGAGCATTACTTTACTAGCATGTGAGATGAGTGCAATTGTGCAGGAATTTGAGCATTCTTTGGCACTGCCTTTCTTTGGGATTGGAATGAAAACTGACTTTTCCCAGCCCTGTGGCCACTGCTGAGTTTTCCAAATTTGCTGGCATATTCAGTACAGCACTTTCACAGCATCATCTTTCAGAATTTGAAATAGCTCAACTGGAATTCCATCACCTCCACTAGCTTTGTTCATATTGATGCTTTCTAAGGCCCACTTGACTTCACATTCCAGGATGTCCTGCTATCTGATGCTTAATATACAGTATTTTTCAGTCATCAATTATGTTTGAAAATAACCTATGTGAAAAGAAAAGTGCAGGTGGATTAGAAAAAGATACAGATTTTAGATTTGACAGAGAAAAGTCTTATGACTTGCTGGAAAAATATTTGCAAAGGTTATAAGTATCTAAACTTTTAGTCAGATGAGGTCTTAGCTTCAGTAAAGCCTTTTAAATGTTTTTAAAATATTGTTTATTATTTGGGTACTGTTTTTTCTTGTTTTGTTTTTTCTTTTGGTGTATACACATAGGTGAGAGAGGTAGAGAGAGAGAGAGCATAAAAGAAGAGGCGAGAGAGAGGAGGAAACAGAAGAGAGACTAGAAAACAGAGATCTTGAGGAGGATGAAGGAAGCACAATAACTAAATAATAAACACTAAAGTGACATGGGTCAGTCAATTCAGTTCAGTTACTCAGTTGTGGCCAGGAAGTGCAGCACACCAGGCTTCCCTGTCCATTACCAACTCATGGAGTTTACTCAAAATCATGTCCATGAAGTCGGTGATGCCATCCAACCATATCATCCTTTGTCATCCCCTTCAATCCTTCCCAGCTTCAGGGTCTTTTCCAATGAGTCAGTTCTTTGCATCAGAATTGGAGTTTGAGCTTCAGCATCAGTCCTTCTGATGAATATTCAGGACTGATTTCCTTCAGGATGGGACTGGTTGGATCTTCTTGCAGTCTAAGGGACTCTCAAGAGTCTTCTCCAGCACCACAGTTCAAAAGCATTGATTCTTCAGCACTCAGCATTCTTCATAGTCCAACTTTCACATCTATACACGACTACTTGGAAAACCATAGTTTGACTAGACAGACATTGTCAATAAAGTCATGTCTCTGCTTTTTAATATGCTGTCCAGGTTGATCACAGCTTTTCTTCCAAAGAGCAAGCATCTTTTAATTTCATGGCTGGGTCACCGTCTGCAGTGATTTTGGAGCCCAAAAAAGAAAAGTCTCTCACTGTGTCCATTGTTTCTCCATCTATTTGCCATGAAATGATGGGACCAGATGCCATGATCTTAGTTTTCTGAATGTTGAGTTTGACATGAGTATAGTTCACTTATACAGCACACCTATGTGCACATGCTCAGTCATATCTGACTCTTTGTGACCCTTTGGACTGTAGCCCACCAGGCTCCTCTGTCCATGGGATTTCCCAGGCAAGAATACTGGAGTGGGTTGTCATTTTCTGCTCCAAAGGACCTTCCTGGCCCAGGGATCGAACTCATGTCTCCAGCATCTCCTGTGTTGGCAGGTGGAGTCTTTAGCACTGGGCCACTTTGGACTTACACCAAATCTGGAGAAAAATACATTGATTCTCAGATCCATATTCTGTTGGTCAGACTTGACTATCATCCAGTTTTTAAAAAAAATGATTTTATCATATCTAAGCATTAGGAAGAAGAACAGGACAGTGCATGGAGGGGAGATTGGGTTAAAGAGGAAATGGAGGGTTACAGATCAGTTAGGAGCTGTTACAGGAGTCCTAATGATGGGATACTAGCAGCACGTATAGCACAAGTGGCAGTTAGTTTTAGGGACAAGACTGCTGGGGGGCAGGGGAAGACTGCTAGGGCAAGGGACATTCCCTTCAGAGGCAGGAGTTCCTGAACATATCCAAAACAAGGTATTTCTTGTATTACCAAAATTTTTATCATCTCATATTATGTGAAAAAAAAAGTGAAAGTGTTAGTTGCTCAGCCACGTCCAACTCTTTGTATCCCCATGGACTGTAGCCTGCCAGGCCCCTCTGTCCACAAAATTCTCCAGGGAAGAATACTGGAGTAAGTTGCCATTTCCTTCTCCAGGGGATCTTCCTAAACCAGGGATCGAACCTGGGTCTCTCACATTTCAGGCAGATTTGTTACTATCTGAGCCACCAGGCAGCCTTCACATCATAGTTCATTTCAGTCGCTCAGTTGTGTCCAACTCTTTGTGACCCCGTGGACTGCAGCACACCAGGTGTCCCTGTCCATCACCAACTTCCGGATTTTACTCAAACTCATGTCCATCAACTCGGTAATGCCATCCAACCATCTCATCCTCTGTTGTCCCCTTCTCCTACCCCCTTCAATCTTTCCCACCATCAGGGTGTTTTCAAATGAATTGGTTCTTTGCATCAGGTGGCCAAAGTACTGGAGTTTCAGCTTCAGCTTCAGCATCAGTCCTTGCAATGAATATTCAGGACTAATTTCCTTTAGGATGGACTGGTTGGATCTCCTCACAGTCCAAGGGACTCTCAAGAGTCTTCTCCAATACATCATAGTATTTAGCATTAATTTTTAAAGAAACTATATTAGGTCACAGACCACATTTATCTATTTTGTTGTTGCATGCCCTGTATATGGTGAAATGTCTAGAACATAGTAGACATTTAATGAATATGAATATAAATTCAAAAAGTAAATATGTATTCATCTCAACAATCTTCACATAATTTTGAATACAGTAGTATAAATACATGTGAGATAATTATTCTTGGTTCATACATAATGATTTCTGTGTATATAGATTAAACAACCCCTTCAAGTCTTCTCAGCTCATTGTATACCTCCCTCTCCCTGGGATCCACAGTCCATAAGCTGGAAACCACTATCTTAAGAATAATCTATAGAAAAGAACCATGTTTAGAAGTTCCAGGTCTACAGATGGCTTCACAGCTGAATTCTACCAAAAATTTAGAGAAGAGCTAACACCTATCTACTCAAACTCTTCCAGAAAATTGCCAAGGAAGGTAAACTTCCAAACTCATTCTATGAGGCCACTATCACCCTAATACCAAAAACAGACAAACATGCCACACAAAAAAAAAGAAAAAGAAAGAAAGAAAGAAAACTACAGGCCAGTATCACTGATGAATGTAGATGTAAAAATCCTTAACAAAGTTCTAGCAAATAGAATCCAACAACATATTAAAAAGATCATACATCATGACCAAGTGGGCTTTATCCCAGGGATGCAAGGATTCTTCAATATTCACAAATCAATCAATGTGATATACCACATTAACAAATTGAAAGATAAAAACCATATGATTATCTCAATAGATGCAAAGAAAGCCTTTGACAAAGTTCAACATTTTATGATAAAAACCTTCCAGAAAGCAGGAATAGAAGGAATATACCTCAACATAGTAAAAGCCACATATGACAGACTCACAGCAAACATTATCCTCAATGGTGAAAACTTGAAAGCATTTCCCCTAAAATCACGAACAAGACAAGGGTGCCCACTTTCACCACTACTATTTAACATAGTTTTGGAAGTTTTAGACCCAGCAATCAGAGAAGAAAAAGAAATAAAAGGAATACAGATTGGAAAAGAAAAAGCAAAACTCTCACTGTTTGCAGATAACATGATCCTCTACATAGAAAACCCTAAAAGGTTATACCAGGAAATTACTAGAG
This sequence comes from Ovis canadensis, assembly GCF_042477335.2. Classification (NCBI taxonomy): domain Eukaryota; kingdom Metazoa; phylum Chordata; class Mammalia; order Artiodactyla; family Bovidae; genus Ovis; species Ovis canadensis. Next base: position 77,297,655 of record NC_091249.1, read on the forward strand.
CTAAACAATGAACATAGTTAAGTTGCAGGATATAAAATTAACACAGATAAATCCCTTGCATTCTTATACACTAACAATGAGAAAACAGAAAAAGAAATTAAGGAAACAACTCCATTCACCATTGCAATGAAAAGAATAAAATACTTAGAAATAAATCTACCTAAAGAAACAAAAGACCTATGTATAGAAAACTATAAAACACTGATGTGAAAAATCAAAGAGGACACAAATAGATGGAGAAATATACCATGTTCTTGGGCTGAAAGAATCAATATAGTGAAAATGAGTATACGACCCAAAGCAATCTATAGATTCAATGCAATCCCTATCAAGCTACCAATGGTATTTGTCACAGAACTAGAACAAATAATTTCACGATTTGCATGGAAATATAAAAACACCTCGAATAGCCAGAGCAATCTTGAGAAAGAAAAATGGAACTGGAGGAATCAACCTGCCTGACTTCACACTATACTACAAAGCTACAGTCATGAAGACAGTATGGTACTGGCACAAAGACAGAAATATAGATCAATGGAACAAAATAGAAAGCCCAGAGATAAATCCATGTACCTATGGACACTTTATCTTTGACAAAGGAGGGAAGAATATACAATGGATTAAAGACAATCTCTTTAACAAGTGGTGCTGGGACAACAAGTCAACTACTTATAAAAGAACGAAACTAGAACACTTCTAACACCATACACAAAAATTAACTCAAAATAGACTAAAGATCTAAATATAATACCAGAAACTATAAAACTGCTAGAGGAAAACATAGGCAAAAAACTCTCTGACATAAATTACAGCAAGATCCTCTATGACCCATCTCCTAGAGTAATGGAAATAAAAGCAAAGATAAACAAATGGGACCTAATTAAAATTAAAAGCTTTTGCACAATGAAGGAAACTATAAGCAAGGTTAAAAGACAGCCTTCAGATGGGAGAAAATAATAGCAAATGAAGCAACTGACAAAGAATTAATCTCAAAAATATACAAGCAACTCCTGCAGCTCAATTCCAGAAAAATAAACAACCCAATCAAAAAATGAGCCAAGGAACTAAACAGACATTTCTCCAAAGAAGACATACAGATGGCTAACAAACACATGAAAAGATGCTCAACATCACTCATTATCAGAGAAATGCAAATCAAAACCACAATGAGGTACCATCTCACACCAGTCAGAATGGCTACCATCAAAAAGTCTACAAGCAATAAATGCTGGAGAGGGTGTGGAGAAAAGGGAACCCTCTTACACTGTTGGTGAGAATGCAAACTAGTACAGCCACTACAGAGACCAGGGTGGAGATTCCTTTAAAAACTGAAAATAGTAATGTCATATGACCCAGCAACCCCACCACTGGGCATAAACACCAAGGAAACCAGAATTGTAAGAGACACGTGTACCTCAATGTTCATTGCAGCACTGTTTACAATAGCCAGGACATGGAAGCAACTTAGATGCCCGTCAGCAGATGAATGGATAAGAAAGCTGTGGTACATATACACAATGGAGTATTACTCAGCCATTAAAAAGAATACATTTGAATCAGTTCTAATGAAGTGGATGAAATTTGAGCCTATCATACAGAGTGAAGTAAGTCAGAAAGAAAAACACCAATACAGTATATTAATGCATATATATGGAATTTAGAAAGATGGTAATGATGCTTTTGAACTGTGGTGTTGGAGAAGACTCTTGAGAGTCCCTCAGACTGCAAGGAGATCCAACCAGTCCATCCTAAAGGAGATCAGCCCTGGGTGTTCTTTGGTAGGACTGATCGTGAAGCTGAAACTCCAATACTTTGGCCACCTGATGCGAAGAGCTGACTCATTTGAAAAGACCCTGATGCGAGGCAAGATTGAGGGCAGGAGGAGAAGGGGACAACAGAGGATGAGATAACTGGATAGCATCACCGACTCAATGGACATGGGTTTGGGTGGACTCCAGGAGTTGGTGATGGATAGGAGGCCTGGTGTGCTGTGGTTCATGGGGTCGGAAAGAGTCAGACACGACTGAGCGACTGAACTGAACTGAACTGAATGATGACCCTATACGCAAGACAGCAAAAGAGACACACGTGTTACGAACAGACTTTCGGACTCTGTGAGAGAAGGCGAGGGTTAGATGATTTGAGAGAATAGCATTGAAACATGTATATTATCATATGTGAAACAGATGGCCAGTCCAGATTCGATGCATGAGACAGGGCACTCAGGGCCAGTGCACTGGGATGACCCTGAGGGATATGATGGGGAGGGAGGTGGAGGGGGGTTCAGGATGGGGGACACATGTACACCCATGGTTGATTCATGTCAATGTATGGCAAAAAACGCTACAATATTGTAAAGCAATTAGCCTGCAATTAAAATAATTCTTAAAAATTAAAAAAAAAGAAGTTCAAGGTCTAGAACCTGACAGAACTTTCCCATTGCCTCTTAATACTCTTATTTCTCAAGCAAGTTATTAGTATGTTATAGGCCTTGGTTTTCTCATCTACAAAATGGTAGTAGCTGTATCAACTCAACTATTGCTTTGAGAACTAAATGGCAAATTAGCCAAGTAACTGGCACATGGTAAGGGCTTTTTGATATCAGCTAGTGTTATAAGAATTATCTTCACTCTTTGGAGCTTTTACAAGATTGCTGGTGAGAGACAGGTCTGGATGGCCCTATAATGTTCATGCCCACCTCCCCACCCCCAGCTCACATACTCACACATGCACACACATTTTCTAAGTAGCTTTACTAACGTGAGCTTAAGAGGTCTGAGTACTCAAGTCTTCACCTTTCTAACAAGGGTATACCTCTAACCAGAGTGCTTCCATTATCACATAGTTGCAGCTGCATGTTACTAGAATAGCTCCCCACCACCTCCAAAAAGTAAAAAAATTCCCACTTTGCAAAGTTCATCAATATCTTACATGCAAGTGCTCTCACCATGGCCAACACCAAGCTAGTGGTGTGAAGTCACAAAGGCACAGCTGAGAAAAGGTGAGCACAACCAGCTTTACAATGCAGTGGAAGCCTGCCCATTGCACTACTGAAATAGTCAATGGATGTTCCTTGTCCCTCTGACCCTGTATGTAGAGCATTCATCAGGGCCTCTCTTCCAAATGGTTGGCCATAATACCTGCAGAGCTGTTAAGCCTGGCCTATGCAGTCTACCACTTCTATAATTTTTCTCTTGAAAAACCCCATGTTATACTTGCCCTGCTGGGTACAAGTAGCATATGACCATTACACTCCTTGGATGACAAAAGTAAAGCCTGACACAAAGACCACTGGCTTTTCAAGCATCAACACCTTATAGGGGTAGTACAGATGAAGCATCTCAATCATAACAAGTAGATAAACACCTACTTTACTTTCCCCAAGCATAAGACTTCAGAACCTAGAAATTTATAAAGCATTTCTACAGAAGAACTTGTTTACTGCTCTAAATCACGTTGGTGTCTTAGTTTCCTGTACTGAAAATGACTTCTAATATGACCCCTAAGGACACTTCTAGCTTTGATATTCTTAAAAACTCACCCACATTTTGAATGCTTTGAGCATTGCCTAGGCCTGTCAGGTTTTTTTTTTCCCCCAAAGAGTAATTTTATTTTAAAAACAGAAAAAGCATACAGAGAACTATAAAGGCTGAGGCACAGAATGAGGCCTCTTTGTTGTTCTTATCACTGATTAAATGCATCTGGGAAGAATGACCCTATTGAGAAAAACTGTTAGCTTTTTGAATAAGCTTGAAATGTAGAATAGTGAAAATCTGTCAAATGCAGAATTTTATTGTGCATAAATCTATACCTTGGCTGATATTCATTAAATGAGTCTCTCACTGTTAGCAAGTCTGTTCCGCCTTGGCACACACTTTTAATTCATTTCACTCAACTTTTTCTTTTGCTCCAAGTGATTGCCTTTGGCTACTGGCTTTTGCGAAAAGGGCTTAGGGGCATATTTCTCCTCTGATACAAGTCTACACTTATTCCAAGTTTCCTTTCCAACAGGTTAAATTTCCTCTCATCTCCCTTTAAGCTCTTCATGTCTCCAGGCCCCTTTCCCAACCTATGCCCCACTGCACTGTCGAATGTCCCTTTGGAATGAAGAGGATGAACTTTGTATAGTGATCTGGGTTCTAAACAGTACAATAGATTGATCATCAGGAACATTTTGGGAAACGATGGCTTGAAATTAGATGATCTCTAACCAGTCCATTCTGAAGGAGATCAGCCCTGGGATTTCTTTGGAGGGAATGATGCTAAAGCTGAAACTCCAGTACTTTGGCCACCTCATGTGAAGAGTTGACTTATTGGAAAAGACTTTGATGCTGGGAGGGATTGGGGGCAGGAGGGGAAAGGGACGACAGAAGATGAGATGGCTGGATGGCATCACTGACTTGATGGATGTGAGTCTGAGTGAACTCCTGGAGTTGGTGATGGACAGGGAGGCCTGGCATGCTGTGATTCATGGGGTCACAAAGAGCAGGATACGACTGAGCAACTGAACTGAACTGAACCGAATGTCCTGACTAGCTTGTACATCCTGTATACTTCTATAGCTCAAGCAGTTTGTAATGGATATGGAAAAGATTCTATACAATCCACCTCTCAGTATGGTACCCTAGGTTCAACAGTAAGATTAAGGAATAACTAAAGTAGATGAGATATTTAATAAATCCTTGGGATTATCTATAGATGTGTTACCTCATTCAGTTTTCTTTACAGCCCACATGAATTGATATTCCAGTTTTTCTAATGAGGAAACTAAGGCTAAAAGTCACATGAAAGTGAAAGTGAAGTCACTCAGTCATGTCCAACTCTTTGTGAACACCTAGATTGTAGCCTACCAGGCTCCTCTGTCCATGGGATTTTCCAGACGATAGTACTGGAGTGGATTGCCATTACCTTCTCCAGGGGATCTTCCCAACCCAGGGATTGAACCCAGGTCTCCCTTTGACAACATAGAATGGTCAGCTTGCAAACTATGCCCTGGTCTGAAACCAAACTATGTCTTATTAACCACTCAACACTTAACCACTCTACACACAGCCTTCATTCAGTACCCCTAAGTTTAAAAAATGTAATTAATGTTGGCAAATCAACTTCTATTTTCCACAGCTTGAACAGATTATATTCTATTTTAATCACTGTCTATGATTGACCCTCAATAAGCAACAATCAAGTTTAAAATTTCCTAATACCCTTCTCTTATATACACTTTTGAAAAACATATACTAAGGAAGATTTAGCTATCTTCAAAGGAAATAATAGAAAAGTTCAAATAAAGACTTGGAAGCATACTCTAGTAAAATCACGGGTCCTAATTTTTTGCGTCCTAGGGTTAGGTCTCTTTGCAGAAGCAGCATATTGCTTTATGTTCCATCTGAACAACAGACTAGAACAGTGCTGAGTGTGTCACATTTTCTGGGTGGTTGAATGATAATAACATCAGTCCTTTATTTCCAATGACATTCAGTTCAGTTCAGTTGCTCAGTAGTGTCTGACTATGACCCCCTGAAATGCAGCACGCCAGGCCTCCCTGTCCATCACCAACTCCAGGAGTTCACTCAGACTCACGTCCATTGAGTCAGTGATGCCATCTAGCCATCTCATCCTCTGTTGTCCCCTTCTCCTCCTGCCCCCAATCCCTCCCAGCATCAGAGTCTTTTCCAATGAGTCAACTCTTCTCATGAGGGGGCCAAAGTACTGGAGTTTCAGCTTGAGCATCAGTCCTTGCAATGAACACCCAGAACTGATCTCCTTTAGAATGGCCTGGTTGGATCTTCTTGCAGTTGAAGGGACTCTCTAGAGTTTTCGCCAACACCACAGTTCAAAAGCATCAACACTTTGGCGCTCAGCTTTCTTCATAGTCCAACTCTCACATCCATACATGACCACAGGAAAAACCATAGGCATGACTAGATGGACTTTTGTTGGCAAAGTAATGTCTCTGCTTTTCAATATGCTCTCTAGGTTGGTCATAACTTTCATTCCAAGGAGTAAGCGTCTTTTAATTCATGGCTACAATCACCATCTGCAGTGATTTTGGAGCCCCCCAAAAAAATAAAGTCTGACACTGTTTCCACTGTTTCCCCATCTATTTCCCATGAAGTGATGGGACCAGAAGCCATGATCTTCGTTTTCTGAATGTTGAGCTTTAAGCCAACTTTCTCACTCTGTTCTTTCACTTTCATCAAGAGGCTTTTTAGTTCCTCCTCATTTTCTGCCATAAGGATGGTGTCATCTGCATATCTGAGGTTATTGATATTTCTCCCCACAATCTTGATTCCAGCTTGTGCTTCCAGCCCCCCGTTTCTCATGATGGACTTTGCATATAAGTTAAATAAGCAGGGTGACAATATACAGCCTTGGCGTACTCCTTTTCCTATTTGAAACCAGTCTGTTGTTCCATGTCCAATTCTAACTGTTGCTTCCTGACCTGCATATAGGTTTCTCAAGGGGCAGGTCAGGCACTCTGGTATTCCCATCTCTTTAAGAATTTTCCACAGTTGATTGTGATCCACACAGTCATAGGCTTTGGCATAGTCAATAAAGCAGAAATAGATGTTTTTCTGGAACTCTCCTGCTTTTTCCATGATCCAGCAGATGTTGGCAATTTGATCTCTGGTTCCTTTGCCTTTTCTAAAACCAGCTTGAACATCTGGAAGTTCATAGCTCACGTATTGCTGAAGCCTGGCTTAAATTTTGAGAATTTTGAGCATTACTTTACTAGCATGTGAGATGAGAGCAATTGTGCAGGAGTTTGAGCGTTCTTTGGCATTGCCTTTCTTTGGGATTGGAATGAAAACTGACATTTTCCAGTCCTGTGGCCACTGCTGAGTTTTCCAAATTTGCTGACATATTGAGTGCAGCACTTTCAAAGCATCATCTTTCAGGATTTGAAAGCTCAACTGGAACTCCATCACCGCCACTAGCTTTGTTCGTAGTGATGCTTTCTAAGGCCCACTTGACTTCACATTCCAGGATGTCTGGCTCTAGGTGAGTAATGACACCGTCGTGATTATCTTGGTTGTGAAGATCTTTTTTGTACAGTTCTTCTGTGTATTCTTGCCGTCTCTTCTGAATATCTTCTGCTTCTGTTAGGTCCATACTATTTCTGTCCTTTATTGAGCCCATCTATGCATGAAATGTTCCCTTGATATCTCTAATTTTCTTGAAGAGATCTCTGGTTTTTCCCATTCTTTTGTTTTCCTCTATTTCTTTGCACTGATTGCTGAGGAAGGTTTTCTTATCTCTCCTTCTATTCTTTGGAACTCTGCATTCAAATGGGTATATCTTTCGTCTTCTCCTTTGCTTTTCCCTTCTCTTCTTTTCACAGCTATTTGTAAGGCCTTCCCAGACAGCCATTTTGCTTTTTTGCATTTCTTTTTCCTGGGGATGGTTTGTGCTCTGATCCCTGCCTCCTGTATAATGTCATGAACCTTCATCAGGCACTCCGTCTATCAGATTGAGTCCCTTAAATCAATTTCGCACTTCCACTGTATAATCATAAGGGATTTGATTTAGGTCATACATGAATGGCCTCATGGTGTTCCCCACTTTCTTCAATTTAAGTCTGAATTTGGTAATAAGGAGTTCATGATCTGAGCCACAGTCAGCTCCTGGTCTTCTTTTTGCTGACTGTAGAGCTTCTCCATCTTTGGCTGCAAAGAATATAATCAATCTGACTTTGGTGTTGACCATCTGGTGATGTCCACATGTAGAGTCTTCTCTTGTGTTTTTGGAAGAGGGTGTTTGCTATGACCAGTGCATTTTCTTGGCAAAACTCTATTAGCCTTTGCCCTGCTTCATTCCATATTCCAAGGCCAAATTTGCCTGGTACTCCAGGGGTTTCTTGATTTCCTACTTTTGCATTCCAGTCCCTTATCATGAAAAGGACATCTTTCTTGCTCGTTAGTTCTAAAAGGTCTTGTAGGTCTTCATAGAACCATTCAACTTCAGCTTTTTAAGCATTACTGGTTGGGGCATTGACTTGGATTACTGTGATACTGAATGGTTTACCTTGGAAACGAACAGAGATCATTCTGTCATTTTTGAGACTGCATCCAAGTACTGCATTTTAGACTCTCTTGTTGACCATGATGGCTACTGCATTTCTTCTAAGGGATTCCAGCCCACAGTAGTAGATATAATGGTCATCTGAGTTAAATTCACCCATTCTGGTCCATTTTAGTTCACTGATTCTAGGGAATGTCGACGTTCACTCTTGCCATCTCCTGTTTGACCACTTCCAGTTTGCCTTGATTCATGGACCTGACATTCCAGGTTCCTATGCAATATTGCTCTTTATGGCATTGGACCTTGCTTCTATCACCAGTCACATCCACAGCTGGGTATTGTTTTTGCTTTGGCTCCATCCCTTCATTCTTTCTGGAGTTATTTCTCCACTGATCTCCAGTAGCATTTTGGGCACCTAATGACCTGGGGAGTTCCTCTTTCAGTATCCTATCATTTTGCCTTTTCCTACTGTTCATGGGGTTCTCAAGGCAAGAATACTGAAGTGGTTTGCCATTCCCTTCTCCCGTGGACCACATTGTGTCAGACCTCTCCACCATGACCTGCCCATCTTGGGTGGCCCCATGGGCATGGTTTAGTTTCACTGAGTTAGACAAGGCTGTGGTCCTAGTGTGATTAGACTGACTAGTTTTCTGTGAGTATGGTTTCAGTGTGTCTGCCCTCTGATGCCCTCTTGCAACACACCTAATGACATTAGTGAATGTTTACTGGATGCATTCCCATACCTTATTTCATTTACCCTCACCACATTCCTTTGGGGTAGTTACTGTACCCATTTTTAGATGAGAAAACAAATTCATACTGTCACACACAAACAAATGATCTAGCCAAGACAGAAATCTTGGTTCTCCAATTCCAGATCCTATTCTATCACATTTCACCACTCATCATCCCAAATTCAAAATATTCAAACACTTGTAACCTTATCATGAGTTTTATTTCAGTTTGATTTTTTTTCCATTCCCTTCTTTCTTTCATTTGATGTTTTCTGATCTATAAAAACAGTGAAACTAAGATATGCTACAACTGATCAGGTTCTTCCATCCTAAGTGCCCAGAACTAAAGTAGAGTATTTTCTTTTAAAAGAAGGTCATAAAAAGCAAGAACAGAGATTTTCAGATTAGAACACAGTGAGCCTGGGGTTGAATCCTATTATATCCCAACACCTTAGAATAGAATATCTTCCATAGTCAAGCTGTTCTGTCTTTCAATGACTCCATGGAAGTTACCAAAAGAAAAAGTTACTTCTATGTCAGATAAAGCACAAAGACAGTTGTTGAATTGCAGACAACTTGACTGAAGACTTAATTTGCAATAGTTCCTTGCTGGGTGACCACAACATATTCTATTTTCTTTCATGTATTAATCTGCCTATAATATACTTAATCTTGAGTAGTTGAGTCAGTTGAGTTCAGTTTAGTCGCTCAGTCGTGTCCAACTCTTTGCAACTCCATGAATCGCAGCACGCCAGGCCTCCCTGACCATCCCCAACTCCAGGAGTTCACTTAGACTCACATCCATCCAGCCATCTCATCCTCTGTCGTCCCCTTTTCGTCCTGCCCCCAATCCCTCCCAGTATCAAGGTCTTTTCAAATGAGTCCACTCTTCTCATGAGGTGGCCAAAGTACTGGAGTTTCAGCTTTAGCATCATTCCTTCCAAAGAAATCCCAGGGTTGATCTCCTTCAAAATGGACTGGTTGGATCTCCTTGCAGTCCAAGGGACTCTCAAGAGTCTTTTCCAACGCCACAGTTCAAAAGCATCAATTCTTCGGTGCTCAGCCTTCTTCACAGTCCAACTCTCACATCCATACATGACCACCTTGACTAGACAGACCTTTGTTGGCAAAGTAATGTCTCTGCTTTTCAATATGCTATCTAGGTTGGTCATAACTTTCATTCCAAGGAGTAAGCGTCTTTTAATTTCATGGCTGCAGTCACCATCTGCAGTGATTTTGGAGCTCCCCAAAATAGTCTGACACTGTTTCCACTGTTTCCCCATCTATTTCCCATGGAAAAATGGGACCAGATGCCATGAGTAGTTACTCTTTACTAATCACTATATCAAAGAATTTTCATAAATTAACTTAATTAACCCTTATTTTACAAAAACCACTGTGTAATAGCTAACAAGGATCTATGTTTGGCACAAGGAACTATACGCAATATTTTGTAATAATCTATAAGAGAAAATAATCTGAAAAAATATTAATACATATGTATAACTGAAGCATTTTGCCAAACAACTGAAACTAACCTAACACTGTAAGTCAACTATACTCCAGTTTTTAAAAATGAGGTACATACTATTATCATTCCATTTTTACAAAAAAGAAAACTGAGATAAGACAGTAAGAGTCCTTGTGTCAAGATTAGAAACCCTAATAAACTCTCTTTATTCTCTTAATTTCAATTTCTATACCTGATACATGGAATTAATAACATAATCTCAGTACTATACTGAGTATTATGGGATCTAGAATATAAATCTAGTGTAATCTTAAGTATCAAGAAGCTTACAGTCTAATTTTAAAGAAACGTTTTTCACTATTAAAAAAAAAGGAGACATATAAATTTCACTACAAAATGAAAAGTGAAATAAAATGTGAACTGAAGTCAAAATGCATGGAAAAGATGAAGCACTGAATACTATTTTATTCTCTTGGAGATATAAAGGCTCTCAGTCCTGCAAGGAAGAAACCTGTTGACCTCTGCTCAATTTATAGTTGCCTCAAGTGTTTTATGGATGAGGTCAAGACGAGGAGTGCAGAACATATTTTTTCAGCTCCAACTCAGATACAAGCCCACTTACAGGAGACAGGAGGGAACATGTAATTAATTAAACACCTATTCTTTTCATAGATCACTTCTAAAGCTCACTGGCTGAACTAAAGAAACTCAGAGAGAACTGTAATAAAAGAAAAGAAAAGGAAATGTGCTTGTAATAAAGCTTCACTTCAGTTGCTCAGTTGTGTCCGACTCTTTGCAACCCCACGAATCCCAGCACGCCAGGCCTCCCTGTCCATCACCAACTCCCGGAGTTCACTCAGACTCACATCCATTGAGTCAGTGATGCCATCCAGCCATCTCACCCTCGGTCGTCCCCTTCTCCTCCTGCCCCCAATCCCTCCCAGCATCAGAGTCTTTTCCAATGAGTCAACTCTTCTCATGAGGGGGCCAAAGTACTGGAGTTTCAGCTTTAGCATCATTCCTTCCAAAGAAATCCCAGGGCTGATCTCCTTCAGAATGGACTGGTTGGATCTCCTTGAAGTCCAAGAGACTCTCTAGAGTCTTCTCCAACACCACAGTTCAAAAGCATCAATTCTTCGGCACTCAGCTTTCTTCACAGTTCAACTCTCACATCCATACATGACCACAGGAAAAACCATAGCCTTGACTAGATGGACCTTTGTTGGCAAAGTCAAGTTTCTGCTTTTCAACATGCTATCTAGGTTGAGCATAACCTTTCTTCTAAGGAGTAAGCGTCTTTTAACTTCATGGCTGCAGTCACCATCTGCAGTGATTTTGGAGCCCCCAAAAATAAAGTCTGACACTGTTTCCACTGTTTCCCCATCTATTTCTCATGAAGTGATGGGACTGGATGCCATGATCTTACTTTTCTGAATGTTGAGCTTTAAGTTGACTTTTTCGCTCTCCTCTTTCACTTTCATCAAGAGGCTTTTTAGCTCCTCTTCCCTTTCTGCATATAGGTTTCTCAAGAGGCAGGTCAGGTGGTCTGGTATTCCCATCTCTTGAAGAATTTTCCACAGTTGATTGTGATCCACACAGTCAAAGGCTTTGGCATAGTCAATAAAGCAGAAATCGATGTTTTTCTGGAACTCTCTTGCTTTTTCCATGATCCAGCGGACATTGGCAATTTGATCTCTGGTTCCTCTGCCTTTTCTAAAACCAGCTTGAACTTCTGGAAGTTCACGGCTCACATTGCTGAAGGCTGGCTTGGAGAATTTTGAGCATTACTTTACTAGTGTGTGAGATGAGTGCAATTGTGTGGGAGGTTGAACATTCTTTGGCATTGCCTTTCTTTGGGATTGGAATGAAAACTGACCTTTTCGAGTCCTGTGGCCACTGCTGAGTTTTCCAAATTTGCTGGCATATTGAGTGCAGCACTTTCACAGCATCATCTTTCAGGATTTGAAAAAGCTCAACTGGAACTCCATCACCTCCACTAGCTATGTTCGTAGTGATGCTTTCTAAGGCCCACTTGACTTCACATTCCAGGATGTCTGGCTCTAGGTGAGTGATCATACCATCGTGATTGTCTGGGTCGTGAAGATCTTTTTTGTACAGTTCTTTTGTGTATTCTTGCCCCCTCCTCTGAATATCTTCTGCTTCTGTTACATCCATACTATTTCTGTCCTTTATCGAGCCCATCTGTGCATTTAATGTTCCCTCGGTATCTCTAAGTTTCTTGAAGAGTTCTCTAGTCTTTCCCATTCTCTTGTTTGCCTCTATTTCTTTGCATTGATTGCTTAGGAAGGTTTTCTTATCTCTCCTTGCTATTCTTTGGAGCTCTGCATTCAAATGGGTGTATCTTTCCTTTTCTCCTTTGGTTTTCACTTCTCTTCTTTTCACAGCTATTTGTAAGGCCTCTCCAGACAGCCATTTTGCTTTTTTGCATTTCTTTTCCATGGGAATGGTCTTGATTCCTGTCTCCTGACAATGTTACGAACCTCTGTCCATAATTCATCAGGCACTCTATCCATCAGATTGAGTCCCTTAAATGTATTTCTCACTTCCACTGTATAATCATGTCTGTTAATTAGAAACCGGATCCAAACTAGAATACTGAGCTAAAGGGCCAAACCTACTAGTAACAATCAACCCCCACTTCTCCCAGCTCTGAAGTAAGTGTCCAAGGTCAGTGTTTCAACCTTGGTGCTAACATTAATTCACTTTGATAATTTTAAGGTATCACAAAACATCAGTTTACTTATGTCTGAAGTGGATTCTGTAAATTTAGTTTCAAACCCTCCTGGATTGTTCTGAGGATGAAATCATATGTATGGATTTTGAAAGCTCTGATGGGTCATACTAATGCAAGATATTAAAAAAAAAAAAACCAGCCTGAGAATTTCAGGGTATAGACTAGAAATGTGCTTTTGGTACTAACAATTATTCTTTTAATTATTCTCATATTATTTACTCAGAGATCTTTGAGCTTCTTCCCTTGATTTAGCTATGTCAGCACACACAAATTTAAATGGAGCCACAGAGACACTTGCTACTCAGAGATGGTAAGTCAGTTCCTGATTGATTGAGAAAGCCTATCTGGACCAATCTATTGAGAATTTGGAAGCCACATCTGGATGTAACATCAGTTAGTGCTGTCTGACGTGATCACAGAATTCAGGAAGTAAAAGTTTACACGCCAGCCATATGCCCACTCTTTTTCCCATTAATTAAGTCCTATTATTCAGACTATTATATATTTTAGAATTAAGACCATTTAGGAGGACATTGACTCATTTCTGTCGAATTAAATCTCACGTCCCTTTCTAACCTAAATTTGTAGTATTCTCCTCCGTGTCTTGTTTTATGAACCACACAGATTCCCTGCCCTCCATCTGCGCCCTGAACTCTCCCAGCTGTCAGTGCCTGAGTTATTTTATTAGTATAGACAGCCCAGGTTTATTGGGCGGTTATTGTAGATGCCAGGCCTTTTCCTTAGTGTATTACATGGACCATCTCATTTCATTCTCAGAGATATAGCAAAAAAAAAAAGAAGAAAAAATATGACGATCCCCAATTTACATATAAGGCCACATAGGATTATACATGTTATATAAATTGTCCTAGGAAACATCAATATTAAGTGTCAGTCTAGCATCCAATGCTACCTGCGACTTGCTCAATGAAGCCTTTTTGTGATGTCCCCAGTCTCAAGGATCCTTTTCTACTGGTGACCACTAAAGCTGCTCTATTTCCATGACACTTTTCCCACTTTACCTTGAAATATGCAAAGTGGTTAAAAATATTTACAATGTAGTGAGACACTAGGTACTCAGAGATGAATAAGACACAGCTCTGCCTGTCTTATTACAGTCAGTTGGAGAGTACAGACATGTCAAAGATAAAATATGATATATACAATCTCTCTCTCTCTCTCTCACACACACACACACACACACACACACACACGCATGCGCGCACGGTGCAGCTAAAATCCCTGGGACAGGGAGTTGGGAGGTTGCAACTTCTGAGCTAAGTATTGACAGCAAGGAAATATAGAGTACTCCGAGGATTCTGGCTTAAGCAGTTGGGTCAATGAGGGTATTATTCACAAAGCATTGGTAGCCAGTAGGGTAGGACAGGTCTGAGTTATACGTTTATTCTGGACTTATTGAGCATTTAGTATTTGCAGGATATTTAAACATGATCATTCATTCAATAATTGAAAATGCTCTGGTGAAAATCTGAGCAAGTTCTACAAGTTTAGGAGTTGGCATTTAAAAGTCAGAAATGGATAGCTCCTTCCTTCAATCACCAGAAAGAGATGAAAAGCAGTATTATTGACTTATGTTTAACACACTTCTCCTTTTGATAAAGACACAAGCTTCATGACTTACATCCTTCCACCAGGGTTTCTCTGCTCATCTGTTTGCCTTGGGTCTTAGCATGACAAGGTGAAGTCAGTGAATGATGACAGTCCAGAACCCTGTAAGATATTAATACTGAAGGGCCAGACACAAGGAAGTGAGCCTACAAGGGACAGAGAAGCTGCAGCCAGTGTGGAATGAAGAAAATCAGAAGAGATTTGTCATGGACACAAAGGTAGCACATGACTCAGGAAGAAAGTAGCTTTTGAACTACTATAAAATGGCCAAAATTGGTAAGACTATATACATACATATGAATTCAGATATATAGGTACATGTGATTCCTCAGGGACAAAGAACATGATACTACATGTAAGCATGAAGTGCAATAAGCAATGGAAATAGAGAATAACAAAAATGAATAACAATAACATGAAAATTTAAAAATAATAAAAACATACAGAATAGTGTATTGTGGAGTTCAAAGTATATGTGGAGTTAAAATATCTGTGGGTTTTTTTTCCCTTTTTCTGGTAGTCTTGTAAGTTGCATTTATTGATGCTCAAATTTTCAAATTTTCAATCTTACTCAAGAGTTTTTGTTTTAGTTTTTTTCTTTTGTTAAGGAAGGGAAGAGGAGAGTAGATGGAAGCACAGGAGAGAGGAGATAATTTATACGCAGATTACAAAATGTTACAGAAATTCAAAGGAAAAGAGTTAAAACTATTTAGAAGGAAGAACAAAGTTGGAAGACTTACCAAGTATTAGATTTTATTACAAAGTAACAACAATAATGGTAGTGCTATATTATTAGCTCAAGGATAGAAATAAAAAGACTGATGAAATAAAATGGAATAAAGAGTCTAGATGGACTTTCCTTGTGGCTCAGCTGGTAAAGAATCTGCCTGCAATGTGGGAGACCTGGGTTTGATCCCTGGGTTGGGAAGACCCCCTGGAGAAGGGAAAGGCTACCCACTCCAGTATTCTGGCCTGGAGAATTTAATGGACTGTATAGTCCATGGAGTTGCAAAGAATCAGACACAACTGAGTGATTTCACTTTCACAGAGTCTAGAAATAGACTCACACATACAGTCACATGACTGATGGTAAAGGTGACAGATACTACAGAGAAGAAGGAAAACCACTGTCTCTTCAATAAATTATGCTAGATACACTGGATATCCATATGGAAATATATATAGACTTTAAGTCCTATTTCAAACTGTATACAAAACTCTAGGTAGAATGTTCATCTAAACAGAGAAAGGAAAACAATAAGCTTTTAGAAGACACATAGGAGATTATCTTTATGAACTGAGGGGAAAAGACAGATTTCTTATACAGGACTATTTCAAATTTAGAAATTTCTTTCATCAGAAAAAAAAATGAAAACAACATAGAAAGAGTAAAAGATAGGGAATAGAGTGGGAAAATATGCTTGTAATACATTCATCTACAAAGAATTCACAACCAGCATATACTAAAACTTCTAAAACTCCTATTTTTTTAGAGAAACAGAAAAATGGTCAAGCAGCCACTTTACCAAAGAGGATTTCTAAATGACCCATAAACATATGAAAAAGAGCTCAATTTAATTAAGGAAATGCAAATTAAAACCACAATGTCATACCATTACACACACACTGGGATGAAAAAAAAAAAAAACAAAAATAGCAAGTATTGACAGGAATGTGGGGGAGCTGGAACACTCATACACTGAGTGTTTTCCAATACAATCATTTTGGAGAACTCTTCGGTAATACATAAACTGAAAAGTACATACCCTGTCACCCTCCCAAATGCATGCTCAACACAATGCTTAATTTGTGTACCAAAGGATACATAAGATCACTGACAGCAGCATTAACCCTAGTAGCCAAAACTGAAAAGAAGTCAAGTGCCACATGTCTATTTAGAGAAGGATAAATAAGTCATAGTATATTCACACAATGGGTGGTGTCCAGAAATGAAGATATCCAACAGAGATCAATCTCAAATACAGTATGCAGCAAAAGAAGCCAGATATGAAAGAATACATTCCGTGTATTTCCATTTGTTAAAAATTCAAGTTCAGCTAAAACTAA
Organism: Ovis canadensis; assembly: GCF_042477335.2. Lineage (NCBI taxonomy): Eukaryota > Metazoa > Chordata > Mammalia > Artiodactyla > Bovidae > Ovis > Ovis canadensis. Next base: position 77,314,333 of record NC_091249.1, read on the forward strand.
AAGCTTATGAAAACTAAAATTGTGAAATACAGGGAATCATGATAGACTAGGCTTTCCGGATGGTTGGTCATATACATTCTGACCTAGTGCTAGTTTTATGAATGTATTTATTCATCTTGTACAAAGTCACGATTCTACTTAGGATCTGTATACTTTTCAAATGTTTCTTTCCAGTTAACTGAAAGAAAAAGAATGCTGAGCTTGATGAACTTGCTGAGGTAAAAGCAAAAATGTGGACAATCAGCAAAATCGATAGTCTGGCTGGAGGAGACAGGTGGTGCAAGCGGTAGGAGGAGACAAGGACCTATGATGCAGGTCTAATCCATTTCGGCTTTCAGCTGTTCATTTATCCATGCACCAATTCAACAAATACTCCTGAACATGGACCCTGTGCCAACCACTGGACCAGACCCTTTGGGATGTAACAATGAACAAAAATGAGAAGTAAATGCTGCTTTCAAGGAGCCATGAGCTTTGTACACTGTACCACATTAAATTATCATGGGTGAATGAATGTACGAATAAATATAAAGGACTATTTGAGGCTTGAAAGTCTGGTTAATTAATAGACTTTTTCTTTTTACTTGAAATCTACAGGCATAACTATAGATTATAGCCTCCCTGAAACTATAGCCTCCCTGAAACAAGTTGTAAATATCTAGTTTTCTGCACTGGAAATGAATTTTTGGATTCCTGATCTCCTTATAGGAGTATAAGATGCATGGTTGCCTAATTAATTAAATGCTCTCTTTTTTGTTCTTTATGGCATCTTCAATATATGAAACATTAAAACTTTACTCTGGAGGAAAATGGAAAAAAAGCATACAGTTCAAACTAAATATCAAACAGAAGCTCCCTGTATTTATTTGTCTTTCATAGAAATCTCAATTTTGAGATGAAAGTATATACAGTTGTGTTACATGAATACAAATATGGGTAATTACAATAAAGTTCTAGCCATCATTTTTTACCATTATATTTTTACCTATTCATTTGGAGAAAAACATATATTTCTGTATTTTCCAAGCTCATAACTGTTTAAGAACTTCTTTGAAAGGTTTTCCCAGAGCATTCAAGAATGTAATGTGTTAATATTTGTGTTTATGTATTAATATAGAAACAATAATCTGCAAAAGTCTTGTTCAGGGGTTAAAGAAACACACAATGAGGGTTCAGTAATTATCATCATCATTATGCTTTGGGATTTACAAATCGTCTTATCATATTTATAGCAATTTTACCATCATTCTTTCTTTTATTTCTTATTTGACATGGTGAGGAAGGTATTTCTATCTGTATTTTACACACGCACACACACATAAACACACAGACAAAAACCTACCATTGAGAGATGTGAGATGTCTGAAAACAAGTGACATAGACAGTACTAGAATTCCTAATATTTAGACTTTAAATTCAGAGTTTTTTTATACTTACCTCATGTAGTAGAAATCTGTCACAATTTGAGTTTTATGGGGAACAGACTCTGAAACATTTTAAAGGTGCAGCATTTCATTGGGGGTGGGTGCCCTTTGAATTAACACCTATAGAAGGGAAGAGAGGAAATCAGGATTCAGCAGAGAGCTGTGAAGCAGACCCAGCAACATTCTTAGCCAACCTACAGAAAATTCCAGAACTAAATGGCCTACATTAGCCCCAAGTGGCTGGGCTTTCATATCCCAACCTTGATCAGTTATTGGATGTGGGCCATCTAGGAAGGCCATGATGTTGGATGAGGTTGACTCTTGACAGCATGAAGATGTTACCAGCTGAAGGCTCTTTGCTGAAGAGTTCCCAGCAGCCTGAAGCTCCAGTCCTCTTTGAAGGGCAAACTGAATAGTACATTTCCCTTTCATCACCAATCTTATCAATGATTAGCAGAGCCAAGTGACATTTTTCTCATCTTCCTAACTTTCTAACAGGGATGCCCTGTTACTTCCTAAATATTAAGTTGGCCAAAAAGTATGTTCAGGTTTTTCCATAATATGTTACAGAAAAAGTGAATAAACTTTTTAGCCAACCTAATATTATGAAACTTGTCTGTAGAAGCATATCTCTGAAGCACAGATTGGTTCTTCCTTTTAAGCCAAAATTTACTAGAGGTAGGAAGAAACACTCTCATTTAAGAACATAGCACAATATTGTAAATCAACTACATTGAAATTTAAAAAACAAGCAAACAAACACAGAGAATGACTCTCAGTCATCCTCATGTGACAAATTACCTGGCTTGTTTGCATTTTGTTAGAGAGTGAGTATTTGTCCCAAAGAGTTAAGGGCAGTCAACTATGAAGGCTTTCCACAGGACTTAAATCCATGATCACAAGACAAAGTTATCTCATCCCTTAGATAACCTGTGGTAGATTCAGTGGTTTATCTCATTTAGTTTCATCTTCCACAAACCTATAGTTTCAACCTGTAGAATTTCTGTATCCAGCATGCTTTATAGATTTTATACAGAAGAAGAATACTTCCTTTTATTCATTTTACACTCTTCTGAGACTCCTGCTAGAAAACCCTGGCAGCCATCATTATCATCAGCTTCACCACTGTGAACTTCCAGATGTTCAAGCTGGTTTTAGAAAAGGCAGAGGAACCAGAGATCAAATTGCCAACATCTGCTGGATCATCAAAAAAGCAAGAGAGTTCCAGGAAAACATCTATTTCTATTTTATTGACTATGCCAAAGCCTTTGACTGTGTGGATCGCAATAAACTGTGGAAAATTCTGAAAGAGATGAGAATACCAGACCACCTGACCTGCGTCTTGAGAAATCTGTATGCAGGTCAGGAAGCAACAGTTAGAACTGGACATGGAACAACAGACTGGTTCCAAATAGGAAAAGGAGTACGTCAAGGCTGTATATTGTCACCCTGTTTATTTAACTTATATGCAGAGTACATCATGAGAAACACTGGGCTGGAAGAAGCACAAGCTGGAATCAAGATTGCCGGGAGAAATATCAATAACCTCAGATATGCAGATGACACCACCCTTATGGCAGAAAGTGAAGAGGAACTAAAAAGCCTGTTGATGAAAGTGAAAGAGGAGAGTGAAAAAGTTGGCTTAAAGCTCAACATTCAGAAAACAAAGATCATGGCATCTGGTCCCATCACTTCATGGGAAATAGATGGGGAAACAGTGGCTGACTTTATTTTTTTGGGCTCCAGGATCACTGCAGATAGTGATTGCAGTCATGAAATTAAAAGATGCTTACTCCTTGGAAGGAAAGTTATGACCAACCTAGACACCATATTAAAAAGCAGAGACACTACTTTGTCAAAAAAGGTCCATCTAGTCAAGTTTATGGTTTTTCCAGTAGTCATGGATGTGACAGTTGGACTCTAAAGAAAGCTGAGTGCTGAAGAATTGATGCTCTTGAACTGTGGTGTTGGAGAAGATTCTTGAGAATCCCTTGGACTGCAAGGAGATCCAAGCTGTCCATCCTAAGGGAGATCAGTCTTGGATGTTCATTGGAAGGACTGATGTTGAAGCTGAAACTCCAATACTTTAGCCACCTGATGTGAAGAGCTGACTCATTTGAAAAGACCCTGATGCTGGGAAAGATTAAAGGCGAGATCAGAAGGGGATGACAGAGGATGAGATGGTTGGATGGCATCACTGACTCAATGGACATAAGTTTGGGTAGACTCCGGGAGTTGGTGATGGACAGGGAGGTGTGCTGCAGTTCAAAGAGTCGGACACAAGTGAGCGACTGAACTGAACTGAACTTACCATTATAACAACTAATAATTATTGAAGGTTTTCTATGTATAACTCTACCTGTGATACCTCATCCAGTTCTCAAGACACTATTACTAGCTAATAAATATGGAAGAAAGACAACATGCATTTTGATGGTTTAGGCCCTTTGGAAGTATGATTTGGGCAACTCGAAGACCTTGATTCACCACAGGACAGATACTAGACATATCCCACTTCCAACTCTTAAACATTTTGCTTTTGTTATCCTTGGGTAAAAATTGTGTACTACCTGTTATCTCATATCACATTATGAGTAGGTGCATATTATATAAAATATGAACTCCAATGGGACAAATACATTTAATAAGAATTTTGAAACTATGCCACCAGAGAGAAACTGGAATACAAGAAACATCAAATCACCTGCTATTATGGAAAGGGAAATATCTCAAGGGATAAAACAGAAAAGGAAACCACAAAACACTAATAGAATAAAACCATTCCACTGGAAGTAAACACATGGGTGGGTTCTCCCCAAATAGTTCTGTGACCATTGGTTAGTGTTCTTGAAGTCTGGGCAATTTCTCACTTACCAGATCCCTTCCGTGCTCACTGGGGTGCTAACTTTTCAAGAAGTTACTGTTAATTCTAAATATTTACTGTGTCTCTTCTGTCCCAGCCTCTGGGTAACCAAATATTCTCAGAGGTACTGATATTACTGACCATAAAATCAATACTGCACCTGAATTCTTGTTATTCCTTGTTTTCTGGTTCTGCTGGGCAGAAAATCATCACTCTCTTAACAGAGACATATGAAATCCTATGTTAAAGTCAGAAAATACTTTCATAATTAATTAAAGAAAGACAAAAGGTGTGTAGGGGGCACTACTATTAACAGGGCACCATGCATGTGCCAGGCATTGCACCAGTTCTTAGCATACATGGTCAGTAACTTATAAAAAAAACTGGGGAAATTGCACTGTTATTCTTACATTTAGAGGAGGATGCTGAAGCTTAAAGAGGCTGAATGACACAACTGATGAGGGAGTAGATAGGGAGTAGGCACTTCCCTATTCTCAAAACAAAAACAATTCTGCCTCACATCCTCCTGATCCCCAAACCATGATCTGCTGTTCCATCGTATGTAAGGAAGCAAGGACTCTGAAGCCGGACTCATTATGCCTCTGGTACTCATTTTTTCCCCCAACATTTCTCATTCACTCAAACAAATCTCACATCATCAAAGGGCCCTTCTGCCCTTAAAGTACAAGTTTCCTAAATATCCACATTTCTTCAACTATTTCAACAGCTTGAAATTTTCATTTACCTTAAGAGAGAAGAAGAAGAATCACAGACTATGCACTTGTATTAATAATACAATGACAAAAGAGGAAATATATATATATATATATATATATACACACACACATACATACACACACACATACATACACACACACACACATATAGGGGCAGTAATGTATACACATGTGCTGCTGCTGCTAGGTCGCTTCAGTCATGTCCAACTCTGTTCGACCCCAGAGATGGCAGCCCACCAGGTTCCCTGTCCCTGGGATTCTCCAGGCAAGAACACTGGAGTGGGTTGCCATTTCCTTCTCCAATGCATGAAAGTGAAAAGTGAAAGTGAAGTCACTGAGTCGTCCAACTCTCAGTGACCCCATGGACTGCAGCCCACCAGCCTCCTCCATCCATGGGATTTTCCAGGCAAGAGTACTGGAGTGGGGTGTCATTGCCTTCTCTGACACATGTCCTTATACATATAATTATTATTTTGGAAAATTCCAAGTCACTTTTTCTTAAAGTATTGCTTCCGCTCTATCTTTCCCTCTGGGCCTCTAATTATGCTTAATCCTTCGAATGTATTTACATGTGCATTCTGTCTTTTTCTGCATTTTCATACGATTGTCTGTGATTCAGACTATGTATTTCTTTCCGACCTTTCTTCTAGTTCTCTGCTCTGCAAATATACTCTTATACTTATCTACTATTACTAACTTGAGATATTATGACTCCTAGTTTTTGAATAGATCAGTTTTCTATGAATATTCTCCATCTTGTCATTTAATATTTTGAACATGCTCAGTTCAGTTCAATTAAGTCACTCAGTCATGTCCGACTCTGCGACTCCATGAATCGCAGCACACCAGGCCTCCTTGTCCATCACCAACTCCTGGGGCTCACTCAGACTCATGTCCATCAAGTCAGTGATGCCATCCAGCCATCTTATCCTCTGTCATCCCCTTCTCTTCCTGCCCCCAATCCCTCCCAGCATCAGAGTTTTTTCAAATGAGTCAACTCTTCTCATGAGGTGGCCAAAGTACTGGAGTTTCATCTTCAGCATCATTCCCTCCAAAGAAATCCCAGGACTGATCTCCTTCAGAACGGACAGGTTGGATCTCCTTGCAGTCCAAGGGACTCTCTAGAGTCTTCTCCAATACCACAGTTCAAAAGCATCAATTCTTCGGTACAGCTTTCTTCACAGTACAACTCTCACATCCATACATGATCACTGGAAAAACCATAGCCTTGACTAGATGGACCTTTGTTGGCAAAGTAAAGTTTCTGCTTTTAAATATGCTGTCTAGGTTGGTCATAACTTTCCTTCCAAGGAGTAAGTGTCTTTTAATTTCATGGATGCAGTCCCATCTGCAGTGATTTTGGAGCCCCCCAAAATAAAGTCTGACCCTGTTTCCACTGTTTCCTCATCTATTTCCCATGAAGTGATGGGACAAGATGCCATGATCTTCGTTTTCTGAATGTTGAGCTTTAAGCCAACTTTTTCACTTTCCTCTTCCACTTTCATCAGGTGGCTTTTTAGTTCCTCTTCACTTTCTGCCCTAAGGGTGGTCATCTCTATATCTGAGGTTATTGATAGTTCTCCCAGCAATCTTGATTCCAACTTGTGCTTCTTCCAGTCCAGCGTTTCTCATGATGTACTCTGCATATAAATTAAATAGGCAGGGTGACAATATACAGCCTTGACAGACTCCTTTTCCTATTTGGAACCAGTCTATTGTTCCATATCCAGTTCTAACTGTTGCTTCCTAACCTGCATATAGGTTTCTCAAGAGGCAGGTCAGGTGGTCTGGTATTCTCATCTCTTTCAGAATTTTCCACAGTTGATTGTGATCCACACAGTCATAGGCTTTGGCATAGTCAATAAAGCAGAAATAGATGTTTTTCTGGAACTCTCTTGCTTTTTCCATGATCCAGCGGATGTTGGCAATTTGATCTCTGGTTCTTGTGCCTTTTTTAAATCCAGCTTGAACATCTGGAAGTTCACGGTTCATGTATTGCTGAAGCCTGGCTTGGAGAATTTTGAGCATTACTTTACTAGCGTGTGAGATGAGTGCAATTGTGCGGGAGGTTGAGCATTCTTTGGCATTGCCTCTCTTTGGGATTGCAATAAAAACTGACCTTTTCCAGTCCTGTGGCCACTGCTGAGTTTTCCAAATTTGCTGGCATATTGAGTGCAGCACTTTCACAGCATCATCTTTCAGGATTTGAAACAGCTCAACTGGAATTCCATCACCTCCGCTAGCTTTGTTCGTAGTGATGCTTTCTAAGGCCCACTTGACTTCACATTCCAAGATGTCTGGTTCTAGATTAGTGATAACACCACCGTGATTATCCGGGTCGTGAAGATCCTTTTTGTACAGTTCTTCTATGTATTCTTGCCACCTCTTCTTAATATCTTCCACTTCTATTAGGTCCATACCATTTCTGTCCTTTATCGAGCCCATCTTTGCATGAAATGTTCCCTTGGTATCTCTAATTTTCTTGAAGAGATCTCTAATCTTTTCCATTCTGTTGTTTTCCTCTATTTCTTTGCATTGATCTCTGAGAAAGGCTTTCTTATCTCTCCTTGCTATTCTTTGGAACTCTGCATTCAGATGCTTATATCTTTCCTTTTCTCCTTTGCTTTTCGCTTCTCTTCTTTTCACAGCTATTTGTAAGGCCTCCCCAGACAGCCATTTTGCTTTTTTGCATTTCTTTTCCATGGGGATGGTCTTGATCCCTGTCTCCTGTACAATGTCACGAACTTCCATCCGTAGTTCATCAGGCACTCTATCTACCAGATCTAGTCCCTTAAATCTATTTCTCACTTCTACTGTATAATCATGAGGGATTTGATTTAGGTCATACCTGAATGGTCTAGTGGTTTTCCTTACTTTCTTCCTTTTAAGTCTGAATTTGGCAATAAGGTGTTCATGATCTGAGCCACAGTCAGCTCCTGGTCTTGTTTCTGCCGATTGTATAGAGTTTCTCCATCTTTGGCTGCAAAGAATATAATCAATCTGATTTCGGTGTTGACCATCTGGTGGTGACCATGTGTAGAGTCTTCTCTTTTGTTGTTGGAAGAGGGTGTTTGCTATGACCAGTGCATTTTCTTGGCAAAACTCTATTAGTCTTTACCCTGCTTCATTCTGTATTCCAAGGCCAAATTTGTGTTACTCCAGGTGTTTCTTGACTTCTGACTTTTGCATTCCAGTCCCCTATCATGAAAACGACATCTTTTTTGGGTGTTAGTTCTAAAAGGTCTTGTAAGTCTTCATAGAACTGTTCAGCCTCAGCTTCTTTAGCATTACTGGTTGGGGCATAGACTTGGATTACTGTGATATTGAATGGTTTGCCTTGGAAATGAACAGAGATCATTCTGTTGTTTTTGAGATTGTATCCAAGTACTACATTTCGGAATCTTTTGTTGACCATGATGGCTACTCCATTTCTTCTAAGGGCTTCCTGCCTGCAGTAGTAGATATAATGCTAGTTACAACTAATTAAAATTCCTAACTCTTAACATCTGAGTTTCTTGAAGTCCTATTGTGTTCTCATCATCACTGGTCAGTTCTATGCTGAGTCACTCAAGTTGTTTGTCTTTTTTACAACCAGTGATATTTTTTATTCAGTTCTTTATTTTCATTATATGAACAGTTTCAGAGGATATTTGAGGCTCTAGATGCCCGTAGAGACTGGCTTCTGTTTCTAGCAGGCATTGGGCTCCAAAATCTCTGTGGACAATGACAACAGTCATGAAATTAAAAGATGCTTGCTCTTGGTAGAAAAGCTAGACAGTGTATTACACTGTAGACAAAATATACATTTGTCTAGTTGACAAACCTAGACATTATATTAAGAAGCAGAAATGTTACTTTGCCAACAAACATCCATATAGTCAAAGCTATGGTTTTTCCTGTAGCCAAGTATGGATGTGAGAGTTGGACAATAAAGAAGGCTGAGCATCGGAGAATTGGTGCTTTTGAACTGTGGTATTGGAGAAGACTCTTGAAAGTTCGTTGGACTGCCAGGAGATCAAACCTGTCAATCCTAAAGGAAATCACCCCTGAATGTTCTTTGGAAGGACTGATGCTGAAGCTGAAGCTCCAATACTTTGGCCACCTGATGATGAGAGCCGATTCATTGGAAAAGACCCTGATGCTGGGAAAGATTGAAGGCAGGAGGAGAAGGGAATGACAGAGGATGAGATGGTTGAATGGCATCACTGACTCAATGGATATGAGTTTGAGCAAACTCCAGGAAACAGCAAAGGACAGGGAAGCCTGGTGTGCTGCCGTCCATGAGGTCACAAACAGTCGTACATCACTGAGCAACTAAACAACAAGGCAGTTTGAACAGGAACAGTTATTTTAACACTGTTGTGGATTGGGTTAATTTCGAGGGAGACCTCAATATTTTATGAGGATTCATCTATTTCCAGGTCACCTCTGCTATTAGAATGAGTCCATGATTAAAACCTGGATTATTTACTAAGGACCCTCGTTTTGGTGGCCAGTATGGCCCTTAGTCCAATGAAACTCATGAAAGTTCTGCTCAGTTTTTCAGTTTAAAAAAATTTAAAGCAGTTTTTCTAATTGGTCAGTGACTCAATTTAAAAAAAAAATGTGCTGAATGTCGGTTTCACTTCTCTGAGCTCCTTTTCTCTCTGGTGGCTTGTCTGTTAATTGCTCTCTGCCTTACTACTTCCCCAACATCTTTAAACAGATCTTTTGCGGGTATAGCTTTTCTGGTATTCTCAATGGAACTCTTCATTTCAAGTAAGAACGTTCCTGGAAGAAGAAATTTCCACATAGAAATCTGAATCTATTTTATACTGGAGGAATAAATCAGTATAACACAGTAGGTAAAAGCTCACATTCCAGACTCAGACTGCCCCAGGTTTGCATCTGAGTACCACCATTTATTTACTGTGTCTTTGAGCAAGTTAACTTTGGTTTTATAAGCCCTTTGCTCTAACTAGAAAGTAGGTAAATTAGGTACTTTTCTGAAAGGCTTGTTATGGGGATGAAATGAGACAGTGCACATATAATGCTCAAATCAGCATATGGTATATAACTAGTGCTCAATAAACATAAGTTGATATCACAATCACTTGAATACTACTACTTACTGCTACTATTTCTACCATGTTTTACTACCATGAAAAACACAAAAAAGCTTAAGGTTCTTCCCATGCAATACATCCTTTGGACTCTACAAGAACTCAGTAAGGTATTATTTTATTGACTTATTCCCACTTTGAATTTCAGGGAAACTGAGCTTCAGATCATCTAAGTGACTTCGTCAAAACATCACATGACTAATAAATGGCAGATGTGGCATTTACATACTAGTGCCTCTGAACCCGAAATTGTGAACTGTTTTTATAAAATTATTCACAGAGCACTGGCAGTATTTAGAGTTTGTCTGATTCAGCTCAGCATTAGTCGCTCAGTCGTGTCTGACTCATTGTGACCCCATGGACTATAGTCCACCAGGCTCTTCTGCCTATGGAATTCTCCAGGCAAGATTACTGGAGTGGATTGCCATTCCCTTCTCCAGAATATCTTCCCCACCCAGGGACTGAACCCAGGTCTCCCGCCTTGGGGGCATATTTTTTACTGTCTGAGTTACCAAGGAAGCCCGTCTTGTTAAAGGCCTTAGTTTAGTGATATATACCATGTTTAGATTCAAGACTTAAAGTTTATCTAATCTTATACCATAATTTTATAATGGGGGCAACCAAGACTCAAAGGGGGAACGATTTTGTTTCAGTTCACATGGCTAGATGGGCAGGACAGAAGAAGGTTTTAGGCTATTCTCCACATCAGGTAGCTTCTTCTATGTCAAAAATATTTACCTAGGAATTGCTATGATATTGATCTTGAAATATCATTAGTAACAGCAATACATTCATATATTCTCCCCCCTTAAAGGAGCAAAGCCAAAGAGAAGTGATCTTATCCCTGATGCTAATACCCTATTATTATATTACATCAGCTTAAATATTTTATCAAGCTTAAGGCAGCATCATCTGCTCAGCTAGGAGGTAAAGTCAAGATGGATGTTTATGATGTGTTCAATTCAGTTACTGGTTTATTGTGTGTGGTTTGAGCTATTATAAATCAATTTAAGTGATATCAATTTCTCAATAGCCTGAGAGGTATTTTTTTTTTTTGGGGGGGGGGGGCGGCCGCAGGGTATCCAGTTCCATGCAGTACTATCTGTGAAGCAAATGACAACACCACACTTTATTAGAAGCGCTAACTGAAAATATTCTGTTCAGAGATCCCTTTGGGTACTTAGGTGTTAAAATAATACTGTGTTCTATATTGAACTTCGCTCAATCATTTACTCAGAAAACAAGCACTGGGCACGAGAAATCCTAAGGAAGAGACTTGTTTATATAGATTAGTCATATGTTCACTCTTAGACAACAGTTCTGGCCAGCTGGGAGGGACCAGGTGAAAACATGCCTGTTTCCACAGGAAACTTATGAGTGGAGTCTGTGGAGGGCCACTTCCCAGAGGAATCTTTTGTACTGGGAGGGGTAGGATGGCTGGGCATAAAAACCCTAACCTCCCACACAAGTATTCCCTGCATCACATCCTGTGCTGAGTCACCCCAGTTGCTGAGGGGGAAGAACCGTGTAGCTTGAGGTTAATGGAATCCTAGATGAAAGGAACACTTCTGGTCTTTAATGTAAAGCGTTTGGGCTTAATTCTGTTGCTGTCATCTCCTTTTTAAAAATCATTTCCTTTTCTTCCTCCTTTTGCTCTCTAATTCAAACACATTTTCTAAGGGCACACACATGTAGAGTGAACCATTTTTTAAAAATTCCAATTAAATTACCCTTTTCTTCTGAACAACTTTATTTTCCCAGTTTCAACTTGCACCTAGCTTGTGCATGAAAATGAAAACATCCTGACTTCTGAATTTTAACCCCTCCTTGCCTCAACATCCACAGCAGCTTTAGATCATGGACTGAAAGTTCAGTGAAGACTGGTTCTGGTGCCTTCATTTCCTCTTTCTGTTCTCTCCCACTTCAAATCCACACCTCACTTTTCAACATCTTCTTCAAGAATTTCAACACTGTTGGAAACACCACATTCATGATCATATAGGGAACAGACTGGATGAACCTATTCACTTGAAGATTTAAAGTATTCATTCAAAGTAAGATTCAGTTTCTCAAAGAAACCAGAAACTGCAAATATCATTCCCTAAGGTTGAATAATTGACTTTTTTGGGGTAGAGGTAGGTATTTGGGATGGTGGGCCTACTTAGTCACCCTCAAATCTTTAATTTGTCTCCAGAAAAGTGTGACTAATGTCATACCAAGAAGAAAATGTAATGTTCTTGCCTATCAAGCTGTACAAACAGTGCGCCCACGATGTCCCCTTGCCCTAAATATTCAGTGGAAAGAATATATTGCCTTTATTTTGGGAAAAGCACGCCTTGTCACAAAGGGCACATATTTCTCAAGGTCAACATTAACAAAAGAATGTGCTGAGGCAAGAAAACAAGTAACTTATGACCTGTAAGTCCTTTAAAAAAGAATAACAGTAGCTCTATTGAGATATAATCCATATAGCATATGTGTATATGTGTTTGCTAACTCACTTCAGTCATGTCCAACTCTGTGTGACCCCACAGACTGTAACCTGCCAGGCTCTTCTGTCCATGGGATTCTCTAGGCAAGTATACTGGAGTGGGTTGCCATGTCCTCCCCCAGGACATATACCATACAATTCACCCCAATTCAATGCTTTTTGGAACATTTACAGGATTTTACGATCATTGCTATAATCATAGAACACTTTTTAAATCACCCAGTGAAGAAACCTGTACTTATTAGCAGTCACTCCCCATTTCACAATTCATGAAACTTAGCCTCTGTTGATGGTTTTAGAGATGATCTCTATGTGTCATATTTGTCCACTTATTTTGAAGGACCAACAGCCTGAGAAGAGGACTTCTCTGGTTGTCCAGTGGTTAACACCCACCTGCCAATGCAGGAGACATGGGTTTGATCCCTAGCCCAGGAAGATTCCACATGCCACAGAGCAACAAAGCCTGTGAGCCACCACTATAGAAGCGCATGCGCTCTGGAGCCCACGCTGTGTAACAAGAGAATCCACCTCAATGAGAAGCCCTCCCACTGTAGCTAGAGAGGAGCCCCTGAGTGCTGCAACTGGAGAAAACCTACACACAGCAATGAATACCCACTGCAGCCAAAAATATAAATTAAGTAATTAATTAATAAAAATTAAAGATAAAAAAGAGCCTGAGAAGAGACTTTTCTGGGCACTTCAACAATAGCAGTCCTCACCTTCTGTGGGGCAGAACTGAGCAAAGGTATCTGGCACTACAGGCACGCTGAATTGCTGGGAGGAGTGTAGCCACCCAGTGTGGTATCCAAGGTCAGAAGGCAGCTCAGTGTCAGAACTCAGCCCAGGATCAAGGTGCCCCTGATTCCCAGCTCAACGCTCTTTCCACCACAGTGTTTTCTTTGGGATACACTTTCAAAGGTGCAGGAACTTCCTCCCCAACCTACTGAACAATGCCTAATATTTTTCCCCCAGAAAAGCCTCACCTTTGTTTGCACATGTAGAAAAGAGTCAGAAATGCACAAGAGAAATGGAATGAGCTACATCCTGGGATTCCAGAGAAAAGCAGGAGAAGGATAAAGGATCAACTAGCTATCCTAGGAAGGGCACAGACTCATTTCTGACTTCCCTGTGACTGAGGTCTGTGCCTGGGGCAAGTGTAGGCTGAACAGCTTCCAGTAGTAATTGCTCTGGGCTTCAGTGACAGTCTTCAGTGTTTCTATGACTTCAATCAGGTGGGGAAAAAACAGTCCTTATTGGTCTTTCTTTCTAAAAATTTCTGAGTAGGCTAACAGAGTCTGCAAGTCTGAGACAAACATAGCATAATTAAAAAGAAGTGTACCTAAGTAAAAGTTTAGGCCCTAGGGTGATGTTACAGAAGAGTGACGGGTCTTCATAGAGAAGTAGGCCATATCTGTCTCTTCCATTGGAATAACAGGAAGTTCTATGGCTACTTCTGCATTTAAGAAGTCTATTTTGTATGATTCCTTGAAAGAATATAGCCTGAGACAGAGAGCACAGAAGAAAGGCATGATATTGGGCATATCAACAAACAAAATCTGTTTCAACCATGATGGCCTTGAAACAGTTATTCCTTCTACATAAACTGATTTCCTCTTCCGATGATATTATGCACTATGAACTGTTTTTTTCCTTCTTTTTTTGAAGAGTAGATGATAAAAGATACGTAGAGTTATGTAAAAATGACAGGAGAACAGTAAGCCATCGTTGTGACTGCTATTGATTACGCTTCCCCACCATGATCTATCTTCATGTTCTGTCTCCTCAATCCTGTTCACAAAGGGACTAAAACTTTTGTTTACGTCAGTTCAGTTCAGTCGCTCAATCACGTCCGACTCCTTGTGACCCCATGGACTGGAGCACACCAGGCCTCCCTGTCCATCACCAACTCCCAGAGTTTACTCAAACTCATTTCCATTGAATCGGTGATGCAATCCAAACCATCTCATCCTCTCTCGTCCCCTTCTCCTCCTGCCTTCAATCTTTCCCAGCATCAGGGTCTTTTTAAATGAGTTAACTCTTCGCATCAGGTGGCTAAAGTATTGGAGTTTCAGCTTCAACATCAAGCCTTCCAGTGAATATTCAGGACTGATTTCCTTTAGAAGGGACTGGTTGGATCTCCTTGCAGTCCAAGGGACTCTTAAGAGTCTTCTCCAAGACCGCAGTTCAAAAGCATCAATTATTCTGCACTCAGCTTTCTTTATAGTCCAACTCTCACATCCATACAAGACTATTGGAAAAACCATAGCCTTGACTAGATGGACCTTTGTTGGCAAAGTAATGTCTCTGCTTTTCAATATGCTGTATAGGTTGGTCATAACTTTCCTTCCAAGGAGTAAGCATCTTTTAATTTCATGGTTGCAATCACCATCTGCAGTGATTTTGGAGCCCAAAAAATTAAGTCAGCCACTGTTTTCACTGTTTCCCCATCTTAGTTCAGTTCACTCCAGTCAGTTCAGTTCAGTTCAGTCGTTCAGTTCAGTCCAGTCGCTCAGTCGTGTCATGACTCTTTGTGACCCCATGAATTGCAGCGTGCCAGGCCTCCCTGTCCATCACCATCTCCCGGAGTTCACTCAGACTCACATCCATCGAGTCGGTGATGCCATCCAGCCATCTCATCCTCGGTCGTCCCCTTCTCTTCCTGCCCCTAATCCCTCACAGCATCAGAGTCTTTTCCAATGAGTCAACTCTTCGCATGAGGTTGCCCAAGTACTGGAGTTTCGGCTTTAGCATCATTCCTTGCAAAGAAATCCCAGGGCTGATCTCCTTCAGAATGGACTGGTTGGATCTCCTTGCAGTCCAAGGGACTCTCAAGAGTCTTCTCCAACAACACAGTTCAAAAGCATTAATTCTTCGGTGCTCAGCCTTCTTCACAGTCCAACTCTCACATCCATACATGACCAGAGGAAAAACCATAGCCTTGACTAGATGGACCTTAGTCGGCAAAGTAATGCCTCTGCTTTTGAATATACTATCTAGGTTGGTCATAACTTTTCTTCCAAGGAGTAAGCATCTTTTTATCTCATGGCTGCAGTCACCATCTGCAGTGATTTTGGAGCCCAAAAAAATAAAGTCTGGCACTGTTTCTACTGTTTCCCCATCTATATCCCATGAAGTGATGGGACCAGATGCCATGATCTTCGTTTTCTGAATGTTGAGCTTTAAGCCAACTTTTTCGCTCTGTTCTCTCACTTTCATCAAGAGGCTTTTTAGTTCCTCTTCACTTTCTGCCATAAGGGTGGTGTCATCTGCATATCTGAGGTTATCGATATTTCTCCTGGCAATCTTGATTCCAGCTTGTGCTTCTTCCAGCCCCACGTTTCTCATTATGTACTCTGCATATAAGTGAAATAAGCAGGGTGACAATATACAGCCTTGATGTACTCCTTTTCCTATTTGGAACCAGTTTGTTGTTCCATATCCAGTTCTAACTGTTGTTTCCTGACCTGCATACAGATTTCTCAAGAGGCAGGTCAGGTGGTCTGGTATTCCCATCTCTTTCA
The DNA here is from genome assembly GCF_042477335.2 of Ovis canadensis. Taxonomy (NCBI): domain Eukaryota; kingdom Metazoa; phylum Chordata; class Mammalia; order Artiodactyla; family Bovidae; genus Ovis; species Ovis canadensis. The sequence continues at coordinate 77,330,471 of NC_091249.1, forward strand.
GAATTTGCCACAGTTTATTGTGATCCACACAGTCAAAGGCTTTGGCATAGTCAATAAAGCAGAAATAGATGTTTTTCTGGAACTCTCTTGCTTTTTCCATGATCCAGTGGATGTTGGCAATTTGATCTCTGATTCCTCTGCCTTTTCTAAAACCAGCTTGAATATCAGGGAGTTCACGGTTCATGTATTGCTGAAGCCTGGCTTGGAGAATTTTGAGCATTACTTTACTAGCATGTGAGATGAGTGCAATTGTGCAGTAGTTTGAGCATTCTTTGGCATTGCCTTTTTCTATTTGCCATGAAGTGATGGGACTGGATGCCATTAGATAATAGTTAAAAGGAGGTCAGTAGTTTGTTACCCCTCTCAATGACATTTCTGATCTCCTAGGGACAAGTGAAAGACATAAATGAAGTGTTTACCAAAATGAAATTCCAGCTATCAATAATCCATTGGAGAAGCTATTTAGAGAAACATAATGGCCCCTGAATTAACTACACCAAAAAGAATTTTCCTTATTTGATATATAAGAAGTACATCAAAGATACACGGTAGCTTAGCTTGTTTCAGATGTCAGTTCTGGTGTGGGAGACTCTGGATGGGTCTTCATAATGACAAAATTCCTGCATCTTTATTGGTCGGGAGTTATAAGCAGGCTCTAGGTGAGTCATTGAGCTTTGCTGGTCTCAGTTTCTCTTTCTGTCAAAGCAGTTTAACTGACTCTTTTCCCAAATAAGTAAGAATGTGTAACTCTCAGGCAAGTTCAGAGTATTGGGTGCCAGGGCTGGGTCAAAGGGTAGGCTGCAGGATATGGGAAAAAAAAATAAGGATGAAGGAAAATACACAATGTTACCAACAAAGGCTGGGGAAATTTTCCAAGGCTGGAAGTGCATTTGATAGGCTGTGACACTTCATATAAGTAAGAAATGAACTGCTAGGAACACTAAACTGTCATAAGAACTATATCCTGCCTGCTCATCTCAAAGAGTTGTTCTGCAATTCAAATGAGATAATCTGTGTGAAGAGAATCTGAATGTCAGCAGTATTATTACTGCAACTTTATGAGAAAATTTTCTTTTTACACCAGAGGGGAAAAATGCCCTCACCCTGAAAGGATAAACCAGATTCCCCACAGTTATTTGATATAGTCAGAATTTAAAGTTTTAAAGAGTTTAAACTAGCAAACTAACTAGTTATTATATGTTTACAGCAAGTTTGGAAATAGAGAGAGACACTGTTTTTAGAGATAAGTCCTATGCCATGACTGTACCACTTAGCAACTCTGAATATGTGACCGCAGGCAAGTAGTGTAACCTAGTTGTACCATCTGGGGGGGGGGGGGGAGATAATTATGCCTGTCTTATTAATGTCATTGGAATCTAGTTAGGATTAATTTAGAGACTGCAATGTGAAAGCACTTTGCAAATGGATATATGTGGTATAAATAATAGGTAAAACTTAAAATGCAACCTTTCCTAAATTCACTACTCAAACTCACCAGAAATTTTTGTCCTGGCATTGCATATCACATCCATTTCATAAATATGCCCCATGTCCACCCCCAAGCACTTACACACACACTCATGCCCCTGCACAGACACATCTCAGTCTGTCTACAATGCCAGGTCAGTCCCCAAGACAAGTGGAAGAACCACATGAGTGGGCTGGACATAACTCATTTGATCCATTGGTATGGATGTACACACAAGGAGCTTTGTTTTTCTCCTAGAACTTATTAAGGTCCTGTGATTAGACCTGGGATGGGATACTCTGTCCCCCACAGGGCAGGAGCCTGACTGTATGACTTCATCCCCTGAGGCTATGGCTGCACTGAGAGCATCAAATCAATTTTAGAAGGATCGCTTCCTTCTCTATTATCTCTTTTTTCTTCCTATTAAGAACAGGCTCTCCTCAGTTGACATTCAGCAGTAGGAGGAAGACAAGTGGGATCCAGAGGCTCATAGCCAAGTGTCTGATTGGAACACTGATACTGAATGTGTCTTCTGGGAGCTGCCATGCCCAAATTACTCACGCCCCCACCCTTTTGGCATATGGGCATGTTGTACTGAAAACCATGTTGGGAGCTGGGTTCATCCTTAATGACCTATCTTATGGCAACACTTAGGGCCGTATTTAAGGGTTCCTGATATAATAATAATAGAAGATCACAGTAAAAATTCCCCCAAGTTTATCAGGTTTTATTTGTTTTGTTTTCATTGGTTTTATTAACATGGACAAAGTTTGAATGAGGCAGAAGAAACAGGGACTTGGTTGATCTTTTAGTTGATTAGGGCTTAATTTCATTTTGATTTTGCTTGATTTTTAATTTGCACAATTAATGTGTGCAAGGGTATAAACTCAGATAATATAAAATGGCAAAGAAAATAAAAGGAAGCTTTCCCTATTACACTATTATTTAAGATATTAGAAGTACATAAATATATATTAAACAAGAACAACTTAAATAAGAAATTATAATCAAAGTTAGAAGTAAAATAAAACATAATTGGGATTAGAACCAGACAGGAAAAGAACAGACCTTAGTAGATCAGGTCAATTTTAGTAAGAACGTCCACTCTGACCAATTAGTATAAAAGGAACTTTCAACCAAATTACTAATTAGATTTTTATGAATAACTAATACTAGGTAAAGTGAAAAGGTGCAGAAAGTAACAGAATAGAGTTAAAGAGACATCTATTGTGTCTTGTCAGGCATCTAGAGCAAATACCTAGACAAAAGTAAATTATTATATTTCTTTTTAGATCTATGTGACATTCATTGAATCATTAATAAAGTTAATTTCATTTAGGTGTTTGTATCTACATATATGGGAGCTTCCCATGTGGCACCAGTGATAGAAACCTGCCTCCCAGTGCAGGAGATTTAAGAGATGTGGGTTCAACCCCTGGGTCAGGAAGACCCCTGGAGGAGGGCATGGCAACCCACTCCAGCATTCTTACCTGGAGAATCCCAAGGACAGAAGAGCCTGGCGGGTTATGGTCCACAGGGTCGCAAAGAGTCAGACACAACTGAAGTGACTTAGCACACAGGCACATCTACATATATATCTTTGGTTTAAATATTAGAAACATGGTCCTTTATATTTTAAAAATATCCCAGGACTCAGAGCTGGGTAGGCAGGGGATATCAATCAACTTTGCAAATCTAGTCTCAAAATCCATGTTCAAGGTGAATGCTCTATGTGTCATTCCACTTTTACGAACTGATCTGCTATAAATCAATTTTTTCCCTATTAGGACTGCAGATGACAAAATTTTATAGGGTTTACAAGTCACTTTCAGGTTTATTTTTCCTTGTCTCCAATTATATTCTGAAACAAGAGTGATGGTTAATAGGATTTCCTTGATTTTAATTGGATTAATTTGCTGTATTCAGTTCAGTCCAGTCATGCATTCGTGTATGACCCTTTGCAACCCCACGGAATGTAGCATGCCAGGCTTCCCTGTCCATCACCAGCTCCTAGAGCTTTCTTAAACTCATGTCCATAGAGTCAGTGATGCCATCCAACCATCTCATCCTCGGTCGTCCCCTTCTCTTCCTACCTTCAATCTTTCACAGCATCAGGGTCTTTTCCAATGAGTCAGTTCTTCTCATCTGGTGGCCAAAGTATTGGAGTTTCAGCTTCAGTATCAGTGCTTCCAATGGATATTCAGGACTGACTTCCTTTAGGATAGACTGATTGGATCTCCTTGCAGTCCAAAGGACTCTCAAGAGTCTTCTCCAACACCACAGTTCAAAAGCATCAATTCTTTGGCACTCAGCTTTCTTTAGAGTCCAACTCTCACATCCATACATGACCACTGGAAAAACCATAGCTTTCACTTGGCAAACCTTAGTCGGCAAAGTTATGTCTCTGCTTTTTAATACGCTGTCCATGTTGGTCATAGCTTTTCTTCCAAGGAGCAAGAGTCTATTGACTTCATGGCTGCAGTCACCATCTGCAGTGATTTTGGAGGCCCCCCCACAAAATAAATAAATAAATAAATAAATCTCACTGCTTCTATTTTTTCCCCATCTATTTGTCATGAGTGATGGGACAGCATGCCATGATCTTAGTTTCCTGAATGTTGAGTTTTAAGCTTACTTTTTCACTCTCCTCATTCAGTTTCATCAAGAGGCTATTTAGTTCTTTGCTTTCTGCCATAAGAGTGGTGTCATCTGCATATCTGAAGTTATTGATATTTCTCCTAGCATTCTTGATTTCAGCTTGTGTTCATCCAGCCTGGCATTTCCCATGATGTACTCTGCATATAAGTTAAATAAGCAGGGTGACAATATACAGCCTTAACAAACTCCTTTTCTAATGTGGAAGCACTCTGTTGTTCCATGTCCAGCTTTAACTGTTGCTCCTTGACTTGCATACAGATTTCTCAAGAGGAAGGTAAGGTGGGCTAGTATTCTCATTTCTAAAAATTTTCCAGACTGTTGTGATCTACACAGTTAAAGGCTCAGGCATAGTCAAGAAAACAGAAGTAGATGTTTTTCTGAAATTCTCTTGCTTTTTTGATGATCCAGCAGATGTTGGCAATTAGATCTCTGATTCCTCTGCCTTTTTTAAATCCAGCTTGAACATTTGAAAGTTCATGGTTCATGTACTGTTGAAGCCTGGCTTGGAGAATTTTGAGCATTACTTTGCTAGCGTGTGAGATGAGTGCAATTGTGTGGTAGTGTGAACATTGTTTGGGATTGGAATGAAAACTAATTTTTCCAGTCCTGTGGCCACTGCTGAGTTTTCCAAATTTGCTGGCATATTGAGTGCAGCACTTTCACAGCATCATCTTTTAGGATTTGAAAGAGCTCAACTGGAATTCCATCACCTCTACTAGCTTTGTCCATAGTGGTGCTTCCTAAGGCCCACTTGACTTCACATTCCAGGATGTCTGGCTCTAGGTGAGTGATCACACCATTGTGGTTATCTGGGTCATGAAGATCTTTTTTGCATAGCTCTTCTGTGTATTTTTGCCACCTCTTCTTAATATCTTCTGCTTCTGTTAGGTCCATACTGTTTCTGTCCTTTATTGAGCTCATCTTTGCATGAAATGTTCCCTTGGTATCTTCAACTTTCTTGAAGAGATCTCTTGTCTTTCCCATTCTATTTTTTTCCTCTATTTTTTTGCATTAATCATTGAGGAAGGTTTTCTTATCTCTCCTTACTATTCTTTGGAATTCTGCATTCAGATGGGAATATCTTTCCTTTTCTCCTTTGCCTTTAGCTTCTCTTCTGTTCTCAGCCATTTATAAGGCCTCAGACAATCATTTTGCCTTTTTATATTTCTTTTAGTTGGAGATGGTCTTAATCATTGCCCCCTGTACAGTGTAATGAACCTCCATCCATAGTTGTTCAGGTACTCTATCTATCAGATCTAATCCCTTGAATCTATTTGTGACTTCCACTGTATAATCATAGTTCAGTTCAGTCGCTCAGTCGTGTCCAACTGTTTGTGACCCCATGAATCGTATAATCATAAGGGATTTGATTTAGGTCATACCTGAATGGTCTAGTGATTTCCCCTACTTTCTTCAATTTAAGTCTGAATTTTACAATAAGGATTTCATGATCTGAGCCACACTCAGCTTCCAGTCTTACTTTTGCTGACTTTATAGAGCCTCTCCATCTTTTGCTGTGAAGAATATAATCAATCTGACTTCGGTATTGATCATCGGGTGATATCCATATGTAGTCTTCTCTTGTGTTGTTGAAAGAAGCTGTTTGCTATGGCTAGTGCATTCTGTTGGCAAAACTCTATTAGCCTTTGCCCTGCTTCATTCTGTACTCCAAGGCCAAATTTACCTGTTACTCCACTTATCTCTTGACTTCCTACTTTTGCATTCCAGTCCCCTATGATGAAAAGGACATCTTTTGGAGGTGTTAGTTCTAGAAGGTCTTGTAAGTCTTCATAGAATCATTCAGCTTCAGCCTCTTCAGCATTACTGGTTGAGGCATAGACTTGGATATTGAATGGTTTGCTTTGGAAATGAACAGAGATCATCCTGTCCTTTTTGAAACTGTACCCAAGTAATGTATTTCAGACTCTTTTGTTGACTATGAGGGCTACTCCATTTCTTCTACGGGATTCTTGCCCACAGTAGCAGATACAATGGTTTATATTTTTGTTTTATAACATATTTGTTATATAACTTTTTTTGTATACCATTAAGTAAAATTAAGATGTACATGTATAGATATGAGAATTGGACCATAAGGCTGAGCGCTGAAGAATTAATGCTTTTGAACTGTGTTGTTGGATAAGTCTCTTGAGAGTTTCTTGGATTGCAAAGAGATCAAACCAGCCAATTCTAAAGGAAATCACTCCTAAATATTCACCAGAAGGACTGATGCTGAAGCTGAAGCTCCAATACTTGGCCCCTTATGCAAAGAACTGACTCATTGGAAATGACCCTGATGCTGGGAAGATTGAGTGCAGGAGGAGAAGGGGCCAACAGAGGATGAGTTGTTTGGATGGCACCACTGACTCAATGGACTTGAGATTGAGTAAGCTCTGGGAGATGGTGAAGGACAGAGAAGCCTGGTATGCTGCAGTCGGTGGGTTCGCAAAGTTGGACACAATTGTGTGACCAAGCAACAAGGTGTACACTGTATTATTTTGATAAGTTTATATGAACATATGTTTATATATCATTGTCATAGTGATTTTTATTACATTACAAAATTGTAGTATAATAGTGTTACCTATGTTCACTATATTGTGCATTAGATCTCAGTGTCTGATTTACTACTAATTGCAGGTTTGTACCTTTAAACACCATCAATCTTTCCCCTACCACCCATCCCCTAGCAACCATTTTACTCTTTTTTATGAAATTCTAAGTTAAACATTCAGGTGATATCATACTGCATTTGTCTCTCTCTGTCTGACTTAATCTCATTGAACACGATGTGCTCAAGGTCCATTTGTGTCACTGCAGATGAGAAGATATCCTCCTTTATCACATCTGGATAATATTCTATTGTGTATATGTATACAATATCTGTTTTATCCATTTATCCACTGATGATTATTTGTGTTGTTCCCATAACTTGGCTATTGTAAATGGCACTGCAATAAACATGGGAGTATATATACATACATATCTTCAAAATCCTGTTTCCATTTATTTTGGGAATATTATCCTAGAATAGAACTGCCAGATTGTAGGGTAGACCTCAAGGTCCACATAGTCAAAGCTGTGGTTTTCCAGTAATCATGGATGGATGGGAGAGTTGGACCATTAAGAAGGCTGAGCACAAAAGAATTGATACTTTCTAACTGTGGTGCTGGAGAAGACTCTTGAGAGTCCCTTGAACTGCAAAAAGATTGAATCAGTCAATTGTAATAGAAATCAGGGGTAGCAAAGACTACCCAACGGATGTGACTTAGCAACTGAACAACAACAACAACTTATTTTTAATTTTTTGATAAAACCCCATATTGTTTTCCATAATAGTTGGAAAAATTTGCATTCCCACCAGCAGTATATAAGAGTTCACTTTTCATTACATCCTCAGTAGCACCTGATGTCTTCTTGATGATAACCATTTCAACAGATGTGAGGTGATAGTTCATTGAAGTTTTAATATGTTTTCCTCTGATTTTTTGATTTGAGCATCTTTGCATCTTCCTGTTGCTTCCTGATTTTTACATCATACTACAAAGCCATAGCAATAAAAACAGTTATGGTACTAGCAGAAAAACAAACATATAGACCAATGAATCAGTATCAGTTCAGTTCAGTCGCTCAGTGGTGTCTGACTCTTTGTGACCCCATGAACTGCAGCACACCAGGCCTCCCTGTCCATCACTAACTCCCGGAGTTTACCCAAACCCATGTCCATTGAGTCAGTGATGCCATCCAACCATCTCATCCTCTGTCATCCCCTTCTCCTGCCCTCAATCTTTCCCAGCATCAGGGAAATATGAAAATGAAGTAGAATGGAAGGTCAAAAATTAAGTCTCAGTATATATGGTCAATTAATATTTGACAAGGGAGCCAAGAATACCCAATGAAGAAAAGATAGTGCTGGAAAGCAGTGGAGAAACACATGCAGAAAAATGAAACTGAACTCCTATCTCACACAACTCATAAAAATTAATTTAAAATGCATCAAAGGCTTAAACATAAAACCTGATACCATGAAACTGTCAGAATAAAGCATTGCCATGAAGTTCATCAATATTAGTCTTGGCAAAGATTTTCTGGACAGGACACCAACTACACAACAAAAGCAACAATCAACAAACACGACCACATCAAACTCAAAAGCTTCTGCTTAGCAAAAGAAATAACTAATAGAAAGAAAAGAAAGTCTACAGAATGGGGGAAAATTAGCAAACCATATGTCAGAAAAGGGATTAATATCTGAAAAGGAAAGGAAAAGAGCTCCTTGCTTTTATTTGTATCCACAAAGTTTAATCTTCAAGGCCAAACTGCCATATCACAGATAGCACCATCCTAAACAAAGGGTGTTTTTAACTCCATAAAATAAGAATATAGCATGACCCACATTTCCCAGTCTAGTATTCTTGCCTGGAGAATCCCATGGATGGAGGAGCCTGGTGGGCTACAGTCCATGGGGTCACAAAGAGTCGGACACGACTGAGTGACTTCACTTTTTCACATTTTCAAAGAGCTTACAATTTGTAGAGACCACGATAATCTATGAAAACGCAAGACTAAAAAAATTAACAGATGGGAGGAAGGAAGGAGAAAAAGAATCAACCTATAACTCCATATAAAAAAAGGGGGGATAGGGGGACAGATAAAAATCTATATACTGGGGTCTCAGGCAAGTTATTTCCTCTCTCTGGACAGTAATTTCTCCATTTTAACATTAAGAAATACATTACACCAGTGATTTCCAGGTTGTTATATACCCAACCCAGTGAAATTTAAAAAATCAAATTTAAGTGACCAAGACAGGATCCTTAGCTTTTAGTTTTGCCATGTAAGGGCATCAAAAATATTTTCTATTTATTAATATTATTTTCTTTTGAAAAAGATATTTTAGCACCAAAAAGGACATAATCACAGAAAAGAAAAAACTCTTCCCTAAACAAGACAATGCATTCATTCACTTACTGAAAGGATATGGATTGAAAGCCTGTTGTGTGCTACACTGTTCCTGGGGATGGAAATACTGTGATGAGGAAGCAGCCAAGAGCCAGTGGAGGTCCCATGGAGGAGATTAGGGAGTAACAACTTTTGCATTCTGTACCCTGTATAGATTTATTTATTCATTCTTCCATGCAATAGTATAGACATCGTGCAAGCATCCATTCTTGTACCAGAATTTGGAAACCACCACTCCAGAGGATCAACAGTTCCCACACTTTGGGTAATAAGGCCCAGAACCTCTATGACAAATAGTAACAGAGAACATGTGAATAATTAGTTGGAATAATTTAAACCCAATAAAAGAATCTAAGAGGACATGGAAGGCATTTATTTTTATTTGAGTTTGGTGGGAAATGAGGTAAATAAGTCCTCAACCTTGCTTGAATTCTTTTTCTTTCCTACTCACTAGCCACATTAGTATTGCATTCACAATATTGCTATTCATATTATTGTTATTAATGTTGATTATTAATATCAACATCATAATTATTTGTAGCACCCTCTCTAGTAACCCAAAATGGAGGTGGCATCCTAAATTTCACAGGACACTAATGAAAAGCGATGACACAGTGTTTCCAGGAGGCAATGGAAAAGCAGCTTCTTCTCACTTGGGTAGTTTCTCTGCCTTGGAAGATATGATTACAAAGGCCCTATAGCTAGCTGGTCCCCCTTTTCTCCAGGTCTGAAGGAGATGAGTGAGCATACTGATTGCAATCATTGGCTTGCCCATGTGATGAAAGTCCTGACAAGTTCCTTTTTGGGTTCCTTGGTAATTATATATAATGAAGAGGCGTGAGCAAATGATCAGCCATGATATTCAGAGCATCATTCCCTCAGCAATGAGATATCAGACCTAACATCTAGGTAAATGGCTTGTGGAGAAATTATGTGTATAACTGAAGGAGATCCTAGGGCCTCCTGGGATAATAGGAATGGGAGAGAATGAAAATGGACTTTAAGCCTAAATCCCATGGATGGAGGAGCCTGGTAGGCTGCAGTCCATGGGGTCGCTAAGAGTAGGACATGACTGAGTGACTTCACTTTCATTTTTCACTTTCACGCATCGGAGAAGGAAATGGCAACCCACTCCAGTGTTCTTGGCTGGAGAATCCCAGGGACGGGGGAGGCTGGTGGGCTGCCGTCTATGGGGTCACACAGAGTCGGATACGACTGAAGCGACTTAGCAGCAGCAGCAACAGCAAGCAGAGATGGGACAGAAATTATGTTAGCGTTGAGTCATGAGAGGGACAACTAAAAGATGCCCAGTTGTCATGGAGAAGAACCAAACAGAGAGAGGAATAATGATGCTTAGGCATGGCAACTAGGAAAGTCATTGACATTGACTCAGGAAACACGGAGACCTTCGTTCTAGTTCTGATTCTGTTGTTACTTCACTGTATGACATAAAGAAAATCACCTGCTTTCTTTCTGCTTAGTTATCTCATTGCTGTGTATGGGGAGGGTTCAGTGATCCTTGCAAGCTGATCAGCACAAGGGAAGTTGTGGTTGAGTGAAAAGATACTGTAGCCAAATAGAACAGGGTTCAAATCATAGATCCAGCATTTGCCAGCCCCGAATGCAGACCATTCTATTCACTCTCTGCCCCATTCTTTTAACTGGTGACATGGGAATAAGAATAAGACCGACATTGTATAGTTTTTTTGTGTGTGTGGTTAATAAGTAAATTGTGCATGTGAAGCTCTTAGATCAGTGCCAGGCACACAATACTCTTAATATTCAGGACTACTGCAGACAGGACTGGGCAGGTCAGGGCCTCACCAGGCAGGAGCTGCATCAAAGATTAAGTCTTTCCATGAACTTTTGCTTACCATCTGACTATACAAAGTAACAAACCCAGAAGCCCCAGGGAAGGAAGTGAGCTCAGAGGTTAAAGCGTCTGCCTCCAATGCCGGAGACCGGGGTTCTATCCCTGGGTCGGGAAGATCCCCTGGAGGTGGAAATGGCAATCCACTCCAGTATTCTTGCCTGAAGAATCCAATGGACGGAGAAGCCTAGTAGGTTACAGTCCACAGGGTCGCAAAGAGTCGGACAAAACTGAGCGACTTCACCTTACCTTATCATCAGATGGGAAAACTAGCAGCCACCACATCTTGCCTTGTACTTGCTGTTGCATGCATCAGAGATAAATAAATTCTACTTATACAATAGAATTTATTTATCTCTGATGCATGCAGGCAATGGCAACCCACTCCAGTACTCTTGCCTGGAAAATCCCATGGACGGAGGAGCCTGGTAGGCTACAGTCCATGGGGTCGCAAAGAGTCAGTCACGACTGAGCAACTTCACTTTCACTTCTCACTTTCATGCATTGGAGAAGGAAATGGCAACCCACTCCAGTGTTCTTGCCTGGAGAATCCCAGGGATGGGGGAGCCTGGTGGACTGCCGTCTATGGGGTCATATAGAGTCAGACACGACTGCAGCGACTTAGCAGCAACAGCAGCAGCCACCATATCTTCCCTTGTACTTGCTGTTGCATGCATCAAAGATAAATAAATTCTATTGTATATTTATACATAATACTCTATTCTGTAATACATAGTCTTTTATATATACACATACATATATATGTTTTATGTATATTTATTTACATATATATTTATTTAATATATATTTATGCATATGTATACATGGGCTTGCCTGATTGATCAGCACATAAAGAATTCACCTGCAAGGCCGGAGACACAGGAGACACGGGTTCGAGCCCTGGTTCAAGAAGATGGGTTCGAGCCCTGGTTCAAGAAGATGCCCTGGAGGAGGAAATGGCACCCGCTCTAGTATTCTTGCCTGAAAAATCCCATTGACAGAGGAGCCTGGCGGGCTATAGTCCAAAGGGTCGCAAAGAGTCAGGCACAAGTGAGCACATATGCATATGTATGTGTTTGTGTATATGTGTGTGTGTGTGTGTGTGTGTGTGTGTGTCTGCATAAGTAAAATAGAACCTTCCACAAACTAGACATCACATTGACTTTGCCACCCTGCTTCTGCCCTCTTTTGTTCCCTGTCTTCACTGAATATGGCTGAAGTAGGAGAGGTGTTAACTGCCACAGGGATAGGGAAAACAGACAAGGCAGCTTCTGTTTCTCCCAAGGAGAAGTCCTTTCTGGCAGAAATATGAGTCAGTTCCAATGTTTTTCCTCTGAAAAGATGAGTCTATTTTCATGATATTGAGTATTTCATAAAATTTTCCTCAAGTAAAGGCAATCCAATTTCACAAATATTTATTACATACCTATGACAGCTTAGGCACAGTATTTCAACTGTGCAAGGGGGAGTTTATAAAATAAATAAGACATTTTCCCCTGCCCCCTACCTCTAATCACACACACACACACACACGTGTGTATGCACAAGCAGAGAACCAAAAAACATAAAATACTGAGTACAGAGGTTCTCGAAGCTTATTTCCCTCACTGGCAGTATCAGCTTCACCTGGGAATCTGTTAGAAATGCCAATTCCCAGGCCCTGCTTTGATCTCTAGACTCAGAAACTCTGGGGATGGTTCCAAGAATTCACCATCTTAACAAGGCTCCAGGGGATTCTGATGCACATTCAAGTTTGAGAAAACTTCTACAGCAGAACTCTATACTGAGTAGTTCCTGAGAGAGAGGAACTTCACACCCAGGCAACCTCAGTTTCTATCTCAGAGCCAGCATTCATCTGGAGGAAATTCATCAATCTCACTGTGTCTCAGTTCTTCAGCTGCATGCTACTGAAGCATGCTCTGATATATACTTGCACAGTCCTGAGAATGTTCCTTGATCACCTTCTATAGTTGTTGTTCAGTCGCTCAGTCGTGTCCACCTCTTTGTGACCCCATGGACTGCAGCATGCCAGGCTTCCCTGCCCTTCACCAGTTCCCAGAGTTTGCTCAAACTAGCGTCCATTGAGGCAGTGATGCCATCCAACCATCTCATCCTCTGTTGCCTTCTTCTCCTCCTGCCTTGAATCTTTCCCAGCACCAGCATCTTTTCCAATGAGTCAGCTCTTCACATCAGTTGGCCAAAGTTTTGGAGCTTCAGTATCAATCCTTCCAATGAATATTCAGGGTTGATTTCCTTTAGGATTGACTGGTTTGATCTCCCTGCAGTCCAAAGGACCCTCAGGAGTCTTCTCCAGCACCACAGTTCAGAGGCATCCATTCTGCAGTGCTCAGCCTTCTTTACAGTCCAAATCTCACATCTGGGGCCTTCCCTGGTGGCTCAACTGGTAAAGAATCTACCTGCAATGTGAGAGACCTGGATTCAATCCCTGGGTTGGGAAGATCCCCTGGAGAAGGGAATGGCTACTCACACTAGTATTCTGGCCTGGAGAATTCCATGGACTGTATAGTCCATGGGGTCACAAAAAGTCAGACACGACTGAGTGACTGTCACTAAAATCTGGACTGTACTGACTACTGGAAAAAATCATAGCTTTGACTATCCAGACCTTTGTCACCAAAGGGAGGGTGACTTAGGATCCCAACTGATGAACTTTGAAATCCACCCCCACACTGGCACAGGCACCATGACTCCCTCTGGCTGCCAGCTAATGACTAGGTCCAGAGGGGCCCCTAAGACAGAGCCATCCTAGGAGACAGACACCACTAATGTCCTGCATCATATTGAGACTCTCTAATGTCTTGGCTGAACCTTTCATAGATTGCATGGCAATTCATGATGATTCATTCCACCTTCTATCTCTCTTTCACATTGTCTCATGGCACTGCAACTCTCTCAACCTTCCTGATTCATTCCCTCTTTTCTTTTACTCAGGTATTGTCCCTAAAATAAAATCCTTGCACATTCAGTCCCATCTTGGTGCCTGTTTCACGGAGGACCCAGACTGATGCACTCATCTCAGCCAATTAACCATTTCAGAGAATTCTGTTCCAAGGACATACCCTCTGCCTTGGAAAAAGTAGACTGATAACTCCATTTATGACTGCCAATCATAAAGCATCAATCCCACTTTATTAGATTTGTTAGAAGAGGACACACAGAAAAAGGGATCAGGACACACTACCCGAAAATATGCCACTTTGACCTAAGAAATACTTTGGCCTGCATGTAACTGAGAATCAACAGATGCAGAAAGAGTTCTCTGCCCTCATCCTCTTCTGCCTAAAGGTAAAGCATAAATCTCTTTTTATGCAGATGGCGTAAATTTTCCTTGTGACAGTATACCCCTCCCCCATACCAAGAAGAAGAGGGTGACACATTATTGGAGGCAAAGAGTCAGCCTGAGATAAGTCCGTACAAACAGACCTCACTAAAACAACTGTTGTCGCCCATTAGTTTCATCCCTATACTTCTCCACAATGCACCAGTCTCTGAAGCCCATATCCCTTCTCTTTTGCTAAAAGGATTTATAAGCCCTCAAGCCTAGCCTCTTTGAGTTTCACTTATTTTCTGTGAACACCAGTGCAATTAAACATAAATAATACTTACATGCTTTTTCTCCTGTTACTCTTTTTTGTTTGTTTGTTTAATTCTCACCCTCCCACCCCCAACTCTTGAACCTAAGAAAACAGAGGAATAGGTCTTTCTCCCTGACAAATACAAGAGAAGCGTTGTACATTTTCAAATTTTAGACCCTGTTTTTAAGAACTAAACTTCTGCTTCATTTACAGTCTGTATCACAGCCACTCTTTCTAAAAATTCTGCTTCTGGTACACACTCTTAGGGTTGTGACCTGATTTTTTCTATCTTTCCCTTTGTGTCTTCAATGCGAGCCATGGAACCCGCTAAGAGATTTCCCAGGTGCTCACTGATCATCTCTCTGAACCTGTGGACTACCCTTTCTCCCAAGATTCCCTGACTGCTCTATACATCTGAGGAATCACTTGTTCTTCTCCTCCATCTGAAATGTAATAGTTAAAAGTTCAAGCCCTGGTGTTAAACACACTTGACCTTGAATCTATCCCCCAGTAACTGATACCCTTGGACTTACTACTAACAACCTCCCTGAGCCTCAGTTTGGCACCTGACTCCTAGAGTTATGAATAGTATTCAAGGAGAAATCATCCCGAAGGGCTTTACACAGAGGCTGACATCTAGTCAGTGTTCAATACATAATAACTCCTGCTATTATTACCACCATTACTACCCGGACAGACCAAGTACTATTATATCCTTTGAACAGCATCCTTTGTCTTAAAGCAAAATTAATTTCTCAGGTTGTCATCCTGCTCTCAGGGAATGGGGGATCAATACAATTCTAGCTACTGGTTTTCTCTGCTGCTAGTAGGCTAGATGCCCAAGTCCTAAGATGGAGTGCTCTTTTATCTCACAGGGCACTGCACATAGAAACCCCATCAAACTGGGTATGTGAAAGGTCTTTGAGAAATATCGACTAAAGTCACCTCAGAGCACACAGTGTGTCTTAATTCATCCAGTTCCCTTCAGTGTTCTGTAGGGTACCTGGCACTTAGTAGAGTCAGGAGATGTTGGATGGAGGAGCAATTTGCTGAGTACTTAGGGGAAGGAATGCTTCTTCGATTCTTGAGGGAATTTCAATATTCAAGACACTCCCAGATATCTCTGCTCATTTTCTGGCTGCACCAAAAGCGAGTGGGGTAATTCACACAAACAGTAATTTGGGGAAAGGAAATGTGCATGCTGCCTTCAACAGCTCCCATTTCTTCTCTCAGTGAGTGCACTGCCTGTAAGAAGCAGGTATTTATCCTCTTCTGCATGCTGTAAATTTGACCATGGGGCTTAGTTAGGAAGTCCACTGGGCTCTTAAGCTAAGATACTTAAGCTAAGTATACTAAGATACTTAAGCTAAAATACTTAAGCTCTGATACCGTTTTAACAATTGTGTGACATTTTTACTTCCATATGCCTTACTGTTTGTCTTAATTCTCACTTCGTTTAGGATCTAAACAGGAAAGAAGGGCCCTGTTTTTAAGCCTCCTTTGAAGACTCCCAAGGCAAGATGTGTCAGAAGCCCCAAAATGGGTCTTTTCAAAAAGATACATACAACCCAATGTTCACGGTAGCACTATTTACAATAGCCGGGACATAGAAGCAACCTAAGTGTCCAACAACAGAGGAATCGACAAAGAGGATGTAGCCCATATATAAAATGGATTATTACTCAAGCATAAAAAGAAATGAAACAGCGTCATCTGCAGAAATGTGGACAGAACCAGAAACTGTCATAGTGAAATAAGTCAAAAAGAGAAAAACAAATATCATATAATATCACTTATATGTGATATCTAGAAAAATGGTAAAGATGAACTTACTTGCACAGCAGGTGACAGCCACATGTAGAGAACAAACGCATGGATATCAAGGGAGGAAGAAAAGGGTGAGATGAACTGGGAGGTTGGGATTGATATGCATACACCACCATGTATAAAACAGGTAATTAATCAGAACCTATTGTATAGAACAGAAAACTCTACTCAATGCTCTGTGGTGGCCTAAATGGGAAAGAAATCTAATAAGGAGGGAATATGTCTTTTTGCATAACCGATTCACTTTGCTCTATAGCAGAAAACAGTGGTCCCCAAGCATTGCAGCTCCAGGAGCCAGTTGCAAGGATACCATTTTTCCATGGACTGTGGGGGTGGTGGTTTCAGGATAATTCAAATGCATTACATTTATTGTGTGCTTTATTTCTATTACTCATATATCAGCTTCACCTCAGATCATCAGGCGTTATATCCCAGAGGGTAGGGACCTATTATAAAGCACCTGTATCTCAATAAAACTTAATTTAAAAAACAAGCAAGCACACAAACAAAAAAGTCTGCCCTTTGACCCAGCTATTCTGAGTCTAGGAATTTAACCAAGGAAAAACTTCAGTAATTCAGTCAAAGATTTCTATAAAAAGTGTTCATCAGTATTTTTAAAACTATAAGTGTTAATTGAAAATTAACCAGTGAGTGAAGAATATGCTATTCCCATGTGATAAAATGGGATGGAATCCTACCCAGTCATTTTTTTCCGAAGAGTATTAAGAACATTGGGAAAATTCTTAAAGAACAATGTGAAGTGAAAAAAAAATGACACAAACACTGTAAATATATGTAGATACACACACACACAGCTGTTTAGTCACTCAGTTGTGTTCAACTCTGCAGCTCCATGGGCTGCCGCACACCAGGCTTCCCTGTCCTTCATCATCTCCCAGAGTTCACTCAAACACACACAGAGGCACACTGACATTTAAAAGATATACTGGCAGTATGTGTTCATCTTCTAGGAACAAACTAGCTTTGCTTATTTTTCCCAACAGAGAAACCCAAGAATGGATGTCTACTGTGGCCATTTAGACTGTATCTCATTCCTACCATGATGGAAAAATGGCACCAGATTAAGGAAAGCAAGTCAGAAAGGGTTGAATTCTTCTGATTCTGTCTCCCACCTACTGTCCTGCTATGTCCTTTCCTCCAGCTCGGAATCCATGTCTGAAGGAACTGGAATCATTGATCTCCAAGACCCTTTCACGTTCCAACATGTGAGGACCCATGATCTTATCACTATAAACTTTATGCTGAATCATTCAAGCCAGTTAAGCTAGAAGGCTGACAATTCTTTAGCAAATCTGATCTCTGTTCTCTAATTAAGTCACCGTAACACCCAATAGGCTAAATGGTGCAGTATTAGTTCTTCTAAACATTTTTCAAGTTACCAGGATGATTTAGAGAAATCATCCATAACTCTGTACTTAACAATTTCCTTTTTCTGTTGCCCTCATTCTTTCTCACAAGTCTTTCTTCTGAAAATAGAGGAGGGAAAAGATGTTGGCTTTCTAATTTTTAAACACATTATCATTTAAAACCCTCAATGACTTTGTAAAAAAAAAAAAAAAAAAAGCTTTATGGAATATTTCTTCCTGCAGATGCAAAGGCACTTAAAAAGCCATACGAAAAAAAGGCATATAAAGAAAGAAAATTGGTATCATTTTGTATTTGTTTTTAAAAGAGGGGAAAATAATTATTTCTATTCAGTTGCTCAAGGAAATGCCATCATTCTTAATTTCTCATTGTTTCTTCTACTGACATAACACAACAAAATGATTTAGTTTTTTTGTTTGTTTGTTTTCTTTCTGCCTAATACTTTCATAAGCTCTAGTTGTTTCAGAAAGATATGACTCACTTCAGGTTGAGGCCTGCTGGATCCTTCCTCTCTGAAATGGGACATTATCTTATGATCACCTCAGCCCATACCTTTCAGATAAAAGAGGGACTTTAATAAAATAGAAACAACCATGACACTCTTTCCAGAAGAGAAGTCTTGTATCTCACTGTGTTTTAATTAAGCAATAAGTTAGATGTCAAGAGCAATTACAGCCTTGAAGGTCAAAGCTTGCTTAATTAAGAAATTGGAAGAGCCTCTCCTTGTTCAACTATTTTGAAAGCACTAGAGACCTATAACATCTACTTGGGGAATCAAAGGAAATGAAGTCGTGGTCAAACAGGCTAATACTTTGCCTTGGAATTCAGACTAATGCTCCCTCCTGCTAGATAGCATTGGCCTCCACACAAGCCCATAAATTTGACACATAAATTGAATGTATGGCATTATGACCCAAGACAGCAAACAGGTAATGTTCTGAAAGTGCTATTAAATGGCAGAGAATTTCAGCTAGATTCTAGGTTTCTGCTGGTAGAAAGCAAATGCTAAAAACTTGTTAAATCTTTGATGGGTCCTTATTCCCAGTATATTTTCATTTTTTCAGGCATGGTCCTAGAAGTGTGTTCATTAGAAATTTATCAGGAATTTAATGCAATACACACTCTATAGCCCTCTCCCAAATCAATGAATCAGAAACTCTGGAAATGGGCCCCTAGAATCTACATTTTACTAAGTCCCCTAAGTGATTCTTATGTACAAAAAATTTGAGTAACTATGGATATAATGTATTTTTTTCTCATTTTATCAGTGAGATGAAATATCTCTGCTAAACACATCTGGGGTCAGAATTACAACCCATGCCTTCTCATTTCACGTTCATATTCTTTTCCACCAACCAATTAGACTACCCATGTAGTCTGAACCAGACTTTTTCACATTTGGGTTAAGAGATAATGTTTTGAATATTCTTGCCCTAAATGATATTATTTGTCACAATGATTAATAGTATTCCCACATTCAAGTTTTAAATGGTGTTAACCATATTTGAGTATCACAATCCTGAGTACTATTCCTCTCAATCCATTCTATCATCTTATAATCATATTTTTATCATTAACATTTTCTGCTTCCTTGAATTTTAGCAATCTGAGCTATTCCTGAATTGAGAGACATTCATACCATCTCAAGATATTCCTACCATCATGCTCCTTTTGTAATTGGAACCCCTATTACCTAAATAACAAAAGCACCAAGATATAATTGATCTCAAAAATGTATGCAACCCTGAATTACGGAAAGAATACAAACCTAAGAGTTAGATCTGGTTTCTAATCCTTTCTCAGTCACTAACTCACTTTAAGCAGGACATTTCCCATCTGAGCCTGCATTTTCTGTTTGGAAAAAGAAGAAACAATTCTTAAAAATAGGTTCCTTTTCAGTTCTTTCATGCTGTGAAGGAAAGCAGAAAAACCAGGACCCTATGCTGTCATTAACTCACATTGTTCTTAAGGAGTGTGAACAAGCAGGAGATGCAAAACTATGTCAAGCTGCCAAAGAAACAACTGTCAATGCATTCTATTATTTGGCTGGAGAGGAGCTCCACGAATTGTTGAGTTCCCTGTGGTTAGAGGGGAGGAAATGAATGAGCTCCTATAGGAGGTGTTAATGAGGTCCCAGGATTCGTGTGGGAGGGCAGAAGAGACTACTGGGGGGAAATATCTCCAGAGGATGTGGTCCAGGCTTTGCTCTTTCTGCAAAGGCTAAGGGGAGGAGGGAGGAAAAGGCTCTTCAGAGAAGCAGAGAAATTTGATTTGAAGTATAGGAAGCTCCACTTAGAACATGCTATGGCTAAACAACTCAACCTAATTACAGCATTCTCAAGTGACTCGGGAAGAAATGCACGTGTAAGATTGATGTTTCCTCAGTAATTCCACAGTTAAGGAAAAAAAAGAGTAACAGAAACACGCCCCAGGTACCTAATTACCAATGAGACCTCATGACATGTCAGGCAAATCTGTAGACCTTTGGACTCTGGATTACAGTGTCACCTGCCACAATTTAAGCATGCTTTGATGCCTCTAAGACTCCTTTTCTTTCTCATAGATTGGAATTAGTACTGCCTTCCCTGTCTCTCTCAAATGATGGAAAAGGAAAAAAATCAGTATGAGAGGGTATGATGTAGTCATACGAAACTTATTATTCAAAAGGTAGAGACAAAAAAACAGATTCAGGAAATATATCGAATTTCAATCACTGCTCTTTCATTTTCCAGATGGGTGACCTTGCATGTGTTTCATTTGAAATTTCCATTCCTCTGTTTCTTATACAGGGAAAAAAAGATCAGTAAGAAAAGCACTAGCTGCTTTCCATGATCGTTTTGAAGACTACCTGAGATGAAGTACTCTGTCTGCCTTAGGGTATGTCCGAATGAAGGCTATCCATTATATCATCACCACCATCACGGTTCTCATCACCATCATCACTGCTACATCATCCTTACACTCTGCTTACTTACATTACTCTCATAAGAAAGTATGGAGGACACAAAAGAAAACAAATGTATCATCACTGCTTTGTCTTAGGTAACAGGCTCCTCTTAATGTTCTAGGGATAGAAAACTTGACGCAACTAACCAAGAGCCGAAAGGAGGAGCGTCTAGAGGAGAATTGACAGACAGACCCAGAGCCTTCCTTCCCAGGAATACAGGTGTGTCTTCATGACTGACTACCTGATAGGTTTACCGTATTGCTAACTGTATCATTTTTCCTATTTATGCCTTTATATAAATTTTTTTACATCCTGTTACATTTTTATTGTGAAGCATAACACAAACACAGATACAGATATTTAAAACATAAGTGGACAATTCAGTATACTAATGTAAAATAAAGGCATGTGTAGCCATAACCCAGGTAAAGCAAGAGACAAAAACAGCACTCCAGAGTCACCCGCTTCCTTCTGCTATATTTCTAATTTAATTCCTTCTCTCCCATAGAAAAAAAACCACTCTCCCGAGTTTTATCTTATTCACTTCCTTGATTTTCTTTATCATTTTACTACTTAAGCATGCCTTTCTAAATACTATACAGTTTGGGGATTTTTAAATATTACTGTACTATGTAAATTCAATTTACACACTGTAATTTGCTCATTTAAAATGTACAAGTCAATGGCTTTAATACATTCACAGAGTTGTATAATCATCACTGAAACAAATTTTAAAAACATTTTCTTCACCCGAAAGGAAAGTCCATACTTATCACCAGTCATTTTCCATTTTTAATCAAATATCCTAGCCCTAGACAAAATAACCTACTTTCCTCATCTACATATAGAATTATTTATTCTGAACACTTCATAGAAGTGCTATCATACAATACACGGCCTTTCACGCCTGCTTTCTTTCACTCAGCAAAATGTCTTTATGGTTCATCCATGATGTAGATACCTCAGTACTTCATCCCGTTTTATTGTTGAACAATATTCACTTGTATTTCCATATATATATAATTCTCGTATCAAGTTACACACATATGTATATACATATAAAAACTATTAGGATTTTGATTGGAATTTCACTGAATCTATAAGACACTGGTGATAATTCATATTTTCTGACATAATATTCCAATCCATGCTTATGGTATTTTCCTCCATTTATTTAGCTCTTCATTAAATTTTCTCAGTAATGTTCCACAATTATCTCTGCAGGAATTTGGTATGTCTCTTTGTAGATTTCACGCTAAGTACTCCATTCTTTTCAAAACTGCCCTAAATGATGTCTTTTTCAAAATTGTATTTTCACAATGTTTAATGTTGGTAAACAAAATGAAGTCAGTTTTTGTACACTGATTTTTGTATTCAGCAAATTAGATACAATCTTGAATTCTTTTTATAATAATAATTTATATGCAAATTAATATGTAATAATTTGTATGTAATTTATATGCTATATATTTATAAATTACAAACTATATATAACATACATTATATTTTATATAATGTAAATTATACTATAAATTATATTATATTACAATAATTTGTTGTAATTAATAATAATTTATATGTAAATCTAGTAATTTATATGTAAATTATTTTGGATTATCTACATATGTGATTAAATAATTCTTAATGATGGAAGTTATTTATTTCTAATCCTTATGTCTTTTTTTTCTTGCCTTAATGTACTGATCAGGATACCAGATGCAGTGTTAAGCAGAAGTCATAATATTGGAAAGGCTTACATTGCTTCTAAGGAAATATCAATGAAAAAAATTTAAGGTTTCACCATTAAGCATGACATCTGTTGTGATTTTTGTAAATACCTTTTATCATATGAAGAACATAACTACTGTTCTTAGTTTACTAGGAATTTTTATCCTGATTGGATGGTAAGCTTTATCAGATTTTCTCCTAATCTATTAATTTATTTTATCCATATTGTTAAATGTGATAAATTACACTGATTTAAAGATAAACAATATGACGTTAGTAAGATAAACTCAGCTTGATTATAATTGCATTATATTTTTAAAATAAATAATGCTGAATTCCATTTGTTAATAGTATTTAATTTAGAATTTATATAGATGTTCTTATATATATTTTGGATTGAAAGTAGTATGATGCTTTCATGATTTAGCATCATGTTTCATGATTATTAGTGTTTTGGGTCTTATCTCCCTCTTGTTGGAGAGAAGCAGGAGCAATCAGTCATGAGTGCTTTATCAATTTAAAAAGTTACTTCAGAGAAACACTGTTTGGCTTTGTTGATTCTATTACATACTCACAGTTTAAAAAAATTAATTTCTATTGCTATCTTCTCTGCTTTCTTTGTGTTTATTTTACTATTCTTTTTTCTAATGTTTAGCTTCTTAATTTTTAGGCTTTTTTACCTTCTACTATATACACTGATAGGAATGAACTTCCTTCTAATCTCTGTTTTAGCTATACCCATCAATTTTAAATTGTAGTGCTTTCCTTATTATTCATTTAAAATATATTCTAATATTCATTATAATCTTTTCTTTAATCAAAAGAATATTCAGAAATATATTTCTTAATATCCAAATATATGTTATTGTCTATTAATTGTGTTGGGGTTACAACAACTGCTCTATGTAATTTCAAACATTGGAATTTATTCAAATTTCCTTTGTGACCATTTTTTATAAATATTCTACATGTGCTTTAAAGAATATATGTTCTACACCATTTGAACTTAATATTCTATTTATAACTACTATGTCAACTTTTGGGGCTTCCCTGATAGCTCAGCTGGTAAAAGAATCTGCCTGCAATGCAGGAGACCTGGCTTCCATCCCTGGGTTGGGAAGATCCCCTGGAGAAGGCAAAGGCTACCCACTCCAATATTCTGGCCTGGAGTATTCCACTGACTATATAGCCCATGGGGTCGCAAAAAAGTCAGACACGACTAAGCGACTTTCACTTTCATCCTGCACTCAGGACTCTGCCATAATGACACTGTTCAATTTGTCTAGATCCTAACTGATATTTGATTTAATTATTCTATCAGTTATTAAAAGATATGTATTAAAATTGTCTGATTAGTTTTATACATTTGTCTACATCTCCTTGTATTTCTATTTTTTTCTTTGTATATTTTGAGAAAGTGTTATGATATGTATAAGATTGTTATGTCTTCCTGATGAATCGAACTTTTTAGTATTATGAAATGATCTTATCTCTAGTAAATCTTTAGTTGTAAGTAATTAATATGACCACACTAGCATTCTTTTAGTGAGTGTTTGCCAGTGTATTTTTTTCCCCCTTAATTTTCAGTCTCGATGTACCTTTATGCGTAGAATGTTGAGTTTTTGGAGAAATCCCAAATAAGTTTTTCTTTCCTGTTTTTTAATCTTCATTCTAATCTCTCTTTTTTTTTTAACATCTACAGAGTGTTTAGATCCATTAAATGTAATGTACATTTCTGTGTGTTTTACATTTTCCTTCCTTGTTCTATGTTCTTTTTACTCTTCTCTGCCTTGTTTTGAGATTTGTTAAGGATTTTATATTTAATTTTTCCGTAAGTTTGAAATACATACTCTTCTTCTATTGTGTATTACCCCAAAATTACCATTGTTTTTTACTCTCTTCATCCATGAAAAGACTTAAGCATACCTTAATGCCATTTACCTCCTTCACTACTGATATGATACTGCTGTTGGATATGTGATCTCTATATTTTTGCATCCATGAGTGTAATCATTTATGCAATCAATATTCATATAGATTGACCTATAGGCTTATAAGTTTTTACTGCAAACCTCTGAGTTTCAAACTTTCAATTATTTTCTATTTTGACAGGCAAAGTTATATAAACTTTATATTACTTATCACCTCCAATAAAATCTGATCAGTATGTCCCAACAGTCCACATTACTATCTCTACAGAGAAATGTGTGACTGTTCATTTAAAATGGAATAAAGACTATAAATAGGCTCAAGTCATTTCAGGTCAGGTTTACCTTACCTCAGATAAGTTCAGATCAAATCTTGCTGTTCTTAGCAGGCTTGGGATTTGGAATTGTGGATAAGAGATTGTGGGGCTTCCCTGGTGGCTCAGGGGTAAAGAATCTGCCTGCAATGCCAGACACTTGATCCCTGGGTTGGGAAGATCCCCTGGAGAAGGAAATGTCAGCCCACTCCTGTAGTCTTGCTTGGGAAATCCCATGGACAGAGGAGCCTGGCTGGCTACAATCTATGGGGCCACAAGAATCAGATACAACTTAGTGACTAAACCACCACCGCATACGGTATCGGAGGCAGACTTTACAGAATATCTGGTTTGCAGACGCTTCACAAATGCTGTTACTTAATTTATCAGCAAGAATTTTTACATAACACTTTCGTTTTAGCTGGATGGTGGGATTTGGGGGTACTGAGTCCTCATCATTGCAAGTCCACCAGTCTAATAGGCACACATTCCTGTACCCAACATGCTCTTGCTGGAAAAACTGTAACAATGAGCTTGTGATGCTGGGTTAACTTCACAGACGACAGGTTCAGAGCAGGGGAGGCACCTGAACACACAGAGTCTCAGACTTTGTTACTCTCACATTATCCTGACTCTGAGAGTGGGAAGAAAATATGACAGCTAGATGAAAACAAGAGATTCAAACCAAACAACGAAGGGCAAATGACAGTCAAGGAACAAAAGAAAACCTTCCTCACAGACGAATGATGTGATGAAGATCCTGACAGGACCGCTGGAGGGGAAGCAGACAAGGGGTGGGAACCAGCATCTACCTGTCTTGAGTGGAGATATAAATAATCGGTTTCAGATGGAAGGGCTTTACAGCTTCATAGATTTTATGCAGAAATAAATTATTTTCAACATGGATTCAACATTTATTACATTAATTATTCCATTATTCACATCTCTCTCCTAGAATGGTCCGACATGCATGCATTTTAAAATATGGATTTACAGAACTTCTTTTCATAAATCTCTCTTTTAAAAACCATTAGATATTTTAAAGGGAAAAGCCTTATTCTCTTAGTGGTTTCAAGTTTCCAAGCCCTAAAGAGGAAAGGACTGAAGAGTTAAATCTATCCTTGATAAACTCCTCAACTCACAACATCAAACACTCTTGGAGGTTAAAAGTGAACACTCTCTTTAAGATAATCTCAAGGAGACCTAAAGAAATTGTTGCTGCCTTGTACAAGAATTCATTAACTGTATGAGAATTACTCACGCTATTTGGAGCCATTAGAAGCAAAAAGACTGAAAAATAAGAAACCAATGCTGAAGCAAAACATCAAAGGATAAAATCACTTAACACTTCAATTGAAGCAGAGAAATGATTGCTTTCTTAAATTCTTGGTGGGAGAATGAAGTGTTATAATATAACCTTTTAGGAAATTAATCTGGCAGTATTGGTACAGATAAAAACACAATTTGACACAGCAATATCACTTTTGGGAAATCCAGCCTATAAAAACAAAAGTGCCGGTACATGACATTCTGCATACATACACAACGTTTATTCTTTCAACAAGCATTTATTGAAGACCTACTCTGTGCCCATCATGAAAGATAGGCAAAGGTTCTGCTCTTACAAAGCTTGCATTCCAAGGGACAGAGAGGGATGATAAATATATAAGGAAAAGTATACGAGATAAATGTTATCTAGAGACTAAATAGAGTGATGTGATGATGTGCAACTTTGAAATGGGTGATAAAGAAAGGACCTTCTAAGCAGGTGACATTTAAGGTGAGACTTGACCAATAGGAATCTGGCCTTGAAAAACTGCAATAATGTTTATACTTGTAAAATCTGAAATAACCTGAACTGAAGCAACAAAGTGATGGTTAGATTAATTCCCTTATGGAATGTCATATGTCTACTAAAATAATGCCTAAATAGCATTGCAAACTTGAACATACCTTAAAATTTAATTTCTCGTCTTGCTTTTAAAAATTCTGCTCAATTTGCAGTCTGTCTCCTTGAATGTATGGTGACTCTTCCATGAGTTTTTAGGATAAAAGCCTTGGTACCATCCTTGACTCTGCATTTTGTTTTACAGCCCATATCTGATCCCTCAGCAAATCTGGAAACTCAACCTTGAAAATCTATCCAGAATGCTGTCACTTCTTGCCACGCATACTTCCACCATCCTGTTCCAACCTCTCCTTCCTAGATTATTATCACGGCCTTCCAACTGGGCTGCCTTCTCAGACCCTTGTTACCCTTCAATCTGTTCTCAGCACAGCAGCCAAAGTGATACTGTTAAATGTCAATCATGGCATGCTATTTCTTGGATCAAAACCATTCAGTCTCTTTCAGAGCAAAATCCAAAGTCCTTACAAGGACTTTCAATGCCAAGCAGGGGCTGTTCCCCATCAGTACTCTGACCTCCATCCTTTCTAATCCATCCTTCCATCAGTCACTTTACCCCAGTTGTTACTTGAACATGCAAGGACACTCCCACCACAGGGACTGGGTACTTACTCTTCCCTTTCCCCAAATATGATGCTCTTCCCACTAAAGTCCTCACCAGTTACATCAAAATGCAACCATCAATACTTCTAACCCCACCTCTTACTTTATTTCTCTCCTTACTATGTATTTTACTCAATTTTACTGTACATTGTCTCTCTCCCCATTATTAGACTACAAGTTCTAGGAAGGCCAAGTTTTGGAGGGGGGGGATTGTTTTTTAAAACTTCATTTTATATTAGGGTACAGTCGATTAACAATGTTTTGATAGTTTTAGGTGGATAGCCAAGGGACTCAGCTATATATCCATTCTCCCCTAAACTTCCCTCCCAGCCAGGCTGCCACATAACATCAGAACACCCTTGATGGTTATCTGGGGCTTCCCAGCTGGCAACCAGTGTAAAGAACCCGCCTGCCAATGCTCCTGCATATAAGAGATGTGGGCTCAGTCCCTGGGTGTGGAAGATCCCCTGGAGGAGGGCATGCAGCCCACTCGATTCTTTCCTGGAGAATCCCATAGACAGAGGAGCCTGGCAGGCTACAGTCCAGAGAGTCACAAAGAGTCGGACATGGCTGAAGCAACTTAGCCTGGCATGGCACATTGGTTATCCATTTTAAATATGTTTTTTAAAAGACATTCACAAAATTAAATTGATATATATGTACATATGTATGAGTTCATAGATTCTTGTGGGAGAATATAAGTCACACTGTTCACATTGATTCCCTCAAGGGAGTAGAAGTAGAGGCAATGAGGCAGTTCACTATGGCTTTTCCTTAAGCATTTATGAATTAATGGACCTCTTATTATAAGGGTTACATTTGTGACCTTTTGAAAAAAAGCATTATAATTTAATTTTACATAAAACCCATTGATAATAGCAAGAAAATGGACTTAAACTCGTCAGATTCAAAGAGTAACACATTTATCTATTTTACCATTTTTATCTGTAAAAACTGGACTCACATGAACATTCAGGATTCGTAGTTATTCACATAATCAAAGATCTGGGAATTTCAGTGGATTCTGGACTTTGCAGAGCTAGAAGCCATGCCAGCCTTCTTCAGTAAAAACATAGCTCCTGCATCACAACTGTAATCTAAATAAAGATTGAACAAATCAACCCTCATCCGGAGGGGTGTGTGTCATATTCTGATTAATATTGGCATGAGTGAAGTGAAGTTGCTCAGTTGTGTCTGACTCTTTGTGACCCCATGGACTATAGCCTACCACGCTCCTCTGTCCATGGGATTTTCCAGGCAAGAGTACATTTCCTTCTCCAGAGGATCTTCCCAACCCAGGGACTGAACCTGGATCTCTTGCATTGTAGGCAGACGTTTTACCATCTGAGCCACCAGGGAAGTCCATAATATTAGCATTAGGGAAGCATTTAAGAAGATTGAAAACAAACAAAATACCATGTGTATACAGTCTTTTCTTATTTTTTCTTTTTTTTCCAAATGAAGCGGTATCAGAGACAAACAGAAACATAGATAAAGAGGGTGTGGGGCTGAACAGCAGACTCTTTGGCCTTCCCTGGGTAGTCTCTGAGACAGCTGAATGGAAGATTTAGAGGTCTGTGGAACCAGAAAGTTTACAAATCATGATGTGGGCAGGGTGAAGAGTAGAAATTCGCTAATAAAGGGTGAATTCACTAATAAAGTTGAAGAAATGCTTGAAATAAATAAGACAAGATAAGTGTCTTCAACTATTTTAAGAAGCAAGTTGACTTTTATTTGAGCAGATGGTAAAGCATCTGCCTGCAATGCGGGAGACCTGGGTTCGATCCCTGGGTTGGGAAGATCCCTTGGAGGAGGAAATATCAACCCACTCCAATAGTCTTGACTTCCCTGGTGGCTTAGATGGTAAAGCATCTGCCTACAATGTGGGAGACCCGGGTTCAATCCCTGGGTTGGGAAGATCTGGAGAAGGAAATGGCAACCCACTCCAGTATTCTTGCCTGGAGAATCCCATGGACAGAGGAGCCTGATAGGCTACAGTCCATGGGGTTGCAAAGAGTCGGACATGACTGAGTGACTTCATTTTCACTTTCACTTTCCAGTAGTCTTGCCTGGAAAATTCCACAGACAGAGTAGCCTGGTAGGCTACAATCCACAGGGTCACAAAGAGTCAGACACGACTGAGTGACTTCACTTTCACTTTTCTTTCAGAGAACATCAGTAAAATTAGTGAAGGGAAGGCTCAAGAAGGCAATTTGTTTGATATTAGGAAAAACAAACTGTTTGGAAACCAGAGTTGGCTAATAGTGGAATGAACGGCCAAGTACTGAGTTGACCAAGAAGTTTGTTCAGGTAGAAAACTCAGAACAAACTTTTTGGCCAACCCATATAATAACAAACCTCCTAAGGAATTCAAGCAGAGATAGTACCTAGGTAACAAAGACAGAAGTACAATGCATGGCATCACTTACCCAGTGGGAGATTACATCATTAAGATCCCTTCTGATTTTCAGTTCTAGGAGTCCATGTACTCGGACTCTGATTACAAATGATAGAAACTCTTTTTGTTTGTTTGTTTTAAATGTGCACAATGGAAAACCAATTAGATCCTATCTTCAGATATGGCTTAATTCAAGAATTTAAGGTTCTGTGTCTCTTATCTCCCTCCCTTGAATCTTTTTTTTTTTTTCTCCCCTGAATTCTTAGGCAGTTTCAGTATGTCAGCAAAGGCCTTCAACAATCCCAAGGTATCTTATCCTCATACCTTGAAATCCTCAAGAGAGGAAAGAACTCTTTCCTCAATGACTCATGCAGGAGAATCTAGGGAGAAACCCTGACGGTCCCGGTTTTGTTCATGTACAGCATTCATGTAGGTGGAACTCACTGCTTGCATAGTGGGTCGTGAGCCTGTACCTGTCACAGGCAAGGAAGAACCATGTGAATGACAAATCCACCAGATTGGTGTAGACCATTTCTCCAGAGGAAAACTATACTGTGCAGAAAAGGAATCAAGATCCATTATATTCTGGAAAAAAGCACATAAAGCCAAAAAGTTTATTACATACATTTGATCACTTGAAGTGAAGAAGTGAAGTTGCTCAGTCATGTCCGACTCTCTGCGACCCCATGGACTGTAGCCTACCATGCTCCTCTATCCATGGGATTTTCCAGGCAAGACTACTGGAGTGGGTTGCCATTTCCTTCTCCAGAGGATCTTCCCAACCCAGGGATCAAACCTGGGTCTCCTGCATTGTAGGCAGATGCTTTATCATTTGAGCCACCAGGGAAGTCTTTGATCACTTAGGTGAATTCAAAATGAGATAACAAAGAATATATAGTCACTTTGGCTCAGACGGTAAAGAATCTGCCTGCAAGCAGAAGACCTGGATTCAATCGCTGGGGGGGAGATATCCTGGAGAAGGGAATGGCTACCCACTCCAGGATTCTTGCCTAGGAAATCCCATGGACAGAAAGCCTAGAGGGTTATAGCCTATAGGGTTGCAAAGAGGCGGACACGACTTGGCAACTAACACTTGCACTTTCTTTTTCACTTCGCAGTCACCCTTTTGTACCTTACAATTAAGAAGGCACTTCCCTTGTAGCTCAGTTGGTAAAGACTGCCTGCAATTCAGGAGATCTGGGTTCTATCCCTCGGTTGGGAAGATCCCCTAGAGAAGGAAATGCAACCCACTCCAGTATCCTTGCCTAAAATAATCTCATGGACAGAGGAGCCTGGTGGGCTGCAGTCCACGGGGTCGCAAAGAGTCAGGCACAACTGAGCAACTAACACTTACTTACTTAGTTGAAAAAAAAAAAAAAAAAGGAGAGAAGGCACTGAACCCTCTCACATGTTTTGGCTTAGAGAGCACTTTCCAGAATTAAGGGAGAAAATCATGCTGTTTTCACCACTGCACTGCAATGGGATGGTACTAAGATAAGGAGATGTGTGCTGTCACTGAATATGTTTCTATAACAGATGGGAATTGCTTTTTCTTGAAATAGCTACTGATGTGGGGATGTTAAGATTAGCTAGGGCAATGGTGTTCCATTTGGAGCAACTTGTATTATGATAATCAACCTACCAGAAGGAGCTGTTAGTCATCCTTTCCCTGCTTAGAGGCAGAGCTTTGCAAATGAAAGAGAACAATATACATGTAGGATATACGTACTGTGTATATGTTTTCTTTTCCCCTACATATAAGTAAGTGTAAGTGTTGGTCTCTCAGTCGTGCCCGACTCTTTGCGACCTCATGGACTGCAGCCCAGGCTCCTCTGTCCATGAGATTTTCCAGGCAAGGATACTGGAGTGGGTTGCCATTTCCTTCTCCACGGGATCTTCCCAAGCCAGGGATCCAAACCCCCTACATATATGCAGACATTTATAGACTATGACCAAAATGAATCTACATGTTTCTGAAAAAAGGCAGAAAAGCCTCATGAGCAAGAGCAAGGTTTGGGGACCACTCTGTTCAAGTTCAGATCCTGACTCCATCACTTAACAGTGTATCTCATTTTTTTTTTCTCATCTACTGCTAATAATAGCAATCATCCCATAGATGATTCAATAGATTAAATGAGTTGACAGCTGAAAAAGAATTTTAAAAGATGCCTAGAACTCCATGAGTGCACAAGAAAGTTGGTGATTATTATTATTATAGTCACCAATTTTCTGTGTGACTTTACATATCACTTACAACCCCAGGGCCTCAGTTCCCTCTCCCCAACAGCTGTGCAGGGGTTCCAAGGAGTGAAGTTCCCATGGAATTCTACCATGCTTTGTTTCACTCTGCTCAGAATATTTTCAATCTTGTGATTTTTCATTATGAATATATTAAACAGCAGCCGAAACAATTGTCTAGGCTTTCAGAAACAAGATACCCCTCCAAAAGATAAGCTAACAGACAAGGAAATTGGCCTAGTAATGAATCATTCCATTAAAAATCTGTATGCAATAGTTTGGAACCAAAGTAATTCTGTGAGTTTTTCAAAAAGGAGAAATATCAGAAATTGAGCATTTAATTTCTTGAGATGAATTAGGTCTTGATCAAGTAGTGTTTGTGACATAAATGGTACAAGTATTCAAAGAGGAAGACAGGAAGAAAATGAAAACAAATTTTATAATGTTGCTTTGTAAAATAAATTCATCCTCACTTATTAATGGTTAATTCAAATGTCAGAAAATTGTGAGGTACAAACTTATTCTGGGCCCAGCTTACTTTATAGAGAAATAATTTAAAAATGGAAGATGATGGTTTCCAGAAGTTAAATTGCTGTGTATGTCACCAAGTTTACTTCTAACTTTCTTCCCATGAAGATGATTTGCGGGATATGAATGGAAACTTTCCCTTTTGGAGTCCCCCATCTGTCACTGTATAAATTGGATTCAGAGAAAGTAATTTGGTTGCTGCAAATAGGATTTCAGCATCACAGGTAGGCCAGGCAGTAGAACAAGGCAATTCTCAGAAACGAAGACCCAGTTTCAGGAAACCAGCCGTTTTAGGGGAAGAATGGGGAGAGAAACCTAGCAAATATTTTAACTCAATGCCAAATTATCCTCAAACAAAACACAAGCATTTTGTGAATTTCCAAGAAGCATCCATTATCTCAATGGTTGCTAATGCCTTTTAGCTGTTATGATGTCACTTAATATAGTTTAACAGCTATAGCTGAGAAAGGAGGACTAGACAGGGAAAACAGAAAACTACCTAATGATGGATATGCACAACACAGACGCAGCCTAGCTTGTTGACAGCCTGAGCAAATGACAATACTTATTCCAGTGAGACTTCTTGCCTGTATTTGGATCTAGAGCTACCAGGAAGGTAAAGCTGGAAAGAATTTTAGAAGACATCTAGCTCAATCCTTCATCTCAGGCGGGCGTGAATCTGCATCATAATAGTCCTCAAAAGCAGACTTTCATCTTGACTAGAATACGCCCAGTGGAATTTTCCAGAACAATTCATCAAAACATTATGCAGGGTGGATCCTGAGAAAGTTCTTTTTAAAACGGAGTATAAATCGATCTCCTGGGAACTTTAACAATTTAATCCTAGATTTACCTCGTCAGACTGTCTCTATAATTACTAAAATACATTTATTCAGTAGCTGTTTATTAAACCACTGTCACATGCAATCCACTCTTTTAAAAATCCATCCCTGTATAGGGGATACTACAATTAAAAAAAAAAAAAAAACAGTTGGTACCCTCAGCTGCTTACAGAGACAAAAGAGAGGGACGCAATTAGTTTCAGCACAGGTCAGTTTTATGGTACAAGCTACAAGGCAAATGCAAGCAAGACTTTATTATTTCAGTGGCGAGAGGAATCACTTCATCCTAAGGTCTACAGTGAAGGCTTCTCAGAGGCAAGAGGATGGCAAAGTGATATCACAGAGGGACTCTAGAGCATGTTCAAGGCAAAGGTGAGAGGTTTTGGGTCTTGATGCCTCCTGGATTTTCAGCTTGTACATTAAGATGGTGAATGCTGAAAATGTTCTATCACCGCATATGGGCAGTTTCTGACATTTGGGCATGTCACAAACTGTGATAAAGCAGTAACAGATGGACTTCAACTTGGTTACTTCCTTGTCTGTGAAGAACAAAAGACGCTAAACTAGAAATGAGTTATTACATTCTCTACTGTTGTACTGTGAGCATATGTATGTGCGTGTCTAATTACATGTTTTTGTTGGTGTATAATACATGTTTGCATGTATATGTGTGTAATGTATATATGTGTATATATTTATATATGTGCAGGTATTTACGCATATATATGTCTGTGATGTGAGATGCTGCTAAAATGACAAAAAGTGACATCTCTTACCTTGTCAGTCGTCTCTGGGTTTACTGGAACCTTTCCTGGAGGAGAACCAAGTGAGAAAGTCCCAGATGGATAGAGCTTTAGCAACTGATGTTTTATGCTCATCTATAATGGAGGCTATTGGCCCCACTGATCTCAGGTGGCAGAAATGCAGTGGTGCTCACTTCAGGGGAACTAGGCAAGGCTCCAGCATAGCACCAAATCTGCTTCTGATTGCACGAGGAGCTAGTTCTTTAGAGAAGGGGAAATCTGCATTTTAAACATGACAACTGTTATGCCTTTTGTATTTTCTGTAATTATTGCCTTTTTGCTCTCTGAGTATTAAAGTTCCTTTTGAAAATGTCAGCCTGTCTCAGCTGAGCAAAGGAAAACAAGAAAAGTTGTTTCAATTCATACATTTGCAATTTTTAAGGGGGAATAGGGGCTCCCTGGAGACTGATGTAGTAAAGGCCACAATAATCTAATGGAGAAGAAGCCCCCAGAGAAAAAAGGACATTTAAGGAAAAGAAGTTGGATGGGCCCATAACTAGCCACCCTATTCACAGAGACAATTGTCTGGACATTTTTTTTTTATATTATCACATTATGAGATAGTCTATATTTCCCAACATTTTCAAAATTAAATGCTTTTATCAAGGAAAAATGCCTGTGCATTGTAGAAAAAGATAGAAGATGCAGTTAAACATAAAACAAAAAAACAAAATGAGCAATATCTTCTCACCTGAACATTGGTAACCTTCTGGGTTTTTCCCCCTACCTTTTATTTGATAAATGTACATATCAACTCTGGGAGTTGGTGATGGACAGGGAGGCCTGGCATGCTGCAGGTCATGGGGTCACAAAGAGTTGGACACAACTGAGCAACTGAACTGAACTGAACTGGACTGTACATATCTTTCGGCACAAAAGTAGAACTAAATGGAATTCAGTATTTTTATTTATTTTACTTTTATTATACTATAAACCTGTTTCTATTGATGGCAGCATTTTTAGTGATGGCACAGCATTCTACAATGTATTTAATCACCTCTCAATTGTTAGTCACTTGGTTCCATTTTTATACATTTAATCTGACATTATGATAACTATTTTCATTAGAGAGAAGGGAGGGGAAGTCAGAAGGCACTTTGATAGCTCAAATCACTTCCATTCATCTAGACATTTTATTGTAGCTTCTGGGTCTACTTCAAGCACACCTTAGAGCCTGGGTGGGAGAACTCAAACGGCCAAATAGGAAGCACTTCTGACTTTGTGAGCCACACAGTCTCTATTAGAACTTCTCATCTCCACTGTTGTAGCACACACACAAAAGCAGTCATAAGAAGATGCATGAACAAATAAGCAAATATTCAGTAAATCTTTAATTACGTAGGCAGACAACGTGTTGAATTTGGCCCATACACCATGATTTGCCAGCCTCTGTGTTAGCAGTCACTTCTAATGCTCGAGTCTTACCTCCAGCCTGTATATAATCTGTTCTACAACTGGCTTAATACATCCCAGTGCTCTTCTAGACTTGGAGTAAGCAAAGATGAAGCAGACACAGATTCTGTCCTTGCGGAGCTTACCATTCAGTAACACTGACCTGAGAGCAAGATTCTAATAGGAATATGTCCAATCAAGTTTGCAGATACAGCTTTTAAAGTTGTCTCCAGAGTCAAGGATCATAGAAACATGACAATAATGGCCAGTAATACTTCCTCTACCTCAGTTAAACAGACTCAGTCTGGGAACCCTAATATGCAAAAGGAAGACACAGTAATTGAGCAGAAAGCAGAAGTCACAAAACTCTAGCACACTTCTTGCATCTCATGGGGAACTCACAAGTGTGACTTTGAGCAGCACCTTTAACTTCTCTAAGTCTCAGTTTCCTCGCCTGTAAAACAGGGATAACAATGACACTGAAAGAGGATTAAGTGAGGTGGTAGACGAGAGGTATATTTCCCAGTACACAAGTAAGTTCACAATAAATATCAACTGTTTTTTTTAGAGGAAAACAATTATATTTGGGCCCTTAGAAAAATAGATGCCTATAAAATCAGGCAAGATTCTTCACTCATGTCTTCACTAAACATTTTTAAGTTATTTTGTAAGAACGCATACAGTAGAAAGAACGTATTTGTCTGAGACAAGTCACAACAGAGGAAAGAAAGAAAAAATATATTAGGTACCAGAACTCAAATCTGGAGATCCAAAGTCATTTATAATGACTTGCCTTATATTGCCTAATACATCACACATAAAAAGATACTTTGCATATACTGTCTCTGACCAAGATTGTGTACTTTCTCAAACTTCTCAATCCTGTCTGTTCCCCTCCCCCTACTCAGCTCTTGGATCTGATCCAGGAGCAGCCAGCAGCAGCACACATCAGTCTCATGGTCATAAATCTCTGGCCATGTGCACCAGAGCCTCCCTGGGGGTGAGAGTCATGGGACTCCTGTGTCAGTTTGTACCCCCAACCCAAATGATGACTGTCCTCCAGTAACTACCAGGAGGGTAAAATCTCTCAAAGGGACAATATTTTACAAGTGAGGGCCAAAGACAGGGTGAGCAGATACTGTGCTCACTCTTGCTCCATCTCTCAGGCCAGTCTGAGGTTTCAACCTAACCCCCCAAAAAGCATTAACACTCAAGTATGTGTTACATGTGAATTGTGTCTCAGACTCTACCGTCCAGGGAGCCTAGGCTAAGACACACAGTATTTCATCTAATCGTCAGACAATCGGAACAGCAACCCTGTGACACAGATGACATTTCTTTTATAAATGAGGAAATGGCTTGCTTCCAGAGTGAAGAAGTTTAACCAGCAAATCAAAACTGGACCCAACACTTGACTCTTACTGAATGTCCATGACACTAACGGCACCCCACTCCAGTCCTCTTGCCTGGAAAATCCCATGGATGGAGGAGCCTGGTAGGCTGCAGTCCATGCGAAGGGTCAGACATGACTGAGCGACTTCCCTTTCACTTTTCACTTTCGTGCATTGGAGAAGGAAATGGCAACCCACTCCAGTGTTCTTGCCTGGAGAATCCCAGGGACGGGGGAGACTGGTGGGCTGCCGTCTATGGGGTCACACAGAGTCGGACACGACTGAAGTGACTTACCAGCAGCAGCAGGCTGTTCATAACATCATGTGCTTCCAACTGGGTTTTATAAACCTTCAGGATGAAAAAGATACTACAGCTCACTCATTCGCTTCTCTTACCCTCATGTCATACCAACCCAGGGCTCAGAACCAGGGCTTAGTAAAAGTCAGTTTTCCACCCATTGTAAGGAAAAACTTTACTTTGGTCTACTTCCTATGTGGTTTTCTTTACTACTCACACACATACTTCTGAGAACATGTCTGGTCACCAAAGGTGGGGACAGTTTTCCCCACAATAAGCAAGTCTCTGACACCAGTTGGGGGTCATACAACTTAACTCAATTCTGATGCAATCTACTCAGAGATAGCATTAGACTTCACAAGTTTAGGGCTAAATCCAACATGACTGCCAGGGAGTTAGTGACTGGAGCAGCCTCAACTCAGAAAGGACAGAAGTTTGTGGATGAACACCTTGGCTTCCTTGTACCTGGTGAAGGTCAATTCTGAGATGTCCTGTCTACACAGTCCCTCAGAGAGTCCCCAGCAGGACAAGTCCTACTTGCCCACACTGGCGATCCACTCATTCACAAGCCCCTTCTCAGTTCACTTCCATTGCCTCACTTACCAATCCCCTCACTGGACTTCCTAGGATGATCTTGAATATATACTCTATGTACCAAAATATTTGCCCCAGGACCAGTTTGAAAGACCCCTATCTTGCTTCTTTCAGAGAAAAGTTTTTAAACTAAAAGGATAAGTCATGAGCTCCACTGCTAAACTCCAGGAGAGACAGGGATGTTTTGATCCCTAGCTGGCACTCAGCAAAGCTTCTGGCATGTAGCAGATTTTTAATATTTGTTGAATGAAAAATTGATTGAAGCTGACTTGACCCAGCAATACTCATGAAGAGCTTCCACAAAGATACTTAACAAATCTAACACATTCAACAGATGTCAGTGTTTCCTCCCTTCTCTCTTAATCACTCCTCTTTGGGTCTGTTCCTAGTGGTTTTGGAGCAGCTGAACACAATCCAGAGTCTGAGTGACCTTTCCTCTAGATACATGCCTCCCATTTTCCCCACAACTCCATCCCCTCAGAAGTTTTAAATACTCCTCATTCTCTGAATGGCTGCTCTGTCTGCACTCACTTTTTAACATAAAAGCATGTTAGTGGCTACAGCAAACAAAACAAAATAAAAAGTTACATTGGTGCCAATCAATGCCTTATGAGGCGCTCCATGATGCTGTAAAAAAAAAAAAAAAAAAAAGTTCATAAAGGATTCCTGAGTTTTTCCTCCCTTCTTCCTTCAAGATGCGTAGCCAAGTTTGTGATTTCTTCTATGCCAGGAACA
Source organism: Ovis canadensis (assembly GCF_042477335.2). Lineage (NCBI taxonomy): Eukaryota > Metazoa > Chordata > Mammalia > Artiodactyla > Bovidae > Ovis > Ovis canadensis. The sequence goes on from NC_091249.1 coordinate 77,368,883, forward strand.
CAAAAAGAAAGAAAGATCAAGTATTTGGAAAAAAACATGAAGTTCAATGAAGCACTATTTCATGAAATCTGGAAGAGGTTACAACACAGCTGGAGCAAAACTACCATGGTTTGCCAAAGGAGAAGACTGCCTTGAAGAGTTCATACCTGCCATCTCCCGGTGTCAGGAAGCACTTCCAAAAAACAAACAAAAACCCCTCCCAGAAAGAAGTAGTCCTTACAGGTTGTTGTATCAGTAGGTGTCTTTGATCTGAGAAATCCAGAGGGAATTTGCATCTGGCCCTCTTGGTTTACGGATGAGTCATTCAAACAGAGAGATGGCCACTTGCTCAAAACACACGTGACACATCATTGGCAGAGCTAAGGCCAGCCCCTTGCCCTTCTGAGCCTTCCTGATGTTTCTTCACTACATGCTGCCTCCTTAGCACTTGTCAACAGGGGGGGAAATAGTTATATAGGAGGAATGTAAGAATGCAGGTAACTGAATTTTGGTGATTCATTTCCCAGGGTTTATATCAGTTTATTTCAAGAATATGTTTATGAAATCAGCTGCACTTTCCCCCTAAACTAAAAGCCTTCTTAATTATGTATGCCTCATCCTATTTTGTCTAACATTTTAGGGACCATGAATCTACTCAATACAGACCTTCTTCTGGTGATGTCTTTTTCTGGGACTGTTTTTCCTGTCGACAAGCAGAGGAATTTGGACAAGTATAATCAGTAATGTGTACCTTAACTGGCAAATCCTGTATTCCCTGCAGTTTTGGTGGCAGCTATCATTCGCAGTATGGGCTTTTCTTGTCCACTGTTGTTTGTCACTGTCTAATATGTATCACTAAATCATATTTCCTTCATCTGATACATACAGGATTGTCGCTGTGTTTGCTGGGTGGATGAATGGCTAGCTGGAAGGATATAAGATTGAAAGACTATATTCAGAAGAGGTAGACTTCTTTTATTGAATTTGTGACTATAAATAATATTGGTACAGTCCAACAAAGAACTTCAATAATTGACATATAGGAAATGTAGCATCTTGGATTCACACGTGTTAATTTGCATATTATCTTAATCTACACATTCATTCATTCACAAATTCATACTCCACACATCTCAGTTATCTTTCCATTTAATCATTCATCATTCTTTCCTTAATTGATCCACTCAGTTAACTTTTATTGAGCATTAACTATATGATATTCCTTCACCAAACTAACTTACTTCTTAAATGATTTGCATGCTAAATTAGACAAAAAAAAAAAAAGAACAATAAAAACTTCACTGGTTTGACAAGAAAAGAAATGATAGTTCATGGTCTTCACAAAAGTCTTTCTAACATTAGTTCATTTCAATTACTCAGACATGTCTGACTCTTTGTGACCATTAGTAAGCCAACATATGTCACTCAAGCTATGAATCAATGTCTATCATCATTATTATTTATAACAAAGCATCTGACAAACAAATATATTCTGGAACAAGAAACACATGGCAGAAAATTTTAGGTCAACTTTAGCCAAGGCACCTTAACAGTTGGGAGAGCTGACAGAATGGACTCCCTCTGCAGATATTCAGACCTAGACTGGATGACCACCCACTAGGGTTATTTCAGTTAGTTGTTCTTAATAATGCTGAGGTTATTAACTGCTTTAAGAGGTTAATAAAATATGCTGATCCTTTCTAAAGAAAAGCCTGTACACAAACACACAAACACATGTTTGCTTATAAATTCAGAGAACCCATGATTACCAGCATCCCACTCATTCACTTTAAGCACACTTGCTCTGGGAAGAGCATCTGCTGAGAGGCTGGAATAATTGCCCTCTAAAAGACCTCAGAGCTATGAGAGGCCATATTTCCTCTAAGTAGGATGGATGTCTTTATTCCCTCTATCCCAATATAAATGCTTCTAAACCTGGGATGAGTTATGAACCAACATATACATTTAATGAAGTGGGATTTTGGTTTGTTTTCTGAAGAGCATTTATTAAATAATGGAGCAATCTTTTTTTTTTTAATCGTTTGTTTTATTTTTTATTTTTTTATTTTTATTTTTTTAGTTTTTTATTTTTTTAAATTTTAAAATCTTTAATTCTTACATGCGGTCCCAAACATGAACCCCCCTCCCACCTCCCTCCCCATAACATCTCTCTGGGTCATCCCCATGCACCAGCCGCAAGCATGCTGTATCCTGCGTCAGACATAGACTGGCGATTCAATTCTTACATGATAGTATACATATTAGAATGCCATTCTCGCAAATCATCCCACCCTCTCCCTCTCCCTCTGAGTCCAAAAGTCCGTTATACCCATCTGTGTCTTTTTTCCTGTCTTGCATACAGGGTCGTCATTGCCATCTTTCTAAATTCCATATATATGTGTTAGTATACTGTATTGGTGTTTTTCTTTCTGGCTTACTTCACTCTGTATAATCGGCTCCAGTTTCATCCATCTCATCAGAACTGATTCAAATGAATTCTTTTTAACGGCTGAGTAATACTCCATTGTGTATATGTACCACAGCTCTCTTATCCATTCATCTGCTGATGGACATCTAGGTTGTTTCCATGTCCTGGCTATTATAAACAGTGCTGTGATGAACATTGGGGTACATGTGTCTCTTTCCATTCTGGTTTCCTTGGTGTGTATGCCCAGCAATCTAACAATCAATAGCATCTCTGAAGAAAGTAAGGACAAAGCCTCTGCCTTCAAAAAGCTTGCAGTCAAAAATCTAAACCAATGCAAACAACTCAAGTATCCATCAACAAAAGAATAAAGAAGATGTGAGATATATTAAAAAGGAATATTACTAGACCAAAAGAAGAAGGAAATAGTGCCATTTGCAGCAATATGGATGGACCTAGAGATTATCATAGTAAGTGAAGTCAGTCAGAAAGAGAAAGACAAATACCATATCACTTATATGTATCTGAAACATGATACAAATGATTTACAAAACAGTTTCACAGGCATAGAAAATAAGCATGGTTAACAAAGGGGAAGGGGGGAGAGACAGATAAATTAGGAATATGGGATTAACAGATATATACTCAATAGGTAAAAAGAGATAAACAACAAGGATTTACTGTATAGATCAGAGAACTAATATTCAACATCTTGTAATAATCTATAAAGGAAAAAAATCAACAAAAATTCAAGTATATCTCCAAATCACAATGCTGTATACCTAAAACTAATATAATATTATAAATCAACTATACTAAAAAAATATCTAGACCAATGTTTGCGAAGTAGACCATTAATCTAGCAAGTAATCCTCTGTGATGTAGACAGTTTTCAGAAGAAATAGATATCAGTAGAGGTCAGAGAAAAAGTTAAAAAGTATTGAATGGAGCAAGTGGCTATGAATTGAATCTATGTAAGGGACTGGTAAGGTTGGAGAAGACCTAAAACATCTAACAATATTCTGCCCAATGGTATGGTTATGTGAGAAAGACAAATTGGTATTTAAATCTGCCAGCAATTTATTTTAGGTATAGGAGATGAGTTACTAAAATTATCATTGGACTTCCGAAAATGATGGAATGGGGAAGGATGTCAGAAATCTGCTCTGCATTCTCGAGTGAAGCTAGAATGCGTTCTTCAAGCTGGCCTGCCCTTTGTTTCGAGAGACCACTTTGGTGAGTCACTGAGTCAGAGATATTTCAGGAAAGTATCTACTGATGGTTCTTAGAAAAGCCCAAAGCAGTGGCATATTCCAAATGTTTCAGGCAAAGCATTTTACTTATGAATATAAAAGGTGTCATTCATGGGGGGCAGTTCCCTCCCTGCAAAAGTTTATTATACTTTTACCAACAGCTACAATCTTCAGTCCCCTTTACGTTTGAGTCTAGATCAGAGTGGAGAAGACAGAAATGGGGTCTCTAATCTATGGAAGACCAATGGGCACCTCAATGTGGCTTCAGACCAGGCTCGCAGGAGAGAGATTACCACTGGGAAATCTTCTGTGGGTGCCACAGTAGCGATATATTATAGCTACTATTCCCAGTATTTAATTTCACATCTCTACCATCTTTGTACTGTAATTCTCTCTACTCCCTAGCTTTTCATTAAGTACTATCAATTCTACAATTTGCCATTAGCTTTTTCTAAGAGAGGGACTTAATTCTTATCTCAGTGAAAATAGATTACAGAGAGTGGCATGGTATGAATAAATGTTTTTTAGCTACAAGAGGGAACTTATGGATAAGTCCAGAGCAGGAGGTGATAAGCAGAAATCAGAGCAAGTATGAAAATTCCCCAAAGAGACTCAAAAAGGATTCTCAAGAAGGATAGGGTTCACTTGATGTTAGTGAAGTACTCCAGAGAAACATGACTCTTTGAGGACCTCTGAGCAGGAATGTAGTAAATATGCTTGTGGTCTGGGGGGAGTCAGAGTCCTAAGATGCTTTATACTTAGAGGAGATATGCTCTCCTTGAAGTAATCTATGACTGTACCCAAAATACTATGAACCGTTAAACAAGATGTTGATGCATACTAAGAATGTGGGCATGAGCTTCTCAGGTGGCTCAGCAGTAAAGAATCTGCCTACAAATGCAGGAGAGGCAGGTTTGATCCCTGAATCAGGAAGATACCCGGGAGAAGGAAATGGCAACCCACACCAGAATTCTTGCCTGGGAAATCCCATGGAAAGAGGAACCTGGTAGGCTACAGACCATAGGGTTGCAAAAGAGCTGGGCATGACTGAGCAACTAAACAACAACAAAAATAATTTGACAGTCAAGAAAAGGAGAACTGATTTTACAGGAAAATGATATTTTCTCTAAGAACACATTTTAAATATACTAAGGAAAACACTTTGGAATGCCAGCTACATGTTTGATAATGATTAGATGTAATTAAACTTCAGCTCAGTTCAGTCGCTCAGTCGTGTCCGACTCTTTGCAACCCCATGAATCGCAGTACGCCAGGCCTCCCTGTCCATCACCAACTCCTGGAGTTCACTCAGACTCCTGTCCATCGAGTCAGTGATGCCATCCAACCATCTCATCCTCTGTCATCCCCTTCTTCTCCTGCCCCCAATCCCTCCCAGCATCAGAGTCTTTTTCAATGAGTCAACTCTTTGGATGAGGTGGCACAACTACTGGAGTTTCAGCTTTAGCATCATTCCTTCCAAAGAAATCCCAGGGTTGATCTCCTTCAGAATGGACTGGTTGGATCTCCTTGCAGGCAAGGGACTCTCAAGAGTCTTCTCCAACACCACAGTTCAAAAGCATCAACTCTTCAGCACTCAGCTTTCTTCACAGTCCAACTCTCACATCCATACATGACTACTGGAAAAACCATAGCCTTGACTAGATGGACCTTAGTCAGCAAAGTAATATCTTTGCTTTTCAATATGCTATTTAGGTTGGTCATAACTTTTCTTCCAAGGAGTAAGCATCTTTTAATTTCATGGCTGCAGTCAACATCTGCAGTGATTTTGGAGCCCCTCAAAATAAAGTCTGACACTGTTTCCACTGTTTCCCCATCTATTTCCCATGAAGTGATGGGACCAGATGCCATGATCTTCGTTTTCTGAATGTTGAGCTTTAAGTCGACTATTTCACTCTTCTCTTTCACTTTCATCAAGAGGCTTTTTAGCTCCTCTTCACTTTCTGCCATAAGGGTGGTGTCATCTGCATATCTGAAGTTATTGATATTTCTCCCGGCAATCTTGATTCCAGCTTGTGCTTCTTCCAGTCCAGTGTTTCTCATGATGTACTCTGCATAGAAGTTAAATAAGCAGGGTGACAATATACAGCCTGATGTACTCCTTTTCCTATTTGGAACCAGTCTGTTGTTCCATGTCCAGTTCTAACTGCTGCCTCCTGACCTGCATACAGATTTCTCAAGAGGCAGGTCAGGTGGTCTGGTATTTGCATCTCTTTCAGAATGTTCCACAGTTTATTGTGATCCACACAGTCAAAGGCTTTGGCATAGTCAATAAAGCAGAAATAGATGTTTTTCTGGAACTCTCTTGCTTTTTCCATGATCCAGTGGATATTGGCAATTTGATCTCTGGTTCCTCTGTCTTTTCTAAAACCAGCTTTTACATCAGGGAGTTCACGGTTCACATATTGCTGAAGCCTAGCTTGGAGAATTTTGAGCATTACTTTACTAGCATGTGAGATGAGTGCAATTGTGTGGTAGTTTGATCATTCTTTGGCATTGCCTTTCTTTGGGATTCGAATGAAAACTGACCTTCTCCAGTCCTGCGGCCACTGCTCAGTTTTCCAAATTTACTGGCATAATGAGTGCAGCACTTTTACAGCATCATCTTTCAGGATTTGAAATAGCTCTACTGGAATTCCATCACCTCCACTAGCTTTGTTCGTAGTGATGCTTTCTAAGGCCCACTTGACTTCACATTGCAAGATGTCTGGTTCTAGATTAGTGATAACACCACCGTGATTATCCGGGTCATGAAGATCCTTTTTGTACAGTTCTTCTGTGTATTCTTGCCATCTCTTCTTAACATCTTCTGCTTCTGTTAGGTCCATACCATTTCTGTCCTTTATCGAGCCCATCTTTGCATGAAACCTTCCCTTGATATCTCTAATTTTCTTTAAGAGATCTCTAGTCTTTCCCATTCTGTTCTTTTCCTCTATTTCTTTGCATTGATCGCTTAAGAAGGCTTTCTTATCTCTTCTTGCTATTCTTTGGAACTCTGCATTCAGATGCTTATATCTTTCCTTTTCTCCTTTGCTTTTCACCTCTCTTCTTTTCACAGCTATTTGTAAGGCCTCCCCAGACAGCCATTTTGCTTTTTTGCATTTCTTTTCCATGGGGATGGTCTTGAATCCTGTCTGCTCTACAATGTGATGAACCTCATTCCATAGTTCATCAGGCACTCTATCTATCAGATCTAGTCCCTTAAATCTATTTCTCACTTCCACTGTATAATCATAAGGGATTTGATTTAGGTCATACCTGAATGGCCTAGCCATTTTCCCTGCTTTCTTCAATTTAAGTCTGAATTTGGTAATAAGGAGTTCATGATCTGAGCCACAGTCAGGTCCTGGTCTTGCTTTGTTGACTGTATAGAGCTTCTCCATCTTTTGCTGCAGAGAATATAATCAATCTGATTTTGGTGTTGACCATCTAGTGATATCCATGTGTACAGTCTTCTCTTGTGTTGTTGGAAGAGGGTGTTTGCTATGACCAGTGCATTATCTTGGCAAAACTCTAGTAGTCTTTGCCCTGCTTCATTCCGTATTCCAAGGCCAAATTTGCCTGTTACTCCAAGTGTTTCTTGACTTCTGACTTTTGCATTCCAGTCCTCTATCATGAAAAGGACATCTTTTTTGGGTGTTAGTTCTAAAAGGTCTTGTAGGTCTTCATAGAACCATTCAGCTTCACCTTCTTCAGCATTACTGGTTGGGGCAGACTTGGATTACTGTGATATTGAATGGTTTGCCTTGGAAACGAACAGAGATCTTTCTGTCGTTTTTGAGACTGCATCCAAGTACTGCATTTTAGACTCTTCTGTTGACCATGATGGCTACTCCATTTCTTCTGAGGGATTCCTGCCTGCAGTAGTAGATATAATGGTCATCTGAGTTAAATTCACCCTTTCCGGTCCATTTTAGTTCACTGCAACGTTCACTCTTGCCATCTCCTGTTTGACCACTTCCAATCTGCCTTGATTCATGGACCTGACATTCCAGGTTCCTATGCACTATTGCTCTTTATGGCATCGGCCCTTGCTTCTATCACCAGTCACATCCACAGCTGGGTATTGTTTTTGCTTTGGCTCCATCCCTTCATTCTTTCCGGATTTATTTCTCCACTGACCTCCAGTAGCATATTGGGCACCTACTGACCTGGGGAGTTCCTCTTTCAGTATCCTATCATTTTGCCTTTTCCTACTGTTCATGGGGTTCTCAAGGCACGAATACTGAAGTGGTTCACCATTCCCTTCTCCAGTGGACCACATTCCGTCAGACCGCTCCACCATCCTGCCCGTCTTGGGTTGCCCTGTGGGCATGGCTTAGAGTTAGACAAGGCTGTGGTCCTAGTGTGATTAGATTGACTAGATTTCTATGAGTATGGTTTCAGTGTGTCTGCCCTCTGGTGCCCTCTTGCAACATCTACCATTTTACTTGGGTTTCTCTTACCTTGGGCAAGACAGACAATATTATGCTCTTTGAATTATTAGTTTTTGGTTCTAATGTTCTCCCAGCAAATCAACAGATAATGTGGCTGCCCTAGAGAGCCTATTCTTTGAGGAAGGTTGTAAAGCCCTGGACACCTGGCTTAATGAAGAGCAGTTTATCACTTTAGACTTCTACAGCATTAAAGCATGCCAAGAATTAAAACTAGAATTCATCCTAAGAAGATAATCAGATATATATATATATATATATATATATATATATATATATACACACACACACACACATATATATATACACACAAAAGTGGATGAACAAGAGTATTCATCTTAAGTTTATCTATGACAGAGAAAAAACTGAAAACAAGCTATTATCTAATGTGTGGGATTCTTTCACTAAATTACAGCTTAGTCATATGATGAAATATAATATAGGCATTAAAAATTACATTGCATTAAAATGTTAATAAAGGCTATCATTAATCAAAATGATTATGACAGTTGTGGATGGTGTGTTTCTTGATTTTTTTTGGTCATTGTTTTGGTTGCTTAGCAGGCAAAACAACAGAAGTTGTCTAAATTGAGATAGAGAAGAATACTTGTGATCTGAGAAAAATCATTCTCTATTTATAATTTAAAAAGGTAGTTATAAAAAGTGTATTTGTAGGACAAGGCTGTCTAAAATATAGACATGTACAGAAAAAAATTCAGAAGCACATAGTAAAATACTGCTAGGTAATTAATTTCTCTTCTGTTGTGTTTTTAGTTTTTTTCCACTGAACATGAGTTAATGTTTTAAGTTATTAAAAAAAGTAAAATGAAGGAGTGGTAAATTTCACCAGTAGGGCATTTCTATTTTAACAAGGAGTCCTGTCTAAAGTTTTGGTACCAACATCCAGCAGTCCCATTTTAGCCCTTTGCAATGTTTTAGAAATGTTCAGCCATCTTTTAGGGGAACAGTATTCTCTATCATCCACTGAGAGGCCAAATTAGGTTTGTGGTGATATCTCCACTTGATGGTGTGGTTGCATGTGTACTTGTATAATGTACATATGTATATAATACATACAGTGACAACACTACCCTGATCCTCCCAAAAGCTTCCTGAAAGTGAATGTGTTAGTTGATTAGTTGTGTCCGACTCTCTACCACCCCATGGACTGTAGCCTGCCAGGTTCCTCTGTCCATGGAATTCTCCAGGCAAGAATATTGGAGTGGGTAGCCATTCTCTTTTCCAGGCGATCTTCCCAACCCAGGGATCAAACCCAGGTTTCCTGCATTGCAGGTAGATTCTGTACTGTCTGAGCTGCCAGAGAAGCCCAATAAGCTTCCTAATGTTCAGTAATTTAGCAGAAAGAAGCTTCCAAATCTGTCAGTGTCGATCATCTCCAAGACCAACACAAAACGTGCATAACAATAGCAAAAATGCCACAGACTATAAGCAAAAATAACAGTTGGACAAATTCAGCTAGTGTCGGTTTATGGATGTGGGACTTTTAAATTTTCAGCTTTAATGTGCATATGAATCCCCACTACTGCTCCAGCCCCCCTCAAAGCCTTTCATGTGCCCTTATCCTTTCTTCAGCTCCTGCAACTCTTTTGCCCAGGAAAGGCTACTTCCTCCTTCTCTTCCATTCTCCTTTTGCCCAGGAAAGCCCACTCTCCTCCCATTGTTTAATCCATGGTTTAATGTCACTCAAGATAACACTGAGGGTACCAGTTGGAAAACCATGAAGAAAAAGTACTGGGCAATTTGAGGGGAATGAATAAAGCACTTTTTCCTCCATGCAAGCAAGGTTGAAAGAAACAAACAAGAAAGCACAGAACTCTAAGTTCAACAACAGTTGGAGATGCAGGGTCTGTGGCACCCAAAGTTTACTCACTTATGCACTTGATTAACTTTAACAAAAAGAATATACTGTTTATACTATAAATGAATGCTTTCAAATAGGAAAACAATTACAAGTGCAAAGCTTAAACAACTGCCATAAACACTGCAAAAGCTAGAAAAAAAAGCAGTTTCATTAATTGCCTCATGAAATGCTGTATCACTTTCTCCCTAAATTTTTAGCTGCATATTCTTTGACTGTTTTGTCAAACGACAGTGATTTGCTTCATAAATTGTTATTGGTGATGATATGTAAATTGGTTACCATTTAAATCAAAGTTGAGAAAACCCATAAGTATCTTTTTTTATTTACTTCAGTTCCATAACTTGTTTTAGGTAATGTCATATAAATGTTTAGGATGACATTGAAATTATGATCGGAAAATGTTTACCATGTTTCTTTTAATGTGTCATGTAAGATTTGGAAGAATTTTCTACAGACTTGGTTTTTGGCTGTATATATTTCAAATCTTACTTCTCTGGGACCCAGTTACTTCTGTATCAGGTACTGTCAGACATTCACAATTCAACTCTGGCCAGGCATTTTCTTATGGTGATGTCAGATGAACCAGCGCAGGAGGTTATAGGAGTACTTCTGGAAGCCATTCCTCTACGAGGAAGACTACCCACAGTAGTCTATTCACAGAAGTGACTGTGAACCATATAAAAATGATGTCCCACTAGTGATTTTCAAATATCTTTTGATTTTGATTTCTAACATAAATCCATAGTGATAAGAAAATAGACTCTGTATGATTTCAATACCTTTAGACCATGAAATCTTTGCACCTTGTTTTATGTCCCTGGATATATTTCAGTGTCTCCTAGTTTATAGTCTATGGGAACTTGAACAGAGTTTGTACCCTACTGTTGTGTGAAAATTGCATAATCTTAATGATGTTGAATTGGTTCATGGTGCTTTTCAGGTCTACTACATCCTTCTACTTTTCTGTCTATTCATTCTATCAACTTTTGAGAGTTTGATATTAAAACTCCAACTAAAAATCTTAATTTATCTACTTAAAAAATAATTGTAATATAGTGGAGCTATATGTAACTTTGTTCTGTATTTTCCAAGTCTCCTATAAATGTGTTGTCATACTTTTTAATGAAAGAAAAAGTTGATGTCCCACTCAATCCAAACTAAATATATAACCAACTCATGCTACCCTTAATGAGATTCCTCAAATTACCTGACACAGAGAAGTAGTACAAAGGTAAACTGGAGTAGAAAGAGAAGGCTATCCTATTCCATAGAAGCTGAAGTTGGTGTACAATCCACTATCCAAATCTTAACAGCTAAAAACAACACCCATTTGTTAGCTCACAGTTCTCTAAGTCAGAAGTTCTCTAAAACTTCTGCTCAGGATATCACAAAGCCAAAATCAAGATGCCAGGCTGTGTCCACACTTGGAGCATCTGGGGAAAAGTTTGCTTCTAAGTTGATTCAGGTTGTTGGCCGGATTTAGGAATTTACAGCTACAAGACTGGGGTCCTTGTTTCCTTAAAAGCTGTCAACTGAGGGTTTCCATCACTTCCTTAAAGGTGCCGGTGACCCTTACTTTGTGACCTCTTTTTTGTGACCCTCTCCATCTTCACGCCAGTGGTGATATATTAAATCCCAAGCCTGCTTTAAATCTTTCTGTCTTCCTCTTCTGCCTCCAGTTGTAGAAAGCTCTCCATAGTTAAGGGCTTTTGTGATTAGATCAATCCCACCCTGAATTCCTAAATTAATGCCAATTCTGCAATACTATGATACTACATAATCATGAAGTAATATCTAATCATATTTACAGGCTCCAGGGATTAAGACATGCAATCTTGAGGATCATGTTTCAGTTCAGTTCAGTCACTCAGTCGTGTCCAACTCTTTGTGACCCCATGAATCACAGCATGCCAGGCTTCCCTGTCCATCACCAACTCCAGGAGTTAACTCAGACTCACGCCCATCGAGTAGTGATGCCATCCAGCCATCTCATCCTCTGTCGTCCCCTTCTCCTCCTGCCCCCAATCCCTCCCAGCATCAGAGTCTTTTCTAATGAGTCAACTCTTCGCATGAAGTGACCAAAGTACTGGAATTTCAGCTTTAGCATCATTTCTTGCAACGAAATCCCAGAGTTGATCTCCTTCAGAATGGACTGGGTGGATATCCTTGCAGTCCAAGGGACTCTCGAGTCTTCTCCAACACCACAGGTCAAAAGCATCAATTCTTCAGCATCAGCCTTCTTCACAGTCCAACTCTCACATCCATACATGACCACTGGAAAAACCATAGCCTTGACTAGACAGACCTTAATTGGCAAAGTAATGTCTCTGCTTTTGAATATACTATCTAAGTTGGTGATAACTTTTCTTCCAAGGAGGAAGCATCTTTTAATTTCATGGCTGCAACCACCATCTGCAGTGATTTTGGAACCCAAAAAAATAAAGTCTGACACTGTTTCCACTGTTCCCCCATCTATTTCCCATGAAGTGATGGGACCAGATGCCATGATCTTCATTTTCTGAATGCTGAGCTTTAGGCCAACTTTTTCACTCTCCTCTTTCACTTTCATCAAGAGGCTTTTTAGCTCCTCTTCACTTTCTGCCATAAGGGTGGTGTCATCTGCATATCTGAGGTTATTGATATTTCTCCCAGCAATCTTGATTCCAGCTTGTGTTTCTTCCAGTCCAGCATTTCTCATGATGTATTTTGCATATAAGTAAAATAAGCAGGGTGACAATATACAGCCTTGACATACTCCTTTTCCTATTTGGAACCAGTCTGATGTTTCATGTCCAGTTCTAACTGCTGCTTCCTGACCTGCATACAGATTCCTCAAGAGGCAGGTCAGGTGGTCTGGTATTCCCATCTCTTGAAGAATTTTCCACAGTTTATTGTGATCCACACAGTCAAAGGCTTTGGCTTAGTCAATAAAGCAGAAATAGATGTTTTTCTGGAACTCTCTTGCTTTTTCCATGATCCAGTGGATGTTGGCAATTTGAGCTCTGGTTCCTCTGCCTTTTCTAAAACCAGCTTGAAAATCAGGGAGTTTACGGTTCACGTATTGCTGAAGCCTAGCTTGGAGAATTTTGAGCATTACTTTACTAGCATGTGAGATGAGTGCAATTGTGCAGTAGTTTGAACATTCTTTGGTATTGCCTTTCTTTGGAATTGGAATGAAAACACCTTTTCCAGTCCTATGGCCACTGCAGGATTCTATTAGGAGACATTATTTAACAAAGTATCCAAAAACACGTGACCATATCAATACATTGACAGGGCCTGGAAGGGACCTGTACACATGAAGGGCACTGAAAGATGAGGGCGTTATTACTAGAACCCAAAGAGTGTAGCTATCCAGAGCTGTGCTTAGCAGAGGGATGAAGCAATTACAGTGGCTCAGCATTAATGGAGCCTAAGGAATAAGCCCCCCAGTTCCACTGTCTTAGGATCTACTTTCTGGTTCCTTCCATTCATTAAATCCACTGGAAATCAAAAAACAAAGGAGCCCATTGATACTATCAATGCCTAACAGGCTCCTTGGGCACAAAGGAAGGTGAAGATACTCAAAAAGCAGATCTGAAGACAAAATGAAAACATCAATCCCAATGATGGATCTCTTTCTCTAGTATTTTAGTTCCTACTGATGGATGCTATGGTGTTGGCACTCGTACTCTGCTTTCCAGTACTTGAATTATAGTGTAAGTAGATAAGGACATTCCTACCTCCAGATTGTAAATTAAATAAGAGAGAAGGCATAAATCTTAATTTACTTTCACAACCCACAAGAACAGCATTTTTTTTTTTTGAGCTCGTTAATAGCAGGATCTACATGAGATATTTTGTTAAATTCTTGACTGACAGCACTGTTTTGGGCACATAATTAAGGATATGATTTATCATCCAAACAGAGATACTTCTGCCAGTGTGAAGTGATGCTATTTCTTGATGCAATTACATTGTTGTTATTGTTTACTTGCGAGGTCTCTTTTGTGACTTCATGGACTGTGGCCCACCAGGATCCTCTGTTCATAGCATTTTCCAGGCAAGAATATTGGAGAGGACTGCCATTTCCAACTCCAGGAGATCTTCCCGACCCAGGGATCAAAGCCACATCTCCTTCATTGACAGGAGGATTCTTGACCACTAAGCCACCAGGGAAGCTTATACTGCATCAAAAAATATAATCTGAGGGCAGCCCAGATGAAGTAGGATATATGGTTACACAATTCACAATGGAAGATTTTAAAATACATAGATTAGTAAATGAAGGAAAGGGAAGAGGAAAAGCTTTACTGGAGTCGACTCATTAGAAAAGCCCCTGATGCTAGGAAAGATTGGAGACAGGAGGGGAAGGGGATGACAGAGGATGAGATGTTTGGATGGCATCATTGACTCGATCAACATGAGTTTGAGCAAGCTCTGAAGACAGTGAGGGACAGGACTGGCGTGCTGCAGTCCATGGGACTGCAAAGAGTTGGACACAACTGAGTGACTAAACAACAAAGCTTTACCAGAATGTTCCATTACTGCCCTGCGTCCCTGTGCTCTCTTCCTGTGTCCTATTCTCTACTTCCTTGACTTTTATTACCAGCTATTTATCTCTATCCCAGACCTTTCTCCGGAGATTTACACTGCAATTTCTTAAGGACCATAAAATCTTTTAATACAATATGTCCAACTAAGGGTACTATTTTTTACTCATACTGTTCCCCTGTCTTTCCTATATTTGCAAATAACACCACAAACTGACTCCAAGAAGTGACTGACTTTAGTAATACTGGACACCTATCTTACCCCAATAACTTCCAATCAGTCAATTGTCAATCCATGTCATTCTGTCTCTTTCATTCTCTCTCATATTACTGTTACTACCCTTTCCAGGTTTCTGTCAGATTCCCATTGTCCTACGTACTACTTCAGCTACTCAACTGGTCTCCCACTTCTAACCTCTCACTTTTCCGGTCGAATTGTGACTCTAGGACTGAAAGCATTAGCCCATTGTACAAATGGCATCATAAAGTGTCTTTGATGAGTGGTGTGCTCACTCAGTTGTGTCCAACTCTTTGTGACCCTTCCTACTGTAGCCTGTCAGGATCCTCTGTCCATGGGACTTTTTCAGGCAAGAATACTGGAGTGGGTTGCCTTTTCCTCCTCCAAGGGAACTTCCCAACCAAGGGATTGACCCAGGGATCGAACCCGCCTCTCCTGCATCTCTGTCATTGGCAGGGGGATTCTTTACCACTGAGCCACTTGGGAAGTTCATGATGAGTGTGATGTCTGTAAAATGAAATCAAGCCTCCCCCACCAATGTTCAAGGGTTCTCATAACCTGACTCAATCCTATCTTGTCAACTTCACCCACCACTCCGTCCTCCAAGGTCACCAAACTTCCCCTAATGTGTATTTACACTTTTGGACATCTAAAATTGCAAAGGATTCCTAGTTTTCTTTTTAGTGTTAACCTGGTACTGTTACGTAGGGTTTTCCAATTTCCATGGTGCAATACTGATTAACGGAAAAATGTGCACATTCTCAATATGTCAGCAAATTTGGAAAAGTCAGCAGTGGCCACAGGATTGGAAAAAGTCAGTTTTTATTCCAATTTCAAAGAAAGGTAACACCAAAGAATGTTCAAACTACCACATAATTGCATTTATCTCACACGCTAGTAAAGTAATACTTAAAATTCTCCAAGCCAGGCTTCAGCAGTACATGAACTATGAACTTCCAGAGGTTCAAGCTGCTTTTAGAAAAGGCAGAGGAACCAGAGCTCAAATTGCCAACATCCGCTGGATCATGGAAAAAGCAAGAGAGTTCCAGAAAAACATCTATTTCTGTTTTATTGATTATGCCAAAGCCTTTGAGTGTGTGGATCACAATAAACTGTGGAAAATTCTGAAACAGATGGGGATACCAGACCACCTGACCTGCCTCTTGAGAAACCTATATGCAGGTCAGGAGCAACAGTTAGAACTGGAGATGGAACAACAGACTGGTTCCAAATAGGAAAAGGAGTACATCAAGGCTGTATATTGTCACCCTACTTATTTAACTTCTATGCAGAGTACATCATGAGAAACGCTGGGCTGGAAGAAGCACAAGCTGGAATCAAGATTGCCAGGAGAAATATCAATAACCTCAGATATGCAGATGACACCACCCTTATGGCAGAAAGTGAAGAAGAACTAAAAAGCCTCCTGTTGAAAGTGAAAGAGGAGAGTAAAAAGGTTGGCTTAAAGCTCAACATTCAGAAAATGAAGATCATGGCATCCGGTCCCATCACTTCATGGCAAATAGATGGGGAAACAGTGGCTGACTTTATTTTTCTGGGCTCCAAAATCACTGCAGATGGTGATTGCAGCCATGAAATTAAAAGATGCTTACTCCTTGGAAGGAAAGTTATGACCAACCTAGATAGCATATTAAAAAGCAGAGACATTACTTTGCCAACAAAGGTCTATCTAGTCAAGGTTATGGTTTTTCCAGTAGTCATGTATGGATGTGAGAGTTGGACTATAAAGAAAGCTGAGTGCTGAAGAGTTGATGCTTTTGAACTGTGGTGTTGGAGAAGACTCTTGAGAGTCCCTTGGACTGCAAGGAGATCCAACCAGTCTACCCTAAAGAAGATCAGTCCTGGGAGTTCATTGGAAGGACTGATGTTAAAGGTGAAACGCCAATACTTTGGCCACCTGATGCAAAGAGCTGACTCATTTGAAAGGACCCTGATGCTCTGAAAGATTGAGGGCAGTAGGAAAAGGGGAAGACAGGATGAGATGGTTGGATGGCATCAATGACTCGATGGACATGGGTTTATGTGGACCCTGGGAGTTGATGTTGGGCAGGGAAGCCTGGTGTGCTGTGGATCATGGGGTCGCAAAGAGTCAGACACGACTGAGTGACTGAACTGAGCTGAACTGTATACGTTCAGCTCTCAGGAGTGAGCCCCAGCATTTAACAACTCCCCTTGTCTGCTTGTAGAAGTCTTACACATTCTTCAAGGGTCAGATCAAGTGACTGCATCTTCTAGGATATTCCTGTGTTTCCACTTTTCATCCCAACTCTGGATCATTTAGAATTACCTTCGCCCTCTTAACATGACTTGCATAGATTTACAGCACATTTTTCATTCTATCTTAAATCCTAGCAAGCAGGTGAGCTAACAATAAATCTCATCTAAAATGCATGATGGTTTCTTCCCTGACACATTGTACTCTGCATTGCTCAAGTCAACAGCCTTCCTAAAGAGCAGCTCTGCTTTAGATTTAGGACTATTTCACTATCACAGTTGGACTTTTATTATTTTGTGAAGAAATCTTTAAGATACAACATGCTGCTGCTAAGTTGCTTCAGTTGTGTCCAACCCCATGCAACCCCAGAGATGGCAGCCCACCAGGCTCCACCATCCCTGGGGTTCTCCAGGCAAGAACACTGGAGTAGGTTGCCATTTCCCTCTCCAATGCATAAAAGTGAAAAGTGAAAGAAGTCGCTCAGTCGTGTCCGACTCTTTGCAACCCCATGGAGGAGCCTACCAGGCTCCTCCGTCCATGGGATTTCCCAGGCAAGAGTACTGGAGTGGGGTGTCACTGCCTTCTCCAAAGATACAACATAAACTGTGCACATTTCCTCTAGCCTTTCATTCTGTGCCTTAGAGTCAAGGGCCATGATACAAAGGCCCATGAGGCCAAAGAACTTGTCTTCAGAATCATGGGATCCTACCGACTCAGGAACTCTGAATCACAGGAGTGAGCAAAATGATCTGAAACTCAGCCCACAAAAATGATTTTTCCCTAAACTTGTATAGTGCAGGTCACCTCGCTCATGTAACACTTCATATCATCCAAAGAGTGTACGTTCAAAGATCAACAGATCTGAATTAAAAGCCCTGGCTCTATCACATCCTGTCTGTGTGACTTTAGAAAAGTTACTTACTCTATCTGTGCTTCCATTTCCTCACGAATAAAACAGAAGCAGTAATTCTTAACTCGCAGAACCACTGTAGAATGAAAGAAAATAATGTTTATAAAGTGGTTAATAGAGTAAGTAGGGCTTCTCTGGTTGCTTAGATGATAAAGAATCTGCCTGCAATGCAGGAGACCTGGGTTCAATCCCTGGGTCAGGAAGACCCCTGGAGAAGGGAATGGCAACCCACGCCAGTATTCTGGCCTGGAGAATCCCAAGGACAAAGGAGCCTGGTGGGCTGCCGTCCACGAGGTCGTAAAGAATCAGACACAGCTGAGAAACTAACACTTTCAATCTCAGTACAATAACTAGGCCCCTACTCAGTTCAGTGGAGGCCATGGTAGTAATTATACAATATATAATTATATTATATATATGATATATAACTATTATAGTATTATAATGAATTAAAATATATTATTGTTATATATTTATTATAGTATTAATATAATTAATGGCTTTTATAATTCATACCCAATATTAACAACTCCAATGTGAAAAAGTATTATTCATTTTCTCCTCATGACTACATCATACCTGTCCTGGCATCAAGGAGCATCTGTGAAACAAGCATGTACGTTGCATTTTTTCTCACGATTCTTGAGCATCATTGTGTAATCTCTGTGGTTAATGTACAGGTGGAAGGTATAGTCTATTAAGTCCATTAACTCATGTCCATTAAGCTGGTGATGCCATCCAACCATCTCATCCTCTGTCTTCTCCTTCTCTTCCAACCTTCAATCATCCCCAGCATCAGGGGCTTTTCAAATGAGTCAGTTCTTCACATCAGGTAGTCAAAGTATTGGAGTTTCAGCTTCAGCATCAGTCCTTCCAGTGAATATTCAGGACTGATTTCCTTTAAGATGGAATGGCTGGATCTTCTTGCAGTCCAAGGGACTCTCAAGAATCTTCTCCAATACCACATTCATTTTCTGAATGTTGAGCTTTAAGCCAACTTTTCCACTCTCCTCTTTCACTTTCATCAAGAGGCTTTTTAGTTACTCTTCACTATCTCCATAAGGGTGGTGTCATCTACATATCTGAGGTTATTGATATTTCTCCTGGCAATCTTGATTCCAGCTTGTGCTTCCTCCAGCCCAGCATTTCTCATGAGGTACTCTGGATATAAGTTAAATAAGCAGGGTGACAATATACAGCCTTGACTTACTCCTTTCCCTATTTGGAACCAGTCTGTTGTCCATGTCCAGCTCTAACTGTTGCTTACTGACCTGCATACAGATTTCTCAAGAGGCAGGTCAGGTGGTCTGATATTCCATCTCTTAAAGAATTTTCCACAGTTTGTTGTGATCCGCACAATAAAAGGCTTTGGCATAGTCAGTAAGGCAGAAGTAGATCTTTTTCTGGAACTGTCTTGCTTTTTTGAAGACCCAACAGATGCTGGCAATTTGATCTCTGCTTCCTCTGCCTTTTCTAAATCCAGCTTGAACATTCGGAAGTTCACGGTTCACGTACTGTTGAAGCCTCGCTTGGAAAATTTTGAGCATTACTTTACTCAGTGCAATTGTGAGGTAGTTTGAGCATTCTCTGGCATGGCCTTTCTTTGAAACTGGAATGAAAACTAACCCTTTCCAGTCCTGTGGCCACTGCTGAGTTTCCCAATTTGCTGGCATACTGAGTGCTGCACTTTCACGGCATCATCTTTTAGGATTTGAAATAGCTTAGCTAGAATTCAATCACCTCTACTAGCTTTGTTCATAATGATGCTTCCTAAGGCCCACTTGACCTCATATTCCAGGATGTCTGGCTCTAGGTAAGTGATCATACCATCGTGATTATCTGGGTTGTGAAGATCTTTTTTGTATAGTTCTTCTGTGTATTCTTGCCACCTCTTCTTAATATCTTCTGTTTCTGTTAGGACCATACTATTTCTGTCTTTTATTGTGCCCATCTTTGCATGAAATGTTCCCTTGCTATCTCCTATTTTCTTGAAGAGATCTCTCGTCTTTCCCACTCTATTGTTTTCCTCTGTTTTGTTGCACTGATCACTGAGGAAGGCTTTCTTATCTCTCCTTGCTATTCTTTGGAACTCTGCATTCAAATGGGTATATCTTTCATTTTTCCTTTGCTTTTTGCTTCTCTTCTTTTTCAGCTATTTGTAAGGCCTCTTCAGACAACCATTTTGCCTTTTTACATTTCTTTTTCTTGGGAATGGTCTTGATCATTGCCTCCTGTACAATGTCATGAACCTCCATCCATAGTTCTTCAGGCACTCTTGTCTATCAGATCTAGTCCCTTAAATCTGTTTCTCACTTCCACTGTATAATTGTAAGGGATTTGATTTAAGTGATATGTGAATGGTGTAGTGGTCTTCCCTACATTCTTCAATTTACGTCTGAGTTTGGCAGTAAGGAGTTCATAATCTGAGCCACAGTCAGCTCCCAGTCTTGTTTTTGCTGACTGTATAGAGCTTCTCCATCTTTGGCTGCAAAGAACATAACCAATCTGATTTCGGTGTTGACCATCTGGTGATGTCCATGTGTAGAGTCTTCTCTTGTGTTGTTGGAAGAGGGTGTTTGCTATGACCAGTGCATTCTCTTTGCAAAACTCTATTAGCTTTTGCCCTGCTTCATTCATTCTCCAAGGCCAAATTTGCCTGCTACTCCAGGTATTTCTTGACTTCCTGCTTTTGCATTCCAGTCCCCTGTAATGAAATGCACATCTTTTTTGGGTGTTAGTTCTAGAAGTTCTTGTAGGTCTTCATAGAATCGTTCAACTTCAACTTCTTCAGCATTACTGGTCAGGGCATTAACTTGGATTACTATGATCTTGAATGGTTTGCCTTGGAAAGGAACAGAGATCATTCTGTCGTTTTGGATATTGCATCCGAGCCCTGCATTTTGGGCTTTTCTGTTGACTCTGATGGCTGCACCATCTCTTCTAAGGAATTTTTTACCAACAGTAGTAAATATAATGGTCATCTTGTTCACTCTTGCCATCTCTTATTTGACCACTTCCAATTTGCCTCAATTCATGGACCTAACATTCCAGGTTCCTATGTAATATTGTTCTTTACAGCATCAGACTTTACCTCCATTACCACTCACATCCACAGCTGGGTGTTGTTTTTGCTTTGGCTTCATCACCTCATTCTTTCTGGAGTTATTTCTCCACTTATCTCCAGTAGCATATTGGCACCTACCGACCTGGGGAATTCATCTTCCAGTGTCCTATCTTTTTGCCTTTTCATACTGTTCATGGGGTTCTCAAGGCAAGACGACTAAAGTGGTTTGCAATTCCCTTCTCTAGTGAACCGCATTTTGTCAAAACTCTCCACCATGACCCGTCCGTCTTGGGTGGCCCTACATGGCATGGCTCATACTTTCATTGAGTTAGACAAGGCTGTGGTCCATGTGATCAGATTGTTTAGTTTTTTGTGATTGTGGTTTTCATTCTGTCTGCCCTCTGATGGAGAAGGATAAGAGGCTTATGGAAGCTTCCTAATGGGAGAGACTGACTAAGGAGGAAACTGGGTCTTGTTCTGATGGCTGGGGCCATGCTCAGTAAATCTTTAATCTAATATTCTGTTAATGAGCAGGCTTGTGTTCCCTCCCTGCTATTTGACCTGAGGCCAAACTATGGTGGAGGTGATGGAGACAATGGCAACCTCCTTCAAAAGGTCCCGTGCACACCCCCAACCCTGTAGGAGGCCACTGCTGACCCACGCCTCCTCCAGAGATGCCTGGACACTCATAGGCAAGTCTGGGTCAGTCTCTTGTGGGGTCACTGCTTCTTTCTCCTGGGTCTTGGTGCACACAAGGTTTTGTTTGTGCCCTCCAAGAGTCTGTTTCCATCCCTGTTTAAGTTCTGGCAGCTCTATGGTGGGGCTAATGGCGACCTCCTCTAAGAGAGCTTATGCCATACCCAGGTCTACTGCACCCAGAGCCCCTGCCCCTGCAGCAGTCCAGTGCTGACCTGTACCTCCTCAGGAGACACTCAAACACAGTTCTATCTCAGTCTCTGTGGGATATCTGGGTCCTGGTGCACACAAGGTTTGTTTGAACCCTCTGAGCCTCTCTGGCGTGTATGGGGTTTGATTCTAAATGCATTTTTGCCCCTCCTACCATCTTTCTGGAGCTTCTCCTTTGCCCTTGGACCTGGGGTATCTCCTCAAAGTCACTCCAGCACCATGCAGCCACCACTCCAGCACCACATAGACGCCACTCAAGTGCAGCACAGCCGTAGTAGTAGAATGTTCAAACTACCACACAATAGCACTTATTTCACATGCTAGTAAGGTAATGTTCAAAATCCTTCAAGCTAGGCTTCAACAGTATGTGAACTGAGAACTTCCAGATGTACAAGCTGGATTTACAAAAGGCAGAGGAACCAGAGATCAAATTGGCAACATCCACTAAATCAAAATTGGCGGGGGCGGTGGGCAGGGGAGAATTCCGGAAAAACATCTATTTCTGCTTCACTGAATATGCTAAAGACTTTGACTGTGTGGATCACAACAAACTGAAAATTTTTTACAGAAATAGGAATACCAGAACACCTTACATCCCTCCTGAGAAACCTGTATTCAGGTCAAGAAGCAACAGTTAGAACCAGACATAGAACAACAAACTGGTTCAACATTAGGAAAAAGAGTATGTCAAGGCTGTATATTGTCACCTTGCTTATTCAACCTATATGCAGAGTACATCATCTGACATGCCAGGTTGGATGAAGCTCAAGATGGAATTAAGATTGCCAGGAGAAATATCAATAACCTCAGATATGCACATGACACCACCCTAAAGGCAAAAAGTGAAGAGGAACTAAAGACTTCTTGATGTAGGTGAAAAAGGAGAGTGAAAAAGCTGATTTAAAACTCAATATTCAAAAAATTAAGATGATGGTATCCAGTCCCATCCCTTCATGTCAAATAGATGGGGAAGAAGTGAAAAGAGTGACAGATTTTATTTTCTTGGGCTCCAAAATCACTGCAGACTGTGACTGCAGCCATGAAATTAAAAGATGCTTGCTCCTTGGAAGAAAAGCTATGAGAAACCTAGACAGCATATTAAAAAGCATAGACATAACGTTGCTGACAAAGGTCAGTCTAGTCAAAGCTATGGTTTTTCCAGTCGTCAGATATGGATGGATATTAAAGTTGGACGATAAAGAAGGCTGAGAGCCAAAGAATTGATGCTTCAAACTGTGGTGCTGGAGAAAACTCATGAATGTTCCTTAAACAACAAGGAGATCAAAGCAGTCAATCCTAAAGGAAATCAGTCCCGAATATTCATTGGAAGGAATAGTGCTGAACCTGAAGCTCCAATACTTTGGCCACCTGGTGGGAAGAGCCAACTCATTAGAAAAGACCACGATGCTGGGAAAGACAGAAGGCAGGAGGAGCAGGGGACCACAGGGATGAGATGTTTGGATGACCATCACTGATTCAATGTACATGAGTCTGAACAAACTCTGGGAGATAGAGTCAGGAAAGCCTGGTGTGCTGCAGTCCATAGAGGCACAAAGAGTAGGACATGACTGAGTGACTGAACAGCAACAACAAAATTGTATGTGTATGCACATATGAAGAGAAACTTTACCAAAAAGTATTTTAGATTAATGTAACATATATCCCAGGAGAAGGCAATGGCACCCCACTCCAGTACTCTTGCCTGGAGAATCCCATGGATGGAGGAGCTTGGTGGGCTGAAGTCCATGGGGTCACTAAGATTCGGACACGACTGAGCGACTTCACTTTCACTTTTCACTTTCCTGCATTGGAGAAGGAAATGGCAACCCACTCCAGTGTTTTTGCCTGGAGAATCCCAGGGACACAGGAGCCTGTTCATGGGGTCGCACAGGGTCAGACACGACTGAAGCACCTTAGTAGCAGCAGCAGCAACATATATTCCTATCAGATGAAACTAATAAATTAACTGAAGCAAGAGGAAAGTATCCTCAAAATCTGAGCTGAGATGTTTGACTTCATTATGATGCCTCCCTCTTCACTATGTCAGGTATATGTATAGAGGATGGTCACCTGAATCCCACTAAAAGCAGCAGGACCCATAGAGGAGAAAAAATCTTATTGGATCAACTAATGATTCAAGTGGGGATTAAAAAAGAGTCTGTTCTTTCAAAACTAGTGTTTTCTACCTTTAGACCACTTCTGAAAAGCTAGTTGCAGGTTTTCCTGATAGAGTGAATAAATAGAAGAGCATCTTCCTATAACTTTCCTGATGAGGGTTTATTTTCATGAGCAAGTGTCCTCAGTACACCATTAGCCCTGGTATCACACTGTTTTCAAAAATAAACAGCTCCAAACTTCAACTGGTTTGAAACTAACATCATTTTTGGCAGATACCCTCTCTAACACCTCAAAACACTGAGTTGGCTCAATGCTAACAAACCCCCGGAACAGATCAATTCATTTGACCTTTAATACCTTTCACAACTAGTTTATCTCTGAGAGTTCACCATGGTGTCACAATATTCAAAGTTTGGTGTTATTAAAATTTGCTACTGAGGTATATTTAAATGATCATGTTCGATGATGAGAACCCCCTCCTGGGAAAATATTTTAGGCCAACAGTTCTTAATCTTGGCCACATGTTAGAATTATTTTGGAAGCTTTTGAAAAATCTCATTTCCCATCCTGCATCACACACCAGTTAAATAAGACTCTGCAGTAATGGGACCCAGATATCAGTATTTTTTTTGAAGAAACCCAGGTGAATTGAAAACAACTGCTCTAGTCTAATCATGGCCATAGTCAGTGGAAGCTCTTCTCAAACATTTTTATTTATTTGTAGCAGGGCAGATTTTATCAAATAAAATTATAAATTAATGTGATAGGCTCTTAGGTAATCCTGTCCTCTGAATGTAGGTTGAACTTATTAACTAGTTTCTACTGAACAGAATACTCCAAAAGCAATGGTGTGTCATTTCTGAGATGAGGTTACCAAAAGGTTACGACTTCCATCTTTGGTTTTCTTTCTTTCTCTTTTTTAAAACTTTTTATTTTGTGTCAGAGTATAGCCAGTTAACAATGTTGTGGGAGTTTTCCCTCTTGCTCTGTCTTGGATCGCTTGCTTTGGAGGAAGGCAGCTACCACTTCCTGAGGCAACACTATACAAGGGTCCGCATGAGCAAGTTTGGAAGTGGGTTTCTGGTAACTGCCAACAGCTGTGTGAACAAGCCATTTCTTGGAAGCAGATCCTCCCCAAGTAAAGCTTTGAAATTACTGCAGCTCCAACCAATACCTCAACAGCAGCCCCTTAAACTATCCTCAGTCAGAACTACCCATCAACAATTCTACCCACTCCGTGACCAACAGACACTGTGAGATCATAAATGTCTTGTCTTCTGCCACTAAGTTTTACAGTAATTTGCTACAGAGTTTGAGATATATAATACATTAGTTAAAGTCTTGCTTATAGGGCTGATGGGCCAGCCATAGGACAGTTCACCTCCACAGACCATGAGCTCTAAAATTTTGCTCCATGGTGCCAACCTGTGGGACCTCAGTTGTCCTTTTGTCCAAGGTTTTCACAGACCAAGGACTGTCTACTGAAGAAATATTTGGTCTTGCCCATGAGTCCATCCTAGTCCTACAACTAAGCAGCCTAAGGCCTTTGTCTTTGTCACATGCTTCCAATGCTTTAAGAAGACATCAAATCTTTAATGAGGTGGATGAGTCTGTTATGCAGAGTGAAGTGAGTCAGAAAGAGAAAAACAAATATATAAATACAAATATACAGAATCTAGAGAGATGGTAATGATGAACTTATTTGCAGGGCAGCAATGAAGACACAGACATAGAGAACAGACTTGTGTACACAGGGGTGTGGGAGAAGGAGGTGGTGGGACCAATGGAGAGAGTAGCATGGAAGCATATACGCTGCTGCTGCTGCTGCTGCTAAGTCGCTTCAGTCGTGTTCGACTCTGTGCGACCCAATAGACGGCAGCCCACCAGGCTTCCCCGTCCCTGGGATTCTTCAGGCAAGAACACTGGAGTGGGTTGCCATTTCCTTCTCCAATGCGTGACAGTGAAAAGTGAAAGTGAAGTCGCCTAGTCGTGTCTGACTCTTCGTGACCCCATGGACTGCAGCCTATCAGGCTCCTCCGTCCATGGGATTTTCCAGGCAAGAATACTGAAGTGGGGTGCCATTGCCTTCTCCGGCATATACACTACCATATGCAAAATAGATAGCCAGTGGGAATTTGCTATATGACTCAGGGAACTCAAACCAGGGCTCTGTGAGACCCTAGAGGGATAAGATGGGGTGGGAGGGGGGAGGGAAGTTCAAGAGGGAGGGGACATATGTATACCTATGGCTAATTCATGCTGATGTATGGAAGAAACCAACACAGTGAAAGTGAAATCGCTCAGTGGTGTCCGACTCTTTGCGACCACATGGACTGTAGCCTACCAGGCTCCTCCATTCATGGGATTTTCCAGGCAAGAGTACTAGAATGGGTTACCATTTCCTTCTCCAGGGGATCTTCCCAACCCAGCGTTCAAACTCGGGTCTCCGCATTTCAAGCAGATACATTACTGTCTAAGCCACTGTAAAAAGCAATTATCCTTCAATTAAAAATAAATAAACATTTTAAAAAACTGCCCTCTACTTATTGACTATCAATGCTTATAGTGACCGAGGCATTCTTGGTATATACCAAGAATTTGTTGCTTCTGAGTTTATCAAGAGGGGCTTGCCTCGTAGATCAACCAGTAAAGAATCTGCCTGCAATGCAGGAGATCCTGGTTCAATTCCTGGGTTGGGAAGATCCCATGGAGAAGGAAATGACAATCCACTCCAGTATTCTTGCCTGCAGAATCCCTGGACAGAGGAGCCTGGCAGGCCACAGTCCATGAAGTCACAGTATTGGACATGACTTAGTGACTAAACCACCACCAGAGTTTGTCAAAATTTCTATACTGAACAAGAATGTACATGCAGGATTGCTTGAAGATATATAAAACTAATATTACTCTTAAAGTCCTAATCCCACCCTCAGACCCAGCCAAATGGTCAGGGACCTGTACATCTGGAGCACAATGATTATTTGTTGTTCTTGTTCTTATAGAATTGACTTTACTGATAGGAGCTATGGTATTTCATAACACTGACAGGCTATTTATAGAATATTTGCTCTTGCATATTAGTGAGAACATTGCTGAAGATGCTGTTTCTTAGAGAAGCAGCATCTATGCAAGACCCAAGGATGAGATATTCTTCTGGTTTTAGGAACCTGAGAAACATCCTATTATTTTGTTTTTACAGATACACTATCTTAACTGATCACTTATCCCTCTTTACCTTGGCTCTTGGGAAGCTCAGGGCCAAGTTGCAGTGGAGATCAGCGAAGATATATTATCTAATCCCTGGCCTCATTTTCTTGTTTCCATGTTTACCTTTCTCAGGTTTTTTCATGTTTTTCGCGGGGGTATCTGAGTGAACTCTGGGAGTTGGTGATGGACAGGGAGGCCTGGCGTGCTGTGATTCATGGGGTCGCAAAGGGTTGGACACGACTGAGCGACTGAACTGAACTGAACTTATCCTTGCCTGAAAGGAAAGACAATAGGAAGAAAAAGAAAGAAGAAAGGATGAAAGAAAGGAAAAGAGGGAGGGAGAAAAAAAGAAATACAATAGTAACAAAAAGATACTCTCTCTCTTCACACCTGTCTCCTCACTGGTTTTAGAAATGTGTTTCAATTATCATAAAACTGAGTATATACTAGGTGCTTAATAGTGATTGTTAATACATTCTTTTAACCACTCTTTCCCTCTGGTCTTTTCCCCCATGGGTTTGGCAGAAGGACCAGCCCTGAGATTTACAAACTCATCTGTAAGTCCTCATGGCAATGACACTGGCTATGTCCCTGTTTGCTTGATTCTATTAGCGTATGAGAACAATTTTCACCTGTTCAATGTCTCCCATATGCCAGGGATTTTTGTGCTCTCCATATGACATATCATGTAACCGCCACAACCACCTCATACAGTATGGTTATTTCCATCTCACAGATGAGAAACCCAATATCAAAGCAGTTCAGAAAGTTTCCAAAGGTCACATATATAAGTATTTAGTTCAGTTCAATTCAGTCATGTCCGACTTGTTGAGACCCCAAGGACTGCAGCACACCAGGCCTCCCTGTCCAACACCAATTCCCAGAGTTTACTCAGACTCATGTCCATTGAGTTGGTGATGCCATTCAACCATCTCACCCTCTGTCATCCCCTTCTCCTCCTGCCTTCAACCTTTCCCAGCATCAGGGTCTTTTCCAATGGGTCAGTTCTTCACATCAGTTGGCCAAAGTATTGGAGTTTCAGCTTTAGCATTAGTCCTTCCAATGAACATTCAGGACCAATTTCCTTTAGGATGGTCTGGTTGGATCTCCTTGCAGTCCAAGGGACTCTCAAGAGTCTTCTCCAACACCACAGTTCAAAAGCATCAAATCTTCAGCGCTCAGCTTTCTTTATAGTCCAACTCTCACATCCATACATGACTATTGGAAAAACCATAGCTTTGCCTAGACAGACCTTTGTTGGCAAAGTAATGTCTCTGCTTTTTAATATGCTGTCTAGGTTGGTCATAACTTTTCTTCCAAGGAGTAAGCATCTTTTAAGTTTATGGCTGCAGTTACCATCTGCAGTGATTTTGGAGCACAAAAAAGATAAAGTCTGACACTGTTTCCACTGTTTCCCCAACTATTTGCCATGAAATGATGGGACTAGATGCCATAATACTAGTTTTCTGAATGTTGAGTTTTAAGCCAACTTCTTCACTCTCCTCTTTCACTTTCATCAGGAGGCTTTTAGTTCCTCTTCACTTTCTGCCATAAGGGTGGTGTCATTTGCATATCTGAGGATATTGATATTTCTCCTGGCAATCTTGATTCTAGCTTGTGCTTCATCCAGTCCAACATTTCCCATGATGTACTCTGCATATAAGTTAAATAAGCCCAGTAACAATATATAGCCTTGATGTACTCCTTTCCTTTTTTGGAACCAGTCTGTTGTTCCATGTCCAGTTCTAACTATTGCTTCTTGACCTGCATACAGATTTCTCAAGAGGCAGGTCAGATGGTCTGGTATTCCCATCTCCTTAAGAATTTTCCAGAGTTTTTTGTGGTTCACACAGTCAAAAGCTTTGGCATAGCCAATAAAGCAGAAGTAGACATTTTTTTTGGAACTCTCTCTTGTTTTTTCAATGATCCAATGGATGTAGGCAATGTGATCTCTGGTTCCTTGCCTTTTCTAAATCCACCTTGAACATCTGGAAGTTCACAGTTCACATACTGTTGAAGCCTGGCTTGGAAAATTTTGAGCATTATTTGGCTAGCTTGTGAGATGAGTGCAACTGTGTGGTGTTTGAGCATTCTTTGGCATTGCCTTTCTTTGGAACTGGAATGAAAACTGACCTTTTCCTGTCCTGTGGTCACTGCTGCATTTTCCAAATTTGCTAGCATATTGATTGGAGCACTTTCACAGCATCGTCTTTTAGGATTTGAAATAGCTCAGCTGCAATTCCATCACCTCCACTAGCTTTGTTCATAGTGATGCTTCCTAAGGCCCACTTGACTTCTCATTCCAGGATGTCTGGCTCTAGATGAGTGATCACACCATCGTGATTATTTGGGTCATAAAGATCTTTTTTTGTATAGTTCTTCTGTGTATTCTTGCTACCTCTTCTTAATATCTTCTGCTTCTGTTAAGTCCATACCATTTTTCTTTTTGTGCCCATCTTTGCATGAAATGTTCCCTTGGTATCTCTAATTTTCTTGAAGAGATCTCTAGACTTTCGCATTCTATTTCCCTCTGTTTTCCTCTGTTTCTTTGTACTGAAATCAAAAATTGAACTCAGAACTTAGAAAGTCCCCACATAAATTTTTCAGACATTACTTTAATGGCTGACAATATATGGTATTTGACATTTACCAAAAGGAAAAAGAGAAAACAAACCACAAATTATGAAGCATTGAGCTACTGGCATTTCAGAGCAACCCTCTGCATCTGGAAGAACCAAGATGAGGAAACTGAAGCCACGAGAGAGAAAGCGATTCACATGAGTTGACTTTGTGCTGGATCAAGGATCTTCAAAAGACAGGACAGCTAGCTCTTAGGAATGCACAATTCAGCTACAGACATATCGGGTCTGAGGCCCAACACCACTAATTTCTTCGTTCCATAAGTATTTACTGAGCAACTCCTATGTGCTAGCCCTGATTTGAGTGCTGGAAACTGTGAACAAAACTGAAAAAGTAGTTCTCTGCTTTAATGGAGGTTCCATTCTGTTTGGGGAAGATAAGTGACTAGATGGATGGATAGACGGCTGATAGATACATAGATAAGATCATATGAGGCCATTTTCAAATAGAGAAATTATATTTTTAAAAATCAAAGTCATGTGACAAAGTGAAGGGACAGGTGATGTGGAATAATAGGATCAAGGAGGGCTCCCATGAGGAGGTGACAGCTGAGCTGAACGCTGAATGATGGAAGCAGCCAGCCACATGAAGACCTGGAGGAATAGCGAGTCAAACCCAGGAAACAGCCAGTGCAAAGGCTCTGAAGGGAGAGCAAGCCTCTTTGAAGAATAGCCACTTACTAGTGGATTCATTACATTTTTCTGGGCCTCATTCTCATCCCTGGAAACCACAACACCATCTTCACAGGACCTGGCATAGGGCAAGCACTTAATAAATGTCTGTTGAATACATGAAATTGATTCTATTCTTTTTTCCTTTCAACCGCTGCTCAGGATCATGCCTAAAGGGGAAGTGTGGGCAGTCTTCCATTACCAGGGTTCTCTCTCCTTTCTACAAATCAAAAAATATGGTAAAATAAAATCCAAGTTGCATTTACTCAAGGGCCTTACCCAAATCAGTTGTCCAGGTGCAAAGTCAAGCTCAGCCAGGGCATCTGGGTTTGCCTCTCTGTCCTTGATCTGACAGTCTGGGATTGCTCCCTGAATATCTGCTGTCTTAACATTCCTCTCTCCAGATGCAGGGCATTAATTCCAAATCAGCTCACCCCACACTTTCCTGTCAGAGGTTGTCATTTGCAGAGCCGGTGATAGAAGGACTGATGAATGGCAGTCCCTTTAGAGCCCGTCAGTTTCATTCTCAAAGCAAACACTGAAAAATTTGAGGCTGATGCCAAGCCAGAGGGCTCAGGGAGGGAGAGTCAGCCACTTCCTCCCAAAGGCTGAGATAATGAGAATCCCTGGTCAGTATCACATTGCAGTCTAAGTAGGACACAATAACCCTGATTATAATGTTAATAACAATAAGCTGTATCCATCAAGCATTTACTCAACAATCCTAGAAGATCAATAAAGCCCACTGTTCTCCATTCGTTCAATAGATACTTATCAAGCACCCACTGTGTACCAAGGACGCTGTAAGCTCCTGAGGTTAGAGAAATGAATAAGATGAAGTCCTAGGCTTGATGAGCCTTGACATTTGAAAGATGGATACCAACAATAAACCATCAAACACTACACTGTGATGTCAGGTAACAAGGGTTTAGAAGAAAAAGCAATCAGGGAAAGAGTTTAGGAGGCATGGAAAAGGGAGCAGCTAGTTAGAGTGGGTGGATGGTCAGGGAAGACATCCAAGGACAGGATTTCTGAGCAGAGACCTGACTACAGTAAGGGAGCCAATCATGAAAGTGTCTGCAAGAGAGTATTCCAGAAAGAGCTGAGGAACCAGGAGCTCAGAAGCCAGGGCAAGGAGATATGTGTTTCTCAAAACAGTAGTGCCTCAGTCATTTCCTACCTGGGTCTCCTCCTTGGACAGCATTCTGCCCTAGACAGAGGCAGCATAAGTCTTTATTGGGGGGGGGGGGGCATCTTGTGTGTTGTAAGATGTTTAGCAGCAACTCTGAAATCCAGCTATTAGAAGCCAGTAGCACCTGCCCCCTTGTATAAATCAAGGTTCCTTTTCCCAGCACCTACTGGCCCTCTGGGTCCCCTCTCTAATTCTTGGCAGGTGCTCTTATCTCTAGGTCAGGTACATCAGATCAACCTGACCAGCTATGGATAGACTCCTTGATATCAGGGACCTCAACTGCATAGACATTTTAAAATATACACAAAGTTTATTTTTGTGTACGGTGTTAGAAAGTGATCTAGTTTCATTCTTTTACAAGTGGTTGACCAGTTTTCCCAGCACCACTTGTTAAAGAGATTGTCTTTACTCCATTGTACAGTCTTGCCTCCTTTGTCAAAGATAAGGTGTCCATATGTGTGTGGATTTATCTCTGGGCTTTCTATTTTGTTCCATTGATCTGTATGTCTGTCTTTGTGCCAGTACCATACTGTCTTGATGACTGTGGCTTTGTAGTAGAGCCTGAAGTCAGGCAAGTTGATTCCTCCAGTTCCATTCTTCTTTCTCAAGATTGCTTTGGATTAAAGATCTAAATGTAAGATCAGAAACTATAAAACTCCTAGAGGAGAACATAGGCAAAACACTCTCAGACATAAATCACAGCAGGATCCTCTATGATCCACCTCCCAGAATTCTGGAAATAAAAGCAAAAATAAACAAATGGGATCTAATTAAAATCAAAAGCTTCTGCACAACAAAGGAAAATATAAGCAAGGTGAAAAGACAGCCTTCTGAATGGGAGAAAATAATAGCAAATGAAGCAACTGACAAACAACTAATCTCAAAAATATACAAGCAACTTATGCAGCTCAATTCCAGAAAAATAAACGACCCAATCAAAAAATGGGCCAAAGAACTAAATAGACATTTCTCCAAAGAAGACATACGGATGGCTAACAAACACATGAAAAGATGCTCAACATCACTCATTATTAGAGAAATGCAAATCAAAACCACAATGAGGTACCACTTCACACCAGTCAGAATGGCTGCAATCCAAAAATCTGCAAGCAATAAATGCTGGAGAGGGTGTGGAGAAAAGGGAACCCTCCTACACTGTTGGTGGGAATGCAAACTAGTACAGCCACTATGGAAAACAGTGTGGACATTCCTTAAAAAATTGCAAATAGAACTACCTTATGACCCAGCAATCCCACTGCTGGGCATACACACCGAGGAAACCAGAATTGAAAGAGACACATGTACCCCAATGTTCATCGCAGCACTGTTTATAATAGCCAGGACATGGAAACAACCTAGATGTCCATCAGCAGATGAATGGATAAGAAAGCTGTGGTACATATACACAATGGAGTATTACTCAGCCGTTAAAAAGAATTCATTTGAATCAGTTCTGATGAGATGGATGAAACTGGAGCCGATTATACAGAGTGAAGTAAGCCAGAAAGAAAAACACCAATACAGTATACTAACACATATATATGGAATTTAGGAAGATGGCAATGACGACCCTGTATGCAAGACAGGGAAAGAGACACAGATGTGTATAACGGACTTTTGGACTCAGAGGGAGAGGGAGAGGGTGGGATGATTTGGGAGAATGACATTCTAACATGTATACTATCATGTGAATTGAATCGCCAGTCTGTGTCTGACGCGGGATGCAGCATGCTTGGGGCTGGTGCATGGGGATGACCCAGAAAGATGTTATGGGGAGGGAGGTGGGAGGGGGGTTCATGTTTGGGAATGCATGTAAGAATTAAAGATTTTAAAATTTAAAAAATAAAAAACTAAAATTAAAAAAAAATAAATAAAATAAAATAAAATAAAATATACACAAAGGAGGAAGTGCAAAGAAGCTAGGGAAGCTAACAGAGGTTTCAGGAGCCCTCTCTTGCAAGGGTTCCTTCCACAGCTCTATCCCTAATGTTATAATTTTGTACCCATTTTCTTAAAGTAAATACCCAGAATAAATCAGCTATAGATCTGTAATGCATGGCTCCATCTCTGGGTATTCATCTGAATACAATTCATGCAGTTTACAAACCAGACCATAAATATAGTGGGAGTCAGCATTTTACTTGCCTCCCTCTTCTTCATATATCACTCAACTTCACTCAACCCTTACCACCTTGCTCTTAGCTCCTTGAATATGCCCCCTTTTAAAGTGGTGATTTGGGGAGAGATTTGTCTTTGTATGTTTTTAAAAGGAAGAGGTATACCTATCTTAGTCTTCTTTGTATCAAGCACATTGTCTAGAACATGGAGGGTGATTAACAATTAATTTTTACTGAATACACAAAACAAGGAAATCTAACATATATTGAGGAATTGCCAACTGGTGTTTTTCAAAGTACGGCCCCTGGACCAAGAGCATCAGTGGCAGCATCTGGGAACTAGTTAGAAATATGAATTCTCAGGCCTCATCCAAACCTAAAATATCAAAACCTCTGGGAAAAACATTCTGTTTTCATAAGCCCTCCTGTGAGTCTAGCCACTAAAGTTTTAGAACACGTGTTCAGACAATGACATTTGTACAGAAAATCTACCTAATGTTATTTGGTATTATTCTCCAAGAGAAACTCTTCTAGGTTAAGTATTACTATTATCCCCACTTTGCAGGTCTGGGTCTGAGACTCAGAAACATTATCTCACCTAGGATTACCACAATCAAGTACAAAAGTTGGAATTTCAATGCCAGAATGTCTGACTTCAAAATCCATCTTCTTTCCACCATAATTTAACACATTTATTCTGGCACGAGTTTATAAAATAATTGTCCCCTTGGAAGAACAAGTGAATGCCTTACATGACTGTGAAACAGGATTACTACTACCAAAAGGAATAATCATCATTATAAGAAATTTTTTGGTACATATCTGTTGTACCCAGTCCTAAGGACAGTGACATCCTGGTATAGCTTTTCAGAGACCTTGAAAGGGTTAATCCACATCCCAGAAGCCCTGACTTTCTCCCAGTGAGTCACTCTGACACAGAGGAGACCAGGTTCGTGGGTGTAATAGCACACGCAGCACAGCAGGCACGCATGCACGTGTGTATCCAACAAGGAATGAAATGAAAATAGAAACGGAAAGCAAAGCCCCTTCCACCCATGCCTGTCTCGCCCTGGCACCTGTCACAAATCTTGGGAGACCAGAGTTTTTGGGCAAATTAGCTTCTCTGAACCTGTTGCATGTGGTTTTCTGGAACACTGGTCTAAGGTCTAGCTGTGAGTGCCTGGTGTCGTGTACGGGTATTAGCATCAGCCACCGAAGTCAAAGGCTGGTGAAGGAAAAACACAAAGAAAGCAGAAAAAGTAAGATAACTGGCTATTTATATCTGCTCTGTCGGAAGTGGTGACAGGTATAATTACTGAGTAGAAATTGCAGGGCTGATTCCAGTGGCGGTCCTCCCGCTGTTTTCAGGAAGATAAAAGATTGAAAGTGTTCCTGACATCTCTTCAGAGCAAGGATGCTCTGGCATTCACTTTCATTTATTTTCAGATTGATTAAAAACAATTTCTTGTTGTTCATGGTTGAACCGAGACACTCCTGGTCCCCTAGATTCAGTAAGACATCATTGAAGATGGGCCCGTTTTTGAACCCCACTCTCCTCGCATCAGCCCTCTACCCAGGTTCTGTGCTCCAGGGCCCTTCAAGTCAAGAGAAAAACAAGCTATTAAATTAATTGACATAAAGATGTTACTGACTTAATGGACCATAATCCCAGGGGTATTTGCATTGAAAACAAAAAATGAACATAAGGTAAAATGCTATGATATTAAAGCTGGAAGTGGCATAAAAAAAAATCTAAATCTGTGATTTCCAAACACAATCAATTATCAGGGGTTCCTTTACCCCAAATCCACTCAGACCTAATGAGTCAGATGCTCCATGGATCACACACAGGAATTTGTAATTTATGAAGCTCCCTCAGTCATTTGGGCTTAGACAGTTTCTGAAACGCTGATATGCCCCAAGCTCCTTAATTTACAGGTGAAGAAAATTAATGTAGAAGGAAAGACTAGGATGAGGTGGAGTGAGGCACACAGCATTCATCCAAAATTTTTAAAACTTCAGTAATCAATATGAACACTATTATAATGCAATACATTTTAAAAACTCAAAATGAATGCCAAATCCTCATGGTGAACAAAACCTGTTTCAAATAAAGACAGGATTAGTATTACTAAAGTATCCTTTGTTGTCCGGCTTTAATATGGCTTTGCATGGCACTGCTTTTTTCTGATTATTTTGGAAAATATTTCATTAAAATATAATTTATTTTGATTACTGAGCTTTTTCATACCACCTTAAATTTTATTTCCATGGGGAATGTTTCAATCACCTCACCTCATATTTGGGCAAATGCTGAAGTATGATAGCTATGAGTACAAATACAATCTGTAAAAGTCCATTTTTTAGCCAGTGTATGTATTTTCCTTTGCTTTGACTTGTTTTTCTAACCAAATTATCTCCCTGCATTTAAATCAGGAAAGAGACACATGTACCCCAATGTTCATCGCAGCACTGTTTATAATCGCCAGGACATGGAAACAACCTAGATGTCCATCAGCAGATGAATGGATAAGAAAGCTGTGGTACAGATACACAATGGAGTATTACTCAGCCATTAAAAAGAATACATTTGAATCAGTTCTAATGAGATGGATGAAACTGGAGCCTATTACACAGAGTGAAGTAATCCAGAAAGAAAAACACCAATACAGTACACTAACACATATATATGGAATTTAGAAAGATGGTAATGATGACCCTGTATGTGAGACAGCAAAAGAGACACAGATGTATAGAATGGACTTTCGGACTCTGTGGGAGAGGGAGAGGGTGGGATGATTTGGGAGAATGGCACTGAAACATGTATTCTATCAGGTAAGAAACGAATCACCAGTCTATGTTCGATACAGGATACCAGATGCTTGGGGCTGGTGCATGGGGATGATCTAGAGAGATGATATGGGGTGGGAGGTGGGAGGGGGGTTCAGGATTGGGAACTCATGTACACCTGTGGCGGATTCATGTCAATGTATGGCAAAACCAATACAGTATTGTAAAGTAAAATAAAGCAAAAATAAAAATTTAAAAAATTAAAAATAAAAAAAATTACATTTGCTCTTAAAAATCAGAAATTTGCTTTTTGTTTTTTCAATTTTTTTTTTTTTGTTTATTAATTAGGCCCACAAATTCTCATGACACCAGTTGGCGAGAGCTGAGGGGCTGCTGCTCACTTTCACACAGATCAAGGATTATTGGCGATAGTCAACAGCACCTAATAGATACCACTGCACTCTTTTTTGTGTCCTAAATGGTCAATATGGACATTTGATTTTTGTGATCTCTGGTATAGCAGAAAATCACACTAAGTAGCAGTGGCAAGATGTTCTATAACCCAGTTTATTCATTTATTAAGTAGAAGTAGACAGTTACATCACACTTGCAATCTGGCAGACATTAGAGTCAGGCGTGTCTCTCAGGCCATGGCCCCTGCCTAGTTTCTTTATCTCTACTTGTGACCCAGCTTGCAAGTTCTATCCTGCCCAAGGCTCTGAGACCAGCATTTTCAAGTGGGGAAATTAAAGATACAAAGGAAGGACAGATGTTTGACCAATTCCACTTCAGTTGCTTTCTTTCTTAATTTACGTCTACCTAAAACTTTCTCACTCACTTTCATTTTCTGGCAAAGGAGACTCAGTTTTGAACACTTTCCTGGCCTTAGAGTCATTTCCTGTGCCCACGACCTCAGTACTTTCAGCACTGACTGCCCTTATAATTGAGGAGACTGCAGATTTAGGCCTGGTCCTACAAGCTGTTGACAAGCGTTTATGAGGTTTTGCTGCTCATGATGCTAGAGTTACAGTTATTTACAACATAGAACTGCTACCTACATGGAACTTTAAATCTATTAGAGGCCATAGATAAGTATATAGGCCCTTCACCATGGTGATGCTCACTGCATTTTCCAACAAACTCCTACCAGTTTGTGCAAGGTTGCAAACTCAAGTATTTACAGAAGCATGATATAGCATAAATAAGTGAAGAAAGCTCAGTATAAGATGAAAGGAAGTATAAGAGTTCATCAATACTAAATCTACCCTAAAACAAATATTAAATTGTCCTTTCTAAGTATGAAAGAAAGGGGTAAGGCAAATAGAAAAATAGGAAAGGAAAATGCCCACTAGGAAAAACAAATGTATAATAACGGCTGAGAATCAAACTTGTCTAAAGATAAAAAGACAAAAGAGTTGTAAAAACATCATATTTACAATAAACAGTGAAGGAATAAGATGAAGATGTAAAATATGACTTCAAAGACACAAAATGTGAAGGAGGGGAGTAAAATGTAGACCTTTTGGAAAGTGTTTGAAATTAAATAACTTGTTAGCTTCAAACAAGTAGACATAGTTATAGGTCAACATATATGAACCCCATGGTAACCACATGTATAAACCCACAACAGACACACAGAAACTAGAAAGAAAGAAATGCATGCATACTACTAAAGAAAATCATTAAATGATAAGAGAAGAAACAAAAACAAGAAAAACTGGACAGAGAAGAACTGAAAAAACAGCCAAAAAACAAGTAGTAAAATGGCAATACATACATAGCCATCAATAATTACTTTAAATGTCACTGGACTAAGTGTTCCAGTAAAGACATAGGGTGGCTGATTGGACAAAAATCAGTACCCATTTATATGGTGTCTATAAGAGACTCACTTCACAGATAAGGACCCACATAAACAGAAAATAAGAGGATGAAAAGATATTTCATGCAAAAAGAAATGACAAGGAAGTTGAGGTAGCAATACTCATATCAGACAAAATAGACTTTCAAATAAAATTTATAACAAAAGACAAAGAAGAATTCTACCAAATATATAAGGAAAAATGAAAACTTATTCTTCTCAAACTATTCCAAAAAACTGAAGAAGATGGAACACTCCCAAATTCATTCTAGAAAGAGATCTGATACCAAAGCCAGATAAACATGCTACAAAATAAGAAAATTATAGGGCAACATCTTTGATAAATATAAGTGTAACAATCCAACAAAATATTAGCAATCCAAAACAATCCTATAAAAAAGACCATGCACCTTGATCAAATGGGATTTATCTCATGGATGTGAGTAGGGTTCAATATTCACAAATCAATCATTGTGATATACCACATTAACAAAAGGAAGAATAAGCACGGTTATCTCAAAAGATACAGAAAAGCATTAGACAATATTCAACATCCATTCATGATAAAAACTCTCATCAATGTGGGCATAGTGAATAAACCATGAAGATTTAGAAAATAAAAAGACCAATTACCAATAATGAAATAAAATCACTAATGAAAACAACTACAAACAAACAAAAGTCCAGGACCAGAAGGCTTCACAAGTGAATTCTACCAAACATTTAGAGAAGATTTCCCATCTATACTTCTCAAAATATTGCAAAATACTGCAGTGGAAGGAATATTTCTGAACTAAGTCTACAAGGCCAGCATTACTCTGACCAAAACTAGACAAAGATACCACAAAAAAGAAAATAACAAGTAAATATCATGGATGAACACAGATGCAAAAATCCTTAGCAAAATATTAGTAAACTAAATTCAACAATACGTTAAAAGGATCATGAATTATGGTCAAGTGGGATTTATGCCAGGGATATAAGGATAGCTCAAAAGTCACAAATCAATCAATGTGATACACCATATGATCAAATTGAAGAAGAAAAACTATAGGATCAGCTCAATATATGCCAAAAAAGATTTTGACACAATTCAGCATCCATTAATGATAAAAATTGTCATCAAAATGGGTATAGAGGAATACATCTCAATACAATAAAAACCATTTATGACAAACCCACAGTTAACCTCATACCTAATGGTGAAAAGTTGAAATTCTTTGTTCTAAATTGAGGAATTAGACAAGAATGCCTACTCTTACCACTTTTTAAAACACAGTATTGGAAGTCTTAGCCACAGCAATCAGACCAGAAAAATAAGACATCCAAATTGGAAGGGAAGAACTAAAACTGTCACTATTTGCAGAGTACATGATACTATATATATATATATATATATATATATATATATATATACACACATATATATATATACACACACACACACACACACGGAGAGAGAGAGAGAACCCTAAAGTCTTCACCAAAAAATCTATTAGAACTAGTAAATGAATTTACCAAAGCTGCAGGATACATGATTAATACACAAAGATCTATTTTTTTATCGACTAACACTAAAATACAGAAAGAGAAAGCAAAAAAAAAAAATCCCATTTAAAATATCATAAAAAATAATAGAATACCCAGGAATAAACTTAACCAAAGAGCTGAAAGACAAATACTCCAAAAACAATAAAACATCAAAGGAGGAAACTGAAGATGACATAAGGATATTCTGTACTCTTGGACTGGCAGAATTAACTTTGTTAAGATGGTCATACTACCAAAAGCCATCTATAGATTTAATAATCCCTATCAAAATACCCACAAAATTTTTCATAGAACCAGAACAAATGATCTAAACTTTATATGGAATCATAAATTGTCAGAGCCATTGTGAAAAAAAAGAATAAAATTAGAGGTCATGCTCTCTGACTTCAGACTATGCTACAAAGTTACAGTAATCAAAACAACATGGTACTGCCACAAAAACAGACACATAGATCAATGGAACAGGCTACAGAGGCCAGAGATAAACTCACACACTTATGGCCAATAAATCAATGACAAAGGAGGCAAGAGTATACAGTGAAGAAAGGCAATCTCTTCCATAAGTGGTGTTAGGAAAACTGAATAGCTACATATAAAGAATAAAATTAGAACATTTCCTTGTACCAAATACAAAAGTAAATTAAAAATGTAAGACTTGAAACTACAAAACTTGTAGACGAGAAAGTAGGCAGAACACTCTCTGACATAAACCATAGCAATATTTTTTTGTATCCATCTCCTAAAGCAAAAGAATTAAAAGCAAAAATAAATAAAATGGACCTAAATAAACTTAAATATTTGTGAACAGCAAAGGAAACCATCAACAAAATGAAAAGACAATCCAGTGAGTAGAAAAAAGATTTGCAAATGATATGACAAATAAGAGATCTATATCCAAAATACACAAACTGCTAATAACCCAACAGCAACAAAAATAAACAATCTATTAAAAGGGGCAGAAAACCTGCATAGACTTTTTTTTCAAAATCATACAGCTAGGCACATGAAAGGTGCT
The DNA here is from genome assembly GCF_042477335.2 of Ovis canadensis. Classification (NCBI taxonomy): domain Eukaryota; kingdom Metazoa; phylum Chordata; class Mammalia; order Artiodactyla; family Bovidae; genus Ovis; species Ovis canadensis. The sequence goes on from NC_091249.1 coordinate 77,409,921, forward strand.
CAACATTGTTAATTGCTAGAAATATGCAAATCAAAACCACAATGAGACATCACATCACACCTGTCAGAATGGCCATCAACAGAAAGTTTGTAAATAACAAATATCAGTGAGGATGTGCAGAATGGGAAACGCTTGTATATGGTTGGTGGGGATGCAAATTGGTGCAGCCACTGTGGAAAACAATGTGAATTTTTCTCAGAAAACTAAAAAGAAAATTACCATATGACCAAATAATTCCACTCTTAGATATGTACCCCAAAATAAAACAAAAAATCCTACTAATGTGAAAAGATACATGCAGCCCAATGTTCATAGTGGGCTTTCCTGGTGGCTCAGATGGTAAGGAATCCTCCTGCAATGCCAGAGACCTGAGTTCAATACCTGGGTTGAGAAGGTCCCCGGGAGGAGGGCATGGCAACCCACTCCAGTATTCTTCCCTGGAGAATCCACATGGACAGAGGATCCTGGAGGGCTACACACCATGGGGTCACAAAGAGTTGGACACGAGTCAGCAACTATGCACAGCACAATGTTCATAACAGCATTACTTACAATAGCCAGTATATGAGAGCAACCCAAGTGTCCATCAACAGACAAATGGATAAAGAAAATGCAGTATATAGGTACAAAGGAATATTACTCATCCCTAAGAAAGACTGAAATTTTGCCATCTGCAACAACATGGATGACCTAGAGTATTATGTTAGTGAGAAAAATCAGAAAGACTACTACTGTATGACATTATTTATATGTGGAATCTAAAAAATAAATCAATGCATACAATCAAACAGACTCACAAATAAAGAAATCAAACTAGTGGATACCAGTATAGACAGGGAAGGGGAAGGGGCAAAATAGGAGTATGAAATTAAGAGATACAAACTACTATGCATAAAACAGACAGGCAACAAGGGCATATTATATAGCACAGGGAAATAAAGCCACTATTTTGTAATAATTTAAATGGAGTATAATTATAAAAATATTGAATTACTATGCTGTATACCTGAAACTAACATAATATTATAAATCAACTATACTTCAATAAAAAAATGAAAAAATGTATCAGGCACTGAGCAGAAATAGGATACTTCCTCTATTTGATGGTATGAAAATTCATATAAGGTATGTGTGGGTCAAGCAGAACACATATTCTGACAAAATCTTGCTTCTGGATCACCAGTTTGCCACCTCTGCCTAAAGGTTTACCAAAAATCCCTCCTGCAGCTTTGTTTCCTGATTCTGGTCTGCTGCTTCCGCCAAATCTCTGTCACATATTCCCCATAGACCACAACTAGCCTTTCCTCAAGTATTGATACTTTGCCTACCCAAATTCTATTCAGGCAGCCCTAGACCTGGCAATAGACCAAGTCGTCAGCCGAACCAACATCAGCTCCATTTACCCATCAATGTAATTAACGTGTTTTGTGTTGTGGATCTCTTTGTTAAGATTATACAGCGTATGTTATCATACTCAGAATAATGTTTTTAACACTTAAGTTAAAACACACACCACTACAATGGAAACCAAATATATTGAAATACAGATTTCAAATATTAAAAATAATACATTTGAAAATAATAATACATGTGTTCCTACATTAAAGTATTGAATGATAAGATCTAGCAGCACATCTATACCTATCATAATTTCAAAGTAGCAGGAAGAAAGAAAGATATTAAGATATCTGCAACTACCACATTATGATAAGAAACTGTCCACGATTTCTACAGATGATGAAGTCACAGCTACTGCCAATACCACTGTTTATGTTTACAACTGGAGGAAATCGCAATCACAGCTGGAGATTAGTGAAAATAAAGCTGTAATATTTTTGCCATCCAGGTATGTGAGCCCCCAAAATTCCATCTGAGGACCTTTTGGTCTCCTATGCAAAGGAAATTGATCTGGAGCAACACTTCCCAAAGGGCAGTGCAAAGCCCTGCAGAATTTCAAGGTACATCAAATTTTAGGAACACTAAAAATGCTAACTTTATTTTTATTGAATTAGACTAGTAGTGACCAATAGGAAGTTGAATAATGCAGTCATAGCATTATTGTCATACACTGTTGGCAGGAGTGTAATTTGGTACCCTCAATCATCTGGCTGTATTTCAAAAGTCTTGAAAAAGTGCTGATGCCCTCTGACCCAGAAATTTTGCTTCTCAAATTTATACTAAGGAGCTATTAAAACTCTAAGCACAAGAATGTTCATGCCCAGCTGTGTAAATAATACGAAGCCAATAAAGATCATGCAGATTGATCCATGATTATTGGCAGAAAAAAAAATGACAAATATAAAGTAAAGGTAGTATGGGGTTTATAAAAATAGTTGCATATGCATATTATTGCTAAGAGAAAAAAATTTGGACTAGTATATAATATTAGTGGTGATTTAATTTTGGGTTTGTATATTCATATTTTCTCTTTTTTACCAATTAAAATATATTATTTGCATAAACACAGAAAAAAAGGAGAGGGACAAAAATGTCACCATATTGAGTACTTATTTATTCTGTTTGGGGAGATATTTCTTGGGGAAACATTCTGGAGAGAAATAAGAAATTACATATTTTTACTCATTCAAAAAGCTAGGTGCCAATTACTATTCTAGATGCTGAGGTGCAAAACTGAAAAAGACAAACAAGGTGCCTTATCTCATAGAACTTATTTTCTAGTGCAGAAAGCAAATAATTTATCCAACGAACAAATGCATAAACAACAATGCACTGGGAAGAGATAAATGCTCTGAAAAAAAAATAAAAGAAGTGGAGGTAATACGGAATAAATGGAACAAGGGAGACTTTCTAAGGTTCAGCCCTTTTCATGGAAGTTATGTTTAAGTAGAAAGGGCAAGTATCAGTCTTTTTTACATCAGGAATAGGGAAGAGCATTTTGTGCACTGGGAAAAGCTGATTCAAGGTCCCATGGCAGGAAAGAGCTTGGCATTATTTTCTGAGCTTAGCAAAACTGATGAAAAACCAAAATATCAGTGTGTCTGGAAAGCAGTGGGAGAGGTAGACAGTGGCACTAGATGAGACTGCATAAGCAGTCAAGAGCTTAACCACTTAGGGCCTTGAGAACCCAGTAAGGAATTCGAATGTTATTCTAAGTGCATGGTAAATGAAATTCTTGTGCATAATTCTTTACTCCAAATACAAGTTTTGCAAATCTACACCCTTGAGATAACCTCATGTTGGAAGAAGTATACTTCTCCTTGAGTCTGGGCTTGACCATGTGACTAGCTTTGGCCAATGGCTTATTGGCAGACATGACATGAGCAGGAGCTTAAAATGTGCTTCTGGTTTTAGGTTTGCCCCTGGATTTCTGCTACTGCTGTGAGAACACACTTAGTGTAGCCCATTGCCCAACTCCTCCTCAAAAAGCAAGAGGCATACAGAGCATACTTGAATCAAACTTGCAACCTGGACCCAAGCTCAGCTCAGTCCAGTAGATCTATAGAGCTATCCATCCAAATCAGACATATGAATGAGAAGAAATGATTGTTGTTCTAAGTCACTGCATTTTGGGGTGGTTTGTTATAAAATGGTAAATTGTGGCAATACTAACAGGAAAAATGGGAAGGTGCTGAAAGCTATTAAGTAGAGAAGTGACAAGACTGATATACATTGTAAAAACTTATTTTGACTACGTATAGAATAGGATTATAGAGGGAAGGGGAGAAATAGGAGACCAACTAGGAGCCTAATATTTTTGGCCTGGTGGGAGATGATGACGTTCCCATTTTCTGCAATGGCAAAGATCAGGGGAGGAGAAAGCTTAGCATAGCAGAAGAGGAGATAAATCAGGACATGTTAAGTTCAGATGGGGTTGAGTGTCCCTGTAGTCAGCCGAGAACTAGGGAAGAAGTCAGGATGTGCATAGAAATATAGGAGTCACTCATTCAAAGTGAAAATTCCTGGAGGCTGTTTTAGGTCTGTGAAGTGGTGTGCCACAGCTAGGAGGCCACCAGTCTAGATCTTTATTTGTTTTACCCTTGTTGTTAGCTTTCTGTTAAAATATGATGTCTCAGAGAGTTCATGCCATTTTCTTTCACACCTCCACTTTCTGAATAGATAGTCTCAGTACCCTTGATAGAAAGAAGTGGAACTGAGGAAAGTGAATGTCATTACTATGCCCTGAAAAGAAGACAGACCTTGGAATTTTTACAGTTACTCTAACTGTATTACTCTAACTCTCTTACAACAAAGCAGCTTTTCCCAGTATACCACATGCAAAGCATTATGTCTACAAGACATGAAGAACACTCTCTGGAAACAACAAGGCTCGCTTTTTTTTTTTCTTTTTTTTTTTTTTTTGTCACAGAGCATCTCACAGTTCTACCATTCTGTGTAACACACTTTGGGAAATGTAAACCAGAAGACATTTTTTCGTCATCCAACATACTCAGTGGAAAAGTAAGTCAATGAAATTGGTCCTTGTTGGCAGGTAGTCACTACTAGCCTCACAAGAGAGACCTAACCTCACAAGAGAGAATGCTCTGCTTTCAAACATCTCTAGTTGCAAGTTCCGCCCCCTGGAACTAAGATACCCTCCTAGGAGCTTTCACCTACTGATGGTGGTGCTTGCCACGAAGCCATACGGAACAGTATACACCTCTGTATTTGCAAGTAGTTTGGTGTCTAGCCTCTTCCTGAAGCCTTCTCTAGTAAGAGTTGGACATTTGTATTCCCTTCAGTCATTTCTCACAGAGCCAGCCTCTGCTGAGTCTACATCAGTGGCCAGTATATCTTGCATTATCTTGTAATTGGTTGTTTACATGCCCCAGTTTCCATATATCACAAGAACAGGTATACTTTCTTCTACACTCTCCAGTGTCTAGATACTCTCCACATAGAGAATGTGGGTGAGCATTTGATGAATTGAATTAATATATCTGAAGACATCTATTATGTTGTTTCCAAATCTGTTCATTTCCAGTTCCCTCAACCTAGGTTCTTTGTATAAAGTTTGCATTATAGAGCTGAAACTAAGCTGATACTTCACTTCAGATGAGATGTGAGAATTCAGGTGGAAATCCTAAAAGCTAAGTCCACTGTTTAAGACCCTTAAAATTTGTTTCAAAGGAAGATCCAGGAAATATTCTGTTTCCCAACTCGTCCTTTTTCTTTGGTTCTATTGGGAATTATGTTGGTTTGTTACCTAGCAACAGTGCTTATCACTAGGCAATTTACAACCATTTCTCATTTGTCATCATTTGTCTAATCAAATCCGATCATAAATAAAATCTGCACACAATCAACTGACTTCTGTTTGTAATTAGAATCCCTCTCCATCAGGAGAAGAACATTAATAGTCTTGCACCTTGCAAGTATTGACTTATTTGTGCCTTTTTGTCATTTTGTAATACACTACCCCTCACCATCTTATAGGATTCAATCTGTCTTGATTCCCTTCAGCAAAATTCTATCTTTTATAGTGAGATGCTATCAATCCAGGTGTCTTTGGATGAAATTTGTAAGTCATCTCTGTTCATTTATTCTGAATATGTCATCTGCACAAGGTGACTTAATTTTGCCATATACTGCTTATGTTTAACACTGCTTCTTACTCTCTTTATCTCATATCATCTAGCTTCACCTGATCAAGTCAATGTCACAAACATTTCTTATTATGAATTGCAGTAAGCTTGAGTTGTTTTGTATGTCTGGCATTATTCTCCCCTTTTCAGCAGTTCAGATTTCCCTTTTTAACAGAAATCCCATTCCTTTGGGGATCCCAACCATAAAATTATAGTTTGGGCTACAAAGCAGAATACTTTACACCTTTGGTCATAGAAAGAGATGTTTAAAAAAATTTACCAGCTATAATACCCCATTCCCTGGTCATGGTGCTTGGTCCAGGATGGGTCTGTAATATAAGCCAGACCAAACTTTTGGGAATTCTCCAAATTAAGTATACAGAGAGGGTCATCTTTTCCTCTCACATCTCTAAAATAAAGCATTAGGCCAGTGTTCCCCATCATCATATGTGTTGCTGTGTGGAGAAGGCCCATGGTACAGAGAAGACAGAACAGAGAGGAGAGGCTAAGGGTTATACAGAGGTGGGCAACTGAAACAGATATGGGAGGAGATGAGTGCAGCGAGAGTATGAGAGAGAGAAAAGAGAAGAAAGGAAGATACAGGGCAAAGGAGGGAGGGAAAGAGATGGAGAGAATATGAGAGACAATACTGATGGCATCTGAGTCCCTGGTTCCAGTTCCAGAGATGACAGAGTTGCCCAGATTCCTTTGATTGTGTGAGCTGTCCCAGGACCAATATCTTTGCCATAAAGCCCACATTTTTTAAAGCACATTCAAGTCGGGTTTTTCTCAATTGCAATCCATATAATTGACTTACAATTATGTGACTTACTGTTACCCCACGAACTTGTAAAGTACTCTAGCCAAGACATGGGAGAAACCTATGTATCCATCAACAGAGGAAAGAATAAAGATGTGGTATCTATACACAATGGAATATTACTCAGCTATAAAAAGAATGAAATAATGCCTCTTTTTTTTGACATGCCACACAGCTTGCAGATCCTAGTTCCCCAACCAGAGATTAAATCAAGGCCCCTGAAGTGGAAGCATAGGGTCCTAACCACTGGACCACCAGGGAAGTCCTAAAACAATGTCATTTGCTGCAACATGGATGGACCTAGAGAATACCATATTAAGTGAAATAAATCAGAGAGAGAAAGACAAACAGCATATGATATTGCTTATATGTAGAATCTAAACAATTACACTAATGAACTTATTTACAAAATAGAAAGGGACTCACAGACATAGGAAGCAAATGTACGGTTACCAAAGTGAAAAAGGGGAAGGGTGATAAATTAGGAGTTTGAAGTTAACAGATACACACACTTTTATACATAAAATGGATAAACAATATATATAGCACAGGGAACTATACTCAATATCTTGCAATAATCTATAATGGAAAAGAATCAAATAAAGAATAGACAGATAGATAGATGTATAACTGAAACTTCACGGTACACCAGAAACTAACACAACATTGTAAATCAACTATATTTCAAAAGAAAATTTAAAAACATAATACAAAGTAGTTTCACATTGATCATCAGTTTGGATTATTCTAGCAACAACATTTGACTCCTGAGAAGTGGTTAAGGTAGAGGGAACTGTACCCATTTTATAGATTAGAAAATATGGATACAAAAAAATGACTGATTTGGTAATGCAGCTAGAGGGGACCAGATTTCTGACTCTTAGTCCCACACCCTGTACAATAGAGCAGTTACTTCCCCACTGCACACTGAGTCTGGTAACCACAAAGCAGCATGAGAACAGCTGTGCAGCTGCAGAGAAACATATGGTGCAGTAGCTGGCTTGGCACTTCTCTAATATGGGGAGATAAAATAGATGCAGTTACAATGGTAGCTGAAAACACAAAGATCAGTTTTCTGTAGACAAAACCAAAGTAATAACTATAGCAGTCCTAGACTGGGTTCATCAGGAAAGGAGGAGTTCAGATAGAAGGAGGAGGGAGAAGACACTTCAGGTGCCCTGGAAGCAACAAGAGCCAAGGTTCAGAAGCCAGAGTAGACACAGTGTGCTGTGGGGACGCATCTGGCTGGCTGATGTATCTTCTAAATATAGCTTGAGCTCTTGCACTTCTCTCCTCCACTGCCTCTGATCATTTTATCTGACTCCTAGATTATTGAAGTAGCCTCCTAATTATTCTCCCTGTATTTGTTTCTTTACTGCAATCCATTCTCCATACTACAGCCCAAGTGATCTTGGAAAACAATATATCTCATCAGATCACTCTCCTTCCTAAATCTAAGCAATAGCCTCACACTGCTCTCAAGGGGCAGACCTCATCCTTTACATGGGCTATGGGGTGTTATAATCTTGCCAGCCTCAGAGGACACCTTTCTGTGTTTCCTTCCCACTCTCCAACCAAACTGAATGTCATCTCATTGACACAAGACATCCTGCTCTCTCTGCCCTCAGGTCATTTGCATTTGCTGGTTTCTCTGCCTAGAATGTTGTTTCTTTTCCTCCACCCTCTGTCTCATCCCTCTCTTTCTTCCTTCATTTATTCAAAGAATAATAATTAGATGTATCTTATGTACCTGAGAGGTGAGTTTCAGATCATCATTAAGAATACGGATTTATAAAGCAATCACCAATTAATTAAAAATAAATAAACACAACTTAAAAAAAAGAAGAAGAAGGATTATGGGACCAGACTGTTGTGCTGAAACCTGGTTTGGATACCTATCACCTATGTGACATTTTAGCAAGTTACTCAAATTCCATTTGTCTCCATTTAATCATACTTGTACTTACTTCGTGTGGTTGAGGATTAAATGAACACACAGCAAGGCATTTATCAATGTCCAACATAAATGGCTATATGAGTGTTTGCAATAATAATTATTATAGCTGAATTCTGTTCACATTCTGCCATGGTAGGGGTTATGTCCTCAAAGAAGGATTCTCTAAGTCCCTGGACTGAGCTGGGCCTCCATTCTATAGAATTGTTCTGCTTTTCATTTCATTGTACTCATTTTAATCCATTTTTAAATTGGATTATACATACTAAGGGGGCAAAGATCATATCTATTTTGTTTATTACTTCATTGAAATATTCTAGTACAATAGCTGTTTCAGAGTAAGAGTTAAATATATTATTTACTTATGAGAGAGTCAAGGTCACAATGGTGATTGCTGTGAAAGCCAGGGAAAATGAACTAGGACTTCACCTGGATGCAGTGGGGGAACCATTTGTGCCTCCCTAAGGTTGGAAAAGACACAGAGACTATTTCACTTTAGGGAGTATTAGATACATAACAACTTATATACATGCATATTAAGTGATCTTGCCAGTGCTTGTTATCACCTGAAACAGCAATAATGGGAACAGCTTCTGAGATGTTTGCTTCTCCCATCTAGGACATCCTGGGGCAATCTGTTACTCATGATAATGGAAGGGATATGACAGTACCTCTGATCACTGACACTGAGACCTTAAAAGATATTACCAAAGATATCATCAAAACTGGGCCAAAGCAGGAGGACATATGCTCACAGGAAAGGCCAGGAAGATTTTGAAATACTAGAAAAAAGGAACAGCACTATTTCCACACAAGGGCTCAACAGCTCAAAAACTGGGGGGAAAAAAAGGCTTTAAAATGGGATTTGAGGAGCATAGATCACCTAGGAGAGAGCATACAGAAAGATTCACATGGCTGCTTTAATGGTACCCATTAAACCTCTCACTCAATTCCTGCCATTTTTGTGTGCATTGTGGCCCAGACCATAATGCTTTCTCGGTGATAGGAGAGTATGTCTCTCAGTATGGACTAATGAAACTTCCACCACTGGAGGCTATACATCTGGTGTCTTTCCTTGTCTGCTGCATGACATTTATTCACTACACAATGATTCGTTCAGTGCCTGTCATGCCACATCTGGGTGCTAGAGATGGAAAGGTGAGAACACTTCCCTTCGGAAAGTCAGAGCATCCCTGGGACATGTGAGTGAGAGAAGCCCAGCTTGGTCCTAACTGTGTTCCAAGAAGGTCTGGGAAAGTAGTCACCTAAAATCACTGATGTCCCTTAATATAAAATACTGAGAAGTGTTCTGGGAGAGACTCAGGTTAGACAACATACAACAAAGCCTGAATAGTAGTGGGGATGGAAAACTCTTAACATAATGTCAACCTCCTCCAACTTCCTTTTCTCATCCAGCCCATCATGGACTCATGCCTGAGTCCTTAGAGAAAGAAGAGGGAATACTGTGAGTCAAAACTGAAAGTAGAGCATTCACAGAAACTCTGTAAGCAATTAAAACACAAGGTAATATTGCCTTTGTACCGTGTCCCTAAAGGAGAAGACAGGACCTCTCTGTCTGAGCTTTGGCTTGGTTTAGCACATTGAGAGCAAGAGAGATCAAGTCCATTGGCATCTCCAAGGAGCAAGAGCACCACCTGAGGTAGGAAATTCAGTGGAAATGACAGCAGAGAACTGGGCTAATGACACCAGGCAAAGGGCCTCTGAGCAGCGGTATATTGGTAAAAGTTTAACAACTGGATCTCCAAGAAAAGAAAATGTGTGTGTGTATATATATATATATTTAATATTATATATTCATAACAACTTTATATAAATGTTACTAATTTTAAAAATGGATAACATACAATTTGCAGTTAATGATAAAGTACACAACATTCTTTATTGTAAATCCCCTAGAACCAACGGATTCTCAGAGAATGCTTTCATTTGATGTTTATGGAAGCCTTGTACCTATAACCAACTTACGGTTGCCACTGACAAGTGTAGTTACGATAAGAATGTTAGTTGAAAAAAAAAAAGAACGTTAGTTGATATTTTATTTATGCTAATGAGCAAGATGAAAGTCAAAGAAGTAAAACATATGTCAAAACTTCACTCACTGTCAATCATGACTTCTTTGCTGAATTGGACAATATTAATAGTTTTTGAGTACTAGAAGAACATTTCCTCAAATTTTTGGTTCCATTCACAATGTACTGGCTCCAGACATGACACGCCTGAATATTTAGTCCGTATTACTGACATTTTATCAGTTTCTTATGTCTAGACAACCAACAAAACAGTAAGTCGAGCTCTGGTCTGTAGAGTTGGCCAGATTTCATGGTATAAGTACTCTTGATATGACCAATTTCAAACTACCAATGTGATGTCACTGTATTATAGAGTATAATATAATCATAGAGATAACAATTATAGAGGTACAATTGACACATGTATCCTCAGGAGCATAGATAACAGTAAGATGTAAAAAAATAATTAGGAAATGATGAGTTTTGAGTATTTATTAACTTTTTAAAAAATATATTTATTTGCAAATTTATATAATTGATTTTTTATAATGGCTGTGTTCAAATTAGCTTGCAAAATTCCTAGCAAGTTAACCATCTGCTCCAGGACAAGCTGGCTCCTGCACACACTACATCTGGCAGACATGCAGACTCTCCACTCAGACCCTCTGTGAGGAAAGATCCCCCCTGGGCTATGAGGGGGGTAGTTTGTTAAGAGTTGTAAAGTTCTGCCTCAGTTTTCAAGCCAAGGGCCTGGTACTCTCAGGATGACCCTCCACCCGTGACTGAGCAATAATGACACAAAACTAGCCATCTCTGTAAAACATGGGGCTCCTCTGATAGGAAGTCTTCGCTCTCAAGCTTCCTTTTGGACTGGCAGGAAGTTTGTCTGACTGGCATCACAGTTTGACATCTCCCCCTGCTCTCTTTCCTCTCACCCATGTTACTTCAAAGAACCCGTTACACTCCCAACTGCATCCCACTGTCTACTTCCCAGGGAACCCAACCTCCAACAAGGAACTGGAGTCAGAAGGGAAGCAGCCTCATGCGGAATCACAGAGAGCGGGGACCACAACAAATGGAAATGTCCACAGAGGACAGTGGAGGCAGTGACACCACCAGGAGAAACCTGACTGGACTCAGGAAGAGGGCTCTCAACCCCGCAATGTGGTCTCTGAAAAATAAGTAAAATGTATCCAGTGTTAGGAAACCTGAAATAACAACAAGGCTGAGAAATGAATTAGCGCCTTTTTCTATTAATGTGACTCTATCAGTCCATTCCCACATGGGACAGCCAACCTGGGAAAGTGCAGGTAATTATAATGCAGTGCAATAAGTGCTCTATTGAAGGCTTGAATCAGTTTTCCTCAAAACAAAACAGGCAAGTCATTAAATAACAGAAGAACCAGGGGAGGCTTCACAAAGGAGGTGCTATTTGAGCTGGATCCTGAATACTGAGTAGGAACTGGACAAGCAAACAATATACTGGGAGAATTCGATGAGGGGGTGGTTAGACTGCCACAGGTTCTAAGATACAATCACTGACTCAGTCACCACCATTATTTTAATTACTTCTAAAAGCAGATCCTCATTTCAGTGAAACATCTACACAATTTCCTTACCCTCCCTTAGCATCAAGAATATGTGAAACAATTCCAGGTGGGAAGTGGGGCATGGGTAGAGCAGACTCAAAACTCGCAAAGGGCAAGTAAGCTGCTCCTTTCGGAGATCAGCCCCATGGCTAGTTACATGGTTTCAGCAGACTCGTTTTCTGACTGAGCTATAGCGCAAAGCACTCTAAGCCAAGAATTTGAGGAACCGTGCTCCAGTCCTTCAAAGACTGTCTCTCCACCTACAAAATAGAGTTAATAATCCAGGCCTCCCAGAACACAACAAAGCTGTGGTGAAGATCTGTTGAGCTAAGAGACAAGAACATTCTTTGCAAATCCTTAAAACACTATGCAGCTGCTGTATAGCACAGAGAGCTCAGCTTGGTGCTCTGTGATGACCTGGTTGGGAGAGGGGAGGTGAATTGGAAGCAGGGAATTGGGAGGAGGTTCAAGAGGGAGGGGATGTTTGTATACACACAGCTGATACACTCTGTTGTACAGCAGAAACTAACACAACATTGCAAAGCAATGATACCCCAATAAAAGATAAACATTTAAAAACCCAACACTATGTGGCACTTACTCTGGCGCTCAGGAAAGCCATATCTAATGATCACTTCTCATTTACTGTCCCCAAGTCTAAAACAGGTCCATTTGTTAATGGTGAGTCTCAGCTCTCTGTAGTTTTCCACCACAGCACCAATGGTTGGGACTCACACAATTGTACGACTACTTCATGAACAACGGTCTCTTCTAGTAAGTCCATCAGGGCCATATCACTATGAGCACACTCCCTTTGTTCCAAGTGCCTAACCAAGTACCTGGAGCATGTTAAGGGCTCAGTTAGTCTGATAAATGGATTATCTACTGCACCCTTCCATTAAGTTTCATCTTACTTTTTTTTCCTTACTTTTTTAAAATCATTGAGAAGCTGACCCTGACTGTGAACTGTTTCAGGATAGGCATCATGTGCTTTTTAATATCTGCATTCTTAATCCCTACCCCAATGCCTGGCTGATACTAGGTATGAATAAATATTTCAGTGGTAGATAGCTTACATATAACTTCATGGTGTAGTCTTTTGAATGTGGCAGAAACTCAATAATTCATTGTGCATAAAATGAATATGAAAATAACTGTCTTTTCTTGTATACCTGCTATAAATATTAATCTCTATGTTTTAACTACTAAGCACTTAAAAAAAAAAAAAACTATTCTACTTCCTCTGGGATGTTAAATCTCTTTGGGCAGAAGAGATGTCTTAGATGTGAGATTCTTAATAGACTTCTTTTTATTTGAATCTAGATATGAGCCCTGCAGCCAGGGAAGAGTTATCTAACTCTCTGAGACTCAGTTTCTTCATCTATATAATGGAAATGATGTTTTATAAATGTTAAATGAAATAAAGTCTGTGAGGGCTACTGTACAGCCTTCGGTGATGGTAGATTCTCAACAGATCTTTAGGATTCCTTTTCTTCTATGATCTCTATTCTCTCTTCACTGACATGTCAGGCTTCCAAACTTCTCTCCAAAGGCTAAAAGAGAAATTAAGTGACTGTTTTTCCCTATGGCTCAGTGTCTGCCTTTATCTCAAATGGTGCTCAGCCAGGTCACCTCTATAACCTCAGATTTTAGCGTGGGGGAATGAAAAGAATCTTAGAGTGGGAATCCACCTAGTTTTTAGCTCAGCGCCTGACACTGGCCAGCTATGCATCCTTATGTAGACCATTCATAACTTCAACCACTGTTCTTGGAGACTCTGACAGTACTCTTAGCATTTGGAAATAGATTAGAGGCAAAAAAAAGACAAGAATCCCTGCCTTCATGGAGCTTACAAATTGTTCTCGGTAGGAAACACTGACCAAAAAAATCAATACAACAAAGTGAATTGAGTAGCATGTTAGAGAATAATGAGTGCTATGAAACAAATAAAATGTTGAACTGGGTGAGGGGGAACAGAGTGCTGGGGAGGGGAGGGTTGGAGGACAAGATCCAGCATCAAAATGGCTCACTGAGGAAGGGATACTTGAGTAAAGTCGTGAAAGAGATGGGAGATCAACCAGTGGGTATTTGGGGGAAGAGCATCAAAGCCAAGAGAATACCAGATAAAGACCCTGAGGGGATGTGTCTGAGAAACACAAAAAGTCCAGCATAGCTATTTTGGTATAAGCAAACAAGAGGACTTCCCTGTAGCTCTAATGGTAAAGAATCTGCCTGCAAAGCAGGGGACCAGGGTTTAATCCCTGGATTTGGAAGATCCTCTGGAGAAGGGAATGACAAGCCACTCCAGTATTCTTGCCTGGAAAACCCCATGGATAGAGGAGCCTGTCGGGCTACAGTCTGTGGGATTGCAGAGTCGGACACGACTGAGCGACTGACACACACAAGGAGAGAGGAGGAGGACGTGAGGACAGGGTAGTGAGTACATCAGACCCTTAAAAGTTTGGGCTTTAATCTGGATGAAATGGCTTTGCTGGCCTTACCTACACATGAGGAAAAGAAATTTAGACTGGATTCTTTCTGAGATCCATCTAACTCTCACAGTCAAGGAATTTTCTTTCCATTTGGGTACTGACAGCTATAACAACTGGCATAGGCAAATCATGGGGAACTGGACAAGCATATATATGCTGCATTCTAACAGTTGGACACATACAGGATTCACACGTGTAAATAGACCTCTTGTCTAAAACTAAGACAGGTAACACACAACAACGGAACAGGACGCTGGCATTATATTTGGACAGGCTAGTTGTTGAATATAACACCTGCAACTTGAGCTAGGCAGGTGCTTAACTTGCCTCACCTCCATTTTCTCATCTGTAAAGTGGAGATAACTCTGATTTCTCTCAATGATTTAGTGTGAGGATTAAATAAGATGATCCACCAAGTTCTTAGCACAATATTGAACATATATAATAGTAAACTCTAAGTATATTTCACCATGTTTTATTTTACATACTAGGTGTTAACAAAGGCTTACTGAACTGAATTTTCCAAACTTCTATATTTGGGATTTGTGTGCTAATTCTACCTCTTGTATACCATCAAATGTGTCATTCCAACAAATGTCTGTTAGTTTATTACATGCAGTGCACAGATGTGTGAGTGAACAGGACAGAGTTCTTGATTTACAGGGACATAAATGGAAGAGACATATCCATAAAAGTAACTGTAGTTCAGAGCAGTCTGTTAAAATTATGTTAATAAAAGGGCCACACATAATGGCAGAATGGAAAAAGAGAGATAATTCCAATGTGGGTTATTCCCGGTGGTTTCATGGGGGAGATGAGAGACATGAGCAGGTTAGAAAGTATGTCTCGTATCTCCCTATGGATGGATGACACAGTAAATAGTCTTTATTTTCTTCCAGGCGGCACTAGTAAGTTATGAAGTCGGTGACTTATAAAATTGTTGCAAGTTTGTAGACACCTTAACTCATATTGCTCCTGGCAAAAGTGACTTCACAAGAGCAATGCTGGGTCCTGATAGTCATAGTGGTAAACTGTCGAATTCAGTGCACATTGTTGCCTGCCAGGGGAACAGCAGATGAAAGCTCAATTAGAGAGAGAGAGAAAGTGGAAGGAAGAAAAGAAGAAAGAGAAGGAGAGAAGAAGGATAAAAAGATAGATCTGTGATTGTACTCAATTTCATAATCAAGAAGGGTATGTTAGTCATTCCGTTGACTCTTTGTGATCCCACAGACTGTGGCCTGCCAGGCTCCTCTGTCCATGGAATTCTTGAGGCAAGAATACTGGAGTGGGTAGCCATTCCCTTTTCCAGGGGATCTTCCTGACCCAGGGATCGAACTTGGGTCTCTCACATTGCAGGCAGATTCTTTACTGTCTGAGCCACCAGGGAAACCCAAGTAGAGTGTAATTACACAAAAAAGTTATTTCTGAATGAATCTTTGCTCCCTCCGTCTTTTATTTCCAGATCCACTATTTCAGCTATTTGACAGCCTGAGGAAAATTGCTCTTCTTGGTATTTACGTACTGCTATTCCTGCTGGGAAAATATGAGATGCTTATGAAAGATTTCACAAAATGCTATCAGTTCACACATACATTTTCCAGGAGTTGGTCCAAGGAAAGCTTGGATATTTCTAGGGCTATAACACACTTCTCTAATAGAACATACTGGGTGTTCCCAAAGGAACAAATGAAATTTTTAAATATCCTTGCCACTCCCTCTTGCCTTCTTCTGCTCTCAAGCTGCATGGATAAGTGGCCAAGGCAATACATTATGAAACAGCTATACATTTCTAGACTTTTGAATTACGTTAGTCTACTTAACTAATAGAAAGTCTCTTATTTTGTCTAGCAAGGCTATGGTCAAAGGAATGTTCTCTGTAGCATATCCTTCTCTCAGAAGTATGGTTAGACAAGAGAAAAGTGATCTAAGATGTTTGATGATATATGAAAGTATTATGAACTTTTTAGGTGGTGTTGTGGTATTTTTTTTAAGTCATAGTTACTCATAAATGCATTCAGAGTTACTTAAGTATAAAATACTGATACAGTATTTGTAATTTGCATCAACAAAATAGAGGGGAGACTTGGTAAAGGTAAGATGAAACAAGATTGGCTCTGAGTACACATGAGAGGTACCCAAGGCTCGTTTTACTATTTTCTGCTTTCATAATGCTTTAAACTTTCCATATTTTTTTTTAATAAAGAAAGAGGTTCAAGCTCAATTATTTCACTGATTATTTGAGAGAGAATTTGAAAAGAGACCTCAGTGCTCTAGAAGCATGGGAGGAAGGTTTGGGTTGGAAAGCAGGTCTTTGGCACTTAAGATATCAGATGCACAAAGGGCAGATATCATGGCAGTGTGATTCTGAGCCAGGAGGAAGGTAAACTTAGTGGATGGGGGTAGATAAAGGAACTATGAGGCCAGGGTTCTCAGTGATTAAGGACTGACCAATAGGGTTATTTCTGTGATTTTTGATGCATAGTCTTGACTCAACTATCCTGTTCTTCAACTCTACTGTTCATTAGAGAGGGTACAAGGAACCAAGGATAGAAAAGGGTGAGTTGGAAAAAATATGAAGATATAAACCACATAAACAAACTTCTTGGACAAGTTCCTCCCCCAAACAGCATATTAATTAATTCTTTGGATGATGCTACAGAAAGTATGCTTAACAAGAATGCCAAGCAGAAAAGGAGAGAGAATTCACAGAATGATAGAAGCAACATCCTCATATCTTAATATGTCAGAGTTGTGAGCTGAATATACCTAGATGAAATTAAACAAATAAATGCAAATTCCTACCCTGAAATTCAAACACCAATGGCACAAACATAAGGTAGGAGATACAGAGCTTAGAAAGAGCCCACAGGAATATACTTAAACTTAACAGGTAATAAATACCATATAACCAATGTGATGAGGCTGACAAACAGAAAAATTAATCCTTTTAAATGTGCATTAGAAGTAATGGAATACATAAACTGACAGAAACGGTAGACCTATCTGTACTGGCCAGGCCTCCTTTGGAATTTCAGGTTCATTTGTTCCAGAAGACGAAAAAAAAAAAAAAAAGTACATTTTGAACAAAGTACTGAATAAAGAAGGGGTCCAAAGCTCCGTCCTGGAGAAATGACTGAAGGAACTAAAGGTGTTGAGGTAAAATGGTTCACTCAGGACATCTGTATTCTCTGAAGTGCTGGACCATGGAAGAGAAACAGTATGACTTCAAGAGATGGAATTGGGCCAAATGTGAAGATGTTACAGGGGATCAGATTACAGGTCCAGAGGAAGAAACTCTTTACAAAGACCAGATGCCTCCACAGATGGAAAGCCCTAGTCGTGTGGGTCACTGACTGTCTATGAGAGCCATGAGAGGATGATGGTGGTGGCTGTTATTATTGTCGTTGCTATCACAGGTGTGAGGTAAGTCTATTGGAGCCATGAGATGTGAATTAGAGTCAGACCAGTGGCATACAGCTGATCAGACACATGTGGCCACGGAGTTCTTGAATTGGGGCTAGTCCAAATTGAGATGTGCTGCAATTACGAAACATGCACCAGAGTTTGAAGACTCATCATGGAAAAAGAAAAGTAAAATATCTGCTGCTGCTGCTAAGTCGCTTCAGTCGTGTCCGACTCTGTGTGACCCCATAGATGGCAGCCCACCAGGCTCCCCCGTCCCTGGGATTCTCCTGGCAAGAATAATGAAGTGGGTTGCCATTTCCATCTCCAATGCATGAAAGTGAAAAGTGAAAGTGAATTCTCTCAGTTATGTCCAACTCCTAGCGACGCCATGGACTGCAGCCTACCAGGCTCCTCCGCCCATGGGATTTTCCAGGCAAGAGTACTGGAGTGGGTTGCCATTGCCTTCTCCAGTAAAATATCTAATTAATCTCAATAATTTATGATATATTTTATCAATATGTATTGATACATATATGTTTATGTTGATAATATTCTGGATATACTGGGCTAAATAAAGTATATTATTAAAATAAATTTTACCTATTATTCTTTATGCTTTAAATTATGGCTGCTGCTGCTTAGTCACTCGTTCGTGTCCGACCCTTTGCAGCCCCATGGACAGTAACCCAGCAGGCTCCTCTGTCCATGCAATTTTCCAGGCAAGAATACTGGAGTGGGGTATGATTTCCTACTCCAGGGGATCTTCCCAACCCAGGGATCGAACCGCCATCTCTTGGATCTCCTGCATTGGCAAGCAGATTTTTTATCACTGCACCACCTGGAAAGCCCTTAGCTTAACTACTCTGAATCTTAAATTCCTATTTGAAAATGATAAAGTTGGACAATCTCTGAGGTATTTCCGATTGCTGACATTTTCGGATTCCATGAGAAAGCCCGCTGTCCAGGGTAGGTCTAGGCATTCTTTTTAATTACATGTGTTCCCATCACTATTTTATTCAAATTCCCACTCAACCAATTTTTTCAGTCTTCTCCATTTTCAAAGACTATGAAAAGAATGCAGTGTTCAAAAACAGACAAAACTGAAACTGGGACCTCACTACATCTTGAACAGCTTCTCAGTGATCATGATCAGCTTCACCCCTCACACAATATCCAGGCTACTACCTCTGTGCTTACATTTGGCTCGACCCACTGACGGTACTTGATTTAAATCATCACAGACATCTTTTGAGGTGGATGTGATTATTACCCTTATATAATTAAGGAGGTAACTAGGTATTTCATCTGTTTGTATAAACCTGTGAAAGGTTGTTGTGGAACCACGAAAGACACCAGGATTCTTGGCCTCTGGAGGAGAAGAATTTAATCTGGGGCCAGAGATGAGGCTTGACCACTCAGAGCTTTTGTTGTAATAAAGTTTTATTAAAGTATAAAAGAGAGTAAGCTTCTGACATAGATATCAGAAGGGGGCAGAAAGAATACCCGCCTGCTAGTCTTTAGCTGGATGAGAAATGCTAGGCTAGAAGAAACACAAGCTGGAAAGAAGATTGCCAGGAGAAATATCAATAACCTCAGATATGCAGATGACACCACCCTTATGGCAGAAAGTGAAGAGGAACTAAAAAGCCTCTTGATGAAAGTGAAAGAGGAGAGCAAAAATGTTGGCTTAAAGCTCAGCATTCGGAAACGAAGATCATGGCATCCCATCCCATCACTTCATGGGAAATAGATGGGGAAACAGTGTCAAACTTTATTTTTTGGGGGCTCCAAAATCACTGCAGATGGTGATTGCAGCCATGAAATTAAAAGACGCTTACTCCTTGGAAGAAAAGTCATGACCAACCTAGATAGTATATTCAAAAGCAGGGACATTACTTTGCCGACTAAGGTCCGGCTAGTCAGGGCTATGGTTTTTCCTGTGGTCATGTATGGATGTGAGAGTTGGACTGTGAAGAAGGCTGAGTGCCAAAGAATTGATGCTTTTGAACTGTGGTGTTGGAGAAGACTCTTGAGAGTCCCTTGGACTGCAAGGAGATCCAACCAGTCCATTCTGAAGGAGATCAACCCTGGGATTTCTTTGGAAGGAATGATGCTAAAGCTGAAACTCCAGTACTCTGGCCACCTCATGGAAAGAGTTGACTCATTGGAAAAGACTCTGATGCTAGGAGGGATTGGGGGCAGGAGGAGAAGGGGACGACCCAGGATGAGATTGCTGGATGGCATCACGGACTCGATGGACATGAGTCTGAGTGAACTCCGGGAGATGGTGATGGACAGGGAGGCCTGGCGTGCTGCGATTCATGGGGTCGCAAAGAGTAGGACACGACTGAGCGACTGAACTGAACTGATATAGTTACTAGCAGTCTGTTAATGAAAGAACGGAATGTCTCAAAACTCAGAGAATGGCACCAGGCCACTCACACACAAGATGCATTTTGAGATAATCTTGGTATCAGGCTAGACATCCTGGGCCATAAAAGGATTGACTTGAATCTTGTATAAAGGCAGATTACCATACAAATAGTTTCATTTACATGGATTAGGAGAACAATGTATGAGGATAACAGACTGGTTTGTCAAGTCAGTTCTGAGCCTTTAGGCAGAACTGACTTGAAGACAGAGTCTGGGGTAAACGCACAGTACATTAATACAGCTTAAAAGACAAACATTTCCATACGAAAAATATATTGGTTAGCTCAAATTTTGAAAAAAGTTAAGTTCAGGTGGAACCAGGTGTCATTATGGTAACAGTGTTTTAAGAGTCAGATAGGACTGAGCGACTTCACTTTCACTTTTCACTTTCATGCATTGGAGAAGGAAATGGCAACCCACTCCAGTGTTCTTGCCTGGAAAATCCCAGGGATGGGGGAGCCTGGTGGGCTGCCATCTGTGGGGTCTCACGAGTCGGACACGACTGAAGCGACTTAGCAGCCACAGCAGTGTTTTAAGAGAAACCTCTTTCTAAGTTTATATAGAGAAGGAGAAAAACATAATACTAGTTTGTTTCCTCCTGCCACTTAAGAGAGAAGAGAAAAAAACGTCTGACACTTGCAGCCTATTTCCCCCGTTTAGAGACCCCTGGCCTTCCTGCCTGTTACCCTCTCACCTGGGTATATCCCTCTGCCTCTATAAACTGCAGGAAGATGGCATAATATTGTCAATCACTATAGTACACTCAATTAGGGTATAAACGATAGTGAGGATTAAGCGAAAACATGTATGTGGAGTTCCATTACAGTAGTAGATTTATAATAGGTAGACATGATAGAATTCTCCTGCTAACCTCTTTCTATAAACCCTCCAAATCCTTTAAATACAGCTCCAGTAACACTTTTTCCACAGCGCCTCCACCTTTTCCCCATGGCTGGAAGTAAAGGTCAATGCCTTCTGAACTAGCATAGCTCTACATGTGATCATTTCTTATCAATTTCATTTCCAACCTTACCCTAAAGTCAGATCTATTCTCCTATATTAAACTATAAAGCTCTTGAGTGATAGCTTTATACAAAATCCACACTGCAGTCCATATAGTCTGTGGAACAGAGTAGATTATTAATACACATTAATTGAGTTAAAATTACTATTTGTCGAAAATTTAATAGTGCCAACCACTGCATGAAATTTAAGTTCCTTATATGCATATCTAATTTATCCTTCACAACCTAAAATGTAGATACTAATGTTACCCATTTTACAGATGAGGACATTGAGTCTTCAAGGAGCTGCTCAACATCACACTGGTCTTAAGTGGCAGACCCAGGTTCTGAATTTTAACTGACTCCCTCCATAATCAATGGTAATGATCTTAACCATTGCAGAGAAAGGCCAAATGGGCAGATGGATGGACAGAATGAATGAATAGAAGCACAAAAATGTATCCTCTGAATTTAAACTCAAGATTTCCTTTTAATCCCAGCTTTCCCTTCTGGATATCAAACTTCCTAGCTCCAGCTCCAACATCCCAGCCTATGACTCAGAGTTCAGCAGAGAAGGAAGAGAATCACATTTCATCATTTTAAAGATTCATAATGAGCTAAAAGGCCAAGTCAAAATCAATTTATTATTCACCAAAATCTCATGTCCCTGCCTGTTTTGTTCTCCTGAATAAAACATACCTTTTCAAGTGTATGAGCTGCCAGCAGCAGGGAAGAAACAAGGGAGCTAGTAATACATATTCACATAATTAGGAAGAAGAAAAAAACATTCAAGCAGGTTTCCTTTTTAACGTTTATATTTATCTGAATCTCCATCTCAGGAAAATGTTTACCTAGTATAGAGAGCATGTGTATTTTTCACCTGATAGCAAGATTTTAAGGTTGGGATTTTTTTTTTTTCATTTGGAGCTACAAGCCAAGATTTTAGCAGCTACCCTCCAACACCCTAAGTCCACCAACAGAAGGAACTCTTGGATCCTTGTAACACCTGGGGTTCTTTAGCAAGAGAACAGTCAGCCCCAAGACAGAGCCACTCAGATTAGCTGCATCCCTGGCATAGATTGAGACCATGCCTTGTGGCTTTGAAAATGACAGTGACTGTAATTTATTACCTGCATTGATTCACAGAACGTGGCTCCTTGTACAAACAAGCAGACATTTTTCAATTGTGCAGTGCAATGGACAAATTGCTTTGCATAGAAACTCTGCTTTTAAAATTAATTGAGGTGAGCATTGAGGATATATGCATTATGCATGTACAAATAATACATCCTTGGGAAAAAAAAGGCCCAAATGGGTTCTATTTAACTTTAAAACTGTGTTTTATTAATGCATTTTAAGGGAAGAGCTTCAATCAATGACCCTATTCCCACTAAACAAAGAGCATTCAAGCAAAACAGAATCCAGGCTGCTTACTTTATTTCCCTTTCCCTTTCTGAAAGCAATCGCATTTCATTTTCCAACAGACACCTTTTTTTTTTTTAATTCATAATGTCATATTTTAATCCAATCAATGCACATTAGCTACAACTAATGCAAATGCCACTGATACTCTTTCCTCAAACCAGTTTTTAAAAAATCAGCTAAAACAGTACAGCGCAATCTCTCCACCTCAGATTAATAAGTATTGGACAGCTTTTCTATATTTCTTTTTCCTTCTTAACAGAGTATATTGAACAAAGCTCTAGGACATTTTAGGGCAATGCATAAAACAAATTCTCCTTGAATCCTGCAGTATTTGGAAAGGCCAACCTTTCTCACCCAAGGCTCCACTCCTTGCCTTCAATGCTGCTGATTCAGCCAAGGAGAAGTGGTCCTGCTTGGTCCCCATTCTCCACATCCCCTGCCTTTGTTTCTCCCACTCTGGATGTCTCTTACCCTATATCCAAATTTCCCCTGTACTTAAGGATTCTATCAAGGGCCTCTTTCAGGAAGACTTCCCTGATTCTACACTTATCTTGTCCAGGCAGATGAGATTCTTTTACTCTCTAAAGGCTCAATACATTTGCCTTGGGGATCGAAGAATAGTTCACCTTAAATCCTATTGATATATTGTAAGCTCCTAGAAGGTAGGAACCAACAAACGACATCTTGGCACCTCTCATATTAGCACAATGCCTGCACATTGATGTTAATATCTAAAGAATGAAGAGAAGAAAAGGAAGAGAAAAATAAAGAAGCAATGAGGAACAGTGAGGTGCAAAGGAAGGGAAGAAGGAAGGGGGAGAAAGGATGAGAGAGGTGGAGGGAGAGAAGGAGAATACTGAAGGACAGAATGGATAACAGAGAGGACACAGTGACAAGTGACCACAAAGCTTCTATGGTTACTAACCACACAGTACATAGAACTGAGACATAAGCGAATTCTACTGTTGCAGGGGAGTAGACAGAGTCCTAGGTGAACCTGTTAACCTCCTGGGAATGCCTAGGGCATATTTTCTGCCCACAGAATACACCCAGGGCAGTAGTTCTAAAACGCCAGTGTGCAAATAATCACTTGGGGAGCTTTACAAAATATTAATTCTCTGCAACTGGATACCCAGTGCTGTATAACTCCCAAGACAACCTGGTTTAGCAGGACTGGTAAGGGCTCTGCATTTCAAACAGGATCCCAGATGATTCTGAGGTTATGTGCTGGAGATCCTGTCTTATAGAACACTGGTCTAGGACTATTGCTGAGATTTGTCTCTATCAGTTATTTCTGTTCACTACTTCAGCCAAGTGATACATCCATCCACAGGAGCGCCTCAAAGAGCCTAACCAAAAATTCCTTTCCCTATATCCTCCCACAGATCAGGTCCTCCAGCCAAACAACTGTCCTTGTCAAAGGGACCAGGCATCATTCCTGATTATCCGTGAGTAGCAGTTTCACTTCCCTGCTAATCCACAGAATTATTCACACAAGACAACCACCTCCTCATACTTCATCATCTTAATACTACAAAACCTGCCTCTCCTGGTCCCTGTTTGCTCACTCTGCACTTGTATGGCCTGCCCTAGCACACAGCAGCCTTCACCAGACTGTGAACAGAAGTGACCAGTAAACAGCTCTCAGTGACAGGTGCCCAATGTCAGGTGACGTGTGTTCAGTCCTCCCCACACCCCTAGGGAGGGAATCCTTCTCTCACCAATGGGATGAGAGGAGGTAATAAATCAAAGTATGAGAGTTGAGCTGATCACTTACAGTCTAATGGCAAAGATGTCTGCATAAAGAGAATTTAAATCCATTGTGATGAGTGGTCAGTAGAGAGGTATAAAATGCTATGTGAGCAGAGAGAGGGAAGCAAGCAAGTCTGGGTGGAGTGGTGTAGGACACAGGATTTCACAGATAACGTAGTATTTGGCTCAACTCAGAAGCCGCAGATGAAACCTCTTAAACAGATGGTCATCACGTAGCCTCATGCAAAGATCCCCCACCTCTAGTTCTCACCGAGGATCCCACTGGTGACAGGATGTCTGCCAGCCCTATATTTAAATCTCATGTTCCTCTGAGCTTCGAGGTGGGGCTCTGTGGAACAGAAGTGCCTATGCCCAATATTGTTCTCGTTCTCTATTTTTAAGGGTTCCTTTTAAGCTACTAGTTATACACTGCATGATGAGTACCTTTTTGCTGAAACAGGTAGGTTCCAACATTTGTTCTTGTCTCCTGCCTGTCCCTGCTCTACAGACAACATGTTCAGTCTCTGTCTAAAGTAGCTGAGCTCCTAAACCACCCATCAGAGCCAGAACTTTGCCAAAGTAGAAATAAGCACTTTGTTACCTCTCCCCTTCCAGGGGCTTTATTTCCTATATTAAAATATATATAACATTAAAATTATTGCATATATCAGATAAAGACAACATTAACTAGTTGCGTGTTTGCTGTGCTCCAACACTGGTGAGGATGTTATGTACACTGTGTTTAATACTTCCACAACCCTTCAAGGGAAAAAGTGTTTCCTGGTAAGAAAACAGAGACTTACAGATGTCAGGCAACTCACACAAGGTCACTTGGCTGATATATACAAATCAAGCACTTGATTTCAAGTTTAGTTATCACTAAATTCATGCTCAGAATGTCTATATTATTCTGATCTTGTGTTTCATGTCCCCAGTTGAAGTAGTTGGGCCAAATAAGTTGACAACTTGTCATTTTAAAAGTGTAAACCAACGCTGCATGTTGAAATTCCCATAGCGTAATATAAATAAGCCAGTTCTTTAAAAACAACTGGTTAGTAGTAAAAAGTACCACATCTTTGCTTATATAAATGAAAGCTTGTTTTGTTTTCATTCAAATCAGATTAAACATTCAGACACTGATTAAGATGAGCAGCAATACTTCTAACTAGATGAAAAACAAGGGCCTATCGCTAGATTCTGTTGTTAACTATCCTTCTAAACATTCAAACACTAGATTTAAATCCTCAGAAGCTCTGTGGGTCAGTTCTGTAAGAATGTGGATTAATATTTATTCTGGGGGCACCTCAGAGAAGAGGCAGCCTACATAATATTGTAAGAAGGGAAAAAAAAAAAAAGGCTTAAATGTTCACAGTAGAGATTTTGAGTGGATTTGATTATAACCTCTTCCAAAGACCCAACTATAATAAATGCTGCAACTCAGATATGTTAATTTGCAACAGTCAACAATAAGACTGTGGAAAAAGCTGCTGACTGTAGAGAAAGCTATGTGGTGCATGAAACAGGGTATCTTATATGGCCAGAAGGGACTTTCCAGGTGTCACTAGTGGTAAAGAATCTGCCTGCCAATGGGGGAGGCCTAAGAGATGCAAGTTCAATCATAGGGTCAGGAAGATGCCCTGGAGGAGGGCATGGCAGCCCACTCTGGTATTCTTGACTGGAGAATCCCATGGACACAGGAGCCTGGTGGGCTGCAGTCCACAGGATCACACAGAGCCAGACATGACTTAGCACCCATGCATATGGCCTGAAACGCTGTTCTTACACTCTTATACTCTTATAGGCCCTGATTCAAGATCGATTTCCTTTGTGATAGCACAGAGAAGACTTCAGAAAAACTCTATAGAAGTGGTATAGAGATATTTCTACTCCTGAGAAGTGGGATTGAATTTCCTGCCCTATGCTTCTCTTATAGCAGTTTGGTCAGGAGAAGTTTATTTTAGGAAATCATATGTTTTCTGGAAGTAGTTTATCAGCTTAATAAAAATGCCAACTGTTGATATGGATTTGGGCTGAGAGAGACTCTTTCTTGTGTCTCTTGGCAGTGAATGACTCCCTATTTTTTTTTTCCCCATAGCGGCTACAGTAACTGGGAGAGCAAGTATGAACTTCTAATATATTAGATATTGAATCTAATGTCAGGTTTAATAAAGCAGCTGGATTTTAGCTAGAAGGCTGCTTTATTGAGAAATCTTAGTCTAGAAGAAATCATTATCTCTTTAATCAATTACTCATTGAATCCTAAGTGCTGAAATTTATAGGGACGTTAAAAAGCATCTAGACCAAAAGATTATAACCTGGGGTCCATAGAGCTCTACCTAGAGGCTATGGATAGGCTTCAGTGGCCTCATTAATAACCAGAAATTATGCACAGACTCATTTATGTTCAGGTGCATTAGTTTTTCTCCAGGGAAAACAGTATAAAACTTGTACGGATATTTTTAAAAGACTCAAAATATTTAAGGACCACTGGTTTAGATCAGCATTTAATTAAATGTGAGATAACTGATGCTTGGTGGGGTCAAGTGACTTGCAGAAGATCACATGACTAGAGAGAAACAGAACTGCTAGACATCAGGTCTTCTCATTTCTAATCCAGTGCCAGCATGCTGCCCTGAACTACCAACAACAATCAGGTTTCTCCTCTATCCTACGTTGTGTTAGAGCCTATAATTGGGGTGTGAGAAAATAAAAAAACATAAAATATGTTGCTCAATAGTAGGTTTATATACTGAGTACATTTATATCAAAATAACCAGAACTATGAAACAGAATACTTGATTCTCCAGGCAAGAGTACTAGAGTGGGTCGCCATTTCCTTCTCCAGGGGATCTTCCTGACCCAAGGATCGAAGCTGGGTCTCCTGCATTCCAGGCAGACACTTTAACCGCTGAGCCACCAGGGAAGCCCCAATACCCCCCAAAAGAGACCTGGGACAACCATTTTGACATGAATAGTTTAATGTGTTGGTGATTCCAGGCAGTGGGGAGTAAGGAACTAAGAAAGGAAGTGATGTAAGTTAGTAACTGTGTTAAACAAAGGGACTTCACTGTGGGACCTCTGGGATCTTATGGTTTAGAATTATCCTACCAGAGAGGCAAGGAAGCTGGGGACACTTATAACTCTTGTCCATCATCAGATGGGGTGTTTTCTGGGCCAGAGAACAACCTCAGAAAGAGAAATATAGAAATCATATGTGGAAACTGTTTACCAATAACACTCAGATCAAGGGGATATGGGCAGGGTTTTGTAACATCTCATAAAAGGTGTTTTAGGAGTTAAATGAAGAAAGATATATCTGTGGACTATGGTTAGATCATAAAATGTTTGGAATAAAAGAGATCTCAGAAGTCATCTACCACTATGCATGTGTGTGCTCAGGGTGTGTCAGTTGCAACTCCATAGACAGACTATAACCCGCCAAGCTTCTCTGTCCATGGGATTCTCCAGGCAAGAACACTGGAGTGGTTTGGCATTCCTTTCTCCAGGGATCTTCCTGACTTAGGGACTGAACCTAGGTCTCTAGCATTGCAGGCAGACTCTTTACCGTCTAAGCCCTAGGGAAGCCCGTCTACCACTATAACCCCTTCTCTTATAACCTATGTAAAGTTAAGACCTTGTCTTCAATATCACTTAAACTAGTGATCTCTGCTATTCCTTTCAATATTAAAGAGCACAGTACATTCAGATATAGTAGGTTTTTCATTTTGTTTTGTTTTGCTTCAGGGTCATCCCTGTTACTGACTTCACCTATATGGAGTCAAAATCTACTGGAATCTTCCATTGGTTATCAATTCTGCTTCTGAATCTATATGGAAAACATTCAAGGTCTCTTCCAAGGGATGGCCTGTGGGATTCAGCCTTCGAGATGACCCCCAATGATCCCTGGTTCATAGTAAATAAGAATATTTATGACATTGTGTAGTTTTCTCCCACAGTGATTAGTGCTGACATGCATCCAACATATAGTATGCAAGTAGCAGAATGTCACTTCCGAGGCTAGGTCATAGAAGTCACTGCCATTTCCATTTTTTCTCTTGGCTTACTCACTCTGGGGAAAATCAGCTGCCTGGATCTGATAGATAGAGTGCCTAATGAACTATGGACTGAGGTTGGTGACATTGTACAGGAGACAGGGATCAAGATCATCCCCATGGAAAAGAAATGCAAAAAAGCAAAATGGCTGTCTGGGGAGGCCTTACAAACAGCTGTGAAAAGAGAGGCAAAAAGCCAAGGAGAAAAGGAAAGATATAAGCTTCTGAATGCAGAGTTCCAAAGAATAGCAAGAAGAGATAAGAAAGCCTTCTTCAGCGATCAATGCAAAGAAATAGAGGAAAACAACAGAATAGGAAAGACTAGAGATCTCTTCAAGAAAATTAGAGATACCAAGGGAACATTTCATGCAAAGATGGGCTCGATAAAGGACAGAAATGGTCTGGACCTAACAGAAGCAGAAGATATTAAGAAGAGGTGGCAAGAATACACGGAAGAACTGAACAAAAAAGATCTTCACGACCCAGATAATCACGATGATGTAATCACTAATCTAGAGCCAGACATCTTGGAATGTGAAGTCAAGTGGGCCTTAGAAAGCATCACTACGAACAAAGCTAGTGGAGGTGATGGAATTCCAGTAGAGCTATTTCAAATCCTGAAAGATGATGCTGTGAAAGTGCTGCCCTCAATATGCCAGCAAATTTGGAAAACTCAGCAGTGGGCACAGGACTGGAAAAGGTCAGTTTTCATTCCAATCCCAAAGAAAGGCAATGCAAAAGAATGCTCAAACTACCGCACAATTGCACTCGTCTCACATGCTAGTAAAGTAATGCTCAAAATTCTCCAAGCTAGGCTTCAGCAATACATGAACCGTGAATTTCCTGATGTTCAAGCTGGTTTTAGAAAAGGCAGAGGAACCAGAGATCAAATTGTCAACATCCGCTGGATCATGGAAAAAGCAAGAGAGTTCCAGAAAAACATTTATTTCTGCTTTATTGACTATGCCAAAGCCTTTGACTGTGTGGATCACAATAAACTGTGGAAAATTCTGAAAGAGATGGGAATACCAGACCACCTGACCTGCCTCTTGAGAAATCTGTATGCAGGTCAGGGAGCAACAGTTAAGAACTGGACATGGAACAACGGACTGGTTCCAAATAGGAAAAGGAGTATGTCAAGGCTGTATATTGTCATCCTGCTTATTTAACTTCTATGCAGAGTACATCATGAGAAATGCTGGACTGGAAGAAACACAAGCTGGAATCAAGATTGCCAGGAGAAATATCAATAACCTCAGATATGCAGATGACACCACCCTTATGGCAGAAAGTGAAGAGGAGCTAGAAAGCCTCTTGATGAAAGTGAAAGAGGAGAGCAAAAAAGTTGGCTTAAAGCTCAACATTCAGAAAACGAAGATCATGGCATCCGGTCCCATCACTTCATGGGAAATAGATGGGAAAACAGTGGAAACAGTGTCAGACTGTATTTTTTTGGGCTCCAAAATCACTGCAGATGGTGACTGCAGCCATGAAATTAAAAGACGCATACTCCTTGGAAGAAAAGTTATGACCAACCTAGATAGTATATTCAAAAGCAGGGACATTACTTTGCCGACTAAGGTCCGTCTAGTCAAGGCTATGGTTTTTCCTGTGGTCATGTATGGATGTGAGAGTTGGACTGTGAAGAAGGCTGAGCACCAAAGAATTGATGCTTTTGAACTGTGGTGTTGGAGAAGACTCTTGAGAGTCCCTTGGACTGCAAGGAGATCCAACCAGTCCATCCTAAAGGAGATCAACCCTGGGATTTCTCTGGAAGGAATGATGCTAAAGCTGAAGCGCCAGTACTTTGGCCACTTCATGCAAACAGTTGACTCATTGGAAAAGACTCTGATGCTAGGAGGGATTGGGGGCAGAAGGAGAAGTGGATGACCAAGGATGAGATGGCTGGATGGCATCACGGACTCGATGGACGTGAATCTGAGTGAACTCCAGGAGATGGTGATGGACAAGGAGGCCTGGCATGCTGCAATTCATGGGGTCACAAAGAGTCAGACACTGAGTCAGACTGAGCGGCTGAACTGAACTGAACTGATGTCATGAGGACACTCAGAAGCCCTACAGAGAGGTCAACATGGCAAAGAACTGAGTCCTCCTGTGGAAAGCTTTGTTGGTAAGCCGTTTTGAAAGTGGATCTTCCAGTACCAGCCAAGTCTTCAGATGACTGCAATCACAGCCAATATTTTAATGAAACTTCATGAAAGATTTTGAGGAATCTGCTCCTTGATTCCTGACCCTCATAAACTGCAAGATAATATGCAGTGATTTTTTCAAGCCACTGAGTTTTGGGGTAATATGTTACACAGTATAGATATCTAGCACTCAGCCTTTTTGACATTTAAAGATAGCTATTCCAAATCTGTTCTGATGAAACATCTTGTAATTTTCCTCTGTGTGGCCAAGTTTTCTTTTCTTTTTTTTTGTTCCATTATGGCACTATTTCTATATGTCAATATCCTTTTTAGTGTCAGTCTGTATTAGTTAAATCTCTTTGTTGAAAGCGACAGAAGCCGAAATTCAACCAGTTTATGCATAAGAAATGGGATATGTTGTCTCCTATAATCAAATTTCCAGAAGGGAAGACGAAAAGACAGCTGGAACCCGGCACTTAAAGGACACGTGGGCCTTCTCTTTTTTGCTTTTCATCCCAAGTTTTGGCTTCCTTCTCTAAGCTGCTGTTTCCGGAAATTTATAATCATTTATAGGAAGCTTTTATACTCAGAGTTATATAGCAAGAGACCAAAGAAAGTTCTTCCCTGCCAGACAGTTTCAGTTAAAAAAAAAAAAATCTCAGAGGAGAATTGCAAATGGTCTTACTTAAATCATATTTCTATCCCTAAAATGCTGTGACTGAGAACACTTTATCATGCCTAGGTGAGGCCTATGTGCACTGCTGTGGTTGGGAGCATCTTGGGAGGTCTGTGAGAGGTAGGGAGGAGTAAGTAATTCTAAAGTGAAGGTGACTCTGGGCAGAGGAACGGATACATAACATGAGCTTCTTAGCTGGATGTGATCTCCCTGTTGTGTTTAGGATAGTGCAGCATTAACAGAGATAATTTTCTTGGGGTGGGATAAGTACATCTTCAGTTCAGTTCACTTCAGTCAATCCTGTCCGACTCTTTGCAATCCCATGGAATACACCAGGCTTCCCTGTCCATCATCAACTCCTGGAGTTGCTCAAATTCATGTCCATCAAGTCAGTGATGCCATCCAACCATCTCATCCTCTGTCGTCCCCTTCTGCTCCTGCCTTCAATCTTTCCCAGCATCAGGATCTTTTCCAACGAGTCAGTTCCTCCCATCAGGTGGCCAAAGTATTAGAGCTTCAGCTTCAACATCAGTCCTTCCAATGAATATTCAGGACTCATTTCCCTTAGGATTGACTGGTTGAATCTCCTCACAGTTCAAGGGACTCTCCAAAGTCTTCTCCAACACCACCAATTCAAAACCATCAATTCTTCTGCACTCAGCTTTCTTTATGGTCCAACTCTCATATCCATACATGACTACTGGAAAAACCATAGCTTTGACTAGACAGAACTTGTAAGCAAAGTAATGTCTCTGCTTTTCAATATGCTGTATAGATTGGTCATAACTTTCCTTTCAAGGAGCGAGTGTCTTTTAAGTTCATGGCTGGAGTCACCATCTGCAGTGACACTGCAGCCCAAGAAAATAAAGTCTGTCACTGTTTCCATCATTTCCCCATCTATTTGCCATGAAGTGATGGGACCAGATGCCATGATCTTAGTTTTCTGAATACTGAGTTTTAAGCCAACTTTTTCACTCTCCTCTTTCACTTTCATCAAGAGGCTTTTCAGTTCCTCTTTGCTTTCTGCCATAAGGGTGGTTATTGATATTTCTCCCAGCAATCTTGATTCCAGCTTGTGCTTCTTCCAGCCCAGTGTTTCCCATGTACTCTGCATGTAAGTTAAATAAGCAGGGGCACAATATATAGCCTTTAAGTACTCCTTTTCCTACTTGGAACCAGTCTGTTGTTCCATGTTCAGTTCTAACTGTTGCTTCCTGGCCTGCATACAGATTTCTCAAGAGGCAAGTCAAGTGGTCTGGTATTTCCATCTCTTTTGGAATTTTCCACAGTTTATTGTGATCCACACAGTCAAAGGCTTTAGCATTGTCAATAAAGCAGAAATAGATGTGTTTCTGGAACTCTCTTACTTTTTCCATGATCCAGTGGATGTTGGCAATTTGATCTCTGGTTCCTCTGTCTTTTCTAAAACCAGCTTGAACATCTGGAAGTTCATGGTTCATTGTTGAAGCCTGGCTTGGGGAATTTTGAGCATTACTTTACTAGCATGTGAGATGAGTGCAACTGTGCAGTAGTTTGAGCATTCTTTGGCATTGCCTTTCTTTGGGATTGGAATGAAAACTGACCTTTTCCAGTCCTGTGGCCACTGCTGCGTTTTCCAAATTTGCTGACATATGGAGTGCAGCACTTTCACAGTATCATCCTTCAGGATTTGAAAGAGCTCAACTGGCATTCCATTGCCTTCAGTAGCTTTGTTCATAGTGATGCTTTCTAAGGCCCAATTGACTTCACATTCCAGGATGTTTTGCTCTAGGTGAGTGATCACATCATCATGATTATCTGTGTCATGAAGATCTTTTTTGTACAGTTTTTCTGTGTATTCTTGCCACCTCTTCTTAATATCTTCTGCTTCTGTTAAGTCCATACCATTTCTGTCCTTTATTGAACCCATCTTTGCATGAAATGTTCCCTTGGTATCTCTAATTTTCATGAAGAGATCTCTGGTCTTTCCCATTCAATTGTTTTCCTCTATTTCTTTACAGTGATCACTGAGGAAGGCTTTCTTATCTCTCCTTGCTATTTTTGGAATTCTGCATTCAAATGGGTATATCTTTCCTTTTCTCCTTTGCTTTTTGCTTCTCTTTTCACAGCTATTTGTAAGACCTCCTCAGACAGCCATTTTGCTTTTTTTGCATTTCCTTTTCTTGGGGGTGGTCTTGATCCCTGTCTCCTGTACAATGTCACGAACCTCATTCCATAGTTCATCAGGCACTCTATCAGGTCTGTTCCCTTAAATCTATTTCTCACTTCCACTGTATAATCATAAGGGATTTGATTTAGGTCATACCTGAATGGTCTAGTGGTTTTCCTTACTTTCTTCAATTTAAGTCTGAATTTGGTAATAAGGAGTTCATGATCTGAGCCACAGTCAGCTCCTGGTCTTGTTTTCGTTGACTGTATAGAGCTTCTCCATCCTTGGCTGCAAAGAATATAATCAGTCTGATTTCGGTTTTGGCCATCACGTGATGGCCATGTCTAGAGTCTTCTCTTGTGTTTTTGGAAAAAAGCGTTTGCTATGACCAGTGTGTTCTCTTGGGAGAACTCTATTAGCCTTTGCTCTGCTTCATTCTGTACTCCAAGGCCAAGTTTGCCTGTGACTCCAGGTGTTTCTTGACTTCCTACTTTTGCATTCCAGTCCCTTATAATGAAAAGGACATCTTATTTTGGGTGTTAGTTCTAGAAGGTCTTGTAGGTCGCCATAGGACCATTCACCTTCAGCTCCTTCAGCGTTCCTGGTTGGGGCAGACTCGGATTACTGTGGCAGTGAACGGTTTGCCTTGGAGACGAACAGAGATCATTCTGTCGTTTTTGAGACTGCATCCAAGTACTGCATTTCGGACTCTTCTGTTGACTATGATGGCTACTCTATTTCTTCTAAGGGATTCTTGCCCATAGTAGTAGCTGTAATGGTCATCTGAGTTAAATTCACCCATTCCAGTCCATTTTAGTTCACTTATTCCTAGAATGTCAACATTCACTCTTGCCATCTCCTGTTTCATCACTTCCAATTTGCCTTGATTCATGGACCTAACATTCCAGGTTTCTATGCAATATTGCTCTCTACAGCTCGGATCTTGCTTCTATCACTAGTCACATCCACAACTGGGTGTTGTTTTTGCTTTGGCTCTGTCATTTCATTCTTTCTGGGGTTACTAAGATTAGTACATCTTAGATATACAAATATAACAATTTGATCAGGGTTAAGATCGCTGAAACAAAAGGGAACAGTCAAGAGCATAGTGGGTTACAGTAAGAAAATCCATCTTGATTTATTAATGTATTAGAGGGCTCACTGATATAAGAGGTGTTAAGGGGGAGAGAATGCCATACAAAAGAAGAGACTGGTTAGACAGATGAGTGCTAGACTTCCAGGACAAGGATATGGAAGTGGATGGCCAGTAGTTTTCAAAGTAGTTCCAAGACCCATCTATAATACTTCATTGCTGTCAGTAGATAAACTACCAGTTTATAAATTACTTCCTTTTTATGTGCCAAGCTGAATTTACAGACATCCTTAAGAAAACAGCTCTTGTTAGCACTTATCTAAGAGGCAGTATAGCCTAATGATTAGAAAGATGCTCACTGGAGCAGATAGCTTGGTTTTAAATCTTGTATCTCCTACTTATCAACAGATGTTTAGTCTTGGGCAAGTTCTTTAACCTCTCTGTGTCTCACCTGTACCTCATCATAGAATTTGGAGTAATAATAATATTTCATAGGGATGTTGTGAATTCAATATGTTAATATATGCAAAGCTCTTAACAACAGCATCTGACACATAGTATGTGCTACAAAGACATTAGTAATTGCTGTTACTATTATCATCATCATTATTCTTGAGTTAGGGGGAGAGGAAATTTCTTTCCCTGTGGAAAATTTGTGCATACCCAGATGGAAGTATGTCACTCATTTGAATATCATATGCTCCATATATTGAGGGAGAAGAAAGCTTAAAATCTGTCATTCTAACGAATCAGCAGTCCAGGATGGAGTCGTCGATAAGACAGTGGCAAGGAAAGTGAATTGAAATGCTTTCTGAGATATTTTGTCTAGAAATAGAGACCCCTTACAAGATTGTTGCGCCTGTCTTGTTGAAGTCTGATTGCATGTGGATTGGTCTTCAAATAATACACAAGTAAATATATCTCAATGCACTTCCATAAGAAATGAGCATTCATCTGTGGGTTGTTAGTTTCCCAATTGCAGTACAAAGATTTAAGCCATATTTAGGACTCAATATATCCATCATAAAAGCTAATCTTTCCTAATGCCCATTTTTATCCAAGTACAGTGCATAATTAAATGCTAGCACTGAGAAGCACCGTATTTAGAAAAGAACAAGGCAAGATCATCGACCACAGCTATTTATATACTCCTTCAGCTCAAATATTTCATACTGTGCATGCTTGCTACTGACATTGCTTATTTTTTAAATCCTTTTTTAAATTGGATATGTTTTTGAAAGACGTGGAATGAATCATTGAATCATATAATCACAAAGCTTTAAAACCTAAGTGATGCTTAAAGGTCACTCAACACAACTATCTGAGAATCTACTATACATTTTGAAGACATTTGTTCCAAGTCACAAAATGACTTATGGAAACAGGAATACATATGACAAGTGGAATAACACTATCCCATGGCCATTGCTGCCAATTTCCTATAAAGCCTGAACTGAGCCTTGGAATCCTCTTTAACACACAATCTAGGCAGCCACTTCCAAATAGAATTAGCATGAAAGTTTTCAATCTATTTACCATTCCCTAATGATGACTGAGCTAAAGAGAACCTAGTATACCCAAATTCCAAATTTATCTGATATACCATTCAAATTCTTAAGTTTAAACCATATAAAACACATTTATCCATCTTCACAATATTTTGTTGACTGTTCCATGAAGAATCAGTGCATATGTTAGTGAAAGCCCTTTTCTTGAACCTCATCAGCAATAAGCTCCCATCATGCAAACTAAAGTTTTGTTAACGAGGCATAATTCACATACCATGCAATTTACTCTTTTAAAGTACACAATTCAGTGGGGTTATAAAGTTGTACAACATCATCACTAACTCCAGAACATTTTCATCACTTCAATGAAGAAGATGGTGGTGGTGATAATAAAGGCCTTCATCTTTTTTCAACAAACACTCTCAGGATAAAAGCTGCTCACATTGGGTGATCTCTAAGTCAGGTCTAAGAAAGCCAATCATGTGAGTCAGTTCTTCCCATAAACCACCAGAGAGGCAAAATTATTGCAATTCTCTTAAGAGTGGGGCTTTGAAAGAGCTCAACACTGTCCTATCCCCTCTGGTAGGTGGTGAGGTTTCTGGTTTTAATCTCCATTGCAGTCTGCTCATTTTCAAAGCTAATGCAGACCTGAGTATAACGTGGGAACAGGGCAAATTAAAAAGCCACAAAGCTTACTATTCTTACCAATGTTGCCATTTTTCTTGCATAAGTGTTTTTCAGATTTCTATAGGTCTTTGATTAATTTCTAGAGTTCTAGAAAAGTTGATGCTGGTGATGTTTTCCATATTCTTGTTTGTATGGGCAAGAGGATTTTTAGAAGTCTTTACTCCACTATTTTATCTGATGTCACAAGTTACTGTTTTAAATTTTTTTTAATTTTTTGGCCACACCCACATGGCGTGCAGGATCTTAGTTCTCCAACCAGAGATGGAACCCATGCCCCCCAGTGTTGGAAGAACTTTACTACTGGACTGCCAAGGAAGCCCCTGATGTCACAAATTACTTCTATGTTTGTTCTATATACATTATAATTTGTACAGGCTGTGTAGATTTATAAGATCAGATGTATTAGTCATAGTTTATGAGATGTTACATGATCTGATCCCCTGTTTTTTTTCCTAAAAATTGTCTCTTAACAAGTTTTCCTTCATTCAGTATAAACTGAACAGTTCACTTGGCTCTCGTTCTGTTCCTCAAACACACTAAGCCATCACCCCATCACTGCCTTTGTACCTGGTATTCTCTCCACCTGATGCTCTCTTTTCCTGGAAGAAACCTCCTATCCTTCTAGTCTCACCTCAGGCGTCACCTCTCAAGAAAGGTCATCCTGGATCATCCTTTCTGAAAAAGTTCTGCTTCCTCTTAGCCCTGAAGCCCTCTCATTCTCAAGTAATCTCAGATAGCACAATCAGTTTATTTTATAGTCTTTATTAAGCTGCACAATTATTATGTTTATAACTTACTTGTCTCATCCAGTACAGAGCTTCATAAGAATAAGGATTTGTTGATGTTATGCATTCATATAGGGCTTCCCAGATGGTGCTAGAGGTAAAGAATCCACCTGCCAATGCAGGAGATGGAAGAGATGCAGGTTCCCTGGGTTAGGAAGACCCCCCTGGAGGAGGAAATGTCAGCCCACTCCAGTACTCTTTCCCGGAAGACCCCATGGACAGAGGAGCCTGACAGACTACAGTCCATTGGGGCCGCAAAGAGTCAGACACAACCGAGCACCATGCATTCACATATTCCTTTGCCCTGCACAATTACTAGCACATAGTTGTATACAGTCAAATGAATAATAGATAGTAGGATAGTTAGCTACTCAAAATTATATGTATCCTCAGTAACATCCCTGGGTTTAAGAGTCTACAAGTATATTCTTTCATTTAAATTCTAAGGACAAATCAACCAAAATGTGATGAGGAGTCAATTACATTAAGGTGACTAGAAGCACCTTGGACTTCTTCTATTGGAGAATGCTTGATAGGCAAGAAAATGTTCTTGCCAAAGGACTGGGATACAATCCTCATTTTTACCATGACAAAAACCCCATTCTTCCTCAGTCTCCATTTTCTTCATCTCCCAACCTCCGCCCTTCTGTTCCTGGAGTCTCACAATGCACTTTATTACCAATTACAGAGAACACTGCTTAAATCTCACAAAGTAACATTGATTTCAAATGCTACACAATGAATGAATAAATAAGAAACACCAGGACACCACTTTAAAAGTATCTTTTTTATGTCCATAATGATACCTTAATGTTTTTTACTGGGGAATTTCCAGGTTTATAACACAAGGGTAAAAAATATAATTTTTCATCTGGTTAACCAACTTATGGCTATTATATTCTCAAGTACTCTAAAACGCCACTGGGATTAAATTTGCTAAGGGTTTCAGGTTTTTCTTACTTTTTTTTCTTTTCCTGTCATAAATGAAATAAGTTGTGAATGGGATCCACCAAGTGAAAAAAGAGATCTGAGGTTAGTCCATATGAAGACCACATATAGTAAACTGTTGCACAGTAAACTGAACTATTTCTTTGACATCCAACAGCTTTGGTTCTTATCTCAAAAGACCACTTTAGAGATGAAATTTCAGTTCACTCACTCAGTCTTGTCTGACTCTCTGCAACGCCATGGACTGCAGCAGGTCAGGCTTCCCTGTCTGTCACCAACTCCTAGAGCTTGCTCAAACTCATGTCCATCAAGTCAGTGATGCCATCCAACCATCTCATCCTCTGTCATCCCCTTCTCCTCCTGCCTTCAATTTTTCCCAGCATCAGGGTCTTTTGCAAAGAGTCAGTTCTTCGCAGCAGGTGGCCAAATTATTGGAGCTTCAGTTCAGCATTAGTCCTTCCAATGAATGTTTCGGACTGATTTCCTTTAGGATTGACCAACTGGATCTCCTTTCAGTCCAAAGGACTCTCAAGAGTCTTCTCCCACACCACAGCTAAAAGCATCGATTCTTTGGCACTTCTGTCTTTATGGTCCAAC
This sequence comes from Ovis canadensis, assembly GCF_042477335.2. Taxonomy (NCBI): domain Eukaryota; kingdom Metazoa; phylum Chordata; class Mammalia; order Artiodactyla; family Bovidae; genus Ovis; species Ovis canadensis. The sequence goes on from NC_091249.1 coordinate 77,449,013, forward strand.
TCTCACATCCATACATGACTACTGGAAAAACCATAGCTTTCACTGGACAGAACTTTGTCTGCAAAGTAATGTTTCTGCTTTTTAATATGCTGTCTAGGTTGATCATAGCTTTTCTCTCAAGGGGCAAGCATCTTAATTTCATGGCTGCAGTCACCATCTGCAGTGATTTTGAAGCCTCCCAAAATAAAGTCTGTCACTGTTTCCATTGTTTCCCCATCTATTTGCCATGAAGTGATGGGACCAGATGCCATGATCTTCATTTTTTGAATACTGAGTTTTAAGCCAACTTTTCCTTTCTCCGCTTTCGCTTTCATCAAGTGGCTCTTCAGTTCCTCTTTGCTTTCTGCCATAACGGTGGTGTCATCTGCATATCTGAGGTTATTGATATTGCCCCCAGAAATCTCGATTCCAGCTTGTGCTTCATCCAGCCTAGCATTTTGCCTGATGTGCTCTGCGTATAAGTTAAATAAGTACAGTGACACTATACAGACTTGATGCACTTCTTTTCCAATTTGGAACCAGTCTGTTGCTCCATGTCCGATTCTGTTACTTCTTGACCTGCATACAGATTTCTCAGGAAGCAGGTAAGGTGGTCTGGTATTCCCATCTCTTTCAGAATTTTCCATAGTTTGTTATGATCCATACAAAGGCTTTTTGCATTGTCAATAAAGCAGAAGTAGATGTTTTTCTGGAACTCTCTTGCTTTTTCAATGATCCAACAGAATGTTGGCAATTTGATCTCTGGTTCCTCTGCCTTTTCTAAATTCGGCTTGAACATCTGGAAGTTCACGGTTCACATACTGTTGAAACCTTGGTTGGAGAGTTTTGAGCATTACTTGGATAGCATGTGAGATGCGTACAATTATGTAGTAGTTTGAACATTCTTTGGCATTGCTTTTCTTTGGGATTGGAATGCAAACTGACCTTTTCCAGTCCTTTGGCTACTGCTGAGTTTTCCAAATTTGTTGGCATATTAAGTGGAACACTTTCACAGCATCATCTTTGAGGATTTAAAATAGCGCAGCTGGAATTCCATCATCTCCACTAACTTTGTTCATAGTGATGCTTCCTAAGGCCCATTTGACTTCACACTTCAGGATGTCTGGCTCTAGGTGAGTGATCACACCATCGTGGTTATCTGAGTCATTAAGATATTTTTCTGTATAGTTCTTCTGTGTATTCTTACCACCTCTTCTTAATATCCTCTACTTCTGTTATGTCCGTACCATTTCTGTCCTTCATTGTGCCCATCTATGTGTGAAATGTACCCTTGGTATCTCTAGTTTTCTTAAAGAGATCTCAAGTCTTTCCTGTTCTATTGTCTTCCTCTATTTCTTTGCATTGGTCCCGGAGGAAGGCTTTCTTATCTCTCCTTGCTATTCTTTGGAATTCTCCATTCAGATGGGTATAGCTTTCCTTTTCTCCTTTGCCTTTAGCTACTTTTCTTTTCTCAGTTATTTGTAAGGCCTCCTCAGACAACCATTTTGCCTTGTGGCATTTCTTTTTTCTTAGCAATAGTCTTGATCACCACCTCCTGTACAATGTCACAAACCTCCATCCATAGTTCTTTGGGCATCCATAGTTCTTTAGGCACCCTGTCTATCGGATCTAATACCTTGAATCTATTTGTCACTTACAATGTATAACATAAGGGATTTGATTTAGATCATACCTCAATGATCTAGTAGTTTTCCCTACTAACTTCAATTTATGTCTGAATTTGGCAATTAAGGAGATCATGATCTGAGCCACAGTCAGCCCCTGGTCTTGTTTTTGCTTACTGTATAGAGCTTCTTCATCTTTGACTACAAGAATATAATCAATCTGATTTCGGTATTGACCATCTGGTGATGTCCATGTGTACAGTCGTGTCTTGTGTTGTTGGAAGAGGGTGTTTGCTATGACCAGTGTGTTCTCTTGGCAAAGCTCTATTAGCCTTTGCCCAGCTTTATTTTGTACTCCAAGGCCAAATTTGCCTGTTACTTCAGCTGTCTCTTGACTTCCTACTTTTGCATTCTAGTCCCCTGTGATGAAAAGGACATCTATTTTTGGTGTTAGTTCTAGAAGGTCTTGTAGGTCATCATAGAAATGTTTAACTTCAGCTTCTTCCGCATTAGTGGTTGTGGCACAGACCATGTGATATTGAATGCTTTGCCTTGGAAACAAATAGGAAATCATTCTGTCATTTTTGAAATTGCACCCAGGTTCTGCATTTTGGACTGTACTGTTGACTACAAGCGCTACTCCATTTCTTCTAAGGGATTCTTGCCCACAGTAGTAGATATAATGGTCATCTGAATTAAGTTTGCCCATTCCAGTCCATTTTAGTTCACTGATTCCTATGAACTTTACAAGGCTCTTAAATCAGAAGTATACAGTAAAGGGGGGAAATGAACAAATAGCAAGGAAATTTCCATCTTTGAAGCAGAAGAAAGATTACTTATAAAATGCTGTTTATTTTCTAGATTTGGAAATGAAATTTGGCTGCTTAAGAAGAGGCCAGTTGGATAAATCAAGTAAATAATATATGTATATTTCAGAAGTTATAATTTCTCAGTCATCCCTCTCATGGATTGAAATCTCCCTGTGTGCACAGCACAGTGCTTTTAATAAAATAAGCAACATGGATATCAGTCAGACAGTGATTTGGTCATTATCTAGCTCATCTTTGGATTTCTTCCTGAGAGCCAGAAAGTGCTGCTTCACCCAGGTTTTCTCCATGCCGCCTAGAGCACCTGAAAGATGTTACGTGGTTGGTACGCTTCTATACATTGGAAGCAGTGAACTTGGGGCCCTAGCCAGGTTAAGGTTGAGGGGGACAAGGAAAACATAGCAACACTGTGCAAGGACAGCTTTTTTTTTTTTTTTTTGGTAACATCTAGTCCATCCGACTAGATTAAAGCATATATATGGCATCTAGGAAAATGCGACAGATGAACCTATTTGCAAAGCAGAAACAGAGACAGAAATGCAGAGGACAAATGTATGGATACCAAGGTGGGGAAAGAAAGGGTGGGACAAACTGAGAGACTGGGACTGATATATATCCACCATTATGGATAAAACAGGTAAGTAGTGAGAACCTACTGTAGAGCACAGGGAACTCTATGCTCTGTGGTGACCTAAACAGGAGGGAAATGCAAAAAAGAGGATTTACATGTATACATATATCTGTACAGCCAAAAATAACACAATATTGTAAAGCAATTATACCTTAATAATTTTTTTAAATAAAAGACTGTTTTAGAGGATTTTTGCTCTAGTCTAGATCAACGTTTCTCAACCTTGGTGCTACTGGCATTTGGAACCAGATAATTCTTTGTTGTGGGGGGCTGTCTTGTGCATGAAGGGGTGTTTAGCAGCATCCCTTGCTTCTTTACTGGTTTTTAATAGCAGCTCCCTCAACAAGGCAATGGCACCCCACTTCAGTACTCTTGCCTGGAGAATCCCATGGACGGAAGAGCCTGGTACGCTGCAGTCCATGGGGTCGCTAGGAGTCGGACACGACTGAGCGACTTCGCTTTCATTTTTCACTTTCATGCATTGGAGAAGGAAATGGCAGCCCACTCCAGTGTTCTTGCCTGGAGAATCCCAGGGACAGAGGAGCCTGGTGGGCTGCCGTCTGTGGGGTCGCACAGAGTCGGACACGACTGATGCGACTTAGCAGTAGCAACACACACACAAGTTCTGACAACTAAAAATGTCTCTGCTGCTGCTGCTAAGTCGCTTCAGTCATGTTCAACTCTGTGCGACCCCATGGACGGCAGCCCACCAGGCTCCCCAGTCCCTGGGATTCTCCAGGCAAGAACACTGGAGTGGGTTGCCATTTCCTTCTCCAATACATGAAAGTGAAAAGTGAAAATGAAGTTGCTCAGTCGTGTCTGACTCTTTGCGACCCCATGGACTGCAGCCTACCAGGCTCCTCCACCCATGGGATTTTCCAGGCAAGAATACTGGAGTGGGTTGCCATTTGACTTCTCCGAAAAATGTCTCTAGATATTGCCCAATGTCATGTGTGGAGCAAAGTTACCTGTGGTAGAAACTACTTGTCTAGGAGTATGTTCCTTTAATATGCAAGAAATTGAACAAAGAATAACATTATAGAATATGCCAATAACCAGATTATAAAGGAAATGTCAATTTTAGCCATTCTTTTTGGACCAATAATTATTTTATCCACTCAACAATTATCCTATGTCTACATTATAGGCACATTTCTGGTATAATAATGGCTACCTTTTTAAGTAAGTTCTCTGTGATGAGTGTTTAACATACTTTTACTCATTTAAAATTCGCAAGAATCCCACACATATGCAGGTAAGCAGTGGTGGAGTCTGGATTTGGATTCAGATTTGTTTTGGTTGTGTGTGTGTGTGTGTGTGTGTGTTTAATTCTGCAGGCTCTTTACTCCTTCACTCACTACTGGCAGATCACATGACTTTAGAACTATTTTAAACAATAGAACATAGTGGTTAAGAGTACAGCTTCTGGGAACAAACAGCCTAGATTGGAATCTTGTCTCAACTAATTCCTAGCTGCATAAATTTGAGAAAGTTTCTTTAACCCTCTAAGCTCAGCTTTTTAGTCTATAAAATGTACCTCTCTAGGGGATAACTGTGAAAATTAAATGAGATAATATATACAAATGCCTGTAATTGCCTGGCAACGGAAATTGCTCAACTACTATGAGCTTATATTTCAAACTTTTATGCCTAGAAAAACTAGAATAGAATGTACAGGAGTATAGTTGGCCTGGACATGGCCTTAGGGAGTGATGGCAACTATGGAGTATTCCACAGGTCACATCCTGTCTATAGATTTTCCAGCCAATTTTCAGAAAAATAGGTGTAAGCTACATAACTGATACTGGCAGAATGGATTGGGATCAAGAAAACTTCAGTTTATTGGTGAGGCCACTGAAGCACAGAGAAGCAGATGGCCTACCAAGTTTATGCTGTCTCTCAACAGTGGGGCTTGAGATGGGACCTATGCCCTTCCCCAGGTCTCATTCTGCTACCCTGGATGTATTTCCTTGTACTCCCTGACAAACATCTCTTGCTTTTATTTCTGTAGATGAGTTCTGATTTCCTCATAAGCTGAAAATATTTACTCCTATGGAGACTATGAGCAGACTATGACTATATTTATTCCTATAGAGACTACCGCTTGCAGGCATGGGATTTTCCTAGTAGGGCACCCGAGCATTCAAGTTGCTCCCCACCGGGCATCAGAATCCACAGTGTCAGACTGCAGAGTGCTCCAGCATGGGGATTATAGTTTTCTACAGGGATGAAAAGGGCCAAGACTTGTGAATAAATACAACCACCAATTAGGCTCCTTCAACACTATATTTAATTTAGAGTCTTTAAAACAAACCAGGATTGTTGTATTTTAAATATCTGAGTTTTTTTAAGGTTACCATCTTTTAAACTATTTCATGCTTTTGATCCTTAGACAACCGGTTGCTAGGACCTGAGAATGTAAAACTTTATGTATGAGAGAATCATACCTTTTTGAAATACAAACACTTCTTAAGAGTATAGCAAAGTCCCGCAAAGATTCGCACATGACTTAGAGACTGAAGAACAGCAAAGTTCCTATACTATCTCTAAGTCTTCGAATATACTTAATGGTTTCCTGAACAACTGTTTATCCCATCACACACACACATACCTCTAGTTATTTCTTATTATAATCTAGTAGATAACAGGTCTTAAATGTTTTATTCATCTTTATTCTTTTTAGCACATGTGCACACACACACCAGCATCTGGTAACAAGTAGGTACTCAATAAATACATATTTTTTTAACTTACAGAATAATGTCTGAAAACTTGAATGCTTGAATGATAAGAAGTAGACTCTTTTGCAAACAGGCAGTTCCACTTTGACCTCATAAAGATAACTCCTTGTAACATTTTCTTAAATTTCTCCTTATAACGTCTAGCCATTGATCCTCACAGATGGATGGCTAATCTCACAGATCATGTAAAGAAGAGCTTCCACTTCTTTTTCAAGCACACAAAGGCTGATTTCATGGTTCGCCAACTTTTTTATCTTATAAGACAAATAGCCTTTTCTTCCTTCTATGACATACAGTCCCTATAATATACAGATCTTCTTCCCTGACTAGTTAAAAATCTTGTTTACTTTGATTGAAATTCTGTGCCAGTGTCTTTAGGTTGGTCTTCAATGTCTATATATCATTTCTGGTATAATGTAAATACGTGAAAACCAGCTGACAACTACATTTCCCAGCCCTTTTTGTATCAGACATGACTATGCAGCTACATGGTCAGTGGAATCTGAACAAAAGTGATATGTACCACCTCTGAGTCATGATTTTAAAGGAAGCACTTCTCTCTTCACATCCTGCTGCCTGGAGACAAGCCACACTGATCTACACAGAACAGAGGCCATGTCATAGAGATGGCAAGGCAACAAATTAAGAACATAAACATTAGATTGACCGATCAATTGATAGATACAGTGATGGTTTTAAATTTCACAAATAAGGTGAAATAAGGCTCATGGATAAGAAACTAGGGTACCTGGATGATCTCAAAGATCCAAGATGGTCTGCCATATCCTTGACTGCCTGCCTTTAGACAATAACATGACAGAGAAATATAATACCATCTTTGTCAAGCTATGGTGAGTTGACACTATTGCAAGCAGCTGAATCTACAGGCTACTAATAGCTCTACAGTGCACAGACTTTACTCATGGCACCTTGTATTTTGGCGCCAGAAATAAAGTTTAGCAAACAAAATACGCCATAGAATACTAATACAAATTTAGCTTTGTGGAGTATGTGGGGAAGATGTAAATACTAAGGTAAAGCTGATGGCTCTTATTATACCAGGTGACATTGCAAAAGGCAGATCAAGTGTTCTGCAGTTTGATACTGAAACCCCATTATATTTCTTTACATCACTTCCCCATTCCTCTCTGTTGTGGCCCCTAATTTAAAGCATGTTCCCTCCCTCTTTACACTTAGCCTTTTAATACTACATGATACATGCCTCATGAATTTTTTTTTTATTCTATATTTTTAACTGTTTTTAACTGAAAGGCCAGCTACACCTTGTGTCATGTCATCCGGATTTCCTTCAAGTTTGATAACCATCCATTCATCAAATTTTGGAGGATAACTGTTCAGTTGTTTCTAATGGGAAAACCTCTTAATTACTTATTCATATGACTGAATCTTCTTTAATGTTCACATATATGCATATTTATCATTACCAGTAATGTATCCTCAAATTAATAAGGCATGTATCTCATATTTTTGCTTACTGATGCTCTAAATCAGAATTCAGCAAACTATGGACCATGAGCCAAATATAACTCATCTCTTGTTTATTTTTTTTAAATAAAGTTTTAGTAGAACACAGCTATTCTGTCTGTTACTGTATCATCTATGGATGGATGGTTTGGAGGCTACAGTGGCAGCACGGAGTGGTTGCCACAAAAGCTGTATGGCCACAAATACAAACACATTTGCTAACTAGTCCTATGCAGAGAAGGTGTGGTGATCCTGTGGAAAGCAGTGCCTCCCAACCTTCTTTCCATTATTACTCCCCTGAGGAGCCTTTTGAGACTTTTCCTCCCCTAATCCTCCAGCTCGGTAAAATTTTAATACCATAAATATACTGTATATCTGCTCATGTACTGTATGTTTATCTATGCTTTAAATATAGAAATAATAAGGTTTTTTTTTTTCACTTCCTAAAAGCTAGCTTTGTTCCCCTTCAGACCAATACTGTTCCTGTTGAGAATGCAGGTTCTAGATAAGAGTTTCTCAGTCGCAACACTAGTTGATGTTTTGGGCCAAATAGTTCTTGCTGTGAGAAGCTGCTCTATAGGATGTTTAGCAGCATCCTTGCCTCTTAGATCCAAGTAGCTCCCCTACCTTTCTGTGGCCACCAAAATTCTCTCCAGACATTGGCAAATGTCCCATGGGAGAGAAGGGGGTGTTCAAGTGTCCCCAGTTGAGAACCACTTGCTTTAGACTAATAATGTCATTAAGTTCATAAATATAGAGGGCAAATGTGTATTTCTGTACTATGTCCTAAGCATAATATATTTTCCTGGCAATAGCTGCCATTAAGAGAAAGTATCTTATCTCTTCACTTGTGTGTCTCATCTCACTAGACACAGGTACTATGAGAGCAGAAACTATGAGTTATTCAGCAATGTATCCAAATGAACATTTAGAAAAATTTATGGCTCTCCATTTATGTTTTAAGGGTAAATCAATAAATTTCACTAAAACCACAACAGCTTTCACTAATTACAATTTCTTCTTAAAAAGGGCTACAAAACACATCTTCAAATACTTTATTCTAAATTTTCTCCAAAACCAGCAGTAGATGCATTGGTCAGGAGTGGCTTGGATCTCCTTGCCAATTTTTAATGTTCTAGAACAGTTTCTGTTTTCACAAGGATCCTCAAAAACTAGTCAGTGGTTCTGTAATCCTATTTAACAATTCTCTCAGTGTTTTCTTCAAAGCCAAGAAAATTAAACTTTTTGAAAGTTAAGTTTTACCATTCCTTCTCATGTACTGAGTTTCCATTTGCCACTGACAATGGCCATTTTATCACTTGATTTATAAGGATTATTCTCATTGTCAGGAAATCAAAAACTTATGGAAGGAATTAGGCTTTTTCTGTCATCAAAAACATGTAATCATTTCTTAGATTTTCCTGCTCTGAAGAGAAAACATAAATGCTTTGTTGCCACTCAACCTCAGGATAACATCTTATGGGATTATCTTGGAAACAAAGATGCAGGCAAGACACAGGTGTGTTTCTAAGAGTAAAAAGGACATAATCAAGCCATCGTAGTCTGCTCTTTCTGATTTTCTGGAGGGAAGACTGAGAAAAGGAGACATGCTTCACTTTGACTTCCTCTGTATAATCATGTTTATACCCAGAAACCATTTTTAGAACATCCCTAATTCTGTCACATTTCTGTGTAATTCATTGGAACTTGGCTTTTCAAGGTAAAAATCCACAGGAAAAATAAAATGATCTTTTAGAATTTATTGAAGGCTTGAGAACAAGGACAAACACAAATGATTTGGGCACCATCAGAAAGACATTACAAAGTCTAAAAGGTGGTGCTGTGGGCATTGAATGAGATTCTTGATCCTTCCCATCAGCCTTTCAGAGCATCAGGAAAAGCCTGTGTTTAACATCATGACTTTAGTATATACTGAAAATTTAATGAACTAGGATCTTTTCTCATGTTACAATCAGTGTTGAACAATGGAGAAATCTAAACACCTACATTTAAAAATGTGTCATTACCTCACTTTGTGATTTTTGAATAAATAATAAAACCTTTGATCTAGGCTAAGTGCTTCACCAATCACATTATTTGGTTATATATGAACGACTAAAATTACAGTGTAAGAATTCTGCCTTCTGCTGTGGTAGTCCAGTTATATGGTTTGAGGTACTTACTACCCTCTAGCTTCCCAGGTTGCTCAGTGGGTAAAGAATCCACCTGCAATGCAGGAGACGTGGTTTTCGATCCCTGGGTTGGGAAGATCCCTTGGAGGAGGGCATGGCAACCCACTCCAGTATTCTTGCCTGGAAAGTCCCATGGATTGGGGGGCCTGGAGAGCTATAGTCCATAGAGTCGCAAAGAGTCAGACCAGACTGAAGCACCTGAGCACGCACACACTAGCCTCTCTGTGTTTCTGTTACTGCAGAATCTGTTTCCTGTGAATTATAACTTCACTAACATTACCCCTCATAATTTTACTTTGTCTCCCTAAGGTCTATAAGGGTAAAATGAGTCTGAACTTCAAGTCTAAGAGCTGGTCTGTTATTTCAACTCTGTCACTTACCAGCCATGTGACTGAGTAAGATCCCTCCCTTTGCTAAATTTGAATCTCTTTGTTTTCCCATCACCCTAGGACTATTATCAGATGATACAACTGATAAGTTCTGAGAATAGCATCATGTATGGCTGGATCCAGGTGCTCCAACAATATTGTCAGAATGCTGCCATTCTCCAACACTTTACTCTGCTTTTCATCCCTTGGCTCAATTTTCTTCTGGTAACTCCTCTTTGCATGATAGAGCACAGCAGTTAAAGGTTTACATCTTTCCGGGTCCATTCCCAGTAGAGAAATAAAATATCCCATTCACTATTTCCAGCATAAGTCATGCTCCTGTCCTTGAAAAGTCACTGTGGTCAGGAAGATGGGCTGACTTATCTAAGGCTGTATTACTGCCATCCTTGTGTCCTCAGAGGTCATTTAGACTACGTGAAATGAGAGTGAGAGGTGGGAAGAGTCTACAAAAGGGGAATTAAGATGCTGTTATAAAAGAAGGGGGAATGTACACCATGATGGACATAAGCAGAGAGGTCTACTTCAGATAGAAAGGCAGATCCCACTTTGATATAAATGTCCTTTTACTAAGCCAGTATTTTAATTTTATCACCACCTCTGCAGGACTCACCTAGGGCACCAGCCTCCCCTACCAGTGCCTACTTTTGCTCCTGGTGGTTTTGAGAAGATACATTAACTTCAGAACTTTGAGATCTATCACTGCAGGCTTTCCCCAGGGTTGTATCTGCTCTTAGAAACTCTTCAAGGGAGAGAATCATTCGTGCATGAGAACTCATCATGAGTAAGTAAATGACTGGCTCTCTAGAGTAGGGTCTTATAGCCTTGTCATTCTACAGCCTCATTTTTATCTATATTTACTAATTCACCATATGGTGGAAATTAAAGGAATCATCCAAATTCTTACTCCTGGAAGCTGGGGACCAGAGGAGTCTTCTTTGGGTACTAGCATTTAATACAAGTTTCCCCTTCTCTCAGTTCCAATGTAACCATGTAGTTCCACCACAGAATGTCTCCTATAAGCCTATGGGAGCACCATCTCCACCTTGTAGCTTACAGTGAGTCTCCTTCATGGGAACGAGTTCCATTTCAAGAGCATATTCACAGGGCCAATCTGTTCAAAAGTCCAACAAAGCTAGCCTAAGACAATCAGCTACATAATACTGTACTATAATAGGTTTATAATACTTCTCACAAGTAATACACAAAAAGCAAACAAATACACACCCACACACAAAAATAAAGAAAACATTTCTAACCTTATAGTACAGTACCTTGGGAAATACGGTAGTATCAGCTATATCATCACTCTTCACATTTGCTTCTGGACATCTGGGCTTGAAATAAAGATACTGTACTACTGCACTCTATACAGTACTTTACAGTAAAATACAGAAAAGCACAACCGCTTGTAGAGGAAGCACGCACCTAACAATGTACGCCAGACACGCGAACTAATTTATGTGACTGGACACGCAAACACACGTTTGCAGCTTGGAGAGTTCGCAACTTGAAGGTTTATGTGTAAGCGAATTACTGTATTTCTGTTCCAGCTAAATATTAAAGTAGCCTCCATTCTGTTATCATCTGCTTTAGCTCACTTTGACTTTTCTTCTTGCTTAGCCATATCACAGCACCTGGTATTTTTTCTCCTTCAAACATTTCCCTCAACTCCCCTCTTTTTGGTAGCATTCTTTATTCCAGAGAGAGGGTCACAATTTGATAACCTCAAGAATGAGAGAACGCATCACAAGACGGCCTCATGCCACCCCTGAGCATCTTGAGGTGATCCATGGATGGCAAGTATGCCAGCCCTGCACATACTCAGACTCTTACCAGCGACCCTGCTTCCTGAGCCACTACTGGAAGACTCATTATATCCACTCTAAGATGGGACACACAGTTTTGAGGGCATAGCCCGCTGTGGCCTCCTTTGTCTGGAAAATCAATAAAGCTATTTCTTTCTATTTTACCCCAAACTCTGCTTCTGAGAGTTAATCTACATTGGTGTACACTGATGAGTTTCATCAACATTTCTAGGCTGTCTGCAACTGTGTTTGTCATAGTCCCACAGAGAGATTTCAGTGAGGCTTCAGGCAAGCCGCATCCCACTTGGACCTCAGCTCCCTCTTCAGAAATGAAAATCATATGAACCATGGATGTACTTTTCCTTTCTGGTGTGTTATTTTAAAAACTAAATGAGTTACATATGTGAGCTGCAGAGTGATGGTGTCATACTGGAAAAGTCTTCAGGATCAGAAGATGTGTAGGCATCATCTGTGGGTTTCTAGGGACAGAAACACTCCCTGATAATGTCATTTCACAGAGTTAGTCAAACTGTACAAAATGTCAAAGAGCCTTCTTGAATGTGTTTCAAATCTTGACATGTGAGTGACCATAAAGTTTTCTGGGCATTCTTCTACTCAGTCTGTGCCCCATTCCCAAACCCAGGGTTGGAGCCCACCATGTCTCAGCAGGGCTACCACCTCACCCCACTATACCACAGAATCAGACACCCCACCATGGGGCGTGTGCCCCAGAGGGAGGTATAGGCAGGTTCCCAGTGTTCTGAATCACCAGTGGTGGGGGGGGGGGGCATCTGCTCATGCACAAAGACAGCTGTGTTCCCCACTGTGAAGCATAGGCTGGATCACTGTCCAGAAGTAAGTTTCACTGGCTGGATGAAAAATGCAGAGAAATTCCATGTTACCGTGAAGCTGGTTGGGGCATATTTGTTGAAAGTAAGGAGACGTTTAATAACTTTTGAACTGACAGTACATCAACGTGGCTGAGGAAATAGTTTATACTATTTATGGCTATCCTCACTTTGCACAGTTCTAGCATGTACACATTTCAGTTGCCATGATTTAGTTTGATAATACCAGTCCCCCAATATTATGGTTCATAGTTCACAGAATATGAACTGTGAATATGAATATGAACCACAGAATATGAACTGTGAATAACTGAATAGAGTACAAACTTGGTTGGTTTGATCTCTGGGTCAGGAAGATATCCTGCAGAAGGGACTGGCTAGGGAAAGGTTACCCACTCCAGTATTCTTGCCTGGAGAATTCCATGGACAGAGGAGCCTGGCAGGCCCTAGCCCATGGGGATGCAAAAAGTCAGCATGACTGAATGACTAACACTTTCATTTTCACACTTTTCACTTTGTTCCTCTCTTCATTCCACAAATCACTACATAAATAACAGGTGCACCATGATCAGTGACCAGGCACATCCCTTCTTCCAAGGTAATTGGTCACTGTGTATCTGGTATGCTGTTTATACACAGACAACAAAAAAGGTAGCTGTGCTGCCTTCTTGTCTGCCAGTGATAAGCCCATGTGACATTTTATAGAAAAGGAATTGTGCCATTTGCAGAGATGTGGATGGACCTACAGAATATTGTACAGAGTGAGATAAGTCAGAAAGAAAAAACAAATACCATATATTAATACATATATGTGTATTCCATGAATAGGAAAATGGTACAGATGATCTTATTTGCAAAACAGAAGTAGAGACACAGACATAGAGAACACACATATGGACACCGAGTGGGTAAGGAGGAGTGGGATGATTGGGAGATTGGGATTGACATATATACACTTTGCTACTGTGTATGAAGTAGACGACTAATGAGCACTGACTGTATAGAACAGGGAACTCTACTCAATGCTATGCGGTGATGTAAATGGGAAGGAAATTCAAAAAAAGAGGGGATATAGGTAAACATATAACTGATTCACTTTGCTGTACAGCAGAAACTAACACAGCATTGTAAAACAACTTTACCTCAATAAAAATCAATTTTAAAAAAGAAATAGAATTCTATTAAAAAAGGAAAGGACTGGCCCACAAATATGCAAGTGCAAAGAAAAAAATAAAGTGATTCTGGAAGCAAAATGTGAATGGGATATAATGGAGTTAGAAAACAACAGTTGATCGGACCATGGGAATGTTGACATTGCCACCATTCAAAGAGATTCTAAATATGTAGCTAAAAGAGCTTAGTGAACACCAATTCACATTAATGAAGAAAGTGTTTTTGACAAAAAAGGAGGCAATATTCTAAAGCAAGTGATGTCAGCAGAACAATTCATATTAAAGGAACTCAGAGATATTTCATGACATTGAAAGAGAAAAGCATAAAATGCTAAAAGCTAATCCAAATTTAGAAAAGGAGATGACAGTTCTCCAAGGCATAGATAGAAAATATGTTTGCTTGTGTGATAAATTATACAAGGAGAAGATGAGACCTATTCAAATAATGCTTGATAAGTTTTTTTAACAACAACAAAAAATTCAATAGTACTCACTGTTTCTAATAGTTTAATTATAGTGTACAAAGGAATATTCGTTTTATTATTTTTCATTTCCAACAGCAAGAGCTTCAATGTTTTAACAAAAACTTAAAGGTCATAGTACAATCATAATTACTGTACTGATAATTAAGACTGTTTTGTATGGTTGTAGTGTACACAAACATTTTTATGGCCCTGTACTATCATCTAACAGGAAGACTGCTGATACATACATATTTGTACAGGGAGAAACTAGGTGACAATAGTCACAAAGAAATACATGTTCATTGAATGTCTATCAGATATAAAATGCGATTCTCGAAGCTGTGGGGAAGAAAAGTGAATTGGATGTGCTTACTACCCTCAAGGATTTCATGGTCTCCTTTAAGAAGATGAGGATTCCACATATAGAAAGCATTTATAATGTAAGGATAGTTCACATTTAAAATGCCACTTTAAAGTAAACACTCTTAAAATAGGGACAAAGTTTTTCTTTAAGGGGAATATTTTGGCCAGGAACTGATCTTGAAAAAAGGGAAATTAAAGTATAAAAAGGGGGTGTATCTTTTCATTTATCAGCATTTAATTTCAAAATTCAATAATGTCCTAATTTATAAGATGCATAAAATAGGATCACGTTTTCTGCTGGCATGATTTTTCTTTAGTTTTGCAGAAGCAAAATGCACCACTCTTTGCTTTGTGTTGGATTTTTAAGCCACCATTAAAAAAATGAGCAATTAAAAAAATATCTTATGGTTCATCAATTTTCTATAAAGCTTTTCAACATCTTTCTGTATGCAAGTCCTTCTTGCTTGACACTCCTATGCAGTTGTAATTCTTAATGACTTTTCTCTCTTTCATTGGTCTAATTCTGCCATATTCTCACTTGTCCATGACTTAAGTTTAACTTGAGCAATTATCCTACCTCATTTTCATAGATGCCATAAGTCTTGCAGTTTGCGATCTGATTTTGTAGCTGCTTTGCACTGCTGTAAGTCTAAATTCTGGCAAGGAACAGAAAATTGTCAAATGAAGGTGATATGATGAGCTACACTGGGGGTCAACAAGCTACAGTCCAGAAATAACTCTGGCCCACTGCTTATTTTTATAAATAAAGTTTTATTAACACACAGTCATGAGCAACCTTTCATACCTCTATTGTGCATGACTGCTTTCAGGCTACAGTGGCAGAGCTGAGTAGCTGTGACAGTGAAAATATGGCCCCAAAGCCCAAAATATTTACTGTCTGGCAGTTTACAGGAAAAACCTTTCAATCCTTACTGTAGACTGATGCTCAGTTCCAGTTCAGTTCAGTTCAGTCGCTCAGTCGTGTCCAACTCTTTGTGACCCCATGAATTGTGGCACGCCAGGCCTCCCTGTCCATCACCATCTCCCGGAGCTCACTCAGACTCACGTCCATCGAGTCCGTGATGCCATCCAACCATCTCATCCTCGGTCGTCCCCTTCTCCTCCTGCCCCTAATCCCTCCCAGCATCAGAGTCTTTTCCAATGAGTCAACTCTTCTCATGAGGTGGCCAAAGTACTGGAGTTTCACCTTTAGCATCATTCCCTCCAAAGAAATCCCAGGGCTGATCTCCTTCAGAATAGACTGGTTGGATCTCCTTGCAGTCCAAGGGACTCTCAAGAGTCTTCTCCAACACCACAGTTCAAAAGCATCAATTCTTCGGCGCTCAGCCTTCTTCACAGTCCAACTCTCACATCCATACATGACCACTGGAAAAAACCATAGCTTTGACTAGATGGACCTTAGTCCGCAAAGTAATGTCTCTGCTTTTAAATATCAGTAAAGGTTTGCGGTTTATGATTCTTGCCTTCATGCCAACTTTAAGAGTTAAAAAAATGCAGTAAATATCTGACCAAGGAGTATCCCTCAATCTTAAAACAATGAAATTTTTATTATATTTCTAGTGATATGAAATGCTATAGTATTTTTAAAAATATTTTTCACACTTTATTTTAGAGAAGAAAGAGCTCCCTATGGTTAGACAGGAAAGGTCCTTGTGAAAGTTGGCATGTCTACAGGATTTCAAAGGATGCACAACACAAAGGGTCAGAACATGCTCTGGAAAAAACAATTTGGATGGCCATTCTCCATAGTTATGGTAATAAACGATAATAAATCACCTTACTGAGATGGCAGAGTATAGTTAGCAGAAGAGATGGATAGAAGCTGGGTCTGATTAAAATATTCCTGATTCCTATAGAGCTAAAGATGTTGGCAACAGTTCCAGTTGGATCATAAAGAAGGCTCAACCCTGAAGAATTGATGCTGTCAAACTGTGGCAGTGGAGAAAACTCTTCAGAGTCCCTTGGATAGCTAGGAGATCAACCAGTCAATCCTAAAGGAAATCAACTCTGAATATTCACTGGAAGGACTGATGCTAAAGCTGAAGCTCCAGTACTTTGGCCACCTGATGCAAAGAGCCGACTCACTGAAAAAGACCCTGATGCTTGGAAAGATTGAGGGCAGGAGGAGAAGGGGGTGACAGCGGATGAGATGGCTGGATGGCAGCACTGATTCAATGGACATGACCTTGAGCAAACTCCAGGAGACAGTGAAGGACAGAGAAACCTGGTGTACTGCAGTCTATGTGGTTGCAAAGAGTCAGACACAACTTAGTGACTGAACAACAACCAGTAATAAAGACATAAGGATGGCTCTGGCAAAAGGTAACCAAGACACCTGCCACCTGCCCCTCTCAAAGTTCCTAATGGGGCACCACCCCAAAGCCCTAGTGGCGGTCAGTGTGTCTAGTTCTTTTCAATTAGTGCTCAGATTTTGGAAGCAAGCCTAAGTGAAATTTCTCTTCCTGGTATTAACAAATCATTGAAGTCCTCCTTTTCAGGAAATCCTCAGGACCCAAAGGAGCAAGCCCTATGCCCTTAGTGATAGAATTTCGGGCGAGGGAGTAGGCCTGGTGGAGGCAGACTTTTTCTCTCCTCAACAAAAAATTCAACTTTCCATAGGGTTACTTGGCCTTTCCTCCTTGAGTTACACATTTAGTCTGAGCCAGTCTCTTTCAAATTAAGGCTCTCTTCAAATGTATGATTGGCCAGCTCCTGGAACACAGCAAACGTGTTCATCTCCAGAAGCCTTATCTCAGCAAGCTGTCTCACTAATGACCACGCTCCTCGCCCACAAGGCCTAGGCAGTGACTAGCGACACAGGTGGTCCACAGGGCTGTGGAGTAGGATCGCAGCCTTCGGATCTGTCTTAGACTTTGTCAGCTGGGAGAGGAGCCCAAACTGAAGCCCAGCAGCTGCCTGTCAAGGGAAGGAGCACCTGCAGTGCCTTGAGTTCCAGGCTGTGCTTCAAAAGCGGCTGCCAGCCCAAGGTGTGAGGTCATACCAGCGGAGCCAGAAGCAGCTTTGCTGACTCTGCTCTGCTTCAAGGCTGCTTAGGGACCCTAAGCTGCTTGGGGAGTGAATTCTGTCCTGCATGTGCCTCTGGGGAATTTGAGTGATGGGTGGGTAGGATTTGGGACTAATGATAGAGTCAGTTCCCTGTTGCTCCAACTTGTTTTGTTTTGTTTTCCAGCAAATATAATTATAGACAGTAGTTTTAAGATGTTTTAACTGCTCCAAAGTTGTTTTCTTCCAAAAATTGGACTGTATGTTGTGGAGAAGGCATTCAAAGTCATTCCCAGTATACATCTGGCTTGAGTCCTGCCCTCACTTCATCTGCCTACTGGTGAATGGGCCAAACTTTTGTTTTTAATCAATTTTTATTGGAGGACAGTTGCTCTGAGCTTCCCTGGTAGCTCAGTGGTAGAGAATCTGCCTGCAATGCAGGAGACCTGTGTTCGATCCCTGGGTCAGGAAGATCCCCTGGAGAAGGAAATGGCAACCCACTCCAGGATTCTTACCTGAGAAATCGCATGGACAGAGGGGCTTGGTGAGCTACAGTCCATGGGGTCACAAAGAGTCAGACACTACTTAGCTAACAATAACAAAAACAAAGATGCTTTACAATGTCGTAATAGCCTCTGCTGTAGAGCAACATGAATCAGCCATACATACATACATACATACATATATATATATATCTCCCCTCTTTTGGATTTCCTTCCCATTTAGGTCACCAGAGGGGCACTGAGTAGAGTTCCCTAGGCCATACAGTAGGTTCTCGTTAGTTACCTATTTTATACATAGTATCAATGGCTTAGTGGTTAAGAATCTACCTCCCAATGCAGTAGACAATGGTTCAGTCCCTCTGTTGGGAATATCCCCTGAAGAAGGGGATATTGCCTGGGAAATATCCCATGGACAGAGAAGCCTGGTGAGCTATAATTCATAGGGTTGCAAAGAGTCATACACGACTGAGCGTGCACACACATCAATGGTGTATGTGTGTTAATTCCAATCTCCCAATTCATCCCCTCCTCCTTCCCCTCCTTGGTGTCCATACATTTATTCTCTATGTCTGTGTGTTGCAGAAACCAGTACTTGAGAAACCAAGAACCACACTCAGAGAGTTGGAGAATTCAGCTTTCTTACACTGGTGGGCCCAGAGGAGATAACACTCCAAGCTCTGAGCCCCGAACAAAGGGATTACAGAGTTTTTTATAGACAGACGATAGTGGGCGACACTAGCTGTTAATAGGCTGGTTTAAACTAAGGGGTTTCTCTCGTGCGGGAACAGCAGTCAAGATGGGGAGAGGGTACCTGACCTTTACACAGACAGGCATGATTAAACAAGTTTTCAGGGCCCAGGCAATTGCAAAGAGCAGGACAAGGGTGAGTGAGATAAACTCCAGTTCCTAGTATTGCAAGTCCGCACTTTCTGAGACTATGTGACCTACGTGATCTACGTGGTCTAGAGTTTGCGAGGGGCAAGCTGAGTTACAGAGGCAAAAGGAGACGGAGGTTATGTCAAATTTTAACTTTTCCTCTTCATGTGTCTCTGCTTCTGTTTTGCAAACAAG
Organism: Ovis canadensis; assembly: GCF_042477335.2. Taxonomy (NCBI): domain Eukaryota; kingdom Metazoa; phylum Chordata; class Mammalia; order Artiodactyla; family Bovidae; genus Ovis; species Ovis canadensis. The sequence goes on from NC_091249.1 coordinate 77,468,132, forward strand.
ATCATCTATACCACTTTTCTAGATTCCACATGTATGTGTTTGTATGTACAATAGTTGTTTTTCTCTTTCTGACTTAAATTTTCAGGGCACTTGTAACCACTTCTCCCTGGCCATCCCAGACCCTATGACTTCTTCCTGCTCAAACACGTTTATCACACCAGCCATCTTCCCTACTGGCCTGAAAGCTCTTTATGAGCAGAGACTGTCCTGCTCGGCTTTATATATTCTTTATTTCCTAGTATTAGGACGTGCTGGTACTGCATGCTGTGTGACACAGGCCAAATGGCTTTGCCACTCTAATCCTCAGTTTTCTTTACTATAAAATGAGGGAGCTGAAAAAAATGGTCCCTTAAGTCCCATCCAGCTTTTACGCAGGGCAAAATACTACCCAATTTGGCTCTTATTAGCTATGTTACTATAGACAAGTTTTTACCTTCTGAGACCACTTTCATTTTTGGAAAGAGGAATAATACCCATTCCCTGTAAGCTATATGCATATTAAATATTTATTATTACATAATTACTAAGGGCTGCTTTCCTTTCCATAAATAAATGCAAGAAAGCTGTAAAATGAGATCTATCATTTTTTCCATAATCCAGATGATAAAACATGCTCAAGGAAATGAAGTAACTGCTCCAGGATTACATGGTTAGGAAATAGACAAGTTAGCTTTTAAACCTAAGCAGCCTCCAGGGCAGCCTCTGTTGTCTTTACTGAGTTTGCATGAGAAATGAGTAATTTACAAGCCAGCATCACAATAGCCCCCAAATTGGCAACCATTCTTTTTGCCAAGAACAAAGTCCATGATGTATCAAAGGGCATTTAAGGTTTTCTCAGTTACCTGACCTTGACTTTAACCTTCAACTTCCATGTTCTTTAAACATAACTTGGACCCAGGCTACTTATTTTCAAGGCTTCCCTGATGGTTCACTTGTTAAAAATCCACCTGTCAATGCAGGAGATGTTGAGTTTGATCCAAAGGTCCGGAAGATCACCTGGAGAAGTAAATGGCTATCCACCCCAATATTCTTGCCTGGGAAATCCCATGGAAAGAGGATTCTGGTGGGCTACAGTCCATGGGGTTTGCAAGAGTCAGACACAACTTAGCGACTAAACACTAACAATTTGTTTTTAAACTGTGAATAGAAAATACCTTTGTTTATACTGGGTTCTTACTAAAATGCATCTTACCATTTTTATATAAAGTCTCCTGGTAGAAACCTTTCCCCCTCTTTGTCTTCCTAACTCAAAGGATCATATTTCTAGGAAAACTTGTCTCATTACCATTCCCTTCACTTTCCCAAAAATGTGATTCAGTGATTCTCATACAAAGAAAGTTCAGCAGAGGGAGACATTGCTATGGGCTGGTAAGGACTGGGAGTACATCCTGAATGGGAAGGGACAGAAGCAAGGCAGGAAGAATTCTTTTGGACAATGGCACAATTTCTAAAGAAGAGACTTCTGCATTCCTCATTTGTTATTTGTCAAACTAACTGGGATGTGGGATAAATAACCTGAGTAGAAGATAGTTGAGATCATATTTTAAAAAGCTTTGAATATCAGGATAAGGAATCCAGACTTCAACCTGTGGCTCAGCTTTGTTCTGGGGGCTCTCAAGCCATGTGCCTCACCTGGAGTGCTCGTTAAAAGCAAAGGTTATGGATCCATTCCAGTCCTACTGAATCCTAGTTTCACAGTTTCATAGTTTAATAAGCACCCTAGAGGACTCTAGGCACCTTGCAGTTTGAGAAACTGCATCACAGAATTTGGGAGAATACTGTTTGTGAAAGGACCTTCAAGTTAGAATGGCAGTGGGGACTTATTGAGGAAGATGGTTCTGGTAGCAATTTGGACCAGGGACTGGAGAAAGCAGTGAACCCATTGAGGGCTCCAGCAACTGTCCTCAAAGATTATGATTCCAGACTGCCCTTGATGGTTGACTATGAGCAGATCTTGATTGCTAGAATCCTGTCATCTCCAATAAATGACATTTTTCAAGTTTCAGTTAGTCTTCCCACAAGCTGTAAGGTTGTCCAGGTACTACAAAATGCATGGTCTAAAGACTAACTTTTGACTAGAACTGAGATCTCTTGATGTCAGATGAGGACTTTTTTGACAAGTGACAACCAGGGGACTAAGGCTATATGTCCTTTTTATCAAAAATAAAGAACAAACATCTAGATCTCCCAGGGTACATTGCAGTGAAGCTTTTAGTTGCAATGAAAATCCCCAAGTTATGCCCTGTACTTGACTAAATGTATAGAAATTGGCAAAGTGGACAGCTAGAAATGTATGTTCTCTGAATTATACTGCAGGGAGCCTAGAAAAGGCTGAAGGAACCCCCCTGGCTTTGCTGGGATCATAAAACGAAGGCAGATAAAGCCAGTTCTGAATATTTCTTCAAATGCTACTCAGTGAGTAAAGAGAACAGAACCCTGATGGAAAGCGTATATGACTCAGCATCATTAGTGTTTCCTTAAGTTTGGTACAGCCTGAATTTTTAGGGAATCAGAGGGGTGGGAATGGTAATGAGAGATTAAAGGGAACAAAGGATTGTATCACAGTGATTTTCAGTTTTTCCTTTCCATCAGGCCACTTTGTCTCAAGCCAGATAAAATGCAGGATCAATAAAATAGCAAGTCATCTACTCCCTACTCCCTTCCCAGTTACATATTGCATCTGAATCCCTTCAAAATCATATTTCTTTTACAGTTATTGGTCCACACTTTAAATTGACCATCTATATCCATTAAATGGAGATTTACTCAGGCTTCAAGGGCTGGAATCATTAGAAACAGAGATTGATGAGAAATAGCCTCTGGCTTAGTCAGACATTAACTCCATTTTGTTTATCAGGATCACTCTTAAGTATAGCATTTTTGGTATAACCATTTCATTGGGAACAGAGATAGACAGTGAGTGATTATTGGAAGACAACTATCTCTGAATACTTAGCCCCTGAACATCGAGTACCAATACCTCATACAAGGTAATTACTTCAGTGGTATGAATGAATGGTAGGAATCAATCACTCCAAGGAAATCATATTTTAAAAGTCATAAATTTTGATCTAAGTCAAAGAGTCAGACACGATTGACTGACTGAACTGAACTAAAGTCTAAGACAAGGAAAATATAACATAAATAAGTTCCTCCTTATCAGTAACTACTTTAAATATAAACAGATTTAACTCTCCAAAGAAGAAACAGAGATTGTTCCGCTGAGGGCCAGACAACCACTACCAGCTCTGTGGTTCAGGGATATTACTTAGCCACTCTGTAACTCGTTTTCTTATCCTAAAATAAAGATTATGAAAGTTTTCCTGATCAACTTTATTGTGAGGATGATGAGTGAACACATGGAATGTCTAGGATAATAGCCTGCCATGCAGCAAGCTCTCACTTAAATCTGCTATTTTGGATGATGCTACTGTCATGGAGGGATTGGGGACAGGAGGAGAAGGGGACAACAGAGGATGAAATGGCTGGATGGCATCACTGACTCGATGGACGTGAGTCTGAGGGAACTCCGGGACTTGGTGATAGACAGGGAGGCCTGGCGTGCTGCTATTCATGGGGTCTCAAAGAGTTGGACACGACTGAGTGACTGAACTGAACTGAACTGTCATGTTGAATGAGAGAATGCTAATCTCTTCCTTCTGCTTGTAAGATACAAAAAAAAAAAGAGGAAAGGGTATTTCTCTTAACACACTACAGTGGGTGGTCAATAAAAGACTATCGAATAAATATATTAATTAAGTTAATGTCTGTGGATAAAAGAGAAAAGGAATATCAGCCTGAGGCATCAAGAAAACAACAGCATGGAATAAATCAGTGTGAAACAAGAAAAAATGGTATTGGCAGAATGGATTTTTCTAAAAAAAGTATCAAAATTATTTAGTTCTAGAACCAAAGACATAAAAAGGGCAAAAGGTTTATGACATGGGATTTGACAGTGATTTCTCAGATATGACACCAAAGACTCAGGCAGCAAAACAAAAAATAGACCAATTGGACTTCATACATTTTAAAATATGCATTAAAAGATACTATCAACAGAATGATAAAGTAATCCAAAGAGTAGAAGAAAATATTTGTAAATCATATATCTGATAAGGGATTAATATTCAGAATATATAGAGAACTCCCAAAACTCAACAACAAAAAAAACAAACAACCCAATTGCAAAATGGGCAAAGGCCTTGACTAGATATTTCTCCAAATAAGACATGTAAGTGACCAATAAACACATGGAAAGATGCTCAACATTACTATTTTTAGGGAAATGCAAATCAAAACCACAATGAGATACCACCTCACATCATTAGGATGGCTATTATCAAAATATACAAATAGAAGTGTTGGGAAGGACATGGAGAAACTGGGATCCTTGTGCACTCTTGGTGGTACTGTAAAATGGTATAACCACTGTGGAAAACAGTATGGAGGTTCCCCAAAGAATAAAAATTTGAGTTTTCATATGATCCACAATGTCACTTCTGGAGATAAGCCCAAAAGAATTGAAAGCAGGGTCTCAGGGAGGTATTTATACACCCATTTCCATAGTATGTTATATCTGTATCACATACCCATAACATGCAAGAACAAGGATACTCCATTTCTCTGGTATTCTTTCCATAAACTCACAATCCCAGGCTAATCTTGAGAAAACAATGAGACACAATTGGATTGAGGAATATTTTACACCTGGCCAGTATTCCCCAAGACTCTCAAAGCCATGAAAAGCAAGGAAACACTCAGAAGTTGGCAGGAACCAGAGGAGATGGAGGAGATGATGGCAAAACACAGCATGGTATCTGTGCTGCTCTGGATCCTAGAAAACAAAAGACACCAGTGCAGAACGGCTAGACCCAGACAAAGTTGAAACTATACTTAACAGTGAATATCAGCTTCTGTTTGACGATGTATCACAGTAATGTAAGAAATCAACAATGAGGGGTATATATGAGAATTCTCTTTCCAATTTTCACAATTTTTCTATAAATTGGACATTATTCCCAAACAATAAGTTTAGCTTAAAAACTAATTAAAATATTCAGTTATTTACTAATTGGTATACCATGGTATTTAATATTTATCCCTACAAAACAATGGGTTACACTGAGTTCAAACTCTCTGATAAATGAAAAGCAAAATACTTTTTAAAAGAGCCCCAGATTAAACCACTGAGGATTATTTACCATAAATTACACAACACATCCTGCAATCTACTCTTGAATAAGATACACTGCATCACAAAATACTGGAAACAGTGAAACAGTAATACCTGGGTGTCTTAATTTGTGACCTTAAGTTAATTTCTAAGACAAAACTGGGCCCTAGAGATATTTCTTAAAGCTATAGCAACTACATTAATTGTATATTTCTAATATCCAAGAACATGTCATTTTTTGTCTGTTTTTACTGGCTTAGTCTTGTCTTTGTCAATAACTTAGACATGCCACACAGCCCAGCAAAACTATCTGTTATCATAATATAGTGCCAGCCATTTGTTTGCTTTGCTTTTTTTCTGCAGAGAGAGGAATACTTGGTGTTCAAGTATAGACATTTTTTTTGTCTGTGAGTGGAGAAGGAAATGGCAACCCACTCCAGTGTTCTTGCCTGGAGAATCCCAGGGATGGGGGAGCCTGGTGGGCTGCCGTCTATGGGGTCGCACAGTGTCGGACACGACTGAAGTGACCCAGCAGCAGAACAAAAGTAGCTCAGAACAGAGGAAACCATGGAAGCAAAAGACAAAAGTGAGTGTGTGAGAGAAAGAGATGGAGTAATCTCTTTCATTATTTCTAACCCATTGTAGCCTCTTGTAGTTCTAAAATACATTTAAACACACCAGTACACAGAATAGACTGATCTCTCTCAGCTGCTTAGGGACATAAAAAGCATAGAAATATAAACTGAGAATTTGAAATAATTCAAACTACTGCTTCCTCAAAGATCAATGAGTGTACAAGTTAAAAATGAGATAAATGACTAATTCCTGAAACCCAGACATCTCCTGATTAATGCACTGTCGCCATTACAGATGAAGTCATAAGGGTCAGTGAGGTTGAATTATTAGGCTCTGACCACATAACTGATAAGTGATGGATACAGGATTAAAACTTATTTCTTTTATTTCAGGACCCACAGTCCAACTTTAAACCATACTGATTCTAAATACAGTGAGTGATATTACTGGTCATACAGGTAGTCTCCGTTAAAATTAGGATTAACAGCAATCTTCAGTCATCATACAGAGACACATCTGATCTTTTTCCCTCTGAAAGTGCAGTTGCTGTCAAAAAGTATGAATATTTGAATCAACACTATGTTAAACTGCTTTCTGTAACACTTGCATCAATTGCTGAACAAGTGTCACACACTTATCACAGCCTCTCTTGCAACAAATATTATTGTAGCCCTTTTCAGTCACGTGACATACCTTGTTTTCATTTGTATTTCTTGATTACATATGTGGCTGGATGTATTCATATGTATTGGCTTTTTATAGTCATGCGTTTGTTTTATTTTTATTTGGCTCTTCCAAGTGATTTGGTTTTATGATCATCACTCATGGCTCATTACTTTCAAATCAGTTATTGAATGCCGACCCTGATGCTGGGAAAGAGTGAAGGCGGGAGGAGAAGGGGCCGACAGTGGATGAGATGGTTGGATGACATCACCGACTCAATGGACATGAGTTTAAGTAAACTCTGGGAGCTGGTGATGGACAGGGAGGTCTGGCGTGCTGCAGTCCATGGGGTCGCAAAGAGTCGGACATGACTGAGAAACTGAACTGAACTGAATCCTAAGTCAGATATTTTTCCAGATGCCAGGATTACACTGGTAAACAGAATAGTTTTAATCTATGTCTTATGGAATTTACAAACCAATGGAGAAACCATTGAACAAATGATGAGAGAAATGAGGAGCATACACTAGGAGGACCTGTTGTGATCTGGAGTTCAGGAAAGACATCCTGAAGATGTGACTGAGATCAAAAACATAAATAAAATGTAGCTGGATAAAGGGAGAGGGCCAGTAACAACAAGTACAACAACTCTAAGATAATGTCAATATCTTTTATTGATTTGAAAGAGTTTAGCGAGCTTTGTTTTTCCTGATAGATATCTTCAGTCTATATTAAGGGTATTAATCTTTAATGTCATTTGTTATCAACATCATTTATCCTTTTCCTTACACTTTAATTTGGGGTATTTTCACTCAGAAATGTTTTTGCTTCCACACAAATTATAATAAATGATCCTTTATTTTTTGTGTATATTTTAATATACTTCATAACTTTATCTCTGCTACAAAACCTAATATTCTCCAGCTCATAGATCAGCGCCATCTATTTTATTCATCTTAATTCCTCTTCTAGTTGAAACCATTTCCCCATTTCTTTATCTTCACTTTCTTTGGAATTGTAATGAAAACTGACCTTTTCCAGTCCTGTGCCCACTGCTGAGTTTTCCAAATTTGCTGGCATATTGAGTGCACCACTTTCACAGCATCATCTTTCAGGATTTGAAACAACTCAACTGGAATTCCATCACCTCCACTAGCTTTATTCGTAGTGATGCTTTCTAAGGCCCACTTGACTACACATTCTAGGATGTCTGGCTCTAGATTAGTGATCACATCATCATGATTATCTTGGTCATGAAGATCTTTTTTGTACATTTCTTCTGTGTATTCTTGCCACCTCTTCTTTATATCTTCTGCTTCTGTTAGGTCCAGACCATTTCTGTCCTTTATCGAGCCCATCTTTGCATGAAATGTTCCCTTGGTATCTCTAATTTTCTTGAAGAGATCTCTAGTCTTTCCTATTCTGTTGTTTTCCTCTATTTCTTTGCATTGATCGCTGAAGAAGGCTTTCTTATCTCTTCTTGCTATTCTTTTGAAGTCTGCATTCAGATGCTTATATCTTTCCTTTTCTCCTTTGCTTTTTGCCTGTCTTCTTTTCACAGCTATTTGTAACACCTCCCCAGACAGCCATTTTGCTTTTTTGCATTTCTTTTCCATGGGGATGGTCTTGATCTCTGTCTCCTGTCCAATGTCATGAACCTCATTCCATAGTTCATCAGGCACTCTATCTATGAGATCTAGGCCCTTAAATCTATTACTCACTTTCACTGTATAATCATAAGGGATTTGATTTAGGTCATACCTGAATGGTCTAGCGGTTTTCCCTACTTTCTTCAATTTAAGTCTGAATTTGGCAATAAGGAGTTCATGATCTGAGCCACAGTCAGCTCCTGGTCTTGTTTTTGTTGACTGTATAGAGCTTCTCCATCCTTGGCTGCAAAGAATATAATCAGTCTGATTTCGGTGTTGACCATCTGGTGATGTCCATGTGTAGAGTCTTCTCTTGTGTTGTTGGAAGAGGGTGTTTGCTATGACCAGTGCATTTTCTTGGCAAAACTCTATTAGTCTTTGCCCTGCTTCATTCCACATGCCAAGCCCAAATTTGCCTGTTACTCCAGGTGTTTCTTGACTTCCTACTTTTGCATTCCAGACCCCTATAATGAAAAGGACATCTTTTTTTGGGTGTTAGTGCTAAAAGATCTTGTAGGTCTTCATAAAACCGTTCAACTTCAGTTTCTTCAGCATTACTGGTTGGGGCATAGATTTGGACAACTGTGATATTGAATGGTTTGCCTTGGAGATGAACAGAGATCATTCTGTCGTTTTTGAGATTGCATCCAAGTACTGCATTTCAGAGTCTTTTGTTGACCATGATGGCTACTCCATTTCTTCTGAGGGATTCCTGCCCGCAGTAGTAGAAATGATGGTCATCTGAGTTAAATTCACCCATTCCAGTCCATGTTAGTTTGCCGATTCCTAGAATGTCGACGTTAACCCTTGCCATCACTTGTTTGACCACTTCCAATTTGCCTTGATTCATGGACCTGACATTCCAGGTTCCTATGCAATATTGCTCTTTACAGCATCGGATCTTGCTTCTATCACCAGTCACATCCACAACTGGGTATTGTTTTTTCTTTGTCTCCATCCCTTCATTCTTTCTGGAGTTATTTCTTCACTGATCTCCAGTAACATATTGGGCACCTAATGACCTGGGGAATTCCTCTTTTGGTATCCTATCATTTTGCCTTTTCCTACTGTTCATGGGGTTCTCAAGGCACAAATACTTAAGTGGCTTGCCATTCCCTTCTCCAGTGGACCACATTCTGTCAGTAATCTCACATGCTAGTAAAGTAATGCTCAAAATTCTCCAAGCCAGGCTTCAGCAATACGTGAACCGTGAACTCATTGATGTGCAAGCTGGTTTTAGAAAAGGCAGAGGAACCAGAGATCAAACTGCCAACATCGCTGGATCATGGAAAAAGCAAGAGAGTTCCAGAAAAACATCTATTTCTGCTTGATTGACAATGCTAAAGCCTTTGACTGTGTGGATCACAATAAACTGTGGAAAATTCTGAAAGAGATGGGGATACCAGACCACCTAACCTGCCTCTTGAGAAATCTGTATGCAGGTCAGGAAGCAACAGTTAGAACTGGACATGGAACAACAGACTGCTTCCAAATAGGAAAAGGAGTACATCAAGGCTGTATATTGTCACCCTGCTTATTTCACTTCTATGCAGAGTACATCATGAGAAATGCTGGACTGGAAGAAACACAAGCTAGAATCAAGATTGCCTGGAGAAATATCAATAACCTCAGATATGCAGATGACACCACCCTTATGGCAGAAAGCGAAGAGGAGCTAAAAAGCCTCTTGATGAAAGTGAAAGAGGAGAGTGAAAAAGTTGGCTTAAAGCTCAACATTCAGAAAACGAAGATCATGGCATCTGGTCCCATCACTTCATGGCAAATAGATGGGGAAACAGTAGAAACAGTGTCAGACTTTATTTTTTTGTGCTCCAAAATCACTGCAGATGGTGACTGAAGCCATGAAATTAAAAGATGCTTACTCCTTGGAAGAAAAGTTATGACCAAGCTAGATAGTATATTCAAAAGCAGGGACATTACTTTGCTGACTAAGTTCCATCTAGTCAAGGCTATGGTTTTCCCAGTGGTCATGTATGGATGTGAGAGTTGGACTGTGAACAAGGCTGAGCACCGAAAAATTGATGTGTTTGAACTGTGGTGTTGGAGAAGACTCTTGAGGGTCCCTTGGACTGCAAGGAGATCAACCCTGGGATTTCTTTGGAAGGAATGATGCTAAAGCTGAAGCTCCAGTACTTTGGCCACCTCATGCGAAGAGTTGACTCATTGGAAAAGACTCTGATGCTGGGAGAGATTGAGGGCAGGAGGAGAAGAGGACGACCCAGGATGAGATGGCTGGATGGCATCACGAACTCGATGGATGTGAGTCTGAGTGAACTACGGGAGATGGTGATGGACAGGGAGGCCTGGTGTGCTGCGATTCATGGGGTCGCAAAGAGTCGGACATGACTGAGCGACTGAACTGAACTGAACTTATCTTCATTACCACTACTATCAATACAGTATGTGTTAGCTATTGTTGTGTAACAAACTAACTTAACACCTAATAAAGGAAAAGTGAAAGTCACTCAGTCATGTTTTTGCTAACCCATGGACTATATAGTCCATGGAATTCTCCAGGCCAGAATACTGGAGTGGGTAGCCTTTCCCTTCTCCAGGAGATCTTCCCAACCCAGGGATTGAACCCAGGTCTCCCGTACTGCAGGCAATTTCATTACCAGCTGAGCTACCAAGGAAGCCCAATAGGAAGGCCAATATAATTTATTATTGTTCAGAAGTCTATGGTTTTCCTGGATGTTTCTGGTGATTTGAGCTGGACTGGCAGGGCTCAGTTAGACATCTGGGTTCAGCTCTAGCTAGTAATGTAGTTCTGTGCAGGCCTCTTAGATGTCTGGGACCTCGGCTTGGTCAACTTGGCTTATTGAGCTCTCCTGCAGCTCTGTTGACCTCCATCCTGCAGCGGGCAGCTGGACTTGCTCTTGCAGTTGAGGCAGAATTCCAAGAAAAGGAGCAAAAATGTGTAAGGCTTTGGCTGAAACCGAAACAACATTATTTCCACCACATATTATTTGATAAGGCAAACCCCCAAATTAGTTTTATACACAGAAGATAAGGAAATAAACTATCTCCTCATGGGCTGCTGCTGCTGCTGCTAAGTCGCTTCAGTTGTGTCCAACTCTGTGCGACCCCATAGACTGCAGCCCACCAGGCTTCCCCGCCCCTGGGATTCTCCAGGCAAGAACACTGGAGTGGGTTGCCATTTCCTTCTCCAATGCATGAAAGTAAAAAGTGAGAGTGGGAGAGGCCATCAAATTACAAAGGAAATGAATGCAAGAAGTGATGAAGGATTTGGGGTTACTTTTGAAATCTACCATAACCACCAAGGTTATGAGGGCAGGGGATTCAGGAGAAGGGGGCAATAGAGGGTGAGATGGTTGGATGGCATCATCTTCTCAGTGGACATGAGTTTGAGCAAACTGTGGGAGATAGTGAAGGACAGGAAGCCTGGAGTGCTGCAGTCCATGGGGTTGCAGAGTCAGACACCACTTAGCTACTGAACAACAAAACCATTAAATGGAATTTTTGTTTCCTTATTTTAATTGGTTTAAACTTCCTCTTCCTTCAAGGTTCAATTTAAATTCACTGATTAATATTTCATATTGCACATCCAATACCTAATACTTAGCATGTATTTCACCAAACACTATTCCAAACATTTTGGGCCCTTAACTGAGTTAATTCTCACAAGAAAATGTGAGATAGGTACTATTATTGCTCCCATTTTATAGGTGAAGGAGGGGTTCTGAAGTAACTTTTCTCAAGGACTCAGAGCTAGAATGTCGAGCCTAAATGCACATTTAAGCATAACAAAGAAGTTCATGGTTTAACCTCTGAGTTTTACTTTCTTAAAAATCTAAGCTCTTTATGGAAAGCCATGAAAAATGTTATATTAAATCAAAGTAGCCATATACCACTTTCTTCTAAATCAAATAACATTTTTAATTAGTTTATATAGTATAAACTGAGGGACAGGAGTCATTGATTCTAAGAGTCTCCAACACTGATAATACTATCCATTCATGTACTTTCTTTCTACAAATTAGAAGTAAAACCACATTTACTCAGTTTTTAAACAAGTTTTTGGTCTTTTTTCATGGCAGTGTGGTTAGAGAAATCCTTGCTCTAAAATAGGTAAGGTAAGATTAGTCTTGTTATTATAATATATTGGGTTGGCCAAAACAGTTTATTTGGGTTTTTGCATAGGATGTTGTAGAAAAACCAGAGCAAATTTCTTGGCCAACCCAATATTTCAGTTCTTTGAGATCAGAAATTAGGTCTTCTATGACTGCCTGTGTCCCCTGTGTGTATAAAGGATGATAAATATAATTGTGGAACTAGAGACTCTTAGAGGTCATCTGGTACAAACTTTATAAGAGAAAAACAGACCCATAGAAGAGGTTTGGCTCCAAACCACTTGAACAACTGGTGACACTTTTTGGTCTAAACCCTGTTCTGTCTATTCCCAGCTCAGAGATCCTTTCCCATCTTTGCCTGATGCACTTGAATACAAAGGAGTAGTATTTCCTTTCCTTTATATACAGTGCTATAGGTGTTTGGTTTGGTCTTTTTCTATAACTCATAAACTTGCTGGACTCAGCGCTCCTGGGAGTGTTAAAGCAGAATGCGCTTATTTACTTTTATCTTTTGTACTATTTTCCTTCTTCTTTATGATCCTGGCTTCTGTGTGACAGAAACACATAAAAATTGGCATAAAAGTAGGAAAATGTGCCCCAGATGCTGTATTAACTGTAAGATAAGTTTAAATGCCTCCAAAACAGGGTCTGGTCTCTTTTGTGTCAGCTCCCAAAGCAGCTCATCCTGAAGTTTTCTCTTTGTCTCTAATACAGGGACATGGTGTGGAGCAAAGACTCCACCAACCAACCAATGGCTTCACAATAGGTCAGATTGGGCAGCTGTTAAGTCTGGGCAGATAGGCAGCAAGAAGAAAAACCAGAACTCTGGTTCTGTCTCAGAAAACACTGTTGAAAACCATCTGGGAGTGGATTTCATCCCTGGGACCCTGGTAGGACCAGAGAAACAGATTTTTTTGGCAAAGGTGGGAAGTAATAAGGTCATATCTAGGACTTCCCTGCTGGTCCAGTGGTTAAGAATCTGCCTGCCAGTGCAGGGGACATGGGTTTGATCTCTAGTCCAGGAAGATTCCACATGCCGCGGGGCAACTGGGCCCTTGCTCCACAACTGTTGAGCCCATGCACCGCAATAAGAGAAGTCACTGCAATGAGAAGCCCATGGACCACAACTAGAGAGGAGTCCCTGTTTACTGCAACTTGAGAAAAGCCAGTGCAGTCAAAATTACATAAATAAATTTTTAAAAGCACATTGTAACATCAAATTAAAAGCAAACAAATAAGATTCTGTCTGGAACTGGTGTTTTCAAAGCTCCTTTTTTGTCTAAGGGATTCAAAGAAGGGCTCACCAGCACTGCCATGCTCCCTAACCTCTCCGCCATCCTCCAGGGTTGCATGCCTGGCTCCATTCTCATCATAATCACAGTCACGAGTCACCCTGCATCACCACTGCCCTACCTACGGCCCTCCAGTACCTCCGCACTGGATGTACGAGCTCCGACCCCAAGTTCACAGGGCTGTTCTCCTATGGTCCCTGCTCCTCTTCTGCCCCTCAACTCTCTCCATCCTCATCAGTTCAGTTCAGTTCAGTCGCTCAGTCGTGTCCGACTCTTTGCGACCCCAGGAATCACAGCACGCCAGGCCTCCCTGTCCATCACCAACTCCCGGAGTTCACTCAGACTCACGTCCATCGAGTCCATGATGCCATCCAGCCATCTCATCCTGGGTCATCCCCTTCTCCTCCTGCCCCCAATCCCTCCCAGCATCAGAGTCTTCTCCAATGAGTCAACTCTTCACATGAGGTGGCCAAAGTACTGGAGCTTCAGCTTTAGTATCATTCCTTCCAAGGAAATCCCAGGGCTGATCTCCTTCAGAATGGACTGGTTGGATCTCCTTACAGTCCAAAGGACTCTCAAGAGTCTTCTCCAACACCACAGTTCAAAAGCATCAATTCTTCGGCGCTCAGCCTTCTTCACAAACCTCCTGCAGTTTCTCAAGGGCTTTGTGCTCTTCCTACCCTCCACATCTCCACATGTGCTGCTCCTTCCAACTAGAACTTTTTATTTTTCTCTCCTTCCCTATCCTACCCCCATTTGTAAACTGCAACCTACAAAAATCTTCTTGGAAGGCTGTATGACACAGGCTTTTACTCCCTTTCCCTGGATTCTGCCCCATAATCCCATAGCAGCTTGGACCCCTTTACTATAAGGCTTCCCTGGTGGCTCAGATGGTAAAGCATCTGCCTACAATGCGGGACACCCAGGTTCAGTCCCTGGGTCAGGAAGATCTCCTGGAGAAGGAAATGGCAACCCACTTCAGTACCCTTGCCTGGAAAATCCCATGGATGGAGGAGCCTGGTAGGTTACAGTCCATGTGGTCACAAAGAGTCGGACATGACTGAGTGACTTCTCTCTCTTTGTTATAACTAAGGAAACATAAGATATCAGTTTGTGAAATGTGCCAAATTATGTTATAATATGTATCTCTACCATCTAGCATGATGACAGAGGTCAGTATAAGTTAGCAGTTAAGGTAGTCAACCCCCTGTACTTAATTCCTGGCTCTATCACTTACTGTGTGTGTGCTGAGTTGCTTCAGATGTGTCCAACTCTTTGAGACCCTATGGACTATAACCCACCAGGCTCCTCTGTCCATGGGGACTCTCCAGGCAAGAATACTGGAGTGGGTTGCCATGCCCTTCTCCAGGGGATCTTCCCAACCCAGGGATCGAACCTATTACTTACATAAATTTGAGAATTTTCACTTAACCTCTCCAAATCTTGGTTTCCTCATCTACAAAACAAGAATAATCAATGGACCTACATCTTTGGGCTATGTTGAGAACTACAAATTAACTCATGTAAAGTTCCTAGTGGGGATTCCCAGGTGGCATTAATGGTAAAGAACATGCCTGCCAATGCAGGAGGTGTAAGAGACGTAGCTTCAATCCCTAGGTCCAGAAGGTCCCCTGGAGGAAGGCGTGGCAACCAGCTCCAGTATTCTTGACTTGAGAATCCTATGGACAGAGGAGCCTGGTGGGCTACAGTCCATGGGGGTCACAAAGAGTCAGACACGACTGAACAACATTGAACTTAACTTACTTAAAGTTCCTAGTACTGTGCTTAAGTCCTCAAATGTTAGCTGTTATTATTAAGATGCTCATTGGTCAAAAACAGTGTATGAATAAAAAGCTAAAATTTTTGCCCTAGGTCTTAATGAACTTGCTGTTTAACCTGAATAAATCAATCCCCCTTTCTAGGTTTTAGGTTCTTCATCAGGAACCTTAGAAGCCTCAGCAAAATTATTTCTAAACGGCTATACAGAGACTGGCAGGAAACTATTCCAGGCAGAAAACACTGGCAGTTCTGTTATTTAATTATCTTCCCCAAAACCTTTCATCTAGGTGAGTGATTTGACAAATGAGAATAATAAAGCCAAGAGAGGTAAGGTGACGTGCCTAAAATCTTATAGACAAATGGAAGAAAAAAATCTAAAACCTGAGCTTAACAACCCAAGGCTAATATCTTTTCTCACTGCTATTATATCAGATTTTATCTTGAACAGAAGGAGTCTCACTTAATCTCTGTCACATCATGTTGTATGTAGGCAAAATAAGAATTTTCTTAAGATTATAGACTTTCAGAACTACGATGAACTTTAAAATATATTCTGATTCTACAAATGTAGCCACTGAGGTCTCAAAAGATGAAGTTCATTCAAGGTCACACAGCATCACTGTGGGCTGCCTCTCATGGCCAACATAACCTTGATGGGTCTTTATTGGCTCATGGCCTTGATTTGCCTTGAATATAAATTATTTCTTATATGTTATATGCTTTAATCAAGGATCAATTCCATATAACCAACTAAGTAGAGAAAATAATCTGAAGTGGAACATTTTGTAAATGACATTTGCTGCTATTAAGCAAGGATTTAAGGAGTCTCAAAACATGGATAATGGGTAGGACTCAATGTTTCCATTACATGTTAATCATTTTTTTTTTCAATGACAAATTTTTGAGTGCTGAATATGTGCTAGATCCTGGGATCTTAGGTACCTGGGATACTAAAATGGATTTTTAAAAGTCTCTTGCGTATTATAAAGTATTCATTTCTTGTCATGATTCATTATCTAGCCTTGAGGCATGGACTACTCTAGCTAATTTTAAACGTGTTACCAAAATGGTTGAGCCAATGATTTAAAAAGCTTGGTATTTGTGATGTCAAGTATGTATGAAGATGCTTAGTGGATGATGGTTGGCTGATACTCCTTGGTACTGGAGTAACATCATCAAGTCCCATTTGGTTTGAACATTTGGTTTTCTCCTGATCCAGGCCCAAAGATGGTATCCCTAGCCCTGGTCAGTTAGAGGACGCTCTTGTCTAGAAAAGGTGGACCTACCTTTCACAAAGACACATTCCATCCCCGTTATCTTCATCATGGTGTTTTTGCCAGTCTCCTCCTTGAAATCTGAGTTGAAAGGACAGGTAGATACCATTCACGAAGCCTGTGTTCTAGAAATGGAGAAAGAGCTGTCCAATGGCACAGAGTGAGTGAGATAAGCTAGGACTAGACATGGGGTCTCCTGGCTGACTCCCTGTGATATCTCTGCTACAAGTGCACTCCTCAGAGTGAACTCCTCAGAGGAAGAAGGTGCCTTTAATTCATCGAGGAATGCAAGGAAGTCTGAGAAGGGAAGTGGCGTGTGAGGATCATGTGTCTGGGAACTGACTGAGGTGAATCCAGAACTCAGGCTTCCTGACTCCAATGATATCATCCCCTCATTAAGATGATCTGAGGACCATATGCATGCCCAGGAAATAATGCCAGAGAAGCCTTAATCTGAAAATATTATGCCCCATTGCAAGTATAGAGTATTATTTTCTGGCCTCACCCAACTCAGGTTTAAGTCCTGACTCCACCACCTTCTAGACTTGTTAATTTTTACCCCAGAGACTGTGGGAGACCCTGAGGCAATATGGAGAGACAAGGAAGCCTCATTTGGCACGAACTTCCAGCTGCCCCCATCAAGGCTCCAGGCATATAAAACCAACCTGAACCCTCCAGAGTAACCCAGTCGTCAGTTAAATACCAGAAGAAACACCTAACTAATCCCTGCTCAAATGCATGAGCCACAACATCATGAGATATAACACAATGTTGTCATTGAAGACACTGAGCTTAGGGCTAATTTGTTATACAGTAATAGATATCAGAACACCCTTCCATCCTTAATCCTTAGCTCAAAGTTTGACATATAGTGTGCGCATGTTCAGTCCCTAAGTCATGTCCAACACTTTGTGACCCCATGTACTGTAGCCTGCCAGACTCCTCTGTTCATGGGATTTTCCAGACAAGAATACTGGAGAGGGTTGCCATTTCCTCATCCAGTGATCTTCCTAACTCAGGGATCAAACCCAGGTCTCCTGCATTGCAGGCAGATTCCTTATCATCTGAGCCAAGTAGGAAGCCCTTGGCATACAGCAAACAATCATAAATACATTTTGAATGATGAAGCTATCAAGGCCATTGGAGCAACCTCAAGAAGCAGGAATAACTAATATGTCCTGAATGCCTAGCCTGTACCAGAGGCTTAACTCTTCATAGCAACTATGTGAGGGATGTTTTGTTGTTTTTTCCCATTTTGCAAATGTTGAAACTTAAGCACAAAAATGCGAAGTAACTTGCCTAAGGAAGTAACAGAGCTAGCAACTAAAAAAAATCAGAATTGGATCCCAGTCATATTTAACCACCATGCTGTGCTGACTCCCGACAGTAAACTTCTACAGAGAGGGAAGTACAGGGGAGCTCTGGCACTTGGGTGAGAAGCGTGTGTGTCATGCTATGGTCATCTAAGAAACAAGAAGGGACAAACACACATAGAGACAAAGATAATGAGCCTACCTTCAGACAAGATAATTACTCTCTTTCTTCTTAAAACCCCTTGATCTTGACCCTTAAGTCAGATCATGTAGCCATTTGGGTTGAAGGCAGAATCATTCAAATAATGATTCCGCCACGCTTCTTATTCAATTTCAAATGTCATTTAGCCTCTCTGAGTCTCAGTTTACTAAATTAAAATGGGGATAATTATATTAGCTACCTCATTAAGTCATGGTGTTAAATAAGATATATGTAAAATGAGAGTGATCTGAGGGACAGGTACTAACCGTTTAACAGAAGTAATTAAAAACTAGAAACCTTAAAATAACAGCATGAGAACCCAAGGAGTCAAATCTTCTCCCTCTAGAGCTTGCTCTCTCTTCAGAAATTGCTTAAAAATCACTTCCTCCAGGTAGATGCATCCAGTTATTCTATTTTGTAAATCCAAAAATGTGTCAAAGAAGGAAAGCCTCATAGACCTACAGACGAGAGTACCAACTCTCACTCCACCAATTCTTAAATCAATAACATTAGGCCAGCTGTTCACTAAGCCTGATTTTTAAATATATCAAATAAATGTGTTTCTGGGCTGAATTATGTGAGATAATCATGGTGCTTTTATTGAAGCTCAATGACCAGCTCATCTCACCCCAGGAAATTTTACCACCAAGCAGTAGCAATATCTTGCTTTTCTGAACCCTTCTTCTCTCCATACTGTTCCCTCACTGAAGAGATATTCATTCTGCACTAACTCTGGGTCAGCTTCTAGAAATAAAATAGTCCTTGCCCTAAGGGGCTAAGTGTTGAGAAAAGTCGTCAGCATACAGAGCTTAAAAATACGAGGCTGTCTATGCTCTCTTTGCATGTGTCTGCTTTCTCAGTTAGTTTGATAAACTTATGAAGGGAAAATCTTTCAGGTGTTTCTGCTTCTCTCCAACACCATCTCTCCAGTCTCCTCACCACCCTCTGTTGTCTGGCTGATGACAAGGACTCCTAACCCATCTCACTGCACCCTCTTGAGTCAGCCATTCATCTATTCCTGATCCTGAAGCCACAGTGACATTCTTGCAAATTAGACAGAATTATTCCCTTTGTTAAAAGCTCCCTATCCATCCAGGGGCTCTTCTTTCCTTTTTGAAAATAGAACATGATCTGTAATGTGGTGTAAAAGGCCTCTACGGTCTGGCCCTCGCTGTCCATTCCAGCCTCGTGCTGCATTACTTAAACCCTTGCAGCAGTTCTGTTACTCATACAATCCAAATTCCCTACTTCCATGGGACTGCTTTTCCTAGAGTAATAGCTCACTCTCTCTAAGTCTTTGTCAGTGACTACGAAAGCCCAAGGGAGTTGACTTGATAACTCAAGGCTGGTTCTTAGAGAAGATCGGTGCTCACTCAATGTTTTTATGAACCAAAAAATCTGAGAGCAAAAAACCCCAGCTCTCTCACCCTCCACAGGCTTTTCATTATTTAAGGACGAAATGCGAAAGGAGAAGGATATGCCAAAGGTTACCCAGTGACAGAGTGATAGACGAGTAAGGGTGCTGGGAATTCCCTGGTGTCCAGCCATCAAGAATCTGCCTTCCAATACAGGAGATGCTCGTTCTATCCTTGGGCAGGGAACTAAGATCCCACATGCCACAGGGCAAATAAGTCCATGCGCCACAACTAGAGAAGCCTTCATGCCTCCACTGCAGAGTCCACGTGCTACAACCACCAAGCTGTCATGCTACAACTAGAGAGAGGCCTGCAGGCCTCCACTGCAGAGTCCATGTGCTACAACCACCAAGCTGACATGCTACAACTAGAGAGAGGCCTGCAGGCCGTGACCAAGACCCATCACAGCCAAAAATAAATAAAATAAAATACTAAAAAGATAAATGAATAGTCACCTTTATTTAAAACAAAGAATAAGTATGCCAATGGAATTGATACCCTCCCCGCTCATTCTTCCCTGGTAGCACAGTGATAAAGAGTCCACCTGCCAATGCAGGAGACACAAGAGATGAGGGTTCGATCCAGGGTTGGGAAGATCCTCTGGAGTAGAAAATGGCAACCCATTCCAGTATTTTTGCCTGGAAAATACCATGGACAGAAGAGCCTGGCAGGCTACAATCCATGGGGTTACAAAGCATCAGACACAATTGAGTGCGCGTGCGCACGCGCATGCAAACGCACACGCGCGCACACACACACACACCTCTCCTTAAAACAGATCCAGCACTTTCCCAGGTATGCATGCTCCTCTTGGCTATGGTATAAACGTTACAGGAAGGTGTTGGAGGCTGGGCCTTGGGCTGCAGGGCCTTGATTTGCAAATCTGACACTGCCTGACAATTCCATCATTACTTTTTCATCACTGATCCCACTGAAAATGGATCCCATTCACAAAGAAAGAAAAATAAATAAATGACCAGTGAATATATAGAGAGATGTTCAAGCTCATTACTAAGCAGGGAAATGAAAATAAACTCAACAGCCAGGGTGCATTCTTCACATGTCAGATTGGCAAACAGTAAAAAGATAAATCATACCCAAGTTATAATCTTAAGGGTGTAAAGAAATGATGCTTTCATAAACTAATACTAATGGGAATGTAAACCAGGAAAATCCGTTGGCAAACTCTATCAGCTAAAATGTTCAACCCTTTGACAGAGGAATCTGATGTGTCCCACTGAAGCAATTCTCTAGCATGCAGATATGTTTACAAGGTTACGCTGCAAATTGCATGTAATGGCAAAAAATCAGACACAACTCACAAGTCCATCAATAGGGAACTAACTAACTAGGGCTGTCTCCACTTAATGGAGAGGATGTAATTGGTTTTTATAAGACCTATAGTATAATATCAACGTTTCAGAAGAGGATTTAAAAATTAGCAGGATATGAACCCAAAGGAGGGAGATGATATATAAAAAGTGGGCTTGAAGCAGTAGTATAAAAGTGAGTGTTTTGTGTTTTACTATGTGTTGTCTTGTTTAGAGCTTTTTGAATGGAAATGCCTTGTGTAACTAACAAACTTAAAGCTTGATAGGGGAAAAATGAAGAGGATTAAAGGGGATCCATATCATCTTAATTTTGATTCAGCCAGACTTTTGCCTATGTAGATGGTTGGAAGTGTTGGAAACTCAAGAAAAGTCTTGATAAGAAATCTAGTGCTTATGAAATACTGCCACATACAGGAGGAAACTGCTGATTTCAGCAGTTTGGACAGCAGGAGTATAGCTGATTGGCAGATCACAGTGAGCTTGCTGTGTGCAAGTTGGCAGAAATGCAGGCCCACAAGGTATATAGAGATCTTGCTAGATCTTTCATAGCTAAGGATGGCAGCATTGCAGTTCATAGCTACCATTCAGGTTAAACCAGGTTTTTCCACCTCTGTGAGCAAGGGTTTTGCTTCTTCCACACTCACTTGCCTGTTCTCTCAAACTCAGACTGTGTAACTACAGACCACCTGCATTCATTTTCTATTGCTGCTAAAACGAATGACCACAGATTTGGTGGCTTAAAATAATAACACAGTCTTAGGATGTGACAGTTCTGGAGGTCAGAAGTCTGAACAGGGTCTTACAGGGCTAAAATCGAGATGCTGGCAAAACTATGTTCCTTCTATAGGCTCTGGCTGAGAATCTGTTCCTTGCCTTTTCCAGCTATTGGAGGCTGTTTGAATCACTTGGTTCAAGGCTGCATGACTGAACTATACTTATATTGTTACATCCTCCTCTGTCACTTTGACCTGCCAGTCTCCCTCTCTGAAGGACCCTCATGATTACATTGGGCCCACCTGAATAACCCAGGATAATTTTTCCATCTCAGTGGTCTTAGCGCCATCATATATGCAAAGTCCCTTTTGCAAATTTGCAGTCACTGAGAACCGAGGAAAGCCACCTTGATTTCTCTCTCAGCAGATGTGAAATTGGGAGCCTTTAACTAATGCCACTTGCCCTACATCACCCCCTGGGGGAGGCAGGATAATTTGGGGGAGGTCACACTTGAAGGTCTTTGTATATTCAAGAGTGTCAGAAAAATCACTGGTGATGGCATGAATGTTATTACCAGTGATGTTATCAACTTTGATTCCACTCCATTTCTAAGGAGGTGTGAGTTCAGTTCTGCTGACATCAGCTCTTCAGGGAAGGGCCTCCTGCTCTAGCCTCTAGCCCGTGGTCAGCACTCTCAGATGCTCATCACCTTGATTCTTGCCCCATTATTTTTTATGGGGCAAAGTTATACATGGGCTATTTTAGAAGGAGTTAAATCATCAGATGTGCAGTGACATAAAACATCCCCCCATAAAAGTTCCCTCCACACGCAAAATCAATGATGCTGAGTGCCCTTTCCAATTACCGAAGAAGTTTCAAATATCAGAGAAAATAGTGTGAAGAGGATCCAGGAATACCATGACAAAAATAGTTTAAAAAAAAGAACCTTGACAAACTACAAGTCATGAACAAAAGTCAGTGCTGTAAATATTCAGAGTGATGCTGTTGTATAGTATTTTTGCTGCATCCGACAGGAACCTGTGACTGAATGCCCTGAATACCCTCACATAATAACACCTTACAGGTATATGGTGATTTTCTTTCAGTATATAGGAGTACATGTATTATTCTATGTGATCTTTGTGCCTACTTGAAGGCTGGGACCCTTTCCTTTATCATACAGAGCAGAGCAAAGAAGCTCTGAGTCACTGCTCAAGGTTTCACCCTCTCCAAGGGGTGAATTACAACTTGAATTTGTGACTCTTTTACCTCTGTTTCCTCTTCTTAGAAACAGAGATTTTAACAACTAGGTTTTTGTGAAAAATAAATATTAATGCTTGTGAAGTACTTAGAGTACCTCTTGGCACATAATAACGGCTCAATGAGTGATGCATTACCTAAATGCAAAATTAGAGCTCATTTCCATATATCATCTTGTAACTGGAAGATTCAAGTATAATAAAATCAGAATCAGAGATGACATAGGAGGTATAAGGGGTTAATAACCACATACAAGCAAACTACCTATTTTAACACTGGGGCTCGCCACATACCCAAAATTCTCAACTGAAATTAATTCTCCTTTCTTTCTCATTTTTTTTCCTTTTGCCATTTTGAATCTCTGATTAGTATTTGTGATAATTCAATTTGTACCTGAGCTCCCCATTCAACTCTAAGCTCCATCAAAGCAGAGTCTTAGTCCCTTTTACTCACTGTTGTATTTCTTAGCACCTACATGCTGCCTGGTAGATGCTCAGATACAGAGTGAATGGACCAGAAAGTGAATCTAATTGAGTTGTCATGTGCCCTGCTCCCAGGTGTTATATTTTCATGCCCTGATGAAACTGT
The DNA here is from genome assembly GCF_042477335.2 of Ovis canadensis. Classification (NCBI taxonomy): domain Eukaryota; kingdom Metazoa; phylum Chordata; class Mammalia; order Artiodactyla; family Bovidae; genus Ovis; species Ovis canadensis. Next base: position 77,491,473 of record NC_091249.1, read on the forward strand.
GGGATGATAACAACATCAGAATTGGGGAAAATACTTCACCTCAAATCTCTCTTTAATATGTAATCCAAGTCATTGGATTAATTATCAATTCATACTTGAGGTCATAAAATGCTTTTGCTGTCATTCATCCTTTTTCTTGGAGTCTCACTGCAGCTCCTGAAGCTTGCTGTGGCAGGTTTTGTTCTCCTTTTTAGACATGTACAACAAAGTCCCCGAGAAAGAAAATCATCTTTCCCAAGTTCCTAATGCTAGTTTGCTTACAAGCAAAACTAAACATAGGTTGCTTGCCTCTGTATAATAATAATACACTTATTTTGATGATTTCAATAGTCCAGTGAGTTAGGTAAACTCAATATTCAGAAAACTAAGATCATGGCATCTGGTCCCATCACTTCATGGCAAATAGATGAGGAAACAATGGAAACAGTGACAGACTTTATTTTCTTGGGCTCCAAAATCACTGCAGATGGTGACTGTAGCCATGAAATTAAATGACACTTGCTCCTTGGAAGAAAAGTTACAACCAACCTAGACAGCACATTAAAAATCAGAGACATTTAGTCAACAAAGGTCCATCTATTCAAAGGTATGGTTTTTCCAGCAGTCATGTATGGATGTAAGAGTTGGACTGTAAAGAAAGCCGAGCACCAAAGAATTGATGTTTTTGAACTGTGGTATTGGAGAAGACTCTTGAGAGTCCCTTGGACTGCAAGGAGATCCAACCAGTCCACCCTAAAGGAAATCAGTCCTGAATATTCATTGGAAGGACTGGTGGTGAAGCTGAAACTCCAATACTCTGACCACTGGATGCAAAGAACTGACTCCTTGGAAAAGACCCTGATGCTGGGAAAGATTGAAGGTGGGAGGAGAAGGGGATGACAGAGGATGAGATGGTTGGATGGCATCAACAACTTGATAGACATGAGTTTGAGTAAGCTCTGGGAGCTGGTGATGGACTGGGAAGCCTGGAGTGCTGCAGTCCACGGGATTGCAAAGAGTCAGACATGACTGAGCAACTGAACTGTACTGAACTGAAGTGAGTTAGGTGGCATTTTTGCCATTTCACAAGCCAAGAAAATAGGCCAGTTAGTCCAAAACTCAGGGACTTAAGCCACCATACTATATTGCCTTTTCTTTTTTTTCAATGTGATTTTATGTCTACGACAGGATGCTGACTCCCTTGTGCCTTAATAGTTAATGAATTCATTGCCTCAGTCCCCATTGTATGAAGTCCTACTTGTGTTCCCTTTTCCTATTTTTACTTCCTTCTGACCTTGGGGAATAAGATTTAGCAGAGTTGGGACACCCTACCTTCCCCAGCTGATGGGAAAAAGAAAAGAGAGAGAAGACGCCTTTCAATTATTATCACCTTAACTGGCGGAAGCCATAGTCTTTGAAAAGAGTGCATAATGAGTTTTCACAGGACAGAGGAAACTACCCACAGTGTAACATGTTTCGACAGTGAAACCTGCTTATGAATATTTTGCCTTTAGCAGTTGTCAGTACATAGCATCTAATAGTCCCCACGGTATATATGTCCAGTGGAAGGCTCTAAGCTCTTGCTCCTGGGCGAGTGTGACACTATTTCCATTCTCAAATCTGTTTAGGTCTTGAGAGGATGGCAAGATATCATAGCATCAAAGAAGTTGAGAACTGAAAAGGAACTTGCAGCAGACCCAATAGAAGATAACTTCCATGTTATTGCTGTATTCCTCACTTAACACAACATCCAGCACATAGAAGGCACTCAGTGGAGGACAGGGAAGCCTGGTGTGCCAGAGTCCATGTGGTCGCAAAGAGTTGGACATGACTTAACAACTCAACAACAACAACTCAGCCAATAGCTAAAAAGTGTTGAATCAGTGAATAAGGCCCATATTGCAGATGAAGAGATAGATGCTCCATCAAAGAAAATACAGTTTGATTGTTCAGTTGCTAAGTCATGTCCGCCTCTGACCGCATGGACTGCATGTGGCACACTGGGTTTCTCTGTCCTTCACCATCTCCCGGAGTTTGCTCAGATTCATGTCCATGGAGTTGGTGGTGCCATCTAACCATCTCATCTTCTGCTGCCCTCTTCTCCCTCAGTGGAAACTACAATAGCCTGTCGAAAATTTACTCAGAAAATCAGAGGTAAAAATTAAGTTTGATGAGTTTTATTTTTATGATTTAGTTATTTATTTACTTAGTCATACTTTCAGGGGTTGTTTGCTTGATTACATACTGACGGAAGCACACAAAGGATTCAGACGTGGTTCCTGATCTCTACATCCACTGAGGGAAATCAGACAGAACAGCAAGCATCAGGACAGAAAGGAACTAGTGATCAACCTCAGGAGTCCTCACAGATGCATATTTCACGTAGAAGAGATTCGTTAAAAACACTTCTGATATTGAAAAATACCCATACGCTTACCAATAGGAGGACTGAGAGCTAAACTATAAATCATCCACATCAGGGAACACTATATAACTGTGAAAGTGTCTGATGTGATCTATGGGGGCTGACACAGAAAGATCACTATCTACAATACAGAGTTGGGAAAAACAAGTCATGTTAATCACAGAACAATGCACAAAGTATACCCCACTTCTGTACATCTGCTAATCAATCAGAATTTGCAAACATATGGGCCACATCTAGCTTACAAGTGTCCTAGCCAGCCTCTGCAGCATTTCAAAAAACTTAGGATTCACTGCCAACATCTTAAAGGCAGGAGATTTCACCTGAAAAGTCTGGGTTTGGGGCTAGTCTTAAATTGAAGCACCTGACAATGCGGAGATCCACAATGCCATACAGAGCAAGAGCTGGTAGAGGGTCATGGCTGCTCCCCAAAGATGGGACATGTACTTTTGAATACAGCCTCCCTAATGTACAGTCATCTGTCAGTATTCCCAAGGTATTAGTTTCAGGATCAACTCCCCAAGACCAAAATCCATGGGATGCTAAAGTCCCTTATATAAAATGGTGTAGCATATGTATATAACCTATGTACTTTCTCCTATATACATTAAATCAACTTTAGATTGCTTATAACACCTAATATTAAATACAGTGTATTCAATATTAATTGAATATTGATTCAACAACATTCAAGGCTATGTTGTTGTTGTTCAGTTGCTAAGTCATGTCTGACTCTTTACGACCCCATGGACTGTAGCATGCCAGGCTTCCCTGTCCTTCACTGTCTCTTGGAGTTTGCTCAAATCATGCCCACAGAGTTGGTGATGCTATCTAACCATACCATCCTCTGTTGCCCCCTTCTCCTTTTGGCTTCAATCTTTCTCAGCATCAGGGTCTTTTCCAGTGAGTCAGCTCTTTGCATCAGGGAGCCAAAGTATTGGAGCTTCAGCATCAGTCCTTCCAATGAATATTCAGGGTTGTTTTCCTTTAGGATTGATCAGTTTGTAAATAATTTTAAATATAATATAAATTCTATGTATATAGTTGCCTATGAGAGGCAAATTCAAGTTTTGCTTTTTGGAACTTTCTGGAGTGGTTTTTTTTTTTTTTTTTTTTTAATCTTTTTGATCTTTAGTTGGTTGAACCCGTGGACGTGGAACCCACAAATACGGGGCCGACTGCATTTTTATTAATGCCTGATCCTTCCAGACATTTTGGTCCCATACCTCCTTCCCTTGCTAAGAAGAAGAACATAGAAATCCTGGAAATAAGGAAGGAAGGTGAATAGGGAGGCTTGTTGGCGGGGGGTGGGGGGAGAGTGGGGTACTAGTAAGCAGGCTTTTACGGTTTGTTTCAAAAATGCACATTCTGCTTACCTCTTGTGGGGGGTAGTATTGCTTTATAAAGTTAAGAAGACAAAATGTGTAAACACTGGGGAAGAAGAATAGAACCTTCAGGTGATATTCAGTCCACACCTGGAAGGATGGCTGTGTCTTGAGCATTCGGGCATGGAGGTGAGATGTTCCAGGTTGAGGAGATGCTGTTAGCAAAGGTCTTCATTCCCGTTATTCTCTTTTCACTCTGAGACCTCACTTTACAACCCGGCTCACAGGCCTGGGGGGCACGCATCAAACGCTCTGCCCAGAGAATGTGCGGAGAGTAGGGCTGTGTCTGTCAGCCCCATGTGGAGCTTTTGTTTTTCCCCACAGACGTGTCCAGATGCTCCTCTCCTCTTAGACTGCCAGAGGCTCTTACCTGTGAAAGGAGACCTTCAGCCTCAGTTTTAGGAATTCAGAGATTATATGCAGAGGAAGAAAACTTCTAGAAAGCAGCCTAGGTCAGGAATTATGGGGCCAGAAAGAGAGAAATGGAACTGGGACTTTATTTATGGTTTGCCCTTGGCTTAGGCTGCTGTAGGCCTCAGTCTCACCATCTATGAAATGAGAGAGGGGAGCTATGTGCTATTCAACAGTTTAGAAGTTCTAACACCGGGCTTTGGCTCCTGGATTACTGTAGCTGAGAAATGAGAAGTATAGTTCAAATGGCTTAATGTTGTCTGCATTTCACACATCTTGTATGAATTCTTATTTAAGGAAATAGAGTGCTTGGTACCTTCTTTCCAAAGATGGTCCAAAGCTGTTATCACAGAGATTATTCCAATTGAGAAGCAGTCTCCTGGCCTGTTTGAATCTTGCAGCCTAGTAGAGTAAAAAGACCTTGCATTTGTGTAGCAATTTTTACATTCCAAAAGCGCTAACCATTTTTGTCCCGAATTTTACATTTATATCAATGCTATATAGTGTAGGAAAGGCAAGATTTTTGAAAATCACATTTGGACAATAAGGAAACTTGGACTTGAGTTACTCTCAGAGAAGTAGCGATGATGTACTCAGAAGGGTGCTTCAGAGATAAGTCTGTCTCTCGGCCTGACTCCAAATAGGTTTGCTGTGTGACTTAGGCCAAGTTCCTTAAGCTCCCTGTGCCTCAACATCCATATCTACTCACTGGGGAGAAATAACCACCTTGGGGATTAAATGAGATCCCATATGTGCTGAAACGCAGAAACCAGAATTGCCGGCTGGCATTCACTTTTATGAGATGGAGACACGTGGCTGGCTTCAGAGAGGCAGAGAGAACTAGGGGAGGACTTGGAGCTGAGGAGGAGGGAGAGGAGGCTCTCCCAGGTGGCTGGGACGTGCCAGGCATCTAGAGAGTAAACACAGGAAGAGGTCGGGGTGGATGTGACACAGAAGGGGAAGGTGCTGAGTTTGGGAAGATCCCCTGGAGAAGGAAATGACTGCTTACTCCAGAATTCTTCCCTGGAGAATTCCATGGACAGAGGAACCTGGAGGGCTACAGTCCAGAGTTGCAAAGACTCAGACACACCTGAGCAACTAACACTTTCACTTTTCACTGGACAGGTTGCTTTTCAGTGCCTTTAAGACATTCACAAGGAGACGTCTAACAAGCAGAATTCTGGCTGTGTGCACTGGATTTCCTTGTTTCTTAACCTGCTTGTTTGTTCTTAACACTTTATAAGTACAAAAATACTATCTCACTGAAATTAGTGTAGTGTCTTGGGAGGTTGCCCCAAGTGATTCTTAAAGATGGAGAGTCACCTAAGACACCATTTTTAGGTCTGCTATTTCCTAAAACAGTCAAAAGAATACTACTTGTCAAGATGTGAATAGCAAAAGAGAAAAAAAAAAGAAAACATTCAATCCATAATAAAATAATTTAAAACACACACACACACACACAGAACATCTGCCTTTCACAACCTCTTCCCCCACAAGATTGACAAGAACTTATTAAAAGCTTTCAGAAATGTGGTCCTAAGGCAAACTTGTTCAATTTTAAACCTAAAGTCTATCTTATTGGCCCAAAGAACTGCCTTCATTTTTTCCCATGTCTTTCCAGTTGACAGCGTGTAAATCATTTTTGTGGAATAGATGTGAAAGTGTTTCTAGCATCCCAGCAGGAAAGCGAGCCCTCAGGAAGGTGCATGCTCTGCCAAAAGTTCCTAAACGAGGAGCTTGTCAGATCGGAACCCTGCTTCCCTCACTGTCAGCACCATCTCTGCCTGCCACCCTGTACAGACTGTACTGTCCTCTCCTGCAGAAAGAAGCAGGCAGACAGCAGCCAAATGCCACATTCATCCTTCACCAGGCATCGCGACACACCTTCTGAAATTGCCTTCACCCCGTCGCCTGCTTAAGCCATCCAGAAAACGGCCCAATTCATGTTTTAATAATGTAAGTTTATACTCCTGTCACACCTATTATTCAAGATTATCAAATCACTCTGCCCACCTTAATGAATTCTTATGATTCTCCTGCAAAAGAGATTAAGGCAACATCTTGCCAGTGTGGCTCTCTGCGACTATGGTAATGAGTCTATTGATAACCTCATGCCTGCACACACCTTCAAGTCAGCTCTTGTGCAAAAGAGCCTTTGCAATTCCTTTGCATGGCTTTGCAATTCCTCTACAAACCCACATATCCAAAAGGTGCCATCTATCTCAACCAAAGAGCCCTTTAACTTTTACAAAGCCCTTTTATTTTTACCATTGAAAAAATGCCTATATGTCTATTATTTAATTACTTTTCTATTACTAAATTAAGTAAAAAATAATAATAAATTACTTTTTTTCCTGTCATAACCCCAGACATATGAAGGGAAGGTCAGTCACTCCCAGTTGACAAAAGAAGGAATTGGTGTCTAGCAAACATAAAATGACCTTCCTAAAAACCCAGCAAGAGTCAGGATTCAGATTCAGATGCAATCATTGCAATGACAAGTACTTAGCAAATGCCCACCACCAAATCCTAGGCTAGGTACCATAGGGGAAGTGCAGCAATCAAACTAATAAAGATGATCTCTGCCACCATGGGATTAGAGCTCAGTGAAGCTGGCAGAAAATAGAAAATAAAACAAATGGCAACACTTTCTGAAAGCCATCCTGAAGGAAATCACTGGGAAACATTTCCCCCTGAGATGTTCCAGTGTCTTGCTCTCTGACTTCATTCAGTTGTCTGCCCAAATCGCTAATGGGCCAGAAAGAGCAGGCTATCAAAAGGGCACTGCCAAGGACTGAAGGGGATCTTCTTGGTAGGAGCAGGAGATAGCCGAAATGAGAGGACAGAGCCTAAGGCCATAATAGATAAATTATAAGGCCTTGACATTTTCCCTAGATTATTCTTTTCAGATCCCAATTCATGTCACTGGACAGCAAATAATTTGAGACAGAGGAGAAAGAAAGAAAGAAAGAGAGAGGGGGAAAAAAACCCCAACTAGAGGCCCTGCCTGTGGCTAAATCTTTCTCCAAGAAGGAAAGACATATTTTCACATGTCAATGTAGAGAGTCCAAGTATCACGTGGAAATAGCATTTCTAATGGCAACCCACTCCAGTGTTCTTGCCTGGAGAATCCCAGGGACGGCGGAGTCTGGTGGGCTGCCCTTTATGGGGTCACACGGAGTCGGACATGACTGAAGCGACTTAGCAGCAGCAGCAGCAGCAAGGGGCTCTAAAGAAAAATCATTTGCATCATCCTCCCAGCCTGTAACTTTTCTGGTTCCAGTACTTGGACATTCACCGGGCCCCATCCCCAGGCCCAACACCCTTCTCATTAGTCCCATCACCATAGCAAATTTTAGGGGCTGTATCCTCAGCCACATGGCAAACTAATAGAACTGTACAACTTATTTTGCAGCTGGAGAATGTAAAAGTGACTCTTATACTTAATCATACTCATAGCACTGACATTCAAATCACAAGGCTTTGTTAGGGCTCCTGGAAAATGGAGTGTCATTTTCTCAGCAAAATGTTTCACTCAGGCACATCCTGCTCACTTTGAAGTGCTAAGTAAATGGTGAAAAAAAAAAGCTTTGGGGCCTAGGGGTGGGAGAGGGTGGAGGGGGCCGAAAGAAAGAACAAAATCTGGATGAATAACAGGGAAATGAATAAATGTTTCCAAATCTAATTGGAGTTCAATGCAAATGCTGCTGAAAATCTTTGTCTCGTTTTTTTTTTGTTGTTGTTTTGTTTTTAAGAGGCAGAAACACTGATGGAAAGAGCTTCGAATCACAGACCTACTCTGCACTCCTTAGTTCTGAGAGCTTTCGCAAGTCACTTAACTCCTGGTAATTTAAGTTTCCCTGCATACAAACAAGAAATAAATACTACCACCTGATAGGCCTGTTCTGAGGGTAAACAGAATACATATAAACCTATACAAAACACAGAGCATCATGTCTGACACACAGTAGACACTCAATTGTCATTTTCCTTCCAAAGGTTGGACTCCAATATATAGCTAGACCTGTGCCAAAACGTAACAGCAGGCAGTGTGCTGGGTGCCTATATATTAATACCTTGTCTCACTAACCACCATACTAACCCTGGGACATGGATATCATTACTCCCCTTTTGGCAAATTAAGAAACTGAGGCTTAGAGAGGTTAATAATAATTAAAAGTACCCAAAACTTGAAAATAAGGAGAAAAGATGACTCCATGTTCTTAACTAGCTGAGGTCTTTCTAATTCTTAAGGGGAACATACTTTGTCTGACTTACCGTTAATTAGGCCCAGAGTCCTTCACGGTAGATGTCAATTTGTAGAAGATGAACAAGTTACTAATGACTGGTGGCGTGGCTGGCAGAGAGCAAATGCTTTCTGCCCAATAGGAAAGATAACTCTGAAAGTTACGGGTTATTGCCCTCTAGGGCGTGAACTACCTTTGCATGTAGCTTGGCCCTCTTATTTCAATGTTTTGTGTTTCAGTGATGACAGTTCTCAGATCCTTCTTTGGCTGAGCTGGGGCCATCCTGCGGATCCCTTCTTTGTGGGTACGTGCATGCTCAGTTGCTTCAGTCATGTTCACCTCTGCGATGCTATGGACTACAGACCCCAGGATCCTCAGTCCATGGGATTCTCCAGGCAAGACTACCAGAGTGAGTTGCCATGCCCTCCTCCAGGGAATCTCATCAAACCCCAGGATGAAACCCGAGAGTCTTGCATCTTCTGCATTACAGGTACATTCTTCACCCACGGAGCCACCTGGGAGGCCTATTAAGTCTCTAATGTGTGCTCATTGTCCGTAGGTCAGTTTTTTTTCCTTTCTGAAAATGACACTTTGACAATAATTTACATAGCTCCCATCAAGATGGGAAAGAGTACAGCCTGGTTGGTCTGACTCCAGTGTCTACACACCTCATTCTAGCTGGCTCACAGGATTTAAAGGGTGTACCCTCCCTCAAGTGAAAGTGAAAGTGTTAGTTGCTCAGTTGTGTCCAACTCTTTGCGACCCCATGGACTGTAGCCCACCAGTCTCCTCTATCCATGGGATTCTCCAGGCAAGAATACTGGAGCAGGTTGCCATGCCCTCCTCCAGGCGATCTTCTCAAGGATGGAACCCAAGGATCAAACTCAGGTCTCCTGCACTGCAGGCAGATTCTTTACCATCTGAACCACCAGGGAAGCCCACCCTCCCTCAAGGAGCACTGAAAAAGACAGTCAGCTGTGATGCGATTTCACACAGTACATTCTAGAGTCCTGGCAGTAGCGTTATGGACGCTTAGAAGCCAGATACCTCCATTTCTCATTTACAGGAGTGAGAATGATGGCAGCAGGCCTCACAAGAGAAGCACTGAAGAATGAGCAGGTTTCCTCCTGACTTCCACCAGAGACAGAAGAATGATCCCCAAGAGTTCATATCAGGAAACAAATAATAACAATAGTGGCAGTAACTGTGCAGCTTTGAGTTTATAATTCTCACCTAACCAAGGCTCACAAAAGCTCTGTGAGGTAGGTAGGTACTATGTTATCTCCATTTTTAACTGAGCAAACAAGGCATGAGAGTGTGACTGGCTTGCCCAAAAATGCTGGACTGGTGGGCACAGAGCTGGCCACTGAGCCACTGGTCTGGCTCGAGGACCCACGTTCCTCCTGCTCCTTTACTGCTTCTGTCTCCACGTGCTCCCTCTGTCCCTCGCTCTCACCCCAGGGACATGCAGTTTCTGACATAGCCCCTAGCTTCAGGCAGGCTGACATTTTTATTCCTGCTTGACCTATGTGCAGCCCTTGGAAGAAGCTTAAAATGTGTAAATGACTTGTCAGCTCTGAAGGGCTGGAAGTGGGAGCCTCTGAGATGAGAGTCCTGCCTTTCCAGACACTCCATGGTTCCTTTCCTGGCGGGGCTGACTTGACTTGCTTTCCAGTCCTTGTTACTGATGAATCTGCACCTGGTCCTGGTGCTAAGTGGAGAGAAGGATAAATGAGCTTCCTCCTGCCACCCCTCACAGGCAAAGATGATGTACCATGGGGCTGTGTGTCACTTTTGGTACAAAATGACGGAGGGTAACTGGAAGAGGAGGTTGAGAGAAACAGCAGGGCTTATCCTCACCTGAGCTAGCTAGCAATCTCATCTTTCAGGCTTTATGAAGAAGATTTCTCTCCTGCTGCGTCCATGTGCTGCTCCCACTCCACCACTCCCGAAGCCTTCCTTGCTACCTGTACTGTTCCATCTGCGCAAAATAATGGAAAGAGGGCTGAGACCGTGGCTGGGTCCCTGGCCTCTAAGCCTGTTTCTAATCTGTGTGCTTAGCAGACTGGATGTGCATGCTATGATTTGAGGAAGTGTATTCAGGCAGTCAGCGACAGAAGAAAGCACTACCAGTGAGGGAACCCAGTGATGAGGAATCCACCCACACACACACACGCACAGCCTGGGAGGAATCCACCCACCCACACACACACACACACAGCCACACAACCACGTGGCATGGAACAGGCCATCAGACATGTGCTTCTAACTTGGGACAGAGGTGATAGGCTGGTATAAGCATAAAGAACAACAGAAAACAGATGGGAAAAGCCATGTGAGATGCTCCTGAGCAGGCCGATGTGTTATCTTCAGGTGGCCCCAGTGAATAGGCACAGAGAATGAGCAGCTGCTTCATGATACATCCATTCTTGCCTAATTTCCTACATTCCACCCTCAGAGAAGACTGGAGAAAAGGGCCTGATTCAAGTCTGACTGCTTCTCTGAGCCTTCCCTACTCCTCCTTGCCCTCAAAGTCCTCTCTGCACTCACCATCCTGACACAGGGCTGCTCAGGGAATGAGAAGATGGGCATCTGATCCAGGGCTTGCCAGTAATAACCTGGGTGGCTGAGCAAAGCCTGCTCTTTTCTGGGCCTCAGTTCATTTCGCTGTAAATTGAGAGGTGAAATCAACAATGGAATGGCTATGGAACACGGATGTGCAGAACAGCATGGTGTCTCTTGTGATACTTAGAAGTGCCTAAGAGATGCTGTTATCTATGAGACAGATGGAAACGTTGACACCCAAGCTAAGTGATTTGCACATGGTCAAACATCTAGGAAGGGGTAGTGTAACTCCTGACCCTGAAATTTCTCTTATGGTAGAAACACTGGCGTAGCTGTTACCTGCTTTCCTGCTCCCAAACCCACTACCCACCCATGGCAGACACCACCTGTGCATCTCAGCACCTTATTCAAACTGACTTCAGAAGACTGTAGTTTATGTCAGCTACAAACTGGCACTTTCCAAGAGCATTTGCCAGTGAACAACAACAAGAAGGGCATTTGCCATCTGCCTCTGCAGAGACTGAACTCTGTGCTGCTGCAGCTGCCAACTGTCAACACCCCCTGAGGTGGATGGAGCACTCTATGCTCCAAGGAAACTGATGGAACAAGTCTTTAGATAGGTAGATATTTTCAACACCTGATTTCAAGATCCCAACCCTTGCCTCTCCTTTTATCTGTGTGTGCGCTTAGTCACTCAGTCGTGTCCGGCTCTTTGTGACCCCATGGATAGTAGCCTGCCAAGCTTCTCTGTCCATGGGGATTCCCCAGGCAAGAATACTGGAGTGGGTTGCCATGCCCTGCTCCAGGGGATCTTCCCAACCCAGGGATGAACCCAGGTCTCCCACATTGCAGGTGGGTTCTTTACCAGCTGAGCCACCAGGGAAGCCCAGACAGAAAAGCACTAAATCCCTTCATGGTAACATCAACCCCTCGTGACCAGCAGAAAACTTCTTGCAAAGGAAGTGCTTGATTGTGCTGAACCCCCCCTTCACCAAATTCTTATATATTGACCTTCCCCACTACCTCTTTGGAGCAGTCTCTCCAAGCACCTGTCTCCTGGGTTGCAGTCCTCATCTTGCCCCAAATAAAACAACTCACAACTCTCATATTGTTCATCTTTTTAGTCAACAGGTACCCACCTCTCACTTTAAACCTGCTACAGTCTATTCCCACCACAGAAGCTAAAGTGATCCCTTACAAACAAATTAGATGGGCTTCCCTGCTGGCTCAGTGGTAATGAATTCACCTGCCAGTGTAGAAGACACTGGTTTGATCCCAGATCCAGGAAGATCCCACATGCCGTGGAGCAACTAAGCCCATGGGCCACAGCAGAGCCTGTGCTTAAGAGCCTGGGAGCCGCAAGCACTGAGCCCACGTGCCGGAACTACTGAAGCTCGAGTGCAGTAGAGCGCACGCGCCGCAGCAAGGGAAACCACCACCGCAAGAGGCCCGAGCAGCGCAATGAAGAGTGGCCCCTACTTAGCGCAACTAGAGGAAAGACCAAGCAGCAGTGAAGACCTAGCACGGCCACGATAAATACAAAAAATGTTTAAAGTGTCGGATCACGCCATTCCCCGACCAAACCCTCTAATGGCTTGACAGTTCACTTACATACACCATGGTCTTCAGAATTTTGCAAGCTCTGGCCTCTAACCGTCCTTCCAACTTCATTTTCTACCTCTCTTCCCTCTGTTCATTCTATCCCAACCGCTCTGCTCTCCCAAGTATTTACCTAATGCCTGGGTTCGTTAAGATACTGTTCATTATAGTTACCTGGGGGGATAGGTTGAAGGAAGGGATAGTTAGGGAGTTTAGGATAGACAAGTACATACTGCTATATTTAAAATGGATAACCAACAAGGACCTGGTGTGGAGCACAGGGAACTCTGGTGTTATGTGGCAGCCTGGAAGGGAGTGGGGTTTGAGGGGGAATGGACACATGTATATGTACAGCTGAGTCACTCTGCTGTGCACCTGAAACTATCACAGTATTGCTAATCAGCTATACTCCATATACTTTATTTATTTATAAAATAAAAAGTTTTAAATTTTAAAAAAAGATACTGTTCAAATGATCTTTCCTTAAAGCAGCTGATCACCTATCTAAAGTGACACCTTTATTCCTTCTTACAAGCCTATTTTTACTCGATTTTTCATTATTAACATTTATCACGCAGTGCCTTAAACTAAAAGTGCATAACTGTTTATTTATCCATCTGTCTCTGTTACCTATCAGTTCTATGACGTCAAAGACGTTTTTGTTCATTACTGTATGCTGAGTCCCTCCAATAGTGCTCTGCACCTAAGAAGAACCCAAACAAGTTTTGAATCCGTGAGTACTAGTCATTACACCGTCTCCTTATTGAAGACCAGTTTGGTTTGATTTACTCAACAATAAATTTGATGGTAACAGGGAACTGCACTCAGGCAGTCATTCTGGGGAGGAAAGCATATTTGGATGGCATGCTCTGGGCAAACGGTGGCAGTGTTCCCGGCCCTGAGTCTGTGTCACTGGTTGCAGAGACACTATTAAACTCTAACCTGATGCCCTCGGGTTGACTCATATGACCCTTCAGTGTGATGCTTTATTCCCCCAGACCAGTTACTCCCCAGGGTCATGGCACACAGTTCAATCACAGCATCAGTACTCAACTACAGCATGGCAGGAGGAACAAAAACATGATTAAACTAGCTATTTTCTATAAGCTGTTATGGGGAAATCCGAATGAACTTTTTGCCAACACAGTAGTTAATAAAACATAAACCATTCAAACACTTCTACTTGTTAGAAAAAAAAATCTGTCTAAAATATCAGATGCAATATCCTGTGAAATAAGTCGAGTGCATTTTTTTCATCTGACCCTGGGCATGTCCCTGTGGACCTCTGCTCCTTATTTGTAAGATTAGGAATGTCTGATCTTTGGGATCCTCCAAAGCTGATCCTTTTTAAATGGCTAATAAATCTATGATCATTTCCCAAAAATAGATGTGAAGCTGGAGAAAGTGAGCCAAAGGGGGCTACCCTCGAGTTCTTTTGTAAAAAGTGTTAAAACTAAACTAAATTCATGATGTTATCTTGATTTTTTGGTTTTCTGCCTCTTTGCCAAAGAACTCGGAGATGGGTTCTAATCAAGAGTACCAGCTCATTCCCTGCACAGGACAAATGATGACTAGAAGAATGCATGTGAAACAAGTTGATCAGAACCAATCCAAGCATCACAATGCTGCTCTCTTCTCAAAGCATTTTATAACATGACTGTGAAGGGTGTGCGTTACCCTTTGTGTACGTGTCTATCTCTGGAATGAAACTCCTGAGCACGAAGACTTTAACTTGCTCAAAATACTATTGTCTTCAACTCTAGGCTTGCCACAATATAAGTACTGAAACCAAGAAGGACCCCATAGGCCTCTTGGGCATGGAAGAAGCCTTTTCTGTTTAGTCTCTGTGAAATTTCCTGGGGTTTCCCTGGTGGTTCAGTGGTAAAGAATCCTCCTGACAATTCAGGAGAAGCAGGTTTGATCCCTGGGTCAGGAAGATCCACTGGAGAAGGAAATTGGTACCCACTCCAGTATTCTGGAGAATCCCATGGACAGAGGAACCTGGTGGGCTACAGTCCACAGAGCCGCCAAGAGTTGGACACAATTGAGCGATGGAGCATGCACCCAAGCAGGCAGGACCTTCCCTGAGTTTCAAAGAGTTGTTAATCAGGGAAGAGGAGATGCAGAGAGAAGGGAGGAGCAGCCAAGGAACAACCGTGCAGGCTGGGGAGAGGATCTCGGTTCTGTCTCAAGGGACACACACAACAGTATCTTTGAGCTCGTTCCAGAACTAAAACCCCCACCAAATGAAAGATGTAACTACCTGATGAAGCATTCTTCATTCCAGAGAGAGGGTGACAGACTGATAACTACAAAAACTCCTCCGGGAGGCCAGATGAAAGGAATACAGGCCCTGCACACACCTTGATCTTTACAGCAACTCTGCCCGTGGACCAGTGTTATCAACCTCCTCACCAAATCCCCCCAGGACGCGACACACTGTTTTGCAGCCATGAACCCACTGTGTGTTATGTCCCATTTGCCTGCCAAAGCAATAAAGCTATTCTTTTCTTTTTCACCCAAATCTCTAGTCTTCAAGACTCAATTCCATACCAGAGCACAGAGGCTGAGTTTTTTGGCATCAGTACTGAATCAATATTTAGTGAATGAATAAATAGCTAGAGGACTTGAGTCACCAAACTTAACTCTTCTTCTACTCAGATGAAAGCTACGCGCCCCTAACAAAATACTTCCCCACCTCCACACTGGCACTAGACATGCAAAACCTCACTGGACATTATCAGATAAAGTAAGTACCGAAACCAAGAGGGACCCCATGTCAGTGCCATGGGTGACATTGGTAGCTCTCGTCTCTGCCTACCTCTCTTCCCCCGCCATCACAAGAAGAACAGTTAACAATTATTCATGGACAAGATACCACTGAGAAAATCCTAGAACATGAGAGTGCAGCTGAAGTACCCCCAACATCACAGAGACCAAGACAGACCACAGCAGAAAGGTGAGGGGAGCAGCTACACGTAGACCACGTGGCCCATCCCTCAGGCCAGCACAGCACCACAATGAGAGGTCTCCCTTGTGGTCTTCCAGTGGGAAAAGAGAGCCCACGGATGACATATAGCTTCCCCAGCATTGCAGGTTGCTTCTTGGGGGCCTTACACGGGTCTTGCCCCACAGACATTGTGGGGAAGTCTGACAGGATTGGCTACAGGGAATCCAGTTGTAACAAAGAAGTGGGCAGAGGCTTGAAACAATCAGGGCTTGGATCTTGGCAGACCAAGTTCCTACCTGCAGCACCCAGGGTAGGTAGTCGTCCCAACAGGCAGGTTTGCTCATCTGTGGAGCCAAGACAGTGGTGCAGTCTGCCCAGGTAACTCGGTGAGGAGTAGCTCTCGGCCTGCTTGGATCCTCAGATGAGAGTGCTGGGCACTGGAGCTTGGCCTGCCACTGCCCAGACGGGAGGCTGAGTCATAGCCCAGCCTACTGCTGAGTGTGCATGACCAGGAACACCTGGGGGACTGAAAGAGAGATTTGAGTTTATCAGAAGCAGGGATTTGGGGGGCTGGAAATGTGAGTGAAGGTGGTCAAATTTCCTGTTACAAGATAAATAAGTACAACAGGACAACTACAGGTAACATTGCTACATCAGAAAATCGAAAGTTGTAAAGAGAATAAATCCTGAGAGCTCTCATCCCAAGGGAAAAAAAAAAAAACACTTTTTTTCCTCTTTTTTTCTTTGCATTTACTATATGAGATGATGTGTGCTCAGCTGCTCAGTCACACCTGACTCTCTGCGACCCCATGGGCTGTAGCATGCCAGGCTCCTCTATCCATGGGATTTTCCAGGCAAGAATACTAGCATAGGGTACCATTTCCTATTCCAGGGAATCTCCCCAACCCAGGGATCGAACCCTTGTCTCCTGTGTCTAGAGCCTTCCCTAGTGGTCCAGTGGCTAAGACTCCATACTCCCAAAGCAGGGGGCCTAAGTTCAATCCCTAGTCAGGGAACCAGAGCCCATATGCCTCAACTAGGAATTCACAGGCTGCAAATAAAAGATATCACACGCTGCAATGAAGATCAAAGATCCCATGTGCCACAACTAAGACCTGGAGAAGCCAAATATACAAATAATATTTTTTAAAAATCATTATGCTTACACCTTAAACTTACACAGAAAAGAAAGAAGTCACTCAGTTGTGTCCAACTCTCTGCAAGCCCATTGACTGTAGCCCGCCAGGCTCCTCTGTCCATGGAATTTTCCAAGCAAGAATACTGGAGTGGGTTGCCATTCCCTTCTTCAGGAGATCTTCCCTACCCAGGGATAGGACCTGGGTCTCCTGCATTGCGGGCAGATTCTTTACTGTCTCGGCCACAAGGAAAGCCCAACTTATACAGAGCTATGTTTCAAATACATCTCAATAAAACTGGAATGAATAAATAAACAAAAGCAAAACCTTACTAGGAAGGAAAGCAGAGAGGATTACAGTATAGCTTTTCACAGAACAATGGAGGCTCACAATGGTTTGATGACTTTCCCCAGCCAAAGTGTATCAGAGTAGAACCTGGCCTAAAGCCTCCGGGCTAAGCCCAGCCTGTGCCTTCTGGGTCTTAATTCTAATCTGGTGGATGGGATGATGGGACACGACTCTTGCTGGCACAGCAGGCAGGAATGCTGTGTGTACCATCTGGGAGCTCTCACAACCAAGCAGGACTGGTCCAGTCCAATTCCTGTGAAGCAGCAGGCCCTTCCTGTACAGGTCCCCTTGCCTTTCTTCCTCCCTGTCTCAGGCCACAGAATTTTTCAGAGTCTGGGAGCCTTTTATGATGAACAAGATGGATCTTACAAAACTGTACACACTAAGGGTATCTAATCCCTATTTGTTGAGCCCAAATGGTGTATCAAGGTGTATAGTATGGGGCTCAGGCTCTGAAATCAAGCTGTTTGGGTTCAAATCTCAACCCTGACACATATCTGGGCACTGAGTGTCCTCACTTTTAAAATAGGAATGTGGACTGTCCCTTCCTCTAGGCCAGTAGTGGGGATCAGATAAGGCAGTGTGTGCAAAGACATACAGCATATGCCCGGCACCTACCCATATCTCTCACTCCATCCTGACAACAAGCTGGGTGGGGAGAGCATAATTATCCCATTTTATAGATTGAAGAAGGGGCTTCCCTCATGGCTTAGACAGTGAAGACTCTCCTTGCAATGCAGGAAACCCAGGTTTGATTCCTGAGTTGGGAAGATCCCCTGGAGAAATACATGGCAACCCACTCCAGTACTCTTGCCTGGAGAATCCCATGGACAGAGGAGCCTGGTGGGCTACAGTCCATAACATCGCAAATGGGACACGACTGAGCGACTCTCTCTATCTCTCTCACACATACACACATATACACAAATGAAGAAATGGAGGCTCAGAAACCCTAAGCAGCCATTTCAATAAGGCTTGCTCTACTGAACCCGGGCTCACCTCCAGATGCTGTTTCTCAGAGGACACTAGTGTCTTGAGGAGGGTGCTGGAAGAAACCACATAGAAACCACCCTGAAATTTTCAGGGTGAGTTCACAGGGCAAGGCCACTCGGGCAGGGCAGAAATTTTTGGAAACAGGGAAAGCACGTTCTTCCCAGACTCTTGGAGGCACAGAGCAGCCCACTGCCTGCTTGCTCCAGGATGTCTCAGAGTAGGAGCAAGTGGTAACACCTGCTCTCCCTGGAGCCGCAGCCAGCTATACCCACAGCTGTTTCCAACTGGAGGACTGAAGGGCCGGCTCCTTTACCGAGAATGCAAGTGTCCTTGCGCAACTCCTAAGGCGAGGTTGTTAACACTCTTCCCTCGGGACCCAGCTCCCTGTCGGCCTGAAAAATGACCCCCTGATTATCCCTGAGGGAACTCCCTACCCACCCTCCTCCACCCCCACCCCCAGTCCTCTGCTCTTTACTACCTTTGGAAAATGCTCTTTCCTGGAAAGAGACTGGTCGCTCCCTTTGGAAATGCTGAGCAGGCTTCTGTTTACCTGTTTGCTTGGTTGAGATGGATAAGGAAGGGCTTGTTTAGGAAAGCAGTGAGAAAGCATACGGAGTGTGCACCAGGAGCCTTATAAAGTCAATGAACTCAATTTCGCGCACTTTAGAGTGAAATAAACTGGTCTTAACACACTGAAGCAGACAGCTCCGTCCTTCTTCATGGGGAAGGGAACATGAGGGAAACTGCAACGAGGAGGCAGGGATGGTGGATCTGTGGCAGGAGTTTCTTCCTGGTTTGCACTCAGGAAAGCAGAGATTGGAGGCTACAGCTGGGGCAGAAGGCAAAGTGCCAGGTGTGCACCCTGGAGGCTCCTCCCCACCCTGTCCCGGCTGAATCACCCCCTTCCTCCTTGAGGCCCCCCCTCTGATCCATCCTAACCTCCTCCCATCTGTTTCCTTGCCCCTCCCCGTCCAGCATTCCACCACACTCCCTCAACCCTAAAGCAGTGGCACCCTCTTGCCACTTGAGGTCCCTTCTCCAACCTGTCAGTTACCACCATTCCCTGAAGCTTTGGGAGCCAAAGCCACCCAGGTGGCTCAGTGGTAAAGAATCCACCTGCCAATGCAGGAGACACAAGAGACAGATTCGATCCCTGAGTCAGGGAAGATCCCCTGGAGAAGGAAATTGCAACTCAATCCAGTATTTGTGCCAGGAAAATCCCACAGACAGAGGAGCCTGGAGGGCTACAGTCCGTGCGGCTGCAAAGAGCCGGATGCGACTGAGTACACAGCCAAGCTGAAACCTTTTTTCACATGCTGTTCCCCTAAGAACCCGCTTTTCTCCTCCAGACTAGAAAGAATCATCTTCTCATCTCCTGGGCTCGGAGGAACAATTTATCTTTAATGTTTGTGGGCACACTTGTCTATCAAGTAAGGGAACCACTCCAAGGTCACGAAGCAGTGTCGGGCCAGGTCTCCTGAATTTCTGCCTGTGACCTTTATATCACATCACATTTCCTGTCCAACTCTGGAAGGCAAATCCCAGAGTTAAAATAGATGCCAAAGGGATCAAATAAAAGTCTTTGTTTCTTACATTACTTGCCACAGAGGCAAGTGGCCTAAGTCCCGGCAGCTTTGTTTCAGCAGCGGTGCCCACGGGGAATGACTCAAAACGGCTTATTTGCCTGCATGTCTAACTCTGACCGGAAAGGTACCCTTGGCTCTCGGACCCCTGGGAGCATCTGTGAGGATGCTCATGTATCATTGGAAATATGATGAGTTGGAGATAATTTTATTTATGAGAATTCCTCCAGGGAAGTAGGAAGGATTAGAAAGACTATTTTGATAAAGTGCTTGGGGTTAAGGTTTCATGCCCAAGGATCACGACTGGCCAATAAGAGATGTTTTCTAAACTGTCTCCAGGGCACAGCTCTTTGCCTTTCTGCCATCCATTTCTCTTTTCTTCCTCCCTGAGGGACTCCTGACTTTTTCAAATGTGAAAATTTCCCCCATTTGACTTTGCAAAGGAACACTCCTTTTCTTCCTCTGAAAGGGCACCTTGATTGGTCTAAGCCGGAGTTGGCAAGTCAAGGCCCATGAGCCAAATCTGGCCGGTCACCACTACCTGCAAGCTAAGAATGATTTCTGCGTCTTGTTTGTGTTATTCAGTCGCCAAGTTGGGTCTGATTCTTCGTGACCCCATGGACTGCAGCACACCAGAGTTTCCTTTGCTACAGGCTCTAAGAAGAGCCACAGTGACTTAATATAAAATCCGCATCTTAATTGGTTGGGAAAAAAGCAAAAGAAGAATAGTATTTTTTGACTTGTGAAAATTATATGAAATTCAAATTTCAGTGTCCCTGAAATTTTTTTTAACAGCTTTGTTGATGTATAATTCACATACTGTATAATTCACCATTTGAAGTGTACAACTCTAGGGCTTTTAGTATATCCAACCAGATCGTGCAGTCATGACCACAGTCAATTTTTATCCCCCAAAAAAATCCCATGCATCATCCCCAGCCCCTCAAACTGTAGGCAGCTGTTAACCTACTTTCTGTGACTGTAGATTTGCCTATTCTGAACTTTTCATATATATATATATATATATATGAACTTTTTAAATATATAAGTTTTATTGAAACATACACATGCTTGTTTACATACAAAGATGATGGCAGGGTTGAACTTTTGTGGCAGAGATTTTACATCCAACAAAGCCTAAATTATTTACTATCTGGCCCTTTTCAGAAACAGTGTGTAAATGCCTGGTTTAAGCAGTTTGGTGTTGCTTTGTAGTATGTTACTGGAACAGGTGTGAGCACATGACCCACACCTTCCTGATCAGACAGAAGGAAAGGACTTATTCTCTTTGCATGGAATGTGTACTAAGTAATTTCAATCATGTCCGACTCTTTGCAACCCTATGGACCATAGCCCTCCAGGCTCCTCTGTCCATAGGGTTCTCTAGGAAAGAATACTGGAGTGGGTTGTCATGCCCTCCTGCAGGAGATCTTCCTGACCCAGGGATCAAACACGCGTCTCTTATGTCTCCTTCTTTACCACTAAGGTCACTTGGGGAGCCCCAATGCATAGAATAGGTTTCTTTTTATGGCCTTTTCTGGGGTTGCTCAATTGCCATTGGAAGCCATTTAGAGACCAAGAAGGGGCAGCCTGAAGACAAGAATGAGGATGGAAAAGGAAAAGAACTTGGGTGTTAGATTATACTGAATCAACCAGTTCTGAACCCTGCCCTCTTCAGAGTATTTTTTCAGGTGAAGTAATAAATGCCCTCACCATTAAGCCAATGTGAAACGTAGTTTCACAAATCTTCACAAATCTACAGTTTCATTACCTGTAGCCACAAGCATCCTATCAGATACAACTTCTTCCTATAGGGCAAGATTGAGTAACATATGCTACTTGGGACCAGGGTTGAATTTTCCCAGACAATGGAAGGAGGATTGAAACCAAGCAGGACCCTGTGGAGCTCCTGGGCATGGAAGCCTTTCTGTGTCCCCTGACCTTCAGCCTCCATGACCTTCCCTAAATTTCAAACAGCAGGTTCAGACAGTTGCCAGTCAGGGAAGGGAGGGGATGCAGAGATAAGGGAGGAAGAGTCAGAGGAAATAATAAACAGTGCACAGCTTTGGGAAAGGGTCTTGGTTCTGTCTCAAGGGATACACATAACAATATTTATGAGCTCTTCTGAAGAACTGAAACCCTCAAAAATGGAAGTTGTTACCTACTTGATAAAGCATCCTTCATTCCAGAGAGAAGGTCATAGGTTGATAACCTGAGAACCACAGAATCTTGTAAGGAGCTACCAGAGGCCAGATTTGCACACCCCCTGACTCTTATCAGCAGTGCTGCCCTGAGCCCTTACTATAAAGCTCCTCACCACACTTGCCTCCCCAGCCCCAGGTTGAAACACATAGCTTTGAGAGCACGCACCTGCTTGGCTCCCTTTGCCTGCCACTGCAATGAAGCTATTCTTTTCTATTTTATCCAAAACTCTGTCTCTGAGACTTAATTCTATGTCAGCATACAGAGGCTGGATTCGGCTTCAAGCTAGACACGGCCACCACCAGCCCTCTTTCTCTGCCCTCCTCTGTGGTGTTCTGCCTCCCCTTGCAGCTCTTAGATGTTTGAAGGGTATCATTTTCAGTGAATACTAATGCATTGCCTCTCTATTTGTCTACCTGTCCCTGGCTTTTTATCTAGCTTGCCTAGTTTTAAGATATTGCCCTTGAGCTCATTTATAAACAAATAAAATTGAAGCTGAATTCTTCTGCTTGGTGTCCAATTATTATGGGTACACATTAAAGTAGTATATTAAGAGATTTTATTATTTTAAACCAGGCTTTCTGGGATGATGGGAATGCAGGCATTTCTTCCTTCTGTGTTTCTGAATGATCACCCTTTTTCTAACAACATGGACCCTTCTTAAAATAAAAATTTAGCTAATTTTATATTTTTAGATATTTGTCTCGTTAATATTTTCCCTAAATTGTCCTGAAGCCTCAGTTGCTCACCAGTGTGGCTATTCACTATAGATGTGAGGGGTCATCTCCTGGCTCAGTAAAATGGATAAAGCTAAGGCATGGCTATAAAAGAATATTTTTAGTAATTGATACAGTAGCAAGAACAAAGCAGTAGGATTTAAGACCATGGGGTTGAGGCCTTGACCTGTTAAGCTTCTTATGTGGCATTGGCCAGTTGGTTCCTTCTATTTAACTTTCTACTCCTCCTTGGAACCTTGGTCCTTGGGCTCATTTCTTTAAAATAATTTCCTAAGGTCACTTGCCCTTCCAAAGGTGAATCAGATAATCTACTTCTATATTTCTAAAATATCCTTAGTATATTCTTCCGTTACAGTTCTTATCTGGCTGAATTTTAGGGTTTTTTTTTTTAATTTTTACTGAACTCCTCAGCTATATGGTGAGTTCTTCGTAGGAAAGCACCACCTCTCTTTATTTAAGTTTCCCTGAACTTGATCTATCCTATACACTTGATATTTTTTTAAATAAACAAACAACTGGCATTTTTATTCTAAAGAATAAAACAGTTGGACCAAAGAATAAAATAGTTAGAGTCTCTTCCATCTTTAAAATTGAATCCATCTTCAAGGATTATTCAATGATACATGGTAGAAGTATTTACAAAAACTGTAGTAGATCATTTAGGAATTCTTTCTGATGAATAGTGACAGGTATCCAAAATAACACTGCCTTAAATAAATCATGAGTGGATTTCTGTCTCATGGAAAAGACATAGAGAAACAGACATCCAGTCATCAGCAACTCTTGATCTCTCTCCTCTCTGTTTTACCAACTTTATTGAATGGCTACTCTCATCTAGGCTGCCTCATGATACTTAATGGCTGCTGTAGCTCCGGTCATTAAATGAATATTCCAGGCAGCTAGAAGAAGGAAGCAAAAGAGAGCAAGAGGGCATTGTTCCTAGGAAAGTCCAATTCCTTTCAAGTCCTAACCAATGACTTCCACATATAAGTCATATCTGTGAGGGAGGCTAGGAAATACCACTTGTAGCTGGGCAAACTGCTATCCCTACAACACAGGGATGTCTTGCTTGCTAAGGAGGAAAGGGGAATGGGTATTGGGTACATACAGGAAAATCTCCACTATCCTTGGTGAGTGTCCCCTCAACATCACTGTATTACAGAAGATTGGGATTGACTCTTAGAGGCAGATTCTCTTTGAAATTTGGTCCTTCAAGTCATCTGCTGTATGACAAATA
This sequence comes from Ovis canadensis, assembly GCF_042477335.2. Lineage (NCBI taxonomy): Eukaryota > Metazoa > Chordata > Mammalia > Artiodactyla > Bovidae > Ovis > Ovis canadensis. The sequence goes on from NC_091249.1 coordinate 77,515,273, forward strand.
ACCACTCAGGACACCAGGTTATATATAAAAAAAAATGATGGCTGATTCACTGGTCAGATCATATATGGGGCTAAGCATATAATCAGTGTATTAAAAGAAAATGTTGAACTGTTCGAATTACCCTTAAAAATCTTTTAATTTAGTTCTCAAGAAAGGGCATCTTCTCACCTGCCTTTTCCCATACTAAATGAAAAGATGTGCGTTTTATCCATGAGGGCCACACTGTATCAAGCTATTCCCACTACAAAAGCACTGCGGGGCCTGAGCCCCATGCCTGCAGCACCAGGTGAACCTCTTCCAGCTCACACTGACTCCTGGGCATGCCCAGAGTAAAGTGGAGAGTCACATTCGCATTTACATCTCCTGTTGAATTTCATTTAATCTTTCTGGAGCAAAACATAAATACAATAATTCAGTTCAGTAAGTGAAATTCCTGTATGCAAGTCCATCAAACATGTTGCTCTGATTGCCGATTTTTCAGTCTAATAAAATGCTCCATTGTAGGTAGAACGCTGCTGGTATGTGGTGAGTATGGAGGTGATATTGGGCAAATTTCCAGACACACCAGCTCTTACTCTTCTTTTCCTTTACATCTGCATTGTCCCTTGAATATCAAACAGTCCCCACTAAGCCTTTTGCTAATATTTGTCTAATAAGGCCTTTTGCTAGTATTTGTCTAATAAGGCCCTTCTAATAAGGGCCTCATGCTTCCCTCATGGTGGAACTTTGGACATCTCATCAGGCAGGGGAGAAGAGATTATTTTTAGGGGACAAGCGTGTGCATCACCCTACACAAAATCAATCTGCTTGCTTCTATGGAAAGCTCGGACTTGAAGACAGCTTGAGATTCTGGGTAGTTTTTCATTTCAGTTGCTTTTATATTTTGAAAAGAATATTGGACTGTTTCCACGGTGACATTTCATAATCACAGCGTCTGGAGCAAAAAGTGCCATGGTAGCTGAGCTAGAGAAACAAAGGGTTCCCATGTAAATCACCAAGGATTCTGATGGCTTACTGTCCATGCTCTGCCCACTGACGCCCATGGTCAGTCACCAGGACCTAAAAGACAGGAGACAAAATGTGTCCTGGAAAACTCAGGCAATACCAGCAAATTACTTATATTTTTGAATAATCTTAAAATCAGACCTCTTTTTTCCCTTTCTTTTTTTTTTTTTCTTAACCTAGGAGACCTCATTTATGGAGCTTTACCATTTTCATTTCTGACCCTAGAACAGAGAGAAAAAAGAAGTGAAGATGAAAAGAAAACCTGAATTTAAACATGATATGTTTTTTGTCCCCCAAATATGCTCAAAAGTATAATTTGTCAGTCCAAGTACTGTGTGCTAAGTCACTTTAGTTGTGTCTGATTCTTTGTGACCCCATGGACTCTCACCTGCCAGGCTCCTCTGTTCATGGGATTTTCCAAGCAAGAATATTGGAATGGGTTGCTATGCCCTCCCTCCTCCAGGGGATCTTCCCAACCCAGGGATGGAACCCGTGTCTCATGTCTCTTGCATTAGCAGGTAGATTCTTTACCACCAACGTTACCTGGGAAACTGTCAGCCCAGGTAAGGGCATGTAAAAGGGTCAGGACAATGCCTAAACTCCTGCTGAGTTCTCAGATTTTGGTCCTAGCTGTGCCAAAAATTGGCAATAATCTTGGATAGAAGAAGCACTAGTCTCTCTGCCTATATACCTGTGCACGAAACAAGTAGCTTGGAATACCCCTGTTATCAAATCTGTGTTCCAGGAAAGGAGAGTATGTTCCATCCCATAGGCTAAATGGGCTTCCCTGATAAAATAAAATAAGATGGACCTAGACATTATCATACTAAGTAAGTTGACAGAGAAAGAAATATTGTATATCACTTACATGTGGAATCTAAAAAGATGATGCAAATGAGCTAATTTACAAAATAGAAACACACTCACAGACTTCAAAAACAAACTTATGGTTACCAAAGGGGAAAGATGAGGGGGGGACAGCTTAGGAGTTTGGGATTAACAGATACACACTTGCTGTTATTCACTAGCTAAGTCCTATCCAACTCTTTGTGACACCATGGACTGCACCATGCCAGGCTTCCCTGTCCTTCACTATCTCCTGGAGTCTGCTCAAACTCATGTCCATTGACATAACCAACAAGGACCTACTGTATAGCACAGGGAACTCAACTCAATATTCTGTGATGACCTAAATGGGAAAATAATCTGAAAAAGAATCGGTATATATAAATAACTGAACCACTTTGCTGTACACCTGAAAATAACACACCACCATAAATCAACTATACCCCGATATAAAATAGAAATTAAATTAAAAATAAACTAAAATGAAATGTTTCTCATTTATTTGGCCAAATATATTATTTTACCCATCTGATTCCACATCTTGATTTTTTGTAGAAGTCAGTTGCTTATGGAATACAGTTTGACAAGCCCTTAAATTAATTAAAATGATAATTAAAGACCTTAAGTGAAAGTGAAGTCTCTCAGTCATATCCAACTCTTTGCAACCCCATGGACTGTAGCCTACCAGGCTCCTCCCTCCATGGGATTCTCCAGGCAAGAGTACTGGAGTGGGTTGCCATTTCCTTCTCCAGGGGATCTTCCCGACCCAGAGATCGAACCTGGGTCTCCTGCATTCCAGGCAGACGCTTTATCCTCTGAGCCACCAGGAAAGCCCCATTAAAGACCTTGGTGGGTTTTAAATATTGGCATTTTTATGACTTGGTAAATTCCAGTAAGTAGCACATCAAGCCGGTTATCATACTGTGATAATTGATGATTATGATAACCTGCACATTTTTAAGATCCTAAAAGGTAGTCAGAACCAACAAAGTGCGGTTAAAAATATGTTCCTCGTGGTTTAGAACGTCTGTTTATATCCGGATCATTTAAAGATGATCCCCGTGTGGGTGGGTGTGCCCGTGCTTGTGCATGTACTACTTTTAGTGACAGTTTTAAACTGCATATCTTTACGGTTGCACACACACAACCCATAGCTGATCCCCAGTCCAAGTCTAAACAGAACCCTTGCTGAAGTGGGAAAAGGAGGCTGACATCCCACATCCTTCCAGTAAGTTCTCATATAGGGCTGTATTTAGAGGCATTGTGTTATATGAAAAGATAGTGGCTTGGCAATCAGTAGAGATGTAACAAGCAGGTTTGGCTCTGTGACCTTGTAAGTTACCTGTCTCAACCTCAGCTTCCCCAACTGTAAAATGGGAATAACAGTAGCTACCTCTTAGGGTTAAACAGCAAAGGGAAAGCATCCAGCCCAGAGTAGGAATTCACTAAAAACCTTGGGTGGGTTTGGGCCTCTTTCCATAGACCTTCTCCAAGACAGGGCCTGTAGCTTCTAAACTGGGAGCCTGCCCAGCATCTAACACACAGTGGGCTACCTTATGAATGAATTCACTAAGTATAAAACTTAATTTTGAAATAAACTAGGTACTCTTATGTTGCTCTCTCCTGCTAAAGCCCACTAGCAGAAGAATCGGGAGCTTCTCCTTCCCCAACAAACAAACTTGAGTTGTCACTTCCTCAGGAGGCTTTCCCTGCCCGCACTCACTAATTCATATCCCTCTATCAGCACTGGCTACTTTCTCCTTGGAGCACACATCATAGTGGTGTCTCTCTGGCTCTCTCTCTCTCTCTCAATTTACAAACCTTTGGTTACTGTCTCTTCTCCCCCACAAGTCTGCACACCTACTTGAGGGCACAGGCCAATGGCTGCTCTTGTCTGTCAGTTTGACCTCCAGTACTTAGCACAGTGCTGGGTACACAGAAAGTGCTGAAGAAATATTTGAATGAACAAGTGCTCCTTTTCCACTTCTTACAAAGAGCTCTCTCCTTGCTGACTTTCATCATTGAGGCTGAGCATCATAAATATGCCACAGCCAGAGCTCTGTCTGTTCCCTAGTCCCAGGTGGGAACCGAAACCAGCGGAGGCTGAAACGTAATGTCCTGGGACCATGCGTTAGGCCAGTTCTCAAGTGGCTCTGATGGAACAGAAGGAAACAGAGGAGGCCGGGTCAGTCTCTGTGCCTTGGGCCTTTGCTTGCTGCTGGCAACGTGCAGCTTATGCCTGGTTTGGCTCCATTTCCAGTCTGATGGTTAAGCCCCCAAACTTTGCAGACTTCATTTCCTGTGGACTCCTGTTCACACTGGCTCTGACCCTCCTACTCGGCTTCACCTGGTAGCATCTGTGACTTGACTGCCTGGCTTCTGGCCCCCTCACTCCCCCGACACCCCACGCCTCCTCTGCACTGTATCCCCAGCACTGGCTCTGTTCCCAGTCCCCTCGACCTGCTGCCACCCACGGTTCAGCATGACGGAATGACTCGCTCAACAAAATCTGCCTTTGGAAACATAACCCACGGGCAAGATGTGCCTGGATTCAAATATCCAAACTGTATATCTCTGCTGCAAGGATTGAGGGATTGTGTTCTCCAAGGTTTTTCCAGACCCCAGCTGCGGTGTTATCAGCACAACTTTTGTGGTTGTGTCAGAGAATGTGGCTGGCCTTGGTTTTGAGATCATCCCCCCAACCTGAGATTGGCCAACTGCCCTGGCCCTGTATCCTCTTCCTCTAAACTCGAGCATGGAGGTCTTAGGAAGAAAGATTGCTAAATAAAGACCAGTGGTGGTATTTACTTAACAGATGGTGACAGAACCCCAAGCTCTCTCTCCTTGAGCATTACTCCAGGAGAATTTTCTAGGTCTGATACAGCTGAGAAAGGATGAATTCAGTCACACTGGTTCCCTGGGCCTGTCTACAAAGAACGTGTTAAAAACTCATTATTCATTTTTAAAAATAGAGCCCCATGCAGTGAGTTCCACTGAGCTGCTCGTAGTGTGTGCAACAACATCGTGTTGGAAAGAAACCAGACTAGGTGTCTGGAGATTCACATTCTGCTTCCAGTTGGAAAAATCCCTTCATTTCCCTAGTCTTGTTTTCCTTATAGGTGTAACTGCCTCTAGGTTTCAATTCCTTATTTTACTATGGCCCTAATACTATGCCTAGCTAAAAAAAAAAAAAAAAAAAAAGGATGACAGTTCATCTAGGGCTTCTGTGCGCCAGGTACTCTTCTAAGCATTCTGAGGTATTCAACTATTTACTGTACAAACAAGTAACTGAAAAAGAAAGAGGAATTCAAGGGCTTTCGAGCAACTTTATTTTTCTAAAGACATTTCCTCTCATATTGCTAATAAGTTACCATTGCTTGAACCTGTCTCTTATATTGTCCCTACCATTTAATAATACAGCTATCTGCATGAGTCCTAGTATAGCTACATTTGGGGTTGGGGGGGGCGGTCTGTGTTCTCATTCATGTTAGCTTTCCTAGAATCAGGCATAAATCCTAACAGATAAAACATAATTAATAAATGTAAGACAGGTACATAGTCCAAAGTGACTAAAACATAAGCTCCATGGCGGGGAGCAAGGCGATGACTTTGCCTCCCGTGTTCTTCTACACCCCACTGTGCTTAGAATTGAGCCTGGCGTAGATGCTCAACAGCTCTATGAATGAATGAACAAGTGAGTCAATGAGGAAGTAAAAAAAAAAAAAACTGAACAAATAGTAAAGAATCTACTGACAATGCCAGCTTGACTCTGTTTAAAAGCACACAGCTCCTTGAGGATCTATGGAACAACAGCAAAACTCGACACAAGGTAGGCCATGGGTTTTCACGCCTGGTAGCACAGGGAGCCACGAGAGGCCTTCACATGGGGCAGTGCAGCAGTTTGTGCTCAGTGAGAGGGCTTGTGTACATCCTCTTTAGGTAGAGTGATGATAAAGGAGGAATGGATCGCAAGCTCCTGCAAGGAATAAGAACTGATATTTCTTCTCCTTGAATAAAGGCATCTCATTGAGAGCTTAGATTCCTTTGACTATTAGAACGCCTGTGATCAGTCACTTCAGACGAGGCCCACATGCCTGTTTATCTGCTGGGTTTGCAAAGGAATCTGGGAAACACGGCTGCCACCACGCAGATGATATCTTTACCAGGCATTTTCAATTGTGGCAATTGCTACCACTCCTAGCTCCTCCTTGCCCGGCCCCCTCTTTTTAATCTGCATCCTTTTATCTTTCTCATTTCACGTTTGTTTTCTGCTCTGCTTGATTTGGATGCTAGAAACTGAAAACAAGCGTCAAATGGTATTTTAGATCTGCACAGCCCAATCTTCTCCACCTGGCACTGACTTTCTCAGTACGACTCCTGGGGGTGGGGTGGGGACATTCAGCCAAGAAAGACTTTTGGGTTCAGGCAACTGATGGAACCAGAGACACCAGGAGTTGCTAATTACAGTCCAGGCCACTGGAGCCTTTGGTGTTGTCAAAAAAAAAAAAATCAAAAGACAGAAATTCCTAAAGCCCTGCCACATATTCAGAGTCTAGATTGTTGCTTCTGGGCTACTTTGTCAATTTTGGGAAATTTGTTTTTGACTAAGTTATCACCTTGAAATGAAGACGTCGAAAGAGCTTTAGTGGAGGATTAGCAGACAGGTTTCACTCTCAGCCACGACTTTCCTAGTGACCTTGGAAAATTCACCTCACCTGACTCTTCAGAGTGGACTGTAACATATCTTATTTTGTATAGTTCTGAGATTTAGCAGTGTAAGGCCCAATTGGCTATGGCAGGAGCAGGAAAGGGAGACAGGCTGAGCAGGATGGGAGACAGAAATGAGAGATTTCCAATGAATGTCTCCATCTCCTTCAGGTCTCAAGACAGATGTCTGTTTCATAGAAGGTGAGAATACTATGAATGATGATCATAAGCAGCCATCGCTAACTTCTGGATTCTCATTATTCTTTGGGCCATGCCCTGTGCTTAGGGCCTTAAGAAAGTGAAGTCGCTCAGTCATGTCTGACTCTTTGCAACCCCACGGACTGTAGCCTACCAGGCTCCTCTGTCCATGGGATTTTCTAGGCAATAGTACTGGAATGGATTGCCATTTCCTTCTCCAGGGGAATCTTCCCGACCCCGGGATTGAACCCACATTGTAGACAGATGCTTAACCATTTGAGCCACTAGGGAAGTCCACTTAGGGCCTTATACTAATCCTATCACTTAATCCTTGCAGTACTGGCATGAGGTGAGCACTCTTCTCATCTCCAAAACATCAATAAAGAGATGGGGTTTAAGAATGATTCAAAACTTGACTCCCCAAATTAGATCAAGTTCCATGGTTATATCTGTACTTCTTCATATCAATTATCACAGCTCATAACTACTGAAGTCCCTCGTTATGAATGTGGGATACATTCCAAGACCCCCACTAGCTGCCAGAAAGTGTGAAAAGTGCCAAATCCTATGTGCACTATGTTTTTCCTAATTATTGTTCATACCAGTGATAAATCTGGGGGCTTCCTGGATGACTCAGATGGTAAAGAATCTTTCTGCAATGTAGGAGACCTAGGCTCCATCCCTGGGTCAGGAAGATCCCCTGGAGGAGGGAATGACAATCCACTCCAGTACTCTTGCCTGAAGAATCCCACGGACAGAGTGGGACATGCTACAGTTCATGGAGCCACAAAGAGTCGGACAAGACTGAGCACAAATGCACACACAGTGATAAAGTCTAACTTAGAAATTAGACACAGTAAGAGATTAACAGCAATAATGTCAAGAAAGCAGAACAACTATAACCAATATTCTACAAAAAAGTTATGTGAATGTGATCTCTCTTTTGCTCTCTCTCTCAAAATATCTGATTGTACAAATTTAATGCTTTTTCCATCTCAACTAAACACATACTTTTTCCATCTTAACTAAACACATATCACATACTATGGCTGGAATTTTGTAGTTTGAGGTGTGACATCAAAAGGAGCATGGATTTCTTTTTTCCTTCTTTACAATTTCACAGTAGAAGATTCATTCTTACTGTAGATCTTAACACCTTCAGTATATCCTTTTTTTTTTTCATTTCTTATTAAGTCAAGAACCATTACTTTTTCACTTAAAGAAAGCACTTACAGCTTCTCTTCAGCATGTTCAAATTGCTAGCATCACTGTTCTTGCACTTTGGACCCATCACTAAGGAAACCAAGGGTAACCTGGACATAAAAAATGAGATACCAGGACAGTTGATCTGAGAACAGTCAGCTACTAAGCAGCTCACAGGCAGGTTGCACTGGAAAAGGGATTATTCACATCCAAGACAGGGTGGAGTAAAATGACTTAAGAAATCACAATACTCAGAATGACAGGATATTTAAAATTTCTAGATTATTTCTGGAATTCAATTTAATATTTTTGGACCACAGTTGACCACAAGTAACTGAAACCAGGGAAAGTGAAAACATAAGATGTGAGAGGACAATTAAATATTTGTGTGACTTTTTCCAGTGCCTGCTTTCCCATTCGATTATAAGCTCCACTAGCATTAGTCATTCAGTCATGTCCAACTCTTTGTGACCCCATGGACTGTAGCCTGCCAGGTTCCTCTGTCCATGGAATTCTCCAGGCTAGAACACTGGCATGGGTAGCCATTTCCTTCTCCAGGGGCTCTTCCCGACCCAGGGATCGAACCCAGGTCTCCTGCATTGCAGGCTGATTCTTTACCGTCTGAGTCACCATGAAACTCCACTAGGATACAGGCTATAACTGTTTGTTCACAGTTGTTTGCTAAGTAAAATGCCCAGCACATAGCTAGGACTCCATAAACAGTGACTGCATGTGTTGACTAGATTGACTCCCTGGCACTGCTCTGGGGAGGGCAGGTCCATTTGCAGAAGCTGGGTATCTGAGGTCATGAGGGCATACATCAGCTTCCATTCCAGGCCGCTGGTCAATCCTCAGAGCATTCTTATGGGTGGAAGTTATCAATAGTAATAAAAGCTCCAGAAGCACGCAAGCCTCTGAAGTACAGACACCCATCATCCACGAGATGACAGGAAAGTGACAGGGTGCTGGCTCCAAGACTGACTCAAAGAATAAAATCCGAGTTCCCAGAATGGTTCTGTAGAAAAATCATGGGCTTTGAAGTCAGACAAAATCTAGATTTGAACCTTAGCTTGGCCATTTACAGCCGTGGGGTGGTGTGTTTCTCAGTTGGAATCCTTTTTTAACACCTTAAAATGACCTGAAATATGGGAATAAGTCTCATCTTGGAAAGCTATATACTTGATAATCACCATCTACTCAGCACTTACGTTAATATAAGCTGGATGTAGGTCAACATTTTACCCACATTAACTCACTCACACCTCACAATTACTCTATGGCAGAAGTGCTACTATCTCCGTTTTAAAGAGAAGGACATAGGATGTCAGATGGCCTGGGTGTGGGAAGAGGCAGGCAGAGGGTGTGAGCAGCTCCTTGCAGGAAACCACCCCCAGCAGGAAGCCCCTCGTGACTTTACCACAGAGCTATATGGTAACTAACTTTTAAACCAGGCACCCCCATGCTCTGCTCATTTCCAGCCCCAGCACACCTTTCAAATCTTTTAATCATAGGATACCCTGCCTAACTTGTAGGTGCTTTTCATAGATCAAAGAAGTAGAAATGAAGAAGAAGTAATTAACAGATCACCAGATCTCTTCCCTAGCTTCCCCTCCAGTCATCTTCTGAACATGCTGTGTGGCCAACCTGTGTGAACAGGATAACATCTCGAGAAAGATCACAAGAAGCCTATGAGCCTCCATGTTCTGGGGGATGGAGATGACTCTGACCCTCTATCTCAGCGATTAACTGAGATGACTGCCCTTCTTCCCTTCATTTGTTTTTGGCTGTACGGGGTCTTCGCTGCCGTGCAGACTTTTCTCTAGTCGTGGTGAGTGGGGGCACTCTTCACTGAGATACACACGCTTTGCACTGCGGTGGTTTCTCTTGTTGTGGAGCACGGGCTCTGTGGCGCTTGGGCTGCAGTAGTTGCAGCCCCCAGGTTCCAGAGCACAGGCTCAATAACCGTGGCACATGGGTGTGGCTGCCCTGCAGCATATGGGATCTTCCTGCAGGGCTCAACCTCAGGTCTCCTAAACTGGCAGGCCGATTCTTTACCACTGAGCTATGAGGGAAGTACTTCCCTTCTTCCTTTGAAAATGCTGATGGCTGAGCAGAGTCTTCGGAGGCAGTTTACAGAGGACACTGAATCCACCATGTCCCAGAGTGCCAATATTCTAGCAATTGCCCAGCAATCTCAGGCAATTTCCCCTCCAACCCTCCACCTCTTAGCCTGCTGTCTTAGCCAAATCTCCAGACTGAGCCTGGCTAGGACTCAGACTCCTCCATTTGTAATTAATCCTTCTCAACTGGACAAGTCAATGGTTGCAGTGAACTAGACCAGACAGGGGCAAGAGACAGGAAAGAGCTTGACCCCTTGAATATCAGGGAGCCTGCAGAATTTTGCTCTATGCTCCAAACACGGCAGACCCATCCAGCCTCAGACTTCTCAACATGGATGCCCCCAAAGAAGAATTTTTGCCAATTTATTGAGCACCTGTAGTCTACCAAGCAACTTGTAGGCACTGTCATCAATCTTCACAATAACTGTGGAGCATTTATTGTGTTTTATCATTCCTAATTTATAGGTAAGGAAACACACACAGAGGAGAAGTGACTTAGTTAGGCTCATGCAGCTGGCAACCGAGTCACAATTTCAACCCATTTCATTCTGACTTCAAAGCCTGTTGCTTTCCTCATGAATTCTTTTCCTTAAGAACTCCTATTCACCCATCAAAGCCCATGTTACAGTGTTATTTCCTATGTGAAGCCCTCCCTCATCTTCATTCCTTATGTTCACCTCACTCAGGCAGGGTTAGTCATAAAAAAAGAGACAACTTTCTGATCCTGATTCTGATTAACGGCAACTTTCCTTTCTATTGACATTTCTGAGTTTTGGTTTGTAAGTGGCAAGAAATAGGACTAGTTTGGCAACAGTGAAAGACTCTGAGGTTGCAGATTGTGGAGATCCAAGTCAGGAAAGAGAAGGAGTGTATGCTCCCCTAGCCTCCTGTCACTCATAGACCTCCTCAGGATATCCTCAATGAGAAGAGGGCCTTAGGGTCCTCCGTCCATGGGCCAGGCTGTCAGGATTGCTTTGGGAATTAACATGCAAGATGAAATGCGATTACCTTCCCAGATCTAGATGATCTTGGGTTTGCGTCTGATATTCTGATGCTATGATACAAGCTAAACTTCTTCGCTCTATCACGGCTTAAAGAAAATCGAAGAAGAGTAAATGGAATGCATGACAGCAACTTCTAGAGGCAGTTTATCTGAGTCAGGTGAAGGTTGCCCAAGCAATCTGCCTGTAGACCTTGTAGTGCTTCCCCCTTTACGAACAGTCTTTGACCTCCCTCAAAGTCACAGGGGCCATCCAACTTTCTTTCTCTTCCATGAAAGCCTGAATTCAGAAACGCTTCATAACCATCTAGCCTGGGGCATAAATGACTGAGGATGGCAAAGCATGACTCACCCATAGGGAAGTTAATTGTCTCAGACACCGAAAGTTTAAGACAAAAGGAATCCCTCTAAAATCACATAATTTGGGGGGGTAAATTTTTAACTTATATACCAGCCCTATCCCAGAATCACCCTGAGTTCACAACTTAATTCTGTCCTTGACATCTTGGTAGCAGCCTTATAATTTATACAGCTTAAGGGCTGAAACTGATTTTGGTTCCATTCTTTCTCAGATTAAAGCAACAACAATAAATTTTTCTATCCCTTGGGGCCAAAGGAGATCTGCCTTTCATAACATGTAGTTTAAATTTAGCACCCAGCAGCCATTAATTTGAAAGTCATTGCCTGAGAGATATTATCATCAAGTGACTATATTTTCGTTTCATTCCGTCCCTTTAAACAGGGGCACCAGCTACTCATGCCCACAATGGTCTCATACTTTTCCCAGGTAATATGCACAGCCTTCATCCAGAGACTGAAATATCTAGTCCCATGTAACAGTCAAATGTCAAAGAAAAGTGTCTTCTCCTATCCAATTTATACACTATATAAGTATAAAGTTGTAAATGTTGGACAGGGACACAGACCTTGGATGGTTTCTAATCTCTTTCCCCACCTTGTGCTTCAATCCTAGCTCCATTTTGCTAACCAAAATTTTCTGACTCTTTCCGATTGAGAGTAGAGGGTGGAGTGAGCAGGAGGGAGGTTCTGACTGAATGGATGCTACATGAGCTGGTATTGCACCCCCTGGGCCTGGGAGACGGTCACAGCTGACTGTTTTCTTTGGGGAGAGATGTTCAGAGAGCTTTTATTAATGCATGTCTGTCATCTATAGTTACCGTGAAGAGAGCTAATGCTCTGTTTTGCCTCATTACTTACAGCTCCTTGCTAATCCCTGGGAACCAGGCAGTACACCTCCACCCTCTTTGGGGTGAGCCCTTCTCACTACTTCAGGAGGTCCCCTAGGAGGTGCCTAAGGTGATCCATTCCAGTGTCTGTCTCCCGTGGGTGCACATCTGGCCCACTGGGACTGTTGAGGGGCCTTCTGCCCTGGGACTCTCTCTTTGGGAACACTGAGCTCCACCTCTGTGTCCTCCCTTTTGCTCTGCCAGTCAGCTTCTCAGGGATGATACCCAGTCTGCTTCTATGGGCCCCAAGACCCCATCCCTCAATCTGTCACACTCGAAGAAATACAAAGATTCTTTCTCAACAGTCTTGTCTTAAAGCCCCTCTACCCAGGCTTCAGGTGAGGGACAGGCAGCTGCCCACGCCTCCCCCCTTGCCAGACAAGCTCACAGAACATGAACGTTTTCCTCCAAAACCTTCTCTCAGTCTCTCTGTTCTCTGTTCCTCAGCCTCTCTGCCTTTACAGGCTGAGGTCGGTGGTTAACTCAGGTGGTAAATGATTTATCTGCCATCTCCTTTTTTGTAAATCCTGTACAAGACGTACTTCAAAATGTCGCACCTGTTTTCTTCATGCTTCAACCAAAAGTGTGATAGGGAATTTGAATGTCCTGTTAAATCTGTTATCTTCTCCATTTAACCCTCAGGATCATTTGTGAATACTGTTGCTTCATTTAGGCTTGTTTTTCAGAAGGCATAGTTAAACTCACTATTTGTAAAGATGTACTATTTTCTCAAAGCATCTTAGCATCCGTGTTTCACTTTATCTCTTCTCTCATGTGATTGGTAGAATTCTCTGAGGTGGGCCTCTTCATTTGCTTAGGTCAGGGGTCCCCGACCCCAGGTAGCTGTCTGTGGCCTGTTAGAAACCAGGCCACACGGCAGGAGGTGAGCAGTGGGTGGGCAAGCACACAAAGCTTCCTCTGTATTTACATCCACTACCCATCACTGGCATTACCATCCTCCCACTCTGCCCCTGGTCCATGGAAAAACTGTCTTCCATGAAACTGGCACTTGGTGCCATAAAGTTTGGGGACCACTGTCTTAGGACGCATTTTTAGGGAGTAGTGCTGCGCTGTGCTAAGTCGCTTCAGTCGTGTCCAGTTCTGTGTGATCTCATAGACTACAGCCTGCCAGGCTCCTCTCTCCGTGAGCATTCTCCAGGCAAGAACACTGGAGTGGGTTGCCATGCCCTCCTAAAGCGGATCTTCCCAAACCAGGGATCGAACTGGTGACTCTTACGTTTAATCTGCATTGGCAGGCAGGTTCTTTATCACTAGTACCACCAAGTTCAAGATAAAATTCAGGCCTCCTCATGCTTTCCACCAATGTTGATAATAAAAATACTTAAAAAAAAAAAGGTAACAGTGGTGAAAGTTTATTGCACATAGACACTGCTCTTAAGTGTAACAGACACAGAAACCCAACCATTTATGCATAGATGATATTATGATGCCCATTTTACAGATGAGGAAACCACCACACAGAAAGCTTAACTAATTTACTCACGGTCACAGAGTAAGTGGCAGGGCATTGGATTCAACCCTTAACCCTTAATGAAAGAATGTTTTTGTCTTCTCATTGTCCACTTGACATTGAGCACTGTGATTTACATTTTCTAGCTTGATATCTCTATGTGATGAGAGGGAACAAGATGACTTTCTTTCTTGAAAGACAGGAAGAAAGACAAGCGAACTGAGGAAAGACAGATGTGAGGTCATAGTGCTCACAGGGTACACAGCCCAAGTGAAACTCACTCTACTCTTCATCCAGTTTCCCCACTGTATTACATGGAGATATTCCTGAAAGGAATGAGAAGTGCTGCTAGGGACTTTCCCAATGATCTGGCCAGGTACTTTGCAAGTAAACGGAGAATACTTGAAGGGCACAGAAGGAGTATGGAGTAAGAAAGCCTTACATGGGAAGGAAGGTCCTGCTCTAAGCTGAACCACAGATTCTACTTCATGTCTTCCACATCAGTTCCCACTTAGGTTTTGTTTGAATAGAGATGTGCTGCCTTTGTTGCATATAAACGACCAGTATAGTCCAACCCTCACCTTGATAAGTGGTGGATCTGAGGCCCAGAGGAAAGTAAGTGAAGTCATACAGTGAGTTCATACAAAGTCTGGAAAGCAGTCAGAACCCCAGTTTTCTTGCCCAGCACGTTTCCCCCTAGTCCCTAATGGTCCTCTGTTGGATTAACTAAATATATCCTAGAATCAGGCTGGGAAGTGATATACAGGTAATGTGGCATGTACCAATACCCTGGCAGTGAAACAAAGTGATTAAGTTTCAATTAATGATATATGCATATGTATGCCAAAAAGAAACACCCTGCCATGCATATAAATTATATGCATGCATATATATTATTAATTATGCAACATGCTTTCTTACATTTATATTTTCATAGCTTTTTATAGCATTAATTACTTCATTAAATGGAAGAAAAATGTAAGGGATGGCATAAATGGGCTTCACTGTTTACCTACTGCCAGTAGGTAATCAAGTGCTAAGTGGCGTGGGGCTGTCTATGTGTCAGTGAAACAACTTCTTTCAACCTTAAGCCTCTGACACTTGTCACATCCTTGACTTCTACTGTGATTCTGCAGTTTGCTATGGTGTCAGGTGCTAAGAAGCCCTGGGTAACTGATGTGCTGTCCTACCATCAGGATGTGCAGAAGTATTGATCTTGGAGGTCAGAGAACTGAGTTATAACCACATCCTGGTTCCAGCTAGCTGTGTGACTATAGGTAATTCAATTTCTTCTCTAGTTTATTTCTTTGCTTCAACCATAATGGAGCAAACATTCTGGCAAAGAAATGAAGGAAGACAAAGAACTGTTGGAAAGGTTGGATGAGGTCAGGAGTGAGGAGGAAAGAGAAGCTAAGCCTAAAGATAACAGTGAGTTGCCAATCTCTCCATACCCTCTTTTATTGCTCACCCCACCCAGCCCCCACTGGAAGGAGCTGTTTATCATTTTGCCAATCTTTCTGTCCCCTAAATATGCCTGGTTTTCTCCTTCCTCTGAACTTCTCCCACTCTGTACCCTCTGCCTGGACCCCACTCCCACCTCTATAACTTTAATTGGTCTTATTCCTAATAAATCTTCATATCTCTCATAAGAGCTGAGGTTAGATTCCTTGGTATATACCTCCTTTCCTGATTCTCCTCTTATGAAAACACACAACAGCCTTTAGTGTGATTATTTATTCAATATTCAACTCTCTAGACCAAAATTCTATGATGGCAAGAGCTATGTCTGTCCAGTTCTTGGTTGTATCCCCAGGGCCAAAGTGCTCAAATATTTATCAAATATTTATTGAAAGACTGGTTTCTGAACAGAGCACATATAATATGATTCTGTTTATATGAAATTCTAAAAAATGCAAATTAACCTATGGTGACAGAAAACAGATCTGTGGCTGTCAGGAAACCAGGGGGGCGGGAAGAGAGAATGATTGCAAAGGGGCACCAGGAACCTTCAAGGAGTAATGGATGCATTCATTGTCTTGATTGTGTGAGGACCTCACAGCTGAATACAGGTACCAAAAATCATTAAATTGGACACTTTAAACATGTGCCTTTTATTCTCTATCAATCTATAACTCGATAAGGTGTAAAGATGCATAAATGAAATAAAATGCTATTACAGGAAAGAAAAAAAGTTTGCTTAAGTCACTGAATGTTGCAGACAGCTAAAAAAGAAAAAAGTCAAAGCAAAAAATGGCCCCTAGATTAGGAACTTTTAGGTACGGTGGGACCCCTGCTAAATCAGTAGATGGAAAGCCAGTGGTGGTGAATGGGCTTTACAGTCACTCCCTAATCACTCCCACAGGAAAGGGCAGCCTTTCTCCAGCCCTGGTGGCCCCCTACATCAGAGTATTAATCTGATAAGGGCATTCTGCTTATAAGAAATAGAAATTACCCTCTGCTAGGTTAGGCAAGAAGAGGAAAATTATTATAAAGGTACAAAAATGTCTGAGAAAACCTGAGGCCAGAAATGTCACTTCTAGTTATATGAAAAAGCCTAGAACAAAGGTCTGAAATGCTTGTAGGAACCCAGGCCCAGCACTCTTCTAGTCTGCGTTCTTCTCAGCACCTCGACTTCATCTTTTGTCTCTGCAAGTTTGATGTGGGGACTCCTTAGTTGACTCAAAAAACATAAGGTTGCCCCATGGGTCCCAGGTGGCTGCAGCCCACCAGCACAGATGAAGCTGTCATCTCAAATCACGATTCTAAATCACAGCTCTAACATTCTGGAAGAGAGACTGTGATTGGTCCAGCTGAGACATGGGGTCCACCCTGCCTGCTCAGCTTTGGCTGGTGAAGAAAGACACTTGGATGAAACACAAACACTCGAGACTAGCTTCTTGTCTGGGGGAAAAATGGAAGGACATTTTTAGAGAAAGGGAGTAGTGGTTTGAACAGGCATTCTAAAACTCTCCATTAAAAGTTATTGTTGGGATCAACCAGATACCCAGAGTGGGGATGAGAATCTCCCATTCATAGGTAACAAACGAGAGCCCAGAATAGCCCATTTATCTTCGCAAAGCCTCACAGTGCAAGGCAGAGTGCAAAGCCCCTGGATTTTTGACTGTAAGCCCCACTACCCTTACTAGAACACCAGATGGTTTTTCTAAAGCAATCCTGTGCTCAAGGAAGATTCACAATCTCACTGGAACTCAAGTGTAAAGGAATGCAAATAGCTTGAGGCATTATCCCAGCATTTTTGAGAGGAGAAAGTGGAGAGGAGGGGAGATGGATTTACTTTTTAGCAGGAACCAAAACCTTAAGCTGAAGAATACTGTTCTAATGGTGATATTTAAGTCATCCTCTGATGCATATGCATTTTCAAAGGGATATAGTTTATTCTGAAGCCCATGAACTACATTGCACAGATAATGATAAATGCACTCATTTTGAAACTAGCTGTTTCTTCTTTTTGCCTCCAAGGTCTTAAAGGAGGTGAAGAGCATATTTGGTAAAGCTGCTATCAGACAGGATTCTCACTCGAGACACTTAGAGCCTGATGAAAATGGAATATATTAGAATTCTACCAAGAAGACAAGTTTTAAAAACACTTAGTACCTGTTTCAGGTGAAGCCTTTGTATCGAAGAAGCACAATTTGTTCAGATGGTTGAGAAATAAACAACCACTTCTCGTGTGCTCACTCAGGTGAACTCAACCTGGATGTAACTTACCCAGATGCCGCAGTGATACAGGGGCCAGGAAACCAAGAACGGATCCTGGAGTGGAGGCAAAGTGAACAAGCTTCTCTCAACCTGGGCTCCAAGAATCAGAGGTGCCCGTTTTGTTATCCACTGGGTCAGGACACACGTCTCTCTCTCTCTCTCTTTTTTTTTTACTTTTTGGCCATACTATGCAGCAAGTGGGGTCTTTTTTTTTTTTAATTGGCATATAATTGCTTTATAATATTGTGTTAGTTTCTGCTGTACAACAAAGTGAATCAGCCGTATGTATACATATATCCCCTCCCTCTTGGGTCTCCCTTGTACCCCCCCATCCCACCCCTATAAGATCGCCACAGAACACTGAGCTGAGTTCCCTGTGCTATATAGCAGCTTCCTACTAGCTATCTATTTTACACATGGTAGTGTGTATATGTCAATCCTGCTGCTGCTGCTGCTGCTAAGTCGCTTCAGTCGTGTCCGACTCTTAGCGACCCCATGGACTGCAGCCTACCAGGCTCCTCCATCCGTGGGATTTTCCAGGCAAGAGTATGGGAGTAGGGTGCCATTGCCTTCTCCAATGTCAATCCTAATCTCCTAATTTGTCCCACACTTCCTCAGGCTTCCCTAGTAGCGTAGCTGGTAAAGAATCCATCTGCAATGCAGGAGACCCTGGTTCGATTCCTGGGTTGGGAAATTCCCCTAGAGAAGGGATAGGCTACCCACTCCAGTATTCTTGGGCTTCCCTGGTGGCTCAGATGTTAAAGAATCTGCCTGCAATGCAGGAGACCTGGGTTTGATCCCTGAGTCAGAAAGATCCCCCGGAGAAGGAATTGGCAACCCACTCCAGTATTCTTGCCTGGAGAATATCATGGACAGAGGAGTCTGGTGAGCTAGCTACAGTCCATGGGATTGCAAAAAGTTGGACACGACTGAGTGACTAACACTTTCCCTTCCCCAACCCCTGTGTCTACATATCTGTTCTCTATGTCTGCATCTCAATTCCTGCCCTGGAAATAGGTTCATCTGTAGTGTTCCCATGTGGGATCTTAGTTCCTGGACGATAAATCAAATCCACACCCCCAGCAGCGGAAGCACAGAGTCATTACCACCAGATCTCCAAGGTAGTCCCCTGTACTTACCTAAGGCATAGTTCAACCCTACAAGCCTGGGCGTAGGAGACTGCGTGTGAGATGATGGCTTTTCCTCTCAGAGATTTAATAATCAAATGGAAAATGTAGGCATGGATGCAAACACAAAGTGCAGAGAAATGTATTCTCTTAAGAGGGGTGGGTGTACTTGAAGACTTCAGATCTTTCAGGCTTCAGATTGAATTCCCTCTTTTACACCCACCTAGAATTGTCTTCCTTTATCAGCAGGGACGCTACTATCCCTTTAGTTGTTCAGATCATGGGAATTATCCTTGAATCTTCCCTCTCCTTCACCTGTCATATCAACTGTAATCACACATTAAATTGAATTTTGCTTTCAAAATATATTTTGTAGCTCCCCACTTATATTCAACCCCTTCCAAGCCATCCTTTCAAGCTGGCACCTTCTTTTATCTGCCAAGAACAGAGGTTTCTTTATATTACTGACTGTATTTACATTTACTCCTTTCAAATCCATTCTGAATTCATTGCTCAAGTGATCTTAAAAATGAAAATGTGAGAATATTACTCTCTAAGACTATGATTTTACATTGTTTCAATTGCCTTTAGAATCAAGATCCAAACCCTTTAGCCTGTAAAACCTCCAGTTGACTGGCCCTGGCCCACACTTTCCTCTACAACCTCACCCTCTGCCACTCGCTTCCTATGTCTCCCTCCTCAGCCGTCACATCGTCTTCAGTGTCCTGAGCAGGGCACAGCCTCTCTCACATAAGGACACTTGAAGAAGCTGTATTCATTGGTTACAATATGGCACCACAACATCTGCTGCTCATTTCCTGGATGAATCCAGGTTGAGTTTCCTGATGTTCTGCTCCTGCAGAACACTCACTCCAGCTGTAAATTAATGATCTAACATCCTTTTCCACTAAACTGTTAATCCCAGGAGGACAGAGGTTGTCTGTTTCATTTACTGTTGCATTTAACTTTCAGCATGGTACCTGACACTCAACACAGATTCATTGAATGGAGCCCAGGAGCTCAAATGGAGAGTCAGGAAAGTGAGCATAAGACCTAATTGTAGGGGGCTACAGAAGTCCAGCAAAAGCAAGAAGACCTGTGCCCCCAAAGCCTGCTTCCAAAGCCTCCTCTGTTCTCCTGCAGCTGCCCCTGGTGTGAGACCTCTTCTCTTCCACCCTGTCCCTCACCCCTGGCACCATGAGGGCAAGGAAGGTGCTTTATTCATCTCTGGGTCCTCAGCCACTGGCACAGGGCCAGCCACACCACTACAGAGTGATGCGAATGCCAACCAGCCTATGCTCACTTGTGCTCCATTGGAAAACAGCATATTCTCATCTCAACACTGCAGCATTTCTCACTCACACAAAGTCCACTGCAAGTGTAGCTGAGTCTCCTAGGCAGTGGCTCTCCACATCATGGTCAGGGACAAGAGACAACTATTCCTGGGTCAACTCATGCTACCAAGTCAATATGGCAGGGGCTAAGTAAGACTGACAGATCAAACTCTGCAAATAAACGCTCCCTTCCAGCACCTCCCTGGTGGCTCAGATGGTAAAGCATCTGCCTACAATGCGGGAGACCCAGGTTTGATCCCTGGGTTGGGAAGATCCTCTGCAGAAGGAAATGGCAACCCACTCCAGTACTCTAGCCTGGAAAATACCATGGACGGAGGAGTGTAGTAAGCTACAGTCCATGAGGTCACAAAGAGTCGGATACGACTGAGCCCTTCACTTTCACTTTCCAATGGCCTATTTCCCTCCTCATGGGCCAAAGCAATTCACATGGCCATGCCTAACACCAAAAAGACAAATTACATATGTATTTTGTATGTGTGGTGTGTGTGTGTGTGTGTGTGTGTGTGTGTGTGTGTGTGTACATTGCTGAGCACTAAAGAATTAATGCTTTGCTGGATAAGACTCTTGAGAGTCTCTTGGACTGCAAGGAGATCAAACCAGTCAATCCTAGAGGAAAACAACCCTGAACATTCATTGGAAGAACTGATGCTGAAGCTGAAGTTCCAATAATTTGGCCACCTGATGCGAAGAGCCAATTCATTAGAAAAGACCCTGATGCTGGGAAAGATTGAAGGCAGGAAGAGAAGGGGAAGACAGAGGACAACATTGTTGGATGGCATCACTGACTCAATGGACATGAGTTTGAGCAAATTCCAGGAGATGGTGATGGACAGGGAAGCCTGGTGTGCTGCAGTCCATGGGTCACAAAGAGTCAGACATGACTGAACGACTGAACAACAACAATATATATATGTGTGTGTGTGTGTGTGTATATGTGTATATATATATATATATATATATATATATATAAATTATACATCCTGAAGTTGGAAGTGGCTACCCACTCCACTATTCTTGCCTAGAGAATCCCATGGACAGAGAAGCCTGAAGGCTACAGTCCACGGGGTTGCAAAGAGTTGGACATGGCTGGGTGACTAAACACACATGCACAAATTATATGCATATAAATTATATATGCATTTATAAATACATATATGTATATACAATACACATGTATGTATTACATGTGTATGTATATATATATGTCTATAATTTTCTCCATTTATTTAGAAACAGGTGAAATAGGTATATGCAAACAGTATATACTAACACCTGCTCCAATCCTGAACAAATAAGCATTTCAATTAAAAAAAAAAAAAAAAACAATAGCATGAGTAGTCCTTGCTGTGGAACGGATGCAGAACTCCTGGTAAGGAATGCTGTTCTAATTCCAGTGCCCCAGGATCTCCAGTTCTGAATGGCGCCTGGTCACTGCAGGAAATTATAATTCCAGCATTCTCGCCTTGTCCTAACCTCCTCTCCTCTGATGATCCACTGCCTTCCTCTCCCACTCACTCTCATGGCCATCACCTAGACCTCAGAAGCTCCTGTCATTTCCAATCCACCAAAAGCTTAATTCCCACTCTATTTACACCTTCCAAAATTTCTAACTCATTTCCTGGACTCCCTGTCTTCAGCAACCTTTGATTCTACCTGATTTTCAATACAGTAGTCCCAAAATATTTCTACTATACTTAGTCCCTTGACCTATGGCCTCACTCACCTCCTTATCCAGCTTAAATTGTATGATTAGTCATTATAATTATTTTCTTTTTACAACCCTTCCTTTCCTTCCCCAGGTCCTGAACTCCCAAATGCATGCCCTTTCATCACATTTGCTTTCCTAAACTACAATCCCAGGCAAATTTAGCTCTTCAGCTACTTAGGGGCAGAACTTGTACAAGAGAAGCCACAAAACACACCCCAGACACAATTACTGATTCCTCTTTAAACTCGCAATCACTAAGTTAGTTCTTAAAGTTGCCATCATACTACATTTCCCCTGGCCATTCTCCTTCCCACTCTCCTGGATAATTATTTCATACTGTCTCATTTCTTCTCAAACCCCCAGCACCTTCTCCATCTTACCTCAGAGCTTCTGACTTGCTTCCCATTTGATAAAAATGAAGTGTTCAGAAAAGAACATCGTGGTCCTCTCACCCAGGCAAGGACTTACTCCAGCAAGTCTGCCTCCCTCGCCTGCATCACTCCCTCCTGCCCCCTTTTCTGTCAGATCCATCAGCACACAGACATGTTGCTGTGACTCCCATCTTCCTCTTTGTCAATAGCACCCTTTTTCTCTCATTCTCCTTACAGCAGCATTTCCTGGAAGGTGTGCCTAAATTCAGTCTTCAATTTCTCTCCTGTTCTCTGTCCAAACCACACCAGGTTTCCTTTCCCTCAAACGCCTGGCACAACCTTTTCTTGTCAAGGTGAAGAGCAACCTTTGCATTGGTCCACTAGGCATGTCTCAGTCCTAATCTGACCCTTTCCCACCAGCAGCTGTTGATACAGGAGTTCATTCTGTTCTCCTTGCAAAAACACTTTCTCTACTTGGTTTCCAGGATGCCACACTCACCTGGATTTCTCCCACGGTTGCTTTCTGTCACCTGGTTTTCTCCCACGGTTGCTTTCTGTTGCCTCTTTGGCTGGATCATCTGCATCTCCCTGACATCTGAATGTTGAGATGCTCCAGGGCTCACTCCCCAACTGATCTCATCCCATTGCCTTGCTTTAAATACCATCCCTCTGCAGTCGTATGCTTATCCCCAGCCTAGATTTCTCCCACAAACTCCAGATTCACATAGTTAACTTCCTGCCTGACATCTCCACCTGAATGTTTAATAGGCATTTTAAATTAAACATATGTCTAAAAATGAGCTCATGAAATTCTCCCCATTCCCCCCCAAACATGCTTTATTAATGGCAATTCTCTCCTTCCAGTTGCTCTGGTATAATCCTGGACTCCTCTCTCATTCCCCGCTTCCAGCCTTCTTGCAAATCCTA
The DNA here is from genome assembly GCF_042477335.2 of Ovis canadensis. NCBI lineage: Eukaryota > Metazoa > Chordata > Mammalia > Artiodactyla > Bovidae > Ovis > Ovis canadensis. Next base: position 77,538,278 of record NC_091249.1, read on the forward strand.
TTTGTTCTACCTTCAAAATATACCTAGAATTCAATTACTTTCCACCAAACCCTCTGCTAACATTCTGATCCAAGACATTATTAGAGTGTGTGTTGATTATTTCAATAGTTTCCTGACGGAGGAGCTTCTGCCCTTGTCGCCCCTTTAGCCTACTTTCAACACACAAGCCCAGCCTATGTCACTCAGGGCTCCCCCTTCACTCTGGCTTCCCATGTTAATCAAAATAGAAACCCACGTGCTTGTTTTGACTCACACGGTCATGCATGGGCTGGATCCCATTTCCCCTTTAACCTCATATCTGAATCCTTTCCTGTTCATTCTCTCCACGTCAGTCACATCACCTTCCTTGCTGAACCCAACATTCCAGGTGTTACCCCCAACTCTGAGCCCTTTCATTTTCCTCGTTTTAGATGCTTCCTCCTGGATATCTACATGGCTGGCTTCATCACGTCCTTTGGGTTTTTACTCAAAAGACATCTTCACAATAAGACCTTCCTTGGCCACTCTCTAAAATTTTAACCTCCCCCATACTTTATATGCTCTTACCTGCAGGAGTTTTGATCCTTAAAATGCATCAGTATCTAAAATGCTCTAAACTATACATAATTATCTTGTTCACTACCCCCTCTACTATGGTGTAAGTTTCATGAGGGCGGGAATATTCACCTATACTGTTGACTGTTGTTTTCCCAGAGGTTAAAACAGTGTCTGGCACAAATGAGACTGTCAATGTCTGTCTGTCACATGAATAAATCCTTTCCAGGAACATTTTTTATTACTATTACCAGGCAGAATATATACTAGAAAGCACAGGCTGGCCAAGCAGAAAGAATGCTGCCCTAGAAGTCCGGGAGACTAAGAATTTAGTTACTGTTCTCTTGTTAACTTGCTCTGCATCTGTAAGCAAATTGTTTCCACTGTGCAGATTTTTCTGTTCTTATCTGCAAATCAGGTGGAGTGGACTCAATGATTCGCTGTGTTCCACTCAGCTCATGAGACAGAAGAATGTGAAGATCGAACTGAGAGAAAAGTTGTTGGTAGCGTGGATTTAGTGAGAGAATGCATGCTCTCAGAATTTCCAGTCTTTTGGGTCTAAGGTTTAGAGTAGGCATTGCACTAATGTTAAAAATACATTTGAGGTGACTTTTAAGAATCTACTCTGTAACTCAGGGGACATAGGTTCGGTTCCTGGTCAGTGAACTAGGATCCCACGTGCCATGGGGCAACTAAGCCCAAACACCAGAACTACTGAGCCCACGCATCACAACTTGAGTCCGAAAGCTCCATCAAAGCTCCCTCATGACACAACAAAGATCCTACCTACTGCAACTGAGACCCAACATAATCAAATAAATAAATGTTTTTTTTAAATTCCTTTGAATTTTAACTCCTGCTTTGTTTCTTCACCCGGGCGTATGCACTGCCCAATTTGGAAATCCCAAGCCACCCAACTTGAGCCTTGGATCTTGGGTAGCTCTTTGGGTAGGTAAGCCTTTGGTTCTTCTCCACACCCTGTGTCTTAATTCAGCAAAGAAGCTGATTGACAGAAGAGTTAGAATTCAAACTAGGGTTCTTGAATTTCCACCACATCACCCCCACCAGGCTGCCTCTTCCACATGGGTGGAGGTGGTGGTTTGCAACATGGACCATGATTCACTTGCCACAGGGCCCATCTCAACAGGGAAAAACAAGTGAATCCCATCTGTTCAACACAGCATGCTGTCATTTTTGAGTCTTGAACTGATCACCTCAAAGGACCTTGGCAGTTATTATTTCCTCGAAGAAAGAAACCAAGGTTCAGTAAAAACACTGGGGCATGCTGTTTTCATAAGCATTCCACAAAACTTCACTGATGGCCAGTAATGCAAACTGCTTAGGAGTCTGGGTTTCTCAGTCCCCTCTCACTGCATGACCTTCAACATGAGATATCACTGCTTTGAATCTCTGCTTCTTATGGCAGACTTGATAGTCACTCACGACACCCCTCTCTCTTTTCCTTACACTTAAATCTGTCAATCACTTTCCTAGTGGTTGAATTTGCATCCTGAATATTTTTCGACTCCACCCATTCTGTCCTCCCTCTCTGGATCAGTGCTTAGTTGCTAAGTCATGTCCGACTCTTTGCGACCCCATGGACTGGGGCCCACCAGGCTCCTCTGTCCATGGGATTGTCCAGGCAAGAATACAGGAGTGGGTTGCCATTCCCTTCTCCAGGCTTACTGTCTACTATAAATATGATGATGCTACTTTCTTCTGTAGCTTTCCCTTGCCCTGGGACTGAAGTCCCAGAGTCTAAGTAAAGACTGCAAAGAGTATCGCCTAAGCTCATCAGTCTTTCCTCTGGCCTTTCCTCATCTCTCTGTCTAGAATGTTCTTCCTCCTCACTAGTTCACTGCTGTCCATGCTTCAGGTCTCTGTTTCAATGTTTTTTCTCAGGGAAATCTTCTCTGAGAAGGCTACATTTCCTTGTTGTCCACTCTCATAAAACCTTGTGTTTTACTTCTGTAGCAGTTGTCACAAATATAATTAAATATACACTTTCCTGTCATTGATTCTTGATTCGCCCTTTAGATGGCAGGGTCTACTAAGCCAGGAATCCATGAATAGCATACTTACTATGGCATACTCAATATAACCAACATCTGCCACACAGTAGGTCTTCAACTTATTTCCCCTCTCTCTGTTTTTCCTGCTGAATCTTTCTTCTCTTCATTCTTTTTTCTTTCTCTTCTTGTTTCCTCTTTTTTTCTTTAACTTTTATGATGAAAAATTTTAAATACAAATATAGGAAGAATAGTTGAATGAACCTCCACATAACCATCACCTAATTACAAAAGTGATGATCCATGATCGATTTTGCCTCAATAGACCCCCAATACACACCCATACTGGATTATTTTAAAGCAAATCCCAGATATTATTTCATACATATATATTTCAGTATATTTTTATAAAGAGCTATTATTAAAACAACTGCCCTGTCTTCATCAAATATAAGATGTCAACAGTATTTTTTTGTTTTCTTAAAAAAAGTCAGGGCTCAATACCCATATGATTCTAAACTTCTTTTTCATTATTTATTCAATTCATGATCCAAACAAGGTCCAATTTTTTTTTAACTGATATGCCTATTGAGTTTTATGTGATCTATAGGTTTTTGTTTTCCTTGAAAAGTATTTGTTGAAGAAACAGGCAATTTGTTCTGAAGAAATTACCACAATCCAAAGTTTTGCTTATTGTGTCTCATGTCTGTTCTCTTAAATCTTTCATTTATCTTCCCCCATTGGACACTTCTTTTAGTAGATAAACATGTTCGGTACTTCCTCACTCAACCCCCAATAAAAGCAATACCAATGCATTCATGGTAAAACATACAAGCCATGATCTCATTTCTCAGACTGTAGATATATGAATGTCGATGACTAGGTACAAAGCAATGCAGAAACAAAATGGCCACAGAAATGTTGATGACAATCTCTCAGTAGGGAAGGGTTTTAGGTGACTTGAACTTTTTTATCCCTGTGTGTTAACATTTGTTACAATTAGTACATATTTATGTAAACTTATAACGTGGATATTTTTTGAAATGGGGGAAACAGACAAAAATTCTAACTCTCCCACTTCCTCTCTGTTCCTGCTCTACACTATTTCATAAGTTCACTTTTTTGAATGACTAACAGAAATTCATTGATTTTACATATTTTCATTAACTCAAAAGTATTTCTGAATATTTACTAGTACCAGATGCAATGATTTGAAGCTCTGGGTTCCCCTACACAACTGTGCTAAAAAGTAAACCTGAACAGGTCAACGCAGTCCTTTAAACGTAGCTCTAGTTGCTCATGGTCAGTTCACGGTAAAGTCCAAATGTTGCGTTATAAAACATAAGGGCCTTCCTGGTCTGGCCTCTGCATATCTCACCAGGGCTCACCTTTCGCCACTCCAGCTGGAGTGTTGTGAATACTCCAGTTCCTTGAAGACTCACCATGATCTCTCCTGGCTCTAATAGAATTGCTCACGCTGATCCTTCTAGCAGGAAAACTGTCTCCTTTTTCACCAGCTCTAATCCCCATTTCAAATAGCTGGCTCCGATTTATTCTTCAGCCTTTAAAATGCAGTTGACATGTCACATCCTCTGGGAAGTATTCCATAATATGATCTCATCACATCCGGTGCATGCTTTAATCATAGAAATAATGAGTTCCACATTATATGCTATTGCTTTGTAAATATAAACACCAGCCTGTGAGCTCCTGGAGGGCAGGAAACCATGTTTTAGCTCATTTCCTTAGATACTCATACCACATCATGACATAGTACACACTCAGTAAACATATTTGAATGAATAAATGAGACATCCCTTATTCTGCTGAAATTACTTTCATAAGATTCCCCATTGCACTATTTATCACTGAATCCAGTGGCTCCCTCTGACCTCCATTCTCTTCCTTATCCATAGCCTTTAATACTATTGTTCACCTTTTTCTTCTCAGAAATCCTCTCTTCTTTGGCTTCCATGACAACATATTTTTCTTAAACTCTTCTAGTTCCTGGAATCTCTCCTTGATTTCCTTCAACATATCTACTTCTGTAGCCCCTAGAATATTGATAGCTTCCAAGGTTTGGTCTGTTGACTTTGTCTTTCTTCATGCTACATCCCCGCTTGGAAACTGTAGCAGCTCCCACAGCTCTCTACACACTCATCCCTCTTCCAAGTAGATGCTACCCAGGTTCTGAGATTTGCCCTGACTTCTGATCCTGAATCCCTGACATGGCTTCCTCAAGGTCAAATTTCCACAAAGACATACTGCAGGAAACTACGCCCAAGTATCTAAAGAATGGCTCATATTCCTTGGCAACTTCTCCCTCACCTCCCAGCATGCACACACGTGTACACATCCACGTGTACTCACAACCTTCTCTACTTCTTTCTACACTTCTTGCTTGGTTATCATTCCCATCCTTCTACTATACTTGGCTCAAAGCACTAACATGTAATTTTTCTCTTTTCTTTTTCTAACTTTACATTCAGTAAACTGAAAATATTTGCTGAATCTATCTTGATAAAGTTGAATATCACACTGTCTTTTTTGTATAAAAAATTAATATGAAGCACTTCAACCACATACAATTCAGAAAATATTGCAGCAAATGTTTCCGCTGTACCAGAGTCAGGGTTTCTCCCCCTACCTCCAAAACATAAAATGTTCTAATTACTGCTGAAGCAACACTCTGCCATCCAATTCCCTTACCCTTCCCTAATATAACTGCCAGCCTGAAGTTGCTTTATATTATTCCTGTACAATGTAATTAAATAAAGGCAAAAGGAAGACATTTATTAAGCTTGAAAAATAAAAAAAAGCTGTACATGAAAGAAAGTATATTCATAATATCCACTTGGTTCAGAAATGGATGGTGTTTGTATGATCACAGTACAAACATGTATTTGGGGGGATAAGAAGTGATGAGTGGTAGAGAAGTTGTATAAAAGCTAAATTCTCACTTAACACTTCCTTTTTACATCCTCTTCTGTGGCCCTAATTCTGTAACTCACTGAATTAATTCCAATTGCAATGACTTCCTAACTGGCTCCCGCCTAAGTCTCCTGGATATCTCCCTAAAGCAGAGCGTGGTCTGTATCATTTCTCCTGCTCAAAAGCCTTCAATGGTTCCCATTAGTCCTGTCCTCAATAATCCATCTTCACTCTATCTTTTCATAGTATCTCCCCCTAAACCAGGCGTTCTCAGTCTCAGCACTACTGACATTTAGGGCCAGTTCATTCTTTGCTGTGGGAGGCTGTTCTGTGCATTACAGAATGTGGAGCGGTATCCTTATCTTCTATCCCTAGGTGCCAGGAAAAACCTTCCCCTGCAAGTACAAGCACCTGTTTGTGCTCAGTTGTGTTTCTTTGTCACCCCATGGACTGCCACGCTCCTCTCTGTGAGATTTACCAGAAAGAATACATGAGTAGGTTGCCATTTCCTTCTCCAGAGGATCTTCCACACCCAGGGGTCAAACTTGTATCTTCTGCATTGCAGGTGGATTCTTTACCACTGAGCCAACTGGGAAGACCCTTCCCCAAATAGTGACAATCAAAAATGTCTCCAGACATTTTGCCAGATGTTCCCCAGAAAACAAAACCATCCTGCTGCATGTCCCCAGCTCACTACCCGGTGAACTACTGCTCTAAGCCATAAACCTCAACCACATATTTAACATCCCATATGGGCTTCCCTGATAGCTCAGTTGGTAAAGAATCTGCCCGCAGTGCAAGAGACCCCAGTTCGATTCCTGGGTCAGGAAGATCCACTGGAGAAGGGCTAGGCTACCCACTCCAGTATGCTGGCCTAGAGAATTACATGGAATGTATACTCCATGGGATCGCAAAGAGTCAGATATGACTGAGCGACTTTCACGTTGTACTTTACGAATCCTAGATTCACGCTATAAGGAACTGTTTGCTGTTCCTTGAATTCCCACCTTGTGATCGGTACCAAAGCTGAAACGGAATTCTTGGAGGCTGAGTTTTCTGTTGGCTTAAAGCTGTTTTTTATGGAGGCAAGAATTAAAGTTCAGAAAAATAAAGCTATTTACTGCAAGTGGAGATGGTACAGCCTGATAAAGAGAAAACAGCTTAAATATTTCCTTCTTAGAAACTCCCTTAGAAGTGGGTGGTGAAACTCACTAAGAAACAAGATTGGAGAATGTGAGGTTGTGAGAAGGAACAGGCTAGGAGGATCTGAGGCATTGATAATAATAGCTAAAACTAGCATATTTACCATGTGTCAGACACTCTGTTACAGTTACTAGTCTCAAAACAAACTCTGATGTCCATATTATCCTCACCACTTTACAGATGAAAAAAGCTAAGCCAAAGGAATTAATTAAATGATTTTCCAAGTTCTAGAAGGTTTGGTTAGCAGCTCCATCAAGGATGCCCTCAGGTAGCCTTGACTGTCTAGTCCTTCCACTGCCCTCAAGCTATGAGTGAGTGAGTCTTCTCTATAAGGCTCCAAAGATTCCTCTGTGAACCTTTGTTGTCTTCCTGCACTGGCCTTGGACCTTCCTGTCCCCCTCACTGGAATGTTATCTCCCAGGACTAACGGCTTCACAGACATCTTCATGCCTGCCCTAAATTCCTCATTTTATTTTTCTCAAAAAAACAGGATAGAAATAATCTTTCTCATTCTACACATCCAGTACAGTGCTGGCCCAAATAAGATGTCAATAGTTCATGGCTAACCATGAACGTGTATTGAAGGTCAAGTGTTTTCGCATTTAATCCTCACGCCACCCCTCTGAGATATTATTATCCCCATTTTACACATAAGAATAGGTTAGCTCAGTGAGCTAAAGTAACTTGCCCAAGGTTACACAGAAATAAGCCTTGGAGCTAACCTACAAATCCAAGCTTTCTGAGTCCAGAGCTCATGTTCTAAATATTAGTTGGGCAAATGCATAGTTAATGATCATGTAGGCTAGCTTTTGGCAAGCTTGGCTCTGACATCTACTGTTTCAGGCTGAATTCTGAGCCATCTTCATAGTCCTCAAGAAATAATGCCAGTTATACTGCTCAGTGCCTGGGATCTTCCAGCACTGGGAAACCTAGAGACTACACTTTCCCAGTTGGCTCCTGGAGGCTCTCATTTTTAGCACTTAATCCTGGGCCAAGTCTTTCAACCTCTTGTGGTGATGTCATAGCACCTAGCTATACCTTGACCTTCCCCTGGGAGAGGTGGCTTCAGCGTGTTGAGAGAAAACATCCTTAGGGGGCTGGTACAGGGATGGCAGATCAGGAGGGACTGGTTGGTTTTCAAGGGCGCAAAGGAGGTTATTTCCATTGGGGGCACAGAAATCAGGAGCTGGGGGACAACAGGAGGAAGGCATGCTCTGTGGCAGAAGGACTCCTTGACACTCTGTGTTTATTCATTTATTTTGTGTGTATAATATTCATAGCTGCTTTTTAATAGCCCCAAGCTAGAAATACTCATATGTCCTGCTGCTGCTGCTAAGTTGGTTTAGTCGCGTCTGACTCTGTGCAACCCCATAGACGGAAGCCCACCAGATTCCCCCTGTCCCTGGGATTCTCCAGGCAAGAACACTGGAGTGAATTGCCATTTCCTTCTCCAATGAGTGAAAGTGAAAAGTGAAAGTGAATCCGCTCAGTCGTGTCCTACTCTTCGTGACCCCATGGACTGCAGCCTACCAGGCTCCTCCGTCCATGGAATTTTCCAGGCAAGAGTACTAGAGTGGGGTGCCATTGCCTTCTCCACATTTGTCTTGCAGTAGATGAATAATTAAACAAATTATGGAGACAGCACCCTCAGATTGAAGGCAGGAGGAGAGGAGGATTAAAGAAGACAAGATGGTTGGATGGCATCACTGACTCAATGGACATCAGTTTGAGCAAGCTCCAGGAGACAGTGAAGGACAGGGAAGCCTGGCGTGCTGCCATCCATGGGGTCGCAAAGCGTTGGATACAACTGAACAACAACTATCCTTGGACTTGCAGAGTGGTCACTGCCTATGGAGGGCCCTTCTTGATTTAGAGGACATCTACATCCATTGAGACAAGGGGGCCGGAGTGGGTGACTTTACACATCCCCATTCTATATAACCATCCCTCAGATTCTTTCCACAAAGAAGCAACCCCCTTTACACTGTCTGCTTTCTTGACTCAGGGAAACAGAGAAAGTGGGGGCCTCCCACAGAGTGGCTCCTCACACTTTAATGTGAAAGAGTTTCGGGAGAAAGTAAGTGTGTTCTTGGCCTGCTCTCCCTCCATAGCTTTCCAGCCATGATTTGCAGTGTTCTGTCCACCATCACAGACATAGCCAGAGTCACAGCTCAGCAAGTACAGGGCAGAGAAAGCAAAACCATCACAAAGGTAGATGGTTTCCTGAGCCATGTGGGGAGACTGTGGAGGCAAAGGCCTGGTGTCTGACATCTAGGAGAACCTACTCACTGGGCCACAGATCTTAACTGCTTCTGCCTCTCAAAGTGCCGGCTCTATCAAATGCTTTTGCAGAAACCCAGAGTGTGTGTGTGTGTGTTGAGCCACTAAGTTGTGTCTAATTCTTTCCAACACCCTGGACTATAGCCTGCCAGCCTGCTTTGTCCATGGGGTTTCCCAGGCAAGAATACTGGAGTGGGTTGCCATTTCCTTCTCCAGGGGAATCTTCCTGACCCAGGGATCAAACCAGCATCTCTTGTATCTCCTACACTGCAGGCAGACTCTTTACTGTTGAGCCACCAAGGAAGATCAGCTAGTGATAAATGTGCTGTGTTGTGCTTAGTCACTCAGTCAAGTCTGACTATTTGTGACCTCATGGACTGCAGCACACTAGGCTCCTCTGTCTATGGCGATTTTCCAGGCAAGAATGCTGAAGTGGGTCGCCATGCCTTCCTCCAGGGAATCTTCCCAACCCAGGGATTGAACCCAGGTCTCCCACATTGCAGGAGGATGCCTTACCATCTAAGCCACCAAGGAAAAGTGAAAGTCTCTCAGTCGTGTCCGACTCATTGCGACCCGACGGACTGTAGCCTGCTAGGCTCCCCTGTCCATGGAATTCTCCAAGCCAGAATACTGGAGTGGGTAGCTGTTCCCTTCTCCAGGGGACCTTCCCACCCCAGGGATTGAACTCAGGTCTCCTGCACTGCAGGCAGATTCTTTACCTTCTAAGACACTATGGAAGCCCAAGAACACTGAAGTGTATAGCCTGCCCCTTCCCCAGCAGATCTTCCTGACTCAGGAATCAAACCAGGGTCTCCTGCATTGCTGGCAGATTCTTTACAAGCTTAACCACCAGGGAAGCCCAGCAATAAATACTGCAAATAAATAAATAAAGCAAGGTACAAGAGACAAAAACCCTGGAAGGAGGTAGGCTTCCATTTTAGAACTTTTTCTAAAGTAAAGACTTTAGGAGAGAGGCCTGAATGACACGAGGGAGGAAGCAGTGTAGATTTCTGCAGCTGGAGCTTTAGGGCAGAAAGAAGAGCTGGTCTAAGTCCTGAGTCACGATTGTGTTTATGCAAAGAACAGCCAGAGGGCCAGTGTGACTGGCTTAGCATGAACAAGGGAAGAAGGATTGAACAGTCAGCAGCCAGTGTTTGGATTTTCTTCTAAGTATGATGTGAAGTTCCTGGGCTTTTTAGGGCTGCTGCTGCTGCTGCTAAGTTGCTTCAGTCATGTCTGACTCTTCGCACCCCCATGGACCAGGCTCCTCCACCCATGGGATTTTCCAGGCAAGGGTACTGGAGTGGGTTGCCATTGCCGTCACAGTTTTTAGAGCTAGAGACCGCTAAAAGTTTCATTTGAGCTGTTATACAAAGAATTGATTATGATGCCATGGTTGGGGCAGGGGATGGGGGAAGTAAAGAAAGAGGGAAAACACAAGTTGAAGATTGCCACGGGTCAGACGAGAGATGAGGGGGAATGAATGACCTGGGGTGGAAAGGTGGTTGAAAGTGGTTGGTTTCTGGCTGTATTTTAAAAGTAAAGCTCACAGAACTCAGTAATGGATCGGCTATGGAGTGCTCAGCTTGATGACGGGATAAATGAAGGGATCCCTGAGGGAGCTGGAAGGAACGAGAGGAGGAGCAGGCTGGAGTGGAGGTGGGGGTAGTTCAGATCAGAAGTGCGCATGTTCCTGATGGACAAATGTTTTGAGAATGTGGGGAAGTGACACAGCCTTTAAGAAGAAACTGGCAGACTGAACTACAGGAGAAGATGCCAGAAGCAGAGGAACCACGTGGAAGGCCCCAGAGCCAGGAGGAATCTGGACTCCAACCTCCAGGAATCCCATTTGACCCCTCCCTACAATCATGGCAATAATTCATTAATCCTCTCGCCAGCTCCATGGAACAGCTCCTCTTACTGTCCCCATTTCACAGACAAGACGCTGAGACAAAAAGTTGAGATGGCCCATCCAAACGCATGCATCCGATGAGGATGCTCTGAGGGCGTGGCTCTCTGGCCTGTGGACAGAGCCCCTGGGGAAGGCCACGGAAAGCTCTGCGCTTTGGACACCTGCCCCTGTGAGCAGCGCCCAGGCAGCCTTTCTGGAACTAAGACTGGTTTGGAGGAGAAACTAGTGCCTCCAATCTCCACAGTAACGATGGCTCTGTGTAGGAGCTTCCCCCTGGAACAGACCTTCTTTATTTTTAAGGCATTGATCCTGCCCCAGGGTGTTTTCCAGAACTTGCACTGCTCCCTAATTACCTAGTAATGCTGAGGCTTATGAAAATGCTGTCATTTGTGGGAGAAGGGGAGGGAAGAATGAAAGAAGAGGGGGTAAAAAAGACAGAAAATGCTGTTAAACCTGGCAGAGCTCCAGGGTGGGTAATTACATTCTTCGGGGTGGTACTCCTGCCACACACAGCCTGCGGAGTATTTTGGGAGCCTTCTGCAGGAATTATGCTAATAACATGGAAAATATTATCATTATTAGATTTTTTTTCTATGTCTTTTAAAATGGGGCCTTTCGAAAGCCACAGAGGCACCCTCTCTCTGATTGCATTTTTCCCAATTTGTTAGCTGTCAGCGATCTATTCTCAGATCATAAATTTGATGGCTTCTCCCACCCTTGAATTGTTTTACACTAGATGCCCAAAACATTCAAGCCAGAAGAGACCTTCGCACACCGCCCCCCATGTTTTACAGATGGAGACATGAGCCCAGGGAGGGCAAGAGCCAGGCTGATGCCACCCCAGGAAACAGGAGGTAGAGAGCACGGGTCTCCCCAGGCCTCCTCCCTCATCTTTTTCTTCCTCCGTGAGTCTCTGCTGTCAAATGCATCAAATATGGTATGTCAAAGTCAAAACAATAGGCAGCCATCAAGTGAGGGACCCTTGCCATTTTATAGATGAGCAAACAGAGGCCCAGAGAGGAGATGAACTTGTTCCCCAAGCTGATACTGGGGCTGGTGGCTGCCTTCCACTGAACTAGAACTGGCACTTGGTAGGCTGTGGGCCAGATCAAGCCCAGAGACACTTCCCTCTATTCTTTGTTTTTCCTGTCCAATGCAATTAAGTTATACTTTTAGTTCAGTTATACTTTATATAGCATATTAAAAAGCAGAGACATTATTTTGCCAACAAAGGTCCACCTAGTCAAGGCTATGGTTTTTCCAGTGGTCATGTATGGATGTGAGACTTGGACTGTGAAGAAAGCTGAGCGCCGAAGAATTGATGCTTTTGAACTGTGGTGTTGGAGAAGACTCTTGAGAGTCCCTTGGACTACAAGGAGATCCAACCAGTCCATTCTGAAGGAGATCAGCCCTGGGTGTTCTTTGGAAGAAATGATGCTGAAGCTGAAACTCCAGTACTTTGGCCACCTCATGCAAAGAGTTGACTCATTGGAAAAGACTGATGCTGGGAGGGATTGGGGGCAGGAGGAGAAGGGGATGACAGAGGATGAGATGGCTGGATGGCATCCGACTCGATGGACATGAGTTTGAGAGAACTCCAGGAGTTGGTGATGGACAGGGAGGCCTGGCGTGCTGTGATTCATAGGGTCACAAGGAGTCGGACATGACCAAGCGACTGAACTGAACTGAATATTGTTAAAAAGCAAACAAAAACAAAAAAGCATATTTAGGGTTGCCAGGGGAAGGGATACTTAGGGAATTTGGGAAGGTCATGTATGCACTGCTATATTCAAAATAAATAACCAACAAGGACCTACTGTATAGCACATGGGACTCTACTCAATGTTATATGCCAGCCTGGATGGGAGCGGGGTCTTGGGGAGAATGGATACATGTATATATATATGGCTGAGTCCTTCTCTTTTCACCTGAAACTACCACAATACTGTTAATCAGTTATATTCCAATATTAAAGAAAAAGTTTAAAGTTTGTGAAAAAAAGAATTATCAACAAAACCTACTAAAAAAATGAAACAAACAACAACAAAGAATACCCCCACAAAATCCATATTTCTGCTCTGTCTTAAAAACGAAAATCAGATCTGTCCACACCAGGCCTACACTTGCTTATGGCAACAGTCAGCTGCCTTCAAGCCCTGCAACCACCTTTGGACACACCCTAGGCCCTATTTTCTCTGCTCTCACTGCCTTCTCCCCAACTCGGAGGCTCACTTTATTCATCTCCCTGCTTGGCCCAAAGAGGCATTTGAATGTGAAATCCCTGCCCAACTCAATTCTCTTTGGTTTGTGGTATAAGGCCAAAGCCAAATAAATAAATCTGAGGCTATTTTGGCCACATGGTGGTGGAACTTACAGTATGCCACAGAAATGAACCAGGGTAGGTCAGAACTGACTTGGGGGTGGTGGCCGTGCTGTCTCTGGGGCACCATTTGAGCAGCATTAGAGCTTTTCCACGGGCCTGTCAGCTGGAACCCCTCCATGAGATACTTGTCCATTTGGACTTTTCGGGACACCCACCTTCAGGGATCCCATTTTAAAACGTGAAAAGCCTTGAAAGAAGATGAATGCAGTTTTCCTTCGATGTAACATAAACAGAGGGGGAGACTAGAATGGGGTGCTGGTGTCTAGCGCTTGGTATGCTAGTTGTTATGTGCCCTTAAGAAAGGCGTTTCAATCTCAGCACTACTGATGCTTTGGACCAGGTACTTCTTTGTGGTGGGGGCTGTCATGTGTATCGTAGGATGTTCAGCAGCATCCTTGGCCTCTACCACCAGATGTCAGTCATACCTCCCCAGCTATGAAAACCAAAACCATCTCTGCTACTGCTGCTAAGTCACTTCAGTTGTGTCTGACTCTGCGTGACACCATAGATGGCAGCCCACCAGGCTCCCTCGTCCCTGGGATTCTCCAGGCAAGAACACTGGAGTGGGTTGCCATTTCCTTCTCCAACGCATGAAAGCGAAAAGCGGAAGTGAAGTCGCTCAGTCGTGTCCGACTCTTAGCAACCCCATGGACTGCAGCCCACCAGACTCCTTCGTCCATGGGATTTTCTAGGCAAGAGTACTGCGGTGGGTTGCCATTGCCTTCTCCAAACATCTCTAGACATTGCCAAATATTCCCGGGGCGGGGAATGTGAAATCACTGTCCACTGATAACTATTGTCTTAAGCTAACCATCTAGCCACCTGAGCCTTACTTAATCTGTAAAATAGGTTCTAATTCCTGTCCTTGTGGAGTTGTTGGGAGGATGAAGTGAGATGAAGGATATACAAATGCTGTGTCAATCACAGCTTATCATGTATCTGTAGGGTTGGGTTGCCATCAATCATGACAGATTATGAACAGTCAAGTCTTCCAGACTGATATCAGGGACGGCAAATAGGATCGGGACCTACAGAAGAACAGTAAAAGACAACTAATGAAGGATAACATCAGATCATGCCGCTCAGGGATGTATGATATGTAGTCCTGACCTCTGAGGCTGAGATATAAGAAAGGCACCTCCCACCAGCCAGCAGTCAGTGTCTTCCTCCTCACATTCATTCCCGGTCGTGTAACTATCATACTAGTGAAAAACATCCCACGGCTCTCCACAGCTGCCAGGAATGCAGCGGCTTCCGAATCCTGACCCTGCCCTCTCTGGTCTCACATTTCCCAACCCCGTCTTTCCAGTCTGTACCACTGGCTGCAGGCTCATGGAGCATACGGCATCCTCACCTGCCTTCTGCCCCTGCGTGTGCTTTTCCCTTGGTTTGAGGTCTTCCCTCAGCCCTCACTGTCTGCCTGTCATCTCCTTACCAGCTCAGCATTTCTAAAGCCCCGTCGGCTCCCCACAGACAGACATATTGGCCACTTCCTCCCTTGCTCCCCAGTGTGGAGTTTACATCTCTATTAGAGCACATTCATGGCTGCCTTGGATGACAGTTGGCTGGGTTCCTCTGTATTCCTCTTCCACCAGATTCACCTGCCTTGAAGCAGAGACTATGTCTGATTCCTTTCCATAACCCCTTCACCTGATTCCCTATTGGAACAGAGAAAGTTCTCCATCAATGTTTGAGTTAGAAACAGGATAGAGTTGACCCTAAATGTAATTTGACCTAGATGCCCAAGCTTGAGATATGAAAGCTCCAGGTTTATTTGATGACTGAATAATTACATATTTAATAGGCCAAGGAGAGCTGCTTGACCATATTTGAGCAGGGCCATGACACAGTTAGAGCTATATTTTAGGAAAATCCATTTGACTGTATGATTTATAATGGTCATTGAAAATGCATCATTTTGACTCCTTTAAGTCCCTCTGCCCCAAAGTAAGCAAAACAAGTCTTACCCATTACAGGTAGGCGTTGAGGTTTTGCTAATTAAACCTTGCAAAGGGCTTTGAGATCTTGCTCTGAAAGGTGACAGAAGTGTGACGCTTTCAGTGACAGCCTAATTATTATTATTACCAGACACAAAGCTCAGAGAAACCTAAAAGATCCCCAGATACCACTCAAAACAGTAAGAGACAAAAAATGCAACTGGAGAAATTTTAAGATGGAATCCTCGCATCATGGACTCTCCCTGTTGTCAGAAACCTTAGAGGATTCCTGATCTGTTCTCACACCTTCCCAAGCTGATAATGCCCCTGCCCAGTTCTTCCTGCTCTTGGAGTCTGAGGGTTAACAGCTTGGGCCTGATGGTAGTGGCTCTTGTGTTCAAATCCCAATCTTTTCCCTGTTAACAGTGAAACAGGGGTACATGATTAGGCCTCAGTTTACCTATAAAATGGGGGTTTGATTACCGCCACAGTGTGATACACGCCACACTGCTTAGTAGGGTACCTTCCTGCTGTTTAGTTGTTAAGTTGTGTCCGACTCTTGTGTGACCCCACAGACTGTAGCATTCCAGGCTCCTCTGTCCATGGGTTTCTCCAGGCAAGAACACTGGAGTGGGTTGCCGTGTGTCCTCCTCTGGGGGATCTTCCTGACTCAGGAATCAAACCCACATCTCTTATGTCTCCTGCATGGAAGGGGGGCTCTTTACCACTGAGTCACCGGGGAAGCCCATTGTGGTACTTGGCCCATGGGAAGGAATAAACATTAGCTATAAAATCACTTGAGCGAATTAATATATGTGAAAGTACAGAGGAAATCATAAACCATCCAACCTGTAAGTTGTACCTAGTTTAGGGGCTCCATGGAACAGTCAGATATTTCTTGCAAATCCCAGCCCTTGTAGCTGTCCTGTGTGTGTATGTGATTATGTAATCTTGGTGAGGGAAGAGAGGAGTTTTTTGATAAAATGGCCTAGTCAAGTGGCAAGGCAAAACTAGGTTCAAAGCCTATTATTCTCTCCTGTTCTAACCGTGGAAAAAATGTGGTTTCCTTTTCATGGATTTTCAACTGTTGGGTGGGGGTTCTGACCAGGACAGTGGGCAAATTGCCCAGAACATTCAAGCTCATAGGTCGAAGTGTATGCTGGCACTGAAGGTCCAGATTCCATCTTAACAAATCCATGTCTTTATGATTTAATCCCTGGAGCCTTGTTTGTTTGTTTTTCATGGACACTTCCCAGGGCTGGTTTAAGAAGAGAATGAGGTAACCCTGTGAAGTCGCTTCAGAAACTGTAAAGTGCTTTGTGACTGCTCAGATGACTGCTATGCAACCCACAGGACGGCCCTGAACACAGCTGTCTTCTTTAGGGACTGTTTCGGCAGAAGCCCCTGTTCAGCAGGGTCTAGGGAGTTCCAGTTTACTCTAGACATGACCAACATCCAGAGATTATTGAAAGAAGCCTGGCTCCTCTCACTAGAATCCCTGCAAAATGACTCATGTAATTGCTCTGTGTAAGTATCCTTAGCCTTTATTGTACACCCACAAGATTAGGATGCTGTAGACTCCTGTGGAATGCAGAGGAAGGGGGAAGGGGGCTCATTTAAAATGCAGAGGATTGAGGAGACCACCAATCCCACTTGTAAAGGCAGCAGGGATCACTGAGTGTCCAAGTCAAGACACCTGCCGATCATTCCAGACCCTCATGTCTGCCTCTCTAGCATTCCTCCCAGCCTGGGGGTGGGGGTGGGGGTGGGGGAGCCTCTTTCCTTTAAAGTTCCTAGCAGGGCTTTCTAGGGTCTTCCCCTCAGGAATTAGTTGTAGGAATAATTGGGCCAGTGGAGTGCAGGAGATATATCCAGCACAGCTCTCGCACTCCTAGAAAAGTGACCTAGATCAAGCAGCAAGCAGCGGGCGGATGCAGGACTACTGTGGGGACCCCCTGCCACCTACTGACTTACAGCTGAACCCACATTCCCAGTCGCTTCTGCTGGCTGGGGGGCTGGTGGAGGGGGTGCTGAGGAAGGCGGGGGAGGGTGAAGGGGATTGGTAGGGCTGTCCCTTTCGGGAGCAAGCTCCAGGTATCACACCCCCTCACCGCCCACCCACCCATCAGCACACCCAACCAGGAGGCTAAGGTGAGGATGGGGAGGCAGGGGGCCATGGGGAGAGGAGGTCAGCTGCGGATCCTGGGAGCTGGCTTACTGGTGGGTATTAGCATAGCGCTGGCTGCCAGTGTGAGAGTGAGGGGGAGAGCGAGGGAGCAAGGGAGGGAGCGAGAGGCAGGCGGCGAGGAGAGAGCAGAGCAGAGCAGAGGGGGAGCGGCGCTCAGCTCGCAGGAGGACAGGCTTCTCTTTTCCGTGCTCAGTTAATCTGGCTGTCAGTTGGTGTTAACGCTGCAGTTTAAGCGCTCGGATTCCAAGGGAAACAGACAAACCTCGCAGAAGGCAGGCAGGAAGCAAGCAAGGACGGAAGGAACGGCAGGAGGAAAAGAATCGGCAGAAGAGAGAGAGGAATAAAGGGAAGGGGGGACACCAAATCTATGACTGGACCTGGGCTTCTTTTTCGCCAATGCAAAAAGGAATATGCAGCACATTTTTGCCTTCTTCTGCACCGGTTTCCTAGGCGCTGTAGTAGGTGCCAATTTCCCCAACAATATCCAGATCGGTGAGTGAGAGGGGCAGCCTGGGGTGGGACTTCATGGGTCTGGCCAGTTTTTTGAGGGGGAGGGGGTTTGTGTCCTCCCCCACCCCCGCTATGGGCTGTTGTGCTGGGCTATCTACCCCAGGCTGTCCAGCAGAGATGTGAAGGCTTGGGCGATGGTGTGGGGAGGGGGCTTCTCTGGATGGGATATGGGGCAGAGAAGCAAAGTGTGCTCTGTCTCTGTCTCTCTCTCTCACACACACAGACACATACACACACACAGGTCCTCACACACCACTCACACTCTAGGCATGAGCATGTGAAATGGAGGAACCACTGCTTTGGAGAAAAAAAAAAAATCAGGCTCTAACAAGGAAAGAGGTGGTAGGTGTTTAAAGAGTTAACTGCATGGCTTGGTAGATGGTGCCTGATTTCATTTATTTATATACATATGAGTGGTGTGTGTATTTATGTGTATGATTATGTATTAAATATACACATTTATATTTGAGAGAGGCAGTGATTTCTCCTCTAGGGGAGGGGAAAGAGACCCTCTAAAAGAAGGAGTGAAGGATCCTGGGTTCATTGCATCCACTAAAATAATCCTAAAAAGCCACCCCCAACCCCAGGCGAAGGGGGCTCTCTCCCCCACTCTGGACTCTCCTAGCTGCCTCTGTCTGCTGTCTGCCATGCTGGGCTGGGGGTTCCCGCTCCTCCGATTCTGGAACTTCCTAGCCTGTTTTCCTCCCCCTACTCCCTCAATTGCCCACTCCTCTTGGATTTTCTGTCCACGAGATGGTCTGCCTTTTATACACACACACACACACACACACACACACACACACACACAAACACACACCCACATGTCCCCCTCCCCTCCTCTTAGCTTCCCCATCACTGAGCTCCAGCCTCACAACTTGGAGACAGGTTTCAACGTGATGCCGCATGCTTTTCTTGTTCCCCATTTCCCTTTCCTTGTTGTCATGCTTCTCAAAGAGGACCCCCACCCTCCCTGAATTTATGGGACAGCGGATAGATACTGCTTCTCCCAGTAATAACGGGTGAAAGCCAAACAAACAGGAGCAGTAACACCAATAATGACGCGCGTCCACAAGGGCTCGGGAATTCAGTATGACCAGCATCTCAGGGCTGTTTGTGTCCCGGAATCCAGCAAACTGCCTTGCTTGAAGGCATCTTGCTGGGTCTGGGTGGTTTACTCTCTCCAGATAGAGGCAGGGCTCCACTAGGGACAGTTCCTGTTCCTAGGAGTTTGTGTTCCCTGTGAGCATGTGTGTTTGTGGGGCCATGTGTTGAAGGTGGTCTTTTGTTGGGCACACATGTGCTACTGTACTCTTTTGGCCTCTCCAGCGGGCTGGCTCTGAGGGTAGCTCCAATAGCCGCGGAGCAACTTGCTTTGTTTCCTGACACCTGTTAAGCTATATCCTGAAGTGTGTCTGTGTATGTGTATTAGTGCCTTAGACGCAAAACAAAACTTCCTGCCTCCGGAGACACTTCTCTTGCAGCCCAGCCTATAGTCACCTACCTCCCCACCCCCACTCACTCTCCCTCATTCATTGCAGGGGAGGAGGGAGACTGGGAAGTGTTTGGGGTGTGGTCATCTTGGTGGGGGGGGGGGGGGAGGTGGAGCATCAGAATCAAGAAGGAGTGTTTTGTTTTTACTCTTTAAAATGGAGGCATATGACCATGGGTAAATCATTTGCTCTTACGAGTGGCATTCTTTATGCTGGTACTTATGTCTTACCCATACTTTGCTGATTGGAAATACTTGTCTTCAGATATGTGTACTTGCTTTCTCCAAGTGCATCTGTGTATATTGCCATGGATGTATAAATGCACGAGATGTTTTGTGTACATATCTATGGTATGCTTATTTATGTATCTCTGCAGATTTTTTGTCATATTTAGCCCCAATTTGATTTCAAATGATTGAACCATTGTTTTTATTTTCACATAAAAGGTTGAACAGTTAAGTTATGGAACACACACTGAAAATATCACTGTCACCAGACAGTACTTCATTCTACTTGCACTATCTATAACAAAAGCCTTACAATTTATTTACTGGTTGTTAAAAACAAACACACATCTACTGTATAGGAAGTTACAAATGCATCATATTGGGATTGGGATTTCTGAGGAATCTCAGATTAACTTCTATGTAAACACTCACTATAGTTCAGTCTCTGGAAACTGCTGATTTCAGTTCACAGAAACACATTTTCATTTATTTACATGTCGGCAGTAAATACGAAGGTAAGGTGTGTACTCATGTTGCTTGGAACAGGAGCCCCACCAGGCACCTCTGGTTCTGCTTTTTGCTAGAATAGAATGCTAGCATCCTCTGGATGTTCCTGAGCCCCCACATCTTCCAAGTCCAAGGTGTTACCATGCAAATACACACAATGGCAACCCCTTATGTAACAAGTCACTCCTGGGATCATGAGTGATGAAAGAACCAGCGAACACTCTGTGCAGATAATCAAGAGTTTTTCAGAGGAAATGAATAAACTGGAGAGGGCTGGCAGACAGGTCTTGCCAGGTCAAAGACTACAAGGGTCAAAGTCAAAGAAAGGGTTACAGCACTAGGGAAGCTCACAGGACCCCAGGGCTAGACTTCACGCTGTAACACGCATTAATACTCCTTCCTGTATGGCTCTCTAATGAGAACTGGGTCTGATTCAGGAAAAACTAGACACGGCTAGGGTTTATGTGCGCACAAGAGCATAGGCTGCTTAAGCGGTTTGCTTGAGCGAGAGGGAGAAGAGAAACTCCACAATTCTGTTTTCTCTGACCTGAACTGAGTTGAGGGGTGAACAATCAAATCTTTGGGCAGAATGACAGATAATTAGAGGCTTTATCAATAAAAGCTCACCTGGAGAAGTTGAAGCCCCAGGATCCAGTTGAGTCCAAGTGAATTCTGATCCCCAGAATCAGGCAACAACTAGTGACTCTGACCTGGGGAGAAGAAATGGGCCCATCTGGGGTGGGCTGTTGAGGAATCAAACTTATCTCTAGCCCAGATACCATGTTGCATTTTCTGTCTTTGCAGGGGGATTATTTCCAAACCAGCAGTCACAGGAACATGCTGCTTTTAGATTTGCTTTGTCACAACTCACAGAGCCCCCAAAGTTGCTCCCCCAGATTGATATTGTGAACATCAGCGACAGCTTTGAGATGACCTACAGATGTAAGTAAATGCTTCTATTTCTGAGAATTCTTTCTGCGATCGACCATTAAAGGGAGGACCCGTACACAGCAGGTGGTGTCGCCAAAACGTTGAGTTGTCATCCCTTGTCTTAAGAGAAAGCACTCCCGGAAAACTGTCCAGGGCCTTGTGAGTGATTCTGTTCATTGATATTTGAGATCCTGCAGTGCTTCATGGAATAGGTTTGCATTCTCGCTGTCTGCTAGCTCTGAATGCCAGCCTGATGGATACTGGGGTTGACTGCATCTGCCCTAAACTCGCAGAGGTTTTCTGGTTTACTTGAGAGTTTCATACATAGGAAACTTCTGAGAGGCGTAGAATGAAAAGTTTTGACTTGGAGAATGTGGTTTACAATACTTATGTCCTTCCTGTGCACAGTTAAAAGAAAATGCCGCTAGATAAGAAAGGATACCTGAGGTGTCTATTTAGTTTTCCATTTTTAGAAAGGACCGATAATTATTTTAAAATCTGAAGCCTACATTATTTCCAAAGTGTTTTGAAGTGACCGATGGCTTACATAGTTTTGGGGTGGCGTTTGAGCACAAAAAAGAATAGAGGGGACCTCAAGAAGGAGAAAGTGACGGTGAAGTCGTTCAGTCCTGTCTGACTCTTGGTGACCCTGTGGACTGTAGCCTACCAGGCTCCTCTGTCCATGGGATCTCCAGGCAAGAATACTGGAGTGGGTTGCCATTTCCTTCTCCAGGGGATCTTCCCCACCCTGGCATCAAACCCAGGTCTCCTGCATTGCAAGCAGATGCTTTACCCTCTGAGCCACCAGGGAAGCCCAAGAAGGAGAAAGGAGAGATGAATTTCAGCCATCTGAACTGAATGTATTACAAAATGCGGGCAACAAACACCATTCTGAGTTTTTCTTGACTACCGGGTGAAAAGGAAACCTGTATGGTGGCATGACTGCCATTTTAAGACAGCTGAAAGCACAAAATTTAATCAGTAGCGACGTTTTCCCTCCAGGGATTAAGCTCGCATGGGAATTGATGGCATAGAAGTATAAACTGAATGGGCAAGAACAACTTGAAACTGGATTAAATTGGCACTGTAGGCTCTGGGTGCCACTGTGGCCTCGGTTGCTTCTGCTGAGCTGTGGATGGCAGAAGGCATGTACCATATTCCCTCCGTCTCTTTGCCATGGTTCCCCTCTTGACAAGCTCTCAGTAATTTGAACTGAACATGCCTTGAAGGCTCAAACAGAGAATTCAGCATTCTCCCTATTCCTAAGAATACTCAAAAGATAATGTATATGCAGATTCCAAGAATTTTAATTGTTAATCCAACAACGAATTATTATTATAATTACTCTAATTACCCAGCCATAAAGAAGAATGAAAGAATGCCATTGGCAGCAACATGGAAGGACCTAGAGATTATCACATTAAGTGAAGTCAGAGGAAGACAATCATATGATATCACCTATATGTGGAATCTAAATAAATTATATAAATGAACTTATTTAGAAAACAGAAATAGACCTACAAACATGGAAAACAAACTTATGGTTACCAAAGGGGAAAGTGGGGGTTGGGGGATATATTAGGAGTTTGGGATTAACAGATACACAAGACCATACATAAAATGGATAAGCAACCAGGATCTACTGTATAGCCCAGGGAACTATATTCAGTGTCTCATATTAACCTATAATGGGAAAGAATCTGGAAAAGTATATATATACAGCTTCCCATATACAGCTTCCCTGGTGGCTCAGTGGTAAAGAAGCTGCCCGCTAATGCAGGAGACACAGGAGACGCTGGGAAGATCCCATGGACAGAGGAGCCTAGTGGGCTACAGTCCATGGGGTTGCAAAGAGTCAGACCTGACTAAGTGACTGATCACACATATACATGAAGTATATATATATGTGTGTGTGTGTGTATATATATGAATCACTTTGCTGTACACCTGAAACATTGTAAAGCAACAATACTTCAATCAAAAAAATTATCATTATTTCAGATTCCATTTACTGAGGACTTACAGTGTGCCAACAACTATTTTATGGACAATTATAATAACCTTCATTACATTTATTGAGCATCTACTATGGCCCAGTAATGCACAAGTCACTTTTCATGTGTTGGTTTATTTCAGTTATTTTATTTAATCCTCACAGGATCCCTACAGTGCTCTATATTATTAATATCTTCCTTTTAGAGAAGTTGAAACTAAGGCTGCAACAGGTTATACAACTTGCTCAGGGTCACCTAAAAAGTAAATGGTGGCCTTGTGAGCCCAAGGTCCTTGTTCCTGGGCACTGTGAGAGATACACAGATCCCATGGTAACTAGATCAATTTTACTGAGATTACCCAAGAAACAAAAGGGAGCATTCAGACTCTTTACAAGCAGTGACCTGATAAAGCTCCTAAGGAAGAAACTTTAAAAAGCTTCAAATTGTAGCTACGGTTTTGCATAGGAGTGACCTACTGAACAAATAAAACAGCAATTCTACATTTTGGTAACGCTGAAGTTAAAAATCTTGTCAACTGTGTTACTCATTATCCTTGAAAAAGAGCTGAAGTTTAATTGGTGAATTGTAGTTCTGTGAAACCATCTCCCTGGAAAGCAAAAATAATATTGAGTAGGTATTTGGTTATTAGACAACCTTCATTTCTTTCAATATGGATTAAAGGAGAATCTTTAAGGGGAAGACTTAGGTGTGGCCATCAGTGTCTCTAGGAACTGCCAGAGACCATGCATGCCTTTCGCATGTATGTGCCTATGCTTATCTGTTCCCTGGAGAGAGGCTCCATAGCTTTCATCATTCTCTCCAAGGGGTCCGTTTCTCTAGAAGGACTACAAGCTTAGGGAATCTGGAAGAAGCAACGGCTGGCATGTGTATTCACTCACACTGCTGAGAACTGTCTCCAGCAGAGCTTGGTGGAAAGAGATGTTAACTGGTATTCTATTGTCAAGACGTTGACCAACAGGACAAGATAATACAAGATAAAAAATGGAGGAATGTTCTAAGGCAAAAAGTGATGCTTCTATACTGTTATCTTAACTACCTAAGACTTGATCTCTAATAGGGTTGCTGTCCATTTACTGAGAGGATTGAAATGTGATCAGGGTGTTATCCACTGTGGTTAGTGAACCTGAATCGAGTAGATCTGGGTTCTTCAACTTGATTCCTGCCAAATACCAGAGCATAGGTTTCTATGAATTTGGTCATTCTTTAAATGTTATGAACGGATACGGTTATTGGAAAAACAGAGACGATAAAAGATTTTTGTTCTCGGTGGTTTGCAGTTCAGTGGGGACACTGCTCAGGGGATTGCCTGAGAAACAGTAATGCTATTTTGTTCTTAGACCTTTAGTTTCTTCTCTTTAGTTCCGGGAACTGAGAGAGTACTAGGCAACTGGGGTGGTCATGGTGACATTGTAATTCCCAGCCTGCCTGGAAGATTCTCTGTTAATTATCATGTAAGATTAGGAAACCCTCTGGGGCTGTGCTCACTGTGGTTCACTAGTCTGGGAAAACTGACTTATATCCCAGTTTGGATTGAGTGAAAAATATTGAAAGGAGCAGAGAGGTGGTTTTAGGTACAATGCCTTAACTAATAATTTATTGAAAACAGAAAAAAAAACCATGATATTCGGATTTAATTTCATGTGCTTTTTGATATCTGGACTAGTAGTTAACGTTAAAGTAACTATCCCAGTCTTACCTCCAGAAAATAACCAAATCTTTATTTTTTCACCATTTTTCCGGTCATTTGATTGTTTTCCTATACATTTTGCTATTCATGATCCCTCCACCAGAGGGTGGAGAAGGGAAAGGAGAGGAAGTGTAACAGGAACTATTCCTGCTAGATGTATTAGCAACAGGAGCCTGCTTAAATAGGCAGAGTGGTACTTAGAGTAGGGGATGCAGGAGAAAGTATAGCTAATACCTCCAGCGAAGAAGAGAGTTCTACGTCTTCTTTGCATCCCATCTTTCCTGCTTTCCTTTTCTGCCATCATTAAAGGGGTAAAGTCACTGAATTGGCAACCCAAATGCTTTAGGATCTCCTCTGAGTAGTCTGTTGGGCCTCCCAGGTGGTACCTGGTGAGCTACAATCCACAGGGTCACAAAGAGTTGAACACAACTGAAGCAGCTTAGCATGCATGCACACACTGAGTACTCTTCCGGTCTCACAAGGGTAGGAGTTGAGGAGTCTGTCCATAGAGATGGTAGTTATGGACCAGCTATTCAGCCTATATTAGTGTCTTTATAACTATAAATAAAGGGGCAAATGAAATACTAGCTGGGGTTTCCATTAGATTTCGGAGGAGCACTGTTGCAATGATTTTTAATATTTATGTATTTATTTGGCTGCACCAGGTCTTAGTCACAGCATGCAGGATCTTTAGTTGCGGTATTCAAACTCTTCATTGCTGAATGTGGGATCCAGTTCCCTGACCAGGGATCGAACCCAGGCCCCCTGCACTGGGAGCACAAAGTCTTAGCCACTGGACCACCAAGGAAGTTCTGAGCACTGTTGCAACTTAAGTCTTACTTTTCATTTATCCATCCATTTACTTGTTCAGCAAATACACTGAATTTACACTGTATGCTCAGCTCTGTGTCAGGTGGTAGGAATACCATGACCAACAAAGAAGACACAGTCTCTTTTCCTGTGGGGGGAGACAGTTACAGATTAGCTGAGAGATCCTATGCACAAAAAATTCACCCAGGGAGCTTGTTTAAGGCAAGACTCAGGGGCAGACTATAGACTTTCTGAATCAGAATATTCAAGAGATAGCCCTGGGGAGATATGGTAGCAGTCAGTATGGCAATCACACTTGGAGAAATTCTCTTAAAAGTCTTGCATTCCATTAACAAGCATTTTTTGAGCCCTTAACCAAGCCCAGGCATGGTGTTAAGTACTTGAAATGCAGACAAAATTAAGACATGTTCCTTGCCTGGGAGGACTTTATTCCCAGTGAAACCAACTGTGCCGTAAAGAGAAAATTAAAATGTAATGTAAATGTTATAGCTCAGGTGGTAGAAATCCACCTGCAATGCAGGAGACCCCGGTTTGATTCCTGGGTCAGGAAGAAACCCTGGGGAAGGGATAGGCTACCCACTCCAGTATTCATGGGCTTCGTTGTGGCTCAGCTGTAAAGAATCCACCTACAATGCAGAAGATCCCTGGGTTCGATCCCTGGGTTGGGAAGAACCCCTGGAGAAGGGAAAGGCTAACCACCTGAGTATTCTGGCCTAGAGAATTCCATGGACTGTAGAGTCCATGAGGTCACAAAGAGTTGGACACAACTGAGCAACTTTCACTGACTCATTCACTCAAATGTTACAGCATCCATTAGCATGGAGGATCAGGAGATGCTTTGAGAAGTGGGGTCAGCCTCTCAGATGCTGGTGGTTCAACTGAGTTTCAATGATAAGCAGAAACATTCCAGGAGGTCAAGGGCAGGGAGCAGAAAGAGGTGAGATAAGTGTGTCTCGGGCAGGAGGAATAGCATATGCCAAAGAGAACTCTTGACCTAGTTCTTCATCTGCTGTGACCTCCTGTGGTACTCCATGCTGGCCTCTCATTGGTCAGTTATCAAACTCTGCAGAAGGGGTCATCCAATGGCCATCCATAAGCCACCGTCAGCAAAGTGTTTAAGAAGCATGGAACTGCACATTGAAAAGTGGACGTCTTAGCTCTCTTTGAAATTTTAAACCATTTGGCCACACTGGACCCTGGGTCTATGTAGCCCCACTTGACTAGAATGGGAGTATCCCACCTGGATGGCTTCTTTCTTAAACAGCCCACTACTCTCCTTGTCTTCACCTGCTTGGCTCCTGGAAGCATTGAGTTTTTAAGTCCCAGTTGATTTGTCCTGTAATGTTGCTGGTGTTGTGTGTTTATAGGTCAATCTACCACCAGAATGTGAATTGCTATTCAGAAAGACCATGTATAGATATTGTTTGGTGTGGCTGAGAGGAGCTGGCACAGGACTAACACAAATGAACAAATGTTTCCAAGAATCAAAGAATCACACAGCATAGATGCTGGAAGACGATGTGACAATCAGGTTGAGGTCAATGTGCATATTTGCAGGGCATCTCCCTCTGATGTGGATCTACTTAGGAAGCCCAAGGGCATTCTTACAAGACGTTAGGCACTGGCAGCAGACACATGCCTTCTTAGTTCTTGCCGAAGCATCCCTCATCTTTTTCAGAGCTGCGAACTAAAAGTCCAGGGGCTTGTTTTGCTTGACTTGCACAATTCTTTTCAAACTTTGGCATAAAAATCCACATTGCTGGCTTCTCTGGAAAAAACCCAGGGCATCAGACAACTCTGGACCCACATTCCTGCTCAGCTCCTATGGTCTTGAGCTGAGAAATGCTGCCTGATTTAAGTATAAGGCATAATCTCTCAAGTTTACCAAAGTCCTGCCTGCTTCTATCAGACATGTGACCAGCATAACAACATCATGTTACTCGGCTGGGACTGTAAGCAGGCCAATGTGCTTACATACGCCTGATTAATATCCTTTAGCATCTGCCATTTTATTATTTTATTTTAATAATATCTATTCCTCAGTCTGCAATAAACAGTAGAGGACACAAAAGATATGTAACTCTTGCTCTCAAAAGATTGGTCTAGGGAATTCCTTGGCAGTCCAGTGGTTAAGACTCCATGCTTCCACTGCAGGAGGCTCCAGTTCAATCCCTGATCAGGGAACTAAGATCTTGTAAGCTGTAAAATACAGCCAAAAAGCAAACAACTGGCTTTCATGTAGTAATTTAAAAAATGGAGGACCAGTGGGATGGTAAACAAAGATTGTTTTGAAGACCCATCACATAACAGAGACTTCATATATGTCATCTTATTTACACTTTATAATAATCTTGAGAGGCTATTATTCCCATTTTATAGATAATTCTGCTGATAGTGAAAATGATTGTGTCTTCTCCATATTACACAGTGAATATAAGACTCTAAGCTAATATGTGAAGCCAGCTTTGCAGACTCTAAAACTCAGTGACCTTTCACCCTTGTAAGATCGAGGACATAAAAAACTGAAATGGCAGGAAAAAAGCCCAACACAAGACATGCCAAAAAGAAGTGAAGCTCATGATTTAGGATTAAGTGCGAAGACTTCCAAGGCAGAGGCGGGTGGCTGTGGATAAAGAATGAGTATTGGGGGAGGTGGAAGAGGGGTAGGCATTTAAGGGAGGAGCGGATCTTCAGAGTGTCATGAGAGGAACATTTTTGAGTGAGCAAAGTCACAATAATTCTCCTCCCCTCATCTCTACCACTACCGTATATGATTGTTTTGCAATCAAGGTAGAGAGTTGTTGTGTTGTTTGTTTTGTGAGGTAGAGAGTTTGGATTTTATCTCTCGTATATACACTCAGTTACATGGCAGATGTCTTCATTGCTTGGTTTCTCCATCTTTATCTATGCCCTCACTTTGAGATACATGGGCCCCAACACTATCTGTGGGTGACTCTTGATAACATTGATGATTATAATTTTTTTGTTCAGAAACGTGTTTATGAACATCACTTCCTCTGATTAGTTTGAAGACTTCGGTTGAGAAGGGTGACATTACTGTTTTCTTGGATGCTCAAGAGAAAGTAGTTACATAGGACATTTGGAAAACTAAGGTTTGTTTATTTGTCTATGCATTCCTTCAAAGCTCTTTTATTATTGCCCCCCGCCCCCTGCATGGAGTATATGTACCACTATGGCCCCCTTTCATACCCTTGTAGACTGCATTTATTGATTACAGAATTGTTTTCCACTGAATCTAGACATAGCCTTAAATTCCCTCTCGCCAGAGCATTCCAAGCAGCTACTACAAATTGCTCAGAGTTGCAGCTGATATACAAGATAAAATCCATTTGCCATTACAAGGCACTACACTGGGAACTGGGGAAAATAAAATGCATTAGGCATTGATTCTCCCCTTAAGGAGCTCAGAGAAAATAGGCATGCACAAAAAAACTGATATATTGGAGAGGTTCTCAGCACTCCCTCTATCTCTATCTCTCTCTCTCTCTCACACACACACACACACACACACACACACGATCAGAGGAGGGACACACACACACACACACACACATACACACACACACGATCAGAGGAGGGAAGGAAAACATCCAGTTGAAGGAATCAGACCAGGTTTCATAAAACGAGTACATTTGAATTGAATTTAGAAGGGCAGGTAGAATGTAGACGGGAAAATAGGAAGATACACACACACACATATACACACACACCAAGTTCAACCACTGTAAAGTATATTGGATTGAAACTTACAGACATGGGCTCAAATGCCAGACTATGTCCTTGGATCATTCATGTGTAAATGACGCAGAGGACCACTCCCAAGCTTCTGTGACCTCTAAGAGTCCTTCTTGGGCTGTATTTCTATGATAAGAGTGAACAGAAAACTCCAGCGATAAATTAAAATAAGATGCTTTTGTACCAGCCTTTAGTTGGATGGAGGCTCACTAAACAAATTGAGACTCTGAGAAAAGCTCCAAGCCTTTTCTACCAAGTTGCACAGTCAGGCTACATTTGTACATATAAAACGATTATATTAACCCAAACGTGGGCCTCAGGTGCATTCATTCAATATTCAACAGATATGCTACATTTAAAATGGACTTTATCTCTTGGATAAAATGGATAATAAACAAGGACCTACTGTATAGCACTGTCAACTCTGCTCAATATTATATAACAACTTAAATGGGAAAAGAATTTGAAGAGAATTGATATATGTATGTGTATAACTGAAGAACTCTGCTGTAAAAACTTTAGGTAAAAATTATCACAACATTGTTAATCAACTATGAACAAACGAACGTGAAGTCGCTCAGTTGTGTCCGACTCTTTGCGGCCCCATGGACTGTAGCCTACCAGGCTCCTCAGTCCATGGAATTTTCCAGGCAAGAGTACTAGGGTGGGTTGCCATTTCCTTCTCCAGGGGATCTTCCCAACCCAGGGATCAAACCCAGACCTCCTGCACTGCAGGCAGATGCTTTACCGTCTGAGCCATCAGGGAAGCAACTAGGAATCAACTATACTCCAATATAAAATAAAAAGTTTAAATTCAACAGGTATTTATGGAGTGCTTACTACTGTGAACAAGAACAGAAGGCAACCCCATGCTCATGGAGCTTACTGGCTAGTAAGGGACACAGCTATTCGTAAACTAATCATACAAATAAATATGTGAAAGAAACATATGTGTAATATGCTTCAATGGAAGCATATTACAAAGGAACCAGCATTGGGCAGAGAGATGAATAGGCGTCTGAGCTGAAAACTGAGCGCTTTCAGCAATGTGGTGCTGAAAACAGGAGGAATATTCTAGAAGCATTCTGGGCAGAGGACTGGTGGGGGGAAAGGGATGTGGGAAGCGTGGGGCTGGAGAGGGTGGCACAAGTCAGGCTTGGTGTGCCCTGTTATGGATTTTGATCTTTAGCCCAGGAGCTGGGGAAACCTACTGAAGGGCTCCAAGCAGAGGAATGCCACGTTCAGATCTGTTTTCTCAGTGGGAATCAGAGGCTCCAGAACACTTGACCACTTTCGTGCTCCCTGGAGACTTTTTGCTAATGCAGCAGCAACTATTGTTCCTTTACTCCTGTCCCCAACGTGGGGTGGAGTCTCGCAGATGGGCAGAGGGATGGGGACGGACAGTGAGGAAAAGGCTGGGCATAGGGCTGACTCTGTGGTGTGTCCGTGATGTACTCTTGGAGATGACGCTGACTCAGCAGAGGGCCAGGAAATCTGGTGAGTGTGTGTGCAGAGGCAGAGACTCATCTAGAACTCCACTTAGCATTATCAACAAGGAAGGCTACATGACACTGAATCCTGTTCTCCACTCAAACCAGGCAGTTCAATGATCCTCAAATTCATACTGCTGTTTCCTCCAACCTACAAATTCCTCCTCGCACATCCGCTTGTCGAAATTCTGTCCTTCTGGTGCGTCCTAGTTCTTATACCACGCATGATAAGTTGTTTCAGTCGTGTCTGACTCGTTGTGACCCAATGGACTGTGGCCTCTAGGCTCCCCTGTCCATGGGATTCTCCAGGTAAGAATACTGAAGTGGGCTGCCACGCCCTCCTCCAGGGGATCTTCCTGACCCAGGGATCAAACTGGAGGTGTCTCTTATGTCTCTTGCATTGGCAGGCAGGTTCTTTACCATGAGTGCCACGGGGACCCTCCTACTCCACCCATGCACCCCTCTTCTCTGCCCTGTGGCCCTTTGTGTCTTCCTCACAGCAGATGTCAAATTGAACCCTGAGTTTTAGTTACCTGGACCCTTATTTTATCTGCCCGGCTGGACTAAGCAGCTTGGGGGCAATGCCTTTGATTTTTTAGCTTCCCATGACGGACTCTACCAGAGAATAGCGTGTGGCGGTACTGGTGGAATGAATGAGTGCATGAATGCATAGCTGTATATCGAGAAAAAAGTGAAAGTGTTGGCCACTCAATTGTGTCTGACCCTTTGTAACCTCACTTACTGTGGCCCACCAGGCTCCTCTGTCCATGGAATCCTCTGTCTAGGCAAGAATACTGAAGTGGGTTGCCATTCTCCTCTCCACATTCTCATTTCTCCACAGAATCTTCTCAACCCACAGGTTGAACCTGGGTCTCCTATATTGCAGGCAGATGCTTTATCATTTGAGCCACCAGGGAAACTGGATATTATGTGACATCAATGGCAGGGATGAAAATAAGGCTGCATTATTACTGTTTACAGGGTAGCACTTTGCTACAATGAGTTTTGAGAGTTTCAGCGTTGTAAATTCCTTTGGAAGGCTATTATAGCTATGTAGCTGAAAAGTGGGGGATGAAAAGTCCAATCAAAATGTCACTCCAGTTTCTACTGGATTGTTGTCAGTCAGGGTCCTAAGTAAGGTATATATACATGAAAAGAGCACTAGGTCATGTCTGACTCTAGTGATCCCATGAACTGTATCCTGCCAGGCTCCTCTGTCCATGGGGTTCTCCAGGCAAGAATACTTGAGTCGGTTGCCATTTCCTTTTCCAAGGGAACTTCCCAACCCAGGAGTTGAACCCAGGTCTCTCCCACACTGCGGGCAGATGCTTTACCAACTGTGTAAGTAAGGTATGAGGCTCCATTTTCTAAACAATGGATTTCAGGTTCAAGGACTGGCTCTGCCATGGATGCCCTGCTTGGGCACGTCAGTTCTCTTTTCTGAACATCAGTTTCTTTCAAATGAAGGTAATAATTATAGCAGTGATGCATGGCTATTTTGAGAAGGAGTAAATGATGGTTGATTTCAAATCAACTTCCCACTCCATAAGATGCTCAGCGGTAGATACTTTTTTCCTCCCCTTTTCACAGATGAGGAAGCAGAGTTCTCAGGGGAGTGAGTGAGGCAATGGCCTGGGTTTCTGGTTCCGTCCCTAGACATGTGCGGCTGGGCTGGGAGTGCTTTCTTCATTTCACTGTATGCTGTGTCTACTCAGCCCCTTTTGGATGCTGCAGCTTCCTTTATGTGGCAGCAGCCCCCTTGCTCCCCTGATGTCCATGCCTGCTGCTTATGCCACACAGCCCTGCGTACCTTCAAGGGAACGCAGCTCTGTGCCAGCTGTGGTCAGGATGTGCAGAGCACAGAGGTTACCAGAAACCTTTCTATATCCAGCCAGTCCCGTGACTCTTCTGTAAGACAGCTTGCTGTCCTGCGGGCACAGGGAAGCCCAAGGTCACCAGAGGTCTGGATCCCAGAGGATGCAGGCAAAACCGGGGTTAATGAGGCAGCTGGAGGCTAATGACATTACATGGAATCTCTAGAATGGAAAGGAATTTTTTGAGAATAGCTTTTATTTTGTGTACAAAAGTAATTGTGTGTATTATAGAAACCACATGGACAGACACACCAAACACAATAAAATCTGTATAATTACAGTACTAAGGATAAACTTCCCATCTTTTTCTGAATGTGTCAATTTAAAAATTAAGAACTAGAGGAGTGGGAGAGAGACTCAAGACGATATAGATGTATACATATAGTTGATTCACTTTTTGTACAGCAGACACTAACACAATATTGTAAAGCAATTATATTCCAATGAAAAATCTAAAAATTAAGAATATATTTATATTATGGCTTACTTTTTAGAAGACATTAAAATGAATGTGTAATGTTGAAAATAACATGTGTTCCACTGAGTTTTTTTAAAAAGCCATTTTATTAGCCAGTAATTTATTTCATCTATCTCCTTTTATTGAATATCTAGTTTATCCCCAAATTTTTTTTTCTAAAAATAATGCTATGATGATCATCCCAATAAAAGTTTAGCTGTTTGTATGTATCATTCTGATTTTAAGAGCATTAGAGAATCAGTGGGACAATTTCCAATGAGATTTAATACAATGGCATATACAGGAATTGAAATAACTTGTTCAATGCCAACTTTGACATTGCTTTGTATGACCTTGAGAAGTTTTTGTGTCCAGTTTAGTTCCTAGATGTATAATAAGGAGTTGATAATAATATATTCTCAAGGCTATTGGGAAAATGACATTACTTACATTAAGCAGCTTGGAAAAATCAGAAGTGCTAGGCAAACACAGTGTAATATAATTAACTAGTGTATTTGGCTTAAGAAATTACACAACCCCATTTGGGCAGTGAGTAGTCACGACTCTTTTGGTGGCAAGGGGTAGAGAACCGGAGAGTTTTGATTTCAGCTGGATTCAGGAGCTTGAATGGCAGCATCAGGACAGAGCGAAACCCTCTAGATTTGGGGCTTTGCTTTTCTCTGATTGGCTTTGCACTCAGGTGACAGTTCCCAGTATACAGCCCGCCTACACCTGCCCATCTCAAAGCCCAGTGGAAAGAGAACTTCTCCTTTGGCCTCTGTTCCACAGAAGTCCTAGATCTGATGTCACTGAATAAAAATTAGGACATATGCTCATTCCTGAACATGGCACACTGGCCAGCAATTCACATTCTTCAGGTTGTTCTAAGATTATTCACATGACTTCTTAGATCTTGGGGTGGTAAGAAGAACCAAGTGGACTGTTGGATTCCTTCAGCCTATCCAAACTACATGGACATAAGGGAGGAGTAATTCCTCCAAAGGAAGTCAGGATGCTGTTACCAGAACAATGAACATTAGTTACTCAGTAGACAAAACACACACACACACGCGCATGCACACACACACACACACACACACACACATGTGTCCTCCTATGGCACGTGTCTTCAGAAGGGAAAATTCAGAGTAGATGGAGCTAGACCAAGGGTCAACATGGTAAAACAGAAAAACACCACCAATGAGAGAGGCACATACAAGGGATGGTGGTTGGAATGGCAAGATCAAGGCCAGTGCAGGCAACAAGTTTGAAATCCAAGCAGACTCATGGGTTAGTCAAAGCTACGAGGACTCTCCGCTAATCTCTGCTCAGCCTAAGAGCAAACCCTTGTTCATGGAGCAGTTTCAGGAAGCCCACATGTGTATGGCTGGGGGTGTCCCTCCACACCACTCATTGATAGAATGAGTGCTGTCAGGAGCCCTAACTTATCTGGTGATCTTGAGGTTAGCCATACTCTCTCTGAGTGATCAAGACATTCTCTGCTCTACTCAGACACCCAAGCTATTGTGCACAAACCCTTTAACAGTTCCTGTTGGAGTCTTGGCTACAATTCTGATAAGCCCACACCACCAGATGGTAAGTTCTTCTAATTGGTTCTATCTCTTCTAGTTTTTGGCAGGAATGAAGCCTTCCCTATGCCTCAAGATGGGGGATAGAAAGAGCCAGGAAGAAATGACGGAGGTTTTAACCTCTGTTAAACAGACAGAGATCTTAAGTTAGTTCTTGTTCAAGGAAAACAGAGTGGTATTTTTTTTTCTCCACTTAAGGCTGTGGATTCACCATGGACTGAAATTCTAAAATGAATGCTGATAAAACACAGGATTCTAACGACTGAAAAATGGTTTAGATAGAAAAGTCAACTGGTCTTTCAGCAACCGATATTTATGGAGCATCATGGTAGAAATAAGTGCTTATTTGGTAATCATTTCTTCCCCAAACTCCTTGGGAAGAGTATATCTCCTGGTTCCACTAATGCTATATTTGGTCATGTGACTTGCCTTGGAAAATGGGATATTTGCATGTTTCAAGCAGAAGTCATTGAAAGAACATGCTCTAGAGAACCATCTGCTCCCAGAAGAAAGATAAATGCAAAAAACAGGTGCTACAGTCAACCTACACACTGAAGTCTGAAGCAAAGTCATCTCAACTGACTGGCAGACTCATAATACTAAATACTCATTGTTATATACCATTGGAAATGGGGTTGCTTGTTATGCAGCAATAGCTGACCAATACAAGCAACCATTGTATGTTCCACACTTTGCTAGGTACTGAAGGAACAATGCAGAGTGAAAGATATGGTCTTGGTTCCCACAAAGCTCATATTCTATAGAGATATAGGAAATAAATAACATTTACAAATAAAAACTAGTAATAGAGATTATATCTATGGTCATAAAGAAAATAGGATGTAGTGGCAAATAACTATTGTAGAAGAAAACACCTACTTTCGATTAAGTGGTCAAGGAAGACTTCCCCAAGGAGGTGATATGTAAGTTCAAATATGAAAATTGGAAAGGAGCCAGACAGGTGCATGATTCTCTGTGGGATGTGAAAACACAGCCACATGGGAAAGTTAGATTAAGCATCTCGCTCTAGGCAGGAGAGAAGGAGGGGCTCTGAAACAATTCCTTGCCAAGTCAGGTCACTCCTAGGGCAGGTTGTCCAAGAGAGTATGCTGGCTTGCTTGCCCCAAGTTGCACGTGCAAGTCAAAAGCTGACAAAGATGTGCTTGCTGCCAAGGCAAGACAGCCACAGGACAGGGAAGCGATGGAGCATAGCAGAGACAGAGGTAAGACTTCCTAGGGCATTCCTAACAGAGAGCTGATAGCATTAAGTTGGCTTACAGCTCAACATTCAGAAAATTAAGATCACAGCATCTGGTCCCATCAGTTCAGTTCAGTTCAGTTGCTCAGTCGTGTCTGACTCTTTGCGACCCCATGAATTGCAGCACTCCAGGCATCCCTATCCATCACCAACTCCCAGAGTTTACCCAAACTCACATTCATCGAGTTGGTGATGCCATCCAGCCATCTCATCCTCTGTCGTCCCCTTCTCTTCCTGCCCCCAATCCCTCCCAGCATCAGAGTCTTTTCCAATGAGTCAACACTTCGCCTGAGGTGGCCTAAGTATTAGAGTTTAAGCTTTAGCATCATTCCTTCCAAAGAACACCCAGGGCTGATCTCCTTTAGAATGGACTGGTTGGATCTCCTTGCAGTCCAAGGGACTCTCAAGAGTCTTCTCCAACACCACAGTTCAAAAGCATCAATTCTTTGGCACTCAGTTTTCTTCACAGTCGAACTCTCACATCCATACATGACCACTGGGAAAACCATAGCCTTGACTAGATGGACCTTTGTTGGCAAAGTAAGTCTCTGCTTTTGAATATGCTATCTAGGTTGGTCATAATTTTCTTCCAAGGAGTAAGTGTCTTTTAATTCCATGGCTGCAGTCACCATCTGCAGTGGTTTTGGAGCCCCCCAAAATAAAGTCTGACACTGTTTCCACTGTTTCCCCATCTATTTCCCATGAAGTGATGGGACCAGATGCCATGATCTTCGTTTTCTGAATGTTGAGCTTTAAGCCAAATTTTTCACTCTCCTCTTTCACTTCCATCAAGAGGCTTTTTAGTTCCTCTTCACTTTCTGCCATAAGGGTGGTATCATCTGCATATCTGAGGTTATTGATATTTCTGCTGGCAATCTTGATTCCAGCTTGTGCTTCTTCCAGCCCAGTGTTTCTCCTGATGTACTCTGCATATAAGTTAAATAAGCAGGCTGACAATACACAGCCTTGGCGTACTCCTTTTCCTGTTTGGAACCAGTCTGTTGTTCCATGACCAGTTCTAACTGTTGCTTCCTGACCTGCATATCTGGTCCCATCACTTCATGGCAAATAGATGGGGAAACAGTGGAAACAGTGGCTGACTTTATTTTGGGGGGGTCCAAAATCACTGCAGATGGTGACTGCAGCCATGAAATAAAAAGATACTTCCTCCTTGGAAGAAAAGTTATGACCAACCTAGAAAGCATATTCAAAAGCAGAGACATTACTTTGCCAACAAAGGTCCGTCTAGTCAAAGCTATGGTTTTTCCAATGGCCATATATGGATGTGAGAGTTGGACTGTGAAGAAAGCTGAGCACCAAAGAATTGATGTTTTTGAACTGTGGTGTTGGAGAAGACTATTGAGAGGCCCTTGGAGTGCAAGGAGATCCAACTTGTCCATCCTTAAGGAGACCAGTCCTGGGTGTTCATTGGGAGGACTGATGCTGAAACTGAAACTCTAATACTTAGGCCACCTCATGCGAAGAACTGACTCATTTGAAAAGAGCCTGATTCTGGGAAAGAATGAAAGCAGGAGGAGAAGGGAGCGACAGAGGATGAGATGGCTGGATGGCATCACCAACTCGATGCACATGAGTTTGGGTAAACTACGGAAGTTGGTGATGGACAGGGAGGCCTGGCGTGCTGCGATCCATGGAGTCGCAGAGTCGGACACGACTGAGCGACTAAACTGACTGACTGACCTGTCTTGGCTCCAGAATAGCCAAGAGCTGCTTCTGTTGCTCCTAAGGATGGCAGGAGATGTGTGTGTGTGCCTGTGTACATATATTCACTCTTTCATAGAGGAGGGAAGTGAACTAGGCAGCTTCTAGATCTCCTTCCTAATCTGTGATTATAAAATGTAAGAATTCTGAGACTTAAATTATGTGTGAAGGAAATGTTAAATCAAAGAACTTCATCTTAGCTCTGTGCCAAACTCCATTTGTTAATTGAGGTGGTTAATTAGGGCAGAGTCTCTATCTCCTGAGCAAGCTGGATAAGCTCCACCCATCCCTCACCCATCTGGTAAAGCCCACAGAGATGTCAGAGCTGCAAGGGAGCACAGAGAACATCTGATGCAGTCTCCATTTAATCTGCACCCCAGACACAGACAAGCAGGAGCTGAGGCGGGGGGGGGGGGGGGTGGGGAATGCCGCAGTGGGTAGCGGGAATGGGAAGCTCATAAGGCTAAATGTGGAGTCTAGAATCTGAGTAGCTTATTAGCTTTGATAAAATCACTTTGGCTGCACTTCCTACCTCTTCTTCCTTACTCCAAGATCATTCTGAATATCTTACAATATGGTTTCCACTCTAACCATTCTAATGAACCAGTTTCTATAGGGTTATGATAGATATCGCTTCCACAAATATTATATCTTTACTTCTTGTAGCCTAAGATTTGAAGAGAGGATCTTCACACCTCTCCCTAAGAATCCTTCACTTTGTGATGCTACATTCTCTTCATCACCACGACTGGGACTCTCTGTGACCCCTTCTGCTCCCCTTTTCTCCCTAGTGTCTATCCTTTCCCCAAGATGCTAGCTTCTGCATTTGGGGTTGAACTTATAAAAAAGCAGAACTGGACATGTTTCCTGCCAAACGCTCTGCTTATCCCTCACTTTATTTATGTTGAATCACTCCCCCCCTTTCAATATGTCATCTGGTTTGATTCCTCAGGCTCTGTCATCTTCTACATCCAATACTATAATCTGTTGATTTCACCACCATTATGATTCTTGAGGGCCTCTCTGATGGCTCAGACAGTAAAGAATCCACCTGCAATGCAGGAGACCTGGGTTCGATCCCTGGGTTGGGAAGATCCCCTGGAGAAGGGAATGGCTACCCACTCCAGTATTCTGGCCTGGGAAATCCCATGGACAGAGGAGCCTGGTAGGCTATAGTCCATGGGGTCACAAAGCGTCAGAAACTGACCTACACACACACATATGATCTTGAATCTATTCTCATTTTTCTCCTCTCTTCACTGCATTCTATCTTGAGCCTTCTGACTAGTCTTTCCATGTTACAATCCACTTGCCACACAATGGGTGGATCAATTTCTTGACGACTATTTCTAATCATGAAATTTCTTTGTCTTAAACAAACTGTCAATATCTCCCATCTTATCTGAAGTTCAGACTTAGCCCAGAATATGAATCTCTCAATAATATCTCAGTCTCAAGAAAGTATTTTTAAGACACATCCTACCCAACATACTCTGTATTCCAGCCAAAGGAGGTTACCCATTGTTGCCAGGAACATGCCTCTCAGTCTCTCCCTGCTTTCTTTGGTTCATGCTTCTGCTTCTGCCTGGAACACTCCTCACCACCAATAAATAAACAATGTGTTAATATTTCATTGATGTACTCCATCAACTAAAAATGCCTCTTTATTAGACCCCAGGGATGTAGCAGAGAAAAAAAATCAACCATGGCCCTGTGCTCTCCAGTTATGTATTCTGGTGAACAAACAAACAAATATAATGATTTCAAAGTATTGTTAAATGGCAAGTGGGCATGACTCAAACAGCAGCAGTAGCTACAGATAGAGCCAAACAGTCATGGAACACAGATTAGGCTAGAAAACTACTTAAATGAATGGTAGGCTGCTCCAAGGAGGTAGTATTTTACTGAGCCTTGTTATGACCAGCATAACTTTCTGCAATGATAAGAGAGATTCCGAATCTACGCTGTACAGTAGCCACGAGTGACTGTGCCTATTGAACTTTCAAAATGTGGTTAGTATGAAGGAAGAACTAAATCTTTAATGCTATTCTATTTTAATTCATTTAAATTTAAGTAGCCACAGGTGGTTAATGGCTACCATATTGAACAGTTTAGATCTGGACTTTGCAACTCTTCAGACAAAAAGAATAGCAAGTGTAAAGGCTTTAAAGTGGGAGTAAGCTGAAGCTCCAACACTTTGGCCACCTGATATGAAGAACTGACTCATTGGAAAAGACCCTGATGCTGGGAAAGATTGAAGGCAGGAAGAGAAGGGCATGACAGAGGATGAGACGGTTGGATGGCATCACTGACTCCATGGACATGAGTTTGAGCAAGCTCTGGGAGTTGGTGATGGACAGGGAAGCCTGGCATACTACAGTCCATGGGGTTGCAAAGTATTGGACAATACTGAGCCAGTGAACTGAACTGAAGATTGTATATTCAAAGTACGCAA
Organism: Ovis canadensis; assembly: GCF_042477335.2. Classification (NCBI taxonomy): domain Eukaryota; kingdom Metazoa; phylum Chordata; class Mammalia; order Artiodactyla; family Bovidae; genus Ovis; species Ovis canadensis. Next base: position 77,578,453 of record NC_091249.1, read on the forward strand.
AGAAGGCCAGGGAAGCTAAAGCGTACTGAACAAAGAATTGATCATATTGTAAATTAATCTCAACTGAAGAACTGAGATTGATTTGCAATGCAATAAAAATCACTCCCCTCACAGCTCAGTTGGTAAGTCATCTGCCTGCAATGCAGGAGACCCGGGTTCGATTCCTGGCCTAGGAGAAGGAAATGTCAACCCACTCCAATATTCTTGCCTGGACAATCCCATGGACAGAGGAGCCTGACAGGCTATAGTCCATGGGATTGCAAGAGTCAGACACGACTTATCAACTAAACTACCACCACCACCAAAAATCACTAATGAGGCTTAAGTTTAGGAGTGGGCAATCTGATTTATATCTTTAAATGATAGCCACTGGCTTCCCGGGTGGTTGCTAGTGGCAAAGAACCTGCCTGCCAATGCAGCAGACATAAGTGAGCCAGAAGGTTTAATTCCTGGGTCAGGCAGATCCCTGGAGGAGCGCACACCAACCCACTCCAGTGTTCTTGCCTGGAGAATCCCAAGGACAGAGGAGTCAGTGGGCTACAGTCCATGGGGTTGCAAAGAGTCGGATACGACTGAGTGACCAAGCACACACACATATTTAAAGCCTCTTCTTGTGTTGTGTCTTGTGATTTTTCCAATGGCTAAAGAAAGGCATTAGACCTAACCTAACACTCATGGAGCAGAGAAATCCACTCTGCATTCTCACGGGGACTACAGAGTCACATGGCAAAGGGATCGTGTGTCATTCTATCACAGTAGCCCAACGCACCACAGAAGAAACTCAAGGGGGGCAGCTAAGAGGCTCCTGCAATAGGGTATGCGACAGATGATGGTGACGTCGCTCCACTGGGTGGCAGTGGAGACAGAAGGGCTAGCTTTGAAATCTATTTTGAAGGTGATTAGCAACAGGACTGAGTGATGAACTGAAAGTAAAGTATGAGATAAAAAAACAGACCTACTTTTCAAGGTGCTTCTCAGATATTACCACTGTTCTATGAAACTGTGTCTCATTCTTTCTTCGTCACTGATGTAACTGAGCTCTTCATCCTTTACTTTACAAGCTCCCCCCTTTTGTTAATGATTTTATTGGCCCTTTTGACTTCCTACCTTTTGTGGGGGAAGTTCATATCTACTACTAAGACTCTGAGCTCTTTGAGGGTGGGCAAACAAAATTACTTGTATTTACAACCCAACTGCTTGAGAGAAATGTTCAAGAAATTATATAATGGTTAATAGAAGGGATTTTGAAAGCTGCTTCCTAATTTTGAATCTTTATGATCTTTACAAGTGATTTCACCTCTCAAAGCCTTAGTTTCTTATTTTGTAAAGTGGCAGTTATAATACATGCCTCTTAGAGTTCTAAGGGTTAAAGGAGACAAATTTGGAAAGTGCTTAGTATAGGACTGGCAAGTAAGTATCCAATAGATGGGAGCTATTATTGTTCAATTTAATTGTTTGTGATGACAAGTTTCTCTGGAAATGCCCTCCAGAGTCTTCATCAGAAATATAAGGTTCTTGTTGAAATGAGGGGCATGGAGAATAAAAAACACTGTGGAGGGGATTTTGTAATTTAGTTCGAACTATCTAGATCTAAGGCTTCTTTGATCTGAAAATGACAGCAACAACAAAACCCCAAAATAGAGCCACTTTGCTACTTGTTTCCTTTTACCATCTGCCAAGATGATTCCTTTTAGTTCTCCAGGTCTTGGAGTCAGCTGCCTTAACATAATAAAATAAAATAAAATTTAAAACTGGTCTTGTACTTATTTGGGAATGAGAAGGCAAAAGGCTTTAAATATAAAGCTAGTTGCTGCTGGAGTGAAATATAGGGCAATGGTGACTAAGATGTTTGAGAAAGGAACGGCTATGGGAAAGTGAATTTTAGGATAAAACAGAGGATTCATAAGAACCGGACAGAGACTTTCTCTGGTGGTCTAGTTGTTGAGAATCTGCCTACCAATGCAGGGGACACGGGTTCAATCCCTGGTCTGCAAAGACCCCACATACCATGGGACATCTAAGACCATGTGCCACAACTACTGAGCCCACGTGCCGTAACCACGCTCCACAGCAAGAGAAGCCACCACAAGAAACAGCCCGAATACAATGAACAACAGCTCCCGCTCACCACTGCTGGAGAAAGCCGGAGCGCAGTAATGAAGGCCCATCACAGCTCAAAATAAGTAAACTATTAAAAAAAAATACTGACTTTTAAAAAACATTTGTAACTAGACAGATTCTAAAATGTACTCTTCAGCTTTTGTTCTTTGATGTCTGTTTGATTCCAGTTTAATATTGCCTTTACCACAAGTATTCGATAGGTCCAGGGGGCATTGTAAACATAAATTATCCAGGACCATAGATGAGAATGGGTGAAATAGCCAAAAAAAGAGTCCATGAAAGAGTTAACAGGATGAGTTTGAAGATTTGGATGAAATTTTCCAGGGAGCCCTAGAAGATATATTTGAAAAAGCAGGCTGGTTTCAGACTAAAGAAGGCTTTAAAGGCCAGGAAAATCCATTTCAAAGACAGAATAATGAGTTAAAATTTCACAGTTGATTTTTGAAAGGTCCTCTTTGTGGTTCAGATGGTAAAGAATCTGCCTGCAATGCAGGAGACCTGGGTTTGATCCCTGGATTGGGAAGATCCCCGGAGAAGGGAATGGCAACCCACTCCAGTGTTCTTGTCTGGAGAATCCCATGGACAGAGAAACCTGGTGGGCTATAGGCCATAGAGGGTTGCACAGAGTCAGACATGATGAGTGACCAACACAACACAACAGCAATAACAACAATGGCTTTATTTAGTAGTTACTAGAACAATCTCCCACCAGAATAAAGTTCCCTTTATTTTCTGAGCGCCAAATGATACGTCCAAATGACAAACGACAAGTGACCATCCATTTCTACAGGACAGACATCAATGTGTTTGTTTTTAAAGATCCATCTAGTCTATGTTTCCTATTAGAACTCTGATGTTCTGAGGCTAATAGGTTTTCTCTGGGGACTAGGGTGATTAGGGGAGGTTATGTGGTCATAAACTTAGTAGTACTGGATTAAACAAGGCAGAGCATCTATTCATCAGGATTTTGAAGGCTCTTTAGTATGCTAATGTATTTTATTCTCTTCTCAGAAGAAGGGAGAGTATGTATTTTCCAAATTTAATAGTCTCTCTATTTTACTAAATGACCTGTTCATACCCTATGGGACTCAAGGCCTAGTTTGATCCTGTTCTACATATTTTAAAACTAAGGCCCAGAGAGTACAAAGGGCTCTGTGTGCCAGGTCATGATTCTCACTCAGGATTGCTGACCACCAAGCAAGGCCTCATTCCACTGTGCCTGGCTCCTGTCGCGTTTTTAAGTTTAGGGAATGTTGGGGGATTATATCTATTTTATTTTATTTTTAAAATAGTTTCATTTGTTTGTGGCTGCACTGGGTCTTCACTGCTGCACGGAGGCTTTCTCTAGTCGCAGCAAGCGGGGCCTACTGTCTAGTCACGGTGCCAGCACTAGGTACACGGGCTTCGGTAGTTGTGGCTCCGGGTCTCTAGAGCACAGGCTCAGTAGTTGTGATGCACAGGCTCAGCTGCTCCTCTGAATGTGGAATTTTCCCAGACCAGTGATTGAACCCATGTCCCCTGCGTTGGCAGGTGGATTCTCAACCAGAGGACCAACAGGGGTCCTCTATCAATTGTTTTTTTAAGATTTTTTTCACGTGGACCATTTTTAAAGTCTTTATTGAATTTGTTTACAATACTGCCTCTGCTTTGTGTTTACGGATTTTTTTTTTTTTTTTTTTTGGCTGTGAGGCATGTGGGATCTTATCCCAACAGCAATCAAACCTGCACCCTCTGCATTAGAAGGCAAAGTCTTAATCTCTGAACCACCAAGGAAGTTCCTCTCTATCAATTTTCGGAGCCAGTCCTCCAAATAGTTTTACCCAGAACAAGGAATTGCCAGTGATTTCAGGAAGAACCAGCAGACTCCAGTGAAGCACTTGGCAAACTGGCCCAGGTCAGCCGTGCTTTCTTTTCACATTTTCCTGCAAAGCCAGTTCTGAGTAACCTACGCTTAGATGTCCATCCAGGAATGACACCCAACCTCTGTACTACTGTTTTTTTATAAAGCCCCAAATCTGTAATACAATAAGGCAAGCTGAAATAAATCCCTTTTAATGCAGCATGTAAAGCTAATATCAAAAATAAAAGTGGCAAGTTGTACGGAGAGGCTGAGAGATGCTGACATATAGTCAGGAAGGTGACAAGACGGAGTGGGGGAAATTTACAGTGTCCTTGAAACAGCAAAATGTATTAAGGTCCAGGCTTTTGTCTGACAGACCCAAATCTATTAATATTTTTACAAACAGTATAAAGAAATCTAGTGGCTGGACCCACTCTGCCTTGGATAGTTGGACTTTGGGCTTCACGCACAGGTTTCAGTAACAGTGGTACCATGAGTTAATCACCAAATTCTCCTTCGGGATTCCCTGATGGCTCAGCAAGTAAAGAATCTGTCTGTAATTCTCTCTGCAAAGAGAAACAGGTTCAATCCCTGAATTAGGAAAGTCCCCTAGAGGAGGAAAATGGCAACCCAATCCAGGAGCCTGGCGGGCTATAGTCCACAGGGTCACAAAGAGTCAGACCCAACTGAGTGACTAAGCACACAAGCACTCAGGTAGTCCGGGGGCCTGGAAGGTGTGCCCAGTGAGAATTCTCTGAGGAGGAAAGCCGTAGCCTTGAGTATGACTCAGTCTCATCCCAAACATCTAAACAGCCTCCTTTAGAAAGAACTGTGCTAATGTCCTCTGCAATTTAAGTAAGAAGCCAAACAAAACCCAGTGAAAGGGAGGTATAGTTTGACAGATCTTAGTTCAGCATAGCGGAGCCCGTTCTAAGAGTCTGGACTGCCTGGTGGTGGAGAGCCATCGTTTGAGCATGACTATTGGATATCTGGCTCTTTTTCAGAATTACCCAACCACCTCCACCCTGGTGACATAATGCCCAAGGTACCACTAAAGGCATCTGTGGGCTTCAAATATGCCCTCTCAGCATCCTTGACCAATCAAGACAAATCTTTCTGAGCATGGCACTAATGCCACGAACCAGTGCTATGGACTAAACTATGTCCCTCCAAAATTCGTATGCCGAATTCCTAACAACGTGTGTGCTAATGTTTGGAGTTGGAGGCTTACGAAGAACTTTAGATTTAGATGAGGTTATAAGGGTGGGGCCATCACAGTGGGATTAGTGTCCTCTGTAAGAGGCTATATCCTAGCACTCGCCATCTGCAAGCCAGCATGAGGACTCTTAGCAGAACTCAATCATGTCAGCACCCTGATCTCAGACTTCCAGAACCATGAAAAAATAAACTTCTGTCACGTAAGCCATCCAATCTATGGTATTTTGTTATGGCAGCTTGAGCAGACTAACACAATGGATCATTGGGGTGTTTTTCCCACAAGAGTGAAACTACTTAGATGGTGGACGGGAACCCAACAGAAACTTAAGCAAAAGGGTAGAGGGTGGTACCTTGGGGAACCAGAGGGAGTCCTGCAGACTAGACCTCACCTCTGACAGTTCTGCTGAGAGCTGGCCCTGTGCCCAGTCTCTTCCCACTTCTCTTCATCTCACTAGACCAAGAAAATATCCACATCTGCTATCCACAAATACTCTGAATTCCCCCGCCCACTCAGATCCCCGGGAAAACCTAACAAGCAGAGCAGCAGAGAAGATGCGCAGGATATTTGGTGCTTTCTCAAGAGGACAACTGACGTTTTTCTGACACCCTCTATCCTGGTCTTTTCATTTGTCCCTAGTCAGTGAGCTGCAGTATGGTCTGGAGGCAAGATGGAAATAGGACTGTTGGACATAGCCTTAGTGTGGTCGCCGATTAGCCACATGATCTTGGGAACTCACAGATTCTCTCTTCCCTGCACGTTCGCCTCCATGGCCCAACTATCCCACAGTCTCATTCTCCTCACCCTCCCAGATTCCTCTGTAACAAAGAACCATAAAGAGTAGCAATTATGTTTTTATTTTCATTACTCCAAGAGGTGGGTCAAGAGATCATGCTGTGATTTATGTCAAAGAGTGTTCCACCTGTTTTCCTTTAAGAGTTTTATACTCTCCAGCCTTACATTTAGGTCTTTAATCCACTTTGAGTTTATTTTTGTGTATGGGATGTAGGAGTGTTCTGATCTCATTCCTTTACAGGTAGCTATCAAGAGTCCCCCCCAGCACCACCTATTGAAGAGACTATATTTTCTCCATTGTATAGTCTTGCTTTCTTTGTTATAGACCAATTGACCACGTGGGCTTCCCTGATAGCTCAATTGGTAAAGAATCTGCCTGTAATGCAGGAGACCCCAGTTCGATTCCTGGGTCGGGAAGATCCCCTAAGGAAGGGAAAGGCTAACCACTGTACTATTCTGGCCTGGAGAATTTCATGGACTGTATAGTCCATGGGATCACAAAGAGTCAGACATGACTGAGCGACTTTCACTTTCACTTACTTTCAATTGACCATAGGTTCACTGGTTTATCTCTGGGCTTTCTATCCTATCCCATATTAAATTAACCTTAAAAATGCATTCTAATATACAGTAGGTGTAGATGCTGTACTATTTGATGCCACTTATGTGAGGTAGCAAGAACAGTTAAATCCACAGAGTCAGAAAGCACACTGGCAGATGCCAGGGGCCAGAGGGCAGGGGGTGGGGAGGGGGAATGGGGACTTAGTGTCTAATGGGGACAGAGTTTCAGGTTAGGAAGGTGAAAAATTCAAGAGATGGATGACGGTGAGAGCTGTACAACAATGTAAATGTATTTAGTGTCACTGAACTATACAGTTAAATATGGTTAAAATGCTATGTATTAGGTGGCTTTTACCATAATAAAAATTTTTTTTAAAGAGTAGCAATTACAAACCCAGACTTTGGTGTCATGTATCTCCTGAATTCCACATCTGCTACATCTCATCTGTGAAACCTTGGACAAAATTAGATAATAGCTTCGAGTTTCAGTTTTATAGCCATCAAATGGGGTCAGTAACCATCCCTATCCTGAATGGTCTTCACATGCATGAAAGGAAGAATTGCTTGTGAAAAGTTGAGCACAGGCCTTGTGATGCTTAGTAAACATGAGCTTAGATTTTCTCAAAGCTACGGAACAACTTTCAGGGTCCCCCACCACCACATCCCCTCCCCAGTCCCCCCACCAAAACACTTGCTGTTGTATTCCTCTAGACTCTGTCTATGCAGGCCTAACAAACTCCTCATCACCTTTTGAGCCCCAAATGAAAACCTACTGACCTCAAGGAAGGTTTTCCTGGCTATGCAGGTCATGGGTCCCATGCTCTTACCAAAACAGAATTGCATCATTTTTCAGCCATTATTGCTCAGAACACATCATGTTGTGGAGAGTTTTTACGAGACTGTCTCTCTTGCTGCATCTCACATTTTTGCTGGGGCCAAGGCCAATGCCTCTTTTTCTTTTAACCAGTTTTTAACAAGTTAGCACGGCCTTTACTAGGCATGAAGTGTCTGAAAGACAGCCACTGGGTAGCAGGCGGATGAATGGATGCACAGTTGAGAAGATGAATCACAATCTACCATATCCATTTCTGAAGCATAAAACTGTAACCATTTCCTTTACTTTTACATCAGATGAGTAACTATTCAGGATCATCTACTTGTAAGACCTAAGTTTGGAGCTTTTGCGTTAAAAGAAATACTCACCATTCATGTAAACCAGTCCCTTTGAGGAAAGAGAGAAGATGATGATGATGATGATGATGATGCTGTGATTTTACCAATGAGCAAACAAAGGCCTAGAAAAGTTTAAGATGATTCTAAAAGGTTACCCAGCCCCCAGCTCTATATAAAGACCTAGATCTGAGTCTGTACACTGCTAGCTCGCTGTGTGACCTTGGCGCAAGAGATTCCCTTTTCTGGGGTGTGGACTGGTCTCTGAGGTCTCTTCTAGCCCTGGAATCACGGAGCTGGAGAGCCTAACCGGGGGCTAGGGGGAGGAAGCAACGAGGCTGCCTGCTTCCAGATTCCCCTCTGTGATAGAGAACCGTGTACACACTTTGACCCTATCAGAGCACTTGAGCGGCGTGGAGGAGTGTTATGATGGGCTTGATGGATCCTCCCTGGATTGGCACTTCAGTGTTCCCATGCCAACTGAAAGGAAAAAAATTAAAAAACTGAAAAATACGAATTGAACATAAAAACCGAGCATGACCTTATGTCTGATGAAAAATATTCTACTGATTGCAGCATGAATTACCATATTATGGGGAAAGAATAAGAGAAACCTTGGCTGGGCTTTAATGACTGGATCCTAGGACTGGTGAAAAGGCGAGAGAGACTGGGCATGAGAGATGCAGGGGCTGGGAGGGAGGCAGGCTGTGGGGTCGGATTCCCTCCTTTGCAGTATCTATCAAAGAACACGTTGTCCTCAGCAACCCACTGGGAAACCAGGCAGGCCAGGAAGATGCTTTCTGTGTTTTTCATGGTTCTGCCACTCCCATCAGCTCCAGGAGGCCAGACCAGCAAGGCAACAATTCTCCCTTAATATTTAGCTGAATTCGTTTTCGGTTTCCTGCCAGTGTCCCGGATCCCTAGAGTGCCTGCGTGGCTTTATTTTGGCATCTGCTGCCTGCTGACTGGCTGCCCTGCTACTGCCCCACAGAGGGTGTGCTTCCTGGCTTGGAGGGAGTGAGATATCTGGGCTTCTGGGAGAGTAACCATCAGCGCTAGGTTGCAGAACCTCAGAAATCAGGGCAGGGACCCTCAAGGAGCCTCAGAAAGGCCCCTGGGCCTGGATTGGGTAAGGGAGGCAGGGATGAGATGTGAGCAGATGGGAAGTTAAGTAGCTGTGGCAGCTTCTTATAAAGAGATCACAGCTGGAGATGTGTTCATTACGTCCCTAGAGTGGTCTTTTCCTCCTCTTTCCTCTACCCCCACATTAGTTCATCAGCAAATCTGTCAGCACTAGCTGCATAACAGATTTTGAACCCAAACACTACTTTTTCCCCCAGTCTCCACTGCTGTTTCTTATATTTCATACCAGCACACTCTTCCCGTGTCCCTGCATTAACCTCCTAACTTGTCTCCTTTTCTCCAGGCTGTGTACCACCCAGAGGCTAATATGACTTTTTGAAAATATTAAGCTAAACATGTCATTCAACTGCTTAAAGAAAAACAGCTCTGTACTTTGACCTACAAGGTCTTCCATGAACCCGTCGCAACAATCCTCTAACCTCATCTCCTATTTTCACTCATGGAACTAGATTCTAGTTTTCTGAGCCTCCTTTCCATCCTTTGAACAGGCCAAGCTGCTTCCTGCCTCAGGGCCTTTACACTGGCTGTTCCTTCTCTGAGATCTCACGGTTCAGATCTCAGCTCACAGGTTATTTCCTCAGAGAGAACTTCCCTGAACACTCTGCCCAAAGGAAGGCTCTAATAGCCCTCTACTTTCGTCATTTTTATTCCTTCAAAGTATTTTTTTTTTTGTAATTAGTAACTATTCTGCTTCTTTGATCATATTAATTAATGTCTCTCTCACCCACTCAGTGCAAACTCCACAAGGACAGGGTCTGCTGCTTCTGGTTCACCGTATTCCCCAGAGTCTAACCTGGGTCTGACACAGAGCAAAGGCTCAGTAAGAATTTATCACTTGGATGAATAAATAACTGAGTGAATGAATGAGTTTCTACAGAGGGCTCTTCCTTCATGTAGGGTATTGTCCTCAGCACTGGGGACACAGAAATGAATAGGACAAGACTACTGCTCTGAAGCTACTCACAGTCTAATGAGGGAAACTGAGATGCCAGTAGTTTTGCAGTAAGAAATATAATAATATGTACACACACAATCATGATGATTGTTCTGGCTAACCCTGAACATTGACAGTGTGCTCAGCATTGTGCAAAATACTTTGCATGTATTTTTTCATTGAATCATCACACACAAAAAAAACCCTTTAAGTTAGTATGATCACACTTAAACTATGTAACAACCCATCTGACAGATGCAGAAATGGAGACCCAGAGAGATTCAGCTAACTCGCCCCTGCGGGCAGCTGGTAAATGGCTAAGATTTCAACCTAGCATCTTAATTCCATTCCAAACCCTGTGCTCCTAGCACTAGGCCAGTGATTCTCAAATTATGATTCTCTCGGACCAGCAGTGGTCCAACTCATTAGAAATGCCAATTATTTGACCCACCCCAGACCTTCTGCAGAATTCCTGGGGGTGGGGCCCAGAAGTCTGTTTTAACAAGGTCCCTGGGTAATTCTAGTGATGCTTGGTAACGTTTGAGAACCACTACCCACTGAATGACTTGTTATTTCTGGATAATGGGTTAGAGGGGAGTCAGGATTTTTCCTATAATAACTCAAATTTCAGCTCAAGCTCCATGAGTGTGGAAGACTTCCTGATCATGAGCTCAAGGAGCTACACTGTGACCCAAATTAAGTCTGTTTCCCTGTGTGACCATGGTCCTTGGTACTTGTAGCCTGTCAAACCACACCCAGATATGCAGACCCTGGGGAGAAGGATGATCTCAGTAGGATGGAGTCTGTGCCCCATTAACCTGGAGAAAGGAGGCAGGAGAAGAGTACAGGACCCAAGACATAGGACCATCCTAAGAAGTTCTCTTCCAAATGCAGTCAGCTGGTTGTTTAGCAATGTTCCATGAAGATTTATTGTTGTGGCCACAAGGTCATTATATGATAAGAATAGATCATGTTAATAATAAATAACCATAAGAAAAGTAAAATAGTCATGCCATAATCTTGACTACACTTGGCCCATTTTCAGGGCATTTTCACATGTATTTTATCTTTTAAAGATCTTATTTATTTATTTATTTATTTTAGTTGGAGGCTAGTTACTTTACAGTATTGTAGTGGCTTTTGCCATACATTGATATGAATCAGCCATGGGTTTACATGTGTTCCCCATCCTGAACCCCCCTCCTACCTCCCTCCCTAACCCATCCCTCTGGGTCATCCCAGTGCACCAGCCCTGAGCACCCTGTCTCATGCATCAAACCTGGACTGGCGATCTGTTTCATATATGATAATATACATGTTTCAGTGCTAGAGAGAATAGATCTTCCCACCCTCACCTTCTCCCACAGAGTCCAAAAGACTATTCTATACATCTGTGTCTCTTTTGCTGTCTCGCATACAGGGTTATCGCTACCATCTTTCTAAATTCCATATATATGTGTTAGTATACTGTATTGGTGTTTTTCTTTCTGGATTACTTCACTCTGTATAATAGGCTCCAGTTTCATCTACCTCATTAGAACTGATTCAAATGTATTCTTTTTAATGGCTGAGTAATACTCCATTGTGTATATGTACCACAGCTTTCTTATCCATTCATCTGCTGATGGGCACCTAGGTTGCTTCCATGTCCTGGCTATTATAAACAGTGCTGCGATGAACATTGGGGTACATGTGTCTCAATTCTGGTTTCCTGGGTGTGTATGCCCAGCAGTGGGATTGCTGGGTCACATGGCAGTTCTATTTCCAGTTTCTTAAGGAATCTCCACACTGTTCTCCATAGTGGCTGTACTAGTTTGCATTCCCACCAACAGTGTAGGAGGGTTCCCTTTTCTCCACACCCTCTCTAGCATTTATTGTTTGCAGATTTCCAGTCATACAGAGTAGAGTACTGTTAATCTGCCTGATTAGTGAAGGGAGAGAGTGAAGACATGTGTCTCATGGCCTGTAAGCTTAGTAGTAACAAAAGCTAATGTGTGTTGAGAGCTTATGTGGGCCAGGCTCTGTGCTACATGTGTTGATTTCCATTGAATTTAATAAAATCTCTAGATTTGAGGCTCCCAACTAGAGCCTCTTTATTATACACAGTCAGCTTTAGGCAGCAAAGTTTCTTTACTTTCACCTCACTCTAGACTGTAAGCTCTCTAGCCATTTGTTTATTTATCAACCTTTCTTTAGCTCATATACCAGGCAGAGGGGGAGCATGGCACAAAGGTGAATGTGCCTGGCCACAATCTGCTAGCTCTCTCAGGGGGACCCAGCGCAACGTAGTATCACCCACGGTGGATTCTGCAGGATGAAGGCAAATTATTTATCAATCTCAAAGTTGCCAGATTCACAATCCTCTGGAGTTCTTTGAGGTTTAAACTTGAGCTTTAAGAAGAAAGGATATTTTGTTTCTGAACAAAGACACAGCACCCAACTGGCTACAAATGTTGCTGGAGTGAATGAGGACTCCATCAAATTTGTCTTCATGGGGGCATGTGAATAAAGAGAGGGTTAGGCAGGGGTGCCCACACAGAGGGAAGATGAAAGGGCAGGACGGTTCTAGATCAAGTGCTACAGCCTCTACAGTTTTGACCCTGATGAACTCTGTGACTTTGGGCTAGCTTCTCTACCTGTCCCACCCTCTGCTTCCTCCTTCCTGAAATAAGGACTGGGGCTCCCTACTTGCCTGCTTCGCAGGGGCCTTTGAAAGTTAAATGTGTGAATAAGTAATAGAGTAAGTCCTCTGCCTACAAACAAGTTCCCCCCCAAGAGTGTGTTCGTAAGTCCAATTAGTTCTTAAGTACAACAAAGTTAGCCTAGGTACTCAACTATCACAATCATCTATATAACACTGTACTATATATAGGAGAAACAGGAGAGTGAAAAGACTGGCACTCAATATCCAAAAAACTAAGATCGTGGCATCCAGTCCGATCACTTCATGGCAAATAGATGGGGGAAAAGTGGAAACAGTTACAGATTTTATTTTCTTGGGCTCCAAAATCACAGCGGATGGTGACCATGATCACAGCCAAGCAATTAAAAGATGCTTGTTCCTTGGAAGTAAAGCTATGATGAACCTAGACAGTGTATTAAAAAGCAGAGACCACTTTGCCAACAAAGGTCCATATAGTCAAAACTATGGTTTTTCCAGTAGTCATTTATGGATGTGAGAGCTGGACCATAAAGAAGCCTGAATGTCAAAGAACTGATGCTTTTGAATTGTGGTGCTAGAGAAGACTCTTGAGAGTCCCTTGGACTGCAAGATCAAACCAGTCAATCTCTGAAGATGGATTCTTTACCATCTGACCCATTGGGGAAGCCCACTTACTTAGTCAGCCCTCAAAAATGATGGACCAAGGATTTGAATTCACATCTGTCTTATCCCAAGACCTACTATTACTAAATCACTATATCAGAGTTCAAAATCAATTGAGAAAACCATTAAGACTCCACTATGTAAGTTACAGTGATAAAATGGGTAGAATCTAAAGAGAACAAAATTGAGGGTCTGGCATCAGAAGCTGTGAGCTTGGCCTTTGACAAGGAAAGTATTTGCAGATCCAAGGTGCTCCAGTGAGTGACCACAATAGTCCAGGCTAAGCAGTAGAACGCTAGATGGGGAGTCAAAATTTAAAAGTCAGGGTCAGAAAGCGTTCCTCCAGGGTGACTGAATATATCCTATAAACTGCAGAAAGCAGCCAGGACTACAGAAACAGACACTGGGAAGCAGAGGTGGTTATCAGGCAGCTGCAGATTCCAAAGGCCTCTGACGTTTTTGCTGTAGTTCCAAAGGGGCATCTCATTTAACTCCATTCCCAGACACCTGGTAGGGTTGGGGAGGGGCTTTCCACAGGACAAGAGTTTCTACCTCTGGCTCAGTGGGTGAGGCAAACTGGTCCTCTCAGGGGAAAGAGGAGAAGCTCAGTCTTGCTCCCCTCCTCTGGGTCTGGGAAAGGACCAGCTTCAGCGGTGAGCTGCTGACACCCATTTGGGACTGGCTCAGGGGACCAATTGCTGCTTTACTGCAGAATTTCAAATGGCTTTAGATGTGTCTCTGTTAGTCAGAGCCAAGGTCAATAATGAAAGTAATAGGATAGCTAATATGTGCTGAACTCTATTCAGGGGGTCCTTTTAAGGCATATTCTAGGCTCCAAGCACTTTTACAAGCCCTGCCTCCCCTCATCATGTCAAAGATATTACAGTTCATGCATATCTGACATTTATTTGATTTCTGTGAGTTGAGTGGTGGAGTTGTAGAACACATTATGACAAATTTTATAGACACTGAAATATTTATTAATTTGATATCGCCACTTGTGTTAAATATTTCAGAAACAATATATTTCTTTTTCTGGCCAGAAATATTTTTTTAAGGCTCTTCAAACAATCAGAGGGCCTGGACACTGAGCTTATCATGCCAAATGAAAAAAACAATTCTCTGATAATTGTGTCCTCGGAGTTAAGTGCTTCCACACATTGCCAGTGGATAAGTGTGGGGACTCTGGAATTAAACCACACTGAGCTGGAATCTTAGCACTACTAATTATAAGCTGTGTGGTCTCTGGCAAGTGCCACAATCCTGGCTCTGCCCCAGTTTCTTCACCTGCAAAGCAGTTACTGTGAGGACTAAATCAGATAATGTGCGTAAAAAGTTAAGGATGCCGCCTGTAACACAGCGTGGAAAATCGGTTCCTTGTCATTTTCTTTTTTACAGTGTCCCATGAAATAGCCACTGTGGTTATTACTATTTTGAAGATGAAGTGACTGAGGCTAGAAAGGCTGTGACTTACCATCCTTGGTACATGGTGGGGGGATTCTGAACTGAGATCACCTTCTAAATCAGTAAGGGTTTGTATTAGTAAGGGCAGACCAGGTGATACTATGGTAGCAGTAACTCCCACATTGCATATCACATGTGTTTAATCTCTGACTCATGCTACAAGCCCATACAGGATGGCAGAGGAGCATCGTTCCTCAGAAGCACTGAGGCACCCAGGCCAGGAGAGATTCCTTCTTAGAAAAGCTTCCATCAGAAGTATGTGACAAAACACACTGGCTCATAAACTTTCATCTCAGAGGTAACAGACCACACTTCCACTCACAGGACATTGGACCCAGCAAGTCTCAAGGCCGGGCTGAGTTTGAATAAGAGGTGGAGAAGACCAGGCACACCATGTGACTAGAAGGACAGTCCTAGTGTTATTTCAGAGGGAAACCTTGAGGATTAAGTTACTGAATACAAATGAATGGCTGAGTCTGGAACACGGTAAATGCTTCCTTAAAGGCTGGGTATTAATCCCTATTAGCTAATGGATTGCTGACAAAGGTCCATATAGCTAAAGCTAGAGCTTTTCCAGTAGTGTCCTGTGTGGACATGAGAGTTGGACCATAAAGAAGGCCAAGTGCCAAAGACATGATGCTTTCAAACTGTGGTGCTGAAGAAGGCTCCTGAGAGTCCCTCGGACAGCAAGGAGACCAAACCAGTCAGTCCTAAAGGAAATCAACCCTGAACATCATTGGAAGGACTGACGCTGAAGCTGAAGCTCTAATGCTTTGGCCACTTGATATGAAGAGCCAACTCATTGGAAAAGATCCTGATGCTGGAAAAGACTAGGGCAAGAGAAGTAGGGACAACAGAGGATGAGATGGTTAGATATCCCCACCAATGCAATGGACTTGAGTTTGAGAAAACTCCAGATACAGTGGGGCACACAGAAGCCTGCTATGTGAGCTGCAGTTCACAGGGTCACAGAGTCAGACACAACTTAGCCACTCAACAACAACTCCTATGGCAATATTCCCATATAAATATTTTCCACCTGATTCCCTTGTCCATGGCCTTCCCCTCCCAGAGATCCGCTCTGCAGACTGCTTGCTGCACTGTATTCTGCAGGTCTCCCTCTCATCTGCTCTCTCATTGATTCCTCATTGTCTTAGACAACGAAGTTCAGACACCCAAGCTTAGCACCAGAAGGTACTCTGTCATCCATGCCAACCACCAGTGGAGTTTCCGCTCCCATTCCTAACACTCTGCCTCTGGTCTAGCTGGAAGAACCTAGTTAGAGTTCCCCAAATCAGTCTTGTACATTCCTACCTCAGGCTCTGATGAGCACCCTGCCTCCCACGTGGTGCAGTGATAAAGAATGTGCCTGTCAAGCAGGAGACTTGAGTTCAGTTCCTGGGTGGGGAAGATCTCCTGGAAAAGAAAATGGCAACCCACTCCAGCATTCTTGCCTGGGCAATCCTATGGACAGAGGAGCCTGGCAGGCTACAGTCCATGGGGTCCCAAAAGAGTCAGACACTCAGAGTGACTAGGTACTGAGCACTTCCTTCTTGTTGGAACTCCCCTCCCCCAGTGCATCTTCCCTTTGTGGATTCCTGGATTTTCTATGAACCAGTTTTCTAAGTCCTCCAAGAAGCCCCCTCCCCTAGCTCAGTCTGCAATGATTTCATGCAAGGCTGAACAGCCTCAATATTGAGAAACTGTGCCGCTCATTTGGCATTGAACTCAAGACTGCTTTGAACATTTGTTTTCTTTTCTCTTTATACTCATGTTGCTGTTGTGTAAAGAACAAGAAGGACAGCATCAGACAGACATTGGAATAATTTCAGGTCTGTCATTTACTGGCCTTCAGACCTTGTGCAGGTCGGTCCTTTCCTGCAACACAGAACTGATTACAGCTGCCTCCCAAGGGAGAAGTTATGAAGGGAGAAGTGAAAACAGCGGTGATGCCCAGTGTAGGGTACATTACTGTCCTCACATGGCTGACTCCCTAGTCCCTGGAATAGTAGCTGACACGTAATATGCAGTTCAATGCCTGTCTGTTGAATGAATGGATAATTATTATTCACTACTCAGTTCAGTTCAGTCGCTCAGTCGTGTCCGACTCTTTGTGACCCCATGAATTGCAGCATGCCAGACCTCCCTGTCCATCACCAACTCCCGGACTAGTTTTAATAGTTTTCTCCAAAACTCTAAGTTCCTTGAAGACAGAGTGCTTTGAAAAGTAAACATTCTTTGGAAAAGAATTCTTAGGTGATGGTTCTCAAACTTTAGTATGTAGAAGAAGCAAGGAAGGTTATTTTTAAAAAATTAAAAATGCTGGACCTTGAATCTGTCAGAAAGAGAAAAACAAATATCATATATTAATGTATATATGTAGAATCTAGAAAAATTGTACAGATGAACCTATTTTCTGGGCAGGAACAGAGGTATAGACGTAGAGAAGGACTTGGGGACATGCAGGGTGTGGGATGAGGGGTGAGATGAATTGGGAGACAGGGACTGACATAAAGACACCATTATACGTAAAACAGCTTGTGGGAAGCTGCTGTATAGCACAGGGAGCTCAGCTTGGTGCTCTGTGTTGACCTAGAGAGGTGGGAAGGAGGGTGGGGTGGGAAGGAGATCAAAGAGGCAGGGGATATATGTATACAGAGAGCTGATTCACTTTGTTGTAGAGCAGAAACTAACACATTATAAAACAATTATACACCAATTTTTTAAAATGTTGATCATTGGAATCTAGGTTTACTGAATTAAAATTTGTGACATGTCTAAAAAGCTGGATTATAACAAGCTTCCTAAATGATAGTGATACTAAAATCTACAGATTAGGCTTTGAGAAATCTTATTTTGGGATTTCCCCTCTTGACTGGATATAAATTCTTCTAGGTAAGTCTCTGCGAGGCAGCCCATCTAACAGGGATGGTCCTCCTAACCAGTCTCTCTGCTTAGCTATTCATTTAACTCTAGACTAGAGTACTTCCAAAACTCAGTTCATTAGAATTGGATTAATCTTTGTACACTTAATGGGTATAGCCTGTGTTTTTCTAAAAGGTGCTAGTTTGAAGAGAAGAGGGTGATGATTCTTTAGAGTAAGTTTCTCTGACAACACTTGATTTTATTTTTAAACCCAGTGCCTTCTGTTTAGCATCCATTTCAGGGATTGGTGGCCAACAAGCTGTGATAATGGAGTGAAAAATACAGTTTCCTAATTGTAATTCCAGTGGACCTGTAATGCAAGATCTTACGGGTCTCTGGAGGAAAGTATTGTTCTTAATGTCAAAGATCACCCATTAAGCCCACCTGATAGCTGATAGAAGTCCAGAGGAAATATTTGCTATCTTTTGGTAGTTCCTGGATAAATAGTGAAGACACCTTCAGCCTTAGCGATGTCAGTTCAAGATCTCTCAAGGATTCAACTGTTTATTTAACTAAGGTACAGCCCACGGGACGTATATCACCTACTGAATTCCAGAGCTTAGCATTTTATTAGAAGTGTACACAATGCTTCCACACAAAAGAGCCGACTCATCCAATCACCAAAATGATCTACCGCTTCCTTCTTTCTTTAGCGTCTAGTGCAATGGTTCTCACCTGGGGGTGATTTTGCTTCCTTCCCCTCCCCAGGGCACATGTGGCAGTATCTGAAGACATTTTTTAAATGTAAATTTATTTATGTTAATTGGAGGCTAATTACTTTACAATATTGTATTGGTTTTGCCATACATCAACATGAATCTGCCACGGGTGTACACGTGTTCCCCATCCTGAACCCCCCTCACACCTCCCTCCCCATACCATCCCTCTAGGTCATCCCAGTGCACCAGCCCCAAGCAACCTGTGTCATTCATCTGAAGACAGTTTTGGTTGTCACAACTTGGAAGGGAAGTTGCATGTAGGCAGAAACAGTGGATGTTGCTAAACATCCCCTGATGCACAGGACAAAGCCCTGCAACAATAAATTATCTTGTCCAAAATGTCAGTAGTGCAGAGGCTGAGAAACTCCTGTCTAGTTTTATTCACTAAGTGCTGGGCACTGGTCCCCTCCAATAGTTCATTGCATGGAATTCAGATAGATTCTTCAGTGTTTCTTGTTCAAAATCGGCTCCAGCTGGCTTCCCCTCAGTGAGCAGACAAGGCTTGGGGGATACGAGTAGTTCCCATCTTTCCTTTCCTTAAACCCAAAACAGGTTTTATATGGTTTTGTATGGAAATCTGTCCATGGCATTTTATAAATCGATCATTATGGTCCTCCCTCTAGCTGGAACCAAAACCACTCTTGCCTGGCTAACTGTAGAAGCCAGGCATGGGTTTCTCCAGATACAATCCTTGTCACCCCTTCCCTGGTCTGGCTGGAAAATAGCTCAGTAAATTGAAGAGTTTCTTTAGGTATACAATTGGCACTTTGATTGATGATAGTTTGTTAGCTGTGATCGTGGTGTAGAACAGCCAGGATGGAAGCCAATTTTCCTCTCAGCTCCTTAGCAACAGTCACTCAACACCATAAAACAAAGCCAGTCCTGTGGACGCTAAAGAGTGGGATGACCCTGTGCTAAAAGGGTCACTGGGTTCAATCCAACAGGACTGGGTTGGAATCTTGGTGCTAAACTTACTAGTAGGTCAGTTTCTTCATTTGGATGATAGGAATACTAATTCTGGCCCTGGGATTAAGAGGATCACTGATCATTGCTCAGGTGTTCTGTAAATGATACTGTAACTGCTCCCCTAAATGTGTACCTTAGGATTAGGAAGTCTTCTCCCATACTCACCCCAGTCTGTGAGGCCACATTTTCAAATCAGTGTATTATAATTTGAAGAAATATTTTTGTGACTGCAGCAAATCAGAAAAAAGAGGCCAACAGAGTGATACAATTTTATAAGACTCCTTTATTCTGAGACTATGAGCTTTTTCTTCTTTGTTGTTCCAGTGCCTTTTCTATTATGAAATATGATGGTGATAGATTGCAGGATGTTTTGTTTTAAAATATCCTGACATGAAAATATAAAATATTCACATCTTATGTCAGTCCCTGAAATGTCTTTAAATTTTTTCTGATCTACAAACCCCAATGCGAGGGAGCTCAGTGAATTCTCCTGGGCAGAAATGTTATTATTGCTAGTGATATATTATATATAAGTTTGTGTGCCTGTGGATTGGGTATGTGTGGCATGCATGAAAAGGACCTTTTAAACAATTTCTTAACCCACAGGCAGATCATATTTGCCTGGGATCACAATGAAACACAGAGAGGGTGAGTGGATGCAACAAAGTAGAAAGGTCAGCTGCCTCGGACTCAGGCACAGCTCATACCCTCTCTGGTCAGCTTTGTGACTCTACAGTAAGTTTTAAGAGCATCCATTTCCTCATCTGCAAGAAGGGAAGATAGTAATGCGACCCCAGGGTTGCTGGAGTGTAGAGGAGGGGCTAGGAGAAAAGACAACACTAGGTGGGTGCTTGAGATTGTTCCTTTTCTCCCTTTAAATCATGTCCTCTACCCCCTACTATATATATGGTGCATCTGTGACATGGAGGCTCTTCCAATGTTAAACCAATGCCTTCTAAGTTCCCTGCCTCTGAACATCTGCCACCCCCGTAACTGAAGTAACCCTGACTTCTAGGTACAAGCTCAGAGGACTAAACTGAGGTTCTCAAACTCTCGCATGTGTCAGACCCACCCGGAGGACTTGTTAAACACACAGCTTTCCTGGACCCACTGCAGAGTGTCTGATTCTGGTCTGGGGTGGAGAGAAGAGTCTGTGTTTCTAATCACTTCCAAATGATGCTGATGCTGCTGGTCCAGGCACCACCTCTTGAGAATCACTGGGCTAAACGTTCCCTCCTCTTTTCAGCAACAGTTCACGCCTATGCTTCCTGACGGTTGGCTGCAGTTTTTCTGGCCATTTTCAAAACCTGGCCCATACCCACTATCTCCAATCCTGGTAGAGACACCATATCCTTCCAGCAAAGGCATCCCCCTGTCTACCACCTTCCCTCTCCCCCCACGTCCCATCCATCTGCAGGGCTTACCTCACTAACCCCTGGCTCGTCTCCCACTCAGCAGACATCCATCCTACTGCCCCCAACTAGTTTAACCATTCCTCCTTCACGTAACAGCTACGTGACCTTGCGTAAATTGGTCCCCAGAGTAGATGTCAGAGCATGAATAAGCCTCTCCCATCTCAAGAACCAGATTAGCATCGTCCTGCCCAGAACAATGGCAACACAAACAATTGCAGCAGATTTTCTCATCAGGGCCGTGTCTGCCTATTTCATGTTAATGAGAACTGTTGTTTGTTTCGACTGAGTCGTCTTTATTCCATTTCCGCCTCAGAGTAGGAGGCGTCTATGTTTGCAGTCCAGGGGGTGAACTACAATACAGTCTTGTATTGTCAGACACGTCTATCCCTTTAGGGAACATCTTTCCAGACCACCAGTTCTCAGAGAGATGCCCAGGAGGGCAAGACTTAAGCTAACAAATGATGATCTTTCACTACAAAGCTACCTGTGGACCTCAAACTCCTAGGTTCCTCCCTCCAGGTACCAAGATGGAGGCAGTCAAGGCTGTGAACAGTCAGGCTTCCTGGCAATCCGCTTAAAGCTTAGAAAGCAAGCTGTAGCATGGCAAAGAAGTCATCTTCCAGCCACAGAGATATTAGCTGTGTGACCTTAGACAATCTATTCAACTTCTCTGGGCCTGAGTTTCTTCACCTCTAAGATGGGAATCATGACAGTAACCACCTCCCAGGGCTTTGGAAGAATGGGCTGACAGTCCTCCTCCCTCCAGGACTCAGGCTGAGATTTTTGGTCCAGGACACCCCATAACCTTGGGTGTCAGGTCTCCAGAATGGGGCACCTACCCACTCATGAGCTACCTCAGTTCAGTTCAATTGCTCTGTCTTGCTTCAAATACTTCCACTAAGAGAGCTGAAACTTCAGTCAGTCACAGCCCTGGGAAAAGATGAGTTGACCTCATCACACCCGCGTGTTCGTGACAAGCATCAGAAATGCTTCTGAGGGCTACTTTGGCCAAGCAGACGAGGAAGAACATGTGAAAATATCCAGACCCTAAAAGTCCGGGCAACACACTCTAGCAGAACAGAAGCATGTAGGCTTGCCCACTCAGAGTCCCAAAGAATCCCTCAGTGATGTTCGCCAGCTCTGAGGGCTTGCTATAACATGAGCCTGGCCTTAGGGTGATGAGATATCCTGAGGCTTTGGGCAGAGCACATTCAAATTTTCAAACCCTCTGCTTTGCTTAGAGGCAAATTACATGAGGAGGGCAGCTTTCTGAAATTCACACACTGAGCTGAGCACTATTTGGGCCCTCTGCTGGGTGACCTTGGGGAACTCACTTTTCCTTTCTGAGCCTCAGTTTCTGGTTCCCTCATTTTTGCAATGGGTTAATAACCTCTGTTCTGCCCACCTCACAGGGATGCTGTGAAGCCAAAATACTGCTGCTGCTAATAATAATAACAGTAGCAGTAATAATAGTAATAATATAATGGTTATCCCAGCAACAACTCTAACAGCATACACACTCACGGTCCTCTTGGCTCTGTGGATTGTCAGTCCATTCTTCTGGCAGCCCTGCAAGGTGGTTACTGTCATGATACCCCGCTTAGAAACTCTAAGTGAAATTTCTTCACTAATGCCCAGTGAAGAAACTCTAAGGCACAGGGAGGTTAAATAGCCTGTCAAGGTCACACAGCTAATATGGTGGAGTGAGGATTAGATCCTACCCTGTCTGACTCACCTGCACATAAGCACCAAGAGACGCTGTTCTGTGATACAGGTTGACTTTTTTTATCATTTTTTTGGTAAATTTGAAATATCTCTGTGGCTGGAAGATGACTTCTTAGGCATGCCACAGCTTGCTCTCCATGCTTTAAGCAGGTCGCCTGGGCGTCTGACTGCTCATGGCCTTGGCTGTCTCCATCTCGGTGCCTGGCCCCAAGTGGGTGGGCTCTCATTTTTTCTTTGTTTCTCCTCCCTTGCATTATGAAAATGAGAAGCAGCTATGAGCCTTACTGATTGCACATGGGACTGTGAGTGTCGCTACCTCTGCTAACAACTAATTCATTACCAGTCGGCAGACAGCTTCCACTGTGCTGTTATAATCTATTTAGCTTCCAGGTGCCACAGGGAATCAAAAACAATTTGCTCAGTGATCAGGTCTGGGTGTCGTCTGCATGCAGACAGGGATGCTCTGGTTCCCTGTGCTCCTGAGGGGTAGGCTGTCTGGTGAGGGACCATCCTCCTGGGGAGGACAAGCTCTGTGCAAGAAATGGAGACTGGAGGATGTGTCTAGGCTTGGAGGGAACTCAGTTTAGCCTCTCGTCCCCTTGAAGAAACACTTAGCAAAGGTGTATGGAGCACCCACCATGTGCCAGGGACTGTGTCAGGACGTAGGGATGCAGTGGTGTTAAGACAGACAGAATCCCTACTCTTACTGGGAGTGGGGAAAAGCACACCATGGCCAAGTCAACAGATAAGTAACAGAGATGATGTGAGATCATTATAAGGGGCAAGAAGAAATGAAAACTCTGTGATGTGATAGAGAGTCGCTGGACTGGGCAGGGAGGGATCCCTCAGTTAGGATGATCAGGGTCTGTTGGGGAAAGGGATATTTGACCTGGGATGGTAATGGTAAGCAAGAATTGGTCCTGAGACAAATAAGATCAGGGAAGAACATTCTTGGCAAAGGGAACTTCAAATGCAAAAGCTCTTGGGTCCCAAGAGCAAAGGTTGGGTCCCAGTGCAAAGGTGCAAGACATAGAAAGGAGGCTCAAATAGGGTCAGTAAGCAGGGCACACAGACCACGCTCCTGCCTGGGGGCTCCTCTGTGAGGAATCCTCTGGGGCCCCTGTCAGCCAAGGCAGGAGATGATTTCTGTGCATTCATCATATCTCTACAGACTGTCTCTGAACCATGTCATCTCTTTTCCTTTCTGCATCTTGCCACAGCTAGGACCATGTCTTTTTCTTTCTGTATCTTTCCAACCAAATTGTACACAGTTCTGGGCACGTAGCCAATTCTCCAGGTGGCCTGATAACTTTAAGGTGTAGCTTTTGGATAATGTCACAGGTCACAGAGGCAGAGTTCACATACACCCAAGGAAGAAATATTTTTTATTCGCCAAAATGATCAAGTGCCTCAGTAGGTAATGAGCTCCCTGTTACTGTATGTATGTACTGTATGTAACCTCCCTGTTACATACCTGTTAGAGGTATGTAAGTAGGAAATGGAAGATCAGTTGGCAGGAGAAGTAGGCACACAGATAGTGGCAGGAGCTCCAATTGTTACAGTTGTAATATCCTCATGTATTACCCATCAGTATATTCCAGGCACTTTAGGTACAGGATCTCATTTAATGCTCCTACTAACTCTGTCAGGAGGCATTATGATTATCCCCTCTTTCCAGCCCTGGAAACTGAAACCCTAGTTGTCTGAGGACTTTGTGCCCTGTGTGCCTGGGGTCACACAGTGAGGAAGTGTCATGGTCCAGATCAGAAGTCCATACATAGTAATCCTCTTCAGAAAAACTGGATGACTTGAGTCCATCTTTTGGCATCATGTATCCTGGCTTTCATTTCTACCATAAACATTATCAGGGGGGTTGTGCAGAGTCTTTGGGGTCCCCTCATGTGTCTTAGATAATAAAATAATGCAGATTTATAGAGTTGAATTTAATAGAATATGTTGGAAAGGATGGCTGAAAGCATATTTTTCTTCAGCAAAATCATTCCCTAAAGATGCTGCTGTGGTTGCCCACCCTACCCGCCTTCTCTTCACTTTATCTGGGCAAAGCATTAGCTGCCAAAACCAAAGGTTAAACTATGTCGATGAAGAAATAAAAAATAAAAATTCACCTTGATGCCCCCCTCATCTTCCTTCGAAACACTGCAAATGAGGTCATAGCTCTTTCTAAGCTAATACACAAGCATCTCAAGAAGAGGTGAAGGGATTTAAAGAGTGGGGAAAAAAGAAACTTTGGCCATGAAAATGAATGTATCCAGAGTTCAGATCATATAAAGCTCTCAGCCTTCCCTAGTCTTGCCCAGGTCTTCCATTTTCCTTGTAATCCTATTCACAAGATACTCCCGCCCCACCCTCCCACCCCATACCCCATCCTTCTGAAGCCTCCTTCATCCAAGAAGATCCATTTGGGTTAAAATGGTCAGCCTGAGAAATTAGGACAGCCTAACCTGGCATTCCTTTGGGGCAGCCCAGTGCTTTAAAAAGACTGAGGAGAAATACCTCCAAAAGGATGTGTAGGTTTCCCAGCCCAGACTACCTCATCCACTCATGACACATGCCTGGGCCTGCTATGCATTTGCCCTGAGACCCTGGGGAAGGTCACAGAGCTCTGGATCACAAGGGATCCCTCAATTCAGACAACTCTCTGTGAAGTCTCCTCAAGAGGAACATTGGATATTAGGGCTCGTTTCCTTGCGCATGCATTGGCCCTGAGAAGTCTAGATTTGTAAAAGTCACTGTCTAGGATTTATAAAACTTCATAATGCTGCTAACAATCATTATTAATATTTACTACGAATGTCTGGTTTCCCAGGTGGTGCTAGTAGTAAAAAACCTGCTTGCCAACTCAGGAGATATAAGAGACGTGTGTTTGATCCCTAGGTTGGGAAGATCCGCTGGAGGAGGGTATGGCAACCCACTCCAGTATTCTTACCTGGAGAAACCCATGGACAGAAGGGGCCTGGTGAGCTATGGTCCATGGGGTCGCAAAGAGTCGGATACACATGAAGTGACTTAGCACGCACACATGCACTATAAATGTTTACTAGAATTTTCCAGATCTTAAGCTAAGTGTTCTTGAACATCATTTGACTTAGTCTTTATCACACCCCTATGCACTGGGGACTGTTTTTTTCCTCATTAGCTAGATGAGGTTAAGATGCTTATTCAAGGTCACATGACTGGTAAGGATGTAGAGCTGATACCTGACCATAGATACTGATGAAACAGCCAGCTTCCAGACCAGGAAACACCGAGAGGCTTAACCAAGATCCTCAGGGCAGGCATCCCATATCCAAATGCCTACAGGAGCTAGACTGATAATGTGACCAAGTGAACCCAGAGGATGTCACCCAAACAAGAGCAATGAGAAATGACAGACGGGACAGCTTCACTATTGGAGAGACTAGGGGAGTGCTGTGGGGATCAGGGGGACAGGAGAGCACCTCCCAGCTAAACAGGGGCAGCCACTCAGGTCTTAAACCTCCCATGGCCGGAGGTGAATGTTTAACCTTCTGTCTACTTTCTCAAGGGAAGTTAAAAATCTGAATTTTTACTTGAAAGCATTCAACTGTTGGATATCGGCAAGTAATTCAAATTTTTAAAACATTTTGCCAACTGAACAAAATACACCAGGTTTATGTCACCTTGGTGCTTCCCTGGTGGTTCAGATGGTAAAGAATCTGCCTGCTATTCAGGAGACCTGGGTTCAATCCCTGGGTCAGGAAGATCCCCTAGCGAAGAAAATGGCAACCCACTCCAGTGTTCTTGCCTGGAGAATCCCCTTAACAGGGGAGCCTGGTGGGCTACAGTCCATGGGGTCACAAAGAGGTGGACATGACTAACACTTTCTTTCATTTATATCACCTTAGACCTTATCCAACCCCTTCATCCTCTGTCTGGGTGAATGAAGGAGGAAGGAGGAACTCAGAGAATGAGAATGACTTTCTGAGGATCACACAATAAAATCAGAGGCAGGGCTGATCCTACAGCTCAGGGTTCTTTCATTACAAGGTGGTACTTGCTATTTCCAAATGATACAAACCCCACTCTGACCTCTAGCTATACCTGTATGTGTCTGATGCTCAAGAAATTTTAAATTCAGTTTCTTTTAATCTTGCTCATGTTTCTTCAGGTATTAAGAGGATCTGTCCTGCATTGATGGTGGAAATGAAGTTACATAAGATAAGGTACCAGCAGGGGAAGCCAATGAAGGCCTTTTATCTACTGTTTGTCTAGCAACCAGACCCAGAGTCCTTTGCTTTCCTCTCTGAGGATAGACGGCTGATGTTCTCTTGCTGTCAATGCAAAGTGTTCTTGCCTTTTTCGGTCATAGAGGCCAGCTTGTCTCCAATTTAAGTGGGGATGTTGGCAGAGGGTCATCAAGCTAAGGCTTTCCTTCCTACTAGTCTTGGCTTCAGGGTCCATTGTTCCCCAACCAGTTTACAGAGGCCCAAGAAGAAGGCCCTGCTCAGGTGGAAACCACAGACACAAGATTCCCTCCATGAAATAGCAGCTCTGGAAAGCAGGTGACTGGGAATGATCTGAGAGCCCACAGAGGTGTCAGTCACGGCCCCAGGTTCTTGACGTTATCTCTGAATTGCCTACCAAGTGGTGCTGTGACTTGACCCAAAAAGTTTCTGGAGTTGAAAGGAAGAGAGATTCTTAGGGATTAAGGAGCTAGAAAGGAAGTAAGGGATCTGGGTTTTATGAACGGAGCCTTTTTCTTTTTTAATAATAATGTTTTGAATTTCAATCAGCCTTTGTCCTTTTCAAAATGTGTTCCCAAACTTGGCTGGAGAGCCAGACTCACCCTGTGAAAGAAGGGGTTCCCTGGTTCGCCTGAGAAAGACCAGTGGGGCTGTGAGGGTGGAGAGCACCCCCTTCAATGTGCTGTGGGAACAACAGGTCTGGGGAACCCACGATTAGAGACACGGGGAGATGGCGGGGGCGCGGAGGGAACAGATTCTTCTAAAGGAGAACGCGGTGCGCCCGCATTTCATAGACTTAAAAGGAAGTTCCTAGCCAAGGCTCCCAGAATGAGAGGACTTGCTGGGCAGGAACCCAGAAGAGAACACTGGCTTGTAGAAGAGGAAGTTTATGAAGACAGGGGGTGTGTTTCTTCCCTTTCTTCTGCCAGTTGAGGAGCTATTTTGGGCAGAAGCCAGCAGGCACCTTGAACAGGATGTGGTCTCCCAGGAGGAGTCAGACAATCTGCCTGACTAAAAGAAAGAGAACCTGCTCTCAGCATCAGCACCGCTGAGGCTTGGCTCACACGCCCCCTTCCGTGGCAGTCTAATTCCACAAGGGTGGGGTGCCAGAAACCCTGGGTCTTCTGTTTCCCTGGAAACAGGAAGATTGCCTTTCCCAAGTCAACTGGGGGACACAGATCCTGGGAGCCCGACTGGAGGCTGATCCCTGAACACTATAAAACGATTTAGCGTGCTAGACTGTCATCGCAGAGCCCTTGGACACTCTGCTTTATTTGCGTCACCCTGTGAGGCTGAATGGACCCCAACAGGCAGCTGCAGAGATGTATCTCAGGAAATGGTCTTCTACTCACAGATCGTAAGAGCTGACCCGACGTGGGCGAGTCAAAGCCTTCACCCCTCCAAGGGGTGTCTGGAGCAGGGGGAGGCCAGGAGCGATGTCAGGGAGAGTCCATGGCCTGGAGACGGGAGATCTGGCTCACATCCTTTGCTGCCACTTACTAGCCTGACCTCCAGAAAGCTCTTCCTCCTTTTTCTGAATTCTGCTTTTTTCTAATCTGTAAGATGTGAATGGGAGTGGAACCTTTAATCTTCAAAGTCTCAGATCATGTCACTCTAGGGAGCCCTCTGATACCCTCCTCTTACACGTTCCCCACCTCCCCTTTAACTCGACCTACATGGCCCAGTGGAATGCGGTCCCTGCCCACCACACCCATCTGCATCCTTGCCCTCTCCCCGCTCAGCTCTACTGAACTCCTCCTACTTCAGGGTCTTTAACTCTACCAGAACAATCTTCCTCCCAGCCCACATCCCCTCTTCACCTTGCTAACTCCTCCTCATCCCTTGGTCTCAGCATTAGCACCACTTCTTCAGGGAGTCCCTCCCTCACTCTTCTATGGAGGCTCAGATGGTAAAGAATCTGCTTGCAGTGCAGGAGACCCAGGTTCAATTCCTGGTCAGGAAGATGCCCTGGAGAAGGAAACGGCTACCTACTCCAGTATTCTTGCCTGGAGAATTTTGTGGACAGAGGAGACTGTCAGGTCCATGGGGTCCCAAAGAGCTGGACACAACTGAGCAACTAACACTTTCACTTTCACTCCCTCCCTTGCCGAGATTAGGTTTTTCTTCCCGTGAGCTGATAAGCACTGTATACTTTTCCTTGGAAGCATTCACAACAAGGCAAAGTCTACCACTGCTTCTGTAATCCCTTGCCCGTCACCTTTCTCTCCCAGAGAATAAGCTCAATTAAGTTATGACCCAGGTCTGCCTCCTTCACAACTGTAACTTCCAGCATTAGAACCCACAAATCTAGAAACAGGAGGTACTGAGTGACTGTTTTCTGAGAGAAGAAGCGGTCTATGTGCATGTAAACACCCCTGGCTTCAGTGTTAGTGATGCAATCACAGCACTTGTGAAAATAAGAAATACACTGGGCAAGCCGTCACTTTACTGGCTTGATGAGAAAACAGAACATCTTAACTGTCCCTATATTTATCTTCACCTTAGATTGGACAGCACACCCAACATGGTGGCACAATATAGAGTTGGCTCGCCTGCGTGTGTGATGAAAATAAAAAGAGAGACAGTGATGGAAGAAATATGTTCCTTTTGTCTCACGAACGACTCTGCCCACAGAGCCAGGCAGAATCGACTAGATCTACCAAAATAAAATGGACAGGAGAGTGGCGAATCAGCGATGAATCCAGGAGGATACTGATGGGCAATTCATCACAATGAGTATTTGCTGGGCACCTACTCTCCACTTACATGTCACGCTTTGCTTCATGTTGTTGATATAAATGTAGTGATGGTAGCTAATAGCTAATGTTCAATGATATTAAGTGATCTATCCAAATTAACCTCAGTCTTTGCTGGAAAGACTGACATTTGAATCCAGGTTGATCTGAAGTCAGCCTTTTCCTCTTAACCTCTGGAATACACAATGTCATGTCACAAAAGAGAAAAATGATCTGGGGCTTTGGGATGCTTAATCTGAGGAGTACTGTACCTAATGCATTATTCATTCAAGATATCTGCCCTCTTGCTCCATCCTACTCATGACAGTGGGACTCTCATAAAATGGCTGGCTAAGGAGCCGTTGGAGAAGGAAATGGCAACCCACTCCAGTATTTTTACCAGGAAAATTATATGGACAGAGGAGCCTGGTGGGCTGCAGTCCATAGCGTTGCAAAGAGTTGGACACAACTGAGTGACTAACACTCAAAGGCAGTAGTGTGCACCTTTTGACATGAAGCAGAGAGAGAGCAAGTGGTAGAAAAAGTAATTTTAAAACTGAGGGTCCAAAGACGTGCAGTGAAGCCCCAGACTTACTTTTCAATCTTACTGTAAAAAGGATGGATATTCTGTTAGTCCAGACACCTGACGCACCCAATGGGAATGCAAGTTTCTGGGGCTTTGTCCTGTACCCCTAGAATTTAACCAGCTCTCTCCCAAGCTGGGTAACTTCCTATAGGTTTCCTCCCTGCCAGCTAGGAGATATGGGAGTCCTAAGGATTCTCTCCAAAGGTGATATACCCGGAGATGTTAAGCCTCCATTTAGAGTCAGGACTGAAGCCAGGGAGGAGCGGCTATCTGCTTGCCTATCTTTACGGTTCCTATCCAGCACCCAACAGTGGAGGCTCCATCCAATTTCTGGAACATCTGACTGTGACTGACTGATTTGTGAGCCTCAGGTGGCAGGTCCTCTTTCACCCACCCTGTCCAGCAGGCATCACCAGGGGGCCTTAACACCCAGCCCAGCCAGGTGCAATCACCCACCCATTCGCACACGGGATAGATGATTAACATCTTATAACCACTCGCTCTGTCATTACATATTATACCAACTCACAGAGGGTTTCCCACTCGTTACGCCCTCAGCTCTCACTGCGGTTCTTACTGGGCCCATTTCGCAAAGCTGAGTGGTTTTCTCATGGCCACTGCTGATCACCAGCCTCCAGTTCTTCAGCAAACTTCCCACTAATATCACTCACCTGTTAGTTTAATATTTTTCTTCCTTGGCCCATTAGTATTTTCTTGAATAATTTAGCCTTGAGATAGTCGGAGACTAGTGGTTAGCAAATTTTCTCATCTGACATGATCCACATTTATTTATTTGCTCACACCTAAATATAGAGAAGGCCCTGCTCTTAAGAGAGCTACAATCTAGCAAGGCACATCAGTCATAAACATACGAGCAGTTTATAGGCATTCACTCATTTATTTAAAAAACGTTCATCACCCAAAGCCTGCTGGGGACTGTTCTAGAAATGAGGAATAGAGAGATGCTCGAAGCAGCTTCCTGCTCCGCTGATGCTTGTGGTCTCTTGGGGGCAGAGGGGGAGAAAGATAAATTGTAGATAAACCCATTGAGAAAAAATTTCAGATAGTCATTAAGCTCTAGAAGAAAAACGTTAAAAGGAATGAAAGAGAGTGTGACGGGAGAGGAAGATTAGCCATTTAAGAAGAGAGGGGATGCCTACTGTACCGCACAGGGAACTCTAGTCAATACTCTAATGGCCTGTATGGAAAAGAACCCTAAATGAGAATGGATACATGTATATGTATAACTGAGTCACTTTGCTGTACACCTAACACAACATTGTTAATCAACTACATGCCAATAAAATTAAAGAAAAAAAGAAGGGTGGTCATGGAATAAGGTGATGACTTGTGAGTTGGGGGCTCCATGAAGAGAAGTTGTCAATCATGCCAAGATCTCAGGGTGGAGGGTAGTGAGTGCATGGCTATGGAGCAGGAACAGGCATGAAGCATTGGAAGACAAGAAAGGAGGCCCATGTGGCTGAAACAAACTGAGGAGAGTGGAGGCCACACAGTCACTTGGGCAAGCAGGAACCAGGTCACAGAGAGCCTCTTAGAGATGTGGTAGGCTTAACATGGAAGAGTGTAAAAACTTGGACCAGGCTACAAGCCATGGGACTCCTGAACTGTGAGTCCGATAAGCCTTCAGAGGAGAGGGAGATGGTGGTAGGCTGGGGCAGTCCAGGAAAAGTCTCCAGTGTTTACAGGAAGAGCAGTATCTGGCGGGAAGCATGGCGGACATTCCAAGTCGAGTCAACACGGTTGGCATGGAGACAGTAACTGACATGGTGTGTGTGTGAGTATGTGTATATACATGAGTGTTGGGGAGTGAGGGCTACCAGGAGAAAAGACAACGTTTAACGACCAGAAGAAAGTGGAAGATGACTAAGCAGTTGTATTAGGAAAGTCAAATATACAAGGCAGCATCTGTTTAGGGCCAGATGAACACTTTCACTCAGAAGCAATGTCAGGTTCCAGAGCTCCTCTAAGGTATCTCTAAAGTTCTGACATCTGAAATCCTTTATCCCCTGTTATTTATATTCCAAAAGAGACAGCCTACCATGGAGGACCCATTGAACTGCAAAGGGTAGGAAATTAGAGTTGTTGAATCCATCCCTACCCCTAGCCTTGCATTTAACATAAATGAACAAACTGAGGCCCAGAAAGAGGAAGGGATGGGCTCACACACAGGTAGTGTTAGAATGGTGCCTAACTGTGAGAACAGGGAAATCTAATCACAGGAGGGCATCTGAGCCACTGGGAAGCCTTCACAGTACCTGTCTCTCCAATTACATTGCGTACCATCTCCCCACCCTCCAAATGATCACAGACAGGGAGTGTTAGAGCTGTTGCGACATCTGTGGTTCTCCCTGACTCCTTACCAGGAACCAGAAGGTAATCCATCCTAGAGGAATCTCCTGTGGAGTGGGGGGAGGAACTGCCAGTCCTCTTTCTGGTCCATTTCTCCTGGCAGGTCTGCCCTACTCTATGGGCCACAGGCTTAGAGGTCCCTCCATCAGATGATACAAAGGAGGAGAACTGGGGTCACTGCTTCTGAACTTGGAGGGCTCCTTTACACATGTGGGACCCACATGTGGATGTTAGCTATGAACAGGTTTGGAAGGACTGAAACAAGAAGGAAAAAAAACAAAAGCCTCTGAATGGAAACCTAACTGCAGAAAATGAATCCATTTCCAAACTTTTTACCCTCTTCTCACCTTTACCAACCTCCTCTGCTAAGCCTGCTGCCAGTGGCACTGATCTACTTCATTCATGATTCTCACAGGGTCTTGGAGGTCATTCAGTCCTGATCTGTTCTCACTACAGGAGATGAAAGTTCATTTGGAGGGTGGGGAGATGGTGTGCAATGTGACTGGAGAGATATACACCATGAAGGCATCCCAGTCACTAAGATTTACACCTATGATCAGATTTCCCTGTTCCCTAGGCTCAAGTTCCTCCTATTATTACCCCTACCCAAATTTAAAGAAATTGGTACTTTTAACTGATAAGTTACCCAGAAAGGTCTAATACAAAGATTATTTACTGGCTATTTATACATGAATGTGAAAAATTTGTAACTTGCTGTCCACCTGAGAATTTATGCAAAAACAAATTTTGAGCAGGAATACAGTTGAAGATTCTCATGGATTCCAGGAGAGATTTTGATATAGTTAAGATGAGACTGCTATATCCTACAGGCATGTTCCTAATCTATTGGCAAGTGAATGGTGCTCCTGTTTGAAACAAGTTTCTAAGCATTGCAGGTCAAGAACTTCACTCAACTCATAGTATGAGGTCACAGAAAAGCAAATATAAAGAGCAATATGATTCATAGATACGTTTTTGCTTAACAAGCAGTTTCTTTAAAAACTGCATGTGAGTTCTTTCAGAGAGGAATGCTCTCTTACAGTTAGCTACTGCTCTTGCTTTTCCATATAGCATATTCCCAGGCCTTTTCACTCATGCCAGTTACCCACATGACTCCCAGAGGCATTTGAATTTGTGAATCCTCCCATTGCACATACTGAATTTAACTTTAAACACATATGAGGATCCACTATGGGTTGGGCACTGGAGGAGACATAAAAAGGATTAAAAGATTTATTCATTCATTCAATGATCACTGGGTGCCTGCCATTTTCTAAGTACCAGGGCTACAACCCAGGTCCCTGGAGGGAAGACAGATAGTAAATCACAATAAGGTGTGATGAGTGTGACAGGTGGAGAAGTACAGGAATGAATATACAGTACAAGGCAAACATCTACCTTCAAGTACTTTGAAAAGCCAGAACGCTTACTCCAATAAAAGTACTACACGACATGAGAAAGTCAGAACAGTACTAGTCAGTGCTTAAAGGAGCAAGATGCTCCTCCAGTTCGGTCGGGAAGCTGTCAAAGAACATTGTGTGGGAGAGGGAACATTTCAGCTGATCCTTGAAGGGTAGTTGAATTTCTACTTTTGGCGAAAGTGTTGGGAAAGGCCATTCTAAGCAGAAACACTGCATGTGCACAGGCGAAAAAGCAAGAAGGCAGAAGATATTTGGTTAAAAGGTTGCAACAGTCACACCAGCTGTCAATGAGCGTTAGATACTCTGCGAAACACATCTTGTGCATCATCATACTTATTGCTCACAACTGTCCTCAGAACCACACCATTAAAGTGCCCATTTAGAAAAGAGTAGTTCAAGTGAGGCTCAGAGTATAATTACTTATCCAAAGTCATCCATCTAAAAAAAAAAAATCAAAAAATGCAGAGCTGGGAATCACATCATGCCAAGTCACTTCAGTTGGGTCCAAATCTTTGCGACCTTATGGACTTATCCTGCCAGGCTCCTCTGTCCATGGGATTTTTCAGGCAAGAATACTGGAGTGGGTTGCCATGGCCTCCTCCAAGGGCTCTTCCCAACCCAGGGATCGAACCCACATCTCTGACGTCTCCTGCATCAGCAGGCAGGTTCTTTACCACTAGTGCCACCCGGGAGGCCCCAAGAATCACATCAGCATCTGTCAAATTCTAGAATATGGGGACTGATCAATGAAATCCTCTGTCACCAGGCCATGGTATATCTACACGTGATTTGTGACAGGGAGTCCTTAGAAGATCTGGGGGCTACTCTCATACTTACCCTGGAAAAGTTGCCTAACCTGGAAATGTTTATTTTCTTCCAAAGCATGCCGAGAAAAGAGAATCAACTGTTCTTTCCTCTCCGTGCCTCTGCTGCTAACATTTCTCTGAAACTTCAGGTCCAAGGAGAGTAATTAGCAGCCTGGCCTGTCTGGGAGAACAGCTGAATTACTTGACTTCAGTATTTGATGCCGAGTGAAGGTGTAGCTGAAAGCTCTCTTTCCTCTGGGGAGAAGGAGCTGTGGAGGAGCCTGGATCTGTTGGCAAAAACTATAGGGGGGAAATTGCCCTTAGAAATTCAAGCTGAAAAAAAGCTCTGGGGAAAGCAGAAGGACCAACTAAGGTAGCAAATGCTTCAATAAACTTTGATAATAGCAACCTGAAAAATCTTGCATGTTCGGTTTGTTTCATAAACCTCTTAGTAATGAGATGAATAAAGATTTCTTGCCTGGAAATGTAACTGGTAGATACACAGTTGGCAATGCATTGTCAGTGACTCATGGAAAGACAGTGGCAAGTTGTGGCTTGAGCCTCTGGACAGTCACTACCAGTTGTGTGGCCAATAGGCACACTGTATATATGTTCTTGGGCGTCTTTGACACAGGACTGTAACTTCCCACTTTAACACACTGGCCAGTCTTAACAAAGGGTCAAGGGGACGACAAAGGATAAGATGGTTGGATGGCATCACCCACTTAACAGACGTGTTTGAGCAAGCTCTAGGAGACAGTTAAGGACAGGGAAGCCTGGCATGCTGCAGTCCATGGGGTTGCAAAGAGCTGGACACGACTGAGCGACTGAACAACAAGAGTTGATAAATGCTGACTTCCGCGGCCTACATATCGATGTCTTCAAGGAATGGGGCACATTTGAAAAAGTTTATTTAACATTATAACATGGTTTCACATGGGAATATAATTACATTCACTGAGTTTTTTAATATATGGAAATAATACTTTAAGAAATCTTTTGGGGGACACCCCTGGTGGTCCAATGGTTAAAACTCTGTGATTCCACTGCAAGAAGCACAGGATCAGTCACCGGTTAGAGAAATAAGGTCCTACAAGCCACGTGGTGAGGTTAAAAAAAAAAATCTTTTTGCCTCAGCAGATGCTCAGTTCCATAGGAACCAAGCAACTTCCTCACTGGGTCCATACATCCGTTTTAGTGGGGGTGTATCAAAATCTCTAGGGGAGGGAGAGTGGCACATGGACTTTTTTCATTCTAAAGAGGCATAGGTCATTTTTACTGTGTTGTTAGGATCAGGTGAGTGGAGGCAAAAATTCCCCATAAATTTAGTGTTGGATGTGTGTACAGAGTAATGCTATTACCCACTCTTTACCACCATTGTTCATTTAATTGCACATCTAAGAACTAGGACAGTCTTTTAGTCCACTCAAGAGATGATCCAAGGTGGTCAGAACTGTGGCCTGTGTCTATTGAGTAGAGCAAGGTAACTGAACCATACGGTGGACAGAAACATCATTCCAGGCTTGTGAACATTGTTCTCTAGTCAATCGAATAAACAGGTGGTAGACAAGAGCATTAATGATTCAAAATTGTTTCAGAATGTGTTTGGAAGATGAGTGATGTGAATATATGCAACTTTTATTTCTTGTCCTCAGGTTAGTTCTCCCTATAAAGCACCCATTCCCAATATTAAGTATCTATAAATGCCAGCTGTTCATTGCCTGGTCACATCCAAATTCAAGGCTGTAATTTTCACCTTCACCTCATTCTGTCCCTCCTCTTGCATCCCGTCTCAGTGATGGTGCTGTCGTACACTGAGTCACCCAGAAGGAGATCAAGAGGCTCCTGGCTCTTCTTTTCCCCTTACCCATATCTTTGATTTGTCACTAAGACAACCTGCCCAACAGCCAAGGCTGGTAGTACCGATAGAAGCTCCCAACTGCCCTCTACACCTATGCTGTCCCTGCCACCAAATCTGTCCCCAGTTCTGCCACCAAAATCAACATCTCACTTCCCCAGAGGTCCAGTGGTTGAGAATCCGCCTGCTGATGCAGGGGACATGGGTCCGATCCCTGGTCCCAGAGGATCCCACCTGCCACAGGACAACTAAGCCTGCGTACCACAGCTAGAGAGCAGCCCCCACTCGCCGCAACCAAAGAGAGCCCATGCACAACAGCGTGCAGCCAACATATGAACAAATAAATACATCATTTTGTAAGAAGTCATCATCTTCAATCACTAAGCCACCCCTTTATCGCTCATGGGGAAGTCCAGGCATCACAGGTAACATTCAAGGCACAGCAGAGGCTGACCCTCTCCTATCACGCTTGTCTTTCCACACCCCACCTGAATCCTGCTTCAAACCCACACCCAAGTTCTAAGCCATGGCTAGATCTCCCTTCTGTACTCTCTTGCTTCTACACTTCAGAGGAAGCTGGTCACGTTGTTAGCAAAGCCTTCCTACTCTGTTTTCTTCCTCCCCCCCCCTTTTTTTTTTAAGCAATATTGAATTCCAATGTTTTGTACCTGAAACTAACATAGTAATGTTGGTCAATTATATCTCAACAAACAAACAAATTCACAGAAAAAGAGATCATATTTGTGGCTATGAGAAGTGGGGGTTGGAAGAAGGAGGAATTAGGTGGAGGCAATCAAAAGGTACAACTTTCGGTTATAAGATAAATAAGTACTAGGATGTAACGTACAACATGATAAAGATAATTAACACTGTTTATGTTATACATAAAAGTTGTTAAGAGAATAAACAAAAGAGTTCTCAATACAAGGAAAAAGTGCTTTTATCTATTTCTTTAATATTGTTTCTATATGATGATGGATGTTAAGCCTATTGTGGTAATAGTTTCATTATGTATGTAAGTCAGATCGTTACATTGTACACCTGGAGTTTATACAGTGCTGTGTGTCAATTATATCACATGGAGTATAATCTATAACAATACTGAATCACTATACCATACACCTGGAATTAATATGGCATTGTAAATCAACTATAGTTCCATTTCTCAACAAGGGACATAGAAAAGAAGTAGAATGATGGAAGTGGATTTTTTAAATTTTTATTTTATATTGGAATATAGTTGATTAACAGTATTGTATTAGCTTCAGGTGTACAGCAAAGTGATTCAGTTATACATACACATATAGCTAATCTTTTTCAAATTCTTCTCCCATGTCTGTTTTCTTTTTCTTCACCCTTCCCTCTCTCTATTTAAGATACTGAATCATTTCTCAGGGCCAAGTTTAGATCTAGTCCCCATCAACAGACCTTCTTGGACCTTCTACCCTCAACCCCATAAACACTGGCTTCCCCCACCCCCACTGTATCCCTTATTATGCAGCTCTACATGAGCGGGATTTGTATGCATGACTGTCTCCTGCTACCTGAGACTGATGGCTCCTCTGGGGTAAATGCCTGTATCACACTCATCCACGGATCTTCTTCCTCTCACCTCCTCCCTGCTCACCCTCTCCTCCAACCCAGGCATCTGAGTGCATTTCACACAACAGACACCCCAGCTAAGCTTGTTTAACAGAATCCATTAACTTGTACTCTGTTTTCTTGGCAATGGCTGATGGACTCCTCGGGGCTGAATAAAAATTTTAGCTAACATGATGTTGGATAAAAACGTTAACTGTTTTTCTCATATGCCTTTTAGAAATCTTTTGCTGTATTCCATCACTCCACCTCCACCTGCTAATCTCTTAAGGAGCTTGAGGTTTCAGGGAAGGGGCAACTGATTGACTTTTCTACCTCTTTCATATTCCCAGTCAGTTCTCTCTTCTCCATTGCCATCACCAGCACCTTCACTGAGTTCACCTTTGAGGTTACTGTTCGAGGGTCCTGAGATCAGAACATCTGAGTTTTAATACTAGTTGTGCTGATAAACAGACCTTGAGTGAGTCAATTACTCTCTCTGGGTCTCAGTTTCCTCAACTGTAAAATAAAAATATCAGTGTTACCCATTTCAGAGAGAGGTTCCGGAGGCCTGATGGGTGAGCAGGGCACCTTGGGAAAAGAAAAGCAAAGGCACATCTTGAGAACCAGGTAATCTATAAACCTGCCAATGACACCTGCTGTCTGCTTTCAGCCCCATGCAGTTTGTGCCTGTAGATTGTAAGCTGAGTGAGGAAAGAGATGGTGTCTGCTCCTGGCTCCTGACACACAAGAAGAGCATAAATAAGCTTTGCAAAGCAAAGCCCAGCTCTGGAATTCTGCAGCAGCCCAGAGATCCAGACCTGCACATCAAAGCCCTGTGAAAAACTAATGATCTCTCCTCTGTAGCCCTGCAGAGCAGATCCTGGCTGGCGAGAGCTCTCTTCATTCTCCACATGCCCCTAGCTCCCCCTCTCTGCCCACCTACCCCCTGTCTTCCAGTCAAGACACTGTGTCTCTGGCTCTGTTTATTATTGCCTGGGTCCTTCTCTGCACTGCTGCTGAGGCACTGTCTTTGATGAGTTTAGCCTGAAAGGTGATTCAGGCTAAAGGTGATTCAGAAATGAATTGCATTGTGATTTAGGTCCATGGCAGTCCTCCTCCGTCATCACGTTTGTAAGAGGCTTCATAATAGCTTTAGGGTCTTGGTGTCAGAATCAGGGATTCTAGCGGTTTCAAGATAGATAAATGCTACAACCAAATGCACAAGCAGACGGTGGTGTTGTGAGTTAGAGGTGAGGATCCAGGTGCCGGTGCTATGAGCCAGTCATGCCTCCATCCTCTTTATCTGTTTTTTGTGGTTCTTCTGTTGTTGCTAAGTTGTGTCTGGCTCTTTTGCAACCCCACGGACTATAGCCCACCAAGCTCCTCTGTCCATGGGATTTCCCAGGCAAGAATTCTGGCGTAGGTTGCCATTTCCTTCTCTAGGGGATCTTCCCCACCCAGGGATTGAACCTGAGTCTCCTGCTTGGCAGGTGGATTCTTTACCACTGAGCCACCAAGGAAGCCCCTCTTTATCTGCAGGCTGATAGAAATCAAAAGATGAACCATAACTCTGTTTTGTTGTTTTGTTCAGCTGGAGAAGGCAAATGCGACCTACTCCAGTATTCTGGCCTAGAGAATTCCATGGACTGTATATAGTCCATGGGGTCGCAAAGAGTCTGACACAACTAAGCAACTTTCACTCACTCACTCACTCACAAGATATATTGAAGGGACTTCTCTAAATGGAAAAGAAAGGGCCTCAGCTAGAAATACGAAAATTACAAAAGGAAAAATCTCACTGTTGTGTTGTGGAACAAGCAGTAGAAAATGGAGGCTTCTTTAACCTAGCCTTAGTTAACATCCATACTCTTATCAGCCTTGTGATCTGATGAAAGAGAAAGTTCAAAATGTTGTTGGGAAAGAGAGAAATACCAAAGACAGAAGAGACAGGGGTTTAGTGACTGGCAGGGAAGAGCTGGTGCAGGATCTGGGAGGCCTGAGGCTTGGACCTGATTTAATCATCACCCCGTATGCTGAGGGGCGGTAAGGGCTACGGAAGTGGGAGGGGACCAAGGGGGTGGACTCAATAAGGATGGGATGAGTACTGACAGGAAAGAAAGGAGGCAAGTGGTTTTCCCAAAAGATTCAGAAATGATGAGCACTGAGGGGAGCAAGGATGATGGCTCCTTGAGCACCAAGAAGAGGTCCCATTCCCATCACTTTTAAACAGTCTTATTGATGTATAATTTATATGCCATAAATTTCACTCATTTAAACTGTATATCCCATGACACTTTAAGCTGATAAATTGTGACTCTGACAAGATTTAGGGGAAGTAGTAAGAAGCAAAGACCGTGAGATGGGTACAGGAGGTTGGTAGAGGGACAAGCATTTTTTTTTAACTGTCTCTACTCCCCCAAAAGGTAATAGTTCAGCCCTCATTGGCCCCTCCTCCTCCAGGCCTGCTCTTGCCTGCAGGTTCTCTGCACGATGTCAGAATGTTGCTTTTAGTCAGCTCACAGGATGTTCATACAGCTCGATGCTGGAAATACCTGAAATCCCTTTGGGAAGCCCATGGAAATCTGGGAGATTTAAGGTTTGTTCCACTTGAACTTTCTTCTGGACAAGAATCTCTGGATGCAATCAAAAGGTCTGGGTTCTAGGCCAGTTTACAGTGTAAGCTGGGGAGCATTCTTCCCTTTCAGGTTCCCCATGTGAACAGTGAGAAGATCAGACTGAGCAGGTTCCAAGTCCTTGCAACTCTGCAAATATGATGTTGGACTGTTCCCTTCCTTTTGTCCTGAATATACAGACTGAACCCAGGAGGATGGTGAGGGTAAAACTGGAGATGTCAGCTGTGGTCCATGGGATAAATTTTTTCCCTTTGAAAAGCCAGCTACATACATGGGGAGAAGCCTGTATTACTTCTGTCCACCCTGCCTTAATAACATATACTCTCCACACACTGCCCAGGCAAGCAACTGTAAAAATACTCAGTAAGAATTCCAGTAAAGACAGATTGGGTCCTACTAAAAGGCACAAGAAGAAGGAAGAGCTCTGTGATGGCCAAGTGGGAAGAAAGGAGACTGCAGTCTGCCATGACTGGCTTAGATCAACTCTTTATATCCCTATGATGTCTGAGATTAAGATCTGAGTCTGTGCTTCCACATTCATCTTTCTATAAATGCCCTTCTTCTGATGATACATTTATGTCCATCATCCAGAGACTAAAAACCAAACATCTCAACTCAATCTTCACAGCCCCTCAGAACACTACTGGCCAGACCTCTATGCTTTGACTCCCATGATTGATCAATTGCTTCACTGATCAAACTGACTGATTAACTTACTTACCATATTTTTCAAATATCTACCCTGTGTCAATCTCCCTGCTAGTTACTAAGAATCTGGATCCATGAATTAGGCATCAACATGATCTTTGGTACCTATTTATTTTCAGCCCAGCTTACTTGGTCTTTTGGGCCACTCTGCCTTCCCACTGGTAATTAAGCCTTGGACCTAAACCCATTCTACCTCAGGCTTCATTTTCAGTGTTAACCACAAAGTCCACTCAGGCAGTGGCATTAACAATCTAGAAGAGCATCAAAAAGAAAAACTCATTTTCTCTAACAGCACATGACAGAACCTCTAAAAGTCAAAATATCACGTCTTCCCTGTATTCTCTACTTTGTATACATTCTGGGAGACATCCAAATACTCCCTTTTCCTGTGCACAAATGAGCAGCTGTGGAATCAGCATGGATTACCAGTCTTCCTTCTTGTTGAAGGAGTTGCATGGGAGCAGGACTGGTCACATTGGGGTGATTACTTGCTTCAGATGTATAATGAATGGTATCCTGTTGGGAATAGCTTGATAGCAGCTGACAGCACTTGGCAAAGCATTTTTCATGAACTATGGTGTGAAATCACCATTATGCCAAGAGCAGAGTCTTTATGAGCAACTGGAGATCACGGACTAGAGAAAATAATTTTGTGTTGCAGAATGGGGTTTTACAGAGACCATGCAGTGGAGGGAACCCAAGGTCCCAGAGCCGTCTTTGTTCTGCCATTTGCTAGTCATAAGGCCTTGTTTAACTCCATTCGCCTCATGATGCCTCCTCTAAGAAGTGTTCCTTACCCACTCCTTCTTCCCACCGTCTGATCAGGTGGACCTCCTGTGTGCTTAAGTAGTGTCTATTGTTCTTCAGTTGTCACACCATAACATAATAGTTATACAAATACCTCCCTCTCTCACTATATCTTGTAAGTACAGTGGCGTGATTAAGGATACAATTATCAGGCAGCCATGGTTGCAATTCATTGTTCTGCTGTCTTCCAGCTGTGTGAAATAATATCCTTTTCAGAAGGCTGCTGTAAGGATTAAGGATATATAAAGCAAGTAACACAGAATATAGCTTAAAGCTAATAAAGCTGCTGCCTTTTATTTTTGTCCGTATTCTATAGCCATAAGGCAAGACAATGCCTGGTACACACTGGCAAACCTGTGGTGGTAACGATGGTGATGCAATGATGGTGGTGGGGGTGACAATGCTGGTGATGAATGATATGGTGATGATGCTGGTGGTGATGAGTAACATGATGGTGATGATGCTGGTGATGAATAATGCGGTAACTGTGGTAATGAGTGATATGATGGTGATGATAATACAGATGAGTGATGCGGGGATGGTGGTAGTGATATTGTAATGATAGCAGCAGTGGTGTTATAATGGGGATAATGGTAATGCGGTGATGGCAATGATGCAATGTTGTGATGGTTGTAGTAATCATAGGTAAGGATAATAAAATCGGCAGCTAACACTAAGAGCTTAATGCATGTCAGGCACTGTACTAAGTACTTGCATATATCTGATTTCATCCTCTTGATATCTTCCAGATACTAGTATCCTCTTTCTTTAAGAGAATGAAATAAGGTTTCAGAAGTTTAGTAATGTGCCTGAGATCCTATATTTAAGAAATTAAGACAAAGTCAGAATTTGGCACAAGCTGTGTGATATCACCACACAGATGCAAAATACTCAACTATTGATTATTTGGAGAAAGGAAGGAAGGGAAGGAGGGAGGGAAGAACAAATCGGTTTGGTTTTTTATCTTAGGATTTTTTTCTGAAAATGAATATAGTAATCCTTGCTTTTATGAAAATCAAATGAAATAAAGGATATCAAACCCCCTGAAAACCATCTAATCCTCTCTGTGTATAGAGATCAAACTGACATTGTGCTCTGAGACATTACTGACGTTGTGAATTCTGTAAAAAAATTTTATATACAAACATA
Source organism: Ovis canadensis (assembly GCF_042477335.2). Lineage (NCBI taxonomy): Eukaryota > Metazoa > Chordata > Mammalia > Artiodactyla > Bovidae > Ovis > Ovis canadensis. The sequence goes on from NC_091249.1 coordinate 77,621,649, forward strand.
TTGCCTCGGGACTTCCCTTATGATCCAGTGGTTAAGACTTTGCCTTCCAGTGGGGGAGTGTTTGATCCCTGGTCCCGGAGTTAAGATCCCACATGCCTTGGGGCCAAAAATCCAAAACATGAAATAGAAGCAATACTGTAACAAATCCAATACAGACTTTAAAAATGGCCCACATCAAAAAAGTCTTTAAAAAACCATAGTGTCTGTCAATAAGTTTTTTTTTTTACAAACAAACAAACAAGACCAAATGAGCACCAGCAGCAGCTCCGTAATTAATCACTCAACAAATAGTCAACTCTGGGCACTGGGAGTATAGTGAGCAAACCAGACTGAAGTTCCTGCCCTGAAAAAAGTGCTGAAGAGCTGACCCTTGGGGCATGGGGATTAGGGGTATCAATCCCTTCCACAGCCAAAAAGTCACATATAACTTCTGAGTCCTCCAAAACTCAACTCATAATAGCCTAGTATTGACCAGAGCTTAAACAACTGATTAATACACATTTTGTATGTTATATTTATTATAAAAATATAATTATATAAAATATATATTCTCACAATAAAGTAAGAAAATGTTGGTAAGAAAAGCATTAAGGAAAAGGTATATATGGGTATTTATTGAAAAAAATCCCCATATAAGTGGACCCACCCAGTTCAAATCTGTGTTGTCTGAGAGTCAACCATATTATAAATTTCAAAGTTGCTCAGAGACAAGATCTTAATTGTTCTCATCACAAAAGAGAATTGGTAATTAGGTGAGGTAAGAGAGGTTTTAACTAATACCACAATGGTAATCATACTGTAATATATAAAAGTGTCAAATCAATGCACTGTACTCATTAAACTTAATACTAAGCTATATACCAATTATATCTCAATATAATATAAAATTCCTTGTTCTCATGCAGCCCTCAGTCTAATGACAGACAAGAGTATAAACAAGAAGGATATACAGTGTTACAGTGGAAAATAAAGCATGGAGGGACTAGGGAATGTGGGATTGGGGGGTGGCATCCTTTTAAATAAGGGAGTCAGGGAAAGCCTCTGATAAGTCAGCATTTGAGCAAGGCCTGGAGAAGGTGAGGCCTTCTCACAGCTTCAGAGGGAGCTGTGCTGGGGAAGAGTGTTCTATATCCCAGAAGACAGTTTAAAAGTAAAATTAGGAATATTCAGAAACAATGAGGTCACTGCAAAGCAAATGCTGGGAATGAGCTAATGCCGGAACCGCAAGGTATGCTCCCAGTGGCATAATGAAAGGTGGAATTCAGTGTTTCCCCTAGTAACCTCCCAGCACTGGTCCTGAAGCCTCAGGCAAGATGTGATGTCACGGGAGGAGAGACCATTATTGTAGCATGGTTCCCTGGGCAACAGGCCGTGGGCTGGAGAGAAGTGATGTCTACTCACCACTCAACCATCGATGCACAAGAGGATGCTAGATGGCTCACCTGAGCCCATGGCTTTCTCACTCCTCTCAGTGGGGAAAGAAAATCAGGGCTTCTCACCACATTGAAAGGAACAGGATTAGTCCAGCCCAGGTCCACAGGGGTCTATAATGAGATCAACACTGTTTATTAAAACCTATAATGATATGAAATGAAGCTAGCCATATACTATTCAGATTTATGGTTGATGCCAAATTACACAGAATTACAAGCCCAGGAGAAGATGATGAGAGAAATTATCAACTGGAATGAAGTGCTTAGAGGAATAGGTAAACAGTCCAGGGAAGATTTTTAATTTAGATAAACCTAAGAAGAATCTCTGGAAGGTTCCAAGGTCAGGAGAAGAGAGAGATAAAAATAGCTACTCAGGTGGAAGAGACACAGAAAGGGTCCTGGGAAGGTTGTCGGTGGCAATGAGACCAATATCACGATAAATTCAGAGGAAATGAAGTCACTGGAAAATATGACTTCTCTGGAAATCCATAGAGTCATGGGATAGTATGTGGAGACTATTAGCCCCCAGACTGAGAGCTTAGGGGCTGGAGTTCAAGTCAACCAGAAACTGGCTCTGGGACTGGGGAAAACCTTTTGATATTTCTGATCTTTAGCTTCCTCTTCTGCAGTGATCTATGATGTGGCTCTTAGCCCAATATCGTTGGTGCTCTTACATTTAAGAGGATGTCATGAGCTCTGAGGAGACTCAACCCATTCCAGCAGACCTGGATGGGACTAGTAAAAGATACAGGCTCGTGGCAGAGGCCCCGCAGAAAAGCAGTCATTTGGGATATGGACAAAGCTCCAGGCCTCCTTAGAGACACTGAAGGAAGTTTAAAGGTTGCAGAATCAAGAAAGGACGGTGGATATGAAGGTGTAGTATAACTGGGCTGTACTGAGACTGCAGAGATAATAAAAGGGAAGACTGAGCTAAAATAGTTCAGAGGTGTAGGTAATGCAGGATGATGGTGGTGCTAAGTAAGACAAACTATAGGCTGGGCGTTTTTCAGGAAAGAGGTGACGTTTCGGTGACTTTAAGATGGTGTGGCAGTCTAAGATGCATGGACAGCTATGTTCTGGACCATATGGACCAGCCACGTATCCATTTCAGAATCTGCCAAAGGAGATTTGCAAAGAAGAGCATCTCGGAGAAAGAACGTCAAGCTCATCACAGTTGCTCAGGTCTTTGGTTAATTCATCACTTCAGCAACGTGGGAGCTAAAAACATGCTAAGCTGGGTCTACAGGGGTCAGCAAACTTTTTCTGTAAAAGGCCAGATGGTAAATATTTTTGGCTTTGTGGATCACAGGATCTCGGTTGCAACTATTCAACTCTGCTGTTGGATAGTGAAAATAGCCATAGACTATACATAAACGAATAGGAATAGCTGTATTCCAGTACAACTTTTACAAAAGGAGGCAGCCTGATTCAGCCTGAACACCATAATCAGTCAACTCACGTTTAAATGCATGATGGCCCCACCTCATAGCCGATGTGTTCTCATCTGTATCCTGAAATCTGTTCCCTTTTATGAATAATTTTTTCCCATCACAGAAGAGAGTGAAGATGGAAAAGCCCTTCTCCAGTAGGTGTTCTAAAGAATGGAATCACTTGTTGAGCCATGTGTCACTAGAAATGCATTTCAACATGACAAAAATCCCAGGTGTTCAACATGGTTATTGGTTTGTGAGGATGAATCTACAGAACATTAGATGCTTGCATGAGTGATGTGTTTGAGACAGATTCACCAATGTGGAGGCAGGTATTCACTTCCTCCAGTGAGGAAGAGCTGTAGAAATAGACTCTCAAGCTGAGAGGAGAGATATTTGAAGGAACATCAGGGAAAAGAGAGAGGAAAGTAAGATGGATGAAAGTCATAAGGAATTCTGTTATGGCAGGTTGTAATGATGCATCGGGTGCTTTACAGTTTAGAAAATGTTTTAGGAAGGACTTTCTTGACTTACTTATCAGAAGATGCAAGGGCATTTCAAATAGGTACCCCAAACATAGAGGAATGCAATTAATAAGTAGGCATAATGATAAGTTATACTTACAATAATGCAATAGTAATTCATCCAGTAGCAACCAGTGGTGAGGCACGATGCCAATGCTTCAGTTCAGTTCAGTTCAGTTCAGTCGCTCAGTCATGTCCGACTCTTTGCGACCCCATGAATCACAGCATGCCAGGCCTCCCTGTTCATCACCAACTCCTGGAGTTCACTCAGACTCACGTCCATCAAGTCAGTGATGCCATCCAGCCATCTCATCCTCTGTTGTCCCCTTCTTCTCCTGCCCCCAATCCCTCCCAGCATCAGAGTCTTTTCCAATGAGTCAACTCTTCACATGAGGTGGCCAAGGTACTGGAGTTTCAGCTTTAGCATCATTCCCTCCAAAGAAATCCCAGGGCTGATCTCCTTCAGAATGGACTGGTTGGATCTCCTTGCAGTCCAAGGGACTCTCAAGAGTCTTCTCCAACACCACAGTTCAAAAGCATCAATTCTTCAGTGCTCAGCCTTCTTCACAGTCCAACTCTCACGTGCATACATGACCACAGGAAAAACCATAGCCTTGACTAGACGGATTTTAGTCGCCAAAGTAATGTCTGCTTTTGAATATGCTATCTAGGTTGGTCATAACTTTTCTTCCAAGGAGTAAGCGTCTTTTAATTTCATGGCTGCAATCACCATTTGCAGTGATTTTAGAGCCCAAGAAAATAAAGTCTGACACTGTTTCCACTGTTTCCCCATCTATTTCCCATGAAGTGATGGGACCAGATGCCATGATCTTCGTTTTCTGAATGTTGAGCTTTAAGCCAACTTTGTCGCTCTCCTCTTTCACTTTCATCAAGAGGCTTTTTAGCTCCTCTTCACTTTCTACCATAAGGGTGGTGTCATCTGCATATCTGAGGTTATTGATATTTCTCCCGGCAGTCTTGATTCCAGCTTGTGTTTCTTCCAGTCCAGCGTTTCTCATGATGTACTCTGCATTCAGGCCTCACTAAATCTTCCCATCAGCCAAGGGAGGCACATATGAGAAGCATTGTACAGGTGAAGAAACTGACAGTCAAGCTTGGTAACTGACCCAAGGAGACACAATTCATACTTAGTGCCAAAGCTCAGCCCTGACTTCACATCCAGCCCCACAGCTAACCCGTCAGTGGCCACACTTTCCTACTCCATGGCTACAGCACTCCTTCATTAGTTGATATGTTCAAGTGACAACTCAGTGTTTGGATGACTTCAGTGACCTACAAGGATCCTTTAAATCAAACTTTCATTGAAGTTGAAGGGCAGAGAACTAAATTATCAAAATGTATAAACAGAGATAGAGATCAGAATGCAATATCCACAAAGGCAAGGTCCTTATATGTTTTATCCACAGTTTTATTTCTACCATTTAGTTGTGTCTGATAAATATTTGAATCAATAAATCAATGCATAAACACTTGGGATTATTGCTCTTTTAGTATTAAAAACCTCATAACCAGTTAGCCCAACAATTTTACGCCTCATATTTCTCTCTCTTTTAGGCTAATACCCTGGGCATGGTAGGCATTTAATATTAGCCAATGATGAAGAATAACAGCTAACTCTGAATATGTCGAGTGCTATACAGCTACAGAGGGCTTCCCAGGTGGCTCAATGGTAAAGAATCCACCTGCCAGTGCAGGAGATGTGGGTTTGATCCCTGGATCAAACAAGATCCCCTGGAGAAGGAAATGGCAACCCACTCCAGTATTCTTGCCTGGAAAATTCTATGGACAGAGGAGCCTGGTGGGCTGCAGTCCTTGGGTTACAAAAGAGTCAGACATGACTGAGTGATTGAACAACAACAGCAATATAACTACAGTAATCAACTGCAATTAACCACTTTTTATCCCCTCCAGCTTCCATGACAGATGCATCTACTACTTACTGTCTTTGTGTTGGGAGCTCAACCTTTTTCTATCCTCTTTATGGATCCATGGTAGAAAGTAAATCAGAGAGGAATATGCTAAAAATATGCTCTGATTTATAAATGCTACCTTGGTGGAAACCTTGTTGATTATATTAATAATAATGGGTTACTTATAACACAGTTTACAGCTATTGACAGAAAAGCTGTAAGACTTTTATATGACTCCATGTGGCAGAGCTCAGACCTACAGGAAAATCAGGGTAAGAGCTGGGGAGATGTCATCACAGAACCATCCAAGAATGAATGGGCAGAGAGGCAAAGTCATGAGCTCCCAGACTTCAGATATACTGAAGCAGAGATGACCAGGGGTGAGGTTTAGAGAGGACAGTTACGTTGTGGTCAGGCACATCATCACTAAAATCCCTTTAAAATATAAACTTCTTGGACTTTTTAAGTCCTGCCTCAGTTTACTATGGCATTATCCTTTGGTAAACAAAACCTTTCTGTAAAACTTTTTATCAGAATGTAATAAATATCACTTGCTTAACTTTTTTCTCCTCCTTGAACAGTCTCAACCTTTGTCAGGACCCCAGTCTATGGAAGATGTATTTTTTCTTCCCCTGCTTTAAGAGTGCAATGATTTTTAACTAATGAAGTTCATTCTAGGTCACACAGCATAAGCTCATGAGTCCAGGCAAGAGAACTGCCATGACAATCGGTACTTAAGAATTAGTCCATTTAGTTCTTTGGCCCATTTTTTGATTGGGTCGTTTATTTTTCTGGAATTGAGCTGCATAAGTTGCTTGTATATTTTTGAGATTAGTTGTTTGTCAGTTGCTTCATTTGCTATTATTTTCTCCCATTCAGAAGGCTGTCTTTTCACCTTGCTTATATTTTCCTTTGTTGTGCAGAAGCTTTTAATTTTAATTAGATCCCATTTGTTTATTTTTGCTTTTATTTCCAGAATTCTGGGAGGTGGATCATAGAGGATCCTGCTGTGATTTATGTCAGAGAGTGTTTTGCCTATGTTCTCCTCTAGGAGTTTTATAGTTTCTGATCTTACATTTAGATCTTTAATCCATTTTGAGTTTATTTTTGTGTGCGGTGTTAGAAAGTGATCTAGTTTCATTCTTTTACAAGTGGTTGACCAGTTTTCCCAGCACCACTTGTTAAAGAGATTGTCTTTACTCCATTGTATATTCTTGCCTCCTTTGTCAAAGATAAGGTGTCCATATGTGTGTGGATTTATCTCTGGGCTTTCTATTTTGTTCCATTGATCTATATGTCTGTCTTTGTGCCAGTACCATACTGTCTTGATGACTGTGGCTTTGTAGTAGAGCCTGAAGTCAGGCAAGTTGATTCCTCCAGTTCCATTCTTCTTTCTCAAGATTGCTTTGGCTATTCGAGGTTTTTTTGTATTTCCATACAAATCTTGAAATTATTTGTTCTAGTTCTGTGAAAAGTGTGGCTGGTAGCTTGATAGGGATTGCATTGAATTTGTAAATTGCTTTGGGTAGTATACTCCATACGGATGGCTAACAAACACATGAAAAAATGCTCAACATCACTCATTATTAGAGAAATGCAAATCAAAACCACAATGAGGTACCACTTCACACCAGTCAGAATGGCTGCGATCCAAAAATCTGCAAGCAATAAATGCTGGAGAGGGTGTGGAGAAAAGGGAACGCTCCTACACTGCTGGTGGGAATGCAAACTAGTACAGCCACTATGGAGAACAGTGTGGAGATTCCTTAAAAAATTGTAAATAGAACTCCCTTATGAGCCAGCAATCCCACTTCTGGGCATACACACCGAGGAAACCAGAATTGAAAGAGACACATGTACCCCAATGTTCATCGCAGCACTGTTTATAATAGCCAGGACATGGAAACAACCTAGATGTCCATCAGCAGATGAATGGATAAGAAAGCTGTGGTGCATATACACAATGGAGTATTACTCAGCCGTAAAAAAGAATTCATTTGAATCAGTTCTGATGAGATGGATGAAACTGGAGCCGATTATACAGAGTGAAGTAAGCCAGAAAGAAAAATACCAATACCGTATACTAACACATATATATGGAATTTAGAAAGATGGCAATGACGACCCTGTATGCAAGACAGGAAAAAAGACACAGATGTGTATAACGGACTTTTGGACTCAGAGGGAGAGGGAGAGGGTGGGATGATTTGGGAGAATGGCATTCTAACATGTAAACTATCATGTAAGAATTAAATCGCCAGTCTATGTCTGAAAAAAAAAAAAAGAATTAGTCCAGCACTATCTTTTCAATCCTGGATTGTGCTGGAATGACTTGAGGTGGGGTCTAGCCATGAGGGATTTTTAAAGTTGTCTTGATTCTGAAACACAGTACTGAAATGGGATGCGGTTATTTTATTTTCACAGTAGCCTGTAAGGTGAATGGTGTTATCCTAATTTTACTTAGAAGTAAACTGAAACTCAGAGACCAGGAGTCTGTGTGATTGGAGGTATAGCAGTAGCTGGGGGAAGGTCTGGGACTAAAAATCCATAATAGTTTTCTGCAGATACAAAAATCTCCCTACTAGGCAACTTTTTATGCAACATGATAACTTTAGGACTTATTTGGAGATTGTTAATTATTGGTTATATGTACAGGTTCATGTGTACTTATAATAAAAACAGTATTCTTTTAAAAATACATGAGTGATACGTTTATTGTGGGTAAATATAAAATATAGATAAGAAAAAGGGGAGAAAGTAAAGTAACTATCATTATAAACTCTGAGATAACCCTTTTAATATGCTGATACAAATCATTCTAGACTTACTATCCATTTACTGGGTTTTTAAAATTAGTTCATAAGACTGGGATCAAGGTGTATGTAAAGGTTTTCACTCTTAAACATTCACTCTCTGTATTATGAGCATCTTGCTGCTGCTGCTGCTAAGTCGCTTCAGTCATGTCCGACTCCATGCGACCCCGTAGACTGGACTATGCAGCCCACCAGGCTCCGCCGTCCCTGGGATTCTCCAGGCAAGAACACTGGAGTGGGGTGCCATTCCTTCTCCAATACGTGAAAGTGAAAAGTGAAAGTGGGTAGACACCTTGTGCCTGTTAGGATGGCTATCACCAAAAAGACAAGGGATAACAAATGCTAACAAGGATGTGGAGAAAAGAGAACACTTGTGCGCTGTTGGTAGGAATGTCAGTTGGTACAGACACTATGGAAAACAGTTTGGAGTTTCCTCAAAAAGTTAAAAATAGAACTACCATATGATCCAGCAATTCCACTTCTGGGAATACAGCCAAAGGAAAAGAAAACTCTATGTCAAAGAGACATCTACACCCCCATGTTCAGAGCAGCATTATTTACAGTATCCAAGGGATGGAAAAACCTACGTGTCCACTAATGGATGAATGGATAAAGAAGCTGCAGCTTAATTATAAAATGGAATATTATTCAGCCGTGGAAAAGGAGGGAAATCTCCATTTGTGACCATCTGAATAGATCTTGAAGGTATTACACCAGAGGAGATAAGCCAGACAGGAAAGACAAACTCTGTGTGGTCTCACACTTGTTTGGTGAATCTAAGCAAACAAACAAGCAGAAAAAAAAAAAAAACCTCTTAAAAAAAGAGAAAAGATTTGCAGTTAGCAGAGGCAGGGGGTGGGGTGGAAGAACTGGATGGAGGTGGTCAAAAGATACAAACTTCCAGCAAGGTAAACAAGATCTACGGCTGTAATGTAATGTATGACATGATGGCTATAGTTAACACTGCTTTATGGTATTTGAAAGTTAACAGACTAGATCCTAAGACTTCTCATCACAAAAAAATAACATTCATTTTTTGTATCTATATGAGATGATGATGAATGTTAAATAAACTTATTGTAGTCATTATTTCACCACATATGTGAATATGTAAGTCAAGTCATTATACTGTACACCTTAAACTTGTACAGTGCTGTATGTCAACTGTACATTAAAAAAAAAACAGAAAAACTTTTTTTTTAATCAGATATTCCCCCTAGTTGATTATAGAATTCCTTCATGTACTAAAGCATAGTATGTTCAACAGAATCTTATTGCTAGATGTCTGACATCTGTGGGTTTTTAAAACAACATACTTAAGTGAACAGCGTACAACTTACCAAAGCTCAAAAATGGAATGTTTAGGTAATAAGCAGTTCTGATGAACGTAAAGATGTAGCATTCAGGTAACCCCTCCTCAGTCTAGTTGGCTAACTGAGGTGGAACATACACATTAATGACCCCCCCCCATTCATATCACTGTTGAATGACAGGTGTGACCAGCACTCTGATGCATGAGTAGTCAGGTTCACTGAGTTTACTTTCAGGTTTGAAATTGAGCTCCACACGATACCAGGACATTATTACTTGTGGGTTCTTGAGACGTCCCTGCCTACTCCAAGAGAGAAGTGAGATCTCTGAAGTTAGCAGTCAGCACAGAATTTTCATCAGGAAAAGGAAGGGAAGCCATTAATTCAAACCCTGGAAAAATCTGATGTTTCCCTAGAAATAACAAGAGAATCATATTAGAGCCTAGGAGGAAAGTGTCATAAACTTGAGAAAGATCCAGGCGACAAAGGTATGTTGGAAGTATGAGATCAGAAAAGCAGCGTTCTAAGAGATTCACAGTAATCACATCCAAAAAGTGGGCAGATGTGATCAAATCATGGACTCTGGTATGTTGGGAGAGGAAAATGAATCTGGCCTGTTTTCAAGAAGTTGTCAGAAAACAAATTTGCCAGTCCATCCATTTATAGAATGAAAGGGGTGCTCTAAGTGATCCCGCAATTCCCAGAACATCTTTTCCTTCATTACTGTGAGGTTCAGGAGAGACACCAGAGCAGTTAGTAAAGTGCCTGAGGTCTACATTCTTGACCTGGCTTCAGTCCCTCTCTGTGCAACTAAGAAATTTCTTTTCTCTGTCTATTCAGGTTTTCTAGCCATTGAATTAAGAAGTAGAGAGGTATTACAGTATACACATCAAGAACTCCAGGTCTACCAGTTACTAACTATAAAACTGGATTTCTTCTTTACTTTCTTTCCAGTCTTCAAAATTTGCCAGTCCTTGAAATAGAGCTTAAAATATGTATCAGACTGTACTGGATATTAAAACAAAATGAGATATATAAAAAGCTTAGCTTAGGACCCATGCATGACACAGTGGATGCTCAATAATTACAGGGGTTGGCAGCTGTTTCACTTTCTTTGTTCCCTCCTAGCTCCAAAGTATTATTCTATGACAAGTGTTAGAGGCATAGAGAGATACTAAGATATGTTCATTGCTTCCAAAGAGTTACAGCCCACTGTGGGGAGCAGACATGCAAACACAGCTGTATGGGAAGATCAAGAAGAGAGCTGTATAAACGAGGCAGAGGCGATGTATCCTCACCATGGGGGAGGGGGTAGGCTTCATAGGGGAGGCATCCATGGAGTGGGTACCAAAAGAGAAAAAATTTATGGCAGACTAGGAGTAGAGGTACTCAGATAAGAAAGTAAAAGGCACAAGTGGATGGATTGTTACTACTATTGTTTCAGTTTAGTTCACTGCAGTCATTCAGTCGTCTCTGACTCTGCGATCCCATGGACTGCAGGATGCCAGGCTGCCCTGTCCATCATTAACTCCCGGAGTTTACTCAAACTCAGGTCCATTGAGTTGGTGATGCCATCCAACCATCTCATCCTCTGTTGTCCTCCTCTCAGCTTTCTTTCAGTCCAACTCTCACATCCATACATGACCATTGGAAAAACCATAGCCTTGACTAGACAGACTTTTATTGGCAAAGTAATATCTCTGCTTTTGAATATGCTGTCTAGGTTGGTCATAACTTTTCTTCCAAGGAGTAAGCATCTTTTTATTTCATGGCAGCACCATCGGCAGTGATTTTGGAGCCCAGAAAAACAAAGTCTGCCCCTGTTTCTCCATCTATTTGCCATGAAGTGATGGGACCAGATGCCATGATCTTAGTTTTCTGAATGTTGAGCCTTAAGCCAACTTTTTCACTCTCCCTTTCACTTTCTTCAAGAGGCTGTTTAATTCTTCTTCACTTTCTGCCATAAGGGTAGCTGCTGCTGCTGCTAAGTCGCTTCAGTCGTGTCCAACTCTGTGCAACCCCATAGATGGCAGCCCACCAGGCTCCCCCGTCCCTAGGATTCTCCAGGCAAGAACACTGGAGTGGGTTGCCATTTCCTTCTCCAACGCATGAAAGTGAAAAGTGAAAGTGACGTCTCTGAGTCGTGTCTGACTCCTAGTGACCCCATGGACTGCAGCCCACCAGACTCCTCCGTCCATGGGATTTTCTAGGCAAGAGTACTGGAGTGGGGTGCCATTGCCTTCTCTGGCCATAAGGGTGGAGTCATCTGCATATCTGAGGTTATCGACATTTCTCCTGGCAATCTTGATTCCAGCTTGTGCTTCTTCCAGCCCAGCATTTCTCATGAGTACTCTGCATATAAGTTATATAAGCAGGGTGACAATATACAGCCTTGACGTACTCCTTTGCCTATTTGGAACTAGTCTGTTGTTCCATGTCCAGTTCTCACTGTTGCTTCCTGACCTCCATACAGGTTTCTCAAGAGACAGGTCAGGTGGTCTGGTATTCCCATCTCTTTCAGAATTTTCCACAGTTTACTGTGATCCACACAGTCAAAGGCTTTGACATAGTCAATAAAGCAGAAATAGATGTTACTATTATTGTTTAGTTCGTTCTAATGAACTAATTTTGTCAAGGCGGAAAAAAAATCAGAGTATATATTTACAACTGAACCCAAATCAACTCCTGCTAGAAAATTAAAATTTGGCTCACTTGATCAAAGTCATCAAAGATAGTCTGACTTTGAATATATGATGTCATCCACTCTGAAACTCTAAAATGAAGACTACATTCTTCCTATCCACTTCTATCAGTTGTTGTGAAAATTAACTGAGATAATATAGGATCTAATTAAGAATCATCAGGAAGGCTTTTGAAAGCACAGATTACTGGACCCTGCCTTCACTGGCTCTGATTCAGTAGGTATGAGGTGGGACCCAAGAATTCATATTTCAAACAAGCTCTCAGGCAACGCTAATGTGGCTGTTACAGAGGACTGTATTTTGGAAACCGCTACTTTTTAGGACACTGGTTTTTTCTCAGCTATTATTCACAATTGGTTCAAGAGTAATATAAGTGTTTACTGTGTTTTATTTTGCTTCTTTCCCCTTAAGAGACTCTATAGGGAGTATGCACAAATAGAAGACACATTATTTGCTCTAGCTATCCCTACACAATATTGGCCTTGCTCAGTCATACACAGTTAATGAATATGTTGATTTCATTTGTCCTTATATAGCTTCTAGTCTTACTAGAAAGACATCACAAGTTTATTAGAATGATAGCATTCATTGGAATAAGATTAAGTCTTTTTCTAGTTTTCTTTTTCCCCCCTCAGTCATGAAGACTACAATTCCTAAAGGACCTTTTCTTTCTTCTCTCTTAACCTTTGATACAAATTGCATCCTTAACGTGGCGGCTTTCTCTCTTTCTGCTCCTATGACCACATCTCTCAGTAGTCTTAAAGGCCCTCGGTTGGGTGAGATTTTGATTAGTGTTAAGAGGATAGATATTTATGGAACTAGAGTCCGATGGACTTCCCAGGTGGCACTAGTGGTAAAGAATCTGCCTGCCAATGCTGGAAATGCAAGAGATACAGGTTCGATCCCTGGGTTGGGAAGATCCCCTGGAGAAGGAAACAGCAACTTACTCGAGTATTCTTGCCTGGAGAATCCCACGGACAGAGAAGCCTGGCGGCTACGGTCCATGGGGTTGCAAAGAGTCAGACACGAATGAGCACTTGAGCACAGACCCAAATACCCCCTCCAACATCTGAAACAGGCTTTCTGGCCATCAGAACTCTAAATCCCTTTCAAATGTTCTTTCTCCCACAAGTGGAGTCTTTGCTTTACACATACTCCCATTGCTATAGTACACCCTTATCTCAGGAAGATCACAGCCAGTCACCGTGCCTTCGCAGCCCATCCGCTTCCTGTACCCCATCTCCTTTCTTGGCCTCCAAGGGTTCATGCTTTACATGTCTTTTGCACACTCTGGTCTTTGAACTTCTTTGGGGTGTGACATTTTCCAGGGCCTGGCACCAGCCATGCCATGGGCATTGTCTCTCCACGATCATGAAGTATTTTAAAGTGTCTGTTTCCTCTTTGAAAGAGGAAGAAGCCATTCTAATTGCTTCAAGCAACAAGATCAAGAGAACTTGCTGCACCCTCACTGAAGCAGTTACTGTACCTGTATGGACTCAGTCGAGCCCGACTCTTTGCGAACCCATGAACTATAGCCCACCAGGCTCCACCGCTCATGGAATTCTCCAGGCAGGAAAACTGTATTGTCATTCCCTTCCCCAGAGGATCTTCCTAACCCAGGGATCAAAATCCAGTCATTGCAGATTCTTTACCATCTAAAGCAGTTACATCCTCTCTTCAAAATGTGGAATGGCCTGCCTATAGGTAGCATGGTGGGACTTCTGGTCTTTCTACTCAAAAACCTGTTTTCTCTCTGTCAGAGGTCCCAAATTGGTGTTCCATGGACACCAATTTACCTTGGGTAAAATAGATTTTTGTGTTTTTTTAAAAGAAAGAAAAGAAAATTGAATTTGTGACCAGCATTACAAAGAGAGAGACAGAAAGAATTTCTATACAATTTGGATTCCCAGCTTATCAAAAACAAAAAGTTCAGAAGCTCTGTCAATCTGGACTCCCACTGTTTTGTTTTTCTTATTTTTGGTGGTGGAAAAAAATTTATTTAATATTTGTCCTCTTTTTTCTTTTTTTCTCATTTATTTTTTTAAATTAATTTATTTATTTATTTTAATTAGAGGCTAATTACTTTACAATAGCGTAGTGGTTCTTGCCATACATTGACATGAGTCAGCCTTGGGTGTACATGTGTTCCCCATCCTGAACCCCCCTCCTACCTCCCTCCCCATCCCATCCCTCAGAGTCATCCCAGTGCACTGGCCCTGAGCACCCTGTTTCATGCATCAAACCTGGATTGGCAATCTATTTCACATATGGAAATACACATGTTTCAATGCTATTCTCTCAAATCATCCCACCCTCGCCTTCTCCCACAGAGTCCAAAAGTCTGTTCTTTACATCTGTGTCTCTTTTGCTGTCTCACATATAGGGTCATCATTACCATCTTTTTATTTTACTTATTTTTGTTTTTTTGTCTTTTTTTTTTTTTAGTTTTCTGAATATTGAGCTTTTTTTTTTTCATTTTTACTTTATTTTACTTTACAATACTGTATTGGTTTTGCCATATATTGACATGAATCCACCACGGGTGTATACAAGCTCCCAATCCTGAATCCCCCTCCCACCTCCTACCCCATATCATCTCTCTGGATCATCCCCATGCACCAGCCCCAAGCATCCTGTATCCTGTATTGAACACAGACTGGCACTTCATTTCTTACATGATAGTATACATGTTTCAATGCCATTCTCCCAAATCATCCCACCCTCTCCCTCTCCCTCTGAGTCCAAAAGTCCATTCTATACATCTGTGTCTCTTTTGCTGTCTCACATACAGGGTTATTGTTACCATCTTTCTAAATTCCATATATATGTGTTAGTATACTGTATCGGTGTTTTTCTTTCTGGCTTACTGCACTCTGTATAATCGGCTCCAGTTTCATCCATCTCATTAGAACTGATTCAAATGTATTCATTTTAATGGCTGAGTAATACTCCATTGTGTATATGTACCACAGCTTTCTTATCCATTCATCTGCTGATGGACATCTAGGTTGTTTCCATGTCCTGGCTATTATAAACAGTGCTGCGATGAACATTGGGCTACATGTGTCTCTTTCAATTCTGGTTTCCTTGGTGTGTATGCCCAGCAGTGGGATTGCTGGGTCATAAGGCAGCTCTATTTGCAATTTTTTAAGGAATCTCCACACTAAAGTGACTTGAGTCATTTATTTTATTTTTTTCCTTAAACCACATATTTATTTATTTATTTATTTCACTGGTTTAAAATTTTTATTTTTACTTTGTTTTACTTTACAGTACTGTATTGGTTTTGCCATACATTGACATGAATCCACCACGGGTGTACATGAGTTCCCAAACATGAACCCCCTCCCACCTCCCTCCCCATAACATCTCTCTGGGTCATCCCCGTGCACCAGCCCCAAGCATGCTGTATCCTGCATCAGACATAGACTGGTGGTTCGTTTCTTACATGATAGTATACATGTTTCAATGCCATTCTCTCAAATCATCCCACCCTCTCCCTCTCCCTCTGAGTCCAAAAGTCCGTTCTACACATCTGTGTCTCTTTTGCTGTCTTGCATACAGGGTCATCATTGCCATCTTTCTAAATTCCATGTATGTTAGTATACTGTATTGGTGTTTTTCTTTCTGGCTTACTTCACTCTGTATAATTGGCTCCAGTTTCATCCATCTCATTAGAACTGATTCAAATGTATTCTTTTTAATGGCTGAGTAATACTCCATTGTATATATGTACCACAGCTTTCTTATGCATTCATCTGCTGATGGACATCTAGGTTGTTTCCATGTCCTGGCTATTATAAACAGTGCTGCGATGAATATTGGGGTACATGTGTCTCTTTCAATTCTGGTTTCCTTGGTGTGTATGCCCAGCAGTGGGATTGCTGGGTCATAAGGCAGTTCTACTTGCAATTTTTTAAGGAGTCTCCACACTATTTTCCATAGTGGCTGTACTAGTTTGCATTCCCACCAGCAGTGTAGGAGGGTTCCCTTTTCTCCACACCCTCTCCAGCATTTATTGCTTGCAGACTTTTGGATCACAGACATTCTGACTGGTGTGAAGTGGTACCTCATTGTAGTTTTGATAAATTCCATATATATGTGCTAATATACTGTATTGATGTTTTCCTTTCTGGCTTACTTCACTCTGTATAATAGGCTCCAGTTTCATCCACTTCATTAGAATGGATTCAAATGTGCTCTTTTTAATAGCTGAGTAATATTCCATTGTGTATATGTACCACAGCTTTCTTATCCATTCATCTGCTGATGGACATCTAGGTTGCTTCTATGTCCTGGCTATTGTAAAGACTCCCATTGTTAAAGGCAATATTGAAGGAACCAAGGGCTGTTCACCTCCTCGGGTCCAAGCTCTCTAGTTTGCCACGGTCCATACTAGTAGGCTTGTCACTCATTTATATTACCTGCTTGCTTCCTGAAGGTATTGATGTTAGTTGCTTATTTTTGCTCTTCTTGACAGGCTCACAGACCTGCAATGTTCAGGAGCTAGAGAAGTTCCTTAGAGCAGGGATCTCCCATCAGATTCACCAGGTAGCCTCTACAAATTTCAATATCCAGGCTGGACCCAATGCTAATTAAGTAAGAATCTCTAGAGTAAGATGAAGACATCAGTATTTTTTCTTAATTCCCCAGATGATTCTAACATCCAAACATATTTGAGAATCAGAACTTCAGCAGTGGTTCCCAACATTTCTGGCACCAAGGACTGGTTTTGTGGAAAACAGCTTTTCAGTGGAACAGGAGTGCTGGGGTGGTTTGGGGATGATTCACAGGCATCACATTTATTGCATACTTCTATTACTATTCCATCAGCTCCACCTCAGATCATCAGGTATTAGATCTTAGAGGTCGGGAACCCCTGCCTTAGAGGGGTTTTTCCTCAACATCACTGTGCATATGAATTACCTGGGGAAACTGGGTAGTCAGGTTCTAATTCAGTAGGTCTGGGTGAAACCTGAGACCTAGAATTTCCAATAGGCCAAGGCTGCTTGTCCCAAGACAACACTTTACATAGCAAAATCTTAGAGATCCTCTAAGTCCTCCGGTCCTGTTCATAGGTTTAAAGGGATGCCAAAATAATACTATATTCATCATAGTTAAGCATCTAAACTTAGGAAGAATTTACTCTGTTTTTAAGAATTTACTTTTAAAGCCATGAATGATAGTGGTGTCAAGGACATATCTGTAGCAAAGTCAGTGCTTCTTTCACTGACTTACATTCTGTTATGACTTTTTGACTATTACTATAAGAGGCAGGGGTAGGTCTTCATTCAACAGAAGATTATTCCACCCCAGTGGTTCCCATCTTTTGTGATGGTGGGTGGGGTGGAGATTAGAAAATAGATTCTTACTTACCTCTCCCTGTTATTGTTCAAGATCACATAACTATGAATTAGAGGAGCCAATAGGGTTTCCCAAGTGGCGCTAGTGGTAAAGAATCCACCTCCAGTGTGGGAAATACAAGAGATGCAGGTTCGATCCCTGCGTTGGGAAGATCCCCAGGAGTAGGAAATGGCAACCCACTCCAGTATTCTTGCCTGGAAAAATCCATGGATAGAGGAGCCCAGTGAACTACAGTTCATGAGGCCGCAAAGAGTCAGACATGACTGAGTGAGCACACACACACACACACACACACACAGAGGAGCCAATCCACAGAGAAAAATATTGCCATCTGTCTTTGTGATCAGTCTAAAACCCTGAGAGTTTCTCTGTTTGATTGAGTTTTAAGTTCTGGCAGCCTCTCTTTCTGGTGACAGTGAAGCAGTCAAACAGGTCTAATTGCCTGGTTGTACAAGTGAATGGAGTAGGTGACTTTCAACAGTTTAATCTGAGATCTGAAATTGGAGAGTTGAAGCTGGAACACATTCTGGACTTTCTGGGGCCAAAAGATTTCTTTCGGGCTAGCCATTTCTCTGAGCTAAAAATGCCACCATGGTGGATTCTTTTTTCTTTTTAGATCCATGTTTCTCAAAGTATTATTAAGAGGCAGTGTGTACCAGACTCTCTAGAGGCTAGAATTCATTTTCAGGCCCCATCCCCGGAAATTCTGAATGGGTAGGTCTAGGGTGGGAGCCAGGAAATGACATTTTTAAGAAAATTCATCCATGTGAATCTGATGCCAGGGGAGCTCCAATGTAGAGAAATATGGTCTGTACATAAATGACCTTCCCTCCCTGCCTGCTAGTATAGGGGCTATTTTCTTCTGAACCTGAGCCTAGGAATCAGTTCAGCAGAAGCCTCTTCACGTGTTGAATCATGACAGACATCACCCAGGATCCCTTTGCTACTCGGATGAGCAGCCTGGAACTGAGGTATAATCATTTGATTAGCAGAGAACAGCTGGGAGGTTTTCCAAATGTGTTTACTACCAGAAGACGTGAAATGGGGGAAAGCTTCTCTCAGTCTTTAGATTTGGAGGTCTCAGTACAGTACTGTTTTGCAACTTTTAAGAAAAGAATTAATAATGATTACTCCTTCTGGATGACATTAAAAGCCTCAGATCCTGCTATTTTCTGCTAGATGTAAATATATCCTTAGACAATGCCCCTCGCTGAGTATCACTAAATACAGAGTGACAATTCCATTTACTATGCATTGTCAGATACAACTGAGTGACTAAGCAATGATTACTCCTTCTGGATGACATTAAAAGCCTCAGATCCTGCTATTTTCTGCTAGATGTAAATATATCCTTAGACAATGCCCCTCGCTGAGTATCACTAAATACAGAGTGACAATTCCATTTACTATGCATTGTCAGATACAACTGAGTGACTAAGCACCTGGATTGCTCAGTCAGTCAGTCAACATTAGTCGCTCAGTCATGTCTGACTCTTTGTGACCCCATGGACTGTAGCCCACTAGGCTCCTCTTTCCATGGATTCTCCAAGCAAGATTACTGGAGTGGGTTACCATTCCCATCTCCAGGGGTATCTTCCTGACCCAGGGATTGAACCCAAATCTCCTACACTGCAGGCAGATTCTTTATCATCTGAGCCACCAGGGAAACCCCTATGCATTGCTACTATCACAGAAAAATCTTATGTACATGACTTTTGGAAATCTGTTACCATCCAAACAAACAGGTATGCATAAATGCTTAATAATTTATGATTTTAATATTCAATTTTAATATTGAAAGTGCTTTGCCACTGCTCCTGCTGTACTAGAGGAATCCTGTGGTACATTGTTATAGAAGCCCTGTCAAAGCAGGCATGCCCCCACTTCCTCATGCCTCTCCGCTGCGATTCACTGTTATAATGCCAAGGCCACGGAGAGCAAGAAAGGCAGCTGGTGCATGCCTGTCACCACAGGGAGCCTAGGCCAGAAGAGAATGACTGGCCTCTAGGTGCAGAGACCTATCTGGAAGGCCCCTGGGCATGTGAATTGGCCTGTCCAGGCTGGAGTTTCAGATAGTCTGACAGCCTGCTCAAGGAGACTCAGGTGTACACTTCAGCAACTCGATCACTCTTCCCCTGCTGGATATCAAATGATTTGATCCAAAAGGAGAGAGGCTGCAATTGCCTTGCCGGGCAACTAAATAACAACCTGGCCTTTTTAATCAGGAAGAATCTCTCAAGTGATACAGAAAGGAACAGTAGAAATTAGAACGATGATATTGATGATGATGGCATTCAGAGCAGCAGCCAGTGACATTAATTAAGAGATGGTAATGTGGCAGGCACATGTTTTATCCTCTTTAACCCACACACCAACCCTGGGAGGCAGCGGTATGACTGTCTCATTTTACATAAAGAACCTGATGTTTAGACCTATTAAGTGACTTGTACCTGGTGATACAGGTAGTATAGGGCTGAGGTTTGAACCCAGGTCCATCTCACCTTCAGGTCCATTCTACTCTCCCCCACTGCACAATTATAATGCAATTGCTTGTTGCAGCTACCATTCTGGAAGGCTTTTAACTGGTGCACTAGGCTATGCTTCTGGGGAATCTTGATCTTTGCATAGTATGGGAGCTGACACTGGTCCATTGAGAAATTCAACTACTTTCTCATCCAGCTGTGGCCAAGAGAGAAGAGGCTCAGAGATCAGCTGGTGTCTCAAAAGGTCACTCTTTCCTGAAGCTTAGTTAATCCATATGCAGGTCCTCTTATCCTCAGTCCAGTAATCCAGCAAGATCCAGAAACTAAATATTCCCTGGAGACCTTCTAGTCTATTGGAAAAACTATAGAGTCAAAAACTAGAGTTAAAATCCCAGGTTTTCAAGGCAGTAAGTCTCATTTTTCTTCTAAGCTGGGATACTCGGCTAGGTGTGCAACCTAGCACCATGTCTAGAATGCAATAATTATGCAACTGTTATTGGTTACAAGAAAGAATATCACTAGTAAGGGCAATAAACTTGGAGAAAGCACTGTATTTTCTTCCTCCATTTTTTTTTAATCTTTGAAATAAGTAGGTGTGGGCTACATGTTCAGGAGGTCTTTCAACTTCAAAATTTCAATTCAGTTAAGTCACTCAGTCATGTCCAACTCTTTCCAAACCCATGAACTGAAGCACACCATGGACTGCCCAGTACATCACCAGCTCCCGAAACCTATCCAAACTCATGTCCACTGAATCAGTGATGCCATCCAACCATCTCATCCTCTGTCGTCCCCTTTTCTTCCCGCCTTCAATCTTTCCCAGCATCAGGGTCTTTTCAAATCACTCAGCTCTTCACATCAGGTGGCCAAAGTATTGGAATTTCATCAGTCTTTAGCATCAGTCCTTCCAGTGAATATTCAGGACTGATTTCCTCTAGGATTGACTGATTGGATCTCCCTGAAGTCCAAGGGACTCTCAAGAGTCTTCTCCAACATCACAGTTCAAAAGCATCAATTCTCCGGCACTCAGCTTTTTTTATAATCCAACTCTCACATCCATACATGACTCCTGGAAAAACCACAGCTTTGACTAACGGACCTTTGTTGGTAAAGAAATGTCTCTGCTTTTTAATATGCTGTCTAGATTGGTCATAGCTTTTCTTCCAAAGAGCAAGCGTCTTTTAATTTCATGTATGCAATCATCATCTGCAGTGATTTAGGAGTCAAAAAAAAAGTCTCTCACTGCTTCCATTGTTTCCTCATCTATTTGCCATGAAGTGATGGGACCAGATACCATGATCTTCGTTTTCTGAATGTTGAGTTTTAAGCCACCTTTTTCACTCTCTTCTTTCACTTTCATCAAGAGGCTCTTTAGTTCTTCACTTTCTGCCATAAGGGTAGTGTCATCTGCATATCTGAGGTTATTGATATTTCTCCAGGCAATCTTGATTCCAGCTTGTGGTTCCTTCAGCCCAGCGTTTCTCATAATAAGCAGAGTGAATATACAGCCTTGATGTACTCCTTTCCCGATTTGGAGCCAGTCTGTTGTTGCATGCCCAGTTCTAACATGCCAAAGTTGAACTTCTTGACCTGCATTCAGATTTCTCAGGAGGCATGTCAGGTGATCTGGTATTCTCATATATTTAAGAATTTTCCATAGTTTGTTGTGATCCACACAGTTAAATGCTTTGGCATAGTCACCAAAGCAAAAATAACTTTTTCGATGATCCAACCGATGTTGGCAATTTGATCTCTGGTTCCTCTGCCTTTTGTAAAACCAGCTTGAACATCTGGAATTTCACAGTTCATGTACTGCTGAAGCCTGGCTTGGAGAATTTTGAGCATTACTTTACTAGCGTGTGAGATGAGTGCAATGGTGCGGTAGTTTGAGCATTCTTTGGCATTGCCTTTCTTTGGGATTAGAATGAAAATCTTTTCCAGTCCTGTGGCCACTGCTGAGTTTTCCAGATTTGCTGGCATACTGAGTGCAGTACTCTCACAGCATCATCTTTTAGGATTTGAAATAGCTCAACTGGAATTCCATCATCTCCACTAGCTTTGCTCATAGTGATGCTTCCTAAGGCCCACTTGACTTCATACTCCATTGTGTCTGGCTCTAGGAGAGTGATCACACCTTCGTGATTATCTGGATCATGAAGATTTTTTTTGTATAGTTCCTCTGTGTGTTCTTGCCACCTCTTAATATCTTTTGTTCTGTTAGGTCCATACCATTTCTCATTTCTATCCTTTATTGAGCCCATCTTTGCATGAAATGTTCCCTTCTTATCTGTAATTTTCTTGAAGAGATCTCTACTACTACTACTACTACTAAGTCACTTCAGTTGTGTCCGACTGTGCAACCCCATAGACGGCAGCCCACCAGGCTCCCCTGTCCCTGGGATTCTCAGGGCAAGAACACTGGAATGGGTTGTCATTTCCTTCCCCAATGCATGAAAAGTGAAAAGTGAAAGTGAAGTCACTCAGTTGTGTCCAACTCTCAGCAACCCCATGGACTGTAGCCTTCCAGGCTCCTCCATCCATGGGATTTTCCAGGCAAGAGTACTGGAGTGGGGTGCCATTGCCTTCTCCAAAGAGATCTCTAGTCTTTCCCATTATATTGCTTTCCTCTATTTCTTTGCATTGATCACTGAGGAAGGCTCTCTTATCTCTCCTTGCTATTCTTTGGAACTCTGCATTCAGATGCTTATGTCTTTCCTTTTCTCCTTTGCTTTTCATTTCTCTTCTTTTCACAGCTATTTGTAAAGTCTCCCCAGACAGCCATTTTGCTTTTTTGAATTCTTTTCCATGGGGATGGTCTTGATCCCTGTCTCCTGTACAATGTCATGAACCTCCGTCCATAATTCATCAGGTACTCTATCTATCAGATCTAGTCCCTTAAATCTATTTCTAACTTCCACTGTATAATCATAAGGGATTTGATTTAGGTCATATCTGAATGGTCTAGTGGTTTTCCCTACTTTCTTCAAGTTAAGCCTGAATTTGGCAATAAGGAGTTCATGATCCGAGCCACAGTCAGTTCCTGGTCTTGTTTTTGCTGACTGTATAGAGCTTCTCCATCTTTGGCTGCAAAGAATATAATCAAGCTGATTTTGGTACTGACCATTTTTGATGTCCATGTGTAGAGTCTTCTCTTGTGTTGTTGTAAGAGGGTGTTTGCTATGACCATCGTGTTCTCTTGGCAAAAGTCTGTTAGCATTTGACCTGCTTTTGTACTCCAAGGCCAAATTTGCCTGTTACTCCAGGTAGCTCGTGACTTCCTATTTTTGCTTTCCAGTCCCCTATAACAAAGAGGACATCTTTTTTGGGTGTTAGTTCTATAAGGTCTGGTAGGTCTTCTTAGAACCATTCAACTTCAGCTTCTTCAGGATTACTAGTTGGGGCATAGACTTGGATTACTGTGATATTGAATGGTTTGCCTTGGAAACAAACAGAGATCATTCTCTTATTTTTGAGATTGCATCCAAGTACTGCATTTTGGACTCTTTTGTTGACTATGATGGCTACTGCATTTCATCTAAGGGATTGTTGCCCACAGTAGTAGATATAATGGTCATTTGAGTTAAATTCACCCATTCCAGTCCATTTTAGTTCTCTGATTCCTAGAATGTCGACGTTCACTCATGCCATCTCCTGATTGACCACTTCCAATTTGCTTTGATTCCTGGGCCTAACATTCCAGGTTCCTATGCAATATTGCTCTTTACAGCATCAGATTTACTTCCATCACCCATCACATCCACAGTGTTTTTTCTTTGGCTCTGTCTCCTTGTTCTTTCTGGAGTTATTTCTCCACTGATCTCCAGCAGCGTATTGGTCATCTACTGATCTGAGGAGTTCATCTTTCAGTATCACACCTTGTTGCCTTTTCATACTGTTCGTGGGGTTCTCAAGGCAAGAATACTGAAGTAGTTTGCATTCCCTTCTCCAGTGGACCACGTTTTGTCAGAACTCTCTGCCATGACCTGTCTGTCTTGGACGGCCCTACATGGCATGGCTCATAGTTTCACTGAGGCAGACAAGGTTGTGGTCCATGTGATCAGTTTGGTTAGTTTTCTGTGATTGAGGTTTCATTCTGTCTGCCCTCTGATGGATAAGGATAAGAGGTTTATGGAAGCTTCCTGATGGTCCTAAAGACTGGTCAATGTACTCTCTGTAACCATATGCATAGTTCCCTTAAAATTTGATTTGCTGATGTCCTCAGTTGTGACTGACTTTTTGTGACCCCATGCACTATAGTCCGCCAGGTTCCTCTATCCATGGAATTTTCCAAGCAAGAATACTGGAGTGAGTTGCATTTCCTTCTCCAAAATTTGATTAGATTTTATATAATTTATATATAGTAAATTGGAATTAGTTTTATAATAGAAATTAGTTCTATTAGTTCTATAACTTTTGACAAATGTATATAGTCATGTAACCACCACCATAATCAAGATATAGAATAATTTAATTAGTCCAAAAAGTGCCCTTAGATACCTTTGCAATCAATTCCCTTCTCCAACTCCAGCCTAGACAACTAGTGATCTTTTTTATCTTCCTATAATTCTGTATTTCCCAAGCACCATGTAAATGGAGTCATAAGTTTTACAGTCTGGCTTCTTTTCATGAGCATGATGCTTCTGAGATTCAGTCATATTGCTGTGTGTATTACCAGCTTGTTCCCATTTATACCTGAGCCAACATTCCATTGCATATGGAAGTACCACAATTTGCTTATCTATTCCAGATGATGGACGTTTACATTGTGACCAATTTGAAGTATTTATAAATGAAGCTGTTACAAATATTCATGTATAGGTTTTTCACACATATTTATTAATATCTCTCAAGTGATTATTATAAGAGTGGGTCCATGAAGAATTATTGAGTGTATAGATGTATTATTTTTG
Organism: Ovis canadensis; assembly: GCF_042477335.2. Taxonomy (NCBI): domain Eukaryota; kingdom Metazoa; phylum Chordata; class Mammalia; order Artiodactyla; family Bovidae; genus Ovis; species Ovis canadensis. The sequence goes on from NC_091249.1 coordinate 77,646,549, forward strand.
CTGGGGAGATGGTTCATAGTTTTTGTCATACTCCCCAAATGGTCAGGGTTTACAAAAGGTTAAGAGCCACTGATCTTTGAAAAACAATAGATATATGTGTATGTATCATTGAATCAGTTTGCTGTATACCAGAAAGTAACACAACACTGTAAACCAACTATGTTTAGTCACTTCAGTCGTGTCTGACTCTGTGATCCTATGGACTGTAGCACACCAGGCTCCTCTGTCCATGGGATTCTCCAGGCAAGGACACCGGAGTGTGTCACCATTTCCTCCTCCAAGGGATCTTCCCAACCCAGGGATTGAACCGAATTCTCCTGCACTTCCTGCACTACAGGCAGATTCGTTACCCCTGAGCCACCAGAGAAGCCTAACATAGTTTGTATTTCAACATAATTTTTTTTTTTTATAACTGAGGTATAGTTGCTTTATAACACTATATTAGTTTCTACCGACAGTAAAGTTTATCAGCTATATGTATACAAATATCTGCTTTCTCTTGGACCTCCCTCGCACTTTCCCCATCCCCAACCCATCCATCTAGGTCACCACAGAGCACAGATCTGAGCTCCCTGAAAATGATTATGGAAGGAAAAAAAAAAAAAAAGAACAACTGATGCCATTGCTGCTTCCTTTTATGTGTGGAGTTCCTTAAGCTCAGTGAGCTGACTTCTCAAATGGAATATTAACAAATTGAGATGCAGCCTAGCTTAATGAAATAGACATTGGATTAGATTTGAGGTGCTATCCCACCGTAGTCTAGTCTTTCACTGTGTGACACTGTCAGTCCTCTTTCCTTTTCCAGGACCTCAGTGTGTCCTGGAAGCTAAGCTCCATTTCTCCATCCTATGTTTACCAGGCAACATAATGCAAAGTTCTTGCCTGGGCTCCTGCCCCTTTGGAGTTCTAAGCTAAGACACTCCAAGGATCCATCATTCAGATTTTCCCTGCTTCTTGCAGAGGCCCAATCACAGAGCACGAAAGTTTCTATCCACTTGCACTCATTGTTGTTCATTATTGCCTATACCTGAGAGGATGCACCCCAAGAAAAATGTTTATCAAGGTGCAGCAAACAAGAAGGTGGAGGGGTGACCAGATTTCCAATCCCAGAAATTGCTAAAAGAAGCTCAATAGAGATGGGGAAATCACTGTCATTTCCCTTGCTTAAAATATTGAGTGGCTTTCCAAAGGCCTTGGGACAAAGACCCAAAACCTTCACAACATGCATAAGACCTACCCTTTGCCTGCCTCTCTAATGCCCCTCCGTCCTGCCTCACCTGCAGTACCCTCCAATGACTCTCCCCCACCAATGGTTTGAAAGATACCATGAAGACTTTGAGCATAAGCTGTGAGCTTTTGGCTTTGAGGCTCTCCAACATTTAGCTGGACAAAGACATACCATTTAGTAGTGTTCTGAAGATGCTCCATGTAAGGAATTAAGCCAGAGCAGCAGAATAATAAAGGCCTGCATATGTGGAGGAGACAGAGTAACGAGGCCAATTCTCAGGCAGCAACTGTCTCAGCAAAGCAATAAAGATGAACTTAACACCAAGGAACAGGGACTTTTCTTTTCTTGGTTGGTATCTGCGTTTATATAACTCTTTTCTTCTCAATTATACAGGTGTCTCCATAATACACATCTTGAGGATAGCCTTAGAATAGTAGAAGATTCTTCATGTGGTCTTGATTTATCCAGTTGGCAACTTGGGAGGGGGGTGGCGGGGATCAGGGGTCCGCTAAGACATCAGATCCTGCCCCCCCAAGCAGCTTTTTCAGGTGGAAATCATGAAAGCTACCCATCACTCTAGTGTCTTCTCTGCATTCAGCATCTTGCTAAGTGTTATATCCACTGCCTTACAAAATCATTATGATAAAATTAACACCATTCATATTTTACAGATAAGAAAACTGAGAATTACACTAAGATAGTTCCTTGACAAAGGTCATGAAGCTACAAACTTGTAGAGCCTGCATTCAGCTCAAATGTCCATGATGCCAAAGCCAATCCATGTAACTGCCCATTATCACGAGGAAAATCAAGTTCATTCCTTGATCTTATTAGGCTTCCATTTCCTCTGTAAATGGGATAACTAAGTTCACAGGCTTCCAACATTTACAGAAACTAAAGATAATTAATGTAAAGTACGTATTTATCATAATGCCTGGCACAGTGAAATTCTCAATATAGTCTAGATGCTATTATTCTTATCCTCACTATCATCATTATTGTTTGCCAAAAGAGAGCCATATGCAGAGTATCATAGTGGTTGAAAGAAAAGGCAAACACTTTCACCAACAGGACAGTCCAGGTGTGCGAGGATAGGGGTAAGGCTCATAAAAATTCAAACTTGACCTCCAAAGGAGAATGTATAGGTAAGGGATTTGGACTCCAAAGGACCAATATAAGAAACAGCAGCTCAGTGCTCTGTGATGGCCTAGAGGGCTGGGATGGGGTTAGGGGTAGGAGGGAGGCCCAAGAGGAAGGGGATATATGTATACTCAGAGCCGATTCATGTGTTGTACAGCAGAAACGAACACAACATCGTTAAGCAATTATCCTCCAATTAAAAATGAATTTTAAACAAAAGAAAGAAAATACATCGAGTACTCATACAGCTCAGTCTTCAAAAAACAAAAGCCTGAAAGAGTGGCACTGATATATATATACTACAATATGTAAAATAGCTAGCTAGTGGGAACCTGTTGCATGACACAGGGGGCTCAGCCTAGTGCTCTGTAACAACCTAGAGGGGTGGGATAGGGTGGGAGGCAGGTTCAAGAGAAAGGGGAAATACATACATACATACATACATACATATATATATATATATATATACCTATGGCAGATTCATGTTGAGGTTTGACAGAAAACATCAAAATTCTGTAAAGCAATCATCCTTCAATTTTTTAAAAAGAGAAAGGGGATATATATACATACACACAAACACACAACTATAGTTGATTCATGTTGTTGTATGACAGAAACCAAGACAACATTGTAAGGCAATTATCCTCCAATTAAAAAAATTTTTTTAAATAAACCTAAGTCTAAGTTTAATGCCAACAATGTGTGTAAAAAAAAAAAAAAAGAAACATGAGGAACTTCCCTGGGGCGGGGTGGGGGCATGCAGTGGCTAAGATTTTGCACTCCCAATGTAGGGGGCCCAGGTTTGATCCCTGGTCAGGGAACTAGATTTCTCATTCCACACAGAAGATCAAAGATTCCATGTGCCAACCAGAACAATCAAATAAATAAATAAATAAATAATGTTTAAAAAATCTCTTTCTAATGAAAATAGGAAACAGGAGTGAAAGCATACAGATAATATGAAAAAACTAGTGATCACTAAAAATGGTGAATAGGCCATTTTGGCTGATTGATACCTAGAAAAATGCAGAGAAGGCAGACAGATGCTTTGGGGTGAGAATTTGGTGAACTGAGTTGAGCAGAGGCATGGTTTTATAGGAAGAGAGGAAACACTAGGCAGTTATGAGCAGGGGAGCAGCAGAAGATCCTGAGAAGATCCTGGGAAGATTCTGCTGGCCATCTCTACCACTGTGGCTGGGATACATATAAGGGAGTCATAGGAGACAAATAAGACTTGGGAAGGACCAGTTCATGATAAGTCTGACTCAATACAACACTGCATATCAGCAGTCCCGAACCTATTGGGCACCAGCAACCAGAAGACAATTTTTCCACAGATGGGGTCAGGGGTGTAGTTTGGGGATGATTCTTCAAGGAACATGCAACCTAGACCTCTTACATGCACAGTCCACAGTAGGGTTCTCACTTCTATGAGAATCTAATGCCCTCACTGATCTGACAAGAGGTGGAGCTTAGGTGGTAATGTGAGCGATGCTGAGCACTTGCAAATACAGATAAAGCCTTGCTTGCTCACCCACCGCTCACCTGTGCAGCTAGTTCCTCACAGACCAATGGTCTGTGGCCCCCAAGGGCTGGGGTCCCCTGCTGTATACAATCAGCAAGACCTCTCTGGGCTTTAGAAGGGCATGGAGAATTAGAGATCTCCGTACCAGCCTTGTGAAATGCCCAAGACTTAACAGGCCTTACAAGGTGCATTTTTAACAAGTCATGCTATTTTAAAAACAGTCCCTTCCTTTGCAGTGTTAATATGCAATTCATGCATGTCTTTCAAGTCCATCAGATTCTCAGGACAACCCTGTGATGAAATGAGGGAAATATTTTGACTTGTGAGCTTACTGAAGTCAAAGATTGTATGTGTGTGATTGCTTGACTTTTGTATACTTGAGTGTGAGTGAGTGAACATCCACTGGACTCAAGCAATCAAAGTGAGGAGGCAGGATGAAACAATCTCAAGGTGTCTGGCTGGTAACACATATGACTGAGACTTGAACCCAGGACTTTTCATCTCTCCCAATGTCATTATCGTCATACATATCCATTTACATTTCCTTAAAGAGGTGCTTTCTGGAGGTATATACAATTGAATGACTTGGAATCCTGCTTGCTTTTTTTTTCCCCCCCTTCCTAAAAGCAATGCTTTGCCTGTTCCCTTTAAAGTCAGTCACAGAGGGAGTACTGGCTTTATGCCCTCTGAGAGCCGATTTTCCAGCCCCTGCTCTGATTCTGATGCGAGATAATGGAGCTTAGCCTTCAAAGATATGAAAGGTACCAATTGTTTTGTTCTCCAAGCACTCAGAAGCAGCTGTTGTTTTTTATTTCCCCTTACAAAGCTTTCTTTTCCTTACAGCAAGGAGGGTGAAGGATAGAAGGTAAAAGGAGGAAGTCAGGTTCATCTATGCCCCGAGGTCTTGAATAGTTAGGGAAAAAATGAAATAACACAAAACCCTAACTTCTCATTGTTCTCTGCTGCTTCTACCTCCTGCTGTCAGTCTACTCTTTCCATCAAATATGTACAATATTGGCTGTGGAAAAGATTTTAAAAAATTCTCTTTTGATTGGGATGTGCAGTCAGTCCATCTTGAAGAAGAAACGTGGCATCAAAGAGGTTCGTTGTCGATCTCACTCCATTCTTCCCTTCCTCTCCCCTTCAGGGGGAACAAAAAGCCAGGGTTGCAAAACGACTCTTTCATCTCAAATTGTTCGCCTTCCATTATTTTCTTGGATCTCAGGGAATTTTAAAAGAGCAGATATTCTATACATAGCATTATTGAAGACACTAAATGCTAATTAATAAGATTTTATATTTGTAGTATGCAAAGTACACTCCTTTTACAGATAGAAGCTTATGCTGCTAGGTTTTAAACAAGAACATGGAGGAGCTATTTTGTGTATGTATGTAAATTGTGTCTGCTTGTTGAACGGTGTGCCCAGATCAAGGTGTAAAGAAAAAGTGAAAGCGTCAGAGCTCAGTCATTTTCTGACTCTTTGCAACACCATGGACTGTAGCCCACCAGGTTCCTCTGTCAATGGAATTCTCCAGCGAGAATACTAGAGTGGGTTGTCATTCCCTTCTCCGGGGGATCGCCCCAGTGCAAGGATTAACCTGGGTCTCCTCTGCTGCAGGCAAATTCTTGACTATCTGAGCCACTAGGGAAGCCCTATCAGTGACCTCTGAATAATTTATGGTCCTCATGGTGGTTGGTCAGCTTTGCCAACACTCAAAGACAGTAAGGTTCAAGGTGCCTGCATCACAACAACTGAATCCTTGAGAAAATGCCCTAAACATAGTTGTTGCACTGGTATCTATCTGCCAGGATAAATATCCAGTCATGTGGACTGGACCTTGGAGTCTTCAAACAATGCAGACTTTTCTAATAGGGAAGTCTTCATGGGAACCCAATTCTGATTAGAGGTATTTTTGTTTTGTATTTTGTCATCATGATTAGGAGCATGGGGTTGGGATCCAGACAGATTTTATGTATTAGTTACCTATACAGTAGCATAACAAACTACCCTAAAGTGTAGTAGATTATTACAATAATATTTATTATCACTTATGGTTCTGTGGGTTAGGCATTCAAACAGAACACAATGGAGACGGCTTGTCTCTGTTTCATACTGTCTGACATCTCAGCTGGAAGACTTGAAAACTGAAGGTTCCAAACAGGAAAAGGAGTACGTCAAGGCCGTATATTGTCACCCTGTTTATTTAACTTATATGCAGAGTACATCATGAGAAATGCTGGGCTGGAAGAAGCACAAGCTGGAATCAAGATTGCCGGGAGAAATATCAATAGCCTCAGATATGCAGATGACACCTTATGGCAGAAAGTGAAGAGGAGCTAAAAAGCCTCTTGATGAAAGTGAAAGAGGAGTGGAAAAGTTGGCTTAAAGCTCAACATTCAGAAAACGAAGATCATGGCATCTGGTCCCATCACTCCATGGGAAATAGATGGGGAAACAGTGGAAACTGTCAGACTTTATTTTCTTGGGCTCCAAAATCACTGCAGATGGTAACTGCAGCCATGAAATTAAAAGACGCTTACTCCTTGGAAGAAAAGTTATGACCAACCTAGATAGCCTATTAAAAATCAGAGACATTACTTTGCCAACAAAGGTCTGTCTAGTCAAGGCTATGGTTTTTCCAGTAGTCATGTATGGATGTGAGAGTTGGACTGTGAAGAAAGCTGAGTGCCGAAGAATTGATGCTTTTGAACTGTGGTGCTGGAGAAGACTCTTGAGAGTTCCTTGGACTGCAAGGAGATCCAACCAGTCCATTCTAAAGGAGATCAGTCCTGGGATTTCTTTGGAAGGACTGATGCTAAAGCTGAAACTCCAGTACTTTGGCCACCTCATGCGAAGAGTTGACTCATTGGAGAAGACTTAGATGCTGGGAGGGATTGGGGGCAGGAGGAGAAGGGGACGACAGAGGATGAGATGGCTGGCTGGCATCACGGACTCAATGGACATGAGTCGGAGTGAACTCCGGGAGTTGGTGATGGACAGGGAGGCCTGGTGTGCTGCGATTCATGGCATCACAAAGAGTCGGACATGACTGAGTGACTGAACTGGACTGAACTGATGTAATAATAAATTTAAAAATAAATCATCCAACCAACAGCCTTGCCCTTGTTCTAGGCTCACAACTACTGCCAAACTAACATTACCTGAGTTCCTCCTTTGCCTAAGCACTTTCACACTTAATGCTCTCAACATCTTGATGAACCCAGTGTTACAATTTTCACTCCCTTTTCTGAATCAGAACTTCGAGGATATGTAACCTTCCCAGGATTCCACTCTTAAGTGCTGAGAAAGTTTGTTTTTAAAGATGTAGAGCCATTGTGCATTCTCAGACACTCACCTACTTTAGTCTCTGAGTACTTTAGTGGTAACCCTATCTAATACTCATAGTCACATAAGTGTTTTGACTGACAGGTTAAGAAATTTCTATCACATGATCTAATTTAACCTTTTTTTTCTGCCAGCAGACTTGCCTTTGATTTCTCATGTCATTATTTTTCAAAGCAATTCCCAATTAAAAAAAAAAAATCTACATTAAAGGATTTTCCTGGTGGGCCAGTGGTTATGACTCTGAGCTTCTACTGCAGAGGATGTGGGTTCAATCTTTGGTCAAGGAACTAAGATCTCACATGCTAAGCACTGTGGCAAAAAAAAAAAAAAAAAAAAAACTACAGTAAACAAGGAAGGGTACTTCAACAGATCTATATTTCTAAGCAATTGCCTCCTCTCCCAAAATAGTAAACCAGCAAAATCACTCTATTCAAGTAGGAATAAAAGTTCTCTCCATTTCCGTTTCTATGGTTGTCTTTTTTTCTTTTAAAAGCTTTATTAAGACATAAGTCACATATAATACAATTCACCACTTAACATCCTGAGTTCAGTCTTTTAGCATATCCACAAATGTGTGCATCCATCATCACAATCTGATTTTAGAACATTTCCCTCCAAAAAAAATAGTAGTTCTGCACCCATTAGTTGTCACTCTGCACTGCCTCCCCAGTTGCCAGTCCTAGGCAAACACAAATCTACATTCTGTGTCTATAGATTTGCCTATCCTGGACATTTCATATCAACAGAATCATACAATATGTGCTTTTTTCTGACTGACTCTTTTCACTGAGCATATTTTCCAGATTTATCCATGATGTAGCATGTATTAGTACTTCATTCCTTTTGTGGGTCAAAAACTATTCTAGTGTATGGATGTATCACATTTATTCATCTCTCCATTGATGGGCATTGGCTATTTCCCTTTTGGGGGCTATTATAACTCATGAAGCTATGAACAAGCTGTACAAGTTGTTATCTGGGCACATGTTTTCATTTTCCTTGGGTAGTAGTGGAATCACTATATTATACAGTAACTCTATGCTTAACTTCTTTAGGAACTGAAAAACTGGTCCCAAAGTGGCCGCACTATTTTACATTCCCACCAGCAATACAAGAGGGCTTCAATTTCTCTACATCCTCACTAACACTTGCTATTGTCTGTCTTTTGGGCTCTAGTCATTCTTGTGGGTGTGAAATGGTATCCCACTGTGGGTTTGATTTGCATATTCTTAATGATTAATGGAGTTGCACATCTTCTTATGTGCTTTGTAGCTATCTGCATATCTTCTTTGGAGAAATGTCAATGCAAATCCCATGCATATTTTTAAAATGCTTACTTGTCTTTTTATTGTTAAATTATCTGAGGTCTTTATAGATTCCTGAAACAAATCCCTTATTAGATACATGTTTGCAAATACTTTCCTCCACTCTGTCTTTTCTTGGTGGTATCATTTACTCCACAATATGTTCTTTGATCATTTATGTTGATGTCCTTTGGTCATTTATGCATCTGTTTCATTTTATGTTGCTTCTGTTTTCATCCCTTCCTTCCTTTCTTCATTCATTGAGTACCTACTATGTGTCAGGAATTGTTCCAGGCAGTGGGGCTACATTAGTGTACAAGGTAGGACAATGTGCCTGCTATCATGAAACTATTTTTCTAGTCAGAGGAAATAGATGATACCTTAAATAAATAAATACATTAAATAATTTTAGATAATAGTGAATATTTGGATGTTCAAAGTTCCCTGACCAGGGATCAAACCCAGGTCCCCTGCAGTGGAAGTGTGGAGTTTCAACCATTGGACCACCAGGGAAGCCCCAGTAGTGAATATTTTTAAGAAAACAAAGTGAGGTATAGGGTAGAAAGTTTTTATGGGGCAAGTGTCAGAAGTGGGGTGCAGCTTTAGATAAATTAACCCTGTTTGCATTTCAGGCCAGATAATTCTTTGTTTTAAGGGGTGAGGGGGGCTGTCCTGTGCAATTACAGATTCTCCTGCAGCACCCCTGGCCTCTACCCACTAGTCACCAGTAACACTGCCTGACCCAGCTGTAACAAGCAAAAATTTCTCTAAACACTGCCTGATGTTCCCTGGGAGACAGTCACCCTTGGTTGAGAACCACTGAGGATGATGGTTGAGGATGGCATTTCTCAATGGGAACCCAGGGAAAGGAGTTGAATTTATGCGAAGCTGTAAGGAAAAGCCATTCAAAACAGATTGTAGATCAAGTTCAAAAGTCTGAAGATGGGTGTGTGTTTGTCTGTTTGACAAAACAAAACTAGGCTTTGAGTTAGAGTGGAGTGAATAAAGAGGATTGGTAGAATATAAAATCTGAGAGGTGGGCTGGGGCCAGGTTATGATGAACCTAGCAGACAGTGATTAGGAATCTGGGATTCATTCCAAGCATGATCGAAAGGCAACCCGTTAGGGATGGTGTCTTATTCCATTCAGGCTACCTATAGTAAAAACACCATAGACTGAGTGGATTAAATAACAATTGTTTTACTTCTCATAGTTCTGGAGGCTGAGAAACCCAAAACCAAAGCACCAGCAGCTTCAAGTCTGGTGAGAGTCCACTTTCTGATTCATAAATGGCTGTGTTCTGTTTCATCATAAGTTGTAAGGTAGATGATTCTCTGAGGCTTCTTTCATAAGGGCACTAATCATTCACAAGGGCTCCACCCTCATGACCTAATTGTCCCCAGATGCCCCACCTTCAAATACCTCACATTAGGGATTAGGTCTCAACATATGAATGTGGAGGGACAAAAACATTCAGCCTGTATCATTCTGCCCCTGCCTACCCCTCAATTCATTCTATCCCAACATCCCTAAAAGTCTTAATTCATTCCAGCATCAAAAGTCCAAAGTCCAAAGTCTCATCTAAATATGTAAAACTGATATGGAAGTTTGTGTGCTAAATCACTTCAGTCATGTCCGACTCTGTGACCCTTTGGACTGTTGTCCACCAGGCTCCTCTGTCCATGGGGATTCTCCAGACAAGGATACTAGAGTGGGTTGCCATGCCATTCTCTAGAGGATCTTCCCAACCCATGGACTGACGTCTCCTGCATTGGCAGGAGGGTTCTTTATCACTAGTGCCACCTGACAAAGTACTATTCATCCTGAAGCAAATTCCTCTCCACCAATGAACCAATGAAACCAAACAAGAGTTTCCAAAATACAGCGGTAAGACAGATAGAAGAAAGGCCTTACCATCCAAAATGGAGAAAACAAGAAAGCAGTAATGAGAATGGGTCCCAGGTAAATCCAAAATGTAATGGGGAAAACAACACTAAACTGTAAGGCTCCAGAATAACCCTCTTTGTCTTAATGATCTACTTGCCAGGCCCACTGGGATGGCAACCTCGCTCCCATGGCTCAATGGGATGGCCCTGCAGCATCTCTCTGTTGGCATCCCATACTGGTGGCTCTTGTGAGCTTGACTCCTATGCCAGCAGCTCTCCAGGTTGAAGTCATGCGCCTCTGATTCTGCCAGTGGCCCATCCTTTGAAATCTAGGTGGAGGCAGTCTCATCCCCATGGATCTGCTAGGCACGGCCCATTCCACAGCTCTCTGCAAGGGCCCCAACCCCAAGGCATGGAAGGGGCATCCTGGTCCACTTAAACAGGACAGGAGGTCCCACTCCTTTGAAACCCTATGCACCCCCTCCCCATGCTCTTGCTCTCTGGGCCTATGATCGGAATGGCAGCCTTGATGGTTTCTGAACCACCTGTTCATTCTCCTGTTGTCTGGGAGAATAGCTTCCAGCTTCCACTGAGTGGGCTGACCCATACTAATCTCCTTATTAAACCATCACTTGGCCATACTTATAGTGTTCCCTTTTTTTTGCAATATAAATGGACTGAGAATTTTTCAAATCTTCAAGTGCCAATTCTTTTTTACGTAATGAGTCCCCTCTTAAATCATTTCTCTCCTCTGGTATTTTACTATAAGCAATCAGGAGGAGCCAAGCCACACCCTTCAACACTTTCCTTAGAAAACGCTTCAGCTAAATATCCAGTTTCATTGCTGGCAAGTTCTACATTCCACAAAACACTAGAACAGTAACATAATTCAGCCAAATTCCTTGACACCTTTTCTCTAGTTTCCAGCAACACCTTCCTTATTTTTTTCAGAGACTTTATCAGAAGGAACTTTACCATCCATTTTTCTACCAACATCCTGTTCATGATTACTCAGGTATTCTCTAAGAAGACGGAGACTTTCTCTACACCCCTTCTTTTCTCTCTCCAAATTCTAACTAGAATCACTTTTAACAATCCATTCTTAGCAATACAGACTTTTTCAAGCATACACCTCAACAGTCTTCCAGCCCCGCTACCCATGACCCAGTTCCAAAGCCATTTCAGCATTTTTAGATATTTGTTACAGCAACATCCCTACATCTCAGCACCGATGTCTGACCTGGTCCATTCAGCCTGCTATAACAAAACTACTTGAGACTGAGTGACTTCACATTTATTTCTCACAGTTCTGAAGGTTGGGAAGTTCAAGGTCAAGGCACCAGCAGGTATGGTGTCTGTTGAGAGCTTGTTTCCTATTACATAGATGGCTATGTTTTCACTCTGTCCTCACATGGCAGAAGGGGCAAGGGAGTTCTCCTGGGTACCTATTAGAAGGGCAGTAATCCCTTCTCATGAGGGACTCCACTCTCATGACCCAATCACTTTCCAAAGGCCCCACCTCCAAATACCATCACATTGGAGAACAGGTTTCAGCACAGGAATTTTGAGAGGGCACAAGCAGGCAGCACTTGGCCAGTGCTCTTAAATACAGGAACCGAGCAGCAGATTTGGTTTTTGTCTCATGTTTTCTTGCTCAAGGACCTAAAATTAGTGATAGAGCTAACAGTCATGTTTCCTGACTCTTAGCCTAGAGGTCCTCTCTCTCTCTTTTTTTTTTTTTTTTTTTTAGCTTTTCCTTTTATCTATTCTTTGGCTGCACTGTGGCCATGTGGGATCTTAGTTCCTTGACCAGGGATTGAACTCACACCCCATATACTGGAAGCACAGAGTCTTAACCACTGGACCACCAGGGAAGTCCCTTGTCCTTCCATTAAACAAGGGAAACTAAGCAGTTCTCACCTATTAACTCTTGTGAAGATTACACATGACCATTAATATAACTAGCCATTCCCTCAGTCCACCTTATTTAAGAAGTCCCAACATGGTTGTTGACATTGGTATGAAGATCAAAGAAAAGAAACTCTAGTCTATTGCTAATTACAGTTCACAGACTAGCGGCATCACTGTCACCAGGGAACTTGTTAAAATGCAGAATCCTGGGCTCCAACTCAAACCTACTAGATTAAAATCTATTTTAACAAAGTCCCATGCGAGTTGTATGCATGTTAAAGCTTGAGAAGCACTGATCTATTTATCAAATTATCATCAGAAGCAGTTTCATAATTCAGATGGTTTTTGATGGGCTTTCCCTGAGTCAGAAGATTAATGATATCACCAAGTTTTTATTGTAACACCATCCTGATTCCTTTGTTTTCAGTAATTCTTCACTCACAAGGTCACAGGTTAAGCAGTTGTCCTTAATTAGGACATACACCCTTTCCTTTCCATTTCTGTGGCCACCACCTTTGTCGCCCGCTCTTCTCTGAACCTGGACTATTGCAGATCCAAACTCATCCTCCACCTCCTTTATACCCTTCCATTTGCCTAAAGCTCTCATTTGCAAATCTTGTCTGGCTTTTTCTTGACTTCAAGGCAAAATTCATATCCTAATGCTGGCTTTGAAGGCCATTCTATTCAAATCCCAAAACACTTTCCAGACAATCCATGGCATAGATGCTCTTCTGTCCATGGCTTTGTTCATCCTCTGGAATGCCCTTTCCCATCTTTTCTACTGTATTCAGGGCTCCGCTGAAATCCCACTTCTATCATGCATGTCACATCTACCCAGGTTTCTGTTGCCTCCCCCATGTTCTGAGGTCTTGTGGCACTTCAGCATTGTAATTTCAGGTAAAAGTCTATGTCTCACAACTAGATCATAAACTCATAGAGAACAGGTTGCATCTTTATCCCTCTTCCATATTCAGCATCTGACAAGGCACTAAGCACACAGTAGGTAATCAGTAAGTATTTTGCTTCCAAATCTGTTGAAGTTGTAGAGTAATGCCCAGAATTACAAGCACATCATTCCTACTAAATTTTTTCCTCTAAGGGTTCATAGTACAGTTTAGTAATTATGCAAACAGCATTGTTTATAAAATCAGCCATGGGTAGGCAGCCTCTGATCAGCAAGGCGGTAGGCATTGGAGACAGTCCAGAATTTCAAGCCAAATAAAAGCTGTGAATGTTTATTTCAAGAGCCACTGTATTCTGTGGAGCAAAGCTCTATTCTTGGTGTCAGAACAACAGGTATCCTTTCCCACCTCCCCTCATGGCCCTCAAGGCCAGCTGCTCTGAGGGCTGTGTCAGGTGTGGAGCCCCAGTTGGACTGTCCCAGCTGAGCTGGTCAGCCAGATACAAAATGCTGGTAACATTAACCCTAACTTTGTATTTTGCTACAGTTTTGTGTCTGCTTAGCACTTGTCTCTTGAGGCTGTTGGCAACTGTGTTGGTTATTCACTTAGCTCAGCATATTATTAGCATTTTGTCCATCAGTATATGTGGGAGATTGGATCCAGGACTCCTGTAGATACCAAAATCCATGGATGCTCAAGTCCCTTATATAAAATGGGGTGGTACAGTAGAATCAGTTAGTTTTCCTATTCCTGGACATTGGACTGTAAAGAGCCCCATAAGGAGACACAACTACTGACAACCTTCATTGTGTATATACTAGCTCCTTTGAACCTCCTAAAACCAAAGCGATATAGGGGAAGTGCCACCATTCCCTTGTAATACCTAGGGACATGGAAGCACAGACAAGTGATCTAACTTGCCCAGGATCACAAGGTTTGTTCCGGAGCTGAGACTGGAGTTCCGGTTTCATGAATCCAGGGCTAAAATGCAGTTAATAGGCTCATTGCAGCCTTACAGGTTGACGGTAAGTAGACAAAGTTTGATATTTGAATCCAGATGGTCTATTTCAGGAGTCCACGCTCTTACGCAACTATCAACATGGCCCTATCCGATATTCCATGTTGATTCATTTAAAGAGAGATATTTGCCATTTCTGTTCTAAAACAGGTTTGCCATAATTGGGAGCAGCATCCTCTGTCTTTGAGGTTCACTGCCTCAAACACCTGTCTACTTTCCCTTCAGTTATCCCTTTAATAATGACGTTTAATTCTGATTATATCTGAGAAAGAAATAAGAAACTATTTAGATGCTAATTGACTAACATCTCAGTGAATCTACAGACTCGTGTATTTCCTATAAGAAGCCTCTGGAAATGGATTGTGCAGTTAACAGAGTTTTGCTGACCCACTAGTTTCTCAGTGGTTCGATGAATTTGAGTTTACAAAGCCAATTTATAGCAAAGGACATATGTGCTAAGGACAGTGTCTTACAGGCTAGGCTTTGGGTGGCAATTATTTTCTTGTGCATCATGGTAGGGATGCAGGATGAACCAATTATTCTGCCCACATCAAAGAAGGGAAATGAAGAGACAATGAGTATTCTAGGAAGTTCATGGTATGAAAGTAAACAGTTAAATGTCTGGTATCAGATTGTTTAGGAACAAATCACTGCTCTACTTCGTAGTAGCTTTGTGACCACTGGCCTCAATTTCTGAGCCTCAATTTCCTTATCTGCATAATGGGTGTCATAACGACAATTAACCCCACAAGGCTGAAATAATGACTAAATAAGAGGATAAATGTAAAATACCTGGCACTGCCCAGCATGCAGTGCTTCATAAAAATCAATCATCATTATGTTTACATATTAATTAAGAATTCCTACACTCAAATAAAATAAGAAGTAATCCTTATCCTTCAGAAACATTTATGGAGTGTTCTCCCAGGCCTGAAGGAGCAATCCCCTCAAATGTACTAATATCAAGAGTCATTTGGGGGTTTAATGGAGATAAGGAGAGAAATGAAAGATAGAAGTGGAAGTCAGCCTTTAATATTACATGATTTATACTACAGTCTCTCAGTCTCAGCACTGCTGACATTTTGTACTGGTTAAGTGTTCTAGGGGCTCTGCTTTTGGCCAAAGGATGCTCAGTAGCATCCCTGGTCTCTGATCATTATGAGATGCCAGTAGATCCCTCCTTCATCCACTCATGACAACCAAAACATCTCTGTAATACTTCCAAGTGCGCCCTAGAAGGCAAAAATACCCCCAGTGGAGAACCACTGATTACATACTACATTTGCCCATCATAGGGGCATGTATGGTCATGGGGTAGCCAGAGACAGACCAATTCAAAAGTGTGAATTGTTTTTTTCTGTAGAAGTGCAGACGGTAAGTATTTTCGGCTTTGTGTCTATCACAGCTACTCAATTCTGCCATTACAGCATGCAAGCGGCCACAGACAATGCATAAACAAATACGTTCAAATGAAATATCTTTTATAGACACTGAAATTTGAATAGTATATAATCTCCATGTGTCACTAAATATTCTTTTTTATTTTTTTCAACTACTTTAAGTTATAAAAAAAAAACATTTTTAGCTCACAGGTCATATAAAAACAGGTATTGGGGTGGATTTGTCTCATGGGTCGTTTTGCTGACCTGTATGTAAGGAGCACCTGAAGTCCTGGGATAAACATAGTACTTCTTCTGAAAGTATCAGACTAATTTTAAAAATTGGGAGAAAAAAATGTTTTATCAGAATAACTATTGCTATATTCTGGAGCAGAATCCAAACCCATATGCATTTTCAAGATAATACATATTTCAAAGTAATGTCTTGCTTCCCACGTGTTGCTTGGAACTATGCCTCCTGGAAGCCATCCCTGCCATTATTCTCCTCTGCTTTTAGGCTACTTAGGTGAAAAATTTGAGAAGTTGCCATTGTAGGAAGAAACTAACTCACATAAATATCTTTCGGGCTTTTCATAACTGATTGTTCTTGGGTGGGATCCAATAAGGCACCTAGAAATATTCTAAGTGCCCTGGTGGTTCTCTAATGTATTTCATCCAGAGACTGGTTGAGTAATATGTAACTGTCTAATCCAAGGTGGTTCCTATAAATCCTTTTTTGAAATTTTCAAGTGACTCCTCCATACACCTGGTATCTAGAGTCTACTCACTTCTCTTGTCAACTAAGTAGCCTGAGTATTACTCAGCATAGTGACTACTTAAGAGATTAACGAATGACCCAGGCTCCACCTTCAAGAGGCTGAAAATTTCTGGTAATATTAAAGTTGATTCGTGTGTGTGTGTGTGTGTGTGTGTGTGTGTGTGTTTAGTTGCTCAGCTGTGTCCGATTCTTTGCGACCTCATGGACTGTAGCCCGCCAAGCTCCCCTGTCCATGGGATTTTCCAGGCAAGAATACTGGAGTGGGTTGTCTTTTTCTTCTCCGGGGCATCTTCCTGACCCATGGATCAAACCCATATCTCATGCATTGGCAGGCAGGTTCTTTACCTCTAGTGCCACCTGGGAAGCACATTCATATGAAAGCAAAAGTGAAAGTCACTCAGTAGTGTCCGACTCTTTGCGACTCCATGAGCTATACAGTCCATGGAATTCTCCAGGCCAGAATACTGGAATAGGTAGCCATTCCCTTCTCCAGGGCATCTTCCCAACCCAGGGATCAAACCCAGGTCTCCCACATTGCAGGCGGATTCTTTACCAGCTGAGCCACCAGGGAAGCCCAAGAATACTGGAGTAGGGTAGCCTATCCCTTCTCCCGGGGATCTTCCCAAACCAGGAATCGAACTGGGGTCTCCTGAATTGCAGGCAGATTCTTTACCAGCTGAGCTACCAGGGAAGCCCGTATTCATACGAGATGATCCCATAAGAGGCTGTCATCAAAAATGATACAGTGGAAAAGAGCATTGGATTGGCAAGCAAGGGGCTTCTCTTTTAGCCTCTTCTATGCCTTTTATCCTGAATGGGAGAGTTACTTTTCTCTTCTGTCCAAAGTGCTTTTTTGAGAAGGATTCTGAGGCACCATTCAAGCTGAGCAGGAAGGAAAGCACCACAGTTGATTAGAGCTGTCTGCCACGGATGGGAACTCGGGGGGTGGCCGGCACAAACGCCAGGGTGTTGCCATACTTAGTTTCAACGATCTCTACGGTCGTTCCCTCCTAACTAGAAACATCTGCGGTTGTCCGCCTCAGATGGCATGGTTTCATGGTACTGATGGGATCCAAAGAAGACAGGACCACCATAGGATGCAAAGGTCAGGGGAAGATTCCGTGGCAGAGGTGAGAGGGCGGTGAGGCTGTTTATGCTCCCTCACAGCTGGGCTCCAGCAGAGTACATGTTGCCTGGCTTGGCTTTTGGTTGGCTGGAGACTGAGCGCCCACTGTTGTTGTGTTGGCACGGCAAGAGGGAGGCCTCCAGGAGCCCCCATGTCCCCGCCATTCTACTCCCTCGCGAAAGGGGACGTCTTCTTAACGAGCCTATCCCAGAGAGTCTGGCCTTTCAGACAAACAAATAAGCACCCACAGGAGATGCTCACAAGAGGCCTGGAGAAAAATAAGGCCCCTTTGAGTGACAGCCAAAAAAAAGGAGACCTAAGAGGTCTGAAGTTAGCAGCTAATGAGCACATCTCCTCCTTCATGCTTTCCTGCCTGGCCAGGACAGCTACCGTTGAGGATGCCAGGAATCTCCGTGTTGAATTCACACAGGAAGCAGCCTTTCTGGCCTCTGTCCCAGTACTGACTTTTATTTTGTTTTTTTTTATGTTGGGGGTAGGGGCTTGCCTGGAGGAAATAGGCAAGGTGAGAAGAAATCTAATTTTGACCTAAAGCAATATACTTACATATTTTTTCCTCTAATAATAATTAGAGAAATTAATTTCTCTAATAATTAGTATTCTCTAACTTATATATGTATGTTTTCTCTGATACATATATATGTAGATAAGCTGATAAATATGTATTAAATTAATACATATATACACATATATATGTATCAGTTTTCTCACTTGGGAAATGGGCATAAACCTCCTCCTAGAATTATTGGGAGGATCAAGTAGGAAACCACCTAACACAGCGCTGAGCATTCAGTCAGCATCTGATATATGGTAGCTGCAGTCATTAATAGCAGCAATAATATCATCATTTTCCTCTCTATGCATAGAAGTACACAGGAAAAATCTGGAGATGAGGGATCTGGTTCCAGTTCTGCCATGATCTCCCTATGAGATTTGTAGGTAAATCATCTCTCCTGTCAACTGAAGAGTGCTGGACTGGCATCTTGGTTCATTTAGTAAACATACTATGAAAACGTAAGTGCCAGACTCTGTCTCAGCTGCTAGATACCTAAAGGTGAATCAGAGGCAGTTGATATAACTCACGGGATTCCAGGCGTAACTAGGGAGACAGGTAATGCACATGACAGGATAATATGAGAATTACTATTACTATGGTGACATGTGCCAAGTGTTCTGGAGTCCAAGGCAAGAAATCAGCTAGACTAACATTCTGTCCCAATTCAAGCTTCCATGAGTATGTAACAGAAGCAAAGACGAGACAAGCTGAACAGCCATGGCCAGCAGAAGAACCCATCTGACTGGCAAGGGACCTAAAACCCAGGTCTTCTTCTTCTAGGACCTGAATTCTCCCCAAATACCAAGCTGTCTTAAAATAAAATCATTCAGGAAAAAGTGATGTGGGACTTCCCTGGTGATCCAGTGGAAGAAAGAAAAAGTGATGTGCAAAAAGGTGATAGTAACTGCGGTCTGGGAGCAGAACAGGAGACTTCAATTTGAGTTTCAGAACTGATATTGCGATAGCTTGATAACTTTGGGAAAGCTGTTGAATGTCTCTGAGACTCAGTTATTTCACCAGCAAGAAGGGCATGACTGTGATACCTGCTTCACCCTCTGCTATGGTGTGGAGAGAGGAGATTGTTTAAAGGCTTGGCAAACTGCAACTTATATCAATTCCAGTTTGTGGCGTTTCTATTGTTATCCTTAATAATAATAAAATGAAAAATATCCAGCTATGTTATAGAAAAAAATGCTCAATGGCCAGTAATTGAATTTGGGTGTCCAAAGAAGTAGGCAAGGGTTTTGTTCGTTTTTTCCCCAACAATCAATATCTTTTTTTCAAGAGAATAGGCTGAATGGCAAGCCTTTTTAATTCTGATAAAAGCCGTCTTGATGTTTATATCTTGGATATGTATGAGAAACAGAAGGAGGGAAGGAGGGACAGAGATTTTGGTTTCTCTCTAAAACTAATCAGGGAAATCGTTTCAAGGTAAGACTCTTGGGACCTGATCTCTGACTAATTGAAATTGCTATGGGCTGTTGTGATAGGAATCCCTGAAGGGGGTGACTGATTATCTAATGATGGAAAGAAAGATTAAACAATTGAAGTAAACAAAAGCCTTTGTGTGAGGGAAAACAAAGGAGAAATGATGTAGGAGAAATACAATATAGTTGGGAATGAGAGGAGAAAGGGATTCTAGTTCTTCGAGGTAGATGACCTTGTACAAATCTCTTCCCACTATTTGGTCTCAGTTTCCCTACAGTGGAACCTAGAGCTTGGTCTAGACAATCCCTAAGGTCCCTCTCAGGCTTGCCAGAGTATAAGATTTCTGCCTGCACAACACTGAAACACTGAAACACGGGGGGAGTGAGGGAGAGACTGGGAGGAAAGGGGTGGGGGAAGAGACAGGAGATCTGAAAGGGAAACAGACTCATAAAACTCATTGATTCAAATTAAAGGGAGAATTCATGTTGATTTAGAGCTGGCATTTTCAGGCTTCTACATCTCAAGGGGACTCTTATTTAATCTTGGGATGGTCTCTTGGGCCTTATCTTCCTCAGCTCAGTAGTGCTATGCCCAGAGCTCCCTTGGAAGTTGAGATGAAAGAGAGACAGACAGAGAGCCGTTTTAAAAAGGAGAATATACTTGAATCACCTGGGGAGCTGGCCCATACCCCAACCCCAAGTATAGGCTAAAAGACCATGAAAGCCTCAACCAGACGTTAAATATTGGTAGGCTACCTGCTTAACTCTTTATAGCCTGGTTTCCAGTCCCTAACAGATGATTTTGTGGAGGGAAATAAAACACAATTTGTACACTCTCTGTTCAGTAATGCTGTTTACCATTTTTAGGATGCACAGAGGGTAGAAAATTCAAGAGATCCACAATCCAGCACTCCAGATTTGGAAATTGACCCTTTGAGAATCTGGGAAGCCCAGAAGTTTGAGAAAAGTCATTGAACATCAGCAAACGGAGACCATTTAGAGAGCTTCCAAAATCTGTTGTGCCACTAATAAGAAACAGGGTCCTGGACAGGAGGCTCCAGGGCTTTGCCATAGCCACCTGGGAATCTCAGCACAGCTGGGACTAGAACTCGGAATGAGAACTGAACTCCAACACAGTATTACCAAGTTTCTCGTGACCTGGCTCCAATGACTGCACACCTTCCCAAGAAGCATAACGACACCAAGCTTTCTGGCTCGATGCAGAGTAATGTCAGAAACAAATTTAGGATTCTCCTTGAGCATGAGGGACATCAGGTACCTTAGATACACAGTTAGACAAAGGAATGTTGGATTTGTGCAGCTTTGGTGACTTGTATACAGCAGGTCTTAATATAAACCACTAGCACTAGGGGAAGAATTATATGTTCATCCAGACACCCAATTGCTGTTCCTGATTCAAATCAGGCCAACATCCTGATTCAGATACAGAGAGTTGTGCTGTCAAGAGAAATAGACTAGAAGTCTGAAGACCTACTTTTTTTTTTTTTTACTTTATTTTACAATACTGTATTGGTTTTGCCATACATCAACATGAATCTACCACGGGTGTACATGAGTTCCCAATCCTGAACCCCCAATCCCACCTCCCTCCCCATACCATCCAACCTGCCAACACTCACTAGTCACCTAACCTTGATACTCATTTAAATTCTGTGAGCCTCATTCTTCTCATCGTTAAGAGAGATGATGAGGACAGTATCTGCTGAGCAGAGTTAATTTGAACCAAATGAGAAGAAAAAAAGAAACCAAGAGGTATGGAATGAAGTATGAATTTCTAGGACCTATTTTATATACATTATAAGAATTTAGAGAGAGGAGGACAATCTATAAGAATCTTGAGGAGGTTAGAAAATGCTTCCTGGGAGAGATTAGGAAGCAGCAGAGTCTTCAACAACTGCATTGCATTTGCAAACTAGAAAGGAGGCAATAGCCTGAGCAAATGTCCCACTATACTTTCTTGGATGTTTCTTAATGCTTTGGACTCTGTACTTTCATTTTAAATAATGTTCCAATCCTTGACACCTCCTTTCAACACTGTTTTCTATATTACTTTCCTGAATTGATTCCCTGGGGAAGAATGGGGACTATTCATTGAAACAAGTCACATCACAGAAACTTTCCTTCCCTTTTATTGAACTTTTGTATAATATATTAATTGTCAAAAAAGTAAAGACTATATCCAAATAATTCCACAAGCAAGCAGCCACCTTACACTTTAATTATAGTATGTTCCCTCTCCTCCTTGCTCTCTGGTTGCTAAATTGTACTACTAATAATTATAACTCCTTCTATGTGTTCTAGACTTTACAGTTTGTAAGGAATGGTATTTATATCGCTACCTGTATCCCTCACAGTAAGCCCATAGAGCATTTTAGGTTGTCTGTACTTTAGAAAGGTCACTAGTAGTTGCCCAGGTTGCCTGATACATAGTCTCAATAAATAACAGATGGATGGATAGATGGTTGGAAGGATAGATGGGAGAGGAAGGGGACTGAATGGATAGCTTCTCCAAACACCCACCAAACTACCATTTTCCTCAATGATAATCCCAGATTCAGCAGAAATCCCAGAGCACAGAAGGCAGGCCTGCCCTGCAGCCATTTACCTGTGGCCCACCTTGGAGTCTGTCAAATGGGGATGGGCACTAGATCTGCCTGCTATAATTCTGTGATATAGGAAATCTAGTACATTTCCTGTGAAACAAAACGTTTAACAACCAAGGCTGTTTGTGCAAGAGACTATCCCCTTTAGCACAATGCATGATAGTGTACCTGTTGCTGCTGCTGCTAAGTCGCTTCAGTCATGTCTGACTCCATGCAACCCCACAGACGGCAGCCCACCAGGCTCCTTTGTCCCTGGGATTCTCCAGGCAAGAACACTGGAGTGGGTTGCTATTTCCTTCTCCAGTGCATGCATGCATGCTAAGCCACTTTAGTTGGGACTGACTCTGTGCAACCCCACGGACAGCAGCCCACCAGGCTCCTCTGCCCATGGGATTCTCCAGGCAAGAATACTGGAGTGGGGTCCCATTGCCTTCTCCAAGTATATCTGCAGTTTCCCTCATATAAGAAAAAGAGAATTCTTGCCGTTCCCAACCTGTGGCACAGAGTTGAGGGTAATGATGACTGGGTTGCAGGGATATCACGCTGAATAAAGAGGAGGAACAACAGACTGCAAATCAGTAGACCTGGGTTTGAGATCCAAAGTTTCTAAACATCATTCATTCTCTCATTCATTCATTACATATTGAGTTCCTCCTCTGTAGCAGGCTCTGCCAATCTCTGGGAACACAAACATGAATAAAAGGAACGAGGCACTTGGCTTCATGGACCTCAGTTCTAATGGGGTAAGACAGACAAAGAAAACACACACTAAACAAATAAATATCTAAATATTATACATGTAATCACGGGATGATGATATTTATGGCCTGTCTTAGAGGCTAAGAAGGGACAGAAAAATTTGAGGGAAAATTAGCTCTACAAAAAAATTGAGGGAAAATGCATTCAAGTCAGAGGAAACAGTTTGTGCAATGGTTCTGTGATAGGAAAAAGTTTAGTGGTAGAGTTTGAGGAACTGAGGGGCAACCAGGTAACTGGAGCGTTTTGAGCAAAGGAGCTAGCAATAGATTCCACTGGGAAGACAGAGGTGGGACCAAACAAGGCAGAGCAAGGGACCATGGAGAGAAGTTCAGGTTTTATTTCGTGTGTATGAGAAGCCACTGAAAGGTTCTAAGCAGAAGCAGCACATGATGTAATCTCTGTTTTAAGAATCTGACTTCAGCCCAATTACTCAGTATCTCTGACTTCCTTTATTCTCCTAAAAATGGAGTAAAAAAAAAAAAACACAAAAAACAATCAAAAAACTCCCATCACCGTGTCCTTCCAAGAGGTTGTTGAGGAATCATATATAATGTTCATCATAACACATGGCTCCAAGGAGAGTTGGATCAATGTTGAATTGATTTGAATTGTTCAATAACAATATGAATACACATTATAAGCCATAAAACATGTCACACATATGTAAGGTTTTATCAACATCATCATTTTCCCAAAGCCCAGACTCCTTCACAAGAACAGATAAGATAATCAGCTACAAATGCCTTGAAAATCCCATCCGCATAAAAAGCACTTTACATTTCTGTTCACTTGCTTATTAGAGTCAAGATTCAGTTTCTTTATTCCACAGCACCAGCTTCTCTATTTTTGACCTGGGACACATCAACTAGACTCAAGTTTGCTATTTAACCCTAAGAAACAAAAATATCCAGAGAGAATATGGTGGACAGGATTGGGATCCAGGTTAGCAAGTGTATGCCTAGAACTGGGCACTTTCTCGCCTCTCCTTCTGTAGCAGGTGGGAGCTTGTCCCCATCAGTCATAACTCCCCTATGAAGGACTTGTGAAGAATAATACCGACAATGATGATAATAACAAATGATTAGTAATGCATATATATATATATACACACACGTGTGTGTATATATAGCCCTTTGCTTCTTTTCTCAAAGCATTTTTTTCTATCTATTGTTTTAATTTAGCTCACACTCACACACAGAGGCAGAGTGGGAGTGTTCTAATTGGGGAAAGGGCCATGAAGCACTTAAGTGGTTTGCCTCAAGGTCGTATGTGAGTGATGGAAGAGGTGAAACCAGGTCACAGAGTCCCTAAATCCTGGACCAGCACAGTGTCAAGACCCCTCAGCTCCCCTGGGCGGCTTAGGAGAGAAAACTGAGATCCTAAATAAATAGGAATTAGAGCATTGTGAGACTTTACAGAACCTCTGATCCTACAGTCTAGCCCTCTTCCCCAGTTCTGCACACAGAGAAACAGGAACTCGAGCAGCAGCACACATGGGCAAGTAATCTTCCTACCACCTGCTCAAGTGCCTATTAAAGTTCCTGCCACCCTGCCTGTCAACCCCATGTATAAGCTGGGGGCTGCAGTGGCTGGGGAAGACAAAAGAAACCCCAGCAGTCTGTAGTTTGCTGCATGGCCAAAGAGGGGACAGGACTGGGAACAGCTCTTCAGTAAGCTGAGAGTTTTTTATTTTTTAAATTTCCACTGGGATATAATTGCTTTACAATGTTGTGTTAGTTTCTGCTGTACAGCAAAGTGAATTGGTTGTATGTGCTATTTGTAGAGACGTGGATGGACCTAGAGACTGTCACATGAAGACAGTTTTCTCTTTTAGATCCTAAGGAGGTCTCTGGGATCTTGGCGCTGAACTTGGGCCAGCCATGCATTTGCCCTAGGCCTCTCTTGCCCGCCTCTCTTGCTTTGAGAAAAATAGCAAGGGGCTATATACACACACACACACGTGTATGTGCGTGTGTGTGTGTGTGTGTGTGTGTGTGTTACTAATCATTTGTTATTATCATCATTGTCAGGGGTTTAGACAAAGTGAATCTTTGAGTTCTCTCCAACATTAGCATTACTTGATTCCACCATGTATGCACTGGATAGGATATATTTGACCATTTTGATTATACATTGAGTCCTTTGTAATGTAAAAGGCTCCTATATTTTGGCTCATGGAATGCACGATGTTTCCTTAGTTGCAGATATGGACATCCTCTATGGAAAAAGACAAATTTTCTATGATTTTCCTGGAACCACTTCCTTCTCCCAAACTCCTAACTTCACCTCCAGTAACTCAAGAGTTTTATCTGCCCTAGAACATTATCTCCAAAAGTTTTTGAGTTTTATCTGCCCTAGAACATTATCTCCAAAAGTTTATCAGTCAACAAAGTAGATGCATATTGAGGACTCAACATAACCACAGGCACTATGCAACCAGATAAGAGAAGCACAAATAAAGAATAGGAAAGGACCCAGCATTTAGTAAGTGCTCACTAAAAGCTGGTTTTTGCTACTATCATCATCATCGCCATCCATGTCACCACATCAGAACTGGTCATTTCCTAGAAGAGGTTGCTTTATCTCACCTGTCTCTCACAACAACTGAACAGAGGAGAAACTTTTATTCCCACATTTTACAGATGAGTTAAATGGCACAGAGGGAGATTGTGTAATTGGCCTGAGCTCACACAGCCAGTCCTCACACCCAGAAGGACTGGTTCATAGGAGGCATCTTTAAAGCAATGCACTTGCTGCACCGGCCTTCTATACAGCTTGGCAGCTAGACACATTATCTTGTCCAATTTGAGCCTAAAATGTGATGTAGCTCAGGGGCAGCCAAGTTCACTGGGATGGACATGAGTTTTGGGGCGGGGCCCTGATGTCCAGGTGTGAGCCTTCTGGTCTTGGCCTGCCCTGGGGCCAAGCTTCTCTGTGGGTTAAATGGCTAAAAATACCCAGCTCTTCTAGAAAGGACATGAGGGTCCAACAGGATCATGGATAAGAATGTACTTTGTATTTTGTAGCCTTCCACTCAGATGCATGTGTTCATCTCATTGATATTACAGTCTGGTCCCAGTTTCCAGGGGGTCAGCCACAGAGAAGCCAGCTCAGGCTGTGACATCTCATTAGAGACTGAAATTTGGATTCAGGGAGAGGAGAAGGGAGGGGGCGAGAGCTGCCCTCCGCTGACTAGGTTCCTACCGCTATCTGTATTCGGCACAGCTTGCTGGTACCTTGGCAGTGCAGCTTGGTAGGGCATCTCTGACTTTGATGTTGCGTGTGTCAACATCCTAATGGGTGGGGGCGGGGGGTGCACAGATGAGATCGAGTGTGAGTTTGGAGAGATGTCTCATGACAGGTTTTGCCTAAAGATGTTTCAACAGATAACTCTTTAGAAATAACAAAGGTAGTCTATGCATTTCACAGGGAACCCAGGGGCTTGGGTAGCCAGCCGCTCAGTTCGACGTTGGCATGCAGACAGCATCCTCCTCTCCTTTCCTTCCCCCGCTGCACATCTGCGAGAGATCATAGCTTGTCACTGCAGTACAGTACTGTGTTTAGTTACACTGACGTTCTGCCCACGTTGACAGCAATAATGGAAGGACAGGAGGCTGTTTCCTTCTAGAAAGTCCACATCGGAAAACCTTAGAAAGTCACTCCTTCTTAAAATGTAAATCAAATTGCCTTGTGCTGCTATTTAAAACTTCCCCCCTCTCCCCGCACCCCCCTCCCAGCTTTTCATCATGCTTAAAAGAAAATCCAGAAGCCTTCCATGACCCGGATGTTGAGCCTGATCTGACGTCTGATGACCTCTCTCACCTCACCTCTCAAATAGCACCCCCACCTCACTATGCAGGAGCCCCACTGGCCTTCTCTCTGTACCTCATGCACACTGAGCTTTCTCCTACTTTTAGGGGCTATGTGCCCAGAGTTCTTACTGCCTGCATTTCTCTTACCCCCAATTTTCCATGGTTGGCTCCTTCACATCCCAGGGTTCCAGTTTGTCTCAGAAGTCTCTACAGCCAGTACTTCCCGGACTTTCCTGTTTGGCCTCCGTTCCTCCCCAGATCTGTCCCCACCACATCACCTTACTATATCATCTTCCTAACACATAGCTACTCATCTACTTAGGGGTGGTCGTACTAGAAGATTAGTGCCTTAAGAGTAGAGATCGTCACTATTTTTCAAATATTTAGCATGTAAGAACAGAGGAGCTTTGACACAGAGTAGATGGGCACTGGATACACGTGTGATGGATTAAAAAGCCCCTCCTCCTAAAGACTGAGAAGGAAGAAGCAGAAAAGAGTGGCCTTCACTGCCCTGTTTTCCCTCTGAAGGTTTTAGGTTAGCACCTTTGGGCTAGGCTAGGACTTTGTCAAATTATAGGGATTCTGGGCGGGGTATTCATAGATTTCTGGGAAGTCAGCAGATGGGGATCAGGGTGTCTGGAGCTCTGTGAAAGTGTAGGCATACTTCTGGCAAGAATGTTTATGGCTTTTATCAGTTGCTCAGAGGGATCCCTGACTCACTGGTGGCTCTCATCAGCTTTTCCTTTTAAGTAGCTTAGGTTTGGAGGGATGTGAAGTGAGCCTAGGAAGAGGATGGACTGATGGTCTCAGCACCACCTTGAGGCTCTTCCTCTTTTTTCACTACTGGCAGGACTCCATTGTTCTGCCAAGAACATAGGGCAGCTTCCCCTTCTTAGCACCAAAGCAACTCTTTCCTAGTTCTTTGTTTCCATTGCGTATCTCGAGTGCCAGAAGCTAGAATCAGACTTCCACATGAATCAAACTTAAGAGTTGGGAAGGCACGTAATTCAATGTTTATGAGCCATGATGTTCACCAGATTTTTCGAGGGAGCTTTTTATAACCATGTGCTTCCACCAGTCCCTACCCTGACTTTTTTACTCAGTAAGATTAGAAACAAAATATATTCATTTCCTAGGGCTGGTGGAACTAAGTGCCACAAACAGGTGGCTTCAAAAAACAAGAATGTATTGTCTCACAATTCTGAAGGCTGGAAGTCTAAAATCAAGGTGTGGGTAGGGCCGTGCTGCCTCTAAAAACTGTAAATGAGAATCCTTCCTCTTCTCTTCCTAGCTGCCTGAGTTGCCATCGATCCTTGCCATTCATCAGCTCATAGAGGCTGAGCTTCAGTCTCTGTCTCCATCATCACACCGTGTTTTCCCTTCACGTTATCTCTTCTCAGAAGGACATCATCGTATAGGACTAAGGGCCCTCCCTACTCCACTGTGACCTCACCTAATTACATGGGAAATGAACCTATTTCCAAATAAAGTCACGTCCTGAGGTTCAGGTGGTTGGGACATGAGCATATGTTTTGAGAAGACACAATTCAACCCATGAAAAAGAATACTGGAATCTGTTATTTTAAAAAAAATCCCACCAATGATTCTTATTGAGAAACACTGCTCTTATCTATCCCTTCAGTGAACAGATGGGAAACTCAGGCCCAGGGAAGGGATGAGTCCAGACCCACACAGAGACTCAGTGACAATGTCACAGTAGGATGGCAGGTATCATCAATTCCCCCAGCATCTCTCCCAATAAGACAGACTGCCTTTTGGTCTTCAGACGTGGTGGTCCCCGCATTGATTTATGAAGATGAGCATTTAAGTGGGTATTTCCAGTTGCCCACAAGGCCTCATTTGCTTGCCCCATGCTTTCTATGGGAGCCTCAGTGGATCCGTTGGTCCTATCACCTGTCTTCATCACAAAGGGGAAGGTTTCAGGGCAAGGTGGTCCACCACAGCAGTCATGGACCCATATCCTGGGTTCCTCCCAGCTGTGCCTGTGTTGGTCCAAATTCTTGTGGTTACTGAATGGTATTTAGATGAGATGTGGGAAGACTTCCTTGCTCTTCTGTCACTTACTCAGAACACAACCATATGGTGTGTGTCAGCACGGTCCTTTCACTTGGGTTCTCATGTGGGTGGGTGCTTGGGAAAAGAAATTAACATCTGGAAAGACATCCTGAGCCTTGCACATAGCATTTGAGATATTACTCAGTGGAAACATTGGTTGTCATGCCCTATTTGTGTTCCATCCCACTGTATTTTTATGCTGGAAGTCTGCATGATCTGTGGATCCCCATCTAAACCAGTTCTTACAAAGCAGATGCATTTAAACTCACAGATCTCAGAGTAAGCAAACATAAAGTGTTTAATCTATTATTAATCAGCCAGTTGCCAAAATGATAGCACTCTCAGGGGGGAGGGGGAGAGTTGAGGAAGACATCAATATTTATGGCCTCGTTAGTGAATGCATATTTTCTTTCTCTCTCTTTCCCTTCTCCTCCACTCCTTAAGATGGGAAAAGAAATATGGAGCCTATTACACTTTATGCAATTGTACAGGCAGAAAGGGCTTCCCAGGTACTACTAGTGATAAAGAACCTGCCTACCAATGCAGGAGACTTAATAGATGTGGGTTTGAGCCCTGTGTCAAGAACCCCTGGAGGAGGACATGGCAACCCACTTCAGTGTTCTTGTCTGGAGAATGCCATGAACAGAGGAGCCTGGCAGGCTATCGGCCACAGGGTCGCAAAAAGTTGGATATGGCTGAAGCGACTAAGCATGCATGCATGCGACGCATGCACAGGGCAGAAATGTCATGTTCTGGAAGGAGACAAATCCAAAATGGTATTGCCGATTTGTTAGAGCTGCAGTCACCTCTGCCAGGTTGAGTTAGCAACACCAGTCTGCAATCCATGATAACACAGTGGGAGAGCTTAGGCACAGAAGGACCTGGGACATCATCTGTTATGAAGAATTCATTTTCTGGATGAGGCAGCTGAGGCTCGGAGAGGGCAAGGGGCTTTTGTGACCACACATTTATTTATTACTCAACAAAGTTTAACTGGATGCCTTCTACCTGTCAGACAACATGTGAGCTCCCAGGGACGCCAAGATAAATCTTAACATGCTCCATTTACAGAGCATGTCCTCAGTGTTAGGTATACGCTAAGTCCTTTAAATAGTGTCTCCTGCTAAAAACCCTCCAACAGTTTCCAATTGCACTTGGAATAAATGCAGGTGTTTTGCCTACAAGGATCTATGTGACCTTGCTCTGACCTCACTTCATTTTATTCTCCCTCTCCTTCCTCATGCTCCAGCCTCAGTGACTTTCACTGTTATTATTTCTGGAATATACACCAGGCTCATCGCCCCTTTAGGTCTTTGAGCCAGCTGTCCACTCAGCCTAGATTACTCTTCCCTTCATCATTTCTGGATACTCATTCAAGGCCTGAGGACAAACTTCACTCTTTTAGAGATTCCTTGACAATGAATTACCCACTCTCACCCCCTTAGACACTGTCTCTTAGTCAATCTATTTTAGTCCCTTTCTACACAGCAATGTGCTGATAAATGTTTAACCCCTGGACCCAGTGGGGCCGAGATAAGGGAGGCTAACTTGTAGCATTTGCTAATTTCCTAGTGTAAATACTTCCACTACAGGTCATTCAATGCTCCAGGTTATCCACACTGTCCAATGTGAAACTGGGAAGAGATACACAGAATTCTCTCTTGTGAGCCAGCGTGAGCCAGCCCTGGCACACGTCTTACTGTCTGAAATTACTCTGTTTATCTACGTGGAATTCTTTCTCCTTCCCAGGCAATATAAGCTCGGAAAGAGGAGAAACCTTTCCCATTTTCTTTCCAGCTGTATTTCTAGCATCTAAAACAGAGCCAGGTATATGATGCCCACTGAATCAATAACTGGAATTGATTATGAACAGTTGAATGAATGAGAATCCTCACAGTCACTCTGTTAATTAGTTTCAACTATTACCCTTATTGGACTTCCCTGGTGGCTCAGATGGTAAAGCATCTGCCTACAATGTGGGAGACCTGGGTTCAATCCCTGGGTCGGGAAGATCCCCTGTAAAAGGAAATGGCAACCCACTCCAGTATTCTTGCCTGGAGAATCCCATGGATGGAGGAACTTGGTAGGCTACAGTCCATGGGGTTGCAAAGGGTTGGACACAACTGAGCGACTTCACTTCCACTTTCTTCATTACCCTTATTTGTCAAAGACATCAAAATGCAGAGACAGATGCAATCCCTTGTCCAAGTTTACTGTCAGTACATGAAGAGCCAGATTTGAACCCAGACATATTATCAGTATCTCCAGAGTTCCTGCTCTAAACCCCAAGCTATATGAAGCTGATGATGTCCTTATTCTCAAAGAGCTTATAATCTAATGGGAAAAAAAAAGATATTTGAACACAAAGAAATAATGTAACAGGACAGAAGTGTGCAGAACTTACCCTCCAGGAGCTAGTCATTTAGAGCAGATCTAATGCTTCTGGGGAACAGTGAGTGTGTCCCGATGGTCAGGTGAGGCCGTGTGACAAAGGAACTATCTGGTCAAGGCCTTGGAGGATGTCATCAGTGCTTTTTCACCGTGCCTAGTTGATCCCACCTGGGACAACTAATGTTACAAAATCTCCCTGGATCAGGAAGGAGAATCAGGCTTCACTCAAATGTAAAAGAAATTGCAGTGGTGTCAGTGACATGGCTTGAGGATCGACTGGATATTTACTGGGGCCACAGGTCCCCACAGGGACTTAACTTCTCCCCGTCGCTGCTCTCCTATGAGATTCTCTGATGAAGGGTGTGTTTTGCTCTAGGCTAAATGGCTTGCCCATTTCAGCTTTTGATTCTTTCCTTCTTGCTTCATAATTTCAGGTGGCTAGTGACCACAGATGTTATGAGCACCAAGTATACTATTGCAGGCTGTTTGATTTGTTCAGTAACCAGGTCTGAGCACCACAGAGCTATTAGGGAAAACTGTCTAAACCTTAGCATTCCCTGCCTCTGCTTCTCCCCTCCCCAACCCCAAATCTACCTTGGAGCCTTTTGTCAACACCTTCATCTTACCTTTCTGTTCGCTCCCACTGCTCTCATCATGACGAGTATTCATTTACCCCGCCGTTCACTCACTCATTCCACAAACGTTGAGTGCCTGCCCCGTGATAGGCAGTGCAACAGCCCCGGGAATACAGTGATGAGCCAAAACAGACATGACTCCTGCCCTACAGGAGGAGATATTCTAGAGGAGGCAAACAGCAGTTCCGTGAATCATCACAAGGATAAATGGATCATTTCACCTGGGATGTATGTTACAAAGGAGAGCATGCATAATGCCGGGAGGGTCTCTGACAGGGTATTTGACATAAACAGAAATACCAGGCAAGATTTCTCAAGGGAAGTAACATTTAAACCAAAATCTGAAGGATGAGGAGAAGGATAAGTTAAGGAACCAAGAGGAAAAATCATTTCTGCCAATCAGAACACCATGTACAAATGCTCTTTGGTGTCAGGAGTATAACTCTGACCAGCGCAGCGAAAGTAGACGGGTTTGGATGGTGACAGAGAGCAAAGGTGGAGAGTGGAGAGAGATAAGGTTGGGCAGGCATGGAGAGGCTCTGCAAGGACACTGGCAGGCCAGAGGAATCTCCATGTCTAGACACCTGAACAAATCAATTTTTATTCTTCCCTATGTTTCCCCTTCTGGCTCATTCTATGTGCCCATTGCCAAATTCCTTTTTCTAAAGCACTGTTGTTGCCTTTCCTGTTACTCTCCTAGTTCAAAAATTACCCATTGCTTTCCACTCCCTACAGTGTGAAGCCTGAATCCACTGGCATCCAGAATGACTATCATTCAGCACCAACTAAGCTTTTAGCTGTCATCTCTCACTGTGGGGAAATCATACGGTATAAATTTTGAGAGCAGGGGCTCAATAGTCAAATAGCCAGTGTGAATCTCATTTCTTCCACTTTCTACCTCTGTGACCCAGGACAGATTATTTAATCTTGCTGAGTCTGCCTCCTTGCATCTTTAAATCGGATCAAAATAAAAGATTAGATCAGATAAGTATATAAAGCCTTGTGCATAATCCATAATACAGAAAGTACTGATTTAATAATAACCTATTAGACTCTGTGGTCTACTCACCATTGCCCATTCTTCTCTAACGTCTCCTAGCCAGTGATGCACTATTTTTCTTGCCAATAACAGCTTCTTCTGCACCTGTCCAAATACATCTATCCAAAATGCATCACCAGATCAATACCTCTCTCCTGAATCACCACAATCTCTCTCCCAACCCTCCCTCTACCACCAACCTTATAGGGAGGATACTTTATCTAAATTAATAAAAAAGTTTGTATACAAATATAATACAAATCATTATTTGTATTAAATTATTTTTATTCATTTTTCAGCTATTACATGAGTGTCTTCTTTTTATTTTCTCTTATTATTAGCTTTTCAAGGTCAGGTACCATGCCATGTACTGGTCTCACCCCTCTCATCACACCTAGTACAATACATAGAACGTGGCTCTTAAAAGAGCTTCCTGGGGCAAACAAATAATGGAATAAAAGAGTAAAAGAAGAAAATGTTAATTTTTATAGTGCTATAAGTGGGGAAAAGAAGAGGAGTTAATTGAAGTATACAGAAAATAGAATTCTATCCCTCGCTTTGAGCTTGTTCACTTATTAATAAGCCGGGGACCATGTTCAGTTCAGTTCAGTCACTCAGTCGAGTCCGACTCTTTGCGACCCCATGAATCACAGCATGCCAGTTCTCCCTGTCCATCACTATCTCCCGGAGTTCACTCGAGTCCGTGATGCCATCCAGCCATCTCATCCTCGGTCGTCCCCTTCTCCTCCTGCCCCCAATCCCTCCCAGCATCAGAGTCTTTTCCAATGAGTCAACTCTTGGCATGAGGTGATCAAAGTACTGGAGTTTCAGCTTAGGCATCATTCCTTCCAAAGAAATCCCAGGGTTGATCTCCTTCAGAATGGACTGGTGGGATCTCCTTGCAGTCCAAGGGACTCTTAAGAGTCTTCTCCAACACCACAGTTCAAAAGCATCAATTCTTCAGCGCTCAGCCTTCTTCACAGTCTAACTCTCACATCCATACCTGACCACTGGAAAAACCATAGCCTAGACTAGACGGACTTTAGTCAGCAAAGTAATATCTCTGCTTTTGAATATGCTATCTAGGTTGGTCATAACTTTTCTTCCAAGGAGTAAGCGTCTTTTAATTTCATGGCTGCAGTCACCATCTGCAATGATTTTGGAGACCAAAAAAATAAAGTCTGACACTGTTTCCACTGTTTCCCCATCTATTTGCCATGAAATGATGGGACACAGATGCCATGATCTTAGCTTTCTGAATGTTGAGCTTTAAGCCAACTTTTTCACTCTCCTCTTTCACTTTCATCAAGAGGCTTTTTAGTTCCTCTTCACTTTCTCCCATAAGGGTGGTGTCATCTGCATATCTGAGGTTATTGATATTTCTCCCAGCAATCTTGATTCCAGCTTGTGTTTCTTCCCAGTCCAACGTTTCTCATGATGTACTCTGCATATAAGTTAAATAAGCAGGGTGACAATATACAGCCTTGACATACTCCTTTTCCTATTTGGAATCAGTCTGTTTTTCCATGTCCAGTTCTAACTGTTAATTCCTGACCTGCATACAGATTTCTCAAGAGGCAGGCCAGGTGGTCTGGTATTCCCATCTCTCTCAGAATTTTCCACCATGTTACATATTGTCTATTTAGTCTTGTGAGCATGTTAACATCATTAAGATGAAGTTTATGAAGTACTTGTACTGTTTTGGAAAGATGGTATAGAAATTTAAAACATTATGTATAATCTCTTCAGGCAGAAAAGAAGGGAAAACATGCATTTTGTGAAGTGCCTTAATTTCAAGTCACTTGAATGGAAGGTACCCAAAGGACTTCATACACCTCTTCAAATATGAATTAGTTTGTACTTTTCAAAGCCCCTGAAAATTCTTTTCAGTTTAATTCAGAATATTTTGGAGAATTTTGCCTTTAAAATCTAAATAAAATAGTTCCCATAGTTGCTTTGCCAAAGCTACAGTACTAGACATAAATATAATTATAAAGAGTATGTTATCAGCTTCTCAGGCTGACATCAACCACCCAGAAACCTTTTATCAGGGACTTGAGTACTTGAATATATCATCAATTTAATTGCTCAGTCATGTCCAACTCTTTGCAACCAGATGGACTACAGCACACCAGGCTTCCATGTCCATCACCAACTCCTGGAGCTTGCTGAAACTCGAATGTATATCTATTTGTTTAATTTGGTGTTTTATTTTGATCATCATTAAAAAAATGAGTGTATCTTAGAATGTTTGCTTCGTGAGTACTGCCACCAATTCAGAGTCCTTGCTGTTATCTGTATTTAATATCACAAAGGCACAGAAATAATGCACAGTAACATAATGCAGAATGAAGGCTAGCTGACATACTGATGTATTGTGTGGGAAAATGATGGGAATACCAAACCACCTGACCTGCCTCCTGAGAAATCTGTATGCAAGTCAAGTAGCAACAGTTAAAATCAGACATGGGAGAACAGACTGGTTTAAAATTGGAAAAGGAATACATCAAGGCTGTATATTGTTACACTGCTTATTTGACTTATATGCAGAGAACATTATGCAAAATGCCAAGCTGGATGAAACACAAGCTGGAATCAAGATTGTTGGGAGAAATATCAATAACCTCAGATATGCAGATGACACCAGCCTAATGGCAGAAAGCAAAGAGGAACTAAAGAACATCTTGATGAAGGTGAAAGAGGAGAGTGAAAAAGTTAGCTTAAAACTCAACATTTAAAAACTGAAGACCATAGCATCTGGTCCCATCACTTCATGGCAAATAGATGAGGAAACAATGGAAACAGTGAGAGACTTTATTTTCTTGGGCTCCAGAATCACTGCAGATGGTGACTGCAGCCATGAAATTAAAACACACTTGCTCTTTGGAAGAAAACCTATGACCAGTCTAGGTAGAGTATTAAAAAGCAGAGACATTATTTTGCTGACAAAGATCCATACAGTCAAAGCTATGGTTTTTCCAGTAGTCATGTATGAATGTGAGAGTTGGACCATAAAGAAGGCTGAGCACCAAAGAAGTGAAGCCTTCAAACTGTGGTGCTGGAGAAGACTCTTGAGAATCCCCTGGACAGCAAGGAAATCAAACCAGTCAATCCTAGAGAAAATCAACCCTGAATATTTATCAGAAGGACTGATGCTGAAGCTGAAGTTTCAATACTCTGGCCACCTGATGCAAACAGTCAACTCATTGGAAAAGACCTTGATGCTGGGAAAGATTGACAGCAGGAAGAGAAGGGGACAACAGAGCACGAGATGGTTGGATGGCATCACTGACTCCATGGACATGAGTTTGAGCAAGCTCTGGGATATGATGAAGGACAGGGAAGCCTGACGCGCTGCAGTCCATGGGGTCGCAAAGAGTTTAGACATGACTGAGTAACTGAAAAACAAGAAAAATGTGGAAAAAGAGGGAAAATACTGGTGAGAGCACCAATTGTCACACAGTACACAGAACTTTAGACATGCTGAACTCACAGAATCTATGTAATAATGCAGGGTCATATTGGTGCCATCAACATGTTTTGGAATCAGCAAACGGCATAGTTTGTCACATTAGACCCATGTTGGTAATCCAAAACACACTGGTCAAATCATTTGTGTCTCATTTGTATATTTTCTTCTGTTCTATAATTCTACAGAAGCAGTAAGCAGAGAGTTGTGCCCTGTTTTAATGTTTGTACCTTTTTAGTTTAGCTCAGTTCAGTGGCTCAGTCTGACTCTTTGTG
This sequence comes from Ovis canadensis, assembly GCF_042477335.2. NCBI lineage: Eukaryota > Metazoa > Chordata > Mammalia > Artiodactyla > Bovidae > Ovis > Ovis canadensis. The sequence goes on from NC_091249.1 coordinate 77,683,174, forward strand.
ACCCCATGGACTGCAGCACACCAGGCTTCCCTGTCCATCATCATATCCCAGAACTTGCTCAAACTCATGTCCATCAAGTCGGTTATAACAAAAATAATTTGTCAACATTGTGAGTCCAGGACAGTTTCCTTTCAAATGGGCCCATAAATTACATAAGTTTGAGAAAACTGCATGAGTAGGTGATAATCAAAGCTTTCATGAGAGAGCTGCATAGGGGCCAAGCTTTAGTATATACCAAGTCTACAAAACATAAAGGTGAGGGTCAAAAGCGTGGAGAATTCCAGGTATGGAAACCAGAGGTTTTCAGGTAAGAGTAAAATACTGAAGTTCTAAAGAGGTGTTCAAGGTTGGATGAAGTGGAGAATTCAAGATGGAGAATGTCACTCAAAAGTCCTGATGATGTTTCTGATGAAGCCCTAAAATACTCAGCCTCCACCAAGTCTTATGTGAGCGTACGTGCACATGCATTCGTGTGTTTTTGTTCTGTGTGTGTGGCATATTCATGTGTTTGTATGTGTGTTTTGTATGTCCATGTATTTGTATGTGTGTGTGCGTGTGTCTCTCTGTGGTATGTTCATGTGTTTATATATTATGTGTTGGGGGGGATGTTCATGTTTATATATGTGTGTGTGGGATGTTCATGTGTTTATATATTATGTGTGGGGGGGATGTTCATGTGTTTCTATATTATGTGTGGGGGGGATGTTCATGTGTTTATATATTACGTGTCTGTGGTATGTTCATGTATTTATATGTGTGGGGGGGGATGTTCATGTGTTTGTGTTTTGTTTGTCCATGTGTTTGTATGTATGTTTGCATGTGTCTTGTGTCTGTGGTATGTTCATGTGTTTATATATTATGTGTTGGGGGGGATGTTCATGTTTATATATGTGTCTGTGGTATGTTCATGTGTTTATATATTACGTGTTGGGGGGGATGTTCATGTGTTTATATATGTGGGGGGGGTATATTCATGTGTTTGTGTGTATGCATGTCTCCCTTCCTCAGTATTTTGGAGATCCCCTCCCTACTAGGCTGCTTTTCTAATTTCCCAATCAAAAATTCTGTAGATATAGTACTAATTTTAAAGAAATTCACTTTGCACTCATATCTTCCAGAAAGTCTTTTTCAAACAAGGGCATCCTTATTTCACCTCTTGAAAGCTGTCCTCTATACTAAGAGACTGTATAGGCAGTAAACCTGTGTTTGCTAATCTCTAAACTTTATTTTCAGCTTCCTGTGTTTATAAACGTTTGTTCTCATTTAGGGTGTGTACAGTACTTGTTAGAAGGACACTCTTTTTTTGTTTGTGTTTTTCTTACCCTTTCAAAGTTGAGAAGAAATTTGTAAGAGTGTGAAAAGGTCTAAGCCTTGTACGTTTGACGGAGTATTCTGTTAATTGCAAGCACTGCAAACATGGGTTGCTATTTTATGGCTGTTGTCCGTGGTGTCAAAAGATTTAACTACATCCTGACCCAGTCCTAGTTATTCAGGAGCTGCTGAGCAGAAATTTGAAATTGCTTTTTAAACTGTATTGGAAGAAGGCAAAAGGGTAAGTAGGGAAGTCAGCTAGATCTTCCTGGTCTAAGCAGAATCCTTCCTGTAATTTTCCCCAAATCCAGTTTAAGCCTCATTTTATATCAGGATTTTTTTCTTGACTTTTTTATTGACTTTCCTTAGGGCATGGCAACAGGTTTACTTTGTAAACAACTTTGAGTTTTTCAAAACCATTCCAAGGATATCCAAGAAGCAAGTGTCTTTTAATTTCATGGCTGCAATCAGCATCTGCAGTGATTTTGAAGCCCAGAAAAACAGTCTGCCACTGGTTCCACTGTTTCCCCATCTATTTCCCATGAAGTGATGGGACCAGATGCCATGATCTTTGTTTTCTGAATGTTGAGCTTTAAGCCAACTTTTTCACTCTCCTCTTTCACTTTCATCAAGGGGCTCTTTAGTTCTTCTTTACTTTCTTCCATAAGGGTGGTGTCTTCTGCATATCTGAGATTATTGATATTTCTCCTGGCAGTCTTGATTCCAGCTTGTGCTTCTCCCAGTCTTGTGTTTCTCATGATGTACTCTGCATATAAGTTAAATAAGCAGGGTGACAATATACAGCCTTGACGTACTCCTTTTCCTATTTGGAACCAGTCTGTTGTTCCATGTCCACTTCTCACTGTTGCTTCCTGACCTGCATACAGATTTCTCAAGAGGCAGGCCAGGTGGTCTGGTATTTGCATCTCTTTCAGAATTTTCCACAGTTTATTGTGATCCACACAGTCAAATGCTTTGGCATAGTCAATAAAGCAGAAGTAGATGTTTTTCTGGAACTCTCTTGCTTTTTCCATGATCCAGCGGATGTTGGCAATTTGATCTCTGGTTCCTCTGCCTTTTCTAAGACCAGCTTGAACATCAGGGAGTTCACGGTTCACATATTGCTGAAGCCTGGCTTGGAGAATTTTGAGCATTACTTTAGCAGCATGTGAGATGAGTGCAATTGTGCAGTAGTTTGAGCATTATTTGGCATTGCCTTTCTTTGGGATTGCAATGAAAACTAACCTTTCTCAGTTCTGTGGCCACTGCTGACTTTTGCAAATTTGCTGACATATTGAGTGCAGCACTTTCACAACATCATCTTGTAGGATTTGAAATAGCTCAGCTGGAATTCCATCACCTCCACTAGCTTTGTCCATAGTGATGCTTCCTAAGGCCCACCTGACTTCACATTCCAGGATGTCTGGCTCTAGGTGAGTATGAGTGATCACACCTTCATGATTATCTGGGTTGTGAAGATCTTTTTTGTACAGTTCTTCTACGTATTCTTGCCACTTCTTAACATATTCTGCTTCTGTTAGGTCCATACCATTTCTGTCCTTTATTGAGCCCATCTTTGCATGAAATGTTCCCTTGGTGTCTCTAATTTTCTTGAAGAGATCTCTAGTCTTTCCCATTCTATTGTTTTCCTCTATTTCTTTGCATTGACCGCCGAGAGAGGCTTTCTTATCTCTCCTTGCTATTCTTTAGAACTCTGCTTACCCAGACTGAAAGTTCTATTGCTGAAGTACGTGACTTCAAGAAGCTGGAGAGGAGTGTGAGAAAACGTCTTAAAGGGCTGATGAAAGACGATTTTAGGAAATGGTTCTTTCATTGCAAGAGGCTGTGTACTTCATGTACTCTGCTATTTTTCGGAACTCACAAAACGTAGTAAAGGTCAAAGAGCGTTCCCTGAAACTTGCAGATCATTCTAGATTCCACTGAATCCCTGCCCACACACCTGACAGCATAAATTAATTTTATTGCTTCTTTTCCACCTAGAGTGGACAGAGCCCAGTCTGCAAGCCAGGAGCCCCAAGTCTAGTCCTGGCTGTGGCACCATCTGTTTTTTTGTGATTCTGAGCAGGTCGCTTGACCTTTCACATCCTGTGTCTCCTCTTCCAAAAAATGGAGAGAGTGGATTACTCACTCTTCCAGTCATTGCTGGGTAGGATCAGAATATTTTTAAATTCCATTTTCTCCCTAAGTAATATATTACAACTTATAAAACCAAATTGCATTCTAAGTACTTGAACAAAATTCAGCATTCCCTTCCGTCATCTGTTCCTATCCCAGATTCCAGCTCAGGAGAATCATTCTAAATTTTTTGCTATTTCTTCTGATATTTCACCTTCCTATCATTTATACTGCCTTTTCCTGATTTCTTATTCTAGATGCTCTTTATTGGATTTCTACTATGACACATGAGGCATGAGGGTTGAGCTCTCACATCTTTGACCCATTCACCCCTAGTCACATGGCTCCCATTTTCACAACATCATATTTTTTGTGACATTAATATTTACATAACTATACATATTTATAACTACATAAATACCTTCACAGTGGAGCTAAATAGTTTACTCTGAAATTTTGGTTTTCCTGCTTTGTTTATACCACTGTTTGTTTTGTTGATTTTTTTCTATGTATTTTATCATTGACTCAGACCCAAATTGCAGAGCAAACTACAGAACTCCTCTTAGCTATACATGTACAGATGAGATCTCTCAGTTTCATTGCTTCCTTTCTCCTAGATCTCTCAGTTTTCACTGTTCTCCTGAAGACCCCCACCACATCCCTGGTCCTTCCTGCTCCAGCCTGGCCTGGCTGGGCCTGGTGGGCCCAGCAGGAGAGCTGTCTTCTGGGGCTGTCTCTCTCATTCTCTAACTTTGGCTCTCCTGATCTCCATATGTCATCCTTCCTCAGGTTTTCATAGACTCTCCCATGTCAGTGGATTGTATCCTCTGCTACCTCCTTAAGAAAGAGTGAGAGAGAAATTTCTAGGTCTTGCATATCTGAGAAGATATGCACCTCAAAACTCCATTGATTGGGGATTAAATGCAAGCTTGGAAATTATTTGCATCCAAAAGTTTATAGATATTTTTTTCCAACTTTGCAGATATAGCTCCATTAACTTCTCTTTTCCACTGGAGCTGATGAAAGGCAAGCCCATTCTGAGCACTCCTCCTTTCATGTGATCTCCTTCCTTTCTCTCTCTGCAGAAGCTGTAATGACCACCTCTTTGTCCCTTGAATTGTGACTGTGGTTTAAAGTGTTTTTCATTCATGGGTCATTTGTGAGGCTAGGCATTCTGTGAGATTTTTCAGTATGAGAATTCAGATCCTTCACTTTTAGGAGATCTTCTTCTGTAGTTTATTTAACAGGGTCCCTCTCTCCATTTTTTCTTCTCTCCTTCACTTTCATTTCCTACTAGTTGCATGTTGAACTTCTAAGACTATTTATCAGACTTTAAGCTATTTTGTAGGTGCTTCCCTTACAGCTCAGTTGGTAAAGAATGTGTCTGCAATGTAGAAGACCCGGGTTTGTTTCCTGGGTCAGGAAGATCCCCTGGAGAGGGACATGACAACCCACTCCAGTATTCTTACCTGGAGAATCCCATGGACAGAGGAGCCTGGCAGGCTACAGTCCATGGAGTCGCAAGAGTCAGACATGACTTAAGCTATTTTCTGGGTGGTACCTTCAGCTTTACATTTCAGCATTTTTATTAGCTAATCTATTTATCTATTGCACTGAATTTCCAGAGTTCTTTATTTCTTTATTATACCTTTATAATAGCATCCTATTCATGCTTCTCATCTCTCAAATAAAAGGATCTTTTTTTTGTAACATTCTTTTAGTCTTTGAAATGTGCTTGTTTCCTGTGATTTACATTTTTCTGTTTGTTCATTTTAATTGCTGTCCTCCCATACTTAGATACCCTTGCCTTTATTCTTAAGGATTCTCCAAGTGTGCTAGTGGTAAAGAATCTACCTCCCAATACAGGAGATGCAGGAGATGTGGGTTTGATCCCTGGGTCAGGAAGATCCCCTGGAGTAGGAAATGGCAACTCACTCCAGTATTCTTGCCTGAAAAATTCCACGGACAGACAAGCCTGACAGGCTACAGTCCATGGGACCACAAGGAGATGAACATGACTGGGCACACACACACACACACACACACACACAACTATCTATTTTTATAAATGCCAAAGAGCCAATAGGATGGTCTGCATGAGAGGAGGAAGATGGCCAATAGGTGGACATCCCCCACACCAGGTACACCTAGTGACCCAGTCTAGAATCCCCTCACTTCACCTCCAACGCAGCCTCCAGTCTGCTGTACGGCTGAAAAGAAGGCTGCATGCTTGGCTGCGTAAGCTGGGAGAGGGGTTCTGCAGCTTTTTATCAGTTTTCATCCTGTTGTACCTCAGCGTTTTAAGTCTCTAATACTTCAAATTGCTACCCCTTTCTGGTGACCTGTGGTATTATTAGCTTCTCTTACTCTCTTATTATCATCCACCCACTTTCTCTGCCCACAGGTAAGCTTCAGCTTTACTCACCTTGATTATATCAGTTACCTTCCATGTATCCACTTTACATCCTGCAAATATTTTACTTCCTTTGCTTCCTCTTGCCCTTTCTCAGTGTCTCTTTGTTCTGTGGGTTCCCACCTGTTTCATTACTTTGCTGTGATTTTTGTGGGTTTTGGGGGAGACAGCAAAGACAAGCATGTATATTCAATACAACATGCATTAGACAAGCACACAGTTGTGAAACTACCTTTTTAATGAAGTTTTTATCATAGTTTTATATTTATAGAAAGGTCTCTAAGATACAGCTGCCCCCTGGTATCTATGATGGGATATCCCTCAAATACCAAAATCCACAGATGTTCAAGTCATTTATATAAAATGGCATAATGCGGTTGGCCCTCCAAATGTGAGGCTTCTGCCTCCACAAATACAGAGGACTAACTGTACTTCAGAGAGTTCTGGTATACCTCACACCCAGTTTTTTCCCTATAATTAAAATCTTACATAAGGATGGTCATTTGTCAAAATTAAAGAACCAGCAGTGATGTATTATTGCTAAATAATAAGCTAAATATTTGTTTGGCTAACTCTTTAGAAAGAAGTCACTATGCCCAGTCTAGTCTCGGAGAAGGCAATGGCACCCCACTCCAGTACTCTTGCCTGGAAAATCCCATGGATGGAGGAACCTGGTGGGCTGCAGTCCATGGGGTCGTAAAGAGTCAGACACGACTGAGCGACTTCACTTTCACTTTTCACTTTCATGCATTGGAGAAGGAAATGGCAACCCACTCCAGTGTTCTTGCCTGGAGAATCCCAGGGACGGGGGAGCCTGGTGGGCTGCCGTCTCTGGGGTCGCAGAGTCAGACACGACTGAAGCAACTTAGCAGTAGCAGCAGCGTGCCCAGTCTACATTTAAGGAGTGGAGAATGAGGCCCCATTTCTTTAAAGGCAGAGGACTTACATAAATTACTTGGAATTCTGCCTGGGAGACTGTCTATTCTCACCCATTTATTTACCTATTTCATTATTTACTTACATAGATATGAATTCATGGATGTTTATATTATACTTTGGGTTATAATCCAATACTACTTTATTGATTTTGTGGCTCATATCGAGAAATGCTTTTGAATTGTAAACTCCTATTTAAAAGTAAGATATGATTTAGGTAATATAATTCTATTTCTTAGAGTTCTTGCGCTCCGTATCACATAACAAAGTGCTACACACAAAGTAGGAGTCACATGGGATTTGAACATGAAATATTTGAGTGGCAAACTTATTAATTTTAAAGATGCACTGAATCATTTCCAAAATGCCAGTGTCATATTCCATGATAGATGCATAAGGCCTCCCTCAAGGAACTGAAATCTTATAAAGAAAGTAAACAATACAGAATAATAAGAAAACAGGTCAGCACTTTACAAAGTACCAAGTTGTGTCACTTTCACAGTTTAAAAGCAACAAATCTCAGTGGCCTGGGTAATCAATTTGGATGGATTCATCATGGCATCCCAGAAGAGACTCAAAATGATTCAAAGAGAGCAAAAGGGAGAGAGGAGAGAGTCTTTTAAGCATATAGAGTTTGACAAGTTTCTATCTATTCTATTTAACAGGTCCCAAAATTGTAAAATGGGAAACATTTTAAAATACACTTTCCATTTAGAAATATATCCTATAGCCCATTGTTTTGTATTTGTTTTTATGTCTGCTTGTGCATTACAAAATCCCACAAACCATGATCCTTTATTTATTTCATTGTGGTCTCCAGCTGACAAGACCCCTTCACATGATAATTCAATGATCGCCACAATAACTCCTGTTAGAGAGGCAGATACAACAGCTGTCCCCTATAGCTCAGTTTTGCAGATGGGGAAATGGAGGTCCTTGATTTGCAGCAGGTCATGTAAGATGCAAACTGAAGATGCAGATCTAAAACCCAGGGTTCCCAACTCCAAATCCAGTGCTTCTGTTCACCACCCGAGTAGGTCCTGCTGTGACACCAGGAAAGCTGGCGTGGAGAGAGGGCGGGAGGGAGAGAGAGAGACCCTGAAATCTCAGCTGATGGCTTACGAATTCCCTCATGTCCTTGCTCTCCCTTCTCAAAAGATATTTGCTGCAATAGCCTTAAAGGGCAGAGCCGGTTAAGAGTGCTTTCTCCTTTCTTTAGCATCCATTCTGCATCACTGTTCTTTGCCAAACATTGACAAGCAGTTCAACGGAAAAACACATGTGGCTTCCAAACCTGCTCCTATCCATGGAAGCCCAGTCCTAATGCAGCTCAGCTGTCGTTCAGGCCAGTGGACCAGGTGAGTGGGAGAGACAGGTCTCTCCTCACCTGATACACAAAGCAGTCCAAGCTTGCCTGGCTCCCCAGCCTCCCCAGGCACCCTGCACACTTGGCTGTCTGCTATGAACAGAGCAGAGAGAGCAAGCAAACATCAGCTGGAACGCTTCACCTTAAAGTGAATCCTTTGAAGGGTTCACTCTGTGGGAGAGAGACGGTTTTGAAAATTTCAGCTTAGCAGAGCCTTATGCTCTGTTTTGAAGGGGCGCTTTGGTCAATAGAAATCTGGTCCTTAGAACTTGCTTTCCCTCTTTTCCTTTGTCTGTTTCAACACTTAGGGGGCCACTTGAATATGAATTGGTTAATGACACTTTTAAGAGTCAGGATCTCTAGAGGTCTATGCTGTGGTTCCTGCACCCCCTTTTGCTATTTCTGAGAGTCTGTTCTTCTCTCTAGGACTGTTGCCCATGGAAGGGTCACCAAGTCCTTTTCAAGAACTCAGGCTCTATAGTCAGACTGCTAGGGTTGTACTCTGCTGCCTCTGTTTCACAGGTATTTCAGACAAGATACTTAAGGGTATCTCTTACTTTTCTCATATGAAAAAGGCAACAATGAGAGTTCTTGCTTTAGGGACTTCCCTGAGGGTCCAGTGATTAGGAATCAGCACGCTTTCACTGCCATGGACCTGGATTCAATCCCTGATCAGGGAACTAAGACCCTACAAGTGTGGCCAAAGAAAAATCAAGTGCTTGTATCATTGCATCAGAGGGTCATAGTGCGTTCACTGAGATAAGGCATGATTCCTAGCAGCCAGAAGTGCTCTTAGAATGTTAGCACTATTATTGGCCATTGTTGAGCAAACTTGGCTATTTCTAAGTGCCACAGGAAACATCAAGACAGATAAAAGACCACCTCTGCCCTCAGACTGCAGTCCAGGAGGAGCTCTTGAGAATGGCATGCAAATAATCAGTCACAAATTATATATATGAGCCCAAACATACAAAGTCTTGTCAAAGAAGTATAGTCAAATTATCTGCTGGAAAAAATTCAGGAACAGGTAGATAACAACCTTTTCCTTTGATTAGAATGGTTTCAGAGATGACGTAGCTGGAGTTTGGTTTATGGGTTTGTTTTAGTCTATCTTAGAGGAAAAAAAAAATATATATATATATATAAGCAAAGATAATAGAAGGGGATTAACATTACATTTTGAAAACACCAAATAGTCCATTTTCTGGAACACAGGGCAAACAGAGAAAATATGATAGGTAAAACTGGCAGAGCATCTGTGCTTAGAATAGGGAGAGTTTCACATGAAAAGATGCTGAATATCACTAATTTTTGGAGAAATGCAAATCAGAACTGCAAGGAGGTGCCACTTCACACCAGTTGGAATGGCCATCATTAAAAAGTCTATCAATAATACATGCTAGAGAGGGTGTGAAGAAAAGAGAACCCTCCTATATTCTTGGGGGGAACATAAACTGGTGTGATCACTATGCAGAACAGTATGGAGGTTCCTTTAAAAACTAAAACTGGAGCTATCATATGATCTAGCATTCCCACTCCTGGCATATATCTAGAGAAAACTCTAATTTGAAAACATACAAGCACCCCAGTGTTAATAGCAGCGCTACTTAAAATACCCAAGACATAGAAGCAACCTAAATGTCCATCAACAGATGAACAGATAAAAAAGATGTGGTATATGTATACAATGGAATATTACTCGGCCATGAAAAGAATGAAATAACACCATTTGCAGCAACATGGATAGAAATTATCATATGAACTGAAGTCAGTCAGAGAAAGACAAATATCATATGATATCACTTACATGTGGAATCTAAAAAAAAAAAACAACAAAGTAAATGAGCTTCTTTACAAAACAAAAATAGACTCACAAAAAACAACCTTATGGTTACCAAGGGGAACAGTGAAGAAGGGAGATAAATTAGGTGTTTGGGATTAACATGTACATACTAGTATATATGAAATAGGTAAACAACAAGGACCTACTGTAAAGCACATGGAACTATACTCAATATCTTATAATAATCTATAATGGAAAAGAATCTGAAAAAGAATATATGTACACACACATATATGTGTGTAGCTAAATCACTTTGCTGTATATTTCAGTAATTTAATTTTTATTTTATATTGGAATATAGTTGATTTACAATGTTGTGTTAATTTCAGATGTACCACTTTGCTGTATAATTCAAACTAACACAACAATGTAAATTTAACTACATGTCAATTGAAAAAGAAGAAGAAGAAAATATGAAGAGCCTTGAATGCCCTGCTACAGAGGGAATAACTGAGATCAGAGGGCAGCCTCAAGAACTGATTTTGATATCTATTGTATTTATCAGCCTTCCTTAACTACATGTGAAATTATATTTCCATCTCAGGAATCCCTCCATCCTTTCATTCATTAAGTATTAATATTTACTGTACTCCTGAGTTCAGTGGTCGACTGAAAATCACACAAAGTTGCCCGTCCATTTAATGTAATGGAATTAAAGTCAAACTACGGAGAAGGCAATGGCACCCCACTCCAGTACTCTTGCCTGGAAAATCCCATGGAGTGGTAGGCTGCAGTCCATGGGGTCGCTAAGCATCAGACACGACTGAGTGATTCGTGCTTTGGAGAAGGAAATGGCAGCCCTCTCCAGTGTTCTTGCCTGGAGAATCCCAGGGACGGGGCAGCCTGGTGGGCTTCCATCTTTGGGCTCGCACAGAGTCAGACACGACTGAAGCTACTTAGTAGCAGCGGCAGCAGTCAAACTATGGTAACTGGCATTAAGTAGCTTAGCTTTAATTGAGTTGACCAGAGTGCGGCTGCTGATTTTATATAATTTCCCTTCTTTGTGGCTGACTTGAAGTCTACGGCTAGTTCTAGCTTAATACTGTCTATCACTTCAAATAGATTCCTTTTATCCAAAGAAATTTACTAAGCATCTATTAGGCTAGGCACTTAAGAAAATATGAAAGAAGTGTAAGTCATAATACTTAACCTAAATGACCATAATACTCATAAAAATACTACTCATGGACAGTACTTATGAAATTATTTCAGAGTGGTCAAGGCTGCCAGTGAATTTGCCACCAATTCAGAAAACTAAAGTGACTGCATCTATACTATAGGGATGGATTCTGGGTGGTTGGGAAGGGCAAGATCACAGATGGTAGGTCCAGAGAAAGTTGGGCTTTGAAGTAAGTAAAAGGCAGGAAAAGAGGAGATGCTATGCCTGAGATAGCATGGGTAAAGGTCCTTAGGCATTAGTGTCACAGGGTAAAATGAAGAAGGCTACTAGCTTGACTAGAATCTGTGCAGGGTGATAACATTGGTTAGATGAAGCAGGCAGAGTACTGAGGGCCTTGATGACCAACAGAGTTGGTCACAGGTGGTCTGTAGTGTACGTTATCTCCTACTAATTGAGGACAGAAGTATGGAGATTGTAAGGACTAGGTTTCCAAATACTAGGAAAAGAGAGATTCTCTGTAATCCTGAATTTCTTAAGAAAAGAAATGTCATGTATCCACCAGATTTTCCACCATAGGGGTTCACAGGGGTCTCAGGCCACTGTACTCAAGGGGCCGACAAGTATAGGAAATGATAGTCTCAGATTTCAGACTGAAAAGGAAACATTCTGAGTGGACTAAAGAGAAGTACCTGTCTGTTCCTGGCCGGGCTAGGGGCTGGAGGCAAGCTCATAAAGGAAGCAGCTAGATGTCCACCACTTAGGAATCCTGCTGCTAAAAATTATTTCAGAGTTCCCCTTTGTCTGGCAGGCCAGCAATTTGGGTTTAGGTGAGCTTTGCACAGACACTGCCAACCCAACAGACCTGGGAGTGAAGCCTTCTGTTCATCTCAAGTTTAACTATAGGCTCGACTGTCAGAGTGGCGTTGCACTCCGGGATCCCACCGGAATGGTCTCATCTCGGCCTCCAGGGACTTCTTGTCTCAAGAGGAAGGCAGAAGTCTGAGCCGATCAGATGCTTGAGGGTGAGCTGATTCCCCTTGAGGTAGTGAGTTCTCTATTCCTGGACATTTTCAAGCAGAGGATAATTTGGCAGGGATACCATCAGAGAATTCATTCAGCAGCTGGTTGGTCAGAATGATTATAGCTCCCACTGACTGAGCACATCCTGGCTGCCAAGCTTTACATTAATATTTTATATACTTTCCCCATTGTGTCTCCAGAAAGTAAGGGATGCTGTTATCTCCATTATACAAAAAAAAAAAAAAAAAAAAAAAAACCTAAAACGCAAAGAATCTGGTGTCTTGCAGAAGCTCCTCTAGCCAATGAGTGGTAGAGTTAAGATTTGAACCAAGCCTTGTCCACATTTCTTTTTAAACTTTTTATTTTTTTATCCTGATGTTCACACTCTGCACCATGATACCACACTGGAGATAACTTGTAGCTATCCTCCAGCCTTGCTATTTCATAATCCCACTGCTAAGATGAAGGTGTCTTTGGTTCCTGACCTTTCACCGGGACATGAAGGGCTTAGAATTAACTTTCAACTTACTCTCATGTGTGGGGGTGTGTTTCCTGTTGTCAGGGTGCATGTCGAAGGCAAAGGTGAAAATCAAATCAGAGTTTAAAAGAAACAGGGGAGCATGAGCAGAGAACGCCTCTCCACACAACTCTGGAGAGCCAGAGCTGGAACTGAAGAGCCCAGAAGTGAACTAGCCCGTGGGCCAAGAGACCAGAGACTGACCTGGGACCCCAGATTGCCAGATGGGAGAGCCAGTCTGCTACCCAGCTCTGCCCATACCTTGCTCTCAGGATGATCTTAAGCAGGTCCCTTAGATAACTGGAGTTTCTGAGTTGGAAGGGAACTTAAAGTGCCCTACCCTAGATTGTTGTAAACTATTCTCTCCAGAAACACAGAAAACTCACATTTCACTCTTCAAATATTCATTGTGAGCCTACTGTGTGCCGGTACTGGTCCAGAGTATTGGTCCAGGAGCTACCTCCAAGGGAGCCCCAAGGAGGGAAACTTGACCTCTTCTCCTCACTACCTAACCATACCCTGCCTCGTACTGGAATTGCAGTTAAGATTTGTCAGAAAGAAAAGCTTAAATCCCTTAAAAAAAAAAAACAAAAAAAACACTTTATTCTAGCACTCCCATCTGAAAGATAGCAAAATCCAAAGAGATGAAGTGACTTGCCCAAGGTCCACTTGCCCAAGGACACTGCTAACTAGCCATCATATGACGAGTGAACATCTTCCCACTATTACCCCAGGTCCCACATCACCCGGGGCCTCAATTCCCAGTCTAGGATGGAGAAAAGGGATCAGACTACCTCTACTGGTATTTTCCAAGACTAACGTGTTTTCATTTTCTAAATTTCTTTTCTTTAATGATGTTTTATTGTGGTAAAAGTCACATAATATAAAATATTTTACCATATTTAGCTGTACCAAGTGGCACTAAGTACATTCACATTGTTGTATAACACTCACCATCATCCAGCTCCTGAATTTTTCACTTTCCTAAACTGAAACTCTGTCCCCATTAAACACTGAGTCCTCATCCCCCTTCCTCCCAAACCCCCTCCCTGGCCCCTGGCATCTCCCAGTGTACTTTCTAACTATGAATTTGACTGTTCTGGGTACCTTATATACGTGAAATCAAATAGTATTTGTCTGCACACACCATATATTGGAATGCATTTTTAAGATTAGCTTAATATATGTCTTACAAACAGACTCTGTCTTCTTTTTTCCCCCCTCTGCTATGCTTGAACACTCATTACTTAGCCTGTATCGTCCTTGGTCCTACAGTAAGGGTGTGCTGACTGCTATGACTGCTACTTTAGTATAATTCTGGTCCGCTGCGTGTAAACTCTGCGTGTAAACTCTAGATGACTGCTAGATGCCTTTGCTTTCTGTGTGCTTTGTGTTCAAGCTGGGGAGCTGGTCTGGGCTTTGTTCAACCACACTGAGCTTGTTCCAAGGGTCTCAGGGAAACAGGGAGGATGAACAGATTGTAACAATTACCCATATTTATTGAGCACTCAAGGTAGTGAGGGCTTTAGCAGCTGGAGCCCATTTTCATGTGGAATTGCAAATATGTCTATATTTCTCACATGAGGACTGATGGCCTCACAAGGATGACGTAATGGTTAGTAATAAACCGCCCTGAGCAAGAATCCTGTCTGTGCCATTTACCATTGGCATGCTAACTTCTTCAGCCTCAACTTTCTCATCTGTAAGACAGATTTGATAATTCCCATGGCACAGGAATATTTAAATGGTATGATCACTAAATGATATGTCGCGAATCTTGTAGAGGGCTGGATGTATATTAAGCGCTCCATAATGGTAATGCTATATTTTTTCCCCTCTGTCTTATAATCTCCAGTAAGCCTCAGAAGCTTCAGAATGAGTGCTATGTCATTTGTGAGGTTGCTATCAGGCATGGGCTTTCCTGGTTGCTCAGATGGTAAAGAATCTACCCATAATTCAGGAGACCCTGATTCAATCACTGGGTTGGAAAGATCCCCTGGAAAAGGGAATGACAACCCACTCCAGTATTCTTGCCTGGAGAATCCCCATGGACAGAGGAGCCTGGTGGGCTACAGTCCATGGGGCTGCAAAGAGTCAGACACGACTGAGCGACTAACCCTACTACACTATCATTTGTGGACACATCAGAAAAAAATTTTTTAAATGTCTCCCTGGAACTTTCTTCAGTGCTCTGCTACCACTGACAGAGAGGAAAGAGAAGAAAGGAAAAAAGCTGAGAGAAATAGTTTGACTTGTTCAGTTCAGTTCAGTCACTCAGTTGTATCTGATTCTTTGCAACCCCATGGACCGTAGCACACCAGGCCTCCCTGTCCATCACCAACTCCTGGAGTTTACCCAAACTCATGTCCATTGAGTCAATGATGCCATTCAACCATCTCATCCTCTGTCGTCCCCTTCTCTTCCTGCCCTCAATAATTCTGGTTCTCTACATGTAAACTCAAGTGGTGGCCCCTAACTTCCTCAGACTCTTAAACACCAGAAAAGAACCAAGCTCCCCTCCCAGAACTGCCAAACAAACACAGGTTACCTTAAGGAGTTACACAATGACAGCTCATAGATAAAATGGGTATGGCCCACACAGATGTCTAAAATTTTCAAAATTAGTTGGTAATATTTTCAATCCAGGAATTCCATTTGAAAATCTAGGTTTCTTGTTTCTCTCTCATTTTTAACTTTCATAAATTGTAAAATCTAACACACATACTCAGAGCAAAATCATACAGCAAAATTGTATAACTACCACAAAGTTAACACCCAAACAACTACCACCCAGGTCAAGAAATAAAAGACCCACCAGGAACTTCCAGGTACCCTTTTTAGCCATGTACACTGTCCCACCAAAATTTACCATCTAACATACATTCCTAAGTATTGCTTAATTTTGCCTGCTTTTTGAAATTTATGTAAAGGAAATAATCCAGCATGATTTTATGTGTATCTGATTCCCTTTGCTCAATATCACACTTCTAGCATTTGTCCATATTGTTGTATATGGGTGTAGTTGACTTATTTCCATTTCTCTATAGGATTCTATTGAATGAATATGTCACAATTCTTCCATCTGCAGTCTCACTGTTGAGGGACAGTTGAGCTGCTTACACTTTGAATAATGAGTCTGTAAATATTCTTGTATATGTCTCTTGCTGCACATGTGCACGCATTTTTGTTGGATGTAAATGGGGAGTGGTAGGAGAACGTTCAGTTTTAATCGATCCTGCCAAGTAGCTTCCAAAGTGGCGGCACCAATTTACACTCCCACCATCAGTATGTGATGATTCTCAGTGCTCCAAATTCTCTCGAACACTTGTGATTGTCAGTCATTTTAATTTTAGCCATTCTGGTGGGGGTGTAAGTGACAACTCATTGTGATTTTCATTTGTATCTCTCCTGATTATTCGTGAGGTTAGCTTCATTTCTATGTTTATTGAAATGTTGATATGCTTTTTAAAGG
This sequence comes from Ovis canadensis, assembly GCF_042477335.2. Lineage (NCBI taxonomy): Eukaryota > Metazoa > Chordata > Mammalia > Artiodactyla > Bovidae > Ovis > Ovis canadensis. The sequence goes on from NC_091249.1 coordinate 77,699,308, forward strand.
GATAAACAGTTCATGCCTTTTTCCCACTTTGCGGCTTGCTTTTCTGTGCTTTCCTTATTGATTTGTAGATGTCTAGATACGAGCCTGTGGTTAAATGTGTATGTTGCAAATATCTCCTTCCTTTCTGTAGCCTGTATTTGCGCTTTCTTAATGGTATCTCTTGATGTACAGTTCAACTTATCAGTTTTTTTAATGGATATTTAATATCCTATTTAAGAAGACCTATACCACTCTGAGGTCATCAACATATTCTCCTAGATTATCTTCTGGTGGCTTTATGTTTTCCATTTAGATTATCCCACCTAGAACTGATTTTTATATGGTATGATACAGGGGGGGATTTTTTAATTTTATTTTTGATACAGGGGTTTAGAATCAATTTTTTTCATACTGATATCCAACTGATGGCATCATTTATTGAAAAGCTCATCCTTTCTCCACTGAATTTCAGTGGCATCTTGATCATAAATCAAATGACCAAATACACATGTAACTGTGTTTCTGGTCTTCCTTTTCTATTCTATTGGTCTATTTGTATACCTTTGGGTCTTAAATTTAATCCAAGTTTTTATATATGTTCAAAACAATTTTGAACCTGTTAGACATTTACATTTTACATATAAATTTTAGAATCAACATGTCAAATTATGAAAAAAAAATACAAGAAATGAGATGGCTTTTAACTTACATGTCCATTTGGGAGAACTGATATCTCTAAATACTGTCTCAATCCAAACATATAACATATTGCTCTACTTATTTGTTGTTGCTTAGTCGCTAAGTTGCATCCAACTCTGGTTTTCCTATACTTCTTTTAGTGTTGTTATGTAGTTTTCAGTATAGAGATTTTGCACATTGGTTGATAGATCTATGTTCCAGGTATTTGATGCTTTTTGATATTATTATAAAGAGTATCTATAAAAATATTATGTTATAATTTTTGTTGCTGATAGATCAAAATAGAAATAATTACTAATATTGATTTCATGTCCAGTGACCTTGCCATATTCACTTGGTAACTCTAATATTTTTCAATAGTATTTGGGGGCTTTTCTATAATGACAGTATTATTTTTTTCTTGTCAACTTGGTCATGATATTAACTCCTGTATCCTGTTTACTAGTGCTAATATTCTGTTTAGGATTTTCATTTTGATTATGAAATAAAGTATCTGTAGTTTTCTCTTCTATTATTGTCCCTGTTCAGAGCTGTCTTGATCCCAGAAGAAGAAAGGAGTGCTCCCTCTTTCTATTCTCTGGAAGAACCCTATAAAATGGTGGTTATTTATTTCTCAACTATTTTTTTTTAGAACTCAGAAGAGAGGTATTTGGGTCTGGAGTTTTCTTTGTACAAAGCATTAAATGACTTGAAGAGTTATAGCACTAGTTAATTTTGCTATTCTTGTGGCAGTTTTGATAATGTATATTACGTAGATGAAATTTTCCCATTTCATCTATATTTTAAAATATCTTGTTTATAATATCCTCTAATTGTCTTCTTCATGTCCGTATAATTTGTAAGTGATGTTACTTTTTATACTCCTGACATTGGTTGTTTTTGTGCTTGGTGGCTCTTGCACTTTCTCTAAGATTCCTTAGGGGTTGCTTTTGATTTCATTGATCTTTTCTATTGTATGCTTCTTATGTAACTAATTTCTAGTCTTCTCTCTTATGTTCGTGAAATGGATGCACAGTTCATTGATTTTTTTTGGTAACAGTTTTCTTCTTTTCTAATGTGTGAATTTATAAAGCCATTCATTTCCCTCTAGAGATAGGGTTAATTATATCATTCATTTGTTGACTTTTCAGATTTACTAATTTTTTTTTAATCTTTCTACCTTTTACTCATCTTATTAATTTGGAAAGTTGACAACTCTTACCTATTCTTTTTGCAGTTACACTAGAGATCACAATATTTATTCTTTCTTTAAAAATATTTATCTGTTTATCTATTTACTTATTTGGCTGCATCAGGCCTTAATTGCAGCACATATGCTTAGTTGCTCCACGGCATGTGGGATCTTAGTTCCCTGACCAGGGACAGAACATACATCCCCTGCATTGCAAGGCAGATTCTTAACCACTGAACCACCAGGGAAGTGCCACAACATTTATTCCTGACTAACTGAATGTTATTGTGTATCTCTACTTATTCCATCCTTCCAGACAGTGCAAAGATCTTAGAACACTGCAGCTTTATTTTTTTCTAGCCAACATACATAACATGCTTGTTGTGTAATTTTTGTATTTTTAAACTCAACAAAATATGTGGGAAATATGGTGGATACAGTGGAAAACCCTAACATACATGGTAAATGGGACGTCTTACAGAGAAAATAAGAGGATTCAGAAATAATGTGTGAAGAGTCAATTGCTAAGAGCTTTCTAAACCTGATAAAAGATATTATAGTACAAATTCAAGAAGTCCAATATACCCAAAGCAAGTTAAATGAAAGAAATCACACCTACACAAGCTAATAACATTGCTGAAAACCACAGACAAGCTCTTAAAAGCATTCAGAGTGAAGAAAGGGTGAGAGGCAAATTACTACAAAATGATCAGCATTAAGATTGACAGCTGACTCTTCACAAGAAACAACTGAATTATATTTTCTAAGTGCTGAAAGAAAATAACGGCAAATGTAAATTCTATATTCAACAAAGATGTATTTTCAACAGAAAGGGTAAAATGAGGACATCGTCATACAAATTTAAAAAAAAAAGTATTTGTCAATAATAGACATACCCTCATGGAAATAACTCAAGGATATTACTCAGGAAAAAGCAGAAGTATTTGAGATGGAAACTCAGGAATAAAAAGGAACTAGAATTATAAAAATATGGGTAGATACAAACAAATATGGACTGAGTAAATAGCAATCACAATAATTTTCCATTATTTTCACTTTCTGTGCTTTAATCTTATTATTTTATTTTGATCTATCTTGAAGTTTACTGATTCTCTTTTAAGAAGCACCTAATCTACCATTAAGTCTATAAAATTCTTGATGTCAATCTTTTCTTTTTCAAATTTGAAATTTCCTCTTTATTACTTTGCATGGTTTTCAGTAGTCTCCTGAAATTATCTATCTTGTATTTTATTCTCCAGAAGGTAGTAAGCTTAGTTGACTATAAAATACATGCCTGATCAATCTAATATCTTGAGCCCCTATGGATATGGCCCTATCTTCTCTTCTGTTCATTTATACTTAACGTTGTTTTAGCTTCTGATGTAACTGGTTATTTTTTATCGTGTTCTGGACATTGTATTGCAGAATTTTTCATAGAAATAATTTGATGCCTAGGGTTATGCTAGCTTTTCCCCTAATAGATGTAGGTTTGCCTTGTTAACATCAATCCATTAGCATTTCAGTCCCATTTTAGAGATTGAGATGATTTAAAACTAAATTGCCATCTCTACAAGCACCTATTTCCAGGTTCATCCTCACTTCTGCTGGGCAGCTATTCTAAGTCCCTACCCAAAATGACCATTCTTTAATAGCCTCATTCCACTGCCACCAATTTTTGTTTCTGAACTCCAATCCCCACATTCTTATTCCTTCCTTCTTTTAGTTTGTTTCTTCTGGAATTGGTAAATGTCTCCAGGGCAAAAATATCTCCAAACACAAGGGTTACCCAATGACTTTCCTCTAGCCTCAGCTCCTTGCTCTGTGGTCCTTCACTCTCTTGTTGGCCCTTTAGATCTTCGAGCAGATTTTGAAGTATTTTGTCCAGTTTTTCTTTTTGTCCCATTGGTCCAAGTTATATAGTTTCTCAATGAGATAAGTAAAAGCCCTATGCCTTCTCTTAAAAAAATTCACAGACATGTCCACAAGAAACTGACTGCAGGCAGCAGTTTCCCCCTCTAGATGATTCTCCCAAATCATCACAGTTTCCAGCTGGTCACTTCTCATTTACATCAACTCAGTCACTGTGTGTCTCAGGGACTGGGACTCTTGCCTTAAATCCTTTCTAAAACAAAGCAAAAGATAAACATTCTGATAAAGCACTATTTGGTCTTCTAAGTCAAATTTAAACTTCTGAGTCTATTTCTTCTAAATTAGGCTTTAGGTACTTGGTAAATGAAGGTTAGGTTGTTTCTTATTTTGCTGGGAAAGAGCTCCTAAAGGTTTTATAGGGTTGCTATCATTCTCCTCTCCATGTGCCTGGAAGATCTGTAATGTTTAATGGTCCCAGGCTTGCCCTGTGAGGACAGACTGACAGTCTCTTCTGAGCAGCCGAACAGCTGCTAGTTTCTAGACTCAGTCATGGTGTGAGACCAGGACAGTGCTGAATGGAAGACTGAAGGCAGGATGACTTGGAAACAGATGGTGTATAGCTCCCACAAGGTGTGGAGTCCACTTCCAGAGTCAGAAGAAGAGTATTAATGCCACTAGGATGCCACGTTGAGTGAAAACAAAACCACACACACACAAATAAGATAGAAGACTCAACTCTTCCTGCCAATAATCAGGAAATCTATCTGTTCAAGGACTGACTAGTAGATTCAGAATAGACTTTGCCAAAGGGTCAATAAAATGGAATAAAAGCCTACAAAGATTTTCAGATACCCTGGGAAAGACAGAAAGGTGTGACCTTTTCTAAAAAACTCCTGTCCTTTGTTTGGTCTAATTCAATGAAAAATTTCTGAGTACAGCTGTTCTATGCAAAATAATCTCTACTTTCAGGAAGAAGGTACTTTCCCTAATTGTGGTTGAGTATGCAGTTCCCAGAACCAAGCTGCCTGGATTCTAATCCCAGCTATGCAGTATACCAGCAATGTGCTCTCGGGCATGTTATTTAATTTCTCTGTATTGTCATTTTCCCATATATAAAACAGAAATACTAGTGATACTTAGCTCACAGAGAGAGGATTTTAAAAAAGTAATGCAGGTAAAGTACCTAGAATAGTGACTGATCTAAAAAAAATGCTATTTGCAATTAAACTTTTTATTATTATTATAATTATTACTTAACAATATCTAACATGCTTATCTTGTGGCTCTCAGAGCCATGGGTTTCTTACCTCTGTTCTATATTCTTTTATTTATCATTCTAAACAGGCTGCTTTCATAAGACTATTTCTTTACTAGCTGAATGTGGGGATTGCATTGGGGAATCCCACATCTTGCTGCTCATTTCAGAAGAATCTTTGACAACACTACTTCCTAGGATCCAAATATAGAGAGTATGATTTAGTAGATCTGGAATGGGCATAGGAAGCTGAATTTTACTGATGAACATAGATGCAAAAATCCTCAACAAAATTCTAGTAAACAGAATCCAACAACATATTAAAAAGATCATACATCATGACCAAGTGGGCTGTATCCCAGGGATGCAAGGATTCTTCAATATTCACAAATCAATCATGTGATACACCAAATTAACAAACTGAAAGATAAAAACCATATGATTATCTCAATAGATGCAGAGAAAGCCTTTGACAAAATTCAACATCCATTTACGATAAAAACCCTCCAGAAAGTAGGCATAGAAGGAACATACCTCAACATAATAAAAGCCATATATGATAAATCCACAGCAAACGTTATTGTCAATGGTGAAAAATTGAAAGCATTTCCCCTAAAGTCAGGAACAAGACAAGGGTACCCACTCTCACCACTACTGTTCAACATAGTTTTGGAAGTTTTAGCCACAGCAATCAGAGAAGAAAAAGAAATAAAAGGAATCCAGATTGGAAAAGAAGAAGTGAAACTCTCACAGTTTGCAGATGACAAGATCCTCTACATAGAAAACCCTAAAGACACCACCAGAAAATTAGAAAACCCTAAGGACACCACCAGAAAATTACTAGAGCTAATCAATGAATACAGTAAAGTTGCAGGATATAAAATTAATACACAGAAATCCCTTGCATTCCTATAAACTAACAGTGAGAAAACAGAAAGAGAAATTAAGGAAACAATTCCATTCACCATTGTGATGAAAAGAATAAAATACTTAGGATAAATCTACCTAAAGAAACAAAAGACCTATATATAGAAAACTATAAAACACTGATGAAATAAATCAAAGATGACACTAATAGATGGAGAAATATACCATGTTCATGGAAGAATCAATATAGTGAAAATGAGTATACTACCTGAAGCAATCTACAGACTCAATGCAATTTCTATCAAGCTACCAATGGTATTTTTCACAGAACTACAACAAATAATTTCACAATTTATATGTAAATACAGAAAACCTCAAATAGCCAAAGTCATCTTGAGAAAGAAGAATGGACCAGGAGGAATCAACCTGCCTGACTTCAGACTATACTACAAAGCTACAGTCATCAAGACAGTATGGTACTGGCACAAAGACAGAAATATAGATCAATGGAACAAAATAGAAAGCCCAGAGATAAATTAACACACCTATGAAGACCTTATCTTTGATAAAGGAGGCAAGAATATACAATGGATAAAAGACAATCTCTTTAACAAGTGGTTCTGGGAAAACTAGTCAATCACCTGTAAAAGAATGAAACTAGAACACTTTCTAACACCATACACAAAAATAAACTCAAATTGGATTAAAGATCTAAATGTAAGACCAGAAACTATAAAACACATAAGCAAAACACTCTCTGACATAAATCACAGCAGGATCCTCTATGACCTACCTCCCAGAGTAATGGAAATAAAAGCAAAAATAAACAAATGGGACCTAATTAAACTTAAAAGCTTTTGAAAAATGAAGGAAACTATAAGCAAGGTGAAAAGAAAGCCTTCAGAGTGGGAGAAAATAATAGCAAATGAAGCGACTGACAAAGAATTAATCTCAAAAATATACAAGCAGCTACTGCAGCTCAATTCCAGAAAAATAAACAACCCAATCAAAAAATGGGCCAAAGAACTAAACAGACATTTCCCCAAAGAAGACATACAGATGGCTAACAAACACATGAAAAGATGCTCAACATCCCTCATTATCAGAGAAATGCAAATCAAAACCACAATGAGGTACCATCTCACGCTGGTCAGAATGGCTGCTATTAAAAAGTCTACAAACAATAAATGCTGGAGAGGGTGCAGAGAAAAGGGAACCCTCTTACACTACTGATAGGAATGCAAAGTAGTACAGCCACTATGGAGAACAGTGTGGAGATTCCTTAAAAAACTGGAAACAGAACTGCCATATGACCCAGCAATCCCACTGCTGAGCATATACACCAAGGAAACCAGAATTGAAAGAGACACATGTACCCCAATGTTCATCGCAGCACTGTTTACAATAGCTAGGACATGGAAGCAACTTAGATGTCCATCGGCAGACAAATGGATAAGAAAGTTGTGGTACGTATACACAATGGAATATTACTCAGCTTTAAAAAGAATGCGTTTGAATCAGTTCTAATGAGGTGGGTGAAACTGGAGCCTATTATATAGAGTGAATTAAGTCAGAAAGAAAAACATCAATACAATATATTAATGTATATACATGGAATTTAGAAAGATGGTAAGGACCCTCTATGCGAGACAGCAAAAGAGACACAGATCTAAAGAACAGACTTTTGGACTCTGTGGAGAAGGTGAGGGTGGGATGATTTGAGAGAATAGCATTGAAACATGTATATTACCACATGTGAAATAGATCACCAGTCCAAGTTCAATGCATCGAACAGGGCACTCAAAGCCGGTGCATTGGGACAACGCTGAGGGATATGGGGAGGGAGGGAGGTGAGAGGGGGCTTCAGGATGGGGGACACATGTACACCCACGGCTGATTCATGTCAATTTATGGCAAAAACCACTAAAATATTGTAAAGTAATTAGCTTCCAATTAAAATAAATTAATTTTTTTAAAAAAACCTCACTGGCGAAACACTGGACTCTGGTATACCAATTATTAAACATCTGGCCCCAACTATTAAATGTTCATGAACTTTGCAAACTGGTTGCTCAACTATCAGTAGCTACTGGCTATGGTGGGAATATTTATATTATGAAAATTGGCAAATGCTACACTTTTTCTTTTTTTCTGGCAAGCTAGTTCACTACCAGGAGAAATATCAATAGCCTCAGATATACAGATGATACCACTCTAATGGCAGAAAGTGAAGAGGAACTAAAGAGCCTCTTGATGAGGGTGAAAGAAGAAAGTGAAAAAGCTGGCTTAAAACTCAATATTAAAAAAAACTAAGATCATGGCACCCAGTCCCATCACTCCTGGCAAACATAAGGGGAAAAGTGAAAGGAGTGACAGATTTCCTCTTCCTGGGCTCTAAAAATCACTGCAGATGGTAACTGCAGCCATGAAATTAGAAGATGCTTGCTTCTTGGAAGGAAAGTTATGACAAACCTAGACAGTGTATTAAAAAGCAAAGACGTCACTTTCCCGACAAAGGTCTATATAGACAAGGCTATGGTCTTTCCAGTAGTCATGTACAGATGTGAGTTGGACCATAAAGAAGGCAGAGTGCCAAAGAATAGATGCTTTCAAACTGTGGTGCTAGAGAAGACTCTTGAGAGTCCCTTGGACTGCAAGGAGATCAAACCAGTCAGTCCTAAAGGAAATCAGCCCTGAAGACTCATTGGTAGGACTGAGGCTGAAGCTGAAATTCCAATACTTTGGCCACCTGATGTGAAGAGCTGACTCACTGGAAAAGACCCTGATGCTGGGAATGATTGAAGGCAGAGAAGAGAGTGACAGGGGATGAGATGGTTGGATGGCATCCAATGGACATGGATATGACTCAATGGACATGAGTTTGAGGAGATGGTGAGGGACAGGGAGGCCTGGTGTGCCATAGTCTATTGGTGTGCTATAGTCTGTTGGTGTGCTATAGTCTATTGGGTCACAAAGCGTCAGACAATTTGGCAACTGAACAACGACAAGTTGACTATCACACTGCAGGTATAATCTTCTCCTTCCTGGGAGTGTTTCTGCTTGACCAAAATCTTCACTGTTCTCAGGGTTTGTTGATTGAGATTTGGATCTCTCATGGAATGGGGATTCCCATGGTGGAAAGGGCTATTAGCCAGATATCTCTGCATCCATATTGAAACTCTCATGTCTTCACTGTGAGGCAGACGTGGAAAATTGCCTATTGGTTACTCTAGCTTATGGATGTGTGATAGTCAGCTCTCACAAAGATTTAAAATCAGTTTTGAGGCAGCTTGTACAAAATCATAGCAGTACACATTAAAATCCAGATTCTCTTTAAAGCTTTTCTTTAAAAAAGTGAGTGACTTCCCTGAAAGTCCCATGGTTAGGACTCCATGCTCCCACTGCAGGGGACCTGGGCTTGATCCCTAGTCAGGGAACTAAGATCCTACATGTCATGCTGTGGCCAAAAGAAAGAAAGAAAGAAAAATAAATAATCTATGGAGAATTTTTTTTTTTTTAATGGAAAGATCTGGACCTGTTTCTCATTTGAAAAATTCTGGCTAAAGCTGAGTGACCACTGGCAGGATGAAAAATGTTCTCTCACCTGCCCATTTGTTCCTTTATGCTTCCTGCCTGGCCCCTGAGTCTGCAGCTCACTGCAGCCGTGTACCTTGCTGGAAAAGGTGACAGACCAGGACTTCGCAGATGGGAGCCTGTCATCATGATGCTGCTTTTAACTCATTGTGTGGCCTTGGCTGACTCACTTTCCCCATAGAAGTCCTAGTTTCTCATTTGCAACCTGGGATAACGCACACCATATCTGCCTCTAAATGACCTTGGGATGATCTGAAATGGGAGAGTGTAAGCCCCTGAATGCCAGCTGCAGGAAAGTAAAGAATTAACTGCTATCTGTTGATTTCTATTATCTATTGTCCCCTTAGTGGGGGTGAAGGATCCCAGAACAAGATCTGATAGGAAAAAATGTCTGACTGCATTGGCACACTGAGAATGGATGGGGAGAGATGGTTCCATGATGAGAAAAGCATATGTAACAGAAGTACCAATGAACTTGCTGAATCTGCAGTCTTGCTCAGGGAGCTTTGGGACCATGAGAATTTAAAGACCTTGTTATTAGCCACCTCCACTTTACATTTATGAAAATACGGGCTCAGAAGGAACATGGCTTAGAATCAGATCTGCATATCAATCCTAGCAACATTCCTTAACCTCTCTAAGCCTCTGTTTCCTCGTGTATAAAATGGGAATGCAAGAATCTGTCTTATAACACATTATGAAGATTCAGTGAGATAATGCGCTTTCGTTACCTAAAACATATTGTAAATGTCCATTAAGTGACAGCTGCTGTTATTAAATCAGGCATATGCTAATTGAACCACTGGCAAACCAGGAAGTAGTTAAGAGAATAGACGTATTGCTAGTGGATAGTTCCCTACAGGAAAAGAATTTTTCATCAACCAGATGGGGCTCCTCTGACTTCCCATTGCGCTGAGGTGCTTCAAATCAGTATTTTTCCTAGCATTTGCTACAAGAAGCATGAGACACCCAACCATAGAAGCCCAAGTTAACAGCAAGTGCTGAGAGTCAGAGGTGGTATTATTAATAGCATTATAAAGCATTTGCAGAGTTGAACTGGCGTGTGTTTCCCCTTCAAAACTCCTTAAATATTGCCCCTATTCAGCTGGGAATGAAAAATTTGGGCTCTGAGAACATTTATTTATTTTCCCTGCTTTTCACGCCTCTTTTCACCAGCAGGTCTGAATATCAAGGCAAAAGTGTTCAAGCTCCTCTGGGCTCTTGAAGGCAGGAACAAATTACAAATTCTTGGAGCCAGTCCTTTTGGACTAAACTCCTTTTTCTTTTCCTCTTTCCCTATAAGATTTTCAGTTCCAGAGAGTCCCTTTTCTCACCCACTCCTCTCCTAATGCAATTCTGTTTGATTTCCACTGAGCAGCTCCTGAAAGGAGCTGCTGAACCGTGCGGTGGCCAGCATTTCAATTCCTGAACACCCGGAGCTGTTTCAGATGCTTCTGTAGATCCAGCAATCTTGCATTTAACCAAAATGATTGACACAACATTTTCCCCTTCCCCAGCATTTCCAGCTCATTAGTCTTACTTGTCTTCCACAGAAAGACTCCCTTGGTTTAGTTTCCTGCCAAATCAGTGAACTTATACAAATACATGCATAAGTCAAACACACCTACACACGCATAGATGTAATAGGTACTGAGTCTATCGGCGGTGAATATTCAACAGTTCATTTCTAGACTTCATGTCTCCACTGAAGTTTTAGTCACTTGCTCTTTTCTTATCTCCCCTTCTTCTTCTCCCCTCCCCTCCCTCCCCACTTCTTTACTTTCTACTTTTCCCAGAAACTGCCTCTTTTTTTAGTAGTAATTATAAAATCTCATATTCTTCAATGTCAAAGAGGCTTGAGAAGCTTTCTTATACAATCCTCTCACTTTAGTTTTGAGAAATCTGTGTGCTGGAAAGGAAACCATGTGCCATCAGTGGCTTATCTTTGTCTTTAGGAAAGCTTTCAAGCTCCACGGGCATCTCCCCGCACTGCATGGCTCGGGCCCTCCACTTCTCTACCTCAGTCTCCACGCAGTAACCACACAGACCCTTCAGTTCCCACCTCGGGGCCTTTTCACACACTTTTCTTTCTTCCTGGACAGTCTTTCACACCTGGGCACACACCTCTTCTCCACCACTCCACATTCTATTTAAGTCTCAACTCAAATGGTACTCCTTAGACCACACACTGTTCCCTGTTCATTTCCTTCCTGGCACTCATCAAATTTCTAACTATGTATTTAGTTGTTTAATGTCTCTTCACCCATTAGAAAGCAAGATCTCTGGGGCTAAAGGCCATGTCTTGTCCCTTTCCCCTACTACTTCTTCAGTGCCATATACAGTGCCTAGCACTTGATAGTAACAACAGATAGTAACAAGAAACTTAAAAGTGCATTAAATAATTAAATGCACTTAAAAGTGCATTCCAGCATACAGTAGGTGCAGACAAATACTGCTTGATTCCACTTTTAGAAGGTACCTAGAACAGTCAAATTCATAGAGTCAGAAAGTATACTTACTGGTAGATGTCAGGGGTCAGGGGTGAGGGTAGCAATGAGGACCTGGTGTCTAATGGGGACACAGTTTCAGTTTAGGAAGGTGAAAAATGTGGGAGATAAATGATGGTGAGAGTTGCACAGCAACGTGAAAGTATTTAGTGCCACTGAGATGTACAGTTAAATATTGTTAAAATCGTATGTTTTGTATGACTTTTACCAAAATTTTTTAAAAAAACATTAAAAAAATCCAGTGAATTTTTACAGTAAGGATCATGGCTGAGCTATTCACATTCCTATCAAATGAATAACTATTGCTTATTAAAATATTTACTTGTGATTATCTATGTTTTGCTAGACAGCAAAAGAATATATGGTTTATTTTGTTATCTTACTTAAAACCTATTCATTCTGTTTCTTTTGTTGAATGTATACATGGTGTAACTTATCTAAATATGATCAAATATGTCTCAGATCAGTCACTTTACTGCTTTATTAAAAAAACGAAAGTAATAGTGTCTAACATTTACTGGGATCTTGCAAGTTTCAGAAACATTGGTCTAAGACTTTTATATGTATTAACTCATTTAATACTTACAACTATCCTATGAGGAGGGTATGATTATTATCCCCATTTTGCAGGTAAAAAGACTGAGTGGTAAAGTCACCCACCCATTATTACACAGCTAGAAAGTAACAGAGCTAGTTTCTAATGCAGGCAATTCTGACTGCAAAGCCTGAACACTTATCCAGGCCATGCTGTGTCTTTATGAAGTGTTCCATTAATATTCATTGAAAGAGTAAATGAAAAATTTATCCAAATTGATTAGCAGCAAAACTGAGGTTAAAACTTAAATCGCTTGATTGATAATCCACTCCTCTTTCTATGCAAACAGTGAGCTTCTCAAGAACTAGCAGAGTGCAATAAAAAGAGAAAGAAGAAATTAACAAATTGGTCTGTTGCTGGTAATGACTATGGGAGGGACCTTGTGTTGTAGATTGTGGAGTGAAATGGAAATCATCCTTTTAGATTCAAGCAGGACCTAGTGGCAGGTAGAAAAACACTGAACTATTGAAGAGGACTTAGGATAAGGAATTAGGTTCTCTAGAAACACGAAGTGGATTTATAGTTATTATCACCACCAATTCTCATATTTTAGATGACATTTTTCAAACCTGTTTCTGAAGTATAAGCAACCGTCAGTTTTATGAGAGTGCTGGTCAGAATTCTATTTAGGATGAAAGCTCCAGCTGAGTGCCTTGTTCACTGCTGCCTCCACAGCGTGCGGAGCATCGCCTGGCACATAGTAAGTGCTCAGTAATATTTATTTAATGAGTTAATGGGAAAGGCACATCCACAAATCCATCAGTGTGTCCTCACTGAGTACCTGTTATTAAGTTTACGCAGTCAAGGCACAGTAAGGCTCACAAAGAAAAATAAGTCAGATTCCTTTCCATGGAGATATCCTAATCTAGGTGGACCTCATAACAACTACCACTATTAATAAAAGTCGCCATCTTGGGGGTGTGCTTTGTCTATATGCTGTACTATGTCCCTTTATTTATTATGTCATTTTCATACTTCTAACACCCGAAGGATAATGGCATTAGTACTAGACTCCATTTGTAGATGTAGACACTGAGGTTTAGAGATGCCGATTCCTTGATCACAGTCACAAAGCAAGAAACTTGTGGGTCCAGGATTTGAACTCAGCTCCATTTGACTCTGGTATCAACTATGCCAAATGCATTCATCCCATTATTTCAAGGTCACCACCTATGGGTGAGAGGCATGTTGGGACTACCAGTGTTTGCAGCATTAGAAGGTAGGAGCAGAGACAGAGACAGCACCACAAGAAACACCACTCAGCCTCTCCAGGTCTACATATGCTGCTGACCTGGACCTGAGATACTCCCATTCTTCACCTGCCACAACCCTATTTGTTGTGGAGGACAGATTCAGGAACTCCCCTTCCTGGAAGCCTTCTCAAACACTGTAAGATCAGGTTAGCTCTGCCCTCCTTCACGACCCCTCATTGTAATACTTCTCATCCCACATTCTCATCTCATGTGTTTCCCACCCACTATTCTCTGAGTTCTTCCAGGAAAGTGTTTTATCCTTTCAGGGCTAGTACAGTGCCTGACCTATAGTGTATCATTTCCTAAATATTTATGGAATAAATGAATTTTGGGTAGAAAGTGCCACATATGGATCCAACCAAAATATCACAGAATTCAAAGGAAGGAATTCATTTTAGGGTGCTAATTAAAACTCCAAGCAAAGAACTGCTGAGAAGTTGGGTAAGGTGCTCAAACAGTGCTGCACTGCATATGTGTGGACCTAAAGGGCTCAGCAGATGAGTGGTGTGCAGTGTGCTCCTGGCAATGTCAACATGGTGAAGACATTCTTTATGTTCCTGTTCGTGACCTGGGAACTCATGCTGAGGGTGCTACTGTCACTAGTGCTCAGTACTGCCCCTGCCCTATGCTCGGGGCCACAAAGGTCAAGATCAGGAGAGAATCAAGAGTGGAAGTCTATCGTGATGATGAAGCTGAGCCCAGAGCTGCATGTACACTTCAGTTCAGTTCAGTCACCCAGCCATGTCCAACTCCTTGCGACCCCATGGACTGCAGCATGCCAGGCCTCCCTGTCTATCACCAACTCCCAGAGTTTACCCAAACTCATGTCCATTGAGTTGGTGATGTCATCCAGCCATCTCATCCTCTGTCATCCCCTTCTCCTCTTCCCTTCAATCTTTCCCAGCATCAGGGTCTTTTCCAATGAGTCAGTTCTTTGCATCAGGTGGCCAAATTCTTGGAGTTTCAGCTTCATCATCAGTCCTTCCAATGAATATTCAGGACTGATTTCCTTTAGGATGGACTGGTTGGATCTCCTTGCAGTCCAAGAGACTCTCAAGAGTCTTCTCCAACACCACAGTTCAAAAGCATCAATTCTTCAGTGCTCAGCTTTCTTTATAGTCCAACTCTCACATCCATATATGACTACTGGAAAAACAATAGCTTTGACTAGAGGGACCTTTGTTGGCAAAGTAATGTCTCTTCTTTTTAATATGCTGTCTAGGTTGCATATGTTGTCATAGCTTTTCTTCCAAGGAGCAAGTGTCTTTTAATTTCATGGCTGCAGTCACCATCTGCAGTGATTTTTGGGGCCCCCCAAAAATAAAGTCTCTCACTGTTTCCATTGTTTCCCCATCTATTTGCTGTGAAGTAATGGGACCAGATGCCATGATCTCAGTTTTCTGAATGTTGACTTTTAAGTCAACTTTTTCACTCTCCTCTTTCACTTTCATCAAGAGGCTCTTCACTTTCTGCCATAAGGGTGGTGTCATCTGCATATCTGAGGTTATTGATATTTCTCCAGGCAATCTTGATTCCAGCTTGGGCTTCCTCCAGCCCAGCATTTTTCATGATGTACTCTGCATATAAGTTAAATAAGCAGGGTGACAATATACAGCCTTGATGTACTCCTTTCCCAATTTGGAACCAGTCTGTTGTTCCATGTCCAGTTTTAACTGTTGCTTCCTGACCTGCATACAGATTTCTCAGGAGGCAGGTCAGGTAGTATGATACACTTAATCTTATCAAAATGAATGGAAGTAAAGAAATCTGAAGGAAATTCAAGACCACAAAACTAACTGAACTGAAATACTGGATTGGCCAAAAAGTTTGCTCAGATTTTTCCATAACATCTTATAAAAAAAACCAGGATGAACATTTTGGCCAAACCAATACATCATACTGTTTAAACCAAGAATAACAGTGTTGTGAGAAAGACCATCCTGCTAAGTCATGATGGAGGCAGAAGACAAACAGCAGCCCTGGAAGACAATCTTTCCCTTGGAATTACCTAAAATGGAACTTCATTTTCATTTTCATTTGAGTGGATCCATTAGTGCTAATGCCATGAGGAAATCAATACACAATAAGCCAGTTCTTAAAATCCATGACTAGATGACTGTGATTAACAAGGGAAAGAAAAGAACTTTGGAAGAATGTCTCCAGAAGTTTCAAAGTATTCATCAGCTTGCTACTAGCCCTGAAGAGACTTTCATGACCACAAAAGATGTTATTAAAGAATTCACAAATGATGGTGTCAAGTGCCTGAAACAAAGGAACACACCCAGAAAAGAAAATACTACGGAATGACTGAAAAGATGTATATGGAATTTGTACTTGATACTATAAAACAGTCTGAAAAAAGAGAACATAGGCACTGATGCTAGGTATTTGACAGCAATCAACAGAAGAGCTGGCCCTTCAGTAGCCGAGGAGACTGTTAAGCTTCCTGAAGGGTTCTTCCTTTCTACTGAGGACACAGTTCTTGGGCTTGACCTCGGTGGAAACCCTATGGTAGGACAAACAATATTCCTTGGAACTTTTTTAGAACCTGATAAAACATATCTTCATTTGCTACTACATTTTACAGAGATCCCAAAGCAAAAGGAATAAAGGAAGGAAGGACGGACGGATGGATGGAAGGAAGCAAGCAATCAATGAAGAGACAGAAGAAGAAGGAAAGGAAAGGAAATTAGAGAAGGGAAAGGAGGGGAAGAGGAAAAGAAAGAAACTTGTGTATTCCTGGGTCTACCTCCTGATAGAATTAGGCAGGGCCATTTCTCAGTTTCCCTGAGGGAAGATCCCTGGATCTAGTGGACTTTGTAAGGCATCCCTAGACACCACTGGGTAAAGCTTAGGGCTTCAGTTCCCTCAGACAACCTTCTATTCCTCTTGCCCCACCCCCAGGTTGCAATTCATATGGAGAGAAGTACTGTTTTAAGAATACAAATGTCAGTTAGAAAAAAAAAAAGATTCAAAGTAGAGTTGAGGGTAAAGTGGTCATTAAGATTCCTGTCTGGATGTTTGGACTACGTTAACCTAGGAAAGTTATCCTCTATGAGCCCTAATTTTTGCATCTATACTCTTGAGATGACAAAAATTACTGCTGGGAAGTCAGAATGAAGCCATACATTAGGAGCTCAGCTGAGTGCTCTGTCCTTTGTAAGGACTCACGTGTTTGTCACGGTCGCTGCTGCTGCTGGTGCTACTTGTCTTCCAGCATTATTATTAGGCAAAATTGGGAGAGTAGGCATTTTATGCAGAAGTGCCCTTCTGAGGAAAAGTACAGAGACATGAGGAAATGGCCTGCCCTCAGGTATAAAGACTCATGGCATCGGCAAAAAAAGCTAGATATTTCATGCTGAGAGAGAGTGACTCCTCTGAACCAAGGAATCAAATACTCAGAAAATTAGAGAGCTGATGAAACCACGCTCCATTCTTGTTTTAAAAAGCTAAATATCAAAATGAAGAGCCCAACATATGAGCCCAAGGTGTGTGTCTTTCCCACTAAACATACAGCTGAGGCTCTGTACCGTGACTGCCATTTTGTTCTCAGGAAATGATCCCCTGGGAATGTGGGCTGCCATCTCTTATTCTTTCTGGAGAAGAGTGATGTGTCATTAGACATCTTTTCATCTAGAAGAGTGATACCAGTTTCAGCTCTATGTCTAACCACCTAGTCTTTTCCAAAGGCTGCCCAAACAGAAATGTGAAAAGATGGGACTCGGTCCTTATGACTAGGATTACAGGAGAGTGGGTGTGCTGGTATAAGTGATCCTTCAATTAGCTCTTGTTATGAAAGTTGGACATGCATAGAACCTATTAGAAGGTTTTCAAAATATGTGAAATTATTTAGCTACTTACAGGCTATATCGGTGTACTACTTTCTTGAAGATGCCATTTCCTGACGATGCTAATTATGGAGGCATTTCAGAATAATGACCTCATAAAGTTCAAGCAGCTGTCTCTGCGTGCAGACTTAGATAACACACAGCTATGACCTCACTGAGGCCAAGGGCAGGTCTTAATAGCTTGAAAGGACTGTGGTCAGAAAAGGAGTTTGGCTTACACTGTTTTCCCTCTTAACTGTTTAATAAAAGGAAGTGTCTCATTACAGTTGCTTATTTCCTCCATGATTCCATGGGGTTAGGGCTGTGGTACCTTCGGGTCATTAGACAAAATGAGAGTGATGTCTTGGGATAGATTGGGAACCCCAAAACTCAGCCTTGTTCTCCAGTCATTGGAACACTTTGGTTATTTTATTCCATCACATTGGTCATTTAGAGTTGAAGAGTCTAAAGATACTAGTCATTTCTAAAGGCTGATTAGATCATTTTCCCTGGGGAAAGAGCTTCTCTACAGAGGAACTTCAAGATGTCCAAGAAGATGGGCTCTGTGTTTACTGAGAGACAGGAGAAGTGATCAGGCAGTTACAGAGCCTGGGGTATTGGGGAGTAAAACGAACTGCTGCCCATACGTAATGGAAGGTCAGACGCAGAGTGAGCGTAATGGGAGCCTTATAAAAGCAAAAGGAAAAACCAGGACCATCCACTTACTTAAAATGGAAAAAGGAATGTGTGTTTTTATCCCAATGCCCATCAGATTTCTTTTAGGAAAAAGGAAGTGAGAGTAGGAGGAAATTAGGCGTAGGAAAATGTTATACAATTTCTCGGCCTTTCAAGCATCTTAACATCTGAGGCAGGTCAGGAAAACCATGGTGGAATGAAGACTCTGGATTCAGGAGACATAAATTCAAGCATAGATTCTGCAGCTGTCACCGTTACTGTGTGACTTGAGGACAACGTTCCCCTGCCCCCCAGCCTCCATCCCTTGCCTGTCATATAAGGGAGTTAGATAAAGCCTCTATAGGTTCTGTCTTTACTGGCATTCTAGAGTTTGTTAACAAGCTAAAACAAGGATCCTGTTTTCCAACGTGTAAGACACAGAAAAAGTATACAGTGAAGTGACCTATAAATTCTGCTGAACTTTAAATGTGAATTCGATGCAAATATGGAATTAAAAATTAGCATGAAAATCATTGTCCTCTGTAGTTTAGGAAGTGTAATGCAGTTGCTTTGCAGTGGGAAGAATGAATTTTGCACGTGCTGAAATAAGCACTGACAAACGTTAGAAGAGATCGACGCTACAGTAGCCTAGGCTTTTTTCCCCTTTGTTAAGACTTTTTCTTTTCTCATTTTGCATCCATTGTTAGATGGAGGACAAATATCCTTGAGATTCTACATGGGTCAATGGTACAAGGATGTAGAAGAATGTCAGGTCACCTGAGCACAGTCATAAGTAGTGACATCATACATAGGTTTAGATGACTCAGATGACCTAAGGATATACAGCCTCTGGTCAACCTGAGGTAGTATCTACCTGTCCTGAAAGAAAGGAAAGTTTATGCAGTTGTTACACTTGAACTTGAGCTGAGAAAACAACCTTGGAGATGGGAATTCATGCTTACTGAATGCCACAACATATGTTAGCATTTGACACATTTTGTTTCATTTAATCCTTATGCTAAAAGCACCCTATCAGAATGGGGCTGATTCCCCGGTGGTTCAGTGGTTAAGAATCCATCTGCAATGCAATAGACACAGGTTCAATCCCCAGATCAGGAAGATCCCCTGGAGGAGGGCACAGCAACCCACTCCGGTATTCCTGCCTGGAGAATCCCACAGACAAAGGAGCCTGTTGGGCTACAGATCATGGGGTAAAGAGTCAGATACGACTGAAGTGACAGCATGCACACACCCTAGCAGAATACAGTTTTTAAACATTGTTTGATTTTCTGATTCCTATTTGTAAAATGTGGATATGAAACCTTGATGAAGGCAAATAAGGTCTTACAGCTTGTGAATAATATTGGATTGGCCAAAAATTTCACTCAGGGAGCTTATGGAAAAACCCAAGTGACCTTTTTGGCCAACCCAATATAAGCTGAAATTGAAATCTTCCCTGACTCTAAAGCCAGTCCTCCTCCACAGTATCTCATCACCTTCTGAAATCCTAGTTTTCATTCTAGTTCTGCCTTTGTTTGACTGTGGTACCTGAAAAATAACCACTCAGTTTACTCATCTGTTAAAAATCACAACCAGCCAATTGACCAAAACAGTACTATATGGCCTCTGTTCATCTTCCATGGTTTGTAGGTGGACATTACAGCACCACATTTAATTCTCTAGGAACAGTGCCTCTGACAGTCATGAAACATGGTGGCCCTTGGCTTTAAAAGGTCCTTGTACAACCTGAAACTATATGTAAACTGTATCATATATTTATATATCGGTAATGTTTTAGAAGAGTCCAAAGCTTTCCTGAGGTCTCAATGGAATCCATATCTCCAAATGCTTTAGAACCTTCTGATCAGTAGATCTCCTTGTGATATCTTCTAGCTCAAGCATCTGTAACAAACTGAAATAAATTAAGGTTTGGTACATGAAGGGAGTTCAAAGACAGAACTTACGCTTGCACCAAAGATTATGCGATGTCATGGAAACAGACCTGGCAAAGAATCGAGGACTCTGGATCCTGGCTTACTCTGCCTTATCACTCAAAGAGATGTTAATTCCTCTCTCTCCTCTTGTAAACAGTTATTATAAAACCAAATGTGATAATATGGATGAGAATACCCCTGAAAATATAAAGTTTCCTGCAAAAGTATGACATTAACTGAGAGATATTAAAGTATCAAGTCGTTTCACTAGTTGTCAACTGAGAAAGAGGGAAGATTGTGAGCTCCATCAGCAAAATTTAGAAGCCCTGCTTTTTCATCCTTCACCAAGGTCCAACATCTGATACTTACGTGTAAATTTCCTTGACTTTAATGAGAATCAGTTGCAAATACAGCTTGCAGGGTTCAGATGGAGATCATCACCAATCTGGGAGCTGACAAACAGAACTTAAGTTTCTTCCCTAGACAACAGTAGTTCATCCTTTTTAAAAATCTCCTTTATTCCATGAGGCAGTGGTTCTTAAACAATGGTCCAGAGCCAGCAGCATGAGCATTACTCAGGAACATGTTAGAAATGCAAATTCTCAAGCCCCACCCTTGACCTACTGAATCAGAAATTCTAGGGGTGGGCTGTGCAGTCTGCATTTTAACAAGCTCTCCAGGGAATTCTGATACGCTACAAGCTCAAGTTTGAGAACCACTGTCATAAGTGATTATCCCAGGACAGACCTCCTGGGCTACCCTGTTGGTTATGGGAACTCGAAAGAGAATGACAGAGTTCCAGTAACCTGGAAGAGGATCAAGCACAGCTCACTAAAGGGCAGTATAGGCCAGGTTGGGCTGGAGGACAGCAGGGCAGCAAACACGACAGGGGCGTGTTCAGGGCTCCCCTGGTGGTCTAGTGTAAAGAATCTGCCTGCTGATGCACGAAACACAGGTTTGATCCCTGGTCTGGGAAGACCCCATATACTGTGGAGCCCGTGAGCCACAACTACGGAGCCAGTGCTCTAGAGCCCGGGAACCGCAACTACGGAGCCCTGTGCCACAACTTCTGGAGCCCGTGTGCCTAGAGCCTGTGCTCCGCAACAAGAGAAGCCACCACAATGAGAAGAAGCCTGCACGTGCAAGTAGAGAGGAGATCCTGCTCTGCAACCAGAGAAAGCCCACGAAGCAATGAAGACCTAGAACAGTCAAAAATAAATAAAAATAAATCGAAGTGCAAGTTCAGGGTGTTTTCACAGGTCTAAGTGAGGCAGCTATACTCAGTCTTATGCAAACAAAGGTTTCTCAGAGAAAGAAATGCCTAAATTTAGGTTTCCAAAGGATGAGAGAACTGGTCATTTTAATGTGGAAAAAACTGAGATTTAGGGCACTTGGACAACTGTACTCCAGGTCACACAACCTGCAAGCAAGTGGTAGTGTTGGGATTTGAATTCAGGTCACTCCAATTCCAGAGTTCTTGCTTTTAACCATTACAGTTAGGCTGGAAAATAGGTTTTATCAAGTCTGTCCATCCTGATAAATTGATAATGGCTTCCAGGAAGGCTGGTGATGAGGACTCTGAGACCTGGGCTGGGCTCAGCAGGAAAGGATGCCACAATTAATTAGTGATGTCTGCCTTGGGTACAGAATAGGGGAGTATATGTGTCCTGCATGCATTTGCTGACCCTGCACTGCAGAGTACTGCCTCCAGGACTTAGCACAAAGAGGGACAGACCTGCAGAGATGTTTCTTATTCATGGAAGATTATCTCTGACTTTAAGGACTTAAAGCTCTGTGGCATCAGTGGGCACCTATTATATGTTACTAGGAGGTAGTCAGTGACAGCTGAGGATGTTATGAGCTGAAGAAGCATTCATTGAGAAAGGGAATGAAGTTTTCTTCAAAAAGTGAAGCTGCTGATTAAGTGTAACAGTGAAAAACAAACAACAATAAAGAACAATCTTATGAACCTAAACTTCAAAGTCTGTAGGACAATTCACTTTCATTTTTTACTTCTGTTATTTCCATCAACATGGCAGATGTTGATATGATAGAAAATGTCACTGTTCGCGTAATGTGTCAAGTTGGCACTCTCGTGCCTAGGGGAAACTTAAATTTAGAAACGCCACCCAAAAAGTATGCATTCAACATACCTAATGGCTCAACTATGGAGTAGTTTAGAAGTTACTATCAGTCAGAGGGACTGAGAGCATGGCTCTTTAAGGCAAAGATGGTACTAAGTTAGTGCC
Organism: Ovis canadensis; assembly: GCF_042477335.2. Taxonomy (NCBI): domain Eukaryota; kingdom Metazoa; phylum Chordata; class Mammalia; order Artiodactyla; family Bovidae; genus Ovis; species Ovis canadensis. The sequence goes on from NC_091249.1 coordinate 77,721,782, forward strand.
AGTTTGCTTCACACATGGTTTATGTTGTTGAGAAGATGGTAGATGAGCTCTTTGAAGGGTAATCAAATACTGTTTTCACAATATATTTGTTAAACCAATGTATGGACTGAAACAACAGTAACAACACAACAGCAACTGGTCCTAATAATCAGAGGAAATCTGATAGGTACCATCAAGTCAGCGAGTCATGGGAAATGACTTCTGGATGAATTTCCTCTGCAAAAATTCTTTTTCACTTCTCCCTGTCTCAACTTCACACTGAACTGTTATAAAAACACTTTTTATCCTTGAAATTAACAATTTTTGGAAGGAACTTGTGCCCTGGACATAGAGATCAAAAGAAGAAGATGACCTCCCCCAAAATCCCAGGTCAGAGCTGTTGGCCACCTGGGCATTTCTCCCCAGGAATTGTGAACATTCATCTCTCAGTAATCATGACTTGGACAACCCACGTGCACCCCTGCCCCCACTGTCAGATGCTCACTTTGCAGTTATGGGCAGCCTTGGGTTTCATCATCTGAACAACTAGGGTGTAAGCCTCAGTGGTCCCCCACCTCAGGGCTCTGCCTGCTGACAGAGCTCCCCTAACCCCCACCTGTAGGTATCAGGAACCGGCTTCCCACTGGTCCTCCTCCCCCAAAGCATTTACACCAGAGATGATGGGGGAGCTTATCACCTTAAGATTTATTTACCTTATCTCACACTGGGAGAAGAGATTTGACAGTACCAGGAATCAAAACATTTCTCTGCCCAAGTCCTGCTGACCAGTGCAGAATTATCTCTGATTCATTTTACATTTTAAACATTATCTGAAACCTCAACAAGGAGAAAAAGAAAACATGACAGCCGTCTGTGGAAAACAGGCTCTGGGGTGCAGACTGATAAGGACTTCACCTTTAGATAATCACCTGGAGAACCATAAGAAAGGGACTCAATGTGCAGAGACTGTGTATCTTTGTACCTTAGCATCTTCTGAGGTACAAATTCCGACACGAAGAAGGTGCCCTGGAGACCAAGGCTGGGGGGTCTCTAGTTTAGATTATATGTTCTGAAAGAGAAATAGAACCATTTAAAGGTTCATATTGAATACACTGAACCCTGAAGGTTCTCTTTTGCAGGGCTCCTGATCCATTCATGGAGCGGTGAAATACCAAGTCAGTTCAGAGAAACTGCCTTAGTGGCTGTGCAGTTGATTCACGTCCGTCACCCCTGGTTGGTTTTGTAACATGTATCCCAAATCCATCCCTACCCATCGAGCAGTTCTGGTGCTGAAGCTTAGCTATGAGCTGCCATTGTGCAGCCTTCTCTTTAACCCAGGTCCACGGCTGTTTCCTCCTTCATTCCAGGGAGAGAGACAGTGTAGTGCTTTGGGTTGAGCCCAGGGTTGAGGGTCATAACAAGATCCAGTTTCTATATCTACTTCTGCCACTGTCATCTTATATGATTTTGGACAAGTATCTTCCTCCTCCCAGGAGCCCAGTGATCTGCTGTTAGTGCAGGATTGGGCTTCCCTGGTGTCTCAGACAGGAAACAATTGGCCTGCAATGTGGGAGACTCGGGTTTGATCCCTGAGTCAGGAAGATCCCCTGGAGGAGGGCATAGCAACCCACTCCAGTATTCCTGCCTGGAGAATCCTATGGACAGAGGAGCCTGGCGGGCTACAGCCCATGGCATTGCAAAGAGTTGGATATGACTGAACGACTAACACTCATCTCTAAGGAGACTTTCCACCCTAACATTCTAGATCTTCAAGGGAACTGGAATTCTGGGTTCAACTGAAATTGGTGTAACCAGAATTTGCCAACTTTCTTCCTCTCCGGCATGAAGCATCACGCCAGGCATCACAGGGGATATGCTTCTATCAGATCTCTCTCTCTCTGAACCACAGCACTCACAGGCAAGGGGTGAGTGGAAGAGAAAAACAAGTTTACAGTTATCTCTGGTGCACAGCAGAACATACTGTGTGCTATGAGCAAAGTACAAATGATTACAGGGTCTAAAAGAGGCAGAAATTGCATCTATTTACAAAAAGTCAGACTCACACTTCACGGCATTTCAGATGAGCCTTGTCAGGGAGGGAATTCAGACAGGACACAACTTAGTTTCTATAGCAACATTCACTGAGCAGGTCTTTTGTGCCAGCCACGGTTCTGAGCACTTTGCACACAATAACCCTTTATTCCTCTCAGTCTTTTGATATTGAGGCTGTGATTATTATTCCCGTTCTGCACATGAAGAAACTGAGGCATACACTGCTTAAGTAACAGGCCACGAAGAAAGGGGTATGTGTCGGGATTCAAACACAGGCAATCTGCTGGACAAGCTCCCGTTGGCAATCTGGTGGCTCTACTGATTGCGACACGTGGAAAACCACTGACTGGAAACTGGAGAACGAAGAAGGTCTGACTTCAGGGATGAGCCCTGTGGCCGTGGGCAAGTCCTTTCATGCCTCTGGTCTCCCAGTTTCTTACTTGTGAAATAGCAGTGCTAAGTACTGGCCTCACTGGATTGTCATGACAATTCAGTAAAATGGGGGATGTAAACATGATTTAAATGATACAAAGTTCTATATATTTTTCTGTTTGTAAATGCTTTTTTTGATGTGGATCATTTTTAAATTATTTATTCAATTTGTTACAATATTGCCTCTGCTTTGTGTTTTGGCCACTAGATATGTGGGATTTTAGTTCCCCAACCAGGGATTGAACCTGCATCCCTTACATTGGAAGGTGAAGTCTTAACCACTGGTCTACCAAGGAAATTCCTACATACTTTTTTTGAATTTATTTATTTTTAATTGGGCATAATTGCTTTACAATATTCTGTTGCTTTCTGCCATACATCAACATGAATCAGCCATCGGTATACATAAGCCCCCTCCCTCTTGAACCTCCCTCCCCTCTCCCACCCCATCCCACCCCTCTAGGTTGTCACAGAGCACCAGGTGGAGTTCCCTGTATTATTTACAACAAACTCTATATATTTTTAAATAATAGAAGAAAGCAGAAGGAGCAGCATGAAGAGAAGTCTGAAGGTGGTAAAGTGCAAGGTGTATATATTTAGGCATGTGTTTCGGGCAGAGTGATTGTCCAGAGTCCCATGAGTAAGGGCTACCTGATGGGTCAGGCCTGGGGTCTCTTCCTCAGAGTTACACCTTGGGGAGTTTCCACTCAAGGCTTTACTTCTCATCTCTACTATCTGTGCTTGGCCTTGACTGTGCTCTCTAAGGTGGAGAATCACAAATGTAGTCCATTTTTCTCATGTTTTGTACTGTTGAAGCTCATGCCCAGAATGCCAACACAATTCTCATCAGCATTTGAGTTCAGCCACAGCTTTGAATGAAAGGACTAGACCCTTAACCCTCAACACTAATATAGGCATTGGCACATTAGTTTCAGCAGAATTGGCCCATGTAAGCGTGACACTAAGGGACAATCCCAGCATAAACAGACTTATCTCAGGAACGTCTGTGTAGTAAGATATGTTACCATCATCTTCTCAATACTGTCCAAGGCAGCATCTTCAGATGGTATCCAGGTTACCATAGGAACTGGTGATAAAGCTTAAGGGATACGGTAAGAAAAGGGCACCAACTCAAGGGATACTCAGTGGGAAATACACTGGACTGGCACCAGAGGATCTGAGTTTGAGCCCTAGCATGACTGATTTTTGACTAATTTCCCCTAGAAACTGGAGGAGGAAATAGCAGCCCACTCCAGTATTCTTGCCTGGAGACTCCCATGGACAGAAGAGCCTGGTGGGGTTGCAAAGAGTTGGACATGACTGAGCGCACATGCATGACCTTAGAAACATCAATTCCCCTCTTGGAGCTTTTGTTTTCTGTAAAATGGCACAGCTGATATAGGTGCTCCTTAAAGCATCTTTGAGTCTGAAAGCCCAGAAGCATGCAGGTTATTTTAAGCAGAAACTTAACTAAAGCTATTCTTAGGTTCCCAACTAGAAGCTACATGTGATTTTGCATCTCCTACTAACTGCAGAGGTCACATTTTCCACTGCTTTTTGCTCTTATCTCTCTCAGCTACCAGATGCTGCCATTTACAAAGCAACAATAATAATGCGACAATAGCAACAGACATAGTGGGAGACAGGAACTGTGCTAGCAATACATTTTCAATGCATTCAACTCTCAGAGCAACCCCATTGGGTGGGTATCACCATTATTTCTGTAACACAGATGAGGAAGCAAAGGTTTCAGAGTTAATCATTAACTTGCCCAAGAGACAGAGTGGGGAGCGAGTCCAGTCTGTCCATGGCAAACCTTGTGCTCTTAGCCACCTAGATATCCAGCCAGGACTGAACATAAGGGTATGAACCTAAGTGTCCCAGGTGGCCCTGGTGGCCACTTGCCTTTGAAAAATGGTTTCTAAAGATTTTTTCATAGGGATCAGAGCCTTTCTTCCTCAGGAAGAAGGAAGTCATTAACTCTAGAGTGAGAGAACAGGACAAGCAGTCCTTTCCCTAAAGTGAATTCTGATGATACAAGGGTGGACAGGCATCCACTGAAGAGAGAAAATCAGAGGGAGAAAAGTAGCATGAGGAAAGTGGAATTACCCACCTTCTTTGTGATCTGAGAGACACTCCACACAGGAGTCCCGGACCTCTGCCCGACATTGTTCAGTGACCCTGACTGAGGATGCATGGAAAAGTACACCAGGATGTGTGGGTGTCAGTGGAGGGGGAGTCACAGCTCATAGATTAGACAGAATGAAGGAACCAGCTGCATGGACCAGCCTCACTTAGAAAGCATCTGTTCCCAAAGCCCTATTAAGTGCCAAGCACACAGAACCACTCCTAAGACAGGGCCCCTGTACTCCTTGTGTGAGACAGGAGACAAATCCAGGCTTGGCTGGCATTAACGCCAGACGCTAAGTGCCATATGAAAGTCTAAACAACTTGCTCCAGGCGTAGAGTGGAGGGAGGATCCACTCTACAGTTAACTCCAACACAAGGCAGAAAGTGCCACGAGCTCTAATGAAAGCACAAGCTGAGAGCTCCGGGAGCTCAGAGAGGGATGGGTGGATTCTGACTGGGGTTAACACTGAAACGGTGGTGTTTGAGTGGAATCTTGAAGAACTGAAATGAGTGTGAAAGGGCTGAGATGAAATTCCCTTCATCTCAGGGATGTCAGTATAAAGAAAAAGTCAAATTGTCTATGTTTGCTCTTCTGAAGGCAGAATGGCTGCAAACATCAGAGTCGAAGTTCAGAACGATCTGATTTTGACTTCCGGATCTGCCGTGTCTGTGTGACCTTAAATCTTGGTATCATCATCTGTAATAGGAGATACAGTATCTAGTATGTTTTTCATGGGATTGTTGTGGGGAATAAAGAAATTAACTATGGCAAATGTTTAGTAATGCAAGTGTCCAGCAAATAATAAATGATAGCTTTTACTGCAGTATGATTACTGATGCACTGAACATTATCTAGCTCATCTGGACAACACGTGACTGTTCAGCCACTGCTGGATATTCGGACAACTTCCAGAATTAACTAAATGCACCTGCATATTCCTTGGCACTTGTCTTCATCCTGGGTGCATTTTCCCTCTCCCCAGACCCTTGCACAGCCAGCACCTTTGTCCACTCCTGAATCCCAGTTTTGCCTTTTTGGTTTGTGTTTTGGTGTTCTTGTCCATACAATGGACTAAATTACTGGGTCTCATTTTCTCACTTCTTCATGCAGTAAGGTTCTGCACTGGAGGGTACACTCTTTGGGGTGCTTTCAGATCCAGCAGTGAAGGCACAGGGCCATTATGACAGCCAGCTTCTCGAGCAAAGTCCTGCCTTGTTCATAGCCAAGTTGGCTCTGTCTCCTGTTTATCACCATGCTACTGAGACTCAACAGAGGACATTGGAACTGCAGGGAACTAGAACCAAATCCTCTGTTTTACCAAGGAGCACCACACAGGCCAGAGACAGGAAAGCATTTGTCAAGTTTCTGTAGAGTGGCAGGCAGGGGTGGGTCTGTGCACTAGACCCTAAGTGTGGGAACTCACGGGTCAGTGCACCCTGTATGACTTCCCGTGACCTCTGTGCCTTTGCTCTGCAGACCCAGGCTTTGATAAGGTCAAAGCATTTCCTCCTCTCTCTCTTCATCCCCCTGGCCCTCCCTCCTGACTTTGGGTAAAGCTGGCAGGGGCGGTCCCCTGGAGGTCCATTTGGACACACACTTACCACTCCTGCAAGCCTCCTTGGATGCTGTTTACATACCACGTACTGACTTGGGGCCTCACAGTCTGGAGACCAGCTGACAGGAAGAGAGGCAAGAAGACTGAAAACACTTTAAACGGCCTTGGAATTAAAGAAGTGAGAAGGAAGGTCGGAAACGTTTGTGATGACCAACATCATAGAGAAGTGATAAAAATGAGGAGACCTTAACGCTTGCCTTTTGCTCCCCTGAGATCAAGGATATAAAGGCTTTTCATCTCACATGACAGCTCCAGCTGTTTGGTGGTGGTGACCAGGCTGCAGGAGATTTCAAAGCAGTGCCTGGGCTCCACAGGCAAGAAGGCTAGGTAGAATCCTGTGTCTGCGCCAGGCTCCCTCTCGAGAAGCATTCACCCTTTCCTCTGAATATACAGAACAGGCTATACTTCTACTTTAGAATTTATTTCATTTTCTCAGGTTCAGTTTTTATTCATGAATCATGGGTCTGTCTTCCTCTTCACATTAGAACATTCCTCTTAAGATGCAGATGTTAAAACAGACTTGTGGACACAGCAAGAGGAAGAGAGGCAGCAGATGAATGGAGAGAGTTCCACTGACATATATGCAAAACAACAGTACTATCGGGTATAAAACAGATAGTGGGAAGCAGCTATCTAACACAGGGAGCTCAGCTCGGTGGTCTGTGATGACCTAGAGGCGTGGGATGGGGCGGGGTGGGAGGGAGGCTCAAAAGGGAGGGGATACATGTATACTTATAGCTGATTCAAGCTGTTGTACTGCACAAACCAACACAACATGATTATCCTCCAATTAAAAATAAAATTTTAATTATATAATTATACAATTGCATTGTATCACATGTGATATATGATATAACAATATTGTACTGAATCATATATAATGTGCTTATGATGTTATTTATGATGACGTTAATTATTCAGTGAATATTATGGTTAGATATACAGCAAGGTACTTTAGCTTGATAGTAAGAACTCACCTGCTAGGATCAGACATAGGTAGGTTTGAATGCTAGCTCTATCTTTATCAGTTCTCTGACTTCTACCTACCTGTGCCTCAGTCCATTTATAAAATCATAATAATAGTGCATACTTTCTAGGACTGTCACACAGATTTTAAACTGTTTATTACTTTAAAATCTGTAGTTAGTTCCTAGCAGTAAAGGTCTCAATATATGCAGCAGCTATTAGTAATATCAGAAATCACCATCATCATCACCATCGTTTGTTGATAGTTATTACGCTGGTAATGAGAATCCCCAAATCCTCAATAAGCTCCTGTCTTTCCTTAGATAGGAGAGGGAGAGATGCAAAGGAATAAACTGAAGGAAAGAAACGAAATCCCATGCTTCCTACTCTGTCTTTGTTGCACCAAACCACACGGTGGGCTTCTGTGCACTGAGGGATCCTGAAAGCTTCTTTCCTGAGGCTCTCCCCTAACCTTGGCTCTGTGGATGCCTAACCTAAGGCAATGAAGGGGCTTCCCAGGTGGCTCAGTGGTAAAGTATCTGCCTGCCATTGCAGGAGACACAGGAGACATGGGTTTGATCCCTGGATCAGGAAGATCCCCTGGAAAAAGAAATGGCAACCCACTCCAGTATTCTTGCCTGGAGAATCCCACCGACAGAGAAGTCCAGTGGGCCACAGTTCATGGGGTCGTAAGGAGTCAGACACAACTTAGCAATTAAACAACAAACAACAAGGCAATGAAGGGGTGAGGGGAGAAATTTTGCCTAATTTCTCAAATAAGGCAGGTCCAAGCTTTCCACTCAAATCTTCAGGGTGAAAGAGGTCCATCCTACCCGCACTCAAAGCTGCCCCAGGCTTGCCTATCACATCAAAGAAACAAAGCCAACAGCTGTGGCACCATGGCCCAAACTGGTCTTGCTACCTCCTTACTTGTTCTGAGGGGAGGAGCAGGGAGAGTGGGTTATCCTAAACCAACAGGTAGGAGAGTAGGCACTGGCGTGGCTGTAGTGGTGAGTAGGTGTGTGGGTACAAAGACGGTCACTAGTATGATGCTCTAGTGTGTGTATAAAGCATGGAGAAGAACAGAATCTGAAACATAGAAATGATTACTGGACGTAGTTAGTGGTAACAGAATGTGGAGCTGAAAATGACCATGCTTGTATAGTACACACCTATCCTCTCACAGCTGAGGAAACAAAATTCTTCACTTCAGAAGGGAAATAGTCCACCCACTTGTTTATTCACTTACTTGGCATGGACTGCACTGCCTAATGCCAAGGACTATGCTATATGCTGTGTATACAGGCTGAGAAAAAGGGAAGAGGCCCTGCCCTCACCATTGTACACCCTAAAAGAGGGACCAATAATCAACAAGCCAACAAGCCATCAGATGCAGTGAAGTCTCTCACGACCAACTTCTTCTATTCAACCATGTCTCTAGATTGACCTGTATTCTCCATGATCTCTGTAAATGCCATACCTTCTGGACAATGGCCTCTTCTCTGATCAGCCCCTACATTTCTGTTCACATTAGCTTTGTTGGAGACAGACTAGAAATCCATTCCATTTGTTTCCAAACCTATTTATACTCTGTGTTTTACTTGTATTTTTGCCATGTAACTAGAAGTTATATAAAATATGAGTGCAAAAAGAAAGTTGCTTTACTTCTCTGGAAAGTCAGTTACATGCTTTTGAAAGGCTCAAAGATGAATCACTAAAAACATTATAATGCTACGTATAGGCAAGGAAACTATAAAAGACTGTGGGGGGGACACAAAAAATTCTGTGCTTACATTAATGTCATGTCTTCAAGCTCCCGCTACATAAAAGTTTGATAAATGTGTGTGCACTTAAATGTTTTAAGTTAGAAGAAAATCCACATGATGAATCATTTTTTGCAATTCTTCACTTTAACCATCTTTTCCAAATAATCTAATAGTAGCCCCTCACTGCATCAGATGAAAGGATTTCTGCTGCAATTACAATTTGAGTAAAGTGCTATGATGGAAGGAAACTGAATGAGGTGTCAGAGTACAGTGGATGACCTACTTAGGGTGGTCACTGAAAGATGCAAAGAAGCCAGCCAGACAAAAGTAGGAGAGAAGAGCTCTAGGTACAAGGACAGCCTAGCAGGGAGCCTTAGTATGTTGGAGAAGGTGCAAGAGTGGATAAGAGAAAGGGAGAGGATGAATGAAACTGTTCAGATCACCAGGGTTCAGACAAAAGGCAGACCCTGACAGGTCGTGCAAGGCAATGTAAACATTACTGACAGGGACTTCGCTGGTGGTCCAGTGGCTAAGATTCCACTCTCTCAGTGCAGGGGGCCCAGGTTTGATCTCTGTTCAGAGAACTCGATCTCACAGGCCACAACTAAGACCTGGCATAGTCAAATAAATAAATATTTAAAAATTACTGAACACATGCTGAGGACCCTCTCAAAACTCAAGGGGACTATGTCAGGACCCCATTTCCATTTTCAAAAGAACATTCTGGCTCCTATGGGAAGAATGGAGGAGGGTGAGAAAAGAGAAAGAGAGCAAGATGGAGGCAGCGATGCAGGAAAATGATAAAGAAAGTAGTAAATATAGCTATCCCTCAGTATTTGTGGAGGATTGGTTCCAAGACCCTCCACAGACACCAGAATCCATGGATGCTCAAGTCCTTATGTAAAAATGGCACACTATTTGCATATAACCTCTGTGCATCCTCCCGTATACTTTAAAGCATCTATAGATTACTTACAACACCTGATACAAGTAAACTCTGTGAAACAGTTGTTGGCACACAGAAGATTCAAATTTGGCTTTGTGGAGCTTTCCCAGTTCTTTTTTGCGAGTACTTTCAATCCATAGTTGGTTGGTCTGCGGATGTGGAACCCACAGGCATAAGAACTGACTCTGTGCCTGCTGTGAACTGTGTATGCTGAACAGTGACACAGCACTAGGCCGCTGGGGGCTGGGGGTAGAGTAGATACATTCGTGGCATCTTTAGAAGGACGTTTATCCATGTTTTCTCTTGTCAATCAATCACCATGACCAAACTGACAGCTAATTTTTGAAAGGTATTTATGATTCAATCTGGGGGGGAGGGGGGAACCCAGAAGTCAAATAAATTGGTTTTCTTCTCCTAGTTTGATATTTATTGACTGTGCGACTTAAAGCAAGACTCAGAACCCTTGGAAGCTCATCTGGATAAAGAGAATAATAATATCCTCTCCAGGCTATATTTAAGTTATGTAATTTGAATAAGATGATGTACTACATCGATGGGTATACTACCCTTTATAGTGAATGTAAGGATTTGGATAATCTTACAACTGGTAAGGCAGGTTTTATTGCCTTTACTTCACCGGTGAGGAAACCCAAATATATTCAACAGTTACTGAGCATCTACTCTATCAGGACCAGGGCTAGGCCTTGAGACTTTAAAACAAATTAGACTCAGCCCCACCCTGTAGAAGTTCACGGTCTGATGAAGAGATAGACATGAAATTATAGAATATCAAAATAGTATATTCAAAAGCAGAGACATTACTTTGCCAACTAAGGTCCGTCTAGTCAAGGCTATGGTTTTTCCTCTGGTCATGTATGGATGTGAAAGTTGGACTGTGAAGAAGGCTGAGCGCCAAAAAATTGATGCGTTTGAACTGTGGTGTTGGAGAAGATTCTTGAGGGTCCCTTGGACTGCAAAGAGATCCAACAAGTCCATTCTGAAGGAGATCAACCCTGGGATTTCTTTGGAAGGAATGATGCTGAAGCTGAAGCTCCAGTACTTTGGACACCTCATGCGAAGAGTTGACTCACTGGAAAAGGCTCTGATGCTGGGAGGGATTGGGGGCAGGAGGAAAAGGGGATGACAGAGGATGAGATGGCTGGATGGCATCATGGACTCAAGGGACGTGAGTCTGAGTGAATTCCAGGAGATGGTGATGGACAGGGAGGCCTGGCGTGCTGCGATTCATGGGGTCGCAAAGAGTTGGACACGACTGAGCGACTGAAATGAACTGAACTGAAGATAAGTACTAAGAAAGAAAGCACAGCAGAGGCTCAGAGAACGAATTCATTTATTCTGGAAGGGTTGGAAGACTTCCTACTGGAGTCAGCATCTAACTGGGGTCTTGAAGGAAGTGTAGGAGTTTTTCAAGTGCTGAGGGGCATTTGTAAGGAATGTTTACAAAGTATGAAGACCTAGTCCTGCGGTTGTGGTCTCCAGCATTCAGTGGGCTGTTAAGAAATGAGGCTGGGCGTGGATCAGGGCCGCTGAGACTCTCCCATATGGAGCCCTGTGGGTGCATTACGCCCAAACAAACACACAAAAAAACCTAGTACAGTAGCTTCGTGAGTATGTTTTCTCCAAATGCTCTCAGCAGTTCTGCATTGTATCTGTGCCTTTTACTCTCTCCTTCCTCACTTACTATTTTCCCCAGAATGAGTTTGAATCTCAGCCTCTCCCCTCCCACACACACTCCTGGATCTTAATTTAGGGGAGGCATACAAAGAGAGCACCCCTAGTCAGTAAGAACTGCTATTATTCTCAGAATTTCTTTTAGAAATCAAGGAGTCTGGACTGTTTCTTAGCAGGAGCTATTTCATCCTATTTCATGGATGAAACATCAAAACTATTTCATGTTTTGAGAAACCTTGAAAAGTGACTCAAATTTTGGAACAAAGGGAACTAAATACCAGGGAGTTGGTTTTGGAGGGGAGGCATGTCTGCAGAGGAGGAGGCTGGGCTTTCACTAAAGAGTATCAGTTGGAAATTGTCTAGGAGACCTGAGTTCTCATCCCTGGGCACAGCATGCTTTCATGCCTCAACATTCCCATCTGGAAAATGAAAAATAAGAAAATGTGTAGTTTTAGAGGTGGAAAGAGTGTTATAGCTAAATGAATCTCACTTTTTTTTTTTAAACAAATGAAGACATGAACTCCAGAGAGGGGGAATAACTTGCTAAAGGTAATATAGAGAATGGGCAGTTTGTTTGGTCATTCACTCATCCATTCCATTCAGCAAATGTTTTGGTGAGTCCCCGGTGCCAAGTACCTTGCTAGATGCCAGGACTAAAGCAGGAGATGAAATAATCATGATCTCTGCTGTGTTGGGAGAAATGAAATGACGCCAATAAACAAAACGTTAAAGAGGATAATTAAAGACAGAGATAAGCTATGATGGAAATAAACACAGCACTGGTATAGAGAATAAAAGGGCAAAAGCACAGAGAAAGCCTCTCTGAAGAAAGAACACTAAAGCAGAGACCTAAAGACTCCAGATTCAGCCACTTGAAGAGGGTTTGGAGGAACTTTCTAGGGGAGAACTGCATGTGCAAAAAACCCAGGGCAGTCTGCAAGCAATAAATGCTGGAGAGGGTGTGGAGAAAAGGCAACCCTCTTGCACTGTTGGTGGGAATGCAAACTAGTACAGCCACTATGGAGAACAGTGTGGAGATTCCTTAAAAAATTGCAAATAGAACTGCCATATGACCCAGCAATCCCACTGCTGGGCATACACACCGAGGAAACCAGAATTGAAAGAGACACATGTACCCCAATGTTCATCACAGCACTGTTTATAATAGCCAGGACATGGAAACAACCTAGATGTCCATCAGCAGATGAATGGATAAGAAAGCTGTGGTACAGATACACAATGGAGTATTACTCAGACATTAAAAAGAATACATTTGAATCCGTTCTAATGAGATGGATGAAACTGGAGCCGATTATACAGAGTGAAGTAAGCCAGAGTATCCATAAATATATGGAATTTAGAAAGATGGTAATGATGACCCTGTATGCAAGACAGCAAAAGAGACACGGATGTGTAGAACGGACTTTTGGACCCTGAGGGAAAGGGAGAGGGTGGGATGATTTGTGAGAATGGCATTGAAACATGTATACTATCATGTAAGAAACGAACCGCCAGTCTATGTTTGATACAGGATACAGGATGCTTGGGGCTGGTGCACGGGGATGATCCAGAGAGATGATATGGGGTGGGAGGTGGGAGTGGGGTTCAGGATTGGGAACTCATGTACGGGGTTCAGGATTGGGAACTCATGTACACCCGTGGTGGATTCATGTCAATGTATGGCAAAACCAATACAGTATTGTAAAGTAAAATAAAGTAAAAATAAAAATTTTAAAAATTAAAAAAAAAAAAACACCTAGGGAAAACAAACTTTGGACTGTCCTGAAAGGTGAAAGACAGACCAATGTGTGGATAGACAAAAGGGGCATGGCCTGGATAGGAGATGCGGTGGGAGAGATGGTTGTTGTTCAGCCACTAAGTTGTGTCTGACTTTTTGCAACCCCATGGACTGTAGCTCATCAGGCTCCTCTGTCCATGGGCTTTCCCAGGCAAGAATACAGGAGTGGGTTGCCATTTCCTTCTCTTGGGGAACTTCTCTATTCAGGGATAGAGCCTGCATTTCCTGCATTGCAGGCAGCTTCTTTACCACTGAGTCACCTGGGAAGCCCAAGGAGAGGTAGGCAGGGAGCTTAAAATTCAAAGTGCTGTTATTGGTAAATTCTTGATTGACCTTCACGTCCTTGTTGGACTCTACAGGTTGAGGGTTTGTTTAAAACTCACTATTCTCAGTATGCTTTTCTGAGACCTAGATTAGATGAGCAGGAAAGAAAAAAAAAATGTTGAGCTTTTCTTCTGTATCCACTTTTCCTTTTGCTTAGGGTTCAGCTCAAGAATTCAGCCAGGGGCAGAGTCAGAAGTAAATTCAGATATCAGGCAAGGTAGAATTTGGTTCCTGGTGGTGTCATACAGTTTTGTTTTTTTGTTTTTTTTTTAATTTTAAAATCTTTAATTCTTACATGCGTTCCCAAACATGAACCCCCCTCCCACCTCCCTCCCCATAACATCTCTCTTGGTCATCCCCATGCACCAGCCGCAAGCATGCTGTATCCTGCGTCAGACATAGACTGGCGATTCAATTCTTACATGATAGTATACATGTTAGAATGCCATTCTCGCAAATCATCCCACCCTCTCCCTCTCCCTCTGAGTCCAAAAGTCCGTTATACCCATCTGTGTCTTTTTTCCTGTCTTGCATACAGGGTCATCATTGCCATCTTTCTAAATTCCATATATATGTGTTAGTATACTGTATTGGTGTTTTTCTTTCTGGCTTACTTCACTCTGTATAATCGGCTCCAGTTTCATCCATCTCATCAGAACTGATTCAAATGAATTCTTTTTTATAGCTGAGTAATACTCCATTGTGTATATGTACCACAGCTTTCTTATCCATTCATCTGCTGATGGACATCTAGGTTGTTTCCATGTCCTGGCTATTATAAACAGTGCTGCGATGAACATTGGGGTACATGTGTCTCTTTCAATTCTGGTTTCCTCAGTGTGTATGCCCAGCAGTGGGATTGCTGGGTCATAAGGTAGTTCTATTTGCAATTTTTTAAACCTTATCTTTGACAAAGGAGGCAAGAATATACAATGGAGTAAAGACAATCTCTTTAACAAGTGGTGCTGCGAAAACTGGTCAACCACTTGTAAAAGAATGAAACTAGATCACTTTCTAACACCACACACAAAAATAAACTCAAAATGGATTAAAGATCTAAATGTAAGATCAGAAACTATAAAACTCCTAGAAGAGAACATAGGCAAAACACTCTCAGACATAAATCACAGCAGGATCCTCTATGATCCACCTCCCAGAATTCTGGAAATAAAAACAAAAATAAACAAATGGGATCTAATTAAAATTAAAAGCTTCTGCACAACAAAGGAAAATATAAGCAAGGTGAAAAGACAGCCTTCTGAATGGGAGAAAATAATAGCAAATGAAGCAACTGACAAACAACTAATCTCAAAAATATTCAAGCAACTTATGCAGCTCAATCCCAGAAAAATAAACGACCCAATCAAAAAATGGGCCAAAGAACTAAATAGACATTTCTCCAAAGATGTCATACAGTTTTGAGAGCTGGAACTTCTTGTTTCTATAGCCTTATTCCTCCTTCATTTTTGTCCTTGCCCTCCTCAGTAGCTATACTCTTGGTAGAAAAATGAATTTCACTGATATAGGGCACCCTCAGACAGTCATCTGCAGATTTTCATGAAGGTTTGCCTTGATAGGCAGGTGCCAGTCAAGTTTATGGTGTGCAGTGCATTGCAGGCTTGCCATTTGGCTTAGGAAAACTGATTTATATGCATGAGTTTCATAGAAGAATAGCAAACGAGAAAATATTTTTCCCACTCACCCAGGGAACAGAATCAAGATCGTCAGAGGGTGAGTCTGGCTTCATTTCTGGAATGATTTACCTGGTGTTCCTTGCAGGGACCGTTCATTCATGAACCAGCAGAAGATGCTTTGTGATGCGGGGGGAGGTGGCACAGGGTGGTGCCTGGGCCAGAGGCAGAGGACATGATGAGGCCGATCTCTCCAGTAGCCCCTTCTCTTTGGCTAGTGTCTCACCCTCGTTGCTTCTGCTCTAGTGGGTTTCTGTGCTAGTTCCCCAAGGCTGCACAGCAGCAGAGCGAGATAGATGTAATCTCTACCTGGACTTTGAGTTAACCGTACCTCCCACCCACAAATGAGGCTGAGTGAGCACATGCCCTAGCGCTGGTCTGCAGCCTTGACCTTGGCCCCAGAACTTCACCCAAGAATGAGCCCTGACCTCATCCTCAAATCCGAGTTCCAGCCTTGTCCAGCCCCTCCCCCAGCCCTGGACCAAGTGCTCCTGCCTAATCCCCTCTGTGTACCTGAGCCTTGGCCTTGAAGGGTGCAGCCTCAGTGATGCACATCCCCTTTTAAGGAAGCCTCTGAAGGCCCCTGGCCTCTTGAGGCCCAGGTCTCCCTTGCCAGAGCCCCTGCAGAAGAACCACAAGATGTGGAAAGGAAGACATGGGTTCACACCTGTGTCCCTGCTTCGTCTGCGTGTGGGCTCGAGGGTCATCAATCCTGCCCTACCTGCCCACTGGGTAGTCTCAAGACGTAGTGGATGTGAGAGATTTCAAACCTCATATAATGCACTGTGAACTATTACTACCTCTCACAAAATGTCAACATTTCAGCCTTCTTGCTGTCCAGTAGCAGAAGCCCACAGAGTAGGAGCTGGCCACAGACCAGATCCAGCACCATGTCTGCTTTTGCAAATAAAGGTTTACATGGTAAATACAGTTTCACACTCATCTTATGTACCTATTGTCCTTGGCTGTTTTCACGCTACCACAGCATCACAGAACAGTTGCAGCAGAGACTGTAGGGCCCACCAAGCCTAAGATACGCTTTGTTCCTTTGCTGTCACCCGGCAGAGAGGAGCAGAGCAATGGCTCTGAAGCTAGAGTTCCTGTGTTTAGAGGCTGAATCTTCTACTTGGTGGCTATGTGACCTTGGGCAAGTAAATTAGCCCCAGTTTTTTTTAATCTCCATAAAATGGCAATAAGAACTGAATCCCTCTGCACTAGCGAAAGGGCAGTAAATGAGTAATTCGTCCAAAGCAGGTAGCAGAGTTCCCGGCAGACAGTGAGCATTCAGTGTTGCCTGGTACTATCATCAGGGAAATGAGAGCTCTGGTTTGTGACGACAGACTTTCTGGGGACCAGAGTTAATATGGTTCAAGGCACAGGGGAGAGGAACCGACCTGGATTCATATCTCAACTCTGTCACTTCTCACACGAATGACTTGTGAGAGATTAATTAACCTTCTTGAGCTTCAGCTTCTTCATGCATGAAATAGGACAAAAAAAATTATAAGGTTGTTGTGGAAAGTAAATGATAGTGCTTAGACCAGGATTTGGTGCATAGTAAACACTCAATAGGGGACAGAAATATAATAATAAATAAGATGAAGAATAGCATTTTTCCCCAAGTAGGGACAGCCACCCAGAACAGATAGTTAGTGAGAAGTCCCCAGTATGCCACCATCTTCAGGAGGTTCTAGCTGTAGCTAGGGGTGACCTTGACATCAGGTTTTGCATATTCCAAGCACATTTAAATTCTACAGACTTCAAAGTGGAATCAGGCAGACAGACATCTTTTAGGAGACTTTTTTCTAGGTTAAAAGGCCCTGAAGACCAAGTACCTTTCAGCACCAACAATCTATTATCCTACAACGGTTCTTGGGTTAAGTGAGAGGCAAGGAGAACAGCACATATGTGTGTGTGTGTGTGATTATATGAACTATCTCTGAAAGATCTTCTGCCCATAATACTAAATGGTTACCTGGTTTGCTATATAAGGGTGAAAATGCCCTCGTTTTGAATCCTTTAGAAAACCTAAGGGTTGAGTTATGTAATGGGACGTAAATCTTCTTGCCTAGGAAGCACTGGCCAAGGAGACTGACTGTTGCAGGTGGAATATATTAAGGGTGGCTGGGTTTTAGATACCAGCCTAGGAGAAGATCTCTCATTCTCTATTGGCCTAAGATAACAGGGAGTGACAGAGGTCAGTGGGCTGAAGCAAGGGGAATTTGGACCAAAGGTGGGGCATAATGGATATTCCCCAAGTTCATGGTTGCTAGATGGTCATCTTAATTTAGAAGACTGTGAAACAAAGCAATATGACCAAGCATTTACGGTTATTCCCTATCCAGCTGTATACAGGACACATCTCATTGAACATGCCAAGAAAAATCATGGATAGAGTTGAAAGGCTTCTACCTTCAAGAGAGTTTACACGTCAATTGTGGGTGAAAGATATACATACACAAAAAGTCATTTGATAATACAAAGAAAAATAATAAGTCTACCCAATGTAAGAAATGCTATGGAAGCAAAATTAGGTCAATTGTCAAAAATAGTATCAAGTAGTATAAGTGAATGATATGCATTCATTCATTCAATCATTTAATCTTTCATTTAATCTTTAATCATTTAATCAATCAGTCTTCATTCTCTCATTTACCAGAAATACTGTGTAGTCATTGTGTGATGCCCTCTAAGGATTGTAAAGAATAACATGAGCTTTATGAAAGCAGAGGCATCATCTATCTTATTCACCACTCTGTTGCACAGCGTCTAGCCCAAAGGAAAGAGGCAATAATGACTGAAACAGATAGACGTGGTGTTTAGATGATTGTGACTCTCATAGAGCTCCTAATATGGTCTTAGACTTCGACTTGTATTGTAAAATACTAGCAAATAGAAATATCAATCTTCTTCTCTGTGTCTGCAACACATTCATTTTCTTTTGGCTGATACCTTCTTAGTAAGATGGTTACCTAATCTTAGGAAGATAATTAGCTAGTTTCTCTGCCTTCCCTGGACCAAGGGATGACTCCTATTCTGGAAAAGGCCCATCTGGAGCTGTGTGGAGCAGTGATCACTGTTCCTTCCACCTGAAACTGTTTCCCTGGCCCTCTGCCTGGCCAGCTCCTCCATATGATTCATTTTCTCAGCTCAAAGGTTACTGCTACAGAGAGGGTCTCCTTCACCCTTGTATGTAAGTAGCCCCACCAGTCACACTCCCATCATCTCATATTATTGCTTTCCTAACACTTATCAGATCCTAACGATCTTGCTGACACATACATTAGCTCTCTCCCCTCTCTAGATCCTAAGCTCCATGATGGAAGGTTCTCAGTGTTGTATTCCCCTGTGTGCACAATAAACATTTGTTGGAAGGGTGGACAAGTAGTTAGACAGAAGAAAGATGGAACGAAGAAAGAGAAAATCCCTGTCTGTAGAACTACACATCTTCCGGGAGCACAAATGTTTTATTAGAGGTACTCCACACACACACACACATATGCACACAACACTGATTTAGCAGAAACTCCATTGTCCAGATGGGGAAAATGCAGCTCAGAGAGGGAAAGGGGCTTGTTCATAGTCCCTGATTTGTTTTTCTGTGCTTACTTTTCCAGAACCAGGTCAGGCACCTGAAGAGCATTCCCACAGAACCTACGATCTCTCCGTCCATTTGTCCTTCCCCTGCCCCTGGTTTCATATGTCAGCCCACAAGGTGAATCTAATTCCAGGACCAGTGAGCCCAGCCTGTAACGAATTCTTAGCCTCATATACCACGTCACGTCTCATTGACTTTCAGTACCTGGTAATTAATACTCATGTTTCATAATAAATACGCAAGTCTGAGCAGGGGAGGAGGCCTCCTCTTCTGCATCTCCCTCTGTTGCCTGGTCCCAGCTGGGCTCCAGCCAAAGTCAAGAGAGGCTCTAGGAAGCTGAGAGGAGCCCAAAGTCAAAGTATACGGAACACGGACACATGACTCAGGGGCTTAACACTGCTAGTCCTGGCAAGGCCCTTGGCAGTCTGGTCCCCCACCACCACCTCCAACTCTGGCACATCCCTGTCTCAGTTGTACTGGCTTTTCTGGACTTTCTCTAAGGCCCCTTCCTCTCTCTCACCTCATTGCCTTTGGATAAACAGGTCCCTCTTCCTGGATACTGGCACAGGCACTTAGCACCATGACCCCCTGAAGTAAGTCCTCAGTAAACACTGGCTATCATGATAGTTAACAATCATTTGTTCTATGTTTAATACTTATTACTTTCTCAAAATATCCTTTCTTTCCTTAATTTAAAACTTACTGACACTGATCTCCTGTCTAAGCGCTGAGAAGGCAGAAGACACACCTGTCTTGCATCATCACTGCTTCCCAGTTTCCTCGTGCTCAATAAATATTTGTTGACTTCACAAATGAACAATAGGGCTTTATCCAGCAAATGTCAGAGAAGCCCTAGACATGTCTCAGAATCCTAAATAATTGCTGTTTAAAGGACGTGAGGACAATTTATATTATGGTAATTCATGACATATGATCATCAGATCTTGGATGTAAGAAAGTGTAAGGGGATGGAGGGGCACTCTCATTGTCTGAAGGACAGAAATAAAGCACCTTTGATGTCACAAGGTTAGAATCAGATCAAGAATGTCATTTCTACCCGTAAGGATAGGACTATTCAAGGAGCCCAATGAGTGTCTAAAAGTCCCTCCATACACACACACACACACACACTTTCCATCTCCCTTCCCCTGAATGGAGCCACCCTGTCACCTCATTAACCACCATTTACAATGAGGCTGCCACATTTCCAGGGACCGCAGCCAGGAGCCAAGGAGAAATGTCGGTGTGAGAGGCCTTAAATGAAGTGACAATAAAGAAGGAGTTGCTCATACCAGGAGATCCTTCCCTGGGAGAGAGCTGTCAGGAGGAGTGCCCAGGGCTGGGAGATTTATTGATACTAAGTGGATGGTGCCTTAACCAGAAGTGATTATCAAAGAGGTTTGAGCCGAGTGAGGATGAAATTGAACAGCCTGTGCCTTGCAGAGCGGGGGTTTTCCTGCCCTTGCCAGGGCCTGCCCTCCTACCTCCCCAAGAGGGAATTCCTGGCCTCGTTTTTACTCGCTCTGATTGTTGGCTGCATTCTGCTGCAGAATCTCTTGGAGGCAGGGACCTCGGAATCTGACACTCTGGCGGGGTTCCCTGAATATGCCATGGCTTTTCCCTCTGCCAGGTCTTTGCTGCTGTTCTTCCTTCCACCTGGAATACTCTTTATGCACAAGCAACTGCACTCTACCCTTGCCCCACAGGCACACCTCTTCTTCTGGCTGATCTCCGATCATCTTTCAGGGTCGAAGCTGGCACTTCTTCTCGGAAGCCTTCTCTGAGGTTCCCAAAGGCTGAGGCTGGGTGCCCCTGCCTGAACCCTAACCTCATCCCTTCCACAGCACTTGCATGAAGTGTAACTGACTAGTTCAATCCCGGTCTTTCCCATTTTCCAGGCAATGGTCCTTGAGACTGGACCTTGCTGACTTCACCACTGCATGTCCACTGCCAGTCTCATGAGTGGTAGATGTGAAATGTTGAGAAGTGGATGGATAGGCAGATGGACCAATAGAAGAACAGATGTGTGTGTATATGCTCTGCATGATCCCCAGGGACCAGAGCACCACCCCGTTTCATTTTGTTTTAATATCAATAGATCCTAATGCAGTAATGCCTCTTGATCTAGCATCAGGGAAAGGCAATGTGCTACAGGAGAGGATTTTCTAGAAACTGAAGCTGTCCTCTATGCCATGACTGTCTCCTTCCAGTATTATAGGAGGGAGGGAAGGGGTGTCATATCACAGAAGTCAAGAGTTCAAGCCTTGTGGTCTGACTGGTAGAGTTCAGATCTCAGTTTTGTCTTACGCTGGTCTTGGACTTGCCCTTCCCAATTTGTAACCTAACTCACAAGATGAAAGAAGTCATTGCCAGCGAATGTCTTGGCATAAGTCTGGTACTTCATAAGTGCTCAAACATCAGCTCTTAATTCTTACTATCAGAGGCAGTATATTCACCATTGCTGTCGTAAATGGAGAATACATACATAGTCCTGCCTACTCGGATTCTCCATCAGCCTGAGAATCTGACCGACTAGTACACCGCAGGGTCCCCAGGCTGCTTTCCAACATTCCCATTTCTCCTTGGGCTCACTGTATCTAATGATACAGGGTCCAATGATACAGGGTCCACCTCTAGCCTGCTTTCTGACTGGCCTTCACTCATCTACTCTCTGAAAGTGAAAAGTGTTAGTCGCTCAGTCATGTCTGATTCTTTGCAACCCCATGGACTGTAGCCCACCAGGCTCCTCTGTCCATGGTATTCTCCAGGCAAGAATACTGGAGTGGTTTGCTATTTCTTTCTCCTAGGTAACTAACTCACTGATCACATTAAAAACTATATCTTAAATACAACTCAAGACTCTGAATGCATCTGGATTTAGTGCCAGGATTCTATTACAATGAAATTTAAGAAGTCAGAACTTTTATCTGATTTCTAGGTTTGAAAAACTGCACTGGAGTTTGCTAAAAGTTTGCCTAGCAAATAAACAAAGTATGCTCAATCACTTAATCTTTTTCAACTAATTTGACTAGAACGTAGACTGTAGGAGCTTGAAGGAACATTTATTATGAAGTCTGAAGCCACCAATTTACAGATGGGAGACTGAGACCCAGAGAGAGCCAGGGATTGGTCCAAGGTCACATAGTCCTATGTTGTGATAAAAACCAAAAAGAGAATCCTCTAGGTTTCTGGCATTTAGTTTAGCACTTTTTATACAAGACTGAGTTATCTTTTTTAATTGAATATTTACTGTGACAGATTTAAGGAAATGCACTACAACTAATTATATTTCTGAACATTCAACCAATTATGCAGTATCCCACAGGCCCTGGGCCTACAGAGTCTCAGGCTCT
Source organism: Ovis canadensis (assembly GCF_042477335.2). NCBI lineage: Eukaryota > Metazoa > Chordata > Mammalia > Artiodactyla > Bovidae > Ovis > Ovis canadensis. Next base: position 77,744,125 of record NC_091249.1, read on the forward strand.
CGCTGTCCCTTTCTCTGTTGCTGCTCAGGCTTAGCTGAAATAAGGAGCCAGATTGAAGATCAGAGGCTGAACAAGTCTGGGGCCAGGGTCAACTTAGGCATATCCAGAAGGCTACCTCCAAGCCATGTTTTTAGGGAGAAGTGGGCAAATGTACCCTCTTAGCCTTAGAGGATAATCTATTCAGCTCAAGGGGAAAAATAGACTTGCAAAAGGTAAAAATAGGAAGATCATTTGAGAAGGGAAAATATCCTGGCCTCTGTGAGTATAAAGATTCTATCATGCTTACCTGCGCCCATTTCTTCCCTCCCAGTTCATCCTTTCCTCTTCCACTTCTGAAGTTCCAGCAAGAATCAGTGGCCACAAGGTCCCTAGAGGCCCAAGCAAAGGTGCAAAACCAAGTAGGTAACATCAGGGAATGGATTGGAACATGAGATTTATATCCCACTGGATAATATTTCATTTCAGCAAGGAAAGAAGAGATCCTAAAAATACTGCAGAGAGCATATTATAATATTTTAATGGGGTTTATGTGCTCCTCATATACACTTCACCCAGCAAGATGGATTGTGCTTTTTGACAAATCTATATTTAACATGAGGAGAATAATATACAATGTATGCTTCCTGTTGGAGAAATCCATATTTATGGAAGTCGTGATTCTGACAATTACAACAGACATTTAAAGCCAGTGCCTATTGTCAGCTGCAAACAGATGGAGTAGCCTCATTAGGGCTAAAGAGAAAATAGTGTGAGCAGTAAAGGATAAATAGCTAATACAGGAGACATCAACCCAGAACAGAGGAGGAGGAAGAGGTCCAGGGTGACCCACCAGCTCCTCCTCATCCCTTACTGCAGGCCATGTGACCCTCTCATCAGCACTCATCTACCATGTCCTGGGTATTATGCTGGTTTTGAGGCATAAATGAGACCCCTGTTTTTCGAGAATTAACATTGACCTGAGCAGTCACAGATACATACAAGCAAAAGAAAAAGAAAAAGAAAACTATTTCAAATAATAATCATTCAAGTATGAAAGATATGATGGGAGATGTGATAGAGATTTATAGAAGGTTGAGGGGAGGATGGAACAACCATCTAGAAGAGGTGATGAAGGAAGGCCAGTCCAGGCAGGAGAGATGTGAGCTGAGACACAACTGCTGAAAAGCAGTGAGCACTGCAAAGCGGTAAGGGAAGGGCGCTGCAGGCGGAGAATCTAAAAGAGAATCAGTCATTTTGCTGTACACCTGAAATTAACACAACATTGAAAATCAACTACAGTCCAATACAAAATAAAAATTAAATTAAAAAACATATACAAACACACAAAGGGCACCTGCCAGGTTTCCTTAGACAATATGCTGGGTTACACTAGAAGTTAAACAGATGACTTGTATGGCTCCATTACAATCTTTAAGAGAAGATCTTGCAGGGGCATGAAGGGAAGATCTAGGAAGTAACTGAACTGAGACTTGGTAGGCAACTAGGTCCTAGTAGTTAATGGCATTCTTCAGTTCAGCCTGACCCAGTGTATCAATTAATGTTAAAATGTATTCACCAACAAAGGGCCCTGGGAGTGTTTGAATTTGACAAAAATCTTGATTTTTTGGAACAGGATTTCTCTCAATTTTTTTATGTGGCTGGTATGTAGTATGAAACTGCAAAAGGAGGACAGGGTTTATACCATTTCCAACATGCGTTTGCGCAAAGAAGTCTTTTCTTTTCTAAGGAGCACTTTGTGGTACTAATGTTTCATGGAACACATTTGGGCGATGCTCATGGAGCATAGTTTGACAGCCCATCTACAAAGGCAGTGTGGGGTCATGAAAGCAAGTGATATGGGCAAGAGAGCAAAGCATCTAAGAACATCAGCTTTTTCATCGTAAAATAAAACTGATAATACCAAAGTCACAGGGTTGTGATGAGAAATGAACAGCCTAACATATATAGCAAAGCACCCTAAAATACTGTCACTTTGATGAGAATGACTTATCTGCCTCATCATCCATATTAGGACAGTAATTTGGGGGCACTGGGGTTGGCATTACAGTTGGTCACTTGACTGGGGCAAAGTCTAGGAACCCTGTATCACATATTAAAATGAAGTTTCATTGCTGAATGACCTGAACTTGGTCCCATAACTTTGGTCTTTTTTACCATTATAGTCTAACCAGCAGTCTAACTGAACACCAACTGGGACCTTACAAAATGAGCCCTGTGGGGATATTCACACAGCTAAGCTATTACTGTGGCTGATACACCAGGGGGCCTGAAAAATCAGCTAGTAGGATGTACAAACATGCGATGAACATCAGCAGAGAAATGTACACTGAAAGCTAAGGGTAGACTGTGAAAATCAACACTTGTTTTCTTAAACATGCATCAGCAGCAAGCTGACAGACTTTCTTCCTGCAGCATCTTATTATGCTTTGCCTTGAAGTGATGGGCAGTGTTATAGAAAGATTGTTAGATTGGGTTCAAGCTACCTGCCTAACTCAGATACGGTCTATCTGTGATACCTTGGACATGCTCATTACCTTTCTAAGCCTTGGTTTCTCCCTTTAAAAACTTACCTAGTCATCCTTTTCCTACCTTAATAAGGTTGTTGTACAGATAACATGAAAGAACACAGAAAACTGCATTGGATACGTTTATAATGAATAACCATGACAACTCTTGGCAATGGAAATGGCACCTAATAAAGACTGGTTCCACAGATGGATGGGTGGGTTGGACAGAGGAATAAGTGAATGGATGCACAGATGGGTAAAATAGATGGGCAGTTAGATAGGTTGGTGGGTTGAGAGGATGGAGGAATAGATTGCCTAAGTGGGTAGAAGGCTAGCTAGATAACAGAAGGATGATGAGTTAGATGGATAGACTAGTGGATGAAACAGTTTTAGAGCCACTGACAGCATGTTTGCAGCATCTTCCTCTATCATTAATTTCTCTCTTCTCCTTTTCCAGTCTGTTCCCAGTTCTCTAAAGGAGTCTATGCCATCTTTGGGTTTTATGAACGAAGGACAGTCAACATGCTGACCTCCTTCTGCGGGGCCCTCCACGTCTGCTTCATTACACCAAGCTTTCCCGTTGACACATCCAACCAGTTTGTCCTCCAGCTGCGCCCCGAGCTGCAGGATGCCCTCATCAGTATCATCGACCATTACAAGTGGCAAAAATTTGTCTACATTTATGATGCTGACCGGGGTAAGCCAGGGGCTAGGGGAGGGAGACGTTGAAGGGATGGAGAGAAAATTATCAGCAGGAAGAAGAATGGAGGAGAAAGCAAGGAGGAATGATCCAGAAATGCTTTATATCTGTGGACTGATTTTTCAGTAGCTAACCTGTAACTCCCTGTGTGGAAACACATCCTTGGAGAGAATAACCTTATAACGCACCATGTCACTCTACAGCTCTCAAAGCTTCCATCGTTCCTGAACCCAGACTCAGCGTCCAAGGACCTTAGCTGACTGGTTCAGGGCTCAGGGCTCAGGGCTCAGGGCATGGCTTTGAGGAGCATATGGAGTCAGACCTGGATCTGAATTCTATGTTCCTTCTTCTCCAGCTGTCTGACTTCAGGCAAGCTCTCTCTGCCTCAGTTTGATCACTTCAGTAATGGGAATAAAATTCTCCATTCCTTTACTTTTTCATCTCTGTAATGAAGATAAATCCAGTCTCTATCTCATAAAATTGTGAGGACTGAATGACACAGTAACTAGGTGGGGCTTGTACACACAATCAATGCACAGAGTCTTTTACACATGTTAACCTCTATCAGCATCATCACCAGCATCACCATCAACCCTCCCAGGCCTTAATAATTCTGCCTCCACCTAAATTTCAAATTTTCCATTCCATTTTCTAAGTATGTCCAGTGTTTGTTTTTCTTCTCTACATCTTGAATCAGAGGATTCTAGTTTCTGGGGAGCACTTCCCTTTTCAAATCTACATATGCAAATTATTCCTTTCTTTTGCAACAGAGAACACCACTTTCTCTATTTCCTGACCTTCTAAATGGAAATGCTCTTCTTTTCTCTAACTCCTGTGATGGTTGTATTATATGATATATCCTACCATCCCCTGTTATACTCAATGGTCCAAAAAGCACTTAACCATTATTGGTGTGAATAAATAAGTGGATCGTACAAGGTCTGGAAAGTGAGGCACAGGAATTCTACCTTGTTTAAAAAGAGAGGCTTTATAGGAGCTTGCCTTTCGAGAGGCTTAGAAGATTTTTCAGTAGAAGAGTGGCTGGAGAAATGTTTTTTTCAGGAAGAGTTAGGCAGGCGTTATTTAAGGAGAATTAGCTGGAGAAGGCGATGGCACCCCACTCCAGTGCTCTTGCCTGGAAAATCCCATGGCAGAGGAGCCTGGAAGGCTGCAGTCCATGGGGTCGCTAAGAGCCGGACACGACTGAGTGACTTCACTTTCACTTTTCACTTTCATGCATTGGAGAAGGAAATGGCAACCCACTCCAGTGTTCTTGCCTGGAGAATCTCAGGGATGGGGGAGCCTGATGGGCTGCCGTCTATAGGGTCGCACAGAGTCAGACGCAACTTAGCAGCAGCAGCAGCAGCAGAAACTGGCAGGTGAGGCCAGAAGCACTCTATTTGCTTTGATTTTCCCTTCTTTCCTTATTTTGATGATTTCCCTTCTTAGACAAGCAAGCATTATAAGGATGAACTGCAGAATGGCTATTTCAGGACAACTTTGCAGCATAAATAGGGCTTCCCTGGTGGCTCAGATGGTAAAGCATCTGTCTGCAATGCAGGAGACCCAGGTTCAATCCCTGGGTTGGGAAGATCCCCTGGAGAAGGAAATGGCAACCTACTTCAGTACTCTTGCCTGGAAAATTCCATGGAGGGAGGAGCCTGGTAGGCTACAGTCCATGGGGTTGCAAAGAGTGGGACACGACTGAGCGACTTCACTTTTGCAGCATAATGAGGTTTGAGGCCTAGAAGTGGCAAAGCCAGAAAAATGTCACTTTCATTAGAGGATCATCTCTGGGGTTTATCAGCAAAAAGCGCCCATACTCTTAAAGGGGCTCCACCTACCTCACAACTCTGAGCTCAGAGTTCTTCTGCCCTTTGCTAGCTGTGTGACCTTTGGCCAATGATCAAGTCTCTCTGAACCTCCATTTCCACATTTGTGAAACATGGATAACAATGGTACCTACCTTACAGAATTAAGTGAATTGAAGACAGCAAAGCTAATGGAGCAATGGCAGACACATAATAAACTTTCAGTAAATGTGAGGCTTAAGAACACCAAACTCGTACTTAAATAAAATTAATAAAGCAAGCAAAAAAGAAACAACAGAATCAATCTGCAGATGATTCTTTATGCTGGGCACCATACTGGTCACTATCAGGGAGATGAGCAATGTTATATGGAGACAAAAATGATATACGTGCACAAGATAGATTAACCACGCACAGGTAAGATGATGATCTGTTGCAGGCAGAATTATGACCTCCCCTTTCTCCCCCCACAAAGACATCCATGCTCTAATTCCTGGAACCCCTGAATATGTTACATTAAATGCAAAAGGCATAAAGGTTACAGATGGAATTCACATTGTTAATCAATTGACCTTAAAACAGACAGATTATCCTGGATTATTTGGGTGAGCTCAGTGTAATCACAAGGGTCCTTAAGCATGTAAGTTGGAGGCAGAAGGGTCAGTATCAGAGTATGACATGAGAGACTCAACCAGTCCCTACTGAAGATGGAAGAGGCTATAAACCAAGGAAAGTAGGTATCCTCTAGAAGCAGAAAAAAGGCAATAAAAATTTCCCCTCCTAGAACCTCCAGAGAATAACACAACCCTGACAATTACTTAAACTTAGCCCAGTGAGATTCATTTCAAACATCTGACCTCTGGCAGTTTAAGATGATAAACGTTTTATTTGAAGCCACTAAATTTGCAATAATTTGTCACAGCCGCAGTAGAAAACTAATACCCTATCTATGTCCCAAATATGAAACAAAACAGTATTAAGTCATGGATTCCTCTATCATTTAGCTGTAAATCAGAAGAGAATAGCTTAATTCAGTACACGGTGATCAAATACCTACTGTGTGAGAGGCAAAGTGCTAGGACTTGAGATATACTATACATTAGTAAATGTGGTTGACAGTTATCAGGTGCTATTTAGATATCAGATCAACACATTTAATAAGCAGTTACTAAAGGCTGAATAGTAATCAATATTTATAAAACCCCTGCCATGTTTGAGACACTCTCATTCAATCCTCATGACGACACTGTGAAGTGGGTGTTATTAACATCACCATTTTACCACTGAAGACACTAAAGTTTCGCAAAGTGAATTAATCCACACAAGATCATTTAACCAAGTATATTGTAGCATTAGAATTGGAGCTTCAGATTACACTTTTAATCACTAACTCTCCTGCCTCCTATGTTCTGCAAACAGAAACACAAAACAAACACAGAGCCTGCCTACCCCAGCTCAAACTGGCATTGGAGCAAGCTGGAGCTGAGTTTAGTGGAGGAGTAGGGAAGGTGGGGGTAATTCTCATGGATTCTGACTGCCACCTCTCTGTCCTACTCACCCCACCTCCAGGTCTGTCTGTCCTGCAGAAAGTCCTGGACACAGCTGCTGAGAAGAACTGGCAGGTGACAGCTGTCAACATTTTGACAACCACAGAGGAGGGTTACCGGATGCTCTTCCAGGACCTGGAGAAGAAAAAGGAGCGGCTGGTGGTGGTGGACTGTGAATCGGAACGCCTCAATGCTATCCTGGGCCAGGTAGTGAGTGCGGCGAAGGTGCCCTCAGGGTGGGTGCGGGGGATGGTTCCAGAGGACCGGATGACCTCTGGCCCTCTGAGTTACAAAGAGAGTTCTTGACTAGGTGAAGCCACAGGCTGTTTCTCACGTCCTGTAACTGATACAATTTAACTCTGAAACGTTATGAAATAGTACAGAGTAGGAGCCATCACCTAGGGCTTCCCATGGTTCTCAGATCAGTTAACCAAAAAGTTACCTCAAGTGCTTCCTTTTCTTGTTAAAAAGAAAAATGCATTGCACTTTAGAGTTTGTGAAGTGTTATCACATCCTTAGCGCCCGATTCCTGGGTTTGGCTCTGCATTCTGTCACCCACTGATCCAGCATTTGGTTTCTCATCCATTTGGCCCACTGACCCATTTGAGTCCAGGGAGGCACCGAGCACCTCCCTTTACTCTTTCCTGAAACACACACCAGTGTCTGAAAGATGAATTGATTGATTGTCCATTCTAAGAAATTACACCATAACCTCAACAGTCTTTAGCCAGATGTCTCTAAGTCATGGTTCCTCCTGTTCTCAGAGGTAAAGCATGTGGCATTGGATAGATCACTTGTCTTTTTAAATTACATCTGTGTATTCAGATAAGCGAGCAAGGAAGGAGATGCTGCAATTGTTTTTGAACGGTACTCTACAATTAAAGATGGCAGTTTTAGATACTTGACACCAAGACAGCGCTTGTTAATAGTCCTCAAGACCCGTGGGGCTCCCACAGGGAATCTCAGAGCCAGCTCAGCGCTTGTTCAGAGGCTTCGACAATTGAACAGGAGAGATTTTGAAAGCTGGGGGTTCTTTGAGGCGTTAACTCTGTGTTCTACTTTACAAAGTGTGAATCTGTGCCTCCCTCTCAGAAAAAGCAGCAGAAATTTTTCCCAATGAGATGGGAGTTTTTTGAGCCAGAGTCAGAGGACTGGAATTCTAATTAGGTAAAGCAGAATAGAGTATTAATAATAGTTAAACGCAGAGACCCTGGAGCCAGATTCACATCCCCAGCTCTAATGTTCATTAGTTCTGTGTTTTTTAATTTCTGCATCTCAGGTTCCTGACCTGTAATATGGGCATAATAATAATAAAAATGGCTACCTTTAGAGAGCTCTTGTGAGGGTCAAAAGAATCTACGTATACAAGCACAGCACTTAAAATAGAGCCTGCCCCACTGAAAGTGATGAATGTAAAGACTTACCTGTTTTTGCTATTCATAATGCCAACTGATACTGGTTTTGCTGTGTGTGTGTGTGTGTGTGTGTGTGTGTGTGTGTGTTTAGTTCAACTTTTTAAATTTTGAGATATAAGCTCATATGCATGTGCAAGATATAATACAGAGAGATCCCATGTGCCACATGTCTGGTTATCCCAATGATAACATCTTACAAAACGGTAGCAACTATAGTGCAATGCCGCAACCAGGAAACTGACAGTGATACATTTCAAGCACACAACATTTCCATCACCACAAAGATCCTCTGTGGTCATCCTGCTTCCCTCTCTCCCTCTCCTTTTCCCTTTCCCTAGGCACTCACTAATCTGTGGTCCATTTCTGTGATTTTCTTATTTTAAATGAGTGTGATATAAATGGAATTACATACTATGTAACATTTTGGGTTTAGCTTTTTTCACTTGGCATAATTCCCTGGAGATTCATTCAAGTTGTTGTGGGTACGATACTGGCTTCTTGAGTCATTTCTTTTTTGGTGCAAGTGTACTCATCTGTAAAATAGGAATGAAGACCCCAGTTCTATAAACCTGATAACAAAATTAGATGAAAGGTAGGGAAACTGTTGGATGATAAGCAGGTATTCTTAACAGACTGAAGACTCCTACAGTAAAGAAAAAACTGTTGGTACTATTTTCTGAGTACTTACTTTATACCAAACACCATGCCAAGCCTTTTCCGTGTATAATTCCACTTCATCCTCATATCCTCTCTATAAAACTGCTTCCATTAGTGCCCTTATTTTATAAATGGAGAAACAAGGGATTACACTTGCCTGGGATTTCACAAGTAGCATGGTATGAAAGTAGGAAATCAAATCCATCTTGGTCTAGCTACCATGCCAGACCTCTTAAAAACTCAACTGTCAGCATCTGCTGACTATAGCCATCCCCTCTGTCAAAGGACAAATGTGTGTTTTGGAAGAAAGTAACTTGTTTTTCAGAATATTTTAGATTGTAGTGTATTATCTTTTTTAATTGCTGGACTCTTTTATTCTGAAAAGTAAAACCAAAATGCTGAAAGGATCTTTTAAGTTATATGGTTTATCACTTGCATTTACACTTTACAGATGAGATGACTAATGGTCATATTTGTTGAATCATTTGTCTTGGGTTCAGACTAGTTAGTGAAAAAGACAATGTCACTAGTTAGTGACAAAGGATTTCCATCTTCTGATTTGCAGTCTGACATCTTGGCATCATCCTAGACTATCTCACACTCAAGAACTGGGATCTTTTCAATCTAACACAAATGTTCTGCCTAATCTAAGGAGGAAGACAACGATTCCAAACTCCACATAGGGAATTAGCTGCCTGTCTCAGTCTCTAGTGCTCCACCTGGAATATCAGCTGTATTAGGATTCTTGTTCTGTTTTCTTCCCTGCTGTATCCACAGTGCCTTGAACAGTGCTTGGCACCTAGCAGGTATTCAATAAATATTTTTGAATGAACAGGAAGAATAAGGAATCAATGAATGCTCTAAGATCCTAAATGTGAGATGGGTCTAGATACCTACAGGTAGCCTTTGACTGGAAAAGAGCCTTTAAGCTGGAGGTAAGAGCAGGTAGGGAGGTCCAGAGGGCTTGTGGGAGCCAAGGTTCACAGAGGGCTTAAGAGGCCAAGTGGAGGATGTCAATTGCTTGCTGGAAGACAATGATCTTTGGAAACCATTCTAAAGAGTCTGGGGGTTATCTTATAAACAGTGGAGAGCAAGTGATGGTCTATGAGCAAGGAACAGGGTTATCAAAATATAGTGTGTGTGTGTGTGTGTGTGTGTGTGTGTGTGTGTGTGTGTGTTCAGAGTTGGTCAGTCGTGTCTGACTCTCTGGGGCCCCAGGTACTGTAGCCCACCAGGACCTTCTACCCATGGAATTTCCCAGGCAAGAACACCAAAGCAGATTGCCATTTCCTACTCCAAGGAATCTTTCCAACCCAGGGATCAAACCTGCATCTCTTGCATCTCTTGCACTGGCAGGAAATTCATTAGATTATAATACTTTATCAGTATATGGCACTTAATTATGTAAGACAGTCATTAAGTTCAGAAGGAGTCAAAGATGGATGAGGGAGACCAGGACCAGCCCATCCATTCACTCTTATTGTCTTCAAAGTGCTTTTCACCTGCTGAAATCTTGTTCATTTATCTGTTTATATATTTACTATCTGGCTCCCTGCTAAATTGTCAGTTCAGCTCAATGAGGGCCTGGGGACCTTGCCTCACTTGTTCATAGCTTGTCCCTAGTACATAGCATAGGGCTTGACATATGGTCCACGTTCAATACATATTTGTTGAGTGAATTAATTAATCATAGAGGCTTTACAGAGCAGTTGGGATTAGAGCTTAGCCATAAAGGTTACGAATAATCAAAGAGAATGGGAAAGGGCATGCCAGACACAAAGACTGTGAATTAAGGCAATCCAGTGAAAATGAGCTTTGAAGAGATGGGGTCAGTGAGGCAGTGGACTGCAAGTGTACATTACTTTTGTATTAACTTTCTCAGTGAGTAACCTTTTATCTCTTTATCTGTTTAGTATTGCTCTTCTCCCAGTAAACTGTGACCTCCAGCAGAGCAAGCACCAAGCTTTTTCATTTTCCACTATATTCTCAGCACAGTGCTTGGTAGATAGTAAGCACTTAATATTTGTAAAAGGGAAAGGAGGTCATCAGGTAGGTAGGTGAGTAGATGGGTGGGAAGGTTGGTGTTTAAGTTCAACTATATGAAATTACTAATCTTTATTGGTCAAAAATCATTCATTATTGTTTCTTATGTTTCAATCTGTAATTTCATCCTCTAGAGACTATTCTTATCCATTGCCCTGAGGCAGTGGGTTTCAATCTGTCTTTTGTTTGCTGTTTTGTGTTAATTTGAAGCTGAATAGGTTTCTGATAATGGTATCTCATTGTTGAAAGCGCAGCAAGCCATTTGACAAGAAAATGAAAAAGTAATGAAGAATTATTAATAAAACTATCATCCCAATAGTCTTTGAGCTCCATGGTCTGGAATTTCACATGCTAGCCACTATTTCAGGGCATTCATTGTATGCACTCGCATTTAATTATTCTTGCCATAAAAAAAAGTGAGCTGCTATGCACATACATCCAATTAAGTAGATATCTGAATGCGGCTGTTAATAACCTTGAAAATTTATTCAGTTAGAGAAGAAGTCCAAATGCTTCTCCTATGTTTTATGCCTCCTTGTCACAGTGCAGGGGGAGGGGCACTGAGCAGGCTGTACCAACCTCATTTTGATGATTAAAAAATAAACAGATCAAGTTACCTTGCTGGCTGAGCTGGGGCTAAACCAAGGTCCACAGTCTTAGCTGTTCCCAGCTGGGTAGTGCGTCTGGATGCCCAAGCAAATCTCTGGGTAGTTCTTTCTACAGATATTTTCCTGCCTTGAATGATTAGAGACAGCCGTGCATGTAAGATGGAGGGGTGTTTGGAGACCCTGGCTCTTAATTCAGGCATCATATGGAAAGGCTCACAATAGCCAGGTCCCTGTTCTAACACTAGAGATTTCCAGGTGGCGCAGTGGTAATGAATCCGCGGGCCAAGGCAGGAGACGCAGGTTCAATCCTTGGATCAGAAAGATCCCCTGCGAAAGTGGGGATGGCGACCCACTCCAGCACTCTTGCCTAGGAAATCCATGGACAGAGGAGCCTGGTGGGCTATAGTCCATGGGGTCACAAAGAGTTGGACACGACTGAGCATGCACGCCACACAATGCAATGTCCTGACACTGCTACCATACTGCTGAGGGATCTGATATATCATGCCTCCACTCTGGAGAGTGACTTCCCATCTGTACAGTGAGCGGGGGATCAAATGACCCTGACATTCCCTCCCAGCTTGCACTCAAACTGGAAGTTGCTCAGAAATGTCTGAATACCCAACTGGTTTAGGGAAGAAGGCACAAAGAAGGAACTGTATCTGAATGTGATCCATGTAAGGATGTGAAGTTTAAGAACTGGGGTGCAATCATCCAACTACCCATTTGACCATACGTCCACTTCTCTGTCCACCCAAGCAGCAGATATTGTTATATCCAATACAACAGAAGATTCTCACTGTGTATAGAAAGAATCTCCATGAATGGAGAAGGCTTTATGGAAGAAGGAAAGAAGTGAGCAGTTTAGCCAGGACCTTGGGGTTATAATAACACTACTCCATCCCTGGAATCAGGCAAAAATGATTTCAAATCTTGTATCTGCACTTAATATCCAGGTAACCTCAGGAAGCTTATTTAACTTCTCTAAGCCTCCATCCCTATCTGTAAAATCAAGGGTATCAGCAATGCCACCATCATTGGGTGGTTGATATTGTAGCTTGAATACTTAGGATAGGACAGGGCAATCAGTACTCAATGTTCATTGCTATTATTATTGCAGGTGTAGCTTTAATTGTCAATATGATTAATGCATGTATCCCCTGGGTTGTATTTTATAGATTGTAAAGCTGGAGAAGAATGGCATTGGCTACCACTATATTCTTGCAAATCTGGTGAGTAGAGAACACTGCAAGCCCTCAACTGGTGGGGCCATGTTTGGGGCCTGGCTTACTACTGTGGTTCCTGGCTGGTGGGAACTGCATGAGTGGGACCGGCAATTTCGAGCTTCAGTTGTACCCCTGCAAAACCCACAGCACACTTAAGGTGACTCTCTAAGCTTCCTTATAAGAGATCACGCTGGTGGGCAGGCCTTTATTAGTCATCACAATTCCAGCTTTAATCGACTCTGCCACTTGGCAATAACAACAAAATCACCACATCTTTGAATGGATACAAGATGCTTTAACCTCACTGGTTCTGATTCTCTGTTTGACATCAATGACAGTTTATTGTTTATAAATACAAACGTTTAAATCATAGGAATACTAGCACTAACAAGTCTTTAAACAGGAACAGTTTTATGGCATGAATAATATTATGACAATTTAGTTTTTATTCTCTTTTTTATGTGGCATAGATAAGCTGTCTTTTAAAGAAAATTTTTACTTTCATTTTATGTACTACAATTATTTTTATTGGGTGCAATTATTTTTCAGGGTATGAAGACTTGACTCATAAAATAATTTTTGGTACACATTAAATTATTCCTAGTGACATGTACCATTATGAATTTTCTTTGTGGCCATCATTTTGGCAAGTCTATTTTGGCAAGTCCTAGGTCATGTTTTCTCATCTACCTTTTTAAATTATGAGGTTTGAAACTTTCAGTGTTTTGGGGTTTTTTTTTTCTCTTTTTTTTAATAACTTGTCTTTTTTTTTTTTTTTTACTACTGTTATTGGTTTTGCCATACATTGACATGAATCCACCATGGGTGTACATGAGTTCCCAAACATGAACCCCACTCCCACCTCCCACCCCATATTATCTCTCTGGATCATCCCCATGCACCAGCCCGAAGCATCCTGTATCGAACATAGACTGGCGATTTGTTTCTTACATGATAGTATACATGTTTCAATGCCATTCTCCCAAATCATCCCACCCTCTCCCTCTCCCTCTGAGTCCAAAAGTCCGTTCTACACATCTGTGTCTCTTTTGCTGTCTCGCATACAGGGTCATCATTACCATCTTTCTAAATTCCATATATATGTGTTAGTATACTGTATTGGTGTTTTTCTTTCTGGCTTACTTCACTCAGTATAATCGGCTCCAGTTTCATCCATCTCATTAGAACTGATTCAAATGTATTCTCTTTAATGTCTGAGTAATACTCCATTGTGTATCTGTACCACAGCTTTCTTATCCATTCATCTGCTGATGGACATCTAGGTTATTTCCATGTCCTGGCTATTATAAACAGTGCTGCGATGAACATTGGGGTACATGTGTCTCTATTCTGGTTTCCTTGGTGTGTATGCCCAGCAGTGGGATTGCTGGGTCATATGGCAGTTCTATTTGCAATTTTTAAAGGAATCTCCACACTGTTCTCCATAGTGGCTGTACTAGCTTGCAGTCCCACCAACAGTGTAGGAGGGTTCCCTTTTCTCCACACCCTCTCCAGCATTTATTGCTTGCAGATTTTTGGATCGCAGCCATTCTGACTGGTGTGAAGTGGTACCTCATTGTGGTTTTGATTTGCATTTCTCTGATAATGAGTGATGTTGAGCATCTTTTCATGTGTTTGTTAGCCATCCATATGTCTTCTTTGGAGAAATGTCTGTTTAGTTCTTTTGCCCATTTTTTGATTGGGTCGTTTATTTTTCTGGAATTGAGCTGCATAAGTTGCTTGTATATTTTTGAGATTAGTTGTTTGTCAGTTGCTTCATTTGCTATTATTTTCTCCCATTCAGAAGGCTGTCTTTTCACCTTGCTTATAGTTTCCTTTGTTGTGCAGCAGCTTTTAATTTTAATTAGATCCCATTTGTTTATTTTTGCTTTTATTTCCAGAATTCTGGGAGGTGGATCATAGAGGATCCTTCTGTGATTTATGTTGGAGAGTGTTTTGCCTGTATTCTCCTTTAGGAGTTTTATAGTTTCTGGTCTTACATTTAGATCTTTAATCCATTTTGAGTTTATTTTTGTGTGTGGTGTTAGAAAGTGATCTAGTTTCATTCTTTTACAAGCGGTTGACCAGTTTTCCCAGCACCACTTGTTAAAGAGATTGTCTTTACTCCATTGTATATTCTTGCCTCCTTTGTCAAAGATAAGGTGTCCGTATGTGTGTGGATTTATCTCTGGGCTTTCTATTTTGTTCCATTGATCTATGTGTCTGTCTTTGTGCCAGTACCATACTGTCTTGATGACTGTGGCTTTGTAGTAGAGCCTGAAGTCAGGCAAGTTGATTCCTCCAGTTCCATTCTTCTTTCTCAAGATTGCTTTGGCTATTCGAGGTTTTTTGTATTTCCATACAAATCTTGAAATTATCTGCTCTAGTTCTGTGAAAAATATTGCTGGTAGCTTGATAGGGATTGCATTGAATCTGTAGATTGCTTTGGGTAGTATACTCATGTTCACTATATTGATTCTTCCAATCCATGAACATGGTATATTTCTCCATCTATTAGTGTCCTCTTTGATTTCTTTCATCAGTGTTTTATAGTTTTCTATATATAGGTCTTTAGTTTCTTTAGGTAGATATATTCCTAAGTATTTTATTCTTTTCGTTGCAATGGTGAACGGAATTGTTTCCTTAATTTCTTTTTTCTACTTTCTCATTATTAGTGTATAGGAATGCAAGGGATTTCTGTGTGTTGATTTTATATCCTGCAACTTTACTATATTCATTGATTAGCTCTAGTAATTTTATGGTGGAGTCTTTAGGGTTTTCTATGTAGAGGATCATGTCATCTGCAAACAGAGAGAGTTTTACTTCTTGTTTTCCAATTTGCATTCCTTTTATTTCTTTTTCTGCTCTGATTGCTGTGGCCAAAACTTCCAGAACTATGTTGAATGGGCACCCTTGTCTTGTTCCTGACTTTAGGGGAAATGCTTTCAATTTTTCACCATTGAGGATAATGTTTGCTGTGGGTTTGTCATATATAGCTTTTATTATGTTGAGGTATGTTCCTTCTATCCCTGACTTCTGGAGAGTTTTTATCATAAATGGATGTTGAATTTTGTCAAAGGCCTTCTCTGCATCTATTGAGATAATCATATAGCTTTTATTTTTCAATTTGTTAATGTGGTGAATTACATTGATTGATTTGCAGATACTGAAGAATCCTTGCATCCCTGGGATAAAGCCCACTTGGTCATGGTGTATGATCTTTTTAATGTGTTGTTGGATTCTGATTGCTAGAATTTTATTGAGGATTTTTGCATCTATGTTCATCAGTGATATTGGCCTGTAGTTTTCTTTTTTGTAGCATCTTTGTCAGGTTTTGGTATTAGGGTGATGGTGGCCTCATAGAATGAGTTTGGAAGTTTACCTTCCTCTGCAATTTTCTGGAAGAGTTTGAGGAGGATAGGTGTTAGCTCTTCTCAAAGTTTTTGGTAGATTTCAGCTGTGAAGCTGTCTGGACCTGGGCTTTTGTTTGCTGGAAGATTTCTGATTACAGTTTCAATTTCCGTGCTTGTGATGGGTCTGATAAGATTTTCTATTTCTTCCTGGTTCAGTTTTGGAAAGTTGTACTTTTCTAAGAATTTGTCCATTTCTTCCACGTTGTCCACTTTATTGGCATATAATTGTTGATAGTAGTCTCTTATGATCCTTTGTATTTCTGTGTTGTCTATTGTGATCTCTCCATTTTCATTTCTAATTTTATTGATTTGATTTTTCTCTCTTTGTTTCTTGATGAGTCTGGCTAATGGTTTGTCAATTTTATTTATCCTTTCAAAGAACCAGCTTTTGGCTTTGTTGATTTTTGCTATGGTCTCTTCTGTTTCTTTTGCAATTATTTCTGCCCTGATTTTTAAGATTTCTTTCCTTCTACTAACTCTGGGGTTCTCCATTTCTTCCTTTTCTAGTTGCTTTAGGTGTAGAGTTAGGTTATTTATTTGACTTTTTTCTTGTTTCTTGAGGTATGCCTGTATTGCTATGAACTTTCCTCTTAGCACTGCTTTTATAGTGTCCCACAGGTTTTGGGTTGTTGTGTTTTCATTTTCATTTGTTTCTATGCATATTTTTATTTCTTTTTTTTTATTTCTTCTGTGATTTGTTGGTTATTCAGAAGCGTGTTGTTCAGCCTCCATATGTTGGAATTTTTAATAGTTTTTCTCCTGTAATTGAGATCTAATCTTATTGCATTATGGTCAGAAAAGATGCTTGGAATGATTTCGATTTTTTTTTAATTTATCAAGGTTAGATTTATGGCCCAGGATGTGATCTATCCTGGAGAAGTTTCCATGAGCACTTGAGAAAAAGGTGAAATTCATTGTTTTGGGGTGAAATGTCTTATAGATATCAATTAAGTCTAACTGGTCTATTGTATCATTTAAAGTTTGCATTTCTTTGTTAATTTTCTGTTTAGTTGATCTATCCATAGGTGTGAGTGGGGTATTAAAGTCTCCCAGTATTATTGTGTTATTGTTAATTTCCCCTTTCATACTTGTTAGCATTTGTCTTACATATTGTGGTGCTCCTATATTGGGTGCTTATATATTTATAATTGCTATATCTTGTTCTTGGATTGATCCTTTGATCATTATGTAGTGGCCTTCTTTGTCTCTCTTCACAGCCTTTGTTTTAAAGTCTATTTTATCTGATATGAGTATTGTTACTCCTGCTTTCTTTTGTTCTCTATTTACATGGAATATCTTTTTCCAGCCCTTCACTTTCAGTCTGTATGTGTCCCTTGTTTTGAGGTGGGTCTCTTGTAGGAAGCATATATAGGGGTCTTGTTTTTGTATCCATTCAGCCAGTCTTTGCCTTTTGGTTGGGGCGTTCAACCCATTTACGTTTAAGGTAATTATTGATAAGTATGATCCCGTTGCCATTTACTTTATTGTTTTGGGTTTGGGTTTATACACCCTTTTTGTGTTTCCTGTCTAGAGAATATCCTTTAGCATTTGTTGGAGAGCTGGTTTGGTGGTGCTGAATTCT
Source organism: Ovis canadensis (assembly GCF_042477335.2). Lineage (NCBI taxonomy): Eukaryota > Metazoa > Chordata > Mammalia > Artiodactyla > Bovidae > Ovis > Ovis canadensis. The sequence continues at coordinate 77,761,634 of NC_091249.1, forward strand.
CTCAGCTTTTGCTTGTCTGTAAAGCTTTTGATTTCTCCTTCGTATTTGAATGAGATCCTTGCTGGGTACAGTAATCTGGGCTGTAGGTTATTTTCTTTCATCACTTTAAGTATGTCTTACCATCCCTTCCTGGCCTGAAGAGTTTCTATTGAAAGATCAGCTGTTATCCTTATGGGAATCCCCTTGTGTGTTATTTGTTGTTTTTCCCTTGCTGCTTTTAATATTTGTTCTTTGTGTTTGATCTTTGTGAATTTGGTTAATATGTGTCTTGGGGTGTTTCACCTTGGGTTTATCCTATTTGGAACTCTCTGTGTTTCTTGGACTTGGGTGATTATTTCCTTCCCCATTTTAGGGAAGTTTTCAACTATTATCTCCTCAAGGATTTTCTCATGGTCTTTCTTTTTGTCTTCTTCTTCTGGGACTCCCATAATTCGAATGTTGGAGCATTTCATACTGTCCTGGAGGTCTCTGAGATTGTCCTCATTTCTTTTAATTCGTTTTTATTTTTTCCTCTCTGATTCATTTATTTCTACTATTCTATCTTCTATTTCACTAATCCTATCTTCTGCCTCCGTTATTCTACTATTTGTTGCCTCCAGAGTGTTTCTGATCTCATTTATTGTGTTATTCATTATATATTGACTTTTTTATTTCTTCTAGGTCCTTGTTAAACCTTTCTTGCATCTTCTCAATCCTTGTCTCCAGGCTATTTATCTGTGATTCCATTTTTATTTCAAGATTTTGGATCATTTTCACTATCAACATTCGGAATTCTTTCTCAGGTAGATTCCCTATCTCTTCCTCTTTGGTTTGGTTTGGTGGGCATTTATCCTGTTCCTTTACCTGCTGAGTATTCCTCTGTCTCTTCATCTTAGTTATATTGCTGCGTTTGGGGTGGCCTTTCTATATTCTGGGAATTTGTGGAGTTCTCTTTATTATGGAACTTCCTCACTGTGGGTGGGGTTGTATCAGTGGCTTGTCAAGGTTTCTTGGTTAGGGAGGCTTGTGTTGGAGTTCTGGTGGGTGGAGCTGGATTTCTTCTCTCTGGAGTGCAATGGAGTGACCAGTAATGGGTTATGAGACATCAATGGTTTGGAGTAACTTTGAGCTGCCTGTATATTGAAGCTCAGGGGTGTGTTCCTGTGTTGCTGGAGAATTTGCATGGTATGTCTTGCTCTGGAACTTGTTGGCCCTTGGGTGGTGCTTGGTTTCAGTGTAGGTATGGAGGCGTTTGATGAGCTCCTATTGACTAATGTTCCCTGGATTCAGGAGTTCTCTGATGTTCTTAGGATTTGGACTTAAGCCTCCTGCTTCTGGTTTTCAGTTTTATTTTTACAGTAGCCTCAAGACTTCTCCATCTTACAGCACCAATGATAAAACATCTAGGTTAAAGATGAAAAGTTTCTCCACATTGAGGGACACCCAGAGAGGTTCACACCACAAACCCGATTCTCTGAAGCAGGAACAGGCACAAAGTGTCCAAGCTGGCATAAATACCATAAGAGGGCCAGCAGACCTGCAGAAGTCTCCCAGTGTTTTGGTTTTTTTCCCCAAAGTCAAATTTAATTTTACTTTGCATTTGTCTTATTTTTAAAGAGAGTTATTAAGATGTAATTCACATGATATAAAGCTCATCCATTTAAAGCACACAAGTCAATTCTCTTATGTATATCCACAGAATTATGAAACAGCACCACAATCTCATTATTAAACATCTCCATCATCCCCCAAAAGAAACCCCATACACATTAGCGGTTACTCCCCATTTTCCCCCAAATTCCTCTAGTGACCTACTTTCTATCTCTATGGACTTGCCTAGTCTAGATATTGGAATCACAGAAGATCTGGTCCTTTCTGACTGGCTTCTTTCACTTAGCATAATGTCTTCAACATTCATCTATGTTGGTACCATGTATCAGTTCTTCATTCCTTTTTATTGCCAAGTAACATACCATTATATGGATGTATCCCATTTTGTGTATCCACATACCACTTGATGGACACTTGAGTTGTTTTCACTTTTTGACTATTATGAATTCTGCTTCTACAAACATTTGTATACAAGTTTTTCTCTTGAGCACAAACCTAGGAGTGAAATCACCAGGATACATGGTAACTCTATGGTTGATACTTTAAGGAATGCCAAAACTATTTTGTAAAGTGGTTGTATCTCCCAGCAAATCTTTAATAAATAACAAATTTTGCCACATGGCAGTTTGAGCATGTCAGATTTCCTTAATGATAGCTTTTTCTACAAAGTTTGCTTATTATCCTTACCTTCTTTATGATTTTCTGTGTTTCCTTTTAGATGTGATTTTTTAGCTTTTTGCCCATAACAAATTATATCACTCAGTTTTAGCCATGTTATTTGTGGTAATTATTCCTGCAATATTAATTGAATAAGAGATTGATATTTTCCTCTTTATCTTTAGAATAAGGATCACTAACAGAACAAAGGCACAGGGTCTGGGTATAGTAAAGGTCAAAGTGGTAGGACTAAAAAGTGGGACCAAAATATCTTGCCTAATTCTTAAGCTCTGTCTCTCTTTCTGACTGATCTCCAGCCTCAGACATATTCCTACCTGAACCGTCTTGTCTTTCCCCTTGGAAACTTCCTAGCCTTGGCTGTCTTGGTATTTCATGGTCAGGACTAGAAATAAGGACTTGTTAAGTTTATTAAAGTCTGGTTATTAAATAAATATGTTACTTTTCTCAGAGATACTTGCCTTTTAAATGGATGATAACTGTCCAGACACTTTTGGGGGAACCAAGAGTTGCATCCTCAAAAACCATTTGCAAGGATTAAATTGTGACTTTGTGATGAAAAAAACTCTTGACATCTTTTGAATCTCACTCAGATCCTTAGTCCTAGAAGGGACTTTGGAAGTCAGCTCTATCTAAGTTTCATTTGCTTACAGGGAAACATTTGCTTATGGTCAAACCAGCAACGGGGTATGACTTGGCCAGGCTCACAGAAGTCAGTGATAGAGCCAGGCCTGGCACCAGAGTTAGCAGGCCTACGCCTTTTCTACTATATCAGGACCTCTCTTAGCATAGATCATGTGGGCACCCTGCTGCTTGAGAATACACAGAACAAGGGTTGGGGCATACATAATCATCTCTCCAGGATAAGTTAGAAATTACACATCAGTGACCTCAAAGCCACCCAAAGACCTCAGGTAATTACATTGCCAGCCTCCATCTGTTGCCAAGTGACCCCTTAGTCACAGCATCACCAAGTCAGCCCCTTGGGTGTCTGTAGCCTTCTGATCTGCATTTTTTTTCTCCCCTGACCTAATGAGCTCTCAAATTCTTACAACTGCCAGCTAATAGGATGCAAATTGCATATACCATCCAAATACAAAAGACTTGCATGTTCCAATAGATTAGTTGATAATTGGGCTTCAAATTACTAATTAATTCAGTTTGAAATATAGTGGAGTATGTGGTGTGTGTGTTTTTCTTCCCCCTTCAGAGGAATCATGCAATTTATAAGATGATAATTTTTAGAAATTCTGCCACATAATTAGCCTACTGCTGCATGGAACTGACCCCCTCCTTCAGCATGCTTGTGATTAGGGTGTAATTATAGAGTTAGAAACTAAGGGAGCTTTTGAAAGGTTTAACAAAGGAGGGAGCTACTTTTTATTTCAAGGTTCTTTCCGTCCCTGTCAGACTGTGTGAGCTTCAAAGAAGCCAACAGCGTTCCTGTAACAGGTCACTTTGGAGGGATGCTTTTCTGGGTTTGGAGGGCTACTGGAAGAGAAGACGGAAGGAGAACCCTGGGTCAGGGAGGAGAGCTTTATAACAGGGAGTCATTAAAAAAACAAAGAAAGAAAAACCCTGCTTTTTGTCCAGACACCATCCTCAGCTAGCTTGTGATTTGGGCAATTCACCAGCATTCAGTTCCCTCACTGAGAATAATAGTTCCTATTCTATATGCTCATAGAGTCACTGGGGAAGGCCAGCATGTTGCTGAATGCCACCATGCCTAGAAAAAGTTAAATTGCTCTACACAGTAGGGAATCCTTGCTTCATATAGTAAATGTGCCCATCTGAACATACTCACACGTTGTATCCATATGTATATATGCATGTATATGCCCATGCATATATATATGCTGATATATGCATTCTTATTTTATATGTGATAGGATAGATGTATATTTATATTTTCAGAGTGTTGGGATGTCCATAAAGTGAACTTGAGTGCATACTCAGTCACTCAGTCGTGTTCAACTCTTTGCAACACTATGGACTGTAGCCCGCCAGGCTCCTTTGTCCATGGGATTTCCCAGGCAAGAATACTGGAGTGGGTTGCCATAGAAATTGGTGAACTGTACCGTTACTACTTAAAGAAGCTCCTGGGTCCTGAAATCCCCTGGAGGACCAAGCTCTCCTGTCTGGCTGTCAGTCCTCCTCCAAACCCAGCCCTGACTCAGCTTTCACTCACTATTCTGAGACTGTGATCAAAGCAGACAGTTACCAGCCAGAGCTCTCCAGTTATAGCTAGCTCTTATCTCTATAATGCATCAGCAGCAAATCTTAGAACAAACTAGTGTTTCTCAAAAGAAAGATATGTGAACCCCTAGAATGCATCTGCACAGACAATTTGGGAAACACTGAGCTAATGATTAAATTTTTCAGTCCACTGTGACTGCAAACAAGAGTACTCACAGCATGAGACAAATGATCAGATAATTAATATTGATGATTTGAGTTTCATTGAAATAAATAAGCACAACATTTAAAAATTCTTGCAGAGAACTAGCATACCCCTGAAAATTTATAAAGGGTCCACCAGATCCCAGTTTGAGAAGCACTGAAAGACTGAAGGTATTGGTTGTCTTTCAGCGTGGAGCATTTGGTGCTGCCTAGGGCATTCATGGGCTTCCCAGGTGGCTCAGATGGTAAAGTGTCTGACAGCAATGCGGAAGACCCAGGTGTGATCCCTGGGTCAGGAAGATCCCCTGGAGAAGGAAATGGCAACCCACTCCAGTACTCTTGCCTGGAAAATTCCATGGACGGAGGAGCCTGGTAGGCTACAGTCCATAAGGTCGCAAAGAGTCGGACATGCCTAAGCAACTTCACTTTCACCTTTCAAGGCATTCATAACAATAACAGCAATTCCTCTCATTTTTATACTAATGTGACATTTTAGCATACATCACATCCCACCAGTACCCTTATGAAATAAGCAAGGTAGACTCTATCACCCCCCATTTTACAGAAGAGAGAACTGAGGCTCCAAGATGTTACATGATTGAGCTACAGAGGAGGAAGGCAAGCACTACTGGTCAATGGAGTTTGGCTCTCAGGAACCTGACGAAAACCAAGTGATGTGATCCTAAGAATAGGATGTCCAGGCTAAACTTATGCCAAACCACTGGAGCCACTGAACTAGACTGCCTTACACCCCTAATAAATAACTACAACAATAATAACAACAGTGATAACTCAGCTATTCACTGAGTGATTGCTACAGTCTAAACACTATAAGTGATAACTATTAAATCTTCATAATAGTCCTCGAGGTTGATAAAAACCCCATTTATCAAATGAAGAAACCAAGGTTTAGAAAATAAGCTTTCTAGTCACTAAATTTATAAAGTCAGAGAGCCAGTTTCCAAGCTACTAAATTGATAAAGTCGTGGAGCCAGGCTTCCCCTCCAGGACTACAGAACTCCCAAATTCGTGTTCTTACACTGTTCCATATGACTGCTGAGCATGAGGAGGGGGGTCAGGTGCAGTGGGAGGATGGGCTCTTGACTAGAGGGCTTGAGTTTAAATCTTGCTACAATTCCAGCAATAGACCTGGAATTCAGACTCAAGCTCTCAAATCCCCATTTCATTTTCCACTGGACACTGATGGAATTTTATTATAATTATACAGTTGGTCCTTCACATCAATAGGTTCTATATCCATGGATTCAACCCACCACAGGTCAAAAATATTTCAAAAACAAATCCAAAAGTTTCCAAAATGCAAAACTTGCATGTGCTATATATTGGCAAATATCTACCTGGCATTTATATGGTATTTCCAGCTAGTGACATAGCATTTACATTTTATCAGGTATTATAAGTAACCTAGAGATGGCTTAAAGTATTCAGGAGAATGCACATATATGTGCAGGTTATATGCAAATATTACGACATTTTATTTAAGGGATTTGAGAATCTGCAGATTTTGGTGTCTTCAGGGGTTCCTCAACCAACCTCCCATGGATACCGACTGCAATTTCTAGTGCATAAAAGCTGAGGGAAACACAAAGTGAGGACAGGTCATGCCACGCCTTATCGGGGTATCTGGGGACCAGGGTGTCAGACATTTCCACCACGTGGTTGCAGATGACCTCCTATGAAATGTTAGAGTTAGAAGTAGCTCTGGTCCATGTGGCAGCTCATCCAAGATTCAGCTCCACGCTGCTGTCTCTCTGCTGTGTGAGTCCTGAGGAGGTGCTCTTTCATCTCCTTGCTCCCCTGTGCAGAGAAATCTATCTACGCTTTCTATAAGGCCAAGCACGGCTGCGTTCTTCTGCCCACACCATCTCAGTACATGTTCATGTTTGGTTTCTGTGTCGTTTCTTTGGTTAGGAAGGTAGTGTAGTAGTTGGGGAGGGTGGCTCTGGGTCAGACAGACCTGGGTTTGAATTCTGGCTTCATATTTATTAGCCGTGTGGAGTTAGTAAAATAACCTACACTCTCTGAGCTTCCACTGCCTATTCTGCAGGAAAAAAAAAAAAAAAAGGAATGTAGCATCATCCACCTCCACATGGGCTATCATGTGAATTAAATGAAGTAATAACTTTATAAGTGTTCATAGTTATAGTTGGCCCCCAAAAAACACTCAATAAATGTTAACAATTACCACCATCATAATCATTGTAATCACCATCATCATTATCATTTGGCAGGGCGGGGAAGAAAACACAGTATCTGGGAACAGGATACCATCCTTGAGGTCCCTCAACCCCCTTCTAGACTAAATCTCATCCGCCACTATAATAATAGTGGTAATTATTATAATAATAATAATTGATAATATAATATACTTATATGATATAAATATATATTATATAATTACATTATATTATTATAATAATATAATAATTATGGTAAAATAATAATAGAAATACAATAATATAATACCTTCCTCTCTGTTTGTCTGTAAGCTCCTAGAGGAAGGAATTTGCCTTTCTCATTGATGAATTTCCAGTTTACCAGGCAAAATGAGCTTCATGTAATGGTGTGCTTTAAAAAGTCACTGAATGAATGAATGAGTGAGTGAAATGACTTCTCAGGAAATAAACAATGCTGGTATCCATTTACCACATGAACTTAGAGGCAAATTCCTTGTGTCTTCCTAAAAGAAGCAGAGATCAATGGTAGACTATAAGTACAGCTATGAATATGCAAATGACTCAGAGGGCAGCTAAACCACTTCCCATAAAAGGCCAGACTCCTCTACAATGTCGTTAACAGAAGCACATCCATCTGGTTCCTGCTCGAATAACACCCACTGATAGGGAATCGTGTATTTGGAACCACCTACCCTGCTTGCTCCTGGCATTTGCTCCTCTAGCCTGGATGCCCCTCATCTTCGCATCCCCCCAGTGCCTTCTCACAGGGCATGGTTCTAACAGCCCACCAAAGGAACATCAAACATGAACCGAGCACATCTTCCACTGCACCAGGCTCATACCAGCAGCACTAAGAAGCATGTGGCTTCACTTTTGTCCTGGAAACAACTTGGCTTTGTCTTCCAGCCAGAACATATAAGTAAAGTTTGTAAACAATGCCAGAGAAAAATCACAAAATAAATACAAATTTTTAAAAAGAGGGACAAGTAGGGAAGCGAGGACCGAACCTTCCGAGCTGTACATTACCCTAACCTACTGCCAAAACTGGCACTTAAGGGGTGTGTCCCTCCTGATGCTAAACTGATGCGTACATGCAATTCCTCTGATTCATCGCCCTCAGTCACTCTAACTTCGAATCTCCAAGCCTGTGTGTCTTCTGATTAGAAGGTTCTTCCTTGCACTCTTCACCCAACCAAAGCCTCCTATTCTTTCAGCTTCTGTGTTTCCATTGGGAAGCCTTCCCTGAGTTCCAGGGCCAGGTTTTGTCCTACTTATTTTGCTCTATAATTACATGGGTAATACTGGTCTTTCTCACTAAACTTTAAGTAACAAAAACAAGGATCAAGTGTATCTTATTCTCTGCTGCATCCCTTTGTCCCATATGTGCTTGGCAATATTAGATACAGATGAATGAATGAATGAATGAATGAATGAACCAGAATATTCCTTTCTCCATCCTGCTAGGTTTCAAATTTAATGCTATGTTTGAGTTTTCATTCCTTTTTCACCAAGCATTCAGAGGGTGCCTACTCTTTGGGAGCCCCTGAGAATGCTTAAGCTGGTGTTTTATTTAAAAAGTAGGCTGATCCTTCTTAGACAGAAAGGTTTTGATCATATGAAAGGGAGACATTGTTGATTTCAAGTCTGCCAGGAACTCCAGCCATAATCCCCTTCATGGGCCTAGATGGCATATTAAAAAGCAGAGCCATCACTTTGCCAACAAAGTTCCATATAGTCAAGCTATGGTTTATCCAGTACTCAGGTACAGATGTGAGAGCTGGACTACAAAAAGGCTGAGCGCTGAAGAATTGATGCTTTTGAACTGTAGTGTTGGAGAAGACTCTTGAAAGTCCCTTGGACTACAATGAGAACAAACCAGTCAATCCTAAAGGAAATCAACCCTGAATATTCACTGGAAGGACTGTTGCTGAAGTTGAAGCTCCAATACTTTGGTCACCCAATGCGAAGAGCCAACTTACTGGAAAAGACTCTGATGCTGGGAAGGATTGAGGGCAAGAAGAGAAGTGGGTGGCAGAGGATGAGATTATCAGATAGCATCACCGACCTGATGGGAATAAATTTGAACAAACTCTAGAAAATAGCGGGGGACAGAGGAACCTGGCATGCTGCAGTCCATGGGGTTGCAAAGAGTCAGACACAACTTAGAGACTGAATAACAGCAACAGGTGGGCATAATCCTTAGGCTGACTTTTTAATTGGTCTTTGGCTCTTGTTCTGAGGTGCCCATGGCCAGGTGGCACCCCTGACTGCAGACAGAACAAAGTTAACATTAAGGGAGATTCTGGAAGACCAACCAATACCAAGCTAGATACTATACTTCTTTAACCATGCTTTGACAGCCTAGTCTAGGGACCTCCTGACTTTCTGCCACAAAGTGTCAGCATTTTATCCTAAACCCCCAGACTGTGAGATCCCAACCACCTTTTAAAATAATCTGTCAACAGCGGACTTGTGTTTGGGGGATATGTCTGATTGTGCGTTTGAAGGTATCGAAGTATATAGGTGCCAGCCCCTCTTCTTTCAAATGTACTTGGATAAGAGTTAACACTAGAGGCTTTTTTCTTTTTTCCAATTCAAATGATGTTTTAGCTGTTTTAAGCACAGCTGCAAAGTCTTATTGACTTGGCAGGAACCAGATAAGCCTGTGCTATGAGGGATTATATAGGGCGAGAACACATTCAAGTTCTAGTCGGTTAAAGTGGCTAAAATAGGAAAATCTGAACACTGTATGCAGAGACATGGTTATTTGAGGACAGAACAAAGTTCTCATCTCAGGAATATTCCATGAACTCGCGTATCTCCATATTCATGTGCACACACCTGTGTGATCACAGAATTGTAGATCAAAGCTGAAAAGCCCTTAAGAGAAAAATCAACTGGCTCAGAAGTTTCCAAACCTTTTAGTTTAAAGCTCTATTTTCAAATGGAATCTTGGGGAGAACCCCGGTATGTAAAACAGATAAAAAAGCAAAGCTGCTTTGATGGTAGAAGAAGGGTAGGAATCTAGAACCCCACTCTTCTCTTTTCCCCCTAATTCAACATGGGAGACTCTAAAATGCCTACAGCCCAGGACAACAGCTGGAAAGATCACTCACGGATCTAGCCAAGGGCCTCACTGTGCAGATCAACAATCTAGTGCCTGGATCAATATCACCCAAAAAGAGTCAATAACAAAACTCTTTGGTCCACAAGATGTAAGTTTCGAGGGTGAGAAATGAAGGATGGAAACTTACGAGAAAACCATGAGAAGGATGAGCACTTGTTTATTGCTTCACACCTTGGTGTGGATTAAGCCATCTACCTGCTCCAGGTACTCTGCTGCGGATACTGGTAGAGACTCTGAGAGAGAGAAATAAAGCACTTTGAGGTTCACAACCCAAGAATCAGCACACATTAAATTCTCAGAGACATGGATGAACCTAGAGACTGTCATACAGAGTGAAGTCAGTCAGAAAAAAACAAGTACCATATATTAATGGGTATATATGGAAGCTGGAAAAATGGTATAGATGATCTTATTTGAAAAGGAGAAATAAAGACATATGTAGAGAACAAAGGTATGGATACTGGGTGGGGGCTGAGGGAAGGAATGGATTGGGAGACTGGGATTGGCTTATATACGCCACTAGGTATAAAATAGGTAACTAATGAGAACTTGCTGCATAGTACAGGCAGTTCTACTCGGTGCTCTGTTGTGACCTAAATGGGAAGGAAACCCCCAAAAGAGGGGATACATGTATATGTATGACTGGTTCACTCTGCTGTACAGTAGAAACTGACACAACATTGTAAAGCAAGTATAATCCAATTTTAAAAAAGAGTTGGAGACTAACACCCAGGTCTCCTTACTGCTAATTCCTTCTTATTAATAGTATAGAGATGCAAGCCATTCCAAGGGCTTCATTCATTGCAGGACAGGAGATAAATGAATCAGACTGACTAGGGATGAGGAGGCAGAATGTACAGTGGTTAGAAAGTAAGCGCAGAGTCTTGTCACTGGCTATGACTGTGGTCTCTGCCCCTTGCTAGCTATGTTATATTGGGCAGAAGCTGCTGCATTCGTTGAAGACTCAGTTTTCTAATTTGCAATGTGGAAATGATAAAAGTACTTGCTTCACAGGATAATTCCGAGCATTACATGAGATACAAATAAAGCTCTCAGTATAGTGCCTACTACACAGTTCAGGTCTAATACGTGTGAGGCGCTGTGATTGTCATCATTATTATTTTAGCCCAAGTCTGACTCCCATGACTTCTGTCCATTGGTTGGTTCTGGCTTACCTTAAAGAACAAGTATTCCCCCCCGCCACAAAAGCCCTTCTGGGATTGGAATAGATCCTTCACTTCCCCTCCTAGTCTTTCATTATTTTCAGGTTGAACATCCCCACTTTTTTAAAGCATTTCTATTGTAACAAGATTTTTTGAACTTTCCTATAACTATCCTCTCTATGGAGCTGTCACCTAAGAATTTACCTGACAAGCTGGGGAAACTTGCCATGCTCAACTCGTGCCACTCAGAGTATAAAGCGCAGGTTCTTCAATTTGTTCTAATCTTACCTCTTCTAGATCTCAGGTGGATGAGATGGAGGGAGTTTTCTTTCCCACTTCCCAGGGCTTGTTAAAAGTCCTTCTCTTTGGCCCCTTTCTCTTAACAATGCTGGCTGTTCCCTCCTCCATCTAATGGGAGTGGTGTCAGCCCAAGCAGGATGATAAGGGCTGAGCAGCTTGTCTGTGACCCCTTGAAAGAACCCCAGAGAGAAAGGAAATCTGGCTTTGAAGATAAAGTTTTTTATCTTTTGAAAGCTGCATTCCTATACACCTGCCTCCTGTGGGCTCAGGTGTCTTGCCTGACCCAGCGCCTGGTTTTGGGTTTTTTTACTTTGTATTTTGCATTGGGGTATAGCCAATTAACAATGTTGTGACAGTTTCAGGTGAAGAGCAAGGGATTCAGCCATACATGCACGTGTATCCATTCTTTCCCAACTCTCCTGCCCTCCAGACTGCCACATAACACTGAACAGAGTCCCATGTGCCATATAGTAGTTCCTTGCTGGTTATCCATTTTTAATATAGCAGTGCGGACATGTCCATCCCAAACCCCCAGTGCCTGGTTTTCAAGTAGTTGTTAACACCTAACCTCTTTGGACTGTATCATAGTGATGGCGGTAAACATGATGATGATAATAATGGCTAAGATTTATTAAATGCTTACTTTGTGCCAGACACAGCTCTAAATATTTATACACACTTTTTAACAAAACCTTGTACCAGTTCTATGCTGTAGGTGCTATTATATCTGCATTTTGAAGACCAGAGAGTTAAGCCTCAGAGAGCTTAAATAATCAGTAAGCACACATCCTCGAGATGTTTTGTTTCCAGGCACACATAATAATTAAAAGTCATAATGATAGCCCAGAGCCTCCTCACCATCCTCAAAGCATTTTCTAAATCTTTACAGCAATGTGAAAGTACATCTAATATAGTTATGGTGTTAAACGTCTCTTTTGGATATCATAGTTATTTGACATGCCTTTTTGTGCTAATGCTTGGAAAATTATCATTGAGATATGATAGATGGAATGACTATCTTAACTGGTTTAATTAATTGAGCACTTCCTCCCCTCCCCCAGTCATGCTATTCTAACAGCTGGTCACCACTGCACTGCCTCCTACAATGAGTGCTTAGGGAATATAGATCCTAACCCCAGCTCACACTCTAACCAGCCTACAACTTGAGGCCAATAGTCTCCTCTCTGGACAACAAGGGGTTTGATGTGTTCTCTAACATCTTTCCTTCAGGCATCAGTAAACCTAAACTGTACCCCATGGGTCAAATTCAACCATTTCCTGGCTTTCTTTAGCCAGGAATGATTTTTACATGTTTAAATTACTAGAAAAAGAGAAAAGAAAAGTGATATCTCATGACATATGAAAATTATGTGAAATTCAAGTTTCAGTGTTCATGAATACACTTGGGGGTGGAGGGGACACTACCATGCTATTTCATTTTCTATTATCTAGGCCTGCCTTCATGCTCTAATAGCTACACTGAATAGTTATGACAGAAACAACATGCTCCGTAAGCCTAAAAAATTCATAATATGACCATTTATCCAAAAAAAAAAAAATTTGCTGACTCCTGGGATGGATATAGAGTAGGTGGGTACTAAAACACTTCACATAAATCAGAGGCTTGAGAAACATCTAACCAATCTGTAACCCCTCTCTGGCAGAGTGAGACCTCTGTTCTAGGCTATTAACTGTCAGCCACGCTGTCTAAGCTTCTTTGTCCCTCTTTATCTGGGGCAGTCTGGAAACCCCATCCTAAAGCTACATTCCTGTCTTCCTCGGCTGGCAAAGCAGTGTATCACACAGATGAAGAAGACAGATTTGATAGCTGGACCACAGCCGGAATCCTTGCTTCTGGGGGATCTCTAGGTGGGGGGAAAGGGGTGGATTCCAGAGGTCTTTGAACCACAGCTCCTCACATGTAAAATTGGGACAGATACTCACTCATTTATGCAAATGAGTACCTGGAGCCTACTGTGCATGTTCACCCCTCAGGGCTGTTTGGGGGGATTAAATAGGATTATGTATATAAAGCATTTAATAGAATGCCTGGCTCAGGAAAAGAGCTTGGGGAATGTTTAATAAATCCAAAGGTGACTGCTGATGGATTATTTCATTTTTCAACTTTAAATGACAACAACTTCAGAATTCTCAAAGAGCTATATAAATGAAGTTATATGATGCACAAGAAATGAGAGTTTCACCATTGTCGTCATATCTGTCATCCTTAGGAACAATGTTTCTAAAGCTATGTTTCAGTAGAATATTTAATGGCACCAGTGTCCTTTAATTCTAGGCCAAGAGACAACAAATTAAGCAGGGCTCCCTTAATAGACCATATCAACCCATGCAATGACTTCTCTTCCCTGTTCTGTCGCTGACACTCACTCTCCCACTTTCCAGGGACTTACAGATGATTCTGAGCCAGTAAGGCACATCAGAATTATCTGGGGATCTATTTTTATTTTTCAATAGTACTGAAAAGAAAACACATTCACATGGTTATAAAAAAGAAAAAAATTATTATGGAAGGTTATAAAAAAAGGCAAATACCTAATCTCTCTAATCTCATACTTCTTAGAAAAAACTGTTCTAAACATTTTCTGTGTTTGGTGATTCTAGTAGTTCCCTCTACACACTTCTGTGTAATATGTCTATGTCTCTTTTCCTTGCTTTATCAACTTTCAGCCCATGTGCGGCTCCTCAGTTAAAGAAAGAGATGAACCACTTCATACTATTTTCCACATCCTGTCCTCAATGTTCATTAGTCATGCTATTATTTGGAATTCTTCTAATTAGTCCCTTTATAATATGTTTTGCCTTGAGTTTTGATTGACCGGCATTGTTGTTGTTTAGTCACTAAGTCACGTCTGACTCTTCTGCCTCTGTCTGTGGGATTTTCCAGGCAAGAATACTGGAGTGGGTAGAGATTCCTTTCCTACCATTTCCTTTTCCAGGGGATCTTCCCAACCCAGAGATCAAACCTGTGTCTCCTGCATCGCTGGCAGATTCTTTACCACTGAGCCACTTGACCAGCATTAGAGCTTTATAGAGATATCTGGTTTCCTCTCCAGAGCTCCTGCATGATAACCATTAGGAATGGCTATTATGTAGAACCTCTCTCATGTATTGTGATGGGTCCCTCAGATGAAGGATCTCTATCCTAAGAGCCTGTTCATTTGCACTTGAATGAAAATTATAGGCAGACCATTCTTCTGTCCCCTATTCATCAGGAGCACATGGGACAGTGTGAAATGTCACAGAGGAACCGCAGAAGCAGACAGGGACACAGTGATCTAACAGCTCCAGGAGCTCACTTACCACAGAGGCTTCTCTTAGATGATAAACAGTCACCCTGTGAAGAAAAGCATCCGGTACAGTGCTGGAGGGACACTGAGAGGCATCTGGGTTTAGAAGAGCTGAATTCTCCTACTGAATAACCTGAACAGAGCATTTTGTGGATTAATTTCATTTCATTCACTAGTCACAGCATACAGAGCAATAGACTCCATATTTGGGGACATGTTATAAAACAGGCAAAATGACTCAGAGTGCTTAAAATCAGACTTCATCATTTAATCTTTAATATAATACAATTAGCAATGTTGCATCCTTTTATAATATTATATAATTAATAGCACAGATAAAGCAAAAGGTACTCATTACCAAATATTACCCCCTAAGGTTTTTTTAAACAAAATGGCAAAGAAAATTAGAAAATGATTTAATTAAACCATGTTTAATGAGCATGCTCAGGGGACTAGAGTGGATGAGTTGAATTTCCCAGCTGACTGGTAGGCAAATATTTCACACCTTTATTTCCTCTTCTTAGTCAAGAACAGTTTTCTCTGTTGGAATGGTCTGTTTTCTTGCATTATGGAGAGATCAAGTCCAGTAGCTATAAGAGACTGTTTTAATCTTCATGATTAAAGATATTATGGAGATTCAAGATCACCATTCAAGCATGAAATCTTCCATGAGGGGAAGGCGAGGATGTCTTCTACTAGATGAATGCATGTTGATGCCAGGTTATTCCCTCATTTCGTGTCTTCCCTAACAGTACAGATAAGAGCTTATTTTATCATTCTTTGTCCCTTCTTTCTCAGGGGAGCTGAGAAGTTCAGGTAGAGGTCCCATCAGTTTGATTGGAAATAACTTCAGGTCTGGCTCCAGTCACCTTGCAGTCAGACATTCTGGTGATAGAGCTGAGTGGCATTTATGTTTGAATAAACTCTGCCATTTCCTTTGGCCCCCATTACATTGATGAGGGCAGTCAGTACAAAATGCCTGGGTGCTTGTTACAGATTTTCAAGCGATGGAATTTGACTACAGGAAATCACTTTCATTTTATTCTCTCAATAGTTATTTTATGAATAAAATGTTCTTTTTAAAACCTCTGAAGATTATGGGAAATCTCTCCACTGTGCATTAGCCTTTAACCAGGGGTGGGGTGGTTGTACTCTTAGGTAGTAGAATGTCTTAGGATGCCTATTGGGTATAAGAACCTAACTCCAATTTCATCTGTACTAAAAGCTTGTCAGAATCCTTGCACAATTCAGCAGACCCCTGTGAATGTAAACTATAGCTGTAGGTAAAGTTAATCACTAAATGCATTTCCAACATGAGCTTCCCTTGTCAAACAATTTAAATCATCCACTGGATTTATTGCCTGGAGATCATACTTTCCCTGACAAATTAGCATTTTTGCTTGAGGAATGTCTTTGACTTTTATTCATTCACCCAATAAAAATGTATTGAGAGCCTACTTTGTGTCAGACATGGTGCTAGATGCTGTGTTCTAGGACACATCCATGAACAAAACAGAAACTCTCATGGAACTGACATTCCAACACAACGAGAGAGGACAATGGAACAAATGAGCAAACCAGATCATCTCAAATGGGTGACAAGCAGAACACTGAGAAGGAACAGACTGGACTGCATATTGCAAGTAACTTGATTGAGTTCTACTAGAACCAGGTCTTAAGACAGCAATTCAAACACAAGTAGCTTCTTTGGATGCTAATCTGAGAAATAACATCAAGGAATCAGGGATGTGAGGTAGGGATGTAAGACCTGACCCATTGGAAAAGGCCCTGACTTTGGGAAAGATTGAGGGCAGGAGGAGAAGGGGACAACAGAGGATGAGATAGCTGGATGGCATCACTGACTCAATGGACATAAGTTTGAGCAAACTCTGGGAGATAGTGAAGGACAGGGAAGCCTGGCATGCTGCAGTCCAAGGGGCTGCAAGGAGTCGAACACCACTGAGCGACTGAACAAGAAGGTAGGGATGGGAGAGCAGGCAGCTGAAAAACATGCATAATCAAGGCACTTCTCTCTGGGGCTATGGAACTCCATCCCTTACAGAAGCTCTAGACTTGGGTGCAGAGTGTACCTCATGGCAACCCACCCAAGGGACAGGGCTATGGATTCTACTAACTCCCCAAGAGCAAAGAGCTTCTCTGAGTATATGAACTCCTCAATACATCTGGCTTACCCTGCCTGTGGGTGAAGTGATAGGTTGCTATAGTTAGTATAAAAAGTGGAATATCAGTGTCTACTGGGGAGATGCGGAAATGAGCAGGGTTCCAAGGGCATCTATCAAGGACGAGAACTGGGTCTTTAGATAAGGAGTCCCAGGTGGCTTAGATGGTAAAGAATCCACTTGCAGTGCAGAAGGACCAGTTTGATCCCTGGGTCAGGAAGATCTCCTGGAGAAGGGCATGGCAACCCACTCCAGTATTCTTGGCTGGACAATCCCATGGACAGAGGAGCCTGGCGGGCCCTAGTCCATGGGGTGGCCAAGAGTTGGACACAACTGAGCAATAAGCACATTACAGGAGAAAGCTCTCTGAAGACACTGTATTTTAGCTGAGACTCAAGGATGGACACGAGCTGGCCAGGGAGAACTCACTTCCAGGCATAGAGAATAGCTGGGCAAAGGCTCAGAGTAGAGCTGAGCTTAGTTTGTTTGTAAAATAGGTACAATAAAGAATCACTGAACTTTAGAGGCATAGGGTGGGGGAAGGTCTTTGAGCCATGAAGTTACTGATGACCAGATCTTTTTTTTTTAAATTCTATTCTTTTTTTTTTAATTAATTTATTTTAATTAGAGGCTAATTACTTTACAATATTGTTGTGGTTTTTGCCATGAATCAGCCATGGGTGTACTTGCATCCCATGATCCAAACCCCCCTTCTCACCTCCCTCCCCACCCCATTCCTCTGGGTTGTCCCAGAGTACCAGCTTTGAGTGCCCTGCTTCATACCTCAAACTTGCACTGGTCGATGACCAGATCTTTTAGGTAAGGAAACCAGATCGAGTCTGTGAGAAATCAAGAGACTAGGACAATGTCTCAGGAACTCCAGGCAGAGCTGAGGCAGTGATGGGGGCTCAGAGCTGCCAGACCACAGTTCTTCCTATGCTCAATCCACCAAACTACTTCCTGTGTTCATTCCCCCACTTCACCCCTTGGGATCTGGCAGTTTCCCTAAGCCACAGAGTTCAGAGAGCAATGACTTTGTGATCCCTGCTCAAATTCCTGAAATGGGTACCAATTATACCCAAAGAGAAACCTAGATGATCACAAGGCTTTCTAGGATCCAACCATGGGCTGCTCCTTATCCCCCAACTGCATTTCCCTCTCTCTCTCTCTCTCTCTCTCTCTCCTTCGTGCTGCGCTAGTCACCCCACTCTTCCTACTGTTTCTAGAATATGCTAAGCATCCTCCAATCTCTGAGCCTTTGCTCAGAATGCTCTTCCCCAGATTCCCCCAGAGCTCATGCCACAGCTTCACATCAGTCAGGTCCCTGTGTTGACACCACCGCCTCAGGGTGGCTCATTTGGACCATGCCAGGCACTGCCCTCCTCTTCTTATCCTCTTTCCCCACTTCATCTTCCTTCAGAGGACTCATAGCTACCTACCACACAGTATCCTCTGCTGGATTCTACCATATACACTGCTACATGCTTCCTTTTTAAAAACTGAAATATAATTAATGTATAATAAATACCATGTTGCTATTGTTCACTTGCAAAGGTGTGTAATTCTTTGTGACCCCACGGACTACAGCACACCAGGCTTCCCTGTCCTTCACCATCTCCCAGAGCTTGCTCAAACTTATGTCCATTGAGTCGGTGATGCCATCCAACCATCTCAATCCTCTGTCATCCCCTTCTCCTCCTGCCCTCAATCTTTCCCAGCATCAGGGTCTTTTCCAATGAGTCAGTTCTTCACATCAGGTGCCAACAGTATTGGAGCTTCAGCTTCAGCATCAGTCCTTCCAATGAATACTCAGGACTGATTTCCTTTAGGATTGACTGGTTTGAGCTCCTTGCTGCCCAAGGCACTCTCAAGAGTCTTCCCCAGCACCACAATTTGAGAGCATCAGTTCTTCGTGATTCAAAATGTTTAAAGGCTATATTTCATTTATAGTTATTATAAAATATTTGCCCTGTATTGTACAATATATCCTTTTATCTTATTTTATACACAACAGTTTGTTTATGGTCCATTCTTCCCACTAGAAAGTAAGCTTCATAAGAGAAGGAACTTGTTTTACTCACTATTAGAATAGTACATTGCATTAGGATAGCATTAGAATAGTACACTGGCTTTCAAAAAAATGTTTGTTGAATTTATGACAAGAGAATAAGTAAGCATAGGCCTTCAGAAGGCCTTAGTTCCAGTCCCCTCTATGCCACTAAATCACTGAATGACTTTGTGCAAGCAATTCTCTATCTCAGTTTCTTTATCTGGCAAACAGATGTACAGTTTCTACCTTATAAAGGCATTAAAGTGAAACGCAGCAATAGATTTGAAAGAACCGTACACTGTGGAATATATTATACAGATACAAGGTTTCCTTTCTATCTTGAAGGCTTCCTGAGTTTGAATGAACTTCGCCAAATGGGGAGGAAAGTTTCATTCCCAATAAGAAATCCTTTGTGGATAGGAGAATTGATCGGGCCTCACTTGCAAGACCTTGCCTGCAGCACAGGAAAAAGCACAGGGCGGGGAGGGTCGGGGGGCAAGGCAGGGAGGCATAATCAGCATCCAGCCTCTTCCAGACGTGCTGGGGACATGCTGGGGACCTTGGGGCGCCCACAGAAGCCTGCCCTGGATAGAATTCAGATGTCTCTCCAGTCAGAAAGAGCAGAGTGATGATGGTAAAGGACAAAGGTCCCCCCTCATGTTCTTAAACTATCACATATCTGTGTTGCTATAATAATCCCAGCCGCTGTTTACTGATCACTCAGTCTTGCAACATGGACTTGACATGCATCATCGTACTGCTTTTTCTCCTCAGCCTCCTAACCTCCATTATTCATACAGGAAGCCATCAGGGAACTTGGTCCAAGGGAGAGTATGTAACTCATAGATCTGCGCAGCAGAGCCTACCCTTCAGCCTAGGCACGGCTGGCTCCTGAGCAAGTGCTCTTAACCAATGTGCTACCTTAGCACACAAAATAAGTGATAACAGAGGTCAGAAGGAAGGGAACTGCAACTGCCTCTCCATTAAGTCAGTTTCACCTTAAGTCTGAACAGGGTGGAAAATGCTGTGACTCTGTAACATGGTTAAATTGATGCATCCAGGCTGCATATTCTAACTTCTTTCCCTTCCTTACCACCCAGGGTTTCATGGACATTGACTTAAACAAATTCAAGGAGAGTGGAGCAAATGTAACAGGTTTCCAGTTGGTGAACTACACTGATACCATCCCGGCCAAGATCATGCAACAGTGGAAAAACAGTGATGCTCGGGACCACACCCGGGTGGACTGGAAGAGACCTAAGGTAAGAGGATGGGCAGCAGGCAAGAAAGGACCCTGCTGGTCCCTTCGCCTGCCCTAGATTCCTGGAACAGACTTTCTAAGAGGAACAAGCTAAGGAAAGTAGATCCATAAAGACTGAGGGTATGGGCACTCCAGATGACAATGGTTTTAACAAGACAGACATTTTGCTCCTTTTTCATATAAACAAATTCAGAAGTCAGCAATCCGGGGCTTGTATAATGGTTTCACAATCACCAAACACTTAGAGACATTTTCTATCTTCCTGTTCTGCTATCCTCAGCATATAGCTGCTACCTTATAGCCCAAAATGGCTGCAGAAGCCCCAACAATTACCGCAGTATTCTACCCATCAGGAAGGGAAAAGGAAAATGGAAAGCAAAACTGTTTCCCTTAAGAACGCTTTCCAGCAGTCATATACAGATCTTCCCCTCACATGCTATTGGCCACATCTCAGAAACCTACCCCAGCTAGCTACAGCAGAAGCCGGAAAATGGTGTCTCTACTCTGGGCAGGATCACATGTTGCACAACTCCAGGGAGATGCTATTAGCATTTATTTCTTCATGGATTGAGCCTCCTAGACTTGTGCAGTGGGCTGGTCCTTCTGGTCAGCTGCATACCTGGCTAAAAATCAAGGAAATTTAACTAAGCAATAACCAGTACATTTCTGCCTCAGAGAGTCAACTCCCAATTATCATGCAAACTACCAGCCTCTCATTCTCTGCAAGGCAGCTTTAAACTCTGCGGCTAAAATCTATTTTATTTAGAATAAAGATGGGCTTCCCTGATAGCTAAGTTGGTAAAGAATCTGCCTGCAATGCAGGAGATGCCAGTTCGATTCCTGGGTTGGGAAGATCCACTGGAGAAGGGACAGGCTACCCACGCCAGTATTCTTGGGCTTCCCTTGTGGCTCAGCTGGTAAAGAATCCTCCTGCAATGCAGGAGACCTGAATTTGATCCCTGGGTTGGGAAGATCTCCTGGAGAAGGGAAGGGCTACCCACTCCAGTATTCTGGCCTAGAAAATTCCATGGACTGTATAGTCCATGGGGTCGCAAAGACTCAGACACAACTGAGCAACATTCACTTTAACTCCAGAATAAGAATAGAGGATAATTTTTGTTTCCCACATCAAATCTAACAGCTTGGCAGTGGCTAAGAGGAACACTATGTTGAGAAGGATTCTGAGTCTAAATCTGTTTATCCAGGCCAACTGTGGATCCTTGCCAACTTTCTCTTGCCCTTGGTCAGTTGCATTTTGTAAATGTCAGGCCACTGAACCAGGACACTATCATCCCAGTTTTGCTCAAACTGATTCAGGAATTTAGAAATAAAGGCACTTCAACATGAGCTTAAGCAAACAAAATCACAAATGTGATTTCAATCAATGAGTAAACTACAGAGAAGTTTCATTCATTCAGTTCAGTTGCTCAGTTGTGTCCAACTCTCTGTGACCCCATGAGCTGCAGCATGCCAGGCCTTCCTGTCCATCACCAACTCCCAGAGCTTACCCAAAATCATGTCCATTGAGTCATCGACCCATCCAACCATCTCATCCTCTGTCGTCCCCTTCTCCTCTTGCCCTCAATCTTTCCCAGCATTGGAGTCTTTTCAAATGAGTCAGCTCTTCGCATCAGGTGGCCGAAGTATTGGAGTTTCAGCTTTAGCATCATTCCTTCCTAAGAAATCCTAGGGCTGATCTCCTTTAGGATGGACTGATTGGATCTCCTTGCAGTCCAAGGGACTCTCAAGTCTTCTCCAACACCACAGTTCAAAAGCATCAATTCTTCTGCACTCAGCTTTCTTTATAGTTCAACTCTCACATCCATACATGACTACCAGAAAAAACATAGCCTTGACCAGATGAAACTTTGCTGGCAAAGTAATGTCTCTGCTTTTGAATATGCTATCTAGGTTGGTCATAACTTTCCTTCCAAGGAGTAAGCATCTTTTAATTTCATGGCTGCAATCATCATCTGCAGTGATTTTGGAGCCCCCAAAAATAAAGTCAGCCACTGTTTCCACTGTTTCCCCATCTATTTCCCATGAGGTGATGGGACCAGATGCCATGATCTTCATTTTCTGAACGTTGAGCTTTAAGCCAACTTTTTCACTCTCTTCTTTTACTTTCATGAAGAGGCTTTTTAGTTCCTCTTCACTTTCTCCATTAGGCTGGTGTCATCTGCATATCTGAGGTTATTGATATTTCTCCCGGCAATCTTGATTCCAGCTTGGGCTTTCTCCAGCCCAGAGTTTCTCATGACGTACTCTGCATAGAAGTTAAATAAGCAGGGTGACAATATGCAGCCTTGACGTACTCCTTTTCCTATTTGGAACCAGTCTGTTGTTCCATGTCCAGTTCTAACTGCTGCTTCCTGACCTGCATACAGATTTCTCAAGAGGCAGATCAGGTGGTCTGGTGTTCCTATCTCTTGAAGAATTTTCCACAGTTTATTGTGATCCACACAGTCAAAGGCTTTGGCATAGTCAATAAAGAAGAAATAGATGTTTTTCTGGAACTCTCTTGCTTTTTTGATGATCCAGTGGATGTTGGCAATTTGACCTCTGGTTCCTCTGCCTTTTCTAAAACCAGCTTGAACATCTGGAAGTTCACAGTTCACATACTACCGAAGCCTGGCTTAGAGAATTTTGAGCATTACTTTACTAGCATGTGAAATGCATGCAATTGTGTGGTAGTTTGAGCATTCTCGGACATTTCCTTTGGGATTGGAATGAAAACTGACCTTTTCCAGGCCTGTGGCCACTGCTGAGTTTTCCAAATTTGCTGGCATATTGAGTGCAGCACTTTCACAGCATCATCTTTCAGGGTTTGAAACAGCTCAACTGGGATTCCATCACCTCCACTAGCTTTGTTTGTAGTGATGCTTTCTCAGTCCCACTTGACTTCACATTCCAGGATGTCTGGCTCTAGGTGAGTGATTACACCATAGTAATTAACTGGGTTGTGAAGATCGTTTTTGTACAGTTCTTCTGTGTATTCTTGCCACCTCTTCTTAATATCTTCTGCTTCTGTTAGGTCCAGACCATTTCTGCCCTTTATTGAGCCCATCTTTGCATGAAATGTTCCCTTGGTATCTCTAATTTTCTTGAAGAGATATCGAGTCTTTCCCATTCTATTGGTTTCCTCTATTTCTTTGCACTGATCACTGAGGAAGGCTTTCTTATCTCTCCTTGCTATTCTTCAAATGGGTTTATCTTTCCTTTCCTCCTTTCCTTTTCGCTTCTCTTCTTTTCACAGCTATTATTAACATGTGACTATTCCACCCAGTTTCCAAAAGATTGGAAATGGTTATAAAGATAACCAAGTGTAATGTCTTTACTTTAAAAAGGAAGTGTTTGTGTGTCTGTGCAGATGCACACGCAGTGGCTAACTCATGCCCAGTTCTTTGCAACCCCATGGTCTACAGCTCACCAGACTCCTTCTGACCATGGGATTTCCTAGACAAGAATACTTGAGTGGGTTGCCATTTCCTTCTTCAGTGGATCTTCCCAACCCAGGAATTGAACCCATGTCTCCTGCTTGGCAGGTAGATTGTTTACCACTGCGCTAGCAGGGAAGCCCCAAAAGCAAAAGGGAAAAAGTTAAAAGCTGGAAAAATACCTATACATTTATTCTACAAGACTGCACTGTGAACTTAGGATGTACCAGAGAACATGCTAGACATCAGAGACAAATTAATGAGAATAGATATGATTGCCAGTGCTGGGAAATGTTGTTCTGGATTGTTATCTTGCTTTTGTTTCAACATTTTAGTGTCTTCTTAGATAACAGGGGGATAAAATTGAGGGTTAACATGAAGAAGCACAAGAGGAAATTTTGTGGCATATAAAGTTGCCACCTGAGTGAGCTGCATGCAGAAATAATTAAGAGCTTACCCTTCTCAGATTATTCTTTTTCTTTCTTTTCCTGTCACCAGGAATGGTGGAGTAAACTGTTCTTCTTGGCTCCCGGTTGGTGACAGAGAGAAAACCAAGTTGCTTTCATGGACTGTATCAGACAGATACAGATGTGTTGTATTTAACTTAGATGTTTTATATTCAATCTATGCCTCTTCCCCCAAATGAACCAACATTTTAAAGTGGATTGGATAGCAAACTCTAGAATTCTCTTTGAACCTCACAACCAGCAATAATACTGAACTCAGGAGTTCAGGAGGGCAACATTGGCTAGGGAGGTGGAGCAGCAGGTGCTTCCTGGCTTACAGCTGCTCCCCGTCCCCACCATACCCCCCATCCCTGGCTCACTGCAGGCATCCTCATCACCAGGAAGCTCCTTCCCAGATACAGCTCCCACCTGCCTACCTGCCAGCTCGCTCTCTGACACCCAACTGTCTCTGTTCCTCCCACCAGTACACCTCTGCGCTCACCTACGATGGGGTGAAGGTAATGGCTGAGGCTTTCCAGAGCCTGCGGAGGCAGAGAATCGATATCTCCCGCCGGGGGAATGCTGGGGACTGCCTGGCTAACCCAGCTGTGCCCTGGGGCCAGGGCATCGACATCCAGAGAGCTCTGCAGCAGGTGAGGCTGGCAACGATGGTGGCCCCACCCTATGGGAGCCTCGCAGGGGATTTAAGTAAGCATCAGGGTCAGGTGGGATGTAGCTACTGGAAAAAAAAAAAAAAAAAGGTGGAGCACACCTGAAGTTTGGACCACCGCCGCATCATGTCTGTGGCTCTGACATAGGAAAGGTCGTGTAGAAATTTGAAAAACAAAATGAAAAAACTTAACACTATGGCCTAGTCATTCCTGATAGCACAAGAGCTCTATTTTCTGCTTAGGGATTATGCTAAGAAGAAGTCAGTGCTGCTGTATTTGAAAGGGGACTTGAGATACACAAGGATGAAACTGAACCATTTTGGCAGGCTCTCAGAGACTCTGCTCTGTTGCCCTGATTTTCTAGATTTCTTTATTATCTTTGCTCTCTGTGCATGTCAGGATGGGACCCTGAAAATGTTTCTCGACATTTCTGATTCTATTTTCTTGCTTCTCAGCATTGCACTCATCAATTTTGTTTGCACTTGAGAACGGGCAAAGTACAGGGATATAAAATGGTCAGGATCTTCCAATCAACTGACTCTGCAGAGGATTCTGAGGCTGAATCCAGATTCAACAGGGAGGAATATAAGCACTCAGTGATACGTCTGCTGTGGAAGCAGGATGAGACAGATACTCATGAGCCATGTGTTTGACATTCCTTGTTTAGAAGGTTCTGGGGACTTGCCCAGCTTTATCATTCTCTGAACTCCTAGAAATCTCTAGAAGTTTCTAGAAGCACCTCAAGCACAGACTAGTTCTCCAAGTCCTGACACATATCACACTATATGATGCCTCTGATGCCTCCTGAGAGAGACCGTATTTCCAAAGGGGACTGGGCACAGAGGACAGGGCTCACTTCAGAGGAATGTCCAAGTATCAGACACAGTGGCAAGCTGGCAACAGCAAGATGTTTTGGTGCAAATAACTCTCAGGACCTGCTCTCTCCATCCAAGAGGGGAGAGGAACATTTCTGAATGAGGAAAAAATGTAGAGCAAAACGTACAACTGTTTCCACCTGTTTTCCAGCCACACATGCACAGCTCTAGCAATTTACAACCTGGAGAAACACACAAGATGGGGATATCATCAGTTGTTCTTTAGCTCGGGTGAAGCACCTGCACGTGGAGGAGAACACAGACTTCTGCCCTTCAGAATGCCCCACCCCCCGTCACTGTGCAGGGTGGCCCCGAATTGCTAGGCAGCAAGAGCCAGCAACCCAGCAGCTTCAGAATGATGGCCAAAGGTGTGGCGCCTGCCTTCTGGCTTATTTAAAATGCTCTTCCAGGCTCCACAGTCGAGACAGCTTCTGTTTGCAATGTGAAGCTGGTTTCAGAAGGTCCCAGGGACTTGCTCTCAGCTTCCCAACCCTTCCAGCTCCCTTGCCTCTCTCATCTTAAGGATGTCCCTGGAACGATACACTGACATCACCACGGCAGTGATGAAGCCTGGAGACAATGTGAGTGGCAGAAAGGACTCTGACTCAGGAGACCTGGGGTCCAAGACCAGCCAGGCCCTTGAGTCTCTGGGTGACCTTGAAATACTCATTCAGATCTCCCACACCCTTCCCTTTCCTCACCCATGACAATGAGACAGTCAGAGAGACCACCCTCAGTTCTCACCTGGCTTATGAATTCCAAGCATCTAATTAATTTCCCTTATGCTCTAACCCACGTCTTTCTGGTTGTAACATGCTCAGTCTTCTGTTTCTGCCTTCAGTGGGGTTGAGACGAGGCAGTTGCTTTCATCAAAATAATAATGATCTCCTCTATACCAGGGGTCCCCAAACTCTAGGATCTAATGCCTGGTGATCTGAGGTGGAGCCAGTGTAATATTAATAACAATAGCAATAAGTACAAAATAAATGTAATGCATTTGAATCATCCTGAAACCATGGCAGCGGCCACTACCCTGGGCATGGAAAAACTGTCTTCCACAAAACCGGTCCCTGGTGCCAGAAAAGATGAGAACCATTGCTCTATACTGTCTTGAGTCAAGACATGTGTGCCAGTCAGCTTGTTCCTGCGAGCCTACTGTATGCTCTGGCCTAGGACCAAGCTCTGGGGACAATTAGAGAAGGCAAGGCCCGTCCTCAAGAAACTCTCCTTAGTCTCTATGTGGCTAAAGGTAGGGTGGGGAGAACTAGCCGCAAAAACAAAAACAAAATATAATCAACATTCTGATCTGAAGATCAGCTGTTCAAACTGAATCAAATCTTTGTTTATCACTTCAAATCACAAATCTTCAGATCAAATCTTTGTTTATCACTAAATGTATGGCAGAAAGAGACCTGAGAAATGACAGCTCCCACTTTTCCTTACATTAGAGATGAAGCAGCTGACCCAGAGTGGGCAGGAACTCCCCCAGGATCACATAGGAGCTTAGCAGCAGAGACTGTAACAGATCCCCAGCTGGGGCTCCTCCTCATGCCCCTAGCCTGTCCTGTGGCCCCAGGGACTTTTGCTTGTACGTACTGAACCTCAGGGCCTCCCACACACAGTCATGGCTGCTGTCTACCCATTTCACCCTCTAGACCCATCTCTTTAAATAGCCATGCCACTAGGGAGAATCTGTGTGCCCACAGTAGATCAGGTAAATCCCAATGGTAGCCAGTCCTTGGACCCCAACTTGGGATCTCAAATCACTTCTACCCTGACCTCTGACCTTCAGGTCACAAGTGGGGAGGGACCTGAGGGTCAGCTTGTGGTCAAGCTGGGAAGTCTGTGAGTTAGACCAGGAGAAATAAGCACATTATTCTAAAACTGAGAGTCATACCAGCGATGACATGTCCAGGGCTCACTATGCACAAGGTTCTGAATATATTTTACATGACTGATCTCACTGAATCCCCTATAATATAACCCTATGAGGTAGCTAGTTTTATTAACTGTGCTTTATAAATATAGACACTGAGCTACCGAGATGTTCAAGAATTCCCCCAGATTATACAGCTAGTTAGTGGTAAAAGTGGGATTCCACCCCACATCTCCTTGATACCTCACTGTACCCTTAACTGCTCTGCTCTGAAGCCTCAAAGGCCCAGCCCAGCAGATGAGAATGAGTTCTGGCCCAGCCAGCTATAGCACGTGGCCTTGGGTAATATCCAAGGGCCTCGGCTCCCCCTCACCCTGCTACAGTTTCCCCAGGAGCAGGGTGAAGATAACTCAGCCGCCTGCCTGCCCCCATCTCCTCACCCTGCCTGACATCCAAGGAGCCACTCAGAATATTAATGATCCCACAATCCTGGAACTCCTCAATGCTCCAGGAAAGAGGAAGCGTCAGGGTACCTATAAGTTGGCTTCTGGCTGGCAGAAAAGAGTGAATTCCCCAAGTCAGGCTTTTAGCATTTAGGTCATTGGCCCTTTGAGGATATGACAGGACAAAAAAAGCTTTGTACCTTTTCCCCAGAAAAATGCACACATATATTTCTGCATGACCATGAGTCAGGGGGAACCACAGACACTTCCAGAAGCCCAGCTAAGAAGTTGAAGAACACCTGCCCTAAACAATGATCAGCCCTCTTAGCATTTGTGTTTGCAGTTTGTCAGCCAATGATCACACACATCAAAGTGAAGATTAACAGGGCACTTCGCTAGATGAGGTCGGGGGAGGGGGAGGGGAATAAAGGTATAAGACACAGTCCTGCAACTCAAACTGAAGACCCAGTGTTGAAGGAAAGATATGCTCCTAAGAAATAATAATAGCCGTAAAGTTGTGGACTCGAAGCTAAATCACATACATAGCCAGGCTGTTGATGCTCTGGATGGTCAGAAAAGAATGCTACGACTGAGGACTGTGGACATTACCAGACTATCTGCAGGCATGTGACTGGGGCTTTAACTAGGATAACCATATAATTTATCATCCATCCTTGGACACTGGGGAATGAAAGGGAGAGCTATTACCAATTATCCCAGAACAAGAGATGTAGACGATCGATCCCAAGCAAACTGAGATGGATGAGCATGCATGCCTTAAAGGAAGGATGACTTTGAACAAAGAGTGATTTGGGTTTTGGAGGGTCTGGGTGAGGATCTAAAGGATACCAGCAAGAGTCTACAGTGAGGGTACAAGGAGGACTTCGGGCCATTGTGCTTGGCTGTTAGTACGTTAGGAGGACAAGAGCAGGGCTTTCACCATGCCTCCACCAAGCACTATCTGGAGGATCCTGGATTAATTGCTCAACTTTTCTGGCATTAATTTCCTCATCTCTTAAATGAATATAATCCTCATAACACTGCCTCCATTTCTGGCTTGTGACAAGGCTCAAAAAGAAATTTTTTAAAGGATAATATATAAGTTTCTTTGAAGCTCAGGGCAACTGCCTGAGATAGCTAGAGCCAGGATTATTCTTCCCATTGATCAGGTGGGAAAGTGGAAGCTCAGAGGGGTCCGGAGACTTGCTTGCCCCACTGGAATACCCAGGACCCTGGTCCACAGGTTCTGGCTTCCCACACCCAGTGGGCATTCAGGAGGAGAAGCCAAGAGAACATACCCACCTCAAAGCAGCCAAAGAGAGGCTGTAGAAGCCCTGGGCCAGGGTATCTCCACTGCCCCCACCCCCAGGGCTGGAGATGCAGGAGTCAGTCATCAGAGCTAATGGCTCAAGTAGTAAAAACGCTAACAAGCACTCTCCCAGCACCAGCAGGAAAGAACAAGTATGCTTCAGCATCTCATGGATGGCAGACACTGAACTGGCACCCAATACAAATGACCAGAAATCCAAGGTTAAATCCCCATCTTTCATGGAGAGAGTCAGCAGGTGCCAGGACAGTGATAGGAGGTCCAAAAGGCAGGAACTCAGGAAGACTCCAAGTCTCCCGTGGCCTGACTCCTGTCACCCCAGCGTGGGGGTGGGAGGGAATAGGGGCTCAGAGGCTCAGTACTGATGGATAGGATGGCAGTTTCCAGATGTGGCCAAAGCATGTGTTTCTGAGAAGCTTATTCCTTTAAGAGTCCAGACTGTCCTCATACATGGTTTGGGGCTAATCTAGTCTCCTGACATCCCCCCTTGCTCTGCCATCATGGAAGGGTAGTTCTGGGACATCTTCTTTCACACACTTTATCTCAGGGTGTGTAAGTCCTGGCTTCTATAACTAGACAGTAAAGAGCCTTCAGCTCGCCAGGCCTCTCCTGACTTGCTGTGAATCCTGAACACAAGTGCCATAGCTCTGAGTCTCAATAATTCTACCTGTACAATCAGCAAAATAAGCTCTGCTTTTGCTACTCACTGGGTTTCTGGGAAGATCGCATAAGCAGCCTCCTGTGAAACGGTGTGGCAATGTAAGAGGCCCTCAGGTCACAAAACTTTGCTGCTGATGATTATTTTTTTGGAAACTGAGAAAGGCATGTATAAATGACAGCAACAAGACTCTTATTTCTGCTGAAAGGATCCCCTGCTGTGAGGTCACAACTTATCATGCCCATGTTAAATCTTACTGTCCATACTTCGTGCCCACTGAACACAGCACAGCAGTAGCAATAGAGGTGATCATCATTCTCTTCACCATCACCGTCACTTAAATAACACACACCATACACTGAACATTTATGTCCCAGACAATATGCTAAACGCTTCAGTCCTTTGAAGAGGAAACTAAGAAACAGGCCTAGTGACTTGTACAGAGGAATTAGAGTGTGGCCTGGGGAAGGCCCAGCTAGAATAGAGGGTGGCAGCGGAATGCACGGAGAACACACGACTTTACACATTTCTGTGTCACCTCCCAGAGCCAAGGACAGCAGCGTGGTCCTCCATTTGAGAGGCCACTTGGTATATGAAGTGACGAAACCAGCTCTGGATTTCAGACCTGCCTCGGACACTTGTAAGGCCTGGAAGTCATGAGTAAATCACTTTGCTATCCAGAGTCTGGGTTTCTGCCATGAAAGTGAAGATTGGGACTTCCCTGATGGTCCAGTGGCTGGGACTCCATGCTCCCAATGCAGGAGCCCAGGTTTGATTCCTGGATGGGGAACTAGACCCCACATGCTGCAACTAAGACCTGACATAGCCAAATAAATAAAATAAATATTAAAAAAAAAAAAAAGTGAAGATTCTAATCTCTCCCTAACCAACCTATCTCAGGGGTTCCTCTGAATGAAGATAAGGTAATATGTGCAAAATGTTTCATAAACACTTGGAATATGGTGGTAATATTAATAATACTATTAGTAACGATAAAAATAAGAGCTGGCCTTTGTTGAATACTTGCCATGGGGCAAGCATTGATCAAAAAATATCTAATTTCATTCTTAAACCAACCAGAATGTTAGGTCCATGAATCAAAGCAAATTGGAAGTGATCAAACAGGAGATGGCAAGAGTGAACGTCGACATTCTAGGAATCAGAGAACTAAAATGGACTGGAATGGGTGAATTTAACTCAAATGACCATTATATCTACTACTGTGGGCAGGAATCCCTTAGAAGAAATGCAGTAGCCATCATGGTCAACAAAAGAGTCTGAAATGAAGTACTTGGATGCAACCTCAAAAATGACAGAATGATCTCTGTTCGTTTCCAAGGCAAACCATTCAATATCACAGTAATCCAAGTCTGTGCCCCAACCAGTAACACTGAAGAAGCTGAAGTTGAATGGTTCTATGAAGACCTATAAGACCTTTTAGAACTAACACCCCAAAAAGGTGTCCTTTTCATTATAGGGGACTGGAATGCAAAAGTAGGAAGTCAAGAAACACCTGGAGTAACAGGCAAATCTGGCCTTGGAGTACAGAATGAAGCAGGGCAAAGGCTAACAGAGTTTTGCCAAGAGAACGCACTGGTCATAGCAAACACCCGCTTCCAATAACACAAGAGAAGATTCTACACATGGACATCACCAGAGGTCAACACCGAAATCAGACTGATTATATTCTTTGCAGCCAAAGATGGAGAAGCTCTATACAGTCACCAAAACAAGACTGGGAGCTAACTGTGGCTCAGATCATGAACTCTTTATTGTCAAATTCAGACTGAAATTGAACAAAGTAGAGAAAACCACTAGACCATTCAGGTATGACCTAAATCAAATCCCTTATGATTAAACAGTGGAAGTGAGAAATAGATTAAGGGACTAGATCTGATAGAGTGCTTCATGAACTATGAACAGAGGTTCGTGACATTGTACAGGCGACAGGGATCAAGATCATCCCCATGGAAAAAAAATGCAAAAAAGCAAAATGGCTGTCTGGGGAGGCCTTACAAATAGCTGTGAAAAGAAGAGAAGCAAAAAGCAAAGGAGAAAAGGAAAGATATAACCATCTGAATGCAGAGTTCCAAAGAATAGCAAGGAGAGATAAGAGAGCCTTCCTCAGCAATCAATGCAAAGAAACAGAGGCAAACAACAGAATGGGAAAGACTAGAGATCTCTTCAAGAAAATTAGTGATACCAAGGGAATATTTCATGCAAAGATAGGCTCAAAAAAGGACAGAAATGGTATGGACCTAAAATAAACAGAAGATATTAAGAAGAGATGGCAAGAATACACAGAAGAACTGTACAAAAAAGAGCTTCACAACCCAGATAATCATGATGGTGTGATCACTGACCTAAAGCCAGACATCCTGGAATGTGAAGTCAAGCAGGCCTTAGAAAGCATCCCTACGAACAAAGCTAGTGGAGGTGATGGAATTCCAGTTGAGCTATTTCAAACCCTGAAAGATGATGCTGTGAAAGTGCTACACTCAATATGCAGGCAAATTAGGAAAACTCAGCAGTGGTCACAGGCCTGGAAAAGGTCAGTTTTCATTCCAATCCCAAAGAAAGGCAATGCCAAAGAATGCTCAAACTACCACAAAATTGCACTCATCTCACATGCTAGTAAAGTAATGCTCAAAATTCTCCAAGCCAGGCTTCAGCAGTATGTGAACTGTGAACTTCCAGTAAGCTGGTTTTAGAAAAGGCAAAGGAACCAGAGATCAAATTGCCAACATCTGCTCTATCATCGAAAAAGCGAGAATTCCAGAAAAACATCTGTTTCTGCTTTATTGACTATGCCAAAGCCTTTGACTGTGTGGATCACAAGAAACTGAAAAATTCTGAAAGAGATGCAAATACCAGAGCACCTGACCTGCCTCTTGAGAAACCTATATGAAGGTCAGGAAGCAACAGTTAGAACTGGACATGGAACAACAGACTGGTTTCAAATATGAAATGGAGTACGTCAAGACTGTATATTGTCACCCTGGTTATGTAACTTCTATGCGGAGTACATCATGAGAAACGCTGGGCTGGAAGAAGCACAAGCTGGAATCAAGATTGCCGGGGAGATATCAATAACCTCAGATATGCAGATGACACCACCCTAATGAGTGAGGAGGAACTAAAAAGCCTCTTGATGAAAGTGAAAGAGGAGAGTGAAAAAGTTGGCTTAAAGCTCAACGTTCAGAAAACGAAGATCATGGCATCTGGTCCCATCACCTTATGGGAAATAGATGGGGAAACAGTAGAAACAGTGTCAGACTTTATTTTGGGGGGCTCCAAAATCACTGCAGATGGTGACTGCAGCCATGAAATTAAAAGACTCTTACTCCTTGGAAGGAAAGTTATGACCAACCTAGATAGCATATTCAAAAGCAGAGACATTACTTTGCCAACAAAGGTCCATCTAGTCAAGGCTATGGTTTTTCCAGTGGCCATGTATGGATGTAAGAGTTGTACTGTGAAGAAAGCTGAGCGCTGAAGAATTGATGTTTTTTCTGTGGTGTTGGAGAAGACTTGAGAGTCCCTTGGACTGCAAGGAGATCCAACCAGTCCATTCTGAAAGAGATCAGCCCTGGGATTTCTTAGGAAGGACTGATGCTAAAGCTGAAACTCCAGTACTTTGGACACCTCATGCAAAGAGGTGACTCATTGGAAAAGACTCTAATGCTGGGAGGGATTGAGGGCAGGAGGAGAAGGGGACGACAGAGGATGACATGGCTGGATGGCATCACG
This sequence comes from Ovis canadensis, assembly GCF_042477335.2. NCBI lineage: Eukaryota > Metazoa > Chordata > Mammalia > Artiodactyla > Bovidae > Ovis > Ovis canadensis. The sequence continues at coordinate 77,795,369 of NC_091249.1, forward strand.
GACTTGATGGACGTGAGTTTGAGTGAACTCTGGGAGTTGGTGATGGACAGGGAGGCTTGGTGTGCTTCGATTCATGGGGTCACAAACAGTCAGACACGACTCAGCGACTGAACTGAACTGAAGACATAATTAACCCTAATGGGTCCCATTAAACAAATGAGGAAACTGAGTCATAGAGGCATTAAGCAATTAGCGTATGAATCATGACATAATGATAATTAGTATGACACTTGACACTGGGGCCAAAGATAGATGCCTGTTTGAATCATTAATGACACATTTCTGTTTCTGCAAATCATCTGCACATCTGTCTCAGCCTATTTTTCCAAATGAGTCACACGAGCTGGCACACAGCAATGAATGGGAAGCTCAAGATGGGCCAGAGGGGACCAAGGAGGGGAGGTGAAGCTGCTGATGGGTTAAAATTGTTCGTGCCTCATTCTTTGTAGCAGGATTGGCGCTTTGCTTCCCTTTGAAAAGCAAAAGTAGCCCAGATTTTCCAGAGTGAGAATTTCTCCAGATTTCATCTCAGCGAGTGAAGAATTTGCTGCATAATTTGTTCAGTGCTCTAGGCCTGTTGTGACCTCCCTACTTGGACTTCAGATCAGGAGGTGATGGGAAGGTCAGCCTGAGAAAAGACACACTTTTCTTTCTTCCTTCCTTTCTTTCTTTCCTTCCGTCCTTCCCTCTCCCTCACACACACCCCAGCTATTCTTATAACTTCCAGAGGCAGATAGGTTGGTCATTCACTGTCAGAAAATGGTTACACCCTGCAAAGCTTCCTTTGAAGCCTATTTGAAGAGGCGGGGAAATAAATAATGCTGGGTTAGAGGGCAAGGTTCATATTGGTTACAGGTACAGACTCATCTCACTGGCCTTAGGCCAGACAAATCTGAGGAAACGTGATAGATTATGGTTGGAGAATGTGATTTCTAGTACCTGAGCTGATGACACACAGCTAGACTCATCCCCAATTTGAGGGTGGACCAATTTTATTGGTCACCTCCAGAGCAGCAGGCTTGGTCCCAAAGATCCTGGATGCCCCATGCTAACCACTCAGCCTTTAAAATGAGCCTGAAGATAGGAAGCCATGAAAGGTTAATCCGACTCATTTGTGGAGGAGAAATCCTATGAGGCATATTTGGGGGCTTCCTATATACATACTGGTTCAACAGTTGAGACCTATTTAAAGTCCTACATGATCTGGTCTTACCATAAAAGGTTTCCTCAGATACTTTAAAGTTTGCATAGCACTTTCACATTTGCTATGTCATGTAAGGTAGATGGAGCAGGAATTTTAGAAACTAGAGGCTTGGAGAGGTGATCATCCAGTCACTTGGCTGTTCAGAGGAAAACTGGGGTAAAACCCAGGTCACCCAATTATAGGTATTCAGGTTCCCAGGTATTTTATTCCCTGGCCTCACAAAGGAATTACAAAGCAACACTGAGGCACGGCCCAAAGCATCACAAGGCTGGCTCCCAGCCCTGGGTCTTCCCCTGCCTCACCAGGGCGGGCACACCAGTCTCTTCTTTCATGGGCCTGCTTCAGTTTCCACATCTGAAGGTGTATGTCTAAGGAGCGGTGACTCTAATGGGGTGGTCCTGATAGGGGTACGGGACTAAGGATGGCACTAGACTTCCTATGAAGATCAACTTTGATCCACTCTCACTGTTGGCCAAAGGCAATGGGTGAAGCAGTTTTCGGGAAGAATTTCATTGTAGTAGGAGAACTGTTCTCCAACAGTTATGCCTGCTCCAGGCAACGGAGTAGAGAGGTGTTTAGGATCGATGCTACTCTAAGACCTCATCCCATGTAACTTTCTCAGGTTCTGGGCTTTCCGTTCAGCAGGAAAAGCCAGCAAATGAACAAACATGAAGCGCAACTTCAGAGTTCACTGGTCACCACCTGGCTTTTTCTTGCAGGTGCGGTTTGAAGGCTTGACAGGAAATGTGCAATTTAATGAGAAAGGACGGCGGACCAACTACACCCTCCACGTGATCGAAATGAAGCATGATGGCATCCGAAAGGTAAAGCTCCCTTTGCTTCCATTACACAGGGAGGAGAGGGCTGAACAGAGGCTCAGGCCGGAGCTGAGGGCCTGGGGAACCCGCTGTCCTGGACTTGATCTCTTAGAAGAGAAGCAGGCAGTGAGGATTCTAATCTGGGCTCTGCTGCGAGCCAGCTAGGATTTTGGGCAAGTCAGTTGTTCCTCTGAGAATTGATTCACTGCAAAATGGAGATAAAAAATCTCTACCTTTGCCTTAGGGTGCTTGTAAAGATCCAAGGGATGGGAAAATATTTTGAAAAAATGAAGTAACAGATGTGTATGAAATGTCACTACTGTTCCTGAGGGGTTTCAAGTAAGAACTTGAGAATGATGGTTTATTGAGGAAGTTAACCACCTTTTCCTAATCCACACTTGGTCGTATTCTCTCTGTGTGTGTGTGTGTGTGTGTGTGTGTGTGTGTGTGTGTGTGTATACACTCTTACATACTTACTAAACATACACACTTACTAAACATTTTAGAACAACATTCAAATTCTTGGAGAAAACATTCAGAATTCTACCAGACTCTGCATTCTGACCTTGGCCAATTTCTCTGACCTTGATCCTTGACACTCACTTTCTTTGTCCTTCCACTCCAGTCACTCCAACCAACGTTCACTTCCAGGAAGATATCATGTTCTTTCTCACCCCCCAGCCTCCAAATGTGTTCCCTCTGCCTAGGACTCTTCTATCCCATCCCCCAATTCTAGCCTGACTTCCAGAGTCAGGGTGAATGTTGCTCCCCAGGAGAGCCTTCCCTGGGCTTCCTTGTTACGCCTCATGGCCACCTCTGCTTGACTGTCCCTGGCCTTCATCACATCCCTGGTTCCCTGGGGTGACACACTGTGCCAAGTAGGAGGCTATGCGTGCACAGTATGACGCTGGTAGAGCGTCAGAGCATTAGCCCCAGAATCCTGGGAGGCCATCCTGGCGTCACCACTTACCAGCCTGTGACTCTGGGCAAGTAAATCAGGTTCTTTGTGCCTTAAGTGGGGGTTAAATGATCTAATGGAAGCAGAAGTTCTGGGGGCTGGGCCTGGCACATTGCAGACTAGGTCTCAGTCTCTCAAACCTGATACTCTCTATGCCAGTGCTGTCAAATACAGTTGCCACCTGCCATGGTTGGCTATTTCATTTTAACTCTAAATCATGAAAACTTAGAGGTCCCGCAGTTGCACTAGCCACACTTCAAGTGCTCAATAGCCACAGGTGGCTAGAGGCTGCCACACTAGACAGCACGGATGTCGATCACGCCCATTATCACTGCAGGTTCTACTGGACAGTGATGCTCATGTTCTCTGTTCCCAGTCTGTGGGCTTCATGGTGCTCTGGGTGGTGTGGTGAGAAACACTGGCAGAATGGTTACAAGCTGGGGCACTGAAGACAGACACACCAGGAATTAAGTCTCTGCCTCACTCTCTACTACACACATGACCTTGAACAACTGAGCCTCCCAGAACCTCAGTGACATCACCTCCAAATGGGGGATAATGCCCTTTATCTCTCAGGACATCCATCAACACTGAGCGAAACAATGTCTGCCACCTCCTTGCCTGTGTGAAGGGGTTCCCCAAAGCAGCCCCTGGCATGGATTGGCCATTCAACCCATGTTTTGTTTGTTTCAACTGCCTTCTTTAGGTCACAAGGATTTTTATATCAGCCTTGACTATGAGTGAGTTAGGCTGTGCAAGCCCATGGAATGGATAAGCAAAATAACAAACTGAAATAACCCAGTAACTTTAAAATCCAAGAACAAATGGTTGTGCTTTATTTTTCTGGGCTCAGGGCTGTTTTTCAACTTCCTTTCCAATGACTAAATCCTTTCTTTGAATGTGGGTTTGGGCAGCCTTTGGTTACAGGGAATCTGACTTTCAGAAAATCAATTCCTCCACATCTGCGGCTTCAGGTCTTTTCCTCAATCAGCCTCCGAACAAAGTAATTTCTCAGACTCATGGGTAACCTTGTTGTGCTGGTTTCAGTGAACAGTGCGTGGCCCCACCTGATGTATGTAATAAAAAGGGACTGCTGCTGTTTAACTGGGAGCCTTGGGGACTGTCTCCTGATCTTTAGGCACGTATTCTGGCCACTGATCTGCCAACACACACTCTAGGTGTCTGGGTCCAATTGATATCCCACTGAAATGTGTGTGGTCTCTGGGCATACATTCATCCCACACTTCGGAGCTTCAAATGCCAGAATGCGCAGCGACTCCACTAAATCTAGAGCCTTGTGAAATGCCATTCAGAGATTCCACTTCGCCATGGGGTACTGATTCAAATAGGGAGCTCTATTCAAATAAAATGCCTTGTCAAATTCAAGAAGCATCACAAATTCTTAGAGTGGCTGCCAAGAGAGAAGTGCAGGAAGATTCCTGAAGCTCTTTCATCAAGGGGCCAGCACTGATGATGTAACCATCTTTTCTCATCACCATTGGTCCGGTAGCTATGTTTTGACTTAAAAAAGACAAGTCTCAACTTGAATTCAGTCACCCTTGCCCTGTCTCAAATTTTTCATTCCCAGTTATGACCCAAGTGTAACTGGAAAGGAAGGACCAGGTAGGAAAGAAAGTGACACAAAGTCCTCCTTCTGTCAAAAGTAATTAAAAGTCCTGAAGCCTTCACAGCCGTCCAGTCCAGACATCCTTTGGAAGTCTTTTCCTTAAATCTTTGCTACCCAATTTTAGACATACTGGTGGTGGTTTAGTCACTAAGTCATGTCTGACTCTTTGCGACCTTTACCACCAGGGAAGCTCCTTAGACATACTGAGTCCTGTTCTATTCAATCCAACCACTTCTCTCCATTTCCACTGCTGACTCCGGAGCTCAAGCCACCTTCTACACCTGCTTGGACTCACACAGGAGCCTCCTTACTGGTCACTAATCCTGCTGGCCAGGTTCTTGTCCCTCTTCAAGGCTGTTTTTCAGCACAAGAGCTGATCATCTTCAAATATATATCAGGTTATATTGCTTCTCCACTTAAAGCTACTGACTAGCTTCCTACTGCAGGGGCTTCCCTGGTGGCTCAGATAGTAAAGAATCTGCCTGCAATGCAGGAGACCCAGGTTCAATCCCTGGGTTAGAAAGATCCCCTGGAGAAAGGCATAGTAACCCACTCCAGTATTCTTTCCTGGAGAATTCCATGGACAGAGGAGCCTGGTGGGCTACAGTCCATGGGGCCGCAAAGAGTCAGACTAATACACCACTGCAGGTTAAAGGTAACAGAACTCCTTACTGTGGCCTTCAGACCCAGATACTGAAGCCCTCTGAACTCTTGCTCCTCTTTTTCTAGCTCACAACTCCACAGCCACCCTGGAATGTCTGCTTCTTTCCCCGACATTCGCCATCACTGTAGTCTGATGTGCAGTATCTCTCCTTGTCATTCAAGTCTGGCCCAGCTGAAGTCACTCTGGAAAGGCCGTTCCTGACCAAAATATCTAAAGTGACCCCCATCTGCCGAGCACACTCCCATGATCCTAATTTTTCATAGTGCTTCTATGAATATCCCCCTTCTGAGATATTCTTGTTGGTTTACTGATCTCTATTGGGGCTGGTAAACTTCAGCCTGCAGGCCCAATCCAGCCAACTGCCTGTCTGTTTACAGTCCATGAGCTAATGATTTTTACATTTTTAAACGGTTGAAGTAAATCAAAAGATGAATACTTCATGATATGTGAAAATTACAAGAAATTAAAATTTCAGGGTCCATAAATAAAGTTGTGGGTTTTTTTGGGGGGGGCGGAATACAGCCAAATTCATTTGTTTCAGTATTGGCTATGGCTGCTTCTGCACTGTGACAACAGAGATGGGTAGTTGCTACAGAGACTGTTTCACCCACAAGGCCTAAAGTATTTACTGTCTGGCGCTTTAAAGGTGAAGTCTGACAACCCCTGGTCTGAATATGTATTGTCTTTCTTCCCCTCCTCTCCACCTCCTTCCACTAAAATGTCAGCTCTCTAAACGCAGGGACATGGTTGTGTTATTTATTATATCCTCAGTGCCGATAACAAATTGATGCATAGTAAGCACATGCAAATAAGTGGTTGTTCATTAAATGAGCGGGCAGCATATTGAATGTTGCTTGGCAACCAGAAAGCATACCACTCTGGCCCATTTTTCCATAGATCTGCCAGCAAATAAGGAAAAAAAATGCTGATAAATTTAATGAAATAACACCTCAAGCAGAACTCAGATAAAGTCACATGCAAACCTACAAAGTTAAAATTCTTTAAGTATGTTAGTTAAGGTGCAATAACAGATGAACTCTAAAAATCTCAGCTGTTTAATGCAACAGAGGTCTAGTTCTTATTCACCCAGTGATCAGTTTGGGGGACTGGGGACTCTGGTTAAGACTCAGGCTTCTGGAGGCTCCATTGTCTGTTTGGGTCTTCCTGCCTATCAACAGCCAGCTAACAAGTGAGGAAGAAAGATATTAGAAACTGTGCTGGGGATTTGGGGGAGTCAGGTTAGGAGAGGCATGCATCACTTCTGCGTTCCACTGGCCAACCCAATCTCCTGGCCCATCTAGACACATGGCAGGCTGGAAATTGCAATGGCAGTCTACGTAACTACCTCCCACCATACCTGTAGGCTATGAATAGTGAACAAGAATCCTTGCTGGTTACCAGGTTGTCTCTGCCACAATAGGCAACTTCCTTTGTAAAACTTTATCACAATGGGTCTCATTTTTGGAGGTCAGGAGTTGTGGCTTCAGAGGCAGCTTAGAGCTACAAACGACACAACTACAAATGTATCAATGTGATTTGATGACTGTGAGAGGTAGATCCATTGTATATACTGTTCAATGATCATCTTCTTTTTAGGCTATATTTACTTTAAAAAATCTAATCTATCATCTCATGACAGACTCATTTCTATATTCAAAGACTCTTTAGAGGTAGATGGAAAACAGGAGATCAAAAATTCTAACTGGCACCAGGAGAAGACCTGTTACTGTCAGAATTATTTAAATCTTCTCTTGAACAGTGGGGCCCAATTTTTACCAAACTACTAGCTCTGATTTACTTTGAGATAAAATCAAAGTTCCTCCATATCCTTAGTAGAAAATCAAAGGGCTGTATAATAATCCAGCCCTTTTCTCTAAGAAAAGGAAATTTGCTCTCAGCTCCAAAGTGCAATGTCTCTTCAAAAAACTTTGCCAGTTCTCTTTTCATCAAAATGTGGAACTAGATTTCTCAGCTTCCTAGCTGGCAAGGGCCAAAGCTGGGTTTTGGCATCACCCTGCTCTTCCGACTGGTGATATTTTTTTATTTCCCTACAAAAGGGTTAGGAATAAAATAAGCTTGCTTATAACATTTAAGTGTTCCTCTGGCTTTTGATATAAGCCAACCTAAACAATAATTTTTATAGATACCAATTTAATATTAGTGCTAAGGTACTAACTCTGAAGGATCCTTACCCTTAAGAAAGTCTCTTTCTAAGCCATATAAATCTTGTCTACATAGATTTATCTTGCTTTACCCCTCTCTTTTTAATCAAAACAGCTTGCGATTTTAGAGTGGTGTTTTCTGGGGTTTTGCACCATTTATCCTAGGACATGCTGCATATCAGGAGGGTTACATTGTCAAATGAGTTTGAGAAATGTTCCATAATATATACTTCTTTTGGAAACTGGCAACATTCAACAGCAAAATGAAACTGAAATGTCCTATAGTACAGAAGCCTGTTAGCCTTCAACTAGGCGTTACCCTACAGAATACCATTTTTTAGTTTAATAACAACTTAATACGAACCACACACTATGATTATTGTTGTCAATGAACTAACTCATTTGGTTCTCACAGCTACCCTGTGAGACAGGTACTCTTGGTGTATCCCCTCTACAGGGCAGAGACTGAGGCCCATTGAGGTCAGGTAACCGGCCCAAGTCATACAGTTAGTAATTAGGAAAGTCTGTCTTTTAAACCAGGTCTATTGATGCCAAAGACCAATCTCTGCACCATCAAGCCCCCACTTTTAAAGATAATTCCCAGGAAGGGACTTCCCTAGTGGTCCAGTGGCTAAGACTTGGTGCTCCCAAAGCAGGGGGCCTCAGTTTCAACCCTGGTCAGGAAATTCGATCCCACATGCCTCCACTAAGAGTTCCCAAGTCACAACTAAGACCTGGTGCAGTCAAATAAGTAAGATAGTCTTTTTTAATATTTGAAAAACTCTATCAAAACTCAATAGATTGTAGAGAACTTAGTTGCATGTCAAAGGAGGCAGCTACCTTGATACTGATGGTACAACTGATGGTTGTAGAGATTAGTAAGAACAGCTGAGCTGGTGACAAATCATGAAGAGGGTAAAAGGAAGAAAGAAAACAAGGGAGGGAAGGAAGAAAGAGGAGGAGGAAGTAGGGGGGAAAGGGCATGAAGACACCATAGCATCATCTACAGGAGGAAAAAAAGGTGATTAAATTTGCTAGATCATCTCCCAACTTTGTACTGATTATATTAAACAATACTACTTCCGAGGTCCACGACCTGGCTTCTATGCTTTGCCACTCATCTGCTATATAAACTTCATAAGTTTGATCATCTGATCTCCCCAAACCTCAGTTTTCTCATCTGTAAAACAGGGAAACTAATTCCCAGCCTGTCTGTGTTATTTGAATAGTGTGAGGGGCAAAACAGTTGAGTGTTGGGTAAGTAGTTTGAAAATTATTTTTCTAAACTTGCACCACGATATACTGCAATAATGGTTTGAAACATGTATTTCTCAATTAAAGGTCTCCTTGTAAAAATGAACTCTTCAAGGGAATCCCAAAGTGTGAAACTGATTAAAAGCAGAGCTGATGGTTGAATCAGGGATGAAGAACCGATAGCTTCTTCCATCTTCCCTGACCCCTTGCCCACATCCCGAGGAAGTGCTGACGGTTGAATCAGGGATGAAGAACCAATGGCTTCCTCCATCTTCCCTGACCCCTGGCCTATATCCCGAGGAAGTGGCAAGGGGGCTTCACAGCTGCCCTAGGGCCCCGTGAAGCACAGGCCTAGCAAAGCGGGGGAGGCAAGGTTGCACTGTGGTCCTGAGCAGGTCCCCTAGTGCCTGAGCCTCTGCTTCCCTCTCTATAAAAAGAAGAGGTTAGAAGAAATGATTCTTCAGGCCTCTTCCAACTCTGATATTTTGGAAATCTGTTTCTAGTTCTTGTCTTTAGAGAGAAATGTCTCCCTCCAAGCTAACTGAAAGTGCCCCCACATGAGCAGCATGGTACCCATGCCTGCACCAGGGAAAATCCTGACCCAGTGTTCTAAGAGACAGCCTCCTACCTGCCTTCATGCCTCTGAACTGTCTCTGCATGAACAGGATCCACTGTCTCCATGTTGGGTCCACTCATTCTCTCAACAAACCTTCTTCCCTGAGCTGTTTCTCTGTGGAACAATGGGCAGCCTGGAATGAATAGACCTCTAGCTTTGTTCCCAAGGAGCACAATGGAGAGACGGGGACAGATATACCAACAGCTAGACCATGCACGGCCAGTGGAAACCAACATGAAGTACTCAGGGTCAGCTGGCAGCCTAGCGGAGCATGGATGCACATAGCCCTGTGGCCAGCCTGCCCCGCTCCAATCCTGGCTCCACAACTCTCCTGCAGCCTTGGGAAAGTTATTCCACTTCCCTGCATCTCAGTTTCTTCACATTTAAAATGGGAGTGATAATTACCCACTTCATAGGTTTTTGGGAGGACGAGAAAAGTTAAAACATTTAAAAAAACCCACTTACTATTAATATTCATTTTTTATTTGTTTGGCTGCACTGGGTCCTAGCTGTGGCACACAGGCTCTTTAGTGGCATGTGTGAATTCTTTAGTTGCAGCATGTGGGCTCTAGTTCCCTGACCAAGGATCAAGCCTGGGACCCTGCAATTGGAGTTCAGAGTCTTAGCCACTGGACCACCAGGGAACTCCCTAAAAAAAAAAAAACACTTAAAGGAGTGCCCGAAATACAATAAGCACCCAAATACTGTTAAGTAATATGCTTGCCAGCCCAGGGCTAAGTCCCCTCTCGTGGTGAAAAGCTGCTCCCGGAGACAGATGACCAGGGTTCCTGGCTGGCCTCAGCCACTTAGCTGCATCACCACCCTCACCATGCAGGTTAACAGACTCCTCTGAGCCAGATCCAGTGGCATAAAACCTATCACACACAACCTCCAACAGAGCAAGAACATGATCCGTGTTGGCAATTAATACTGTTGCTGTTAACGGCAGTGAGATCGCAGGAAGAACTATTTATTTCTAGCTGAGGGGACTGGGAAAAGCATCAAGGTGAAGATGACCTTTGAGTGGACGGCTGGCATGTGCCTCGGATTTCATGAATCCGGGCTGACTTTGCTGAACTGCTCTTCCTTCTCCATGAGTACTGCAGTTCTCCTTCCTATTTGCCTGTTACAGCTGCAGCCAGCAGAACCACCACAGAACACAGTGGTCTAAAGCTTAATAGAGACAGAGGTAGAGACGGGTGTGTGTGTGTGTATGTGTGCGTGTGAGTGTGCATGTGTGTGTGTGTGTGTGTGTGTGTTAGCCAAGCCATTCTGTTCTTCCCAAACCTTCCATAACTTCCTGTTGCCTTCAGGATAGGCCTACACCGTCTAGCTTGGCCTGCAAAGCCCTCTGCTACCTAGACCCAGGCACCCACTTTCCTCTGGAGCTAACCCAATCCTCCACCCAGGACCCATTGAACTTACATATCCGGGCAGATTCCTGTGTCTACATCTTGGCTCATCTTTTCTCTGACCTGACAGATTTGGACTCAACCTGTCCATCCCTCGTGACTTCAGCCTCACCTCCTCCAGCTACCTTCTTCCCAGCATAGGTTCATACCTGGCTCCTGCTTCTCCAAAGTCCCTGGGCTCTAGCTACCTGAGTCACTCACTTGTCACTTCTGGGCCCACCTGCGTGTGTGTGTCATGTATTCCTGAACAGAGTGGGGGGACTGTCGGAGCAAGGACTATCTCTGAGACTTCTGCGTATCTTTCTCAACTCTGCCACACAGTATCACCAACCTCTTAGCTCAGAGTCTTATGCACAATAGGGATCCTATAAATATTTGCTGAAAGACCTTGGAAAATGAGTCAGTGTAAATAAGCACTAACTAATCTTTAAAGAAAATAATGCTGCCAACCAGTATTTGAAGGCACAACTGTATGCTCAGTATTATAACAGTTTAAAAATTGGAAATAAGAGAAATAAATAAATGATAAAATAACCATCACCTAGCAAGTGGAATCTAGATGGGAAAATATAGTTAACCTAAAAAGAAAGCAAAAAAAAAAAAAAAAGGTTTAAATCCTATGATTCCAACTACAGTTCAGAATGAGCTAAAGAAGAGAAGGATTACTAGGCATGGAACAAGGAGGAGTCTGACCTTGTGAACAAGGCAGGGAATTAAATCTCTATGACCCTGACTTACATTGTGCAAAACAATTTGCCACATAAACAGTTAAAACCTCACTTCTCAAAAGAGGCAATTTTCAGCCTTCCCCATCATGATGAGGATTTTCACGGGGGTAGGGCTGGGAAGATCAGACCTGGAGAGCATCTTGCCTCTTGCTGTTTATATCTAGCATTCTTTAAAGTCTGGTGTGTCCAGCATTGCTGGTGTGACACTCAGCTCCTTGATTTCCTATCTGGTGTTGGCCAGAGGGCGCAGAGTGGGCCATTCCTGAGACTCCTGGCTCACCCTATGTCACCACACCCCTCTCCTTAACAGATTGGCTACTGGAATGAAGATGACAAATTCGTCCCTGCAGCCACAGATGCTCAAGCCGGGGGGGATAACTCAAGTGTCCAGAATAGAACATACATCGTCACCACAATCCTAGTGAGTACTCACTCAGTCCTTTGTGGAGGTTACCTGGGATGTGAGCTAGGCCAACACAGAGGCTTCCCCAAGAGTGAAAGCTGGTCATTCTTCTGGCCAAAATTGTGCCGTAGGTAGAAAGAGGGAGCTAAAAGTCATCCTGAAATTCAGAGGGATTTTTGCTCTCTGGCTCTGCCATAATTTCACTTTGTGCCCTTGGATAAGCCAGCCACCCTCCTATGAGCCACAGTTTTCCTGTCTATAAAACATAAGACCGAACTGCAGTACTTCTGACTCTACTCTTCCTCAGTAGAAGTCATTTTCAAAGAAAGCCCCTAATGTACATCACCTAGAGTAGATATAAGTGAAGCTGCTGTGATTTTCAGCGATTGATCATGAGCAACTTGGAACCTATTTAGGGTCTACTTCCCCACCGTCACACCCCCAGAGGTACCTTCAAAGAAACACAAGAGCTCCTGAAACATCAGTTGAAAAGCTATGCACAACATCTCAATGAAACATTCTTATCTTACCAGTTTTCTTCTTTAACCCAAGAAGTTTTGTAATGGGGGGAGCAAAAATGTAGGAAGTGGGTTTAGAGGCTAGAGAGACTCCCCCAAAGTTAACCAATGTTAACTCCTCTGCCATGCCAAAGGCCTCCCTCCCCAAGAATGAACCCCGAACCCACATTCTCTGTCTCCCATTTCTCCACCAGGAAGATCCTTATGTGATGCTCAAGAAGAATGCCAACCAGTTTGAAGGCAATGACCGCTACGAGGGCTACTGTGTGGAGTTGGCGGCAGAGATTGCCAAGCATGTGGGATATTCCTACCGTCTTGAGATCGTCAGCGATGGAAAATATGGAGCCCGTGACCCTGACACAAAGGCTTGGAATGGCATGGTGGGAGAGCTGGTCTATGGAGTAAGTCCCCCATAGGGTAGGGAATTAGAGGCAGAGACAGATGGTTTGACAGGAAATTTTGGTGATTAGATGACCCTACCCATAGATGCCTATTGGACCCTATAGTTTAGTATTGTTGCTGCTAGAAAGATGAAGAGTCCAAAATCCAATGTCTTAAGACATTTTTTGCTCATGATCCTGGTCCCAGCTCCTTCATCCAGACTCACTTCAGTCTTGTGACTTCAGTTGACCATCACCCAATACAGGTGATAGTTTAGCTTTAAGGTTAGTTTCCCGAGGCAGACTGCTGAGTGGTCATTTTCCTGTTCAGTCGCTTAAAGCCCCCTCAAAATAAATTTCTTCCCTGGTGTTAGATGTGCCCTAGATACAATCAAACTTTCTAATCCCTTGCCCTTTCTGGCACCTTCCATTTCATCCAAGCCACTCCAAGCCACTCTGTTCTCTAGGGTGCCTGCTTCCATTCTGCCCCTCTAAAATCTTACCCTTCCCCCCAAACCTGTATCACATACTGCTTTTTCCAAGGTGTCATTCTCCCCATAAAAGGCATAGGGAGAACCCTTTTTAACTATTCTTGCTTCACTGTAGGATTTAGTTTCTGCTTCTAGTATGGCTTACCTTGCCTTGTAAACTTGTTATCTGTGAATAGGGATTGGTCTACTCCATTCACTACACTTGAAATAAGACCACACATAATTGCTATGACATCTTCAATAAGTTGAAGCATTCTGGAGAAGTCACTGAATGCCCTGAATTGTTTTAACTATTTAAGGAACCATTGAGAAGTAAAAGATCTGATCCCTGTCCCCAAGAAACTTACCATTTTCTGATGTAGAAAAGACAACGAGGGCAAATGGTAATACAGCAAAGAATCGAGGTCCATGCAAAAGGCCAGCATGAGGTGGTCTAGCCCTCAAGAAAGATGTGTAACCTTAAAAGTGGCCATATTCATGTACAGAGAAAGGCAGCCCAGGAATGTCTATAGTATAAACGATAAGATGGCAATAGAAATAAGTTGTGAAAGAAGAATGAGAAAACACTGATGATCTTTTCTAGAGGGCTTCAGTTGAGTAGCCAGTGGCAAGATTGAGTAAGAAATGATAAGGGAAAGGGTGTGTATTGACTCAGTGGGCACGGGAAGATCATGAAGATACTCGAGCAGAGGAACAACAAAAGGCAACAGAAGAAGAATCCTGCGGCCGTGTGCAGGAAAGGCACCACCACAGGTTCACTCATATGAATCAAAGACTCCTGCCTAGGGCTTTGAACAGAAGCAAATGCTGAGCGCCAAGATGGTAAGAAGTTCTGGTCAGGATAAAGAAACCATTTAGGAGCTTTACAAATCTCATTGTCTCAGATGGAGGAAGTGAGAGTCATGATGTCCGTAGGAGCCTTAGAAAGGGAATTCAAAGAAGAGAGAGATGGAAAAAAGAAATTCTTTCTAAGAAGGTGGCTTTTGATATGACCTGGGAAGATGGTTAATGAGTTAAGAAGGGGGCTGTGCTTCTACCTTCTCTCTCCTCTGCTGCCTCTCGCTTTTGGGAAGTGTCATCGATGAAAGATAGAAGATCTAGATGGTTAATGCTGCATTGGGAAGCTGGTTTCCATGGGAACCTCCACCAAGTTCTTAAGGTCATCCCCATGGCAACTGCTGTGAACTTTTCACCTCCACCAGAATTCATCTTCACCTTCACCCAATGTAATCTGGTTCCTTTAGTAAAAGGCCCAAGATCTGAGCAGAACAACAGTATGATTATCCTGAGGGAATGCCCCCCAATACACAGCCATCAGCCATGGGCCACTGGCTCATCAGTGACAGAAATCACCTCTGGGTGCCTCAGCTGCCAGTCTTTCTTGTCCCCTCCCCTCCACCAGGCCTGTCCCTCTGCCCAGAAACAGCTGTATTCTGAAGACTCTATGATGGGCCCAAATGGATGCCCTCTCTTGAGGGCATTTTCAGTTTGGCTTTCCTTGTCTGTCCCACCTAAGAAAGAATAGAGGGGTCTGAGGAGGCATCTCTAGCCACAAATGACCAGCAAGGCCAGAAAAAAATTTACCTGGAGGGCTCCAGATTTCTTCTTTCTGTGCCTCTCAAATAAGCTAAGTCAATCAGGGTGTCTCATCTTCCCTTTGCTCACTCTTGCTCTTATCCACCATGGTAAGAGTAGCATTTCAGCACATCGTTTATGCCAGGCACTGCGCTAAATACTTTACCCAAGTTATTTCACTTACTCCTCATAACAACCCCAGAAGGTGGATATGATTACTCTCCACATTTTATCAAGGAGGACACTGAAGCCAGGGAGTTAGGCAGTTGGGCAAAGGACACAAAGGGATGAGAATAGCCACAGAGTATTCTCAAATGCCACAGGCTACAAATGAAGGCTCCACTTATTGCATAGGTACGGCTGTGTGCCTGGGTTGCCATGACTTTCTGGCCTGTTCTTTGTCTTAATGAAGCAGAAAGAGAGTGAACTTTGGAGACACACACACACAAATCCAGTTCTGAATTCCGACTCTGCCTGCTCACTAGCACCAGGACTCCAGCGAGCCACTGATCTCCCCCCAGGGTTCCCCTGAGTTATCTGTCCCAGGGCTGGTTGGGGAGTATATCCCTACACAGTGCCTGGCTCAGAGTGGCTCTCCATCCCTGACGGTTTTCTCCCATTTTTGCTTTTACCTACTGCATCAACACTGTTTACTATTTTCCCAAGATTGTTTCCAGACATATTTGGTTTGGGGATCTCCTAGGTCAGTGGTTCTCTAAGTCTGGACCAGCAGCAGCAACACCACCCAGGAACTTGCTGAAAATGCAAATTCTCAGGTCCATGGGGTCGCAAAGAGTCGGGCACGACTGAGTGACTTCACTTTCCCTCTTCACTTTCCTGCATTGGAGAAGGAAATGGCAACCCACTCCAGTGTCCTTGCCTGGAGAATCCCAGGGACGGGGGAGCCTGGTGGGCTGCCGTCTTTGGCGTCGCACAGAGTCGGACACGACTGAAGCAACTTAGCAGCAGCAGCAGCAGCAGCAGCAGCAGCAGCAGCAGCAGCAGGTGTCCCCAGACCCAGTGATCTAGAAGGTCTGCCATCTGTGGTTTAAAAAGCCCCAAGGTGCTTCTGATGTCTGCACACTCAAGTTTGAGAACCACTGTCTCAAGATGTCAATTTCAAAAAATAATTTTGAGCACCTGTGAAATGCCCACGGTTCATGGTGCTCTCACATATTTGAATTCTTTTGACTCTCACAAAACACTGCTGTCCAGAAGATAAAGCAAAATTTATTATGCCTCTTTTTCTAAACAGGAAACTGATATTCATAAGGACAACTGTCTCACTCGAGGGCACATGGCCAGTGAGTCAGAAAGCCAAGAAGGCAGGTCACCTTCCCAGATGAGCCTTGCCCACAAGTGATCCTGCAAAGGCCAGTGACTTCCTCAGATGCTGGAAATCAACTCCTAAGACCTTTCAGTCAACATCAAACAAGCCAAAACTTGTGGTTCAAAACTCGTGCTGCTTTGCACAAACCACCTTCTCTCTCTGGACCTGGGCTCCTATCTGCAAAATGATGTCACTGCATTTCCCACTGTATGTGTATCCTACACATGGGGTGCCTTTCGATGCTCGGGGCTCAGTGGACAAAGAATTTTGGAAATACTAAATCTGCTTACCCCTCTTGGAAATTCTCAGTGCACAGTAGTCTGTTAAAGGTTCTGAGAAGTCCTGCCAGTTTAAATTCATGTCAATTTTTATGTTATAATTAGTTACATCCTTCCACAAATAATGTTAACAGAACAAATCTTGAAACTGCTAAGTTAGATAAGAACTAAGATGATTAGTTTTGTGATTTTTTTCCAGGTCACAGTCCCTTTTATTAACTCACATTAGGAGGCATCAGACAAATCCATTCAATTCCCTTTACCATCTTTGAAGCCAGTCTTCACCCACCTCCCTCTTGAGTAACTTGTAGTTATTCCCTCCAAGTCATTTCTATGACTTTTCTCCCCTATTCCTTTTCTACCTATGAGAAAAAAGGAGATACTGTCTCCCTGGCAATGGCTTGTAAGTGTTTGTAAAAAGTATCAAGATTTAGGCAGTAGGTGTTGCGGGGAAAAACAGAATTGCTAAGACATATACTCAATCCCACATTGCTTTACAGAAAGTTTCTTTCTGTAAGTGAGAAATTTAAGTCATTCTAAAGCCAGGCTTTTTATTCCATTTAAAATGCTTTCTCAAAAATCTCATCCAATGAGAGTAACCAGAGGAAACCCCTCCTGAGCAATACCAGCTGGCAGCTGGGTGTGGCTGGGGTCTGGACAGCATCTGTCAGCAGCCTCACATCTGGACTGTTACACGGCATCATAAGAGAAAGCCACCTGCCTTGAACAGACTTGCACAGACATGCCTGTCATTTCAAAAGTGAATGTCATGGCATCCCTCCATGGAACCGCGTTAGATTTCCAGGATCGCTTAATCTCAGGCCAGGAGAGCAGTGGATTTTTAGAGCATAGATGCCAGTGCTCCTGCCATTAAGCAGAGACAGGAAAGACAGAAGAGCAAGGCTGGTGCTGTATGCCCAAAGATGAACATTTCTTGCAACTATTTTATGTTTATCTACATGAATTTTTAAAACTGAATTATTTGTGCACTTCTTAGCAGTCTTCCTGGAAAAAAAATAGTTGTGATACTACTTTATTCTCTCTGCCAGGTCTTCCTCACATGATTCTCTCCTCTGGGAATGTATTCTGTATCCAAGCAACCTGTTGAAATCCTGCTTCCTCTTCAATGTCAGTGTATATGTTACCTCTTTAAAGATGCAGTCCCTGACCTCCCCAGACAGAATTAATTTCTTCCTGACCTCCTGTAGCACTTTGCGTCTCTTAGATACAAAATGTATCTCACGGAATCCAGCATGTATCCAATCAATCCTGTAGTTTGGGAAACTATTGTGTGTGTGTGTGTGTGTGTGTGTGTGTGTGTGTGTGTGCCAACTTTTACTAGTTGTAGAGATCACAGTTTTCTTTTCAGCCTAGGGCTTGCATCTGAGTGCCCAATAAATATTTATCGAGTTAAACTTGCCTTCACCATCTATCTTGTTAGCCAGGACTGTCTTGGTCACAGGTAAAAGTACCCCAACTCCAACTGGTTTAGGCAAGCAGGACTGGTTTGTGTTCCTGGGGACAAACACAAGTGTATTTTGACACATGTTTCTACCATGTTCTGAGGGACAGCAGGATAAGCCATGAATTAAGGGGCGCCCAAGTTATTGCACCTTGGATCATCTCTCACCCTGACTTTCAGGGCTCATGCTCATGAAAGGGACTTGGGGCTTGTGCCATCCTTGAATGCACCCCTGTGGCCAAGGCAGTGGACTACACTAATGGCCGGATCTGGGGGTGTGCTTCACCTTATAATAAGGGTTATCAGCCCCACTTGAACCAGAGGACAGACAGTGGAGCAGGAGTAGTTCCTTACAGGGAAGAAGGCATGACTGCTGGGTAGGCAAAACAATGAGACATTACAACAGCCCCCTTCCTTCCTTAAGGTGAGGAAGTCACCCCTAACAATTAGAACTGTCAAAGAACGGGATAATCTCTCCTGTGAGATATTGAGCTGATCAACCATTTATCGTAAATATTTTACAGAGAGTAGGAGGAATTGGACTCCTGAGGTTCTTCCTCTCACACCCTTTAAGATACAAAAGAATGTTAGAGTGAAGAGGAAAGTGAGGGAACAGAGAGCTGATGGACTCAAGTGCCTGTTCTCTTCTCTCCACGATGTTTTTTGCAGAGAGCAGATGTGGCCGTTGCCCCTTTAACTATCACCTTGGTCCGGGAAGAGGTGATCGATTTCTCCAAGCCGTTTATGAGTCTGGGGATCTCCATCATGATAAAAAAGCCACAGAAGTCCAAGCCGGGGGTCTTTTCCTTCCTGGACCCTTTGGCTTACGAGATCTGGATGTGCATCGTGTTCGCCTACATCGGAGTGAGCGTCGTCCTTTTCCTGGTCAGCCGTTTCAGCCCCTACGAATGGCACAGCGAAGAGTTTGAGGAAGGGCGGGACCAGACCACCAGCGACCAGTCCAATGAGTTTGGGATATTCAACAGCTTGTGGTTCTCCCTGGGAGCCTTCATGCAGCAAGGATGCGACATCTCTCCCAGGTCAGTCAGCTCTTCTCATCACCTTTACTCAATGCCACATACATACACGGGGAGTCAGCGATGGCAATTTTTTCCAGACTTTATCGTACTTAGTCCTCAACTACACTTTACTGTCAACTGTCCATTGCAGGCTATGGAGGCTCTGGACACGCCTTGACCAGCTCTGTCTGCTGTCTGGGTGATGTGTTCTGTCAAGATTAACAGGCAAAATTGTGACTCTAATGTTCTGTAGTTATAGTACTGAGAAGGGATGGGGGGGCCGATATTGTACCACTAACCTTTTTGAGCACCTACCACACATGCTAAGCAAGGTTTTGAGTCCTCCTCATGCCTTATTTCACTGAATCCTCCAGAAGCATTAGGTGGGGACACTTATGATATCTCCTTTTACAAAGGAAGAACCACGGAAATGTTGAATACCTTTCCAAGGTTACATAGTTAAGTGAGTCAAGATTCAGACCACAATCCCAAACTATTTCTGAGTGGCAGGAGCTCTGCATTATGACTGGGTTCTTGCTCTGGTTCTAGCACTTTCTGTGTGGCTCTGGACAAGTCACTTGACTCTTGTAGACCTTCGTGTCTTCATCTTTAAGAGAAAATGGTTCTTCTTTTCTCTGTTCTGAGTAAGATCTTGGAAACTGTCTAGTTCCAATGGTGACGTAAATTTGTTTCTTGTGGCTGGGGAATGAAGTTTCTTGGAAATGCTTCAGATATCATATTGAGAATACTGAGGTGGCCAAATCAGTGAGGTTTCACCCCTCACACTGGACATGAGTAGCTCCATTTTTGTCTGTTTTACATATTGGACTTGTGAATACAATTTCTTTTGAGAACGGTTTTTGGAAGGGAGAGAGGAAGGAAGGAAACGAAGAGGGCAGGGAGAGCAAAGAGAGAGGGAAGGAAAAGGTAAAGGAGAAGGGTAAAAAGAAATTTGACCACCACCCTGGAGAAGGCAAAGGCTACCCACTCCAGTATTCTGGCCTGGAGAATTCCATGGACTGTATGGTCTGTGGGGTCGCACAGAGTTGGACACCACTGAACAACTTTCACTTTCACTTC
This sequence comes from Ovis canadensis, assembly GCF_042477335.2. Taxonomy (NCBI): domain Eukaryota; kingdom Metazoa; phylum Chordata; class Mammalia; order Artiodactyla; family Bovidae; genus Ovis; species Ovis canadensis. Next base: position 77,815,348 of record NC_091249.1, read on the forward strand.
ACTTTCATCTAAATCAGTTCCCATATTTAGGTGATCCCCCGTTCCGTCTCTCTGCGTAATGTTCTTTCAGCTATATTCTAGAATGTTCGGGTCACAAATCCCCTCCAATTTACCTGTTAAATAAGCACTGATTGTATTTCCTTTTACAGTGGCTTAGTGTCTATGAGCTCTTTAATCAGGCAGTCCCTTATTGATTACCAAGCTTCTAAAGCACGTGGGGAGACATGGCTTAGCACTTGGCTGCATGAACAGATTTGCACACACTCTCACTTTCTGGGGGCATAACTGCATAAATATGAAGGCCTCATAGACATGTGCCAGAGGCATTGGTCCCACCTGTCTGGCTGAAATTTGAGTGTCAGTGAGGACCAATATTGCTAAGTGGCAAAGAAATAAAATCTTCCTAAGGAGCTTCCCGCAGGACTCACTTCACCTGCTGTACAATTTAGATCATCTCATCACTCACCATTATAATCTTGTTTTTCTCTAAATAAGAAGACAGTCGGGGGAGGGGGGCGTTGTGTGGGAGAAGAGGTGTGAGACTGGCTGCCTGGCCAGTGCTGGCAGACACATGGTAAAGAGCAGAGAGAACCCAGCAGGGGAAGGGCTTGCTTAAAAATAACTCAGGCCAGTAGATAAACTGTGGGAAGCAATGATTCAGTGTCACGGGCCATCCAAACATGCAGGTGTCTGAGAAGACCCATGGGCTTGTTTTCTCTCCTGTGTTCCCTTCTTGGCTGGGCACCTTACCTCCTAAAGGCACCCCTGTGGTCTGACCTCAGGCTGTGTTTTCACACTCCCCACCATTCTTCCCGAAGTCTCAGGTTAGTGAGCCACAAACTGAATCTGCTACCAGGCATGCTTCTATGATTTGCAGTCTGCCAGTGATGCTCCAAAACTGAGTGACAGCTGCCCTCTGGAGCTGATCCATGACATCCCCGTGGACTGCAGCCCCCAGTGATCCGCTTCACTCCGCTGAGACTCAGCTGGCCCCTGAGAGACTATGTGAGTTTGTGAATTCTGACTAGAAGAGGGTTTTCAGACTCTGTTTCCAGGACTCCTGAGGGTTCTATGAGGCTATCTTAGGAACTGACCTTGAGGTGAAGACGAGACTAAACAGGAAAGTACCCAGCCTCCTTCCTCCTCACTTTTAATAAAACAGCTCCACTCTGTGATTCTGTATTTTCCCTGGTAAGATGGCAAACAACCTCTAGTATTGTTGTGAGGTTTAAAAGAGATTGATACAGGGACTTTTCTGGTGGTCTAGTGGTTAAGAATCTGCCTTGCAATGCAGGGGATGTGGGTTCCATCCCTGGTCAGGGAACTAAGAGCCCACATGCCATGGAATAACTAAGGTGCCCAACTACTGAGCTCGTGTGCCACAACTAGAGAGTCCATGTACCACAATAAAAGTTCCAGCACAGTGCAGCGAAGATCCCAGGTGCCACGACTATGACCCGACAACAAATAAAGACCGATACGTATAGAACTCATAACACGCTATTTAGACAACACATAGGAAACACAATAAACGAGAAGCTACTTCAGTTCTTTTATCAACTTTCTGTATTGTAAACTTTAGAAGGAAGGGTGCTATGGCTCACAATGAAAACCCAATGGACCTCTCTCTCCTGGGCAAACCCACAGACAAAGCGGCATAGTGATTCACTCCTGGATTCCTGAGACACCCCTCACAGGGACTGGGCAGAAGGATCTGTCATTTTGGTTTTGAGGGTCTGACAGGCAGAGAGATGAGTCAACCTGCCAGAACAAGGAGTTTTATCCACATGAGATGGACTCCTGCTAAACAAGCCTAGCTTGGCAACTCCAGCACTTAGGGGCCTGTAGAAACCCCTCTAAGAGTCAGAATATGCATCACAACATTTGATGGGAATATATGCTAAAGAGAAAAGGCACATACTTGTCAACAGGACCAGACAAAAACACAAGGATGCTACGACAGTGATGAAAGCCAGGGCCAAGCAGACAACTAGAAGCTTTTGTTATTGTTGTTTATATATTTGATATAGACATCATCAAAAGTCCATGGAGCTTTAAGAACCTCTGATATACATAACACTAGATACCCTGGGGTTACAGTAGGAGGTATTGTATTTTTAAGGGGTTTTTTATACTCAAACATCCTTTCAAATCAGTTTCCATTAATTTTTCTTGCTATTTATTAAGTGTATCATAAATTCTCTAAATTTAGAATTTGGGAGACTAAATTCCACCTAAATTGCATATATCTGCATACATACACAAGTAGCTTTGGGTTTTTTTCTTAATTTATTCAATATTTATATTAATGACCAACCTAGACAGCATATTCAAAAGCAGAGACATTACTTTGCCAACAAAGGTCCGTCTAGTCAAGGCTATGGTTTCTCCAGTGGTCATGTATAGATGTGAAAGCTGGACTGTGAAGAAAGCTGAGCACCAAAGAATTGATGCTTTTGAACTGTGGTGCTGGAGGACACTCCTGAGAGTCCCTAGGACTGCAAGGAGACCCAATCAGTCCATTCTAAAGGAGATCAGTCCTGGGTGTTCTTTGGAAGGAATGATGCTGAAGCTGAAACTCCAATACTTTGGCCACCTGATGCAAAGAGTTTACTTATTGGAAAAGATTCTGATGCTGGGAGGGATTGGGAGCAGGAGGAGAACGGGACAACAGAGGATGAGATGGCTGGATGGCATCACTGACTCAACGGACATGAGTTTGGGTGAACTCTGGGAGTTGGTGATGGACAGGGAGGCCTGGCGTGCTGCTATTCATGGGGTCGCAAAGAGTCGGACACAACTGAGTGACTGAACTGAACCGAACTGATACTAACAACAACAACAAAACAATGAAATGTGGCCAAATACAGTTAGTTGTCTGTAAGTACCTCAATCATCTGACCAGAGTAATGTGACCAGATGGAGAGTTATCTTTCTCAGATGAAAAGGGAACTGGAGGCAGATAGTAGCCATGGTTCGGTGAAATGAGGATCTGCCACTTTGCGGCTGCCCTGGCGTTTACTCCCTTGCACAAGGTGGCAGCTCCCAGACGCCGTGTCCAGGTTCAAGCGGCAAGACGGGGAGGAAGTTCTGCAGCCCGTTCTGCGTCTCTGGATCAGGAAAACAAAGGCTGAACAATATACTTCCCACCCCAAGCAGACGTCTCCTTCTATCCATCTCATTAGAAAGAACAGTGGCCCGTGATCACTTCTAGTAGCACTGAAGGTAGGAAAGGCAAGAATACGGTTTTTTTAGCCTCTAAAATGGAAAGGGTGAGAATGGGCCTTGATGAGTGAGCCAACAGCATGGGCCGCGGTGCCTGTGCTGTGCTGTACTTAGCCACTCAGTCATGTCCGACTCTTTGTGACCTCAGACCTCAGACTCTGTGACCTGGACTGTAGCCCGCCAGGCTCCTCTGTCCATGAAGATTCTCCAGGCAAGAGTACTGGAGTGGGTTGCCATGCCCTAGAGCTGAAGTTTTCCATACCAGCTCCACAGATAGACAAAATAATCTGTCATTAGCACCTTCCGTGATGTATACCAGGAAATACTACTGGTTCGCTTTCAAGATTCTTCCCTCCTCCCTTTAAAATATTCATATGAGAAATTGTCTTTGTGTAGCCTATTTTAACATTGAAAGTTAAAACTCAAGTTGAGCTGTTATCACAAGAAATAATTTTTTTTAATTTGGTTGATGGTAAGATAGAAATGCCATCATGAATTGCATTTGCAGGCCTATGTCTTGTGCCCAAAATGCCTATTTTTTAATAGATATTTTAGATTTCTTTTTTCATAAGTAAGGACATTTTGAGAAGGGATATATGAAAGAAAGGACAAAAATCACCCCAGGCAAAATTTATCTTCAGTTCCCACAACTTTCATTTCTGTAGCCTTTCCCCCTATTTGTGTCCAGTGTCATTTATTTATTCAGCAGATATTACTAATTGCCTGGAAGGTACAGCACAGCGTGCTGAGGATATAAAGATATGTTGATGGTGGCGTATGAGGGGATGGGAGTCTCTGCTCCAGGGAGCTGGCAAGTACAGTGAGGTAACACAGATGTTAAATAAACAACTGTGAATGTATAAACTGTGATGCACTATGAATAAAATGAAACTGCTGCAGCAACAGATAATAGGGGAAGTGGAATTAAAGGGGACTTACTTAGGGTGTTCTGAGAAAGCTTCTCCGCGGTGCAGAGAGGTAAGGAGGAGCTAGGGTGACACAGAGCTGTATTATTAGAGAAGCAGGCAGAAGCCAGATCTCACAGAGACTCAGGGCCATAGCATAGATTTAAAGTTTTACTCTAAATACATAGGAAGGCCCCAGGGAGTTTTAAGTAAGAGAAGGATTGATTTACATGCTATAATGCTACTCTGGGGAGCTATGAGGAAAATGAATTAAAGCAGAAAATAGTCAAGAGTGGAAGCAGAGGGACTGAACAGTAGGCTCTCATAGCTGTCTAGGGGCAATTACAGTGATGGAAATTATGATGGTCATGGAGATGGATTAGTGGTCTACTTTGAAACTAGAAATGACAGCACTGGCTGATTGGATATCTGAAGGGGAGGAGAGGAAGATTCAGTGGTGCCTCCAAGAGGAAGGGGGCATTTGGAAAACGTGGCACCACACTTCCAGAGACCTTTAGGTCTGGCTCTGATCAAGAGAAGGATCTAATTCATCTACCCCATGTTACAGGGGAGTAAACTGAGGCCCCAAAGGGGGAAGGGATTTTCTCTAAGGCCCCCAAGGCAGTGCCTCTGGCCTGTTGCTGCCCACTCTGCAGTGTCATCCCAGGCTCCACCACCTGCAGATGGACTAAGAGTGAGCCTTTCAACTCTGTTCCCATGGCCCTCCCCATTGGCTTCCAGTTCTCTGGGATCAGATGACCCTAGTAAGAAAAAGGAGAAGGGTGTGGAAGGTCCTAGGGGAAGAGAGGAAAAGGGGAAACGATGATTCCAGCTTTCAGAACTCTTACTCCTGATCTTAGAATGTGACAGAATGTATGATAATTATCTCCACTTAGGGAAGATAATTACTCTCAGCAAGAAGAATTCTAAAGCAGGGGAGTGGGAGCACTTTGGGGATCTCCGGGAACCCTGTACCACCACTCTGCTTCCCCCCAACCCCAGCTAATGAGCTTGCTGAGGGCCCTGAGACTGATTCACCATGGGAACAGAGCAGCCAATGAGCAGAGCCGAAACTGATAACCAATGGCAGCCTGACTGTCGCATTCACACACGAATCCCCAGCAACCAGGACTGGAGTGCACAGAGGGGTGATGAGTAATCTCCCCCTTCCGCCTCTTGTTCTCCCCTCTTCTCTCCCAGAGACAGTCATGCAAACCCCTTTCTCTGGCAAATACTGGTGTCACTGAAGTGTTGCAGGGGGAAAAGGGGGTAAATATTCAGGGAAGTTGATGGAAGCAGCCTGAATTTATAAAATATTTCATCTTCCCAGGCAGTGCTCGTGGTAAAGAATCTGCCTATCAATGTAGGAGATGTGGGTTCAATCCCTAGATCAGGAAGATCCCCTGGAGTAGGAAATGGCAACCCATTCCAGTTCTTTCGCCTGGAAAATTCCATGGACAGAGGAGCCTGGCGGGCTACAGTCCACGGGGTTGCAAAGGTCCAATACAACTGAGCCCACTGAGCACACACACAATCCTAATCCAGTCTTTAGAAAACATAAGCCTCATTCAGGACACAGGCTCGGTGCTGTAAGGAAGGGCGTGTGCACAGCGGTGATGCGAGAAGTGGGTTTCATGCTCTTAGGACTAGGTAGGAGGGTTTCTGCTGGGACTCCTGCAGCACAATCACCTGGGATGCCTGTCAAAATACAGATTTCCAGGCCCCATCCCAAGTCTGAGGAACTGGAAATTCTGCATCTAGAGAGAGAAGTACACATTTCACAAGCCCTCCCCTTCCCCGGGGCAGGTTGGCATTAAAACTGGGAAGCCATTGAGCTAGGATGTTGTTTGGTTAAGTCAGTTTGGAAGTGTAAGAAGTGAGGTCCATGGTTCAGCCAGAAGTCACGCTAGTCAACTGCCACAAACACTGAGCCCAGCATCTGCCTGCCCTGCGTGTGTTACCTGCCGAGAGAGTGAGATCCTGGGAGTGGCCACTGAAGGCAGAGGCCTTGCGGGGACCCTGCTTCCTCCGCAGGCCAGGCTCCTGGGAGGAGCTCCTATAGGATTCACCAGAGTACATCTCCCTGGGTAACAGGAACTGCAGCTGTGACAGGGTGATCTGTGCAAGGACAATGACCGCCCATCACTGGGGACTCCAGCTCCATGCCGCCTTCCTTTTCAGTTTTAACCCTGTACTACCCAGTGCCGAGACCCAGAGCCAGGCTCTGATACTGAGCAGTTTCACAGACCGTGGAGAAGCACAGGAGTAAACTTTCAGAGCCTGCACAAGCCACATACAAGTGTTCAGATGAAGGCAGGGACGGGGGGGTAAAAGCTTCGCTGGACATGCAAATGAAAAGCACTATTGTCTGCCCCTCAGCCACCAGTTCTGGCCATCAGCAATGGGGAAGTCACATCTCTAGACTGTCGTGAATGTCCAGGGTTTGAACAGTTTAATTGAAGGAGAAAGGTGTTTTGTTATTTTCTTCCAAAATCACAATAGGAAAACACTCAGAAAGTGTTTCCCAAGCTGAAAAGGATGTTTAGGACAATTTCTCTCCTGAAATGTTTCTTTAGCACCTGTTACATTCAGACATGGTTCAGGTTGCTACAAGAGACATCACCAAACAAAGCAAACAAAACCCCCATCCTCCTAGAGCTTACCTTCCAGTGAGAAGAGGCAGGCAGTTAAAAAAAAAAAAGATGTAATCAACACCCCCATCCCAATTCCACAGATGAAGATTCTGGCTTACAGGGAAGGGGAAGGGACTCAGAGATAATCAGCGTAAGCTTCCCTGGTGGCTCAGACAGTAAAGAGTGTGCGTGCAGTGCAGGAGACCCAGGTTAGATCCCTGGGTCTGGAAGATCCCCTGGAGGAGGAAATGGGAACTTACTCCAGTATTCTTGCCTGGAGAATCCCATGGATGGAGGAGCCTGGTGGGCTACAGTTCATGGGGTTGCCAAGAGTCGGACATGACAGACTGACTAACACTTTCAGTAACACAAAAACAGGGGTCAGCTGGGGGCTGTGTTGACCTGGGCATGCCTGCGTCAGCTAAAAGGGGACCGCTCCCACTCAGCCCTGGACAGTCACTTTCGGGAAAGCTCTGCAGCAGCCCTGGAAGAATGATGAGTATAAAACACCACTTTACTTTTAATGCATTTAGACATACTCAGAATATCATATTCATAGATTTTTTTAAAGGAATTCTCCTCTCTCTCAGCCCTTATTTTTGATTCCAAGGATAAAAACCTGATTGCTGTGTTCTTCTTTCTTTTCACGTACCTTGGAAAATCCAGGCTGTGAATGGGACTGCATTAAAACAAAGTCCTCACAGCTCTCTATGCAGGAAGACTTGCCTACCTCTTCCTGAGATCTACATTTTCCTGGAGAGAACCCCTGTTTCTTTTTAATTCCCCTCCGGAAATACAGCCCCTGAGATCCAGAGACCCAACTGTTCACCTGGAAAGAAGTCCTGAGTTCTAAAAAGAGAGCAATGAAAGCATCGTTAGTTGAATTGATGGAGAATGTATGCTCAGAGTCTTGTGGGGATCACCACAGTTTGAGTATGATTTAAGGACCACCATCCACCTGTGCCAAATGAATGCTTCTACCCAAGTTGTGTTCAAGCAAGACCATAGGTGAATGAAGCCCAAGGTTGCTAGCAGAAAATAGCACGTTCCACTAACTCAGAAACGAGAGACCTACGTGATGACAGTCACCGTGTGAATCTGGTGGCTTAAGAAAGAGGACCTTAAAGGGAGGAGACAGTAGCTGCTGGGGCAGAATGGAGCCCTTCCCAAGGGGGGAATCAGGAGCAGCTGTGTCACAGGAGGTGGGCCCACAGGGTTGGAGGAGGTGATAAAAGATCTTAGAAAAAAGCTCAATCTACTAGCCCACTGGGTGAGTCACTTCCCCTCTCTCTCTCTGTCTCTCTCTCTCTTTCCCTTCTTCAAAATGGAAGAAGGATGGTGCCTGGCATGTCTGCAGCCCCTCTCTAAGACTGGTGTCCCTTTGATTCCCAGGTCCAGACAAGGCTCTACCCAAGCCAGGTTGTGCATCAATCTGTTCTCTCAGCCCCAAGCTGCCTTTATAGTCTTGCCATTCCCTCTATCTGGAGCAGCTTCTCTCATCCTTCTTGCTCAATGACCCTCTCTTTTGCAAATACTGGCGTCCCATTGCTCCCCTCCTCAGCCCAATTCTCCCGGGAAGCTATGCATCGCAGGAACAGAGCCTGATCTCTGGAACTGGCCTCCTCCAGCTGAATCCTAGCTCTGCCACTTACTGGCCATGTCAGCATAGGAAAGTAATTTCTCTGTGCCTCGGTTCCTTCTTCTGGGAGGTGGAGATAGTAAGAACACTGACTTCAAGGGTATTCTCTATTAAATGACATCACGCGTGGAAAGCTCTTCCTTTGCACAGAGGTGATGAACACAGTAACTGCTACTGACATAGCTGTTGCTATTGCTATACTGTCATCTGAACCTCTCTGAGGGCATCGTCTATCTTCAGTCCTGAGCTACTGTTCCTTATCAAAACACAAACCCGAAAACCTATCCTTGCCACGCATCCAGAACCTGACACGGCGATTAGGCATTCTTAATACTCAACACGTGCTTGTAGCCTTCCAAGGACCATGTCACATTTTTCACGTAATGGAGAGAAAGCAACCCAAGAGAGAATTTCTGGTGGTCACTACCTGTGTAATGTGGGGAAAGTCAGTCCTGGGATCTCAATAGATATGAGAAAAAGCAGGAAGAACTGGAGAAAAGGAAGTGAAATAGACCAATCCAGAAAACAAAGTTCCCTGTCTACTACATATCAGGCTCTCTCTTAAATGGCATGTGATGTTACCTTTCATTATCATGACAACCTCTGTTCAGGGATATCAACCCCATTTTATAGATGAGAAAACTGAGGCAGACAACAATCAACTCCCTTATTCACGGTTTTCTAACAGAGCTGGGATTACAACCTATGTCTATTGGATTCAAAGACTCGTGATTTATTTTTGAGACACCATTGTCTTCCAAGATCAGAAATCTTTTGATGGTCCCTCAGGGCTTCCTATGGATTGTCAGATTTCATGGAAATAAAAAGTATCCTTTTTCATCTGTAGGGTTCTCTAGCTTTAAAAAAAAATAGACTTTTTTTGGTTTTGAGATTTTCCCATTAATATTCCTTACAGTATCTTTTTCCTTAAAAGTCATCTCCTGGGGAAGAAGAGGGGACCCCCTGGGAATGCACTCTGCCCCACCCAGAGTGTGTGCAGCCCAGCCAGTTGGTGAGGGAGATGGTGAAACAGACAAGAGCAAAGATAAAACTGGTGCCACTTTGGAGGAGCCAGTTTCTTGGTTTCAGCTGGGAGGTGACTGTGGGCATAGGGTGGATCCCACAGCCAGAGCCAAAAGCTGGAGAGGGCATCTTTTTCCCTGTAGTATTTTAGACTTGAATGGAGGAGGGACAAGGCAAAAAAGGATTACAAATGGCCTTAAAATTATGGTCCATCTGGAGTCGACGCATTATCCTCTAGAAACGGTTGTGCACATGTGGCCAGAGGTATGTATAAGGGTTTTCATTGCTCTAGTGGGTTCCAGTGTCCTTCTGCCGATGGTTGCTCAGCAGCTAGTTGCAATTTTGGTGCTCTCACAGAAGGTGAGCACACATCCTTCTAATCTGCCATCCTGAATCAATCTCCTCTCACTGTTGTTTTAAAAAGCTGGAGGTAGCCTGCTGCCTGTCAGCTGAAGACAATGATGGTTCATCATCCAGGGGCAGACAATGCAGCTATTAGAGTGGAGGGACAAGGATGCCTGTGCTACTCTGCAAGGATCCTCAGGACTGCATAGCAGGGGAATAACAGGTTCTGGTCCCACTGGTCCCAAACTGTAGGCTCTTTTCACTGCATCCTGCTGCCTCTTTGGAACACAGGGAACTAGGGGAATGTGTCTCTGAGGACTAAACTCTGTGGTATGTAAAGCTCATGCAAGATTTTCTTCTGAGAAATGAAATATTAGTGTGGGCTGTAGTACAAAGAGACCTCTGGGAAGCGCTGGACTGTGCCTTGAAAATGAGCTAAGATTTTCCACAAAAGCAGAGAGAAATGAAGACAGAAGTCTCTGGTGGGGGAATCATTGTGAGCAGAAGCACTGAAGCAGGCATGTGTTAAGCTGGGGGACCTGTCAATCACACTCATCCCTAGGGACTCATTAGCCAAGGGTTCAGAACTCACAAGATTTAATGACGCATTCAATACCATGACTTTGGGGGCCTGATAAGCTGTTGTATAGTCATTAGAGTGTCACCCAAGAAACAGAGAGTCTAAAGTGGGCAGTGTTGGGCCAGTTCTTCAGTTGCAGGAAGTAACTCCCTGCTCCCCAAGGAGCACCTTTACTGATTGGTGTTAAGTCTTGGTCCATGGACAAAACCATGTCAGCGAGGGTCTAATTTCTGAATCAGAGGATCTTGGCTCTCAAGAAGTCCCCGCCACTGCTGCTGCCAGGTAATTTATCTCCCGAGCAGCAGACAGAAGGGGCTGTCAGGCAGAAAGATGCCTTCCCTTCTGTGCAAGTCTGGCTGGGTACTCAGCTAGTATCCATCTCCCTTTTCATGCCCTGTTCTCTGTGGAGGTACCCATTCTGAGAACGGGGAGAGAGAATGAAGTGGGAGTTTATCTTGCTTTGTTTCTGGTTACAGTAGGTATGTATTCTTACAGATTCAAGTGAGGATTAATCAATCAAATGTTTTAGTTGAGGGCCATTAGGATATCAATTTTGCCTTAGGCACAGTGGTAGGCATTATGGTTGGTGTGAAAAAGGAAGAAACCAGAGTACAGACTTCAGACTTTGCAAAAATCAAGATACACAAGGAAAAAAGATAGATAGTAAAGCAAAATGTTCATCTGAATAATTTCCAAGTGCAGGATTTATAGTCAACAGATAGAAAAGAAAGATCATTGAGGCCCAAAATAGTCTAGGTTGGCTTTGAAGAAAAAGAGGGACTTGGACTGGTCCCAAGGAAAAAAGGTGGACTTCTAGAAGGAGGCTCAGCTAAGATACGGTTTGTGGCAGAAGCGCCCAAGCAAAGCAGAGAAGAGGACTGTGTTTCAAGACCAAGTATCCTGTTAATTACTCAGACCTGGGTTTTGATCTTTGGTGTTGTTGTTTAGTCGCTAAGTCACATCCAACTCCTTTGTGACCCCATGGACTGTAGCCCCTCAGGCTTCTCTGTCCATGGGATTTACCAGGCAAGAATACTAGAGTGGGTTGCCATTTCCTTCTCCAGGGGATCTTCTCAACCCAGCGATGGAACACACATCTCCTGCTTTGCACACAGACACTTTATACTGAGCCATGATCTTACTTCACCAGCTACTAGCTAGTAAGACTTGAGCCAGTAACTTAACTGCCAAGTCCGTTTCCTCTTTAAAAAGAGAGGCCATTAAAGAAAGAAGATGTGGTACACACATATAATGAAATATTACCCAACCATAAAAAGGAATGAAATTGTGCCACTAGCAGCAACATAAATGCAACAAGAGATTATCACACTAAGTGAAGTAAGTTAAACAGAGAAAGGAAAATAGCATATGATGTCACTTACATGCGGAATCTAAAATATCATACAAATGAATCTATCTATGAAACAGAACCCACAGAGAGCAGACTTGTGGTTGCCATGGGGAGCAGTTGGGATGGAGTGAGAAGCTGGGATTAGCAGATGTAAGCTTTGATATGGAGATGGATAAACAACAAGGTCCTACTGTATAGCACAGAGAACTATGTTCAATATCCTATGACAAACCATAATGGAAAAGAATATAACAAAAACAACATGTGTATATATGTCTATATATATACACACATATATGTATGTATAACTGAATCACTTTGCTGTACAGCAGTAATTAACACATTGTAAGTAAATTATACTTCAATTAAAATTTTTTTAATTTTAAAAAGAGGCCATTAATACAAATATCATAGGATCTTATAAGAATATATAAACAAAGAGACGCTAAAGCATGTACACCAGGAGTTCAAAATTTTTAAATTTTCTTTGGCTTCTTTTGTGTTACCACTTTCCTTTCTTTCAGCTTTGTCCCTGGCCTCCCACCAATCATCTATTCTCTGCTATGAGCCTTCAGAGCCTTGCTGACATGCAGTTTTTTATGTGCTCCTGGCCCAGCACTGGCTAGAGGGAAGTCTGTAGGCTGTTCCCACGAAAAGAGGGCAGGCTGCCAGGTGCAGTTATGACTCGAGGATGCTCACTCTATCCCAGGGCTACTCCATAGCTCCAGCCTCAGGCACTGCATCTAAGCTCCTGCCTGCTTTCCTGGCAAAACTCATCACCGGAGCAGTGACTCTTCCTGCCAGACCACACTGCCCACCAGTCCCCTCCTGACCTCCCAGGCACCTGGTTTTGTTTCTTAGCAGTCAGCATTATGATGGTTTCCTCTGTATCCCAGAATGGCAAACACTGGTTTTGCAGGACTTGCAAACATGCAAGGTTTTTTCAAGAGAGTAATTAAGAACCTCATGAGCTCTGGGGTGAGACACCTAGGCTTAATTCTGCTTCTTACCCTAATTTGCTGTGTGATCCTAGGCAACTAGGTTTGCAACTCAGGCCCTCTGTTACTATATAACAAGCCACCCTGAATTTCTGGCATAAAACAGCAGCCTTTTTATTCTGCTCATAGATTCCCTGGGTCAGGAAACTTGGATACGGGCACAGTGGGATGGCTTGTTCTTGCTTACAGATGCCTGGGACCGCAGACAGAGAAACTACAAGGCTGTGTGTGGGTTGCTTGGCAGCGGGGGTGGAATTACCTGCAGGCTCACTTACTCACATGGCTGGCGGTGGGGGCTGCTGTCCTCACCACCTACCTACACATGCCCTCTCCACGCTCTGCTGGGGTTCCTCACGGCACGATGGCCAGGTCCCAAGGACAAGCAACCAAGAGGAGGCAGGCAAAAGTGGTAGCACGTCTCATGACCTACCCTGAGAAGTCACAGGGGGTGACTGCTGCCAGAGTCACCAGCCCAGACATATCAGAAAGGAAGGAACAAATATTCCACCTTTCAGTAGGACAAGGGTCAAAAATCACATTGTAAGAAGAACACATGGAATGGGAGAGGTTGTGGTGGTGCTATCTGGAAAGAGCAATCAGCTACACCTTATATATAAAGTAAAGATAATACTTTCAGAATCATTATGAAGATTAACGAAAAAAAGGAATTTAAAACACTTAGTATGGTGCCTGAGATGTGGTAAGTGCTCAGTAAAAGACACAGTCATTCACATTCATATTCTCCCTCCCTCCCTCCCTCCTTCCCTCTCCCCCCATCTCTCACTCTCACCTCCCCACAAGTGGAGGTACATACACACATATATGACACTTCTGGAGAGTGCTTATGAACGTGTCATCTGTGCTTATTAATTGTTTGTGTCTATAAGAGATGCTAGCAATGATTTAAGTTAATGAATCTATAGATTAGATCCCTAATGAATCTACAGAGAAGAGCCTCAAAAGTCAGGTCGTTTCTTATCTAATTACCTTATTTTTATACTTTGGAAAACCAATGTTAATAATCCATGCTTGGATGAAGCATTCTTGTTGAAAAGAACTCAAGTGACCCTTAGCAAACAATAAGCAATTTTTAAAAGACTGAGATTAGATTTCAACACCTTTCGGGATCTATAAGGATTTGAATTTCATCATCGCCTCTAGAGTTAAATGAAAAGGCACAGAAGATGCACCAAAGCTTGATGTGTTCTCATTTTGCAGATCTGAACACTGAATTGAGACAGGTCACTTATTGTCTTTGACTATTTTAAGACTACACAGATTGTTCCTCCTCCCTAAAGCCAAGGGGCCCCACATGTAGGCAGTATTTGCTCTGTGAATCAGCAAGAAGAACAATCAGAATTCACAAAACTGAGTTACTGTACTTCTGCATCTCTGCACTAAGAAGTAAGGAGGGCCAAGGGAAAAGAACAGAAGGAGCATGGCTTGTTTCTTCTCACCAAGACTGTGCAGGGATCTTGGCTGGACAAGGATGGAACTTAGAAGACATAACGATGCCAAGTGCTTTGGGCAAATGACTTGCCTTCTTAGACCTCAGATTTCATAGACTCAATGATCTGACAGTCTATTGGGTTAGCCAAAAAGCTCATTCAGGTTTTTTGTATGATATTAGGAAAACTCAAATTAACTTTTTGGCCAACCAAATACAATGGAACATGCTTACTGAGCCTCTGTGATCCATTCTTTCCTTCTTATGGTGGAGAATGCACAGAAATAAGAAATGCCAGATCTTGGTTTACAGGATGTTCACAGTCTAACTGGGGAGATGAGACTAACACACAAGCAGCAATGTGTTACTTACAGTGTGAACTTACAAAGCTCAGGTATATCTTGAGCACTAAGTGCCATCCACAGGTGACCCAAAGGGACAGATGCATGCTGGCAGAAGGTCAGTCTTCATCCATCCATCTGGCTGGAGAGGAAGAAAGGGCATGCATGTTATGAAACCATAAGTGCATCTATCAGGCTTCCCCACAAGGCCAGTGTTCCTACATTTCACCATATCTTCCACATCAAAACTCAAAGATAGAAAAGGAATTTTCCTGCTTATATAGAGAAGATTCATAGTTTATTTTTTTAACTTCAACTCCCTTTTAAGTCAATGAACTCTCCCCTCTTAAGTTTAATATACCATGCTGAGCAAAGGAAGATGTTAATTAAAATCTGGCTTTCCCCATATCCTCCCTGTTTGACACGTAACTGATTTAATTTTTAAATTTCATTGAATTATAACACACATATCAGTGCATCAATCACAAATATACTGCTCAGTTAATTTTCATCAAGTGAAAACATCTGTGTAATCAGAATTCAAGAAATTAAACACTGCCAGGGAGATTGGGATTGACATATGTACACCACCATGAATAAAACAGATATAAAATAGATAACTAACGAGAACACTTTTGAATTTCTGTTGCATATATACCCAGGAAAGGACTTCTTAGGCCACATTATTTATAATTTCCTATCATAGATTCTGCCAAACTATTTTCTGAAAACAAATCTATACTCCCATCAATAATGTATATGAGTTCCAGTTGCTCCACCTCTCCCTTTTTTATTTCAGCCAGTGAGTGTATCATAATATACCCATTTTTACTCAGTTATACACGGACACTACCATTTTAATTTGCATCTACCTGATGCAAATTAGGTACCTTTTCCACGTTTATCAGCCACTTGTAGAGCCTCTTTTAAGAATTACCTTTGTAAATTTCTTTCCCATTTTTCTGTTGTCTTTTTCTTACTGTCCAGCAAGCATTATTTATATAACTTTGATACAGGTCATTTTTCAGACGTCTATCATATCAGTATCTTCTATTCTGTGGCTTGACTTTTCACTATCTTGACAGCGTTGTATCAGGAAAAGAAACACGTAATTTTAATGTCGTCCACTTAGCAAGATTTTTCCTTTACAGCCAGCATCCCACGCATCTTGTATAAGAAGTCTTTGCCTACCTCAAAGTCCTGAAGATGTTCTTCTATGATTTCTTCTGAAATGTTACCTTTCACATTTAGATCTATGTGTACTATAGCTTTCTGCAAGGTCATTTTTTTCCGTTGCACGTGTAAATCCTATTGAACAAGCATAATTTGTTGAGAAGTCCCTCCTATTCCCCCACTGCATGCCTCTTTCTCAAATCACCAAATGCACATAGGTATGTTTCTGGACTCTTGATTCTCTTCTATTGATATACTAGTCTATTCTTGCCCCTACTTTACCCTATCTTAATTACTAGAGCTTTATAATGTGTTGATACCTAGTAAGATGCAGATGTCTGGGGAAGCTTGCTCAGGGTGCTAAAATAGAGGTTGGATGATTCCGCTGGGGACTAGAATATGGTGAAGAAGAGAATCTGTTATGAGACCGTATCTGTGGTCTTTTTCTAACTGTAAGATGGAATATTCTGTTGAAGCACCAGTGATTGGGGGTTTTCTCAAAGCACTAGAACAAATCAATAGGTGAGACTCTGTCCGTGCTTAAAAACCTTTGTGATGGTTAAAGCTCAGGACAATCATGAGTGGATAAGGGATCCAAACAAGGAGCATGTAAAACTCTCCCAGAGAGAAGGATGAATCCTCTTTCATGTCAATTAATGTAAAAGAAGTAGGTACATGAAGCAGAAGCTAGTGAGGGACAGATAGGAATTTGTTGAGCACTCAAAACATGGTTGCTTTTACTAACCCTTAGTCACAACTCAATATGAGGAGAAAACAGGGCTGCACACACCATAAAAGAGATGAAAACATTAAAAATGTGGATTTTTTTCAGGTATTAAGTTTTGTGTCAGTTGAATCTAAGGGTATTACTAAGTAATGGATGTGCTGTGCAGTTAAATGAGGAGTATTGACCTAGCTATGAATCACCCATCTCTCCCTACATAATAACAATACAAATAACTCACAGAAAGAGCAAACTCATCCATAGCCTTGAGCCTCAGACCAAAAACTGTCCTGTGCAAAATTTGATTCCATTGCATCTTGTGAATTTTCCACCCTGTTTATGTCAACCATGGTGAAATGCTGTGGCTTTGAAAAGGATAAACAACATTCGTTTTCTGCTGTGGCCAAACAAAACCTCCACAGTTTATAAATCAAAACTGTACTGGCAAAAATCGAACAACTCCATCATTTGCTGAAACCTCGAAAATCCTAAATTGGTCTTAGTGCTTCTGTAAGCAATTCAATCAATCAGTGTTAGCAAAAGCGTGCGTTAGTCACCCACAGTGGACTCGGGACAGGGCTAGGTGAGTAGGAGATTCTCAAGGAGAAAAACATGTGGTCTCTACGTAAGTACATACACAGACACACACCATTACTTAAACAGGTTTATTACATAATTGACCACTCAACAACATGGCATTAGATCTCTCATCCCTGTCCCTCCAGCACCACAGCCATCCATATGCTATCGTTACAGTTGTCTTTTCAATTTCTGTCTCTTAGAGCATGGCTTCCTGAAATTCTTTTGTGCATAATAGTTATCTAGGGGACTTCCCTGGTGGTCCAGTGGGTAAGATTTCGCTTTTCAATGCAAGGAGAGCAGGTTTGGTCCCTGGTCAGGCCACTAGGATACCACATACCCCATGGCCAAGGAACCAAAACACAAAACAGAAGCAATGTTGTCACAAATTCAACGAAGACTGTAAGAATGGTCCACATTCAAAAAAAAAAAAATTAACTAGAGATCTTGCTAAAATGAGTTTTAAATTCAGTAGGTCTGGGGTTTGCAAACTTGCTCAGTTGCTTCAGTTGTGTCTGACTCTTTGTGACCCCATGGACTGTAGCCCTCTAGGTTCCTCTGTCCATGGGATTCTGCAGACAAGAATACTGAAGTGGGTTGCCATGTCCTCCACCAGGGGATCTTCCTGACACAGGGATCAAACCTGTGTCTCCTGCAATGCCTGCATTGGCAGGTGGGTTCTTTACCACTAGCATCACCTGGGGTAGGGCCTAAGATTTTGCATTTCTAACAAACTGCCAGAGGAAGCCAGTGCTGCTGGTCCAAGGACTACATGCTGAGTAACAGAGCTCTAGGCCAATTCTGAGCTCCCTGAGGTTCAGGGCCTCTTTGTCTTGATGACCACTGTAACTCTGGCACCTACCATGCAGCCTTAATGGATAATGTTTAGAGAGAGAGGAAGTAAATGAATAAACATTTAAATAAATAGTACCTATGACTTGCATTTGTCGATACATTTTTATAAGTATACACATGAGAACATTTAACAGTACGGGCATAAATACAAAGCTAGAAATCATCACAGTCTGATGAAGAAAGCCTGATGCAAATGAAACAGAAAAGTAATATTAAATTATAAACTATTTTGAGAACCAGGCAGATGAATGAATATTAGGTAGGAAATAAAAGATGAATCTGAAAGTTTATAACCAGAAGAATTATGGACCAAAATCTTTCCTTTGAAATCCTTAATCTGACTGCAATGGACAACCCGGTAGAAAAGTAGCTGGCAGTATATTGTTGCATTAATTCAAAGAGAAGACCAGAAGTTTCCAGACTAGCTTCTAGGCAATTATGAGGGAGGAGGAACTGATGAATACCACCCTTATTTCAAGTGTATACTCCGTTCTCTTCCTTTATGTCTGATAGCAATTGCTCTGACTCAGCCAAGTCAGCACAGTACTGTGTTCATGTGGAGGTTCAGAACTCGGGGAACTCACACACAGGGCTTTGTCAGTGATGAGGTCAGATGTGCCCAGAGACAACCCTCCAGTAATAAGTTCTCCTTGCTTCTGGGTTTTCTCCCTAGAGTTTGCTCTGCACACTCAGATACAGCCCTTTAACCACCTTGATCAGACTCTGTTAATCTTCCCCACCTCTGTAGGATAAAGCCTAAGCCTATTAATGTGGCCTTCAAAGCCCTTTAAAATCTGGCCCCTCCCTTCCTCTCTTTGTCTGTATCCCTGTTTGTTTCTGTGTGTGTGTGTGTGTGTGTGTGTGTGTGTGTGTGTGTGTGCCTGGGTCTTCCTCCTCACGCCTCTTCCTTTCTTCCTCTTTTCCTCTCTTTCTCTCCCCCATCTCCTCTCTCTCTAATCTCTTTCTCTCTCCTATATTCTGTCTTCTCCTATGCTGTTTCATTTGACATTCCTGGCCCCTCTCTGAGTTTTCACCGTGCTGTCCCTTTGCCTGGAGAATGCACCCCACCCCTTCTCTGTCTCGTGAACTCATTCTCCACAGCTCACCTCAAATATCAGGAAATTCTCTCCTGATCTCCTCCACCCCACCTGCTATGACAGTCTGTGGTTCTTATCTCAGAACTCTCGGGTATTTTTCACGCATTTCTGTTACTTCTTAGGACATTATCTTCTACGATTCCTCTTGTTCCCTCAGCTAGAATGTACGCTCCCTAAGAGCAGACCCCAGGGTTCACCCATCTCTATTGCCAGTACAGGGGCTTGGTGCACGGCAGCCACTCTGTAATGTTTTATGTCTGCATACGGCAGTCATGGAAGTCCAACAGTGTCTCTAAGGCCCCCAGTAAGAAAAACAGAAACACATGCCTGACTGTGGCATGCCACACAGAGAATGAATGACCTAAAGCAGAAGCCAAAGGAATCCACACCATAGAACTCAAGGTCAGTAGATGCTGTAGACATAATTACAGAGACCAGGACCATGAAGAGCTCCCAGGGAGTGGGCTTGACTTGGCCCTGTAAGCTGAATTCACCATGATCACTGTTACTTTGGGCAGACCAATGAAACAAGCTTCCCAGGTGGCACAGTGGTAACAAATAGGCCTGCCAATGCAGGAGATGAGGGTTTGATCCCTGGGGTCAGGAAGATCCCCTGGAGTAGGAAATGGCAACCCACTCCAGTATTCTAGCCTGAAAAAACTCCATGGACAGAGGATCCTGACAGGCTACATTCCATAGGGTCACAAAGAGTCATACATGATTGAGCACGCACGCATGTACAGACCAATGAAACTTACTGGCTCAGTATTTGCAAGTCACTGACATACCATGTGAATTATTGTAGAGACTGTATACTGTATCATGTTACCTAGGTTAGCTACTGCCACTTCATTATAGGAAAAAGAGCAAACAGCAGTTTATTCATATGACACCAAATTATTCATTTTCTGTAAATGTCAATTAAAATTAAGTGATAATTCACACAGGCTTTACTCTGAGATAGTGGCATTCCTAGAAAGCTATATGAACAATTAAGTTTGGATAATTAAATTCTGGTCTAACTGCATCATGGGAGTTTGGCATTTAAGTCAATCTAATCTTGGATAAAGGCCTTCAGCATCTCTGTTGTGCCAATCTCACTTTTCAAGGATTTCAGTGTTCTCCACTCAGACTATATTAAGGGATCCATCAGAATCTGAGAAGGTGAATGCTTTAAAGATTTTCCCTTTGCCAGGTCACCTCCCTCAGGAAATCCTGTAAGTGAAGGAGATCTGAGATACTTTGAAAGGCTCAAGGAAAGTTATTTCTCCTTGGAAAATGAAATACTTAAAAGATGTGGTAATCCCATGACTGCCTCAGTTTCCCTCACATTACAACAGCACTTGGTTATTAGACTTCCTTGGTTCACCCTCCCCAGGAGGCTACTGAAGTTAAATCAGATACATTTCCCTGTAATCCTGTTGTTATTATCTTAATAACTGAATGAGAGAAGACAAACAGTGGTCATTTAAGTCAAGTCTTTTCTCCAATCAGTAAGATCTTTCTTATCTTTTATATATTTTATATAATTTTGGTCCCAGATTTTCTTCCTAGTCATACTGTGATTTTGAAAAATAAATATGCAAAGGTTCTCTAGTAATGACTATCAATAATCCTCCATGATGTACATAACACAGTGCCAGATAGCTGCAGGGGAGAACAACAGTTATTCAACATTCCATGGACTGCAGCCTGCATCCTCTGTCCATGGAATTCTCCAGGCAAGAGTACTAGAGTGGACTGCCGTTTCCTTTTCCAGGGGATCACCCCGACCTGGGAATCAAACCCAGGTCTCCCACATTGCAGGCAGATTCTTTACCAGTTGAACCAGAAGGGAAGCCCATTCAATATTCAACAAATGTTTATTGAAAGCTGACTAGGTACCTACAGAAGAATTGAGAGCTGGTCTTCATTTATAAAAAAGATTGGGAGAAAAGGGAGAACTTGTAGTTAGTGATTATTTATCATGAGATATACATTGTTTAGAATTTACATGTTATCTTATTTAATGAGCTTTCAGCTTAGCTAAGGATGAATGAGGAAGCAAGGTATGATAGTGACAACAGTAATAATGATAACATTTGTCTAACACTTATTGCATGTGACATTCCGATAAGTGCTGTGCCTGGCGTGCACTATCTATTTAAATCCTTAATCACATTGTTAATCTGTAAGAACTCTGTACCTATGAGGAAGGTATCATTACCCTTACATTAGAAACAACCAACCAAGACACAAAGAGGTGAGGGAACTTTCTCTAGGTCACACAGTTAATGAACTAGGGACCCTAAACTTGAATCAGGTCTGACTTGCTTCAAAGTGTGTATTAACTGTCCATGATATTGTCTCCCTTTTAAGTCACTTAGAAATACCAAGATCTGCCACAGTCTTACCTGCTCTCCATAGAGAGGCATCTTTCGTCCCATTTAAGCTGAACTGTTTACAATTTCTGATCTTATCTGTGCCATTTTGGGCTCCATATTGGTGGTTAGGTTTTGAGTTCTTATTCTTTGTGGTGGAGGAAGGGCCTGAGCTTGGCACATAAGAATGAATAAGATGTCAGTAGTAGGGAAAGAAAAGTTGGCCCAAGTGAGGAGCATGCCACACTCACAGTTCAAGAAGGAATAAATACGATGCTTGTAGCTTAAAAGTGAAGCCACTGGAGATACTTTCCGGGATCGTAGAGGGCATGGAGAAGATAAAGGGTTCAATCTGCCCTGGGTCCTGCCTGTCTCTATAGCCTCAACTCAGGGCACTTCTCTCTCCACCCCACTCTGCACTCTGCCACACCAGACTCCCTTGGTTCCTGAAATGCACAGTGTATTGTCTTGTTAGCAGAGGACTTCTGCTTTGCAATTCTATCTGCATGTTTCTCTTCCCTGCCCCACTTTCTCTGCTGTTCACAGTACCAATTAAGTAACTTACTTCGTTGTTATACACTAAATGACCATCACCCATGCTGGAATGTAAGCTCCATAATTCCTGTGTATGTAACTTCCTATCCACCAGCAGATGTCTGGCATCCAGCCCAGTGCCTGGCTGAAAGCACACACTCAGAGAGTATTTGTTGAATGAGGGGTTTCTCTCACCAAGGATTTCTCTAAGAGCGGAGATTGTTCTTGGTATTTAACCACAGTAATTGTGTAACTGCAGAATTTTAAAAAAGAAAATTGTTAAGACATTATAATTTATTTCTTCATAGTTGTATCTGCTTCCAAGGTCTTGACCAGGGTGGATATAACTTTCCCATCTATTGCACAGGAAAAGCATAGTCTGTTACCCGTATTGTTACTTGAATGCACTGTTCCAGATCCTATGCTATGCACAGAGAAGAGATATAGCGCGAAGCAAGGCATGGTCCTGCCCTCAAGGAGTTCACAGTCTAGTAACCAGGCAACAGCAATGCAGCATGCTATGCACTATGGCAGAGGAAGAGCAGGATGCTACGGGAGTAAAGAGCAGCAACACAGGTCAAGGGACAGGCCATGGAAGGCTTCCTCAAGGAAGCGACATTTAAACCAGGACTGGAAGAAAGAGTAGATGTTCCCCAAGAGTCAGGTAAAGTGTTTCAGGTAGGAAGAACAGCACATGCCTTATAAGCTACAGTCAGGAACTTGAGTCTTTAAAACTTTTTGTGATAAG
The DNA here is from genome assembly GCF_042477335.2 of Ovis canadensis. Lineage (NCBI taxonomy): Eukaryota > Metazoa > Chordata > Mammalia > Artiodactyla > Bovidae > Ovis > Ovis canadensis. The sequence continues at coordinate 77,837,905 of NC_091249.1, forward strand.
AACACTTAACACAAGGTCTATGTGTGTGTGTGTACTCGGTTATGTCCAACTCTTTGTGACCCCATGGGCTAGTAACCCTCCAGGCTCCTCTGCTGCTGCTGCTGCTGCTGCTGCTGCTGCTGCTGCTGCTGCTGCATCGCTTCAGTCGTGTCCACCTCTGTGCGACCCCATAGACGGCAGCCCACCAGGCTCCTCCGTCCCTGGGATTCTCCAGGCAAGAACACTGGAGTAGGTAGCCATTCCCTTCCCCAGTGGATCTTCCCGACCCAGAGATTAAACTCACATCTCTTGAGTCTCCTGCATTGGCAAGAGGATTCTTTACCACTGTGCCACCTGGCAAGCCCATTCTATTTTATCCATAGTATCAATAGTGTACAAGTGTCAATTCCAATCTCCCAATTCATCTCACCACCCCTTCCCCCTTGGTGTCCATATGTTTGATTTCTACATCTATGTCTCTGTTTCTGCTTTGCAAATAATATCATTGATACTATTTTTCTAGATTCCATATATATGCATTAATATATGGTATTTGTCTTTCTCTTTCTGACTTACTTCACTCTGTATAGCACAAGGAACTCTACTCAATGCTCTGTAGTGACCTAAATGGGAAGGGAATTTTTTAAAAATGGGATATTTATATACATATAGTTGGTTCATTTTGCTGTACAGTAGAAAGTAACACAACACTGTAAAGTAACTATACTCCAATCAAAATTAATTTTAAAAAACTTATATAGACTGAAGTTGGACAGAGAACCTGGGCAGAGGCAAGAGCCTTTTGCATATTGTCAGGATGTAACTAAACCCATATGACAGTGATTTATGATTTCTGTGTATCAGGGACACTGGCTCAGCCTCTACCCTTTTGTATGACCCTCAGGTTTGGGGGTGGCTGAACCTGGAACTTATTTTAATGACATTTCCCTGGATTCAAACAAGCTTCTTTTTTCTCTGGTGCTTTATGACAGTCTCATCCTGATTACCTTTAATGGGGTAAACTACAATTCCCTGGGTTTCCTAAGTAGTGCTAGTGGTAAAGAACCTGCCTGCCAATGCAGGGGATTTAAGAGACACAGGTTCTATCCCTGGTTGAGAATACAACATGGAAACCCACTCCAGTACTCTTGCCTGGAGAATCCCATGGACAGAATGCTATAGGACAGAATCCCATGAACCTGGCGGGCTATAGTCCATGGGGTCATAAAGACTGAAGCAACTTAGCACGCAGCAGTTCCCTAGAGTAAGATCTGAGCACACCTTCTGTGTTCTCTTCATTTTCCAGTCTCTTCACATCTCTGAATATAGGATTTCCCTGAGAAAACAAGAGGGACCCTCTAATCCTACATCACTCAAATTATCTCTTCTACCCTCACCTTTCCTCAGTTATTTGCATAAAATATTCAGCTAAGCTAGAACAAGGTACACACATAGCCCCTTGATGAGGCTTTGAACTAAGATAGATAATCTTCAGTTCAGTTCAGTCACTCAGTCTTGTCTGACCCTTTGCGACCCCATGAATAGCAGCATGCCAGGCCTCCCTGTCCATCATCAACTCCCGGAGTTCACTCAGACTCACATCCATCGAGTCAGTGATGCCATCCAGCCATCTCATCCTCTGTTGTCCCCTTTGCCTCCTGCCCCCAATCCCTCCTAGCATCAGAGTCTTTTCCAATGAGTCAACTCTTCGCATGAGATGGCTATATTACTGGAGTTTCAGCTTCAGCACCATTTCTTACAAAGAAATCCCAGGGCTGATCACTTTCAGAATGGACTGGTTGGATCTCCTTGCAGTCCAAGGGACTCTCAAGAGTCTTCTCCAACACCACAGTTCAAAAGCATCAATTCTTCAGCATTCAGCTTTCTTCACAGTCCAGCTCTCACATCCATACATGACCACAGGAAAAACCACAGCCTTGACTAGACGGGCCTTAGTCGGCAAAGTAAATGTCTCTGCTTTTGAATATGCTATCTAGGTTGGTCATAACTTTTCCTCCAAGGAGTAAGCATCTTTTAATTTCATGGCTGCAGTCACCATCTGCAGTGATTTTGGAGCCCCAAAAAATAAAGTCTGACACTGTTTCCACTGTTTCCCCATCTATTTCGCATGAAGTGATGGGACTGGATGCCATGATCTTCATTTTCTGAATGTTGAGCTTTAAGCCAACTTTTTCACTCTCCACTTTCACTCTCATTAAGAGGGTTTTAGTTCCTCTTCACTCTCCTCTTTCACTTTATGGTGTTACCTGCATATCTGAGGCTATTGATATTTCTCCCGGCAATCTTGATTCCAGCTTGTGCTTCTTCCAGCCCAGCGTTTCTCATGATGTACTCCGCATAGAAGTTAAATAAGCAGGGTGACAATATACAGCCTTGACATACTCCTTTTCCTATTTGGAACCAGTCTGTTCTTCCATGTCCAGTTCTAACTGCTGCTTCCTGACCTGCATATAGGTTTCTCAAGAGGCAGGTCAGGTGGTCTGGTATTCCCGTCTCTTTCAGAATTTTCCACAGTTTATTGTGATCCACACAGTCAAAGGCTTTGGCATAGTCAATAAAGAAGAAATAGATGTTTTTCTGGAACTCTCTTGCTTTTTTGATGATCCAGCGGATGTTGGCAATTTGATCTCTGGTTCCTCTGCCTTTTCTAAAACCAGCTTGAACATCTGGAAGTTCACAGTTCACATACTACTGAAGCCTGGCTTGGAGAATTTTGAGCCTTACTTTACTAGCATGTGAGATGAGTACAATTGTGCGGTAGTTTGAGCATTCTTTGGCATTGCCTTTCTTTGGGATTGGAATGAAAACTGACCTTTTCCAGGCCTGTGGCCACTGCTGAGTTTTCCAAATGTGCTGGCACATTGAGTGCAGCACTTTCACAGCATCATCTTTCAGGATTTGAAACAGCTCAACTGCAATTCCATCACTCCACTAGCTTTGTTCGTAGTGATGGTTTCTAAGGCCCACCTGACTTCACATTCCAGGATGTCTGGCTCTAGGTGAGTGATCACACCATCGTGATTATCTGGGTCATAAAGATCTTTTTTGTACAGTTCTTCTGTGTATTCTTGCCACCTCTTCTTAATATCTTCTGCTTCTGTTAGGTCCATACCATTTCTGTCCTATATAGAGCCCATTCTTTGCATGAAATGTTCCCTTGGTATCTCTAATTTTCTTGAAGCTATCTCCAGTCTTTCCTATTCTGTTGTTTTCCTCTATTTCTTTGCATTGATCACTGAGGAAGGCTTTCTTATCTCTTCTTGTTATTCTTTGGAACTCTGCATTCAGATGGTTGTATCTTTCCTTTTCTCCTTTGCTTTTCACTTCTCTTCTTTTCACAGCTATTTGTAAGGCCTCCCCAGACAGCCATTTTGCTTTTTTGCATTTCTTTTCCATGGGGATGGTCTTGATCCCTGTCTCCTGTACAGTGTCACGAACCTCATTCCATAGTTCATCAGGCACTCTATCTATCAGATCTAGGCCCTTAAATCTATTTCTCACTTCCACTGTATAACCATAACGGATTTGATTTAGGTCATACCTGAATGGTCTAGTAGTTTTCCCTACTTTCTTCAATTTAAGTCTGAATTTGACAATAAAGAGTTCATGATCTGAGCCACAGTCAGCTCCTGGTCTTGTTTTTGCTGACTGTATAGAGCTTCTCCCTCTTTGGCTGCAAAGAATATAATCAATCTGATTTCGGTGTTGACCATCTGGTGATGTCCCTGTGTAGAATTTTCTCTTGTGTTGTTGGAAGAGGGTGTTTGCTATGACCAGTGCATTTTCTTGGCAAAACTCTATTAGTCTTTGCCCTGCTTCATTCCATATTCCATGGCCAAATTTTCCTGTTACTCCAGGTGTTTCTTGACTTCCTACTTTTGCATTCCAGTCCCCTATAATGAAAAGGACATATTTTTTGGGTGTTAGTTCTAAAAGGTCTTATAGGTCTTCATAGAACCATTCAACTTCAGCTTCTTCAGTGTTACTGGTTGGGGCATAGACTTGAATTACTGTGATATTGAATGGTTTGCCTTGGAAACGAACAGAGATCATTCTGTCATTTTTGAGGTTGCATCCAAGCACTGCATTTCGGACTCTTTTGTTGACCATGATGGCTACTCCATTTCTTAGATAATCTTAGGAGTAGGCTTTTGGAGTAGGCTTGAGCAAGTATTGAAGATCATTAGAAAGTGGTCTTCTCTTTGGCTTTATCTGCTTATATCAGTAAAATATACAAGCAAATGAAATAAGGTCAGGGGTGTATTGGGTTCAGTCAGAAACCTCTGAAATTTAGAGTAGGTCAGTCTTCAACTGGGGGGTATGACACATGGCAAATATACAAAACATGAATTTAATTATAATAATAATCACTACTACTTTTAACCAGTCTCTGCAAGCATTATGCCACTTAATCTTTATAATAACGCTGCAAGTTAGCAATTATAACTATTCCATTTTATTAGATTAAAAAAGTGAGAATTGGCCGAGATCTCACAATTAATAAGTGGCAAAGCTGGAGATTAAACTCCAGTCTGACTGCAAAGCCCACTGTGTCAGTTACTGTGTTATCCTTCCAAAGCAATACAGTAGAAAGAACTCTCAGCCTGAGGTAGGGGATTTGCCTTCTAAACCAAGTCTCAACATTAATTTTGAGGGTGACATTGGGAAAAGTCATTTAATCTCTCTGAGCTTCGGCCTGATTTTCCTCACCTGTAAAATAATCAGGACGACCTTGATGATCCCCAAGGTACCTACCAGCACTTGTGTCTCTGATTCTAACTTGCAGTATCAAAACTTCCTATCCTCACATTTGCAAGGAGAGTTTTGATTTTCAAAGTACCGTCATCTGCTATTGTATTTGATCTGTACAACAACCACGAGGTGGGCAAGCATTGTTCTCTCTCTCGTGTTTTGTGTACAGATGAGCAAACAGGCTGGAAACGCATTGGGACCTCATCCATTGTTCACACGGCTGCTCCCCAGTCGACAGTTCTAATATATTAAGTATTTCTCCCCACTTCTTTAGCTCAGGCATTTTTTCTCCCCCCTGGGTCTTACCCCATTTCTTTCTCCCAGGAAGATTTTCAATACTAATTTCAATGTTAACTGTTAAGAAGCTTAAAGGAAAGTACAGAGGTCCCCATCTCCACCAGGGTACAGGGGCCGAGAGGCAGGAATAGGCCAGTTAGGGCCAGTTCCAAACTCCCAGGGATAGTGCCTCAGGCTTCCCTGGTGTCTCAGACAGTGAAGAATCCGCCTGCAGTGCAGGAGACCTGGGTTCAATCCTTGTGTCGGGAAGATTCCCTGGAGAAGGGAATGGCAAACCAGTCCAGTATTCTTAGCTGAAGAATCCCATGGACAGAGGAACCTGGTGGGCTACACCCCGTGGGGTCACAAATAGTTGGACATGACTGAAGCGACTACCATTAACCAGGACTCATGCTGACACCCATCCAGCCAGGAGGAGGAAGAGGAAACAGTGGACACTTCTATAGGGAGGGAAACGCAAGGACGTAGATGTCATTGTCCAGGGTGGCGTAGTAGCTGCATCTACAGCAGCAAGTGCAGGAAGCAGCCCACCCTTTCTGAGAAACTGTCTCCATCCTCCTCTGAGATGCTCCAACCGGGATCCTAGGAAGGAAGAGTAGGGAGACAGGATCGCGTAGGGCTTAAGGGTAAACTCTGGACTCAGACACTCTGTGTGCTGATGGGAGGACCCCTAACCTTGCCAAGCTTCAGTTTACCGTGTCCATAATGGAGCTAAACCTTCCTTCACAACATGTGATGAAAAAGAAATACATACATCTTATACAGTGTCTGGCACTAAATAAGTGCTCAAAAAATGGAGCCCTCAAAAATGAGTGAGCTCCTTTCTTCACCCTCTACACCCAATCAATCTTCACACAGAAATTCGACCTTCTCAATCCACTGAAGTCTGTTCACTTTCTCTCCACCCTGGCTGTTATTACTTAGTCCAGGTGCTCACCTCCTCTGATCTGGGCTCCTGGAATATTACTTTCTCATCCCCATGCCTCCATTCTTGTTGCCACATGATCCCAATCCATCCTTCACTCTACACGGCAGAGTGATTTTGCCAAATTATGTGAATTGACTAATGTGGCCACCTGCCTTCCATCCTCACTGCCTTTCTGCCAGAGACCTTCTGCAGTCCCCCAGGATCTGGCACGGCCTCCTCCTTAGTCTCATTCCCCCGTTGCTCTGCCCCTTCCCCACCGCGACCCCTACTGCAGCCCTCTGACGTTCCTCCACTGGCGGAGGAGTGGGGTGGGCAGTGGTGGGGAGATGAGCCATTATTACTCCCACACCTTTGATGCTTGTGATTGTCTGTGCCCTTAACAACCTTCCCTGCAACATGGCTTTCCCTAGGGAACCAATTCTTTAGGTTTCAGCTTCAGGTCCTCCCCCCTGGTAAGCCTGGGAAGGAAGCATTGTCAGCACAGGGCCCGGCCCACAGAAGGGGCCTGATAAGTATCTGTTGATTAAATGGCAAGAGTGACAGCATCTAATCTGATTCAACATTGACTCCTTAAATCCCGATGGACTGAAGACAAACGGGCTCCCAGTCTGGGCCAGGACTCAGCTTCTGGGTTATGTCAGGACCTAGAATGGTGAGCTATAAAATAATACAGGTTCTTCCTGGAAATTCCCATTGGGTCAAGAGCACATATGCAGTCAACAGCAAGTGATCAGCCCCCAGAGGCCCGGCAGGTATTAATACCTAAGACACACATTCTCCTGTTAATCTTTTCCCAACTTCTTCCTTCCCACAGGCTTCCCTTTCTCACCTAAATTCAGCCAGTGAGACACAAGACATCCCTTATGGAAAGAAGTTCTATCACATCCCTGGAAAAGAATTTTAATAGCTGATAAAGCTATTATCAGTGATAGCTTTAAAAACTTACATTTTCATGATTGCTGATTAGAACTGTCAATTTAGTATAAATCACTGGAGGAAGTGGAGTCTCTTAGAAGAAAAGAGAGACTAAGAAACTACTTCGGCAGTTTTAAGAGTTTTATGAAATGTATTGTTGATGATCCTGTTAATCTCTTTTTCAAATACATGCAGATAGACAGCTAACATTCTCTATAATAAACTAGAAAAGCACATGCAAATCCCTATTAATACACCAGTTTGGGGAACACATGTCAGGGGATATAAGCAGAGAACAAATGTTTGGCATCTAAAGTGAATTTTGTTTTCAACTTTGTATTTAATCCAAGGAACATTTGTTGGGTGCCTAATACATTAGAGATTGCTAAGGGATCAAAGTTTAAGATCCCACCCCTGCCTTTCAGTTGCTTGTGATCTAGTTGTGCAGGAGTGGAGGAAGATCACTCTAGAAACAGGTTGCACATGAGACAGAAGGAGTGCAGACAGGCAGGCATGGAGCCTGGACAAACACGCGTGGAGGGAGGAAGGAGGGCTTGTTCTCTGGCGCATCCCCAGCACAGAGCTGGGCACATCACAGCATTCACTAGAACTGCAGCAGGGATGAAAGAAGGATGGAAGGGCAGTCGGGTCCTAGTTCCAACCCTGTTGACTAGAAAATATGTGAGCAATCACCAAGTCAAGATACAGAACCATCTAAATTTCCATAAATGGATGAATGAATATAGAAAATGCATTATATACACATACTGGAATATTATTCAGCCTAAAAAGGAAATTTGGCCATATGGGACAATAGAGATAAACCTTGAAGATATTCCCTGGTGGCTCAGATGGTAAAGCATCTGCCTACAATGTGGGATACCTGGGTTCGATCCCTGGGTTGGGAAGATCCTCTGGAGAAGCAAACAGCAACCCACTCCAGTACTCTTGCCTGGAAAATCCCATGGACAGAGGAGCGTGGTAGGCTAAAGTCCATGGGGTTGCAAAGAGTCAGACACGACTGAGCAACTTCACTTTCACTTGAAGATATTGGGCTAAGTGAAATAAGCTAGTCACGTAAGGGTAAATGTTGCATAACCCCAATTATATGAGGAGTCTAAAATAACTCAGTACATAGAATCAAACAGCGCAGTAGTAGCTGCCAGAAACTGTAGAGGAGGGGAAGAGGGGAACTTGCTAATCAACAGGCACGGTTTCAGATAAGCAAGACTAGTCAGTTCTAGAGATCAGCTGTAGAACAGTGTGCCTATAGTTTACTGTGCTGTACGTTTGCAAATGTGTTAGGAAGATAAATCTCATACTGAGTATTCTTGTCATGACAAAAGAAATTAAAAAAAAAAAGAAATCTATTTGGTTGTTTTAAGAAAAGATTTGGGGAATTGTTTTGTGATCACAGTGAAACATATCATAGCATACAGAATTTAGTAATGAGAGAAAATCCTTTATCTAACCTAGGGCTTAAATAAATATAATAGCTAGCAAAGTGGCCAAAAAAATGTGCTGCATTGGAAGCTACTGCACCCGACTAAATGGGGTTGAGAAAATCTGGAGAATGTCATCTGAGATGGATTTTGAAGTTGGAAAGGGTATCTAGGGACATGCAGAGAGAAGTAAGAAGAAGATAAGAGGTAGGCACAAATGAGAGTGCTCAGAATAGATGGGGAAGATGAGCGTGACCAAGCAATGAATGACTAATAAAAATAATAGTGAGAAACACAGCACAGATTAGGCACTTCCTATGGGCCTGTCTCCATCCTGTATGATGTACGTGTATTCATTGTTCACAACATTCCTGCATTTGTTTCCTATTGCTGCCATAACCAAACTTAGCAGCTTAAAATAACACACATTTGTCATCTTACAGTTATGTAGGTCAAAAGTCCAGTACAAGTGTCACTGAGCTAAAATAAGGGTGGCAGCTGGCCTCTGTTCCTTTCAGAGGGCTCGAAGGTAAAATCCATTTCCTCACTCATTGAGGCTGTTGAAAATTTTTAATTTCTATGGTTGTAGGACTCAGGTCCTTCTTTCCTTGCTGACTTTCAGCTAAGGGCTCTTCCCAGCTTCCTCATTCCTTGGCTTATGGCCCTCTTTCCCTATCTTCAAAGCCAGAGAAGTTTCTTGTGTTTGTTAGGGCTTCCCTGGTGTGTCAGACGGTAAAGAATCTGCCTGCAATGCAGGAGGCCCAGAGTTGATTCCTGGGTGGGGAAGATCTCCTGGAGGAGGGAATGGCTACCCACTCCAGTATTCTTGCCTGGAGAATCCCATGGACAAAAGAGCCTGATGAGCTACAGTTCATGGGGTTGCAAAGAGTTGGACACCTTATACTCTTAAAAACTCTCCTAGCTATTCTTCTGTCTCATCTATTTGATCGGTTGTCTTCCTCTTTGAGGGACCAATGTGATTACACTGAGTCCACCTGGATGATCAGCCTGCTTTAAGGTTCCTTACCTAACTCTGGGGCTTCCCTTGTAGCTCAGTTGGTAAAAAATCTGCCTGCAATGCAGGAGACCTAGGTTCAATTCCTAGGTCAGAAAGATCCCCTGGAGAAGGAAATGGCGACCCACTCCAGTGATCTTGCCTAGAGAATCCCATAGACAGAGGAGACTGGCAGGCTATAGTCCATGGGGTCGCAAGAGTCGGACATGACTTAGCAACTAAACCTTCACCTCCACCTCCAACTTTAACTCTATTGGAAGTCTATTTTGCCATCTAATGCAACGCATTCACAGGACCTAGGGACTGGGATACAGAGTGTTGGGCAGCTGATTTTCTGCTTACTGCATCCCACCTGGCAGGTGAGGAACTGAGGCTCCGTGTGGTTAGGTAACTTGCCCAAGGTCATCACTTAGTTCTTGACAGAATGGCTTTTGATCCCAAGCAGGCTGACACTGAAGCCTTTCCTCTTAACTGCAGGCTTCCATCGGAGAACATAAAGGGAAAGTAGAGGACCCAGTGAGAATAGGGTACTGGGGTGGGAACTTACTGTAGCCACCCTCAAAAGGCAGACACAAGAGGTAGCTTGCTTAAAGGAACACTGCACGGCGATTTCTAGTCACTTCAATTTTCTCTTGCTGGGTAACAAATTACCACCAACTTAGTAGTCCCTGGTGGCTCAGACAGTAAAGCGTCGGTCTACCATGCAGGAGACCTGGGTTCAATCCCTGGGTTGGGCAGATCCGCTGGAGAAGGAAATGGCAATCCACTCCAGTATTATTGCCTGGAAAATTCCATGGACAGAGGAACTTGGTAGGCTACAGTCCATGGGGTCGCAAAGAGTCGGACACGACTGAGCGACTTCACTTTCACTAGTAGTTTAATATAATATCCATATATTACTGTACAGTTCAGTATAAATTTGTGATCAGTCTTTTGTAATATTTTTAAAGAAACACAGTTTTATTATTTTAACTTTAGGCAATAATTTGCTCTATGAAAACCACTTTGCAGAGCACAGGTCTGAGGAAACATGATTTTATGACTATGTAAGAATTATGGATATCTGAGATGCATATTTCTCAAAAATGAGTGCTCCTAAGATTTTTGAAATCAGTTTATGACCTCATAGAATTCCCCATGCAAATTCACTAACAAATATTGAGGCTGTTCTGAGTTCTAGATAATTATGAAGAAGTCAAAGCCCTTAAATTATTTAATAATTTAGCATGGTGCTAACAGTGCAAAAGAGCAGAATGAAGAATGGTACTGGCAAGAAAAATCTAACAGTTCAAAGAAATGAGAAGTGAGGAGAGAAAGCAGCCGCCAGGCAGACTTCTTGGAGGAGGTGACAATAATAGCTGGACTGTTAATCATCACACACAGAGTCCATGTCCTGGCTTCAGATGCTCTGTTCGATCTAGTCCTTTCCTTACTCTCCACACTCATCCTCTGCTGCCAGTTACCTTGAACACATGAAGCCCTTTCCTGTCTCTGAACCTTTGCTCTTCCCATCTCCTCTGTCTAGAAAGCTGTTCCTTCAGATTCTTCACCCAACTGGATCATTCCCAATCCTCAGCTCTCAACTTAAATGTCACCTGCCCAGAGAGACTATCCCTCAGCTCCCTACTACATCAGTCCCTTCTGTCCCTCTTCGTGAGCCCCCGCCACCCACCAAATTACTGGAAAGAATAACAACAGTATTCAGTGCTGACATGAGGGGGTATTGCTATTATCTCCATTTTACAGATGAGTGAGCTGCATCTAAGTCACCATCCCAAGGTCACACAGTGAGAGAGGAAGCTGGGATTTGAGTCCAGGTTGAATGATGCCACAGTCCTTAATTTAACTGTTACATTCTAGGTTTTTCTACATATTATAAATCCTATAGGTATCCAATTCCAAAGAAAGGCAATGCAAAAGAATGCTCAAACTACCGCACAATTGCACTCATCTCACACGCTAGTTAAGTAATGCTCAAAATTCTCCAAGCCAGGCTTCAGCAGTACGTGAACCGTGAATTTCCTGATGTTCAAGCTGGTTTTAGAAAAGGCAGAGGAACCAGAGATCAAATTGCCAACATCCGCTGGATCATCAAAAAAGCAAGAGAGTTCCAGAAAAACATCTATTTCTGCTTTATTGACTATGCCAAAGCCTTTGACTGTGTGGATCACAATCAACTGTGGAAACTTCTGAAAGAGAAGGGAATATCAGACCACCTGACCTGCCTCTTGAGGAATCTGTATGCAGGTCAGGAAGCAACAGTTAGAACTGGACATGGAACAACAGACTGGTTCCAAATAGGAAAAGGAGTACGTCAAGGCTGTATATTGTCACCCTGCTTATTTAACTTCTATGCAGAGTACATCATGAGAAACGTTGGACTGGAAGAAACACAAGCTGGAATCAAGATTGCCGGAAGAAATATCAATAACCTCAGATATGCAGATGACACCACCCTTATGGCAGAAAGTGAAGAGGAGCTAAAAAGCCTCTTGATGAAAGTGAAAGAGGAGAGCGAAAAAGTTGGCTTAAAGCTCGACATTCAGAAAACGAAGATCATGGCATCTGGTCCCATCACTTCATGGGAAATAGATGGGGAAACAGTGGAAACAGTGTCAGACTTTATTTTTTGGGGCTCCAAAATCACTGCAGATGGTGATTGAGGGCCATGAAATTAAAAGACGCTTATTCCTTGGAAGAAAAGTTATGACCAACCTAGATAGCATATTCAAAAGCAGAGACATTACTTTGCCGACTAAAGTCCATCTAGTCAAGGCTATGGTTTTTCCAGTGGTCACGTATGGATGTGAGAGTTGGACTGTGAAGAAGGCTGAGTGCCGAAGAATTGATGCTTTTGAACTGTGGTGTTCGAGAAGACTCTTGAGAGTCCCTTGGACTGCAAGGAGATCCAACCAGTCCATTTTGAAGGAGATCAACCCTGGGATTTCTTTGGAAGGAATGATGCTAAAGCTGAAGCTCCAGTACTTTGGCCACCTCATGTGAAGTGTTGACTCATTGGAAAAGACTCTGATGCTGGGAGGGATTGGGGGCAGGAGGAGAAGGGGACGACCGAGGATGAGCTGCCTGGATGGCATCACTGACTTGATGGACGTGAGTCTGAGTGAACTTCGGGAGATGGTGATGGACAGAGAGGCCTGGCATGCTGCGATTCATGGGGTCGCAAAGAGTCGGACACAACTGAGCGACTGAACTGAATAGGTATTCATTTAGAAAGTCAAAAAAATAGAAGAAAGAAGGTAAGGGGAAAAAAAGAGCCCATAATCTAGCCTCCCAGCTGACTCAGTAATTTCTTAGATTACATACTCCTGACTACTTATCTGCCAAAGTTGACTTTCCAATTGGCCATACAGCAGAGTGTTTTATAATCTGCTTTTTTTCACTTAACAGCAACTGAAAATCTCCTGCCAGGGCATCTTTCATTTAAGAACAGTAGTATTTGTTTGAACCAGGTACCTCCCCAGGTCCAGGTGGCCAGTGAAGCACATTATAGCTCATCCTCACAACAACACTTTTAGGTTGGTTCAGTTATTATCCCCATTTCACAGATAGATGAAACTGAGGCTCAGGAATATGCAATAACTTGCCTTAAATCACCACTAATAAATGGCAGGGATGGAATAGGAGGTCTGTACAGCTTCTGAATTCCTATGCTGTAACTGTCTGGAATGTCTAAGAACCGAGTGTTCCCTTGATGAAATGATGGGGAGAGTTGTGGGTGAGGAAAGAAGGCTGTTCCCAGCCTCCAGGGCTGCCCTGCCAGCTTGGTTGGGGATACGTGGGCGAGAAGGTCTGAGTCTGCAGGAACTGGGTAGGGTGAAAAAATGCCTGACAAATGGAGGATTTTCAATTGGTTATTTTAAGTAAAGCAGCTTCTTATAATACATGCCTTGTGCGGGAGCAAAACAAACATTAATTAAAAGAGACGCTCGCACTGTTATTTTCTCTCCCATTTGCTAATGGGTTGGGGTCTATTTTTAAAAAGCCCCACAACATCCCACATTTAAATCTGCTGCCTACTCTAAGGACTGTGAATGACAGATATGCTGGGCCACAGATGACAATTCAGACCCTCACCTGACCCACCAAAGCAGAGACCCAATCTCCCTGCACCCATTCACTTGTAAAATCAGCTGGTGGATCAGCAAAGGGTAGGGGCTCTCAGGAGGGTACAGGAAAAACATATGTTTGAGTATTATGGGCTGTCCAGAAGGCAGCCAGCTATAAAGAGAGAGCGGTTTTTTCTAAGAACTTACCCCACAAAGTGTATGTTGGAGGAAGTTCCATTTCTAACACAAGTGTGATGCCCCCATTCCTTTGTGTCTAGGAACTATGGATAAGGGGTACTGGGGACCTGAGAAGGGCAACCTTGAGAGAGGTGGCAGCCCTGGTTCAAGCTGGACCCACTTTCAGCACAGTGAGCTCATACCATTGGAATTCAGTGGACCCAGGTTCACACATAAGCTCCATCACTTGCTTTGTGGGCTTAATAATTTCATCTCTCTGAGCCTCAGTTTCCTCATTTATCAAAACGGGGGTGGGATATGCTTGTGCGGCCTGAAGAGAGTGATGGGCATTAGAAGAATGAATGTCAAGTATTCTATACACTAACCAGCTCACAGTAGGTGCTCAGAGCAGTGGCTGCTGCTGCTGGGCGATTAACATGCTTTGGGCATGTTCTTGTCCCATGTCCCCGCCATGGTGCAAGCTGTTCCTGCTCCAGAAAAATACCTTTCTTTCTGTTTCAGAACACCCAAAGCCTGCCTGCCCTGTGTATCCCCAGTAAATGGCCCCCCTTTCTGGCCACCTCTTCAGATTTTCCCAGTTGGGCATGGCTCTGCGCACCTCTGTACTTTCACAGCACTTAATCAGTGAAAGTAGGATCGTGTTGTTCCCCACCCCATGCTGTTCTCCCCAGGCCAGGTATCACAACTGCTTCGTGTGTGTCATTCATTCCATTAAATTGATTTTCTTAAGAAGAAACTTCTGAAGTATTCCTCATCAGGCTTGGTATGCAGTCAGTGCTCAGTAAACATCGTGCCATCCTTCATTTATTCAGCATGTGTTCAATGAGCACCTATGTGCTAGGCACCCTGCAGGGTTCCAGGGATACAGCAGTGAATGACAAAGCCCCCTGCCCTCGCTGAACTTCCATTTTAGTGGCAGGAGACAGATAATAATGAATAAACAAGTCAATAAATACATGGTTATTTAAAGAACACATTAGACTTTAATAAATGCTATGAAGAAAAGAAAACAAAGTAAGATGAGAGAGCTGGATGGCAGAGAGAGTACTTGGAGGGGCGTATGTGAGGAGCTGTTGTCTGAGCAGAAACCTGGGCACTGGGACACTTTCAGGGAAGTGAGTCCCAGGTGGGGGAACAACAGCATATGTCTTAATGTGGGAAAGACTTTGGTGTGTTCTAGGAACTAGAACAAAGCCAATGAGGCTGGGGCAGAGCCATGGCAGGAAAGATGGCACCAGATGAGACTAGAGGAGGGCCAGATGAAGTTGACCTGATCAAGGCATTTGGATTTTATTTTCTAAGTGTGACAGATTTTAAGTGGGGTGGGGAACAACATGATCCTATTCACAGCTTTAAAAGGTCCTTCTGGCTATTGTGTGGATGTAGGTTGTTCAAGAACAAGAGAAGAAGCAAGGAAATGTGGTGCTAGTGTATATTGAATAGTATCTTGAATGTTACCAGGGACTGTGGAGGGTGACTGGATTTGATGGACTGGAGGTGAGGGAAAGAGACAAGTCAGAACTGTCCACCTGGTGTTCGGTTGAAATAGTAGGGGGCACAATGGTGTCATTTCCTGAGATTAGAAAGACGGAGAAGAATAAGTACTTCATGTTCAGAAGGACAGGAGATTGATACTTAGGAGCTGTTAGCATCTACATATGAAAGTTATGGGCTTGTAGGAGATCATCTGTGGTAAGATGGTAGACAGGGATGAGAAGAGGGCTGAAGCCTGACCTCTGGACTCAACAGGAATTTAAGATTAAGCAAGAAAGGAAGAGCCAGCAAAGGGACTAAGCAGGACCAACCTTCAAAGTACACAGAGACTAAGGAGAGCATGGGGCCTAGAAGCCAAACAGAATGTTTTCAGAAGAAATCACCACCACCAGCACCACCACCATCATCATCATATCATCATCACCACCACCTCCATCACCATCGTATCATCACCACCACCACCTCCATCACCATCGTATCATCATCACCACCACCTCCATCACCATCGTATCATCATCACCACCACCTCCATCACCATCGTATCACCACCACCACCACCGTCACCATCATATCATCACCACCACCACCACCTCCATCACCATCGTATCATCACCACCACCACCTCCATCACCATCATATCATCACCACCACCACCACCTCCATCACCATCGTATCACCACCACCACCACCGTCACCATCATATCATCACCACCACCACCACCTCCATCACCATCGTATCATCACCACCACCACCTCCATCACCATGTCGTCATCATCACCACCACCACCTCCATCACCATTGCATCATCACCACCACCACCACCATCACCATCATATCATCACCACCACCACCTCCATCACCATCGTATCATCACCACCACCACCTCCATCACCATGTCGTCATCATCAACGCATCAAGTGAACATCTTGAGTCCTGCTGAATCTGTGCTAGATGCAAAACTTGACTTGCTCGTCAAATTCTCACAATTCACGAGATGAAATTCAGGATCTCCATTTTCAGTTATAGAGACTGAAACTTAGAGAGTGAACCAAATAATCAGTAAATATTTAAAAATGAACAAATTGATCTACATGCATTCTTTTGTGAACTATGGCCACACTGCACTCCTGAAGCTTATCTCAATGGAAAATAATAGGAACATAAGACCATCCCTCTTCAAAACACAGCTCAGCAAATTCTACTGGAAGAGCACCAGGCTCTTGTTGGAGCTTGTTGTCCAACCCCCCGTTTCCCACCCTGGGACTCAGCACACGAGCCCCGACCTGCCCCCTCCTCCGGGGCTGGAACACAGTGACCAGCAGCTGGGCAATTAACATGACTCACTTCCACTCTACCAGGGAAGTGCCGAGTGATTTGCAGCTGGTGAAAATGGGATGCTTTGCCACTCAGGCATAGCATCTTGGATGAAGGGGACTCATCAGTGGAATTGTTGTAGTTGGCCAGTTATTTACCCCAGTCTGGGAACCTCAAGGCCCGATACCAAGTGAGCCTTTCTCTGAACATAGCTCAGCTGAATAATTAGTCAACATGGACCTTTATCTCTCAGTAATTTAGAGGAGGGCCATCCAAGTCCTTGCCTTCATGTTCCTGTTTTCATTACTTTCTAAAAATAGCCATTTGAAGCAGATGACCAAGGGAAAGAGCTTGAGTTCAGTGACCTCTTGAGCTCAGCTGAATGAAGGCACACAGGAGGTGTCCCTTCTGTCTCCCTCCTCTTAGACAAAGCTTTTGAAATAAAGAAGAATGTCCATATCTAACTCCTTGTGACAGATGTCCTGGGCAGGGGAGAGATTGATGAGATCAGAAGCTGATTCCTATTTAACGCCATTCCACTCCCTACACTGGCCCCATATATCTGCTTTCCTAAAGGCCCCTGGCCACAGCACCTGCTGCCCCATCTGCAACCAGGACATTGCTCCAAACACCATCTGCACACCTCCATTCTGAAACACTCTCTCCATTCCAGGCCCTGAGCTCCAGGCTTCACTGGTAACTTTTTCTTTCTCATTACTAAGAAAACCTTTAAGATGAGTACTAGCACTCCATTTTATGAAGACACAAGCACAAAGAGATCTATGACTTGCCCAATATTATACACCCAGTAAGTTAACAAGGCAGGACCATCCTGTCTTGTCTGGCCCCTGAGCCTATTTATTCTCTTAAACAACGCCTTCACCTTTCTCTGTGAGGATAGCACAAAAGTAACTGGCAAATGGATCACTGTAATACTTTATCTAGGTGTTTGTGAGTGGAACTAATAACTACATGCATGCTCAGTCACTTAGTCAGGTTCAACACTTTGTGACTCCATGGACTGTAGCCTGCCAGGCTCCAGCGCCTGCCAGGAGGTTGCCATTTCCTACTCCAGGGGAACTTCAGACCCAGGGATCGAAACCTAAGCCTCTCATGTGGCAGGCAAATTCTTTACCACTGAGCCACCTGGGAAGCCTAATAACTGGATAGATGATTTTAAAAAAAATGTCAAAATAGTGTATTCACGTCAATCAAAGATCTCTGCAATTCAGAGTAAGACTGAGGGCAGAAGTCACTGAACTACAGGCCACAGGCTATCTCCAGCCCGCTGTTTTTGTGATGCAAGTTGTAACGGAATCCAGCCATGTGCACGTGTGTGCATATTTTCTGTGGCTGTTTTCACACTACACCAGCATGGATGAGGAGTACAGCAGAGACTATAAGGCCTTCAAAGCCTGAAATATTTACTACCTGGCCTTTTGTAGAAAAAAAAAAAAATTGCCCACTACCTCATCTAGAAAGACAAATCCAAGCTGTGAGATTAGAAATACACATTTAAAGGCCTGCAGTGAATCCAAATCCATGACCAAGAAGGAAATGCTAACTATCAGAACCCAAAGATGGTCTAGCCAGATCCTTACTGTCTTTCATTAGCACCAAGTTATGTGTTTAATGGCATGCTTAGTGTTTCATTGACCAAAGGAAAAAAATGTCATTTTCCAGAGGAGACCAGCATCTAGCGGGCAGCATCTGGCTCCCCAGGCCATGTCAGAATGCATTTACCCGATGGGCAAGGACTGGCAATTGAGCATTTCTCTCTCTCACTGCCTCTGCCCCTATGCATCATCAAATCCTTATACATCTTCACCTCTCCAGTCAGCCTGCTTCTCCCACTATCTCTGGGCTCTGTTTTAGTTCAACCCATCATCATCAATGTTAAAGAGTAAATATCTTAAATAATCATAGTGACATCTTAAATCCTTACCCTAGCATGGTTAGAATTTTAAGCGCAGAATGATCGTGGTATAACAGAGATGCAGAAAGGGCTACCCAGTGCTCTGATGGCAAAGGCAGGGAAGTTCACAGAGAAGGTGATACCCCACTCAGCTCCTTCTTATCTCTAGCCCCTTCCCTTCTCCCACCTTGGCAGTCTCCAACTCATACTTCAAAACCCAGGACAAGATTCTCCTCTACTGGTAACTTTTCCCAACCTCTGCTTAGCAAGCGCTTCTGCATTCCCTTAGTATTGCTTTCTTACTTGTCACATGATCAAGATAAAGCTATAATTACTATTTATGATATTTATACAACACAGTGATGATGGCTTTACTGAGTGATCGCTATGCTCCCGACTCTGTGCTCCAAACACAACACTCCACAGAGAATCAAGGTTATCTGACCCCAAAGCCTATGTTTGCCCACCACTATCTCATTTTCTTCCTGGAAGGAAGAGACTGTGGTGTATTCCCTCTTATCTCCCCCGGCCCCTGTGCCCAACAGTACCTATCGTATAAGCAATGCTTGTAAAATGAGTGAATAATCAGTATGATACATGCAGTTCAAAAAGTTCCCGTCTCTTGGTGATCCAAACCCAAACCTAGGTACTCCTGTGAAGAGACTTGACAAATGTAATTACAGTCCCAAGCCAGTTGACTGTAAGGTTATCCAGATGGCCATCACCCCATCTGATAAGCCCTTTAAAAGCAGAGCGTTTTCTCCAGAGCTAGAAGTCAGAAAAATTTGAAGAATTAAGGGATTTGCCACACTCTCACTTGCTTGAAGGTGGAGGGGGCAGATGATGAGGGATGCTGGCAGCTTCCAGGAGCTGAGACCAGCTCCTGGTGGATAGCCAGCAAGGAAATGACGGCCTCATTCCCACAACCACGAGGAGATGAATTCTGCAAACAGCCAGTAAGCATGAAAGAAGACCCCCAACCTCCAAATGAGAATCACAGCCCCAGCCAATATGTTGATTTCAGCCGGACAAGACACTGAGTAGAGTCTAGACACCCTCACTCAGACTTCTGACCTAAAGAACTAGGAAATCATCAGTGAGTTACTAAACTCGTAGTGACTTGTTATTCAACAAAAACAACAACAAAAAGTGCAAACAGATTTCTAATTCTGTGGAGAGGATGGTGGCCAAACTGCTTTGTGTGGATTCCAAAGGTTCTGGGGAACATTACAGGAGGTGAACATTCCTGAGCATATATCCAGACAAAAATTTAATCCAAAAGATTCATGCACCCCTATGCTCATAGCAGGACCATTCACAACAGCCAAGACAGGGAAACAACCTCAATGTCCATCTTCTTTATCCATAAAGACAAAGAAGATGGTACACATATGCAATGGAATACTACTCAGCCATAAAAAGAATGAAATAATGCCATTTGCAGCAACATGGATGGACCTAGAGATTGTCAATAATGAGTGAAGTAACCCAGGCAGAGGAAGATAAATATCATATGATATCACTTATATGTAGTATCTAAAATTGGACACGAATCTATATGAAACAGAAAAAGACTCAAGGACATAGAGAACAGGAATGTGGCTGCCAAGAGGGAAGGGGATGGGGAAGGGATGGAGTGGGAAATTGGGGTTAGCAGATGTAAACTATTATACATAGGATGGATAAACAAGGTCCTACTGAATAGTATAGAGAACTATATTCAGTATCCTATGATAAACAAAAGGGATGAATAGGGGCATAATTGAATCACTTTGTTGTATAGCAGAAATTAACACAATGTTGTAAATCATCTATACTTCAATCAATCAAAATAGTCCCAAAGTAAAAAAAAAAAAAGAGGTGAGTGTTGGCCATGATCCAGCATCATAGAGTCATCGTGGGTGAGGAAGTCCATGTCCTTCTACAGACAGATCAGAAGTTGGTGAAGTAGGGAGAACTCTGCAGTGGCTGGAGTAGACAGGAAATACAACATCCTGGGTCCTAGTCCCAGCTCTGCCTCACTGCGTGACCCTGGACAAGTCCCTTTACGTCCCTGACCTGTGATTCTTTGATCTCTCAGATAGGGGCATTCATTCCTTCCTGTCTGCTTCACAGGGCTATGAATCAAGTTCAAGTAAGATAGAAGTCCAACAAGCCACATAAATCGTGGCCAGTGCTGGGGGAACATAGTGTTTCCTCGATTACCTAGAAGTTTGGCGAAGAGCTATGCCATATTATAAGACTAATAAAATTCAGGTGAAGAGCTATGCCAAGTTACAAGACTAATAAAATTCAGGTGATTGGGCAGAACTTCAAGGGGTTCAGATTACAGTTGTTCCATCCCTACTAAGGAAAGTGGTTCTTTGCCCTGTGACTCCCTGGGGGAAACATGATCATCATCAAAATAATGTCTTCTGTTTCAACAGCACTTTTCAGAGTACTTTCCCCTCCACCATTTGAATTGCAATAGCTTGTATCCATTAAAGGAAAAAAAAAATGGACTAAGAATCTTTCTAGTTCTGAAAGTTTTGGTTTCCCACCACGAGATAGGGGTTAGTCTCACCCACTGAACAGGAAGGAGACTTAGGCCCAGCCAGGTAGGCAGCTTGCCAAGGATACCGGGCTGGTCAGTGGAGCAGCAAAGACTCTCACTGCCAGTCCTAGCTTCTAATATTAAATTACTCCAGCTCCCTGCCTCTGGGATGGAGCTGGGAACATACGGATTTCTCACGTGGAGGCTCAGCTTTGCCTGTGCCAACTCTGAGCTGAAAGGGGGTTCACTCACACTCAAGTTCCATATTATAGCCTGAATATAAACAAAGCACTGGAATCATGTCTCATTTTGAAGAGCCCTCAGCTATTTCATGATGACAGTTACTCTCCTGGCTGTGGAGCAGAAGAATTTTTCTTTGCTATCTTCATCAAGTAGGGGGATGTGGGGAATCCTCTATAGGGTATGCTTCTCTCAACACCCAGCTGATAAATATTCATTAAAGAACAGGGAAAAGGGACCCACAGACCAGGACCTTTCTTGGAAAGACTTTGAGCTTCACCAGATGAGCCCCACGTGGGGGGACCTTAACTGGGTCTCTCAGTTCACATAATGTGGCCATCCTGAACACACAGTTTGGGGCCAGACATGGTGAAACATAAGCAGGTTAGAATTATCCTGACCCTGAAAGTTATTCCTGAGCTCTAGAATCTAACATGAAGGGAGCCATCCAGTTCTAAAAGAGGTGGCATCCGTGCCATTCACTTGTTATTGAGGCTGAGTGTGTACTGAGTGCTAGAGATTCCACACAGCACAAAAGAGCTATAAGTTCCTTTACTCTCACAGAGAACGTGCTCGAGGGGGTACAACTGACAGTCACTCACACAAATAGATGTCAGACATCAACTGTGATGTGAGTTGCGCGGGGATCTGAAAGTCATAAGCTCGAATGCTGAACGAGTGAGGACTAGGCTGAGGTCTGAAGGATGAATAGGGTTGATGCATTGATCATGGGAAAGAGCAGCATGTACTAAGGGTGAGAGGCTTTTGAGTATGAAGGATCAAACAAATTTCCGTGTGACTGGAGTTACAGAATCCATGTTGTAACGGCAATGGTGAGATAACCAAGGGCCAGACCACACAGGGCCACTGAGGAGTTGAATTTTATTCCAAGTGTAAGAAGAGAGCTTTGATGGGTTTTAAGCAACAAAGAAACAGGATGTAATCAATGTTTTCCAAAAGATCATGCAGGCTGTCTTGTGCAAAGCTGATTAGGCAGAGGAATGGGAAGATGGGGGCTGGGGAGTTGAATGGAAACAAGAAATCCAGTTAAGTGCCCTTGTGATCATCCAGAATTGGAAAAGAAGCATCTTCTCACAACCCTGCACACCTATAACAGCGCTAGTGG
Organism: Ovis canadensis; assembly: GCF_042477335.2. Lineage (NCBI taxonomy): Eukaryota > Metazoa > Chordata > Mammalia > Artiodactyla > Bovidae > Ovis > Ovis canadensis. Next base: position 77,860,142 of record NC_091249.1, read on the forward strand.
TAAAGAATCCGCCTCCCAGTGCAGGAGACATAAGAGATGCAGGTTCAATCCCTGGGTCAAGAAGATCCCTTGGAGGAGAACATGGCAACCCACTCCAGTTTCTTGCCTGGAGAAACCCATGGACAGAGGAGCTTGGCAGGCTACAGTCCATGGGGTTGCAAGAGTCAGACGCAACTGAAGCGACTTAACACACAGCAGAGTAGGCGAACAGAACACTGGACCAGTCATCAGAAGACTAGTATGATCTGGAGTACAACTGCATATGACTCCTCAGGCATTAGGAAAATGATTTGCCTCTGTGTGTCTCATCTTGCTTAACTGGCCAATAGAATCCATGCATCCTGGCCTACCTCCTAATGATTTCAAATCACACAATGTCAGAGCTAGGTGTGTAAGAGGAAGCAGTTGGTCTCTGCTCCCATGTGATGCTTGGCCCTTCCTCTATCTGGTTTATTTTGTGTCCCTAGCACTTAGTACCCTGGAGAACCATGGGTGGGCACCAAGTATATCTCTATAAATGATTTATCACTTGAACATCTTCAGAAATGGGGAAACTCTCTCTCACCCCCAGAATAGCCACCATTGCACTATACTCGCCATCAAAAACATCTTCCTCCTATTCAGACAGCATCTGTTTCCTGTAACTTCTGCCAAATGCGCCTGGATCAGGTCACGTGGCACAAGCCTCATGTCAGTCCTTCAGTGAACACACCTCTCCAAGCCTCTTCTTCCTGTACAGCCACCCCTCTCTCTGCAGCTGTTCTTCAAAGGACATGGCTTCGTTGCCCTCTCGCACTTTCACTCCTTTGAACAAGTCTCCTTTTATTTCCCTCTTCCTCTGAAGCATCTAGGACAGTGCCATCCATAGAACAAGCAATAAGTATTTATTGGTTTTCTAGGGGTGAACACTGCCTGCCTAGAGTGAAAAGGAATCTCCCAGGAACCAAAACAAAGTGGAGCAGACAGGAACATGGGAATAATACAGAGAGGGTTGACAAGGTCTCAACAATCAAGCCAGCCAGCAGGCCTGGGTGCTGCTCCTGGGTCAGTGTGACTTGGGACTCCTGAGTTTCTTTATCAGTAAAACTCGGTGGTTTGGACTAGTGATTACTCTCGTTGTTAAGCATGAGGTTCTAGTTAAGCATTGTCACCCCTGAGCTTGAGGCTGTCAGAGTACATGTTATAAAGGGATTAAGGGTACAGCGGCTTCAGGATGACACTTCCTTAACAAACTGAGCAGGATGGAAGGAGTAATGGAATAACTTTGTCACCATCTGATTGAGTCTGACTTGATGCCACGTCTGGCCACCACATAAAATCAGCCCATATAACATCAACATCACTGGTAATATCTTTGGGAAGCCCTGGACTTGAAATCTCCTAGCTAAATCCAAACAGTCACAGTAGAACTCCCGGCTGGTCATGTTTCTCTCCACAGCTTTGGGAATAAGAGAGGAGCATTAGCATTAAGTCACTTCAGTCGTGTCTGACTCTGTGCAACCCCATAGACGGCAGCCCACCAGGTTCCCCCATCTCTGGGACTCTCCAGGCAAGAACACTGGAGTGGGTTGCCATTTCCTTCTCCAATGCATGAAACTGAAAAGTGAAAGTGAAGTCGCTCAGTCGTGTCCGACCCTCAGCAACCCTGTGGACTGCAGCCCACCAGGCTCCTTTGTCCATGGGATTTTCCAGGCAAGAGCACTGGAGTGGGTTGCCATTGCCTTCTCTGAATAAGAGAGGAGAATAGGACAATAATCTCAAGGATGAATTTCTCATGTATGATTGTCATATTTGCCACTTTGATCCAGATTAGACTATCCTTTGTCTTTTACTTCAGTCCAGTTCTCTTTCACCATAGTAAGAGAACTGTGCCTGCACTCAACAAGTGACATTCCCCGAAGTGGCTGGACAGAATGCTGGTGGTGTCTTTTCTTTCTAAAATGGTCTCCCTTCCCTTTCTTCTAATCCATCATTTTGGTGGCCTTTGCCAGCCGGGAGGGCACTGGGTAGAAGGCAGTCGGAAAATACCTCTGGACATGATCAAAAGCGTGCACCATGCGTGTAAATGTACTGCCTTCATGTATGCATGTTCATACTTCTGGCATATATGTAACTGCACATAACAGGATGTTTATACGTGTTGGTGATTTCATGGGCAAGTGTTGGCGTATCTCTTTGTTGGCATGTGTCTCAATGTGTGTGCATGTGTGACAGCGAGTGTGAAGATGTGCCTGCAGAGCTGTCTCACCCCTGAATGGCAACCCCACAAGTCCTCATCCACGATAAGGAACGAAAATGCACAGGAGGCTCTGACATTTGGATTCTCACACTCTGCTGACAGAAGAGAAGGGTGCAATAGGGCTTGACAGCTCTGCTAATGAGCTGGGGCTAGCCCTCGGCCCCACCCACGTGTGTGCGTGCTAAGTCACTTCAGTCATGTCTGACATTTTTGCAACCCTGTGGACTGTAGCCCGCCAGGCTCCTCTGTCCAAAGGATTCTCCAGGCAAGAATAATGGAGTTGGTTACCATTCCCTCCTCCAGGGGATGTTCCCAACCCAGGGGTTAAACCCACGTCTCTTACGTCTCCTGCATTAGCAGGTGGGCTTTTTACCAGTGCCACCTGTCACACAGCCTTCTATAACTGACATCTGTGCTTCTGACATCTCTTCCCTTTGGCCTGCAGGTCCTTGTCCGGCCGCATCGTGGGCGGTGTCTGGTGGTTCTTCACCTTGATCATCATCTCCTCCTACACAGCCAACCTGGCCGCCTTCCTGACGGTGGAGAGGATGGTGTCTCCCATCGAGAGTGCCGAGGACCTAGCAAAGCAGACGGAAATCGCTTACGGGACCCTGGAAGCGGGATCTACGAAGGAGTTCTTCAGGGTAGGGACATCCCTTATCCAGGGGCACTTCCACAGAAGGGAACCAATATCGTCATTAAAATATCCCTTTCATAGAGCACCAGATTACAGGCAACTGCTTAAGTGAGTGTACGCCAGGGACTCTGAGCACATTTCTCAGCTTTATACAGATCCCCCAAACACCCTCCATTTCTATAGTCATGGACACTTCAAAGCTCTTCCACTGAATTAGACCCCCTCACATACCCTAGTCTGTATCAAGTGCTTTGAGGACTGCAGAGTGTATGATATACAATTCCCTCCCTGCTCCCACCGGCACCTTCAGTCTTGTTAGTAACTGATTAGGAACAGTTTTTTGTGTTTTTTTTTTTTTTAATCTCTGAAAAATCTAGCTTGTCGTCCCCATGGCAGCCGAGAGCTCCTTGGCAGCCCCAACCCAGAGTCACTCAGTCCTCCATCGACAGTTAATTAAGATGTGTGAAGGGCCGTGGGAGCTGCAGATGATAGAGAGATCCAAGAACAAACACCCCAAGCCTGCTTTCCCATCCTCCCTGCCACGCTGTCTTCGTGTTCCTGAAGATGAGATTTTCCTGATAGTTCAAACCCAGAGACTGTGAGTGCAGCCTTGGTGCCGGGGGCACTGGGGTGAGGCAGAGGGGACATATTAATTTTCCGCATACTGTTGCCCAGAGCAGTCTGCAGCTCAGCCTGTCTGCAGCCCCGCTCCCTGCTGTGACCATCCTGTCAGGTCAAATTGCATCTTGCAAATTGCCCTGCTGTGTGTTTTGTTGGTTCTGGGCCTGGAAGATGATCTGAAAATCTGGGCACAGCTGATTTTGTCTATTTCTCAGTTTCCTATAAGAGAATATTGAATATACTGCAGATCCCATGATTGGTCAGGGGTATTTCTTTTCCTAATTTGAGATCCTCCCTCCCTTTTCTCCTTTCTTTTTCCCCCTCCCCAGGACATTGTTGCTTGAATGATGAATCTTCATGTAAAGAATCAAATATTTCAAGTTAGCAAGGAACTGAACAGTGACCATACCTGAACTCCTCATGGAACAAATGGGGAAAGTTAGCAGTAGATAGAAGCCTGGAACCCAGGGCTCTTCACCCTCAGGCCAGTGTGCACACTGGTGCCCACTTATGAAACAAATCACCTAGTTTACTTGATTAAAGACTATCTTACAGCTCCCTCTACCAAATGCTTCACTAGCCATTCCCAGTCACTATCTCCATTCATTTTTCCTTGAGGGCTAGAATTTTTCTGGGCCCAAATATCTTTAGAGATCAGCTGGTTCAAACAACAAGCTAAATGTATGTCAGTATTTTGCCAACTCCTGTTGATATCAAGAAAATAATCCTGATATTGTGCATGAGGAATAATGACATATTACATGTATAAAGAAATCTGTAATCTATATATCAATCATTAGATTAGATATGTTGCCTGACTCTAGTAGTAACTGTCTTTAAAAAATATATCCCCTTTGTATGGCTGAGTCCCTTTCATGCCCACCTGATACTATCATTGTTAATTGCCTATCAGTTCAGTTCAGTACAGTTTCTCAGTCATGTCCGACTCTTTGTGACCCCATGAACCGCAGCATGCCAGGCCTCCCTGTCCATCACCAACTCCCGGAGTTTACCCAAACTCATGTCCATTGAATCAGTGATGCCATCCAACCATTTCATCCTCTGTCATCCCTTTCTCCTCCTGCCCTCAATCTTTCCCAGCATCAGGGTCTTTTCAAATGAGTCAGCTCTTCGCATCAAGTGGCCAAAGTATTGGAGTTTCAGCTTCAACATCAGTCCTTCCAGTGAATACCCAGGACAGATCTCCTTTAGGATGGACTGGTTGGATCTCCTCGCAGTCCAAGGGACTCTCAAGAGTCTTCTCCAACACCACAGGTCAAAAGCATCAATTCTTTGGCACTCGGCTTTCTTTACAGTCCAACTCTCACATCCATACATGACCACTGGAAATACCATAGCTTTGACTAGATGGACCTTTGTTGACAAAGTAATGTCTCTGCTTTTCAATATGCTATCTAGGTTGGTCATAACTTTCCTTCCAAGGAGTGTCTTTTAATTTCATGGCCCTCAATCACCATCTGCAGTGATTTTGGAGCCCCAAAAAATAAAGTCTGACACTGTTTCCACTGTTTCCCCATCTATTTCCCATGAAGTGATGGGACCAGATGCCATGATCTTCGTTTTCTGAATGTTGAGCTTTAAGTAACTTTTTCACTCTCCTCTTTCACTTTCATTAAGAGGCTCTTTAGTTCTTTTTCACTTTCTGCCATAAGGGTGGAATCATCTGCGTATGTGAGGTTATTGATATTTCTCCTGGCAATCTTGATTCCAGCTTGGGCTTCCTCCAGCCCAGCATTTCTCATGATGTACTCTGCATAGAAATTAAATAAGCAGGGTGACAATATACAGCCTTGATGTACTCCTTTTCCTATTTGGAACCAGTCTGTTGTTCCATGTTCAGTTCTAACTATTGCTTCCTGACCTGCATACAGGATTTTCAAGAGGCAGGTCAGGTGGTCTGGTATTCCCATCTCTTTCAGGATTTTCCACAGTTTATTGTGATCACATAGTCAAAGGCTTTGGCATAGTCAATAAAGCAGAAATAGATGTTTTTCTGGAACTCTCTTGCTTTTTTGATGATCCAGCAGATGTTGGCAATTTGATCTCTGGTTCCTCTGCCTTTTCTAAAACCAGCTTGAACATTTGGAAGTTCACAGTTCACGTATCACTGAAGCATAGCTTGGAGAATTTAACTGCCTATACTCCAATACAAAATAAAGCGTTTTAAAATATAGTCCCTTTTATGTGTTTAGGGTTTTCCAGGTGCTCAGCAGTAAAGAATCCACCTACCAATGCAAGAGACATCGATTCAACCCCTGGGTCAGGAAGATGCCCTGGAGGAGGAAAGGGCAATCCACTCCAATATTCTTGCCTGGGAAATTCCAGACAGAGGAGCCTGATGGGCTAAAGTCCACGGGGTCACAAAGAGTCTGATACAACTAAGCACACACACACACTCACACATACACATGATACATATATGTTTAACACTTGTCCATTTACAAAGCATTTTCAAAAGCCGGACATCAGCAGCCCTAACATACATCTATTTAATACCTGTCAGTGAAGGGACGCTTTTTGGGAATAACATCACACGGGACAATGCTGATTTGTCATTCTGGATCATGGACCCTGACGAGGAGCCTGCTAGATGAAAGGTTAGATTCTGTGAAGGACTCACAGCAGGAAAGATGTCCCCTATCCCCAGGCAGTGCCCACAAACTTGAGATCTGTGCCCAATGTGCATGGCTCTCAATCCTTCACAGTCTAGCCTGGATATCCAGTGAGTGACCGGACTGTGTGTCCTAGAGGAGTATCAATCCTCACAACATTGCTTCTAAAGTAAGGGCACAGAGGCCATACAAATGAATCGCATGGGGAGCTTCTGAAAAAGATTTTTTCTAGGCCTCACCCCACACCTGCTGAATCAAAATCTCTAGGTTTAGAGCCTGGCTCCTGCATATTTACAGTCTCCATACAGGATTCTGGTGCCCACTGGAATCTGAGAACTATTATTCTTGGAGCCAAGATAGTCTCAGAATACACACTACTTGTTCTGACCTGTGAGATGAGTGGAATGTGGCTGGAGAGAATCAGTGTCTCCAGGGGAGTGAACAAACGAGTTGAAGTCACAAAGGAAGGAAGGTCTAAAATGAGTTCAGGAGGAAATGAGGAAAGCAGCTTGGCTGAGTATAGAGGCTTTTGAAATGTTAGCAGAAGACCATATCAAGTCCCAAGTTATTAACTTTATCGGACAACAAATTACATTCTGAGAACAGTCTTGCAATACGAGATGAATGTAACTTGGCATCTATGATCTAAAAATTCTTTATTGTTGTCTTTTTATGATGAACTCAGATTCCAGCTGTAGTCAGCTCTCCACTTCTTCAGAACTGTGTAAATATGACCTTACTGAACAATAGATAGGTCCTTTGATGTCTTTAAGAGTTAGACAGAGCCCCAGTTTCTTAACTCTTCCCATGTTTAAGAGGAATCTAACTACTTAGCAGTAATTAAAAGATTCTGAGTTCTCCTATTCATTCTGTATTTGCAAGATATTTGTACTTCGGAGCCTACTGGTACTAATTAGAGCCTCTTATTTTGCAATCACTCATAATTTGTTTCTTCCTGAGCTAATCTCGCTCATGAATGTGTGATCAAGCCACATTCAGCTCTTCATTAGTGTGTGTGCGCCGACCTCCATGCCAAGCGCAGCCCATGCTTCATTCCAGCTTTGTTCTGTCCCTGACCAGAGGTCTAAAATTGCCGTGTTTGAGAAGATGTGGACGTACATGAAGTCAGCAGAGCCATCCGTGTTTGTGCGGACCACAGAGGAGGGGATGATCCGAGTAAGGAAATCCAAAGGCAAATACGCCTACCTTCTAGAGTCCACCATGAATGAGTACATTGAGCAGCGGAAACCCTGCGACACCATGAAGGTGGGAGGTAACTTGGATTCGAAAGGCTATGGCATTGCGACGCCCAAGGGGTCCGCCCTGAGGTAAGTAGCCAAGATTTGCTTCCTTGGTACTCCCTCTCCCCTCCCTGCCTCAGAAAGGAAGCTGCCGTGTCTGCCACATGGCTCCAGTGCCACACGGGAGCCGTCAAGAGGTCTCTTCTTGGATACCTGTGGGCCTGGGAGATTCCAGCCACCTGCGATCTTCAGCCCGGAGGTTGGAAATTGACCCGGGGGCCTCAGCTTGCTCTGACTGTCACTGCCTGTGTGTTCCCTCTCCATGCCTCGTCTCACCCCTCCCAGTGTTCAACACTGATGAACCTTGTGTTTCTATTGTGTGACTTGTAACATGCCACCCTTTACCAGACACCTCCACATCCAACTAGGCCACAAACAGGGTTCTCCAGCAACCTGGATTCTTTGACAGAAAGTGGTTTGTAATGTTTGTCTCCAAAGAAACAAACACATGGTCCAAATGAAAAATCAAGTCATTTGAGCCCTAAGATTCTAGCCATGGAAACTGAAATGACACCAATTGAGTGTCAGCACCCATTCTATCCTAGATGCTGATTTCTTGAGCAAGAAATAGGTAGTTCAGGAAAGAAACAAAGAGGACTTTATTTTCACATTAAGAGCCTCTGGTATGCATTGCAAAGAGTTGTGGCAGAGTCTTATAGAACTAAAATCAAAAGGCCTAGATTTAACTTTGAGATTTACTAATGACTGTCTTACAAAACGTAAGACATATCTCCCCGACCTTCAGTATCCTCATCTATAAAGAGAGGATAATCACCTAATCCGTTCCTAGGTTTAAAGTGGTTTTAAGTTCAAATGGAATAATCTATACAGAAGGTAATTAAATGCAATACAGTATGAAGTCACCTGTAAGACATTATGTCAATTACAGAGGGATTAAATCATTTTAGGGAAGAGTAGCATTCAAGGAAAGGTGAGAGTGTGTAAAAGGTTGTAAAAGATGGAGAGGGGCTCCTAACCCATCATGACATGACATCCAGAGCCACCTCTGCCTCCGTATCATTCATTGATTTCAATAATATTGATCCCTACAACAATCTAGGCACTAGGCTAGGAGCTGGAGCTACAATTTGGGGGTAAGACAAACACGGCCCCTGTCCCCATGGAAGTACAGTCTTGAAGGGAAGAAAGACATTAAACAGATGATTATTGTTTAATGGTCCCTGACTATTATGATAGTCTATAAAACGGGATGTAGAGGACACCTACTTTCAACAATTTGGCAGAGTAAAACTCCCACTATAAAACACCTAGATATACTGGAGAAAGATATAACAAAAAGCCTTTTAAATGCAAGTTAAGAAATCTCTACACCAAAAAGGAAATCAAAACCATAGTAAGAAGCTAATTATTCTGAGGCTACCCTAAGCACAAAAAAGTTATAAATTATGTGACAACATATAATACATGAGCAAGAATCAGAAGTAAAAGTAAAAACATAAAAGCAATCGAAAATACTTTTAAAAGAAAAAGGCACTATCATAAAAGACCAGACATATTTGGAAGAGTACCAGTTAGGATTTAGAGAAGAAAAGTAGTCATTAACATAAAATGTCAGTGGAAGTGTTAAACAGCAAATTAGACAGAGTTGAAGAGAAAATTAGTGTACCAGAAAAAATCAGACAAAATTCCCTAGACTATCACATAGAAGGATTAAAAATATAATAAAGAGGTGAATAGACATGAGAGAGAGAGAGAGAAAAAAAAAACCCAGGTGCATCTTCTTTAAGTTCCAGATGGAGACAAGAGAGGGTGAAGCAGGGATAATATTTGAAGGGAATTTTCCAGAATTTATGGAAAACATAAATACTCAGATTCAAAAATTTTGACTCCCAAGCCGGATAAAAAGATGAAAACCAGCAGCTGATTCAGTCGAAATTACAGAACAGTAAAGACACAGAGAAGATCTCAAATACACCCAGAGATAACAAGGTCCAACTGGAATGCAGGATGGGTGGGATGTAGCTGAGAAGACTCTTCCAAGGATACTCTTTTCAAGCTGAAATATGATGTATCAATAGGAGTTAAGTAAGTTCAGTGAGGGGAGGGGTAGAGAACAGTCTGGGCAGAGGGAACAAAATGTGCAAAGATTCTTAAGACAAGAAATTTCGGTACAACTCATAAACCAAAAGAAGCTAGATCCTCCTAGAACACAGGTAATAACTAAGAGAAAAGGTTTAGCTATGACTGGAGAATTGCAAATAGATTTTGTTAAGGATTTTTGTCCTTATCTGAATAGAAATGAAAATATATTGAAGAACTGTAACTGTCCAAATATCAGGAAATAAACATATCTGTAGGAATATAAAAATAATTGAATGTGACCTAATAAAAGGAAACAAAATGGCCTGGTATTTTATAAATCATGCATTTTTGTCTGGAAAAACTTAAAAAGCTCTTTGTACACATTTAGGCAAAGTTCAAAGAGGATCCAGAGGACAGTGCTTGGCAAGAGACTTTGAGATACTTACAAAGCATCACCCTAGAAAGGCCCAAAGTAGAGAACGTGTTTTTATAGGTCCAGGAACACCAATGATGCTGCACTGTTATAATTTACTGAAGGTTTTATTAAGTCAGGGACCTCATTTGATCCAAATATTTGGATGTAAAGTTGGGGGCAGGGGATAGGTACAGAAAGTGACATGAATTGCCCACTGAATACATTACCTCCATCTTTCTATCCCACACACAGATGCCCGGAACATAGTGACAAAGTCAGTAACATGAACACAAATCTCAGGTCATCTGGCAATTCAAATGACTTTCCACTGTAACAAAAGCTACTGCTGAGTGACTGCCTACCACACGCCACACACTGTGCTATGCATTATCTCATATTATCCTCTTGATTTCCCTATGAAGTACCACCATCCCCACTGTACAGATGAGGAAAGAGCAGCACAGAATTAAGTTACCCGACCAAGTAGACACAGCTAATAAAAGAGCCAGATTTCAAGTCCAGGCAGTCTGACTTCAGAGCCCACAGTTGTACTTACTCTAACACTCTGCTGGGGTCCATGACCGACAGCACCATTAAAGGCAGAAGACTGGACTTAGACCAGGTTTCCCAGTACCTATGTACATGGGTCAAACAATAACCATCAACTCAAAAGATCTGCAAGCGGACTTTTGGAGCCCAGAGCATCCACTCACCACTTTGAAGCCTAAAGGTGATAGTGAATGCTCACTTTAACGCACTTCTTTTTTTAATGCACCACTTTTTTGAGCAGTAACACTGCCTTTATGGGTTTTACATGATCAAAGTTTCTTTCTGAGATAAGTATTGAAAATAGTTCAACTCTATTAAAGAAATACTTAATTCTATTGCTTATGTCTCTGTAAGACATAACAAGTCATTTACTGTTTGGAGAAAAAAAGAGCAAGATAAAAGGAAAGAGTAATAAAAAAAAACATCTTCCAAGTCAGATGGTTGATGTGCAAGTCAAGAATACATAAATGGTGGTGGCCACATGTCCACAGCTCTCTCCTGGTTCTCCTTTCTCTCCATTGGCAACCGTTATGATAGCCATGGGGCTCCCCGACTCAAAAACAGAAGAGCAACTCTCATCCTAAGAGGGCCTTGAGTTGCTCGTCTGGAAAAATCCCTTCTCCCTCTATGGGATTCTACTTCTCATCTCTGCAATAAAAGGAATCATTCTAGCAACCAGTAGGGTGGAGGTCCCAGGAAACATACCACTGCAAAACAGCTGCAGAAAACATGAGTAAGTAACCACATATGCACACACACAGTCCAGCCAGGTTTCCTTCATGTCTCTGCCTTACTCCGCTAGATGATGCTGATTCCTCCAGGTATGATCGAATACCAGCAAGTCATGGCAAACGAAATGCCACAGACACATGTGCCTGCCCAACAATCTCAGATCCACTGATCTGATCCCAGCAAATGATTCTGCATGGCAGAGATGGGAAGTGAGCAGTGGCATAAAGGGGTAGTATTAATACATGATACCTTTGGTCCCCACTGAAAAGGGGCTTCAAGGTGCTTAAAGATGATACAGAGGAAATCAGTGTTGTTCTCGAAGCATTTAGAATCACAGAAAATACCTTTCTAAACACTGTCTAACCATTCACAAAATTGTAGACTCATTAGGAGTTTTTACACCACAGATGTTGCAAACCTCTCTTCCACCCTGTGAAAGGTGGGACTCCTGCAGTTCTCACAGGAGGGTGTGCTCCAGACTTAGTGCCAGTGCCCGTGGCAAGAAAGGACCTCCCTTGCGGTCCCCTCTACCACCTGCTCTCCAGAAAGCTAGACCTGATCACACCTGCAGAACATTCACTCCCTTCCAGCCTGCCTCCTAGAAGCTTCAGGCTCCTCCAAGGCGGATCACCCAGCTCTGCCCCATAAGGTCAGAGCACTGGTAACTAAGGCCCAAATGTTCCTCTAAACCTTGCCAGGTCTACTTGGCAGGGGCCAGGTGTGTCCCTACGGAGCGGGAAAAGGCTGTCCGTGACAGAATGGTGTGTTTGTCTCTTCTGCTCTGGAAACAGATACTCAGGAAGCGAGGTGGTTCAGTGCTTGATTTTTCTATTTGGACAGGTGGCGTTTCTTTGAAACAGATGCTGTTTGTTGGCTGTCCCTGCATGCTGGGGGTTGGGTGAGGGGATGAGTTTTGTTTCCGAAGCCCTGAGGTTGTGGATAAAGACCTGCACAGCCAATGCCGGTCGCTAGGGGAAGATAACTGGTAAACCTACTAATTGTGATCTATTGCCAACTTCTGCTGCCAACTCAATGTATCTGCTGGTCTGAACTTTCTTTTATTATGATAAATACTCCCTTCAGTTGGAAGCGACGTATTCAAATTTCCTAACTAAGGGAGCATGGCCCCTGTTTTCCCAACCCAAGAAGGAATCCACACCAGATTAGCCTGAGTTAAAATCTCAAGTAATGACGCTCCTTCACAAACCATCTCTCAAGAGTTTAATGGATCTTCTGAGAGTTATACCCTAACTGGGACATTGGTCAAAGCCTGGTCTTTAACTGTGACTGTGGTTACATGGCGTCTTCTCTGGTCCCTGTGATCATGGCGTGTTTGTGTCCTGTCACGTGTCTTGTCCAAGCCGGATGTGTGGGCCAACGTGACAGGGAGAGGGTGCAGCTTCGTGGGAGAGGCTCTAAGACCCAATCCCCGAGCCTTCCATGCAGCTGCACAGATTCCTTTTCTTCACACAAAGAATTGTGTGCTGCACTTCAGGGATCCGTGGTGAGAGAGACATGATTCCAGCCCTTAAATGATGCATGATCAAGCATAGCTCATCAGCAGTATTATACAGATACCTGATAGTCTACCCGAGGCTCTGAGAGAGCCAAGACATGCAAGAGGAGGAGAGTCAGCATCGGAATGGGAGGATGCCCAAAGGTTGCAAGGCAGAGGCAACAACCAAGACAGGCCCCTGAAGAAACCGTGCTAGGTGAGAAGGGACTCCAGGTGGAGGGGACAGAGGAAAAGCAACACAGAGGTGGGAAAACATAGGGCTTGTTATCAGAAACAAAAATCCTCTTGAACTAGCATGCACATTAATAAGCAAGAGTGACACGTTGTGGTCACAGTGAAAAGGATTTCAAATGTCTCTGTATTTTTTTATCTGATGTCAGTAGGGGTCACTGAAGGCCACTGATGGAGGGACCATGTCAGACAGACTCCCAAAGATGATCCTGGCAGTGGTTTGTGAGATGGACCAAAGTGAGGGGGACTATAGGCAGGGAAGGTTATTTAGAAAGCTGGTGTGGTCATTTGGGTAGGAGATAATGAATGTGGTTACAGATCATAAGGAGATGGGGACAGACGGAAGAAGTGGTTCTATGTTTGTCATCGATGTCTTACTTTAAGACTTGGTACTTTGGGAAAGAAGTCTGTTATAGGCCCTTTCTAGGGACTTCTGTGCTCCTCTTCAGGAATAACCAGGTACAAACTGATTCTGGCAAGGACAGAAAACAGGCAGACATGGGCTTACCTCCCAAACAGAATTATTCAGTTCAGTGCAGTTCAGTCGCTCAGTCGTGTCCGACTCTTTTCAACCCCATGAATGGAAGCACGCCAGGTCTCCCTGTCTATCACCAACTCCCAGAGTTTACTCAAACTCATGTCCACTGAGTCAGTGATGCCATCCAGCCATCTCATCCTCAGTCGTCCCCTTCTCCTCCTGCCTCTAATCCCTCCCAGCATCAGAGTCTTTCCCAATGAGTCAACTCTTCACATGAGGTGGCCAAAGTACTGGAGTTTCAGCTTTAGTATCAGTCCTTCCATTGAACACCCAGGACTGACCTCCTTTAGGATGGACTGACTGGATCTCCTCGCAGTCCAAGAGACTCTCAAGAGTCTTCTCCAACACCACAGTTCAAAAGCATCAATTCTTTGGGGCTCAGCTTTCTTCACAGTCCAACTCTCACATCCATACATGACCACTGGAAAAACCATAGTCTTGACTAGACGGACCTTTGTTGGCAAGGTAATGTCTCTGCTTTTGAATATGTTATCTAGGTTGGTCATAACTTTCCTTCCAAGGAGTAAGTGTCTTTTAATTTCATGGCTGCAATCACCATCTGCAGTGATTTTGGAGCCCCCCAAAATAAAGTCTGACTGTTTCCACTGTTTCCCCATCTAGTGATGGGACCATGAAGTAATGGGACCAGATGCCATGATCTTCAATTTCTGAATGTTGAGCTTTAAGCCAACTTTTTCACTCTCCTCTTTGACTTTCATCAAGAGGCTTTGTAGTTCCTCTTCACTTTCTGCCATAAGGGTGGTATCATCTGCATATCTGAGGTTATTGATATTTCTCCTGGCAATCTTGATTCCAGCTTGTGCTTCATGAAGCCCAGCATTTCTCGTGATGTACTCTGCATATAAGTTAAATAAGCAGGGTGACAATGTACAGCCTTGACGTACTCCTTTTCCTGTTTGGAACCAGTCTGTTGTTCCATGTCCAGTTCTAATTGTTGCTTGCTGACCTGCATATTGGTTTCTCAAGAGGCAGGTCAGGTGGTGTTATTAGCCCACCTCAATTTTACCTCTAGGGCAACTAGAAGGTTGAGAAAGGCTGAGAGGGGTACATAAATGATGGAGCAGAAATGATGGAGAATGCCAATTATGTCCTCCTCCTATAGCACTGACTGTAGAAGTGTTAGTCACTCAGTTGTGTCCAACTCTTCACCACCCAATGGACTGTAGCCCACCAGGCTGCTCTGTCCACGGGAGTCTCCAGGCAAGAATAGTGGAGTGGGTTTCCATATCCTCCTCCTGGGGATCTTCCCAATCCAGGGATCGAACCCATACCTCCTTCATTGCAGGCAGATTCTTGACTGTCTGAGTCACTAGAGAAGGCCAGCACTGACTGTAGCTTGTTTATATCTGTTTTAGTTTTTAATCAGACATAGTTCAAGATTGCTCATCAATATTTTAGTCTCAATAGCATCCCTACTGAATATATTTTTCTCCCTTCACACAAATCAAGGCTAGAAAATATCTCCTAAGAATCACCTGTCTGCGTTGGCATTTGGCTAAAAATAAGGAGAGAGGTCGGAGAAGGCAATGGCACCCCACTCCAGTACTCTTGCCTGGAAAATCCCATGGATGGAGGAGCCTGTTGGGCTGCAGTCCATGAAGTCGCAAACAGTCGGACACGACTGAGCGACTTCACTTTCACTTTTCGCTTTCATGCACTGGAGAAGGAAATGGCAACCCACTCCAGTGTTCTTGCCTGGAGAATCCCAGGGACGGGGGAGCCTGGTGGGCTGCCATCTATGGGGTCGCACAGAGTCGGACACAACTGAAGCGACTTAGCAGCTGCAGCAGCAGCAGCAGCAAGGAGGGTGGTTAAGGCCATGACTCAGGAAGAGATGTCACAAGGTTTTATGGGGAGTGGTCTTACTTCCAGGGACTAAAGGTCTCCTAGCTGCCCACCTCCACACTGGGACCCTGTGACATTATTGTGTCTTCAAGGCAATTAAGATTTTTCTACTTTTAGAGTCACATTGACTGATAATATAACTGGGAAACAAATAAACAAATTCTGTTTTGGTGATGTTGACTTGCCATAAAGAACCACTTCCCAACTTCAGTATGCTTTAAAATCTAGGGAATCTGGTTTAAAATGCCCCTTTCTAGACTCTGATTCCTGAGATTCCTGATTCTGCAAGTCTACGTGGGGTCCAGGAATGTTCAATTTCCACAAGTCCCCTGGCGATTCTGTTATGGTGGACAGCAGTCCACTTTGGGAGACAAGGTTAGAGGTCAGGAAAGAGAGTCGTACATGTTTTCTGAGGAAGCAGTGGCTTGGAAACAAAAGGAAGATGATTATGATGGGAGAATAACAGGGAAACTGCATTGAATAGTGTCAAAACCATGATCCGTGGAGTCAAACAACCTCAATTCAAGGTCAAGGGCCATTACTTTACCAGCAGTTTGAGCTAGCTTGGTGAGTCACTATAATTTTATGAGCCTCTGTTTTCTCTTCTGTAAAATTGGAGTAATAACAATTCATTGCAGTTGCTCTGAGTTCTGATGAAATAACATAAAGTGCTTGTCACAGAGGGTACTCATTACTGTTAATTCTCCACCCCAATCCTCCTCCCATTAGACCTATCACAAAATCACTTTTGGGCCAAATAACTTATTTTTTCCTTCTTTGTGATACCAACTGTGTTCATCAGAAATACACGTGAGCCCCACCCTCATCCCTCTGTATTAGAAATAAATTGTCTCTCTCTGAGAACAATCTGTGGTCCTCCCCCACAGAGAACATACTTAAAAAAATAAAATAAAACCCTGATATTTCTTTCTCTCCCTCCCTCCCACCCTCTTTCCATAGTGTGGTATTGGTGCAGGGTCTGCTGCTGAGAATAAACACAGTATGTCCCAGGGAAATGACAGTCTCTTTCAATTGGTCCTTGCCTCCTGATGGGTAGCCAGGGATGCTTGTTGTCATGGTAACCCCCTGACCTCTGTGACCCAGGTCAGGCCTGATCAGAGACAAAGGTCTCTCAGCAGAGGCTGGATTTGCCTGTATCTTCAGAAGAGCCAGAGAGAAAGGAAGAGAGGGAGGGAATTAGGGGATAAAAAGGGAGAGAGGAAAAAAAAGAAGGGAGGGACCAAGAGGGAGGTAGAAAGAGAAAGTGTTGTGTGTGCTTGCGTGTTTGAATAGAGACTGGAGGTCTGCCAGAGGAGTGCTGCATCAGTACAGAAGCTTCTCAGGTCAGGACACATGGGATGGATTAGAGAAAATGCAGAGAAACCTTCTAAGAAACTGGTGCCCTAGCCCAGTACACAAGCCAAAGCCGGCAGGTGGGGGGCGGTTAATTTAGCCTTTTAGTGGTGGTGCTAAGACCTGCTGTTAACATTTATCAAGCACTGACTCATCCTAGGCACTTCTCTGAAGTATGAGATGCTCACTGGCTTATATAATCCTAACAACAACCCTGGGAAGGTAATATTGTTTTCATTCCAATTGTATAATTTGGGAAACTGAGGCACAGAGAGGTTATGGAGTTTGCACAGGATGACCTGGTGTGGAAATTGGAAAGCTGGGTTTTCAGCCCAGGCAACATGACATCCCAGGTTGGGATCTTCTCAACCATGAGGCCAGAGTGGATATAAAGAGGGAAACTGTCAGGAAAAGATTATTATTTGGAGGAAAAGATCATTTATCCTTCCCCAGCACACACACACACACACACACACACACACACACACACACATACTTTAGTGCTTAGATGGAAAACAATCCGCCTGACAATGCAGAAAACCCGGGTTCGATTCTTGGGTCAGTAAGATCCCCTGGTGAAAGGAATGGCTACCCACTGTAGTATTCTTGTCCGGGAAATCCCATGGACAGAGGAGCCTGGTGGGCTATAGTACATGGGGTCACAAAGAGTCAGACACAACTGAGCAACCAACACTTTTACAACCAATATACAAATAAGGGAAGTGAGGTTCCAAAAAGGTAGGTGGCTGGCTGTCTGAGCTGTTGGAATTCCCTAGGGAATCCTACCTTCCTCCTGCACCCTTTGCCTTTAGGTGGGCACACAGTGCAAGGGTCAAGGTCACACCACGGGCTGACATCACTGTCCTCTGTCTAACAGTGGAAAGGGGCACATCCATTGCTTGTTAAGTTTCCCTGCTTGCCCATGATGGACTGAAACAGAAACATCACTGAAAGAGTTATATGCTTCCTGAAACTCCACAGTGCTTTTCACTTCTTTCAGTGATGAAAAGCAGACCGCTTTGCACTGTCTGTAAAAGGAAAGAAGAGAAGACTTGTATTCATTTCATAACTACTATATGCCAGGCAGGGTGGGTTCCTTCCGTACCCTAGCAATGTCCCAGCATTCATCCTCCCCTCATATAGGAGGATTTAGAAGTTATCATTTTCCTTCGCAGGTTAGGAAGCTAAGACTCAGAGTAGTGAAGCTTTGCCCAGGTTCTCGGAGTGACTCATGGGACAGAGCTTAAGTACAAACCCTAATTACAAAAGCCTTTTCCCCCCCCTACATTCCCCACTCCGTGCTAACAGAGGTGCACTTCCCTGCCTCTGCCACGTTGTAAGGTGGCATCCTGAGAACACCACGGGAAACGAGACACCGGATGGCCTCCACAGCCAAAGCACTCCTTCACGAGGCAGGAGCTAGCACTCCTGCACAGCTAGGCGGGAGCTGCGTGGTGCGGATTTATGTTGGAGGATCCTGGCGGCATCACAAAGGCAAACGCACACTTATTCCTGTTAGGGCTGTTTTTATCATGCCTGGTGGAGGAGCTGGTAACCCGCAGAGCGACACATTAAGGAGAGAGGGGAGGAGAGTGGAGACAGCAAGGTGACAAGGAAGATCTGGGGAGAGGAACCACACGGGAAACGAATGGCCTTGACCGCGGTGAGAACAGCAGCCAGAGCAGGCTGTGATTTGCCTGCCCAAGCACTGCGTTCTCCCGCTGATACACAAATTGCATGGTGCTTTCATTTAAGAGGCTGATGCTGTCAAAAATAGCAATTCTTTTCTCTCTCTCTTTCTCTCTCTCTCAATCTATCCTCTTCCCTCCACCTCTCTCCCCTCAGCAACTTTATTTCAGATTTGCCCAGTCTTTTGCTTTTCCCAAGAAGACAGCTGCTGTTACACAAAGGCAGACCAGGATGGGGAAGGACTGCATACCTGCCCCAGCTCTATCTCTTGGGGATTGTGGATATAAGAGGCAATGTATTTTGTGTAGATCAGACCCTGTTCAAACTCTGCCTCTCACATCTACAATCCTGTCACTTTAGGGAAGTAGCAAGCAGCAGTGTGGACCACTGACTGATTGTCAGGGCCCTGGAGTTAGGACTCAGTATAAATCCCAGGGCTGCCAGTTAATGGCAAAAATCATTCAGACATGTTACTTCCACTCCCAAAGTCTCAATCTTCCCAAATATAACAACTGAAGGTAGCACTACTGTAAACTTCGGTGGTTGTTAAATTATTAAATGAGATGCTATGAAGTGCTTAGCACGGTGCCTGGCACACATTTAGTGACTAAGAACTGTTATTACTTAATCTCTCAGAGGCTTAGTTTTCTCATCTTCCCAATGGGGATCCTGAAACCCTGCAGGATTGTCTTAAGGATAAAGGCAATCACTTACGAAGAGCTCAAGGTACCTCCGGAGTCCTTGGATATCAATCTCCTTTGCTCCCCCATGGCTCCATCAATGTGCTACTTCCAGGGGTGCAGCATCTATTCTGTAAGTTTGGGGATCGACCCAAATAAGTGGTGTTTACCTTCTCTGAGCCAGACCCTTCTTGGCTTCCTTTTATTGCAAAGGGGCAGAAACTACAGGATACCAGGTAACACAACTGTTTAGATATATAGTTTTATTCCCTTTACACTGGGTATCACAAACATTTAGCTGAAAGCCACATTGCTTCCATCTATTTGTCTGGAGGTAGAAAGGAAGGGGTAGGGAGTGGTCCTGAGTTGAGCCCCTGCACAGAAATTCTGGGTCATCTGTTTCAGGAATGTCTTATGAATGGTCCTGTGGGCTCTGATCCTGGTTGGATCATCATATCTAATCAGTCTCTCCCTAGGGGAGGATAAGGGACAAAGACCCAGGTGAATCTTTAACCAAAGAAACCACATCCTCCCAACTGGATGGGGGTGGTAAGCCAGCAGTTTTCAAACAAAAGAAAGTCAGGCGGGGAAATTTACATATATTATTCATCCCTCCTCAGCACAGACAACTAGCAGAAAAAGAGCATAATGACCTCTTAATCATAGTCTCTATTCCCATGGGAATGAAATTTATTTCTCTGGAAGAATGTTTAAAAAAAAATTCATACCACTAGTCAAGCCAGTTTCCCTGTGTCCCATAAACACTACTTTTCCCCACTCCAGTCTCTTTCCTCTTACTGCTTTTTATTTCTCTCCACCTATAACTCAAAATATAATTCAGTGAGGCAAGGGCCAACTGTCCCACAGAACCTAAAGGAAAATGTAGCTTGTAGGAAACTCCTATTGATTGCATGTCATATAGACTGATTCCTGTCCAGCCAGCTTCCATGTATATTGTAACTTCATGGGCAGGTTATCAAATTAGTTGATGTGTTTGCTCTGTCTACTTCAGAGAACCAAGAAATACTAGTCTCACTGCATAGACCATACAACACAAATTAAATGAACCAGCTCTTTAAAGGGACTTAACAGTGCCTTTCACTGTTACCAGTGATCTTCCTAGATGCAGCATGAAAGTATATGACCATAATCATGTAACTGAACTCTACCAACACCCCACGTATAGTATTCTCAAAGCACTAAGTACATACTTTTAAGGAAAGCAAAGATGAATACATCACGACAGTGGCACCTCCAAGATTAGGTCCCAAGATCTAATGCAGGGACTGCAACTTTGCATGCCCCCAGAGGCCTGGAAAAGAAAATGAATGAAATGGACTAGGGGTAATATGTATGCAGTTTCCTCCTTTTCAACAGAGGCCTAAGTATAGGCAATACTTCCCCTACTCTAAGAAACAAAACCACAGTGCAAATACCAGGGTAAATAGCAATTCAATATTTATTGAGGTATTAATATACATGGCAAGACTCTCTAAGTCCTCACACGCCTTCCCTAATTCATGTACTCCTCACAGAAACCCAGTGACACAGGTCCTATTAAGAATCTCTTGCTGCTGCTGCTAAGTCACTTCAGTCATGTCCGACTCTGTGAGACCCCATAGACGGCAGCCCACCAGGCTCCCCCGTCCCTGGGATTCTCCAGGCAAGAACACTGGAGTGGGTTGCCATTTTCTCCTCCAGTGCATGAAAGCGAAAAGTGAAAGTGAAGTCACTCAGTCGTGTCTGACTTCGCAACTGCAGCCTACCAGGCTCCTCCATCCATGGGATTTTCCAGGCAAGAGTACTGGAGTGGGGTGCCGTTGCTTACAGATAATCAGTCAATGGCACCAAGAGCTTAGGTCAATTATCAAAGGTCACCCAGCTAGTAGATGTCAGAGTCAGAAATTGAACCCAAAGAGGGCAGCTTCAGAGCCTATGCCCTATCCACTCCACTATGCTGTCAATGGGGAAGTGACAGTCTCTAGGGAATTGGTGGGGCCTTAGTGAACAAGAGAGTATATGCCTGTGTAGAGGGGACAGGCTCCACTCAGTTCTGCTCTAGCAATGCCATATGGGAACATTGCCAGAACGTCTCATTTTTCCAAAAGAAATTGTGATTCTTCTGTGAACTATTGAAAATTTGAGTGTTCGTCACAGCTAAGGGAGAAGGAAAGAGGACATACAGTAACAACTAACACTAATGCCAAGAAGAAAGGAAGTACCATAAAGATAGACAGATAGATGGACAGAGAGATCAGCTGCCTGAACAATCAACAGATAAGGCACCAAGGGAAAAGCATGCAGGCAGGGGTTAGTTCTAGCAAGACCTCCAGCGGGAAGCGGCAGTCCCCGAAGGAGGCCTTAGAACAGTGATGGGGAGGACGTATTTCAGGTAAAAGATACACCAAGTGTAGAGTACCAGAGTGAAGAGGATGCTGATTCATGCATTCGTTTTCCATCTTGTGTTCCACTGTTTTTCCTCAGGGGAATCGTTTTCTCATAGAAAATCTCTCATGGAATCCCATTCTGCAAGACAGATAGGAGTGGAAGTGCTGAAGGAAGAGATGAGGGGCTGGAGGTAGCAGTGAAGAGGGGGAGGAAGAGGAGAGAGAGCTGGAGACAGGTTCAGGCCCAGTGGGGGGACATGGGAGACCAGAGCTGCCTCTTGCCCCTGGGAGCCATTCCCTATAACTG
Organism: Ovis canadensis; assembly: GCF_042477335.2. Classification (NCBI taxonomy): domain Eukaryota; kingdom Metazoa; phylum Chordata; class Mammalia; order Artiodactyla; family Bovidae; genus Ovis; species Ovis canadensis. The sequence continues at coordinate 77,881,879 of NC_091249.1, forward strand.
GAGGAAACCATTCTCCGCATTCTGACCCTGTGCCGTTTAAAGTCCACAAGAAAATAACAGTCCTGATGGTCTGCTCAGCCTTCTTTTCACATTGACGTCTGTCCTTGGAATGAGCCCAGCTTTTCTTCCTTTCATTGAACCAGAGGTGGCCAAGATGAGGCCAGTAGGCTGGCTCTCATCCTGAACGGTGTTTCCACGCCCTCTATTATTTGTGGGAAGACTTTTATTCATTCCCTCCATTATCTTTTGTGAAGCATCTCTGAGGTGGCTGACACAGAGCCACCTGCCTGCTGCTGCTAGCAAATGGGCCTGCCTTATAGCACCAGATGTGGTTTACTATGAGCTGCCAACGAACTGGTGACACCTGCTTCTCACAATATGGGGTGGCCTGGGGGTCAAACATGCCTTCAAAATGCCTTCTGTCTGTAGAACCCCTTGCTGGAGGGGCCAGACCTCAGGTCCCCATCTGGATCTCTGGACTTCATCAGATCATCTTAGCCATAGGACTCTAAAGAAAGTTACAGGGCCAGAAACATGTCTCACACATGTTTCTGAGGGTTCAAGTTACAGGTGGTACAACATATATCTTAGAAACTAAAAAGCATTCCTTCATTCAGCAAACATTTCTCAAGCAGCCACTGTGTGAGCTATGGTGTCCCTACCATTAAAGAGATCTCAGTCTGGCTGGAGGAGTAGATGACAGATAATGAAGTCCTGAGTCTGCTATGTTGGGGCATCAAGTTCAGCAGGAAAGAAAGGAAGGCTAGATCCATTCTGTCTGGGTCATCATGGGAAGCATTGCAGAGAATAACATACATTAGAGGCTTGAAAGATGAATAGGTTCCACAGTGGCCAAGTGTGCCACGCAGAGCATGTACCAACACACCAGAGTACAGCTTTTGTGGCACGTCCAATCCAGTCACTTGAATTTGCCCAGATTTAATCTCAAAGCACCTTCACCTCTGTCGCCTCATTTGATTCTCACACTACAGGCAGCTGGGGCAGGAGAATTATTCCCATGTTACAAGCAGAAAACTGAGATACAATTAGGGTGACCAGCTGTCCGGGTTTGCCCAGCACTGAGTAGGTTCCCTGGATGTGCAATTTCTAGTGCTAAAGCCAGGAAACCCCCAGGCCACCGTGAACCAGTTGATCACTCTAGGGATAGTTACAGGACATGTCATATAACTTGATCAGAGAGTGCGTGAGGGACTCAAATCAGAGCTTCAGACTCTCCTCCAACCCAGAGTGGAGAGAAAAGAGAGTGCACGATGTGTTTTTGCTTTCTTTTTTTTAGTTTCTTTTTTTTTAAACCTAGTCCTTTGTGTTGTTTTGTAGAGTCAGAAACCAAAGACAAAACCTCTGTGTTCTGACTGACTCAACTGCCTGGCCAACAGTCCTTCTTGTAAGGTCACAGAACTATCTGTCCCCTGGGTATACTCAACCAGGCAAAAAACCACCTGGAATGGCCAACATGAAGGCAACTTTGAGCCTACCTGTTTTTCTGAAGGAGACCTGAGGATATCTGCATTCTCAAGGAGGCTCCTGATATAACCCACTCATTCTCTTTCTGCTTGGCCATCGGTTCACCTCTCCCACTTTGTTTACCACCCCAAGCTACTGGATCAGTATATTCCTATGAACCCTTAGCTTTTTGCCCAGAGATTGTGTTTCCCTTACATGGCCCATACTGATGGTGTTACAGACTGGACTATGGACAGAAGGCATCTCAGAGACCACTGTCCAGTTAAGAGAGTGGTGTGCAGGATTCAGGTCTCCAAATATCTAGTCCTGTCCTAGAATCAACCACCCATCTCCAGAAGGCATAGTGGGTCAAACAAGCTTGAGTTCTTGGCCAAAGTTCCGTCTCTCACTCCCAGCCAAATGAGCCTGGTTGGATCTCAACAAAGGGACAGAGACAACCAGAGAAGGTTGCTCCTCAAAACCCTCAGCAAAAGTGGTTTCCACCTTCTTCTCCACAGGCCATGGCCAGTGCAGGGAGAAGTAGAAAAAAAAAAGGAGGAGGCCAGGCCTTCTGCACAGACAGAGCACCCTGGGTCTCAGAAGCCTCAAACCTCATGGGAGGAAGAGTTAGAAGGACCATGCTCACTTGTATATGTGTCTGTGCTCAGTCATGTCCAAGTCTTTGCTACCCTATGGACTATAGCCCACCAGGGTCCTCTGTCCATGGCATTTTCCAGGCAAGAATACTGGAGTAGGTTGCCATTTCCTCCTCCAGGGGATCTTCCCAGCCCAGGGATTGAACCTGCATCTCTTGCATCTCCTGCATTGCCAGGCAGATTCTTTACCACTGAGCCACCTCAGAAGCCTCACTTACTTGTATCAGTTCAGTTCAGTTCAGTCGCTCAGTCGTGTCCGACTCTGCGACCCCATGAATCGCAGCACGCCAGGCCTCCCTGTCCATCACCAACTCCCGGAGTTCACTCAGACTCACGTCCATTGAGTCAGTGATGCCATCCAGCCATCTCATCCTCTGTCGTCCCCTTCTCCTCCTGCCCCCAATCCCTCCCAGCATCATACTGACATTTAATTCAGGGCATGGAAATTCCCACCCTTCGTGGCTCTCCCTCAATGTCTTCAAACCTCACTCATCAGTAACTGCACTCCCCCTTCCTGAAGGCAGATGCAGAGCCCCTGGAAGTCTTCCCCTAGAAGCCCAGTGGTTCCCAGACTAGAGAGGTCAAGGATCATCAATGTCCAAAAAGGAAATGGGGGTGGCATGGTATACTTGACAATGGGATATCTTGCCAAGGAAAGCTATGAAAGAAACAAAAGAAAAAATTATCATCCCTATTCAGTGTCATTTAGTAAGAGAAGTGTGTTAATACCAAAAAAGAAGGAAAGAAATCATCAATTGAACATGAAGGATTGTCCTTTCAATGGAAAAGCTCGACTCCCTAAAAACTCACTATACAACCCTGCTCTTTTCTCATTTTCCCATTGATGACTAAAAGCTTCATCACCAATTGGCCTGGCTCATTGGACCAGCCCTCTGGGATCCACTGATTGAATCCCAACTTTAGCTCATGAATTCCCTCCATGTTTTCTCTGACAACCAGTTGTCCCACCAACAATGTTTTACCAAATTGACACTTTTCAAATAGCAATTCCCGGAGAGCTCCAACAATTTCAAAGTTTGGCACCCTACTGAGCAGTAATCTGTGTCGCTGTGGCTTCATCTCCCTGATCTAATACTGCCCTCCAGCATCTCAGAGATTAAATTTAATTCCTCTTCCACTAACGATCAATCCCAAATTTTCAAGTGAGCCCTGTTTACTTTGCAGTGACCCCTGTTTACTTTGCAGTGACCCATTATCTCTGTCATCTCTGGATCCAGGGTTACTTTTGATGTTGTCTGTTTCTCTTATAGAAGTCATTGTATCAGCTAATTAGTTGATCCCTATTTACTTAGGACCGAGTGCTAAGTAAGGAAGGGCTGCTAGTCTGAGGCTTCTCCCTGCTTAAACACCCTCTGTATCTCCCTGACCCACAGGTACAATGTTGACTTGTTAGTATTCAAGGATGTTAACAGTTGGGACTCAGCTGTTGTAACCTCATCTTGTTCTCATCATGACCACACTCCCCAGGCCCTGTAATTCCCATATTGAGGCTTCTGATTTCCCTTTGCACAAAGCAGTCCCTGAAGGTTTCCTAACTTCCACTCACTATCAGAATTAACCCCTCTCTCTATTTTTGGTACTTTCATAACCCTTTATCCTAAAATCATATATAGTCTTCCATGAACTATTGAGAAACTTCTCTCCCTCCCACACTAGACTGTACGTTCCTTGAAAGATAAGGTTTACAACTTTATTCCTATCAAGGTATTCTGTATCCCTAGTAAGTACCTAGCATAGTACTTGACACTTAATGGGCCCTCATAAAGTATTTGGGAAGCTGATCTGAAGACATCGACTCTTTACTCCAAAGGCTTTATAACCGAGCTAAAGGCCAAGGCCAATGCACATGGCAACTGTGGTGGGCAGTGCAGTCAACTGGTTGCCAGTTGCCCGGGAATTTAACGTTCTGGTTTTTTTGGCTACGAGGTGAGATCTTAGCTCCCTAACCAGGGATCAAACCTACACCCTCTATATTGGAAAGGGAAGTCTCAGTCATTGGACTACCAGAGAAATCACAGCAGGGTAATTTAAAGGAAAAATCAACAGTTCAGGGAAAACATGGGGAGCATTTTAGGACAACCAGGTATTAGGAAAGAACTCAGGAGGACAGGAAGATGCAAGTACAGAGAAACAGGAAGAAACACACTGAAGGAGAGCAGGATGCCTAGCAGCCTAGTCTGATAAAAACCAAAGCTTCCTTTGGAGGAGGAGAAGCCAAGCATATCGTTGCAGGCTGGGCGTCAACTCTAACAGTTGTTTTATCCAGCACTGCTCAGATGCTTGAATTCAAGGTTTTGAAGGAAAGAGTGGAAGTGTGGACAACTGCTTTAGAATCAAAGCCCCAAATACATTCCTTAGCCTTTCATAAGTTGAGGCCCAATTAAAATCATCTGAAATATCTCCCTTAGCTGCTTTTCCTTTTTCCGAGCTTTAATTTTCCTGCAAGTATATGATAATATACTTCTTCACCATGGCAAAGTTGAATGCAAAGTTGAGTACAAGGTCATCCAAGAGAATGTATTTCCAGAATTCTGACTTCTCCCTCCCAAGATAATTCACTGATACAAAGGCTCCCCTGGGTCCATCAGCTCCTGTGGCTGAAGGTCAGGGCTCAGGAAGTTGAGGGTGTCTTCTGCTCACTGGCCCTTTTGGGGAGTAAATGGCACGCACATCAATCACCATGTCAGTGATTACAAGCCTAGCTGCATCCTCTAATGACCCAGAACAATCATCACCTTTTTGCTGAACATTTGTCTAAATCTGGGAATTTTCAGATGACTCTTAACTCTGCCGAATTAGGACCATCCCTGATTCTGCTTTTGTTTGTTTGCTTTAGGTTTGTTTTTCTATATTCCAAGCACAGGATTTGGCATAAGAAAAGTTCAACTAGAGACGGGTTTAATCAAACAAGTAGATGTAATAACCATCAGTATTTGAGGCCTTTATAAATGCCTTGCTAAGATACATCCAGTATTCCAGTATCCCATTCCTGTATTCTTGCCTGGGAAACCCCACGGACAGAGAAGCCTGGTGGGTATAGTCCAAAGGGTCGCAAAGAGTCAAACACGACTGAATGACTAAGCATGCAAGATCCTTGCAGTTCTGTTTTTTATTCAAATTATAGAGGGAATAAAGATAGTGTGTTAAATTCATTCTGAAACGTCATCCTTTCTGTTGTTTCTTTGATTCTTCAAATGTCCTTAATTCAACTAAAGGGAGGTGATGTTTGAGGTTTCTTTAAACATTTTTATTTAGCAAAATTAACACTTAATATCAGAGAAGGCACTGGTGACACACTCCAGTACTCTTGCCTGGAAAATCCCATGGACAGAGGAGCCTGGTAGGCTGCAGTCCATGAGGTCGCGCAGAGTCAGACACGACTGAGCGACTTCCCTTTCACTTTTCACTATCATGCATTGGAGAAGGAAATGGCAACCCACTCCAGTGTTCCTGCCTAGAGAATCCCAGGGATGGGGGAGCCTGGTAGACTGTCACCTATGGGGTTTCACAGAGTCGGACACAACTGACCTGACTTAGCAGCAACACTTAATATACACCTGTGTTAGTTCTCCCACCTGCACTTATTTTTTTCCCTCATCCAAGAAATCTAGATGTCTGGAAACTACTGCTAGTCAGGAGCATGGCCTCTGCTATACAGGATCCTGGTTTCTGCGTGATTCTGGGTTCTTATTAAGTTCTTAGCTTTCATCTTAATGTAATATATTTAGGAGGGACTATTTGCCAATCAAATGTATACCTCTTTAAATTCTATTTGAACATGTTGGGTATAACCTGTTTCTAAGGATAGTATCACTATCAATTACCAATGGCACTGATTTACAATATAGTGGATCTTCTAGAAAACACATATTATAGGACAGTTTATCAGAACCAGTTAGCTGCAGGTGATCATCATTCTAGGACCATCATTCTTGTTGGAAGGGATGAAAGAAGGAAGATAAGGAAAAAAAGAGTCCAGTTGTAAACTAGTATCTTCTGAAATGGCTTACAAGGTGGTTTTTCTCATCTGCTGCCTTTGCTCTGCTGTAGACTTGGAGACTACAGACCCTTGGGTGTTAGAGCCATAGGCAAAGTAAAAGTTTTTAAACTGACTCAACAAGTGTGCGGCCAAAAGGCCTAAATGAGCACTAGAAGGATCTTTGGAAAACTGGGAAGCACACGTTATATAGATGGACTTGAGTCACACAGAGCTGGGTTAGAACCATAGGCAAGTTATGTATTTGTCTGTGGGATGGAAACAGCAATAATATGACAGCCAAATAGGATTAAATGCAACAGTGCATGTAAAGCACTTAATGCAACGTCTGGCCCGTAATCAGCCCTCAATAAAACAACTACAGTGATCACCGCATGACCTTGTACATGTTCTCTGCACACTACCTAGTCCTTCTCTATGTTCCAGATAGGTGAGTTTGCCAGAGAACTGAGTTAGAAACACGTAAGAAGACAATGCATTTAATTTTGTCCATTCATTCATTTGGGCGGAAATTAAGTGTTTCTCAAGCTCTTCCACTGCATGGAGCAGCTTGTACTAAATGTGGTGGTGGGGAGAGGCCTAAAAATACAAGAACCATTGTCTGTGTTCCAGGGATCCAACAGTCTATTTGGGAAGGCCCAGCTCACAGCAAAAATGAGAGTTAAGGAAGGCAATGGTACCCCACTCCAGTACTCTTGCCTGGAAAATCCCATGGACGGAGGAGCCTGGAAGGCTGCAATCCATGAGGTCGCTGAAGGTCAGGCATGACTGAGCGACTCCACTTTTCACTTTTCACTTTCCTGTATTGGAGAAGGAAACTGTAACCCACTCCAGTGTTCTTGCCTGGAGAATCCCAGGGACGGAGGAGCCTGGTGGGCTGCCGTCTATGGGGTCGCACAGAGTCGGACACAACTGAAGTGACTTAGCAGCAGTAGCAACCCTAATCTTTATCCTCTCTCTCACTTGTTCCTTGCATCTTCCCCTCCTATGCCCAGTTTCCTTTGTCACTGTACCAACACCCCCTTCCACTTTGAGTCTTTCTACCTATATTCCCTTAAAATGGAGAGGGCAAGGAGAAGGAAGGGTCACAAATCCTGGGCAGTTACTGTACATCCCTGCACTAAAAAAATCCTGGGGCCCATTGATGCCCTTTTGTGTTGTCAAACCTCAAGTCCATTTGTTTTTTGTTTCTTTGTTTGATTTCTGGGTTTTTTCTGTTTTTGTTTGTGGAGAGTGAGCATGTGAAAAGAGAAAGAGTTGGCCCACAAACTTATGTGAACGACTAAAGAGTACATTCCCAGGATCTGTTAATGGAAATTGTTTTCCCAGCTTGAAAATTGCCACATTTAAACTCACAATATGGGGTAGACGAAATCATAAATATGAACTCCTTTTCAGGCAGCAAACAGCATTTGGAGTCTTTCTCTTTCGCCTTTGGGGATCCATATGCCACAGTCTAGTTAGCTGCCCAGCAACTGACAAACATAAATAAAAGGTAATGGTTGTAGTAAGCGGAGTTCCTGTGAGTCAAAAAGTGTTTTCCAGGGAGGGATCAACACGCTTCTTATCACACTAGAGTCAACAAGCAGCCAAAGTTTAGCTCTTCCAAAAACAAACTAATAATAAAGGCAATAAAAATGTCTGCCCTGTCTACCACCTATACTCAACAGTGGGGTAGAACAGGCATCAGCAAGTCCGCAACAGTGCAGCGATCAGAGCAACAGGCCATGAGAAAAGGACTGGCTATGATGGCCCAGTTGCCTTCCTATCATTATCACCCCTGGCTGCCTACTATCAACGGAGCTCCTTTGAACACCTCTCCTTTACCCCACTACTGCTTCCCGGTAGCCTGTGAATCCACCTCATCTGAGTGAGTTAAGTAAAATTTTTAAATTTTATTCAATTTTAAGAGAAAATTGAGCCTTCAGGTGCCACCATCAGCAGAGAAATCTTTAGGAGGAAGTAGTGAAATGAGAGACAATAA